>NC_133416.1:24777500-27277500 GCF_049350105.2 Macaca mulatta
ACCAGGAATATTAAAAAAAGTTATCAGCCTGATAAAGGCCATGTATAAAAATTGCATAGTTAATATCATAATTAATGTTGAAAGACTAAATGCCTTCCCCCTAAGATCATGAACAAGAAAAGAATGTCCATTCTCACCACTTCTGTACAATTTTCTGCTGAAAGACCTAGAGAAAAAAAATGGGCAAATGTCTCTATAAAAATAAAAAATAAAAAATGTGTGTGGTGTGGTGGAATGTCCCTGTAGTTCCAGCACTCAGGAGGCTGAGTCAGGAGGATCGCTTAAGCCCAGGACTTAGAGGCTCCAGTAAGCTAAGATCACACAATACACTCAGCCTGGGTGACACTGTGAGACCCCCAACTCTTAAAAAAAAAAAGTAAAAAAAAAAAAAGTTTAATATATCAGAAAATATAACAATTTTACGTGTATTTATTCCTATTTACATTAACACAAAATATGTAAAGCAAAATTTTACGTAACTATAAGAGAAAGTTAACATATTCACAATAAGAATGAAACATTTTTTAACAAAGCTACCTCAGTACCTAATAAAGCAAAAAAAGATGACTATAAGATATTTAAGCAGCATACCCTACAAACTTCAAATCACATTCTTTGAAATACACATAAACCAATCACAAAAAGTGATCATGACTTAGCCTCAAAACAGCTCTCAGATAATTTCAGAGATTTAAGGTCATACAGATGACATATTGTGACTATAATTCAATTAAGCCAGAAGTCAGTAACAAAAATATAACAGAAGATATTTCATGTTTCTAACTGAATTATGGTCCAATAAATAAATCATAATAGAAATAAATTATAAGAAAGTAAAACACTCTACTGAAAATGGAGAGGAAGGAGTATATGATAACATAATAAAAGAGGAAGAAGGACAGTAAATGATCACTTGAAATTATAAAAAAGACTTAGGAAAAGAAGATGCTACAAAGGGGAAATTGGGAATATATTTAGAAACAACAGAAGTAAGCACAAAATAAGAACTGAGAAATTTTAGAAAGCAAAGTAGAGTGTATAACATTTACTATCTTGGTTTTTAAAACTCGGTAAAGTAGTAATACATGGACATTCACAAACACACACATAAACAACACACAGATTTGAAACAGTCTGACTTACTATCAGAACAGAAACAGAAGAAAAATAAAAA
This sequence comes from Macaca mulatta, assembly GCF_049350105.2. Taxonomy (NCBI): domain Eukaryota; kingdom Metazoa; phylum Chordata; class Mammalia; order Primates; family Cercopithecidae; genus Macaca; species Macaca mulatta. The sequence goes on from NC_133416.1 coordinate 24,778,675, forward strand.
CAAAATAAAGGAAAACAGGTTTTGATTGAAGGAAAAAATATATTTTCTTAAGAAGAAAGTTATGCTGGGTGCGGTGGCTCATGCCTGTAATCCCAGCACTTCGGGAGGCCGAGATGGGTGGATCACTTGAGGTCAAGAGTTCAAGACCAGCCTGACCAATATTGTGAAACCCATCTGTACGAAAAATACAAAAATTAACCAGGAGTGGTGGCTTGTGCCTGTAGTCCCAGCTACTCAGGAGGCTGAGGCAGGAGAATCGCTTGAAACTGGGAGGCGGAGGTTGCCGTGAGCCAAGATCGCACCACTGCACTCCAGCCTGGGTACAGAGCAAGACTCTGTCTCAAAAAAAAAAAAAAAAACAACAGATAGAGGACAAACTGGAGAGAAAATGTGATCCCCTTAACAACAACCATAAAACTGTACAATTTCTAGGAACTAACCTAACAAAGAATATGTAGACTTTTATGAAGAACTATTTTAAACTCTATTGAGGACCTAAATAAAACTTAATGCCGATTTAACCATGTACCTGGTTGAAAAACGTAAGACTGTAAAAATATTTTCCCTCATACACAGATACATACAAATAGCCTATAGATTCTTCATTATTTCAGTGGACTATAAAAGAGAATGATAAAGATATTCTCAAATTTAGATGAAGAAAATAAATGAAGGCTAACTGAGATGATTTTGAAAAGAAGATTAAAAACATAACTAACACAGGTAGTCGCCTACACAACCACCATATTCCCATTCTTTATTATTAGCAGAGGTCTTATTTTGTTCCTCTCCTCCCATGCAACTGAAGGAATGTCCTCCCTAGCGCCAGGTCCTCCCTAGCGTACATCCTAAGTGGTCTTAGGTAATTATTGTGGGCCTGATGATCTCTTTGCCTCTTAGTTGGGTTAGATATGGGCATGTGTGTGATCTGGCCAATGGTGTGTGAAGGGAAGCCTATTGGAGGCCTTCTGCAAAGGTTTCGTCAACTCTTAAAGAGACGAGTAAAGACAGCCCCTCTTTTAATATTGTGCTTTGGCCTGTCAGAATATGATCCCTGCTATCCTGCAGCCATTTTTTTTTTTCTGCAAGCTCCGCCTCCTGGGTTCACGCCATTCTCCTGCCTCAGCCTCCTGAGTAGCTGGGACTACAGGTGCCCGCCACCTCGCCCGGCTAGTTTTTTGTATTTTTTTAGTAGAGACGGGGTTTCACCGTGTTTGCCAGGATGGTCTCCATCTCCTGACCTCGTGATCCGCCCGTCTGGGCCTCCCAAAGTGCTGGGATTACAGGCGTGAGCCACCGCTCCCAGGCCCCTGCAGCCATTTTGTAACCAGAAGGAGAAAGCTAATATGTTGATGACAGCCATACTCAGTGGGAAAGAGTGTGATATTTGATGATATTGTTGCACCTTTGAGTTAACCGGCTCTGGACTTCTTGTTCACAGCATAATAAATGGTCCTTCGTTGTTGTATATAAAAAAAATGAAGTGACAACCATAAAAAGGAAGAAAATAATGGCATTTGCAGCAACCTGGATGGACTTGGGGACCATTATTCTAAGTGAAGTGACTCAGGAACGGAAAACCAAACATCATATGTTCTCACACATAAGTGAGAGCTAAGCTATGAGGACGCAAAGGCATAAGAACGATACAATGGATTTTGGGGCCTTGAGAGAAAGTGCGGGGGAGGGGGAGGGATAAAAGACTACACATTGGGTATAGTGTACACTGCTTGGGTGATGGGTGCACCAAAATATCAGAAATCCCACTAAAAAACTTATTCATGTAACCAAACACCACCTGTTCCCCAAAAACCTATTAAAATAATTGTTTTAATGGAGGGAGATTGTATATACTGCTATGGAAATATGTTGAAACACATTTTAAGTAGGAAAAATATCCAAAATAGTATGTAGAATATGATTTCATTTGTGTAAAACAAAGATTTATATGTATTATTTACACTTGTAATATGCGTAGAACATGTGTATCCAAGAAAACAAAAGAACCTATTAACAGTTTTTACTTTTGTTGTATAATTTCAAACTTTTGCTTTATATACTTTATAATTTTTAAATGTTTAAATGTGTTTTATCCTAACCGTGTGTTACATTAAACTGGTAAAAAAAAAAAAAAAAAAAAAAAAAAAAAAAAGAAAATGGTGATTTGTCAAATGCCAGGGAGAGATAAAAGGGAGAACAGAGTTACTGAGAAAAACAAGTATGAATAAAAAACAAGGAAACAAAAATTCTGGCAAATTAAGAATGAAGTCTGAAGTCAATATCTGGAAGTTGACATAGTTTTAGGCTGGGTCAATACTGTTGCTAACTGATGCTTCAGTTTCAGTTGTAGCCAATGCCAGCTGTTGCCCTATGTTCTGGGACAATGAGTGAGTGGGGAAGGAGAATCAAGTACAGATGGCAGGGGCTCTTCACTTACCTGCTCTCAGCTAGCTGAAGATGCCTTTATGTTCAGAATCTTGGCTCATACCATGGATTGCTCATCTTCATTATTTGCCATCAAATGAATTTTGTGCTGCAAGAGGCATGTTTTGCCATTCTTAATTATACCAGATGGTGATGGAAGACTTATTAGACAATAAGTCTGTTTGGAAAACACCAACAAATGAATTTAGGAAATAACATCTATCCATGTATCATGGATAGTCATTAGTTTTGCCACAGCAGGTATCAGTCTTTGAAGTTGGTTGCATAGTCGTGAATTAAATTATCCAGAAATCCAAATAGGAAATTCCTATTTTTAGAAAACACAGAATCCTGGAATGCTAAATTCTAGGAGAAAGAGAATAAATTAAGCCTTTTTATTTGAACAGAAATACAACTCAGTGTGATGGAGTTAGAATGCACCCCTTACAGAAATCACGAAGGCAGAAAATTGATTAAGAACATACTTATGGTGACAGGGACCTAGAATCTGTAACAACATTTCACTTTTGAGTAAAGAATGGTGCTAATGGACCACTAATGAGGTCAAAGTTGTGTGTTCGGCTACATTATGCAATTTGTTCTTAAACAAGATTTATTTTAATTTAAAAAAAAAAGGTATTTGGTTTTCTGTTTCTGCATTAATTTTCTTAGGATAATGGCCTCCGGCTGCATCTATGTTGCTGCAAAGGACATGATTTCCTTCTTTTAAATGGTTGTAGAGTATTCCATAGTGTATATGTACCACATTTTCCTTATCCAGTCCACCATTAACAGGCACTAAGGTTGATTCCACATCTTTGCTAACAGCACTGCGATGAACATACAAGTGCATGTGTCTTTTGGGTAAAACAATTTATTTTACTTTGTATATATACCCAGTAATGACATTGCTGGGTCAAATGGTGGTTCTATTTTAATTTTTTTGACAAATCTCCAAACCGTTTTTTATAGTGGCTGAACTACTGTACATTACCATTAACAGTTACAAGCATTCCCTTTTCTCTGCAGCCTCACCAACATCTGTTTTCCTTTACTTTTTAATAATAGCCATTCTGACTGGTGTAAGATGGTATCTCATTATGGTTTTGATTTGTATTTCTCTGATGATTAGTGATGTTGAACTTTTTTTCATATGTTTGTCGACTGCTTGTATGTCTTCTTTTGAGAAGTGTCTGTTCATGTCCTTTGCCTGCTTTTTGATGGGGTTACTTGTTTTTTGCTTGTTGAATTGTTTAAGTTCCTTATAGAGTCTTAATGTGAAACCTTTGTCACATGTATAGTTTGTGAGTATCTTCCGTTCTGTAGATTGTCTTTTGGCTCTGTTGATAGTTTCTTTTGCTGTGAAGAATCTTTAGTTTAATTAGGTCCCACCTATTAATTTTTGCTTTTCTTGCAATTGCTTTTACACTTCTCCCATACAACTAAATCATATTTTGACTTTTTTATTGTGATGCTGACTTTTTAAAAAATTGTGATTAAATATGCATAATATAAAGTTTAACATCTTAACCATTTTACAGTCCAGTAGTGTAAACTGTATTCACAATATTGCGTAACCAATCTCCACAACTTTGTTTTTGTTGAGTTGCAGAATTTTACATATTCTAGATATTAACTCCCTATCACACATATGATTTGCAGATGTTCTTTCCCATTCTGTAGGTTGCTTTTTCACTCTGCTGCTTGTGTCCTTTGCATTTCCAATAGTTTTTAACACCTTATCCTCAAGGCTCAACCTGAAATGAAGTGGAAAGAAGTCACAGATCTGACCATGTCTTTTTTCTTTCCTTTTTATTCCCCCATGATCTCTTCTTCTTCCCTAATAAACAGGAGACTCGCTATGTAACAGCCTGTATTCTCCTTCTTCCTGTGATCTCTAGAATAACTGAAGTTCAGACCTTCAATCTTGTAGGAGCTTGAAAATGTACAAATCTTTTCTCTCTCAAAAAACCTTGCCTCTCAAAAGTCCACTTTGACAAGAGTCCTAAATGCATTTGTGCAGTACATAGCTTGTTCTGAGATCTCTTTGAATACTGAAACTCTTTAGTTCATTAGGTTGAAAATCCCAAGACATCATGATTTAAAGAAAGGGAAGACATATCACTTTACTATTTTACATGCATATTTTTTACACATTCCACCTTGAAGAAAAACTGCTAAATATATTAAGTTTCCTTCTCACATACATTCTTTGAATGCTACTTGTGTCAAATATTACCTTGTGCTTTGAGAGACTATAATGACTTTCCTTCTAGGCAAGTGCTAACACTTTGGATGACATTCAAATCCAATATTATGCAATCAACTTCCAGTCATTACTTCTCTGGCACTTTTTTCACAGGTAAGTGTTGAATAGTATCCATTGTCTTATAGCCACCCTGCGATCTTCAATGAAGCTATTTTATGGTTTCAAAAAGAATCTTTTCTCTTCTTAGAATTTTAACTTGCTTTTTCTACTATTAAAATAACAGTGACACATTTTCTTGTTTAGCAGTACAATTTTACCATGGGATTTCTGGAAGAAGCCTACTCTGTACTAGAAGTCTGGCTCTGAAGATCAGAAATACTAACAGTGTCAAATAGAAAATTATGACATACAATTATAGAGGTTTGCTATTCTAAACATTCTACATGAAGAATTTCTTTATGCAGTGACTTGGTAGTGTAGTTTCCCTGTGTACATGACTCATTAAAGTACATCCCTAGAATTCAGGTCCAGTCTTAGTTGGAGAAGGAGAAGGAGCAGTTAGTGAGTCAGCAACCACCAGGGCTAGCCATAAGAGTAGGGAGAGAGGAAGCAAATGAGGACTTCTTTAAACTCAGAGTTTAATATCAACTTAAAGATCTGAAATAACATCCTGCCTATATCTCTATCAGATGAAGGTTTTAAACCATAAGAAATATTTTACGATTAGTATGAAAACATTTTCTGGAAATTACCTAATATCATTATTCTGATACTTAGAGTTGCAGTTTTTAAAAGAGGATAAGCTGCCTTGTGAGTATGAAGTTTCTTGTCACAGGAAGTATTCACATAGAGGCTGTTAAGGCATATTATTGAAACATGAAAATGGATTCCTTTTTAATTTACATTTTCTGAGATCTACTGTCCTGTGGAAAGTCAACCCAAAAAAGCAAAAGACGAAAGAAATCCCTTGGAATTTGGGAAGAAAAGTCATATCATTAAAAAAAAAAAAAAAAGTGTTGCTTTTAAGAATGGAAATATTTTCGATAGTCAGGAAGTTACTTTGTTTCACTTATATTTTTTCACTTCCTCATTTTTATAACTTCAAAAATGTGTATATCAAAGTACATCAGCTTCCACAAGGAATAGCAGTAAGACATTACTTTGTATTTAGCCAGTAAAAGGCAGTCAGAAGATTTTTTCCCACATCTGCTGAACAGTTACAGTAATTTCTATTTTAGCAGTTTCTAATGATGTAAAGGAAGGTAGAAACCCATGTGCATCTTCCTTTTAAAAGAATTACAGATGTCTTAAATGCTATTGACTCAAGGGAATTTCAGGTGCTCTTGGACCCTCCAGCCTCATCCATGTGCCTCCCTCAGCTCTCAGGCAGCCACCTGTCTTGCATGCCCCTGGAGTGGCATCATTAATATCTAGCTCTTACTGTTTTTTGGGATATATAGTAGTGTCAAAAAATTAAAAACAGATCGAGTTAGGAAAAAGGTGTTGTGTTTTGTTTCATTTTGTTTTGTTTTGTGATGGAGTGTAGTGGTGCAATCTCAGCTCACTGCAACCTCCACCTCCCGGGTCCAAGAGAATCTCCTGTCTCAGCCTCCCAAATAGCTGGGACTAAAGACGCATGCCACCATGCCTGGCTAATTTTTTTTATTTTTAGTAGAGACGAGGATTCACCATGTTGGCCAGGCTGGTCTCGAACTCCTGGCCTCAAGTGAACTGCCCACCTCAACCTCCCAAAGTGCTGGGGCAATCCACTAGGTGTGAGTCACCACGCCCAGACAAGTTAGGAAAAAGTTGAAAGCATATTGTCATACAATAAGAGAAAGTACAGAATGCAATCGGGACACATCAAACTGAAAGTGGTATGAAGCCCCCTCCCACACACAATTATAGTGCAGCTTATGAAGCACAGATGAGAGAGTATTTTGATCTTTTTCATGATTGGCTGTTATATACTAACATTCTGTTTTTCAGACAAGCAGAGCTATTTAAGCTGATTTGTCTGTAGCTGGTTGGCTTAATTTTATTGAATCATGCTGACAAAGACAAAAGTGTACACTTTGTGTTTTCCTTATGATTAGAGCTGGCATTTCAGTGAAAACTTAGGTCATTTCAGAATGGATCAAGTTTTGGATATGTGGTTATGGTTGACCTTGAAGTGTATCAAAACCATGGTCTCCATTTTTACTTTTCTTTAGCAATTCTTCCTTTTGGTCATTCTCTCAGTTGAATTGAGTGTGACCAATTATCCTCAGTCTCTACATGTTTTCTTTCTGTAGACATCTGTTGGTTACAAACTAGAATCTTGATAGGTTCTTTTGATGATTCTTGTTCTTGTAGTGTTTTCGTTCAGTCCTCATGGAGATAATCTGCTGAGTCACTGGCTGCTGACAATCACTTGAAAGATTACAGCACAGAGGGATATTATGACTATAAGTCATAGGAGGATAATGGCAAGCCTTTAAAAATGTCCCAAATCCAAGGCCCCCAATAGCCAAGATTTAACAAATTAAATAGATCAGTTGATTGTCCTTCCCCAATCTGGTGAATATCTGGATCTGATCTTTCAGATCTCTAAGATTTGGGGCTACAATTCCTGGCTTATTAATGTGTAAACAGCATATTTTTTTCTAATATGGCAGTTTCAATATAATAGATTTTCCTGGTTTGCAGTTTGAATGTCTCCGGTGATGCTTTTGGGTATTCTGGTTAACTTTCTGAATGGCCCACACAGCAGGCAGGAAAGTTGTCCACATTTGAGCTGCTGTGGTGATTTCTCTCAAGTGCATATCAAGTCAGCCAGCCCCAGCTTGTGGACCTGCAAGGCTAGGAACAACCCTAGTAGTATGATTTTAAAGCTATCAGAAACCTGTCAGAATTTTTCCCATAAATCCCTTGCAATTTTGTAACACAGCTACTTGCAAAAACTTCTAGAAAAAGTATCAGAGAAATAAAATAACCATCTTTGAATGAAAAAAGACTTAAAATGACCACAGTTAAAGATGATGATAAGCGTTTATGTAAATGAAATTGATGAGGAAGTATGGTTATTTCTGTGACAGATAGCATTTTATGGTAATAACCAGGATTATAACTGGTTAATAAGAAAAATAAAAAATTTCTAACAACTCTATATAATTTCTGGAATATCTACATCCACATAAATGTAATCTACAGAAGGTTTATCATCGTTTCTTATTTAACAATGCTTCCCACACAATTTAACATACCAAATAAACCTAATTATTTTAACATCTCTTTTTGATAAGATTAAATATGAATCCTTTGTGTTTCTCCAGCAGCCCTCTGGAAAATCTCCAAGTTAGGTTGAGGTCAAGCACATTTTATTTAAGATTTGTTTTGGGGAAGGTGAAATTGTCAAAAATGTCAAAAGATTTTAAACACTTAATTAAATAGGATCATAGGACACTTGAAGCAATACTTAGTTATCCATGTAACCAAAATAAGAATTAATGATTTCAAAGACAAATACAGAAAGTTATAGAGTTGACAAAAACTTCAACTTTTTTAACAGAGAAGTCTGTTTTCTTAAGTTATCAGACATGATCGAGACAACATGAAGCAAAGGAAATTATTTTGATAAGACCAAAAACCTTTTGTTTTTAGGCAAATCACTTAGGAGGTAAAGAGAAATCTTTCATGGTCACTTATCATGAATACACCAATAACCTATGAAATCTTTGTTCTTTTAACAAAAATAAGACCAAAATCTAATTTTGTCTCAACATACTTTTGATATTAAGCCTTATTTTTAAACTCTTATAATAAATTCATTCCATTTTAGTCAGCTTAACTACATAAGATTATCTCTCTTCATATTATCTGTCTCTCTTCCTCTCTCCCCGCCCACACCAATTTCTATGTCCATTTAGTTTTTGTCCTTCATTTCCCTCTTTTTCATTTGAAACAACCTTTAACCTCTAAAATAGAACAAAATAATTTTCTTTTGCTCAGCAAAAAACACATCCTTGTACTTTATAACTTATCTTACCAAAAATAAATCTTACTTTCCTTGTCTACTCTATATAAATTTGATTTTCTTATTTCTAGTGGCCTTAATTACATATATTAATTAATTCTTAGCTGTTAGTAACCTTAATCTTCAGCTAAAATGAGGAAGTATGCCATTTCATAACTATGAGAAAGCACAGTACAATTTTTAAATGTGGCACATGTTTACTTACAAATTCAAATATCTTTAGTGTCTCTGTAATAAGAAGCTGCAGAGGAAGCAAAATTTTATTTCTATCCTCTTAGAGTTTTCAACTGAGCCTGAGAATCAAACTGTTGTTTGTACAGATTTTCCTTTGCCTCAACTTTGCATCCTTGACACGAATGTCACTTCCCTTCTTATAAGGGGAGAACATCTTTCATGTGGGAATTTTATCTTCTGCTTTTAAGAAATGGAAGATGGAGGTTCCAAGATGGCCAAATAGGAACAGCTCCAGTCTACAGCTCTCAGTGTGAGTGACGCAGAAGAAGGGTGATTTCTACATTTCCAACTGAGGTACTGGGTTCATCTCAATGGGCCTTGTCAGACTGTGGGTGCAGCCCACAGAGCATGAGCCGAAGCAGGGCAGTGTATCGCCTCACTCGGGCAGTGCAAGGGGTCGGGGAATTCCCCTTCCTAGCCACGGGAAGCTGTGACAGATGGTACCTGAAAAATCAGGACACTCCCACCTTAATAGTGCACTTTTCCAATCGTCTTAGCAAACAGCACACCAGGAGATTATATCCTGTGCCTGACTCAGAGGGTCCCACGTCCACAGAGCCTCATTCACTGCTAGCACAGCAGTCTGAGATCAAACTGCGAGGCTGGGGGATGGGGGTCCACCATTGCTGAGGCTTGAGTAGGTAAACAAAGCGGCCAGGAAGCTCAAACGGGGTGGAGTCCACTGCAGCTCAAGAAGGCCTGCCTGCCTCTGTAGACTCCACCTTTGGGGGCAGGGCATAGCTGAACAAAAGGCAGCAGAAACTTCTGCAGACTTAAATGTCCCTATCTGACAGCTTTGAAGACAGTAGTGGTTCTCCTAGCACAGAGTTTGAGATCTGAAAACAAACAGACTGCCTCCTCAAGTGGGTCCCTGACCCCCAAGCAGCCTAACTGGGAGACACCCCCCAGTAGGGGCCGACTAACACCTCATACAGCTAGGTGCCCCTCTGAGACAAAGTTTCCAGAGGATGAATCAGGCAGCAACATTTGCTGTTCTGCAATATTTGCTGTTCTGCAGCCTCTGCTGGTGATACCCAGGCAAACAGGTTCTGGAGTGGGCCTCCAGCAAACTCCAACAGACCTGCAGCTGAGGGTCCTGATTGTTAGAAGGAAAACTAACAAACAGAAAGGACATCCACACCAAAACCCCATCTGTACGTCACCATCATGAAAGACCAAAGGTAGATAAAACCACAAGATGGGGAGAAACCAGAGCAGAAAAGCTGAAAATTCTAAAAATCAGAGTGCCTCTTCTTCAAATGAATGCAGCTCCTCACCAGCAATGGAACAAAGCTGGATGGAGAATGACTTTGATGAGTTAAGAGAAGAAGGCGTCAGATGATCAGTAATAACAAACATTTCCATGCTAAAGGAGGATGTTCGAATCCATCACAAAGAAGCTAAAAACCTTGAAAAACGATTAGACGAATGGCTAACTAGAATAAACAGTGTAGAGAAGACCTTAAATGACATGATGGAGCTGAAAACCATGACATGAGAACTACATGACGCATGCACAAACTTCAGTAACCGATTCGATCAAGTGGAAGAAAGGGTATCAGTGACTGAACATCAAATGAATGAAATGAAGTGAGAAGAGAAATTTAGAGAAAAAAGAGTAAAAAGAAACAAACAAAGCCTTCAAGAAATATGGGACTATGTGAATAGACCAAATCTACATCTGATTGGTGTACCTGAAAGTGACAGGGAGAATGGAACCAAGTTGGGAAACACTTTTCAGGGTATCATCCAGGAGAATTTCCTCAACCTAGTAAAGCAGGCCAACATTCAAAATCAGGAAACGTAGAGAAAGCCACAAAGATACTCCTCGAGAAGAGCACCTTCAAGACACATAATTGCCACATTCACCAAAGTTGAAATGAAGGAAAAAATGTTAAGGGCAGCCAGAGAGAAAGGTCGGGTTACCCACAAAGAGAAGCCCATCAGACTAACAGTGGATCTCTCAGCAGAAACTCTACAAGCCAGAAGAGAGTGGGGGCCAATATTCAACAGCCTTAAAGAAAAGAATTTTCAACCCAGAATTTCATATCAAGCCAAATTAAACTTCATAAGTGAAGGAGAAATAAAATCCTTTACAGACAAGCAAATGCTGAGAGATTTTGTCACCACCAAGCATGCCTTAGAAGAGCTCCTGAAGGAAGCACTAAACATGGAAAAGAACAAACAGTACCAGCCACTGCAAAAAAAAAAAAAAAAAAGCCAAATTGTAAAGACCATTGATGCTAGGAAGAAACTGCATCAACTAATGAACAAAATAACCAGCTAACATCATAATGACGGGATCAAATTCACATATAACAATATTAACCTTAAATGTAAATGGGCTAAATTCTCCAATTAAAAGACACAGACTGGCAAATTGGATAAAGAGTCAAGATCCATCAGTGTGCTGTATTCAGGAGACCCATCTCACGTACAGAGACACATATAGGCTCAAAATAAAGGAATGGAAGAAGATTTACCAAGCAAACGGAAAACAAAAAAAAAGCAGAAGTTTCACTCCCAGTATCTGATAAAACAGACTTTAAACCAACAAAGATCAAAAGAGACAAAGAAGGCCATTACATAATGGTAAAGGGATCAATTCAACAAGAAGAGCTAACTATCCTAAATATATATGCATCCAATACAGGAGCACTCAGATTCATAAAGTAAGTCTGTAGAGATCTATGAACAGACTTAGACTCCCACACAATAATAATGGAAGACTTTAACACCCCACTGTAAACATTAGACAGATTAACAACACAGAAAGTTAACAAGGACATCCAGGAATTGAACTCAGCTCTGCACCAAGCAGACCTAAGAGATATCCACAGAACTCTCCACCCCAAATCAACAGAATATACATTCTTCTCAGTACTACATCACACTTATTCCAAAATTGACCACATAGTTGGAAGTAAAGTACTCGTCCGCAAATGTAAAAGAACAGAAATAATAACAAACTGTCTCTCAGACCACAGTGCAATCAAACTAGAACTCAGAATAAAGAAACCCACTCAGAACCTCTCAATTACATGGAAACTGAACAACCTGCTCCTGAATGACTACTGGGTACATAACGAAATGAAGGCAGAAATAAAGATGTTCTTTGAAACCAGTAAGAACAAAGACACAACATACCAGAATCTCTGGGACACATTTAAAGCAGTGTGTAGAGGGAAATTTATAGCACTAAATGCCCACAAGAGAAAGCAGGAAAGATCTAAAATTGACACCCTAACATCACAATTAAAACAACTAGAGAAGCGAGAGCAAACACATTCAAAAGCTAGCAGAAGGCAAGAAATAACTAAGATCAGAGCAGAACTGAAGGAGATAGAGACATAAAAATCCCTTCAAAAAACCAATAATCCAGGAGCTGGTTTTTTGAAAAGATTAACAAAATTGATAGACCACTAGCAAGACTAATAAAGAAGACAAGAGAGAAGAATAAAATAGACACAATAAAAAATGATAAAGGGGATATCACCTCCGATCCCACAGAAATACAAACTATCATCAGAGAATACAATAAACACCTCTATGCAAATAAACTAGGAAACCTAGAAGAAATGGATAAATTCCTGGACACATACACCCTCCCAAGACTAAACCAGGAAGAAGCTGAATCCCTGAATAGATCAATAACAGGCTCAGAAATTGAGGCAATAATTAATAGCCTACCAACCAAAAATGTCCAGGACCAGATGAATTGACAGCTGAATTCTACCAGAGGTACAAAGAGGAGCTGGTACCATTCTTTCTGAAACTATTCCAATCAATAGAAAAAGAATCCTCCCTAACTCATTTTATGAGGCCAGCATCATCCTGATACCAAAGCCTGGCAGAGACAAAACAAAAAAAGAGAATTTTAGACCAATATCCCTGATGAACATCGATGCAAAAATCCTCAATAAAATACTGGCAAAGAGAATCCAGCAGCACATCAAAAAGCTTATCCACCATGATCAAGTTGGCTTCATCCCTAGGATGCAAGGCTGGTTCAACATATGCAAATTAATAAATGTAATCCATCTTATAAACAGAACCAAAGACAAAAACCACATGATTATCTCAGTAGATGCAGAAAAGGCCTTTGACAAAATTCAACAGCACTTCATGCTAAAAATTCTCAATAAACTAGGTATTGATGGGATGTATCTCAAAATAATAAGAGCTTTTATGACAAACCCACAACCAATATCATACTGAATGGGCAAAAAATGGAAGCATTCCCTTTGAAAACTGGCACAAGACAGGGATGCCCTCTCACTCCACTCCTTTTCAACAGAGTGTTGGAAGTTCTGGCCAGGGCAATCAGGCAGGAGAAAGAAATAAAAGGTATTCAATTAGGAAAAGAGGAAGTCGAATTGTCCCTGCTTGCAGATGACATGATTGTATATTTAGAAAACCCCATTGTCTCAGCCCAAAATCTCCTTAAGCTGATAAGCAACTTCAGCAAAGTCTCAGGATATAAAAATCAATGTGCAAATATCACAAGCATTCCTATACGCTAATAACAGACAAACAGAGAGCCAAATCATGAATGAACTTCCATTCACAATTGCTACAAAGAGAATAAAATACCTAGGAATCCAACTTGCAAGATATGTGAAGGACCTCTTCAAGGAGAACTACAAACCACTGCTCAATAAAATAAAAGAGAACACAAACAAATGGAAGAATATTCCATGCTCATGGATAGGAAGAATCAATATTGTGAAAATGGCCATACTGCCCAAGGTAATTTATAGATTCAATGCCATCCCTATCAAGCTACCAATGACTTTCTTCACAGAATTGGAAAAAACTACTTTAAAGTTCATATGGAACCAAAAAAGAGCCCACATTGCCAAGACAATGCTAAGCCAAAAGAACAAAGCTGAAGGCATCATGCTACCTGACTTCAAACTATACTACAAGGCTACAGTAACCAAAATAACATGGTACTGGTACCAAAACAGAGATATACCCCAATGGAACAGAACAGAGCCCTCAGAAATAATACCACACATCTACAACCATCTGATCTTTGACAAACCTGAGAAAAACAAGAAATGGGGAAAGGATTCCCTATTTAATAAATGGTGCTGGGAAAACTGGATAGCCATATGTAGAAAGCTGAAACTAGATCCCTTCCTTACACTTTATACAAAAATTAATTCAAGATGGATTAAAGACTTAAATGTTAGACCTAAAACCATACAAACCCCAGAAGAAAACCTAGGCAATACCATTCAGGACATAGGCATGGGCAAGGACTTCATGTCTAAAACACCAAAAGCAATGGCAACAAAAGCCAAAATTGACAAATGGGATCTAATTAAACTAAAGAGCTTCTGCACAGCAAAAGAAACTACCATCAGAGTGAACAGGCAACCTACAGAATGGGAGAAAATTTTTATAATCTACACATCTGATAAAGGGCTAATATCCAGAAACTACAAAGAACTTAAACAAATTTACAAGAAAAAATCAAACAACCCCATCAAAAAGTGGGCAAAGGATATGAACAGACACTTCTCAAAAGAAGACATTTATGCAGCCAACAGACACATGAAAAAAAAATGCTCAACATCACTGGCCATCAGAGAAATGCAAATCACAACCACAATGAGATACCATCTCACACCAGTTAGAATGACTATCATTAAAAAGTCAGGAAACAACAGGTGCTGGAGAGAATGTGGAAAAATAGGAACACTTTCAGTGGGACTGTAAACTAGTTCAACCATTGTGGAAGACAGTGTGGCGATTCATCAAGGATCTAGGACTAGAAATACCATTTGACCCAGTCATCCCATTACTGGGTACATACCCAAAGGATTATAAATCTTGCTGCTATAAAGACACATGCACACGTATATTTATTGTGGCACTATTCACAACAGCAAAGACTTGGAACAAACCCAAATGCCCATCAGTGATAGACTGGATAAGGAAAATGTGGCACATATACGCTATGGGATACTATACAGCCATAAAAAAGGATGAGTTCATGCCCTTTGTAGGGACATGCATGAAGCTGGAAACCATCATTCTCAGCAAACTATCACAAGGACAGAAAACCAAACACTGCATGCTCTCACTCACAAGTGGGAACTGAACAATGAGAACACTTGGACACAGGGTGGGGAACATCACACACTGGGGCCTGTCATGGGGTGGGAGGAAGGGGTAGGGATAGCATTAGGAGATATACCTAATGTAAATGACGAGTTAATAGGTGCAGCACACCAACATGGCACATGTGTACATATGTAACAAACCTGCACATTGTGCACATGTACCCTAGAACTTAAAGTATAAAAAAAAAAGAAAGAAAAGACGAATCAGAGTGTTTTTGTTTTTGTTTTTACCTATGCTATTTTTCATGTGCCTTTAATTCAAAATAGTTAATATGCCAGTTCAGCATATTTTGGGGATGGTGTATTCTGAACTCCTTCAAAGCCAAAAGCAAATAAACTATGTTTAGCAATTAATGTTTTTATATTTTATCTTATTTGGAAATGATCTAGACCGTGAATGAATATCCATCATTTCACTTAATATAACTTTAGAGGTATAAGTTACGAAAATATTCGAGTAACTATTTTTAAGTAGATAGAATTACTGTTGAAAATGTTATTTATATACTTTTATTTTACTTACATCTATTTAATTTATTTGTTTTTGACAATTATCCTTGCTTAATATTTATGAGACGTTAAACAGCTAGCCATCATATTAAGTTATTTTTCTTACTGGCAAATTTTTAACAGGAACAGTATGAGCTTATTTTACTCGTAAACACAGGTAGAAAAAGTTGCATGTCTGTATTATATTTAATACAAAAGCACTGAAGACATATCTGGTGTTTTTTTCATTTTTTGCTTTTGGTTTCATCATTGAAGATGATCCAGTAAACAGTAATATACCATGAGGCTCCAGTTAAGATGTCAACAGTGGTGTGAGTACAGAACAGAGAATGTGGTGTGGTGAACTCAATAAAGGATTCATTTCAGTGTGTACCACAATGAGGAAGTTCTTATTTCTGCCGACAGTTGGGCTATAAGCCTTCATCTCATTCTTGCATCTAAGGAGACAGTAGCTGCTGGGAAGAACAGAAACATAAGACAAATTGCCCCAGTGCCAGAGAGAAGCACTAAACTACAGTATTGACATCATGCTGCCATCTCGGCTTCTCTGGAAAGCAAGAAGCCTAGATTTATTAGCACAAGTTGGGGTGAAGCAAAGTCTTCCATAGAAATCAACTGACAAAGACTTAGTGTTTGTATTTGTACTTAAATATTTACATTAATAAAGATTAGGGCTTGGTAATAAGGCTTTTGGATTCAAGAGGGAGCCATCTCAATATTCTGTGGGACCCCTGAGAGGAAACCTAAAATTGGAAGAAAAATCTAGACCAGAGCAGAACCAGTTTCCTTGCTCATTGATCAAGGGTTACGAACAGCTCCTTAACGAGGAGTGGCTAGAAACATACATCTCTTTATATCCTTTATGGCTAATCCTCTTATTATGGCAATGCAGGTTCAGCTGCTCTCAAGAAGTCTTTCTGTAAAAAGTTCTTGTAAACATATGTCATAAAAGAAAAATGTGTTATGACTTTTGGAAACCAGGGTTGGGTTAATTCTATACACTCGTCTGTCAAGATTCTTACAGCAAAACAAAAGTAGCATTCTTTAAAGAAATAGTACTATAAGACTTAATCAGGAAAACTGCAAGTATTTTAGCATACTAACTATTCATACAAAGAAGTAATAGTAATAACCAACACTTACATAGCACTTAATATGTGGCAGTCACTGTCATATATGGCTAGGACACTTTATGAAGTGTTACAGGTTGAGCATTCCTAATCTGAAAATCCAAAATCTGAAATGCTCTAAAATCTGAAACTTTCTGAAAACTGACATGACACCACAAGTGAAAAATTCTACACCTGACTTCATGTGATGGGTCAAAACAAAACTGTGTTTTGACCGGGCATGGTAGTTCATACCTGTAATCCCAGCACTTTGGGAGGCTGAGGTGGGTGGACTGCTCGACCTCAGGAGCTTGAGACCAGTCTGGACAACATGGCAAAATCCTGTCTCTACCAAAAACACAATAAAATTGGTGAGGCATGGTGGCGCATGCCTGTAGTCCCAAACTCAGGAGACTGAGGTGAGAGGATTGCTGGAGCTAGGGAAGTTGAGGTTGCAGTGAGCCATGATCGCACCACTGCAACTCCAGCCTGGATGGCACACTGAGACCCTGTCTGAAAAACAAAGAATAAAAATTAAAAAATAAAAATAAAACTTTGTTTTTGTGCACAAAATTATTTTTAAATATTGCATAAAATTATCTTCAGCCTGTACCTATAAGGTGTATATGAAACATACATGAATTTCATGTTTAGACTTGGGTTCCATCCCCAAAATATCTCATAATGTGTATGTAAATATCTCAAAATCCAAAAATAATCCAAAATCTGAAACACATCTGGTCCCAAGCATTTCAGGTAAGGGATAGTCACCCTGTACTATAATTGTCCCATTTTACAAATGAAGAAATTTAGTCACAGAGATACTGTGATGGACTTTTATGAGTTTTATGAGTCAGCTAAGCTAGGCTATAGTACCCAGCTATTCAATCAAATGCTAGTCTAGGTGTTGCTAAGAAGGTATTTTGTAGATGTGCTTAAACATCTGTAATCAGTTGATGTTAAAAAATTATTCTCCGTAATGTGAGTAGACTTTATCCAATCAGTTGAGATTTTCCTGAGGAAGAAGACATTCTGCCTGTGGGTTGCATTACAGGCCTGTCAGGCTGTCCTGCAGATTTTGGACTACACATACATATCCTACCTTTCTGTTTCTCTGATAGAACCCTGACCCCTAGAGACATGAAGTATCTTCGAAGTAGCTTGTTTCCAGGCATGCTGCCAGTAAAGTGGTAGAACCAGTACAAGGACCTGAGCAGGCTGGGCCTTGAACCAAATACTTACCCCACAACCTCCACACTACCCCTCCTATAAATTCCAGTCATTAGCAGTCTAATTAAAAATTTAAGACGTGGCCCTGTGGGAAAAAGCAAAGAGAAAGAAAAACAAAACACACATGAATGCAAATAAGTCCAATATAAAAGAGTTCACTGTGTGTAGGGATATGCAGAATATAGAGAACAGCACCAGTCCTTACAGAAGAGATTTGCGAGTTCTGTTAAGAAGTAAAAATGAAGAATTTGTATTTGCTTAGAAGAAAAGGAAAAGAGCATCTCCAGCGGAGTGCATGACACAGACAAAAGCCCAAAGCAAACTCTGTAGAATTTGGCTATGGCAACCTGCCAGAATGAAAGTTAATGAGCAAAAAGCATGAAATCTGTATTAGTTCCCAATAGCTGCATAGCCGACTGAGGGCTGGATTCAGCTGAATTCACTCTCTCATGTCTGGCAGCAAGGCTGCTGTGTGCTGAGACTGTGGCTGGAGCTGACGGCTGCTTTGTGTGTTCTCTTCACACAAGCCAGCTTGAGCTTCTTGAAAACATGATGGATAGCTTTCCAAGGTGAATGTGGAGAAGGAGAGAGAGAGAGAGAGAGAGAGAGAGAGAGAGAGAGAGAGAGAGAGAGAAACTGACTCTATCATCTTCTAGGACCTAGCCTCAGAAGTTGTGCAACATTTCTTTCCTTTATTTTCCGTTCTATTTTCAGTTTCAAGTGGAAGAGCCCTAGTCCATTTCTTGGTAGGCAAAGGTGAGATTCTTGAAAACTATGTGGGGCTGAAAATATCGTGTTGTCAATTTTGGAGAAAACGGTCTGCTGCACAATAAATCATGGGAGGTTAGTCCGTTGTGAGCTAGGCCAGTATCTCCTTTAAATGCTTGCTGATAGAAATTTGGTGGGGAGAAGGATGTATCACCCTCCAGCTGCTCACAGTTCCGTCACACTCTGCAAACAGTCATCTGGGCTTTGAAACCAAACCGTTGCATTTCACACCTAAACCTCAGAGATATGTAAAATGCCTATAGGCACTCTCTGTGTTTTGTTATATCACAAGTTGGGGAGAGAATGCTCAGAGCTGAGTGAGTGAGCTCAGCCTGGGTGGAGAATACTCGGCTTGTGGCATTTGCTGGAATCAGAGCTAGGACGAGTCAGGTAAGGTCGTTTTCACTCAACCTAGAAAATGACTTTGGTTCAAAGCAGAAGCGTGAACAGAATTTGAATGCACATGTTGACTATCCTTCCTGTCCATGGCACATTAGCCCAGAGTTTCTGCTCTCCTTAGGTGGTGCCATGATGGAAAGTGCTATCACTACCTTGGCTCAAATGAAGCTTAAAAAGACAAGAAACTGGCCCGGTGTGGTGGCTCATGTCTGTAATCCCAGCACTTTGGGAGGCCAAGGCGGGCAGATCACGAGGTCAGGAGATCGAGACCATCCTGGCGAACACGGTGAAACCCTGTCTCTACTAAAAATACAAAAAAATTAGCCGGGTGTGGTGGCGGACGCCTGTAGTCCCAGCTACTCGGGAGGCTGAGGCAGGAGAATGGCATGAACCCGGGAGGCAACGGAGCTTGCAGTGAGCGGAGATGGTGCCACTGCACTCCAGCCTGAGAGACAGAGCAAGACTCTGTCTCAAAAAAAAAAAAAAAAAAAAAAAGACAAGAAACTTTTCAGTCTAAGGACATATCATTTTGCTCTGATTTGGAGCTGGTGTCTGTCATTCACAGTTCCCCCTAAATGCCGCTTCTATGCCTTAGGCTGATTGAATCTTGGTTGCTGAGTCATTCCATTTTGCATCTGTATGCTTGTATTACCTTGCTTCCAGAAAGACTGTGCTGAAATACTCACTTGGAGTCTGACTTCTCTGACTGGAGAAACTGATATTTCCAGGTATTTTCTGACAGCAATAAACACATTCTTCCCTTCTATTGCTGTGTCAATCTATTTTTTCAGTGCCAGTACCAAGCCACATTGAGTGATTCATCTATTTTGTCAATGACTTCTATCCGCTGCTAGTGTTCTAGTAATCTAATATCAAGAATGTGGGAGTTTCAAGAAACTAGGAAACAAGATAGAACTGAAAGGGGAAAAAAACATATAAAGGAACTTTGAAGCACATAAAACATCACTATTACAATAATTATATACATATATATCCACTCAAATATATATATAACTTTTTAATCTTTTGTAAATTTGTAGAAATATTTATCAAACAGTTAAAACATGAGGTATATCCAATCAAATATCAATGTAGGTGTTGCTGTGAAGATATTTTGTAGATGTGCAGTGATGAACAAGAGATACATTATTGCTACCGCACAGTATTTGAAACAGAGGAAACTGGGACCCTGGGAGAAAGTGGAAGACTCTGATGTCAGAGGAGTCAGGCGCTAATTCATACAGGATCTTGCAGGATTTTAATTTCAGTCTAAACATAATGAGAAAACACGGGGTGGTGGGGTTAACAGAGAGGGCTTGATCTGGGGAGCTCTATGATCTAGATGTTTCTATACAATTGTATCTACTTTGTTGTGGACTTTTTAAAAACTTTTCTCTATAGTCATTGTGTGACAAAATTTTAAGATTTCTCATGGTCTTTGGGCACGTAAACGTCAGACCGGTTTTGGAATATCCTTCCCTAAAAATTGTAACAAAGGACGACTGATCTGGGTGACCTCCTGAACCCCCTCCCAACATGTCATTCTGTATGTTGTCTTCTGGAAAGCTTCCATTTGTGCAATGCCTAGCATCTAATCTCAAAAGTATTCCCTGCAGTTGATGAGTGGTGTTTTTCATGTTTTTAATTGGGAAATAGACCTCCCTTTGGGGCCTAGCATCTATACAGAAGCATAAGCCATAAAGACCTGCATTTTAACAGTTGATGCACTAAATAAATCTCTTATTCATCTTCCATTTTACTTGTCATTCATCTTATAATGAATTGTGTTAAATGCTTTGTCAGTTAAACTTCCCTAACTTGTTGTTTTTCTTATTTCTTAAGTTTTTTCCAAAATGTTCAGTGCCTATATCATTATTATTATTATTATTGTTACTATTATTATTTTGAGATGGAGTCTCACTCTGTCACCCTGGCTGGAGTGCAGTGGGGCAATCTCGGCTCGCTGCAGCCTCCACCTCCCAGGTTCAAGCGACTCTCATGCCTCTGCCTCCCGAGTAGCTGGGATTACAGGCGTGTGCCACCACACCCAGCTCATTTTTGTATTTTTAGTAGAGATGGGGTTTTGCCATATTGGCCAGGCTGGTCTCGAACTACTGACCTCAGTTGATCCACCCTCCTTGGCCTCCCAAAGTGCTGGGATAATAGGCGTGACCCTCCATGCCCGGCCGCCTTTATTATTAAAACAATAAAAATAAAAAGTTGACCAGAAGCAAAAAGATTATTTGAAATGCTCATTATATACATTAACATACACGTGGTTTAAAATATAGAAGATACTTAGTTCTCCATAATCTAGGATTCTAGAAAGCTAGTTTACAATGAATAATGTATCTGTAAGAGGGTGGCTATTAGAACCTCTGGGGCTTTGCCATTTCAAATGAGAAAACATATTCTGTTTATAATTGCATGGCATTTTCAGTGGTTGCGGAGACACCAATAACTAAGTATATTTGATTATAATATTAACAAAAAATTTGGCAGGGTACTTAGCCGTTTTTAATAAATTTAATATATTCAGAACAGGTAGGATAGAATAAGTATTTCTGAAGTGGTCTATACATTTTGAAATGGACTCCTTTCTAATCCTTCCTTGATTCTGATCTGAAAGTAGAAATTGAAATTATGCTTGCAAGATTCCCACAACTGTGTGACTCTTTAGCACAAAGCCAAGTATAGGAAGGATCCAAGGGAAGTTTAAGCCAGCTTCTCTCTGTGTCACGTAAGCAGAATGAAATCTTTCCCGAGGCAACAAACTACAATACATTATCTGTTCTAGGATAGTTAAAAAAAAAAACAAATAAATAATAAAGCAAGATGTGATCATTTTAGTTAATAAAGTATACCATTGTTCTTACTCAGTTCTCTGTGGACCATCTCATAACCTAGGGAAAGAAACAGACAAGAAGCAATGAATTACAATGGAGTCAGATACTTGAGGTAACAGAATAACATGTGGGAAACAAAGTAGACATGGATCCCAATTTTCCTTCTTCAAGTTTCAGTCCTTTCACTGATGTGCAGAAGGTCACTGTATCCAAGATAGAGCCTTCTGAAACACAGTACAGGTCCATGGATAGCAAATTGAAGGCCATGAAGATTAACTGGCTTAAAAATGTGTATTTTTAGTTAGATGGTATGCATTTATACGGGTTATCTGGTGAATCATGGAATCGCCCCCACCCCCTGCCCCAGTTTTTTGACATTTACACAAGGCTTTATAAAGGAGCAATTCTGGCCAGGGGTGGTTACTTGTGCCTGTAATCCTAGCTCTCTGGGAGGCCAAGGCAGGCAGATCACTTGAGGTCAGCAGTTTGAGACTAACCTGGCCAACATGGTGAAACCCCATCTCTACTAAAAATACAAAAATTAGCCAAGCATGATGATAGGCGTCTGTAGTCCCAGCTACTCTGGAGGCAGAGGTGGGAGGCTTGTTTGAGCCTGGTAGGTGGAGGTTGCAGTGAGCTGAGATAACGCCACTGCATTCTAGCCTGGGCTACAGGGCGAGAGTCCATCTCAAAAAATAAAGAAATAAAAATAAAGGAGCAATTCTATGAATAGTCACTTAGAAAGTGACCATTCAGTCACTTTTGCAGATATAGGACCCTGTGGCTGAGCACAGATAGATGGTAGTTGGCAAACAAGGTTTCTCAACATCTGCCCATTGGGTCACCTGCTGCCAGGCCAGCTCTTCCTCGGTTGGCCTGAGAGTCCACCATGGCTGCAACCAGAGGCCTGCTCTCTGACTGGAGCCTCACCTTGGCAAAGAGTCCAGAGGTTATCTTTTCCCCACATCCTGGGAACTGGGCCATATTGAGGCTAAGAATACCTTTCTTCCCATGTGTAAAGCCTCTCATTGTTTTTCTCTCTCTCTAATGGCAGTGCTCTGCGCACTGTATACTAACCAGCTGCAGCCAGGGAAAGAGAAAGGGGTCAGCTAAGTGTGGCAAGAATCCTCACCCTTCAATTGTCACCTCATCAACTGTCTAATAGAACAGCTGGGTGGTATTCTCATTTGTTTGACCAGGAAATTTAAATCCTTGAAGACCAGACTGGACAGAATACTTTTAATAGTTCACTAAAATTATACATCCTCACATTTATGAACTCCAGCCATTTACAAAGCATGTACTTTTTTTTTCTTTTTTAGCCAAAAGGGCTCTTAGAGGACTTCTAGGCCAACATCTTACTTTTCTGAATGGGAAAAATATAGCTTAAGGAATAAACTGGCTTGCCCAAGGACACATAGATTTGACAAAAGTCATATATTCAAGTATTTGAAAATTACTTATTTATTGAGTACCTGTATTAGTCCATTCTCACATTGCTGTAAAGAACTACCTGAGGCCAGGTGCAGTGGCTCACACCAGTAATCCCAGCACTTTGGGAGGCTGAAGAGGGTGGATTACCTGAGGTCAGGAGTTCGAGACCAGCCTGGCCAACATAGTGAAATCCCGTATCTACTAAAAATACAAAATTAGCCAGGCATGGTGGCAGGTGCCTGTAATCCCAGCTACTCAGGAGGCTGAGGCAGGAGAATAGCTTGAATCTGCCAGGCAGAGGTTGCACTGAGCCGAGATCACGCCATTGTACTCCAGCCTGGTCGACAAGGTGAAACTCCATCTCAAAAAAAAAAAAAAAAAAAAAAAAGAACTACCTGAGACTGGGTAATTTATAAAGAAAAGAGGTTTAATTGGCTCCGGGTTCCACAGGTTGTACAGGAAGCATGGCTGGGGGAGGCCTCAGGAAACTTACAATCATGACAGAAGGCAAAGGGGAAGCTGGCACATCCTACATGGGTGGAACAGGAGCAAGAGAGGGAAGGGGGAGGTGCTACCCACTTTCAAACAACCAGGTCTCCTGAGAACTTACTATCACGAGAATAGCAAGGGGAAAGTCTGCCTCCATGATTCAATCACTTCCCACCAGGCCCCTCGTTCAATATGTGGGGATTACAATTGGACATGAGGTTTAAGTGGGGACATGGAGCCAAACCATATCAGTACCTATAACCCTTATTTTTTCAATTTTGAGATGTTCAATTTTTCACAATTCCACATCTCAAATTAGGGTGAGTCTTACAGTTGCTGTCTGCCAGACATTGATGGCCCATAAGCATCAAAACTTAAAAGAAGGAATGTCACCATCTGGGAAGAAAATGTCAAAGACAATAATGGAGTAATATTTTCAGAAATTCAGCTTCACCAATACTCTTGATGCCACAAACAATGATATCATGTCGAAAATACCATATATTGGCAACTTTTCATTGAAAATGCTGAAGAGGCTGGGCATAGTGTTTCATGCCTATAATCCTGGCACTTTGGTAAACCAAGGTGAGCAGATCGCTTGAGCATAAGAGTTCAAGACCAGCCTGGGCTACATGGCCAAACCTCATCTCTACAAAAATACAAAATTTAGCTGGGTGCAGGTGTTGTAGTGTGCACCTGTAGTCCCAGCTACTCAGGAGGCTAAGGAGGAAGGATTGCTTGAGCTTGGGATAACAAGGCTGCAATGAGCTGTGACTGCAGTCTTACATCCCCAACATAATGATGCATCTCACCATTGATGTCACCTTAGATTCAATGAGACATAGTATATTCCTTTGTAAAGTCCCTGAAGTTTAGATTCTACGAAGATAATCAAAAGAAACAAACAAGAAAAATACCCAGTAATGAGCAATAAGGGCTATGTAGAGAATTAAAATTAGGAGATGTGAAAGAGAGTGACTGGGTGGCTACTTGCATTGTCAAGGTTCTCATTTTCTGGAAAAGGTGACTTTAAACTGAAGAAGTCATAATACCAGATGAGTGGAAGAGCCAGAACTACAAGAGTCTCCTGCTTACCAGAATTCTTGCCAACAAAACTTGGCGCCTGAGAGTACAATCGTTGTGCCAAAGCCTATTTACAGTTTCTTATTTCACTCGTGGTATAATTCCCATTCCAAAATGACTGTGGGCTTTGAAGGAAACTACTCTTTCATCTGGTCATCTGAAATGGAAATGTAACTGTCGTACGTGGGTAGTATTTTATGCAACAAAACACATCCAACTTCTGATCTGATAAATGACAGGGAGAACGAATCAAAAATTCTTGTGAAATGCAAACAAAAAAACCCATAAATGCTTAATGTCAACTTTCTTACTCTTCAAAACTTTTGCCAAAGTATTAAATGATTAGACAAAGCCTACATTAGAATTGAAGAATGTATCAATTTGGGATTTGGGCCAAGGGATAATTGACCTCATTGGAATTTTTTTTCTGGTTGATTGCTGTTTAAATAGCAGGTATTTAAAACTAGAAAGTTTGTGAAGGGATTAGTTAAAAGATTCATGGCCAGTGACCTTAGTTTCAAAATATCAGGTTGTAATTCTAAAAAACAAGATTCCAGAAGAAATAATATTTAAAAAAGAAATGATATAATTTTAAAAGATTCTAAAACATAGGGAGCAAAGAATAATAAAATGTCAAAACACCCTCCCCAACACATACACACAAACAATGTAATGCAAACTCAAATAGGATGATCTTAAAATGGTAACAGGCCATCAGAGACAAACAAACATTAAGAGAATTAACTGATTTTTAGCTTAAAAGGCTTTATGCTTAAAAGTCTATCTTGAACCCTAAATAAAGAATTTTAATTTTTTTAGAAAAGAAAAACTTTTATTTATTTATAACATGTTATAAATATTTACAGCACCCTTATTACATACCAATCTCTGTGCTGGTAGCGGTTGAATTCTTCTTAATACACCAAGGTCAACTGAGACAATATATAAAACCAACTATGAACTGGTTATTAATTGTTGACTAACTAAAATCTGAGGGTAAAGTGGTGCCTGTGTCCATTCCAGTGAGTCTCTAGTCAAGGAAAATTGGTCTGTACTTGGAACCCATTAAGCAGAGATCCTTTATTTGTGCCTCTGGAACATGGTAAGGATAAATACGAAAAGGTTTTCTGAAAAACGCCCAAGGGGACAAATAGCAATCAATCTACTGAGCCCAGTCCCTCCTCATCTTCTTCCACCCATTACAAATTGAAGCTTCAGCTGTTATTTCCCTCATTCTAACCACTTCAGTAAATGAGGTATTTGTGCCCATGTGTGGAGTAAAATCTCATAGACCACTAAGTATTTCTAATATCTATGCTGGGAGTCAATAATGACTGAGTACTTTATTTCAAAGTGGAGAATTAAGACACTGACCAGTTTAAATTCTGAGGAGGTCCATCCAGCATAACTGAGTGTGAAGAGGTAAAAGTAGAAATTTTTTTTTTCCTCAATTTCAGACAGTGGTAAGAAGATAGGAACAACATCTGTAAATAGGGCAGTTTCTCTAAATAAGCCTAGAAAATGATCACCTAAGGCAGACAAGAATAACTAAATGAGGCTACTCTGCTGTCAAAACATATGTGTGTGCGCTTATTTCTCATAGAATATGGAATAGTTACCTGCAGCCTTATGCCAAAAAGAATTTATCCTGTTCCCTCAACCTGACTTCTAGCAGTTTCTTTGAAAATCTTATCCATGAGAATAAAATATTGCTTGTGACTGACTGCAATACAAAAGGAAGAGAAAAACTTTTCTAATCATTATAGATGCTGGGACATTATTCATTCTGAACTTCACATGTCATCTTCTCTAGGGATTTCATCAATTCCCTTGAACAATCTCAAATAAATAATTTCCTGTCAAGAAAATGTCACTACTGGAAATATCAAGTTTTCCAGTTAACCATTTATACTTGAATCTACTTCAAAAAGCCATCACTATAAAAGCACTGTATTGGTACTGTAGGCAAGTCTTCAAATATACAGTATCTATTTTTGCTGTGACAGTACACTTTTTTTAGTACACTTTTTTTAAATTTCTCTAATTAAATTCCCCAGATAAGAGTTGATGAAACATAATAAAATGATTCCAGTGTTTAGCAAAGAGAAACACATAGCCAACCTTATCAAATATTCTGAATCATTTGACAAACACATTATCAAATTCAAGAAGTGGATATAGATTTAAATTAGGATTGTGGAAATGTTTCTTAATTGATAGTAGTTATTTTGTATTCACTTAATATTAAGGGTTTGTCTATTGGGAAGACAGAGACAGTCTAAGTTGTTAGAGAGACAAAACTTGTTAGACAAAATATTAAAAATAAATGGGAAGATGTGGGTCAAAAGGAACAAAATTGTAGTTATGTAGGATGAATAAGGCTAGAGATCTAATACACAACATGAGAACTATAGTTAGTAATAATGTATTGTATACCAGTAATTTGCCAAAAGAGTGGAGTTTAGATACGTTTACCACAGGAGGAAAAAAGATACTTATATGAGATGATGGGTATGTTTGTCTGCTTGACTGTTGTTATCATTTCACCATGTATGGATATATCAAGATATGTATATGGAAGTATCATGCTGCACACCTTAAAAATGTACAATTTTATATGCAAGATAAACTGAATAATGACCCCCCCCCCGAGATATCTATGTTCTAATCTCCAGAAACTGTGAATTTTACATTTATATGGCAAAGGATTTTGCAGCTGTGATTAAATTAAGGATCTTGAGATGGAGGGATTACCCTAGATTATCTAGGTGGACCCTAAACGTAATAACAAGTATCCATATGAGAGGGAGGAAGAAGGAGATTTGATTACAGTAAAGACGGGTGATGTGATTACGCATCTGAGGCAAGATGCTAAGCTTCTGGTTTTGAAGATGGAGGGAAGGACAGCGAGCCAAGGCATGCAAGGAATGATGCTCTAGAGACTGGAAAGGAAATAGATTTACACCCCCTAGAGCATCTGGAAAGACCACAAACCTGCTGACATCCAATCTTGGTCCAGTGAAATTGCTTTCAGATTTCTGGCATCCAGAATATAAAAGCATAAATGTGCTTTGATTAAAAGGACCAAATTTGTAGTCATTTGTTACAGCAACCACAGGAACCTAATACAATATATTTAAAATGTGGAGTAATCACTGAAAGAATAGATATAGAATACATGACATATTTTCATGGAACACTTATGCCCCCACTAGGTGGGATTTTTATTAAAGTAGTACTTCTGGGCTCTCAGGCCACCCCTTCTCACTCTTCCCTGAGGGAGACAAAATGGCTTCTCTACATGGCAGTTTGGGAGAAGCGGCTGAACACTTAGCCCACACTCTTCTGATCTCCTTTCTCTTCTTGGCATCTGCTTCCCAACAGAGAATGTAGATTCTGCTCTGCTCTGCTCCTCCCTAAGGAGTCCTGCAATTTCTCACCACTGCTAGTGACTAAGTAAGTCTGCCAAACTCAGGGATAATAGACTTAAAGTCAAATTCTCCAAGTCTTTGTTAATAATAAAGGTGGCATTTGATATTTTTATCTGCCTTACCCTCTTATTCATCTCTCAGTTGCTTCAGAACACGCAGGTGGAAAAGCATGATATTACATATTCTTTTCTTGAAACCTAAATTGTCAAATGATAAAAGAGAAAAACAAAGGTAGAACTTGATCAGTTCAACAGAAAACAGAGAAAGAAAAAAAAGACAAAAAGAAATGGTGGACAAAATATAAGAGGCACAATTGGAACAAAAAACCACAGAGAATTTAAATATAATTGGTTGGAGAAAAAGTGTACCAGGCAAAAAATTATTCCAAAGGAAACTGGTATATTAATGCTTATAATAGAACTGCTCAAAATAAAAATGTGATTTTTTTTGGCCAGGCGTGGTGGCTCACGCCTGTAATCCCAGCACTTTGGGAGGCCGAGGCGGGTAGATCATGAGGTCAGGAGATCGAGACCATCCTGGCGTACACGGTGAAACCCCGCCTCTACTAAAAATACAAAAAAGATTAGCCGGGCGTGGTGGCGGGTGCCTGTAGTCCCAGCTACTCAGGAGGCTGAGGCAGGAGTATGGCGTGAACCCGGGAGGCAGAGCTTGCTTTGAGCTGAGATTGCGCCACTGCACTCCAACCTGAGAGACAGAGCGAGACTCTGTCTCAAAAAAAAAAAAGAAAAGAAAAAAGAAAAAAAGGTGATCTTTTAAATGCATTAACGGGAACACATTTAACATTAGTGAAATACACATTTACATTGCTAAAGGATATAAACAACAAAGATGATATCAAAATTATAAAGTTACATGCATCTAAAGTCATGGTCTCAAAATATAAAAAGTAAACATGCCAGAATTATAAAGACAAATTGACAACTGCATAACTAGAGTGGAAAATCTTTATGCAATATATCAGTTAGTTATTGCTTCATTGAAAAAAAATCACCCCCAAACTCACTGTCTTAAGATAATTATCATTTATTCTTGTTCATAGCACCTATTCATCAGTTGGCTAATTCAAATGTAAGATAGGCACAACTGAGATGTCTTATCTCTGCTCGACAAAGTTTCTTCCCTTCGAGCAGACCAGATAAGGCTGATTGGCATGAGATAATAGATGTTCCAGAGAGAAAGCAAAAGCACCCACAATACCTCTGTGATCCAGGCTCAGAGTGGGCACATCATCACTTCTCTGTATTCTATCGTTTAATGCAAGATAGAAGGCCAGCCCAAACTCAACGCGCGGGGAAACTGATGTCACATCTTGACAGCAGGAGCTGCAATGTAACATTGCTAAACACGTGGTTTTACAGAGGCATTTAATTGGGGCCACTGAAGAGAATTAGAATATGCCACCCCAAAATATGCCACTTCGGTATAAGGAATATTTTGGGTTGGAGGCAAATGAGAACCAACAGATACAGATAGAAACCCTTTCAAGGCTTTTCTTATCTGACTAAAGCAGCAACTTTGAGAAACCAGGACTACCATATATCTCCTCTCTTGAGAGAGTTTTACAGTCATGAAGAAGGTAAAAAGTCAACACCAAGATCAGGCTGAAACAAATCCCACTAAAATGACCTTTGTCTTCCACTACTTTCCCCATGTATTTCCAAATCACTTTCCCACAGTTTACCTCTCCTAGCACAAACTTCCTTTTCCTTTCTCTTGTCACATTTCCACAATTTATCATTCTTTGTTAAAAAAAAGTATATAAGCCCTCAGTCCTATCACTTCTTTGGTGTCTTTAATTTTCTATAATGGCCTCTATATGCATATGCAATAACAAACTTTTTCTGCTTTTAATGCATTTAACAACAGAACATTATACTGGTTTGCCAGTCTAATTTGGAGGGCCCCAGCCACCGAACCCAAAGAAAAAAGTTTTTTCCCCTTCCCCACACCATCAATGTAATTAATATACTACATTCACATTTCTCAGAAATCGATAGAGCATGTTGACAAAAATATTGATAAAATATAGAAGATTTAATTATAGTTAACAAGCTTGATTATATAGATACATGATGATAGATGATAGATGATAAAGATATATAACTTTGCATGCAACAAATAATGCATTTTCTTTTCAAACATACATGAAATTACAAAGTAAAAAGGCAAACCACCAGTAAATTTTCAACAATTTTCAAAAAAATTGTTATTTAGATAACAATATCTATCATTATGCAAATTAATTAGAAAAACAACTAAGTGGAAAAAATAAACTATACATTTGGAGACTGAAAATACACTTCTAAACAATTCATAGGTTAATCAAGAAATCATAGTGATAGTTATAAGTATTCAGAGTAAAAAAATAAAAGCACTGCATAAAACTTTTGGAATGCTATTCCTCTACACCAACAACAGTCAAGCGGAGAACAAAATCACGAATGAACTCTCATAAACAATTGTCACACACAAAAAAATGAAATACCTAAGAATACGCTAACTAGGGAGGTGAAAGATCTCTACAAGGAGAACTACAAAACACTGCTCAAAGAAATCAGAGAGGACACAAACAAATGGAAAAACATTCCATGCTCATGGATAGGAAGAATCAACATCATTAAAATGGCCATACTGGGCCGGGTGCGGTGGCTCAAGCCTGTAATCCCAGCACTTTGGGAAGCCGAGACGGGCGGATCACGAAGTCAGGAGATCGAGACCATCCTGGCTAACATGGTGAAACCCCCGTCTCTACTAAAAAATACAAAAAAAAAAACTAGCCAGGCGTGGTGGTGGGCTCCTATAGTCCCAGCTACTCCGGAGGCTGAGGCAGGAGAATGGCCTAAACCCGGGAGGCGGAGCTTGCAGTGAGCTGAGATCCAGCCACTGCAATCCAGCCTGGGCGACAGAGCGAGACTCCATCTCAAAAAAAAAAAAAAAAAAGGCCATACTGCCCAAAGAAATTTATAGATTCAATGCTATTTCCATTAAACTACCATTGACATTGACATTCTTCACAGAAATAGAAAAAACTGTTTTAAAATTCATATGGAACCAAAAAAGAGCCCGAATAGCCAAGTCAATCCTAAGCAAGAAGAATAAAGCTAGAAGTGTCATGCCACATGACTTCAAACTACACTACAGGGCTACAGTAACCAAAACAGCATAGTACTGGTACAAGAACAGACACATAGACCAATGGAACAGAATGGAGAACCCAGAAATAAAACTGCACACTACAACTATCTGATATTTGGCAAGTCTGACAAAAACAAGCAATGAGGAAAGGACTTCCTATCCAATAAGTGGTGCTGGGATAACTGGCTAGCCATATGCAAGAGATTGAAACTGGACCCCTTTCACACCATATACAAAAATTAATCCAAGATGGATTAAAGGCTTAAATGTAAAACCCAAAACTACAAAAACCCTGAAAGACAACATAGGCAATATCATTCAGGACATAGGCATAGGCAAAGATGTCATGACAAAGATGCCAAAAGCAATTTCAACAAAAGCAAAAATTGACAAATGGGATCTAATTAAACTAAAGAGCTTCTGCACAGCAAAAGAAACTATCAACAGAGCCAAAAGACAGCCTACAGAATGGGAGAAAAATTTTGCAAACTATGCATCCAACAAAGATCTAATATCCAGCATCTATAAGAAACTTAAACAAATTTATAAGAAAAAAACCCATTAAAAAGTCAGCAAAGGACATGAACAGACGTTTTTCAAAAGAAGTTATACATGTGGCCAACAATCATATTTAAAAAAGCTCAACATCACTGATCATTAGAGAAATGGAAATTAAAACCACAGTGAAATACCATCTCATACCAGTCAGAATGGCTACTATTAAAAAGTCAAAAAATAACAGATGCTGACGAGGTTGTGGAGAAAAAGGAACAATTATACACTGTTGGTGGGAGTGTAAATTAGCTCAGTCATTGTGGAAGACAGTGTGGTAATTCCCCAGTCACCTAAAGACAGAAATATCATTTGACCCAGCAATCCCATTACTTGGTATATGCCCAAAGGAATATAAATTATTCTGTTATAAAGACACATGCACACATATGTTTATTTCAGCACTATTCACAATAGGAAAGACATGAAATAAATCTAAATGCCCATCAATAATAGACTGAATAAAGAAAATGTGGTACATATACACCATGGAATACAATGCAGCCACAGAAAAGAACAAGATTATGTCCTTTGCAGGGACATGGATGAAACTGTAGGTCATTATCCTCAGCAAACTAACACAGGAACAGAAAACCAAATACTGCATGTTCTCACTTACAAGTAGAACCTAAATGATGAGAACAGCATGGACACATAGAGGGGAACAACACACACTGGGGCCTTTCAGAGGATGGAGAAGGGGAGGAGAGAGAGGATCAGGAAAAACAATGAATGGGTACTAGGCTTAATACCTCGGTGGTGAAATAATCTGTACAGCAACACCCATGACACAAGTTTACCTATGTAACAAACCTTCACTTGTACCCCTGAACTTAAAATAAAAGTTTTAAAAAAACCTTTTGGAATGCTAGTAGGGAAATTGTAGGTGAATTTATAACTTCAAATATACTTATTAGAAACTAAGACTGACAATAAATACACTAAGCATTCATCCCATGAAGCTAGAATCAAAAACACTGATAAAATCTAAAGGAAGAAGAATGTAAAAAGTAAATAATAAAGTTGATTGAAATCGTTCAGAGAATATTCTACAAACACAAACTAATTCTGCTAGCTTAAGTACAAAGTACTGTAATATTATGTTAAGGTAGACTGTGATAAATTAAAAGCATATGTTGAAAAGCTTAGAACAACCGTTAAAACTTACTTAAGAAGAGACACAACTTATAAGCCAATAGTGGAGATAAAATAAAATCAGAAAAAAAATATGCAATTGATTTGAAAGCAGACAGAAAGAATGGATAAAAAGAAACCAAGAACATATGGAACAAATAGCAAATAACTAGCAAGATGGTAGGTTTTAATATAATCCTATTAATAACATTAAAATAAATGGTTTAAATTACATTAAAATATAGGTTTAATATAATTCTATCAATAATTACACTAAAATAAATATTTTTCTAATCTTAAAATCTTTGTTTTAGGTTACTTAAAACCTTTGTTTTAGGTTATTTCTAAAACAAAGATTGTCAGATTAGAAAAAACAAAAGAAACCAACCATACACAGTCTATAAGAAATCCAAGTTTAAATATAAAAATACAGATTGGCTAAAAAAAAAGAAACATTAAAAAAAAAAAAAGATAAATTGTTTTTTCTAAAAAAAAGCTAAAGTGGCTCTTCTAATTTCACAAAAAGTAGACCTCTATAAAATGAACATTAACAGGGATAAAGAGGGACACAGCATAATAATAGAAGGTTCAATTCCCCAAGAAGATATCATAATTCTAAATGTATATGCATCTAACAACAGAGTTTCTAAATAAATGAAGCAAAAAATTAATAGAACAGAAAAGTGAAATAGGATAAACTACCACTATTCTCCAGACTTCTATACTCTTCTCTCAGTGTCAAGAGAACAAGTAGAAACAAAATTAGTAAGACTGGGCAGGCGCGGTGGCTCACTCCTGTAATCTCAGCACTTTGGGAGGCCAAGGCGGGCAGATGGCTTGAGCCCAGGAGTTTGAGGCCAACCTGGGCAATGTGGCAAAACCCTGCTCTACTAAAAATACAAAAATTAGCCAATTGTGGTTGCCCATACCTGCAGTCTCAGCTACTCGGGAGGCTGAGGCATGAGAATCACTTGAACTCAGGAGGCAGAGTTTGCAGTGAGCCAAGATCATACCACTGCACTCCAGCCTGGGTGACAGAGCAAGACTGCATCTCAACAACAAAAAAAATTAGTAAGACTATGGAAGACTTAAACAACACTATCAACTAATTTAACCTAATTGCCACTTACAGAAAACACCATCCAACAAAAGGAGTATAAACATTTTTCTAAAATATGGAAAATCCAATAAGATAGGTTATATTCCAGGCCATAAAGTAAGTCTTAATACATTTAAAAGAGTTGAAGTCATAAAACGTATGTCCTTTGAACAAAAATGAAACTAAAAATCAACAACAGAAATATATCTGGAAAGTACCTAAATATTTGGAAATTAAACATCACCCTTTTAAATATCCATGTGTCAAAGCAAAAGTTAAAAGGGAAAATATAAAATATTTGAATTCATTATAAAAGAAAACACAGTATCAAAATGTGTGGCTCTAGTTAAGGTAGTATATAAAGGGGAATGTATTACATTAAATGCTTACATTAGAGAAGAAGAAAAGCCTTAAATAAATGCTCTAGGCTTCCACTTTAAGAAACTTTAAAAAAAGAGCAAATTAAACTAAAGGCATTTAGAAAATGGAATTAATAAAGATAAGAGTAGGCATACTCTGGAAAACTTAATGGAAATGGGTAAATCCCTGAAAATACACAACCTCCTGAGATTTTACCATGAAGAAATGAAACTCCTAAACAGACCAATAATGAGTAGCAAAATTGAATCAGTAAAACAAAACAAAACAAAAAAACTCCCAACCAAATAAATCCCAGGACCAGAGGGATTCACAGCTAAATTCCACAAAACATACAAAGAAGAACTAATACCAACCTTCCTGAAACTATTCCAAAAAATTGAGAAGGGAATTCTCCCTAATTCATGCTATAAGGCCGATATTACTCAGCCAACAAACATATGAAACTGCTCAACCTCACTAATCATCAGAGAAATACAAATTAAAAGCACAATGAGATATCATCTTACACCACTCAGAATGTCTACTATAAAAAGTCTAAAAACAACAGATGTTGGTGAGGATGTGGAGAAAAAAAGAATGCTTGTACACTGTTGGTGGTAATGTAAATTAGTACAACCTTTTTGGAAAGTAGAATGGAGATTTCTCAAATAATTTAAAATAGAACTACCATTGAATCCAGCAATCCCACTACTGGGTATATACCCAAAGGGAAATAAATCATTATTCAAAAAGACACCGCACTCATGTTTATCACAGCAGTTATTCACAATACCAAAGATATGGAATCAACCTTAGTGTCCATCAGTGGAGGACTGGATAAAGTAAATGTGATATATATGGATATATATTATATATATACATCTTTTTTATTGCTGAGTAGTATTCCATGGTGTGTGTGTGTGTGTGTGTCTGTGTTTGTGTGTGTATATATGTATCTCCAGGGTGTGTGTGTGTGTGTATATGTGTGTATATATATGTGTATGTGTGTGTGTGTATGTGTGTATGTATATGTGTATGTGTGTGTATATGTATATACACATACACATATACACATATACACACACACATACACACACACACATACACACACACACACACCATGGAATACTACTCAGCAATAAAAAAGAATGAAATCATGTCTTTTGCAGCAACATGGATGCAACTGGAGGCCATTGTCCTAAGTGAAATAATTCAGAAACAGAAAGTCAAATATTGAATACTCTCACTTATAAATAGGAGCTAGACGATGGGTGTACATGGACATAGAAAGTGGAATAATAGACATTGGGAACTACAAAATGTGGGAGGTAGGAAGAGGAGTGGGGGTGAAAAATTACCTGTCGGGTACAATGTTCACTGGTTGGGTAATTGGTACACTAAAAGCCCAGACTTCACTACTATGCAATAGACACATGTAAGAAGTCTGCACTTGTACCTCCTAAATATATTTTTAATTTTAAAAAAAGAGCAGAAACAAAACCAAAACAGAGAAAAATAGGGAAAAAATCAATGACATCAAAAGTCAGTACTTTGAAAAGATCAATAGATGAAAAGAACTTCTATCCAAACTGACCTGATTGAGGAAAAAAACAAAGGAAGACACAAATTACCAATATCTGGAATAATAGCAGACATATCACTACAGATTCTACAGATATTTTAAAAAATAAGAAGATAATATTATGAATAACTTTATGCCAATAAATTCAACAATTTAGGAAAAAAGGGACAAATTTCTTGGACGACACAAACTGCCAAAGCCTATACAAAAACAAAAGGATAACCTAAATAGCCCTATATATATTAATAGATTTAATTCATAAAGACCTGCCAACAAAGATAACTCAAGTGTTGGATGCCTTTACCGGCAAATTCTATCACACATTTATGGATCAAACAGCGTCAATTGTAGATAAACTCCTCTGTAAAGTAGAAGATGAGGGAACATTTTGTTTAGTTTTTAAAAATCAATAAGTGTAATTCATGATATCAACAAACTAAAGAAGAAAACTAAAGAAGAAAATCCATGTAATCACATTGATAGATGCAGAATAAACATTTCACAAAATGTTTATTCTTGGAAACCCCACAGATAACATCACAGTTAATGGTGAAATACTAAATGCCTTCCCCCTAAGAGCTGGAACAAGGCTAGGATGTCCACTCTTACCACTGTACATTGTACTTAATAATTTACTAAAATAATTATTAATATGGCCAATTTAATAAGAAACAAGAAAAAGTAGCAAAAATCATCCAGATTGAAAAGAAAGAAATAAAACTGTTACCATTTGTAATCATGACAATGGGTAATTCCACTGATAGAAACTCAGAAATGATTCTACAAAAAGATACTAAAATTAATAAATGGCTGCAGGATATAAGATGGATGTAAAAATCAATTATATTAGTATATACTAAAAATAAATAATTTCTGGAAATTAAAATTAAAACTAAAACAGTACCATTTATAAGAAAACCAAAATAGATTTGAAATAGGTATAATGCCCCCAAAGATGAATAAGATTTGTGTGCTAAAAACTCTAAAACATTGATGATAGAATCAAATAAACAGAGGGTAACACAATGATTATGAATTGGAAGACTCAATATTGTTAAGTTGTCAATGCTCTCTCAACTGGTCTATAGATTCAACACAATTTCAATCAAAAATATCAGCTTGGGGCTTTTTTAAAATAAAAATTGTAAGGCCTGCTCTAATTTTATGGAGAAAAAAAAAAAACACAAAAAAAAGTTAGAATAGCCAAAAAATTTATTTGAAAAATGTGAACAAAGTCGGAGGATTTACATTCCTTTATTTGCAGAGTAACTCTAAGTTTCAGGAATCAAGACAGTGCAGTATTGGAAAAGGGGTAGACATGTAGATCAGCAGAACACATGACAGACTCCAGAAATAAATTCATATCTATGTGACCAAACAATTTTCAACAAAGATGTCAAATCAGTTCAACGAAGAAAAGCTGCTCATTTCAACAAATAGTGCTGGAGCAACTGAACATTATATGCAGAAACAAACAAATCAACCTTGACCAAACCTGACACCATAAACAAATATAATTTGAAATGATCACACACCTAAATGTAGAGCTAAAAACTCTGAAACTTCCAGATAATCTTTGTGATCTGCATTAGGCAAACATTTCTTAGGTGGAACACAAAAAGCATGAACCACAAAATTAAAAAATGATAAATTGGACTTCATCACTTCATCAAAATTAAAAACTTCTGTTCCTTAAAAGATAATGTTAAAAGAATGCAAAGACAAGTCACAGATTGAAAGAAAATGTCCACAAAACACATATCTTATTTAAAAAAGGAACCACTGATATACAGAATATACAAGGAACTCAATCAAAACTCAAACCAATTTAAAATACAAAAATAATCAAAAGACTTGAACAGACATATCACCAAGGAAGAAATGTGGATAGCAAATGAGCATGTGAAAAATTACTCATAATATTATTAGTCATTAGGAAAATGCAAATTTAAACCACAGTGAGATACACCTACTAGAATAGCTAAAACCAAACTGAGAATATCAAGCACTGGTGAGGATGCAAAGCAAAAAGAACCCTCATACATTGTGAGTGGGAATGTAAAATGGTACAGCTACTTTGGAAAGCAGTTTGGCAATTTCATATCATTAAACATATACTTATCATATGACACATACGATAAGCAATCCTTCCCTTAGGTATTGATCCAAAAGAAATGGAAACGTATGCTCACAAAAAGACCTGTACATGAAAGTTTGTAGGGTTTTATCAATAATCTCCAAATACTAGAAACAACCCAGTGTACACCAGTTGGTGAGTGGATAAACATATTGTGCTGCATCCATATGATAGAACACTACTCAGAAATAAAGGGAGGAATTAAGTGCTAATACATGCAACAATACAGACGAATCTCAAATATATCATGCTAAGTGAGCGAAGCTGGACTCAAAAGGAAACATTCCGTATTTTTCCATTTATATAACATTCTTGAAAAGGTAAACTTGGGAACAAAAACAGATCACCAGTTTCAGGGGCTGGGTGCTGGTAGAGGGGATTCATTACTTAGGGGCAGGAAGAAACTTTCTTGGGTGATGGAAATGTTCTAGATCTTGATTAAAATGATGGTTACACAACTACAAGTACTTTTCAAAATTTATGGAATTCCACATACAAAACAGGTAAAATTTTTCTCATATAACTAGACCTCAATATACTCCAATAAATTTTGACTTTGTAGCAAGGAAGAATTTGTTAAAACAGAAGCCAACAGACATACAAAATTAAATACTTAAAAGATTAATAAATTTTAGCATGTAGGGATCATGGCAGTTGGGAGGATGGACTGGATTGCAGCTCTGGAGAGAGCAGCGTACAGAGACTTGCATTGTGAATTTTAGCTCCAGATCAGCTGCAAGAACAAACCAGCAATCCTGAGAGGACCCACAGACCCTCTGAAGGAAGCAGATTGCTCCTGCAGGACCCGGGAGACACCCTAAATACTGTGAGTGCCCCAACTGTGGAAGTTGGAAAGGGAGACCCTCCTCTCCTGAACACACACCCCCACTGAAGAAGCTGAAGGTCTGTTTGTGGGAGAAGTTTCCAACTTTACCTGGAGCTGAGTCAAGTTAGAGAGCGGAGCCAAGCAAAATACAGGGGTAGAGAAAGCAGCTGAAAGGCCCTGGGAGCTCACTGGGTCCCCAAGCAGCCCATTCCTGCCTGGCACCACAGGGATCCATCAGGAGGGTGGCCAGAAGAGCAGAGGGTAAAACTCCACAGGGAGAAGGAATTCTCTGGCTGAACTTTGTAACAATTTGAATGGGGTGAGAAACCTCCTGGCCAGAACTTGGGGGAGGGTGCAAATCTGGCTTGTAGACTTCACAGGCAGGGGAAGAACTAAAGCCCTTTTCTTTCACAGCTAGGAGACAGAAAGCCTTGGGCAAGTTTTCAAGCCCATCTCACCCTCCGCCTGGAAACAGACTCAGGACTGTTGCGGTAGGCACAGCGGGAGTGAGACTGGCCCTTTGGTTTCTGTGAGAGCTGGGTGAGGTCTGTGACTGCTGGCTTTCCCCCACTTCCCTGACAAGCTGCATGACTCAACAGAGGCAGCCATAATTCTCCTATGTACGCAACTCCAGTGATCTGGGAATCTCACCCCCATGCCCCACAGCAGCCACAGCAAGACCCATCCAAGGAGAGTCTGAGCTCAGACACACCTAGCCCCGCCCCCACCTGATGGTCCTTCCCTACCCACCCTGGTAGTGGAAGACAAAGGGCATATAATCTTGGGAATTCTAGGGCCCCGCCCATCACCAGTACCTCTCCACACTACTACAGTTGATGCTTTCTGGAAAGTGCCAATTCCTGGCAGGAGGCTAACCAGCACAAAAATAGAGCATTAAACCACCAAAGCTAAGGACACTCACAGAGTACATTGCACCCTCTGCCATCTCCACTGGAACAGGCACTGGTATCCATGGCTGAGAGACCCGTAGATGGTTCACATCACAGGACTCTGTGCAGACAACCCCTAGTACCAGCCTAGAGCTGGGTAGACTCTCTGGGTGCCTAGACCCAGAAGAGAGACAACAATCACTGCAGTTCACCTCACAGGGAGCCACAACCACAGGAAAAGCGGAAGAGTACTACATCAACAGAACACTCCATGGGACAAAAAATCCAAACAACATCTTTCAGCCCTAGACTCTGACAGAACCTACCCATATGAGAAGGAGCCAGAAAACCAATCCTGGTAATGTGACAAAACAAGGCTCACCAATGCCACACCCCCCCCAAATCACACTAGTTCACCAAAATCACAATAGTTCACCAGCAGTAGATCCAAACCAAGAAGAAATCCCTTATTTATCTGAAAAACAATTCAGGATGTTAGTTATTGAGGTAATCAGGGAGGGGCCAGAGAAAGGTGAAGGCCAATGCAATGAAATCCAAAAAATGACACAAGAAGTGGAGGGAGAAATATTCAAGGAGATAGGTAACTTAAAGAAAAAATCAAAAATTCAGGAAACTTTGGACACACTTTAGGAATGCAAAATGCTCTGGAAAGTCTTGGCAATAGAATTGAACATGTGGGAAAAAAATTCAGAGCTCGAAGACAAGGTCTTCAAATTAACCCACTTCAACAAAGACAAAGAAAAAAGAATTAGAAAATACGAACAAAGCCTCCAAGAAATCTGGGATTGTGTTAAATGACAAAACCTAAGAATAATCCGTGTTCCTCAGGAAGAAGACAATTCTAAAAGCTTGGAAAACAGTATTTGGGGGAATCATTAAGGAAAACTTCCCCAGCCTTGCTAAAAACCTAGACATGCAAATACAAGAAGCACAAAGAACACCTGGGAAATTCACCGCAAAAAGATCTTCACCTAGGCACATTGTCATCAGGTTATACAAAGTTAAGATGAAGGAAAGAATCTTAAGAGCTGTAAGACAGAAGCACTAGGTAACCTATGGAGGAAAACTTATCAGATTAACAGCAGATTTCTCATCAGAAGCCCTACAAGCTAGAAGGGATTGAGGCCCTATCTTCAGCCTACTCAAAAGAAACAATTATCAGCCAAAAACTTTAAATCCAGTGAAACTAAGCATGATATGAAGGAAAGATACAGTCATTTTCAGATAAACAAATGCTGAATTTGCCATTACCAAGCAAACACTGTAAGAGCTGCTAAAAGGAGCTCTAAATCCCGAAACAAACCCTAGAAAAACATCAAAACAGAACTTCTTTAAAGCATAAATCACACAGGACCTATAAAACAAAAGTATAAGTTAAAAAAGCAAAAACAGCAAACAAAACAAAGTACATAGGCAACAAAGAGCACGATCAATGCAATGGTAAGTAACATTTCAATATTAACATTGAATGTAAATGCCTAAGTGCTCCACTTAAAAGATACAGAACCAATGGAAAAGAACTCACCAACCAACCATGTGCTGCCTTCAAAAAACTCACCTAACAGATAAGGACTCACATAAACTTAAAGTAAAGGGGTGGGAAAAGGCATTTCATGCAAATAGACACCAAAAGGAAGCAGGGGTAGCTATTCTTATATCAGATAAAACAAACTTTAAAGCAACAGCGGTTAAAGGAGACAAAGAGGAACACTATATATTGATAAAAGGCCTTGTCCAACAGGAAAATATCACAATACTAAACATATATGCATCGAACACCTGAGATCCCAAATTTATGAAACAATTACTAATAGACCTAAGAAATGAGATAAATAGCAACAAAATAATAGTGGGGGACTTCAATACTTCATTGACAGCACTAGACAGGTCATCAAGACAGACAGTTCACAAAGAAACAAAGGATTTAAACTATACCATGGAACAAATGGACTTAACAGGTATATACAGAACATTTCATCCAACAACCTCAGAACACACATTTTATTCAACAGCACATGGGACTTTCTCCAAGATAGACCACATGATAAGCCATAAAATGAGCCTCAATAAATTTCAGAAAATTGAATTATATCAAGTACTCTCTTAGACTACAGTGGAATAAAACTGGAAATCAAGTCCAGAAGGAACCTTCAAAACCACACAAATACATGGAAATTAAATAACCTGCTCCTGAATGAGCATTGGGTCAAAAACGAAATCAAGATGGAAATTAAAAAATGCTTCAAACTGAATGACAAAAATGACGCAACCTATCAAAACCTCTGGGATACAGTTAAGGCAGTGATAAGAGGTTCCTAGCCCTAAATGCCTACCTCAAAATGTCTGAAAGAGCACAAACAGACAGTCTAAGGTCACGCCTCAAGGAACTAGAGAAACAAGAACAAACCAAACCCAAACCCAGCAGAATAAAGGAAATAACCAAGATCAGAGCAGAACCAAGTGAAACTGAAACAAACAAAAAATACAAACAATAAATGAAACAAAAAGCTGGTTCTTTGAAAAGATAAATAAAATTGATAGACCATTAGCAAGATTAACCAAAAAAAGAAGAGAGAAAATTCAAATAACCTCACTAAGAAACGAAACAGGAGACATTACAACTGACACCACTGACGCCACTGAAATACAAAAGATCATTCAAGGCTACTATGAACAACTTTACACACATAAACTAGAAAACCTAGAAGAGATAGATAAATTCCTGAAAAAATACAACTCTCCTAGCTTAAAGTAGGAAGAATTAGATACCCTGAGCAGACCAATAACAAGCAGTGAGATTGAAACGGTAATTTAAAAATTACCAACAAAAAAAATCCAGGACCAGATGGATTCACAGCAGAATTCTATCAGACATTCAAAGGAGAATTTGTACCAATCCTTTTGACACTATTCCACAAGATAAAGAAGGAACCCTCCCTAATTCATTCTATGAAGCCAGCACCACCCTAATACTAAAACCAGGAAAGGATACAACTACAAAATAAAACTACAGACCGTTATCCTTGATGAAGTTAGATGCTAAAATCCTTAATAAAATACGACCTAACAAAATCCAACAACATATCAAAAAAGATAATCCACCATGATCAATTGGGTTTCATGCCAGGGATGCAGGGATGGTTTAACATACACAAGTCAATAAATATGATACACCACCTAAACAGAAGTAAAAACAAAAATCACATGATCATCTCAATAGATGCAGAAAAAGCATTAGATAAAATTCAGCATCCCTTTATGATTAAAATTCTCAGCAAAATCAACATACAAGGGACATGCCTTAATGTAATAAAATCCATCTATGACAAACCCACAATCAACATAATACTGAATGGGGAAAAATTGCAAGCATTCCCTCTGAGAACAGGAATGAGACAAGGATGCCCACTCTCACCACTCCTCTTCAACATAGTATTGTAAGTCCTAGCCAGAGAAATCAGACAAATAAATAAAGGGCATCCAAATCAGTAAAGAGGAAAGTCAAACTGTCCCCGTTTGCTGATGATATGATCGTTTACCTTGAAAACCCCAAGGACTCTTCCAGAAAGCTCCTAGAACTGATAAAGGCATTCAATAAAGTTCCCAGATAAAAGATTAATGTATGCAAATCAATAGCTCTTCTACACAACAACAGCAACCAAGCAGAGAATCAAATCAAGAACTCAACCCCTTTTACAGTAGCCACAAATAAAATAGGAATATACTTAAAAGAGGAGTCAAAAGACCTCTACAAGAAAAACTACAAAATATCGCTGAAAGAAATCACAGCCGACATGAACAAATGGAAATGCATCCCATGCTCATGGATGGGTAGAATCAATATTGTAAAAATGACCATTCTGCCAAAGCAATCCACAAATTAAATGCAATCCCCATCAAAATACCACCACCATTCTTCACAGAGTTAGAAAAAATAATTCTAAAATCCATATGGAACCAAAAAAGAGCCTGCATAGCCAAAGCAAGACTAATCAAAAAGAACAAGTCTGGAGGCATCACACTACCTGATTTCAAACTATACTATGAGACCACAGTCACTAAAAGAGTGTGGCGCTGGTATAAAAATAGGCAGATAGACC
This sequence comes from Macaca mulatta, assembly GCF_049350105.2. Lineage (NCBI taxonomy): Eukaryota > Metazoa > Chordata > Mammalia > Primates > Cercopithecidae > Macaca > Macaca mulatta. Next base: position 24,822,847 of record NC_133416.1, read on the forward strand.
AATGGAACTGAGTAGAGAACCCAGAAATAAACCCAAATACTTACAGCCAACTGATCTTCGACAAAGCAAACAAAACTATAAAGTGGGGACAGGACACCCTTTTCAACAAATGGTGCTGGAATAATTGGCTAGCCACATGTAGGAGAATGAAACTGGATCCTCATCTCTCACCTCATACAAAAATCAACTTAAGATGGATTAAGGACTTAAACCTAAGACCTGAAACTGTAAAAATTCTAGAAGATAACACTGGAAAAACTCTTCTAGCTATTGGCTTAGGCAAGGATTTCATGACCAAAAACCCAAAAGCAAATGCAATAAAAACAAAGATAAATAGCTGGGACCTAATTAAAGAGCTTTTACCTGGCAAAAGGAACAGTCAGCAGAGTAAACAGACAATCCACTGAGTGGGAGAAAATCTTCACAATCTATACATCTGACAAAGGACTAATATCCAAAATCTACAACAAACTCAAACAAATCAGTAAGAAAAAAACAAACAATCCCATCAAAAAGTGGGCTAAGGACATGAATAGACAATTCTCAAAAGAAGATATACAAATGGCCAATAAACATATGAAAAAATGCTCAACATCACTCATGATCAGGGAATTGCAAATCAAAATCACAATGCGATATCACTTTACTCTCAGGGGAATGGCCATAATAAAAAAATCAAGAAACAGTAGATGTTGGCATGGATGTGGCTATCAGGGAACATTGCTACACTGCTGGTGGGAATGTAAACTAGTACAGCCACTATGGAAAACAGTGTGGAGATCCCTTAATGAACTAAAAGTAGAACTACCATTTGATCCAGCAATCCCACTACTGGGTATCTACCCAGAGGAAAAGAGGTCATTATTTGAAAAATATACTTGCACACACATGCTTATAGCAGCACAATTCACAATTGCAAAATCGTAGAACCAACCCAAATGTCCATCAGTCGAGTGGATAAAGAAACTGTTATATATATATATACACACACACACATATATATACACACACACATATATACACACACACACACACACATATATATATATATATGATGGAATACTACTCAGCCATAAAAAGGAATGAATTAACAACACTTGCAGTGACCTGGATGAGATTGGAGACTATTATTCTAAGTGAAGTAACTGAGGATTGGAAACCCAAACATCATATGTTCTCACTGATATGTGGGAGCTAAGCTATGAGAACACAAAGGCATAAAAATGATACAACGGACTTTGGAGACTCAAGGGGAAGAGTGGGAGGGGGTCGAGGGATAAAAGACAACAAATATGGTGCAGTGTATACTGCTCAGGTGATGGATGCACCAAAATCTCACAAATCACCACTAAAGAACTTACTCATGTAACCAAATAGCACCTGTACCCCAATAACTTATGGAAAAATAAACTAACAAAAATAAAAATAAATAAACATGACAAAATTATCAATTTTACCATATAAAGATCATTTTAAAAGTTGAATTATGCTCTAAAAGATTAACTGTAATGAGAGGTATCAGCAAGTCCTCTATTACCAGAAAATCATCCTGACATTGCTAAACTCCCTTTAGAAGGATGTGTACGAATACTTTGGAATTTCCTGACATGATTCCCTTTGGGGAATAAGGGAAAGGTCCCTGGAAGCACTTGAGGATATCGCTATGAAGTGACAAACCCCCTGGGGCTTCCTGGTCCATTGAAAGGCAGCTGTGAATGAGAACTAGAGGGGTGAGCACTGGGAACTGAACCTGGGCGGACTTTCTTGGCTAGATTAGGCATGGCCTAAAGACCCCTGGGAAGCCCGTGCAGGAGTCTTGGTTAGTATTGCATCATCACCTAAAGCGCTACTGCCCTGTTCTGTGTGGAACTCATTCCAACAGCGCCACCGTGTGATTGCAAGAAGCAGACGCAAGAGTGAACCGAGAAGGTTCATGCGCTATGGCCGCTTGGATGTGGAAGCCGTTAACCCTTTGGGGACTGCATTGAGCCTTAAAGTTGTTGGACGATTCCAGAAGTAGGGAAGAGCTTACAGGCAGGAGATTCTGGACTTCTGCTAATTATTCATATGGGTATACACAAAATTGTTAGGAAAAATAAGAGAGATAACAGTGCGTGTACCTTGAATTTGTGAAGCATTTTCTATTGGATGTTATTATCACAAATAGCACAGCTGTACGGTAATTTTACACTTTATATATCTCTATAGTTGAACTTATATGGGAATTTGTATTCGTTTTCTGTTGCTACCGCAACCTTAGTGGTTTCAACAACACAAACTTATTACCTTACAGTTCGGTACGTCAGAACTGACATGGGTCTCACCAGGCTAAAATCAAGTCATTGGCGGGACTGTTCCTTTCTGGAAACCCTAGTGGAGAACACACTTCCTTGTTCATTTGAATTTCTGATATAATTCAGTTTCTTGTATTGTGGAACTGAGATGGTTTCTGGCCGTCGGCTGAGAGTTATTCCCAGAGTCTAGAGGTCACACACATTTTTATATTTTTTATTTTATTTTTGAGACTGAGTCTCCTCTATCGCCCAGGCTAGAGTGCAGTGGCACAATCTCGGTTCACTGCAACCTCCGCCTCAGCAATTCTCGTGCCTCAGCCTCCCAAATTACAGGCGCCTACCACCATGCCCGGCTAATTTTTGTATTTTTAGTGGAGACAAGGTTTCACCATGTTGGCCAGGCTGGTCTAGAACTCCTGACCTCAAGTGATCCGCCCGCCTCGGCCTCCCAAAGTTCTGGGATCACAGGAGTTAGCTACGGCACCCGGCCCACATTTCTTCCTCTGCCTCAAAGTCGCAGTGTTGCGTCCAGTCCTACTCACATAGAATCTCTCTTACCTCTTATACCCTGTTTCCACTTTTAAGGATTCATGTGATTAGATTCTAGACCCTCCCAGATAAACCAGGATAATGTCTCCATCTCAAGGTCCTTAACCTTGATCATATTTGCAAAGTTTTTGACATGTTAGGTAATATATTCACAGGGGATTAAGTTGGGGACATCTTTGGGAGTCCATTATTCTCCTTATTTTGAGGTTTTTTTAATATTTAAAAATATAGTCTTTAAAAAAAAACTCCAGTGAACAAATGTTTATTTAGAAGGATTTTTACAGACAAGAGTCTTACTTTCAAAAAGCAGAGGAACCACTTTTATATTTTTATTTTTTATATGTAAAAATATAGTCTTTGTTGGAGAGTACATGGAGAAAAGGGAAACTTGCACGCTGTTGATAAGAATATAAATTAGTACAGCCATTATGGAAAAGAGTCTGGAGGCTTCCCAAAAAATTGAAAATAGAACTACCATATGATCCAGCAATCCCACTACTCTGCATGCTTCCAAGGGATATGAAATCAGTATGTCAAAGAGGTATCTGCACTCCAATGTTCATTAACAGCGTTTTTCACAATAGCCAAGTTATGAAATCAACCTAAGTGTCCATAAACAGATAAGTGGATAGAGAAAATATAGTATCTATACACAATGGGACACTATTCAGTCTTTAAAAATAAGGAAATTCAGCCATTTTCAACAACATGAATGAACCTGGAAAACACAATGTTAAGTAAAATAAGCCAGGAAAGAATGACAAATACCACATGATCTTACATAGTATATGTGAAATTTTAAAAAGTTGAACTCATAGAAGTAGATAGTAGAATGGTGGTTGCCAGAGGTGGGGTATTAGGAGATGTTGGTCAAAGGATACAAAATTCCAATTAAATAGGAGGAATAAGTTCAAGAGATCTATCGTACACATAGTGACTACAGTTAATAATGTATTGCGTTCTTGAAAATTGCTAAGAGAAGTAGATTCTCAGTGGTCCCACCACAAAAGAAAAAAGTGTGAATTAGCTCAATTTAATAAAAAAAAAAGCTAGTTAACTCAATTTAATCATTCCACAATGTATACATAATTTAAAACAACTGTTGTAGATTAATATCTGCAATCTTTTCTATTAAAAAACCTCAAAAAATTATATAATTATATATCCAATTTATATAAATTCAGATATCAATATAGGTATGTTACTATATAATTTATATATATAATTATGTTATATATAAATATTAAATATATATTATATATTAGTTATATATTAATAATTAACAATCTGTTAACTAAATATATATATTTATAAACATAAATGTTGATTTATATTAATTATATAAATATAACTATGTTTTTATATTAATTATATAAATCTATTTATATTTAATTATATATATATATATAAAAAGAGAGAGAGAGCGATTGAGTCTTTATAGCGCCTTGACTTTTCTATTAGAAAGAAACCAAACTTTTTAGGATAATATTTATCCAACCATTCCTAACATTTTCTTCAGCGTGGTTCCTTATTCATCCTGGGGTCAAAGAAGTGGTTTCAATAAACCCCCTGAAGTAGTATGCAAAAGTTCATGTGTATGCTTATTTTGGGGGACAAAAAAGGTCCAGAGCTTAGATCAGATTATCAAAAGTACTCTGAAAAAGACCCTCCTCTGAAGGAAAAAGGAAAAAAAGACAGTTTGTAAATAGATGTGTTGCTTCCACACAACACACATTTTTATGCTTCCACGTCTTTATGCACCTGGTGCCATGAGATTCGGTGGCGTATTGGAAAGAGGATAGGTTTTGATCTTCCAGACTTCTGACTCAAGCTAAACTGGCTAAGTAGTAATGACATTTATGGAAATAAGACATAGTAAATTTTTACTGATAGAGACATACTGACATAGGAGCAATTCAAGATGTATGAAAATTGATGAAGCTTAAGGACAGCCCCCATAGAGGTCAATTTCATTAAGAAGCTGAAAGAAGGAAAGATGGTCACACTGTCCATAATAAAAAGTATAGATATTGTAAAAAGTTACTGTAAAGACAGACAACAAAATAGGGGGGGAATTGTCTCACACAGCAGATTAAGTATTAACAAGAAAAAGTCAACTCCATATGACAGAAATTTCGATTTTCACAAAAAAAGTGCAAACTCAAATGCAAAACAGCTCGATTATTCCCACTGGCCAAAAACGTTGTCCATGCATAGATGCATCTCAAAAGCATTATGCCAAACGAAAGTTGCCGAGCACAAGATCCCATTGACATGGAAGAGGGAGTAGACTGACTGCGGAGGGACACCAGGGAACTTTATTGGTGATGGAAACGTTCCATACTTGGTTACATGATGTATATTTGCCAAGCTCAAACTACACACTTAAAATAGATGAATTTTGTTGAATTTAAATTATATCTAACAGATTTTTCAAAATATGTAAGGATACACACTCGGTTATTAACATGGATTGGAAGGGATGTGATAGGGAAGAAGAGAAAACCAGGCAAAAAGGTAAAAAATAAAACTACTCTAAACATTGTTTATATAATCCCATTTATGCACTTATGAAAAAGCTGTATGCATAAAAAAAAACTTTTGCCAAATACTTAATACTGCAATCCAATACTTCTATCTTTGGCATGTTCAAATTCAGGGGCGGAACAGGTGATAAAAGCCAGATGATAATGGATCATGGGAGAGGAGGTGGAGGAAGTGGGACAATGAGTTCCTTTAAATTGAGTCATTTCCCCTTGGAGCAGCGATGAAAGATGAAGGGCATGTTAGACCTGCTGTAAATGCTGTAAACTGGCCTATTTCCAAAAGAGTAAGTCCTAGCATGTCCATTACACATGCTCATGTTTCAGGGATAATCTACACATAGTGAAAGAGCAGCAGCTCTTGGGGTGTTGGGTAACATTAGCCTTTCTGGAAGGAACCAATCTTGGTCCAGATGATTGTGCTTCAAAGGTGGCCCACAGGAGCAAACAGGCCCATGTGAGCAAATACGCAGCAAGTCTGGGTGGTTAAGGAAACTCCAGCTTTGACAGAAATCAGTCTGGGTCTCACCATGAGTATACAATTGTTCATACTAAAATAGAGATAATCCCACCTGGCTTGTTTTATGAATTATCGTACACAGGACATGGCACAAAACAGCCAATTAGCAATGGCTGTATTATTCCTTTGCCTAGAAAAGACTCTGGAGCACACTATGCAATCACTGAACAGCTGCTCGACGGACAAATGGCTGGACGAATGGATGGATGGATGAATAAACTGGGAATACCAAATTCCAGTGAGCTACTTTTCCTGACTTGAGCTAAAATACTGTCTCCTTTGGGAAGTACCTCTATTTCAAGCTACACTCCCATTTTCTCACTTACTAGTGTAGGTTTTAGAGCCAAGTTGCCTGTGCTTGAATCTTGGCTGCTATTTACTGTCTTTGGGGCAACTCACATAAACTCTCAATTCTGCTTCCTCAACTATAAACTGGTGCTTAACAATAAGGTTTCCATAAGGATTAAAAGAGTTAATACGAAAACATCTTTATTAGACTGGCTGCCCACAGTAAGCATTCAATAAATATTAGCAATTATTAAAATACTGCACTACCACATCTTACAAATTACTTACCTGTGTAAACACTGACTTTAAGCTCTATGAGAGGAAGAACTTTTGTGTTTCATTCACTGCCTAAAACTGTGCCCTACCATCTAGCAGGCATTTAATAGTTGTTGAATGAATACCTACCTAACCTGAAACAATAAAAGAGCCAAAATTGCAAACACACACCCCTTCCAAAATTAAGGCCAGGGCCTTGCATTTAATAGGTGCTCAATAGATGTTTGTTGACTGAAGAAATGAATGGAGATGATCAGATAGAAAGTGATTCAGAAAACTGACAGTGGTATATGATGGAAGTAAAAAAGAGATTTAGGAATATTCCAGTTTATTTTTATAAACTTTTTATTTAAAAAATAAAATTATAAACAAAATACAGAAAAATATTGACACCTGTGATAACAAAGAAATGACTCTTAAGGGCCGTTTGTTGTCCTGGGAGGAAAAATCGTAAGTGTTATAAAGAAATATTACTGTGCAAAGGAGGAATGTAATATTTAAGGTTCATTTACAACAGGTATTTGGCATCGACAGAAGAAGTCTTTCTATGTATACATTCAACATTTTGCAGCCTATTTACATTCAAGTTACATTTCCAAATTCTATGCCAAATACAGTCTAACTCACCATCAAAAATCCCTCAGATATTACTAAAATCCTGTTTATTTGGTAGGAGTGCAATATTATCTTATTAGAAAATAATTTTATGTTCCTACTAAGTCACCTGTATTTTTACTACTTCAACAAAATTCACTGACATTTTCATCCCAGTTGAAGTCAAGTCTCTTTTAGCCGAATACTAACTCAAATATTGCCAGTTATAAAATTATATAATAATCTTTTCCTCTCTCCTTAGAGACAGTATTAAAACTTTCAGTGAAAGGACACCAGCTATGACAGATTATTTTCTTTTATAGGAGTTAGGATGTATTACAGATACAAGTTCCAGAATTTTAACTTGTTTTCAAAAGATGGCTGAAGCACTTTTCCCTTTCAGTTGTTACCAAATTCCTCATCAAAATAAAACACATTCAGAAATCTACATAGTAGTTTTTTGAAAACTTTTCTCCGTTGTCCCCACACATTTCTCAAATCAGACTGCTTACTCACTAACAACTGGAGAATCTCTTGCTTAGTTTTTCTAAATTACACTACAGTAGCTATCCTAATTTCCTGACAACCTTCCCATTTCATTTTTTAAATTATGATTTTATTAAAATCAACATAAATTACAAAGGTTCCATCTTTGCTACAGTTCTTTTAAAAATTTATCTTAACTTACTGAAGGGTCAAGATCCCACAGGGCCTGTCTAGAACAGGCAAACAAAATGTCAAGATTAGAAAATTCTCATGCCTCCAAAAGACTCCAGGCAAATAAAATCTACTCAATTCTTCCTTATTTATCTCAAGTTCAATTTTAAGTCTAAGAAGATAATGACAAAATAACAGAGATTGATGAATTTCATTTAGTTGAACTCTTTTTTCCTAATTTTCCTCAGGTTGTAACTTCGCCTTCAGTACATGATGACTGGCAGTTGGTAGTAGGTTGCTGAGATGACACCACTTCTAAGTCAGATTCACGAACAAAAACCACTGCATCACCACTTACATTTATAAGACACTGTGCCTATAAGAACAATAAACAGGACAGGTTCAGTTATACTCAACACATTCATACTCTTCTGTTACACAAGGGGCAGTGCTGTACAGCCAAAAAAGCACAGGCTTCTAAATTTTAGGATAAAGATAGACAATCCAACAGAAAAATGAGAAAAGGGCAAGAGGGCAATTCACAGGAAAGAAAACTCAAGGAGCTCCTGTGAACATATGAAAACATATTCAAGCCCTCTATTAGAGATACATAATTAAAATGACGACGAGACACCACTTCATATATATTGGCAAAAAATGTAAAAGTTGGATGTTACCAAGTGTTAACAAAGACACGGGACAACAGCAACATACTTAACACTGCAGTGGGAAGTGCAACCATCCTGAAAAGAACCATCTCCTAAAGCAGAAAAAGAACACACTGCATGATCCATTAAATCCATGTATATGTGTTCCCTAGAGAAATCTTGGACATGTATGCAACAAAGATTAATAAGTGACTTTTCACTGCATCATGTTTAGCAAAACACTAGAAACAAACTAAATGCCCATCAAAAGGGAAATGAAAATAAACTGTGGAATATTCATATCTGAAATACTATATGGAAGTGAAAAATGACCTAAAGCTCAATCAATATGGGTAAATATTATGATGAATTAACAAAAGCAATTTGCAAAATGACATATACAATATAAAATCATTTACATAACTATATATATCCTTATATATTTATATAAAGTGCAAAATATCTCAATGAAGGGGAACTTTGGAAATCTCCATGAAAATTACAAAGGTACTACTTTTGACCTAGCAATTCTGTTTTAAGAAATTTTCCCTACAGAGATGCTCACACTTGTGCTAATCACTTATGTATCACATTGTTTTTGTAGCACTGTATGTATTAGCACAACATTTACTGAAAACAACCTAAATGTTTATCAGTAGGGGACTAATTAAAGAAATTCCGATCGACATATACCATGGAGTGTTATGTGGTTGTAACAAACATAAAGGTAATCTTTATGTCCTGAAATGAAAACCTTGCCAAGAAAAATCAGCTGAAAGAGCAAGCTGAGAAGCAGTATGTACTGTAAAGCTATCACTTATATTAAACCGGAAAATAAAAGAATATATATTTGCTTGTATGTATAAAATCTCTCTGGTTACATAGTTTGGAGTGTTACATCTCTAGAAGTTACCAAAAAGAAAAATTTGGTTGCATGTGGGGAGGAAAACTGACTGGCTGGAACAGCAGACAAGGAGAGACTCTTCCATTCATACCTTTTTGAATTTTTAATCATGTACTATCTATTCAAAAATATATTAAAACATTTTAGATACAAAATAAGACTACAATTAATTTTTTTAAGATATAAAAGCATGCATAGGAATGACAAAATTAAGATAGTTCATTCAGTATGAAGAGGAAATAGGCCCACTGAGGCTTCAACCATATTTTTAAGACTTTATTTCTTAAGCTGTGGGTTGTAAGAATGTCTGTGTGCAGTTCTCTACATTTTTTGTGTACATGCAAGATCTCACATAAAAGTGGGGGGAGAAGCTAATGACATAAATCATGGCACCTGATATGATGTGTGCACCTCAGTGGTAATCAGCCGTTGATAGTTATCATTTAGGTACAGAGGAAGAGGGCTGGTAGTGGAAAATCTGGGTATATTCTAGCTTTTCTATTTATAGCCTCAAACCAAACTTGTTTTTTAACCCTCAGTTTTTTCACCTACAAAATGGAGTTAATATCACCACTACAAAGTACCAGAAATGGGAGAAAAAAAAAAAAAAAAAAAGCACAGTTCATTTGGAAAACCAAACAATTCAATCTACGTCTTGGGTATGTTAGGAGAGGTGAGGGGGGCAACAGATGAGTCTGAAAAGGTAGAAGACCTGAGAACGTGGAAGACCTTGTAGGACATATTAAGAAGCATGACTTTGTCTTGTGAGAAATCATTGAAGACAAACATTTAAAAGATAATAGTAACAACCTTTACAGTGCTTACTATCCACCAGGCACAAAGCACATTACATATATTAACTCATGATTTCCCCAATTTTTATCCCAATGTCATAGATGAGAAAACTGAGGCACAGATAGAAGTTTTGTTCTGGATAAGCTGATTTTGAGGCATTTGTTAAGGTGCTAATTAAGTCAGTGAACAAGTTGTATAAATTTAACACTGGGAAAAACCCAAAACTACAAATCTCATTCTCAAATACAAAGTAATGAAGCAAAAAAGGATTCTTAAACTAGGGAAAATCCTCTTATATCAAATAAATTATTACAAAGAAGTACCCAGTTGAATATAATTTCAAGATCTAATAGATGCTTTCTTTATGACCAGATAATACCAAATTGTATCAAACACTCCTGCTCAGGATGTGCCTGGTTTCCATTCTACTTCCACTTTCAAATGATCTGTGTATAGGTAGTTCTCAGCGCTCCTGGTTTTCCTTCTGCCTTTCTCACTGTTCCTTTCTCAATCTTTCTTCTCCCCATGTACCCCTTTTGACCACTCCACACAATCTCCTTCACTCCAGATCTTATCAATAAGCTGGTTGCAAATCCAGAACTGCAGTAGCCTCACTGAGCTTTAGATATGCCCCAATTATCTACCAAAAATCCTCCTAGGATGTTTCATAACTTCCCTTCTCCCTCTAACGTGCCTTAGCCATTGCCAAAATTTATCAGAAGGTTGTCTCATAGTTTTGTTTATCACTATTTTTCTTCAACATCTTCTTAATGAAGTTTAACATACCATGAGTTATGAAAATGTGTAAACTATCAAGAAAACCTGAAAAGAACTTAGTAAATGAAGTACCCTTCTGAAGAAATTGATTAAACTTCATGACTTCAAAATAAAACTAAAACCAGTCAGGTGTGGTGCCATGTGCCAGTAGTCCCAGCCACTAGGGAAGCTGAGATGGGAAGATCGCTTGAGCTCAGGAGTTCGAGTTTAGCCTGGGTAATATGGCAAAACTCTATCTCTTAAATAAAGCTAAAACAATTTTGCATTTCCATAATGTCTTATCAAACTGCTTTTATATTTATGACAACAACTCACTTTCACTGTAAGATAATTTTATTAATGAAAAAAACAATGATACTAAGAATTTAAATGATTTGTCTTTGGTTACAATTATCCAGATGTACAGGTAGGGCAAAAAATATATATATATACACACACATCTATTCATTTTTACTCCTGCTTAGATGATAAGTAATTAGTCTATATTAGAGCTTCTTAAGCTCTGTGTCTGCCAAGATATTGATCCCCTCTGCTCTCAGGGGAGTAACCTGGGTCAGAAACCCAGGGCCAATTACCAGCAGCCACATACAGCTTCATGCATTTACCACAGTATACCAGTGGACCACAGAAATAGGATTTTTGATGTGTGCCAAGAGAAGCAGGTTGGGAAGAACTGCGTTTAAGGTATTTCACACTATTTAGTATAGTTAATTAATTTTTTAAAAATTTTAACAATTTTAAGTGAGTTATTATCTTAACACAAAATTTAGAAATTTATTTTAAGATTTAAACTAACTGCTTTCATCCCCATTAACAGAATACACTACTTATTAGAAATAAGCAAGCACTTTGGTCTCACTATGATATACTCTTCATTAGTAAGGCAGCTAAAACTGGACAGCATCATAGTCCAAACTAAAGGACATCTTTAGCTCTCCTCAGTTAGCTATCACTGTATTCCAAACACTTACCAAAAAGAGGGTGGAGACAGTAACTCAGGAGGACAAATTCCAGACGTGATTAATAATAATACCTAGTTACCTGAAATGCCGAAATAGCATGTATTGACTTGTGACTATGTATGACCATGGTTATTAAGAAATTCATTAAAATGTCTTACACATCTAGACTCAAAGGGTTCTAAAGAGCAATTCTCTTTTGGAGGGGGTTAGGGGTAGGAAGCCATGGAAGAAATTCTCAGGTTCCCGCCAATCAGGAATTTTTAACTGCATCTTACCTGGTTTTTATTTGGATTCTCCATGAAGACACACTGCTTCATTATGTAGGAGACAACAGCATTCCCTCCTAACGCAGCAACATGAGCTCTCACCATTGCAAACACTTCAGCAATAAAAGCATGGAGAAAACCACTGACTCCTCCTTCCTAAATAATAACACACAGGAAAATCATACCATAGATACACGTGTATGGATATAGGAATATATGCAAAATGTCAAAGAATATATATTAAAACATCCTAAATTATCTTAATATACCAAATAACTTAAACTTCCCTCACAATGGGGATTTACTGAATGAACAAACTTGACTGAACACATGTCCAGGCAAGGATTTACTACATTTACTTTACAGATGATAAAACTGAAGCCCGGAGAATTTGTAACTTGCCCATGACTAGCTATGATCAAACAGCTAGTAAGTAAATGGCAGGGCAAGAATTCAAATTGTGCCTCCACCTTCAACATCTCCATTAAATCATGCTCATCATCATTAAAACAAATTGATGATAAGCCTAAACAATAAAACTTACCTGCTATCCATATCTCTCATTCTGAACCTGAACCATGTTCAATCAAACTTGCCTTTTTTTCAGTTTCTCAAATGCACAAGCACTTTTCCTACCTCAGGCTCACTGGCACATGTTGCTCCTGAAGACTTTTCACTCAGGGTTTTTTTTGTTTTTTCCACAGAACAACTCATTCACTCCTTGGTCCCAATTTACCTATAATGTCTTCAGAGATACCTTCTCTGACTGTGAACTATAAGTTGAATTCCTCTGTTACATTCTCTGATAGCCTCTGTTCAATTTCTTTATATTACTTACTCTCCCTAGTAATTAGATACTAATTATATGATTATTTGTTTTTATCTACCATGCTCCAGTTCTACTAGATTGTAAGTTCCATTAGGTCAGGGACTGTATCTGTTTTGCATACAACTATATGCTAACATCTAGTTCAACAGGTGCATATAATAAGAATTCTATACATAACTGTTAGGAAATAAAATCCAGTAGTTCAGGGTACTTTTTCCATATTCAAAAACAAGGAAAACAGAAATCAAAGGCTAGTCAATAGCTTAAAATGCTTTTCAACCTAGGTTTCCACAAATTCTATTGTACTTATTTACAGTCTAGGAGGAAATTTCCAACTTTAAACTGGAAGGGGAAAAATCCCTCTTTCTGAAAAGCCTGAGGATGCTACATATAGTTTTGTAAAGATATCTCTTGTTGTAGTTAAGGAATTAAGGGAGTTGCTTCAGCCTGCCTCCAACTCAATCATAGTTCAGTATATTTTTCTTTGACTTTTATCAATTTCCTCCTGTTTATTAAATCAAAACATTCTGATGACACAGTAGCTCTGTAGAGGATTAATTTAAAAAATATTAATTAACTGTAAGGAAACAACTCAGGCAATTAACACATTTGGAATATTGTGCTACACAGTTAATATTATAAGTTTCTGTTGATGGAAAATCCACCAAGAAGCAACATTTTGAGGTATGGGAGCTTAAGTATCAAGAAGGCTTAGGAAATAAAATTTTATGGATTCAAAATAGTGTAATATCCATGTGCTACCAAGATCAAGTAGAAAGGTTAATTCATAATACATGCCAGCTTTTCGCACCAAATCTTTGTCAAATGTAAATGGATGTAGAGAAGTATCATCTATTTTAATTCTCTATCAAAAGGTTTTTGAGAATATCTTGATAGTTTATTTTTCATCTTAACATAATTAAGAGTGATATAAAAACTAATTTATCTTTTTTTGGGGGAGGAGAGAGTCTCACTCTGTCACCTAGGCTGGAGTGCAATGGTGCAATCTCAGCTCACTGCAACCTCCACCTCTCATGTTCAAGCAATTCTTGTACCTCAGCCTCCCGAGCAGCTGGGATTACAGGCATGTGACACCACGCCTGGCTAATTTTTCTATTTTTAGTAGAGAAGGGGTTTTGTCATGTTGGCCAGGCTGGTCTCGAACTGCTGGCCTCAAGCAATCTACCCGCCTCGGCCTCCCAAAGTGGTGAGATTACAGGCGTGAGCCACCATGCCTGGCCTAATTTACCTCAAAGAAAACATCCATCTAAGTAATTAAATAATCTGTCAGAAGCTATTCATTTACACAAAACATATTGTGTTTACTCTGTGCCAGCTACTGTGCTAGGCGCAGGATGGTATGTTATTAAAGATAGCGTGCAGGCTGTTATTCCTAAGAAAGTATAGAAACACTGCTGGTGAAAAAGGGCACAGCTAAGTGTGCCTTATTCGTCTTTATAATGAATATACTTTTTAAAAATACAAACTGCAGCTAAAGTAAAATTTGAAAAGATTATTGGACGTCACACTTCAGTAATTAAAAAATTTCCCTATTCACAATATTAATTTGCTTGGTAGCCCCTGTTCCTTAACATATGACATTATATAATTTTTTTAAGTTTAAATTCCTGTGTTATAAAAGATATAACAGGCTGACTCTGATTCTGAACTTTTTCCACATCAAGTAAAATATTACAACTTGTTATTTAAAAACCAAATTAAAGTTTAATGATACTCAGTGTGAGATAAGATTGAAGAAATGTCATCCTCATACACTAATGGAGAGAGTAAAAGATGAGCAGCTTCATTCCTTTCTCAGTAGGAAGAAACAGCAGAGCTAAATTACATAAAGTATCTCTTTAGACATATATCCATAATAGAGTCCTCTATTATTTCTAAATGTGATCTGTCAAAAGTTGCTAAATTACTGAGAAAATGAAGCTGTTCTTTCAGGGCTATTTTAAACCTCTATTTGAACACAGATATTTGTTTTATTTACTATATGATAAGGTTCTAAGATTTTTAACAATAAATAGGTTTAAAACTAACACAATTCTTGTGATAATTCTAGCTGCTAAATGAAATAAACTCTAGACTCAATCCAGATAAATTATTAAAATATAAATAAATATTTGTAAGTTATTTTTGGCAAAACAACAATTTGAAACTTGTCTGGTTTTGTTACTAAATCTTCAATCAGAGAAAACTCAAAAAAACAATGAAATAACTTCTATAAAATTACCTCCCGAAGAGAAGTAGTCTCTCGAATAAAAAACATGTTAATTATCCCAAGATACTTAGTTATTTTTGCTCCAGGAATAAAAGAAAGAGGTGTCATCTTAACAACCCCAACTGTGGAATTTGCACAAGGTGGAGCAGAACGATTCCGGAAATTTCCATCACCCACTGGACTTGCTTTTTCAACTGTCACGGCTAAAATTGGAGAAAGAGGAGAAAACATTCAGAACAGACGCTGGTAACACAATTATTCCCTGAGGTTTCCAAATAAGTGGTGACAACATTCAGCTGTCTGTGAGGCTAAGCCATGTCATGAAAGAAAAGAAATTATCATGCACTGCATGCAATTAAAAAAGAGAGACAGAAAAACATGAGAGGAAATGCTGGAATGGAATTCTTTTGGAAGAAAAATGGCATTCCTGCAAAAGAAAATGTTGATGCAGTATAGCTACACACACAATGATTGGTTATAAAGTGAAGAAAAAGAAAAAGCGGCAGAGCATTAAAATTATCTGCTGTAGGAACAAATTATTACAAGGAGAGTGTGAAAGTTGTTATATTTCCCAGCGCAATTTTTCCATCTTTTTCAGACGACTTCATCATTGTCAACTTGTAGATAAACCTTATGTTATCTAATTGTAAGATATTTGCTTTTTCCAAACCTTTTTGAAAACCAACTCATAGTTTTAAAAGCTTAACACAATGACCTCTGCTAGCTAAAAGCTGGTTGTTTATAAAGTAAAAAAAAAAAAAAAAAAAAAAAAAAACCAATAGCTACCACTTATTAAATAACTGCCATAAGACAGACATATATATATCTAATCCTTACAACAACCCAGAAACATAGGCTATCATCATCATCCCCATTTTATGCATGAGGAAATGGAAGCTTAGAGAAGTTAAGTAACTTGCCCAAGGTCTGATAGCTATTAAAATGGCACTTCTAGGATTCAGAACCAGATCTGGCTGGTTTCACATCCTATGTTATTTCCTGTGAAATGTAGTTTTTTCCCCTTCTAATATACAGTAAGCTCTTTCACTCAAATACATTTACCTCAAAATTTACCAAAACACATGGGGTAAAGATAACATATAAGTAATGATTCTGATTCTAGCAGTAAGGTAATAACTACTTTCTCTCCAGAAATTCTTTATTCGTTTAGCCCTCTGCATATCACACTTAATAAACCAACAGATGCCACATACTAAATAGTACCTTGGGTCCTGGAAGAATGTCTCTTCAATAAGAGAGTTGGTAATTTATTTTCAACTAGAACAATATAATATCTATTTATATACTTTTAAAAATGCCTGCACAAAAAGGAAAATTTTAAAAACACAATTCTATAGGTAAAACTAATAAATCTAAAGGCCTTTCAAAAGCTTTTCCTAAATGACCCTTAGAGTCTGCAGCTTTCACACTCTAATACATGATGGATTGGCAATGTTATTACTGGGTAGTAAGGTCTAGCTTTTACCACTGGGAAATCAGGGATATGTTTCTCAGATTATCATAATGTGGTAGAAACATCCGCCTACTTGTCTTAATTGATCCACGCCTTATGGTCTGAGCTTTCAGTTTAATGAGCTCTATCCAGCTGCTGCATCTGTCTGCAAAGGAACTGTAATCAACTGACGTTGCTGAAAACACAGACAGAAAACAAAAGAAAAAACAAAGAAAAAAATATGGATGATGTCTCTTACTCGTCTTAACACTCCTTTCGATGATGTAATTTAACTGTAACTCAGAAAAAGAACGGTCCTTTTCAAGTCAGATAAGAGAGAGAGTAAAGAGTCAAGCTTTAGACACTGATTTGTCCAAAACCAAGTTCTCAGTTAGCAGGCTGAGCATTTTTGGTGATGTCATAGTTGTGTGGTCTCTTAGGGAGAGCCTGATTGGGGTCTAACATAAATATCAGTGAAAGGACCACAAACTGCATTTTAACTAACTTTATTTCCTACTCTTCTTAATTTATAATATTTCAGTTGTTCCTATTTTATAATCAAAACTTTGTGAATAATTCATTTCCCTAGTTTTACCCTAAAATTTAAAAAAAGAGAGAATCAAATGTTGAAGAACACATTTAAAAAAGTTACTAGTTGACTTATCTGTTATTAAAATATCTTCTACAGTTAGTAAGAGGAAAACCAAAGGGCCATTTTTGTTAATGTTTTGTTTCCATGTCTGATTTTGGGCAATGAAGCCTCTGATAATACGGGGTTGGGGCAGGTGTGAGCCTCACAAGTTCCCCCTTTTTAAAAGAATAACTTTTACTACTGCTAAGCTGGGAAGAAATTTTAAGGAGCTAAAATTTTATGCTTAGAAACTGGGAAACCATTAACATACTAAAAAATTTAAATATTAGTTTAATTGATGTTTTTTAAAAGAACATATTCTACCTACAAAAAAAAAAAAGAAAGCCAGATTTTGGTGTCTATGCCATATTGTCCAGTGCATTTCTTTGATGTCTATAATTTCATGCACCACCAAACTAGAATTTTACACCTTTGGTGACTATTTGCTTAATTAGACAAACTCACCTCTCTGTGCAGCTGGTATACCTGAGTTAGAACTTGCACTCTCCAGGTGTTCTAATAAGACAATATGAACAACATTAGCTCGGATGCTAAGTACAAGCCAGTACCTCTTCTTTGTTATTTGTTAATACCTCTATAAGCCAGAAGAATAGGAGGAAATCTTTATGGCTTCATTGCAAAAGCAAACCAAATAAAAGCATTTAGGTTTAAAATGCAGTTTCTATTGACACATGAAAACTAGCTCAGTTCATAAATACCATGCCAAAGGAGACTACTTGCTTACTATAACACAAAAAAAGTTTCAGAAACTTCATAGTCACAAGAAAATATAAACATAGTAACAAATGTGAGTATGATGAAAGCAGGATGTGAGACCTGGCAGAGAAAAGGGCCAATGTGTTGGGAAGAATAGCTGAAATGAAACATAGAGGGGAAATGTTTGCTGTGGGGGAGAGCCTGTAAGATTAAAAATTACAGACAAGATAATGATTATGCTTCATAGATCAGCATAAGCTGCTCCCTAGTCTTAACTCTCCTCACCACCACCTTCTTCATTCAAGGACTTCGATATCAACAGCTCCCTCTGGTGGTATCAAGACTTTGCAAAACTAAAAAATGAGTTATCACAGAGATAACTAGGAATCCCAGGCAGTATCACTCCCTTTCCAGTAACCTCATAACAGTAGCATCCAGAATTTTCCCTGATATTTTTTATTACAGGTATTTAAGGTATTGTACAAATTTAAATAGCACTATAAAAAAACTTCATAATTTTTAATGCTCATGTTCTACCCACATTAGAATATTTAAAGTTTTGTTTGAAAGAATTTTACAACTAAAAGAATAGTGTTGCCAATTGAGAAATAACTCATGAAAAGCACTGAGAATAATTTCGGTTGGCCAGTTTAAGTATAGATAAATTGATAGATACAATTTTTTAATTTCTACTTAATGTGTTGATTTGATAACATGCTGAAATTTAAAAAACTTTTCAAAACATTATTTGTACAGAATGTTTCTACCATAGAATATTGCTGCTAATTGAAAATCCAATGCAAGTATCTCACCACGACCCACCAACACAATTTTTTTTTTTTTTTGAGACGGACTTTTAGTCTTGTTGCCCAGGTGGGAGGGTAGTGGCACGGTCTCAGCTCACTGCAACCTCCACCTCCCAGATTCAAGTGATTCTCCGGCCTCAGCCTCCCAAGTAGCTGGGATTACAGGCGCCCACCACCACACCCGGCTAATTTTTTTATATTTTTAGTAGAGATGGGTTTTACCATGTTGGCCAGGCTGGTCTCGAACTCCTGACCTCAGGTAATCCGCCTGCCTCGGCCTCCCAAAGTGGTGGGATTATAGGTGTGAGCCACCACACCTGGCCCACAGTTTTTATAAAGCAATTGACCACTAGCTAATACTGCAGCATATACAGAACTGATAAATAAAAGGGATCACCAGGTGGAGTTCACGAAAGGCCTGTGAGGATACCACGCTGTGGACATGCCCTGACCATCATGCTCGCTGACTGGAGATCTAGATAGGAAAAGTCCTCCTGATTCAGGATCTTGAGGGACTTTGGAAGTCTAGATGAGACCTACAGAAAGACCAGCACAGAGCTGACACTCAGAGGCTTACCTGATCTGCAGGGACACTCAGCACAGAAATAGACTCAATTGAGAGACTGGGACACCAACTGTCCTACCCCTAACTTACATATCCCGAGAGGGTCCTGAGGCTCTCATATGTCTTGTGCAGTATAGATTTGGTTGGTGTAGAATTACAGAACATATAGCTGGTATTAGGAATTCCGTGCATTTTTTTAAACTGCAGGGGAAAGAGGAATGGCTTAAAAATTTCTGAAAAATCACTAAAACTAAAATCTTTTGTATACCTTGATATTATCTGAGTAATATCGAATTCCCTAGTAGGAACTGCGTATATTTTAATGGCAAATGTACAAAGAAAGAGCTTACCTGAGTATGTATTAAGTATCTGTTCCCATCTCTAATATCAAGTGGAAAAAACAAGGTACACAATGATATGTAAAATACTTGTGTTTTTTAAAAAGGATGAATAGAGTATCTTTGAAAGACAGACAGCAAACTGTTAAAAGTAGTTGCCTCTTGGGGAAGAAAATGGAGAAGGGAGCTTTATTCTGGACTATATGATTTTTGTAGTATTTGAATTTTTCGCGATATACATGTATTACTTTTACCCCACAAAATTTATAAAGGGTGAAGAGGGAAAAAAGGGAGGGAAAATGTTTATTCCCTGCCCTCAAATATGAATGTATCTGAATAAAAATCTGAAAACCAAAGTTTTTAAGGGAGAAGATTTTGATTTCACTTAGGGAGAGCAGGTTCATCTTTTAACATGCTTGCTATCTTGCTATCTCCCAGAAAAAAAAGGCCCAAGAGGCCCAAGGCCAGCTGGTCCCAGCAGCAGATAGACATCAGCACCTTGGACTGGTTTGAATACCTCAAATGTCTGATGACCTCAAACTCCCAGGCCCTCTGCTCCTCCTGATCAGAGTTTGGCTTCTCAGGTGACAGGCTTTTCAAAAGAGAAGGTACTGCAGATACATGCAGTCTGGCTCACTGACAAACTGGGAGTTCTGATTTAAAAGAAATAAAACAATATGCAATCTCTAGGCTAATACTAATTTAAAAACAACATATTTCATTATTCAAGGGTAGAAATCTCCTCAAGTCTTTCAGACTTTGTTGAGTTGTGCTCACTTGTGTGCCATTTGTAGATCTATATGGAAGAGTCTGAAACAAATGCTTTTCATGTCAGATCTCCCTTCTAGCTGCAGAGTCTCAAGCCACACAACAGTCCACTTCTCTTATAATTTGGTTTCCCATTTAATACAAGAAGAAGATTATTTTGCATTTTTTTTAAAGTCACCATTAAGTGATAACCCTGCAAGCCCCAAATAAATGACCCTAGAAACTTAGCAAAGCAAAACAGGGCTATGGTTTATTATTCCCCTAGTGCACTCTAGCAATATTTAACAAGCCCTGTGTCTAGTGGTGTGAGAGGGAAACTAACCCAGGTTGAAAGCAATTTAGTGGAAATGAGCATATTATTGACAAAAATGATTCTTCCTCCCTCAAACAGACAATCTCCAGTGCATCTAAAGTCTGAGACTTTTCCATTCTTCTAAATAACTTGTCGTAATCAATGGCAAAGGTATTTGTTAGCTGCAGTAATTATTTGAATGTATGTGCCCTCCAAAACTCGTTGAAATTTAACTGTCATTGTAACAGTACTAAGAAGTAGAACATTCTGGCCAGGGGCAGTGTACCTGAAATCCCAGCAATTTGGGAAACTGAAGTGGGCAGGTACGTTGAGCTCAGGAGCTCAAGGCCAGCCTGGGCAACATGTTGAAACCCCATCACTACGATAAAATATAAACATTAGAAAGGCGAGGGGGTGCTAGTGGTCCCAGCTACTCAGGAGGCTGAGGTGGGAGGATCGCTTGAGCCCAGGAGGTAAAGGCTGCAGTGAGCCAAGATCGCAGCACTGCACTCCAGCGTGCGGGACAGAGTGACACCCTGTCTCAAAAAAAAAAAAAAGGCCGGACGGTGGCTCATGCCTGTAATCCCAGCACTTTGGGAGGCCAAGGCAGGTGGATCACTTGAGGTCAGGAGTTCGAGACCAGCCTGGTCAATATGGTGAAACCCTGTCTCTACTAAAAATACAAAAAAAAAAAAAAAAAAAAAAATTAGCCAGGCATGGTGGCAGGCACCTATAATCCCAGCTACTTGGGAGGCTGAGGCAGGAGAATCACTTGAACCCGGGAGGCAAAGGTTGCAGTGAACTGAGATTGTGCCTCTGCACTCCAACCTTCGCGATAGAGGGAGACTCCATCTCAAAAAAAAAAAAAAAAAAGAAAGAAAAAAAAAAAGTAGGACATTTAAGGCCTGATTAGGCCAGATCTCCACCCTCGTGGATGGGATTAGTGCCATTATAAAAAGGGAGGTTTGACCTCCTCGTGCTCTCTTTTTGCCCTTCTGCCCTGTGATAACGCAGCAAGAAGGCCCCAGCCAGATGCTGGTACCTTGATATTGGACTTCCAACCTCCAAAACTGAGAGCCAATAAATGCCTGTTCTTTATAAATTACACAGTCTCAAGTGTTTTGTCACAGTAGTACCAAACAAAGATAAATACAGTAATAAATTTCTATACTGATCAGTACCTTTTCTGACTACTCACTTTATATCATTAGAATTTACAGATCATCTTTGCTCTAAATAATTAAAAAATATTTGAGAAAATCTTATCTGAATGTCTTTTAAAAATTATTAAAACTAAAAAAGTTACTATAAATGATTAACTAGTTACTACAAAAGTTAACTACAGTTACTACAAATGATTCTCTGGCAGATTAAAATTGAGAGTCATTATAATTTATGTTTTATTTTCCTATTTAAACATTCTCAGTTTTATTATGATCAAACCTGGGTTTTATGTTTCTTTAGGAATTTCCATCAATCGATACTGCATTGATTAGTTATGCTTTATAAGTATAAAATCTAACTTCATGACTGGGGTAGACAAATGATATACCTAAACATTCAGTATCAACCTGATCTATAACAATACTCAAATATTGACGAATTGATAAGGAAACTGCCATATTACAGTTACAAATTACTAAGGCATACCTAAAGATAAAACTAGCTTCAATTTGGACAGTTTACAAGGGAAAAATTCAACTGTGATACCTCGGTAGTACATATATTAGATAACAAAGACAATTAACTTCCCTATTTGGGTCATTTAAGTTTCTAATTAAAGGTGTACGACATCCTAAACCACTTGTCTTTCTTCTTCAATCTGCTTCTTACATTTTCCTGCTTCCATTTCCAAGCATGCAATCCCCCTCTCACTCCTATCTTTTATAGCTTCTCTTCCACATAATCCGTTTTCTGTCAGTAACTCAATGCAATTTTTCTTTGCTTTTTACTCCCTCTTCCTCTAACCATGGATTTCACTGTCCTCAAGCTGCCTTGAAGAAGCTACTGAGATAAAGATTCTTTATTCCTACTTCTCCATCAATTTTTTTCCTTCCTTCCTTACCTTTCCTTTCCTTTCTCCTCTCCCTCCCCTCCCCTCCCTTCCCTTCCCTTCCTTTCCATCCTTCCTTTCCTTCCTTCCTTCCCATTTCTTGGATGAGTTTTTCACACATTTTCCTCTAGTTAGTTTCTGGTTTCTGCATTTTCTTCCCCCGAGCATCTCTTTCCTTTTAAAACTTGCCATTGATTATTTGGCCATCCAATAACATCAAGAATTTTAGCAGCTTTTTATTGTTGCTGACACTTGGTCATAGTGACAAAATGTATTTTTTTTTTAAATAGTAACAACAGACATGCAATGGACTATTAATATATAAAAATGCTTTTAATTAGTATAAGGAATTATATATAGTCATAAGAATTCAAACTATTAGTTGGTAGGAAAAGTAAAAGATAACTTCTGTATTTTTTACAAATGTACACTTCTAATTGCTAGTTTAAAATAATGTGAGCAAGACATTAAATTCAAACAGTTAAACTATTTTAAAATCAAATCTGTGAGAGAGACTGTCTCTAAAAAGAAAAAAATCTAATTTGGTTTAACAAAGAAAAAGTAACTCTTCTAGCCTACAATAAAAAACTTCTGATGTAGACACCTAATTTTGAAGTACAATGTATTGTGGGTATAAGCCAACTTGTTTTCTTTTATATTGAAATCCAAATTCTAACCTATGCTTGCCACAGCAGTCAGCAGCTAATGTAATGAATAGAGTATTCCTGCTAGCCTATAGCTTATGCCACTGAACATGAGGAAAGTACTCTAGTAAAAGCAAAAGGAAAGCAGGAAACAAGATGGGTATTTAAAAATATATACATATCTTCTATACAGTTTCACTCAACGGTATTTAAAACTAAAATTGACTTAATTAAACCTTTTTAATTTTTAAACGATCAGTGTTTTATGAAAACTATTATCCTACCTTAGGTAATATTTTTTTAAGAACTTGAAATATATTTAAAGTGGTATATGATTTATACACACTTGTCTAATCTAAGTTCTTAAGCCCTACAATACAGCAACTAATAGCTCAAGATATAAGCCTTTAGATATTTCTCTGAAGTAATATGCTAACCTTTTATAAAAATTACATGTATAAAATTCTGGAGATAAACTGAAATCTATGAGACAAATCTTGCCGATTTTTTTTACTCTTCTCCCAGATTACCTCAACCCAGACTCCCCCCATTTTGCTCATTCTTTTTTTCTTTCTATCTATCTATCTATCCATCCATACATACATACATTATTTTTAAAGTCTCTTGAAAATCATTTCAGAGAAAAACTCAGGTTTGGATATCAATGATGAGAAAAAAACATGAAAATTGTATTAAAAGTTTGCTATAGCTATCATTTTTCTCATATCACACTCTTGTATAAACATAAATAATTTATGTTGATATCATATCATCTATCCTTTAATAAATTATTTAAGCTCAGCACCAGTTAATATATCAAATCAGAAAAATCAAGATAACCAGCAAGGTAACACCAAATCAACCATAAATTTGAGACATACATCAAACTACTTTGTTACCTTTAAAAACAAAACCAAATATAATAAATGATGGAAAGAAAAAATTGAACATGGATGGACAATTCAGGCCGAGGCTTACTCTACACAGTGAAATAAGATACACATTATCGAACATTTCTTTACATGACATTCACCCATTTTCAATAACACAAAAAGACAATGAAAGGTTTATCTACAAGTAAAAAGATGGAAGTATTAATAAACACACTATGCTTAGACTAATCCCCTAGCCAATATAAAAGGAAATAAAAAATTTTAACAATCATCCTATTTGTGATTAAAAACATGAAATATACTCTGGAATTCAAAGTTACTGAAAGTAAAAAAAAAAAAGCTATCAGCTTATTCAACTTAACAAAACAATTTAAAAACTATACTTTTATTTATCAGCA
Source organism: Macaca mulatta (assembly GCF_049350105.2). Taxonomy (NCBI): domain Eukaryota; kingdom Metazoa; phylum Chordata; class Mammalia; order Primates; family Cercopithecidae; genus Macaca; species Macaca mulatta. Next base: position 24,847,536 of record NC_133416.1, read on the forward strand.
TTAGTAATTGACTTTTAAGCCTCTTATGGATGCATATTTTATAAAGCAGACAAATCTTCTGAGCATTTATCCTTAACACTCTTACCTTCCTCTCTTCCTGCCTATTTCCACTAAATGGCAATGCTTAAATTTTTCCAGACATTGCCTTCTGTCATGTTACAACACTCGATTACTCCATTTTTAAGACTCTATTATATTTTTCAGGCCTTTTCAAAACCTATCTTACTCTCAAATTTTCCAAAACATTTTGAGATAACTTTAAAAACTATATTTAGCCCATGTCCTCCTGAAAAGACTTGAGGAAGCACAAGACAATAAATAAGCATGGAACACAAACCACAATTCACAAAACTACAGAAATATTGACAGAAAGGTACAGATATACTTTTAAGTGTTTACTGATGATTTTACAATGCAATATTCAAGGAAAAGCACATAGGTTTTACAGTTAAGCACTTAGTATAAAAAGTTTTACATATATTAGTATTAGATGTGATGGTCTGATGATGATGATGATGACAATAAAGGGTGGCATGATCAATCAATGGTTTTCAAACTTTTTGAGACCCTTTCTTCAAGTGAAATCACATACGGAAGATGGATATAAAAACACATGGAATCAAAGCTGCTGTTTCAGAAAAGTAGGGGATCCAGACACCTACCCTCAATCCCATCCTTCTCTGCTCCCTTTCACCCTGCCTCCTGGAAGGCCATGAGGTACCTCTGACAAACCTCTATGGTTCAGAGGAGCAGAATTTAAAATTAAAATTATTGGTTTAATTGATTAAAAGTTATTTGAAATCATTATTTATTTATTTATTTATTTTTTCTTGAGACAGGGTCACTCTGTCGCCCAGGCTGGAGTGCAGTGGCACAATCACAGCTTACTGTAGCCTCAACCTCCCTGGGTTCAGGTGATTCTACCACCCAGCTTCCTCGGTAGCTAGGACCACAGGCACATCACCATGCATGACTAATTTTTGTATTTTTTGTAGAGAAGAGACTCCTAGGCTCAAGCAATCCGCCTGCTTCGGCCTCCCAAAGTGCTGGGATTACAGGTATGAGTCACCGCACCCAGCTGAACACATGTAAATTACAGAAGCTCAGTGTGACCTTGAGGACTAATTTAGCTTTTGATTTACTTTTCAAAAATGGGAATATGTTAATAATTGAAGAACCATAAACTACAGAAACCCAAGGAATTTTAAAGGTTAGAGAGAATCTTAATCTTTTCACATTTTACACATGAGGAGCTGAGGCTCAAAGAGGTTAAGCAATTGGTCCAAGTTCTCACACCTAATCCACAGCAGAACTGAGAGAAAAACACAGGTCGGTTGCTTTTCCAACCTACCTCATGGTCCCTCTCCATTCTCCCTAAAATGAGTTGCAAATATTTTAGGTACTGTTCAAATAGGACTTACTATACTCAAATTCTTATTTTCTTGTTTTTTAGTTCACAAAGTATCATTTTGCATACCACATACTAACGATCACATAAGCACCAGTTATAATTCCTTTGAAAACATTTTGAAAGCTACTGCAGAAGTGGAAAGTTGTCTTTATAGATAAGTCAAACTTAGAAAGCTTAAATCTAATCTTCTGCAAAATTCAGTAGGTATTAACAATATAGTAAAACAGAGTTAACAGGGACCCCAAGTCCACAAATACCTTTTCCTACAGAATAACAATCAATCAAACCTTTGTTGATTAGGTTTTAGGTTTTTTTGTTTTTGGGGGGTTTTTCTGGCCCCTATTGCAGGGTAAGGATGTAAGGATAAATGAAATTATACCTAGAAGTGATATGGAACTAACCATGAACAAAAACAAATTTCTGTATAAAGTAGATGTTAAAGAAAAAAAAAAAACTTGCTGTATAGTGAGTTCAAGAAAGACTTTTCTTCTTTTTGAGAGAGGGTCTCCCCCTATCTCCCAGGCTGGAGTACTGTGGCACAATCACAGCTCACTGTAGCCTTAACCTCCTGGGATCAAGCAATCCTCCCACCTCATCCTCCTTCGTAGCTAGGATCACAGGTGTACACCACCACATGCAGCTAATTATTTATTTTTTGTAGAGTTGGGGTCTCACTATGTTGCCCAGGCTGGTCTTAAACTCCTGGATTCAAGCAATGTTCTCGCCTCAGCCTCTCAAAGTGCTGGGATTACAGGTATGAGCCAACAGGCCTGGCCCAAGGAAGACTCTTGACAGTTCTGCTTTCTGCCTGGAGGCTGTATTTAATTCATAAATCTGAACTCACATTCCCTTTGAATTTGATTTTTCCTCTCTATTCTTTCAAGGATATTGAGATATGCTACAATTCTCTATGGAGTTCTAAATCAGAATTTTAGGTGATGACAGAAAGGAAAAAGGATCACAGTTACCACGTTACAAAGTTCAGAATCTGGAAGCAGCTTATTTTTCATCTTCGAAATATAAGACAAGTTCTATTTATCTACTAAACAGACTTTGTACTGATTTAATAAAGATTCTGTTGACATATACGTAAAGTGAATATAAAACTATTCTGTATTATACATAATTTGGTATCAAATAACGAGTAGGAATCATAAAATAATATCCATTGTATTATAAGACATAAAAGTTGAATAGCTGATTTCAAATAACTATATCATTTCTCAAAACAAACTTAGTGAAAAACACATACTATATTTATCTAATACATAATGCTACAAAATAAGGTATAGTAATTTTAATTTTTTTGTAATAAAAATTATACTAAAATCAGATGAGAAAGGAAAACAATACCTCCCACTTTTCTCCAAAGATTATGCAGATCAAAATAGATTTATTGCTATTAAAGTAAGGAGCTATCAATTTGCACCGGAAAAAAAAAATTGCAGTGTCTTATATAAGTACATAACAATGTTCTTCAATTATCGCCACAGCAAAGACCGGAAGCTCATCCCTTTCTCACTTGTACTACTCCCACTCAAAACCTCTTCATATATCCTCTGAAAAAAAAAGCATTCTGTTGTCCAGGAAAATCCAAAACTTTTTGTGAAGGTTTAATTGTTGCTGGAAAAAACTTACCAAATATAATATAAATATCAAGTATTCTATGTGTGAATAGTTACAGTGGGAAATCCAAACCTTTGAAAATAAAGCTTTAACACATTAAGGTATGAGAATGGAATATCACAGGAAAAATTACCTTAATACCTTATAATGAAATTACTTGAGAAATTAAAATAAGAGGAACATTAATTTATCCCCTTTATGAATATGAAGAAACATATAATGAGGGAATGAAGGATACATTTTCACCTCAAGGTAGTAAGATTGTCTATAATGAAGAAGCAGTGAAAGGAACTAGAAACTAGGATTTGTGTTTGCTTTTTCCCTTACTTAACCAACCTTTAACTGGTGGAAAAGGATGAGAATGAAGTGAATCTGAACACAGTTCCAGTGGAAACTGTAAAAGTTCTTCATTATCTGTAGAGGCTAGAAAGGCAAGAAAAATACCAGTTATTTAGTAATGATCTATTATTAATTTTTTTAAATTAAGAATCTGTGACAACATACATATACATATTCTCAGCTCCACCTTCCCGCCCCAATTTATTCTGGTCATTTTCTCCCTGATTTCTCCCATGGAAATCCTTCATCTACATGATGCTGAGACTGGTGCTATCTTCCCTGGTATGACTATTGTGAGGCTTTAAGAAATTAATATCTGTAAGTAATTTAGCACAGTGCTTTGCAAATAATAAATGCTAGATAATAATAATTAATATCCTACACTTTGTCCATTACTAGTTTTTAGGCCACTTAAACTGGTTACATGTCTTCTTTGACAAATATCGGAACACATAATCATTTAATACATCTACCTGACATTAACTCACTGCTCAAATCTTATCAATGCTATATATGTAGAATGTAATCAACTTTTAAAAGTTTAGGACTAATCATGAATATTTCATTTAGCCAGTAAGTCATTCGAACTATACAAGAAAGTATAGTATCCCTCATTATGTGTTTTTCAGAACACATAGTTTCCAGTAATTTGGATTTCTTCAGAATATATTACGAATACTACTTTCTAAATTTTACTGGATTAAGGCCACCTCTGTGAATCTGTTGAACACTATGGAACTTGTCCTGAAAATAATACACAGGCACACAATTGTGCTTACTACATCAGTAGGTCCTCAGATGCCTTGAAGACCTTGCCAGAGATCGTAGTACAGAAACCCTTATATTACTGCAGAATTAGTATGCTATAATTTAAGTCTAAAAAACCCAGCAGCATTCCCTATGTAAATATCAGTCAAATACCACCTAGTCATGTATGAAAAATATCAAGTCAGCCATATGCTTATCCACACAGTTATCTTCACAAAGATGAACAGAAAAAGCAGCAAATATTCTTCAAGGAACAAGTAATTTACTGAATCCACCTGTCCTGTATATTTTATCACTGAACCATAACACAGACAAACACAAACTGAACTTCCTATCCAGTAAAGATTTACCTCTTTGCAACGACTTTTCAACAGGGGTTTTTGTGGTTTGTAAAGCCTGATTTTTGTCAAAAGTTATTGCAACTGCCGTGACTGTAACCTAGAATTATAGAAACAATATGGTTAGCAAAATAATCACTGCCAAAACTAAGTTTCTTACATATTTTTTTCAGTACCATGGTACAACCTATACCAAATACCTTTCCTGGTTAAAATCCTCAACCAGAATTATATATAAATTCAGATACACAAACTACAACTATGCCAAACAGTTACACCTAAATCTCGATATTCCAGAAAGAGCTGAAGAACCTTCTCTAAAAAATGGGAACTGGTAAAATCCCACATGATGGGTACAGATCCTACTGTACACATGCTGGAGCATACGTGCACTTACTCCCTCAGATAACTAAAGTTCAGAAAAAGAAACACACATGGCCTAATGCATACTAACATATATTTTGTAATACTCTGAGGTAAACTAGTATAAGTTACTTAATTATGGCAAAATTATGATAATGAAATAGATAATAAAAATAATAGATCAGATAAAGACTATTCTTTAATAATGGACTAAATCTTAATTACCTGAATTAATTCATCTTCAGGCAGAGATACTGTAAAATTTACATGGCAAAGGCAGCAGGGGATCATAGATCGTAGTTTAAAGTACAGGCTCTACACAATAGAAAATATTAGTAATGTCACCTTTTTTATTTAAAAATTTATAAAAGCTGATTTTCTTAATGTACATTATATTATAGTAAATGGAGAGTTAAAAAAAATTACAACAAAACTGGTCCACTTTTTTTTGTGTATTTTTACACTAAGGATATACTTTTTAATATTTAAGTAGACAATAAGATTTAATCATTTGTCAGTAAGTCACAAAAAACAATATAGTAAGTTTTTTTTAATGTACACATATACACTAGATTTTTATGGAAGTTAAAGCTATTAACTAACAAACTATTTCTTTTATAGTATGATAGAGTAAGGGGGACAGGACAACTTTAGTATCTCACCTGCTGACAGAGGTAAGATAAGGAGGTAGGAGTGATTCAGCCCACAACTTTGTAAAGTATTACAGGTAATACAGCAATATAGACACTTTTAAAGTTTCATTATCTTAGACGCATGAAATAAAATTTAGTCAGAAGGTTCCTACCTTGAGCAAATTTTCACAGAGATCATTAAAGTTCTTATTGAGAGCTTGATTAGTCAGGTTGAGGCTGCTTAATCTGATTACTCTTACTGAAGTGAACATCTAAATGTGGGGTGACAGAACATGTCATTTTATTATTTTTAACTAAATATTTTAACAGTTGATAAATTGCCAAATAATGAACAATATTAACTAACGTAGTAGAATAAGGATAGTATTTTAATTGCAATAAGGAGGTTAAAAAAAAAAAACAAAACAAATATTTAGATGGAACTTATTAAGATAACTTATGTGTTATTTGCTTAAAATTAAGAAAAAAAGGTTTACCTGTATTTCAGATGTCCAATTATTTATACCGGGCATAATTTCTGTATTACAACTATAAAAGCCTGTCAAAATAAATTATAATCAAAATATATGATAATATTTCATTGATTTTTGTGTTAAATGACATTTTTCAATTATTACATGAAGTTCTAACTATAAAACCCTTCATTTTTTTTCTTCTAAAATTATACCTGCAGGAGACTTTAAACCATCCTAATAAATTATCATAGGTTTTTTTTTCCATGTATAAATATAAAAGGACTAAAAATCACTTCCACCTAAGTTATGTTTTCTACCTTGGAGTAGCAAAGTACATGACAAGCTGTGACACTGTGGTAAGTCCTTCCTTTAAAGTAAAATTAGTACTGTAACAATTATGAGCTAAAACATTTATATATAAAACTAGTTTCATCTCAAAGGTAATTTTTTTGTTCACCTGAAGGAGGAGGAACATCAGTAAGTAGAGAATGGACATCTTCCATGGCATCTGTGTCATCAATCTTAAAATAGAGAATAAAACTATTATATATGTAGTAAATGCATAATTATTTCACATTAAAAAGACTATTTATTAATAGAGTCAAGAAAAAGCAGAGTCATTTTTCCCTAAGGAAAAATATGTAACAAGAAAATTCTAGTATCAGTAAATTCCTCCACAGTAATAACCACGAATACTTCTAAGTGAAATATTTTACATACAAAGTACACTAAGTTAAAAAAGAAAACTAGCTCTTTCTCAAACCTTTATAAGAATATGTTTGCAAAGACTTACAAAGATGTCATAAGCAATCATTATTCCAATTTGTTTAAATTAATAAAGTGTAATCAAATCCTTTGACTAAATGCAGAACTGCTTTACAATGGAATTAGGCAGAGATAAATTTAAAGACATATTTAATAATAGGTCTAAATTCTATTTTTCTAATAAAATAAATAGGTCTAAATTCTATTTTTCTTATATCACCGTATTCCACTGTGAATAATAAACAGGGAAACTACCCAGCTGGACAGGTGCTGACATTCATCTGCATCTCAGTTTCTAAGTCCTAATCTGCAGACTTGCTAAGCTTCTTCTTCCCACATCACCCTCAAGACTTCAAGAACCACTTTCACTTCCACCTCACGTGGCTACCCACAGTCACAGTCATACCTCAACCCACTATTCCCCAAAATGCTCCACACCCAGGATCTCGAGCATTCTCCAACTACAGTCCTGTCTCTTTGTCCTCTCTTACTGGATCTTCTACTTGCCCTCTGTCCTCTGCCCATGTTTGAAGCACTTTGTTCTCATGTGCCTCTCTACTTAGCCAGGATCCCAAGATCAGACATATCAATAATGCCCTAGATCAAACTTCAGGTAATGTTTGACATCACCTGGAAAGTTTGTTAAACAGATTCCTGGGTTCCACGTTTAAATTCTCATCTACTAGGTCTGAGGTAGGGGCCCAAGAATTTGCATTTCTTACAAGCTCCCAGGTAGAGCTGACGCCACAAGTAGTTACATCACACTTTGAGCAGCATTGTTCTAAATAGTACCCTGGAACTTTTAGCCTCCTTGACCTGGCATATTTTCCATAACATATTTTCCATTCTCAGACTGTAGAGAAATGTGGGGAAAAAGTGGGGGACAAATAACCATATATGTTGGGTTTTCTACAAATTGACACTCTCACCTTAGTTAGGCCTGTGCGTCTCTCATAGATCCTTGTTACAGCCACTGGCACTGTTCCTGACTCTTTAAACCTCCAGTCCCATCCCAACACTATTCTACCACCAGCTTCCTGCTACACTGAGATCAAAGCATCTGATTTTTTTTTTCTCTCAATTTACATCTTACTCATTTATTTTTCCTGTCCTTCGATATGAAAAAGAAAAATCTCTCTCTTTGGGAGCCAACCATTCTACAGGGGAGTGCAGAGGAGGCAGATCTAGGAGGAAGGAGTCTCCATCAACTTTTCGTGTGATATTTACTCTTTGGGAAAGTTCCTAAAGTGTTCTGAGTATCTTTTCATAAAGATGGGTCAATTATACCTTTTGAATTCGGTAAGAAAATACTACACTCAGAATTCACAGTGTTTATATTAAAAAATGTTCTAACTACAGTAACATACAAAAAAAGTAATAATTATAGTAAGTTAAAGAATGACACTTTAATTTCTTATTTAAATTCATTCAAGTTTATGAAAATAACTTCAAAGGTTTAATACTATTGTATCATTATTTCAACCCATACATTAACTTTTTCAGAACCATCTGCATTATTGTATCAGTCACCTGGTATTGAACAAACATATGTTACCAAGTTCTGTTATTTTCAAGTTTGTTGTAATTTATATACTAATTTTTAAAATATTTATAACAGTTGCAATGATATAAAAGTATATTAATTTAGCATCTGAAAAATGTGTATCTTAGCTTCCAAAACCTTTAAGAAATTAGTCCAATGTGACATTACCTCCAAAACAAAAGCATCTTTTTTCCCATGTGAAAGGTCTAATTCTGTAACTTCATCCGAGCTTTCTGATTGAGATCTCAGAAGTCTTGAGCGTTGCCTAGGTTCTGGGATGGGTGATCCTATAATCTCTTCAGATATCTCCTAAAAGAAATATAATTGTTTCATATTAAATGAGATTGTCTTTTCCAGTTTAAATTTTATATCTTTATATTAGTAGACACCTAGCTGTGGAGAAAAAGCCTGTAAACTATACTCAGTGAAGTCTGTACTTAAGTATAACCTTTATAACTAAACTTTTATAGAGGATATGGCAGCCTTAATGATACGAGGATATGGCAGCCTTAATGATACACGAATCAGAAAAGTATATGTAACTGTCACAGACATAACAAGACAAAACTGACATCCAGTGTACACACAGGACACTACAATGTGTATGGAATTGGCAGTCCTTACAGCCCAGAAATCCAGTACTCCTGGGTGTGCATATTTTCTATTCAGCATTATGAAAGTCCTAATAGGCCATAAAAATGTAAAGACTTACGTTCCTAGAAAGATTTCTAATCTTTTATATCTTTTCTTATCCACTGGTAATTTTTCAAAGCTCCACATAGCAAAACGTGGAATATGATCAATGTATGAGTATGAATATATATATACATATACTATGCACGTATTTGTTATTTATTAAGCTAAATAAACTTTGGTAGTTACAATAATGATCCTTTTAAGGTCAATGTATGGTGCAATACTGTATGGCTTAGTGAGCTTTTTGCTGTTACATAGCCAAAGATCGCTAGAGGTTCTAAGCACCTGTTGGCCACAATGAATGCTGGAAGAATGTGAATATGTGAAAACAAAAGCAAAAGGCATAGCCTATTGCTGATGCAACAGAGTTGTCTTTTTAATAAACAAGGAAATTGTACATAAAGTTCTTCAAAAATATATAGTTTTAAATGTTCATTGCTAGTACATACCTTAGATAAAAGGCTACCACTGCACAATTTCACAATGTAATGATCTATGGAGCGCTTTCACATCCATTTATCTTATTTGTACTCCAAATTAATCTGCCCTCTATAAAGTTAACATTATAATGACTACAAAATGGAAAAGAGCTGTAATTCAGAAGTAAATTAGTAGTCTGCCTAGATCTGAAAACTAGAAAGTGTAGAGCCAGTCTAGATCAGTCTTTTGATACACAGTGCAACGTTATTCCCATTAGATACCACACAACTTTTTATAATTTTACAGTAGTTTTAAATTCTGTTATGCCTTTGTTCACAATGCCACAGACTTAATAAATATAACTGTCTGGTATTTAATATGTTCTACACTCATACTGAAATTTCATCACTAGTACTGTTATTCCAAGAGATATGCATCTTATTTTGATATCTTTGATTATCTACAGAAAGCTTAAGTGGTACTACACCTCTGTATTAGAAACATTTTTTAATGTATTGAGAAAAAATTCAAACAGCAGCATTTATTTCATTGAGGGCTATCATCCCAAGAGAAGGAACACCCTGATCCACATATTCAGGGTGGACATAACACAACACTGTAATGTATATAGTGGCCTGGTAATCAACCCTGTATACTGACTGTCAAACAAATGCTGAGAGATTATGCTAAAAGACTATAATGTAGTCAGTATCTACAATAAGGAAAGACATATTAGAAGATTCATAAACTGATGAGTACTGTTGTGAAAATACAGTCATCCTCAACACATGAAATTCATATATACTAAAATTTTTTAAATCATAATAGATTCACTCCCTCCTTCTAAATGTAAACTGTGTGACACACAGTAGCAGCTCAGTAAGTACTGAATGGATGAAGTAACTTAATTCATATTCTTATTAAAATACATCCCTGTCTCCAAAGACCTTACATTACAGTAAAGGAAGACAGATATATAAAAACTAAGTATAATAATATGTAACAGTTTCTATACAAGTACATACAGGTACAACAAGTACACAATGGAGGAAGAGTCCACTCTCCCTGTGGGAGGTCAGGATGGATTTACAGAGGTAAGAAACACTATTAAGTAAAAGAGTTCAGCTCATATCATTAGAAATAATAAATGAAGAATATATGAAACCCTAACACAAAGTTTTACAAATCACTTTTCCCAAGTGGCAGACTATAAACAGATGTTCAAATATCAAAATATAACTATCAAATAAAAATAATGTACTATAAAAATAAGCAGTCAGTAAAGTGGTGCACAAAGAACTTTTACAGTCTATTTTTCAAATATAAATATGTTAACACATCAACATTTGTATTCATTTTAAAGAAGCCCTAAGTCAGTACTGTTCAATACAAATATAAAGCAAGCCACATACATAATAAAGTAAAAAGAAATAGATAAAATCAATTTTAATAAAACATTTTATTTCATTCAGTATATCCAAAATATTAAATTTTTGACACATAATCAATACAAAAATATTCATATTTTACACAGTTTTTTCACACTAAATCTTTAAAATCCAGTGTATATTTTATACTTACTACACATTTCAATTCAGACTAGTCACAAGTGCTCAAAAGTCACATGTGGCCAGTGGCTCCCACAGTGAATAATGAACAGTGCAGCTCTAGGTCATATCCTTAAAATTCCTCCCAAATTAACAACTATACTAGAATAATACGATGAAAGCTATACTTGTGATGCAACAATCCAGACACACTGTTCCGGAAGATCAGCCAGTTAGGTAAGACATTTAAAATAAAAACAACAACGATGTTATAATTCCCTTTTGTGAAAGTATTTTATTATCAGAGACTCATAAAAACAAAAAGTTTCATTCTAACTCCAACACATTTTTCTTTCAATTCAGACTACTGCCATTAGGCATCCACAGAGGAGGAAGCATTGTGATATTTATTGCAAAGTTGGTAAAAAGACTGATTAAAGGAAATGACTGGGAGCAAAATTGTAAAAAAAGAAACTGTAACTGAAAAACTGTATTCTTTCACATTTTTACCACCGATAAGAATCTCTTTTTACTAACAAAGAACATTTTAAACCATTTATTTCATCACTCAACAAATACTAAGAGACTAATACCAAGAGAAACTTTTCTAGGCAATAGAAATAAAGCCCTCATGGAGCTTCATTCTACTGGTACTAACAGGCAATAGACCAATAAAACACACACACACACAAACACAAACACACTCACAAAGATAAGAGCTACAGAAAACAATAAAAGAGGGAAAGGTGATAGGAAGTGCCAAAAATGAAGTCGTAATTTTTAAATAGAATGGTTAGAGTAGGCTTACCCGAAAAGGAGACAGTTGAGCAAAGACATAAAGGGAGGTGAAAGAATGAGTAATAAGGAAAGCTAATCTAAACAGTGAAAAAAAAAATCTTATGTCCTCAATAAGATAACCTAAAAATATACTAATAAATAATAACTAATATATTCACAATGTAGGTTTGTTTTACTTACTGGAGGATTGATTTCATATAACTCTTTGTTTTTAGCAATTGTGTCATTTATCTTCTTCTGCATATGAGAGATGTGTTGTTCATATGAGCCATCATTAGGAGTCTTCCCGGCAATCTGAATACCACCAGGAGTTGGTAAAGCTGCTAAATATACACCTGTGGCAGACTTGTAAAAAATAATGGCGAAATAATCAGAAAAAATATCTACAGAATAACAGTCCTTACGTTTTCATATTTAAGAATGTGGTCAACAGCTGGGTGCAGTGGCTCACACCTGTAATCCCAGTACTTTGGGAGGCTGAGGCAGGCAGATTACTTGAGGTCAGGAGTTCAAGACCAGCCTGGCCAACATGGTGAAACCCCATCTCTACTGAAAATACAAAAATTAGCTGGGTGTAGTGGTGTGCACCCATAATCCCTGCTACTCAGGAGGCTGAGGCAGGAGAATCACTTGAACCCGGAAGGCAGAGGTTGCGGTGAATCAAGATCATGCCTCTGCACTCCAGCCCGGGCAACAGAGCAAGACCGTCTCAAAACAAGAAAAAACAAACAAACAAACAAAAACCAAGAATGTGGTATAAGGAAGAATATAATCAGCATCAGGGTATATATAGGACATCTCTGGAAAGGCACACAAAAACAACTGGTAACAAGGGTTGGTTTCTTTTGGGGAGGCCCCTGGGTAGGTGGGAGACAGTTATGAAATGGGGATTTACTTTTCACTACATACCCAATTATATTTTTTATGTTTCTACCTCACAATCTTTTTTTTTTTTTTTTTTTTTTGAGACCAAGTCCCACTCTTACGCCCAGGCTGGAGTGTAGTGGCACGATCCTAACTCACTGCAACCTCCACCTCCCGGGTTCAAGCGACTCTTCTGCCTCAGCCTCCCGAGTGGCTAGGATTACAGGCGCCCACCATCACACTCAACTAATTTTTGTATTTTTAGTAGAGATGGGTTTTCACCATGTTGGCCAGGCTGGTCTCCAACTCCTGACCTCAACTGATCCACCTGCCTCAGCCTCCTAAAGTGCTAGGATTACAGGTGTGAGCCACTGGGCCCTGACCTACCTCATCATTTTTAAAAATACAATTAGAATTAAAAATAGCAAAAAAATATTAAAGGTTGCTAAAAAACAAATTTTTCATGAATGAGCAGACGCTCTATCTTTAAAGGTGGCAAAAGTAAAGAGGAAACTTTTGCAAGGCAAGAGACTGAAATTCAGAAAGGACAGGGAACTTACTCAAGTCAAGTCAGTAAATGTGGACAAACGATTTAAATTGAGTGTTTCTCACTTCAAAACCCAAACTTATTTCACTATATTGCCCTACCTTCCTAATTAGCAGAGAAAATTTTTTACTTGATACAGATTTATTTTAAATATCATCTAATTAAATTACTATTTAATATCTGACTCTGAAACAGTACTACATATGATTACTACTGGAAAACTATTATGAGAAATACAAAACAAGGTAACATTTATATATATCCTTATGTGCACTTATGTGTAAATATGCTAATACAAGCAAAGCAAAAAAATAGAAGTATAAACATCAAATTGTTAACGTCAACAGGGTGGAATGGGAAAGATAAAAGACAACTCTTTTAACTCAACACCAATCCTAAAAAGGGATTGATGAAGAAGTCTGCATAGTAGATGAAATTGTTCCTCAAGAGTGCTTACTCCTGGTTTGTTCATTAGTGTCCATCACTGTATACATGACCAAGTCTCTAATACTCAACCAGGGAACGCCCCTTCGCCATGCCATATGAAGCCTTAGTCCACCACTTCTAATGCGTTTTAACTCCTCATTAATGAAGCAACAGCCCTGAACGGCTGAGAACACAGACTCTGGCATCAGATAGGCCTGGATTTGAAATCCAGTTCTAACATATGTAACCACATCACTTTATAGTCTCAACCTATCACAGCACACATTTTCTCCCCCTGTAAAGTGAAGATAATATCACATTCCTTCTGGAATAGCACAGTGCCGAACATCTAGTCGGCACTCATCAGAGATCACCCCATAAAGAAGCTACTCTTGAGACTTCACGATTTAAGTGCACAAACTATAACAAAGCACAAAGATGAAATGTCAAACCGTGGTGGTGAATAGCACCAGTGATCAAGAAGGAAAAGATTAGTATGAATCAGAAAAGCAATACTGGAGGCAAGTCTTGAATTACATCAGTGTCATAAACTAGTTTCCTGCGACTCAATCATCAAAAATGTTTGCTATAGCTAGCAAAATGTTTTTTAAACCCCTCAATCTGAATCCAGCTCTTAATTGACATGCATAGGCACCCACCAATCATTACAGTCTTGCATCAAGCACAAATTATACATTTATGTAATGTCCTCACTAAGCATACAAATTTTTAGACCACTGAATTAAAATAACTACTTTTCCCCAAGTTACTCTAAGTATAAAAGAGAATTTTTTTTTTTTAGACAGGGTCTCGCTCTGTCCCCAGACTGGAGGGCAGTGGCACGATCATGGCTCACTGCAGCCTCAAGCTCCCAGGCTCAGCTGATTCTCCCACCTCAGCCTCCCAAGTCGCTGGAACTATAGGCACAAGCTGCCACGCCTGGGTAATTTTTGTATTTTTAGTAGAGATAGGGTTTCGCCATGTTACCCAGGCTGGTCTCAGACTTCTGGGCTTGAGCGACCTACTCACCTCAGCCTCTCAAAGTGCTGGGATTACAGACATGAGTCACCATGCCCAGCCTAAATATCAAATATTTTAACATGAACCAAGTTACTTATTACAAATTTCTGTTGTTAGAAAACTGTTAATACCTAATTAGTTTATCGTCATCATACAATTATCCTCTACGTACAAAAATTTACATATTTGCTCTTAGAGAAAGATGAAACAGGGAACAAATGTGCATTCGACCTGCAAATGTATAGGGACAAAAAAGCCAAATTCCATAAATTTCTTAAAATTAAATGTCTATGTGTTCTCAAAAAGATGGCAAGAGAATTTAAATTTGAAAACTGCCAGTAACACAGACAAAATGCTGGTTAGCAAAGTACCTAGAAAATGAGAGAATTTCCATAAACATAGTTCATCAGATTCCATATGATCAATACACATTTTGCAGGCACCTGGTTCTCTGAGTCCTACACTACTTATAGAAGCAGCACTGGCTTTCCTCATTATCATCTTTCCAGTCTGAATTTATTTGCTAACAAGCCAAAATGAACCTTAAGCTAAGACACAGCTGTTTCTTCTTCTCTTGTATTTCATCAGCACTTAAGAAACACACCGTTTTTTGTTTGTTTGTTTTTTGTTTTTGTTTTAGACAGAGTCTCACTCTATCGCCTCGGTTGGAGTGCAGTGAAATGATCAGGGCTCACTACAGCCTCAACCTCCCAGGACTCAAGTGATCCTCCCACCTGAGCTTCCTGCCAGCACACCTGGTTAATTTTTAGTATTTTTTATAGAGAAAGTAGTCTCACCCAGGCTGGTCTAACTTCTGGGCTCAAGTGATCCTCCCACCACAGCCGCCCAACGTGTTGGAATTATGGGTGTGAGCCAACACACCTGGCCAGAAACACCTGTATTTTATTACACAGTCTACCACTGGCCACAGGTGCACATTTATGATAAAGCTTAATTGTCTGTCTAATAGTGTCTCACATGTTTTGCTTTATCTTCTCCATCAAAACTAAAGATTAATCCACATCCTGGGGTAATTTTGCTCTGCCCACTAAGGGACATTTGGCAATTTCTGAAGACATTCTTGATTGTCACAACTGGGGAGATGCTACTATCTTATAGTGGGGAGTTGCCATGGATGCTGCTAAGCATCCTACAAAGCACAACTCAGTTCCCGGCAACAAAGAGGTATTCTGCCCTGGTACCAAGATGGGGGAACCCTGTTTTAGCAATATGTAAACAATAATAAAGTCCAGAAAAACTGTGGACAACTTATTAAGCAAGTGACAAATGGTAACTTTTAGAAACAGAATTATTAAAGTTATGATCACAGTCCCTTTAAAATATGTGAAAACCTATCACCAGATATTTCACTTCTTAAAATGTCCTCATCCCATAAAGGTCTTAATGTCAAAGTCTTTAGATAAGTCTTTGAAAAGACTCTTTGAATCACATAAAATAGAATCTACTATAATTAAAGAAATCATAAAACAAAACCAAAAACATCTAAACTTACCGCTAAGCCCATCAACATATTTTCACCCACTGTGATCTGAATTCTTAGTCCAAACAAAGCATTCATTCCTTTGAGTTTTAGTTTATTCATTAGCTGAGTATGCACTTCATATTCCATAAATGGCAACAGATTACTGATAGCTGTAGCATTTGCTTCTGCCTGTGCTTTCTTTTTTAAGCGACATAACCTGTAAATGAAAATAAGTCAGTGAACAGTATTCTTGGTACCATCTTTAAAAATGTCAATTTTTAAAACTTTCTAAAAGTGTGCTGAATAAAACATTTACTTGTTTTTAATGGACTTACTGAGTTATATCAATAAACTTTTCTTTTTTTTGTTATTGTATAAATTTGCACTAAAAATCCTATTTCATAATGGGTACAAAAAAAAACAGAAAGAATGAATAAGACCTAGTATTTGATAGCACAACAGGGTGTCTACAGTCAACAATAATTTAATTGTACAAGTTAAAATAACTAAGAGTATAACAGGATTATTTCTAACACAAAGGATAAATGCTTGAGGGGATGGATACCCCATTTTACACGTTGCGATTATTATGCATTGCATGCCTGTATCAAAGTATCTCAGGTATCTCATTAAATATATAGACCTGTTTACCCACAAAAATTAAATATTTTAAAGAACCATATTTCAGTAAACAAAAATAAAAAATCTCAAAATCTCTAAAAATGAAATAATGACCAAAATCAGTAGAGAATATCATTTAAAATCTTAGGTTTTATAACTGCATGTGTTCAATATAAATGGACAGCAGAAGAAAATGTTACTCATTAAAAAAATACAAAAGTCATTTGAGCATCTACTTTGTGCCACATAGGCTATATTCAAAGACTAATAGACTAATAGATTATTTCTCAACAGTAGCAATGAAAGCCAGAAGACAGTGGTGAAAGAGTATCTTCAATGTGTTGTAAAGAAACAGCTGCCAGCCCAAAATATTTTTTAAAGATAAAAGTAAAATAATCACATTTTTCAGACAGACCAAAAAAAAAAATAGTTTACTACCAGCAGATCCATCAGAAGAAATACTAAAGCGCACACTTAAGGCAAAAGGAAAACAATCCCAAATGGAAGGTCTAAGATGCAAGAGGGAAAAAAATAAATGGATTAGAAATACATTTTAGAAGAAAAATCAATGGGCTTTGTAATAAATTTGATGTAGGGAGGTTGAAAAAGAGGATAGTGTCAAAGAATACCAAATTTGGCATGAAGAACTGGATAAAGGTACCATTAAAACAAAAAAGGCTAATAAGAAAAGTGGAGAAAATCAGCAGTTCAACGTGGAACAAGTATGAGATGCCTATGGCTTATCAAAATGGGATAGAAGTAGACAGGTATATAAGTCTAAAGCTCAAAAGAAAGTTCTGGACTAGAGTTATAAATTTGGCAGTCACAGATACATAGATAGCATATAGATCTATATACGTTGATGAGTTCAACTAGGGAGAGAACTTTGAGCAAAGGGTCCAAACCCATGGCTCTCAAAGATCAAGAAATGAGAAGTCAACAAGGAGGCTGAAGATTACACATAAAGGTAGGAAAACATAGAAGGTGTGGCATCATGAAATCAAAGGAATTTCAAGGTGAAAATAATGCTGTCACTATTGCTGAGATGTCAGAACTAAGATGAGGACAGAAGTACCTGATGGATTTGGTAACCTGGCAGCTGCTGTCATGAGTGTCCCAATTAGGATTTTCTACTCCAGTGCATTTTAAAAGGAACTCTTACCAGCTAATTAAAGCAGTAAAAGAAACACTTCATGGCACTATTCTTTAAAAGAAAAAAAGAGAGTCAATTTCTAAAATGTGTTACATATTGAATGTCATTGAAGCAGTCTATACTTAGTCACATCCCTAGCCTTTGGCAGGTTAATAATTCCCAGAATGATAAATATTTGTATAGAATTTAAAAGTTAAAAACTGCTTTTGTATAAAAACTTATTCGAGTTTTACACAGAGGATTTTTTTTTTTTTTACATGCAATAAAATACAAAGTTCCAGCAGAATTGCCCAGTTTGTGCAGGATCAAACAGGTTGGAAACTGTAGAGCTGACACTTGAAAATAGGTTTATCGCTCCATATATCATACTTTTTCAGGGACACCAAATGCTGTTTTCACAAACATACCTTGCTTGAATAAGACAACCTTTTCCAATAACTGTTGCATCTGTTGGGAGGTCTATAGTTGTAAACAGAACATCAGGAACTTTTTGTTTCCTGCAGTTATAGCAATATGTGAGATGAGCTGGAAATGGCATATTCAGTTCATCATATGGTATATGGCAAAACCCACAACGTGTAGACAAATTTTCTTCAAGCCTATATAAATAGATTAAGAAAAAAAAGACATTCTTTAAAAACATACAAATTTTTTCAAAAATAATTATGTAAGTGATATTACATACACAGTACTTGTATACGAACTATCCAACTTCTACCACTGTAGGCTACAAGAGTACCACTATGACTGATAAGAATTAAAAACAACCATGAAATCAGAACCATGCATTTCTCCTATGAGAGAAAAGACTTACCAACTGCAAAGTTACTTTGCACCAATTTATTTGTGTGATGACTTATCACCTGACAAACACCCCTATCACCTCAAAGTTTTTTCTCTGGGATACAACATTTAAAAAAACAAATGGTTAGATGATGATGATGACATTTTCCCACTGGTTGACAAATATAACCACAAAAAAATTCCCAAAGAAAAAAAATATTTTGGTTACCAGAGGCTGGGAAGGGTAGTGGCAGGCTGGAGGGAAGGTGGGGATGGCTAATGGGTACAAAAAAAATAGAAAGAATGAATAAGACCTAGCGTTTGATAGCACAACAGGGTGACTATAATCAATAATTTAATTGTATATTTTCATGTACCCTATAAATATATACCAGCTACTAGGTACCCCCAAAAATTGAAAAATAAAATCCAAGCATAATAGTTTTTAATTTAATGTAAAAAGTATTAAAAAAGAAAAATAGTAAGTCAAAAATAGGCATACTCTAAGATTTCTAATTTCCTGTGATAGTTTTAACTTTTTTGAAAAACCAAAACATCTATTTCATAAATGATATATCATACATAAACCACAAATGAACCATCCACAACCTCCCTACTCATTATAAAATGCTTGTCGTATTATGCTGTTTGTGAATTCATTCTAAAATGATTAAGCATTTTTTTCATTCATTAAATTTGAGCATGTCGGCACAATAAGGATGGAAACAGAGAGAAGCTCCACAAAAAGACTCCACACTTTCACACAACCAGATCCTCCAGAGCTCTGGAAAGATGTGGGTCTCAATGCTCCCTAACTTAAAGGAACCCATTAGAAGCTGAAACTTGGCAACCAGACAGATTTAAAAAGTAAAGGAAAATTCATATTATATATACCAGGAAACAAGACTTTTGCAGATTTTTTACATACTTTTTTTTTTGGATACAGGGTGTTGCTGTCACCCAGGCTGGAGTGTGGTGGTGGTACAATCATAGTTCACTGTAGCCTTCACCTCCTGGGCTCAAGTGATCCTCCTACTTCGGCCTCCCAAGTAACTAGGACTACAGAATTTTTAACTGAATCTTCATAACTCTGTAACTCACATTAGATTACTCCCAGATATTATTCTTTTACTGTGAAGATGCCATTCTGGTATATTACAACTAACAGAGAAGTCAGACATCTGAACCGAACTGTGTGATCCTGAACAAGAAAATTACTTAACCTCTCAGAAACTCCTTTATAAAACTAGAATATGTACCTAGAGAAGTTTGTGGGTTTCTTTAGAGATTAAATAAGAAAACTATAGCTAAACACAGTATAATGTTCACCATATAGCAGCAAATAGTAGTTCCACTTAGCCTGAAACCAACCTGAGATAACTTGCTAAGTCACACTAAGCACTAAGTAGCAGGCCTCATGTTTGAATTTCAGTTTGTTTGAATCCAAAGCCGTGTTATAAGGGGGTATAAAAGGATGAAAACTGAAGCAATTTTTAACTAAACGGCTCACACAAATGTCAACATTAGTGGTATATATAAGGCATAAAAATAAAAGTATTAAAATTTATGAAAGCATTCAAAATATGAAATGTACACAGGGACTGTCCCTGAATAGTGAGATCATAAGGAATCTTTTTTTCCTTCTACTCTCCTACATTCTCTACATTTTTTCTAATAAGCAACAATAATTTCATAGCAGAAAGAAAAGACATTTTCCTTCTTTTTTTTTTTTTTTTTTTTTTTTACAACTAGGGGTGGCACCTATTGTACTGAACTACCATATAAGAGAATGTACTGTATCCATCCAAGCCACAATACAGAAAAAAAACAAGCTACATGAAAAAGGTTATTTGTTAAATTAGGCTTCCTATCAACTTAAGAATGAAATCTACAGACGTGTAAGAACTATATCGTACCACTGGTACAACTCACTGACAAAGAGAGTTTCTCAACACAACATTCTAATTATTTAGTGTGCTTCAAAATGCCCCACCTTCACTTTCCTATTTACAATGACCTTTAAGGCTCTGGAATTTATAATAGTCAATATCCATTTTAATACGGACCAAAGAAACTGACCAAGTTCCTCTAGTGAATACCAGAACTAGAATATCTTAAATGCTTGCAAGTTTATACTAAATTTGACAAGGTACAGAATTTTTTTGCCTTTTTTTTTTTTTCTTTTTAAGATGGGGTCTCGCTCTGTTGCCCAGGTTAGAGAACAGGGGTGCCATCTTGGCTCACTGCAACCTCCGCCTCCCAGGCTCAAGCAATCAATTCTCCTGCCTCAGCCTCCGGAGTATCTGGGATTACAAGCGCCCGCCATCATGCCAGGCTAATTTTTGTATTTTTAGTGAAGATGAGGTTTCACCATGTTGGCCAGGCTGGTCTCAAACTCCTGACCTCAAGTGATCCAACCACCTCAGCCTCCCAAAGTGCTGGGAATACAAGCGTCAGCCACCACACACTTGACCTTTGCTTCCTTTCTTAATATATGCTTAATATATTAATACTGGGCTGGGGGGGGGAAGTAAATAGGCACACTGTGGCATAAGGGGTAATTAAAATCTGTATTATCCAGGTAGACTCTGGTAACAAACTAATAGTTTATATGTGTGTGTGTGTCTATATATATATATGTATATATATTTAAATATACAGTCACCCTTCCGTATCCATGGGTTTGGCATGTATGGATTCAACCAACCACAGGTTGAAATATTCAGGAAAAAAATTAAAAATCCCACAAAATTCTAAAAAGCAAAAAATGAATTTGCCACGTGCTGAGCATTACACTGAATCCATGAAAATGAAATGATGAACAGGTATTGTATCAGGTATTACAAATAATCTAGAGATTATTTAAAGTATAGGGGAGAATATGCATAGGTTACATGCAAATACTATACCATTTTATATAAGGGATTTGAGCATCTGCAGGTTTTGATATCTGCAAGGGGTCCTGTAACCAATTCCCTATGGACAGGGAAGGACCATATATATTATATCTATAGATAATCTTGATAAAATACAGTACTTTTATTATTTTGTAAATTAAGAACTGTTTTTATAAAAATTGTTTCATAACCTCTATTTTTGGAGGTGAGACACAGGGAAATGAAAGGAAGACAAAAATCAAAAGATTAGTTCTATATCATGACAAATCAAAAAAAAATGTACACTTGAAATTCTTCAACTGGCAATCATACATGTCACTTATCAAGATACTAGAAACAATAATGTTTGCCATATAGTACAGAATCCAATACTCCTCTGTTACTACGGGTTAGTTAAAAATTAGTGAAGTGCTTGGTCCTGATTTCTACACTGTACCACTGTAAGCCACCCTACAGAGAAGAATTATACCAACTCTGAGAAAAAAAGTCAACCTCTCCCTTCTCTGCCCTTATGGAAAATAAGCCAGGCTGCCATGACAACCTCTGTTCCAAACAGCCTTCCACGGTGCCATCCTGCAGAAATCTAGGATTCAGTACAGCCGCTGTACCAGATGCAGATAAAATGCAGACCTCTTCACTATAAAGGAAAAAACACAAATAAGTCAACATTTTTCAGACAGTGTAACTTTGGAAAATGCTAACTATCAAAATAATTATAACAGTGACAATTTAAGTTCAAGTTAGACTCTACTAAATATTAATTAATATTTATGAGGTTTAACTCCTAAACCTAGCCTAGAAAACAGAGGTAACTTTATTTGAATGGAGGACAAGAATTCTTCATAAATTAAAAATTGAAATAAAGTATTAATATTAAAGACAGTAACTTCATTTAAAATATGGCAAGGCTGAAAGAATGAAATGTTTCAAAATATATAAGCAGTAATAAATTATATTGCTGAATCTAGAATGAATCAAATTATATTAAAATATTCTTTAAATGTATATGAAGTTTTATTAAAATTATTCTAAAAGCACAACTATTTAAATATCTCTATATAGGTGATTTATATAGCTTAATCTAAATTTAAATCATTATAAAGGTTTCTGAAACAATACATAAAATATACTAAATGAAGCTTAAACTATATCACCATATAACAGAAAACTGATATTCAAAATAATTTTTAAATTCTTTATATGTCACCCAATTTGAAAGCTAAAAAATTAAACAATCAACATAATTATTGAATGAGATAACCTAAACAAATGAGAAAAGTAGCAACCTAGGGATGAACTGCTGAAAACCAGGTATAAATAAAACAGAAGCCTAAGAGAACAGGGAAGGAACAGTCACTCGAACTGTAAATAAACAAAGGGAGACCAGGCTTAAAGCGTAGGTAGGAATTAAGGATGTCAGAAGGAATAACATGAAACCACTGATGCCTTCAAATCAAGAAGTTGTAAGAGCAGAAGTGCATTTCAGAGAGTTTAATCCAGTAATAGAAAGTAGCATGGGCTGGAACAGAAAAGATTAGTAAAAATTTAAATACATAGATGTTTTTGAGGTCTAGAAAGGAAAAAAAGCTTCTGTCAGATGTACTCAAACTTCTAAGTAAATTAACTGAACTCATTTGCAGACTCCTCCAACTGTGACCTATCTTCAGCCATCCTGAGTCTACATTCTGTGGCCTTCTTTTTTTGCTACTCTTTTAAGCGTCGAATGCATCTTGTAAGCTTTGAAACCTCTCCCTATGCCTTTTCTTTTTATTTATATAATTCAATTCATATTCATCCCCCAAAATCCAACTCAAGCATCAGTTACTTCATTGACACTTTCTTCCAATTCTACTTCAAGCTTTCAGCCCTCTAGGATCCCAAAGCATCTATATCTCAATTTTAAAATTTATTTTACATCATAATTATCCAGTAGAATGTAAATCTGATACCAAGAACTATGTCTTCTTTATAAAACCATATTTCTGGTTGGGTACGGTGGCTTACGCCTGTAATCTCAGCACTGTGGGAGGCCGCAGCGGGCAGATCATGAGGTCAGGAGTTTGAGACCAGCCTGGCCAACATGGTGAAACCCCATCTGTACTAAAAATACAAAAATTAGCCAGACATGGTGGCAGGCAGCTGTAATCCCAGCTACTAAGGAAGCTGAGGTGGGAGAATCACTTGAACCGGGGAGGCGGAGGTTGCAGTGAGCCGAAATCACACCATTGCACTCCAGCCTGAGTGAAAGAGTGAAACTCTGTCTCAAAAACAAACAAACAAAAAAATCATTTATCTGAGGCTTGAAAGTTTATGACATTAAATCCATCAATGCGGCAAGACAACCAGGGAGTAAGGCAAGATGAGCATGACAAAGTTAGTAGTTAACAAGAGTAGAACAGCTACTATGGGAATAAACAGTCCAGGAGTATAACACACGATCTGCAAAGGAAAAGAAAAGGCCACAGAAGACTAAATAATATGGCTCTGTAATGCCCACATTTACTACAGTTTAATCATTTTTCCCTAACAATAAGGATCACCACAAGAGCAGAGGATCTGACAGTAAGAATTATCTAAGAATAGATGGTAGAAAAATAAGATAGCAGAAGGTTAAACAATTTCTAGATGATATCAATTGTAAACTTTTGAGGGGGCTGAAAGTAGGGTTCAAGGATGGCAAAAGAACAAGAAAAGCCAGAACCTAAGTAAGGGGCTGAGAAAACAATTGGTTAAGGTACGGTTCAAAACAAACTAGATATAAAAGAGCAAATGATACTGGTAGAAAAACGTTAAGTTGTGATCTGAGAGTAAAATTTTATAGTTTCAAAATTTTAAGGAGGAACAGTATCAAGTGATACTGAGGTCCAAAATATGGTTGAAAGTTAAGTGGGGTCAGAGGACTTGAGAATAAGAAACTATAATGCCAGCTGCTAGAATGAACATAATCACGTGTAACTGGAAGAGAGAACAGAGAAGTAACTAAGATAGGCAAAACAATGCTTTGGAAGTAGATAATGGAACAGTAGAGTGGCATGTACTTTAAAGAAGGAGATTGTCCAAATGAAGGGAAGGAGAAAAAGGAATTGAGAACCAAGAGTATGAAAGCCCCTCCCTAATTTGTCAGTATTAGGAAGAATGATTTGTTAGCAGGAGAAAGTTACATTACAGTAGGTAAAAGAAGGCAGAATGAGTTTGTGGACAAACTTTAAAGGCACATGGCAATTCATTTACAGTAGATTAAGGGTTCCAAAGGTTCCAGTGAAAGAAGTTAATACAGTTACACAGTAGAATAAAGGAAGCCTAGAGTTAATATTTGCTATGTGCCAGTATTATATTCTCATTTAATATTGATTTAAACAATTAATTGATGCGTGGTATTATCTCCATTTTAATGTACAAACTGAGGCTCAGAAGAGTTAAATAACTTTCTCATAATTACACAGTCATTAACTGGCAAAGACGGCACACGAACCTTAATCTAATGTACTCCAAGGCCCATGCTCCTGACCACTTCGCTATTCTCTTTTCTTTTATTTGCATAAAGCTTTTCCCCTTTCAGATGGCAGTCTAAATTAGTGTCTAGAAAATCAAGTTGTTATTATCATTTACCAGATGCTAGTTGATTCACTGTAGCCCACTACAGCATGACAGCCTAATGCTTTAGCATGTGATTTTATTTCTTGTCTGATTTCTGCCCACCATGCATCTCGAGTTTCTGGTTCATCTGAAAAATAAATTTTAAATCAGTTTATTACTCAACAGCACATTATCTATATGAACATGAAATGTTTAAAATAAACATACTATGGGAAGTAAAGAAGTATTATTCTATAATGGATTTTTAAACTTCCCATCTTTAAAATGTTACTTCTCAAAAGGCATAAAATTTAACATTTTAAACTTGATTGCTGGAAAACAAACCACCTATCTGCATTTGCTTTATTACTTTAAGAGATAACTAAAGGAATATATGATTAGATATAATTTTAAATGTAGACCCAGAGTTTCCAAATTCTTATCTTAGCTATGGTTAGAATTTTAGAATTAGACTAAGAGGATATCCTACATCTCACCTCACTGAGTGAACACCTTATGTGTTATATCCATAAATTTAACTTAAATTCTGATTTCATTTCTTGGTACCTATTTTTTATAACTCACTATATTGTGGATTCTTTCCAAGGCAAAGATTTGTCAATGTTAAAAGAGAGAAAGCCATCTGTAAGCCATCCTTCTATAGAGATGTGGGTCTTCAGGCAAAATACAAGAAATTAGAGACTAATTAAAAAAAAAAAAAAAAAAGAAAGCAAACACACTTAAAAAATTAATTCAAATACTTTGGTAATGTATATAAGGAAAAATTTCAGATATAACACTCCATGTATTGGTCTGTAATTTTTAAAAATGATTTAGAATCACAGAATTGTATTTTATTACCAAAGAGAAGTCCAATATTGCTTGTAATGGAGCACTGTAAGTGGAGCATCTGTCATACATATTTCCTAATCACTTGCATTTAGCTGCGAACTACTGGTGACAGCAGCTGCAAATTATAGTAGCTTTTCATGTAGAACGTGTTAAAAACAGAAAGTCTATAATTAGTATATCATAATTTACTTCTTTTTGTGGCCAATTCTCATTTGGGAACAACTTGAGATAGAAAAAAAAAATCAACTCTAAATAGAATGCTAAGCTCTCATCGTAAATTTTCCATTTGAAGACACTAATAAATCTAAAAACCAAAAAATCCAAAGTTTCTATTTTTGAATTGCAGTATATATCTGATTTTCAAAATATGTTTTTCAAAATTAGTAGAATAAGTAGAATTATACTCACTAGTAAAATAGTGAAGACAGCAAAGTAAAGAAAGGTTAAGAGGCGTGTTATAGCTCACATTCCTATGATGAAATTTTTGTTTCCTCCACAGGGAGGAGGATCAGCAAAAGGGAGAATTAAGGAGATAAAAGCCAGAACTACAAATGATGCCAGCCAGTTCTTGAATTAAAGTTTTGGTTCCAAGACAAAGCTACCTTAAAACTTTCTTTCAGAAGAAAGAAATGCAGAATTCAGGAAACTGAGAAAAACATCAAAGTACAAGATAAAATAAGGACGAGAAATAGAAAAGACTACAATATGGTATTAGCAATCAATGTTATAAATTAAGAAATGTGTGAACAATTAAGTGAACCTATTTTACACAAATACTACTTGTGTTAAAGAATTTCTTCATATTCCCAAATGAAGTATATATATTAACAGCAAAAATACACTTTCAAATCCATACTCTCTTTTTCTTCTAAGACATACACACTTACGGACCAATCTGAACATCCATTTAATATCATCCTTTCCTAAAAGAGAATTTTTGTATCATAAGATGAACTATTATTCAAGTGGTTGCTCTAATCTATTAAATTACCTATGATTCTGAGAAAATACTTATCACAAATAACTACAGAAATGTATCTCAGTTTAGAAAATACCTATTTCCCCAAAAAATTGCATGAAATAAAAAGTCTAACTTTTCATAAGCTCACTAATAAAACCTACTTACTTTTTAAACCATTCTAGAAGTTTACAACATTATTTTCTAAAGCAAATAATTATGTACTATGTTTTTATAAGAATAGATTTTTCTCACATTAGGTTTGCCTACATCTGTACCACAAGTAATACATGGTAGCTT
The DNA here is from genome assembly GCF_049350105.2 of Macaca mulatta. Classification (NCBI taxonomy): domain Eukaryota; kingdom Metazoa; phylum Chordata; class Mammalia; order Primates; family Cercopithecidae; genus Macaca; species Macaca mulatta. The sequence goes on from NC_133416.1 coordinate 24,874,738, forward strand.
TACTGTTTTAAAAATGAACTTTACAGAAAGTAATCCATAAACAGTGTTTTAAAAATTAATAAAAAATGGAGAAAGCTACTTAAGTTCTACATATATTTATTTTTAAAAGGCCAGCATGTCTAAGTGGGAAAGTATATTATAACAATTCCTACGAGATATCACATAGAATACAAAGTTCATTTACATTAAACTTACCTTAGTATAACACATAAAATAATCAAATAATTAAACCAAACACTATGAAAGAATAAATGGCTGATTCAAAAAACAAACAAACAAACAAAAAGCTGAATGCAGCACAAGTGGAGCATTCATATTCTTCTGACAAATTCACAAGCAGCCTTTATTTTAACACATGAGCCACACAATTGCACATGGGGATGCCATTATTGTATTTAATAAAGTATTTACAAGTTTAATACAAAGCTAAAGAGTTACATAACATGGGAGCTAAGGAAGCAAATGGCATATGTCCACACTCCAGAAAACTTGTTAAATTTGGTTTTTGGCTAAAGCAAAAGCTCAAAGAACGAAGGGTTTGCAAAGCAGATTCAGCATACAGGAGCCAGAAACAGTGGATATTTTGGCGCATGCTTGGATCAGGTGACAGTACAGACTGAAAACTATGGCAGCTCACTGAAATGGTTACAGAAAGTAATGGCCCTAAATTCTAGGTGAAAGCAAGGCAAGCATACAGTAGGGAGCACTTAATCACAAACTGGTAATTATACTAACAATTATCTACAACTGTAAGCAAGAGACTAAAGGAAAAATTTTTGGCTACTAAATTTAGGGGGTGTTTAATTAAAACAAAATTAAGATTAATTTGTTTAACAGTAAAGTTAAATTTATCATCAAAGCTTATTTTATACTCATGTCACATGAGCTAGAGAATCTTCAAGTAGTAATTATGATTCCGCCTATTCTATTACCAATAAGAATTCAGAGATATCACAGCATTTAATCCCTACAATAGAATGTTTAAGGTTTAAAAACTGGTAGCTACAGTCTTACAGGAATGTATTGTGTTTTCCTATAAGAAATACACTAATGAATTTGAATTATCTTATTCACCCTACAAAAGTACAAAATTGAGGATACTATACTAACATAAAAGCAAACATGTTTGAATCTGGCTTAAAATTTTGTGGCAACTATATATGCCACACATGAAATGATACTATTTAGTTATTTGAAGGATATACAGCTGAGATGTGAGGTCACATTTAATAAACATTTCAAAGAAGTTAAGAAACAAACCTCTTCACCTTAAACACCATGTTTCTTCTGCTAATCTACAGAATTATTTATAATTATAAAAGTTATTTTAGGAGAATTTAAAATTTAATTATATACAAATTAATATTTTTTAACATATTTTTATACTCAAATTATATATTTTATACATATAAGTTTAATATACAAATTATATTTTATACTATTTTATGTTTTTCTTCTATGGGTCAAAACTCTTTGTAGATAATATCACAAATCTTTTAATATATCCTTTTAATTGCAGGCATGAACTGAGCCCTAAATCAATCCTCCCTGATGTCTCTTTTAGGGGTAATGTCAGCACACTTAGGTTGATATCAGAATTCATTCATTTTTACTATGTTACATTCCTAGAGCACGGCCACAGCTCGATATCTTGCCATCTTTTTAACACTTTGTTTCTGAAGTACAGGTGAAACTGGTAAAATTCTAAAATGGCAGTTTATATCTCAGAAAATAACAATGTGAACAACTCAACATGATATGCCCTTATTAAACTCAACCGCTTTGAGATTTTAGGCAATCACACAATTGGCAACTAAGAAACACCAACTACCTGAAATGTTAAGTTCAGTCCATTTTTATATAGCTCTGGAAGAGAATAACTCTGCCTTGCAGATTCTTTTAATATGGTTAAAAGAAAAAAGAAATTATTCTAATGTTTTAAAGCAGATTCACTATAGTTAACAACACTGTACTGTACATTTCAAAACAGCTATAAGAGAGAACTTGAAATGTTCCCAACACTTAGAAATGATAAATACTCAAGGTGATGGATACTCCACATACCCTGATTTGATCATTACTTATTCTATGCATGTAACAAAATAAAACATGTACCCCATAAATAAAACAAATATTATGTATCAATAAAAAATTATTTTAAAAATGGACAGTTATTCAATCTAATTTATAAATCAACAAAAGGAGATAAAATGTTAGGTTGGATCAAATAAAGGTTAACACAATGATAATCTATCATGTTAACGGACAGTATAAAAAGCTGTATTCCCAAATACCTGAAAGTAACATTCCAACTGCTAACCTCTTGAAGAAGATAAATTTCCCCTAATGAAAAAGAAATTAGAGAGTTCAGGTTCAAAGGAGTATATAACCTCAAACTGGGTGGGGATCAGTAGACTAGGAAGAAGATTCTCATTATAGAGGAAGTCATGTGCAAATACAGAGCAAACATCAAGATGTAGTCACTTGGGATGTTAGGAGGAAACTAAGATATAATCCATGTTGGACCAAACTGGAGTCTTTACTATCTGTAAATTTAGAAAGTCAAATGTGTAGTCTACTCCATCATTGTGAAATTTCACTACACACACGCATGCACACACACACACACACACACAATGTAACTGGATTTTCATTATTCTAAAGTTACTGGTAATATAGAAAAGCTCACATGTCACACATACTGTATTTATGCCATCTTGCATCTTGAACTTATTTATCTACTTCCTGAAAACCTTATTAAAATACTGAAAACCAAAAGCTGTATAACTACTTTAGGTATACTTTGTACATCTGCTTATAAGTATCTCTCAGAGAAAATGATAATTGCTGAGATTATCAGTAGAATTAAAGTTCCAAGACAGCCTACCACCTATCTCCTTTAACCAATACACACATATGCACACACCAAATAGTGTAAGAATTACCCTAGACTGGGTGTGGACAGGATGCCTGCCTGGCTTAACAATTTTGTTCCCAGTACCCAACACAGTGTTCAACACATGGTAGGCACTCCACAAACATCCACCAAAGAAAAACTTAACTGAATTGAAACAAAAAAAAAATTTCATTCAGATGAGCAGATTGATATCTACATTCTGTAAATATATCCTTATATAATCAGCTGACTCACACTTTGTTACCATTAAATATTTTGTAAAGTAATTATCATACTTATTTTTATAGGACATAACTACTCACTTTTGCTCCTAAAATAAATTTTCTAAACAACTATAATTCTGATGGCTAACAAAAAAGACTAATATGTTCTAATTTTGAACCATTAATCCAAAGCTTGCCTTATCACTAGTAGAAGTTTATGAATGAGAAAAACTTAAGTATAATATGTCCTAAGATCTATAATCTGTCTAAAATAAAATCTGTTTAAAACCCTTTTAAAAATATTCTCAAAAACAAACAAAAGGCTATCTAGTGTTAAACAACTTGTTTTACTAACTCAGGACTTAAAATATCAACTCACAAATTTTGTCTACATCCGGAAACTATCTCCAACTAATATATAATTACATTTTGATACCACACTATATAACTACTTTACTTCTTCTTGACACTTCTTGAAAAAAAAAATCTAAGCTGACATGCAATCTCCACAGAGGAAAAAATAGCAAATTATCCACAACTATCAAGATTATCACTGATTTAAAAATTATGTATGTTAGCTACTCAAAAATACTTCTAGTGGTAACTCAAGGGAAAAAAATAAAAGATCATACTCATTTGAAAACTGAGTTAGGACTATTAAAACTTGCTCTGTAAACATTTTCCCATCTCAACGCTCAAATAAACTTGAGTTTCCAAAGGGTAGCACCCAATTGCTATGTATAATTTTAGAGCTGTAGTTATGTGGGATAATTCCCCTTTCTTTCTCTTGTATTGAAAGCAGACAAGAGCCTGCTTCATTTGCCACATTTCACTAGTTACTAGGTCCTGCTATTATTATACTCAAAATATCTCATTAATCTATAATTAAGAGTATAGGTTCTGAAGCCAGAGTACGCAAGTACAAACTGTGACTCAACCACTTTCTAACTATTCACCTTTGGAAAACTACTATTCCACTTTGCTCACCTACAAAACAGGATTAGTGCCGACCTCAGAGATCTGTTTTGAGGATTAAATGGCCTACTATTACAAAACACTTAAAAGACTAGGTGGCACATAATAAGTTATCGATCAATGTAGCTCTCCTATCACCACCAAAACCTAGGTTACCTATTTAGCCAAGGTTACCACACAGTCTACTAATTGGTCTCCCTGTCTATAGTCTTATTGCCTTTAAGCCCATTCTCCACCCTATAGTCAATGATCGAATGCAAATGTGAGCATAGGCTACCCTTATTCTTACACACTTCCAATCCTAGAATGTCACACATAAGATCTGTAATGTAAATGCTGCATTCTGCTTCCTAGCAGCAACACTCACCTGCCTGGCCTTTCTCAAAGTCTGTTACCAAGCCAGAAACATAAGCAGCATGATAAGTAAAGGTAACATATTTTTAAAATAAATTCTAATATTGAGTTCCCTTCTTCCTGCTCTATAAAAACATTTCTAGGGCTGGGTGTGGTGGCTCATGCCTGTAATCCCCACACTGGGAGGCTGAGGCAGACGGATCACTTGAGGTCAGAAGTTCGAGATCAGCCTGGCCAACACGGTGAAACCCCGTGTCTACCAAAAAATAATTAGCTGGGCATGGTGGCACACACCTGTAATTCCAGCTACTTGGGAGGCTGAGGCACGAAAATCACTTGAACTTGGGAGGCGGAGGTTGCAGTGAGCTGAGATCACGCCACTGAACTCCAGGCAATAGAGCAAGACTTCATCTCCAAAAAAAAAAAAAAAATTCTAACACTGTAGTTAACACAAACTATGGTAGCAAAGCAGGAGAAAAGGAGACAGAAAAAAAAGCTAAACTAACCAAGATATTTTGTACTCTGTGGTAAGCAACCTAGTAAGCATGAACTAACTATGTAAACATCATCAAATGAGTACTGGCTAGGACATTGTTTTGCAAATGCTAGAAGTTTCAGAACCACACTCAAAGTATATATAAACATGGGTACCGAAATATAAATCTATGTGATTCTTCCATCTATCCTTCAAATCTGAGCTCAAGAATTACAACTTCTGTAAGTTTCCCTCATACAGAGTTAATCAAGCCTTCTTCTTTAACCTTTATATTGTATCACACCATACTACACAGTAAATTATTTAATGTTTTTCTATCCTCCAAGAATATGAGCTTCATGAAGGCAGAGGGACTGGCAATCTTTCCACCCTAACACCTAGCAAATTGCATGGCACAAAATAAATTCTGATATAAGCTTGCATGACCTGTCATATTTTATACAACATTACTGTATAATAATCTTCCCGTATCTTTCCATATTTTAATGTTTCTGAAATAAGAATGTCTAATAATTAATTATATTTAATATGGTGGTGTATATTTTCTCTTGGAAGGCTGTTATTAAAATGATAATGCTTCATGTAATACATGGTACAAAGAAGCCAGGAAATACAGTGTGAATGAGCAATTCTAGCCCTAATAAAAATGGTATCAACAATTCTTTTCCTACCACGGTTAGTTCTTGATTTTCTACATAGGAGAGCAATGGCTAAATATTCTCAAATTACAGAGAAGAATACATAAATGATTTGCATATATTTACCTATATCAAATTTTTCTTCAGAATTATCAAGTTATTTTTCCTAAACGAGTATGAAAATCAGTTGTTTCTGAATATATACTAGGTCTTACCAGAAAGATTCTAATTAATCAGAAGCATACTACGAGGTGTCATCATTTATGTTAACATTCTATAACTTATATCCACCTTTTTTCTTCATACACTTTCTACCTGACATTATTTTGAAGTGATGGCAAGATATACTGCTTCCTCAACCATGTTTCTCTTTGCCAAACCAAAATTCTGCTTTTGTGGGACAATATCCTTACTATGTCTATAAGATTTAATTATTGCCATTTCCATTTCCAAGATTGTTCTATGATTTGACCAACACACATCTCATCCTAAACATCTTTGCCCTGACAAGATTTCAGTTCCCTACATTATTAATGATGAATATGCTCTCAATGTCCTTTTTCTATATATCTTTCCACTATACTAATCTGCCTATGTTTTAAAAGTTCTTATTTTTAAGAAATTAACCTAGCAAGGTATTTTTCAATTTCTCACTAAAAACCAATTATAAAATATTACACTAACAAATGATCATTTTAATTCTAATCAGTGACAGCATGCTGGTAAAAACTTGGATAGGAAATTTCCCTACGGATTATCGATTGATATCAATCTGCATCTGTAAATGTTGGACTTATCATATGGTTTACCAGACTGAATTTAGGTAAATCTACATGATGAATATTATTTACTTTATAGTCAAACGTGCATTACTTACATCAAAACTTATATCTTGAACTCCTAAGAACAAAAAAAGTTTACAATATTGAAAAGATTCTGAGATATTATCTAAAATTCTGAACCCCTTGGTGCTTTGCTTTTCTGTAAGATATACTTTCTGAGACAAATAACTGAAAAGTTTCTTTAGGCAACATACCAGCTTCTGACTGAATCAAAATGGTTGTATTATTTCATTCTAAAAAATATAAACAATTAGAAATGTACATTATTATGTTTTTATCAAAAAGAAAAATTGCTTTTAACTCTAAAACACATCATCAGCTGTAAAACTTGCTATCTTAGTCTGGTTTATTTAAAAGCTACAAACTACATTCATATGTAAAATTACTTTTTAAAAATTATATTCACATGTGGAAAGGGAAGGAGGAAAGTTTAAGAAAGCTGTTAATCCCCCAAGTCTGTTCTTAGTTATCTATTTTGGAACACTTCTAGAATTATAAATAAAAATGCTAACAGTTACACTTTTACAGTATCCTACAGAACACTAAATATATTCTATTCAAATCTAAATGTGCATTTAAATATACTTTATTTTTAATTTATGAAACATTAAATACTTATATTTAACAAACACTTGCTTAATCTTAAAGCTAAAGCCTACATCATTTACCTGATATAGAAAACCATCCAAAACGTAATAAATATAATTTTAAATGATCATTCTGAAGTTAATTACCTAAGAAAAGTCATTGATAATTTATAGTATTTCTATGGCTTTCATTAATTCATTTTAGTTAACACATTTTTATATTTGCATTTCCACTGAAATTACAAGAGTTATTACATATGTAGCACAGAATATATCTGTATAACTGAATTGACCTTAAACTTACTTCATCTAGAACATTTCTAAAAACTTCACTGAGCTGCCATAATTTTTGTCAGCATATGTAGTACTGAATGACCATTAAAATACCTGAATTGAAACTATTCCAGTCTAGCAGTTTGTAAGATCTTGTGTTACCCATAATTCCGACAAAGGCTGAGTTCAAAACAGCAAATTAGTAGATCAGTTTTAGGTGCAGAATAGTAGGAATAAAACAAAAAACACTACAAACAAGAACGCAATTGACAACACCACTCGACAGGAACTGGAAAGACACAGACAGCAGAGTTAATAAGAACTAGAAATAGAAAAGGGGAAAGGAGCATGCTATAGTAATCTAACATTAACTAATCTAATTATTGAATTACCTTGATTTTTAAAACCACCCCATTCTTTCCCTTGTTGCAGTCACCTGTTTGCTCAAATTTTACCAAAGGAGGATGTTCTTTAAAAAAGCCTCCAAAATAAAAATCCATAGTTAGCAGGTGGTAGTGGTTTTAAAATAAGATTTTTTCCCTTCTATAGTGAGAATGAAACAAAAATTTCCCATATTCACTAGTCAAAAAATAGCTGCAAAATTCATTTGAGAATGCAAACACAGCATTTTTAACATTAGCACATGCATCTCAATCCATCGTTTCTCTCAGCAGAGTAACTGTCACAAAATTAAAACATCATCATTATGGTAGATGTTAATCTAGAGTTTTGTTTTGTTTCAACATTCAGCTTTTCTTCAATATATTAAAATTTCTTCATAAATAATTACTTAAAAGGTCTGGAGATTAGTAAATGTTCTTAAGAAAATGTTCCTTTTTAGTGTATAATAATACATAAAACAATCCAAAGAATGTGACATTTTATTTTTTGAGATGGAGTCTCCCTCTGTCACCTACGCTGGAGTGCAGTGGCATGATCTCGGCTTACTGCAACCTCCATCTCTAGGGTTCAAGTGATCCTGCTGCCTCAGCCTCCCAAGTATTTAGGACCACAGACGTGTGCTAACACGCCCAGATAATTTTTGTATTTTTGGTAGAGAGAGGGTTTCACCATGCTGCCCAGGCTGGTCTCAAATTCCCGAGCTCAAGCGATCTGCCCGCCTTGGCCTCCCAAAATGCTGGGATTACAGGTGTAAGTGACCATGCCCAGTCAGAATGTGATACTTTAAATCAAAATAATATAATATTGGAACCATTAGAATAATCACATGTATTTAACTAAAAATAAACCAAACTGAAAATGTAACTCATACACCATTTGAAAGCACTTATATGTATATGTCCATGACCTTTTGGGAAATAATCCATTAATAACTGAGAATTTCTACATGTGAGCTGAAAAAATACTCTAAACTGGGAGGAAAGGCAGAGAATGGGTGAGCTGGTAGTTACAATACCCAAAAGACATTCTGTAATAAGAATTACTCTTTTCTTCCCTGCGCCTGGATTCTTACATTTCTTGCACAGTTAGCATGAACTGGCAGGTAAAATAAACCCCAAAATGCAGTTAGTTTTTTTTTTTAAGTAGTGACACTTTAAATACAGCTCTCTACTTAAACTTATTTAAGTAAACTTCACTTGTTCTCCCAGACTCTATAGCTTACTCAGAGTACATGGAAGCAAGAAAATAAAATCAAAATGTTTTTCTTTTTCTTTCTTTTTTTTTTTTTTTGAGACAGAGTCTCATTCTGTCGCCCAGGCTGGAGTGCAGTGGCACGATCTCAGCTCACTGCAACCTCCACCTACCGGTTTCAAGCAATTCTGTCTCAGACTCCCGAGTAGCTGGGACTACAGGCGCCTGCCACCAGGCCTGGCTAATTTTTGTATTTTTAGTAGAGACAGGGTTTCACCTTGTTGGTCGGGCTGGTCTCAAAACTCCTGACCTCAAGTGATCCACCCGCCTCAAAGTGGCTTCCCAAAGTGTTGGGATTACAGGCGTGAGCCACTGCATCCAGCCCAAAATGTTTTTCAGTAAGCAGAAGATATCCAGTAATTAAATATATTCCTGAAACCATGTTTCGAACTATTAGATCAGTGGGTGCCATCTATTAAAATATTTGAGTCAATGGTCCATAGAAACACAGGTAACTGGCCTTGGGTCACAAGGTTGATGTCAGGTATGTTAACTCGGTACTTCCTTGCATTTTCCAAATAATTCAAGTTCCTTAACACAAAGATGTAGAATTTGGCATAGTCTTCAAGATCCCAATACATTAAACTGGCATCAGTCTGAATTTTTCTTTAAGTACTGTACACAAATACCACAATGGAGAAAACATTTTATATTGACCACAAAAATAAGAAACAGGGGGGAAAAAAAACTAAAGAAGGGAAAAAAAAGAGAAAACCAGTGCTTAAAAGATGTATTTGCCCAGTTTTAGAGTTAAATGATCCTGACTTGCACTGTTTTTCTGAAATCTCATTCAAGGTCCAGAGAATTCTAGTCTTCTCTGAAATAAACTCAAATGACATCAAACTACAGGGCATAAACTTTTAAAAAAATTTTTAAAATAGTAATGCTCTGTATCCTCAAAAATAGTCATTATTTACAATGTTTTGGTCCAATAACTTCAAAGCATTTTACCCTTCTTTTTTTCTTTTCTTTTTTTTTTTTTTTTTTTTTGAGACAGAGCTTCGCTCTTGTCGCCCAGGCTGGAGTGCAATGGAGTGATCTTGGCTCACTGCAACCTCCACCTCCCGGGTTCAAGCAATTCTCTGCCTCAGCTTCCTGAGTAGCTGGGATTACAGGCGCCTGCCACCATGCTCAGCCAATTTTTGTATTTTTAGTATTTTATAGGTGTGAGCCACCGTGCCCGGCCACCCTTCTTTTTATAGCTGTCAATACAAGCCTCACAAAGAGGTCACTGGATGTGACAATTTAAAATTTTCAAAAATATATACGTCTATATGCCAAATAAGAATACTAATATAACTTCAGGTTCAATGTATGTTGATTGAGCATCTAGTCAACGAGAGATATAAGAACACATTCCATATGGAAAGTTCCCACTATTTATCATTCTTATTTTAGACACAGAAAAATCACCAGAGTATTTCTGATCCAAGGGCCTGAATCCAGTAGGACTTTGATGCCTACTTGCTTTTAATTATGTTCCTATGTTTTAAAGAAGTAACCTACTATTCCTACTCGTTTGCTTAAACAGAACAAATAGCTACATAAAAGAAACTGAGGGACCAGATGTTAGTTTGTCTGTCTGTTTTTCAATTCTTAGCTACTCTAGACAAAGTCTACAATTACTTTGTAGCCCATGCTGGATTCCACCACCAATGACAGAGTGGAATCCCAGCACAGTGCTGGGATCTGGGTTCTGTGTCTCTTAAATGCTGCCTGGGCAGGCTGGAGGGGACAGGTGGCCATGGTCAAAGACAGTCCCAGTGTGTTCAAGTTACACAATGAACTCTCAGAAATGACAGCTCCAGTCGCCTGCTCAGGAAGAGGGTCTCTGACCCATGGACTCATCTGGTTCCCTCTGCTACTTATCTGTTCCTATGACACCCACAGGGCTTACACAGGTCTTGTTGTGTTGCCCAGGCTGTTGCCCAGGTCTGGCTATGTAGCCCTGGGCTCAAGCGATCCTCCTTGCCTCGGCCTCCTGAGTAGCTGGGACTACAGCCACATGTTACTGTGCCCAGCTTTACCATTATATTTTTTAAAATATCTGTTTTAAGAAAAATGAAAATAAGCAATCTATAAAGAGCTACTGCTAATGAAAAGAACTCACATCTTAAACTAATGGCCATAATGGTCAATTTATAAAAATGTTTATCTCCCCTGGGTCAAAGAAAAGTTATTTAAGGATTTCCTTAAAGTGATATTGTGACCAAAAATAAATTAAGATTTGTTTTTTACAGAAAAGTAACTAAAATACACTTAGTTTATTTATAATTAAGATCACTACAAATATATTAAAGTAACATGCTAGTTTATACTTTCTTTTCATTTCTCTTTTCAGATAGATTTGGCTTTAAAAAATCATGAAAATCAATTTTAATAACCACAATTTAAATAAAGGAAACATTGAAACTTTTTAAGAACATACCAGGATTGTGGATGCGATCCAAAAGCTTCACAGAACGTGCACTAACTACACCCCCAACGTGTACAAGGAATCCAGGAGGAAATGCCGTCAAGGTGAAAAATGGAAATTCCTAGTGGAAAGAATAGGGGAAAAATAAACTTACCGTGTGTAAAGTGTAAAAAATTTGCTGATTAAAAAGCTTGTCATAAGCAAATGTATTACATCCCTTGAAATAAAAGGCCACCCATTCTACATTACACATGCTTTGTAATTAAAAATTTTATTAAATGTTTAGAGTTTCAAATCCATTTCCCCATATATACAATGTTATACAGAATCCAAAGACCCATTTCGTCAGTTCTCAATGAGGAAAAAAAAAGTGTTCTTTCAATTTAAGATATCTAAAACATACTCTTCCTTCCTCTGAATCTCCAACTCTGATGGAACTTCTCAATGAGATGAGGGAACTGCCCTATCACTCTACCCCATTATCTATTTCTCAGTGGTATAGACACCCCCTTCACATGAACACCCAGTATAAGACACTGGTAAAGACTCTAAAAACCTGGGGCCAAGAGATCTAAATGAAAGTGGGACCAAGGGAGGGTAAGTGAGAGGCTAAGCAGTGTGGGTTAAGAGAAAGAGGATAGGGGCAAATATCAAGTTGAGGTGGTTAAAGAATCATTGCCTGAGGTTACTCTATCAACACCAATGTGGCAGGAACAAATACAAGAGCATAAAGGTACATTAAGGAAAGGTGACAGGTACATAGATAACAGGAAGGCAATAAAACTCCACAAGTTCTTGCACGCTTTATTCTCTCCTTCTCTCTTAAAGACATAAAATTCATCAACTTAGAGACAAAGAGAAACACAAGAAAGAGAAATGAAAAAGCCGAGAAAGGAAATTCATTGAAATAGCACCCAATAAGAAAACAGAACTCCTGTGGAAACATGGAGGCCCCTCACATTATACAAATTGGATGCAAGTAAGGATAACTTGATGTTTGACCTGTCTGGCTGCAAGATTAATGTAGCTCACTTAACTGGAATCACTTACCAGTAGCCTCAGCTATTTAGAACATAATTAAGCATAATTGAGAAAAATAAGCAAAACGGGGCTCTCAACAGTCAAAAGAACTGTTACCGTCTCAAGCACTAACGCTCATATACTTTATTCATAGGAGACTCCCACAGATCATATTCATACTATATTATAGTAGTTATAAATTTTTATCTTAAGAACAAACAATTCTAAAATTTATCATGATCTTATTTTCAAGACCACCACAGATTAAATGCAACAAATAAAAGTTGGTAAAGAGATACAGAATACCACCAGAAGCAGGCACATTAAAAGCAGCAAGAATTATTCACTGGCTGCTTCAAGCATGGAAAATACAAACTCACAAAAGCATGATCACAAAGCACAGCAACTTGGAATCATTTAGCACAAAAGCAATCAGTCCTGTGCAACTCAGTAACCCATGAAGGTTGAGTATAAAAAAACATGTACACACACACACATATTTAGAAATAAATTCAGTTCAAATTTAGAAGTAATCTTTAAACAAGAGAAAGAAAAATCTAGGCTACGTAAGAAAAGCGTAAAAAAACTACTCTATGGAAGTGGTTAGGTTTGGCCCAGCAGACAGGTAGAGGGAAGATAAGGAAGAGGATGGAAGGAGAGTACGTCACTTATAATAAATGTATTATAATATGTTTAGTCAAAATGCATCCTTATTTCCATTTAAACTTCTTTTTCTGTCCTCCAAGTTTTCTTCCTGGAAATCTAATAAAAACTGTGCAAACTAGAAGATTACCTCATAATGAATTCATATTTATTGTTAAGAAATTTGAATGTAAATGAAGTTTTGAGTCATAAAAATATTTGAATGGATTTATTGTTAGGCACAGCACACACAGGGGTAATTACACAATAATATAAGTGTTAAGAAAGAAGTTGGGAAAACAGTTTGGTAGTCACTGAGCAAGTCCATTTGAATTTTATAAATGTGAGTTTTAAATGAGAAATGTATAGGTAAGCTTATATTATTAATAATGTAGTTAGGTTCAGTGTTAGGATCACTTACATTTTAATACTTCCTCAAAATATCTGAGGCATGTGGTGGTCTCACAGAATAAAAAATCACTTTATATGTAATCTTTCTACTTAAATCTTTCAAATATCTAGACAAGAGATACTGAAAGTAACATTTTTGTAAGCTAAATGGAAGACAGTACTTTCTTTTCCCTTCTAAAGAAATTAAATAGGTACATTATATATTAGAAAACATTTTCATATAAGATTTTATATAAGTATGAATAAATGAACCTAAATGACTTTTCAATTCAGGGTTCATTCTCCCCAAAGTTCTTTGTTTGGGGTAAAGAAATGAGGGGAAGCATCGTAGTGGAGCTGGTCAGAAAGAAACACACAGGGCAATGGCTGCCCAAAGAGGCCACAACTCACTCTCCACCTTACATGTCCCCAATTCACTTACTCGGCACACCAATTCATTCTAAAACACAAAATTAAACCTATAATAAATAAAAAATCTCATTGTTATTTAACCAAAACTCTGTCTTCATACAATTCTTATTAGAAGAGCTACTGCTGAAATCTATAGCAGATTGTTAAGTACCTATCATCACCACCATAACTAGCAACTACTGTCAAGTACTTCCAAGTGCCAGGCCCTGTAGTCTGTGCTTTATAACCCTTCCCATATGAGGGAAGTACTATTATCTCCATTTTTTATATGAAAAACTGAACTCAAGAGGGCCTTGTATTCCTAGATTCTTTGTGAGCAACAAACTTTATCATCTGGTTTCACTGTCATTTAGAGTTAAGGATTTGATTTTATTACACCTGATGAATTTATAGATTTTTCTTCTGTTTAAAAGAATAGTTTTCGCTGGGCACAGTGGCTCACGCCTGTAATCCCAGCACTTTGGGAGGCTGAGGTGCGTGGATCACCTGAGGTCAGGAGTTCAAGAACAGCCTGGTCAACATAGTGAAACCCTGTCTCTACTAAAAATACAAAAATTAGCCAGGCATGGTGGCAGATGCCTGTAATCCCAGCTACTCGAGAGGCTGAAGCAGGAGAATTGCTTGAATCCTGGAGGCAGAGGTTGCAGTGAGCCAAGATCACGCCATTGCCCTCCAGCCTGGGCAAGAAGAGCAAAACTTCGTCTCAATTAAAAAAAAAAAAAAAAAGAATAGCTTCCTGAAGATCAGCCCAAGCACATCCTGCTTTCAACGCCTAGATGTGAATTTCAGGAACTGCAAAAGAAATTTCTTCAGAAAGTCTTCATATTTAAAGTAGCTTTCCCTGTGGTACCTAGATAAAGTTACATGCTGATGATCTGACATAAGCCAAGGGCAGGCAGCATAAACATATTTAATAGTGTGTGCTCAAAGACAGGTTAGTTGAAAAATCATGAGAGCACAATGGGAGTATTCTTTTAAAAAGAGATTTAAATAGGATTTTTCTTAGGAGATATTTAAATAGTTTATTCTTTAAATCAAATACTCTTTTTATTATTGCAAAAGACTAAACTTTCTAGATATAAAATCAATAACAGATTTCTACCATGATTTATTGTACAATTTTACTCTCACTTCTAAAAAGATCAAAATTCTTCAAGAGTTTACCTTATATCAATGTTTCCCAAAATGCATTCCTCACTAACAGGTATTTTAAAAGGAAAGTTCTAATAAAATGTACTTGGGAAATCCTAGGTTAAACTAAGTTAACTAGGTTTCTTGACTGAAGGAACTAAAAAAGTACTCCCATATTTTCTCACAGGTAAAATAAAAGTCTTATTGAAAAACATCTGGCAGAGCACAGTGGCTCATGCCTCTAATCCCAGCACTCTAAGAGGCTGAGATGGGAGGATCACTTGAGCCCAGAAGTTCGAAACCAGCCTGGGCATCATAAAGACAGCCTCTCTCCTAATTAAGTAATTAAATATCTATTTACTTTACATCAAAAAATTCATAGGTGGAAGTTAAATCTAAACAAAACTTTTATCTCTATTTCTCATCTACCAAAAACCCGGCAATGCTTCTGTGAGAATAAAGAATAACACTTTTAATTTTGATAACTACTACTTGAATAATCCGTAAAAGAGATTGGGCAAATAAAGTTTCTCTTTCCTCAAGGAAAAAAAAAAAAAAAGCCATATAATTTATTAAGGGTTGTTTACCAAGAGATAGAAATGAATATGAAACATCATATAAGTAGATCATGTCAGTGACATATCTAGTTTTCAGGTTAGCAGAATTAAGTCATATCTGAACACATATGGGGAGAATTCTTCATAATTCTTGTTTTTCCCAAAACAAAAGCCATACTAATGGCAGTCACAAGTGAATAGGAAAGCCAAAGATGATAATGCTTTTGCTGCTTACTTTGTACACAAGGTAGAGAAGTAGTTTCATAAACCTAAGTAACTGCTACTTCGAGGTTAGACGATGTAGATGTACTGCCAACTCAGGACTGACAAAGTTGTAAATGAAACTATAGTTCTCTACACCTTTGCTGTTAACTCCATGAAGATTATTTAGTAATCTATGTCCAATGAATAAATGTGTCCAAAATTTTAAGAATGTTTAAATGCATATTTGAAAACACAAATTTTATCCAAACCAAATTCAAAATGGTTTTCATTGCTTAATATTGTTTTCCCTTAAAGTGAGATGGTTTTTAAAGATTCTTGGTACAGACAGTAAAGTCACAGGCACAACATACAAGTAAAATCTTATTATATAGAATTTCAAGGGAACCCACATTTTTCTGTTACTGTGAATTCTGGAATGGTAATTTGATTATAAGCAAGCATATTCCTATTGTGAAAAACTCTGTAGAGAACATAATAATGGAACAGGGAAAAAGATAAGAGCATTCTGGCCAAAAAAAATGGTAAGTGAATGCACACACACACCTTCACTCTGACCCTCTTCAATGTTTTCAGTCTTTTGTTACATTTGGTTTTAATAGTTGATTTGAATGTTTAGGTGGGCCTTTTGGTGGCAGTTGTAGGTTTGCCTGCAAGGTGCAAGAGTAGCTGGAAGGTAACTGCTGCTTGATAGAGCATGAAGCAAAAAATGAGCTAAAGCCTCATCATTGCTTAGTTCAGCTCTGCTCTCTCCAGCCTTGTCTAAGTAAACAGTGCATACACAGATACTGTCAGCATAAGGAGGGAAAAGTCTAGAAAACAAATTGTACCAACCTCTAGAGGAGAAATAGTTTAGTTTTATGAAATGTATCCTTTTACAGGTATTTACTCTTTCACCTTTTTTCCCCCAAATGCTAGTGTAATATAGAACATGTAAAAGAAAATTCTGTGAATGCTTATAGCTTCCAAATCAGACATAATGAAAGCTATAGAACTATGTCTTAAAATTATTGACATGACATATATAACATGCACCATATTAGTTAGTAGAAAAAAGAACATGAGCCTCACAGTGCTATTAAATTTAAAAAGAAAAAAAACTTTGCATCATGAAAAGACAAATGCTGTCAACATTTGCTAAAAGCTTAAATAAAACTTAAAAGACCAAGATTAAAACTAGAAAAGCTATCAATACAAGAAATAGGCTCTCACACATTTTTCGGAAACATACCCGCCTTCTACAGAACCTATGAGGCGATCCTCCCTTAGCAATGAAGTTTATTAAAAAAAAAAAGAGAGAGAGAAATCATCCAAAAACTGTAACTGCTTATTTTCCCAATCAACAAACATAGCTAAATATCAAACTTACAATAACTAAAATAGATGCATTATAATGAATAACCACATTATATTAATCTTTAGAAATACAGAATCTGTACATTTCTCATTCCTAAGAGATTGGCCAATGATAAAAGTAATCTCAGCAAACAAATGTATTTATATACTAAGGAACTATTTTTAATATAATAAAATGCTACTGGAATACTTTTTTCTGCAAAAATGTTTACCATCGCCTTTCCAATAATAAATGTAATGGAAAATTACTTCAGCATTCAATAGGTATTCTCAAAAATAGTATTTCTGATAAAAGATTAAATGACAAAACAAAAATTATTATTATGCAATTATTCCAAATCAAAGGTAATTATCCATAAACAAATTACTTTGACATCTTAAATCCATTTTGGACTTCAAAACTGCAATATTATAGATGTGTAACTAAAACAGTTCATGAAAACATGTAAGTACATGGAAGCATAAGATAACAAAGTCATATTAACAGTGTAAGAATAAAGAATATCAAGTGAATCTTACCCTTTGTTCCAAAGCTGATTGAGTCTGTTGTCTTAAAAGAGCTTTAAAGGGCCCCCCTTCTTTTCCAGCACTACCACTTCCCATTCCTACAGAACATCAGTACATAAATAACAACCAAAAAAAAACAACTATAGAAACAAAGTTTAATTGCATTCATCTTCATAAACATCATGAGTTGAAATGTGATAAAATGATCGAAACATTTAAAGCACTGGGGATGACAACTAAAGCACATATTTTACTCTACTTTTATTCACAAAGTTTTCTTTAGATGCAAGATGTCAGAGCCCTAGGGACCCCAGCTAGTTTTGGACTTAATTTTTTCTGAAAATTATAAGAAAAATTATGTTAAGGTGATGAAACTTTCCATAATATTCCATTTTAAAAGCTGAGTCTTTTAATTAATTAAAATAATCAAGATAATAACAATTACTATGCTAACAATTTAGGAATACTAAAAAATGAGAAATATAATATGTCTGATTAAATGTAAATATAGAGACAAAAGCACTACTTGTGCTCACTTAAAATATTCCAAAATTCTCTAAAAAACATAAAATTTAGGTGATTTTGAAATATAGTCAAATCTATTTTCTTATAACTTCCCATTTCTAAACATATCATGACAAAACAGTATTAATTTCATACTTGTCAATACTCATTCACAAAAATCAACATAAACTTTTTTTAAATAAACAAAAAACCACGGACATGTAATAGACACATCACAAATGTACATAGTTATGAATGAAAGAAGTACCTTTCCCAAGCTCTTAGATATATTTTTTATGGCTTCATTTTAAATTTCTTTCCCTACCTTATTTTATTGTTCTGACCATGCCAATAGATCAACTATGGTCAAAGAATCACAGAAAGCAGGGGACAGGTAAGAAGCCAGTGCTCTACAGACTAGAGTTAATCCCATCCCTTTCAAAACTGAAGATGCATACAGCCAAATTTACTACAATGACTTAAAAAGAAACTAACTTTTACATTTTTAGCTGTTCTTGGATAAGGAAACAAAGGTTAGCATATGTATAGTCCCATTCTGTTCTTAAAAAAAAAAAAAAAAAAAGATTTTTCTTATAGTAATCTGAACATTATTTTTAGAGACTATACAATACTAAACATAGAAATGAAACTAAGATCTTTATATGAAGCATATTAAAAGCCAGAAAATAAAATGTAAATTTGTAGTGATAAGTGAAATATCAGAAAATATATCAGAAAAATTTAATAATTAATGTGACAGAAAAAAAAAGATAACGAAAGAATACCACCAAAATGAGACTTAAACTGATTCAAACAGAATAATTTACTAATGTAACCAACTGGTTTAGCAACATGATGATACAGGTCCAATGTGAATGGAGTTGGTATGAAGAGAAAGAAAGTAAAGCATCTAAAACAGAAACTGTAGTAATAAGAATCTAATAATATTAGAAATACCCAGATCTATGTCCTCAGACATATAATCTTTTAATATATAAAATAATTTGGCAGAATATTCATGATTAGCCATCAAGTAATCCTCAATTATATCCTTATAATTCCAATTATTTAACTGTCTACCAGTAATAAAAATAATAGAAAGGCATCTTGTATAAAATATCCAATAATTCTTTACAGCATGAAAAATAAAGGGATTAAAAAGCTGACATAATGTGATCCTACCAGAAGCAGCCAGGAACAGCTCTTCACTGAAAGAAACACTTTTCCTCAGAACTGGGCTGACAAGGCTAGAATGATGAGGGGTAAGGCTAGATTCCGAGAGGAGGAGACAGGACTTTTTAAGATGAAGGGAACCACAAGAGAGAGAGGGGGAGCTGGGACACAGGTAAATCCTAGGTCCCTGTGGGTAAGGTGCTGTGGAGGAAAGTAGCAGAGAAAAGATGCAGATTCAGAAGATGATCAAAAAATGCAAGCTAAGGAAAGCAATGATGAGGCAAAATATAACAATAAAAATGAACTTTAAAATGTACAGACAAATTACACTAAGCAAATGAAAAGTCACTAGCAAGACCATCTATCCCACATAATGTAAATAAAAGGCATAGTCTAAAACTTAACAAAACCTTTACAAACTTCACATTCACTAAAATTTTTTAAATCACTAACTTAGGATTTTATGTGATTCTAATAACTTTTAATTGACGTCTTCAAAATACTTAACTTGCCTGCCCTTTTTGGCTCAAGAATTTGTAAGATTAAAATATACCACATTTTCAAATGTTTAGAGCCAGACTTGCTGCCTAAAATATAAACACTTATTTAAAGTTATAAAGGTGCAGTACTTCAAATGTTACTAACTTTAGATAGCATTTATGGGCACTTTAATTGAATACCCATAAAAAATATTCAGTACTGGATTACGTAAACAGTTGTCAGTATTAATTTTAATATTAACTTCTTTCTGTCCAGTTTTGAGATACATATTAATGCTTTTCTTTTTCCTCTAAAATGTTTAATACTTTACTCTGATCATAGTATTATTTGCATTTACTGAGATTTGAGTACCCTAAGGGTCAAACACCCTCTGTAAAAACTATACATAGTTAAAAGACTGGCTAAAAATATTAGCTAAAATCAGGTATCAAATCAATATTCTAACACTAGTAAATCTAAAATTCCACTATTAAATACTTGGGAAAAAATACAAAAATAAAACCTTGTAAATGTCAAAATTAGTATCTAGAGAAATAAACATAAAAGTTTTTAAAAGAGACCTACCAGAAAAAGATAATGTAGCTTGAACTACAAACAGGAAAAAAAAAAAAAAAAAAAATTCTGTCTAAATGTCATTTATTCTACTTTTGGATTCCCAAATAAATTATAATCAGCTTATGTCTGTCCATTATTTCTCAAGACACTGATTCTGATATAGGTAAATTAGAAGGCAGAAAATCATGAAATACAGGCTGAAATTTTAGTTTTAGAACTTTTATAACAATCACAATTTTTCCATTTGAAGTCTCCATGAGATAGGAGTGTTCCTCAGGACAATTCAGAGAGATTCAGGGACTCACAATATAAGGCCAAGGGACTGAAAATTGCTAATGTTATATAAAAAAGCTATTGAAGTAATAAATAATTTTAGGAAAAACAAAACTATTTAGAAGCAGCTTATAAATACAGGAATACATGGGAATAACACCCCATTTGTAAATAAAAATTTTTAAACTAAAAATTTGGAACCAGAAGATAAAATATGAAAAGTTCATTAATAATTATTACTTGACAATCTTCTTTAGGCTTGGCCTTTTTGGTGAATTTAAAAAAAAAAAAAAAAGAAAAAAGAAACAGAAAGACCAAGGAAATGCTTTCCAAATTGTATCTATGGTATGGCAAAAAAATAAAAAATAATAATAATAATAAATAAATAAAGGCTTGGAATATGCAGTCAGTGGACCACAGTCTCAAAAATATTTTTTAAACTTATTACTCAAATAGTAATGTAAGTCTTTGTCTTGATTGTCATGAATTTTAAGGCCAGAGTCTTTTACGCTTTATCTGAAAAAAAAAAATCTTTTTTCACTACAGTCTGGATGGTTCAGTTTTTACGGCATAAACCTGGTAAGGTGCCAAATTCCAAAGCATATATTACTATCAAATAACTATATTATGTGTAGACATTATTCATAATTATCTAGAAAGATGAAGCTGTTATCTTCAAGAAAACAGGTGTTTATCTTTATATTTTATGACTTCATTTATAAAAACAGAAATTAAATCTACAGCCTTTTTAAAAAATGATCTTTCCTTAGAAGTAGCACTGCTTTGGATTTAGACTTCTTTTCCTTGTTTTCACAAAATCTAGGATTGTTTTATAAATTTCTAACATACAAATAGGGCTATCAAAAAATATTAATTAAAAATAACATAACTTTTAATCATCTGATGGGAAAACTGTCAGACAAAAATACTATTTATAAAAATTTCACACCATTAAGTTTTAAGTTTAATTTATTTTAAATTTTTCTAAACAATAATACTTTAATGATTTAAATAAGTTAATTCTATTCTAAGGTATAAGGAACTAATCTGATTTTTTCATCAACTTTTTATCATAAAACATTTTCATAAAAACCCAGAAATCATTCATCAAAATACAATAGAAAAGAAAAAGACATAAATTTAATAAACAGAAAAATTTAAGAATAAGTAAAAATGCTATTTTCTAACCTAGAAAGACTAGTAAAACCAAACATTTTAAATATCCAGTTAATAGATAGATGTACTCTAATACAACCATTTCAGTGGTTAAAAGTTTTTTCATAATAAAATCTTAGAATTATATTCATTAATAGGCAGAAATAATAAATTCAAAAATGCTTGTATGCAACTGATTACAATCTACTAGTGTTACTTTTTAGTCAAATGTTTTAAGATGTTATTCCTCTTAATTTGAGCATAAAATAAAAAATGTCTATATGCCAAAATAAATCGTGGACTTTGATATCTACACTATGATTAAATCAATGAAATGTAGACAAGATAATTTCTGAATTATACAAAATTTTCATATTTTAATTGCAGTAACTGAAAATGGTCAGTATTCACATTTTCTTTTTAACTTAAGTGCCAAAAACAAGAGGAAAGATTTGGATGGAAAGCTAATAAGAAATAGAAACAAATTTTTTAAAAAAGAAAAAACAAAAGGTGGGTGGAAGCGCCTTACCAGTTTTGGGTGTCAAACTCAAATCTGTGTCAGAAGAAGAGGACTGTCGACTGTAGGACTTGGAAGGTGAAAAGGAATAGGTTTGGTTTTTCAGAGGGGTTGAGGGTCCTGATGAGTGAGTATTGGGATTGGGATCTTCATTGAAGGGAATCCTGCCAGAAGAAGGTGGAGAAATATTAAGTAATCATGTGCCAAAGGGCTTGACGGGTGGCAGCATGATCCAAACACCAGGAAAGAATTGGGACAGGGCCAGCAGTCATTTCTTACGTGTGGAGCTGGGAATGAGGCCAAAGACAACCAATTGCTGTTTAACCATTCATCACTCTCCAGATAAATATTATCTGCATTGAAACAGTTAATAAGCCAAGTGAAAAAGCAAAAAAGCATGAAATGACAGACTAAGGGGATAAAAAATATCAAAAGGAGAAATAAAAAGAATATATGACAAAATATTTTCAAATAATGCTGTAAGTTACAAAAGAAAAATGGTAACTACAAGCAGTGTGTGTAAATATTCATAATTGTTTTTATATTTGCACACACAGAGATATCCTCAAAATAAAAAATGTTTCCTTATCCTATAGCAGCAAGAGTGCCACAGCTAAAAACACAGCAGAGAGAAAAATGAATACAGCTACACAGAAACATTGCCTTTAATGCAGAATAGTTGCTTACCTGTTCTCCAATAGCTCTCTTCCACAGAATGAAATAGAACCTACTGTAGTAGGTTTTGTATATAAAGAAAATAAGCAAATTGGAAGCTTTGGCAGCTACTTCATTTAGAATCTAATCATCAATTTTATTTTTAAGCAAATGAAGAAATAATTATAAAATATGTATGGGAGGATTCGCCTCAAAACTCACAGTACACATACACAAAATAGCATTATTTGAGGATCTGTGGAAGAGACTTTGGAAGCTGGAAAAATACCTTCACTTCCATATAGTTAGAGACTCTGTGGCAGCTAAATACAGAAGTTCCTCACTGCAGCTGGATTTCGAGTAAGAAAAGGATGAAGCAAAGACTTGTGGTACCTGCCTACACTACCTGCCTGCCTGCCTCTGCAGCCACTCTGCCCGTGGCCTGCATCTCCCCAGCTCTGGAGTCTGAGCAGTCTCGTACCAGTATAGATGAGAGTGGGAACAGACACAGAGAAGTTCTGAGTAAGTCGTGAGCCAGTAGCAGTGTGAATTGGGCTGTTGTGAGTCGAGCGGCATCCATGGCTTGGAGGATGAACCAGCGGAGACCTGAGGGAATTTGCGGTCAAAGTGGAAGAAAAGAAAACAATACATACAACAGATTGCAGAGTTATGTTAAAATAATTTCAAAGGAGCTTTAGTTAGGGAAGAGAACTTATTTTTTTTAATCCCTAGCATGCAAAAAACAAGTTGAAATTGAAAAATAGCTCAATATTAATTTGTTAGGATATAGTCATAGTTTTAAAGTATCCGATTAATAAATTAATTGCGATTAATTTATTAATTGTGAATAAGAAAATGGCAAGCAGAATAGTCAATGAAATTAAGTGAGAACAAGACTAAGATCTGTATTTTAAGTTTCCTTAACATATTTGTTATTATTTTCATCACAACAGAACTCACTATGCACTATTTATGGGGAGGGACACCCATAAAAGTAAAAAATCAAATATGAAGTTCTTATATTACCTTTGAAACTGAGATATGAATTGCTGATATAATTAATTATATTTTCTATAAAGAAAGTTAAATAACTGTCTAGGTTACTAAGATGGGGTACTTAAGAATATGAGAGATGACGGCATAAAGAGAAATGAGTGAACTGAACGCATATATGCAGATAAACATATTCCAGTATTTCTATACACCAAATATATAGCTTAAAATCAGGTTACACTGGAAGCAAAACAAGGGGACCTTGCTTTTAAAGACACCTTCATAAAACAACGTCAATAACTTTGGCTCTCATACAGAATATATTATATAAACTATATTCCAAATCAAAATTTTCTAAGATATCAACTTACATCCTATAATAAACCATATCTATGTGTGTGTATATTTGGAGCAGTTATACGAGAATACATTGATATATAACATTTTAAATTTTTAAGAAAAAATTTGGCTAAAAGGATTACACTGAATGTTGTAAAAAGGTATATTACATAAATAAGAATCCTGAATTTAATATCAGCAATTATTTCATTGTGCAATGCCTTTGCTTACACACAATGAGGGAAACAGAACCATATGAATCATAAGTGAGTACACTCTGAAAAACTATCATCCCCACTTTAAAGGCAGGCCAAGAGCCCAACTTTACCTGACCTTTTTTTTCTTTTCCATTGCTATATTACTGACTGCCCAAGAACAATCCCCAATTCACAATTTGTCAAGGTTCAAACATGAGCTATCACTAATTGATCATAATAGTCCTTCCTAAGGTCTACAGACTACTTTCGGAAAATATTACTGATTCTACAATAGCAGAAATGTTTCTACTTTTGTTGCTAATAGAAATTAAAAGATATTTACTACAATGGATAAAAATCAAACAATTCATTGGTGATCTACTTTTACACAAAAAAATGGGTAAGGTTTTGTTTTTGTTTTTATTTCTCTGCTGAAGTGAGAAAAAGTGTAAGAATTCTCAAAAAGAATTTAAAAATCCAAGACTTAAAAATAAACAAAGCTATATTTATTATAATCAGTATTATACACAGGAGAATTTGTCTCTCAGCACTTTTCTTAAGTAAAGAAGCAATAACTCATACTTAAAAGCACTTTCTATCGTCAAGAGAGTTAAGCTGGAAAACACCAAAGGGATTTATAGTGTGCATGACACTAAACATCTAAAAGAAAAAAACAAATTTAGGAAGTAGAACACACCATTAATATAGGTAACATAAAATGAAAAACTAAAATGAACAGTGTAAAATGTTCAAATTATGGCATCAAATTAAAATTCAAATGCACTGGAACATCACCATAATGTATTCTTGGAGTTTTCTAATTCGATCAGTGTCTCTGCATGAAAGGATGCCTCATAATAATAACCTGTGGTATTTATAATATTAATATTCCTTTCCAGTCAGTCAATAACATAATCTAGACAACCTTTTATCAAATTCCTGTCTAGAATTAACAATATTACATGATAATTAAATACCAGAATAGTTATAATCAGCTGAATCATAAAATAGGCTTTGAAATAGAACCCAAATTGCTTCATTATCAAAAATACAATGAAGCTAGTTGAAATAAAACAGCCTGAGTATTGAGGGTTTTTTCAAAATAACCTGACTTTATTAGTAAGATGCCTTTCAGAAAATCCTAAGGAAGGAACTTAGGTTCATCATGAGGCTACAACAAGATTAGAAAAGGAGAAGACACATACAATCCCAGAAGATTTACGCTAATAGAACTCTTCCTGAATGCATGCAAAACATATACCCCTGCTATCCTTATTTCTAAGAAAGCAACAGGTAATATAGCTTTCTCATTCTCTTTCAACTAAGTAACTTACTTAAATTGGCTTAAACTTTCACTTTAATTTGCTACTAAATATTTACTTAAATTTGCTACAGAGAGAGGGAAAAACAATCTGAATCCCTCAAAAAGCTAAACCTGCAATCTGACTCTACTGCTGGCAGCTGGCAATTCCTATCTTTCTAGGAGATATTTCAAATGGAATATAAAGCAAATTCATTCTTCAATTTATTTAAAACAATTATTTCATTTGCCAATGTGTTTCCAAATAAAATTATGCAGTATGTAACACTGTGCTTCCTCTTATGAATAAAATTCAACCCAAATGACTAATAGCCAGCAGAAACAAAATGGCTAAACAAAAAGAATGCACTTAAGATGAAAATTTCATTTTAAAAGAGATTGTGAAAAAACATGTTTTTTCATACTACGATACCTTTCTATTCAACCCCTCCTGACTCTACTGCTGAACTGCGGAACATTTTAGGTTTCCTGACTATACAACTCTGACTCCCTGATTATCTAGGACAGGAGTCCCCACACTACAGACTGCAGGCCGAATGTGTCCTGCCATCTGTTTTGTAAGTAAGTTTTATTTGAACACAGTCACACTGTATTCATTTGCATACTGTTTATGTTTGCCTTTGTGCTACAATGGCAGTTATGAAGCAACATCGGCAAAAACTGAATTATTTACCTGTACATTTTGTCATTCACAGACAAAGTTTGCCAACCCCTGACTTAGAAGAATCTCTAGATGAGTGATCTTCAACCGAAGTTCTAAAGGCATTTAGGATGGAACAAATCTTCATTGTATAGGGTTGTCCCTTGCTTTGCAGAATAGTCAGTCTCTCTAGTCCCCAACAGGACCTAGCCCCCTAATCATTATGACAGAAAAATCTTGTTCCAAACATTCTGTATTGACAGTCACCACTATCATCATGCTGAAAATCTCTGCCTCTGACACAGTGATGACACACACAGGCCAAATCAAGTCAACAGAAGTGTTTTGCAGGATCACACATAGATTTTCTAAAATGTATGACTCTAAATTTCTTTAGATTAGGGATCAGCAAACTCCCTTTTTTGTAAATAAAGACAAGAGATCATATGGGCAGACCCTAAAATATTGGCCTTTCCCAAAAAAAGTTTGCCAACCTTGGCTTTGCAGGCAGTAGTATACTCTATTTAATTACACTCGGTTAGTTTATTCATATAAATTCCCTGGCCTCTGGACATTTGAGTTTAAGACTTCCACACAAATCAATTTTTCCTGCTTTATATACTATGTGGCCATTAATAAGTATAATTGGATTATCTGGTAGAGGGTTTTAAGCATTCCTCAGAAAATAAAGTGCCACAGAATGCATGAATATTCATTTTATGCTTCATATATGCAGTGTCTAAATATCTGGAATGTTTAATTTTATATTACTTAATTTGTTTCATAGTAAGATGGTATAGGTTGGGCACAGTGGCTCACACCTGTAAATCCCAGCATTTTGGGAGTTCAAGGCAGGTAGATCAGGAGTTTGAGACCAGCCTGGGCAACATGGCAAAATCCCATCTCTACTAAAAATACAAAAATTAGCTGGGCATGCAGGCGTGCCCTTGTAGTCCCAGCTACTCAGGAGGCTGAGGTGGGAGGATCACCTGAGCTTGGAAGGTCAAGGCTGCAGTGAGCCAAGACTGTGCCACTGAACTCCAGCCTGAGCAACAGAGCAAGACCCTGTCTCAAAAAATAAAAATACAAATAAATAAGATGGTATAAATAAAATATTAGGAATATTTAAATATTTTTAAGTTTTAAATTTTGACAGTCATTGCCAATAAAAATCATCACAGAGAAAATGTTGAACCACCCTACTAAAATGTTTCAAATCAAATGAAAAAGCATAGATAAAAGATAAAAATCTTAGCAAGAACAATTTCATTGATTCATACTTACTCCTTCATTTCTTTGGATGGGGAATTACATGCAGGAAGGAATGCTGCTGGGCTACTTAATTTATCCAGAGTACACGCCGTTCCTATGGCTCTCACCACTAACCCAGATTCGCCCTCCAGATCGAAACACTGTAAGTACCCCACAACTGCATTTCCTCTCATTTCAAGTACTTTCAAGCCAATCTTCCTCTGCAGTTCACCTACAAAAAGTGGGAAATCTCATTCTTGCTTCTCTTTACATTACATACTATAAGACTGGATATGGTAGTGGTAAAAAAAAAAAAAAAAAAAAAAAGTCCAAGAAAATCACAGATTTTCAGAACTTGAAGGAAACTTAAAAGATAATCTGGTTTAGCTTCTACGGAATACAGAACATAATTCTATTATAATATAGCATAATTATAAAATATAATATATACTTATACAGCACAAATATATAGAACAAAAACAAATATACATATTTACTATATAAATAGAACACTGATACTTTGTGTGAAACATATGTATGCATATATATTCATGCATATACATATATAACTCTTAATATAAATATAAACTTTAAATAAAATGGTAAACAAGTTTTTCAAAGAAAAATTTAAAAAGGGAAGGAGGTCAGAGTGGCAGGGAAAGTGGTCAAATGGGTAGAGGGAACTACACTACCCAGGGAAGAACTGTGAAAAGGCAACATTTGAACAGAAAGTATGAGAGACAGAAGAAGGTGATTTGCTTAAGCTCTGACAAATAAATGGTAGAGGGAGGAAAACTAGAATCCAGGTTCCCATTCAGGGTTCCTTCCTGAACCCCCCTTGTTCAGTGCTCTTTCCACTACACTACCTCATCAACACAATTTCCTTTTACTACAAGCTTCTGATTTGCATTTCCACTTGTTAAAAGAAGGCAATGCAAGTGTGTTCAGGAAGGCTGGGTCGGGGAAGGCATTCAGTCACTGCTAATTCATACCCTTCATTGTAAAAGTTGAGGTAGCATGGCAAAGGAAAGTGAAAAATTTAAGAGTATTAAATCAGTCAGTAATAAAGTTATTTTTTTTAAATACCTGACATTAACGAAATGAGTCTCTGTCTGGCCTCATTCGATGCCCTTGGTGTGCGAATTCGATCAATCCACTGATATTCTGGGTCTTCATTGACCACAAGTTCTTCTACAAATCCATGAATTATCACAGCTCTATAGCACTTTGGAATAGATGTTGCTGTTAAAACAAATTATTATGCTTCTGTTTATCAAAAGGTAAAACTCAGCTTTTAAAAACTGTTCATCTCAGTTTTCTGACCTTTAGATACATAATATAAGAACATCTTTTACTGTAATATTCTCAATGTAATTATAATAATACTTCCAATCAGTCTTCTAAGATCTATTTCATTTTTAGAAATAATTATTTTCTTTCATGGAGCCTCTCACCTTTCTCACGTAAGCAAAGTAAATATAAATTGTATTTGTATAAATTGGAAAACAGCTATAGACGACCTAAAACAGAATTCAATACAAAGTTTAAAAAATCAAAATTTAGGTCAGCTAGCTAATTATTACATAAATAGGTAGAAAGCAGATAATGAATTTTTTTAAATCTTCAATTATTCAAAGCCCTTTGTGAAAGCACTTCTATACACCACATAGCACAGTTTCAAAAATCAAACCACTACCTTTCTGACATAACCTGAGGAGTCAAGTTCAGATTCAAAAAGGAGAGAACCTGAATACATCTGCACCAAATTAGCTTCTTAAAATAAACATTAGTGCACTGAAGCTAAGTCAGCTAGTTAGGGATTTCAATCCTACTATTGCAGGCTGGCTGTGAGTCACCAAGATCTGCCCATTTCAGACCCATATATTTCATGGAGTTCCCTAGACCCAATAACCATAGAAGCCTGTGTATTTTGGGACAGCACCACAGTGCTTAGCCGTAGTGTTCTGCTCCTTTCTTTCAGTGTCCTATACTACAGTAAAATGTCACTGGATTTTTCTAATAAAACTTTCTATAAATGTTCAAAAACTAGATACCATTTATACTCAAATCAGAACTACTGTAACTATTCTAGAAAATTAACAATTTTCTCTTTGGCATTAAAACCAAGTATAATACCCTTTCTACTTGCCTTCTGAAATGCTAACTTGATTTCTCATATTTAACAGTTAATTACATTTCCTGTTGAGTAACAGAATGTGTTTACTTACTGCAAAAGAATTTGACTCCACATGATGACTGCCTAAATCGATTTAAATCATTGAAGAGGTCTACTTTGACAACTACATTGATTTCCCCACGGATACCTATAAATTTAAAAAGAAAATCAAGTTTCTACCTTAAGAAAGTAATGTACAATTAAATAATGAAGCAAATTACTGCTAAATAATGATTTTAAAATACAATGATTTAACTTACAATTTTTTGAACTTTACCAGGGTGCAAAACCATTCTGTTTTTCACTTTCAGTCCAGAATTCAATGAATTACATGAGATGTTCAATACTTTATTTAAAAACTAGTCTTTGTTTTAGTTGATTCTGTCCAACTGTCGGCTAATATAAGTGTTCTGTGCACATTTGAGATAGGCTAGGCTAAGCTACAATGTTTAGTTGATTAGATATATTAAATGCATTTTCAACTTAGGATGAATTTATCGGGATATAACCCCATCACAAATCAAGGTGCATCTGTAATGTGTTGATCATGATAGTAATGGCAGCTTTGTTTCCTAATTATTTTCATTCTCAGTAGTTTCTGTATATTTTCTGAAGCACAACATGTATGCATTAGAAAATGAGTAATTTTCATTTTCACCACAAGTTTCCACTTTGACCCAAGACGAATTAGAAAGGAGTCCCATTTGAATTGATGATGATGTAATGATTATGGTGACAACATTTGCTGAGCA
The DNA here is from genome assembly GCF_049350105.2 of Macaca mulatta. Classification (NCBI taxonomy): domain Eukaryota; kingdom Metazoa; phylum Chordata; class Mammalia; order Primates; family Cercopithecidae; genus Macaca; species Macaca mulatta. The sequence goes on from NC_133416.1 coordinate 24,905,350, forward strand.
GTGAAAGAGGATATACTAAATGTTTTACAGGTAGTATCTCAGAGTGGTCACATTAACCCAATAAGGTAGCATCATCCTCATTTTACAAAGGAAGAAATTAATATTTAATAAAAATGAAGGAATTAACATAGTGTCAACAGCTGTTAAGTGGCAGATCCAGGATTAAAATTCAGATCTTTATGATCCCAGATTATATATTCTTAACAAGTAATGCAAGAATCTGATTTAAAACAAAAGAAGTTTTATTCATTTCAATGAATATAAGTTAAAGTAAGCTAACTAAAAAATTCCAAGCTAGGAGTAGTGGCTCATGCCTGTAACGGGAAGCAAGGCAGGAGGACAGCTTGGGCTCAGGGGTTTGAGACCAGCCTGGACAACATAGCAAGAAAAAAATTAAGTAAATAAAAATTTCCAAGAATACGGGTTTTCAAAACATGCTCTGATAAATAAGAATGACCCAGCTCTTATCTCTAAACATTTACTAAATATTTTCATTTGACTGTCCTGACTTCATGTCAAATTCATACTTATGGTGGAAGACCTAAGAAAACTGACTCAATAATTTACCTACTAAAATATTAAGAAAGCAAATCTCAACACTCTGGGAAGCTGAGGCAGACCTGAGCTCTGGAGTTAAGGCCAGCTTAGCCAATATGGCAAAACCGTGTCTCTACAAAAAAATTTAAAAATCAGCCAAGTGTCACGGCATGTGCCTGTAATCCCAACTGCCCAGAAGGTCCTGCTTCAGGCAACAAAAAACTTTTAAATAATTTGTAAGCACAAAAATCAGTATTAATCAGTTTGAAAATGTGTTTTAGAAACACAGTATCAACACTAGATCAGTTTTAAATCATGCATTTACTTACCATACTGTACAAATTTAGCAAGCATTATCTCAAATTATGTTGAGAAGCAACAATTTTACTAACAATAATTTACTATTATTTGTTTATTTTTAAAAAGGCATCATCTTAAGATATATATATATATACACACACACATACACACATATATGTATATATGGTTTTTTTTTTTTTTTTTTTAAACTGTCTCGCTCTTGTTGCACAGAACGTGATCTCGGCTCACCGCAACCTCCGCCTCCCGGGTTCAAGCGATTCTCCTGCCTCAGCCTCCCAAGTAGCTGGGATTACAGGCATGCGCCACCACGCCCAGCTAATTTTGTATTTTTAGTAGAAACGAGGTTTCTCCATGTTGGCCAGGCTGATCTCAAACTCCTGACCTCGGGTGATCCACCCGCCTCGGCCTCCCAAAGTGCTGGGATTACAGGCAAGAGCCACCGCACCTAGCCTAAAGATACTTATTTTAAACCACCAAATATAGCACAAATGTCTTTAAAGACAAGTAAAAAAGATTAAGATTGTTATTTTTAATACTTTCTTATTATTCCTTACCATGTATGGTGTCATAAATTGGAAACCATCCTGAGATGACTGTTGCAGCTTCACTATACAGTAAAGGATCAATATCAATGTACACTTTACCAATGGCATCATTTGCACTGTAAGTATCATGGTCAAGAACTGTGATCTGTAAAGGTTCATCTTGTAAGTCTTCATCATCCACCTAAAAGCATACCTTAAAATTAAATCTCACATAGTTTTTAAATCTTAATTACCACAAATGTACACCTATATCAAATGAAAAGGATGACCATCTGCAAATAAAATCTTACAGATTTCTAAGCACCAAAGTAGAGAAAAGAATTAACACACAAAAAGTTATAGCTCCTTTTCCTACACAATATCCCATCTTTCTAAAGAAAAAAAGTTTATCTCTCAGCACAAGAGTGGGATGACTAACAACAAAAAAAGTTATATCTCAATTTTTGTACATATCATTCTGTGTTTTACAGCTTTGCCTATGATATACAGCAAAAGTGCCTAAGGAATGTCATATTAGAGTTCATGTAGTATCTATAGAGAGAAGAATGCTAATTGAGTACAATGACACCACAATTTCTAAGGGTGATTTCAGAGAACAAAACCATAAGGAAAACTAACATTATGTGTAAGAAACATTATGTGTAAGAAACTAACATTATGTGTAAGTTATGTGTAGTTACACATAACTAACATTATGTGTAACAAATTCACAAATTAAGTAAGTTCACAAATTAAGTTCATGATATAAACGTCTACCCTTTCCCCTTTTATTTAGTCATTATCGAGTTATTATCATATGCCAAACACTGTGCCCAACGGAGGGATTTACAATGGAGAACAGTGCAAAACGATTTCTCCCTCACGGAAGACACGTTCACTATTTTGGCTGCCACCGTCTGGATATCATGCCATTATTTAATTTGCCAGCCCCCTTCATCAAATATAGTGGCCAGAAGGGAACATATTATAGACAGTATTAAGACTGGGACAGAATGCAAAAGGATTATTTTCTATAATAAGAAAATTACACTTTTAAAATGCAGTCTATGGATGTTCTTCTTTACATCAGACATACCATACTATTAAGATTGAGTCTGTGGTTGGCTACAATCTCTGTATCACTCTTACATATGCTTTGGTCAAGTGATAACTCTACAACCCGTATACTTCGGTTGGTTTTTTAAACTTGGATATGAAACATTATGCCTTTCCCTATTCCCTATTTAATTTCTTGTTCATGTTAAGCTAATAATCCAGCCTCTGAAGATTATTTTAAGAATTAAAGTACATTAAGGAATTACTGATATCATTAGTGTGATAATGTGATACGGTTTTATTTATTTATAAGGGGTCCTTCTTTATAAGAGGTATATAATTTGGAATTTATAGATGAAATCATACAACATCTCAAATTTGCCTTAAAATATCCCCACTAGAGGGAAAACTGGGGTGGGCGGGAGTTAAAAAGACAAAACAAGAACAGTAAAATGTAGACAGCTGTTAAAGGTAGGTGAGGTTCAATATACTAATCTACCTTTATGCATGCTTGAAATTTTCCATAATGAAATGTTAAAATAAAATGATCATTTTGAATCCCAACCCATTCCGAATTATCTGTCATCCAATGGCATTCTCTCCAGTACTATTCTGTTATGTATACATTTAATAAAAGAGAAAGAATCATAAAACAAACCACTAACCATTACTCCAAGACATTTCTCCCCATTTCTAACTCCACTAAAAATACTCTCTGTATATACTTATTTAACCACCTGTACATTCACCCCTGAGTATTATCATTTTTTCTCATGGTACACTAAGGTATCCCTTCCCTGACATTAGGGGGCGCTAAACTAACAACTAAGTGACTAAATATAGCTTGTGATACATACATAGATAGCTAATAATATGACTAATATGAATAGGGAAATTCAAGAATTAATTATAATGAAGTAATTAAGAATATTTAGTAGAGTAAATGGAGCCTCTCTGGAATCCCAAAATATAAATTAGGACTTTCTGAGAGATGTTTTAAATGTTTAAATTAGCAATATGCACTGCTAAAATACTGCATTTCTTAGCCTCCCTTGCAACTAAATGTGATACAAGCATAAATCATTACATAGAGTTTGGTAGGGAGGGTGCAAACTTGTTAAAGAAGGCTTGCTCATCTGAAAGTGTTATGATAACTCATCAGCTCCTCCTCCTGGACTCCCCTTCACTCTAGCTCCTTCTGCCAGCCTGGAATACTCATGTGCTCACTGGAACTCCAGGTGCTAAACTGGAGCCAAAAGGACCTTGAATCATTTTAAGAGAAGCCACAAGCTATGTATAGATAACGGAGTCCAAAATGACTGCGTGGAGCAACCATACTACCCTTACACTGCCTAGTACAACATTCCTTTCATGTAAGATAAAAACATCTATTTTGCTTAAGACATTTATTTGAGTGCTATATATATATATAGATCTCCACACAACTGTATATATATACTGTATATATAAACACAGTTGTGTATATATAGTTGTGTATATATATAACTGTACATATATACACAGTTGTATATATATAGTTGTGTATATATAACTGTATAATACAACTGTATACATATGTATATGTATATACAACTGTATATACACAACTGTATACACTGTATATATATACATACACAACTGTGTATATAAACTATATATATACACAACTGTGTGTGTATATATCTACACAACTGAATATATATATATATAAAACTGAATGCAATTAACAACTGATAAACAGGGTTTTAAAAAGGGTTTAAAAAGTACTACATAATCAATGTTAACTGTAAACACAAAGTTTTAAACATTTTTCACAGCATACACATTATTCAGGAAGACTAGTCAAAACAATAACTTACTAAATGTCTTTTTTTTTTTTTAAGACGGAGTCTCACTCTGTCACCCAGGCTGGAGTGCAATGGTGTGATCTTGACTCACTGCAACCTCTGCCTCCCAGGTTCAACCGATTCTCAGGCCTCGGCCTCCCACATAGCTGGGATTACAGATGCGCACCACCACACCTGGCTAATTTTTGTATTTTAGTAGAGACGGGGTTTTACCATGTTGCCCAGGTTGGACTTGAACTCTAGATCTCAGGTGATTCACCTGCCTCGGCTTCCCAAAGTGCCGAGATAAGGCGTGAGCTACTGCACCCAGCCACTAACTTACTAAATTTTAAGGGAACTGCCTGGTAAATCCCTTATTTCAGAAAATAAATATATTATTTTTCAAATTGTTAAGTAAGCTGCTTGAGTACTCATTGGCTTTAAAAAATATCAGTTTATTACCATCATCATTAAAATGAAATATCACTTTTTTAATATTTCCTAGTATCATGAAAATTACTCCGACATATGAAGCTTGCCTCCTCCCACCATTTCAATAACAATGTAATTAAAACTATTTGTTTTTAACAATTTCTAGGTTATAGTTGGGGGAAAGGCATCAAAATAAACTATATAAACATTCCAGTGTATTGCTTGGGTAATGAAAATAGACTCTGTAATTCTAATTCCATCTGAAATCATACAAGGAAGGTACTCCAATTATTTTTTGACTCATATATTCCACACCTTTAATAATGTAGTTTAAAATGTCACAATAGACTGAATACATGTGCAACGGGTCTTTCAAAATACATAGTGGCATTTTAGAAACAGCTAAAAGAAAAATCTGTACATAACATAAAAGAAAATGAGAAGAGAATCAAAATATTTCATGATGAAAATATCAACTAAAAATATAAACTTGTAGGACTCTCACATCCGGATTTCAAAACTCACTACAAAGCTATAGTAATCAAAACAGTATGGTAATAGTATAAAGACAGACATATAGACCAATGGAATGGAATTGAGAGTCCAGAAATAAATCCTCACATCTATGTCCAACTGATTTTTTTTTAACTCGCCTCAAAGGTAAAGTCCTAAAAAATTTACTGACCTCCAGTTCAATGTTCTAGCAGATAACATGGAAGTCCAGTTTAAAAGAGGAGGAGTTTACAGAAACCAGGAATTATCTTCCTTAGAGAGATCCATCTGCTTGGAAACCTTTCGGTGAAAGCTACTGGGAGGTTAAGAATAACAGTTTCTATAACTGAGTCCTTTTGGTAGAAGACTGAGAGACAGCCAAGCTACTCTGATGAGGTAGTAATTTTGAGAAACACAGTTATATTCCACAGAGATAATAAATAAAAGCTGTCACTGCCCATAAATGCTCTGAGTCTACAGATGAGGTACACCTTTCTTATACAAACTGAGATTAAGTTTGGTAACAAAATCTTTTCAAACTGCAGTTCTATTTTTTTAGCACACCTACGCCACTCAGACTAACTAAACTATACATTAACGAAAGAACAGAAGATATACCCCAAAATGCTAATATTCAAACCCACTTTCTGCCAAACACCGAATGCCTATCCAAAATGCTGAGTGATTTAAAAATATTATTCCTGGGCCGCACACAGTGGCTCACGCCCGTAATCCCAGCACTTTGGGAGGTCGAGGCGGGTGGATCACCTGAGGTCGTGAGTTTGAGAACAGCCTGACCAACATGGAGAAACCCCGTCTCTACTAAAAATACAAAATTAGCAGGATGTGGTGGCTCATGAGTGTTAATTCCAGCTACTCGAGAGGCTGAGGAAGGAGAATCGCTTGAACCCGGGAGGCAGAGTTTGCAGTGAGCCAAGATCGCACCACTGCCCTCCAGCCTGGGCAACAAGAGGGAAATTCCATCTCAAAAACAAAAACAAAACAAATATATATATATACATATATATATACACACATACACATACACAAAAATCTCTTTTTTTTGACTAGTGCAACTTATATTAACATACAACATGCTTCATAGCCACCTCTATACTACTCTGGAAAGGATTCACATTTGAAAAAAACAGAGGCTCCAAATGGTAAGGCTGTCTGAGGTCATCTGCAAATTAGCAGGCACCAGAAATAGAATGTGTTTTCTCTTAATCCAGACCTTTAAGCTTTTCCAATAGAGGGCTGCTACTCAGTATCCCAACCACTACTGAATGTGCCTTCCAACACTAAAAGAAAGATCACGGTCCTAACATAAACCATAAGCAAAGCAGTGCCTAAACATCCTAGTGTTATTTCTTCCATCTTCAGGTATGAGTTTGGCAGGTTCCCCAGCATGATCAAAGCGTCTTTCAAGCAACCCAATACTTTTCTTCCCTTGTTCTCTTTCACTGAAGAATGACACCTTACCCTGCAAGAGCTAAACTTTACCCAGGCTCCATAATGGTTATGAAAGAGGCCTCAGAAAAGGCACAGCAGCCACAGTGCTGCCCAATATAAGGGCTGGCATGAAATAGCAGGGGAGGAAAAACCAAACTGGTCCTCACAAGGTTCTTAAGTAGTCCAAAGAAAATTCCAAAGAAGAAAATTTCTCTTGCAGCTGAGAGGTGAAGGAAGTGGTTATCAGAGAAATGGGCAATATGTGTAGCAAATATTTACTGAAAGCCTATTACATGCTCTTCTGGGGGTTGAGGATATAGTAGTGAAGAAGAATTTAAAAAGCAGGGAAAACACTGCTGGCACAGGGAACAATAACTGACAAGGATGTTTAATTTGGGAAGGGGAGTGGGTAGAAAGGGAGAATGTAAGATGGAGGTGTGGTGATCTGGTAATAGCTTTGGAGTCAGGCCGACTTCGGTCTGAATCCTTACTCTACCACTTAGCTAGCTCTGGGTTGGACTTCTGAGTCATCTTAAAATAAAAGGTGCCAGCCGGGCGTGGTGGCTCACACCTGTAAACCCAGCGCTTTGGGGAGCCGAGGCAGGTGGATCACGAGGTCAGGAGATCGAGACCATCCTGGCTAGCACAGTGAAACCCTGTCTCTACTAAAAAACACAAAAACTTAGCTGGGCGTGGTGGCAGGTGCCTGTAGTCCCAGCTACTCGGGAGGCTGAGGCAGGAGAATGGCGTGAATCCGGAAGGCAGAGCTTGCAGTGAGCCGAGATCACGCCACTGCACTCCAGCCTGGGTGACAGGGTGAGACTCCATCTCAAAAATAAATAAGTAAATAAAGGTGCCTTCACGGCATTGTGAGAACTGAATGAGGTTAACACATGTAAAGCACTTCACCAGTGCCTGGGCTATAATAAGCAGTCTGTAAGTGAGAATTGTATCTCCTTTTGTATGTCACCTCGTTGATCCCAAAGCCTAGTAAAGTCCCTATAATCTCTTGGAGGATCGGGGCATGCCGACAGACCAAATCAATGCATGAAAAAATAAACAGATATAGCGAGAAAGAGAGCAGAAACTGCAGGGAGGTGGCTGGGTGCAACATAAAACAGACATTCTAACAGTAACACAATGGACTTCCTAAGAAGAGCACAAGAGGAAAACATGAGTGATAGGGACCTCTACGTTCAAGTGTCTCAAGGAAGGAAGCACAAGTGGGAAGATGGGAGGAATGAAAAGAGACCTGGGTGAGGAGATGGGAGGCTCCCCTTTTGGAGAAATCCCCTCAGATCACCAGGCCACGAGCCATTTGAACATAACCACCTCCTGTCTCTGTGTGGACTACCAATCAATGGGGAAATAACAGTCTCTTCAACAAATGTGCCCAAACAACTGAATTTCTACATGTATGAATTTCGACATACATGAATGAAGTTGGGGCCAGGCGTAGTGGCTAACACCTGTAATCCTAGTACTTTGGGAGGCCAAGGCAGGCAGATCACTTGAGGTCAGGAGTTCGAAACCAGCCAGGCCAAAAGGGTGAAACGCCATCTCTACTAAAAATACAAAAAAATTAGCCAGGCATGATGGCACATGCCTGTAATTCCAGCTACTAGGGAGGCTAAGGCAGGAGAATCACCCGAACCTAGCAGGCGGAGGTTGCAGTGAGCCAAGATCACGCCTCTACACTCCAGCCTGGGCAACAGAGTAAGACTCTGTCTTTAAAAAAAAAGGAATGAAGCTGGCCTCTTACCTCACACCATTATAAAAAGTAACTCCAAATGAATCCATGACCTATACATAAAAACTAAAACCATAAAACTCTTACAAAAACCATAGGGGTAATCTTCATGACCTGAGAGTTGACAATGGATTCTTTCATTTCACACCAAAACAAAAATAAATATATTGGACTTCATCAAAATTAAAAACTTCTGTGCATCAAATAAAATTATCAAGAAAGTAAAAAGACAACCTACTGAATGAGTGAAAATATTTGCAAATTATATATCTGATAATAAGTTAATATTTAGAATATATAAAGAACTTTTACAACTCAACAACAAAAATAACTCAATTAGAAAATAAAATGTGGCATACATATACGATGGGATATTATTCAGCCATAAGAAGGAATAAAATTCTGATACATACAGTGTGGATGAACCCTGAAAACATTATGCTGAGTAAAAGAAAGCAGATACAACAGGACAAGTATTATATGATTCCATTTATATGAAATATCTAGCATAAGCAAATTCAAAGAAACAGAAAGTAGATTAGAGGTTACCAGAGTCTAGGGAGAGGAGGGAATGGGAAGTTATTGGTTAGTGGGTACACAATTTCAATTTAGGGTAAAGTAAAAGTTCTGGAAATAGTGGTGATGGTAGCAAAACACTGTGAATGTAATTAATGCTACCAAACTGTACACTTACAAATGATTTAAATGGCAATATTCACAATATATAGTACTATAATTTTTAAAAATTTATTTTAATCCATATATTATTCTTAAGTCATTTTTGGTATATGCTAAAATTTAGAGAAAACTACAATAATAATAATAATATAATACATTTGAGGACTTTTGTTCATGTGTTATCATATACTATATTTTCTTAAATGTAATATAACATTTTTATACTCAATATTCCTAGGTAAGCAGAAAAGAAAATATTTTTATGATGTAGAAATACTACTATGCCTGAAATAAAAGGTTCTCATTATTCCTGAGGGAAAAGATTCACCTCAAAAAAATACACTAAAAAATGTTGACATTTAAAAACTTACCTCAAATTTAAACCACTCCGAGTTCCACTGAGGGTTGAGTGACTTAAGGTACACATCTGTTTTAAAGGTGGTATTACCAAATTTTACCTAAAAATGAATAAGAAATTATTCACATATAAATATCAAAAATGTGAATAAAAGTAAATGTTAATGTCAGCCAACCAATAGAAGGATTAACCATAAAGGGGACAAAAGACTATTATCCTCTGAGACAAAGGGAAGAAAGTACAGACGGATCCAGGTAAGCTTGTAGACTATACGCACAACAAGGGATTACCCACTGTTCTGCTTGACCAGCTCCACACATCACAAAGAACTAACTTCCCCCATTTCTAAAGAGCACGTACAGAGCGGTAAAAGATCAACCACCCAATAGAAAAAACAGGCAAAGGATATGATCAGACAAGTCACAGAAATGGAAATACAGCTGTCTTTAACCACATCAAAAGATGATCAACCTCATTCACACTAAGAAATACAAACTAAAATATTTTTACTTATCAGGCTGGCAAAGATCAAAAGGTTTGAACACAGAATTCGTGAGGTACTGTCATACTTTGCTGGTAGGAGTGTAGAAAAATCTCTACAGAGAACAACTTGACAACATATACCAAAATTTTAAATGCCTTAAATCCCTTTTAAGCTAGCAATTCTATTTCTTAGAATTTATCCCACAGAGGTACACAATGGCATATATCAGCAGCATTACTGTAGCAAAAGCTTGGAAACAAGCTAAATATCTATTAATATGGAACTAACTAAATTTATGGTAAAGCAACACAATGTAGCACTAAATAGAATAAAGCAGTTCTCTATGCACTGATAAGGAACAACTTCCAAGATACACCTTTCTACTGCAGATATATGGCATTCTTCAGCAAAAAAAAAAAAAAAGGACAGAATTTATATAATAAGTATATGTCTATATATGTGCACATTATTTCTAGAAGTATATACAAGAAATAGTAACAGTGGTCACTAGAAAGAGCAGAGGAAAGGCTGGGAGAGAGAAGCTGACTCATTTTGTACCTTTTGAATTTTGAACCATGCATGATACTACCTATTTTAAATGCATTATTTTAAAATTAAAAAACAGCAAAAATTAAAATTCAAATGGCAATAACTTTATGTTCATTCAAATTGCAGAATCCTAGATTTGCTTCCAGGAATTTTAACCTACAGAAGTACTTTCACATAAGCCCCCCCCCCCCACCAAAAATATAGTCATTCAGCAGGAAAGTGACTGAATAAATCATGTGGCCATAAAGAATGGAGTCGATTATACATACTGTCATGAGAAGATATTAATTACACAATAACTGAAAAAACAAGTAGCAGAATATATAAAGTAGGATTATATTTGTTTCTAAAAATGCAATATAGATATACAAGTATTTTTTTAAGGGGATGAAGAAAAGATTAACATAAACCAAAGAACTGACAGCAATTATCTCTGTAGAAGGGACTGATCGGGTGTAGGGAATAGAGTACAGTGTTGTAAGAAGAAAGTAAGGGGTTTTCAAGTTATATTTGAGTGTTTGAATCTTTTTTAATGGGTAGCATTCAAGTATTACTTGCATAATTTTTAAAATCACAACAATAAAGAAATGAAACTTAATAAGGAAAAACTTAGGGAGAATAGAGGTTCTTGCTTAATTACTAATTTAATTTTCATTCCATTTCAATATTCAAGGCATGATGGAAATACTTACTGTCTAATTTATCTAAAGTTGCTTTATATGAAGTAAAATACTGTTAGGATTTATAAAAACATTCAAAATCATTCAAAAGCCAAATATACTTAAGGGTTTTGGCTCAACTGCCAAAAGTAGCACATGATTTTTTAAGTGACAAATTTAAAGCACTCTACAGTTTTGTCCCACTATAACAGTTTCGCTATACTGTGCCTTTTTGTTGTTGTGCAACTGTTCATTCTAAATAAAGATCTGATAGTCCACAAACTGCATTAAACAAACAAAAAAGACTTTAGAAAAAAGGAAAAGGCATCAGCCAGGCAGGGTGGTGTGTGCCTGCAGTCCCAGCTACTCAGGAAGCTAAGGCAAGAGGACTGCTTCAAGTCAGGAGTTCAAGGCGGCTGCATTCAGGCCTGAGTGACAGAGCAAGACCCAGTCTCTCAAACAAGTAAATAAAGGACAAGAAACAAAAAGAAAAAGGCTGGAGTGTGTATTTTGCCAACATTAGATGATTTTCATTCTGGCACAGGAGAATCTCGGTTCACTTAGTCTTATTTAATTAAAAGGACATTTTATTACTCAGCAATTAAATGAATGCCTTATAACTTTGTTAAAGAACATCAGGGATTTTAATGGAGATCTTCCCCAGTAAAGTAAAGCATTCTCTTTACCTACTCATTAGCTAAATTACCTTGAGAAAGTTATTAATCTGTTATTTAAATTGGCTTCTTCCTCTGAAAAGTGGGATTGTTAAGTGAGCATTACATGATATAACACATGTAGAGACCTAGCAAAATGTATGTACGCAGGAAATATTCATTAAATATTTATTTTCCTCTCCCTGTTCCCTCAAAGGTTCCTAGAAAAACACAAGATGACAATGCAGTTTGGCCAAACAATTGGTAACACACGTTAATATTGAGATATATTTCCATTAATACTTCCCTTATACAGAACCCCATCTCACTCTAGAGATTCCTGCAAGACTAATCATCTTTAAGTATTACTTGGTCTTCGCTGGGTCCCTACACTCCTGACATCATATATAGTGGAAATTCTCTCAATCAATGCAACCAGGACCAATACTTGATCAATTAATCAAATAACTTGGTTAAATTAGAGGATCACTAAAAATAATACAAACTAAACATTTTAAGATAAAGCATATAAACAAACATTCATTCCTGTCTTTTAATTTAAGGCTAAGACTTCTTCTTTGCGTAAAAGTCAACCGTTTAGTCATCTTTTTTGCATAAGCCACAGTCATCTCTGATTTCCAGTTTGGGAAATAAAATACTTTAAAAAGCATGAACAAAGAATACTCTATTTTTTACAATCTTTTCTCCACCTAATTCAAGAGTAATTTTTAGTGACCATTTTCATGTCTTTACATTCACTAATCCTCTATTTTTTACAATCTTTTCTCCACCTAATTCAAGAGCAATTTTTAGTGACCATTTCCATGTCTTTACATTCACTGATTTATATAAGCTTTAAATAAAATATAGTAACAAATACAGTTGACATAAGCAGATTTGGGAATAAACACAACTGCCTCTTGGTAAAGTATATCAGCCAACTGATGGGAAACTCCAGGCACACTAGAGTAGTCTTACCCGGAGGAGTATTTATGAATACGCTTTATGGAAGGAATGCAGAGCACTGAGGATTGCAATGAGTCAGTTAATGGAAGTTGTTAAGAGAGCTTCAACTGTATAGACTTCTCCTCCTAATTTTTGGACTATTCAGTAATCTGCATCCCCCTTTCCTAGCCAGATTTATTTCCCACTTCTGTTCAACAAGAATCCTCCTTCCGATTACATATGAATGAAATTCATTCAATTGAAATACATTCAATTACATCGATACATACCCTATTTCTTCTTTTGCTTTTATCAAGTTTGTGCTAGTCACCTGAAAATTTTTTCTTCCTTTTTCTCTCTGCCTTTGGAAATTTTACCATCCTCCAGGCCCAGGATAAAGCTTTCTCATGACTAGCCCATGCTTCATTATCTCCCTCTTCTATGAACTTAGTCTATATCAAGCATTTTTCCCTTTATCATATTGTAATCCTTCATTATCCCCCTTTTCCTGCATTAATTTTTCCCCTTTCTACGAGATTATTCCTATTAGCACACAAATAGTTTCTGTATCTTTTCATTTATTTTTTAAGTACTAAAACTACTTCTTAAATACCACACTATTTTTCCTCCCCCCTTCATAGCCATACACCTTGAAACAGTTGCCTATTCATGCTCTTTCTACTTCCTCACTTCCCATGTACTTTAATTCTCTTTAAATCACTACAGGATGGGATTCCATCCTCATCATGCCTCTTGTCACACCCCCATGTTGTCCAATCCAATAATTTTTCTATCTTCTTATTTGACCCCAGTAACATCTGACAGTTGAGCTTCCTCTTTAAAGAAACTTCCTCTTTTGCCTTCTAAGACATTATGTTCCCCATTTTTCTCCCACCCACTGGCTCACAATCTCAGTTTCCTTCCCCTAGTCCTCCTCCTCTAATAAACCTCTTAATAACAAGTTTTTTCAAGGATTCATCCTGTTTCTCTCCCTTCCCCTAAGTCACGGGTTTGCAAAAAAGACAGAACCAACTCCTAAAGAAGCTTTAGAAATTTCTAGCAGTGTTTTTGCGGAAAATAGTAATTGCATTAAGTGAAGAAGGGCCAGAAATGCTAGGTATTCTTCAATGCAAGTGAGTTCCCAACAATGAAGACTTTTACCATGTCATGATTTTCAAATGTCCCACTAGACAATCACATGGGTAAGAAACCTACCTAGAAGGCCGGGTGCGGTGGCCCATGCCTGTAATCCCCGCACTTTGGGAGGCCAAGGCGGGTAGATCACCTGAGGTCAGGTGTTCAAGACCAGTCTGTACAACATGGTGAAACCCTGCCTCTACAAAAATACAAAAAATTAGCCAGGCATGGTGGTGTACCAGTAGTCCTAGCTACTCAGGAGGCTGAGGCAGGAAGATCGCTTGAACCTGGGAGGCGGAGGTTACAGTGAGCTGAGACAGCGCCATTGCATTCCAACCTGGGCAACAAGAGCAAAGCTCTGTCTCAAAAAAAAAAAAAAAAGAAAAAGAAAAAAAAGAAACCTACCTAGAACCTCAGTTTTACAGATAAAAGTATTACAATCAGGTTTCAGTGTACATAATTGTCAAGAACTACAACCATCATGTAAATCAAGAGGCAACTCTGCTTTTTCCCATGAGTTGACTATTTTGAAAAATCAGATAACCAATGGCAATGAAGATCTGAGATGCCAAAACTACACAACTGTCTCGCTCTGTTTGAGAAGCAGTTATATTCACGTGATTTTCACATAGGCGCTGCACTGCCTATTCCGTGTCCCAGCTTTATTTTCTCCATATGGGGCATTTCTCAACATCCAGCATACTATATCTTTTATTTACTTACCTTATTTGTGAACTCTCTCCTCCCACTAAAATGTAAGTTCCATGACTCAAGTTTTTATAATTTATTGCTATAGCCCCAGTATCCAGTACAGTGTCTAATACATACAAAGGTCAAATAAATATTCATTGATCCAGTATACTATATCTTTTACTTAATTACCTTATTTATGAACTCTCTTCTCCACTAAAATGTAAGTTCCATGACTGAAGTTCTTTTAAATTTACTGCCATAGCCCCAGCATCCAGTAGTGTCTAATACATACAAAGGCTGAATAAATATTCATTGATTCATCTGATTACCTCATGTTTTCTATTATGGTCATGAAAAAGTACCTCCATATTAACATAATAACAACAGGCCGGGCACAGTGGCTCACACTTGTAATCCCAGAACTTTGGGAGACCCAGGCAGGTGGATCATCTGAGGTCAGGAGTTTGAGACCAGCCTGGCCAACATGGCAAAACCCCGTCTCTACTAAAAAATACAAAAATTAGCAGGGCGTGGTGGCGAGCGCCTGTAATCCCAGCTACTCTGGAGGCTGAGACAGGAGAATCACTTGAACCCAGGAGACAGAGGTTGCAGTGAGTCAAGATCACACCACTGCACTCCAGCCTAGGTGAAAGAGCAAGACTGTCTCAAAAAAATAATAATGATAACAACAACAACAACTTCTATTTCTCTGTCATAGTTAGACCATGGTACTGGTTTGTTTTTAATTGTAAGAATACACAGGATATATTAACTAAAAAATATCATGCAGGATAGAAAGGGTAAAATACCGGCTATCTAAAGGGAGTCCTGGGTCTCACAGGACTTGAGAAACACTGGCTCGTGTCCTCATTTTTACTCAGACCTTTTTTTTTGAATGCCACAGTCATAAATCACTTCCTTAACATCTCCAATTAAAGGCCCTACAGACATCACAAACCTAACATGCTGAAATGGAAAATGATCCACCTCAATCTTTACCATCTCCATGGAGTTTCAGAAAACCCAATACTTCAGAAAGCTAGGAGTCATCTTTTAATCTATCTTCAAAATACACCTGGAATTCATCCACTTGTCTGCATTATCAAATCCATCACCTTGGCCCATATCACCTGTTATTTGAACTATTACAGAATCTCCTAACTGCCTGATTTCTACTCTTTCCCCTTCAATCCATTCTCCATATAACAACAGTGCTCATCTTAACAAGGGCTTTTCAATGAATTTAGGGTAAAATTCAAACTGTTAATCATGGCCTTAGTCCTTGCAAGACTGGCTCTTTGATTAACTCTCCAACTTTATCTTATACTACTCTTCCCTTCACTAACTATGTGCCAGCCACAGGCATCTTCTTCACTTCCTAAAACACACCAAATCTCGACATGAGATATCCGGGTTGCCTTCTGTCCACCCACTCCCCTACACACACAAATATGCTCCCTCAGCAGCAGGCTCCTTCTCATCCACTAGATTCTGGGTTGACAAACACTTTTCTCAGGGACCTCCCCTGATAACTCAACCTAAAGTAGGTGTTCCCTGTTGTTCTCTTTCTATTGTTCTCTTTCATGGCACCCATCCCAATTTGTAACTATATATTTAATAATTTATTTACCTTTTTATTTAAATAATTTTAAATACATTTAAAATTTATTTACCTTATTTACCTTTAAATTTATCTGTCTCTCCTACTAAAATATAAGCTGCATTAAGAGCAGGAACCAAGTCTGTCTTACTCACCATGTTTATCCATTGGCTAGACCAGTGACTAGCCCAGAGCCTGGCAAACAGCCGACACTCAATTTGTTCAAAGAAGGAAGTAGTAAGTAACCTGTGAATCAGCCCCTTCATCACCAGCAAAATCCACGTAACTATCAAGGCCTGACAATTTTAACCTAAGAAATGTCCCACAAATCTTCATGTTCAAATCCATTCCTATGCACATTCCCACATATTACCTGGATAATTTTACCACCTTCTTAACCGATCTCCCTGCCTCACTTCCCATCTGTCTAGTCAATCAATAGCATCCCCATTCAGGCCATCCTATAAAGAAACAAACTAATACAAACATGATCTTATTTTATTTCTGCTTTAAAAACTCCCCTGGCCAGGTGTGGTGGCTCAGGTCCATAATCCCAGCACTTTGGGAGGCTGAAGGGGGAGAGGCAGGAGGGTGGCTTGAGGCCGGGAGTTGGAGGCTGCAGTGAGCTGCATTCCAGCCTGGGCAACAGAATAAAACTTGTCTTTAAAAAAGAAAGAAAGAAAAAAAAAAAAAGCTTCCTTATTCCTCCTTATAAATACTACAGAAAAGGAGGTTTTATAGAAAATAGGGCTTTCCAGCCTCATCCTTAACAAGCTCCACTACCCACATCTCTCATACCCTTTCCTCCAGACACATACCAAACTAAGGCAGTTTCCTGAACTTACTATATATCCCATCCTATGCCTGCCTTTGATGTTCCCTTTGCCCGGTAAAATCCTGGGTGTCCTTCAAGGCCAATTTCAAATGTCACTTTCACAGCAAGCCTTTCTCAACCTTCAGAGACAATTGTTTCCATATTCTAATACAATACTCATCACTTTGTCTGGTGAGGCTGTATTAGCAGAGCGGTTAAGAGAACAAACTGTCAGGCTATGGAGGTTTGCAAGCTATGTAACCTTAAGCAAATTATTTACCCTTCCTGGGCCTCAGTTACCTCAACCGTAACATGGGACAATAACAATACTCCTATAGTAGGACTGTTGTGAAAACTAAGAATTTAAAAGTACTTAGCACAGATCAGGCAATTATTAAATTCAACACGTTACCTATTAATTATTAAATAGGCTGTGTGGGTCGATGTCTGAACTACCGGAAAGCAAACACTATGCGCTTCAGTTATTTGTGGATTCCTATTACCTAACATCTGGCACAACAGCACTCAAAAACTTTCTCCAATGAAGTGATGAAGAATCACCATGACAATGAGGAGGGGCAGTGAACTGCAATTATTAGGTTAGAGAACACTTAGGAAACATCAGGAATATTGAGATGAAATCGGGCTATATATTATGATATATCTATCCATCAACTCTAAGCACTAATAGCCCAAATGATTACTGCTCTAATGCTCTGGCTCACCACGCCAATTTTTATTACAATCTTCACTTGGCTTCTTTCAGACTCTGGGTTATTACCTTCCCGGCCCTAGGCCTTTACTAATTTGCATGACTTTTAAACTAATCATTAGACTTAAAAAGCAATTTTGCAATTTAAGTCCATGGCAATTAATTGACTTCCTACCTCAAGGCGCTAAATTACTCTGAAACACCTCATCAGACCTACCAGTCTATGCAAGAGCAATAAGTGTTACAGTTGTGTTTTAGAACGTGCATGGCAGATTCACAAAATGTTAGGCATGTGGGACGCACTGTGGGACTCCAAGTGTCCATAAAGGGATTCACGCACCTTCTTAAACATGATGTCCACCACTCTGGCCATCCCTTCCAAGGGGGTGTGTGTCTCTGTGTGTGTGTGTGTTTCAGTGGCTGTGGGGTCACACTTTGAGATCTCCTGAGTGGCAGGTGGCCTGTTAATGAGTCCTGACATCAGAGTCACCCCGGCATTCGTGTGTGTGTGTGTGTGTGTGTGTGTGTGTGTGTCGGTGGCTGCGCGGCCACGCCTTGGGATCTCCTGAGTGGCAGGTGGCCTGTTAATGAGTCCTGACATCAGGGTCACCCCCGCATGCAGAACAGTACAAGCCTCCCCGCGCAGCGGACTGTGCCGCGGACGCCTGCAAGCCGTGCACCCATCGCACGCACTGAAGTCTCGGCGGTCATCCCTCGTGGGACAGCTGGACAATCACGGCCGACGGGAGGGCAGTCGAGGGGGGAATAGGCTGAGGGGCTGGGGGCGAGGTGGGTAGATCCTTCACAGGGCTTGGCGCTCCCTGTGTTTTGAGGGGCAGGACCCCGCACCAACCTCCACGAAGGCATCAGTCAGGTCACTTGCACGGTCCATCACTGGCAAATGGCGCCCAGCCACGATTTTCACCTTCAGCTTCCCAGGCATGGTCTCGGTTTCGGCCTCTTCTTGGGCTCCTGCAGAAACAAACAAACGAGTCTGCGCCGAGCGCGAGGCCGGCGGGAGAGGGGCGGAGGCGCGCGGGGTAACTGACAGCGAAGCGGCGCGCGGGGGCGCGCGGGGGCGCGCGGCAGTCGCGCCGCAAGTCGCCACTCACTCAGGCAGGAGGAAGGGTGATGTCCCACGCGGGTGCTGAGACCTCATTCCGGAGAGGCGGCCGGAGGAAGGGCTTTGATGGGTTCTTCTGCCCCGGCCCCACAGGGCTGGGACGAGAAGCAAAACCCAGTCAGCATCCCATTGAGCCTGTGCCGCCGCTGCTTGTTTCTCTTCCCCCGCCCTCAAAAATGGCGGCTCTCAGGGCACTGAAGAAAGCATCGATCGTTCGGCGCTCTGCCCACTTGGCGGGGCGAAACTAAACTCGCCGAGGAAAGATAAGGGGCGGGGCTAACTTTGAGAAAGCTGGAGGGCAGGGAAATGGGCCGAGTCCTGCATCATCCACCGAGTCGAGGCTGTGCATAGGTGCGGCGCTGCTTCCCTGGAGGGAAACGCTCCATCTTGCGGGCTGAAGCGCGAGTGCGGCTCTGTGACTTAGCTTCCGGCCGCGGCCTTCCCAGCTGCCAACGCCGCTTTTCGGATGGGCTGTGACAGATGGAGTAGCAGCGAAGACTGCTAGAAGAGCGTTTTCAGTCGGCGTTTAGTGACCCCTTTAGTGATTCGTAAAACCAAATTAGCTGGTTTCTACTTGGAAGGGGTACAGTTGCGTGTGGTGGTTTCAGTTTTCTATGAAATAGAGTTAGATGGCGGGGCGCAGTGGCTCACGTCTGTAATCCCAGCACTTTGGGATGCGAGGCGGGCGGATCACCTGAGGTCAGGAGTTCCATACCAGCCTGGACAACATGGCGAAACCCCGACTCTACTAAAAATGCAAAAATTAGCTGGGCGTCATGGCAAGTGCCTCTAATTCCAGCTACTCAGGAAGCTGAGGCAGGAAAATCGCTTGAACCTGGGAGGCGGAGGTTGCAGTGAGCCTAGATCACTCCTCTGTCTCCAGGAAAAAAAAAGAAAAGAAAGAAATAGAGATACCAGGCACATCTCGAATAGTGAAATAAATATTATTTGGTGAAATTTTGTATTCAGTCATAGGCACTTGTATTGTTTACTGGGTCACAGATATTACTGTGGGCGGGGTGGGGGAGGTCACCTTGAAATCCAAAGTCGCCTCTTGAAATAAAGTTTCTGCTGGTGGGTGCGGTGGCTCAGACTTGTAATCCCAGCACTGTGGGAGGCTGAGGCAGGAGGATTGATTGAGGCCAGGAGTTCGAGACCAGCCACATGGAGAAGGGGCAACATAGTAAGACCCCTTCTCTACAAGAAATGCAAAAATTAGCTGGGCCAGTGGTTCCTCTGTGGTCTCAGCTACCTAGGAAGCTGAGGTGGGAGAATCTGGGAGAATTGCTTGAGCCCAGGAGTTTGAGGCTGCAGTGAGCTGTCATCTCACCACTGCATCCCAACCTGGGCAACAGAGTGAAACCATGTCTCTTAAAAGAAACTTTTTTAATTAAAAAAAAAAAGGTTTGCCCTGCACTCTTAGATCGTCACAGTGTTTTTCTTAAGCATCCGCAAGCCTAAAGATAAGACCTACAGTAGTAGCAGAAGTTCAGTACTTCCTACCATGGAAAGTATAGTCAAGCACAAGAAATGAACCCGGAGAGCATTAAACATCTTGAAGCATTGACTCAACTAGACATAAAGTAAGGTGTTATCTACAGGCTCAGACTACATTAGGGAAATGGAGGCACACACAGGATATAACATAAACCAGTACTTACCAAATATCAAAATCAGCATTAACAGTATACCCAGTATCAACAAAATCAGAGCTCATGCCGGCTGAAAGATTATAACCTTTCATTCCTAAGTGAAGATATCTGTATGATCTTTTTAACTTCAAAAATACTCAATAGAGTAGATTAAATACTCCAAACAGTAGTGATCCCGAATTATCTTTTCATGACAAAAATTCCTTCTATGACAGGAATATTGTTCACATAAGTGAGAAGTTGAACTCCTACAGAGAAAACGACTTCCTCAAAATAAAAATCTAAAAACATCGCTTGCTTTTTGGACTAGAGAAACTTTTATCAATTCGAACTATGTCAAAGGATAGGGGTCATAGGTCCCATGCAAATTTCCTTAGGTCCACCTGCAGCTTTTTCTGGAGTCTGACTCTACCCTTAAAATACCCTTGCCAAAATTCTGAAGGTTGGCTACACTGTGTGATCAAGGTTATTTATTTATTTTGAGACAAGGTCTCTGTCACCCAGCCTGGAGTGCAGTGACAGGATCATAGCTCACTACAGCCTCAATCTTCTGGGCCAAGCGATCCTCCCCTCAGCCCACCAAGTTCCTGGGACTACATGCACACACCACCTTGCTCTGCTAGTTTTTTTAATTTTTTGTAGAGATGGAGTCTCCCTGTATTGCCCAGGCTGGTCTCAATCCTGGCTTAAGCCATCCTCCTGCCTTGGCCTCACAAAGTGCTGGGATTACAGGCATGAGCCATCTTGCCCGGCATGATCAGTGTTGTTTGTTGTATTTGGTGGTAGGGTTGAAACGGTTTTTGTGATAAAATCGAAGTATTACCATATTACCAACTCATTTTTAAAAATATGAAATGTATAAAGAAAAAAACTAGAAAAATGAAGTTTAGCACCAATATTAATGGAAAATAATGCATTGCGTTACAAAATGTAATGTAAAAAAAATTTGCAAATTGCACAATTAGAGGTTAGCAATCTCAGCCTCCTAATTAGATACTTGTACATACTTGTTGCCTTAGGCTTCATCAACAAGAGATTATAATTAAGATGCTTCCTGAAAACTATTTTTAGTAGACTTAAGCCTGACTTCAGTTGAACTGTTTCCTAATAATTGTTCTCGTTTGTTTTAATTAATGCTGGGAACAGTGCTAACTTTCCTGACAAATCTACCATAATGTGACTCCTGATTACCTTCTTTAGCTTCATACCCTGCCACTCTTTGCATTTTAAATTAACAATAACAAGAGTTAACATGTATTATTGGCTTGCTGCATGCTAGCTACTGAATTCAGTTTCACAGCTTTTAAGGCTCTCTAAAATCCTGAGGTAGGAATTATCAGCCTTCATTTTATAAATGAGAAAATTGTGGGTTTTCAAAGCTGTGGTGATTACCCAAGGTCACAAAGCTGCTAATGATAGAGGCAGGTTTTAAATCTAGACAATGTGATTCCAAGAACCCACCTCTTTAAAGATTACATATAGTTTTCCAAAAAACTATACTTTTCCTTCTTCCTGGAGTATCTCTCTCATAGTCATCCTACCAAACACGTATGAATTCATAACTCAGTTCAAAAGTCAATCCTCTGTTTCTTTTTAGAGCGTATAAATCTTTTGCCTTTTACAGAAGTCACTTCTACGTCTTCTCTGATCTCCTTCCTAATAAATATGCTCTTCACTCTCACCTATGCTACTACTAAATCTAATACATTGATTATTATACTTTCCATGCAATAATTATGTATCCATCTCTCCCCCCCACCCACTAAACCACGAGCACTCTGAGGGAAGGGATTGCTTCTTACTCATCTCTCAATTCTCAGTTCTTTGCCTTGTGCCCTTCATGTGATCAACAAATTATTGTGGAATTAAATTAACAGTTAATATGCATGCTATTACTACTTGGATCGCTCTTCTTTACTGGCTTCCTGAAATGTTCCTGTTAATCTTTCCCATTCTTTCAAGGTTAAATTTCTCAAGGGTTGTCAGTACTTAATGCCCTCTCCTCACTTCCTAAGCACTCCAAAAACTATTAATATCTGGGTTTAGCCACCACCATTCTACAAAAGCAGCTTTCACTAATGCCATCAATAACCTCTGGTTGCTAAATGCAATGGACACTTTTTAGTTTTAAGTTTTTGTTTTTGAGATGGGGTCTTGCTATGTTGCCCAGACTGGTCTCAAACCCTTGGGCTCACGCAGTCCTTCTGCCTCAGCCTCCCAGGTTGCTGAGACTACAGGCACGTGCTACCATGCCTGGCTTCAGTTTTTTATTTACATGACTCTCAGTAGCATTTGATGCTGTTGACCACGCTCTCCTTAAAATAATCTTCCTTTTGGTATTCAGAAACCAAGCTTCTCTTACCTATTCTGGTTTATACATCTGTCTTCTCAGCCTACTCCCTGTCCTTAACTATTAAATATGTGTTTTTCTCAGGTTCAGTTTTTGTCTCTATTCTCTTCCAACTGTACTCTCTCCCTAGGTGATCTCATCCATGCTCATAATTTTAATTTCCATCTGTTTAGCCAAGGACTCTCAAATCGTTATCTTTAGTCTATAACTCACTTCTGGGATCTTGACCCATATATGCAACTGCCAAGTTACTATTTCCATTTGTAGTATCAAAGTGACCTCAAATGTCAAGATGTCCAAAACTGACCTGATTTTCTTTGCCTTTCCCATAACCACAACCACCACAATGACAACAACAACAACAACAAAAGACCTGGTGGTCTTCTACTAAACAGCAACACCAACTACATAGTCAATTGCTCAAGCCAGAAACTCACTGATTTTAAGTTTGAAGGTGGGCTGGGATTAGAAGTATAATTATACAAATGACAACTTGGGCTCAGTTCAGTTACTTTCGCTTTGATTTTTTTTTTCCTTTGGGACAGGGGCCCACTCTGTTACCAAGGCTAGAGTGCAGTGGCAAGATCACAGTTCACCGCAGCCTCAATCTCCCAGGCTCCCAGCCTCAATCCTCCCAGGAGGATCCTCCAGCCTTAGCCTCCTGAGTAGCTGAGACTATAGGCGCACACCACCACATCTGGCTAATTTTTATATTTTGGTAGAGATGAGGCCTCCCCATGTTGCCTAGGCTGATCTCAAACTCTTGGGCTCAAGTGATCCGCCTGCCTCATCCTCCCAAAGTGCTAGGAATGCATGTGTGAGCCACCGTGTGGCCCACTTTTGCTTTGATTAAGGAGTAAAAATGAGATAAGTAGGCATCTAGGTAAACTCATCATCTTGTTAGTTCCCTTATATCTCATGAGGGCATACCTAATGCACCATGGGCATAAGGACCACATCAAGTAAAATATTCTCTAAATTGGAAGATTATTACAGTGAAAGACATTGCTTTTTTTAGGAGTTTTGCTCTTGTTGCCCAGGCTGGAGTGTGGTGGCACAATCTCTGCTCAATGCCACCTCTGCCTCCCAGGTTCAAGTGATTCTCCTGCCTCAGCCTCCCAAGTAACTGGGATTACAGGCACCTGCCACCACACCCAGCTAATTTTTGTATTTTTAGTAGAGACGGGGTTTCACCATGTTGGTCAGGCTAATCTCAAACTCCTGACCTCAGGTGATCCACCCAACTTGGCCTCCCAAAGTGCTGGGATTACAGGCGTGAGCCACCACACCCGGCCCACATTGCTTTTTATCAGTGCCTATCAATGCACTCAGTGAGTTATGGTACTGAGATATAAATAGGCAGACACTTCCTTATTGTGTTAGCACCAAAACAAGTTCCCCTTATTCATGCTGGTACTGCAAAGCCTGCAGGTTTTCCATTTATGTCTACATAAGGGCTTTGTGGAAACTCTAGTC
Source organism: Macaca mulatta (assembly GCF_049350105.2). Lineage (NCBI taxonomy): Eukaryota > Metazoa > Chordata > Mammalia > Primates > Cercopithecidae > Macaca > Macaca mulatta. The sequence goes on from NC_133416.1 coordinate 24,929,623, forward strand.
TGAACTGACACTTAACCTTTGACTCTTCCTCACCCCTGACCAATTACTCCTGTACTCCCAGCACTTTGGGAGGCCATGGCGGGTGGATCGCTTGAGATCAGGAGTTCAAGACCATCTTGACCAACATGGCAAAACCCCGTCTCTACTAAAAATACAAAAATTAGCCAGACATGGTGGTAGGCACCTGTAATCCCAGCTACTCAGGAGGTTGAGGTACGAGAATCATTTGAGCTCAGGAGGTGGAGGCTGCAGTTAGCTGAGATTGCGCCACTGCACTCCAGCCTGGAAAACAGAGTGAGACTGTCTCAAAAAAACTTAAAAATAAAATTAAAATTAAACTCTATGGCTTCTCCACCTTGTGTTAGCTTATCACCTAGTGCTAGATTGTTCCATTTTAATTAAACATTATCTACAAACTTAAGGAGGTCCCAGTTCACCTCAGTTCATGGGATCCAGGTTGTACTCCTGACTCTTAAAATTTTTAACCCCAAAATTTTAATCCAACACTACATATTTTCTCTTATGCACACCCCTTTCCCTTTGCCAATTAGATGGCACTAATAATTAGAGTTTTTATAGTCCTATAAGCCATTATCTTCACAGAGGCACTAACTGTAACGTTAATTAGATTAATTAAATTGACATGTAATTTCCCAACCCACTTGTTAACTTCCAGTCTTTCCCTGTTGTTAGAGGAGCAATCTAATAACATGCCCAATGTACCTTGAAAAGAAAAGCTAGATATATTTGCTAAATCTGTAAAGACTAGGATACCGTGACCCTTCAGCTGAACTCGCTATGCACTAGCGTCATTTAAAGGAGTGCTGACAAGTGGGCAGTTACAAATTACTGCAACTGATGGGAAGAGCAAGTGAGCTGAATCCATGGCTAATGTCCCTATACAGCCCACGCAATATGGCACCTATCCAGTTTGTTCCAGACAGCTGCAGAAGAGAATTCTAAACTTGCTACAGGTTGTGTTGCTTCCCACAGAAGGAGTAGCTTCACACATTACAGGTCACACATCATGCAGGCAGCTCCTGCAGTTCAGATGAGGTGAAGTGGAAATTTTAGCTCTAAGTAGCAATACTTATGGGAAACATATTAGAATGAGAAAAATCAATACAGGTCTTCTAATTCTAAAGCTATTGGGGCTTTAGTATCTTTAATACTAAAGATGCATACCCTGGAACTTTAGTCATTACTTCTGCCCCTTGCGGCTTGGTTACCGGGCCCTCAGTGTCTTGCCTCATATTTGAGCAAATAAACCTACAATCCCCAGCTAAAGGAGATTTGCTCAAACATCCCCTGATACATACTGCCTAGCTTGAAACTCTTCAGTGGCTGTCTACTGCTATTAAGATAAAAACCAGAATTTCCAGGGTAGACCATAAGACTCTATGATCTGGTCCCTATCTACTTTATTAGCTTTATTTCACAGGACTCTCCAACTGCCCTATTCCAACTATATTGGTCTTATTTCAATTGCATAAAAACCACCATATTCCATTTCTTAATCATTGACGTTGGGATAACTGGATAGCTAGATGAAAAAATGAAAAATTGAATGTTACTCATAATATTTGGAACTTATATCACAGAAAAAGAATTAATATATAAAGGGCTGATATATAAAGAGCTTCTAAAAGAGCTAAAAATCCTTTTGAAAGATAGACAAGAAATATAAACAGGTGAGTCACAGAAAAAGAAAGTCAAATGGTCCTTTACCATGTAAAGAGATGCCATAATAAAAGAGATGCAAATTGATCTTATAACGTTGTATATTTTTTGCATATTAGGTACAAATCCAAACATTTGACAACATACTCTGTTGAAAAGGCTGTGGAGAAATACACACCCTCATATGTTTCAGCTCAGCATGCAAATGATACAACCCCTATAGAGGAGAATTTGCCAATATCTAGCCCAATTAGGTATGGATTTGTGCCTGATCCAATAATTCTACTTCCAGGAATCTATCCCAAAGAAACACCAGCAAAAACACAAAAAGTTGTGTGCACAGGGGTATTAATGGCAGCACTCTTTGACATAGCAAAAAGACTAGGAACAATGCATATGCCTACCATAAAAAGATTGGTTGAATAAACCGTGATTTTGCATATTTGAATAATATTCAGCCATAAAATAAATATCTACATATGACTATGGTGTAATCACCAGGGTTTACTAGGTAAACATTAAAAAACAAGCTTATTTAGAGAAAAAAAAGCATCTTTTATCTAAGAAAGGAGTGGACAAATAATATAGAGAAATCTACTTGTATGTATTATTTTTAAATGAAGGATAAACAAAAATGGTTATCTATGGGGGGCAGAGAGGACAGAGGGAGTAAAAAAGTAATGAAGCTAAACTTTTCTAAATGTACCTTGTTCGATCATATGTATCAAACATATTTGGAAGCATGTAAGTGATTTATAGCATTTGATATGGTTTGGATTTGTGTCCCTGCCCAGATCTCATGATGAATTGTAATCCCCAGTATTGGGGGAGGGGTCTGGTGAGAGGTGATGGGATCATGGGGGCAGCTTTCCCCCATGCTGATCTCATGATAGTGAATGAGTTCTCACGAGATCTGGTTGTTTAAAAGTGTGTGGCACCACCCTGCCTTCACTCTCTTCCTCCTTCTCTGATCATGTGAGGCGTGCTCCTTTCTCTTTGCCTTTTGCCATGATTGAAAGTTTCCTAGGACCTCCCCAGCCATGCTTCCTGTACAGCCTGCATAACCATGAGCCAATTAAACCTCTTCTCTTTATAAATTACCCAGTTGCAGATAGTTCTTTATGGCAATGCGAGAACAGACTAATGCATCATTATAAAGTAAAATAAATGAAAATAAAATTTTAATTGAAAATAAAATTTTAATTGAAAACAAAATGAAATAAACTTAACAAGGTAGAGATATGGAAAATTAACCATACAGAAAAGAATTATTTTAAGTTATTTTGCAATATAGGAATTTATCTATACATCCCTACTGGGAAATAGCCTAAGGACAAAAGTAACTACAAAAAAAAACTTAAACTGTTTTTTTTTAATCATACTGCTAGTAATAATGCCAGTATTATATATCTGTAATTTTAAATATATATATATATGTATGTATATATATAGAGAAAGAGTGTTCACACAATTATTTCAATCTTATCAGGAACCAAGATTTTCAGGGTTAGAAAAAAAGAGATACCATATAAAAATTAAATAAATACAGTCATCCTAATTCACAGTTAGAAATAACATTATGAACAGTATGAATTTATAATATATTTTCTCTTTTCTTTTTCTTTTTTTCTCCTTTTGTGGCCGGTCTTGCCTTGTCACCCAGACTGGAGTACAGTAGTGCAGTGGTACAATCACAGCTCACTGCAGTTTCAACCTTCTGGGCTCAAGTGATCCTCCCAGCTTAGCCTCCCAAGTAGCTGGAACAACAGACACACACCACCACACCCAGCTAACTTTAAAAAAAAAAATGGGATCTTACCATGTTGCCCAGGCTGGTATGGAACTCCTGGGCTCAAGCAATCCTCCTGCCTTGGCTTCCCAAAATGCTGGGATTATAGGCATGATGTTTTATTTATGTATTTAAGTTTTTTCTAATGGTATTCATGGAAATGTCTTAAAATATTTACCGAGAAGTAAATGAATTCACCCAGTGAGGAGATTGTGGCCTCTACAATAAATGCTATTTCCTACATAAAAGAACCAAGACATGTCTGTAGAGAAAAGGCTAATTGGAAGACTAGAGCAAGATGAGTTGATTATACTGGAAAGCAAGGAATCTATCCAAGACTAATAGGGTCACAACAAAGGAACACAGGAGCCAATAAAAGAGGCTCCCAGTGTCCAGAGATGGAGCAATTTGAGCATCAAGAAGATCAATACCTGCAATGAATTGGAACATGTCAAATTGGTAATAATCCAGAGTTCATAATGATATTAACAACAACTACTACTACAGACATTATTGGGGGAACCCACCCCCAACATTTCAATGTAGGTTCTTTCTATTTTCCATAAGTGTTGGCCAGCTGAGAAATAAAGAGAGATAGTACAAAGAGAGGAATTTGACAGCTGGGCCACCGGGGGTGACATCACATATTGGTAGGACCGTGATGCCCACCTGAGCCTCAAAACCAGCAAGTTTTTATTAAGGATTTCAAAAGGGGAGGGGGTGTAAGAACAGGGAGTAGGTACAAAGATCACATGCTTCAAAGGGCAAAGAGCAGAACTACTAACAAGGTTCTAACAAAGATTACATGTTTTGAAGGAACAGGACAAAGGGCAAAAGCAGAACTAATAAGGGTGCAACAAAGATCTCAAGGCAAAGGGCAAAAGCAGAACTACTGATAAGGGTCTATGTTCAGCAGTGCAAGTATTGCCTTGATAAATGTCTTAAATAACAGAAAACAGGGTTTGAGAGCAGAGAACCAGTCTGACCACAAATTTACCAGGGCGGAGTTTTTCCCCACCCTAGTATGCCTAAGGGTACTGCAGGAGACCAGGGCGTATCTCAGTCCTTATCTCAACCGCATAAGACAGACATTACCAGAGCGGCCATTTATACACCTCCCCCCAGGAATGCATTCCTTTCCCAGGGTATTAATATTAATATTCCTTGCTCAGAAAATAATTTAGTAATTTAGTGATATCTTCCCTACTTGCATGTCCATTTATAGGCTCTTTGCAAGAAGAAAAATATGGCTCTTTTTGCCCGACCCCCCCAGGCAGTCTTCCCTTGTTCCTTAAAAATCACTGTTATTCTGTTCTTTTTCAAGGTGCACTGATTTCATATTGTTCAAACATACATGTTTTACAATCAATTTGTACAGTTAACACAATTATCACAGTGGTCCTGAGGTGACGTACATCCTCAGCTTACAAAGATAACAGGATTAAGAGATTAAAGACAAGCGTAAAAAATTATGAAAGTATTATTTGGGAACTGACAAATGTCCATATTAAAATGAAATCTTCACAATTTATGTTCCTCTGCTGCAGCTCCAGCCGGTCCTTCCTTTCAGGGTCCCTGACTTCCCGCAACAAGAAATGACCAACAAGCCAGAGATGGTGGCTCACGCCTGTAATCCCAGCACTTTAGGAGGCCAAGATGGGTGGATCACGAGGTCAGGAGATTGAGACCATCCTGGCTAACACGGTGAAACCCCATCTCTACCAAAAATGCAAAAATATTAGCCAGGCATGGTGGCGGGTACCTGTAGTCCCAGCTACTCGAGAGGCTGAGGCAGGAGAATGGCGTGAACCTGGGAAGCGGAGCTTGCAGTGAGCTGAAATCACATCACTGCACTCCAGCCTGGGTGACAAAGCGAGACACCATCTCAAAAAAAAGAAAAAAAAAAAAAAAGAAATGACAAACAAAACTTATTGATCCCTTTGGAGAATGCCGGGAAACCAATACATTATTCTAAAAACAGAAACAACAAAAAGAATGAATCAAGTGTTTATCTTGCCCTTCCTGGAAGAACTGCACCTCAGGGTAACCTAAGGAAATAGTTGATGAGAGAAAGTTTTTCTATATAGAAATATTGTACTTAATAAATGAAGAAGAATTGGTAAAATTAAAATATCACATGTCTGCAACCCCTAATGAAATATTGGGTTCAGCCAATGGTGATTAGTGGTTGTTGACATCACAGAAACAGAACCAAGCTTATGTGTCTCCTGACTTGATGCAATAGTACAAACACAATACTTCCCATGATGTATTCCTTCTTTAAAAAAAAAAAAATTGAAACTGAATTGAATCAAACCTCATACCTATTTGCCAATTTTATTAAAAATACAGTAGACAGAGGAGCATGTTAAATAACACCATTGGGATGCAATCCGGAAGATCTAAAATAAAGACAATTCTGTAAACAAATTCATGTTTCTTCAACAAATACATTGCAAGAAAAATAAAGAACTGGATAAACGTTTTATATTTTAAAAGATTTAAGACATAGTTCAACCAAAGACAATGTTTGAATCCTGATTGGATCCTTCTGTTAACAAACCATAAGATAATTTCTGAGACAATCAGGGAAATTTTAATCTTGCCTGGATATTTGATAATATTTATTGTTAAGTTTTTAGGCATAGCATCTGTGTTGTAAAGTGACAATTGTGGCCACAGGAAAAGTACCTACAGCCTCTAGTTGCTGAGAGGAATTCCTAGCTGATAGCCAGCAAGGAAATGGGACATCCGTTCCACAACCACAAGGGACTGAATTGTGATAAGTGTACCACTGAACTTGGAAGCAGATATTTTTCTCCAGAGCCACCAGATAAAAACCCAGTCTGACTAACACCTGACTTAAGCTTGTAATACCCTAAGCAGGTGACCCAGTCACACCATGCCAGACTATTAAAACAGTTGGTGGGTTATAGGATGGGAGAGAAACAGGTGATTGTGTAATGACTTCTCCCTTTGAGAATCAGCATACTGAAATTACACTGTTAAATTAGGTGTTGTGGTCTGAATGTGTCCCTCCAAAAATCATATGTTGAAACTTAATCTCTGATGTGATAATATTAAGAGATGGGGCCATTGTAGTGATGTGGAACCCTCACGAATGGGATTAGTACCCCTATAAAAGAGGCCCCCAACAACTATCTTGCCCTTCCACCTCAAGTGCACAGAGAGAAGATGTCATTCTGTGAACCAGGAAGGAGGCCCTCACTAGATATCAAATCTGCCAGTGCCTTGAGGCTTCCCAGCCTCCAGAACCATAATAAATAAATATCATTTATAAGTTACCCAGTTTATGATATTTTGTTATATCAGCTGAATGGAGTGAGACATAGAGCATTACAAAGACTCACAACAAAAGGAAAATAGGAATAAAATGTCATGTGTTCCTGACTTGTGTTTGAGTCATATTCAACAGTAGCAGGCCAAGTACAGTCCCACTCAATTCACCACTGTCATGAATAAAAACTTCTCATAGCTAGCACATATGTCATTTCTAAGTATGTGTCTTACTATGTAAAAAACATATAAGCCTATGTTAAACTTCAGGTTTTCTTTTCTTCTTCTTCTTCTTCTTTTTTTTTTGAAACAGAGTCTCTCTCTGTTACCCAGGCTAGAGTACAGTGGTGTGATCTCGGCTCACTGCAACCTCTGCCTCCCAGGTTCAAGCAATTCTCCTACCTCAGCCTCACCCGAATAGCTGTGATTACAGGCCTGCACCACCACACCCAGCTAATTTTTGTATTTTTAGAGACACGGTGTCACCATGTTGGCCAGGTTGGTTTTGAACTCCTGATCTCAGGTAATCCACCTCGGCCTCCTAAAGTGCTGGGATTACAGGCGTACACCACCACACCCAGCTAATTTTTGTATTTTTAGAGACAGGGTGTCACCACGTTGGCCCGGTTAGTTTTGAACTCCTGATCTCAGGTAATCCGCCTCAGCCTCCTAAAGTGCTGGGATTACAGGCGTACACCACCACACCCAGCTAATTTTTGTATTTTTAGAGACAGGGTGTCACCATGTTGGCCAGGTTGGTTTTGAACTCCTGATCTCAGGTAATCCACCTCGGCCTCCTAAAGTGCTGGGATTACAGGCGTACACCACCACACCCAGCTAATTTTTGTATTTTTAGAGACAGGTGTCACCACTTTGGCCAGGCTGGTCTTGAACTCCTCACCTCAGGTAATCCTCCTCGGCCTCCTAAAGTGCTGGGATTACTGGCATAAGCCACTGTGCCCGGCCCAGAATTTCTTAATTACTTTACCCTCTCTTGTTTTATTGCTTCATTTGCTTCTCTGAAGAAAGTAGGTTTCTCATTACTGTCAAGGTAACTGCTTCCCCCTGCAGTGTTCATGGGATTCTTAGAAAAAAGCCCACTCTGTGTCCTTTATGTTTTTATTTTTTCTTAACAGGAAGGCAAATTTGGTTGCATTTTAAGCTTAATAGTCATCATTTTAAACATAATTGTAGTATAAACACACAATCCAAACCCTCTTTGACTGAGAAATCACATTTATTTATTCACTCAACAAATGTCTGTTGAGCTCCAACTGTGTATCTTTAAGTAAAGTTCTGAGGATACAAAAGAACGAGATCCCAGTCAAAGGAACTTACCACCTAGAGGTAGAGATGGGCTCATAACCAGGAAATGCAATGCAACACAGCGAGTGCTGAGTAAGAGGCAAGAACAGGAAATTGTGGGAACATTTGGGAAGAGCATCTAATATAATTTGAGGGGACCAGGAAAGGCATTCCAGAGGAAGTGTATTAATTTCCCATTGCTGCTGTAACAAATTACCAGAAATTTAATGACTTAAAATAACACAAATGTATTAACTTGCAGCTCTGGACATTGAAAGTCCAAGATCAAGGTGTCAGTAGGGCTGCATTCTTTCTGGAGGCTGTAAGCAATAGTGTGTTCTTTGCCTTTTCTGACTTCCAGAGGCTGCCTACATTCCTCATGGCCCCCTGCCAGCAATGGCATCACTCTGACCTCTCTGCTTCCATCATCGTATCTTCTCTCTCACTCTGATCTCCCTGTCTAACTCTTGTAAGGGCCTTTGTAATTACAATGGGTCCATTCAGATAATACAAGGATAACTTTCCTATCTCAAATTCTGAACCTAATCACAACTGCGAAATCATTTTACCATGTTAGGTAACAGGTTCCAGGGATTGGGATGTGAATGCCTTAGGGGAGCCACTAATCCACCTACTGCAGGAAGTAACCACAGCAGGAGAATGGAGAGTTTTCCAAGGAGGGGAAATGTAGAAAAGCATAAAAAGATTTAGGGGAAGGGAACTGTGAAACTTTATAGCTTAGTGACTGACGTGGTTTGGATGTGTGTCCACTCCAAATCTCATGCTGAAGTGTGATCCCTAATGTTGGAGATGGACCTAGGGGGAGGCATTTGGGTTATGGGAGCAGATCCCTCATGAATGTCTTGGTGCTGTCCTCATGGTAGTGACTGCGTTCTCTATGAGTTCACGTGAGAGCTGGTTGTTTTTAAAAGAGCATGGCATGACACTTACCTCTCTCTCTGTCTCTTGTTCCCTCTCTTGCCATATGGTATGGCAGCTCCCCCTCTGCCTTCCACCATGATTGTGAGCTTCCTGAGGTCTCACTAGAAGCTGTGCAGATGTTGATACCATGCTTGCACAACCTGCAGAATTGTAAGCCAAATAAATTTCTTTCTAAAATAAATTCCCAACCTCAGGTAACCCTTTATAGCAATGTCTTTGGCTATAAAATAATATAGAAATAATATAATAGCATCTATATCACCTCATCATATAGAATGAAATAATACATGGGAAGCTCTAAGAACATTATGTGTTCATTCTGTGTCTGTACATAATGTTAGCCATGGCAATGACATATATAGGAAAAAGAGGAAATCCAAAATAGAGACTGAAATAGAAAGCAGGGACCAGAACAAGATTGATCTTGGTGAGGTCTCGTTGAATTAACCTGAGGGGAATACTTTGATGAATTTTAAGCAGGAATGTGGCATGATTACTTACGTATTTTATTTGACTGGCTGCCTGGCTAAATGGAAAACAGATTGAGGGAGACAAGACTGGAGGGAGGAGAAGGGCTAGGACAAAAGTGAAGTGAGGACAGCACTTGCTTTTTGTGCACACCTTAAGGAGGCACCAAACTATTTGGGTATCAAGATAAATGAAATTTTAATGCAATATTTTACAAAATCAAATTAACACAAAAATCAATGATGAACAATTTAGGAAAATTTAAATAAAGCAGGATTATTAGGGAGCTCATTGAAAGGAAGTTCTAATAATCCAAGTCAGAGATGATGAGAGCCTAAAGTAGAGGGGTAGCACTGGATACGAAGATAGTCGGACAGACTAAGGAAACCTATGGAAGGAGTTGGGTAAGGAGAGGGGCTGGTAATATCTTTTACTGAGAGAGTTACACAAAAGCAGGAAGAAGTTTACCTGGCAGCATGGGCAGAATGTGTCAAGGAGGAAATTCAGTTCTATTTTGCGCATCTTGAGCTTAAGAAGCCTCTGATTCATTCAGCTGGAGATTCTAGTCAGCAGTTGAAATATATAACCACAATGAAGCAAAACCTGGAACCTATAAACATCTCCAGCTTTTCTATTTCTTATATGTTAACCTCTAAATTTCTTCACTAATGTTTTCTTCCCAGTTCCTGACCGGTTCTTTGGGAGGAAAGAAAAGGATCTTAAAGGACCTAAGTCCTTGGGGTATAGAAGCAAAAGTTGGGAGCTAATTTTTGGAAGGGAGAGGACAAGAGAGTGTCAGGCATGAGTTAAAGTGACTGATCTTCCCTTTGTCCCTGAACCATTTCCAGATCATTACATTTTTACTGTCATTGTTTCTTTATGTTCATAACATCAGCTGTGTCAACCTCTAATCTCTATCGGTGCTGTCACTTACTGACAATGTGGCCATTTTCTCTTTCTCATCAAAGACTTTGACCCCTTGGATGTGCCACACACTACATCGTAAAATTGCCTAAACTCTTTCACTCTTACGTCATACGTTCAAACATGCCTCTCTAGGACTTTAATGTTCCAACTCTTCCCTCAATTATTCCTATTATATTGGTTCCTTGAGCTCATAAACACTTAATAGAGCTGGGCGCAGTGGCCGGTAATCCCAGAACTTTGGGAGGCCGAAGTGGGTGGATCACCTGAGGTCAGGAGTTCGAGACCAGCTTGGCCAACATGGTGAAATCCCGTTTCTACTAAAAATAGAAAAATTAGCTGGGTGTGGTGGCAGGTGCCTATAATCCCAGCTACTGTGGAGGCGGAGGCAGGATAATTGCTTGAACCCGGTAGGCGGAGGTTGCAGTGAGTCATCTCACCATTGCACACCAGCCTGGGCAACCAGAGCCAAGAGCAAGACTCCATCTCAAAAAATAAAAAAATAAAAAAAATACTTAATGGCCCTTGATCCCCTTGACTGGATGTCTATCAGCACCTTTCCGCCTTACCTCCCACCCCTATTCAGATAACACTAAAGTGACCTGTCTTTTCAACCATTTTTGTGCCAATATCCTCACTTTCCATGCTGTATCTGAAACAACCATCTTTTGGGGGTCTGATAGATCCCCAAATCTGAAAGCATAAGAGCAGTTTGTGCACTGCACAAAAGCACCCAGCAAAGGGGACAAATGGAAAAAAAACTAAAGCTTTGTTCAGAGTCCTGGGGTAGATCTGTCCTGAGCAGGTACCTTTCTCTAATTTGCCCCAAAGTTTAGGGCAAAGGTTTACAAACTACGGACCCCACAGACCAATCAACCTACTGCCTATTTTTGTATGGCCCAGAAGCTAAGAATTGTTTTTATGTTTTTAAACAGTTGAAAAAAATCAGTGAAAGAGTAATGTTTTGTGACATAAAATGTCATGCCACAAAATTCAGATTTCAGTGAATATAAGTGTTACTGGAACACAGCCATGCTCATTTGTTTATATATTATCTATAGCTGATTTTATACTACAAAGGTAGAGTTGAATAGCTGTGATTGAAACTGTATAGCCTGCAAATCCTAAAATATGTACTATCTGGCTCTTTACAGGAGAAGTTTGCCTACTTCTGGTCTAGCAGGTTTATTGTCTACTTTCTCTGTACTAATACCTGGGCTCTTAAATATTTGCTAGAGAAAATCCATCAATCATATAGATTGGTGCCACAATACATTCATAATTTCTAACCCCACCTGGCAAGTCAACATTACCTGGAAACCCTCTAATTTTCCTCGTTAGCTCTCTCTCCTCATTTCTTCAGCCTTTCACGTTTCCTACTCTTCTAAGCCTCCGAAACACTTCACCCCCTCATTTCAAAAGAAGCTTCACTCCTACTTCAAAGTGAAAATAGAAACTATCAGATTGACACTCCCTCAGTTCCTGCTACTGCACCTACAAATTTGCCCACAACTGCCTTCATCCTTTATTTACTACCTCTTGTTTCAGAAGTGGGAACTTTTCACTCATTTAAAGCAATTTCTTCAACCAGTGCCATGAGTCAACTTGACTGGTTAATTGATACCCAAATAGCTGATAAAACATTTCTGGGTGTGTCTGCGAAGGTGAAAAGAGATTAGCATTTGGCTCAGCAGACCCAGTAAAGATTATCCACCCTTGCCAATGTAAGCAGGCACCATCCAATCCCTTGAGGGCCCAGATAGAACAAAAAGGCAAAGAAAAGGCAAATTCTCCCTGTCTTGTGTAGCCGAAAAAACCATCATCCCCTGCCTTGGCATATCAGAGTTCCAGGCTCTCAGGACTCATACCAGCAACCCCGATACACATACCCTACTTGTCCCCGGCTTTTAGGCTTTTGAACTGAGAGTTACAGTGTTGGCTCCCCTGATTCTCAGGCTTTTAGATTCAGACTGAATTACACTATTAGCTTTCTTGGTTCTCCAGCTTGCAAAACAGCATATCATTCTACTTCTTGTCCTCCATAATCACATGAGCCAATTCCCATAATAAATCCTCTCATATGTCTATCTTTCTATGTATCCTATTAGTTGTAATTCTCTAGAGAACCTTAACTAATACGGATTTTATTAACAAGAGTGATTCTAGATAAATAAAATTTTAAAAATGAGTTTTCTGAATTGGTTTTGGGGTTTCTGGAACTGGCTCTTAAATCTGTTTAGATCTAAAAATGCTAAGGATCTCATTTCCATAGTAAAGAAAGCACTAATAGTCCATGTTGTGAACTATTTATAGAAATATGCAAAATATCTGCATTGGATACTCCTAATCAACCCCTTACAAGAGGCAAGGAGGTGAGTAACTCTGTATGTGATAGTTTCAAATATTGTTGTAAAACTGAAAAATATAATGATGTTGATTGGTTGCTACTAATGCCACTGGATAAAGTAATGAAAGAAAATGATGAGCTCAGGAATTTAAATTCCTGGGTCAAGCACAGCGTAAATGACCTAAGAGCTTCTAGGTGTGCCATAAGGGACAGGCTTATTTCCTATAGTGTAGGGTATCTACTGTCAAAGTATAGGCACTGACTGGGAAATAATGAGATCCTGTAAGTTGGAATGGGGACATGTGGGAAGACCCTGATGAACGTGGGGACCTTGAGTCCCTAAATTCTGATTAGTCCTCTTTGCCGGTAGATGAGGTCTTCTCACCCTCAGCAAAGGCTTCCCCAACCCAAATGGACTAAGACAAGTGCCCTGGATGCCTTCCTCTTCTCCAGTGTCCTACAGCCCTATTAGCCCTACTGTCTCTTGAAGCTCAACAAGCTCAACATTTCGCTGTCTATTGGTCCCTTGTCATTAGCATTTTTTTTTAGACCAGTATCTGGAGTGAAGTAGTGCAATTATGGCTCACTGCAGCCTTGACCTCCTGGGCTCAAGCGATCCTCCCATCTCAGCCTCCCAAGTAGCTGGGACCACAGGAGTGTGCCACGGCACCAAGCTAGTTTTTTTATTATTTACAGAGATAAGGTCTTGCTATGTTTCTCAGGCTGGTCTCAAACTCCCGGGCTCAAGCGATCCTTACTCCCTGGCCTCCCAAATTGCTGGAATTACAGGCGTGAGCCACCTGACCTGGTCTTCCTCACCATTAGTATTCTGATGATGCTATTATCAGATGACACAGTTAGTCTCACACTCTCCTCCTTGAAACAAGTTGTTCACTTGGTTTCCAGGATATCCCATTTCCAGTTTTCCTGCTTCCTCAATGGGCCACTCCTCCACTGTCTCATTTACTGGTTTCTTCTCATGTCTCCTGCCTACAAACCAGTAGTTTTCAACCTTTTTGGTGCCAAGACCCCATTTCCATTCTTAAAAACTATTAAAGCTCTCAAAGAGCTTTTGGTTATGTGGCTTTTATCTATCAATTATTACTGTATCATACATTAAAGTTGAGACTTAAAAAGAATTATTGATTAATTTGTTTAAACATGATCATTAGAAACCTACTACATATTAACAGAAATACATTTTTTATGAAAAAATAGCTATATTTTCGAAACCTACATACAATTTTTATGGAAAAAACTGTTTTTCAAAACAAATTAGTAAGAAAACTGGTATTGTTTTATAGTTTTAAAAATATCTTTACTGCCTAGTGTGGGGCTAGGTTCTGCAAACTACAGCCTATTGGACAAATTCGGACCACTGCTTATTTTTATAAATATTTATTGGAATACAGCCATGTTCATTAACTTACATAGTATTTGTGGCAGCTTTCTCACTACAATGAAAGAGCTGCATATTTGTGACAAAGAGAAACTATATGGCAGGTAAATCCTAAAATATCGAGTATTTGGACTTTCATGGAAAAGATTTGCCCACTCCTAGTCTAGTTTAAAAGAAGACAGCTGGAGTGTCATTTCTCCTTCTAATTCAATCTATTCTAATGCATTGTTTGGGTTGAAGCATATGAACAAAATCTGACCTAACTTAGATAATATATTTGGAAAAAGGAAGAGTATTTTAATAGCCTTTTGAAATAATTTTGGATGTTTCCCTTTGATTTTGTACCTAACTCCAAGTGTTAGTTTCTTGAAGGTTAATTGTGAAGTGCAGTCTAAAACTCTATCAGTAAATGTTTTGTACTCAGTTATGTGAAAATCTATTGTCAATCCTGCACTTTAAATGGCGTTTTTACCCATTCATGATTTTGTAACATTATGCATTAGTCAATGGGAAAATATTAGTTCCCTGAATTATGCAGATTATTCAAATGTTGACATGTCTCATTATATAATATCAAAAAATCACATTTCCTAATATCACTACTGACCTCACCTGACAATATTGGGAAGCTGTCAAGCTTACAGAGGCAAATTTTCCAAAATTTTTGCTTGAAAGTTCAAATGTTATCACTGGCAACAAAGACAGTCAGTTGTTTTCTTTAAACTGACAATGTCACTTGGTTTATTTTCAAGAAAATGTCTGCCAAAAACCCAAGTTTGAATAAACCTAATTTTTCTGTTAGTTGATTTTCGGATAAAAAATGTGTTCCCTAAAGAAAGTCATTCAGCCTGCAATTCAAACAATGGCACAAGTGTCTTTCCTTGAGCCAATTTCACTTTGGACCGGAAGTAGTTTATGAGAAGTTTCCATGTTTTTATACAGAATGTTAATATTTCTACGTTTTTATACAGAATGTTGTTAATAAATAGATGTGTAATAAGTGGTCATCAGGAATGGTTACCCTCTCCTCAAGGGCATTCTTACATTTTCATTTTAAACTACAAGAGCAATAGTTGGCATTTCATTTTAAACTACAAGAGCAACAGTGGTGAAGCATATAATTAACTTCTAATTGAGTTTAGTACCACTGTCTTCGATTTATGCTAAAGTGACAGCAATTTACCCACCATTGTTTTTGTATTTCAATGCAATTGTCAATACAGTAAAAAAAAAAAAAAAAAAAAAAAAAGGCAGATAATGTCTTTGTATGATTATGAAAATGTAGTTTTGATCTTCAGGGTTCCAGGTAAGAGTGTTAGGGAACCCCATGGGACCACAGATCATACTTTGAGAACAGATTCTCTAAACATTCAAGTGTCTGTCTCAGAATTTAGTTACTGGATCTTCTCTTCTCAATTTGCTCTAAATCCCTAGAAAATTCCATCTAGCCTCGTGGCTTTCAATCTTATTTATATACTCACAGCTCTTAAGTTTATAGCTCATATATAAATCCTGAATCATTGTCCTGCAGACTAGATGTCTACAGGTATTTCTAACTTAACATTCCTGAACAGAATCCCTGACGTTATTGTCTTCCCCTACCTTACAAAAAGAGTTTTGCGCTCTTTCTCATGTTATCATCTGACAAAAAATCCATGAGCCTTCTGATTCTCTTTCTTTCACTTCACATTCAATCTATCAACAAACTTTCTCTTAATTTAGAACCCAGATTCTGACCATTTCTCACCATCTGCACTGCTACTACCCAACTGCCACCATCATGTCTCATCTAGCTCACTGTATCACCTTGCCAAATTGTCTCCCTCCTTTCTTTAGTTACCTATGTTGTTGTTGTTGTTTTTTTGTTTTTTTTTTTTTTTTTTTTCCCCCAACATAGCAACCAGAGTAATCTTCTTGAAAGGTCAGATCATGTCTGACTCTGGCTCAAAATATTCGAATGTCTTCCCATGTCACTCAAAATAAAAACCAAAATTATTACAATGGTATATTAATTACCTATTGCTGCACAAAAAAATCAACCCCAAAACTTAGTGCCTTGAAACACCATCCCTTTTATTTGCTTAAAATTTTATGGGCCAGTGCAATTTGAGCTGGACTCGAGTGAGATATTCTTCTATTGGTTTTGCTGGGAATTACTCATGTGACTGAAATTGTGAGGTAGCTTGACTGGGGCTAGATTGTCTGAAAAACGCACTTACATGCCTGGCGGTTAGTGCTGCTGTTGGTTGTGTCAAATGACTCCAGCATGAAGGCTACTAGCTCAGGCTTTTTCATATGGCAACCTCAAGGCTATAAAAGAGGGCAAAGCAAATCACAGGGCCAAGCCTGGAGTCAATGTCGTGTTGCAGGATACTTTCTTGACCCCTTTGCAGGACTTGCAACAGAAGTGCCCCATTAACTCAGTCCACCCCACTCAACCCCTCACAGGTGGGAGAACTTAGGTGCCGGCGGGAGCAAGCTCCACTCACTCAGGTCTGCTGTGCTGCAATCCTCAGGGGAGGGAGTGCTCAGGCGAGCAAGTGTAGGAACCAGCTGCTTTAGTACCAGCAGGAGCAAACTCCACGCAGGCCCCATGGCAGCATCCAGGTTTGGGTGCCTGTGACTCCAAGGCCCCAGAGGGTGTGTTACAATGCTCCCTTAGTTCCACTGTCCACGAACAGCAGTGTCACATGGGGCAGCTGCCCTCCACCAGTGAGGGCGAAGGGCCAGTATGACAGCTTTTTGTGGGTACCCATGCTTAGTGTATCCCGAATTCTTTTCTGGTGCCCAAAAGGAATGAGGTCATACAGACGAACTGAAGCATGGTGAATGTGTAGAATTTTATTGAGTGATGAAAGCAACTCTCAGTGGAGAGGGGAGCTGGAAAGGGGATGGGAAGGGCAGGTCGCTCTCCCTTAAGGTTAAGTCACCTCTCTGCTTCTTTCTTCTGAAGTCAAATTGCCTCTTTCTGACATCCAGCTGCTTTCTCTGAAGTCAACTTGCTTCTTCCCAACATAAGCCACTTCTCTCCTCTGCCAGCTAAGTCTGGAATCTTTACAGACATAGGATGAGGTGGGGAAAGCCATAGACAGTTTTGGAAAAGGCAACATTCAATTGGTAGAAAGACATTATTCAGAAAGAACCAATAGGAAGGAAAAGAGTAGGCACACAGGGATGGAAGTTCTCACTTTGGGCACTGGATTTCAGGCTTTTCAGCTGGAAGGTGGGGTTTTGCCAGAGACCCGCCCCGTCTGCCTAGAATTTCTCTTCTTCCAACCTCTATCATTGGATCAGTGGGAGGGACTAACAAGATATGAACCAGTGGTATGCCAAGGGTGGGACCATGAGAGCAGCCTATCCTAAGGCCAGGCACTAAGCAGATGTATTGTCCATTGAGAATCTTGAAACAGTACTAAAACCTACTGAAAATTACTTTTATTTTTATTAGCATAGTGAGCCATTAATTCTAGATAATGGCAATGATAACATACTCCTTCCTGAAAAATTATTTTGTTGGTTTAGTTTTAATAATTGTTGCAGATACTATTACATTTTATTTTATTTTATTTTATTATTTTTTATGAGACGGAGTCTTGCTCTGTTGCCCAGGCTGGAATGCAGTGGCATGATCTCGGCTCACTGCAATCTCTGCCTCCCAGGTTCAAGGGATTCTCCTGCCTCGGCCTCCCAAGTAGCTGGGATTACAGACGCTCACCACCATGCCCCACTAATTTTTTGTATTTTTAGTAGAGACGGGGTTTTACCATGTTGGACAGACTGGTTTTGAACTCCTGACCTCAAGTGATCCACCTGCCTTGGCCTCCCAAAGTGCTAATATTACAGGCATGAGCCACTAGGCGTGAGGTTGAGAAGTGACTTAACCTCAGGGGAGAGCAACCTGCCCTTCCCATCCCCTTGAAGCTCCCCTCTCCACTGAGAGTTGTTTTCATCACTCACCCAGCCACATTTTTATTACTTTTTAAATAAACATTTTATTCTACATGGTAGCTAATTCAGAGAACTTTCAATTATATAGTTGCCTCCAACATACATAGATTCAGCTACCTGTGTTGGTTGCAAGATTACATTTGCAACATTTATGAATAAATTGAGCTCCCTTGGATCCTGTCTCCAATCTCCATAGCACTACCTATTCCTGAATTTATACAGTAGATTCTAAATTGGAAATCAGGCTGGGCACAGTGACTCATGCCTGTAATCCCAGCATTTTGGGAGGCTGAGGTAGGAGGATTGCTTGAGCCAAAGGGTCAAAGTTCAAATGGTTAGGCAGACAGAAAAGCCATTAAATAAGTCATTGTGCTTTTTAGTATATATTTGCTCTTTATTTTTTATTGGCAGTATTATATAAAAGTTGAATAGAAGAACATTTTTAGTATGTTTCTTTTATGGTCATTATTATGATTCATTTTATTTTATGATTATTTCTAAGAATAGTTTTTTCATGTCAAAGAGGGAGTTGTTAAAAATTATCTGCAAGATGAAAAATTTCTGGAAATAGATGCTAGTTATGGTTGCCAACAATGTAAATGTATTTAATGACACTGAATTGCACACGTAAAAGAGGCTAAAATGACAAATTGTATGCCATGTATATTTTACCACAATTTTTTAAAAAAATACTTGCTTGGGCCACACTGCAGAGTATTCAATTGGTATCTCTGGGGGTGGGACCTGAGTATCTTTTATATTTGTTATTTGTAAGTTTGCTTTGAAAGTAGTAAAGAACAGAATAAGTACAGAGAAAATGGGATTTGTGATAGAGAGGGCAGATCTGAGAATTTTCTAAAAAAAGAAAAGTCAACAAAAACAGATCAAAATAATGAGAAAGGAGATGATAAAGATAGAGAAGAGTAAAAAAAAAAAAAAAATCCCATTTAATAAGTATAGGATTGCCTGAGAAGCAAATGAGAACAACGGGAACAGAAACAAAAATCAAAGATGTAATTGAGGAAAATGTTGCTGAGAGAAAAATAAAAAGAAAACAACCAATTTGAGCCTATAAATTAGAAAAGTTTCCTGTATTTCAGGTAAAGCCAGTAACAAGGGACGCATACCTTTATAGAGTCTAAAGAGAATGACAGTTTATTTTGCATTACCAATAAATTTTGTTTAAAAAATTGTTCTGTGGGTCAACTGTACTAGGTATACCACCGGTATGTATACAAGGTAGCATAATTCACTTGGAACAATTATGGAAACAATCTACCAGAAAGCCTTATGACATAGGTGACCACAGGTGGAACGCAGTGGCTCACCTCTGTAATCCCAGCACTTTGGGAGGCTGAGGTGGGCAAATGACCTGAGCCCAGGAGTTCGAGACCAGCCTGGGCAACCTGACAAAACAACGTATCTACAAAAAATACAAAAATTAGCTGGCCATGGTGACATGGACTTGTAGTCTCAGCTACTTGGGAGGCTGAGGTGGGAGGATCACCTGAGCCTGGGGGAGATCAAGACTGCAGTGAGCCATGATTGCACCACTGCACTCCAGCCTGGGTGACAGAGTGAGACTGTGTCTAAAAAAAAAAAAAAAAAAGTGACCACATATCCTACTGCCTGCTCACTTTAGCATCTTCCTGGATTTTTCATTTTAAATAAAATATGATTATCATTTTAAATAAAATATTATAATGCAATAGATGCATTTTAATAATCTGAGATGATTTTGGTAAGCCTTCACTTTCTATTTCCAACTTCTGTCATGGTCTCTTCTAGTAGTATGTGAGATGTAAGGGCATCAAACAGAGACTTCAGCTACACACATGTTAAATCTGAAATATGATCAGGTTATCACTCTTTCCCCAGCCCTTTCCAGACATAGAATAACTTATGCTCCATTTTGAAGATACCCATTCAGGGAATCTGTGAATATAAAAAAGTTCACTTGGACATGAGCGGTGAGGGTCAGCTGAATTTGGTCTCAGGTGGCAGTGAGTGAAGTTATTAATTAACACAGCTGTTCCTTCCAGCCACTTAGTTGATCAGCCAGTTGTGCCATGACCTGTGACTGGCATGTGTTTTAGCTTCCAAGATGCAAATATCCACCAGTCTGCCAGTCCCTGGAGATGAGTGAGAAATATAATAAATTGTTGGTTAGAAGTACATTAGTTAGAAGTACAGGAGATACATGCAGGGAATAAAGGCGGCACAGTCCTACTATAAAAGTGTATTGAGAAGTCTGGGAATTTTTTTTTCTTTGGAATGAAGTTTTGCTTTTTTTGCCCAGGCTGAAGTGCAATGCTGCAATCTAGGCTCACTGCAACCTCCGCCTCCTGAGTTCAAGCAATTCTTCTGCCTCAGTCTCCTGAGTAGCTGAGACTACAGGCATGCGTGGCCATGCCGGGCTAATTTTGTATTTTTAGTAGAGATGGGGCTTCTCCATCTTGGTCAGGCTGGTCTTGAACTCCTGACCTGAGGTGATCCGCCCACCGCAGCCTCCCAAAGTGCTGGGATTACAGGCATGAGCCACCACGCCTGGCCAGGAATTTTTAGTACTATATTTTGTCATTCATTGCACAATTCACATATAAAATAACTTACTTATGCTATTGAGTGGTAATGCGTTTTTATTTTATAATAAGCCTTTTTAACAATAATGTACTTAAAAATAATGTAAGCTCATTGTATTAGTCTGTTAAGGTTGCGATAACAAAGTACCCTCAATTGTGGGTTGCTTAAAGCACTTAAATTCATTGTCTCACAGTTCTGAAGGCTGGAAGTCCAAAATCAAGGTGTCAGTGGGATTGGTTCCTTCTGAGGGCTATGAAAGAGAATCTGTTCCATGCCTCTACCCTAGCTTCTAGTGAATTGCTGGCAAACTTTGGCATTCCATGGCTTGCAAAAATATCACCCCAATTCTCTGTCATTATTTTCACATGGTATTTCCCTTGTATTCATGTCTGTGTCCCAATTTCTCCCTTTTTATAAGGACACCGTCACATTGGATTAGAGGCCACTCTACTCCAGTATTACCTCATCTTAACTAATTAAGCCTAAAATGACCCTATTCCCAAATAAGATCATATTCTGCAGTACTGGTGCTAGGACTTTAATATACACATTTGTGGGGGTGGGGTGGGGCATAATTCAACCCATAACATACATGTTTAATGAAAAAATGACTGTGTTTCCATTTCTTAAGAACATTAATGGTGGACATGTTATTTGAACAGCACGTTTGCCACTATTTACATCTACCATAGGGACCGTGGTAGTATCACCGACTGCTGAAAATCCGAAATAAACAAATCAGTTAAAGAAACATTGGCTTCTACTTTAAAAGTGAATACTTAATTTTAAAAGACTGTACCCAGAGACAAAAATTTAAAATACGAAGATGTAGAAAGCCTATTTACATATCACTTTGTGAAGCACACCTTTGAATTAGATCAATGTTTCAATTAATTTTGCCCGTTTTTATTGAAACTTCTTTTGTGCACTTATGAAAAGTGGAGCAATAGCTATTAAGGTGTTGGCTCCATTAGCAGAAGGAAAGGCTTTGCAAACAGTTCAATGGTGGCTGTTTTTTTTTTTTTTTTTCTCCCAGTGTTATCAGATGCTTAAAATAGAATATCAGTTAATTTCAGTAATAGAGTTTCTTCATTTGATTCTTCATTTATAGAATCAAAACAAATCTTTTGGAAGGTCATTTTTCTGTCTAAAGTGAATTACCTAACATTATTGTAAAGGCTCATCTCTTTACAATTAAAGAGATGAGGTAGGGACCTCATCTCTACAAACAATTAAAAAATTAGCCAGGAATGGTGGTGTGCACCTATAGTCTCAGCTACTTGGGAGGCTGAAATGGGAGGATCACTTGAGCTAGGGAGGTTGAGGCTGCAGTGAGCCATGGTTACGCTACTGCACTCCAGCCTGGGCTGCAGAGCAAGACCCGGTCTCAAAAATTAAACAAATAAACAAACAAACACCCTCCCCCCAAAAAAAACGAATTAGTATTGAATGGTGGCACAGCTGCTGCAGCCTGTGGGGTAAAAGGAGTACGTGGAGCAGCTAGTAGGATGCCACCTCTTGCCCTGGGTGGCTCACCCCCTCTGCCACCCATTCTGGCCACAACTCTGGCATTGACCCCAATGGGCATAACTAGAAGAAGGAAGCACATTAAATATTGCTGTTAATAATTACTTATTGCCAGTAAAAAGAGTAACAGGTGAAGATTTTTGGGTTCTTTCTAGAATTTTAAATAGTTAACTAGCCTGGATGCAGTGGTTCATGCCTGTAATCTTAGAAATTTGGGAGGCCAAGGCAGGATAATCACTTGAGCCCAGGGGTTCAAGGCTTCAGTGAACTATGATAGTGCCACTGCATAATCTTAATTCCTTTTTTTTTTTTAAGAATCCGTTATATATTAAGAGTTTGGATGTTAGATACAACCTCATAAGTGATGTTGACACATACTATAGTGTAAAACTGCTTCAGAAATAACTTAATCTCATTTACTTAAACCTTATGTTTGATGATACTGGGCCTGAAGGAGGAGTGTTTTTTTGTTTTGTTTTGTTTTGTTTTAAACAGAGTTTCACTCTGTTGCCCAGGCTGGAGTGTAGTGGTACAATCTTGGCTCACTGCAACCTCCACCTCCCAGGTTCAAGCAATTCTCCTGCCTTAGCCTCCCGAGTAGCTGGGATTACAGGCATGCGCCACCATCCCTGGCTAATTTTTATATTTTTAGTAGAAACAGGGTTTCATCATGCTGGCCAGGCTGGTATCAAACTCCTGACCTTAGGTGATCCACCTGCCTCGGCCTCACAAAGTGCTGGGATCACAGGCGTGAGCCACTGCATTCAGCCAAGGTGGAAAATTGATTGGCAAAGCAGTAAATAAGAACAGAACTCTGAAATACTTAAGAATGACTGGAAACAAGATTAAAAATAAGAGTGGAACATTTTTTGCTGCAATGCTGCAAATTAATTCATCCTTAGAGAAAGTAGGTCTGGGTTACTGTGATCTGGGAATGCAAAGTCTGATAGCATTTGCTACAGTACTAACTAAAAACAAAGCCATTAAGGGAATAAACCTAAACTGACCTGTGCAGTATGGCAAACAGAAAGAGTCCACGGCCCACCTAGGCCATATGTTGAAAGAAAATAACTTCCTTGTTCAACTACACATGTGTAAGCATAATATAAAAAACTGTAGTATACAACATTTACATGTTATTCACTGTATCTGAACAGTAGCCTATGCTGCCTTGATATCAGCTGCAATCAAATAACTCAGGATGGAATTATGTATCTGGCTGATGTAAAAACAATATTACCCTAGATGGAGTAGATTTTTCTTTTAACAGAACAGAAATTGCAGGAGCAAAGTATCTCCATGAAATTCTTACTTCACACACTGGGAGTTTTAAAGCATTGTCAGTAGTCAGCAACAACGTAGAGGAGGACCTGCACTTTCACAATCAATGAAGACAAATCCCACATTTTCTAATATCTACATTTGGGGAAACAAATTTAGCCTGGGCAACATAGTGAGACCCCATCTCTACCAAAAAATTACAAAAATTAGCTGGCCATGGTGTTACGTGCCTGTAGTCCTAGCTACTTGGGTGGCTGAGTTGGTAGGATCACCTGAGCCCAGGGAGGTCAAGGTTGGAAGTGAGCTGTGATGGTGCTGCTCCACTCCAGACTGAGCAACGTGAGACCCTGTCTCAAAAACAAAACAGAACAAAAGGAAAACAAATTTGATGAGGCTACATGTGTATTATGTTCAGACATAATTCAAATAGGCCATCTAGAAACAGACAATAGGCCAGGTGCACTGGTTCATGCCTGTAATCCCAGCACTTTGGGAGGCCAAGACAGGCAGATCACTTGAGGCCAGGGGTTCGAGACCAGCCTGGCCAATATGGGGAAACTCTGTCTCTACTGAAAATACAAAAATTAGCTGATCATGGTGGCACACGCCTGTAGTCCCACCTACCTACTCGGGAGGCTTAGGCACAAGAATTGCTTGAACCCAGGAGGCGGAGGTTGCAGTGAGTCGAGATCACGCCAGTGCACTCCAGCTGGGTGACAGAGCAAGACTCTTTCTCATATATAAATAAATAAACAAAAGCAGACAACACAAATGTGGAGTTATTTGTGGTGGATGGGTGCTCACAGAAGTCTCCAATGACCTTAAAAAACATTATTATTGAACACCAACTTATGGAGAAGTTTAGAGCCTCTCATCTAATGCAGATTTTGCTCTTGTTCCAGTAAGTCAACATGTGTGAAAAAGAAGATATAAAATCTTTTTTGTTGTTGTTGTTGTGGGGGATAGACTCTTGCTCTGTCGCCCAGGCTGGAGTGCAGTGGCGTGATCTCGGCTCACTGCAACCTCTGCCGCCCAGGTTTAAGCGATTCTCCTGCCTCGGTCTTTTGACTAGCTGGGATTACAGGCGTGCGCCACCATGCTCCGCTAACTAAAATCGTTTTTATACATTTGTCTTATTGCTTTCACAGAGATTTTTATAGTTTATTAAATTTTTCTTTCATAAATTAAAACAAGTTACTTTTATCAATTGTATAAAAGGTAATCACTATATTAAACTTTGTATAACTGTCCATTGTGGGAAAAAGAAAGCTTTCAGCCCTGAAACATAATTTTTGCAAAAATTACTCATCCAAACACAGATGCTGGTGAGTCACAGAATGATGGTAAAGACAATGATCCTAATGAATTAAGAAATCTGTGGAGCAAAATGTACTAAGAATTGGTTTTGGTGCACAAAATTATGAATTTTATGCAGACATGCAGTTCATAAAAAGAGCTAAAGATGCAAATAAGCACATGAAAAGATGTTCAATATCATTAATCACTAGAGAAGTACAAATGAAAACCACAGTGAGATACCACTATACAATCTGTACTAGTCTGCTTGGCTATCATAACAGAATACCACAGAATGGACTGCAACAGGAATTTATTTTCTCACATTTCTGGAGGCTGGAAGTCCAAAATTAAGGTACCAGCATGTTGGTTTCTGGGGAGGCCTCTTTTCCTGGCTTACAGGTGGTGCCTTCTTGTTGTGGTCTCACATGGCCTTTCCCCTGTGCATGTGTATTCCTGGTGTTTCTTGCTCTTATAAAGATGCCAGTTCTGTTGGATTACAGCCCCACCCATGTGATGTCATTTAACCTAAATTACCTCCTGAAAGGCCCTATCTCTAAATACAGTCACATTGAGGGTTAAGATTTCAGCATATGAATTTTGGGGAGGACAAAATTGAGTTCATAAGAACACCTATTATAAAGACTAAAATTTAAAAAAAAGTGAGAATATAAAATGTTGGCTAAAATACAGAGCAACTTGAACTCCCATACATTGCTAATGGAGATCCAAATAATACAACCATTTTGGAAAACAGTTTGGCAGTTTCTTATGAAACTAAATATACTGTTAACATATAACCCAGCAATGCCAGTCCCATGTGATTACCCAAAATAAATGAAAACTTATATTTATACAAAGACGTCTGCATGAATATTTACAGCACCTTTATTTATAGTAGCCGCAACTTGGAAATAACCCAAATGTCCTTTGGCTTGTGAATAAAAATAATAATAATTATATATATGTATACACACACACATACACACACATATATATGGCATACTACTTAATAAAAAGAAACAGGCCGGGCGCGGTGGCTCACGCCTGTAATCCTAGCACTTTGGGAGGCCAAGACGGGCGGATCATGAGCTCAGGAGATCGAGACCATCCTGGCTAACACGGTGAAACCCCGTCTCTACTAAAAAAATACAAAAAAAACCTAGCCGGGCGAGTTGGCGGGCGCCTGTAGTCCCAGCTACTCCGGAGGCTGAGGCAGGAGAATGGCGTGAACCCGGGAGGCGCAGCTTGCAGTGAGCCGAGATCCGGTCACTGCACTCCAGCCTGGGCGACAAAGCGAGACTCCGTTTCAAAAAAAATAAATAAATAAATAAATAAATAAAATAAATAAAAAGAAACAAATTTGTTTGTCCATTCACCTATTGATAGACATTTGGGTTGGATTCAGGTTGGGGCTACTATAAATAAAGTTGCTATAAATACTCAGATTTAAATTATTATGTGGATATGTGTTTTCATTTCCTTTGGATAAATGCCTAGGAGTGGAATTGCTGGGTTGAACTATATGTTTAACTTTAAAGAAATTGTTAAACTATTTTCCAAAATTCCCATACCATTTGCGTTCCCATCAGCAATCCATGAGTCCTGGTAGGTTCACGTTCTCTCCAACATTTGATGTTAGCAGTCTTTTTAGTATTAGCCATTCTAATGGATGGGCAGTGGTTATCTTATTGTGATTTAAATTTGCATTTGTATGATGACTTAAGATAATGGACTTTTTTTGTTTTCTTTTTTTGCTATTCATATATTTTCTTTTGTAAAGTGCCTTTTCAAATCTTTTGCTCATTTTTTTTTTAAAGGTGGAATCTTACTATACTGCCCAGGCTGGAGTGCAATAGTTATTCACAGGTGTGAGGATCGTGCACTAAAACCTCAAACTCCCAGCCTTACGTGATCCCCAACCTCAGCCTCCTGAGCAGCTGGGACTACGGGCGTGTGCTACCATGCCTGGCTTTTTGCTCAGTTTTAAGAACTGGCTTCTTTGTCTTTGTGAATTGTAAGAGTTTTGGATGTAAGCTCTTTATCAGTATATACGTGTATGACAAATATTTTCTCTATGACTCACCTTTCATTTTCTTGATTGTATTTTTCAGAGCAAGAGTTCTCATTTCGATAAAGTCCTACGTATTCATTTACTTCTTTTATAGCCCATGCTTTTTATGTACCATCTAAAAAGTCTTTACCTATGCCAAGGTCACAGATTTTTATAACTTTTAACATTTACATATAATTCTGTGACCCATTTCAAGTTAAGTTTTGTGAAATGAAAATTAAGGATTAAGCTTCATTTTTTTTTCCCTCTTGTC
Source organism: Macaca mulatta (assembly GCF_049350105.2). Classification (NCBI taxonomy): domain Eukaryota; kingdom Metazoa; phylum Chordata; class Mammalia; order Primates; family Cercopithecidae; genus Macaca; species Macaca mulatta. The sequence continues at coordinate 24,956,736 of NC_133416.1, forward strand.
TTAATCTGTTTTGTGCTGCTGTGAAGAAATACCTGAGACCAGGAAATTTATAAAGAAAAGAGGTTTATTTTGCTTATGGTTCTGCAGGCTGTACAAGAAACATGGCACCAACATCTGCATCTGGTGTGGACCTCAGGCTACTTCCATCCATGGTGGAAGGTGAGGGGGAGCTGGTGTTGCGGAAATCACACAGAAAGAGAGGAGGAAAGAGCAAGAGGGATGAGGTACCAGGCTCTCTTTAACAACCAGCTCGCTTAGGAACTAACAGAGTGAGAACTCACTTACCCCCAGGAAGGGCACTAATCCATTCAAGAGGGATCTGCCCCATGACTCAAACACTTCCCATTAGGCCACCTCCAACCTTGGGATCAAATTTCAACGTAAGATTTGCTGGGGACAAACAACCCATATCCAAACTATAGCACTTCTGAATAACCAGTTCTTCCTGTACCATTTGCTGAAAAAGATTATTCCTTTCACATTGAAATACTTTGGCATCTTTGTCAAAAATCAATTGGCCGTGTATGTGTACAGTTCTATTTCTGCCTTTTATTCTGTTTACATCTATATTCCATATATAAAAATACATAATTTATATAAATATATGGAATATATATAGAATATATGTATATATATGCATGCCATATACGGAGTATATATAGAATATATGTGTATATTCTATATGTGTATATATATGCATATATGTATGTATGCATGCCATATATGTATATATTCTATATATATTCCATACACATACATATTTATTTTATATATATTCCATATATTCATATAATGAAGGTCAAGACTTACTATAAAGCTACAAAAATTAAGGAAGTGTGCATGCCAGTACACACTTTCTTAATTTTTGTAGCTTTATAGTAAGTCTTGCAATCAATAAGTGTAAGTCCTACAAATTTGTTCTTCTAGACCATAATATTTTTAATACAGAAAATATTCCCTCTACAGATTCTGAGGTACTTGGGAAATTCAGAGAAAATTCTGCTAAATGGAAGATATTATAAATTTTATTTCATTTGTATTGATATGTAAAATACTTTGGGCTCAAATATTTTCAGAAGTAAAGATTTTTAACCTCCATTCATATTATCTTTTGTGTATGTGTGTGTGTGTATGTGTGTGTGTGTGTGTGTGTGTGTGTAGAGATGGAGTCTCACTATGTTGCCCAGGCTGGTATGAGATTTCTGGCCTCAGGCAATTCTCTTGCCTTGGCCTTCCAAAGTGCTGGGGATTACAGGCATGAGCCACCATGCCTGATCCATAGTATCTTTTTTTAAAAAAGATTTTTTTCAAGATAGACCTTCTTAATTTGTCTCTAGGGTTTGTAAGAATAATTAATCAAATGTAGCTGTGGTAAAACTATTAGATTTATCAATTTCATTCTTTTCATTATAAAATATATTCAAAGAATGAACCTATTATGATGGAATTCAATTTTTGTTAATTTTACATTCTCGTTAAATGTTCTACTTTTTCTTTGCTTTCATAGAGGTAATTTTAATGTCTTCCTGGTTGAAAGTTTAGTTTTAATAATCAGAATTTCCTAAAAACTTAAAAAGCTGAAGTCTTTTGATTCTCCAATGTTTTAATTAAATTTTGCAACTGATTTTGAACAAAATTAAACCCAAATATAGTGTACTAGTTTGCAAAACGTTCAATACCATTATAAAACACTTAGATTGGTTCACAAAGTAATTATTAAAAGGCTCATTTAAAAAATCTTATTCATATTTGAGAACAAAGAGAAAGTATGTACTGTAATGCTAAAATTTTTGATTGCTGTATTCAACCTCAGCTTTATTTTTATTTTTTTATCTTGCTCTGTCACCCAGGCTGTAGTGCACTGGTGCGATCTCGGCTCACTGCAACCTCTGCCTCCCAGGTTCAAGCAAATCTCATTGCTCAGCCTCCCAGGTAGCTAGGAAAACAGTCATGTGTCACCATGCCTGGCTAATGTTTGTATTTTTAGTAGAGATGGGTTTTCACCATGCTGGCTAGACTGCTCTCGAACTCCTGGCCTCAGGTGATCCTCCTGCCTCGGCTGGAATTATAGACATGACTCACTGCAACTGGCCCAATATCAACTTTATAACAAAAGTTTTTTTGTTTTGTTTTGTTTTTCTTTTTTTGAGACAGAGTCTGACTCTATCGTCCAGGCTGGAGTGCAATGGCGCGATCTCGGCTCACTGCAACCTCCAACCTCCCAGATTCAAGCAATTCTCCTGTTTCAGCCTCCCGATAACAAAAGTTTTGTAGTCAGTTTTTCTGAATGGATAGACAGAGAGAGAGATGGATAGATGGATCGGTGGACAGATAAATATAGATATTTATCTTTTATAACTACAATAAAAAATAGAAATAGAGACGATATCTCACTATGTTGCTCACATTGGTTTCAAACTTCTAAGCTAAAGTGATCCTTCTGCCGTGGCCTCCCAAAGTGCCAGGATTACAGGCATGAACCACCACACCCAGACATTAACTACAATTTTTTGATAACTACATATTTCTATTGGTAGAATATAGCAACTTGTTTGTACACAATTATTAATTATGTATGTATTGCAACCAATTTCAAGTACGTTTATACCTCATAAGTTTCTTAATTTAGTAACCACCATTTTTTCCTTAGTGCTATGCTTCTTTTAGACAGATACACACACATACATATACATATATTATTAAAGTCAGGTTTATTGAAGTAAAATTTACACCCAGTAAAAATCATCCTTTTTAGGTATATGGTTATATGAGACTTTATAAATGTATGTAGTTATGTAATGCCCATCACTTTGAAGATTTGGAATATTTTTACCACTGCTAAAGAACTTGAATCAGAATATGTGTAGCTGTTTTATTCGTAGCAGCTAGAAACTGGATCCAACCCACATGTCCATTAATAGGTAAATGGATAAACAAACTGTAGTGTGACATAGTCATTCAAAGTAACACTATTCAGAAATAAAAAGGAATTATGGATACACGTCTCAACATGGATGAATCACAAAAAAATTTTGCTGAACAAAAGACCAGACACAAAAGAGTACATATTATATGATTATACATTGTCTAGATAAGGTGCAGTTGATGAAGTCAACAACTCTAAATTAAATAATTAAATGCAGCCCTCAAAAAGATTACAGAAAAATGTTATGAAAAATATACTAAAACACCATGTTAGAAAAAAACACATTCTTCACAAAAGCACCAGTCACACTATATAAGAGACAGAGGGCTGAGCACAGTGGCTCACACCTGTAATCTCAGCACTTTGGGAGGCCAAGGTAGGTAATCACTTGAGGTCAGGAGTTCCAGACCAGCCTGGCCAACATAGTGAAACTCCATCTCTACTAAAAATGCCTACAGTCTCAGCTACGATCTTGTATTTAATAATAAAGGCATGTTAATTGCATAAGTGCAAAAGGGCTATACCAGGTCAGGCGCAATGGCTCACACCTGTAATCTCAGCACTTTGGGAGGCCGAAGCAAGAGGATCACCTGAGGTCAGGAGTTTGAGACCAGCCTGACCAACATGGCAAAACCCCATCTCTACTAAAAAACACAAAAATTAGCTGGGTGTGGTGGCAGGTGCCTGTAATCCCAGCTACTCAGAAGGTTGCGGCTGTGAGGCTAGAGAATTGCTTGAACTCTGGAGGCAGAAGTTGCAATAAGCCGAGTTCGTGCCACTGCACTCCAACCAGGGCAACTGAGCGAGACTCCATCAAAAAAAAAAGGAGGGGAGGGCTATACCATTGACCCTTGAAAAATGGGAGTTGGTGCATTAACCCCACTTGCAGTTGAAAATCTATGTATAACTCCCCTAAAACTTAACTACTAATAGCCTACTGTTGGCCAGAAGCCTTACTGATAACATAAACAGTTAATTAACACATTTTTTACATGTTATATGTATTATACACTGTATTCTTACAATAAAGTAAGATAGAGAAAAAAACAAAGAAAGTCATAGGAAAGAGAAAATATGTTTACTGTGCATAATATTAAGTAGAAGTCGATCATCATTAAGGTCTTCAGCTTGGTTGTGTTCACATTGGGTAAGGAGTAGGTGGAAGAGGAGGAGTTGGTCTTGCTGTCTCAGAGGTGGCAGAAGTGGAAGAAAATCCACATATAAGTGGACCCAGGAAGTTTAAGCCTATGTTGTTCAATCGTATAATGTAAAAACACATAATTTGTAGCAATAGACACTTTTATTCCTGAGATATTTTTCACATCTGTCATAATTTGCTGATAGGAATGAAATTTTCTAATTTTAAATATTTTTCTAATCTTTCTTACATTCCACTTACACATAATTGTTACCACAGAGTTATGTCTTACTGTTCCATTGCATTTGTCCAGAATAAAATTTCAAATTAATTTCCCCCATAGCTCCATGTGAAATAGAGTAATAGCACTGAATCAACACACAAATAGTAGCACTTAAGATGAAGAAGGCAAAGATAAATTCTACTATGTCACCTGGTATGGATTAAGAAATAAGATTTATCTGAGAAATAAAAAATTAAGGGTCAGGCTGGGCATGGTGGTTCACGCCTGTAATCCCAGTAGTTTGGGAGGCCAAGGCAGGCATATCACTTGAGGTCAGGAGTTCGAGACCAGCCTGGTCAACATGGTGAAACCCCATCTCTACTAAAAATACAATAAAATTAGCTGGGTATGGTGGTGCACACCTGTAGTGGCAGTTACTTGGGAGGCTGAGGCAGGAGAATCACTTGAGCCTGGGAGGTGGAGGTTGCAGTGAGCCAAGATCACACCACTGTACTCCAGGCTGGACAACAGATCAAGACTGTCTTTAAAAAAAAAAAAAAAGAAGGATCAGCACAAAGAGACATATATAAACTTTAGGCCCCACAAAATCCTAGATCTACTCCTTCCTGGAGATCTTGGGGCCCATGGGAAATTGTAACCTTCCTGCTAGGGAATAAGAAATCACCAGCCTGTGGATAGCTAAGTTCATTGCATCCCCATCCACTGGGAGAGGGAGCTGTTAATTGTCTGAGAAGCCTACAGTGAGTTCTCTGGGTCACCTTTGGACAATTCTTGAAGTGCAATACTGAAAATGAAAAAATAAAACCCTCTCTCTTTAGCAGTGTATTACTTAAAATGCTTAAACACTCAAATAAAATTTTAGAATTGTAAATTTTAGCTATTAAATTAAATAGAAAAATAAGTCCAAAGAACACACACACACACACACACACACACACACACACACACACACACACACATGATATTCCTTCATTGTATTCCTTTTCAATGAAAGCTGTTGTCAAAGGCATTTGAACCAGAACGATTCCGTCTTGAATAAGGGCTGGGTAACATGAGGCTGAGACCTACTGGGCAGCATTCCCAAGTCAGGCATTCTCAGGTACAGTTAAGGAAACAAGTTAATAATGTTTACCAAACAGACTCAGGAATTAACAGACATAGAAAATAACAAACCTGGGAAATGTCCTGAGGTCCCATATCTCAAGAACAAAAGCATTCTTAGTTTAAGAATAAATTTCACTTTAAAGATAATACAGGCCAGGCGATGGCTCACACCTGTAATACCAGCACTTTGGAAGTCTGAGGAGGGTGGATCACTCGAGCTCAGGAGTTAGAAAGCAGCCTGGACAACGTGACAAAACCCTGTCTTTACCAAAAATGCAAACATTAGCCTGGCATGGTGGCGCACACTTGTGGTCCCAGCTGCTTGTGAGGCTCAGGTGGGAGGATCACTAGAGCCCAAGAGGTAGAGGCTGCAGTGAACCAAGATGGATCCCTACAATGCTGTCTGGGCAACAGAGCAAGGCCCTGACTCAAAAAAAAAAAAAAAGAAAAAGAAAAAGAAAAGATAATATATATTACTGCAGAAGAGAGTAGTTACACAAAGAATAATAATCCTTTGTTACACGCCCTTGTAGGACAGCACATCTCCCCATTGGTGTGCTCCCCATTGTTTTCTTTATTATATTATATTTAAACAAGCCTCTACCTAAGGTGGATGTGTTCCTCCTCTTGCTTTATCTGCTCTTGAATGCCCTGCTCTATGTAGTAACCATTCTTACTATTCTTTTACTTCTTAATAAACTCGCTTTCACTTTGCTCTGTGGACTTGCCCCGAACTCGCTTGTGTGAGATCCAAGAACCCTCTCTTGGGATCTGGATCGAGATCCCTTTTCGGTAACACTGTTACTTAACACTGATGAACTTGATTCATTTTTGTCAAGGACAATATTTTGATGTTCTTGAGAATGACTCAGGAAAATATTACTTGAAGTTATTAAATTCATATTTGATTTATTAATGTTACAAATTCAAAAACCTATTTCTTAAGCTTTTAAGTTATGAATCAAATTATTAATTTATAAATCTGACAAATTTTAACAGTTACTTTTATGAGGCCTTTGATTTATATTTGGTTTCATTTATAATTTTAGTTAAATGTTTAAATTGTCCATTTGACAAAATTTCCCAAGAATGTATATGACTTGTAAATCTGGCAAATTAAATATGTATACATATTAATATTGAATCTCAACTTATTTTAGGGGTTAAAATGCCATTTATATAACTAATAACGTTACCTTATACCTTTCAACTTGAAATTGCAAGCCTGAATAAATGAGACATTTTGTATTGGAATCATAAAAGTAATCTGTAAGATACTAAATATACCAAACTTCTTAAAACATAAAACAGTAAAATATATCAACAACAAACAACTTATTCTCAAACCTACTGCAAAAATATTAATACTATGACTTTTGTCTGCTTCATCATCTTACTATTTCTTTTTTTTTTTGAGATGAAGTCTTGCTCTGTCGCCGGGCTAAAGTGCAGTGGCGTGATCTCAGCTTACTGCAACCTCTGCCTACCAGGTTCAAACAATTCTCCTGCCTAAGGCTCCCAAGTAGCTGGGACTATAGGTGAGCGCCACCACGCAAAGCTAATTTTTGTATTTTTAGTAGAGACGAGGTTTCACCATGTTGGCCAGGATGGTCTCGATCTCTTGACCTCGTGATCCACCCACCTTGGCCTCCCAAAGTGCTGGGATTACAGGCGTGAGCCACCGCCCCCAGCCCTTACTATGTATTTCTTATTAGAATTATGCTGTATTTTGTCATGGAAGGACTATAATTTCTGTGTATATTAATATTAAATGGTATTCTAGTGAATATATTTGTCAGAATTTCGTCTATGATTTACACTTATTATAAGATATCATTTACAATACACTGACATCAAGGCTATTGGAAATTGGTGGAGGGAGGTAGACCCCACCTACATTTAATTGTTAGAAGCTACCAATATTTACAAAAATATTCTGAAAATTGCTAACTGGTGAAATTACGTTTTCTTGCAACACTAACATTGTCTCTTAGCTCCTATCACAGTGTCTGGCACAGCATAGATTTTCAATAAATAGCTGTTGGATAAATCAGTGCTTAAATCAGTCTCTATAGATTACAAGCTTGGTAATTTTTCTGCTACTACATACTCTGGGTTCCCCTTTTCTAGTTTCCAATAATTGCCTCATTGCCTCTCCAGCCTCCTCTAATGCTCTTTTTGCTGTTTCTCCAGTCTTTATTGACAGCCTCCTCACTGCTTTTCCAGCCTCCTCCAACAGTCTCCTGGCATCCTTCCATTCTCTGTCCACCACCTAGTCCAAAAGCCATTGCTGTGTATTTTTAAGTTTTTGTTATGACTGAACTCCACACCCAGTAGCAATTTCTGTCTAAGTTTTCTGCTGCAGAAGATCAGACTCTCCCAAAAAGCAGAGATTAAACAACAACTAAAGGCTGAGATTCATAGAAGGTAATCAAATCACACAATGGCTATTATTCATCATTCTTTTGATTCCAAATGTATTTCATTTTATGCATTAAAAGTTATTCTGGGAGTCCATACACTTAACTAGAAGACCAATGGAGTCCACAGCACAAAAATAACTAAGAATTCTTTTTTTTTTTTGAGACAGAGTTTCACTCTTATTGCCCAAGCTGGAGTGCAATGGCGCGATCTCGGCTCACCACAACCTCCGCCTCCCAGGTTCAAGCAATTCTCCTGCCTCAGCCTCCTGAGTAGCTGGGATTATAGGCATGCACCACCACGCCTGGCTAATTTTGTATTTTTGGTAGAGATCATGTTGAGGCTGGTCTCGAACTCCTGACCTCAGGTGATCTGCCCGCCTTGGTCTCCCAAAATGCTGGCATTACAGGCGTGAGCCACCACGCCCGGCCAAAAATGACTAAGAATTCTTGACTTAGGCAATGGTGAAGAGACAGGATGGAAAAAATCAGGGCCAATTAATGACCATGTAGAGCAGAACCAGCCAGGAAACTTGGTCCAGTAGCCTCAGGATTACATATGAGAAAACTAAATACTTACATTTTAAGTCATTATTTGTTGGAGTATCTTTTCTACAACAGTTTACCTTAAGAAATATACAGGAACCCTCATCAACATAGCAATACCCTGTCTCTACCAAAAAATTGAAAATTAGCTGGGTGTGGTAGCATGCATCTGTAGTCCTAGCTAATCAGGAGGCTGAGGCAGGAGGATTGCTTGAGCCCAGAGATTTGAGGCTGCAGTGAGCTATGATCCCACCACTGCACTCCAGCCTGGGTGACAGAGAGAGATCCTGTCTCTAAAAAATTCTCCTGGGCTCAACTGATCCACCCACCTTAGCCTCATGAGTAGCTGGGACTACAGGTGTGAACCACCACACCTGGCTGATTTTTATATTTCTCATAGAGGCAGGGTTTCACCATGTTGCCCAGGCTGGTCTCGAACTCCTGGCCTCAAGTGATTCACCCACCTCAGCCTCCCAACATGTGGGGATTACAGGCATGAGCCATTGTACCTGGCCTAAAAAAAATTCTTCAATTAAAAGAAAAAAAGGAGTTTGCTCTCCATTCTTAGATCATCTCAGCATGCTTATTAGGCATCCATATACCTGAAGATACCTACACTACTGGTAGAAGTTCAGAACCTCTTTATCTGGATGTTTATTTTTTTCCTTTAAAGCAAAGGAAAAAAGAGAAGAAAATGTATGATGAGATCTACTATTTGAACAGATAATGAATAGGATATTCTAGAATTAAAGAATGTCATAAATCTTGAAAATCATAGTGTACACCAAAGTTTAAAATAAAATAATCTGCACTTAGACCCATCATAGTGAAAGGAAAAATAGATTATTTTAAAAGTAAACAGGCGCAGTTGCTCACACTTGTAATCTCAGCACTTTGTGAGGCCAAGGTGGATGGATCACCTGAGGTCAGGAGTTCAAGACCAGCCTGACCAAAATGGTGACACCCTGTCTCTACTGAAAATACAAAAAACATTAGCCAGGCATGGTGGTGGGTGCCTGTAATCCCAGCTACTTGGGAGGCTGAGGCAGGAGAATCCCTTGACCCTGGGAGACGAAAGTTGCAATGAGCCGAGGTTGCACCATTGCACTCCAGTCTGGGCAACAAGAGCGAAACTCCATCTCAAAAAAAAAAAAAAAAAAAAAAAGTTAAAAAGATATCCAATGTAGCTGAAAACATTTTCTCTAAATATTGATATAAACTTTAAGATAATCTTTTCCTTAAACTTCTACAATTGTTTATTTCTCATGCCATTTAATCACATAGATACCAAAATTGCAAATGTATCATTTCTCTCTCTCTCTCTCACACACACACACACACACACACACACACACACGCATGCATTTTTTTAACTATAGAGACAGGGTTCCCAGGCTGGTCTCAAATCCCTGGCCTCAAGCAATTCTCCTGCCTCGGTCCCCCAAAGTTTTGGGACTATAGGTGTGAGCCTCAATGCCTGGCCTTATTTTAGACTTAATAGTAAACCTATGTCCTACGTATTTCTTTTTTTTTTTTTTTGCCGGGATTGTTGGGGCGCGGGGAGAGAGTCTTTGTCACCCAGACTGGAGTGCAGTGGCATGATCATGGTTCACTGCAGCCTCTTACTTCTGAGCTCAAGCAGTCCTCCTGCCTTAGCCTCCTGAGTGGCTAAAACTGCAGGCACACACCATCACACACAGCTAATTTTTAAATTTGTTGTAGAGATGGGATCTCACTTTGTTGGCCAGGCTTTCCATATATTTCTTAAGGCAAACTAATGTAGAAAAGATGTATTTTTCTTCAATCACACATATTAATAGAACATTTACAAAAAAAAGAGAGCAAAGCCAAAGAAAATAGAAAGAAAAATAATGATAGAAAATAATGAAAGATGATCAAAGGAGACAATAAAAAATTAAGAAACGAATTTAATTTTTAATGACATTTTAATCATTAATAAAAAAGCAGTTTGGAGATTGCTATTTTTAATATAGCAATTGTGTAACATTTGTAAATATGCAAAATAGTACTACACAGTGTTAGTATATACATATATGGTTAAAAAAACACACAAACATGAATGGGAAAATTGTACATATCAGCTTTAGGCTGGAGAAAGAGGAAGGAAAACGATTTAGGAAGGCTCAAATTCTTTTTGTTTTTTTTAGAGAGAGAGAGTCTCACTCTGTCACCCAGGCTGGAGTGCAGTGGCAATATCTCAGTTCCCTGCAGCCTCTTCCTCCTGGGTTCAAGCCATTCTTGTGCCTCAGCCTCCTGAGTAGTTGGGATTACATGTGTGTGCCACCATGCCTGACTAATTTTTATATTAGTATTAATAAATTAGTCTTATTAATTTTAGTAATAAATTAGTAAGACTAATTTTAATCTTTCGGTAGAGATGGGGTTTCACCATGTTGGCCAGGCTGGTCTCAAATTCCTGACTTCAAGTGATCTATCTGCCTGTCTCAGTTTCCCAGAATGTTGGGATTACAGGCATGAGCCACCATGCCTGGCAGAAGGCTCAAGTTCTATAATGTTTTATTTCTTAGGAAAAATGGCTGCATGATAGTATTGGTTAATTATGTGTACATGGTTCGTTGTTACATTATTCTTGATACTCCTCTACTTGTTCTCGTTATTTCATTTTTTAAAAGTTTAAGACGTTTATCTCATGTGACTAAAGGAAAATGTTTGATTTAGAGAGGGTAATAGTGGCTCCTACAGAGACCATAAAGCCACAGTTAATTATACACTAGTTCTAATATTGACATTTGATTTTAGTTACCTCTTTAGCTTCATTCATTACCATACCAAAAGGGTGTGTCTTCAGAGTTTGTATCCTTGGGAACTGCATGGTTGCTAGGTTAGCCAATAACAGTCCTAAGATTCACATACTGTTGTCCATGACTGTTACTAAGCTAAACAGAGCCAAAGAGAGGTAGAAGAACTCGTATGTTCTGAGAAAATTAGTAGCATTTCAATCTAATGCTCAACTTACATATGGAACACCACATTAATCCCTTGGAAGAATTCAGAAAGATCCAGAATGTTGTCACTGCTTTCAAATAAATTCCAACTCAAATTTTAGTTTATATACTTCAAATATAACCATAGGGGAGAGTATGAAAATGAGTGGTAAATATAACAGGAATTCAGAAGCAGAAAAACGTCTCTGTGGAGTGAGATGGCTGGTGAGATTTCAAGAGGAAAATAGAACTTGAGGTGGGAAATCAAGGGTGAGAACTATTCAGATAAGAAGGTGGCGCCGCACAGTGACTCATGCCTGTAATCCCAGCACTTTGGAAGGCTGAGGCGGGCAGATCACCAGGTCAAGAGATCAAGACTATCGTGTCCAACATGGTGAAACCCCACCTGTACTAAAAATACAAAAATTAGCTGGGAGTGATGGCGTGCACCTGTAGTCCCAGCTACTCAAGAGACAGAAACAGAAGAATCGCTTGAACCCAGGAGGCCCAGGTTGCAGTGGGCTAAGATTGCCTTACTGCACTCCAGCCTGGTGACACAGTGAGATTCCGTCTCAAAAAAATAAAATAAAATAAAAATAAAAAATAAAATAAAAAAAAACGGTAAAGGTAAAACAAAGTCAGGATTTAGGATGAGGAAGTCTGGCCATGGAACAGACAGTATAGGATTTGAATGCCTCTTGCTTTATTCACTTCTACTAACTCCAAATTACTATTTTTAAGTGCAAACAACACTATTTTACACATAGGTAATTTTCCTGAGATGTAGAGGTATGGCATACAGAGAATAATTTAGAGCTAAATTTCCATGAAATGAAAGGTAAAAGAGGGGAAAATCCAATGTGAGGTGAAAATTGTGCTTTGTTCTGGGGAAGGATAACATTTTTTTTCTCTTATAGAGACAGGGTCTGGCTTTGTTGTACAGGCTGGTCTTGAACTCCTGGGCTCAAGCAGTCTACCCTCCTCAGCCTCCCAAAGTACTAGTTTTACAGGCATGAGCCACCATGCCCAACCTCAACTAACTCTTTATGTGGAAAAGAGTACAAATATATTTATTATTTAACTCTTTATGTGGAAAAAAGTATAAATATATTTATTATTCTACTTGCTTCTGTATTTTATTATTTGAGTACCAAGGGTTGGGGTTACCAGTTCAGATAACACCTTTCTCTATATTAATCTTAGGAGACATGCTGCCTATCCCTACCACTGGCCCTTGGATGAATAAAGCCTACCTTCTCTAGCTCAGCAGTATTCTCTAATTTCACACCTCAGAGAAAGAGGGAGCAGAATATTCCCAGAGAAAATATTTAGGATTTTTTTCCCCTCCCAGAAGGCCCTGGGTTCCTTATGCAAATGTGCCAGTAGTCAGTCTCACATTCCCAGAATCACAGTGAGTGACTGATTGAATGGAGTCATAGAAGATATTTGCTATATCATCACTACAGGGCAAAGAACCCTGCTTGTCTTGCATTTGCATAAAAAATAGGGCCACTCTAGTGACTCTTCAACAAATAAATAATAGGCCGGATGCAGTGACTCATGCCTGTAATCCCAACACTTTGGAAGGCCAAGGTGGAAGGATTGCTGGAACTCGGGAGTTTGAAACCAGCCTGGGCAACATAGTGAGGCCCTGTCTCTACAAAAAAATTAAAAACTTTGTCGGTGTGGTGGTGCACGCCTGTGGTCTCAGCTACTCAGGAGGCTGAGGTGGGATGATCACTCGAACCCAGGAAATCGTGGCTGCAGTGGGCTATGATTGTGCCACTGCAGTCCAGCTTGGGCAATAGATTGAGACACTGCCAAAAAAAAAAAAAAAAAGGAAAATAATAATAAGCTTCTTTTAATCAATATTTTAAAATGTCTTACCCTGCTGTTTATATATATCCATGATACTGCCTTGGCACATAATAGACTAATCAAAACATGTTAATTCTTTTCCCTTCTCTCTTTAGTTACCACCATTCCTGGTATTGGTCCCAGTTCTTCTAAGAATATTTTTGATCCAAAAGCCGTTTTATCTTGAATCCTACATCGCGTATTTTCCATTTTTCCATTCGAATAAACCAACAAGAGAACAATCGAATGAAGAGAAAGGGTGTTTAAACCTAAATCCAAGACTGAGGTACAAGACCAAGAAAAGTGGGACAGAAGATGGAAAAGAGCAAGTGTAGAATCTTGGAAACAATTCAAAGGCACGTTGGATTCTTTGTTTGTAATAAGAAGTGCAAGTTGGTGTTACTTCTTAATGTCTAACGTTAAAATTTCTTGAATCTGATCTTTATCATATGCATAGTTTTTTCATCCTTGGATAGTTAGACTTTTTTTTATATGTCAGGAACTCATCTGTATTTTTTCATCTATATTTATTCTACATAAATCAATAAATCAAGATGTAATATAAAAACAACTTTGTTGACAGAAAACTTTAGTTTTAGAAACTTTATTTTTTAAAACAGCTCAAAATTGCCTTCATCATATTACTGATTTAAATATTATGGAGAATGTTAAGCACTCACAAAAGTGTTATAGAAAGACTAGCATAATGAACCCTCATACATGCACCACCCAGATTTTGTCATATGGGCTGGAATTTTGTCATATGGGCTTTAGCTACCCTTATTTTCTTTCTTTTTGTTGCTAAAGTATTTTAAAGTCCCTCCAGGACCTCATGGGACTTTATCCTACATACTTGTAATTCTACTGATTTTTAATTAAATTATTGATTAAGTAGTTAACAGAAAACAGGATATTACAGGAAGCATCTAGTGGGGTGCAAGGTCTAGCAATTAATCTTTTCTCATTTAATCAAAGACAGCAGCAGGCCTCTAGTAAAATCAATTATGTTTAGAAATTGAAATTTTTAAAAATTCAAAAACAAGGAAGCGTTTTAAGTATTCTTACAGCCCTCACTTCTGTCTTCCTTCCTCTTGACATATTCCCCATTAACAACTGGCTATTTCTCATCTCTTTTGCCCCTCAATGTAACCAGGATTTATGTAAATCATACGTCTTAACTCAGCAAGAAATTGGCAGGGTCCTAAGACGTAGTTCCAAATAAGTTTTATTTTCACGGTAAAATCCTGGCCCTTCTGTCTGGGAGACCTTTCTAGTCCTTTACATGTCAGCACCACCACTTATGCTAATGTTATAATTGTGTGTTTATCAGTATTTTAACATAATTTTTGTTAGTTTTGCCTGAAAAAGGAGACTAAGAAATAAAATGCCCAATGCTGATGCAGGTGTATATTATGGATATTTTCATGTATTTCTGATGGGAGTATATCTGTTTGAACCAAAACCAGTTTGACTATAAGACTTGAGTACCAAGTTTCAATATTTGGTATCTTAAATTTTGTTAACTGGTTTATAACTAAACAGGATAAAAAATTATTAATGTGGAGATGACCTTCCCTCTACCACAAGAGACAATGCTGACTTTGTGTGTTTCATTCCGGCGTCCACCTCCTTTCCCCCAGAGAAGACTCATCTTCTGCCAGGCTGTAGTGATGGACTTTTGATATGTAGAATTCAAAATTGGGAAGGGGTGAAGGCAGGGAGAGAAAAACTAAATTGATCTGGGATAATTTTTAAAAAATAACTGATAGAGGGGGATAGAGAGAAAGAAAGCAGCTGACAAAGGGGGAAAAGGGAATATTGGATTGTGGTTTATAAGTAAGAGGATCCAGAATAATGTGGGGTTGCAGAGAATTGAAAAGAAGAGGTAAATGTGGGAAATGTCACTGAGGTATATGAATGGAATTTATTCACAATTTTAGAAGAGAGCCAAGTAAATTTTACAAGTCCTTTAAAAAATGTTTTGCCTATGTATACTCAGGCTGGAGTTCAGTGATGTGATCAAAGCTCACTGCAGCTTCCAACTCCTGGGTTCAAGCAATCTTCCTGCCTTAGCCCCCTGCTGATACACATTCTTTGACAACATCCTTTTTCTGGCGGCGGGGAGACGGAGTCTTGCTCTCACCCTGTCGCCCAGGCTGGAGTGCAGAGAGGCAATCTTGGCTCACTGTAACCTTCGCCTCCCAGGGTCAGGTGATTCTCCTGCCTCAGCCTCCTGAGTAGCTGGGACTACAGGCACATGTCACCACGCCCAGCTAATTTTTTGTATTTTAGTAGAGACAGGCTTTCACCGTGTTGCCCAGGCTGGCCTTGAACTCCCAAGCTCAGGCAATCCACCCTCCCCGGCCTCCCAAAGTGTTAGGATTACAGGTGTGAGCCACTGCACCCAGCCGACAACATCTTTTTGATGGCAACATAACATTCTATCCATTGAATGTGCTGCAGTTAATGTACTATTCCTCTATAATTGGATTTATATTATTTCCAATTTTCTGCTATTTAAAAAATACACTGTGATGAATATGCTTATGCTCACAGCTTCTTACGATTTTTTTCACTAGGATAGATTCACAGAAGTAGAATTATGGTGCAGAAGTTATAAATGCTTTATTTTGTCAAATTATTGTTTGTTTAAATGTATCAATATACATAATCCTACCAAAAAGATATGACAATATCCATCATATATATCATCAACATTGACTATTTTGTATCTTAGGATCTTTTTACGTAATTTTAAAAAAAATTTTTGATATACTTACCAGATCATACATTGGATAAACCTTCCTATTCTCTTAGGAAAACAGTGACTCATCTTAAATTTACTTTCCATTTACTTCTTGAAAAAATCTTTAACGGATCACCCCTTATGTTTTTCCCAAACTCTCTCTCTTTTCTATCATCCTTCCTTTCTGCCTATCTTCCCGCTTTACCTTCCTGCTTTATTTCTTTCCTTTCATTTTTGGTAAAGCTGTTTCGTATTTGTTTTGGAATAAATTTAAAAAGAACAAAAACAAGCTCTACCCTGATAATGATAATCTTGAGCACTTTTAGCAATGCAAAGAGAACTCATTGACTCACAAAGTCTCCCTGTCCCATTTCATGTATCTTATTTGTGCCTGGCAGCAATACAAAAATAAGATCCAATCTGTTCTGTACAAAATGCCCTTCAAATATCTGAAGATAGCTGCCTAAGTAGTCTCTTCTCTATGCTAAAGTGTCACAGTGATTTTAACCTTTCCACAAGCAACAGCATTTTTGAATGCTTCACTAACCTGCTCAGGTTTCTCTGGACGCACTCTTAACTTTCTCAGAGCAGCAGGATTTCAGCTGTGGCATTATATATCATTCATACAACTACAACTGAAAATAATTGTCTATTGTGGAGGCAATGCCCTTTAGGAATGGATTCACACAATTACCTAATATTGCTCAGTTTTAGTAAGCAGTTTTTCTCTCCTTGAAGAGAACTATATACTGAATCATGGTTTTCTTTCATAGAGTGGTTGTGAAAATTAATGATATTTAGGCCAGGTGCAGTGGCTCATGCCTGTAATTCCAGCACTTTGGGAGGCTGAGGCAGGCGGATCACCTAAGGTCAAGAGTTCCAGACCAGCCTGGCCAACATGGTGAAACCCCGTCTCTACTCAAAATACAAAAAAAAAAAAAAAAAAAAAATTAGCTAGGCACGGTGGTGCATGCCAAGTAATTCCAGCTACTCAGGAGGCTGAGGTAGGAGAATCGCTTGAACCCAGGAGGCAGAGGTTGCAGTGAGCCGAGACTGTGCCACTGCACTCCAGCCTAGGCAACAAGGGTGAAACTCCACCTTGAAAAAATAAAAAATAAAAAAGAAAGAAAGAAAGAAAATTAATGATATTTATAAAGTATCTAAAACACTGGCTGGCATAATGTTCAATAAATGTTAATTATATATTAGTAACTAATTTTTTTTTTTGGCAGTTATCTGAGTATCTGTGTGCCACTTGGTCTATGGATATAGACTAAGAAGAATAGAAGGATGGAATTGAAATGAAATAATAACCAAAAAAAAATGAGAAGTATTGCAATGTCAAACCAGGTGGACCTCTCTGAGGGTAAGGGGTTGGCCTTGTCTTTCTTCCATGAATGGAATGTTGGCTCCCATATTTTTAGAAAAAGAAATAAATATTTTTTAAGGGTATATTTCTTAGTTATTATTTCTCTCCTTGATAAATGGAGGCAATATTTTAAAAATCTCAACAGCACCACTGGTGGGAAAAACCAACTGGGATGCTGTTTAACAAAAAGTGGAAAGAGAGGAGACCAAGGGTTGGACATTGTTGTTTTGCCACTGAGGGCCCCAAGCTCTCCTAGGCCTTTTGATCATATCAAGTAGGATATTCTAGAATCGGCCAGCAGCTGGGGCTCTGGAAGTCAGAGATCAGAGCCAGGCAAGGCTCTGGGCTCCCAAACCTGAGCCTTTCCTCTTAGCCGCAGCCTCCCACCAAGGGCCAGCCCCAGACATCTTTCCCACCTGACCTGCTCTCCATACAGAATTCCTAAAGGGTTACTGGCCAGGAGGCACAGATATAGGTTAGATTTGCTGGTTGTATTTCTCCACACCCTCATTAAAAGTCTTATTCTGTTGTATTTATTTTAGTGGCATTATAAATTAATAACAGGCTGGGCACAGTGGCTCGCGCCTGTAATCCCAGCACTTTGGGAGGCTGAGGCGGGTGAATCACTTGAGGCCAGGAGTTTGAGACCAGCTTGACCAACATGGTGAAACCTTGTCTCCTCTAAAAACACAAAAATTAGCCAGACATGGTGGTGCATGTTTGTGGTCCCAGCTACTCAAGAAGCCTGAGGCAAGAGAATAACTTTAACCCAGGAGGCAGAGGTTGCAGTGAGCCGAGATCACACCACCACCCTCCAGCCTGGGTGACAGAGTGAGACCCTGTCTCAAAAACATTTTTAAAAATTAATAACAATTGTATAAACATTTTATTTGAACCCAATTCAGTGGAACTATTACTTTTCTTGATCGAGATGTTTCTTTTAGTGCAACCTAAGGATTTGTTTTAAATTAGAATCATTACTAAATAACAGAAATGACATTTTTCTGTGCTCTTATCATCTGTGTGTAGATAAGATAGTTATGCATCAAAAGGAACGAAAATGCTTTGATTCCTGTAATGACTGCTTCCTGCAAAGCAGCCTCATGAGGAACCTCTTAGTCTCAGCATCTGGAGCTCCAGAAAAGGAAAATTTCAAGTCAGATAGAATTCTATGTATATCATTTCTTTGGAACCTTCAGCCCTCAAGATTTCAACAGCATGACCTCAGTTTCAACATAGTTGTCCTTCGTTCTCAGGTCACTGTTTTGATGCTGCCTGTTGTTGAAGCAGAAGAAGCCAGTGATGTAATCGCTCTCTTGTTAGGTGTGGTTCTCAGCATTACAGGCATTTGTGCTTACTTGCAGGTATTTGCACTAGAAAGATATGGACACATGTGACTTTGAAGGGCCTACTGAATCAAACCTCAGCCTGAAAACCTTTGTACTATTGAGGCTAAACCTGAGCTTTGGTGTCTAAAAGTTTTCAAGAATCAGTAAATAGGGGAGTTTTACATTCTTCATTGTTTCTATGAAATGGGAACAAACAGATATATGTATATATACGGAAAAAGGAAAGTTTTCTTTACAACAAATTATGCACTGAAAAATTCAGCCTATGATTTGTATTTGCTGGTCAGAAAGGTGGTCAAAGAAGTAAGATGGCTGAAATTTTCATAATAGTTCATAGTTTTAAAATTTCAAAGCACATAAAATAGAAAGAAGGAAGTTCTTGCCCAGAAGTCTAGGAAATCACCACTGTTCACCTGTAATCACTGCCTCCTGAATCGTTGCAGTCTTTTCTCCATATTTTTATTAGAATTTTGTTTTGTTATCTCCCAAGTTGATATTGTATTTAGATATCAAATAGTCAGCCAAAAAGGGGAACTTTTTATCTCTGGGGGAAAATAAACATTTAGAAAAATGCATTCAGTGTATCTAATAATGAAATGCAGAAAAGATTTAAAGACATTGGCATGGAAAAGAGATTTAATGTTAAAAAAACCTTTATATTAACTGAGTAACATCCTCCTGATAAGAAGTAGTATATTAAATATAAACCCATTATGTTGCTGAAAAAAAAGAAAATCCTTTAATTACAGTTCAGTTTAAGTACTGTTTAAGACAATTAGTTCAGGTTCTTTTTTGGTAGATTAATTTATGTGCTAGGAAACAAAAGATGAACAAGACAGACGTAGATGTCTAGATTGTGGCTAAACTGAGTTTTCACTTAGAACTACTTCTGAAAATATTTCATCTTCATCTGAAAAATTTTATCTTTATATCAGACTTTTTTTTTTTTTTTTTTTTTTTGAGACAGAGTCTTGCTCTGTTGCCTAGGCTGGAGTGCAGTGGTGAGATCTCAGCTCACTGCAACCTCCACCTCCCTGGTTCAAGCAATTATCCTGCCTTAGCCTCCTAAGCATGTGCCTGGAATTACAGGCACATGCCACCATGCCTGGCTAATTTTTTTGTATTTTTAGTAAAGACGGGGCTTCACCATGTTGGCCAGACTGGTCTTGAACCCCTGAACTCAGGCAATCCATCCCCCTCAGCTTCCCCAAGTGCTGGGATTACAGGCGTGAGCCACTGCACCCGGCCTTATATTGGACACTTTACTCAAGTCTACAGATACGAAAATACCTGTAGTGAGGCTTGTAAAACTAGGATAGTAGCCAAATTAATACCAATGTCACTTTAGTTTAGAATTTAAAAGGTATACCATTCCATATAAGAATATAAATAAAACAATATTAAGTTTACTTTTTAAATAGAATCTTTTAAAAAATTAATCACTGCATTACTGTATTTACCTCTTAGAATATTTCCTTGCACGCATTTGAGTATGTGCTGAGTAGAAAATTCCATTGTTTTGAGAAAGAATGCACAAAGGCTTGCAAAGTTGAAATGAGGGCTTTATAACTCTGTCTGCACCACATTTGAAGTTAAAAGAGAAACACACCAAGCGAAAAATTTGAGGTAGTATCTCAGTGAATTAAGACAGCTCACACACAGTAGAGTATCTATTTTAATAACAGCATACAAGTGTGAAAGATTTCCCTGTTGCAAAAACATTTATTAGTCTATTTAGTTATTTCAGAATCATCCTGCACTTTGCTTAGTAAGACAAACAGTTAATGAGTTACTTGAGGAAGTTAAACACTCGCGTAGAATTGCAAGCCATAGGTCATATTCCACTATCCAGCTCACTATCATGTTACTGGGAAATTAAGATCTCTTAGAACTGTTCTTTGACTTCATAGTAATAAATGCATCACAGCCTGAAGTAAACAGAGTGATCTTTAAAAAGCCAACAGTTCAGATGTTTTTCATAATTTTTAATATCTATGTTAGAGTTGGCAATTTGGTGAGCAATAAAGTCAATTATCAGCTCTGCCAGTAAATCTCCTGTAACCTTATGAGAAAAGGTCATACTAAACAAGTACATTGAGCACCTCATGCTCATGAACATCAATGACTTTCCCAAAATATTCTAGTTATTCAAAACTTAATTTCAACTCTAATGATGAGAAATACAGCCATGCCTCACATAACAATGTTTGGTCAGTGACAGATTGCATATATGATAGTGGTCCCATAAGATTATTATTCCTTTTAAAAATTATACCTTTTTCATATTTAGATGCACAAATACTTGCCATGGTGTCATAATTGCCTACATATCCAATACAAAAACATGCTATTCAGGTTTGTAGCCTGGGAGCATTAGGCTATACCGTATAGCCTAGGTGTATGGTAGGATAGACTATGGAGGTTTGTGTCTATGATGTTTGCACAGTTATGAAATCACCTAACAGTGGATTTCTCAGACTGTATCCCATTGTAAAGCAACGCATGACTCTATATATGACTGACTTATTAAATAACTCAGTCACTTATGAACTGCCTACTATGCGTCAGGCATTATACCAGGTAGGGAATACAAAAATAAGATATTTTCTTATTTTTGAAGGACACATATCTAGTTATGGAAAAAAAAAACCAGATAATTAAAATACAATGTGATATAGAAGTATATTATTTATAACATTCCTAGAGGTGGCATTTGTACTGGTCTGGAAATACAAGTAGAAGTTTTTGTCAGGCAGTAAACGGAAGGAAGGACATCCTTCAGATATCCTACTGTCTTTGTTATAAATTATTAAGCACAATTCACAAGTGGTATTTCTAGCCAGATAAAATTTAATGAAAATATAACAATTTTATTACACTATGTATTTATTATACTGTTATTAATATTAATATCAAGTGATTTACATGTAGTGTAAATTATTTTCTTAAGTATCATATGTCATAAGTAACATTAATTCTTCCTTGGTTTTAAGGTTCTTTTTTTTTTGAGACGGAGTCTCGCTGTGTCTCCCAGGCTGATCTCAGTGATCTCGGCTCACTGCAAGCTCCGCCTCCCGGGTTCACGCCATTCTCCCGCCTCAGCCTCCCAAGTAGCTGAGACTACAGGCGCCCGCCACCACGCCCGGCTAGTTTTTTGTATTTTTAGTAGAGACGGGGTTTCACCATGTTAGCCAGGATAGTCTCGATCTCCTGACCTCGTGATCCGCCCGCCTCGGCCTCCCAAAGTGCTGGGATTACAGGCTTGAGCCACCGCGCCCGGCCGGTTTTAAGGTTCTTAAACTCTTTAATGGCTCTAAAAGTTTTCCAGATGTGATCAAGTACACTCAGGTGGTACGACCATGGACTTCAAAAGTTTTTAAAAGTCTTTCTGCCGTCAAAATATGCATAACAAGTTTAACAAGCGATTTTTCTGCCTTAGGGTATAAAGGTAGAACTTTTTTCTAAATGACTTCAATTCTGTTTTATCAAATCCCCCTGACTCATGTCTTAATGATACCTCAGGAAAATCCCATAGATTTTCAGTCATATTCAGTTATTCAAAATTCAGCCTAGTTTGACCTGCTTTTTTTTCCCCTCTGAGTCAGAGTTTTGCTCTTGTTGCCCAGGCTGGAGTGCAGTGGCGCGATCTCGACTCACTGCAATCTCCGCCTCCCAGGTTCAAGCGATTCTCCTGCCTCAGCCTCCCGAGTAGCTGGGATTACAGAAGCCCACCACCATGCCCAGCTAATTTTTTGTATTTTTTGTAGAGACGAGGTTTCAGTATGTTGGCCAGGCTGGTTTTGAACGGTGCCTAGTTTTACCTACTTCTGTGCACAAGTGTCCCTTCCCCATCAATGTTAGCCAGCTTGTTGTCCAAGGGACTTGAAACAGGAAGGGAAACTCCTTCCTTCACTCCTAGTTAGAGCTCTTGACAGATAAGTATGGTAGAGTCTCCTTCAGCCCAGGTATAATGAACGATAGACTATGAACTTCATTATTTGTTTATGGGAAGTCAGTGAATCCATTAAGCCTTTTATCTACTGTTATCAACCAAGGCTTTCAGTGATGTAGGTCTTGTGTGAACTCAGAATATAACATTTCACAGTTTGTAGTATGTGGTAGCTGCTTTATAACCATACAGTACTGTTCATTCAAGAAAGATTTATTACTTTTTGTCAGACACTGTGTGATGTAAGTCAAATGATAACACACGTACACACACAAATAGATTTCATTTGCATGCATCACATTTTAAAAGTGAAAACATGGTGCTAGTTAGTGAAAACAAAATATTTTATTTTTAATGATGTAAAATTAATTTAAGTGATCTAAGCCTCTAAATATCTCAAGGTCCCCACTGGTATTAAGAGTTCAGATTGACATAAACTGACCAGTACTATTAATAAAAGGAAATGTGTACTGAGTAGGTACTCTGCTTTTGTGTTAAGTGATTTATACATTGTATTTAATCTAGTTAATAATCTGATGAGCTAGTTAGTAGAATTATTCATATTTTACAATGTGAAAACTGAGTGTGAGTGGTTATTACACCAGCTTAACTTTACCTACCTGCTACGCAAGCCTTGAACTTCCATTCAGAAGCCAGCTGAGCAGGCCCAGTTGGCTAACTGGATCCATGCTGTTTGTGTAGATAACAATTCTCTACAGTTAAAAATTGGTTAAAAGGGTAAATTTCATGTTATGTGCTTTTTAACCACAATATAAATAAATAAATAAACAAATAAATAAATAAATGTTGTATGACAATAATATGTAGCCAACAAAATTATGCTGTGAATTTTAATCACATGAAAAAATGTATATAATGTGAATGATAAAAAAGCATTATACAAAACCTGATATACAATATGATAAAAATGATGTAAGATACACATGTATATAAAATTATATATAAGTAAATCCATAAATTCATAAGTATTTTATGGTTGTATGTTATATATAGCAAATAAATATATATATATGCATATATACATATATAGATATGTTTTTCTTTTTTGAGAAGGAGACTTGCTCTGTTGCCCAATCTGGAGTGCAGTGGCACAATCCCAGCACACTGCAACTTCCATCTCCTGTATCCAAGTGATTCTCCTGCCTCAGCCTCCCAAGTATCTGGGATTATAGGCATGTGCCACCACAGCCAAGTAAATAAATATTTTGAAAAAAATAGTTCAAACCTTAATATTCGTGGTCATTAGTTTTCACATATTGATTATCTGACTTTTTTTCTCTCAACTTCTTTATATCTAAACGCATTTTAAACAATGATGCTAGCCTTATGCTGATTTTTGTGGTCTTGAAAGGAGTTAGGAAGTGAATATCCAGTTTCTTTAACATTCCAAGAAGCTTTCCAGGAAGCCCATTTCAATCTCACCTCATGGGGATCCCTGAACATAAATAGAAAGGATTCAAAGCATACTACTACAGAAAAATCATGAAACCACAAAGTAAGACAGCAAGAGAGGAAGAAAGAAATACTGTCTCTACAAACAACCAGAAAATAAATTATCAAATGGCATTAGTAAGCTGTTATCTATCAATAATTACTTTGAATGTTGCCATGGTCTGAATGTGCCACCTGAAGTTCATGTGCTGGTAACTTGACCTCCAATGTGGAGGTGTTGGGAGGTGCAGGCCTATGGGGAGGTGTTTGGGTCATAGGGCTCTATCCTAATGAATGAATTAATGCCATTGTCACAGGAGTAAGTTCCTTATAAAAGGATGAGTTTGGCATCCTCTTGCTCTTTCTATCATCTATGTGATGCCTTCTACTGTGTTAGGTTGAAAGTAGGCCTTTATCAGATGCTGATCCCTTGATCTTGGACTTCCCAGCCTCCAGAACCATGAGCCAATACAATTCTGTTCATTATAAATTACACAGTCTGTGGTATTCTGTTATAGCAGTGCAAAATAAACTAAGACAAATGTAAGTGGATTACATTCTCCAATAAAAGACAGAGTAGTTGAATGGATTTAAAAAAATAGGACCCAACTATATACTGCCTGGAAGAGACTCACTTCACTTTTCAGGACACAAATAGACTGACAGTAAAGAGATGGAAAAAGATATTCCATGCAAATGGAAACCAAAAGACAACAGGGGTAGCTATATTTGTATCAAATAAAACAGACTTTAAATTTTAAAAAAACTATAAAAAGAGACAAAGAAGGTCATTATATATAATAAAGGGGCTAATTCATCAAGAGAATATAATAATTGTAAATCTATATGCACCCAACATTGGAGCCCCTAAATATATAAAGCAAACATTTAAAAACCTGAAGGAAGAGATGGATTGCAATATAATAATTGCAATAGGGGCCTTCAAGTCATACTATCGATAATGAACAGATCATCTACATAAAAAATTAATAAGGAAACACTGGACTTGCCCTACACTTTAGATCAAATAGACCTAACAGACATATACAGAGCATTTCATCCAACAGCAACAGAATACACAGTCTTCTCAAGAACACATGTAACATTCTCTAGGATAAATTATATGTTAGGCCACAAAACAAGTCTGAGCAAATTTAAGAGGATTGAAACATATCAATTAACTTCTCTGACCATGATGGTATGAAACTAAAAATCAATAACAGGAGAAGTTTTGAAAATTCATAAATATGTGGAAATTAAATAACATGCTCCTGAACAAGAAATGGGTCAAAGAAGAAATCAAATGGGAAA
The DNA here is from genome assembly GCF_049350105.2 of Macaca mulatta. NCBI lineage: Eukaryota > Metazoa > Chordata > Mammalia > Primates > Cercopithecidae > Macaca > Macaca mulatta. Next base: position 24,982,113 of record NC_133416.1, read on the forward strand.
TTAAAAATTATCTTGAGTTAAATGAAAATGGAAACATAATACACCAAAACTTATAGGATGTAGCAAAAGCAATTCTAAGAGGGAAATTTATAGCAATAAATGCCTATATCAAAAAAGAGAAAGGTCTCAAATAAACAATCTAATGTTATACTACAAGGAAGTAGAAAAACAAGAACAAACTGAGTCCAAGGTGAGCAGAAGGAAAGAAATAACAATGATTAAAGGGGAAATAAATAAAATAGAGACTAGGAAAAAAATAGAAAAATATAAAAAATACTAAGAGTTGGCTTATTAAAAACATAAAATTGATAAACATGTAGCTATAGTAAGAAAAAAAGAGAAGAAAACTCAAAATCAGAAATGAAAGAAGAGACATGACAACTAATACCACAGAAATAAAAATAATCATAAGAGATTACTTTGAACAACTATATGCCAACAAACTGGATAATCTATAAGAAATGGATAGATTCCTAGACATATACAACTTACCAAGAGTGAATCTTGAAGAAATAGAAAATCTGAATTGAACAATAATGAGGAGATTGAATCAGTAATAAAAAGTTTCCCATCAAAGAAAAGCCCAGGACTACAATAAAGTTTCAGAATACAAAATCAATGTACAAAAATCTGTAGCATTTTTATGTACCATTAATGTTAAAACTGAGAGCCAAATTGAGAATGCAATCCCATTTACAATAGCTACACAAAACAATACCTAGGAATACATCTAACCAAATAAGTGGAAGATCTCTACAAGGAGAACTATGAAACACTGCTAAACAAAATCATAGGTGACACAAAGGGAAAAACATTCCATGCTCATGGATTGAAAGAATCAGTATTGTTAAAGTGGCCATACTGCTCAAAGCAATCTATAGATTTAATGCCATTGCTATCAAACTATCAATATCATTTTTCACAGACATATAAAAACTATTCTGAAATGTAAATGGAACCAAAAAAAGCCCAATACCTGAAGCAATCCTAAGTAAAAAGAACACAGATGGAGGCATCATATTACCTGACTTCAAACTATATGATAAGGCTACAGTCACCAAAACATCATACCAAACCAGACACATAGACCAATGAAACAGCATAGAGAACCCAGAAATAAAGCTGCACACTACAGCCATATAATCTTTCACAAAATTGACAAAAATAAGCACTGGGGAAATGACACCCTATTTAATAAATGGTGCTGGGATAGCTGGCTAGCCATATGCAGAACAAAACTAGACCCCTATCTTTCAACATATATATATAAATTAACTCAGTGTGGATTAAAGACTTATATTTTGTTCTGTTTTGTTTGTTTTTTGAGACAGAGAGTCACTCTGTCATCCAGACTGGAGTGCAGTGCCAGGTTTATAGCTCACTGCAGCCTTCACCTCCTTGGGCTCGGGTGATCCTCCTGCCTCAGCCTCCCATGTAGCTGGCAGATGCCACCAGGCCCAGCTAATATTTTAATTTTTTGTAGAGACAGAGTTTCGCCACAGTGCCCACGCTGGTCTTGAACTCCTGGGCTGAAGTGATCCACCCAAATCCCAAAATGCTGGGATTACAAGGGTGAGCCACTGCACCAGGCTTATATTAAAAATTTAAATGTAAGACCTCAAACTATAAGAATTGTAGAAGAAAATCTAGGAAACAACATTCTAGACATTGGTCTTTGGAAAGAATTTATGACTAGGACCTCAAAAGCAATTGCAACAAAAACAAAAATTGATAAGTGGGACCTAATTAAACCAAAGAGCTTCTACATAGCTAAAGAGACTAACAATAAAGTAAACAGACAACCTACAGAATGGGAGAAAACATTCACAAACTATGCATCCACGTAGGTCTAATAGTCAGAATCTATAAGGAACTTAAACAATTGAACAAGCAAAAAACCAAATGACCTCATCAAAAAACAGGCAAAAGTCATGAACAAATATTTCTCAAAGAAGGTACACAAGTGTCCAAAAACAAGTCATACATCTGATAAGGGATTAACACCCAATATGTATAAGGGATTCAGAAAATTCATTAAGAAGAAAACAAATAACCTGATTGAAAAGTGGGTGGGCCAAGTGTGGTGGTTTATGCTTGTAATCCCAGCACTCTGGGAGGCCGAGGCAGGCAGATCACCTGAGGTAGGAGTTCAAGACCAGCCTGGCTAACATGCCAAAACCCCATCTCCACTAAATTAAAATACAATAAATAGCCGGGCATGGTGCCAAGTGCCTGTAATCTCAGCTACTCAGGAAGTTGAAATAGGAGAATCACTTGAACCTAGGAGATGGAGGTTGCAGTGAGCCAAGATCACACCACTGCGCTCCAGCCTGGGCAACAGAGTGAGACTCTGTCTGGAAAAAAATAAAAAAGAGAGAGAAAAGAAAAAAATGGGCAAAAGACTTGAATAGACATTTCTCAAAAGAAGACATACAAATGACCAACAGATATATTAAAAAATGCTTAACATCACTACTCATTAGGGAAATGCAGTTTAATACCACAAACAGCGATCACCTCATACTTGTCAGAATGGCTATTATCAAAAAAGATAAAAGAGAAATTTTGGTGAGGATTTGGAGAAAAGTCAACCCTTTTACACTGTTGATGGGGATGTAGCTTAATATAGCCATTATGGAAACCTGTATGGAGATTCTGCAAAAAACTAAAAATACAATTACCATATGATCTAGCAATGCCACTTTTGGTATATATGCAAAGGAGATGAAATCAGTATGTTGAAGAGATGTCTGTGCTACCATGTTCATTACAGCATTATTTGCAATAGCCAAGTTATGGGATCAACCTAAGTGTCCATCAATGGACAAATAGATAAAGAAAATGTGGTATATATTCACAGTAAAATAGTATTCAGCATTAAAAAAAGAGGAAATTCTGTCATTTGAGACAACATGGATGAACCTGGAGGACATTATGCTAAGTGTACTAAACCAGGCACAGAAAAACACATGAACTCACTTAATGTGGAATGTAAAACAATCAAATACTTATATAGCCGGGCGTGGTGGCATGAATCTGTTGTCACAGCTACTTGGGAGGCTGAGGCAGGAGAACTGCATGAACCCAAGAGGTAGAGGCCGCAGTGAGCTGAGATCATGCCACTGCACTCCAGCCTGGGTGACACAGCAACAGACAAGACATCCTCCCTCCCTCCCTCCCTCCCTCCTTTCCTTCCTTCCTTGCTCCCGCCCTCTCTCCTTCCTTCCTTCCTTCCTTCTTTTCTCAAAAAACAAACAAAAAAAAACCAAACAAACAAACAGAAAAACAATCAAAGCCTTATAAAAGTGGAGAGTAGAATGGTGGCTATCAAAGGCTGGGGATAGCAGGGATGTTGGTTAAAAGGTAATAAGTTTCTGTTAGGAGAAATATGTTTTTTGAGATTATTGCACAGCATCATGACCATAGTTAATAATAAGTGGGAGTTGAACAATGAGAACATATGGACACAGGGAGGGGAACATCACACACCACGGCCTGTCAGGGAGTGGGGGGCTAGGGAAGGGAGAACATTAGGAGAAATACCTAATGTAGATGATAGGTTGATGGGTGCAGCAAACCACTGTGGCACGTTTACACATATGTAACAAACCTGCACGTTCTGCACATGTATCCCAGAACTTAAAGTATAATAAATAAATAAATAAATAAATAAATAAAAATAAATAAAAAAAGATGTAAAAAGTTGCTAAGAGAGTAAATTGCAAATGTTCTCACCACAAAAAATGATATGTATTTGAGGTGATGGATGTGTTAATTAGCTTGATTTAATCATTCTACATTGTATGTATATATATGACATAATATCACTTTGTACCTCATATATACAATAATTTGTCAATTTACAATAAAAATATTGGTTTATATTGTTTATGTTGAACAACGACTTCTACCTTCCTAAATCCCTTTCTGAGCATAAATATAGATATATATGTGCATATATATGTATTTTTTAATTTTAGTTTTTTAACTTGAAAGCACATTACATACAGTTTGATCACCTTATTTTGTTTTTCATTTCAATGGATACTTTTCGTGACTACATTTTAATGTATTGACTGCCTAAGTTTATGCAGCCTGGATAACACAAATTTGTTTCCCACTTAGTATTTAGGTTATTTTTTAAATTTCAGTGTTCATATAGCTCAGACCTATAGAATTAGCTGAAAATACTTAAGAAAAACAGGAAAACCAACTGAAAAATTCCAAAACCAGACAAAAATTATTAAAGATATATAATGATTGAGAAATTGGTAAATGAAGCATCATGTATAAAAGTTAGTTACTGAGAATGTGTTTTGACCACTTTGTTGTTTAGACTAATCACTGTTTGGATTAAATTATTTTTAACGAAACTGTGTGGAGCTAATGTTATTTGTAATGATTGCCAAGTAGAAAAAAAGACACTCTTTCTTTCTTTCTACATTTTAATATTTTATAATTTTAAAAATGAGCATATGCCAAAGAAGAAAAAGTTCTTGCACATCTTTATTCCTGAGTAACTTACTCTTTATGCTGCAAATGCCTGTGCAATCTTTTTTTTTTTTTTTTTGAAAAAATATTTTCCCCTGAACTGGTTATTGGTGGCACAACAGAATCCCATTTATATTTGCACATTCTATTATAGCTGAGGTAGCCTTGGCTAAGCTGAAAGAGAGACTGCTCTTCCCATTTCCCCTCCCTGTAGGTTTTTGTTTTTGTTTTTGTTTTTGTTTTTGAGACACAGTGCAGTGGTGCTACCTCAGCAAACTGCAATCTCTGCCTCCCAGGCTCAAACAATCCTCCCACCTCAGTCTCCCAAGTAGCTGGGACTGCAGGTGCAAGCCACCATGTCTGGCTAATTTTTGTATTTTTTGTGAAGACAGGGTTTTACCACATTGCCCAGGCTGGTCTCAAACTCCTGAGTTCAGGTCATCTGCTCACCTCCTCGGCCTCCCAAAATGCTGGGATTATAGGCGTGAGCCACTGCACCCAGCCCCGATATTTTTTTAAATGTTAAGCACAGTGCTTATCTTCTCTTCTCCTATTCTGATAATAAAAAAGTTCTGATTTAGCAGTAGCCCATTTTTGTATATAGTTTTCATATCAATAAATTTGAAAATAATATCAGTGTATATATAGTTTGGATATTTGTCCCCAGTTCAATCTCATGTTGAAATGTAATCTCCAATGCTGGAGGTGAGGCCTGTTGGCAGGTGTTTGGACCATGGAAATGGATCCCTCATGAACAGCTTAGGCCATTCCGTTGGTGATAGGTCAGTTCTCGCTTTAAATTCATGCAAGATCTGGTCATTTAAAAGTGTGTGGCACCTCCTCACTCCACTCTCTCACTTTCACCTGCTTTCACCATGTGATGTGCCTGGTCCCCCTCCACTTTCCACCATGATTGTAAGCTTGGTGAGGCCTCGCTAGAAGCTTAGCAGATGCCAGCACCATGCTTCCTGTAAAGCCCACAGAACTGTAAGCCAATTCAATCTCACTTATTTATAAATTACCCAAGCTCAAGTATTTCTTTATAGTAATGCAAGAATGGCCTACTACAATATATTTTAAATTTCCTTTTGACTCAGTTTTTACTTAGAAGAATATTCATTTGCTTCATAATATTTGGTCCTTGTTTTCACCCTCAGGTTGATAATTTTGGTTTTTTATAATTTGTCATGTGTACTGCTTTTATCATTTATTTTTTTGTGATCAGCTCAAGAGATAACTACATTAAAGGAGTCAATTTGTATCTATCTAAATACATAAGTTTTGTATTCCTTTTATAGCTAATTAGGACATCTTATATTATTTAGGTTTTTCTACCTCTCTGCCTCTTTCCCTTTTCTCCTCCACCTTCCTTTTTATTTTTTCCATCTGAAGGTCTGTGTTTGGACACCTCTTACATATTTGTTTCAGACATATAGTTTTGGGTCAGGAAGGTGTACCTCAGTTTGGCAATTACTGTTTCTAAGCACTGACTCAGAGGTGTATGAGTGGGTAGACACTCCTACTGTTTTTTGTAAAATGTCTCATCCTTGTCTCATATAAGTATATTAAAAATCCCTTGGACTGATCCTTAAATAGACCCATTTAGTAAATTTCAGCAGCAATAGTACTGTGAACCATTTGGATAAGAGTTCCAGTTAATTTTCTAATTTATAATACTGGATTCTAGACCATATGGTTTTAATGTGTTGATAAAAAGAAAGAATTACATCTTACCACAGTTCAAATATATTAAATCCAATGTTTCCTCGTTGTCACTAATGGTCTAACACTATCATAAAAGTTAATTAATTGGTACAGTAGGCTCTATTCTTTTAAAACCATCAGGATTTCGCCTCATTGTACTTTAAACTCTTTTGGATGGTTATTACTGGATTTCTTGACAATCTGTTGTCTAGTGGTTACCAAGGCATCCTGGTTTATCTCGCCAGTTTACAATTAATAGGGCTACATTCTGCCTGTTTTTATAAAAACAAACAAACAAACAAACAAAAACAAAACACACACAAAAAAACACACTAGTATTTCATTTAACTCTTTAGCAATCATCAGAGTCTTCAAAATCAGGAATCCTCCAAATCCATAAAAGCCAATCTCCCTGTGTCTGCAATGGTTTTAGGTGACTTGCAGACATTATCTCTTAGCCACCAGTCACTGTATCACTCTTTATTCCTTGCTAGTGCTCTCTTTCCAGGTCATGTTACTCACAGCAGCTTTAAAATATACAATGGGAAAAAAAGGAGAGTAACATGAGCAGACTTAGTAGATAACAAAGGACAAGAGAAAGTAGGTCCTTGATACTCTCTTTACTTTTTCCCAGCATATTCCCTGCTAGCCTGTGATAAACTTACCCCAAGGAAAGAAAAGAAAAGCAGACCCCAAAGTTTTAACTCAGTTCTAGATTCTGAAGTTCTGGGTTCTGAACTAATTAAAGTTTAAACATTGGAACAATTTCCCTGGATTAAGTTAAGAACATCTTTTACCTCTTCTACTACTTACTAATAATAACATAACTCATGCAATAATAGCTATTATATACCATTTTATTTAATTCAGATAAATATTTAATAATATTGGCTCAAAACATATTTGATCCCTTCCTAGCACCAGGAATTATTTCAAAGACTTGACAATCATCTATTTAAATCTTCTCTGCATCACTGTTGTTATCACTGTTTTGCAATGGTTTTGCAGTGATAACAACAGAGATGAGGAAACTGAGGTTAAAAGAGATGTAATAAATTGCTCAAATTCGACAGCAGGACTGTCTAACTACAAAGTTCACATCCTTTTAACCCCCTTCACTACATCTCTAAGAGCAAGAAAGTCTTAAAAACATTGCATGCGTTGGAGCAAAGCCAAGTAGAATCTGAAGCTGGAAAAAATGGTTCTTGTGTGTCTTTCATATACTGCAGTCACACAAGTAGTTGGCATTAACCTTTTGTAGTTTGTGGGTACATAATTGCTCTGAAATCCTCTCTTCAAAATTTCAAAACATTTTTGAAAACATTCCTTATGAAGAACCAAATAGGTGTAAAGATATTAAAAGTTTAACTTAGGAATTGCTGTTAAAGTGATTGCATTCATTTGGGGGAAAGTTGGAATGGTAGTAAAACAATAAAGGCTGATTATTCAATTCAGCATAGAGTCTGAAAAAGAAATTTTAAACTATAATGCAGAACATATTTAGTCTGTCACCAGTTTTATCACTCAACAATTAATTATTAAGTGGTTACTAAATGCCAATCATTACCTAAGCCCTGAGGAAAAATGGATTAAGAAACCTCCAGGATTTAAGCGAGCGAAGTATCTGTTTTTTCATCTTTAGAGTCGTGTATTTGTCACTGAGATACATGTATATTTGTTATATACAGAAATATATATTTATAAATTCCTATATTTATATATGCACATATTTATATATTATATACATACATAACATATATGTGTTATATTATGTATGTGTATATATTATATATACATGTATATATATACTGAATGTATGTATGTATATATTATATATACATAATATATAAATATGTATAAATATAGTTTTAGAATATTATGTGTTTGCATTTATATATGCAAATATATATGCATATATTTGATATTTATATAATGATGAAGTATTTATCAGCACTTGTGAATTTTCTATTACTACAACTTAAGCAACATTGATTACTGAAACGACTTTACCAAAATCTGTGAAAAGTAATCTATCATTATCATTATTATTTTAAAAAAGGGTCTTGCTCTGTCACCCAGGCTGGCTCACTGCAGCTTCAACCTCCTGGGTTCAAGCAATCCTCCCGGCTCAGCCTCTTGTGTAGCTGGGACTCTAGGTTTGTACCATGGCCACATTCGGCTAATTTATTTATTTATTTATTGTAGAGACAGGGTCTTACTCTGTTGCCCAGGCTGGTCTCAAACTCCTGGGCTCAAGAGATCCTCCCTTGTTCAGCCTTTCAAAGTGTTTGGATTACAGGTGTGAGCCACTGTGCCCAGCCTCAATATTATTTTTTAATAACTTTCCCCTACTGAGTTAAAATTTTGCCTTTTTTACATTCTACATACCATATATCCTTGAATCTTTCTTTTTGTATTGATCTCTTTATTCCTGTGCTGACCTACAATTTATGGCTTAAAGATGTGATCTAACATTTGTAAGGTACATCCTTTTTCATTACTCATATAATGATGTTTACAATTTTTCCCTTATATATTTTAGATTATGAAAATTAGGGACAGTTTGGTATGTTTCTTTGTTCAATTAAACCCACAATTATAATTTACAATGTGTAAACACAGTGTTAAAACTGCTGAGGATATAAAGGGGAAAATGATAGAATTCCAGCTCTCGAGATAATCTTATGTATGAAATAGAGTTATAATTTATAACTCTATAATTTCTGATTCTAGAAATACAAAAAGAGACAAGATAGAATAAGAACCAAGAGGCAGGTTGTATAGAGTTAAATATTAGGTGTTATAACTGAGCACACATGTAAGTAGTAAGCCTTTCTTAGATGATTAATGTGGTTGCTGCAGCAGTTTTATAGATGACCAGATCCCTTAGTCTGTCTTAAAGTCGAAAAGTGCAGAATAGTGGCAGCCTCATTTTGACGTAGCATCTCTAAAAATCTCAGCCCTTAGTGGCCTTCTTTTTCCCTTGCTTTCATGGAAGGTGGGACAAAGCATGCATGTCTTTGAAGTCTGGTATCACAGATGTTTTGAATTCCTGAATATTCAGTTCTCTCTACAATGACATGAATTAACTGATTTTCTATGAGGTGTGTGAGAGTGATTTCATTTTGAACATGTTTGTAATTTGGTGGATGATCTAGCTGTTAGACATGCCTACATGATCTTGTTTCACAGAATGTTTTCTTCTGCAAATTCTTTATGTTGTTACTCTGTATTGGGGGAACCCACCCCCAATATTTCAATGCAGGTTCTTTCTATTTTCTGTAAGTGTCGGCCGGCTGAGAAATAAAGAGAGACAGTATAAAGAGAGGAATTTGACAGCTGGGCTGCCAGGGGTGACATCACATATTGGTAGGACCATGATGCCTGTCTGAAACTCAAACCAGCAAGTTTTTATTAAAAGTTTAAAAAGGGGAGGGGGTGTAAGAACAGGGAGGAAGTACAAAGATTACATGCTTCAAAGGGCAAAAAGCAGAACTACTAATAAGGGTCAAACAAAGATCACATGCTTTTGAGGGAACAGGACAAAGGGCAAAAGCAGAACTACTGATAAGGGTCCAACAAAGATCACAAGGCAAAGGGCAAAAGCAGAACTACTGATAAGGGTCTATGTTCAGCAGTGCCTGTATTGTCTTGGTAAACATCTTAAACAACAGAAAACAGGGTTCAAGAGCAGAGAACCGGTCTGACCTCAAATTTACCTATGTAGAGTTTCTCCTCACCTTAGTAAGCCTGAGGGTTCTGCAGGAGACCAGGGCATATCTCAGTCCTTATCTCAACTGCACAAGACAGACATTCCCAGAGTGGCCAATTATAGACCTCCCCCCAGGAACGCATTCCTTTCCCAAGGTATTAATATTAATATTCTTTGCTAGGAAAATCATTTAGCGATATCTCTCCTACTTGGACATCCATTTATAGGCTCTCTGCAAGAAGAAAAATACGGCTCTTTTTGCCCAACCCTGCAGGCAGTCAGACCTTATGGTTGTCTTACCTTGTTCCATAAAAATTGCTGTTATTCTGTTCTTTTTCAAGGTGCACTGATTTCCTATTGTTCCAACACACGTTTTATAATCAATTTGTACAAGTGACACAATTATCACAGTGGTCCTGAGGTGACATACATCCTCAGCTTACGAAGATAACAGGATTAAGAGATTAAAGTAAAGACAGGCATAAGAAATTATAAAAGTATTATTTGGGAACTGATAAATGTCCATCTTAAAATGAAATCTTCACAATTTATGTTCCTCTGCCATGGCTCCAACCCCTCTGTTCAGGGTCCCTGACTTCCTGCAACACTCTGGTAACTAAATCTAATCCCATTGTAATTAAAACATTTATGACCATGTCAGAAGCATATGAAGCAGAACAACTCCATCTTGAATAGGAGCTGGGTAAAATGAGGCTAACACCTGCTGGGCTGCGTTCCCAGATGGTTAAGGCATTCTAAGTCACAGGATGAAATAGGAGGTTGGCACAAAATACAGATCATAAAGACCTTGCTGATAAAATAGGTTGCAGTAAAGGAGCTGGCCTAAACCACCAAAACCAAAATGGTGACAAGAGTGACCTCTGGTCGTCCTCACTGCCACCCTCCCATCGGCACCATAGCAGTTTACAAATGCCATGGCAACATCAGGAAGCTACTTTATATGGTCTAAAAAGGGGAGGCATGAATAATCCACCCTTTGTTTAGCATATCATCAAGAAATAACCATAAAAATGGGCAACCAGCAGCCCTTGGGGCTGCTCTATCGAGTAGTTGTTCTTTAATTCCTTTACTTTCTTAATTAACCTTCTTTCACTTTACACTGCAGATTTGCCCTCAATTCTTTCTTGCACAAGATCCAAGAACCCTCTTTTGGGGCCTGAATCCAGACCCCTGTCCTATAACATATTTCTAGTGACCACAGGAGGGACTATAGTGTAGAAACCCGGACCCAACAGCTACCTTTGGGTAAGTGTTGGGGTCCTGTAGCATCTTTCTGGCCAATTGTGAAGGGACAATACTAAAGAAACCTCCCCCAACCTGAAGGAAATAGAATGCAACACTGATTGGACGACTTTGGGTAAGTGGTATGGTACCCAGATAAAGAACGGGCTTGTTACAGGCCCAAGTTAGTGGAGTTATAGTCTCTCCTAAGACAGAGTGGGTTAGAGGCCCCTCTTAATAAAAGGCAAGGATGCGTGACTGGCCTTGGGTTAGAGGCCCAACTTAGAAGGGGATTAGAGGTCTTCTAAGATTTAGGGAATTAGACGCCCCTCTTGATAAAGTTCCTCTTGGCCAAGGACAGCTTCGGCACTATGGGTTGTTAACTGCTATTTTCTTTGGATTAATCTGCCTTGCACTCTATGCTGAGACCTGTGGGTGCTAGGATTAGGCATGTACAGGATTGGGTGACATGGGGAGCATTTTCCTCCCCAAAAGGCAAAACTTGAAAGCTGATAGGATTGCTGGAAAAGATCCCTGTAGCAGCCGCCTGACCTTTTCAGTGTCGATGCAATGGGTGGGTCTTTCTCTGGCCTCCCTGATCATTTTGCTTTCCCCACCCTGCCACAGGCAAAGCTTTTCTTTCTCTCCTTTCTCTTTCTTATCTTTTCTATTATTCAGGGTGACCATCTTGCCCAGAGACCACATGTTGAAATTCCTGATCAGAGGTTGGATTAACCATGATGGGGCCCGACCAGGGGCAAGTTTAAGCCTTTCAAGTTTAATAATGGGTGCTAAGCAGAGTGGCTAATGTCTATATTTTGTCACATGTATTTTGCTCTGGCCAGAACAGAAAAAGATAATTTTCCTTTGTGTTGTGGCTTGGCCGTTGGGGCTGTGTACAGCCAGCTGGGTCACTAGGGCTGCTCATGGAAAGGGAATCCAGAAGCCTGTAATGCCAGCAAAAGGATAAGAATTTCTTACCAGTCAGATTTCTGGTTTCTCTCTCTCTCTCCCCCCCGCTCTCTCTCTGTGTGTGTGTGTGTGTGTGTGTGTGTGTAAACTGGATGAAGTTTCTCTCTGGTCAGTTATGCCCTTGGGAACTTGACCTTGTAACCATGTGGTCATGCTTTCTCTTTTCACAATAGTGGCCTGGATTCAGGTTTCAATTCCTGGCCTAGGGGATGATCTTGTATCTTCTGTCTATGTATTTATATGTATTATGTTTGTGACATTTACATATGAAATAGCTTTACTTGAAAAATAATAAGAGCTTAATATTTTATCAGAAAAGTAAAAAAGTGTAATGACTTTTAGTCATGTGACTTAAGTAATCTTTGGGAACTAAAGATAGTTTTGTTTTGTTTTTTTAAGATGGAGTCTCATTCTGTCACCAGCCTGGAGTGCAGTGGTGCAATCTGGGCTCACTGCAACCTCCGTCTCCTGGGTTCAAGTGATTCTCCTGCCTCAGCCTCCCAAGTAGCTGGGACTACAGGTGCATGCCACCATGCCCAGCTCATTTTTTTGTATTTTTAGTAGAGATGGGGTTTCGCCATGTTGGCCAGGATGGTCTTGAACTCCAGACCTCGTGATCCATCCTCCTCAGTCTCCCAAAGTGCTGAGATTACAGGCATGAGCCACCGTGCCCGGCCAAGGTAGTTTTAAAAATTATTGGTAAGTAAAGATATTTGGTCTAAATTATGCAGGTCAGATAATAAGTTTACTAAATGCTTTAAGGTCATAAACTGCTTGAAAATTGTTCAATTTACCTATCTTAAAGCCATTAGATTCTAGATAAGGTCTGGGGACATGTGGAATTCACCATGCACCCTAGCTATACAAAGAAAATTATAAAAAAAGAGATTTTATATGAGAAATGATCTTGTATGGCCAATTCTTGTCTTAAAGTAAAATGACTATTGATGTTTAGGGCAAGTCAGAAAGTTCAAGAATGTCTCAGATAGTCTGTGTAAGTCTTGAAAGGATTTGTGGAGGGAATTTATGCAAGAAATGTACAATTCAAAGGTTGTTAGGCCTTCTAAATGCTTCATACAATGCTACCATGACTCTTACTGTACAACTTGCCTGCTTAAGTAAGGTAAGGCCTGGGAACATGTAGAATTAGCCACACCCCCTAGCTATGCTGGAGAGTCAGCTCTTATATGTACTTCTGCCTGGTGTGTCTTAGAGTAGGATCCACACTTAGTACATAATTAAAATCTCAGATTTACCAAGGTTTTCACCAAAAATAGAAGTTGCTAAAAGTTAACATTATAACATGTAATTAAAACTACAAAGAAACAACTTTACATGCAAGGTGTGTAAAGAAAGTAAAATGTGTTTTTGGTGAAAGAGTATAAGAAGTCATGGGAAGGTAGATTTTTTTCTGCCTAAAGTGTTAAAGGATTGTTTAAGAAAGGAAAAATGTCTAATGGTTTATGAAAAATTAACCCGTAAAACAGATTCTGTGTGGACATTGGCTAAAGTTAAAGGGATATTATTCAGTTTTTCTGCAAATTAACCACTGGAATAAAAGCACAACAGGTTTTCCCTTTTTTTTTTTTTTTTTTTGAGGCAGAGTCTCGATCTGTTGCCCAGGCTGGAGTACAGTGGTGTGATCTAGGCTCACTGCAACCTCAGCTTCCTGGGTTCAAGTGATTCTCCTATCAAAGTCTCCCAAGTAGCTGAGTTTACAGGTGCATACCACCATGTCCAGCTAGTTTTTGTATTTTTAGTAGAGATGGGATTTCATTGTGTTGGTCAGGCTGGTCTCAAACTCCTGACCTCAGGCAATCCACTCACCTCAGCCTGCCAAAGTGCTGGGATTACAGGTGTGAGCCACCGTGCCTGGCCTAACAGGTTTTTCTTAAAGCAAAACCCTGCTTATGATCTGCTCTTTAACAAAAATTGTAAAGGGTTGTAAAAGGTTTATGAAAATCTTACCTTTGGTCAAACTGATAAAAATTAAATACATTTATTGATAAGGTTTCATTAAGAATTGGGTTTGATATCAATAATGCACTAATGCAACAGTGACATTTGGCTTATTTGGTATAAAAGTTATATAGGGCCAGGCGCGGTGGCTCACGCCTGTAATCCCAGCACATTGGGAGGCCGAGATGGGTGGATCGCGAGGTCAGGAGATTGAGACCATCCTGGTTAATACAGTGAAACCCCGTCTCTACCAAAAACTACAAAAAAATTAGCCAGGCATGGTGGCGGGTGCCTGTAGTCCCAGCTACTCGGGAGGCTGAGGTGGGAGAATGGTGTGAACCCAGGAGGCAGAGCTTGCAGTGAGTCAAGATTGCGCCACTGCACTCCAGCCTGGACGACAGAGCGAGACTCTGTCTCAAGAAAAATAAATTACATAGGAAGCATTATCAAATATGAAATGGTGTTTGGTTTTCTTTGGGCTGTAAATGTGTTATTAATATATGTTCCAAAATTATGGGAAACTTCTGTAATTCTAATATGGCTTAGTGTGTGTTATGAGTAATTATATTGTTACATAAAATCATTTTGTGCCAGAGAGGTAACCAAAATTCCTTTGTCAATTGTGTTTTTGACTGTGGCTGTCCTAAGACGTTTCGTCATCCACAGACAATTTTTGTCTTGTTTTAACTCTCCATAGAAGCTGGTTTATAATCAGCTATAGAACTCTAACAGACATTCTTATATGCAGGTTTCTGACACTTTGAAAATTGTGACATTAGAATAGAGGAAACAACTTTCAGAACTGTTACAGACAGCTAAAGTGTTCATGAATATCAAGCAAAACAGGAGTTAACTAAATAACCAGAATCAATAAAAAGCAGAAGTAATCTTTGTGACTTTTTGCTTAAAACATTGCTGATCCTTTGTTTTTTTTTCCAGAGTCAAGAAAACTTTTCTTTCGAGCTATTTACAGCTTGTAGCAATTGAGTAAACTATACTGCTGTGAATAACATTTGGAGCATATTTGTTTCTCTCTATCTGATTTCTCCAGAATTTGGAGACTATTTGTGAGTATTCTTAACGTATGGCAATAAGTTAAGTGTGCTTATTTGCATAAGTGCAATAAGAATCAGTTTTCTTTTGCAACAGGACGCAATTGGAGAAATTGGTTATTTTACCAAGGCTTTAACTGGAATGGTGTGCTTTCCTTTAAGGAGTCAAACTTGACTTGTAAAACCAATGAAAGCCCTTTGGGGAACTGGACTCATACTTTGCCTACACAGTCCCTTGTACAGGTTTTCTACCTGTGATAAGTAAAGAATGTCACTTTTTCTCAGGTCCAGAAGCCCCAAGTTATCTTGGGACCCCAAGAGGAAAGGAATTTACTCAACTTGGGTATTTGAGGGTACAAACCCATGGCAGGACTTGGCTCTAAAAAAGTCTTATCTGAGATTCCTTATGGAACAAATTTCCATCAAAGCCAATTAAAAAGCCTATATGGCAAATTATGATTTTTGCTACACTTTATACAAATAATCAAGCCAAGTATAATAAAGCAAATTGGTCTTACCATAATTTGTCTTTAGTAACAATGGGAAACTGGAGAGAGATTATGTTTCAGTAACTATGGTATACTTGCTATTAAACTCTAGTCTCATCTGTTGTTTTTCTTTCTGCAATTTAGGCCAGCCCTGCTTATTCCTGTAAACCAACTAGTGATCTCTGACTGCTGCTCAGAAGAAACAAGATGGATGGCTGATTAAACAGGTTGCAGTAAAGGAGCCAGCCTAAACCCACCAATACCAAAATGGTGATGACAGTGACCTCTGGTTGTCCTCACTGCTACATTCCCACCAGCACCATGACAGTTTACAAATTCCATGACAATGTCAGGAAGTTACCCTATGTGGTCTAAAAAGAGGAGGCATGAATAATCCACCCCTTGTTTAGCGTATCATCAAAAAATAACCATAAAATAGGCAATCTGCAGCCCCTGGGGCTGCTCTGTCTATAGAGTAGCTGTTCTTTTATTCCTTTACTTTCTTAATACACTTCCTTTCACTTTGCACTGTGGATTCGCCCTGAATTATTTCTTGCATGAGATCCAAGAACCCTCTCTTGGGGTCTGAATCCACACCCTTGTCACATAACAACCAGAGCACCCCTGGGTTCATATTCAGTGATCCTTTCATTCCCTCATACAAATGCTCATTATGTAACAAGTTAGAAACAGCTTTTCTAGTCTTTTATATGTGGTATAATCATTATGACTTAAATCTACAATGTGGGTGTCATAAAGCAGAATTTTGTAGGTGTTTTAACAGATATATAAGAGGGAGAAGTAAATTTGGACTAGGAAAATCCAGATAAGCTCCATGAAGAAGATTGCTGGAGAGTTAAGCTTTGAAGGATGAGTAAGGGTGTAAGAAGCAGACATAGGAGGCAGGACATTCCAGGTATTGGAGGGTCCCAATGCCATGTGAAGTATGGGAAAGGGACTATTAAATGTGTTGTATACTTCAAAATAATGTTACATCTTTATAGCTATGTTATATTCTCTCGACCTGTGTTGCAAGATGTTGGAATATTTTACTGACACCCTGTAGCTAAGATTTTTTTCCAGACTCAAAGATAACTAGTGGGCTGGCCAGTGGCCTAGGAAATGATCAGGCAGGTGATTTCAGCATAATGAGTTAAGCGGATACAGCCCCTGGCTGAGTGCTATTCTTATGTGAGACTGGCACAGTTTCAGGACTAATTAGGTGGACTTAAGCATTTATTATCTTTTTATGTTCTAGGCACTATTGTAGGCAGTGGAAATGTGGCAATAGACAAGCTGTGGCTCTGCTTTGCTGGCATTAACATTCTAATACGTAAGAGGGACACTAAAAAGGTAAATAAAACATACGCTGATTTTAGCTGATCTCATTTCACAGAGGCCAGCGCACTCTCCCCTCTCTGGGAGTGTTACTATGCTTAATAAACTTTTGCTGCTTTGCTGGGAAAATAAAAGTGAATACATTGATTCCAAGGTAACTCCCATTGTTTTATGATATATAAAAAATAAAACAGGTCGTTGTGATAAGGGAAGTGATGGATGGAAATGCCCCTCCAGAGAACAACTTTTGAGTAAGATCTAAATGATAGGAAGCCACATGAAAAGAAGCCAGTACACAGAAATCATGAGGAAGCAAAACCAGACAATTAGAAACAGAAGATAGGTAAAAACAGGTGGAGAGAAGAGACAGAGAACTCAACTAACCAGAAGGGCTGTTGGGTTTCCAGAACTATTGCTTGAATTTCGACTTCTAGGACCGCTGTTGCCTCCTGAATATGTGCATAAGTAGATGCATATGTTCCATTTGCCATCTTTATTCTGTCATAATATATTCCTATCTCTCTAACATCTAATGATCTGTTGATCTAACTATCCATCCACCTAATCATTTTCATATTGTGGGACAGTTAGACTGCTGCCAGTTTTTAGCAATACAAGGAGCAAGACAGCAGTGAACATTCTTGTACACACTTTATCATGTACATGGTATGGGATTTTCGCATCTACCTGGAATTGAAACCGCTGGATGGTAAAGAATGTCTACCATTAACTTTATACAAATTTGCAAAATTGTTTTCCAAAGTTTTTACAAATAAATATACTTCTCCACAAGAAATGTATACTTGGCATTATCAGACTTCAAAATTTTTCCAATCTAATGGGTGTGAAATGGTATCTCATTATTATTCTAATTTACATTATCTTAATTATTAGACATTACAATTAGGGAGGTACCGTTTCAAAAGCTTATTGGCTATTTGGATTTCTTTTTCTTCAAACTGCTATTTGTTTGCCAGTTATTCTACTGGGTGATTAACTTCCTTATTTATTAGTAGTATCCTGAATATAAATACTTTTTTGATCATACACATTGCAAATATCTTATCTTTTTATGGCTTGTCATTTATCTTCATGGTATTTTCAGTCATGAGGTTTCAAATTTTAATGTTTTCAAATTTATCAATCCTTTTTCCTCATAGTACGTGCTTTATGAGTCTGTTTAGGAATCCTTCTCTAACTTACAATCATAGAGATATGATTCTATATTTTCTGACTGTTTTATTCATTTACATTTATTAACTACTACAGCAAGGGAGTATGTTGACTGACAAAAATACAAATATGAACTAAAGTCCACAATTTATATTCAGGTTCACTCTTTGTATTGCATAGTTCCGTGAGTTTTGACTAATTTATAATGTCATGCATCCACCATTATAATATCATATAGAATAGTTTCATTGCCCTAAAAATCTCCTATGCTCCATTCTTCCCTTCTTGTGACTTGATCCTACATTTCTTTTCATCATTCAATAATGTTCCATTTTATGGATGTAGCAGTTTTTATTGTACATTCATCTATTTTCTTGGTTGCTCCAATTTTTGACAGTTATGAATAAAGGTGCTAGAAGCATTAGTGTGCAAGTTTCTGTGTGGACATAAGTTTTCAGGTCATCTGGGTAGGTACCAAGGAACATGACTGCTAGATTGTATGGTAAGACTATGTTCAACTCTGTAAGAATCTGCCAGACTGTCTTCCAAAGTGACCGTACCATTTTGCATCCTACCAGCGATGATAGTTCCTCTTCACATCTTCATAGCATTTGGTTGGTTGTGTTTTGGATTTCAGCTATTCCAATAGATATGTAATAGTATCTCATTGTTTAGATATTGAATATGTTTTCACATGCTTTTGTGCCATCTGTATATCTTCTTGGTGAGATATCTGTTCTGATCTTTTGCCCATTTTAAAATTGGGGTTTTCTATTGTTAAGTTTAAAGAGTACTTTGTATAGTTTGAATAGAAGTCTTCTATTGAATATGTTTTGCAAACATTTTTTTTCCAGTCTGTGGCTTGTCTTTTCATTCTCTTAACTATCTTTTGCAGAGCAAAAGTTTTTAATTTTAATGAAGTACAAGTTACCAGTTTTCTTTCATGGGTTGCGCTTTTGATGTTGCATCTAAAGAGTAACTGCCAAACCCAGAGTCACCTAGATGTTCTGTTACGTTGCTTTCTAAGAGTTGTATAGTTTTGTGTTTTATATTTATGTCTACGATCCATTTTAAATTACTTTTTGTGAAAGGTGTAAGGTCTGTGTCTGGATCCTTTTTTTTTTTGCAAGTGTATATCCAGTTGTTCTGGCACCATTTATTCAAAATTTGAATTGCCTTTTTCCTTTGTTAAATATTAGTTGACAGTATTTGTGTGGATCTATTTCTGGACTCTATTTTGTTCCATAGATCTATTTATCTATTCTTTTGAGAATACTACACTGTACTACATGTCTTTTTTTCTTTTCTTTTCTTTTTTTTTGAGACAGAGTCTCACTCTATTACCTAGGCTGAAGTGCAGTGGTGTGATCTTGGTTCACTGCAACCTCCACCTCCCAGGTTCAAGTGATTCTCCGGCCTCAGCCTCCCAAGTAGCTGGGATTACAGGTGCCTGCCACCACGCCCAGCTAAGTTTTATATTTTTAGTAGAGACAGTGTTTCACCATGTTGGCCAGGCTGGTCTCAAACTACTGAACCCAAGTGATCCACTCGGCTTGGCCTCAATACTACACTGTCTTGATTACTGGAATGTATACTATTATTTTTTTCTTTTTTTAGACAAGGTCTCGTTCTGTTGCCCAGGCTTGGGTGCAGTAACTTGATCATGGCTCACTGCAGCCTCAATCTCTTGGGCTCAGGCAATCCTCCTGTCTCAGCCTCTGAGTAGCTGTGACTACAGGTGTGCACCACCACACCTGGCTAATTAAGTTTTTTTTGGAGAGATGAGGTCTCACTGTGTTGCCCAGGCTGGCCTTGAACTCCTGGGCTCAAGTGAACCTCCTGCGTCAGCTTCCCAAAGTGCTGGGATTACAGGCATGAGCCACTGCACCCAGCTATACTGTCTTCAAGTCTGTTTTCTGACTTTGTTTTTCTTTAATATTGTGTTGGCTACTCTGGCTCTTGTGACTTTGCATGTAAACATTAGAACTGGTTTGCTGATATCTACGACATAACCTGGGGTGATTAGAATTAAATCCGTAGATTAGGTTGATAAGAATTGATATTTCTTGTACATTTTTAAAGTTTTGCTTTTAACATTTAGGTTTTTAATCTTCCCCAAATTAATTTTTATGCCTAATAAGAGAGAGGGATCAAAATTTTTTTCTCATACAAAAAGCAACTGTACCACTTCTGTTCATTGATCAGTCTGGACTTTCTCATTAATTTGTAATGGTACTTTTGTTATATACAAAGTTCTCATATGTGTATGGGTTTTGTTCTGGGACTTCATTACGTTCTAGTAGCCTATGTGCCCATACCTAAACCAATATATAATACATCCTGGTAGGATTGGTCCTCCCAATATATTCCCTTATCTTACCTGTCCCCATTCCTCTCTCCCCAATTACAGCACTTTTCTTGGACCTTAACTTTTGATATGAATTTCAATGTCATTTTAACAAGTTCAGTAAAAAAACCCTTTTGAGATTTTAACTGGAACTGCATTATATGTACTGATTAGTTCAGGGAAAATTGAGTCCTTTATATTAATCTTTTCTCATTTATGAATATGGTTCATTTCTCCATTAATTTTATCCATGGATCCTGTACATTTTTGTTACTTTTTTTCTCAGGTACCTAACAGTTGTTTTTCTTTTTCTTCTACTTGTTAATGGACTCTTATTTACCATTACAAACTAGTGCAGTTTGCAACATAATTTTAAATTATTTTACAATTCTTAAAGTTTTAAAATTCTTAAAATGTCAACTGCTTAATAAAAATACATTTTATACAAAAATGCAAGGGATACTATCTGAAATGTGAAAGTATTAGTATATTTACGATTTCTCCCCCAAGTGGAAGGAACACACACTCTCATGTTTCTAGTAGAAAATTATGCCCAAATCTGGCAGGGCGCGGTGGCTCATTCCAGCGAGGCACCGCGCCCTGCCTATAATCCCCAGCGCTTTGGTAGGCCGAGGTGGGTGGATCACCTGAGGTCAGGAGTTCGAGACCAGCCTGGCCAACGTGGTGAAACCCGTCTCTACTAAAAATACAAAAATTTGTTGGGCGTGGTGGCACGCACCTGTAATCCCAGCTACTCGTGAGGCTGAGGCGGGAGAATCGCTTACACCCGGGAGGCGCAGGTTGCAGTGGGCCGAGATCGCACCATTGCACTCCAGCCTGGGTGCAGAGTGAGGCTCCGTCTCAAAACAAATAAAAACAAAAAGCAAGCCAAAAAACCCACTAAATTTGAAAAATGTTAAATCAACTTCTTTGCTGTTTTATAAAGCTCCATTTCCACCCCTCTTTTTAGTTTAGGAAGTTTACCGTTATAGGTGAAGTAATTATTTTGTGAATTACAAAGGTAAGTAGGTTCTTTCTTTAACAATCAGGATGTAAACTTAATGCTGGTGAAGTAATTAAACATTTTGAATGTTAATGAAACTCAGTCCAGTTAAGGGTTTTATTTACTACTAATAAACGTATTCACCAAGTACTAAGTGCTGCAGAGAATCCCAGACCGTTTTCCTCCATCAAAAAGGAAAATTAGGAGGCCCCAATACTTTACTTGTAGCTTATCCAGTTTCTACCATTCCCTGTAAGGCACTGAGACGCAAGATTTCATGGCCCACTCGGGGTACCCTGGCACGGACATCGGGTCGTTCTAGTGTTGAGCTTCAAAACTATTCCTTTCCTTCCCTTTCTTCTATATACCAGACTCTAATCTGTTCTCCCCAGCTTCTAATTATTCTCTGTATGGTCGAACATCTTACTCCACAAATAACTTAAGTGTTGCAGTTTTCTTACCCAAATACCTGAACTCAGCTTGTCCCGAGTACTGCGATCCCGTGTACTGTAATGGGAATACAGTTAACCCAGCTAGTATGAGGTCCCCAGTACACAGCAGCTCCAAGATCAAGGCGACTGAGTAACACTGCTTGCCTAGACTCAGCACAAGTTCGGAGAGTGATCCTAGAGTTATTTTAGAACGTGTCCCTTGCTTCCCACAAAAATTCAGTCTTTAACTCGAGCCCGGATCCCCACGATCTTTCGGATCAGGTGAGCTAAAGCTTCAATGCCTTGAGGGGCTTGGCAGGGCTCGGGCTCATCCCGGAGAAGCAGCCCCGCTTTCCAGACCAGCAGTTCCCAGGGATGGGTGTGTGCTAATCGCAGGCCGACGTCCATCGCGGTACAGCGGTTCCATTGTGACGGAAGGCGAGAAACCCCGCCTCCGCCCCCTGACGCAGCGCAGGCCCCGCCCCGCGCGTGACGCCAGCGTCAGGCCAGCCCCGGCATGCTCCGCGGCCGCCCGCGGTCAAGCGCCGACAACAGGAATTTTTCCCGAGAGCGGCCCGGGCTCAGTTCAGCTGCTGTCCAGACCCGGATCGGCGACAGTGCCGCCTCCAGACGTTCTCCTGCCGCTCGCCCGCCCGTCCGAGCGCCCCCAGCCCTCCCGCGAGGGCGCCCCGGGACGGAAGGATCCACCAGTCTGTCGGCGCCCGCCGTTCTCGTGGTCGCCGTCGCCGTCGTCGTGGTGGTAGTCTCCGCCGTCGCCTGGGCCATGGCCAATTACATCCACGTCCCTCCCGGCTCCCCGGAGGTGCCCAAGCTGAACGTCACCGTTCAGGATCAGGAGGAGCAGCGCTGCCGGGAGGGAGCCCTGAGCCTCCTGCAACACCTGCGGCCTCACTGGGACCCCCAGGAGGTGACCCTGCAGGTAACGCCCACACCTCAGCTCTGGGTCTCTTATGTCCCTCACGCGGCTGTGGGGGTCCTCACCACAATCGCCTCTGTCCCACGATGACCGAGGAGGACCTAGGGCAACATCTCCTCCCTAAGTCCGTTGGGAAGTGACCCTGTATTTCCCCTCACACCTAGGAAGGTCACTCCCCCTTCCCGTCGCAGTTGCTCTTTGAGATTGACCTGAGGGCACATTTTCTCTTTCCAGAAGCGGCTGCGTAAGTGACGCACCCATCCACAGGGGGGAGATTCCTGTTGATAGTTGCCCCTCCTCCCACTCCCCAGTCCACGGTCACTGCAAAATGAACCTCTCCACTCCCCTTGCACGGGGTCGTCGACTGCCTCCTCCCGTCCCACCAGTAATGCAGTCATTAATCCTCTCTGATCTTTTCCTTCCTCACCCCTCCCCCTGCGATGTGCTTTCATTGATGCCTCACACTGCGTTTTGTCTTCCCAAACCCTCCGATTGGCGAGCGTACTCTATTCCCAAAGTAATGACCACGACCATGCATCGCTAGGTCGGTTCTTAGGTAGCACCACACACATTGTTTTGTTTGAGTCGATATTTCTGAATTATTAAAGTCGTCTTAGTGAAATTAATACCTGATACTAGAAGGAGCAGTGGCTTGTGACTCTTTCCTTTTCATGGGACACCGTATTGATAGATAGAGAAAAAATTGGGAGGAGAAAAATCCCTGAGACTCTAGGAGTTTTCTGGTAAGTTGGAAGTTATGATTTCTACTACGTGATTTTTTTTTTTTGGAATACTAATTTGTTTTTAGCTTTAGTTTCAGGAACTAGATACGAAAATAGATCTCATTTTCTCCTTTTCCCTTGCAAACAACAAAAAAACCCAGTAATTTTCGAGGCTGGGATATTTGGGATTTGTTCTAAATCTGAGCAATAATGTAAGAACATTCATTTGAATTAGCCAAACCATCTGCCTGGTTTGATGACTAATTTATTCACCAGTATTTGTTGATTTATTTGCTAAATTCTTTGCTAAACTAGCCAGCCACCCATACAGAGATGAATAAAACATGAGCAGTGCCTAGGGCTCAGAGCAGTTCCCGACACTTGGGTTTTCACGCGTTAGTTTCAGTTCTTATTGCCTAGAAGAGTTTTTAAAGCAGCTTAAAAGGACCCGTATGTTTTGGAAAAGAAACTGTTAGACAACACATTTTGAAATTTAAGGGAGTATTTGTTAGCCGAGTATACAGGAAATAGTGAACGCGAAGTGATTTTTATGTCATTTAAAAAATATATTTCCTTTAAAGGAAATGAATCTTCCAAATTGAAATTCAGTAGTGGTTTAGTTTATCAATTTATTTGTATTTTATTATATAAGGCTCTAAAATTTATTAAGATGCTTTATTTTCTGGCAGTCATTTACACATAAAATATTATTAATTAAAGAGTGCTACTTCCTGGTAAACTCCAGCGTTGGCAGATCAGTTACTTTTAAGCAGTGACTTTAAAGTTTGAAGCTTTGAAGACTGGAATTTCCTTTGATGTATTTGTCTGTAGAATAGTAATGATAGCTACTGTGGGGTTAGGTAAGTTATATTTTTTTATTTTAGTCGTCCAAACAACCATATTAGGTAGACACTATCTCTTTTTTAGGTGAAACTCAGTGAAGTAAGCCAGGATGTAGGTAAAAAAGGGCAAAATGTAGTGACATTCAACTATTTTTGCTTGTTGGAAAGTAACTACGTGTGATTAAATATTGGTATCTTGTAGCAACTTTTAACCTAAAGACCTTTGGGTTTATAATCTGAATTTTTAATATTTGTAAGTGCAGGTAAATACAACCATTTATTTTTCCCTAAGATGATTATTAGTTAGAAATACATTCCCTCCATGTGCAAGCAAAGCTTTGGTCTAGAAGCTGGCCTAAAAGCATCTGCTAAGCTGAATTGATGAGTTCACCTTTCAGCTCAATAGATCTGGCGCCTTGCATTCTAGGTCATTACAAACTCTACTTTCATAATGCTTCAGAATTTCTTTAAATTCTGAAGTAAATTTCTTTCAGAATTTCTTTAAATTCTGAAAGTAAATCTCAATGGAAATATTTTCTTTTGAGATTTCATTGTATTTCCCTTGAAACAGATACAAATCATACCTCACATTTCAGAAGAAGTATGTATTATATAGTTAACAGAATATAATGTAATTTTAGAGCAGTCGAGTATCAGTAATTTAGCCTGTTTTTTTTCCTCAGTATTTTTCTAACATTTTTGTATGTTTAAGATATACTTGAAGTATACCTTAGAAACTTACTGTAGTGATACTTATCTGGTGATTGATTATTCCTGCAAGCTGAACTATCCAGAACATATCAGAAAATAAAAAGAAAAAACAAGCTAAAAAAAGACTAGAGTCAAAATGATAGAAAGCCCAGTCTTCGCTCAAAACTTGTGGGCACATGCAATAATATATCTCATTTTAGATAGAATTCCTGTTCTTACTAGATTAAAAGAATAAAGTATAAAGGAGGTGGTGAGGTTTTCAGAGTATAGTAACAGAATAGGCAGAGTAAATCTAAAACAACAATACAGCCACAGTGCTTTGTATTTAATAGTCCTTTACTGTTTATAAAGCACTTTTCACATACATTCTCCCAACTATCCTGTGAGGTAGATGTAGATAGTACTGTTAATATATATTATATAGTTAATGAAACTGAATTTGCTGTTTACAAATGGCAGATCTGAGATGAGAAACCATCTTATGAATTATTGTTCTTTGACCAAGAGTTTTGTTTGTATATTATGATTAAGGCAGGGAAAGTGCTTCTGTATAAAATTAATTTCTTAAAAGCTTTGGCTCATAAAAAGATTCTACTTTCAAGTTCCCTTGAACATAAATTTGCATTACTTTTTTCATACGTGATACCATTTTAGGAAAAAGGGATCACTTCAGCTTTCCTTAGGATAGTGACTTTTGTTGTGTAACAACTCTCTAACTTACTTGAAGATTTGGATTTTTAATTTTTAATACTTTTCTTTGGATAGTCATTGTATAAAGGAATAAAGAATCAAGTCACGTCTCAGGTCCAAAATATTTCTCAATGGACTCTTAAAATTGTTTTTCATTTTCTGAAGAGCTGATGAATTAGTGTTTGGAATATTCCAGTTATGTTGTCTCAGGATCTTTCTGTTTGCTGTATTAAGCAATGTTGTTTTTCTCGCTAACTTGTCACTGTGAATTTTTCTATTACTTGGAACTTATAGTAGATAATGACAAAGGCTTCATAGGTAGGATATTAACACCATAATTATTATTTAACCTTACAAAACTAATGTATTTATTCCTTTACTGGGTCTAAATGAGATTGTTTGCTATATGGTACCTTATAGCAACTTTGTTTTTCAATAACAGTATGTTACAGTACTCAAGAGCATGAGGTTTGAACACAGTGCTAATTTTGAGTCCAGATTCTGTACTTTACTAGCTTTGTTACCCTGGTCAAATCATTAAACTTCCTGTCCCAGTATCCTGAGCTGTAAAATTGATCCAGTAGTTGTCCCTACCTCAATGGGTTATTGTGAGGGTAAAATAAATGCTATCTTTCATGATAATCGTTATTGCTGCTGAGCACCTACTATATATTGGTTGCTTGAATCAAAAAACAAACATTTGCTCTTTGAAATTCCTAGTCCAATGGGGAAGACAAATAAGAAAATTATAACAACGTAATGTTTATGGAATGAACATTCAAATTTAGTTCACATGCAAAGATTACACAAGAAGTTTCAAAAATGTACTGTTCTTTCTGCTTTACTACAGGTTTTTGCATGTTTTTGAATGCATGTTTTTAAAAATCTTTTCATTATATTTTGTAAGCATATGTGAACTATCATGGAAACTTATGTTTGTGTTAGGTTGTGTAGCTACACAGCAGTTTTCATATCCTTCCTCTTTCTAACAGTGTTGGAGGTAGTTACCTAAATAGTCTATTAAGAACCTGTAACCACTCTTAATATTGATAGTTAATATTTTATATTGGTCTTTGTCTTAAAGGAAGAAGAAAAAGCCAGATCTATACAATTGCTCTCTTAAGTTATGTCTCCATTAGTGTTCTAATATAATAATCGATTTTCTTTTCTGTTTTTAAAAAAATGAGTTTGTTCCTTTCAGTGGTAGCTTCTGAAAAGTCTTAGGTAAGCTAATATATTAAGTTACGGCTAATTTTTTAATACATTAAAAAAGTAAACAATATATTAGTTTACTTTCCCTAAGAATTATAGGAAATCTTGAGTCCTGTAGATACGAATAAGGAGTCATAGTTTATATTCAATGTAACTTTTAATATTAGTGGTTATATCCAGTTTTCCGTTTCCTATTCCCTCCCTGTTTTCAGCATTTTAGAATAATAAAGTATATAATGTTTAATAGACGCCCATCAAAAACATGAAAAGTTTGTTAGGCTCCCATGTATTTTATTAAGATGTGACTATGCAGTCAGGAGCCTAAAGTGCTAGTTTGTTTTCATGTATAATAGCCGTGTAACTTGGACTATGTAAACTGCATCACGTCTTTTTGGGGACTGAGCATAATATGGAAAGAGGATGGTTTTTCAATATTATTTCCAGCCGTTTGTAACCTTTGGCAAGTTTTAAAGTCCCTATAAAATGGGATTACCTTGGAAAATAGTCATGAGAATTCAATGATATACCTACAATTACGCATAGTATGTTTTGGTACTATATTCCTCCACCTCTCATTTCCAGTTCTTCCATCCCAACTGAGAGAATTGTGAGCTCCTAAAATTCAGTAATTCTAACACATGTTTTTTGTACTAGGTATAATGCTAGTTTTCAGTAAGAGTCCTTGGACAACTAACTGTGGCCCAAGGTAGGCATGGAAGAATGTAGGACAGAGGGCTTCATAGAAGTGGGGGTACCTGAGCTAAGCTTTGAAGGGTAGATGAGATCAGACTGAAAGGAGAAACATTTCTGAGCAAGGAAAACTGTCTCACAAAGGCAATGAATCTAGACTTTGAGCAGCTTGCTCATCATTTAGGACATCATGGGAAGCCACTGGATGTTTTTATTTTTGTATTTTATTTTATTTTTTTTGAGACAGAGTCTCGCTGTCGCCCAGGCTGCAGTGCAGTGGTGTGATCTCAGCTCACTGCAACCTCCACTTCTGGGGTTCAAGTTATTCTCTCGCCTCAGCCACCCAAGTAGCTTGGATTAGAGACCTGCGCCACCATGCTTAGCTAATTTTTGTATTTTTAGTGGAGTTAGGTTTCACCATGTTGGCCAGGCTGGTCTCGAATGCCTAACCTCAAGTGATCCACCCACCTTGGCCTCCCAAAATGCTGGGATTACAGGCGTGAGCCACCACGCCTGGCCTGGACATTGTTAAGCAGGTAAATTATATCACGTATTAGAGAAGTGACAGGCAAGAATGTAGAGAAGGGTTGTTTGAGGGAAATGTTTTAAATAGGGAAATAAGTCATCACTCAGAACGTTGGTTTTGAAACTGGTGATTACCATACATTAATAGGATGCCAAATCAATACTGTATTGAGACCATTACAGTTTAAAAAGATGAGTTAGAGTACGTAATTGTAGAGGATACATCAAACAGCATTGCAAGTAGTAAGGTATGTACTCTTTTTTTTTTTTTTTTTTTTTTTTTTTTTTTTTTTGAGATGGAGTTTTGCTTTTGTTGCCTAGGCTGGAGTAGTGCAATGGTGTGATCTCAGCTCACCGCAACCTCTGCCTCACGGGTTCAAGTGATTCTCCTGCCTCAGCCTCCCGAGTAGCTGGGATTACAGACACCTGCCACCACGCCCGGCTAATTTTTGTATTTTTAGTAGAGACGGGATTTCTTCATGTTGGTCAGGCTGGTCTTGAACTCCCAACCTCAGGTGAGCCACCTGCCTCGGCCTCCCAAAGTGCTGGGATTACAGGCGTGAGCCATTGCACCCAGTGGTACGTATTCTTTTGTGAAGTGTGCTACGTATTCTTTTGTGAAGCGTGCTTTAGTTTTATATAAAAGTATCTATGTACTGCCGGGCGCAGTGGCTCACACCTGTAATCCCAGCACTTTGGGAGGCCGAGGCGGGTGGATCACAAGGTCAGGAGATCAAGACCATCCTGCCTAACTCGGTGAAACCCTGTCTTTACTAAAAAATACAAAAAATTAGCTGGGCGTGGTGGCGGGCGCCTGTAGTCCCAGGTACTCAGGAGGCTGAGGCAGGAGAATGGCGTGAATCTGGGAGACAGAGCTTGCAGTGAGCCGAGATCGCGCCACTGCACTCCAGCCTGGGCGACAGAGTGAGACTTCGTCTCAAAAAAAAAAAAAAAAGTATCTATGTACATATTATATCAAATGATAAATATATTTCTTCCAGTGTATTGCATTTAAAAAACTTGAGGAAATAATTTGAGAGCGACTGTTGCGTTAGTCCAGACAAGAGGCGCTGGGGCCCAGATTAGGACAGATGAGATGGAAATAAGGTACAGATTTCACATTTCAGAATATAAATGTGCAGGACTTGTTAATTGATTGCAGGTTAGGGAAGAAGATTAAGGTGTTTTTTGTGGGGGAAGGAGTGGATGACAAAGATAGGGAAGTAGTAGAAGACCTTTATTTAAGAAATCAGAGGTTCTATTTCTCTTTATTTTGTTTTCTAAGGAGTTATTTTACTCTTTGATATACCAGAATGGCTATAAATACATTTTTAACATTCTTTTAAAAATTGTAAAAAAAAAAAAAAAAAGCAAACATGTAGAAAAATGGACGAATCATAAATTGTTGTAAAACGTTTACCCACCCCAACCCAGGAAAAGAAAACTAATTTCCAGCAACCGAGTATCTTCATTTTCCTTCTTAGTCTTGATCTCTCCCTCCCTCTAGTGGTAATCATAATAGCAGATTTTTTTTTCTAATTAACAAAATAGAATGTTTTGAATTAGTTATTTTTTTAAAGTAAGTACTCTGAGAAAAATAATAAGCGCATGAAGGTCTTTGTACAAGAAACGATATGAACATGAAATAATTTAGTTTTACTGAAAGGTTGTACCACGACTGAATAGGAGAAAAAAAATCAATTTCCTGTCATCAATATTCTATTCACAACTGTTTTATTTTTATTACCGTCTACTTCTCCTAAACCTATTTTACATATTTGCAATCATATATATAATTTTATATTCTTTTTTTCACTAGCCCTTTATAAACATTTTCCCATGTTTGAATGGGAGTATAATTTTTGGTAGTCACAAACCTAATATTTGATGATCATGTTAAACATAATGTGACTTAGTTGTTATTTATTATTTTTTAAATTTTTACTTTTTTTTTTAAGGGATGGGGTCTGTGCTGCCATCCAGGCTGGAGTGCAGTGATGCTATCATAGCTCACTGCAGCCTTGTACTCCTGAGCTCACGCGATCCCTTCTACATCAGCATCCAGAGTACTTGAGACTAAAGGTGCATGCCACCATGCCTGCCTAGTTTTTAAATTTTTTGTAGCGATGTGGTCTTGCTGTGTTGCCAGGCTGGTCTTGAACTCCTGGCCTCAAGTGACCCTCTTACCTTAGCTTCCCAAAGTGCTGGGATTACAGGTGTGAGCCACTGTGCCTTGTGTCAGTGTTTTGCCTCTTTTTGAATTTTATATAATGGCATCATTTTTTAAAAATTTTGATTTGGCGTAGGCCCAGATTTTGAGAGATTTATTCAAGCGTGTATAGTTATTGTTCTTTTCCATGACTGACTATCATTCCATTTTAAGAATACACCTCAATTTATTTGTCTCCTACTGTTAATGAACACTTGGGTTGTTTTCATGTTTTGGCTATCACAAATTGTGCTTCTTACAAATACACTTTTTTTGAACACGAATATCCATTTCTGTTAAGTGAATACCTATAAGTAGACTTTCTGAGTCATCTAGTTTGTGTATTTTCAGCTTTGTTAGATGCTTTCAGTTTTCTGAAGTGATTGTCCCGGTTTATATTCCTAATAGCAATATGTGAGAGTTTCAGTTATTGTATATCTTTACCAGTAATTGCTATTGTCTGCCTTTATTTTTTCTTTCTGGTAGGTATTGGAGTATCTTATTCCAGGTATAATTTGCATATTCCTGATAACTACTGTTTTGTGAAAGGGCCATATATGCAAAGCAACCTCTAAATGTGGAAGGAGCTGAGAAACCAAAAAAGGAGGCAGACAAATCCAGTTTGTTGGTTTTGGGTGACTTACTAGGGGAAGTTAGATGCAGAAGTGTGGTCTTGGGTGGCTACAAAACAGGTAGATCTCTACCTCACAACCCCTCAGACCCAGGTCTTATGTCTTGGGGAAAGTATGCATGCTCTGGAAGGAATGTGTAGGTGGCTATGGGTGTCACAACTTACAATTTCTGCAACCCAGCATCAAGGGTTGTTTTGGGTGAAACTTACAATGAATGGACATTTCTACAGAAAGACATTTTTTAGGCATTCTTGGACAACGGTTAGTCAGAAGTTACATGGTAGATTAACATTTTAAAATAAAGTTGCTCTTGTTTCTACAATTAGTGCATCTTTTTTCTGTGTGTGTGGGTTTTTTTTGTATGTGTTCTATTTTGAGGTTCCTGTTCAAGCCTTTTGCTGATTTTTCTGTTGGATTATCTGATTTTTTTCTCAATGATTGGTAGATGTTGTTTATATATTCTAGATGAGTCATCTCTTAGAAATATGTTTTCAATGGTTTGTAGATATTCTTTATATATTCTAGTTGCGTCCTCTTTTAGAAATACGTTTTCACGTATTTTCTCCTGCTTTGTGGCTTACATTTTCTTTTTTCTTTTTTTTTTTTTTTTTTTTTTGAGACAGAGTCTCATTCTGTTGCCCAGGCTGGAGTGCAGTAGCGCAATCTAGGCTCACTGCAACCTCTGCCTCCCGGGTTAAAGCGATTCTCTTGTCTCAGCCTCCTGAGTAGCTGGAACTACAGGCACACGCCGCCACGCCCGGCTAATTTTTGTAATTTTACTAGAGACGGGGTTTCACCATATTGGTCAGGCTGGTCTCAAGCTCCTGACCTCAGGTGATCCACCCACCTCGGCCTCCCAAAGTGCTGGGATTATAGGCGTGAACCACTGCGACTGCACATTTTTATTCTTAATATTGTCTTTTGATAGTCTTAAGACTAACTTTTCAATTTTTTAATGGATAGTATGTTTTGTGTCTTGAACAAGAGATCTTT
This sequence comes from Macaca mulatta, assembly GCF_049350105.2. Lineage (NCBI taxonomy): Eukaryota > Metazoa > Chordata > Mammalia > Primates > Cercopithecidae > Macaca > Macaca mulatta. Next base: position 25,014,188 of record NC_133416.1, read on the forward strand.
TCCAGTGCCAAAGTTATGAAGATATTCCTATTTTCTTCTAGAAGCTTTATTATTTCATATTTTACACTTTGATGTATAAGCCATCTGGTTTATAATTGATTGTTATGTATGGTTTGAGGTGGAGGGTTTATGATTCATTTTTTTCCCAAATGGCTGTCGGTTGATGCAGTATCATTTGTTGAAAATACTTCCCCATTGCAGTGTCACCTTTGTCATAAATCAGATGGCATTATATGTGGATCTGTTTATGAATTCTGTTGTTCTTTTTTTTTTTTTTTTTTGAGACATAGTCTCACTCTGTCACTGAGGCTGGAGTACAGTGGCGTAATCTCGGCCCACTGCAGCCTCACCTCCCGGGGTCAAGTGATTCTTCTGCCTCAGCCTCCCCAGTAGCTGGGATTACAGGTGCCCGCCACCATGCCCTGCCAATTTTCTTTTGTATTTTTAGTGGAGATGGGGATTCACCATGTTGGCCAGGCTGGTCTTGAACTCCTGGCCTCAAGTGATCTGCCCGCCTTGGCCTCCCAAATTGCTGGGATTACAGGCGCGAGCCACTGCACCCCGCCTGTTCTTTTCTTTTGGTCTGTTTTGTCTGTTACTGCAGCAGTACCACTCTGTGTGGATTACGCTCAATCATTGCTACAGGACTTGGTATTTGATGTAGTTATTATAGGCTTTGGTATAGGACTCCAGCTTTGTTCGTTTTTGAGATTGCCTTGACTATTCTTGACTTTTTAAGTTGCCATATAAGTTGTAGACTCAATTCTGGAATTCCCACAAAAGAAACTGGATAGGATTTTGATTATATTTTGTAGAATCAATAGATAGATTTGGGGAGAAGTGAATTCTTTTAACAAGATTGAATCTTAAAATTAATAAACATCATATATGCTGTTTGTTTAGGTTTTTAATTTCTCTCAAACTTTTGAAGTTTTCACTGTGGAGATCTCGTGTTTTATCTGATTTATCCCTAGGTATTGATGCTTTTTGATATTATTGTAAAGGGTGTCACTTAAAAAATTACTTTGTTGTTGGTATATAGGATTATAATTAATTGTTGTATATTGAATTTTTCACATTTTAAAGGTTTTTATGTAGATTATTTTTGCATTTTCTCTATGTAAAATCTGAAAATAATACATAATTGCTGTCTGTCCTTCTGTCTTTTTGTCTTACTGCACTAGTAAGGACCTCTCTAACACACTTGAAAAAGATGAAAGTTGATAGTGGGCATCCTTTATTTCCCAGTCTTAAGGAGAACATTTTCAATAATTTATTGTTAGGTATGATATATGCTATAGATTTTCTTTAATGACTTTACCAGATTAAGCAAGTTTCTTTTTATTCTTTGTTTAAGTATTTTCATCATGAATGATGAATTTGGCCAAATGTTTTTTCTGCATTTCATGATGATTATAAGATTTTTCTTAATTTTTCTCTTATTGAGGTGAATTACTTTGATTTTAAAAAAATTTAAATGTTAAGTAACCTTTGCATTCCTGGAGAAAACCCTATTTGGTTGTATATATTCTCTTTTTTATTATTGTATCAATTGCTAATATTTTGATTAGGATTTTTGCAACTCTGCTTATGAAAGAGATTGGTCTGAAATTTTCCTTTCTTATAATGTCCTTGACAAGTTTTGGTACCAAGTTCGGAGGTATTTCTTTTTTTTTCTATTTTTGGAAGAGTTGCTTTTAATAATACATGTTTAAGGTCTGTAGTGAAGTTCATTTCTTTATCATTTGTGTCACTTTATTGTCTTCATACATTTTGCTAAGAAGTTATCAACTGTGTTAATCTTTTCAAAGAATAATTTTTGTTTGTTTTGAGGCAAGGTGTCACTCTGTTGCCCGGGATTGAATGCAGTGGTGCTATCATGGCCCACTACAGCCTCGACCAGGTGCTCGCCGCATGCCCAGCTTATTTATTTATTTATTTATTTATTTATTTATTTATTTATTTGAGATGGAATTTCATCATGTTGCCCAGGCTGGTCTTGAACTCCTGAGTTCAAGCAGTCTGCCCACCTTGGCCTCCCAAAGTGTTGTGATTACAGGCATGAACCATCACATCTCAAACTTTTGAAGTTTTCAAAAGTTTGCTATTTTTGAAGTTATTAAAAAATAACAATTTTTGACTGTTGAGTTTTTCTATTTTATTGATTGTTTTGTCCTTCGTTATTTCCTTCCTAATCCTTTTTTTGTTTTCGAAGGTTAATTAGCTGTTATTTTTCTAGCTTCTTGAGCTGGAAGCACTAATTTTTTGCCTTTTAAATTTCTAATATATTGTTCATTACATGTCTTTGTAAGTATCCACAAGTCTTGACTTGTGTTGGGAAAGGCAGTCTCATGCACGCAGTCCTTCCATCCCTTCTCACCAAATAGAAATGGGCTTTGGGCCTGAAACACTTTCTTACCAAGAGGTAAGAGTCCTCATAGCCTGTGCTGGACCTATTTTTTCCTGTGTGGGAATATTTTTTCCTGTTTTAGACTCAGTGTGTACTCCTTTGCTCTGCTTCAGCATGTGTGTCGTATGTCACCTGGCTCACCTACAGTGTCTCCCCAGTGGGGAGGGGATGGAGGGATGGGGTTGGTCTGCTGTAGCCCAGGAGGGGTTTGTGTAGGCCAGTTGTTGGCATCAGCTGCTGGGAGGCACTTGCCCACCATGGGAGACCAACACCCATTACTGAAGCTGATCTTGCTTTGTCTCCTCTCTGTGTGAGTAAAGCGTTGTTCCATGCAGTGCTTGACTGCGCATCGTGTGTTCTTTGGTGACTGTGATACCAAGAAACAATGAACAGAAAGAAGTTCTAAGACTTCTAGTGTTGATATTAGGTTACAGATACCACTTGCTTGACAATATGTGTTTATCATTTAGTTCAAAATGTTTTCTAATTGCCATGGTGGTGTTTTTTTTCTTTATCTCACTTATTTTACATGTGTATTTGATTCCTTTCCATTGAGTTGATGCATATTTAATTTTTTAAAAAAATTGTTATAAAAACATAAAAATTCATTATCTTAACCGGCTTTATTTGGTGTGTATGTTATTGATATCTAACTCATATCCACTGTAGTTTGAGAAGATACTCTAAGTGATTTTAATCCTTTGATATTTGTTGAGGCTTGCTTTATAATGAAGCCCATAGTCAATTTTGGTAATGTTTTGTGTAGCCTTGAAAAGAAAGTATGTTCTTGGCCGGGCACGGCCCAGCACTTTGGGAGCCTGAGGTGGGCAGACTGACTCCAGGAATTCAAGATTAGCCTGGCCAACATGGCAAAACCCTGTCTCTACAAAAAAATGCAAAACCTTAGCCGGGCGTGGTGATGCACGCCTTAGTCCCAGCTACTCAGGTGGCTGAGGTAGGAGGATTGTTTCAGCCTGGGAGGTTGAGGCTGCAGTGAGCTGTGATTGTGTCACTGCACTGCCGCCTGGGTGAACAGAGTGGGACCCTCTCAAAAAAAAGATAAGAAAAAGAATATTCTGTTGTTGACTGTAGGCTTCTGTGTATGTCAATTAATTTGGATTTTTAATTTTGTTGTTTAGAGCTTTTACTACATAATGATTTTTCTCTGCTCAAAAAAATGAGGTCTTGTAAAAAAAATAGTGTTATCTATAAACATTAAAAAAATTAAAATTGAGGTCTTGAATGGTGTGCTCAAATTTCCTACATTTATTATGGGATTTGTTTAATTCTGTAAGTTTTTGCTCTGTATCTTTTGAAGTTGTATTGTTGGATGCATACACATTTAGAATTTTTATATCTTCTGGGTGGATCAATCCCTTTGTCATTATAAAATGTCCCTCCTTATCTTTAGTAATATTTCATTAAGGTCTATTTTATCTGTTATGAGATAGCTAGCTACATCAACTTCTTCTCTATGTGTTTTGTAAGCAGCATATAGAGTTGTCCTTTCATATCCATGGCTTCTGCCTCCGTGGATTCAAGCAACTGCGGATTGAAAATATTAAGAGAAAAAAAAGATGGTTGTTTCAGTACTGAACACGTGTAGATATTTTTTCTTGTCATTATTTCTTAAACAATACGGTATAACAACTATTTACATAACATCTACATTGTATTAGGTATTGTAAGTAATCTAGTGATGATTTAAAGTGTATGGCAGAATATAAATAGGTTATGTGCAAATACTACATCATTCTATATAACAGACTTTCAGAACATGTAAAATAATATGAACAAAAAAATGTAAAACAAAATTTAACAGGCTTGAGCATTTGTAGATTTTGGTGTTGTTGTGGGGGTGGGGTCCTGGAATGAATCCCCCTCGGATACCAAGGGGATACAGTGGGGCCATTTGCAGATCCTCTAGAGTGCTGTCTCCTTTCTGTCTGTCTCCCTGTCTTTCCGGTTTACTACTCTGTCCTGCATACTCTAGCTGTTTTGATATCCTCCGATGCTCAGTTTATCTCAATTAATGAAGTCCACACAAGCTCCATCTGGGTTCTCTTTCCCTTTGCTGGGACCTGAGAATTCTCTCAAGACATTAAGCTGGGGGCAATCATAGAGTTCATATTGTTTGTTTCCCATCTCTCAGGAATCACTGTTCTCTCTAAAGTCCATTGTCTTAAAAATTGTTATTTCATATGTTTTGTCTGGTTTTTATTTGTGGGAGAGAGGTTGTTTCAAGTAAAAGGGTAAATCCTGTCCCCATTACTTTGCCTTGGCCAAGAGTGAAAGTGGCCCATTAGATGATTTTTATCAGTGATTTTCAACCTTTTCTATAGGGTTAGAATTCTTTGTTTAAATAAAATCTTGTCCCCAAGTGTCATGTATATGTGAAATAAACGAGGGCAAGATGGTGGTAGTGTAGTATACGCGCACATGTGCGTTTGTATGTGCTGGGGATATAGCAGAGCTTTTTTGCCCACTTGGATTCCCATTCCCATTCCTTGAGGGCTTTATAGCCCAATTTGAAAGTCACTAATATAGAGAGTACAAATAGGTATATTAAAAAGTAAGCAAATGAGAAAATAAGCCAGTTATTAGTTAAAGAGGAAACAAACTATCCGGAAAGGAAATTTACAGTGTATCTCATGTTGGGGTTTGGCAGGATGTGTACAAAATAGTGTAATTGAAGATTGATAAAATAAAAAATCTGATATACTTATATTGGGTAGAGGAAGATAGGAGAAGTGACAGAGAGAGAGAGAGTATATTGTGAAGAAAATAAGAAAGCTCAGTCTCATAAGAAGTCTCAGATAATGTGTAGACTTTACAGAAAAGCAGTTTAAGAATGGTATTTAAAAATAAGGAATTAAATAGCATGAGAGTTGAAAAGTAGTTTAGCAGGAGGTCTACTGTTGATTGATAAAAATAAAAATTACAAAAAAAAAAGCAGATGGTAGGTTTGGAAGTGGAAATAACTGAATACAAAATTCTCTTGCAAGAAATTTGGCAGAGAAGGGAAGGAGAAAGAAGTTGGCCTCTAGAAGTGGGTGGGATACATGGCCGCATAATATATTTTTCCGTCCCATACACTTGGACCTTTTAACTTTTTTTCCCCCTTTTTAACCTGTCTTTAAGGTGTTTTGTTTTGTTTTGTTGAGACGGAGTCTCACTCTGTCTCCCAGGCTGGAGTGCAGTAGAGCGATCTTGGCTCACTGCAACCTTTACCTCCTGAGTTTAAGTGATTCTCCTGCCTCAGCCTCGTGAGTAGCTGCAATTACAGGCATGCACCACCACACCCAGCTAATTTTTGTATTTTTAGTAGAGATAGTGTTTCACCATATTGACCACGCTAGTCTCGATCTCCTGACCTGAAGTGATCCGCCTGCCTCGGCCTCCTGAAGTGCTGGAATCACAGGCATGAGCCATCATGCGCGGCCTGTCTTTAAGTTTTATCATTTACTTGTTTTGGAATCTGCTAGCAAGTGAATGTTACATACTTGTGCTATATTATATTATGTAATTCTCTAATAGAAACTCTAGAATTTCTCCTTGATCTTTTATATTTTGTAATTCTCTAATAGAAGCTCTAGAGTTCCTCACTTACACTTTGATTAGTTGTATCATGCAAGTTAAAAACTATAATTTTCTAACATACTCAAAATTGAGAGAATAAAATATTCGTATATTATCCAGAATCCATATTTGCTTCATTTGGTTTTTAACCCCTTTAAAGTATTCTAAAGCAAATCTCAGTCAGACCTTGTCATTGTCTTTGTGTATTTCCATATGCATTTGTAAACATAAAAAAAATTTTTTTTACATGATCACAGCACCATTATAACACCGAGCAAAATTAGTAGTAATGTCTAAGTACTGTTTAATAGCCAGTTCATAATAAAATTTTACCTCAAAAAATATTTTTATACATATTTGTTTGAGTTAGGAAACAAACTAGATGCATCTGTGTGTTTCCTAAGCCTCCGTAAACTAGACTGCCATACTATTGACTATTGGTGGGGCGTTTGTGTAGAAAGACCCACATTGTGGATTTGTATATTTTTTGTTGTTCCTCTTTGTGGTGGTTTTTTTTTTTTTTTTTTTTTTTTTAGAGAAACGGGGTATCACCACGTTAGCCAGGGTTATCTTGAACTCCTGACCCCAAGGGATTCTCCTGGCTTCCAAAGTGTTGGGATTATAGGCATTCATGCCACTGTGGCCAGCCATGTGGTGTTTCTTAGGAATAGGAAGATCTGGCCGGGCATCGTGGCTCACACGTGGAATCCTAGCACTTTGGGAGGCTGAGGCGGGTGGATCACTTGAGATCAGGAGTTCTAGACCAGCCTGGCCAACATGAGGAAACCCTGTCTTTACTAAAAATACCAAAATTAGCCAGGTGTAGTGGCAGTTGCCTTAATCCCAGCTACTTGGGAGGCTGAGGCAGGAGAGTCACTGCGCGACTCTGTCAAAAAAAAAAAAAAAAAGAAGATCTAGAAGCTTGATTAGATTTCAAATCGTGGGTAGTGCAGTGTATTTCATATTGCATCACATCAGAAGGTATAACATGTCAGATTGTTTCTTGAAATCAGGAGGTGACAAATGACTCCTACCATTATAAAATTACCTGTCAATCTTTCATCTAATGGTCTTATTCATTGAAGATTGTTTCCTGAATACTTTTTCTGTTGTATCCTCCACATTTGTCAACTGGAATTCTTTGGTACATAACTTTCTCTCATTAATTAGAGCAGTTTGGATATTATGAAATGTGGTTTACATAAAATGTAGGATAAACGCTTAATTCTACTTAATTGCCAATTTTCATAGTAACATTGATAACTTCATCAATATTAAGCAGTTAAAAAATAGACTCCTGGGTTGTTGGAATTTGTTAAAGGGTAAGTTTAAATTGTATTTTTAACCAATATAGATGTTGTTTTTAAAAATTACGTGATGAGGTAAGGCAGAGAACAAATTGAGAATCCGTTATTAATTTTCCTAGTATTTAAAAGATGTTAATAATTAAACTAAAGATTAGAAGTGATTAGTAGCTACATTTACTAGCTTAGTAGTATACATTTTAGGGATTAAAGTTTAACGGGATATAATTCGTCGTGCAAAACCAAATGCATATAGGGTAATACTAACTTGAGAGAGTACCATTGAATGGCATTTCTAACTAAGTTGAAAGCCTTTTTTTTTTTTTTTAGATGTGAAAGAGAATTTGCCCAGAAATGATATTTAACATTTAGCTATTTGGATTTAAGCTACTTTTAGAGACATATTTAAAGTATTGTTTTTAAATATTGTTTTAACATATATTTTAGTCTTAATTATTTTATAATTTCAACATTATTTTGCTGTTTTGTATTGAAATTTAAATGTATAATTGGCTACATTTACAAGCTTACTGAGTGCCAAGCACTGTTCTAAGTACTTTTATGTATATAACATATTAATCTTCAGAGCAATGCAAGAAGTAGATTCTAATATACTGATTTTATATATGAGATAGAGACACACAGAGGGTAAGTGACTTGCCTAAGTTTACTCGGTTTGTATGTAACAGAGCTGGGATTCAAACTCAAACTCTGGCTCTGTAGCTCATCCTCTCAACTACTGCCGTGTGAAATACTTAACAAATAGTGCAGGATAAGCCCCATTAAAAGGAGCTCACTAAGATTTATATTTTGTCTCACCTCTACTGGGGTGGAATTTTATATTTCTAGTATATATTTAAGATAGTATACATAGCTAGAGTGTGTATAGTGTATTTTAATAGCATATTTTAGATGGTTCAGCACATTGAGTTACTTGTGGTTTATATATGAGGTGGGAACAATGCAAAGGTAAGAAGTATTACCTGTACATCTTTAAACTGAAGTCATTGTTCTCCAGCGAGAGACCGGTAGAAACTCACCTGTAGCTGAAGAAGTTGGGTTTATTACTCACTGCAGTGAGGGAGAACTACATCATTGAGAATGGTGGGGATTTGTCTGTGATTTGGTGGAGGGTTCGAGGTAAACAGGGTATTCTCTGGATTGGATGCTGTCAGGAAGGAAGTGGGATAAGTCTATGACTTAGGGGTATCTTAATCTTACCTAGAAGGCTGAAGAAATGAAGCAGGGCCAAAGTTTGACTGGAAAAGAGCAGCAGTCACTCATATTAGCCAGGATAAGGAGATATTTGGTAATTTTTGTCATTTGGACAAAGTTCGTATTTTTTTTCCACCTTCAGACATGATTACAGAGTGGTTTTGTTGTTTTCTGGATCCATTATAATCACAGAGTGACCTCATCTGATGTTGAATATTGATGTTTTGTAAAACTATGTTCAGCATGACTTCAAGGCCTACTGAGTCCAGGCCATTGTTTTGCTACTGATTTTTCCACTAGTAAACCAGGTTCATTGCTGTAAAAATACAAGTTAGTAAACATACATAAGCCAAAAGATAAAAGGTTAAATTACTTACAGAGAAACAAAAAAATAAAGAAACAAGATTTAAACTACCTAGTATCTTTGTAGACAAATAAATCTTTATATATAAAATATTTTGATAAATGTGGAATTATATTATTCACATATCTTTTCATTCTAGAGGTTTCTTTGCCTATCATTTCATTGCCAATTATGTAGCTGTTGTGCAATACAGAAAGTTAGGGCCAGGGTCATTGGAGTTGTGACACTGTCATCTTTATATATGTTTAATTAGTGTTTAGTAATCTGTATTGAGTAATCATATCTGTCTCTAGCCCTTAAATGTATACATCTTTTTATGTTTGCACAAATAAATGTGTATAATATAGCATGGTCAATTTAGGGATATGTTTGATCATTATAGGCAAGAACAAGAGAATACAATTTTTTTTTTTTTTTTTTTTTTTTTGAGACGGAGTCTTGCTGTGTCCCCCAGGCTGGAGTGCAATGGCCAGATCTCGGCTCACTGCAAGCTCCGCCTCCCGGGTTCACGCCATTCTCCTGCCTCAGCCTCCCGAGAATGCAATTTTTATAAGCTGGATGAAGACATTAATGTTGGTAACTATATGAGTTCTAGTGTTAAGCACCTAGTATTAAGTATTAAGCACCTACTATTTGCTGTGAAGATTCAGAAAATGGAGATGATGATTTCTGGAGTTTGAGGAGCCCAGAGTTTCATTCATTATAAACATTTCAGAATGTTAAAAGGTTTCTCAATCTTTATTACTGTATTTGAAATATTTTATCTATGACATCTGAAGAAGTTACAGAACAGCATGTGTGAATTGATAGTGGCATTGTGATAAGAAATAACATGTTTTTCATTGCAGATTTTAATAAAATTACAATTATGATAAAAAATACTCATTTTAAGTATATATACTTCCTGACAGTGTCTTTCATACAGTCTTTTTGAAATCTAGGTGGAAAGCAACACTAGTATGCACATATCTAAAAAATGGGGATATTCAAAATAAGTCCCTTTACACTAGTTCATGAAGTTTTACTGCATTATGTGAAGAAAGGTAACAGCTAAGACCTATATATAATAAAAACCATTATCTCAACACTGGTTAGTTGTATATTATTAATAGTTTTAGTAAATAGTTTGACATCTTTTTTCATATGTCATTTAATGTCATATCAGTCTAATTGAGATAGAAATAGTTACCCTCTTTCTCAAGCATTAGTTAAATGTGTATACATACTTTTAAAACTTCTGTTCTTTTTTCCTATTCTTGCCCTGTTGACATGGAAAAAATGTCCTGAATTCTTGCTTTCGCTTTCTTCTTTTCTCCCTTTGTTCCACTTGGGAGCCTCCAAAAGTTCTGAATTATAATAGAAGTGAAGTGTTAGTTCTAGTGTCAGATTAATACAGAGGAAAATGAAAATTATAATTTTTAATAGACTTTTATAATTAGTATTGCTAATCACCTGTTTCCTTTTGAAATACACCTTCTGTGCTCAGATCTAAAAAAGGATTTAAAGTACTTGACTTAAAGGTCTTGACAAGCCCCAAAGTCTCATTTAAAAAAATACCATAGAAATCTCTACTTACCTCTTTTGTCTTTCTGTAAAGTTGTGTTTTTGTTTATAGCCATAGTGGTTAAATTATAATAGTCAAAACTGTTATACCCTGAGTGCATAACACAATGTTTAATGCATGTTATGTTAGATAATCTTTAAAATTAATATTTAAAATTGAGTTTTTAGTAAGTTGGAGATTTGCCATAATTAAATTATGGTAGATTATATTTGTATATTTAGTAACAAGTCTATGAATGTTGTTAAGGACTTCTATAAGTAATGAACCATACCAGGAATAGGGCAGTGTTCCCATTCTCAGAGACTTTACGATCTGTTGGACATAGGAGAGATTCCCTGTATGTGTACACACACACATATACACACACAGATGTGCAAAGATTGTGATACGAGGTGGACTGTAAGAAATGGCATGTATCAAAAAAGTTATATAGAAATATTGAAGACAGTGAATAATTAACACTTTGGATCAAGGAAAGCATGTTATATGAATTAAGGGCAACATATTAACATTAGTTGTCCCCTTAGTTTAAATATCGAATTAAAATTATAGATGTTAAATAAAATTGTATTCAAAGATGGTTCTTTTATGTTAAGAAGTTGGTGTTTTCTTTAATAAGTATTTAACTCATGATTTTCAATTTATCTCCTGTTCTGTAAAGATAGATAATTCCTTTTTTTCCCCCATTTTTAATTTTTATTTTTGGCAGCTCTTCACAGATGGAATCACAAATAAACTTATTGGCTGTTACGTGGGAAATACCATGGAGGATGTAGTCCTGGTGAGAATTTATGGCAATAAGACTGAGTTATTAGTCGATCGAGATGAGGAAGTAAAGAGTTTTCGAGTGTTGCAGGCTCATGGGTGTGCACCACAACTCTACTGTACCTTCAATAATGGACTATGCTATGAGTTTATACAAGGCGAAGCATTGGATCCAAAGCATGTCTGCAATCCAGCCATTTTCAGGTACATACATTTTTTCTGAATTTTTCCTTTTGAAAAATATGGGCATTTAAGTGCCTTAAGGAAATATTTTTTAAAATTGCCTTTTCTTTGTTTGAACAACTATTTGGTTAACTTAGAAACTTTCTTTAGCTAGGGTTTTTGTTTTTGTTCTTGTTTTCCCTAAAAAGAAAGAAGTAAATTTCTTTATATCTGCAGTTCTCGTCACTGACTCTTTGCAAAGGAAAAACTACAAGAGCTTTTGGATTAACCAGCTGCAGAGAGTCGAGGCTTCTGCTTAGTGTTTTCGAGTTAGTATTTGAGTTGACGTGTTATACATTTGTTACTAACAATTGCTTATTACTTAATTATTCATGTTTTCAGAGTTCTTGCTTAGTAAAATTTTATTAATTTGGTTAACAATTCTTTGTTAAGTTGTTCATTATTATTGTGCTTTCTATAAAGAATAATGTCATATATGCTTGATCATTTTTCCAAAATCGCCAATTTAAATTCTCTTTCTGCTCTTGAAAACTCTAGAAAATGGCCTTTTTTTTTTTGAGACGGAGTCTTGCTCTATCCTCCTGGCTGGAGGGCAGTGGCGTGACCTCGGCTCACTGCAAGCTCCACCTCCCGGGTTCACGCCATTCTCCTGCCTCAGCCTCCCGAGTAGCTGTGACTACAGGTGCCCACAACCGCGCCCGGCTAATTTTTTGTATTTTTAGTAGAGACGGGGTTTTACCGTGGTCTCGATCTCCTGACCTTGTGATCCGCCCGCCTCGGCCTCCCAAAGTGCTGGGATTACAGGCGTGAGCCACCGCACCCGGCCTAGAAAATGGTCTTGATTGGAAAACAGCAGGTTACTTCATAGGTTAAAGCAGCAGTTCGCAACCATTTTGGTCTCAAGACCTCTTTATAGCTCTTTGAGGCTGGGTGCCCAAAGAGCTTTGTTTTAATATTTGATTAACGTTTATTAATATTTGCCATATTAGATACTAAAACAAATTTTTTAGAATAAAAGAATATCAAGTACATGTCCTGTTAGCTGTCATTGTGATGAAATTATCACATATCATGTAACCTCTTGAAAACTACACTGTACACTTGTGAGAGAATGAGAGTGAGAAAGGTAAATAATATCTTGTGAAAATAGTTTCAACTTTACAAAATTCCTGAAAGGGTTTTGGATGGCCAGGGGCTCCCTGATCATAGTTTAAGAATTGCTAAGTTAATACACTGGTAAAAATGGAATGTACCAGTATCACTTACCTATTGTAAACCTATATCAAATAATATATTAAAATATTTTGGCATAGAAATCTGTTCAAACCCTAGTTTTTAGCCATTACATATATTTTCTTCTTTTACATGAGTCTGATCTTTAGATGTATTAAGAGATTCTGATTAATACATTTGTGTTTACTGTATATCAATTGTTCGGTAATCTTTAGGCTTGCATGTATTTATAAATCCTCAATCTGTTCACAGTGGTTGGCAAATACCTATATAACAGCAGTAAAAATGAATAGATGCATAAATTGGATCCCCCCCAAAGCTGGTTTTGTATATATACAAAAACATATTTCATGAAGTTCCTAGAGAAAGGCCACATGAGTTTCCTTCTAACTAAAGCAAAGAGTAAAACATGATTTATCTTTTTCAGTAACCTCAAATAGAAAAAATAAATTATAGTTTTTGATCAAGAACAGTGAAGGTTTGTCAAGGCCGACTTTGGTATTTGATACAATGTTATAAACATGTTTTCAGTAAAAGTATCCTTTTTTATGCTTTTTGGTTAGATCTACTTATATATTATTTCTTTCCAAAATGCCAAAGCCTTTGTTTATTTTTCTCTACTTAGATCTTTTTAAAGATATATTTTTTATTGATACATCCTTTACAGACATCCTCCCTCATTATGAATATCAGAGTGGTACTTTTGTTATAATACACAAACCTATATTGATACACCATTATCACCCAAAGTCCACAGTTTACATTAGGGTACACCCTTGGTGATGTACATTCTGTGGGTTTGGGCAAATACATAATGCACGTATCCACTGTTAATAGTGTCATACAGTGGAGTTTCACTGCTCTAAAAAAATCCTCTGTGCTCTGCCTATTCATCCCTCTTTTCCCCTTAACCAGTGGCAACCCCTGATCTTTTTACTGCTTCCCAGTTTTGCCTTTTTCAGAATGTCATATATTTGGAGTCATTTAATTAAGTAGCCTCATTAGATTGGCTTCTTTGACTTAGTAATATGCATTTGTTTCTTCCATGTCTTTTTATGGCTTATTGGCAGATTTCTTTTCAGGGTGCTGAATAATATTTCATTGGATGTACACCAAATCTATTTTGTTCATTCAACTACTGAAGGACATTTTGGTTGCTTCCAAGTTTTAGCAACTATGAATTAAGCTGCTATAAGAATCTCTATGCAGATTTTAATGTAGACATACAAATTTTTAACTCCTTTGGGTAAATGCTGACGAGCATGATTGCTGGATTGTATGGTAAGAGTATGTTTAGTTTTGTAATAAACCGCCAAACTTTCCCAGAATGGCTGTGCCATTTTACATTTCCACTAGCGATGACTGAGAGTTGCTGTTGCTCCACATCTTCACCAGCATTTAGTGTTGTAAGAGTTTTGAATTTTGGTCATTCTAATAAATGTATAGGTATCGTATTGTTTTTGTTTGCATTTCCCTGATACGTAATATGGAATATCTTTTCATATGCCTATTTACCCATCTGTGTATCTTTGATGAAATGGGGTTGTTTGTGTTCTTATTGCTGAATTTTAAGAGCTCTTTGGTGTATTTTGGATAATAATCCATTATTGGATATGAGTTTTGCAAATATTTTCTTCCAGTCTGTGCTTTATCTTTTTATTCTTTTGGCAGTGTCTTTTGCAGAGTAGAAAGTTTTCATTTTAATGAAGTCCAGCTTATCTGTTCTTCCTTTCATGGATCATGCCTTTGTTGTCGTTTTTTAAAAGTCATTGCCAAATCCAGGGTCATCTACATTTTCTCCTATGTTATCTTCTCACAGAGTTTTAGTTTTGGATTTTACATTTAGGTCTGCAATCCATTTTGACAAAATTTTAATGAAGGTGTAAGGTATATGTCTAGATTCATGTTTTTGCATGTGAAGGTCCAGTTGTTCAGCACAATTTATTGAAAAGTCTGTCTTTTCTCCATTTTATTTCCTTTGCTCCTTTTTAAAAATCAGTTAACTATGTGGGTCTATTTCTGAGTTCTGTATTCTGTTTCTTCATCTGTTTGTCTAATCTTTTGCAGATATCACACTACCTTAATTACTGTAGCTTTATAGTAAGTCTCGAAGTCAGGTAGTGTTAGTCCTCCAACTTGTTCTTCTTTTTCAATATTGTGTTGGCTATTCTGGGCCTTTTGCCTCTCTATAAAAACTTTTTTTTTTACATTTTAAAATTGACTTTTTAAGAATTTATTTTTAATTGACAAATAATAATTGTGTATATTTGGGATACATTATTCATGTAAACTTTAGAATCAGTTTTTCGATATCACAAAATAACTTGCTGGGATTTTGGTAGGAATTGCGCTGAATCTGTAGATCAAATTGGGAAGAACTGACATCTTGGCAGTATTGAGTCTTTTTATCCATGAACATGGAATATCTCTTATTTAGTTATTTGCTTTCTTTTATCATAGTTTTATAATCTTCCCCATATAGATCTTGTACATAGTTTGTTAGATTTATACCTAAGTATTTTATTTTTGGGGGTGCTACTGTAAAAGGAGTGCATTTTATTTTCAAATTTCACTATTCATTACTGGTATGTAGGAAAGCAATTGACTTTCATATTTTTTTTTTTTTATCCTGCAAGCTTGCTATAATTGCTTATTCCAGGAGGTTTTTTTGATCCATTCTTTTAGATTTCCTCCGTAGAAAATCATGTTGTCTGCAAACAAAGACAGTTTTTTTTTTCTTGCCTCTTATTTTTTTTTTTCTTGTCTTAATGCATTAGCTAGAACTTTCAGTACAGTGTTAAGAAGGATTGGTTAAAAAGTGATGTTCTTTCTTTATTCCTGATCTCAGTGGGAAATCTTCAAATTATTTGTCATTAAGTAGGATGTTAGCTGTAGTTTTTTTGTAGATATTCTTTATCAGATTGAAGATACTGTCTCTTTATTCCTAGTTTGCTGAGTTTTTATGATAATGGGTGCTGGATTTTGCAAAATGCTTTTTCTGCACATGTTGATAGGTTCGTGTGATTTTTCTGTTTTAGTCTGTTAATGTAATGGATTACATTAACTAATTTTCAAATATTGAACCAGCCTTGTATACCTGAGATAATCCCACTTGGTCACAGTGTATAGTTTATTTTTATACATTGTTGGATTTGATTTGCTTATGTTTTGTGTCAGCAAATATATAAAAAAGAAACATTTAAAAATAATGTTTTAAATAAATAGGAAATACAAAAATGTAGTGTTTTCTGTTGTATATGATATTTGCTAATAGAAAACAATTGAGGTACACTTGATTAAAGTGTTTTCTTTTTCAATGAGCATTTTATTTAGTTAATAAAAATTTGATTTGTTTATAGTTGTTCTGAAAAAATTTGATTATGGTAAGTACAACATAAAATTTACCATTGAAGCAGCATTTTTATCTGGGGTAATACCTGAGGTTGGTTGTCTCACAGCTACAGAAAACTAGGATGCAGACAACCAGAGTGAGATTAAGAGCGCAAGTTTAATAGGCAAAAGAAAGAGAAGAGCTCTCTGTGCAGAGAGGGGTCCCAGAGAAAATGGGTTGCCAGTTCTGTGCTGAAATGCACGGGGTTTTATAGATTAACTGGAGGAGGCAGTGTTGGATTTGCATAGGGCGCGAAAGATTGGTTGGACCAGGTGTGCCTTTTGCATAAAGCGTGTAGAAGCTGGTGGCCCCACTTTAATCTTTTATTATGCAGATGATTCTCTACCTGGCCAGTGCCATGTTGCCTGCTTGTTTTACTGGACACATGATGACAAAGAAAAGGGAAGATGTGGAGGCTCCATGTTGAATATACCTGGCTTCCAGCTAGCCCTTTTCTATTGGCACAGCTGCCAGCATTTACCTATGCAAGCTTCTAGCTTGCTTATCTATGTCTGCAGCTTGAATTTTCAGGCCACTCTTTGTTAGAAGTGATTTGGGGGCTGCTTTCTATTAAAAGGGAGCCCTTGCCGATAACTCCTTTACCTTCACTATCTGCCTAAATAATTTCTTCCTGGCTCCTGTGTCACCATCTTAACCGTTTTTTAACATGTACAGCTCAGTAGTGTTACTGCATTCACATGGTTGTGCAACTAATTTCCTGAAAAAATTTTTTTTTTTATCTTGTAAAATTGCAATTCTTTTTTTTTTTTTTTTTTTTTTTTGAGACAGAGTCTTGCCATGTCGGCCAGGCTGGAGTACAGTGGTGCAATCTCGGCTCACTGCAACCTCTGCCTTCCAGGTTCAAGCGATTCTTCTGCCTCAGTCTCCCAAGTAACTGGGACTACAGGTGCTCACCACCTCACCCTGCCAATTACTGTATTTTTTAGTGCCCACCACCTCGCCCTACCAATTATTGTATTTTTTTAGTGCCCACTACCTCGCCCGGCCAATTATTTTATTTTTTAGTAGAGACAGGGTTTCACCATGTTGGCCAGGCTGGTCTCGAACTCCAGACCTCAGGTGATCTGCCCACCTTGGCCTCCCAAAGTGCTGGGATTATAGGCATGAGCCACCAGGCCTGGCTGATTCTATGCTTTTTAAACAACAAATCTTCCTTCCTTCCTCTAGCCCCTGGCAACCATCATCTACCTTCTATCCCTAGGAATTTGACTACTTAGGTAGATTCCATCATGTCAGTGGAATCAAGTCTTTTTGTGACTGGCTTATTTCACTTAGCATGAACACTTCAAGGTTCATCTATGTTGTGTAGCATGTGTCAGAATTTTCTTTTTTTTCAAGGCTTAATCATATTCCTTTGTATTTATATACTACATTTTGTTTATTCATCCATGGATGTATACTTGGGCTAGTCAGTTTTGGCTATTGTGAATAATGTTGCTGTGAACATGAATATGTAAATATGTTTGTGATACCCTGCATTCAGTTCTTTTGGATAAATGCCCAGAAGTGAAATTGCTAGATCATATGGTAATTCTGGTTTTAATTATTTGAGGAACCACCATACTGTTTTCTGTAATAGCTGTAGCGTTTTATATTGCCATCAACAGTGCACAAGGGCACCAATTTCTTTACATTCTTACCAACAGTTATTTTATTTTTTATAGTAGCCATTCTAATGGATATGAGGTGGTATCATATTGTGCTTTTGATTTGCATTTGCCTAATGAGTAGTAATGTTGAACATATGCTTATTGACCATTTGTTTACTTTTTCTGGAGAATCACCTATTCAGGTCCTTTGCCTATTTTTTCATGGGGTTATTTGTTATTTTTTGTTGTTGAATTGTGGGAGTTTGTTACATGTTCTGAATGTTAACTCCTTGTTAAATACATGATTTCCAAATATTTTATCTTATTCTGCAGGTTGCTTTTTCAGTCTTTTGATTGTGTCCTTTGGTGCATAGTTTTTAATTTTGATGTGGTAGAGTTTATTTTTACTTTTGTTGCCTGTGCTTTTGGTGTCATATCCAAGAAATCAGTGCCAAATATCCAGTGTCATGAAGCTTTATCCCTGTTTTCTCATGAGCGTTTTAATACTTTTAGTTCTTACGTTTAGATCTTTGGTCCATCTTGAGTTAGTTTTCGTATATGGTATATGGTGTAAGGAAAGGGGCCAGCTTCATTCTTTTGCATGTGGATGTCTAGTTTTCCCAGTACGATTTGTTGTCCTTTCCTCATTGTTCTTCTCTTCCCATTGTTGTCCTTTCCTCATTTAAGGTTCTTGGCACCCTTGTTGAGTACTGTTTGACTGTATAATTGTGGATTTGTTTCTGGGTTCTCTGCTCTATTCCATTTATCTATATGTTTTTCTTTGTGACAGCATCATACTGTTTTGATTACAGCAGCTTTGTGTAATAAGTTGAAATCAGGAAGTGTAAGACTTCCAACTTTACTCTTTTTCAGTGTCATGGACTCTCGGGTCCCTTGAGAGTCCATGAATTTTAGGATAGATTTTTCTGTTTCTGCAAGAATTGCCTTTGGGATTTTGATAGAGATTGCGCTGAATCTGTGGATCGCTTTTGGTGGTATTGAAATATTAACAATATTGTTTTCCAATCCATGAACATGGGGTGTCTTTCTGTTTATTTGTGTATTTAATTTTTTTCAGCAGTGTTTTATTATTTTCAATTTACAAGTCTTTCACCTCCTCAATTACGGTTATTCCTGAGTGTTTATTTCTTTTTGATACTATCGTAAATGGAATTGTTTTCTTAATTTCTTTTCTGGATTGTTCATTGTTAATGGTGTAGAAGTGCAACTGATTTTTCTGTGTTGATTTTCTGTTCTGCAGCTTTGCTGAATTCGATTTTTAGTAAAAACTGTTAATTTTCTTAAAAATCATTTAAAATTTTCATGCTTTGTTCAGTCCTTATTAATTAAAAATTTTAGATGAGTATGGAACTTGTGATTAGGTCATAATTTTTTAAAATCTCTTCAGAAAGCCTAGTTTTTAAGTGTATATAGGTGGCTGCCACAGTTACAATCGAAGTATACTTATTTCCATGAGAAGATTTGTATTGTAAATCAACTGCCTTCCTTTCTGCTATGATCTGAATATTTGTATCCCCTCAAAAACCTTTTGTTCAGACCTGATTCCAGTGAAATAGTATTAAGAGGTGTGTCCCTTTGGCAGTATTAGTCATGGGGGTGGAGCTCTCATGAATGGCATTAATGCCCTTATAAGAGAGGCCCAAAGAAATTTGCTTGCCCCTTCTACCATGCGAAAACGCAGCAAGAAGGTGCCATCTGTGAGGAACAGAACTGTGAGAAAGAAATTTATGTCATTTATAAGCTACCTTGTTTATGGCATTTTTGTTAAAGCAGCCTGAAAGGACTAAGACACTTTACATGTTAATTGTGTTATATAAAAGATAAAAAAGACCAGTAATTTTGAGACCTGTAGATACTGGCTTGAATTCTGGAGTATGAGAAGAAGGTGATGTGGCTTTATTATCAAAGAATAGGCAGTATTTTAAGTGGATGCTCATTTGGTTTTTGTGTAAGAAAACCTTTTTGTTACAATTATTAGTACATGAGATTATTAAAAATCCAAAATAGATTTTAATCCACCTGACATTTCAGTTACTATCAGCTGAGTAACTGGACAACTTCTAACATTACATTTTTTTAGTACACAGAAAATTGAAGTAATTTAAAAACTGCTTTAGATTAATCTTGAAATATATATTTGCTCTGGAATGACCATACTGCAGCATGATTCTCATGAACTTCAAAATACTTTATTTAAAAAACAACTTGAGGCAGCAAAAGTATTATAGTTGTCTGACTTTATCCGTGTGATGTGCAGGGCCTCCTTGTCTCCTGATCTCAGTAAGCTTACACTGATCGTTTCAGATCAGAAGAGCAGAAACGGCTTAGTTCTAAAGGGACTGCTGGGAAAACATTTCCAAATAACTGCTACTTCCCTGAGTTTTGCTTATTCACTGAAAGCAGAACTACTGTGCCGAGCCCTCCAGTGACACGGGCCTTCTGCTCTCCCAGACATTTGCCTCTCTTCCCACCTGCTCTGAATCCAGCATGGAGCAGATGAGGAAGTCATGGAGTTCTGTCCGTTCCAGCATGTGTGTCCCCTTTGCAAAAAGGAAAATTACATTTTGTAAGAGACCCCAAATCAAGGTCTCATATAAACCCTGGGGTAAAACTGTTAGAAATGATATTATTATTCATTTATTTTTAAAAAATCACAGCAAATAAAGTTTGTTAGAGTTAAATATGTGTGACCCCCTCCTAAATCATCTGTTTCATTTCTTTAGTAAATATTTCTAAGACATAATATTCTGTTGACACAGATCACCCCTTGTGTTTCATATAACACAGATTGTATCTTTATTCAAGCTTTTTGTTTCCGCCTCTTCTCTGAAGTTTTAAAACCAGTTTTAACTGGCTTAAAGTGTGTGTGTGTCTGTGTGTGCATGCATGTACATGCATGCATTTGTACTTTCCTTTGTTTTGATTTTATCACCACCTGGCCTTTTCATCAAGTTGCCTGGTGCTTAAGTACCACAGTTCATTTGGGCTTAGCTTTCTGTGTATATATGCGACTGACATAAAAATAATTTGTTTTCTGTATTCTTGTGGACATGAGTTTATGGTCTTAGGGAGGGTCATTCAAAATGATTTAGTTTGTAAAAGTAAATGTTTATTTACTCATTTGTTTGAGAGGTATGAACCAAAGTACACATATATAAAAAGGTTATGGATTTTAATATTTTAATAATGTATTAGATTAAAGATGAGACTAATACTGTTGATTGAGGATGATAATTTGACAATTTACAGTGACATAAAGGAGAAGGAATTTATTGGTACTTGTAATTGCGAATACTGAGTTCAAACATGGGGTAAATCCAGGGACTCTAACAATGTCATTAGGAATATCACTTTATTCTGTTTATTCTTTTACCTTTTTTTTTTCTTGCAAACTTTCCTTAGGATTCTCCATAATAATATCAGTTGGTTTCTCTGACCAGTTTAACCACCCCAGGGGGAAAATTTTCCTAATTTTCTAATAGCTTCAACAAAAGTGAGATCAAGTCTCTGGCTTGGCTTGGGTGATATGTGCTGAACCAGCCTGAATGATAGAATGCTCTGAGCAAGTCAGGGTCATATGTTCACTCACTATTGAAGTGAGTGATGGACATGGGATGCAGTTAGGGTTGAAATCAGTTCTGTAGTAATGACATGAACTAAAAGTAAGAGGGACAGAAGTTTCTCCAAAGGAAAATCAGGACTCTTTAGTTACTAGGAATGAAACAAAAACAAGAATATTCACAATAATATAGAAATGTAATATTAAACGTGTTATTTAAGGATTGATATAATGCTAGATTCTCTGTGGGCCCTAAGTGGTTTTCAAATGTTTTTACATATTAAAATGACTCGGGAAGGTTTTAAATATCTCAGTGTCCTGGCTGCACACCAGGCCAGTTAAATCAGAATTTTGTTAGTTCCTGTGTAATTAATTTGTTTTGAAGTTCCTTAGGAAAATCATGCTAACAAGAACTGGGTAGACAGAGCTGGTAGAGCCGAGGTTCGAAAAGACGGATTTCAGGGGACAGAGAAGTTCACATGGGAGAAGCAGGATCCAATGGAGAGAACAGAGGGGCCTCAAAGAGAGACAGAAAGAAGGACCTCCAGCCTAGGAGGTACCTTTCAAAGGAAGCCTGGGACTCAAATCTAGTTTCAGAGAGTACGCTCAAAATCTTAAGTATTAAAGTTCTTACCAGCTTCAATGGATATTCAGTGGTTCAGGAATCTGATTCACCAATGGATCCCCATCAGTCAGTCAGAAGTGAATTCAAAAGTGCAAACATAGGGTCCTGGGTCCAGTGATGAATTTGATTCTGAGTCACAGCACCATAACTGTTAAAGAAAAAATTATTAGTGATACTTGCTAAAGCATGATAAGGCCGACTTTCTTCAGAATCATTGAGTTACAGGTATAGGGACCACAGCAGTGGGATTTTGGAATTGGAGAAGAGAGACTGGGCCCAACTCCAAATGCAGCATGCGCAAGTAGGAATGTATATCCAAGGAGCAGGGTAGGGGTTGGTGGGTGGAAGATTAAGAGTAACATCAGAGTAAGGGGTTTCTGGGTAAAACAACCTAATGGTTCTTGCTGAAGATGGCCAGAGTAATTAATTTGGGGAATGGTGAAGGATAAGGAACCTGATCAGATATCAAGGGTGGGGATACTCTCGCTAAACGGACTCAGTAGGATTCTTGCTAAAACTGGTTTTAACAACAGGGAGCACAGGTAGGTCTACAAGAAGATTCAGGAGACTGACTAAAGTTTCATCAAGAATCTTTGTCAGTAGACTTGACCTTTTTGATACTTAAGTTTTTCTTTTTTATGCGGTTTTGTTTTAAACAGGCTAATAGCTCGTCAGCTTGCTAAAATCCATGCTATCCATGCACACAATGGCTGGATCCCCAAATCTAATCTTTGGCTAAAGATGGGAAAGTATTTCTCTCTCATTCCCACAGGATTTGCAGATGAAGACATTAATAAAAGGTACAATTATTTTTACATTTGAAATTATGTTTTATGTTGCTTTGCTCTATGATAGGGTTTCAAAGGTAATTGTAAAGTTTCATTGTATAAAATCAGGTTTTCTTTCTTTGCATTGAAGTAAAATAAGCATTGATTCTTTGGCTGTCAGATGGCACTACAGAAAAAACTGCCTCTCTATCCCCCTCAGTGTCCCCTTCCAAAAAATATGCCCTACAACAGCAAGGGGCAGAGGTGGAAGTAGGGGAACACCATTTAAAAATAAAAAGGTAGGTGGTAATGGTGAAGCAAGATTTTTCTTGACTTTTTAAGATACTGCAGAATTGAGAGGCAAGTCTAGTATTATATAGAATAAGAGCACAAGAGCCTGGAGCCAAACAGATTAAATCTCAGTCCTACTGGTTAACATTTCTGTTGTGTAACTCACTCAACTAGGGAACTTACCTAACTGTTTTCTTATCTATAAAATGGAAATTACAGTAGTAGTGTATTAACCCTAGAGAGGTTTTGTGAAGATCGAGATAGTATATGTAAAGGTCTTTATAACAGTGCCTGGTCATCAGGTAAGTGTTGAGGTAGCTGCTGTTTTAAAAATTACTATTGTTATTCAAAGAAGGTTATTAGAGTTGTATTTCTTTCCTAGGCTCTCCAAGGTTTATTTGAAATCCTTAAGGTTAATGATTCTTTGGAAAAGCTGGAGGTGTACTATGGTAAATAATAGGAAGAAAACCCTTACCCCAGTAGAAAATAATACAGCTAGAACATAACACACAATTAAAATATTAAATACATTTTGTGTTTCTTTTATTCCATTTTGTTTGTTCATGATTATAAGTTTTATAATCCTTTGAATCCCACAATTTTCATTCAACACTACCTTTAAAAAAAAAAAAAAAAAAAAAAGCACCGCATTTTTGACCAGTCATACCATTTTGAAAAGAGCATATGAGGACTACTTGTGGAAGTTGTATGTAGAGAAGAATACAGTAGTGGGGAAAATATAGGTAGAAACCACCTGAACAGGCAAATTAAGTAATGTAAAAAGAATCTGTGTTTGTACTGTTAATGGAGAAGCAAGGAGTAATTCGAGAGACTTTGGAGAAAGAATCAAGACGTCATCAAGTATTAAGGGAAGGAGGGAAGGAGTATAGCTGTTTTGTAAGCCTGATTGGTGCTATTGAGGAATGAGTGGTAGCAGCCAATTTTGTTTCCTTTGATTTTTTAATTAAATTAATACAAGTGTAGATAATAATCAGTATAGATGAGGACAGGACAAAAAGCCACAATTTCTAGTCCAGCTCACCATGCTGCCTCCCACCCTTCACAGTCTCACTACTCTGTGGCGATTTCTGTAATAGTTCTGTTTTTAACATAACTGGATTATATAAGGATAACTTTATTTTTTATCAACTTTTATAGACAGTAATCTTTTGACTTTTCTGAGAATTTAGATTTATATTGCATTTACCCTTTCAACCTTGAAATACGTATTTTTAATTTTTAAAATAGTCTTTGTAACTTTAAATAACATTCTTAAACTTCTGTTTATTAAATGCTTTGTCTCTTTGTTTTGTCATCTATAAAATTGACATAAATGTAAATTACTTAGAATAGTACTTAGTAATTGTTAACTATTACCTATGTATATCACTTAGAAACACAAGTTTTTAGTGATTTTTTTTTTAACTTTTGTCCTACATTTTAATTGCTGCTCAGTTTCTTTTATTCATGTCTAAACTTACTATATAGATTTTCTTTATTCTAACTTTTGACATAATCAAACTTGAAAAAAAAGTCACACCAGATATAACTCTTCTTTTAAAACTAAAAGGTTCCTAAGTGATATCCCAAGCTCTCAGATTCTTCAGGAAGAGATGACTTGGATGAAGGAGATTCTTTCCAACCTGGGCTCACCTGTTGTGCTTTGCCATAATGACCTATTGTGTAAGAATATAATCTACAATGAGAAACAAGGTAGGTATTTGACCTTAGCAGTAAGTAAAATTGATTTATTTTATGTTCTTAATGGTCATTTCATCTCTATATCAATAAAATAAATTCAAATGCAAGGAGTGAGATCATGCATGAAACCTTTAAAGATTTTCTTTTAGGTTATCCAAGTTACGGTAACTGTGATAATTTAGGATATATATTCTTTTAATATTTGTATAAAATATGTTTTTTAGAATTGGTTAGAAACAGATTGTGATTTCTGTGGGATTTTTAAGTATAAAATGATGAAATGATTTTGTTTATAAATTTAATTGCAAAACTTATTTGGTTGTTCATGAATTGAACATGTACCTGCTTATAACGGGGGATGTGGAAAATCAACAAAGTGACATTGAACTGCTTTATAAATAGAAAAATTTTCTCACAGTGTTGGGAAGGACAACAGTATTAAAAACAAATGTGTCTCCAGGTTTCTCATTATCTATTTATTATGTTGATTTGTTAGTTATTTTGATGCTAAGGAGAGAGCTACAGATGGAGGAGATATTATTTGTAGTTTCTCAAATTTATGTCTACTAAAGTAATCAAGAAATCTTGGTAAATAATGTCAACATTTTTTGAGGTAGCCTGATACTTTTTGGTGAAATGTTTTTGTGTTCATATTTGTACACTGTATTCAATTTCTTTCTGTTTTCATATTTAAGAACCACTCGGTTGTATTATATTACTGGCTAAAGTGGTTTGAGGTTTGGTTGCTAAATGATAGATGCCCTTCAACGCTAAATTGAAATTTTAAAATGAAATTTTAGTTGAAGGATTCTTACTAACAAAAAATGTTTTTGAAACTGTGTTTTCATTTTATAGGAAACTAGTTTTTTTTACTTTTTTATTTCTTTTTTGAGATGGGGTTTCGCTCTTGTCACCCAGGCTGGAGTGCAATGGCATAATCTTGACTCACTGCAACTTCCGCCTCCCAAGTTCAAGTGATTCTCCTGCCTCAGCCTCCTGAGTAGTTGGGACTACAGGTGCACATCCCCACGCTCGGCTAATTTTTGTATCTTCTTTTTTTCTTTTTTTTAAGAAGAGAGAGTTTCCCCATGGTGGCCAGGCTGGTCTTGAACTCCTGACCTCAGGTGATCTACCCACCTCGGCCTCCCAAAGTGCTGGGATTACAGGCATGAGCTACCGTGCCCGGCCTTCTCTGTTTTGTTTTGTTTTGTTTTGTTTTTAAAGTGATGGGATCTCACTATGTTACCCAGGCCTGGAATGCAATGGTGTAATCATGGCTCACTGCAGCCTTCAACTCCTGGGCTCAAGCAGTCCTCTTGCCCCACCCCCCTGAGTAGCTGGGACTACAGGTGCATGCTACCATGCCTGACTAATTTCAAAATTTTTTTTTTGTAGAGATGGAATCTTGCTATGTTACCCAGGCTAGTTTTGAATATGTGGCCTCAAGTGATCCTCCTGCCTTGGCCTCCAAAAGTGCTGGGATTACTGGCGTGAGCCACTGTGCCTGGCCTGAAAACCAGTTTTTGAAGATAGTTATTACAGTTGAAAGAGCCGATTTTGAATCAAAATTGCGCTGTTGTAAATATACTAAAGCCTAAGAATTCACATTAGCATGGTCATAATTATATTAAATTACTGTTTATGACCCTTCTTAGAGTGTAAGGCGGGACTATTCAAATACAAAGGTTGATAGATATAGCTGACTTTCACTTTAAGAAAACGAAAGGTACACTGTCGAGTGGTAGGCTTACGCACATATTGCCAAAAATATATTCGAGAATTTTTTATGTTTGATATTTCAATGTCGATTAGAGATCTATTTTTCAAAAACATACTGAACTAACATTTTTGTTTTGAATCATCTTGAAATGCTTGTGTGGAATCATTTTTAAAATTTCGAGCGTACCCTAAAATATTAAGTACTTGACAGTGTCCTTTAATGTCTTTTTGTCTATTATGTATAATTATCATAGTATATATGCACTACATTATATACTGGTAACCAAATCTCAATGCCATTTGTGAGACTAGAGCATTAGTTACGCATTAAAGCAGTGTATGAGCTTGTAAATTCAGTGCAGGACCTAATAAAACATTTTATATAATGGAATTTCAAGTGAGGGACTTCATCTTACATTTGAAGTGGACACTCAGCTTTATTTTTAACTGCAAGTTGATCAAAGAGAATCTGTTATTTCCTTTAGAATATAATTTTAAACTTTCATATTTTTATTTTTATAAGTTTCTTTTGCATATTCATTTCACAGAACAAACTTGTTTATAAAACCAAAAAATAAGGGACCAAAAAAATCAGATTACTTTGTCTTGGGTATTAAAAAATACATTTTCACTTTTTTATTTAAATGGTCACTTATCTCTAAACTATCGATCAGTTATGTGAAAAGTTCCCATGTTTTCACATAAAATCTTTATTCAATTCAGCCTTAAGAATGCAAGGTTGTCATTTGTTTTTGTGCCAAGTTACTTGAATCATAGTTTTGTGTCAAATTTTCCTTTCACAGAAAATTTTTACAGCTGTACAGGTGAACTGTTTTGATACATTTTTTAGAATTTGCCTTTTTTATTGAAGTCTCTTTTGTATCATTTGTTTTTTTCTTAGTCTTTGTGGTTGTGTATGTGTCTTACTTATAGAAATGTTCTGGTTTTTTTTATCTCCTTACCAGTGGTTTTATAATGTTCACTAGGAAGGCTAGTTTTGATCCCATGGTATCTGTTTAAAAAAGTAATTTCTGTGTGATTAGTTGAAACATAAGCATTAAGAAATATGGTTAGAATGTTCAAATAAAAATCTAAAACTAGAGTATGACAAGACACTTACTTAGCCTAGTCTTTAGTGTTACATTTGAAATTAGGAGCTGATGGTTTTGAGGTAATTTAACTATATGACATGTTTGAGTGTTTACTATAAGTAGAAGATACCATGCCTTAAAAGGTATGAATTATATTATTTAATAAATTTAATAGACAAAAATAGTCAATATTGAGTAAATTTAATATGCAAACTAGTTATATGTTTGCATTTAATATGCATATAATATAATATGCATATAATATAACTAGTAGATATGTTTGCATATTAAATGCAAGCATATAACTGGTAAATATAGGACTTAATTAACAGATAGATATGACATGACGATTCAGTTCACTAAAAGTGCAACTTTTAGTTTCTATCTTAACTATAACTTGAGAGATTAATTTTGAGATTTATATTAATCTCTATAATATAACTTGAGAGATTAATTTAGATTAATTTAGAATTAAGATGTGTATGTATATGGGTATATGTATACATAACATATTTATACACAAAGCACACACACTATGAGCACCCTGCAGTTTGTAGGCATTTTTACATGCAAATGTTTTTGGAACCGATAGGCATCACAGGAATAAATTTTATATATTTGAGATTGTAGCATAGCATTAACACTTATGGCAGCAGTTTTGAAAAGGGTAATTAAAGCTAGAGATACAGACTGCAGTTATTTACCTTCTTAAACTAGTTGCCTTATTATAGCGTATAAATGCCATGTTGACTCTTTTGAGATAAAGATAATTTCCATATAAAATAAATGATTAAGCTGCATATTCACAAACATGTTTGATTTGTTATTACTTCTTAAGTCATTCATATGACTTGAGCTCCGGGTTTCATTATTGTGTACCCATCTTTGAGATACCAATAGATAAAACATAATAAGATGAAAGCCAAGGAACTGGCCTTGAAATCATCAAGCTCAGTCTTTGTCTGCAGTATGTTTCAGACCCTTAATTTCTCAGAAGTACAAATTTTAGGCAAACTTCTTAAATTTATACTGGATTATCTTGATGTCTCTGCATATATGTTTAAACCATAGTAACTTAGATTTTGTACTAGAAAATCTCTGACTCTTAAAAGCAGATACAATTAAAGCTTGGTTACTACCAAGAGAAGTCAGAAAGAGTATAGATTTTGGAAGTAAGCACATTTGAGTTTAGATCCCTACCCAGTTACTTACAGAAATAAGTTGTATTAGACATATCATTTTATCTCTTTATGTCTTTATGTAAACACAGACTGTTCTTGACAATTTACATCAGAATCACCTATGGTACTTGGGAAAAATTTGGATTTCTGGGCCCCACCCATGACCAATTAAACAATAATTTTTATAGATAGGCTTAGAAATTTTGTGTTTAACAGATTCTGAGGCAGTTTTTGTGCTACTGATAGTCTAGAACTTTAGTTTGCTTTATTTGTAACTTAGAGACAGTATCTACTTCAGATGGATGCTAACAAGATTTTAGATTATGCATATAAAATATATAGCACTGGACCAAGGACTTAGCAGCTCTTAGTTGTAGCTATTATACTGACAAAGGGGTTGGCAAACATTTTCTGTAAGGAGCTGTGTAGTACAACTTTTAGGCGTTGTGGGCTGGATAGTCTCCATTGCAACTTTTCAGCTGTGTGTTGAGGCATGAACACAGCGATAGACAATACATACCTAAATGAGTGTAGCTGTTTTCCAATAAAACTTTTTCCAAAGATAGGTGGTGGATTGGATTTGGGCTGAAGGTACATGGTTCGCCAACCCTGTATTATGTTTATAGCGTTTGTTTTACAAAGTGTATCTGATTCTGAAAAAATGAAAAATGGTTATTATAGGCTAGATGGTAGGACTAAATTAACAGATAGATATGACATGACAATTCAGTTTGCCTTAAGTGCAACTTTCAGTTTCTATCTTAACTATAACTTGAGATATTAATTTAGAATTACAAATGTGTGTATATGTATATATGGGTCATATTTATACACAAGGCACACATACTATGAGCACCCTGCAGTTTGTAGGCATTTTTACATGCGAATGTTATTGGAACTGATAGGCATCACAGGAAGAAATTTTGCCTCTACCTACTCTCACCATGTCAGTTGACAGGACTCAGGACATGGGAGAAGAGTGAGCTTCCTTTCTGAAGTTGATGGTAGCTGTCAAGATTTTTGAAAAGTTAGTGCCAGGAATTAGGTGATTGGTAAGCAGCGGCCCATTCCTTGCCTTCAGTGAAATGACATCCTAAAAAGGTAAGAAAAGAATACTTAATGATAATGATGGTAGAATTTGATATATAATAAGGAAACCAAAAGCAGTGGTTCTTGCTCCAAAACTATAGGAATTATCAGTCATCTTTTAAATCAATCATTAATTTAATAGACTTTATATTAAGCAGAACAAATTGTAATATTGCCTATGACTAACTTTAAATCTAATATTTTAATTTCAACTAATCATTTAACTACTGACATCAAGAAATTACTAAAGCTGTTGAGATTTCTATCTCATGTCTTGATGCTCTCTCAGAATGTTTATTGGTCTCATGACTTTTGGTGACTTTCATTTCTCCTCCTCTCTCCCATTTCTTCCTAAAAGCTCATGTAAATACCTAATATGTAACTTTAAATGTCAGTAATGGCAATCACTGTTTATTTTCTCTGTCAGCAAAATACAAGAAGCTGATTTACAGCTGTTTAAGGAAATGAGTAGAAGAAAAGGAAAGCTTTTTCTGGGAATTAAAGAGTAAATCAGGTTTTGTTTTGTTTTGTTTTGTTTTAAGAGTTCTACACAATATAAATAGAAAATGGGTGAGTCCCCATAGTCACTTGTTTGGCTCTAAATCTTATCCACTGTACTATTACTCCTGAGAAAGCTTTGTAGTTATCATGTTATTCATGTTTTAATGACTGAGAAGAGTTTTTACATTGGTACTTTTAAAAAATTTAAATAAATACAAATTGATTTTTGTGTTTGGTAAACTGTGTTTTCTAGGGTGGTGTTTCTAAATGTAGTTTAATCTTTAACTCTGCTTTAATTTGTATTCTCAACCACTAGTTAGCAGAAAATAAAATGTAAGTCAGATAATAAAAAACTTAAATGAACTGTAAAAACCTGAAGCTATTAAGAAAGAGGGACCTAATATAGGTACTAGTTTGTTTGTTTGTTTTTTCATTCATGCATTCTGGCCCACTGTGTTCAGTCTTGTACTTGAATGAAAATGTCAGAAACACCACATTTTTCCTTTAGTTTTCCATGCTTTTTTGTCTTTCCCCCTACCCCAGCAAGTGTGTTATTGTGTGTCAGCATTTTCTGCAAAACTTCCATTTTTTCCACTAGCATTTAAATATTTCCTGTGTCCTAGGGATTGCTCTGTGGATTGCATGATGAAAGAGGAAGGGGACCCTACTGCCCCTCCAGGAGGCTGTGTGTCATGTAGTGGAGAAGTCCAATCACTGAACAGATACCTACATTTAGAATGATGAGTGCCTTGGTGAAGGGGTACAGAGTACTACAGGACACCAGCATGAGGATTGAAGGGAAAGTGTTTCAGACTAGAATACTCCCTTTTTCTGTATAAGACAGAAAACATTTTGCTAACGTTAGGATTATAGTTGCTTTTCGTATTGTTCTCTTTGAACCTGCCTAACATTGCAGAGCAAGTAGGGTGAATTGGAAAGATTTTTCAGGTTCTCATATTGACTGTTTTGCTTTTCATTTTTATTCCTTTCTCCTAACAACAAAATAAAGGAATTCAGACAAACATGTTATGTGATAATTAGACAACTTTAGGTATTACATTATTATTTTTTGGTTTTAAAGTACCTTAAAAATTGGCAGACTGTTTTCAGTCTTTTACTAAGATTTGAACAGTTTAACCAGTAGTGTGGGGATTTGATTACCCTGATAAAGATATGCAAGAAATAAAGTAATAAAAGACAAAAATGTAGGTTTGGAAAATTCAAATTGTAGTTTTATCCATTAATTATATACTTTACCCATTATGTGCTTGTCGTTGTGATAATTATATAAAGATAACTAAAATAACACTCCTAGGCCTTAAAGTAGTAGTTCTTTACTTTTTAAAGGTCAAGGGTCCCTTGAGAATCTGAAAAATTGAGAATCTCCTCCTAAGAAAGTGCACATACACATAAAATTTTAGGGAATATTCTAATTGTCTTTTCATCCTTGAAACCCCAATTAAAAATTCGTATCTTAAAGAACTGACAAGATGATCTTGCTATATGAGCTAGTTAATTTTTATTGCTGATGTGGATATTCATTTAAATAAAGGGAAATTTTAGAAATCAGAAGTTAACTTTATAGAAGGAAAAAGTGTATTTTCTGTTGTTAGGAAAGCATTTTCCAGTAATTTGATTTTTCTGGCACCCTAACTATGAGAAGTTGGCTTTTTAAATTTTACTTTGTTGCAGAAGATTAAATTTAAGGTTGAGTTCCACTTTGTTTGCAATAGTTTGAAAAAGAATAGCTAATGCAGATTTTTTTTTTTAAATTTTTTTCCTTTTAAGCTTTGTGTCTTGTACAATGTGAGTTTGCCAAATTTTCTTCATCTGCTACAGATTAGGTATGCCATTGTTGCTGCCATGTGGCGGCGCACCCCGTGCTTCTTAAACGCACTGACTGGAGGTTTATCGCATCACTTGTTCACATGCACGGAGCCTGGTAACAGCCTCATCTGTATCTTGTTAGCTTCATTTTCTTATTTTTAAAATTTCATTATTTATAAACTCAACATAGCATTTAAAAATAAAGGCTAGTTTTAATTAATTAATGTTACTACAAAAAGTCATTGCTAAAATTTTCATAGTGAAACAGATTTTAACTTTTGTTAAAATGTGCTATGCTTTAATTAAATTGTATTTACTCTACAAGCAGGCATGTTTTACCTGCCATTTTAACTGTATTTGCCAAATTCTAAATATAATTTTGAAAATTGAAATTGAAGCTTATGTTTATGTGGCAAAAGTAAGCTTCAGGACTGGGCTGTGTATTTTTATTGGCATGTAACAGTTAATATGAGCTCTACAAGAATTTGTTTTAGAGAGCTAAAGCTATCAACAGCTGCAGATTTTAAAAATTACATATTAAAACTGTTAGGTTAGATCAGTTGTACAACTTAGTAAATCTTGTATCCTGAGTTTCTGAAGTCTGGTGGATAGATGTCTCTGAAATCATTGGTTTTAGTCTTTTTACTGATAGTTTTGTATAGGGAATTCATCTTTTTCTCTTCTAAAATAACATTTTTCCTCTAATTTATTTCTATTACTTATTGTACATAAATTTTAAAATAAAATTTTAAAATAAAAGGAAAAAAGTCACTTGTCTATCACCTGTTAATAGTTTAAACATTTTGGTTTATTTCCATTCATCCTTCCCCACATGCATTATTTACATATATATTTTTTCTCTGTAGGCATATTTTAATTTGGATCACAGTTTACTACTTAGTATCTCCTTTTCATATGACATTTGTAATTTCCCTGGTCATTATTTTTGAAAATGAGATTTCTTCATGGTTTTATTTCATTTTACTTTCATGCCTGTGAGTATTTTATCATGATGGTTGTCTCTTCACTCTCCTACTCCCATGATTCCTAGAAAAGAAACTTTAAAACATGTTTCTACTTCCCATTCTGCAGTTTAGTAAAGTGATTTGGTTAACTCTAAGACTTGTGGAGTAATATTCTGTGAATTCAGGTATACAGACAGGAGGATCACTTCAGGCCAGGAGTTCAATACCAGCCTGGGCAACATAGCAAGACCCCCGTCTCTACAAAAAACAAAGAGAGAAAAAAATATATAATACTTGAGGTAGTTGAATTGCCGTGATTTATTGTCACCAATATTTTAAAATCTTATATTTATTATTATAATACACATTACATTTTTATAACTGGGTTATAACTGATTATTCTCACTTATTCTAGATGTGACTTATTTATACAAGTTTAGAATTATATATTAAATACAATTATATTAAAAATATTTGCTTTTATGTAAAACACAATTTGCCATGACATTTTTTGTCATATAATTTTGTTTTTGTTTGTGTTTGAATATGATCAAATACTTTCCAAAATTAAACTTACAAATGTATATCAAGATACTATAATTCAAAAGCTGTTTTTATTTGGGAAATAAATAACAATGTGAAAAGACCAGGAATTTGTTCTCCTACCTAAGCCTGATGATTAAAAGACAGTGTAACTATGCAGGTGTTAAACATTTTCTATATTCTTACAGCCATCTCTGTTCATATATCCATTTTAACTCCACACCCTGTAAGCCTTTGAGTTTGTGATCCCTGGTGAAGACAGTGACCCACATTGATTTTTTTTTTTAAGGTTTCTCTCTGTCTCTTTTGCTTTTTCTTTTGAATATAGGACCTATATCTTTGTTAAGGCAAATCCTTTATAATATTACTCAAAAGTTAAAAGTTCCTGAGTAGTAGTATGAAAGAACTAGATTATCTTTGGAGAGCTATAATGACATGCCTATATATGTAGCAGTAATTTAGAATAGGCATCTATTTAGCTTATGTAAAAATTTCTCACATTTATAAACGTTAACAGAAACCATACTTTTGCTTTTTTATAAGATAAAACCACCACCTTAATGCTGCTCAGATATGGAAACCTTAGGTAGTATTACAGGAAAATGTAAGCATATGATAGCAACTAACTTCTTGTTAGTGATCTTACTTAATTTGCTCAGCAAGTATTATAGCATTATTGCAAGATTTACAGAATTCAGGTCTTGAAAAGTTTATATTTTATTTCCATATGTAGATAAGCTTATCAGTTTACTCTTGGAGTATCAAAATTTTTGTTAAAATTACACAGATTATTAGCAATTTTCAAATATAAAAATTTTGTTTCTAATTAAACTTGAATTTTTAAGTAACTGGTGCCCCCATGTGGCGAAAGATGTATTTTGCTTTTGTTTAAACTTGGAGAATGACTGTCTTTTCATTTTTCTTTAAAAAAGTGGACATTAGTGTTTACAAAGAAGCTGTTGACCAAGAGAAATAATTTGAATTTTGTAAAGCTCATTGCCATAAAATTCACAGCCTTACCCTGTATTGTCTCAGAAGTGCATGTAATCAAGCACGTACAGTGAGACAAAATATTGGAAGCTATTTAATTACAAATAGCATAGGGATTTTCTGATCTTATATGTGATTTCTTAATGTCTTTGTTTTTGTGTCTCACATAGGTGATGTACAGTTCATTGATTATGAATATTCTGGATACAACTACCTGGCATATGACATTGGAAATCATTTCAATGAATTTGCAGGTATAACTAATAGAGTAACTTATGTAGCTTTGAAGTGGTATTTGCAGAATATTTTGTTCTTTTTTAAAGCAAATAAACTGGGAGCAGGAGCAACATTTTCCCATATGTTGTTGACCGTTTTTCTTTGCTTTTGTTTGTCACTGGAGGAAAGCAGAGATGACCAAAATTTCTTCCTTAATTGCCATCAGAAAGTAATAGGAGAAAGATAATGATTGTGGCTTCTGTTGAGACCAGACATAGTATAAGGTGCTTCATAAATCTTACCTCATTTTTTTCTCCACAACAGCCCTACAAGGTAATATTCCCAGTTTACATATCAAAAAGAAACTTACCAACGTCACAGTAAAATACAGAGAACTAAGATTTGAAGCTAATTTTTAAGCATTTAAAAAGCCTTTGCTGTTTCCAGTGTAAACTGGGGCTTTTGGAATGTTGGTTCACTAAAAAACTCAATAACCTTTTTTTGTCTTTGGCTATGAATATTGAAAAGTTGGTCATTTTTACCCCTAACTTAAATTAAAATTACTAGTTTTTTAAATGTAAATGGAAATAATTTAAAATCCATTTTATCACTCTTTATTTAGAAATATGAAATGCTGTAAAAGCTAAAGATTAGAACATACCCCTGAATGGTTTATACATAGTAGAAATTTTTTATTGTTGAATTTATATTTGTGTAAGTTTATGTATTTATGTATTTTTATATACTTCAGATTACCAGACTGGGAAATACTCTGGGGAAAAATTTTAATTTGACATTTCCAGTTGTTTTGGACTACCAAACTTATCATATACATATAAGCTGTACATATTTTTACATATCTCATCTATGGAAACGGAACTAGCTGTACATATAATGAAATATTACCATATTACTAATATAGACAGTCATTGCCGTCGATATGAAATAGAAAACTCCAGTGATCTTCAATGATTTCGTGAGCAAAAAAAGTGAGCTAAAACTTGTGAGTTAGGTAGAATTTGGATGTGTAAAAAACTACTTTTATAGGATATAAAATTCATGAAGGAGCCTAGAAAGTTATGGTACTAGTGAGGTAGATTTAGACCAACTTATAAAGAACCTTGGATGCTAAGGAAAATAGTATGAACTTTGTCTTCTAGGTTAGTATTTTCCAAACTACAGATCATGAAATTAAATTTTTGGGGTAATGACTTTTTTTTTTTCAAAGCAAGGAATGGAAAAGAGAAACAAAATATCAGAGTTGGAAAATGTTGTTGGGGTAAATACTGTTGTGTGAAATTTAGTATCAGCTGGTTATATGTATAAGGTCTCAAAAAAAATGTATTCTTGGTTGCAGTGAACTGAAATCACGCCACTGCACTCCAGCCTGGGCGACAGAACAAGATTCCGTCTCCAGAAAAAAAAAAAGTATTCTTACCATGAGTCATGTTTTAAAAAGTTTTATAGCCACACTTTGAGGTGGTTCTCCAAATGTCAGCATGCTTAAGAATTTCCTGAGTTGCTTCCTAAAATGCATATTTTGGGTTTGTGATGCAGCTGGTTCTAGCTACATACTTTGAGGAAAAATTGAAGCCATGAGAATTGATTTGGTGATCAACAGTAATGTGCCTTAGCGTTTAAGCTGAAATACAGAATGATTGGTTTATTATTTTAATAAATGCTATTTACTTAACAGGTACCATTCTAGCCAAAATGGAACTTTTCATTTTTTTATGAAAAAATGGTGGTTTTAGGGATTATTAAGGTATGCAGAAGAGTTTATGTTTTAAAATTTTTCAGTGTATTTTTTTTTTTCTTCTAAAGGTGTAAGTGATGTAGACTATAGTCTGTATCCAGATAGAGAACTCCAGAGCCAGTGGCTGCGTGCTTACCTTGAAGCCTACAAAGAATTTAAGGGCTTTGGGACTGAAGTTACTGAAAAGGAGGTAGAAATACTCTTCATTCAAGTCAATCAGTTTGCATTGGTAAGTTTAAATGTACAGAATTAATGAACGGTTCTTACTGTAATTTAAAATGCCTCTAAATTTTTGTCATCTTAGACAATTTCTTATTTTAAGTTTTGTGAATTTTTGTTCAGAATAGTGAAAATATATGACCATTTACAGTATGCATTACCCCATTGCATTGCTTTTAAGACAATTTTGTTTCATTTCCTACTATATCCCTATCCCCTAGAACAATGCCTGGCCATATGGTAGGTACTCAGTAATTATTTGTTTAATGAGTGGATTCTTATTAGGGTTAAGATTGATGCATAAAACAATTTCTTAGTCTATTCCTTTCTTTACATCAAAGTCAGATTTTACAGGAAAGGAGCTTTTCCACAACACATTTTATAGTTAGATCTTATATGATAAATGTAGGTTGGAAGAACCAGTAGGATTATGTTTTTTATGACTTATCCAGTGTTTTGTCTTCTTGACCTTCATTTGATAAGCAGTTATTTCCAGCTTTATTGGTATCTTAAAGCTTTATTATTAAGACCTACTTCTCTTTTCATGCATTTATATTTTAAAAATTAGCTCATTAAATTATCTTTTGAGAACAGTATGATACATTAGAATGATCTTTCAACTAAGGTGTTAGATAATTAAATGGAATAATAAGCCAAGGCTATTTTAGCTGCTGCTTTTCAGTTTTAATATAATTTTGTACAGTTGACACGGGAAATATTTGTTATGTTGTCTGTACAGATAGACCCTAGTGGTATACAAGTATACCATTTTTATAGTCTTAAAAGTACCGTATGACCAGAGTTACTCAGAATACATCCGAAGTAAGAGAGTGTCCTGAAATGTTCCTTTACCTGCTGTTCTTATATCTATTTTTGGTACAACTACTGGGTCAATTAATGACATGCTCTACAGCTGGTCCTAGGATGTCTGCTGTTTCTATTTATTGTATTTAAGCATGATTTTAGAGAATGTAGGCCTTTCTTTCTCTTTAGGTTACTTAATGAGCTTCAGAATAAACCTAATATTCCATTTATTCATTGAATTAGTTAATTTCCATGTAAAGTACACATAGCTCATCAATTCTTAGTCATCAGTCCCACTGTTTGCTGTTAGAAAGCTGATTTGGATTTCCTTGCAAACTTTTGATGACATTTAACATTTTGGGGGGATACTATGACTGTATCTGTACATGGCATTGAAAAATACCTGTACTTCTGATTCATTAATCAGATACTAAGTACTTATTGTTATTCTAGGTCAGGTGGATTGGAAGAATTTTAAAAAATGCATTCTTTCAAAATGCTTATAATTTAGAAGGCCAAATAAGATGTACAGAATAACTCTTTTACTGGTAAAATTTGACAGTCATTTCTTTTAAAATTGATTTTATTTTAATATTTACTTACTTTTATTTTTATTTTGAGACAGTTTTGCTCTATCATCCAGGCCTGGAGTATAGTGATGTGATCACAGGTCATTGCAGCCTCAACCTCCCGGACTTAAGCAATCCTCCCACTTGAGCCTTCCGAGTAGCAAGGGCCACCATACCTGGCTAATTTTTTAGTTTTTTTGTGGAGATGAGGTCTCTCTATATTGCGCAGGCTGGTCTTGAACTCCTGGGCGTAAGTGATTTTCCCCGGCTCAGCCTCCCAAAGTGCTGGGATTACAGGCATGAGCCACCATGCCAGGCCTATTTTTTATTGGATACAAGGTGTTTGTCACCCAGGCTGGAATGCAGTGGTATGGTCATAGCTCACTGCAACCTCAAACTCCTGAGCACAAGGGATCCTCCCAACTCAGCCTTTCAAGTAGCTAGGACTACAGGTACACGCCACCATGCCTGGCTGATTTACATTTAAGTCTTTAATCTGTCTTGAGTTAATTTTTGTATAAGGTGTAAGGAAGGGGACCAGTTTCAGTTTTCTGCATAAGGCTAGCCAGTTTTCCCAACACCATTTATTAAATAGGGAATTTTTCCCCCATTGCTTGTTTTTCTCAGGTTTGTCAAAGATAAGATGGTTGTAGATGTGTGGTGTTATTTCTGAGGCCTGGGTTCTGTTCCATTCCATTGATCTATTTATCTGTTTTGGTAGCAGTACCATGCTGTTTTGGTTACTGTAGCCTTGTGGTATAGTTTGAAGTCAGGTAGCATGATGCCTCCAGCTTTGTTCTTTTTGCTTAGGATTATCTTGGCTATTCAGGGTCTTTTTTGACTTCATATGAAATTTAAAGTAGTTTTCTCTAATTCTGTGAAGAAAGGCAATGGAAGCTTGATGGGGATAGCATTGAATCTATAAATTACTTTGGGCAATATTGCCATTTTCACGATATCGATTCTTCCTATCCATGAGCATGGAATGTTTTTCCATTTGTTTGTGTCCTCTTTTATTTCCTTGAGCAGTGGTTTGTAGTTCTCCTTGAAGAGGTCCTTCACATCCCTTGTATGTTGTATTCGTGGGTATTTAATTCTCTTTGCAGCAATTGTGAATGGGAGTTCACTTAGGATTTGGCTCTCTGTTTGTCTATTATCGGTGTATAGGAATGCTTGTGATTTTTGTAAATTGATTTTTTTCTCCTGAGACTTTGCTGAAGTTGCTTCTCAGCTTAAGGAGATTTTGAAAAGCCCTTTATTTATCAAGACAGTTTTTGTTTCAATTCCTGTTCTTATTTTATCAGAATTCTGCTGATCGTCTGTTGTGTGATTTTCCTGCCCTTCTGGGATGTCACAACTTTCTTGCATCAGGGCCTCTGTTACTACCTTCTTTTGACATACCTTCTTTTCTTTTTCAAGACTTTCTGTAGCTTCTTTTTAGCTAGCCATTTACCTTCCTCTTTTACTAACTCTTAATTTCCTCCCACTGTTTATTGAGTATGTGCCTGTCACATCTCAAGCATTTGAAGGAATCAGTAATTGTGATTGCAATGTGAAATAAAAGGAAACCCTCAATCTTACTCCCTTGTCCTTCATGCATTTCTCAGACACTGCAATCTGCCTTTTCCCTCGCTACTATAAAAAGAAAATCAGGTAAGGCTTACCAATCATGACATAATCGCTAAGTCCAATGTAAATTTTTCAGTCCTTATCTTCCTTGATCTGTCAGTAGTATTTACCATTGATTTAAAAAATATTCTCTCGTTGACTTTGTGATAGTTTTATATATGATGAAAACAAGGAAATTATCAAAGTCTAGTTTCATGAATTACACACTTTATTGCCGTACAAAGATAATTTTTTCCCCTTAGGTTCACAATGCTTAAAGGGAGGAAGAACAACCTGAACAAATCTCACAGGGAATATACTCAATAGATGAGGTACATTAACTATATAATGAGTGAGTTCCAAATTATTAAAAGTCCAGTCCAATTAGGATGAAAGCAGGAGAGGATTGAGCTATACCTTTTTACGATTAGTTTCTTGGGCTTGACCAACATAGGAAAGATCCTTGAAGACACCTGAAGTTCCTGAATGCAAGAAGGTAGTGTTAGTGTTGTCATGATGAGACTTCAGAGCTCCAAGGCCTATAGAGGCCTGAACTCTGCTTTTGGAGAAGTAGCTGACAGAGTGCAGCCTGTCACAGACTAAGTGTTCGGAGTGTCAAATTGTTATGTTTATATGCATTTTGAAGTCCACTAGTTGAGGTCAATTACTCACATGGGTTCTGAGAAAGTGTAATGTAACATTCCAAAGAGGAGAAGGAGTTCACCCCAAGCACTCACATATGGAATTTGTATTAGTGTTCCCCAGAGGGACAGAGCTAATAGGATATATGTATGTGTGAAAGGAAGTTTGTTAGGGAGAATTGGCTCACATGATCACAAGGTGAAGTCTCACAATAGGCTGTCTGCATGCTGAGGAAGAAGGAAGCCAGTAGTGGCTCAGTACAAGTTTGAAAGCCTCAAAACCAGAAAAGCTGACCATGCTGCCTTCAGTCTGTGGCCAAAGGCCCAAGAGCCCCCTGGCAAACCACTGGTCTAAGTCCAAGTGTCCAAATGCCGAAGAACTTGGATTCTGATGTCCAAGGGCAGGAGGAGCAGGAGGAAGCATCCAACATGGGGTAAAAGAAGGAAGCCAGAAAACCCGGCAAGCCAAGTTATCCGACTTTCTTCTGCTGCTTTGTTTTTGCCAGGCTGGCAGCCGATTGGATGATGCCAGCCCACATTGAGGGTGGGTCTTCCTCTCCCAGTCCACAGACTCAAATGTCAGTCTCCTCTGGCAACACCCTCACAGACACACCCAGAAACAATACTTTACCAGCCAACTAGGCATCCCTCAGTCCAATCAAGTTGACACCTAATATTAACCATCATAGGGCCTGATAAGACTTCGCATTCTCCTAGGGTGTGGGAGTAGTTGCATTTGCTTACATACAGGATCTGATAGTTCTCATATTTGTGGGGTTTTTTTCCCCCTCCAGTATGGAGTCTCTATCGCCCAGCCTCGAGTGCAGTGGCGCAATCTGGGCTCACTGCAACCTCTGCCTCCTGGGTTCAAGCAGTTCTCTGGCCTCAGTAGGTGGGATTATAGGCGTTTGCCGGTACACCCGGCTGATTTTTGTGTTTTTGGTAGAGACGGAGTTTCACCATGTCAGCCAGGCTGGTCTTGAACTCCTGACCTCAAATGATCCACCCACCTTGGCCTTCCCGAGTGTTGGGATTACAGGTGTGAGCCACCTCACCTGGCCATATTCTTGCAGGGAGGGGGAATACATCATTTTAAAGCCGTGTGACAAATTCTCTTTTTGTACTGTCTTGCTCAGTCTCTTAATCTGGCTCCTCTTTCCTCCTCTTCTCCCAGCCCTCTTACATGTTAGTAGTATTCCCTAGTGTTCTGATTTGGGTCTACCCCTTCCAAGTTCTGTTCTTGCTTCCTAAAATGTTCTTGATTTCATCCCCTTCTCCCTTTATTTTTGACTTTTGATTGAGAACTTAATCTCTTACTAACATTAGCCTTTGCTGGTCTCTTTGCCTTCAGTTTGTTGTTGTTGTTGTTGTTTTTCCTGTCTTTAATTTATCCTGTTTATTAAGAAAGTGATCCTTTCTAGTAATTAGAATTTAATTTGTCAATTAGATTGTGTCACTTTTCTATTTTATGGCTCCCTGTGACCTACAGAATGAAATCCAAATGACAGCATCTGCAAACTCTTATTTCCCACTACTTCACACCTCCTACATCAGCCCTAGCAGAGTCATTTTGTGCCGACATACTCCATGATGTTTCATGTCTGTGTACTTAGAAGCTTATTCCTTCTACCTGGAATGCCCTTTACAGATTTCTTTCCCTGCATCCCTTTACAGATTTCTCTTATTCCTTATGGATGTGTCTTAAGTGCTGTTTCCTCCTCAGATAGTTTATGAAGCTGCTTTGATAAAAAGAAAAGCAGGTCTGAATAATAAGATCAGGGTATACGTGTTTTGAAATATTACAAATGGTTAGTAAATGTTTAGTGCTCAGGCCGTGATACAGACTTCTGAAGATTATAAGACTTCACTTGTCATTGATTGTTTAATGTTGAGATGGTGGCAAACAAAAGTAGGTATATGCATTATAAAACCAAACAGAGTATACATAATGACTTTGAGGAGTTTTTCTTTTTTTTCTTTTTTCCCCATTATATGCACACTTGGGATTTATTTTAGTTATTTACTTACCATATAAAGCTTTGAATATTTCTTTGCAACAGGGGTGAGTAGTGTAGAAATTAAAATACCTTTTAACAGAGAGACTTACATATCCATAACCTCCAAATGTAAAAGAAATAGTATAGTTACAGAATTTATTATTTTTTGGGGTGTACTTATATTTTGGGGGGATGCAAATGACCAATGGGCTGTTTTCTGCCTTTGCTTCTCATCCATTTAGAATCCACTGTTATATATTAATTTATCACTTTTCCCCCTATAAAAATGGTTGCCTACACAAATGAGATTTCAGTGAGATTTTATGGATAATGCTTCTTTAGTGTAGAATCATTTAATTTATTTAAGTATATGAATAAAAACTAATTGAGAAATATAGTTACCATCTCTGCTTGACAATGGTGAGAAGAGCTAAGTTGGTATGTTTTTAAAATGCAGAATGATTCTTGATTTCTCAGTCTTTTCCACTACAGAATAAATTTAGTAGGAAGAAGAGATTAGGATACCATCTATAGGTGATTTTATATCAATGTAAAATATGCAAGGCGATTTAGACTAGTGGTTCTCAAAGTTTTCAATCTTAGGACCTCTACACACTTAAAATTTTTTTGAAGACCTCTACAAGCTTTTGTCTTTGTGAATTAATTGGCAGTATTTACCATATTAGAAGTCAAAATTCAAACATTTAAGTATATATATATATATTTAAAATAAACTCATTACATTAATGTAAATACCATAAATAGAATAACTATTTTTCAAAACAAAAAACAATTTAGTGAGAAGAATGGCATTATTTTACACTTCTGCAAATTTCTTTAATGTCTGGTTTAATAGAATACAGCGGGATTCCCGTATCTGCTTCTGCATTACATCTTTTGTGATGGATTGTTTCATTTCAAGTATATGAAAAAAAGTTTCACACATGCATGCTGGAAAAGAGGAGTATTTTGCCTTTTCAGATAATTGTGGATATTCTTTTTTGATACTAGACCAAAACTCAACAAGTGATAGTTTCTTAAAGGTTAGTTGCTGTGAATAATCTGAACATATCAATTAACTTTTTACTGTATTACATTAAGATCTACTGGTTTATCTTGCAGATTGAATGATTCTTTTACCTGTATGTGATTTGGTAATTTTAGCTTATTAGTTATTTGGAAAATAATTGATTCATTGAGTTGTATAGATCTTCCAAATGTTGACACATCTCATTATAAGATAGCTAAAGATCACATGTGTTGATATCACCACCAGTGTCATCAGAAAAACTTACAGTACTATATTGAGAAGCTGTTAAGCTCACAGAATCACATACAACTTTTCTCATGTTCTAATTTTAGGGTGAAAACTTGAATTTTAT
Source organism: Macaca mulatta (assembly GCF_049350105.2). Lineage (NCBI taxonomy): Eukaryota > Metazoa > Chordata > Mammalia > Primates > Cercopithecidae > Macaca > Macaca mulatta. The sequence continues at coordinate 25,057,868 of NC_133416.1, forward strand.
CATTGGCAACAAATACTGTCAGTTATTTTCACTGAAATGACAAGTTATCTTTTTTATAGTTGGGAAAATGTCTGCCAAATACCCAAGTCTGATAACTCTAGTTTGATAACTCTAGTTTGTATATTAGTCATTTTTTTTCAAGTAAAAATGGTGTTGCATTAAAAATGTGCAAATTCAACTCAAAAGTCAGTTACCTAAGTGTTTTTCCTGAGACAACCATTGTACTTTGGATATGCAGTAGACATGCTTTATATGTACTGCCTATTTCCTCCCACAGAATACTAGAGCTTGTATTTCAGGGTAGAGATTTGATAAAATTAATAGTTTTAATGGTTTCACAAAGGACATTCTTTAGTGGCTTTTTACTGTTATTGTGTGATGGTGAAGAATAAAACTGTTATACTAGTGTGATTTGCTACGACTGCCTTGACTTAAGGTAACAGTAGCTTCACCCTCCTCTGCTTTTGAACCATTGGTGTAAACGTTAACATAGTCAAAAAGGCAAGTAACATATCAGTGTAATTATGAAAGTAATTTTGGGCCTCTGAAACCTCCCATGGGTTCATCGACCACTTTAAGAACCTCTGATGTAGACTTTGAAAAGAAGAAAGTCCTCTAATTTCGTAACTTCATTTCTCAATACCCGATACACTTTTTTAGATAGAAGACCATTTTTGAAAATCTTTATCATTTTTAATCATTCTGGTTTCATGTAGTAAGAATAGCTAGCATCCTATTGAATATTTGTTATATGCCAGGTATAGGCACTATTATGACCTACATTTTACAGATGAGGAAATAAAGGCACCGTGTTTGGTGCTTAAAGCCACACACCAGAGCCCAGCTTTTTTTTTTTTTTTTTTTTTTTTTTTTTCAAACTATTATGCTTCATGTGCAAGTGACTTTACTTGTTTAGTCTTTGCTACATTGTTTATTCTTTTCTATCCCTGTATCAGATAAGAAATTATATTCTTGTTCTTTTTTTTTTTTTTTTTAAGAGATAGGGTCTCACTCTGTTGCCCAGGCTGGAGTGCAGTGGCGTGCTCCTCACTGCAGCCTTGAACTCCTGGGCTCTAGTGATCACCAGCCTCCTGAAGAGCTGGATGGTTAGTGATATTTTTTGGGGAAGCCAAAACCAAAGTGCAGTGTGCTTTTTAAATAGAGATCTTTAGGTTGAAAATTTGTTTTTACATATATTATTTCCTTTAGTCTTTAAAACAATCCTATGTAGAATACAGAATGGCTGATATTCCCATCTCGTAAATGATAGATCTGACACTAAAGTTTGTGACTTATTAAAGGTTGCAAAGGTACTCAGAGATAGAGCCTGGACTGGAGCCTCTACATCTTGTAATTCAAATTAAGAATTCTTTTTGATATACTGTGCTGCTTGACCTTGGTATTTAAAAATATCAAGGTCACGGCTGTTGAGTACTTTTTTGTTAGAGCCCCTTTGTTACTGTTGCTATAATGAATTTAGCTGAAACAAAAACCTTGTCTTTAATACTTTTTCTACTTAGAATTTTTAGTTAGAATATAGTATTTCTTGGGAAGTGAAATCTTGTTCAAATTTTAAAATATTACCATGTTCAACTGAAAATAGATTGTAAAGCACACATAATTATTTTATAGTTACTGATTACATACTAAATTTCCCTGTAAGTCCAAAGCCCATATTTTTCCTGACATAAGTTGTGTTACTTTATGTTGTAGTCTGTTATGCAGAATTAAGCCAATAAGACAATTTTCAGATGTTTTTCACCCCTAGAACATTTTTTACATTTAAATATATTTATTGCTTGTGAGATTTGGGTTTTCTTTTGTGTTTATATTTTTATGTCAAGAAACAAAGGCCTTTGATATAATGTGTAAGCCTGTTAGCAATTATAACCTTTAAAAACACTAACATCTATCAGTGCTAATAGTAAACTTTGCTTTATAAAAAAGCAGGTCACAGTAACTGACCTCTATTTTTCAAGTGATTGTAATTTACCATAACCTCCTTTGGTGTTGACGAAAGTGATCTGTAGCCATCTAGCAGGTGTAGACTTCAATATGATCTAGGTTTTAGACACTGTATATAAAAAGAACAGCAAGAAAGTGTGGTGCATGGAGTTGATTTAGAGGATAGAATTAGCAATTCATATGTGTTTTACAGAGAAATTCATTATCATAATTTTTTATTTTTCTTTCCTTCTTTTAAGGCTTCTCATTTCTTTTGGGGATTGTGGGCTTTGATTCAAGCCAAATACTCCACTATTGAGTTTGATTTCCTTGGGTGAGTTAAATTTTATTATATGGATTACATTGGTCTCTGCTTTTGTTTGGATTAACATTTAGAATTCACAGGGAATATTGTAGTTATTTGCAATCAATTATAAAAGTTGCATACATTTAGTAATTGGTCTGTGAAGAAATTGCTATAAGCTGTTAAGTGCTCACAGGATTAGAAAAGTGTCCAGTAGGTGGTGCAGTAAACTAAAAATATGTCCTTTGAAAATGTTAAACTTTAAAAAAACCAGCTTAGAGAGGACTGAGTGGAAATAAGGGGAGGACCAAGTTTTTCAGCTTTGACTAATTTTTTTGTTGTTCTCTTTTTCTCACTAGGTATGCAATTGTTCGTTTTAACCAGTACTTTAAAATGAAGCCTGAGGTTACTGCATTAAAAGTGCCTGAGTAAAGAAGAGATTTAATTATTCTCCAGTAGCTGAGCAATGCTTGTGAATCTTTTCTTAAGAAATCCCAAAAAGCCAATATTAGTTAAAATTCTGTTATTTAATTTGGTTATCTTGCTTTATAAATTATGCCTCTAAACAATCAATCTATTTTTTAAATAGACTGAATGATGTCAAGAAATATACCTACTGCTCTCAGTATGTGGTGGATTAGAAATGTGTTAAATCTGCAAAAGGTATAAAGATGTCAGTTTAAGCATTTCTTTGATAATTTAACCTATGTTGTATGTGAATTATTTATTATAAACTTAACAGGATTCTGTGACTGTTTTTCTCTGTTTCATGTTTGTTGAGTGTAAGCAATGAAAATGTCCCAGATAAATTGTTTTCAGTTTTACTTTAATATTAATTTCAGTAAACATTCTAGTTGTTCAGTGTAACCTTTTTATCTTGATGCATTGTAAGTAAAATGAATCATTTTCTCTTGAAATGCCAGTCATTGACTGATGTAGATAGTTTAGGATTTTCATATAAAAATACCTGTTTCGGAAGGTGAAATACATTCACTGTCTGTGTTGGTGGTACATCTTGTTGAATTCAATATTAGAAAGTATTTCTTTTTGGGGTAATATAACTTAGAATTAAATCCCCATTTCTCTACGTAGTCTGGCAGTATAAATATAAATATTTACCATATAATCTTGGAATAAGTATGAGTTAATGTTACCAAAATCTGTATTAAATAATGTTTTCAAATGCTAAATGTGATCAAGTTACTATTTTCAGTTTTGAAAATTTTACAGTATCAAATTCTTTCTAACCAAAAATTTTCTTTTACTTTTAGAGATGCTTTATGTTTTTGATTATTAGTCAGTAGTATTGCTAATTTTTAAAACAAACATACAAAGTTTATCATATGTGGAAATAAGAAAATATTGTTTAGGCTAATTATTTTTTACCTATCCAGAGTCATTCCTTGCATTTCAGTTTCATGTTTTAGTTTCATGTTTCGTTCCTTACATTTTAGTTTCATGTTTTAGTCTGGTTCTATGTTTTTAGAGTGATAGCAAATGATTACTTGATATATGTAAGTTCAGCGTTATATGTTGAGGCAGTTATGTAATTAAATAAGGAACACTTAGGGCATTGATCTTGTACACTTAAAATCTGACAGATGACAAAATGTGAATTAAGCAGAAATAGTCATGGCAGGAGGGTTTTTGTTTATTTCTCTTGTTTTTGTTTAACTGTATTTTTAATTTAGTTTGGTGGTAAGAAGGAGGTAATTATTATATGGAAAGAAGTTAGATCTTTCAGATAGATAAATAGGCTTCAGGTTTTGAAGTCTGCTGTTGTAGTTGGGCAGTCATGGTTAACTTTACTTAGAAAATTAGTCTGACAAGCTTTGCACTTCGGTCACATAAGTGCCCATGTACAAAGTTGGCTTACTGGATCTGCATATTCAAAATATGCAACTACAAATTTATCCTCTGAGAAATCTTCTGAGGAGTCTGATGTATTCCAAATGACTTAATATTCTCAGACAAATGCTTTAAAATACTTGGATTATCTCAAGATTTTTAAAGCTAATAAAGTAAATAGAAACACAGGCCATTTTAAATGGTAAATTCTAGTTACATAAATAGAATCTTAAAATATGTTTGTATCTATAACAGTGTTAGACCAGATTTGGTTTCTACCTCCCCAATGTTATAAATGTTCACTTTTGTTTTTACAAACCATATTACTGTAAGATCAATAGAACTTTGCCTAGTTGATTAAGTGAATGGAACCAATTAAACAACTAGTAGCTTTTTATAATGTTAGTGTGAACTTGAAAAATTGTTTTTGGTGGAATTTTTGTCTATGGTTGGAACATTTTCATAAAACAGATAAAGAATGTGTTAATACTCGTTTTTTTTTTTTTTTTTTTTTTTTTTGCTTTCTGCCTTCTAAAGTGCAACAGTATATATCTTGTAGAACTGTGGGAGGAGAGAAGATAATTTTTCTACCTTACTCCATGTTCTTACTTCAAACTGTTTTGAATAGAGATTCACTGAGCCATTGCTGATAGACTGTGCATAGCTACTAGCTGTCACACTATTGTAAGTTTTTTGGAGAGATTCATAGGGAAGTGAATGTCACCAGGAATAAAGGCTCTCACTTTAGTTCTGGGAATATGCAGTGGATCTTGGGAACAAAATAAGATACTTAATCTATTTTCCCCACTCTGGCTAGATTTTGGGTGTTGTGATGCTCCTACTTCCTGTGTAGGTTTTTGGGATCGTGGTGCAGGCTAGTAATAGGGTTCAGAATTGCTTCTCTTTTATATCAACCGCTTAAGGGATTCTAAAGAAGGGTAAATCTCAAAGTGCTCTAAAATCATCCCTCTAAAATTTGTCCTGTGGTGTGCTGAGATGTCTGTTGCCTTTTTATGTTAAGCTAAGGAACTTGAATGCCTTACCTAATAACTCAACTAGTAGTAAGCTCATTTTGTAAATATGAAAATGGCTGTAAGAAGTGGCATTCATGTATATTCAATGTTAATCAATAGACCATAGTGGCCTGGATGCTTTAACAAGCAAAATTCCACAAATTTTTTCATTATTTCCCCTTCATACTTGTATGATCTCACCTGACCAGTGATTTCTTTTCCTCCTAACCCCATGCTACCACCATATTCTGGAAATCAAAAGAGATGTGGTAGTACATCATACAGTACACATGATCATCTGAGATCAATATGAGCACAAAACTCATCAAGTAGGTCTGCCTGGAATGTATATAAAATAATGTAAATAAAAATTTGTAAATTAGTGTGAATTGTATCTTGCATTGTGTATTGTTTTGCATTCTCTTCCCTTTTGTAGAAATTTTTCTGTAAGGAAATGATTCAGCTTGTTGGTTTTAGACTAAAAATAGCCAACAGTTGTGGCTGCACAGTGAGATCACAGGAACTGGAAATAGGGTTTGTCGGCTTTGGTTAATGTCAGTACTTATTTATTTAGCCTCTCGATGCTTAATAAGACTTTTCTTTATTTTTTAGTTAGCCGTTAGGTTTTGTGAGGTTAGATTCCTGGAAGCAGTGAATTTGTACACTGTTATATGAATAGAGCTCCATTCTTTGACTCATGATTCCAAGCTAAAGGAAATTAAAAATGTAATTTAATAATTTCCTATTTTTAGGGTTGTTAATTTTTTTTCTACAAAAAAACCTTGAAATTTTATATATCCCAATGTGAATCTAAGTTCCATATATACAGAAACAAGACAAATAATAAGTCTTTACTTCAACTTAAGCATATCTCAAATGACTTCTTTAAATTTAAAGTTGATCCTGATAGGATCATAAAAGACAGAAAAGACATAAGTAATCTTGTAATGACAACTGTTTCCATTTTTGCCGAACTAAAAATATTTAACTTCATAAATATATGTTACTACAGCTTCCAGATTTAAAGAAAAAAGTTTCCCCCAAACACTCTCAATTAAAAGTTAGAACCCTCCACTTTTAAAATTATATAGTTATTTCTTTTTTACATTACACAGAAGCCTTCTGTACCATTTTACGAATTCCTGTCTTCATAATATAAGTGAAAATACTGTCATTTCGATTTTCTGCTTTAAATTGCTTTTAATAAACATTCCAAAGTGATACAGACTTAAGCTTTTAATCAATCAGTCATTCAGTTGATAGACAAAGTTACGATGCTTTATGCTAGCAAACTTGTTGACAGCAACTTGTGCTACTTTATGCAGAAAACAAATGCTAGTAATTATTATGCACAGAGGAAAAATAATTTTAAGTATGTGGTAAAGCAGCTTCATTTTTCAAAATTGATTTGCTCTGCTTTTTCTTTGGTCCATTAGATTCCAGAATATCCTTTTACTGGGAATTTAGTTACATATTAAGATAACCTGTTATCAGTTTGTTTTGAAAAGAAGACATTGTTAGTTATATTGAACCACCTTATTTTAAAATTTTTAACTTTTATATACCACTTGTGTGATTCCAGTGTCATGTCTTGGGTTTGATGTCGTTGGACAGAAAAGTGTATCAATTATTTTAAATGAATTTTTCCCCGTGTTTGAGGCTTAGTCTGTAAATGTGTTGCTGTAACAGAAAATACTTGGGTATGCATTACTTGAATACTTGAAGACTGAAATTAATAAGATGTATTACATAATGAATTAGATTTTTCTGAACAGTTTTTTACACTGAAAATCTTCATTTCTGGATTACAATTTGAAATGGAATGAAGACCTGAATTATTTGGATAGGAAAAAATTATGATAGTGCTTATGGGAACTGTAAACTCTTTTGTGTTTGACGCATCAAACTTCAAGTTTTTTGTAGGTTTCTCTCCTGAAATTTTCTTTCTCTTCTATACTTTATGCACTTACTATACTACTGATGTAATAAAAGGGCAGGGTTAAAAATATTGTATCTGTATTCATTGTGAATCCTATAGCTTTTCTAGTTATCAAAAAATTTCTTTCTAAAATACTCTTAATCCCATTGTTTTGGTTTACATCTTACCAATTTGTGGTATTTCAAATGCCATTAATCATTTTAGTACAACACCTGTGTTTATAAAAATTTGAAAACATTACATATTGTATTTGAAACTAATTAGTGAATGGTAAGAAAAAAACTGGCCGACAGAATTATAGGTGATGCATTAGTTAAGTTTCAAAACTCATAATAAAGGAACCTTCAGAGATAAGTTGAAACCCAGTGGTATCCCTGGATACCACTGGGGACTGGAAAAGACCCCAAAAAGGCAGTGGAGAAGATTAGTGTTTACTTGCTGTGGTTGTGGTGTGCTGCTACTTAATTACAGGTGGTGACACGCTGAAATTCTTATTGTCCAATAATCTGAAGTAGTTTCCGGTATTTATCTGTACTAAATTGGCTATAAATTGAGTCTGCAAAGAGGAAACTTTTTGACTGTACTGTATTTAGGAGCCTTTGTACAGCTAGGTCAGATCTCCACGATATGAAGTATTTGAGTTTTAAAATATACTGTTATTAAAAGGAAAAGACATGGCCATTTTTCCATGTGCTTAAATGATAATTTCCTTATTCAGTTTCAGAAGAAAAAGAATGAAATTGAGTAACTGTCATTGCGTTAGCTCTATGTTGAATTGGGAAATTGTGGCATAAAGCTTAAATTCGTGTTTATCAAATGTGAAGCATAGTAGTATAATGCTGCTTTGTATATAATGTAAGTGCTACAAATAGTCTCAGCACTGACAATGTATTGATACCTCTTAAATGAATGCAACTTTTGATGTAGGTGTTTTGATATGCCTCAGAAAATATCTGAGTGTCTAAGAATTTGTTAATCTGTTTGGTAATGAAGATACTTCCTGTGGTTTTGTTTCATATTTTCATGTTTAAAATTTAAGTTTTACATTTTTACTACTGTTAATTTAAGTAAAATTTGTTCTGTGGTTAAAATGAGGTTGGCAGTGAAGAAAATTAAAAACAGCCTCATTCATGTAACTGGTTAAGTAAAAATACATTTTCACTATGTGTTCATAAACTTAATGAAGCTGTTTGTCTTTCAGTTCAAATATAAGTGATGTTTAGGCTTTATTTCTGTTAATAAGGCTTTTTACCATTGATTAAATGAAGGAATGTATCTTTTTGAAGAGATTTATATTCTGTAAATAAAAATTGGTTGTAACAATAAAGTTGAGTTCTAACTACAGTGTATTCATAAATTTTGTTACTTCAACTTATTTTTGAGGTTTTCCTTGTGAATATCTGCAAACAAGACTTTCCAAAGTTAGTATATAAGTGTATATGTGGAGTGATTCTTTAAATTCTAATTCTAAATTCTAGGTTTTTTTTTTTTTTTTTTGGTTTGGTTTTAGTTTTATATACATTAAAAAGTATTGTGGGATCTGGCCAGCAGCCCACAATGCAACAGGGCTCTTTCTTTGCTCTCAGGCAGATCAGCAGGTGGAGAAATAATAGACCCACACAACATAGTGAAAGCTGTTTCCAGGGGGTCACCACCTTCTGGTCCCACGGTGCCGCCAATGCACTGGATATACCAGCATTTATTATTAAGTTTAGTGAGAGCGGGGGTAGGTTAGTGAGGGATTTAGGGTCATTTGATTATTAGGTGAGATGGTCACATGAGGATGAAGTAATTCTTTAACATAACATCTGTATGCAGAAGTACAATATACAGAGATAAGAATTTATAATATAGTGTGTGCATCAGTAATTTCTAACAGAGCCTTAAAACAGAAACACGGTCTTTTCATAACCTATGATTAGCAAGATATTAATCAGCAGTAACAGTTGCAGCAAAAACTGGTTACAAACAATCCATAGAAACAGGACGTGAAGCTAGACAACCGGTTAGACCAGAAATTCTCAGAAGGGAGTATGCCTTAAGCCTAAAGAGGCCTAGAAAAGCCAAGGCAAGATGAGGGCATTTATAGCCCCATCTTATCCATATGGACAGGCACACCTCATGCATCCGTTTATAGGCTCTCCACAAGGGTCGCATTCCATTCCCAGAGCTATGAACATCTGCTTTTCTGGGATAGGAATCTTGGTGATGTGAAACCTCCCTGACTGTACGTGTCACAGGCTCTCTGCAGGGGGAAGCACATCATGCACTGTTGGCTCATTCTGGCAGTCCAAACTGGCATTGTCTTTACACAATCCTGCATGCAATTTTATATTTACAATAATCAGGAGCATTTCTTCTTTTATTTTGTAGCAATAGTTTCAAGGGGTCTCCCTACAAAAGAGTTTTGAAAAAATGTTTACTTTTGGAAAAATTTGGTTGAGATGAGACTATGGAATATTACATAACTTATAAACATTCTGTTTACCTAGTTTAAAAATTCACTATTCTTCTGACTATTATGCTTTGTGTCTTCACTATTCTTTGGAACCAGAGTTGGGAAACATAGAGGAATAAAGACACTGAGACGTAGCATCTTATGGTCTAGGCAGGGATTATCCATTTAAACAACAAACTCTTAAAATTATCAGATAGTGTGATAGATGATCTCTGCCTTCAGATGATGTTTATTTGCCATGAAGGTCAGTTGTCCGTAAACAAAAATAGTCATTAATTTGTGTTCATGTGTGGGGTTTTTTGTAGAATGTTTTCCAGTTTGGGTTTGAGAATTTCTGATGATTAGCTTGCAGTTATGTATCCCCAACTGGGGATAACATCAACAAGTTCCTCATCTCACGTGTGATACCTTAACAAGGATACATCACTTATTAATTTTGATCACCTGGTTGAAGTATTGTTCTGTGTCTTCACTGTATATTTTCCCCTTGCAACAAATAGGCAATCTGTGGGAAAGTGCTTTAGATTGAGTATTTTGCTCCCCTACAAACATCCCCTTTTTCCTTCCCTGATTTAGCAATACTTGATAATTCTCATCCAATCCAGTCTTTATTATGATGATTGTAAAATGGTGTTTTAAAAATATTGCTATGTTCTCCTTTTCTCAGCATTTTACTGAAAGGAATTGTCCTCTTATTTGCACCTATCTACCTACCTACCTATCAATCATCTATCATCTATTTGTATTTTAGGTGTAGACTCATAGATTTCTGTTTTATTCAGTGGATTATAATCTGCTATTAATACTATTATTTATTCATGTCATTGTTAAAATTGTCTGAGATTGGTCTTGAGGGAGCCCCTCAAATTTGATTCCTTTTGCTGTGCTCCCAACATGTTTTCAGCGCTTACTTTCTGGCAAAAGAAGACATTCTAGATTCATCGTGTACCTTTTGTGCCTCAGCCCTGGAATCAGCCATTTCTCCAAAGAACCTAGAGGTTCCATTTAGGAGGAATGGTGTTTAGAAACTAAGATCTGAGAACTTGGTGTGCTTATTGACTCCTGAGATATCACCAATCCATCCTAGGTTCTTTTGACTGGCAGAGCAAGAAAGCACACACACACACATTTATATATAAATCTCTTTTTTAGAGATTGTGAGTTCATACTGTTACCTCCAATTTCTACACTTGATCTTAGCCAAAAGGCCAAGTTATACCTCCAGCTTCTAACTAGAATTTTTCCTTGCCTCTCTCATTCATATTTGTTTCTCCCTTTACCCACTATGATTATGTTTGTGTGTGTTTTTAAGAATTCCACAGAATTGATGTGCTTGTTTAGAATGTATCATGAGAGTTTATAAGATGTTAGTATACAAATTACTAGTTTTTGTAAACTTTGATCATTTGATTAAAGTGGTATCTGCTGGATTCCTCCCAATTCTCCCTCTCCTCCATCCCTCTTTTTTTCCACCCGTTTTCCCCTTTTAATTAATATCCTGTGTGGGAGTGGGGGAGGGATACTTTGAAACTATGCAAATCTTTTGCCATTAATTTTAGCATCCATTGGTGGTTTTGTTTGCAACAATTACTGTGTTTGTCTAACACTGATTTTCCATTTCCCTCTTCTACATTTGAAAATTGGAATTTTGCTGAAATAAGGAGGGATACCTTTTTTACACTTATTTATTTAACTAGATCAGTAAGGACTCAGATACTTAATTCACTGGCCTATAATCCACTACAATAATTTTTTTGGCCAAGTTGTTGACCAAAAAATAATTTTGTTGCTCAAGTTTTTCATTTTGGCAATTGGGAACTTTTTCAGCTTGGCTTCTGTATCCTTTCAACATGCCTACGATACAGGAATTAAGAAGAAATTACTGATGCAGATATTGAGGGTACTGAAGTCCTCAGTATGGTTTTCCTTTTAACTTGGTGGCTCACACATGTAATCCTAGTACTTTGGGAAGCCAAGGCGGGCGGATTGCCTGAGCTCAGGAGTTTGAGACCAGCCTGGGCAACACAGTGAAATCCTGTGTCTACTAAAATACAAAAAAATTAGCCAGTCATGGCAGTGTGTATCTGTAGTTCCAGCTACTCGGGAGGCTGAGGCAGGAGAATTGCTTGAATCCCAGAGGTGGAATTTGCAGTGAGCTGAGATCGGGCCACTGCTCTCCAGCCTGGGCAACCTAGCAAGACTCTGTCTCAAAAAAAAAAAAAAAAAAAAAAAGGAAAGGAAAGCAGCCCCAAATCATTTTCCCTTCTAACAAAGAGCAGCCTGTAAAATTGAGCTGCAGACATAGATGCCGGCAGTTGTGCCAATCATGTTCAGAATGGCAGCTGGTCTTCCCTTCTCTGCCAGCCACATGTACAGTAAGGAGCAGATAAGATGGTGCTGGCCAAGGGGAAAGTTCATTTGCATAACAAGATGAGGGTGGGGCATCCAGCATTCCCGGGCAATATGATGGAACCAATCTGTGAGCCCAATCTGTGAGCCCTACATAAATCAGACACTGCCTCCTCAAGCCAGTCTATAAAATCCAGACATAGGTGGCTGAATGGCCTTTTCCTCTCCAAAGTCCCTTCTCTCTCACTAGACAGAGAGCTGTTTTCCTTTCTCTTTCTTTCGCCTTTCTTAAACCTCTGCTCCTAAACTCCTTGTGTGTGTCTGGGTCCTAAATTTTTATGGCAGGAGACGACAAACCCCAGGTATTTCCCCCAGACAATGTAGCCACTTCAGCTACAATAATTATTTGTATGTATTTATTATTATTTCTTAACCTCTAGCATTTGCAGTGTAAAGCTACATAATTTTTTGAGCACTTCTTTTTCTAACATGAGGTGTTTCAGGCTCATCTTGTACCTTCCCTGCCTCAATCCTCAATTCAACTATTTCTTCAAGGAGTTCTTATTTCTTTTTTTTTTCTATTTATTAGAGAATGGTATTTAGAAATCAAGACCGGGTGCCAGGTGCTTATTACTACTGAGTTCTTGCTACTTCTTTTTTTTTTTTTTTTTTTTGAGATGGAGTCTCGCTCTGTCGCCCAGGCTGGAGTGCAGTGGTGCGATCTCAGCTCACTGCAAGCTCCGCCTCCCGGGTTCAAGCGATTCTCCTGCTTCAACCTCCTGAGTAGCTGCAAGTACAGGCGCACGCCACCACACCCAGCTAATTTTTGTAATTTTATTAGAGTTGGGGTTTCACCCTGTTGACCAGGATGGTCTCTATCTCTTGACTTGGTGATCCACCCGCCTCAGCCTCCCAAAGTGCTGGGATTACAGGCGTGAGCCACCATGCCCAGCCTGAGTTCTTGCTACTTCTACATTCCATCAGTGGACATTTTAGAAAATAAATATATGTAGACTACTATACACACACATGCCTCTATACTTTTTCATCTGTGTTTGTAACTTTTTATTTTGAACTCATTTCAAATATACAGAAACGTCACAAGAATCATTTAGTGAACTCCTATTTTTTCCCGTGCCCTCCAATAAATATTTGCTTTGTTTTATCATTTTCTCTCTACATCTATATTTCTTTTTGTGAATTATTTGAGAGCAAATTGCACACATAACTCTCCTTTATTCCTCCATTCTTGTATTTTCTAAAAACACTGTTCTGACCCCCACTGTTTCTGATGAGCAGTTGATCATTCAGATGAATGTCACTTTGTACATAGTGTGTTATTTTTTAGTGACTACTTTCAAGATTTTCTTTTTTCTTTTGGTTTTCAGTAATTTGATTATGGTATGCTTTGGTGCAATTTACTTTGTATTTATTATCTTGCTTGGGTTTTGAACCACTTGAATCTATAAATTTACACCTTTTATGAAATTTGGGAAATATTCTCATTTTTTTGTCCCTATGATATGTTAAAGTTTGATATGTTGAAGTTCCTGATGGTTATGTGATTCTGTCAATTTCACCTTGTATCTCTTGTAGTTTCTGCTTCATATAGGTTGTTGCTGTGTTATTCGGTGCAAAAATATACATATTGTTAGATGTTCATTGTAAATTGTGGCTTTTACCATTGTAAGGTTTCACTCTTCATCCCATTTAATACTTTTTGGTCTGAATTCCACGTTGACATTAGGATCATAACCCTCCTTTCTTATTTCTAATTGCCTGGTTTATGTTTGTTTATCCCTTTAACTTTTTTGAGTTACTGGTTTAGATATGTCTCTTATGTATAACATATAATTGGATTTTACCCTATGAGTCAGTTTGAAATCTTATCATGTTAATGTACCCATTCATATTTTTTGTATGACTCATATGTTTGGACTCAACTCTGGCCATATTAGTCTGTGTTAAAATTACTATGTATTGTTAATATTTGTTATTTTTTCTGCGTCTAGTTTGTCTTTTTTGTTATTTTGCTATCTGTATTCAGGAAGGTTTGTATTTTTGTTCTAGTGATTTTCTTTATATAATTTTTATAGGGGCTTTTTCTCTTATTTAGCTTTTCCTGTCTTGCCTGTCAGTTTTAAATTCTATCCTCTGACTCCATCTTATTTACTGAACAGTCGGTGATGTTACTCTACTTCTCTGTCTCTCTTTTTTCTCCCATTTTATTTAGTTAACATTCTTTGCATGTTAGAACATATAACATTTCCATATAGGCAAACAGTGTCCCTATCCTTGTTTGAGTCTTACCTCCACAATGATATACATTAAATTCATTTTTGTTGTTGTTGTTCATACTTTTCTTCTAATCCTCTTGACCAGGTTAACTCCTGCTCTGTTAAAACTTTTAAAAACTGCTTTGGAGGTAAGACTCTCGGAGAGCCATCTTTCTGTTCGTCAGCTGTCTTTTTGCCCCCATCCCCTGTCTCAGAGCAGTGCTCTAGGAACACATTCCACAAAGACACAAAGACAGGATTTGATTTTGGAAAGAGATTAAAAACTCTGGAAATAATTGTCCAGAATCATTTTTTTTCTGAGTTGATATGATGCTCTTAAATCTGCTGCATTGAAGAACCTGTACTTCGTTACTTTGGAAGTTGTGAATTCATTTTTTTAACCACATATTTCTGTATGGTTTGGTTTTAGTTTATTTAGTTGGGCCTGAATTGAGGGAAGTATTTAAATACTTTGTAAACTGCCATTGATTTCCTAGAGGTGACTAGAATTCAGTCTTCTTAGAATCTAGCATCCCTGCAGCTTTTAAAGTCCCACCAGTGTATGGTCTTAAAAATGTGTGTCCATAACATTGAAACAAGCATTAAACGATTTTATCTCTCTAGATGAGTTTCAGCCAAAACCTATAATTGTTTTTCTCAGACTATTACATAAAAGTCAATAAAACTCAAGCCAAGCATTACCGACTTTTGATACCAAAACTTTATTTTCAAAAATGGCTGTTATTAAGATTTGGCAATTGCACTGCTTTATCTCCTCTGACCCCTTCTCTCAATGAGATTATCACAAAAGAAGAATCAGCCTAAATCTCTTCTTTGACATATCAGGTATTTTTACTGTATTATTTTAATTCAACACAACATCATGAATCAAACATTCTGGTTTCTACTGCAATTTCTCTAGCTGGTTTTCTCAACTATATTATGAATCTTAATAGTTGAAAATTTATTTCGACTCTTATAAAAATATATATTTAGTAATTAGTTGATAAGGATTGCCATTTTAATCTTCTCACCACATTTCAAGAAGCTAACTAAAACCGTTCCCTTTTTTTTCTAGTTTTGTAACACTTGGAAAGAATTTAAAATGTTATTGTGCTTCTTGCAGGTTTTCTTTTTTCTTTTCCACATGGAAACAGAAGGCTGTGTAGGTGCCTTGTAAAAGTCTGTCTTGGTGACATCCCTAACAAGAACCTAAAGCAATCTTGCTAAAAAATATTTCTGAGTTACAGCTTTGAAATATTCTAAAACAGAAAATTCATTAACTAGAAAGAAAATATAACCATTTGACCACATTTGCCAGTGAATTTCCTTACTTAGCTAGAGGAGGAGAATTCTTTGTCTTAAATTACCTGGTAATTGTCTTGACAATATCAGCTCATTTGCCTTTGCAATACAAATGAAGAATGAGAGGGGGGTTGCTAATTTCACAAGTCTTTGTAAAGGTTGAATGGAGTTTCGTTTTTCTCTTGTTTATCCTTGTCAACCCTGAGTATCTCACTGGAGACAGAAAGTAGAGGTAAAGTGTTATATAGTAGAAAGGCCCCGTTCAGGTGGCAAGAAGTCCCATTAATGACCATGGGTTTTCTGGGCTTCATATTCTCATTTATAGAATAATCAGATTAAATAAGATTACCTCTAGAGTCTTTTCTATTTGTAAAATACTAAGATATGGTAACCAAAATGTTACCAGAAAGGGGCCCCAATCCAGAGCCCAAGAGAGGGTTCTTGGACTTCATGCAAGAAAGAATTTGAGGTGAGTCCATAAAGCGAAAGCAAGTTTATTAAGAAAGTGAGGGAATAAAGAATGGTTATTCCACAGGGAGGGCTCATAGACTTGTGGATATTTTCTTAGCCTCCCACTGCTATCTCTTTCCAACAAACACTTGCACTATGCAAAGTTCATGAGACATGCCTATGTCACACCCGACTTATCTTTCCTATTGGTCATTTCCTATTCTGGTCGCTCTTTCTTCCTCATGAAGAGCTTTAGTATCTCTGAGTCCCAGTCTCCCACTGCTGCTATCACCACAGGCAGCTTACTTGAGAATGACCCTTCCAGCAACTCAGGCTGGAAGCGCCTGGGCGTTTTCAAATTTTAGTATTATTCATTTCCATTTTATATCAACTTCCCATGTGGATAGTCATAATCTGTGCCTAACTCCTGACCTGAAAAATGTATCACCACTGAAATGTAAAAACTAGTATCAATCTTTGGCTATGCTTTTCTATTCATCCAGCTTTTTTCATTTTTTTCCCTTTCACTTCACCTTTTCTTTTACCTTGTAAAACCTCCAGACTTTGGACCGCATTCATTTCTGTCCAGATATCCCCCTTTTGGCCTATTATTATCTAGGCTAGATGATGGCATGTCACCTCAGGTCCTCCTGCCAGCCTTTTTAACTACTGGCCACCACCATCTTTCTCTCACCAATATCCAGCCAATTCTTAGACTTGGATATATCCTGCCCCTGGGGTTGGCCCTGCCCCGTGACAACTTTGTTAGCTGATGCTCCCCAATTCCAAAGTCTCCATTGTAGACTGCACCTTTAAGAGCAGTTGACTTCAGGAATAGATAGCTGAGTTAATCATGCTCTTCTGTTAAAGCCATGTTAGCATTGTTTGTCCTTGCAAAGCACTTCTAGTCAGTTTGCGCTCTAATTTATTAATTCATTTCCCTTTTACCCATGCCTTCCACTCTTATTCCACTGCTCCTAATAAGCAGCCATTTTATTGTATATATTTTTAAATTTGAATGTAGTTTTACAATATGTGTATAGTTTTATGGCCATTTAAATTCACATAACATTAATTTAGTCATTGCATTCTTATTCTCACTTTTTTCACCAAGCACTGTATTTCCAGGATTAATTTTTGTAGCTCTGTGAATATGTATTTCTAAGGTATTGTTTCTGTTAGCTGCACAACCATTTAGTGTGCATCGAAAACATTTCACCTATCCTTTCTCCCGGTGATGGACACTCAGGTTGCCTGTAACTTTTTGACACCACAAACAATAATGTATGTCCTCATCATATATCTCCTAATGGACATGTTATAATTTTACTGGGATATAATTTTTTATTATCATTGTATAATGTTACTAAATATATCTGTTATCATTATTTCATAAGAAATGTACCACATAACAATGTTTTGGTTAATGATGGACAATGTATATAATGGTGGTCCCATAAGATGATAAGGAAGCTGAAAAATTCTTTTTTTTTTTTTTTTTTTTTTTTTTTTTTTTTTTTTTTGAGACGGAGTCTCGCTCTGTCGCCCAGGCTGGAGTGCAGTGGCGCCATCTCGGCTCACTGCAAGCTCCGCCTCCCGGGTTTACGCCATTCTCCTGCCTCAGCCTCCCGAGTAGCTGGGACTACAGGCGCCCGCCACCTCGCCCGGCTAATTTTTTTGTATTTTTAGTAGAGACGGGGTTTCATTGTGTTAGCCAGGATGGTCTCGATCTCCTGACCTCGTGATCCGCCCGTCTCGGCCTCCCAAAGTGCTGGGATTACAGGCTTGAGCCACCGCGCCCGGCCGGAAGCTGAAAAATTCTTATGGCTTAGTCTGGATAATCTTGACCCTGTATAGGCATAGGCTAATGTGTGTGTTTGTGTTTTATTTTTTAACAAAAAAGTTTTTTAAAAAATTTTTAAATAGAAAAAAGCATATAGAATAAGGATATAAAGAAAAAAATATTTGTGTACAGTTGCACAGTATGATTGTGTTTTAAGTATTATGAAAGAGTCAAAAAGTAAAAAAATTAAAAAGTTTATTCAGTAAAAAAGTTACACTAGGTTAAAGTTAATTTATTATTGAATAAAGAAAAATATTTTGAAATACATTTAGTGTAGCCTAAGTCTTCAGTGTTTATAAAGTCTACAGCAGTATACAGTAATGTCGTAGGCCTTCTTATTCACTCACCAGTCATTCACTGACACCCAGAGCTTGACTTCCAGTCCTGAAAGCTCCATTCATGGAAAGTAGCTTATACAGGTGTATTACTTTGTATCTTTTGTACCATGTTTTTACTGTAGGTTTTTAATGTTTAGATATATTTATATACACAGATACCACTGTGTTCCAATTGTGTACAGTATTCAGTATAGTAACATGCTGTACGTTTGTAATCTAGGAGCAATAGGCTGTACCACATAGCCTAGGTGTTTAGTAGGCTGTATCATTTAGGTTTCTGTAGTTACACTTCATGATGTGCACACAATGATGAGATTGCCTAACAACGCATTTCTCAGTACATATCCTCATGGTTAAGCAACATGTGACCTACTTTCACTAATGATGAACTAGGATGGTGTGCTAGCGGATTGAAATCCATTGGTGTAGCATGATTATTCAGGAATTTTAAATGAATAAGGGGAATGATAAATATAAAGATAATTGAATTGAACTGTTGTTATAAATTGCATTGGTAACCTGTAGATGGATAAAGAAAAGCTGAGGTCAGTTAGCAAACAATTGAAAACTAAATAACAGAGCTGGTCTCTTTGGTAACTTACAATGAATGTATTGACTTGATGGTACTCTCTTGGGATATGCAATTTAACATTCTAGTAAGGGCTCCGGGGGGTGATGCAAACTTGCTACCAGGGCAAAAAATGATGGCCCACATGAATGAGGCTGAAATGCCTGAATTGCCACGACATACATTAGAAAAAGATATTACCGTAAAGGGTTGAGAACAGTGGACAGGCTGGACATATAATATTGTATATATAAGGCCAGAAGACACATCAGAAGGGTATGTTTTATAGGGAGGCAAAGAGGACACATCGTTTCACCAAGGCTGTCAGGAATAAGCTGATGAAAGAGCCACCAGTCAAGAGGTTCAGTGACAGTTCTCTGTAAGCCAGTTCTGCAGATAGGAGAGGCTACCACAGAACTTTTCTCATTGGTGGTATTGGAAATGATAGTGCTCTGAAGCGTAGAGGCCAGATGGTTGTGCTTAACTGCCAGAAATGAGGGGGTCACGATTATCAACACGATCAAGAAGCTTGAAGTAACAGCCTAAGGAGCTTGACCAGTTAAGAATTATGGAGACTATTACCATCATTAGATGTGAGCAAATAGAGTCCCCTGCCGTGGTCCCCATGCTTTGGTGTACCATCTTGGTAATTTTAAAAGTCTCTTTTTGGTACTGTGACCAGCTGAGATTGAGACTGCCATCCAGGTGGTATGCTCCAAGACTAGACCAAGACCTTTGTGAGTTCCGGTTCTCATTTCTCCCTTTTGACCTACTAAACTGCACGGGGAGTCAACCATATGCCAAGGCTTTGTTAGCATCATCATGATGTGCCATAATATAGTCCAAACAGATCTAGACCATCTGGATACCCTGGAAATCATCATACCAATCCGTTACATCAGTGACATCCTGCTGATCAGGCAGGATGAACAAGAGGTAGCTAACATGCTAGAGGCCTTGGCAAAACACATATGTGATAATCCTTAAGAAGATTTAGGGACCTACGACTTAACACAATTAGGGGTTCAGTGGTAAAGATCATGCTGGGGCATCCCCTCCAAAGTAAAAGACAAATGTTTTATTGTGCATCTTTGCCTACGAAGAAGAAATCATAGTACCTAGGATATCTCTTTGAATTGCAGAGACAACATATTCTCCACCTAGGAATACTGTTTCACCCCATGTTGTTGGTGATATGGAAGATGTCAGATTTGCATTGGACTTGGAGCTGATAAGACCTTTTCAACAAGTCAAGCCTATGGTGAAAGTAGCCTGGCCACTTGAACTATATGTTTGGTAGAGCCTATGATGTTAGAGATGTCAATGGTGGAAAAAGATATAATACGGAATTTCTCCCTGTGGAGAAAACCCTTAGGTTTTGGAGTAGTCTTGCCATCTGCAGCACAGAATTAATCGCCTTCTGAAAAATAGCTGTTGGTGTGCTACTGGACCCCAAATAATCAAGAGATGGAGCACTTGATTATGGGACCCCCAATTATTATGCATCTTGAACTGGCCATCATGATCTGGATTCTGTTGGTCCTACTAGATTAAAAACTCAGACAGGCCCAGTGGCAATTCATTTTAAATTTAAAATAGGAAACTGGGGACTAGACATGAACAGGACAGAAGATAAAAGCAGGTTGAATGGGTGGTTAACCCATCCCCCTATGCTGTTCATCATATTGGCATCATCACCCCTCCCCCACTTTATACATGGGTGGTCTTATATGACCAGCTGAAGGTAAAGGAGAAAGCCTGGGCTTGCTTTATAAACAGGTGGCCTTATATGAGCGTAAGCTGGGTGTGGATAGCAGCTGAATTACTACTCCACTCAGGATGGTCTTGAAAGACAGTGGTGACGGAAAATATTCCTAGTGGACAGAGTTTTGGGTGGTTTATTAGGCTATCCAGTTTGTATGGAAGGAGGTTATGCTGTACAAGGACTCATGGGCAATGAGGAGCTGGTCAGAGATGGAAGGAAAGAAGATGTGAAGATTAGTGACAAGATCTGGGAGAGAGACATATAGTTAGACACACGGGAGTAGGCACAAAATTTAAGGATCTTTCTGTCATACGCTAACATGCCCCAAACATGGAAGCCACCATGGATGAGCCACTAAACAACTAAGTAGACAAAACGGCTTGGCCATTTCATATTAGCCAGCTTTCATCAGTGGCCACCCCAGGGCTAACATGATGGGCGCATGCATGAAGTGGCCACGTTAGCAGGGATGGAGGCTATTTTTAGGCTCTATTTGAGTTTCTACCAAGCCTCATCTGCTGCCTCTGAAGCTCTGACCAGTCAACAACAGAAAGCAACGCTGAGCCCCTCATAAGACATGATTCCTCTTTCATAGGTGTTACTCCCTGATGAACTTTTCTACTCTCTACTCTCTTTCAGTCTCTGCTTCCCAGAGAACACCACCTGGGACAACACATTATTTCCCAAGAAGACATCATTTGCTGCGTTTTTCCCAAAAACATGTGATACTTCTAAAACCACTGTCTGACCCTTGTACCCCTCTTTCCCTCGCACTTGATCTTGCCTCTAATTTCACAGACAATCAATTAAAATGTCCCACCGCATTCCATCCTCAAAACTAAAAGTATTATGGATCCTTCTCGTCTACTTTTCTTCAACCTCAGAAGTAAAAATGCTCTTTATCCCATTCAATACCAGTGATTTCCTTTATGTCCTCTCTTCTTTGTTCAATTAGTTTCCTCTTAAGAATGTTCCCCATAAGACAGGAAATGCAAATGTGTCTTCTTATCTTAAAACAAACATGATAACAATAAATATTTTCCATTACCTGAACCCTTTCAACATCATAGCTGAAGTTCATGAAAACTCAGTGTACTCTTGGTATCTCCATTTTTTTTATCTTCAGCTTTCATTTATTATAGTTTTAGTGGTCTTTTTTTTTTTTTTTTTTTTTGGTCTGAACAAAGTAATTCTCCACACAACTATTTTATATTTATTTATATTTATTCTAATGAGACCAGAGATTCTTTGTGTTAAAGATTTAATTTGTAAATCAATCAGTGGAAAATTCTTGATGAAATCTGAATGCAAATTTCTAAGCACTTGGAAAGAATTAATCTGTCCTTTAGTTAGGACAAGGCTGGTGATGTAGATCCAGATAGAAGGGTGGGCGTATGGCATAGATATTCTTCTTGTGCTGCTTCCACAGATATCCTTCTATCCTCCACGAAGAAGGGAAGTCTTTAGTATTCTCCAAGTCCCTGTAGTAAGAATGGAGGCCTAGTGGTGGGGTGGGGTGGGGCAACAAAGGGAAGAAGGGTTATGTGAATAGTCTGACCCATAATATTGACAGATATCACCTCTTCCCCCTACCTCCCTCCTCTCCAAATAATTTCCATTCACTGACATTGACCTCAAGTACATATTGATTTGAGGACTTGACACTAAGGCACATATAACCAATTGACTTAACCTTCTGTAAAACTCCATAGGTCTTTCTGTTATTAAGATTCAGATGCTTTTTTAAATTCAGGTAAGCTTCCTATAGTCTCCTTGCTTGATGGCCTTAGGGGCTTAGCAGCCTCCTTTCTTTTCTTCTTCCTCTTCTCTTAAATAATATAACCTTTATTACCTCCCTTATTACAAATGATGCTTGTTCACTGGAGAAAAATCAGAAACTACAGAGAAACCAAAAATTAAATTATTTATAACCCTATTTTCATTTTGGTATAAGTATTTTCCAACCTTTCATTATGCTAAGTATCTGTTTGTGTGTGAATGTATGTACATACATAAGTTTATTGCGTTAGGCCATGTCACAAATGAACCCACATACACATACAGATGTACACTAAAAAACTGACCACAGTTGTTTTACATCGTTTTTTCCTGCTTTTCAGAAAATGTTCATTTTTAATAGCTGCCTGAGTTTTATTATATGTTATACCATGATTAACTTTGGCAAGTGCCTATTCTGGACATTTTAGGTTTCCAGTTTTTATTCTTTTCCAGCATATTAACGCTGCTGTGAAAAACAGTATTATATTTAAATCTTTGTGCCCATTGTCAATTTCACTTCCTACAAGTGGAATTCTGGGTCAAATGATATGCATATTTTTGACATATTTTGTTGTACTTACTTCTGAAAGACTTAAACAAATTTTTATTCTTACCTGAACTTTGAGAATCCTTGCTAACAGTAGCTAATCATCATTAAAAAAAATACCTGCCCAGTGTGCTAAGCCACAAATGGTATCTCCTTCTTTTTTCCCTTTCTTTTTGAGGCAGTCTTGCTCTTTCACTCAGGCTGGAGTGCAGTGGCGCAATCTCGGCTCACTGTAACCTCTGCCTCCCAGGCTCAAGCAATTCTCACGCCTCAGCCTCCCGAGTAGCTGGGATCATAGGTGTGCGCCACCACACCCAACTAATTTTTTGTATTTTTAGTAGAGATGGGGTTTTACCATGTTAGCCAGGCTGGTCTCAAACTCCTGGCCTCATGTTGATCTGCCTGCCTCGGCCTCTCAAAGTGTTGGGATTACAGGTATGAGCCACCGCGCCCGGCCAGGTATCACCTTTTCTTCGTTAAAGCTCTGGCCACCTGTATCCTGTGGAGATCAAATTCCTACAAACAGCTGCAGCCAATCTTCCTTATATACCCATGCCTTGCTGGGCATAGGTTCTGGGACTACTGAAATAAATACAGCATAGTTCAGTCTCTACCCTGCATTGGAGTTCTGGGGAGCTGGGGGTAGGGGGTTATAGAGAGACCAGTAAATGCATCATTACAATACAGGCAGTTAAGTGTAATAGTGTGGGAATGCTGTGGGACTACTCAGTCGGGGAGTGAGCCGAGTCATGAGTGTTAAATCCAAATTAAGACTAACCAAGATTAGGAGTTAACCAGGCATAAAAGTGGGTTTTCAGACAGGGATACAGCTCGTACCAACGCAAGGAAGTATGGAGCATACAGTGGCCTAGCTGGGAACAGCAAGGCCTGGTTTGACTGCAGCAGCCTGTGTAAGTTGGGGGAACAGCAGTGAATGATCCTAGAAAGCAGCAGGAGTTGTATTAAGAGGTTGGCTGTCAGCATTTAGTATTCTTTTCTTGTGGGTGTTAAGAAGTGCTGGAAGATATTAAGCGGAAAGTCACATGATCCCGTGTGCATTTTGGAGAAGTAACTGGTGCAGTGCGGACGGTCAGTTGGAGGGACTCTGGACTGGATGGAAGTAGGGGTGCTAGCTAGGAGTCTAGTGCATCAATCCATGCCAGAGATGAGGACTGCAGGGGCTCACACAGGAGGAGAGGACAGGAGGGCGAATTTAAAAGATAATACGAGGGAATGGTAACAGCATTTGGGCTACTTGGACTGTTGAATACAAGAGAGATAGAATGTCCTGGCTTGGGTCATCTGGCTAAATAGCGGGGCCATTACAGCCATAGATTCCTTTTGGTTCCACAGTCCAATCCTTTCCTGTCTTGTGGTGCCACATTATGTGACTGTATTACATGACTTTGTCACATGCTATAAGAAAAGTAACTGCCATGGAGTTGAGAAGGTAAGAGAAAGGTGAGTAGAATGCTCAAAAACATAAGAGTCAGAAATTATTATAAGATCAGTCAGGCAGGAAATATAATGGTAAAGGCCGACAGCGAGACTTTGTCTTGGAAAAAGATAAAATACTATAAAACCAAAAAGTCAAGAAATTATTAAGTATTTTTAGTGGAGACAGGGTTTCACCATGTTGGCCAGGATGGTCTCGATCTCTTGACCTCATGGTCTACCCGCCTTGGCCTCCCAAAGTGCTGGGATTAGAGACGTGAGCCACTGTGTGGTGGTGGGCACCTGTAGTCCTAGCTGCTCGGGAGGCTGAGGCAGGAGAATGGCTTGAACCTGGGAGGTGGAGGTGGCAGTAAGCGGAGATCACGCCACTGTACTCCAGCCTGGTGACAAAGCAAGAGTCCGTATCAAAAAAAAAAAAAAAAAAAAAAAGAGTCATTAAGCATTTGTACAAGGTGAATAAGAATTTGTTAATAAAGTCTTGAAATACCAAATTGGAAGCTAACCCTGAATATATAAAGGGAGAAATTTGGGACAGTGAAGCATAGAAATATTGAGACCTTGTAACAAGTGGGAGTAGAGTCTGAAAATATTAGAAGACTCAAAAAAGTTTATATCACAAATGAGAAACCTCCTATCTGAAGCTTAGATATGGCCTTTAACTAAATTACACCTGGTTCAAGCATAGGGACGATACTCCCACAAATGCCTACAGGTGTGAAAAAACATCATCATTTGAGTATTTAGGGGCAATATCCTAAAAGACCACAAGGTGGTAATGTAATTTCACGTCTGTTTTTGAGTCTTTAAATTCGTGTTGCTTTCACTCTGATAGTACCCTCTTTTTCTGTTCGTGTTTATGCCTTTATCTCGCTGTGTTTTGTCTTTTACATTTTTTCTGCTTTTTTCTAATTTATCCCTCTTTTGAAATTTTTTCTCTCCGTCACTTCTCATGTTATCTCCTTAACTGGCCATCACTAGAACTAGTGGAATTTTTCCATTATTCACTGAATAGAATTTAGTTTTGTCACTACATTAAACAGAATTTATTATGGAAAAATTAAAACCTATACGAAAGTGCACGGAATAGTATAATAAATCTTATGAACCTATCATAGGAACTGATCACAGCCTTCACCATAGGTCAGTCATCCAGATTTAAGGTCATAAGTTCACGGCCCCTCTTATTTCACCTGTGTTCCACTCACTTTCCTGCTTCCTATTTTATTTGAAAGCAAGTTTCAGTTCAGTAACAAGTCCATCTGTAAACAGACCTGTATATGTCTATCATTCATGAGGACTCTTGAACCTAACCATGATGCCAGTATTGCTCCTAAAACTAGTAACAATTTCTCAGTATCACAAAATCCAGTTAATGTTCAAATCTCCAACTGCCCTTTAATGTCAATTAAAAATAATTTTATAATATGTCCATTGGAATCAGCATTCAAATAAAGTTCAATTTGTGATTGGTTGGTTTTTCTCTTAATGTTTTTTATTCTACAGGTTTCCACTTTCTGTCTCTTTTTTTCAACTTGCAATTTATTTGTTGAGGGAACAGTTATTTTTCTGTAGTTTCCTTCTGTCTGGATTTTTCTGATTGCTGTCAACTTTTAAAATGGGTAGTGAAGCATTTTGTAATTTTCCAAAAAAACTTAAGATGAAGCTAACAACTTGCTTTCTTTGTTCCTGTTGCTGGGCTTCTGAACATTGCAGAAAAAAAAATTATATACCTGTACAATTTGCGGCACTAGTATTTAGCCTCAGGTGAACTATCAATATGGGTTAGATCATCATTTTTCTTGCCTCTAATAAATTTTTATTTTTTTCTGTTTCAAACGTTTACCATGCTTTTTAAACTCTGAGTTGCATTTTATTTTTCTGTCTCCTCCTGCAACATACTCTATCTTTTCTCTTCATCTGAGGTTGACTTCTTCACTTATGCTGGCATTCTGGTCTCACTATTTTAAACGAATTCCTTGTCTAAATCCTAGCAAGGGCCACTGCGTGATGCTGGGCAGGCTGCATTCTGCATGAAGGAACTGAGCTCAAGAGGAGGGGGTGCTCCACCTGTCAGTCTCTGTGCCTTTGTTCCTCGCCAGGAAGGGGTGTTTTTCCTCTAATTTGCACAAATGGGTTAGTGAGCTGGTGGTAGCCCTATTCCTGCCTTCTCTAGAACTTTCAACAATTCACATTCAGTCATCCCCTCCGTGCCCCACAATGTCCTCTATAAAGATTGTAATGATCATCTAGTTTCGAAATACAGATGGTCTATTTTCTATCTTCTTTCTCTCTTACCTGTGTATAGCCAATAGCACATCTGATTGTCCCCAAATGCACTGGGTTCTGCTTTTCAGGATGCTTTCCTCTGGTGTTTTCAGGAACACTCTTCTCTCCCAGTTCTTTTGTCTTTCTCACTGTTTCTTCCTTGCTTCTTTTGCTGGCTTCTCCTATCTCATAAATGTTGTGTTTGCTCATAGTTTTTTACTCCTCTCCCCTGTTCTCCTCGTAGGCTCTGTCTGGTTTTTTCTGCTTCCATAGCTTCAATACCATCTCTAACTCTATACTGATGATCCCCAAATCTCTGAAACCAGTCTCCACCTTTCTCTTGTGCTCCGGTCCCAAACTTCAAACAGCTTTCTGCATATGTCACTCTGGAATCCTGTAGATACTTCAAAATCTTTCTGTCTTGTATTCTTGATCTCTGGCATGATCCATCCAGTTTCCCAGGCTAGAAATTTTATCGTAATCTCTCAGTCACTCCACTCTCTCGTGTATTAAATTCAACCAACCCCTAAACTCCTTTTGGTTTGCTTCATTTATGGAGGTTCTATAAGGCAGTGTCCTGAGCACTAAGAATTCAGCAAAAATCCCTGCTCTCATGGAACATATAATTTCGTGGGAGACAGAAAATAAATCAATCAATAAATATGTGGTATAAAATATGGTGGTAAGTCCATTGGAGACACTTTGACATGTACCTTGTCTGGTGTTTCCTTTCCACCTGCTTTCACTGTTGTCCTGGACTCTAAACAGGTGCTTCTGCTTCTGGCCTTTCTCTCTACCACACTTCCACTTGCTTAGTATTCCTTAAAAAAAAAACCCCAAAAGTCAGGCTTCGTAATGCAACGCTTTTGCTCAGAAACAATGGGTGCCCTTACCTGAAAAATAATATCTAGACTCTTAAGCATTGCCACTGGGGCCTAACCTAACCTTTTCCATTGCCTGTCACTCTCCTCCTCTTCCTCCCTTTCCTCTTCCTGCCTCTATTGCTGCTATTGCAGTCAGGTCAAGCTTCTTGCCTTTCCTAGCACGTGCCCTTTTCTAACAGTGTGCTTTAGTACGGCACCTGTTCCGCTTTGAATACTCTCTACCACATTCACGGCTTGAAGGTCACTCCTCTAGGGAATATTTCTTCAGTCTTCTAGGCTGAGTTCATATCTGCATCCGCCATGCTGGACTATGACTCTGTTCTTAGCTCTGTAATAGGTTTTAACCTGTTTTTATTGGAATATAAGCCCCAGGGGTAGTGGAGCAGAAATACTGTCTTATGCATCCAAGTGACTCATCATCCACGTGACTCTAGGGCCTACCATGGACTTCACAGTGATGAAAGAGAAGGCAGTCATCAGTAAGGACAGCCCAGGCTTTGGGGCCAGGTAGACCAGGGTCTGAGCTGCTCTTGGCACTCCCTAGCTTTGGGCAGGTTACTTACACTCTAGTGCCTCAGTCTCCTCATGTTTAAATGGATGTTGGTAATTGAACATATCTTAGAGAATTGTTGTAAAGACTGGTAGAAATAATGTATATAAATTGCTTCACACGGTACATGGTAGCCATAAATGCTCAGTAATCCTGGCTTTACCAGATGCTTATAAAGTAAATGGAATTAGTATGACCTGTATTCTTATGATCCCCTGCTAAATGATTATCCTGTAAGCTAGTAGTCCCCAAGGGAAAAAGAAAAGATTGCTCACCACTGGTTTAGAAAATGCAGAGGGAGTAATTCCATGAAGTACAGTTAAGGGAATCTGGGAATACTTTGGTATTATATTAAATAAAATGGCTCATGTCATTTTTATTTTATTTTATTTTATTTTTTATTTATTGAGGCGGAGTTTTGCTCTTGTCACCCAGGCTGGAATGCAATGGTACCATCTCAGCTCACTGCAACCTCCGCCTTCTGGGTTCAAGCAATTCCCTGCCTCAGCCTCCCAAGTAGCTGGGATTACAGATATGCACAACCATGCCCAGCTAATTTTTGTATTTTTAGTAGAGACGGAGTTTCACCATGTTAGCCAGGTTGGTCTTGAACTCCTGACCTCAGGTGATCTGCCCACCTCAGCCTCCCAAAGTTCTGGGATTACAGGCGCGAGTCGCCGTGCCTGGCCCTCGTGCCATTTTATACCCCCATCTGAGTCTAACCTGTACCCTTTAGTGGGAGGCAAAGTCTCAGTGTCACTTTCTTTAGGGCATCATCAGGGCTGTTATGAACTGGGGCAAAGAGTTTGTTTTACAAGAATCATGGATGTAGAGGATCTGAGGGGACCATTAACTCGCCCAGTTGCCATTTCAGATGTAAGAAGGAGCAGGTTCACAGCACATGCCACTCAAGGAGGGAAGAGAAAATGTCAAGGATTGTCCTGGGAAGGTGTTGGAACATTTTGTGTGAATGTGGTTATTTGGATGAAATGCTTCTAAGGCCTCAAGATGACACCACAGGCTGTAAATAGACAAGGGAGAAAGACAACAGAGAGGGGTGCGCTCCTTTACGATGAGCACATAGGTTGTGTATGGCTCAAATGGTGCGAGCATCCCTGGTATAAAAAATGTTAGCAAAAGCTCTGTTTTCAAAACAGCATCACGGAACAGCTACAACTCTGGATTTGAGGTTTAATTCTGCCGCTGCTCCTGTTGCTTCTAGAATGACTAAAAATGGCTGAGTCAATGAATTCTGTTTTACAATATTCAGGAGGTCTGATACACTTAAAACCTCTGGTTCTAGTGCAAAACAGAATTCCTATGGATGTTCTAAATATTAATTGGAAATGCTTCATTAGTATGAAGAGTATCAGGATGTGTGTTTTCTTAGATTGATTAGTAGCTGACTTATGCCATCATTTGGGAGAATGTCTGTCAGCATCTCCCCCAGACCTTAGATACCTGCTATTAATCACTTGTGTTGATGTCACCCACTGGTGCGCAGCCTGGAAGGCTCTGCAAAAGGTTAATCTTTCATAGTTTCTTGGGATTTGGAGGGCAGCATTCTGAAAACCTAGTTTTAATTTTGATAAATGAATTTAGCAAGTAGTTAATCCCTGAAAAGATTCAAGATTTACAAGTCAGTCAAGAGATGAAGTTAGCAATTTATTATACATGTGGGGCTTTCCAATCACAAGATAACCCCTAAGCCCTTTGACAAATCAAATGAGAAAGAATCGAATGGTGTGTATAGAGATAAATTCATTACTAGGATTTGCCCCTCCTCTCTGCAGAGCTGTATTCTGTCTTCCCTTCATCAGGAGACCTTTTCCTGCAAACCCTGCTGCGCACGGTTCACTCCCTCATTTTGACCTCTTCCGGCTCTTAGTTTACTACTTAAAATAATGCAGATGATCCATGTGAAAAGTTTTGCTCAGTCTGACTCTCTGGAATGTTGGTTCTTCCTCTAAACAAGTTTATCCTGTGAACCCAGTGTCTTCGTAATTGACCAAGTCTCTTGTACCCCTTTGACTTCAAAAAAATTTAAGAATATTTTATCCTAATTGGAAACCATAAATGAAGATACAGTATACATTTTGGTGTGCTAACCTTCTCCCCTAAATTTTATTCCCTTCCACATTTTGACCGTTGCCCTCTCTCAACTATTTTTTCAAAAGCCATACATGTACTTTTGTGGCATGTTAGAAGAAGACAGGTATATGACTATTTTTCTGGTTATAAGCTTTGTCTCTGGGGATAGAATAGATGCCCAGCAATTGTTTTTCAAATTAAAGAGTTTCTAAGTGCATGGCATAGTATCTTGAGGGCAGCGTCTAGAGTTATTTTTGTCACATGCTCCCCTTCCATCCCACAAATACATGTTCAAGTGGAACCTCCCTCTTTCTCCTTCTTACAGCCCCCTGGAGCCATCTTTCTAAAGTGCAGATCTGACCATTTGATTCTGACATTTTTGTTCTTAAAAACCTTCAAGTCCTTCATTGGTTTCTAACTGTTGCTGGGATGAAGGTCACATTCCATATGTGGTTTGTAAAGTCCTCTGTGACTTGGCCTTTATTTCTCTAGCTTTCTAAGTAAGTTGTGGTTTCTGGCTTAATTAAGGTCTCTAGTCAGTTGAATGTGTGTTAATCAAAAGGGATCTCCTAGGAGGGCCTGACCTAAGCAGGTGAGCTCTTAAATGAAGTTAGAGAGATTTGTAGTACGAGAGAGATTCTCCTGCTGTCTTTGAGGAAGTAAGTTGCACCTTGTAGGAGGGTCAGGTAGCTAGGACCTGAGGGCAGGCTCTAGGAGCTGAGAGTTACTCCTAGCCAACACCCAGCAAGCACATTGGACCCTTAGTCCTATCGGTGAAAGGTACTAAATTCTGACAACAATCTGAATAAGTTGGGAAGGGAACTCTGGGTCACAGATGAGGTCACAGCACTGGCTGACAGCTTACTTTCAGCTTGGTGAGACCCTGAACAGAGGACCCAGTTAATCTGTTACTGGCCACCTGACTCACAGGCATTGTGAAATAATAATTTATTTTTTGTATTGTTAAGGATTTTTGTTGTTGTTGTATTTTTAGGGATGGGGTCTTGCTACGTTGCCCAGGCTGGCCTCAAACTCCTGGGCTCTAATGATCCTCCCACCTCAGCCTTCTCAGTAGCTGTGACTAAAGATGTGCACCACTGCACCTAGATAAGTATTTTGTAATTTGTTATGCAGTATTAGAAAACTAGTACAGAAGGACAGAGAGAAAGGATAGAAGAAGGAGAGAAGGAAAATGAAACGAAAAGGAAAAGGAAGGAGCAGAGGGATGAAGGAAGAAAGGAAGGAAGGAAAGAAGAAACAAGATAAGGGAGAAATAAAGGATATTTGGTTATGATTTTGCCTCCCTTGCTGTCTTTCCGAGGACAGAAAGGCATACTTAGCCATAATTCATACTTTTTTTTTGGTAGAGTAATAAATAAGTCTTCATGAAGTCCTATGTGGTTTGTAAGCTTCTAGATTATAATTTATGGGAGGTTTGCAAATTTACCACAGTATATCATAAGCACGTGCCACTTTTGTTTTAGCTTGATTCTTTCAAAATTGAGGTCCACTAAAAATGTTAATTTTCCTAAAGGAGTTTGTGTATTTCTTTCCCCCAGGATAGGCTTTTTAGATTTTTACATCCTTTCATCCTTCTGCACTTGCCCATTTTTTGCTGTAGGGTTGTTTGTCTTTTTTTCAAGGATTTATAAGAGTACTTTATAAAATATGGATATTAATCTGTTTTCAGTTATATGAGTTGAAAATAACTCTTTCCAGATTGTGGGATAATCTTTTACTCCTTGATGTCATCTTTTGTGGAATAGCAGTTTTAAATTTTAATGTAATAAAATTGATCAGTCTTTTCCTTTATGAGTTATACCTTTTTGCTATTAAAAAACTTTCTATTTTATAAAGATATTTAAAAGACATTCTCTTATCTTTTTCTTAAAAGTTTTAAAGTTTTGTCTTCAATGTTTTCTTTTCCATATGGATAACCAATTTTCCTCATACCATTTACTGAATAGTGTATCCTTTCTCCAATGATCTCTAATGTCGGATCTGATATAAATTAGGTTTTCATAGATGCCTGGTCTCTATCATGTTCTGTTGATTCAGTTGTCTGTTCTCACACCAATACCACACTGTCTTAATAACTTTCACTCAAAGTTTTCCCATGTGGTAAAGCACTTTGTTCTTCCTTTTTAGGAGCATCTGAGCTTTTCGTAGCTATTGGCTTTTCCAAATGATTTCCCCTCCACCGAAACATTTTCTTATTAAAAGTCCAAAAGTAGAGTTAAAAGGATTTTACTGTAAACAAACACCCAGGAACCCACCACCTAGATTCTATAATTAACATTTTATTATTTTTCCTTGTCACATAACTATCCATCTTTCTATCTGTCCATTAATTCTACATGAGATTTTTAGAAATTAGCATGTAATGTCCCTTAAAAACCTTATTGGATTGTGACTGAAATTAAGTTGAATGTAAAGAATAATTAGGGGTAATTGACATTGTTATAATACATACCCATTCATATAATTCGTGAACATGGTATGTCTCTAATTTATGTAAGTTATCTTTCATACCTTCCAGTAAGGTATTATGTTTTTCTTCATAGAAATCTTGGAAAGCTTTTGTTAAGTTTATTCACACAACTTTCTTTTATTGTTGGATTTTAAGTGGTATTTTTAAAAGTTATTTACATATTATATTTTTGAGATGAAGTCTTACTCTGTTATCCAGGCTGGAGTGCAGTGGCATGACCTCAGCTCCCTGCAACCTCCACCTCTCAGGCTCAAGCAATTATCATGCCTCAGCCCCCTGAGTCCCTCATGGGACTACAGGAGTATGCCAGTGCACCTGTCTAATTTTTGTATTTTTAGTAGGGACAGTGTTTCACCATGTTGGCCAGGCTGGTCTTGAACTCCTGGCCTCAATTGATCTGCCTGCCTTGGCCTCCCAGAGTGCTGGGATTACACACATAAGTCACCACACCTGGCCCTAAAAGTTACGCATTCTAAAGGTGTATTTCTGGTATATAAAACTATAATTGTGCTTCTTACCTGGGAAATAAAATAATCTGTACACCAAACCCCCATGACACAAGTTTACCTATATAAGAAACCTGCTCATGTAGCCCTGAACCTAAAATAAAAGTTTGTTTAAAAAGATAAAAAAATAAAAAAATAAAGTGCTGTTGGCTTTTTAATATTGATCTTCACACCAATAATCTTATACCAGACTATTTAAAATTTTTTATGGTTCCAACATTATATATTCTTTCTAGTTTTCTATATATACAACCATATAGTCTGTAAATAATAGTAGTTGTTGGTTTTTCTTCTCCAGTTATCACACTTTTTTTTTTTTTTTTTGAGACGGAGTTTTGCTCTGTTGCCCAGGCTGGAGTGCAATGGCATGATCTCGGCTCACTGCAACCTCCACCTCCTGGGTTCAAGCGATTTTCCTGCCTCAGCCTCCTGAGTAGCTGGGATTACAGGCATATGCCACCAGGCCTGGATAATTTTGTATTTTTAGTAGAGATGGGATTTCACCATGTTGGTCAGGCTG
Organism: Macaca mulatta; assembly: GCF_049350105.2. NCBI lineage: Eukaryota > Metazoa > Chordata > Mammalia > Primates > Cercopithecidae > Macaca > Macaca mulatta. Next base: position 25,091,356 of record NC_133416.1, read on the forward strand.
GTCTCGAACTCCTGACCTCAGAAGATCTGCTCGCCTCGGCCTCCCAAAGTGCTGGGATTACAGGTGTGAGCCACTGCGTCCAGCCCAGTTATCACACTTTTGACTTCTTTTTTCTTTGTTATTCTACTGGCTCTGATATCTTGTATAAAGTGAACATAAATAGTGATAGCAGGCATTTTTGTCTTATTTCTAATTTTAAAGTTAATGCTTTTACTTTTTTAGCATTGACTAAATGTTTGCCGTAGAATTTATTTTTGTCGGGGGGGGGCGGTAGATGTTTTTGTTTGTTAGCCAATTTGACGTTTATTTTTGAAACAAATTATTAGTTCCCATGCAGATCTGAGTGTTCTGGAGTTTGAAACTATGAGTTTCTGTTAGAATGAGAATAAAATTTATCAGGGGAAGTTCTCTGTCATATTTTTATTTTTAGCCACTCCTCAACCCCCCACTCCCAAGCACCACCTTTCCCTCAGCCTAATATTGTATAAGCACTCAATAAACACCCATTGATTGATGCCTAGGTTTTTATATGCTTCTAGTCCTGGGAGTTGACGGTACATTTTGCATAAAAAACCCTTGTCAGTCAGCTTACTGTTGTTCATCCTGAAGCTGACCTATTATAGATGTCCATTTGTTTCTTTCCATCTCAGACGAAGCAAGCACCCACAAAAAGGTTCGTGTGTGTGTGTGTGTGTGTGTGTAAACTTTTGTAGTAATTGAGAGCTTCTGTGAGTTACTCTTATAACTCTTTTTCAGATAAAATTCTTAACTTCCAGCAATGAGCACAGGTTAGAGCTAAGGTATCTAAACTGAGACAAATAAGCAATATGAAAGAAAACTGGGAATATGAAGATTTTTAAATGTATTTCAGCCTTGGTGATAAGCAGACATTCTTTCTCTTTGTCTAGACCTTTGTATTAGTCAGCTATTGCTAAAATAATGCCATATACCAAACTGTCCAGAACTCAGTGGCTTACCACACGCATTAATTTTCTTGGTTCATGGGCCTGCAAGTTTTCTGGGGCACATCTGCTTCAGGATGCCCACTGGTGAGCCTTGGCTCTAGGCTCCAGGTTGAGTTTAGCTTTGCTCCATATGTTTCTTCATTCTCCTTGTCCGGCACCAATCTCGGGAATGCAAGATGGCAAGTCAAATTACACAATTTACAAATTTAGAAAGCAGACTTTACTCTTGTATTTGTGTGACATGTGTTAACATCCCATTAATCAATGCTAGTCCCGTGGTGAAGCCCAACATCAATGGGGTGGTGAAATGTACTCTGCCCACTACACTGCATCAGAAAGTTACATGGCAGGAAAAGGGAGTGAGTGACGATCTGAGAGCAATAATCTAATCTACCACAGCCTTTCATATATGATGATTAAATGAGATAACATTATTATAAAGTGCTTAAAACATAGCAAATGTGCAGTAGGGTTTTTTGTTACTATTGTTATTATTTTATGTAAGATGAAGGTATTAAAATAGTTGATTTTTAGAATCCTCGATATATTTACATTTTTATGATTTTGTTATTCAGTTTACCATTTAAGATTTCTTTTCTTTTTCCTTCTTTGTCCCTCTTTTTCTTTTCTATTATAATATAAACACTAATAACTTCAGCTTATACTTCCAGATTTTGGCTTTAATTAGCAAATCTCTTTGGTATTTGTATGATTACATTCTCGTAATCTTTAATACCCTTAGAATCTTTAACTGCTGTAAAATACAGGGCTGTGCCTGGTTGAAGAAACATGGGTTGTTTATTTACTCTACCGTGTCTGCACTCATTGAATGTTATCTTGTGCAGATAACTGCTTTTGATTCAAACAGGCAACATGATTTCAGACCTAATTACTACGGAAGTAATTGCTCCTTGGCAAATGGGGCCTGCCAGTCTGCCCAGACTTTAAATGTCAAAGAGCCAACTGGAATACAGGGCACGTTCGGATCCTCTAATGGAAATCCATTGACCGTCTTGGTGTGACAGTCCAAAGGACTAGGGCTTTAGCCATCAAAATGTAAAATGGGACTCTCCAAATCCCTGTTTCACCTAAGGCCTCATGACAATAGATACACCACGTAACATTTTGAGAAGATGGTGTTATAAACTGATTTTGCAGATCACCTATCTTCAATCTATGAAAGAAATTGAAGAGGTCAAAAGAAAGAAAAAATTTTAGAGAGAGTTTTTAGAATGCTGCTGATACCCTGTCTTCATGGCTATGGAGTAAGAGGAAGGGGCTTCCTCCTCACCTAAGGTCAAGTGAAATAGGCTTCACAGGGATAAATTGAGGTTTCTGATAGGATTCCCTGCTGTTTGGGGGATACAGTGGACTGGTATCTGACACATGGTTAAAGCACCTAAAAGCAAGATGCTCTGGCCAAAGTTTCCTGCTGTGTTGGTGCAACAGGGAATGACACGTGAGTCTTTCATGGATCAAATATAGACAACATGTGAGAGATAAAGCTACCCTTGAACTGCCTTAAGCCCTGCCCATGTACCTGGTAGAGGGAAGGCAAGGAGACCTCAATAGAAAAGGCTGAAGGTATATGGTGAAAGTCAGGTGCTCAGGGAATTGTGAATTACCAGCTAGAGGAAATGAATTCACCTGGTTCTGCAGGTGAGACATCTCCAGCGATGACAGGAGCTCTTCAAAGAACGCTTAATGCATCTCGTGAGCAAGAATTAGCCAGCCAGGGGGAAGGAGGGTCAGGTTGCATCAATATTGGTCAGGTAAGACCTTTCTCTCTGTAACCTTACCTCTCTTCCTTGCCTACCCCAGCCCCTAGTCCCACCTTCAATCTTGCATGGGGGACAGGATGAGTGAGGGAGAGGAGGTGGAGAAGCAGGAAGGGAAACTAAGAAGAGATTGAATGTGCAGGCCCAAACTGGGGGAGCAGATAGATCCCCAGTCGGGGAGGAGAGAAATTTTAACTTTAAACTCTATGGTTTTGATATGACTTTTAATTATAACATGAGACTCTTTCAGGCAAAATGATTTTATTATCTGAAAATGCCAGGAAAAACCAGTTTCACCTTCTCAGAATTTCTTCCAGGAGCAGAGGAAGAACTTGCCCCATAGAATGAACCAGCGTTGAGGTGGGTGGTGATAACAGTTGTTTTATATTTGCACCCAACTAGTTTACACTATCGGAGCGAGAGGGTTTTGTTTTGTTTTGTTTCATTTCTCTCCAGGCAGTTCCCTGACTCTCCATTCCAAAGACAGTGCTTTTCAATTCTTACTCACCCTGTGTACTATATTCCCTCTCCACTAGGAAGCATGGAAGAAACTTGGAGGTAGGAGCAGAGGATGTATTAAAATTGGAAAGTTACCCAACCAATGACTTCCATTTCTAACACCAGCACCTCATTTGAAAATCTCTCCTACAGATAGACCATTAAAGATTCCTTTAAATGGTTCCCCAGTGTGACCATCAGAATCATTTGGAAAGATTTTTTTTAAATGACATATTTCCCTTTCTAGTGGTGACTACCTACCCATGAGAACATGCGTCTCACAAAAGATCTCTTTTATCCCTCTCCAGAAGAGGAAACGCAAGGAGTGCCTGATGCAGAGCCCCAGGCACTTCATGGATATGAAATGCCCAGGGTGCTATAAAATCACCACGGTCTTTAGCCAGGCACAAACAGTAGTTTTGTGTGTTGGTGGCTCCACTGTTCTCCGCCTGCTTACAGGAGAAAAAGCAAGGCTTACAGAAGGTTCCTTCAGGAGGAAGCAGCATTAAAAGCACCTTCTATCAAGATGAATGGGAAATCATTCTGATAAGGATATTTTGGATTTAAAAAGAATTATAGATTACTATGCCCCACCCTGGATCCAATGACTGAGAATCTCTGGGAAGTTTAGGAAATGTCTTCTAAATCTTTTGAGCAATCCTGGTCAACTGGGCTACAGGGGCGGACATTTGGGAAGATGGGTGGAACATTTTGAGGGTGCTGGAATCTGTGGTAAATGTATTGCTCTGAAAAGACCATGTATTCAGGTGAAAGGAGTCAGGCTGAAAGAGTTTTTGCTATGTTTTCTACTTTTTTCCCTTCATCTTTAGAACATTTAGATTGCTATTTTAAGTCACTGGATGGATGTTAGAGTGTTTACTGGATTGGTCTTTTTCCACTGTATTGGGACATTACTTCTGTTCTAGTGGCTTCTTGGCCATCTGGTAATTCTGTGGATGGGAGCAAAAATGGAAAACAGAGGGCACTATTAGCCTGCAACTCCAAAACATAACAGTTGTCTGACTTTCCACCAACCCTGCCAAAACTAGGCCAATGACAATATTGTTTCTAACCCACATGCCTCCCTCAGGCCAATTTGGAAACCCATCCCTTGTAGCAGAGCAAGTCTGTCACTAATGGAAAAGGATCAATAGGTTAAAAAATAAAGATTAGGTCCAGGAGTTTTGCCAGCATCAAGAAATATGCTCCATCAGGAAAGCTGGGTGTAGGATAATAATAATTCTAATTTTCTTTGTCTTTTTCTTTGGAACTCTTTGCAGTTGTTGAATAAGGACCAAATGAAATGAAATGCACTGCTTTATTAGTGTTCTCTTAGCCAGTATACTAATTATTTTTCCTGACAAATGTCTGTGAAGAGGGTGTTAGAGTAGCCTGATTTATGGCTACTTTGCTTTGCAAGTCATATGCTCATGTTAGGAAAGCACAAATAGAAGAATATTTTAAGTGCCAAAAATATGAAATGTTAAACTTTATTTTTGAGTGACTTTATTTTTGTTCTTGATTTAGAAGCATTAATATATTTTTTTTGACAACTAAACAGTAAGGGAGATCTTTTGGCTGGTGTGAATTCTTATAGGCTAGAGAGAAATACATTTATCTACTTCTTGAGTTTTGAGTAGGTTGTTGAGTTGAGAAATTTTAGATAAGCACCTTCTACACCCACTTAAACACTGGGAAATAGGGGGACTGGGGAATGGCATTTTATTGTACTCAGGTTGAAGGACAAGAATTGGTTTGTTTGAGGGGTGAAGGAAAGAAGGTGATAATCATTCTTAAATGACTAAAGGGTTGTCATAGGAAAGACTTTTGTAATGCTCCAGGCGACGGAACTACAACCTTCTCCTTCACTCCCCATACTGAGTTGATTACTAAATACTGATGAGAATCTTATTTCATATCTCTCAGATCTGTTGATTCATTCACCTCCTCACTTCTGCTACCTTAGCCTAGATATATTTTCTCTTGCAGGAGGAGGCAACAGAGAGAGGGCAGGAGGAAGAGTGGGGAAGAAACTGTTTACAGGTATCCTCTTCTTCTTTCTTATGTTTTCTCTTTTCTCTGATTCATTCTCTTCAGTCAGAATAATTTTTCAAATCAGAAGGCAAATCATGTCACTTGCTCACATAATATTTTCTACTGATTCCCCATTGCCTGGAGAATAAAGTCTGAGCCCCTCATCGTGATGTACAAGTCTCTTCTTAATATGCGTCTTACAGATTTTTGCCAGTCTTAGCATCTACTCCACAACCTTTAATTTTGGACATACAGAGCTACTAGAGGTTTCCTAAATGTCCTGCTCTTCTATGCTTCTGTGCTTGTACCTATACTCTTCCTGGTACCCAGAATGTTGTTTCTCTTTTGATTCCTATTCATCTTTTAGGACATCCTCCTTTAGTTTCTCAAAGCATTCTGTACATCCATATATTGGCATTTATTAATTCTGTCATCAGACCCTCTGTCCCTACCTCCAGGACACTGTGAGTTCCCTGAAGGCAGTTGTATCTCTATCTCCAGCTCTTAGCACAGTGAGTTTCTGCAAGGGGCTCTGTTGAAGCTATTTACAGGAGGATTTCATCTTAATATGAGTTAGAACTTTTAAACAATTACGGCTGTTCAACAATTGAAGAGGCTGTCTGATACAGAGGAGGTGCTTAGCAAATAAGTAGAATATTGAATGAGCTGTGAACACTTGAATTTTCCTGTCACCAGGAAGTACTCCAGTCAACTTTGCCCGGCTTATTGAAGCACTGTAAGAAGTGTTTCATGATGAACCATTGAAAAATTTCCACCAAGAGTTATTGCACTGTACTTTTACTATATATATATGTGTAAAATACACACAAACATATATGTATTTTGAGCTATATAGATCAGATTATATAAGAAGTATAATATATATATTTTATGTTATATACAATTTTATATATAAAATAACTGGTTTCTTTCCAGGTCACAATTCTTTCTCTTTTTTCTTGCTTGAAGAACAGTCAACTGTGAATATTATTTAAGACATTATTTTTCTTACTTTCGGCATTAGGGCTGTTCATACCTTTTCAATTCCCCTGAACAAGTATTCAAGGTAATTCTGGCTGCTATTGACAACTAAAGTACCTACATGATGGGAGCAGATTGGAAAAAGTAAATAGTTTGGAGAGGAAAAAAAAATCCCATATTTTCTCCTCAAAGTTGGAGAAAAAGAGAATTATGCAAAAAGAGAAAATATGTAAGTCTCATAATTTTTAAGACTAACATATATGACAATTTATAAAATTATCTCTTTGAATACAGCACATTATGTTGCTTTATTGTTTATCCAACTTCTCAAAACATCACAAGTTATATAGGAAAGATACTACCAGTTTTGATGATGTATCCCTCAGTATAGGCAAATATAACCCTTGACATGTAGTGGTAATCTTGATACTATCTTTGAGATAAACCATATGTCCTGAAAGAAACTTATCTATACAAGGTCAGGATAATATCACGTAGAGGCACAATGGAGGTGTAGTTAGAGACAGATTAGGGGACAAAAATTACAAAGTCTCAAGCAAGACAAGTTTATTTCTCCATCATATAAGAGGGTGGAGATAGTCCTGGGAGAGTAGGTGACTGCTCCAAAAACATATTCAGCCAACCATGTTCCAACTGATACTTTGCAGTCTGTGCCTGGATCACCTGGAGGGTTTTTCTTTTAAAACAGAGTGCTGGGCCCCAACTCCAGAGTTTCTGATTGAATAGTTCAGGGAGTGAGAATTGGCATTCTCAAGTTTTCGGGGGAAGCTGATGCTGCTCGTCAGGGAACTACACTTGAAAATGCACTACCCTATGGTGCTGTCCTCATCTGGACCAGCCCATGGGAAAAGAAAAACAGAGAAAAAGATATGACCCAGAGACGATACACACTTTTTTGCTGGGATTCTTTTAGGCAGATCAGAGTCAAATGGCCTCACCTATCTCCAAGAAAAATAAAAATGCAGCAGCTTCCATTATTAAAGGGAAGAATAAATCCTTCCAATATTGAGTTTTCTGACCTGTGAGCAAGATACAGCTCTCCAGTTATTCGGGTTTTCTGTAATTCTGTCAGCAATGTTTTGTGGTTTTTGGGTACAAGTCTTTCACATCTTTTATTGGAATTTTTTTAAGTATTTCATATTTTTGATGTTATAAGTGGTATTATTTTTACTTTCTGAATGTTTCTTATGCATATAGAAATACAGTTCAATTGTCATTCCTTCAAATTGATCTAAAGATTTAATAACAACTCAATAAAAGCTTAGCAGGTCTCTTTTTGGGTCAAAATTGACAAGCTGATTCTAAAATTCACATGGAAAGGCAAAGGACCTAGAATAATCAACATGAAGAAAATTGGAAGGCTAATATCACCTGACGTTGAGATTTATTGTAAAGTAATCAGTTATGGAGATGGAATATCTAGTAAAAGCACTGTTGGATTGAAGTAGAAATTATCACTATTACTACATCTTTCCTTCTTCTTACTCAACCCCCAGACTCTCAGGGCATGAATGCTATAGTTTTATGGACTGAATGTTTGTGTCCCCACCCACACTCCCCCATCTATATGTTGAGGTCCAAAGGATGGGGTCCTACGATGAGATTAGTGCTCTTGTAAGAAGAGGCACCAGAGAGCTTGCTCTCTCTCTCTCTCTCTGCCATGTGAGAACACCGTGAGAAGCTAGCTGTCTCCAAGTCTGGAAAAAAGACTTCACCAGAAACTGACCATGCTGGAACCCTCATCTCAGACTCTGGCCTCCAGAAATGTAAGAAAATAACTTTCTCTTGTTTACGCCACACAGTCTATGGTATTTTGTTATGGCAGTCTGAGTTAACTAAGACAATGGTAAAGACATAAGGATAGAAAAATAGGTCAATGAAACAGAACACAGTCCAGAAATAGAACCACATATACATGGACAACTGATTTTTGACAAAGGTGCAGAGACGATTCAGTGGGGGAAAGGATAGTCTTTTCAACAAATGGTGCTGGAACAATTGGACATCTACGTGCAAAAGAAACCAAACAAGCATCAATTCAAATCTTGGACTATATAAAAAAATTAACTCAGAATTCCAAATTGAATTATAAGCCTAAATGTAAAACTTAAAACTCTAAAACTTGTAAAAGAAAACATAAGTAAAATCTTTGTGACCTTGGTTAGGCAAAGATTTCTTAGATATGACACCAAAGGTGTGGTCTATAAAACAAAAAGATGGATAAATTAGATCTCATCAAAATTAAAAACTTCTGCTCTCCAAAGGATGTTAAGAGAATGCAAAGACAAGCCACAGACTGAAAGAAAATATTTGCAAAGAATGTATCTGCTAGAGAACATGTATCCATTATATGCATAGAACTCTCAAAAGTCAATAATATAAAAATAACACAACAAAAAATGGACAGCAGATAGATTTAACCAAAGAAGATATGTGGATTTGAAAGAAGCACATGAACAGATGCTTAATATCATTATTCATTAGGAAATACAAATTAAAACCATAATGAGATAACACTACACACCTGTTAGCACTGCTAAAATTAAAAAGATTGCTATACCAAGTGTTGACCAGAATGTGAAGGAATGGGAATTCTCATACTATGTTGTTGGAAATGTAAATTGGCATAGCCAGCTTGGAAATGTTTGGCAGTTTCTTAAAAAGTAAAATTCACCTTCTCATAAGACCTAGCCATTCCGCTCTGAGATATTAAAATCATATGTCAGTAGATAGCCTTTCGCATGAGTGTTCACAATAGCTTTATTTATAACAGCCCCAGACTGGAAAAAATCAAAAGTCCATCAATAAGTGAATGAATAAGCAAACTGTGTCATATTCACATAATGAGATGCTACTCAGCAACACAACGAGAGGAACTATTGGTAATACAACAATATGGCAATATCTTGAGATTATTATGCTGAATGAAAGAGGTCATAGAGTACATATTGTATGAGTCTACGTTTATAAAACATTAAAAATGAACATTTAGTTCATTGACAGAAGATAGACCAGTTGTTTCCTGGGGTGAGTGTGGGTTGGAAGGGGTAGACGAGAGGAATTACAAAGGGCATGAGGAATTTTTGATGTGTTGGACACACAGTCGGCCCTCCACATCCGTGAGTTCTGTGTCAGTGAATTCAACCAACCGTGGGTTAAAAATATTCAGAAAAAAAATCGTGTCCATACTTAACACGTACAGACCTTTTTTGTCATTATTCCCTAAACAACATAGCATGACAATTATTGATATAGCATTTATATTGTATTAGGTATTATGAGTAATCCTGAGATGATTTAAAGTATATGGGAGGATGTGCGTGGGTTACATGCAAATACTACACCATTTTATATAAGGGAAAAGAGCATTTGAGGATTTTGGTACCTGAGGGAGATTCTGGAACCAATCCCCCAATGATACTGAGGGATGACTGTATTGACTTTCTTGTATGTGGTAATTATTTTATGGGTTTATACATACATCAAAACATCAGATTGTACACTTACTATGTTTATTGTATGCTTATTATACCTCAGTAAAGCTGGAAAAAGAAAAAAAGATGTAAGGAGATAATGGCATATGAAGTTATCACAGATTATAAATATATTTTTAATGCTAGAATTCACTTGAACTAAATGGATATTTGACTATTTTCAACGATTTTTTAAACAGATTCATGTGCATAAAATCCTAAGTATGGATGTGGCTCAAGGGATGTTTTAGTTATGTTATCTTCCTGTTGCCAAATGGGAAACACATATCTAGAGTAGAAGTGATTGAGAGGAAGATATCAGAAAACCAGGATTTTAGTTCTAATTTCCCCAAATGCACGGGGAAATTTATCTGACCATTCTAATTTTGCCACTTGTAAAAATGGCCAAAATAATACTTAGCACAGAGGATATAATGGAAAAAGGAGAAGAAATATCTAGTAAAAGTACTGTCACATTGTTTGAAAAAGGAATTATTACTATCACTACATATTCTTTTCTCCTGCCTTCTCCTTAGTTTTACCACTCCCTGGAAATCTCTTTTACCATTCAGCTTCAGTTGGCATCTTTCCTATTTAAAGCAAAATGTGTTGAGTCGGCAGATTTGACTGACTTCTAAAGCCTCTAGTGACTTGAAGCTGACAAACTCTTAACTCTTTTTGGCCCAGAAACTGAAGCTAAGGGATTTGTCAGTTTCAAGTTGCGTTTGAGGCTATTGTGGCTTTTCCCCAAGCTTGGTCTTGCCATAGTGGCAGATTGATTGAAGAGTGAGTGAATTAGTGTTTATGTCTAAGCTGAAGCTTTGAGTAAAACTTAGCTACCGTAAGAAGATTAGCAGGGGAGGGCTGAAATGCATTCTTTCACAGATGGGGGTGTTAGGATTTTCCAGAGGTGTCTATTTAGGGCGAGCCATTTTGGCTGTCTATGTCAGTGACCAGCACAGGGACTGCCCACCCATGAGACACTTGCATGGGTGCTTCAGAAAAATAGCATCGGCATGTCTATAAGTAACAGGATTACTGTAACATTATTACCAAGCATGAGGGTATAATGAGCAGCCTATGAGGCTGACAGAACATAGAGGATTATGGGCATTTGTAAAATGCCTCCCTGGTGACAACCTCTACCTTTCTTACAGGATCGGGGAGAGCTTCAACCAGTGGTATACTGGTAAATGTTTAACAACTGGCTCTGGGGAGTGGGGAGAGCCCTGATTTTTAGTGTTTGCCAATTTCCATGGTTTAAATATTATCGCTATGGCCAATTTTAAGCTTCCAACATATTGTCAGTTGGCTCACAAAATTCCTGAAGATTTAGATTGGCTCTCAAAAGCTGGTGAAAGCTGGCTCCAGAGCAATACTGGATCCAACAAACCAGCGGGCGAGGCCCACCCATTAAGTAAAGGATAGAGCCATTCGCTGTATCTTGTTCCCAGCTCTACCCTGGACACTCAAGGCACGAAGAAATGCCTGTTACAGTTCATGAATTGCCTAAGGTCACACAAGCTCGCAGAGGTAGAAATGACACTTTAAAAATGAAAGCATGGATGCGATACTGTCTTTTTCCTTCTCATCCTTTTTGATTGGCCATCAGTGTGTCTTGTACAGTTTGAGTCACACCAAAGAAGATTTCTCAACTAGCAGGATCAAAGTTCTTTTTAAAGAGTTGATTTTTTTTTTTTTTTCCAGAGCTAAAATGGTCTCCCCAGCTGCTATGAAAAGAGGAAACTGTGGTGTTTTCTCTGGAACTTTCCCTAAGCACTCTAGTTTTCAGTGGGGTCAGAGTGATACCATTCCCTAGGAATGTTTTGGAATTTCACTGGGAAGGTGTTTAATCATCCCAGTGATTTAGGTTTCACAATGGTTTGGCTATTAACAACAGCCTGCGAGAAGGCAGGAATGCTAAGGACCTTATGGAGCACGGGACAGTTAAAGAAATGTCCTGTGTTCTGTACAACTTCAAATGTTCCCCCCAGCCATTCACGTAGGTGAAAAGAGCCACTTACAATCTTCTAAGCTAGGAATCTAACTTCATTTTACGTATGGACATGAAGTAAGCTTGTACCGCCTAAACATATATGACATTTTCTAAGATGCAGCTGCCATGTAAACTGAAGGGAAACTACCTGACTCTTTGTTGAGAACATTATTGAGCATGACATCATGTTTAAGGGTTAACCCCCAGTTTGGAGAAGCATATCATTGCCAATAAGATGACCCAGCATTGGTAGCTGTCACACATTCAAGGTGATTTTAAGTAATAGGAATATAGTTATTTACTCTTTGTTTAAAAATGTCAAATATAAATTTAAAAATGTCTCTTAAATGCAAACATTTGTTACAAATAAGTGCAAGCATGTGACTGCTTCCTGATGTCTTTGGATGTAATTGTGTTTGAATATTTTCCTTTTGAAATATATATAATGTTATTATATTTAATTGGTTTCCTATCTGCTCAAACTATCCAGGATATCCTCAACCTCTCTCTCCTTCTTACTCCTCAGGGTCATTCATTTAAGTTTGGTTGGTTCCATTTCCTAATTTCTCCTCCTGTTTATACCAATGCTACCTTAGTTCAGGATCACGCTTTTTCTTGCTTGACTATTCCAAAGCCTACCCTCATTGTACAATCCATCATCGTGCAGTCTTTTATCACCCCAGCCCATTCTCCACATAAATGTTAAAGTGATCTTCCTAAAACACAAGTCAGGGAGTGTCATCTCCTCGCTGAAAACATCACTGGGTCCTAGCTGAATAGAGGATGAAACCCAGACTTCTCAGAATGGCACATATGACAATCACTGTTGATCTTCATCTGCCCTCAAGCCATACGCCAGCCCCAGTGAGGCTGACCAGCCGTGCCATTTCATTTGTCTAGGTTTCAGCATGCTGTTGTCTTTGTTTGAGGAATCTTTCTCCTCCCTCCTGCCAGCCTGGAGAATTTCATTCATTCTTTCTGACTCGATCCAAGTTCCTATTCCAAACCTCCGATTTGAATGGTTTCAAATGATCTGTGTAGTCATCTTTATTACAATGCTTAGTGTACTCTATTAGAACGGGCCTATGACCACCAGGCACCACCTGACCCCATTCCCCACCCTGAATTTGTGTATATGAGAAGACTGGGGAGGGGAGGAAAGAAAGACATCAGGATCCTTCGCCTCAAGGGGAGGGCTTGGAATGTAACTTCATTTTACCTATGGACATGATAGGCCCTTGCTTTCCCAGCATGTCAAAGACAGAGGAGGAGGGCTCCAAGAGGACTTCTTGGAAGAAGAGGACCACCTGCCTCTTGACCTCTGCCTGGATGCTTACTGCACGACAGAATACATAAAGTCACTGGGTCGCTTTTATTGTAAAGGGTGCCAAGAGATTTCTTGCCAGAACAGCAGTAATAAATACCATTCATCAGGATCTTATTGTGTACCAGCATATTGCTGGTGACCAGCTTGTAAATGGCGAAGATCACTGTTCTAAGACTGCTGTTGTAAACTTCATCCACTTTCTACTACGCCAGGCCACAGAGTTTAGAGGGTAGGAGGAAAAAGACCTGGTCATTTTTAAAGATATGCCAATTATATCAAAGTAATGAGACTAAAACTGAGACTAAAGAGGCAATCCAGAATTATTACCTTTTGCAATTTTTAAAGCCATTCTATAGCAGGTGCAGCAGTATTTCCGTTTCTAGTTTTAGAATAATATGTTGCTAATGTTGTCATTTTAGTTTGTTTTAAATATTTGATTTCTTTCTGGCATGTTATAAGAATTGTTAATTTCTCCACCATTTCTAGAAAACAGAATATTTGTGGTTTTGAACCAAAAATCACATTCCTCTTCATTTTTTTGTAGATTCAGGGCACATATACAAATATTTGCTAATTTGTTCCTCACAATCACACTATGCTGGAGAGAGGTGGCTATCAGTATCTCATTTCACACATGATGAGATTCCGGGTGCAAATCAGAGATATTCAGCAACTCCCTCAAGGTCACACAGTGATCCAAAATAGAGTTGAGACTCATTCTTACATCTCCTCTCTCAAAACCTTCCTTGTCATGCCTCACTAGCAACACATATTTTTTACTTACTGAATAAGTATATTTCATGTAGCTATTTATCAGAATTTAGAAGCTGGAAGCTGAGGGTATGCACAAGTTATTTCTGAAATTCCACTTATAAAAATGAGTCTTAATATAAATTACAGTTGCATTACATGGTTGCCATAGCTAAAAGCGATGAGGTTTTCTTGTGTTTAAATTTTTGAATAATTAAATGAACAGCAGCATGTACAATGTAAATTCCTTAAATTTAATTAAATCATACCCCTATATAAAGGACTATTGTGAAATGTACATGTAATGATTAAAGGGTTTAGTACATATAGAGTAATTTTCCCTAGTGCTTAAAAGGTCACCAGAAAGAAAAAAGTGACAAATATGCTGTTTTAAGCTTTATTTTTTTTTTTTTGCCACTTTAAAAATGTCACAGTGAGTGAAAGGAAAAAGCTGCCCGATAGCAGATGAATGGGTATTGACAGCTGCACCAGTGTTAAATGCTGCATGGCAGAAAAATCTAGTGAAGAAAAAACAAACTGTATTCACGTTTCCATATTGCTTTTTATTAAATTTAAGTAAAGCGACTTTAACTTTGATTTATATCTGAATTTGGTAATGAAGGCAATTTGTTAGACAAATCTATGTACACACAGAAAAGATAGGTATATAATATAGGACATTTTAATCATGCACTAAATATAAAATTATCTTGACAACACATGTGATATTTTATGGTGTCCATATGGTATTGCATATGCAGTTTATAATATACAACTGGTATCTGGATAACATATGATATAGATATAAAGCACACCCTACAAGCTTAGAATTCGATGATTACACGTACACACACACACATGCACACACATACATACGGAGACGCAATATTCATGGTTTCTCTGCTTTAAATATACATTTAACCTCTGCACCCATGTATTCATATTATGAAGGGCTCAAGTTACTTCTGGGGGTGTGTGAGATTTCTTTTGGCTTGAACAACTCTTTCCCCAGAAGCCTGGAAAATTCATCATAATGGATAGCCAGGTGTTCTCCATTTGCAAATATTATTACCTTATAGGATTAGAAAAAGGTTTAATTATGAGAAAGGGAAAATAAACAATGCAGCAGGCAGAAAATGTCACCATGCTCCACAGTCAGGCAGTGTCCTATAGATGGCATTGTCTTCGGGCATTCATAATGCACGGGGTAGGGGGTAACTTTTAAGCTGGAAACCACAGAGTTTCTGCTGGCAGTCTCTAATGCTGTCAGGCTGCTGCACAGGAGCCCTGAAACCAGACTTTTTGCCCTTTGTCATTCTTAAACATGACCATCTTCCTCTGAGGCAGGCCTGACTAATGTTTTTCCTGAATAACCATCATTCCCAGGAGAAGGTCATCTTCGACATGCAATCTTAATCACCACAAGCAAATTTCTTGTGTATCTGTCTACCCACTAGACGAGAGCAAAGACCCATCCTGTTCATTCTTGGATCCCTACCACCGCAGTACATTACCTGTCATCTAGTAGGTGCTCAATAAATTCATTCAATGAATGAATGAATGATTGCAATAGTATTTCTACCTAAAGTGGAATACCTTTCTGGAGTTCTTTAGTACTGGGGGTAATTTGTTGTACTTCTGTTGCCAGAATCACAAATAAATGAAGCCTGTCTTCAATTTTCATGAGTTTCTCAACTTTAGGAGTCTATTTTTGAAATAACTCTTTCATACTCTGCTGTCATAGTTGGCTCTGGTAACAATACTGCAAAGATGATGTTTCTCCTTGTGCTTGGGGTGTCTGGTTAGGCAGATTAAGAAAAAGACTTGAAGAAGGAACAAACATCACCTTAAGCTACATAGTTATAATCCATAAGAAAATAGGGAATAGTACTAATGGAAAATACCTGGAGTTTTTCCATTAGCTTTGGAGTTTTGATTTATTTTACCTTTGCAAACATCTGCAGTGTAAACTAATATCAAAAAAATTACATGAACACAATTACTTTGTTGTATAATTAGAATATTCTATCAGCATACATAAATTTTGAAGTGAATGCTGTCATTTTTTTGTTTTTAAAAATATATCTTGTGATGGCTGAATAATAATCACACCTGGAAACAGTTTTATAAATAAAAAATTAAATTGCATAAAATTATATTCAAAGGTGCTAATGAGTGTCAGAATTGGTTAGAAAAGATTATTATTTAGACCCTAAATACCTGTTTATGTGTTTACTAGATGCACTTATTTTTTCACAGCCAAATATGCTGTAATTTAAATGCGTAGAAATGGCATTAATGCATTCTGAGCTATGGTCATTTATATTGTTTTCCATGACAATAATGCCTCTAACCCTATTACCAAATAAATCTTCCCCTAGATTTCATAGATCTCTTGAGCTATGCGCTGACACCAAAACAAGCATATGAAAAACCAAAACCCTGTCAACCTATTAATGCCTATGTGATGTCAACCCATAGCCTCAACTCATTTTTTCTCCCTGAATCAACTGATTTTTCAAATGGAATCAAACAAATATCCAACTATTTAGTTTCCTATTACACACTTGTAAGACCAAGGATGACTGAAAAATTATCTAGTCCATGGCTTCTCATTCCAAGTTTTAATGGGGACTGGTGGTCCACTACACGTATTTACCTTATTGGCCCAGCCACTTGATGTCATGTTGGTCTGCACCCCCGTAAAGAGTATCTACCCTCGATGTTCTTAGGAAAAAAGTAAAGATCATATTTCTGAGTTAGGTAAAATAACGAAATTGTTTGGTGTTTTCTAACCTCCACTTCTGGACCAGTAAGGCTAATGTCTGTTTCCAAGGGGAGTAAGAGCAAGGCTAATTATTTATTACCTCTTCTTCCAGAAGGAGTCGAAACTCAACAGCTTTGCTCCCTATACTTCTGCTTCTCTCTATCACAACTGCAAAATCTATAGAGAAATTAGACAGCTGTAAATGAACATCTGTCAATGTTCTGTTCATTTGCTCCTGCAATGGACTAACTAAAGACACATCTCTTACTAAAAAAGATTAAAATATGATTTTACATTGTTGAGTGTATGATAGTTGAAGAGGCTTATTCAAACCCACGAAGACTTCTGTGTTGTTGAGTTAGACCAGAGAGAGTTTATTTTGGGGAGCTTTCCTGCAAGGGAAGCTTGTGGTTGGGAGAAGCATATTAGCTCAGGGTGATTGTCCTTTGGGAGTAGGCCACTTAATCCGAGGGAATTTGGGAAGGTTAGACTATAAATCCATAAATTAGAATTTGGCTGGAATACTAGGATCAATACCTCTCTTTTTAATAAAATTACCTAGGGACTGTTAATAACCCCAAGAAGTCTGACCAAGAGCCAGACTTATAGAGCACTTATTACTTGCTAAAACTCTGACTACATAAAACCAATAAGTGAATCATTCTTTATTGAATTGGCTTTGCTTGCCAATCATAATGGCCATTTGGACTGGCCACATGGTCAATAGGTTCTATCTTTAATAGATCTGAATATTTTAGATTGACCCTTCTCCACTCTGTTATCTTTAAGCAAGTGAACGTGGTGGCCTAAGAGTGACTTTCACTTGTTTAGTTGGATTTTCCAGGTGGCCTAAATGATTTGTCAATAATTTGATAAGCACTATTGGGTGTCACAGGAACTCTTGAGTGATCAGGAGACTCTACGGTTTCTGGAAGCCATAACCTGAGCCCAGGGAATAAATGAAGTTCTGAGAATAATTTAGGTGCTAAGAAAATTTAGTACATCAGGTAATAACTTACTAAACAGTACTCTGGAGGTTTGAAGAGTTAATGTAATTTCTGAACCTGTGTAAGTTATTGCCAGAGAGTAGCTTCACATGGATGGAAGAGAATTCAATGAACCATCACAGTCTTTTACAGTATCTGGGTTCACCTTTGACATCTATTTTGGACTTGTTTCATCTCTACTTTTAAGTTTATGAACTGTGAGCTTCTTGGTAGCATTTTTAATCACCTCACCACCTTAGAAATTCTTTCCCATTCATAGTATCTTCTCAAAATTTATAAAATAGATTTCAGAATTCACTATAATAAATTCCTTGCTCTAAATTTCGTTTAGATTCTAATTATTTTCCAAGTAGAAATGGTCACTGGTTTTTAGTCATACCAACTGTCTCCAAAAAGTTTCCTTTAAAATATCTCATTGTTAGAAGCAATTTTAAGAATATATTTAAAAAGATATATGAGATACATGAGTCACATGAGATATGAAAGTTTTGGTTGTTCTCAATCTGTATTTTAATACTACATATACTTCACATATATACTATGTGTGTATAATACTACATATTTTTATATTACACACATATATAGTAGATGCAGTGTATGCCAAAACTTATAATAATGCTTTTTTTCTGGGGAGAAAGGAAGGAGAATTGGACTAGTATGGGAAATAGAAGGAATGTTAAGTATATGTGGAAGGTTTTATTTCTCTCAAAAAAGTATCACAAAATGTTAGCATTTATTAAAACTGTATAGTAGACATATATGTGTTTATAATATCATTCTTTGCACTTCTCTATATTCTTAAGAACTTTTCAGTAGAAGAAAATGATTTAGAATGTTTTCCTTGATGGTGCATTCTTAAGGAACTCTTTCTTGGAATTAATTTTTGTTTAAATTCTTAAATTTTTGTACTCTTTTCTTCTTTAAAACCAGAAAGTTACTTTGGCATTGTTTAAAGAACGAGGAAAATCTCATTTAGATCTGGGTTGAAAAATCCTTTCTAATTCATCAAAGCATTTATATTTTTTTAAACATTAATTTAAGTCTGTCCCTCAGACTGTCACATCTTTCTTAAGGGGTTTCTCATAGTCTTTTGACTACTCCATCTGCTCTTCTAAAAGGAGAACATCAAACTAGTTTGTTTGACGTGACACAATTAGATCTCAGATGCTCAGTTGCCTGACCATTTGTAAAAGCATTTTCTGGAAATTAGGAATAGACCAAAGAACTTCTGACTTTCTCTAAGGCCTTTATTTAGTTGATTTTCCATCACTTTGCTTTGTATTTCTATTCAACATCTTCAGTTGAAAACAAGTAATTTTTGTTCAGAGTCGTTTTTCCCAAATAGCACTCCCATTGGTAATTAATCAGTGGTTATTTCTCTTCCTTTTCCACCTTTTTCTTTATCTTTTTGTTGAATTGTGTACTTTAGAATTAATGGCATCTAGCCCATAGTCAAAAGATGTGCTTCCCGAGTTTTAAAAATTGTGTTGGCTTGGAAAAACAATGCATGAAAAAAATGAACACACTTATATTTAGTTAGACACACAATAGCTATGTCATCTAGAGATGTGAGGAGGTCAGCCACCTTCCCAAAAGAGTCTCAGGATGGCAATACTTTGGTGTGGTTACGACGTTTTAGGTCGAATAACCCAACTTTGACAGCTTAGTCATATGAACAGACTTGATTTATTCCAACTCACAAAACACTGATGTATAAGCCAGATGCCAATTTATTAATTTATTCTGAGAAAGCTATGCAGTGATGCCAATGGTTCCTTCATTCCCTTCTTGTAGGGGGAAAAAAAGGAAACATAAAAATTAAGACCATGGGCTGGACGCAGTGGCTTACTCCTGTAATCCCAGCACTTTGGGAGGCCGAGGCAGGTGGATCACCTAGGTTAGGAGTTCAAGACCAGCTTGACCAACGTGGTAAAACCTTGTCTCTACTAAAAACACAAAACATTAGCTGGGCATGTGGTGAGTGCCTTAATTCCAGCTACTCGGGAGGCTGAGGCAGGAGAATTGCTTGAACCCGGGAGGTGGAGGTTGTAGTTTGCACTCTAGCCTGGGCAACAAGAGGGAAACTCCATCTCAAAACAAACAAAAACAAATAAACAAACACAAAAAGAAATAAGACCATGACCAGGAAACTTGGTAATTATGGTATCAGAGCAAGAGGGGTTGGTTGCATGGCCTTGATCTGAAACATCCCTAAGACCAAGCGGTTTGGACTGCTCACACCATTTGGCCAGAGTGCTGTATCCTCTGGACGATCCTGAGTAAACCTTAAGAAATCCTTCCTCTTTGGACTCCCATTTTCTAGGCTTCTTGATGTTGTTGTTTTTTTTCAGACTGGCTGGAGTAGAACTGAGCATGACCATTTATTTATGCTAATGGTTTAGATAATGGATATGAAACACTCAGCTTAGCATAAGGTATTGAGGAATAAATGTTGCTTGCCGGTGCTAGGGAGTCTACGTCTTAGTGGCAAAAGCTTGGGATCTGCAGACAAAGCTCAAATTTGAATTCCACTTCTTCCCCTCCAAGTTGGATGGCCTCGAACAAGTTATTTATCCTGTTTATGCTTTACTTAGGGATAAAATACGGAAAATAATTGGACCAATCTTATAGAATTGTTGAGGATTAAAAGAGACGAAGCACAATGGCACTGAGCATGCATTTAATATTGCTAATTTTTCTTGAGATTACACTAGTCAGTCATGATTGGTCTTTTGTTTCTTTCAAAACTCAGCTATCACTCATGGTTTTTCTCTTTGGTAATTATGCATCCATCTTGTCATGCATTTCTTGTTGATGCTTAAAATATTTTTTCCTCTGGATTGGTTAATTTCCGGTATGGGGATGTTAAAAAATAAACTTAGGCACATTAAAATCTTAACAGGTTTATTTGAGCATTCAGTGACTTATGAACTGAGCAGTGCCAGATCACGAACAGTTCAGTGCTCCACTGGGCAGGTGGAGGTGGGCAAGAGAGAAAACTTTTACAAAACAAAAGAAAATACATTTATTGGTGAAAGTGGAAAGTCTCTAGTTGGTGGTTAGTTGTCAGTTTCTGGTTAGTTCAGCCTAAGTGTTGTTTTACTATTTACATTGGGGTTTGGTTTGCTCCTATAAGAACCCAAGGTATTGGAGCTGTCTCAGCCTAATGGCCTCCCAATTAATTTTTTTTTTTAACAGTGGCACACCGACTACACATTCTATAGGTTATTGTTGTAATAAAATAAGACTCCCATCAAGGTAACTTGACTCATTTAACGTTATGAATACTCCTTATTATAAAGCATGATAATTGGGGAAATGCTTAGAAGCTTACAACATGAGACAATCATTTAAGTTGTTTTTACAGAGCCAGGCAGATAACCTCATTTATTCTCTAGCAGTTAATGACAGCATCGATATTTTCCTGAGGCAATATATGTTTTCGCTATCATTGTTATTGTCTACATACCCACATAGATTTAAAGATAAAGATTCTTTTCTTTCTTTCTTTTTTTTTAAGATGGAGTCTCACTCTGACACCCAGTCTGGAGAGCAGTATCACAATCTCGGCTCCCGGCAACCTCCACCTCTCAGGTTCAAGCGATTCTCCTGCCTCAGCCTCCAGAGTAGCAGGGATTACAGGCATGCGCCACTACAGCCGGCTAATTTTTGTATTTTTGGTAGAGACGGGGTTTCATCATGTTGGCCAGGCTGGTCTTGAACTCCTGACCTCCAGTGATCTGCCCGCCTCAGCCTCCCAAAGTGCTGGGATTACAGGCCTGAGCCACTGCACCTGGCCTTAAAGATAAACATTCTAGATCAAACTGAGCTGGAATCCACTTGCCCTTTTTGACCTTCCTGCACTCTGCCTCCTGCACTCCTCTCCTGCAGGTCCTCTTCTCTCAAAGATCCCTTCCCAGACTGTAGAGTCGCACAGCCCCAGGGACACCTTTTACATTGCATTCCATGTTTATAATGCTCCCTGGAGCTGCTGTGCCTCGAGGTTGCCCTGAGGGTGGCAGCTCAGTGGCAAGCACACCCTGCTTTCCGCTTCCCATCTTTCTACCTACCTCTTGATTGGCGCCTCAGGCTTGTGGCCCAAGCCCCGGAGCTGTCGCTGACAATCTGAGTTACTGTAGGAAAAGGGGAGATATGAAGCAATTAAACATCACATCTCTGGTGGAGAGTGAGAAACTGGACATAGCCACGGTTTCTGCGTGCCTCACTGGACCCTCCCTGTCCCCAGCCCATACGTTGAACTCCGGTCTTTAAGTTTTTTGCGTTTGTGTAAATTTGAGCTCAAAAGATAATTTTAGGGGCTAAAATGAGAGATTTACCCAACCTCTGGGCCAGTAGCCTACTTGAATAGATTCAGTCACTCTGACCCTGAAACAATCTTTTCAAACAGGGGCAATCTATTTGAGAGCATCTTGTGCTTCATTGGTATGACGGCTGTGTGAAGAATGATGAACCCAGGCACAGGGGAGGGGGCAGGCGAGGTGGGAACCATCTTTGTGTCTTCAGTGTTTGCAAGTCTTGGAGCAGAGAGGGAGGGATTAGCCTTAAGGACTGGGTAGAATGAGGGAGAGCGAAAGGGGCAGCCAGTTGGTGCGATCTGTGATGCCTCAATCTGTAATGCTTGAACAATCTCTTTCAAACTCCTGAGTTCTTGGGGAGTTGGTCTCCTGTGGTTGTAGCCAAGGTCTCTCCTCCAGGACATGAGGATCCTCAAGAAGGTGCCAGAAAGGAGATATCTCATCCAGCCTCATAAAGCCATGAGGATGGCTATAACATGACATCAAGGGTAAGAAGACAGCCTTGTTCCCTACATATTTATCCCGCTTGCTCACTGATTCTTGGAATTTTTTTTTTTTTTTTAACAGAAACAAAGGCTTTCACTTTCTAGAGTGAAAAGGGAAAGGGGCCATGGACATGCTCCTCGAATGGTTAATCACCTTGCGCCCCACTGATGCCTGCGTGGCCCAAGCTTTCCTCCTTCCTTGCTAGTCATTTGCCCTCCAGACTTCTACACATCAATTCCCCGCTCTGGAGTCTCCTCTGTTGTCACAAAGCATTGGGTTGCCCAGAATCTTGGTTCTCAAGATGTGGTCCATGAACTGGCAGTATTAGCATCACCTATGAATTTGTGTCCAACCTAGACTACTGAGTCAGAATCTTCATTGTAACATGATATGCAGATGATTTGTGATTTGTATGAACATTAGAACCTTAAAGTTTGAGAAGCTGTGGCCTGCAACACTTCTTCATATCTAGCCTTATCTGAAATCCGATTTATAATGGTAATCATGATATATAATGATAACATGATTTATAGTGGGGGTAATCATTACTATACTTTTAAATAGTACATGAGTTAGTTAATTTGATCATGTTTTCAGCAAGTGCCTTTTGTATTCCAGGTACTACAAGTGCTGGAAGTTGGGGATATAAGAATAGTATCCCCACAGAGCTCACAGTGTAGCAAGCTTATAAAAACAAAACAAAACACTCAAACAAAAAAATCACAAAATTGTATTTCAAGCTGTACAAAGCTATGCCCTCTAATTAATGCTATATTTCTTTCTTTACATCTTTCACTTTTCTCCCAGATTCCATGTGCTCTGTAAGAAAAAAATCTGACTTGAAATGTTACCCTCTTTCCACTTCTTTTCCATTTCAATGCTGTTGTTGCATTGCTGGCACAAGCCTCTAGAGGTAGTACTCTCAGGCCCAATTGGAAAGGCAAATAAACAATGTTTTTAAAATTGGATTTTAGGAGAGTATTTGTGTTCCATTTTCTCAGATGACTTTCTGTGTATGTAGCTCATGTTCAATCAGCAATGCTTCTCCCATTATTATAGGGCATATTCTGGAATTTTTCTTGTTTTGGTTTTGTTTTTGTTGTGGGATCGGGAGAAAAGGAATGATTGAACATGTTTATTCAACCCAGCCAAGCCTGTTTAGGTTTTGGAGATACCAGAAGGTTATTTTTTTGTAAAATATAATTGACACTAGCATAACAGGGCATGGGTTCCAAGGACAACATTACATCAGGACCTTAGTGTGTTTACATGAGCATAAAAGAGCTGGTTCTGGTGAATCAGGAAATGATTTGGAATGAGTAGTGCACAGAGGCTAAATCTTCCATGGGAAGATGCTGCTGCTTCTGTTGCCAGGGCTGTTGCTGTTCTTTGAAGTCAAAATCTATAACTGATTAGAGTTTAGGTCTCTTGATCAATATCAGATGACATGAAAAACCTGATTTTCTTATCTTATAGGAATTTATGGCATCTCCCCCAGTCTTGAGATCACTTCCTAGCATGTATTTTAAGATAGTTTTTTGTATATGATCTTATACCATTGTGTCTATAATCTTATTCCACCATTTTGCTTTTCCCAGAACTGAATACTGATACAGTTACTAACACGACACTCAATGAAATTTCCAATATTTTGGCTTCTCTTCAGTAGTTTTTGCTTTCTTTGACTTTTACTGCCTTTGTTGGCTAGAGTTTTAGCTGGCACCGTGCTGACCCAGCAGGTCACTTCAGTTTGGAAAAGAGTGAGTAGCATTTGTGTTGCTTACTCAGCATGTTATTTCTCTTTGGAGCAAAGTGCAATGGCTTCTGGTCAATTTTTGAATTGATTTTAGGATGGTTTTAATGATTTATAAAGCAGCATTTAATCCTATACATCTAGGCTTTGTTTGCCTCATGAAATCAGCTGCTACATGAAATTGTCTAAGGCTATATAGTTCATCCCCTAAAAAGAAACACACAAAATTACTCCTTGGAGAAGAGTTGGTGTCAATTTCTGCTTATAATCCAAGCTTCATATGTGGTCATTTGACTTTTCAAAAATTGAATTTCAGGCATTTCATCTTTCAAAAAATTATATATTTCAAAAGATGAAAAATATAACTTATGTAAGTACAAAATGAACATGCATCAAACAAATCATTTGTGTTTCTGCTGAATATAAATCTGTAAGTTAGCATGTAACTGCACGTGGGTTATAATCAATGGCAAATATTAAGTCAAGTGCAAATACATTCTTGCGGAAAATAAATAGGTTTTGGGTGGCCCTATTAGAGAATGCTATGGTATGACAGTAAAAAGATTAGCTGTCATTCTTTTGCTTTATTTTCAAGTTTTGGATAATTTTTCTTAACAATTCTCCTTTCTCCCAATTATAAATAATACCTGAAGATTATTCTTGATCACACGAAAGGTTAGTTACATTGTGCTTTGTCCCTTTTCATTTATATGGATGCAGCAAGATATGTGAATTTGCATATATAGGCCTCTTTGGAGTATAGTCAACAAATCTAGAGCCATGTGGTACTGAGAGAATTAACTTCTATCTAGTCACCTCTGTGTCTCCAGTTACACATATTTATACAATTCGATATTGTTCTACAAGTTCTTGAGACTTTGTTTACTTTTTTCCCCAATCTTTTATTCTCTTACTGCTTCAGATTGAGTAATTTCTATTGTCTGTCTTCTAAGTTTGCTGATTCTGTTTGTAAAAAATAGTTAAGGCTATAAAAATTCAGCACAAAGTAGATAAAGTTATTTTGGTGAGATACAGAATCCTCTTACCTGGGCAGATAACAGAAAACATGAAGAATACTTTTTTTACTATCTCTTATTAAGAGCTGACTAATTACTCTAAGAATAATTTTTCATTTTCAAAGTGAGAAACCTAATTCTTAACCTTTCACTAAAGCATTATATTTGGAGTTAGTGCATCAAACTAAGCACACTTTGCTGATTTTCTTTTTACATATGCATTTCTTCTTTTTCATTTACTTTTTAAAAACTATAGATTCAGCATGTACACGTGCAGATTTGTCACATGGGTGTATTGTGTAATGGTGGGATTTGGTCCTCTAGTGAACTCATTGCCCAAATAGTGAACATGGTACCCAACAGGTAGTTTTTCAACCCTAACCTCTCTCCTTCCTCTCCCCATTTTGGATTCTCCTGTGACTATTGTTTCCATCGTCATGTCCATGTGTACCCAATGTTGAGCTCTCACTTATAAGCGAAAACATTTGGTATTGATTTTTCGTTTCTGCCTTATTTCACTTAGGATAATGACCTTCAGCTTCATTCATGTTGTTGCAAAGGACATGATTTCATTCTTTTTTTTAATGGCTGTGTATATGTATACATATGTATGGTGCATATATACCACATTTTATTTATCCAATCCACTGTTGATGGACATGATTTTGATATTGTGAATAGGGCTGTGATAAACATATGAGTACAGATGTCTTTTTGATAAAATGATTTCTTTTCCTTTGGGTAGATACCCAGTAGTGGGATTGCTGGGGTCAATGGTGGTTCCATTTTTAGTTCTTTGAGAAATCTCCATACCACAGTGGCTGAACTAATTTATATTCCTACCAACAGTGTATAAGTGTGTTTCCTTTTCTCTTCATCCTTGCCAACATCTGTTAGTTTTTGACTTTTTAATAATAGCCATTCTGACTGGTGAGATGGTATCTCATTGTGGTTTTAATTTGCATTTTTCTGATGATTAGTGATGTTGAGCATTGTTTCATGTTTGTTGGCCTTGTGTATGTCTTCTTTTGAGAAGTGTCTGTTAATTTTGTTTGTCTACTTTATAATGGGTTTTTTTTTCTTGTTGATTTTTTTTATAGATTCTTAATATTAATTCTGTATCAGAGGCATAGCTTGAAAATATTTTCTCCCATTCTGTAGGTTGTCTGTTTATTCTGTTCATTGTTTATTTTGCTGGCAGAAGCTCTTTAGTTTGATTAAGTCCTATTTGCCTATTTTTAATTTTGTTGCATTCGCATTGGTTGTCTTAGTCATAAATTCTTCGCCCAGGCCAATGTCCAGAAGAGTTTTTCCTAGGGTTTCTTCTAGGAAATTTTTTATAATTTCAGGTCTTAAACTTAAGTCTTTAATCTATCTCGAGTTAATTTTTGTGTTCAGTGACAGGTAGGAGTCCAGTTTCATTCTCCTGGATATGGCTAGCTAGTTTTTCCAATACCATTTATTGACTAGGGCGTCTTTTCCTCATTGTTTATTTTTGTCGACTTTGTTGAAGATCAGTTGGTTGTAGGTGTGCGGCTTATTTCTGAGTTTTCTGTCCTGTTCCATTGATCTGTGTATCTATTTTTGTACCGGTACAATGCTGTTTTTGCATTTCTTCTTTTTAGACATTGTTTGCAGGTATTCAAAACCAAAGCAAATAACATTCACTTTCTGTAGTCTTCTACAACTTTCTATATCCGTTTAAGTTTTGTCTTTCATTAATTCCTTCCAAATTCTCAAATAAGAAACTTTACTTCAAAACAAAACCATTTTCCTTTTCTTTTGAAAAAAACTCTCTCTCTCTCTCACATACATCTCATTTTCTTACGCATTTGTACTTCTCTTCCGTATTATTCTAGTATAGCATCAACAACTCAGCATTAACAAAGCAACTAACTCCTATTAATCAGAAAAACATTGAAGGTAGGTAAATGTTAACTGTCTGTTATATACAAGCACTATGGCAAACTACAAAATGCCTGAGTACATGCAACCTCTACAGCTACACACTCCCTTTTATACCTTTTAAAGTAGCACAAATGAATACATTTGTTGACAGAGCTCAGAGGCATAGATTTCTTAAAATGTGTAAAAATAAGAAACAAGAGTGTATACTGTGTCTTAAAACTATGCTTACTTAGAAACTGTGTAGATATCCAAGAATTTTCCATTAATTAACTCAATTTAGTATTAGCTTTTTTGTCTAAAACTTAAAAAATGATCTTGGAAAATTAGTGTTAACTGACACAGTACAGGACATAATAACTCTTGATATAAAATGCTTATCAGAATTATAATTCTATTTCACTGAACATATAATTTTATATTTTCCTCAATTAAAAAAATGTCTGAGAGAAATAGTAACTTATCTGAACTAATAAAGCAGTTAAAAAGTCTAGGAACTTCAGATTCCTAGTTTCTTAGTGAGCAGCAAATACAATTTAAAAAAGTATTTTTTTATTATACTCCACATTGATAAAATTAGGAAAAAGATGTAAAGCTCTTTTAAGCAAAATCGTGGAAATTCATTTTGATTTGTCTAATGATATTCACATTTATTACATGAACTTGGATGCTTATATAAAAATGCTTCTGAGTTGGCAGTTTCTGTAAAAGGCTTTGTTTTTGTTTCTTAAAGGCTAACACACTCAACATTAGAAGTTCAGTTTCTTTACTTTATAAGAATTCTGGAAACATTAAATTTATGTGATTCTTATTGTTCTCTACTGCCCAAGCAGAACAGAGCTTCTTTAATTTAAGAGGTTTTATAACTTAATATATTAATACCATCCAGAGGTAGGAAATATTTCATGCACACACAATAAAAAGGAAATGCCTTTCTCAGTTATTGACACAGAGACACACAGAGAGCTTGCCGCTTCAATTCTGTAACTATAGACAAAGGTCTAAGGTAAACAGAAAAATGAAATTTACTAGTACAGATCTCAAAGAAATTTTCTCCTTTCCAGTGGGCATAAAGTTTTTCCTAACTAGGTTAAGCTCACAAAAAGCCAAAGCAACAAACCAAAAAGTGGAACAATTTAGATGATCTTTCATCTCTTACCTGACCAAGAATGGGTTCTCACTAGATTGAAAAAGGTTGTCAAATAGTCATACCATAAAATCAGATTTCCAATCATTGTTTGTTCCAACGGGTAATAACTTATCAGCCATGTATAGACCGGACTCATGTGTACACAAGGTGTTCTATATACTACCTAAGGATTCATTATTTACTAATAATCCCTGGCCTCGATGGCAGAAAAAGTCATGGCTAAAACCATAAATTAGATGAAATACAAACACCAACAACCATAACAACAACAGCAACCAGACTTGGCCAAGAACCAAAAACAAAAATAAAAACATAAAATCAGAGGAAGAATAAAAAACAGAGATTTAATGAAAGAAAAGTTATGTTGCTCTTGGGATTCACTCCACGATCCCCATAAAGATGTTCTCAAGAGGAAGCAGCTTATAATGTGTACTTCTTGGACAATACATTAGAATAGACTGCAGCAGACAAGTCTATCTTACTGGGAAAATCCCCTCAAAGCTGGGCCCAGGGGTTCATGCCTGTAATCCCAGCACTTTGGGAGGCTGAGGTGGGTAGATTGATTGAGGTCAAGAGTTCAAGACTAGCCTGGGCAACATGGAGAAACCCCATCTCTACCAAAAATACAAAAATTGGCTGAGTGTGGTAGCGTAATGCCTAGGGTCCCAGCTACTCTGGAGGCCAAGGTGGGAGGATTGCTGGAGCCTGGAAAGTCAAGGCTGAGTTGTGTTTGTGCCACTGCACTGCAGCCTGGATGACAAAGCAAGACCCTGTTTCAAAAATTAAAAATAAAATGACATTATTAAATGATTAAAGTATACTTTTCAAAAAATTATAAACATGGCATTATTCTCATACAAATACACAGTAAGATGTCAAAGATTTATTTACCTCATGAATGAGGGATGTAGCTGGAAGGTAAAGCTGGTCTAAAGAATAATTTGAGGGATGAAGATTTATATGGTCACCCATGAATAGTGTGATGAAATAAACTTATTAAATTGAGAAAAGACAAGTTATGGCTTATGCAGCAATAAAATTATAAGAGTTAGGATCATTTCTTCTATCGGAGAGAAATCATCACTTAAGACAAAAATCTGCAAATTAACATGTAGCTTCGTAGAGCCTGGGGTTGTAATGAACAGTAAATAATCAGTCAAACAAAGATATATTTCCCTAGAAAATTAAACAAACCTTGGGAAGACCTATTAGACCAGTGGTCCCCAACCTTTCTGGCACCAAGCACTGGTTTTGTGGAAAACAGTTTTTCCACTGACAATTTTTTCGTGGTCTCCCCCATCCCCCAACATCCGTGGAAAAATTTGAGCCTGCAATCTAGATCCCTTGCATGCAGTTTCTGATAGGTTTCGCAGTCCTATGCAATTTTAATGCTACCACTGATCTGACAGGAAGCAGAGCTCAGGCAGTAATGGGAGCGATGGGGAGTGGCTGTAAATACAGATGAAGCTTCATGCTTACCTGCCACTCACCTACTGCTGTGTGGTTTGGTTCCTAACAGGCCATGGACAGGTACTGGTTGGGCTGTGGCCTGGGGGTGTAGGACCTCAGTGTTAGACGATGCTCTAGTATAACATTGAAAAGTACTTCTGGCATCTTTTGTCTTATTTCCAAGTTTTGGATAATTTTTTCAAACAGTTCTAACTTCCGTGAGTCCTAATAACATTAGCCAGCATTTGTCAGTATCACAAAGGCTTATTAGAGAAATGTTTAAATAACATTCATTTGCTACATCATGAAATGTTTTCACATCTTTGAAATCCTTTGTTAAATTAGTTTACAAAGAAAGTCTCAGAATTGGATAAGGCTTAATTTTGTTAAGCCTTATGTTGGTTAAGGGAGACCCATTATTTATTTGTACTATTCAAAATTTCACTGGTGATTTTTGGAAATGTTCCCAAATTCTTTGACACTTCTTTCACTCCAAGAAATGAAAGTAAATTCCTCTTCTCTTGTGGGTGGGCTGGACATCGTAACTTGCTTCTAACAAATTGAATATGGCGGAAGTAATGATATAGAGCAAATAAAATGAGATCGTAGAAGACATTTGACTTCCTCCTTACTCTATCTTGAATCACTTGCTCTGAGAGAAGTCAGAAACCATGCTGTGAGGACACTCAAGCAGCCTAAATGGTGAGAAATGGAAGCCTCTTGCCAACAGCTAGTAAGGAGCTGAGGCTTCTAGCCAACAGCCATTTAAGTCAGTCATCTTAGAAGGAGATACTCCAGCTCCAGTCAAGCTTTCAGATAATTACAGTTCCTACTGACATATTTTCTTGAATTTTCGCCAGAGACCTTACCATACCACTCAGCTAAGCTGCTACTGAATTCCTGAGCCATAGAAAGTAGGAAATAATAGATTTTTGTTTTCTAAGCTGCTAAGTTTTGGAGTAATTTGTTGCATAGCAATTAATATTTAATATAAGCCCTCATAAAAATTGTCCTCTCTTTTGGAAGGTGGAAAAGTAAATTTTTTTCCCAACTCTTAAATACACCAATTTTCTCATGTGCTAGAGATAAGGAGACTTATAATATTTTGTGTGGTTCCAAAATACTGTTTGGTTCTTAGTTGATCTTGAGTATGGCTTCCTCTTGGTTACCACTTGCTCACTGGACATTGCTCAAAACATGTCTAAGATGGACTTCTGAGTCTACATCTAGAGAATATATAGGCTGAGAGGTTGAACACTATATTGAGAAAACCCTCTATGGTGATTACCTTCTATGGCATGGAACATAAAACCTAAACACCAAAGCTGGGTTTGATTCCCTTGTCTGAGGGTTGAGCCCTATATTTGTTTGGATAGGTTCTCTCTCCCCATCTCCCATGGCTAATAGGCTGGGACATGTATCCATTTATCCATTTATTATGTGTGATATGTTGACACTTGTAGAAATACATTTTTGGGCAAATTATAAACTTAGATTCAGATTTTTCATTTATTAGACTGGGAAAAATCTTTAATGTGGTAGAAAAATAAAGATACATTTCTGACAAGATAGTGAACCAACACGCATTGCTCTCTCCCCCCAGAGTTTAAACCTAGAGAGCCACATAAAGAAGAAACAGTGTCCAGATACCTAAAGTAATGACTGTAAGAAACATTCAAGAGGAGGCCCAGCGTGGTGTCTTATGTCCATGATCCTAGTACTAAGGGAGGCCAAGGCAGGTGGATCACTTGAGGTCAGGAGTTTGAGACCAACCTGGCGAAGATGGTAAAGCCCTATCTCTACTAAAAATACAAAAGTTAGCTGAGTCGCAGCTGCTGGGGAGACTGAAGCAGGAGAATCGCTTGAACCCAGGAGGCAGAAGTTGCACTGAGCTGAGATAGCGACACTGCACTCCAGCCTGGGTGACAGAGCTAGACTCTGTCTCAAAAAGCAAACAAACAAAAAAAGAAACACTTAACACGGTGAAACCCGTCTCGACTAAAAATACAAAAATTAGCTTGGCATGGTGGCGGGCGCCCGTAGTCCCAGCTACTCGGGAGGCTGAGGCAGGAGAATCGCTTGAACCTCGGAGGTGGAGCTGCAGTGAGCAGAGATGGCGCCACCGCACTCCAGCCTGGGCGACAGAGCAAGACTCCGTCCCCCTCCAAAACAAAAAAAGAAAAACAAAGAGAGAGAGGGAAGTTTTGTGTGTGTGTGTGTGTGTGTGTGTGTGTGTGTGTGTGTGTGTGTGAGAGAGAGAGAGAGAGAGAGAGAGAGAGAGAGAGAGAGAGTGTGTGTGTCTGCACTGAACTGGGAAATGAGTTGGGAAAGAACTTCTGAGTTGTATACTTTTCCTTCTGGATATATTGCCCTGGATAGATTATCGTTTGCTCACATGGAACTGTGGAAGAGAGAAAATGGTGGAGCCAGCTTAGTGCCTTGAAGGCTTTTGAGGCAACAGAAGGGCAATTCCAGAGACTGGCCTGAGTGAGGAGCAAATAACAGCAGATAAAAAATGACTTGCTGCCCCCAAAGCATTTCCTTGTTTCCATACAACCTCGTGCCCCAAGTTATGCCAATATGTCAAGGAACAAAAGTCCTCTGAAGAGAGCAGTTTCAAAGTTAGAGGAATAAAAATATTCCCCGAGGAACAGGGTCAGCAGGAAAGAGGGCAATAAAAAGGACTGGGGAAGACCCTGGGCTCCCGGGCCTAGGGTTGATTACCCTCATAAACCTATGAAGAGTGCAGAAGCTGTGTATGAGCTTTGCATAGTTCAGCTAAGACTGATAATTTTTTTTTTTTTTTTTGGAGATGGAGTTTTGCTCTTGTTGCCCAGGCTGGGGTGCAAAGGCTCAATCTCGGCCCACCGCAAACCTTTGCCTCCCAGGTTCAAGCTATTCTCCTGCCTCAGCCTCCCGAGTAGCTGGGATTACAGGCATGCACCGCTATGACCAGCTAATTTTGTATTTTTAGTAGAGACAGGGTTTCTCCATGTTTGTCAGGCTGGTCTCAAACTCCCGACCTCAGGTGATCCGCCCGCCTCGGCCTCCCAAAATGCTGGGATTATGGGTGTGAGCCACCGTGCCCGGCCTGATAGTTCTTTTAGGGGAAAATAAGCTGCCATTGGCAGCAATAGCCAGATAGCCGAGAAGTACAACATGCATAAAAAGAGAACTAGGCTGTCTATAATAGGTAGATCAGAATTAATGAAACATACAGAGAATTTTGGTTGTATGAAACAGGAAGGAGCAGTTATAATGAAAAGTCAAATGGAAAAATGAGTATAAAAATTATAACAATTAAAATCAAGAATTTCAGTGAGGGATAAATAGCGTGGAGGTTATAGGCAAAGAATAAACTAGTAAACTGTAAAACAAGTCTGAGAATATTTTGCAGAAGACACAGAGAATGAATAAAAAATAAAAAAAATAAAAAAGAAAAAGTAATGGTAAGAAGGATAAATAAGAAGTGCTAGTAGAGCCATGGTGTGGTCTCAAAAAGATAGAAAAAAAGTATAATAGAGGTGAGGAAACAAAAAATAATAACCAAAGATTTTCCATAATTAAATAAAGATGAATGTCTTAATCTATTTTCTGTTGCCTATAACAGAACACCTGAAACTGGGTAATATATAAAGAAAAGACATATGCACATGAATGTTCATTGCAGCACTATTCACAACAGCAAAGACGTGGAATCAACCTAAATATTCATCAATGACAGATTGGAAAAAAAAATTGGTACATATACACTATGGAATACTATGCAGCCACAAAAAAAGAATGAGATCATGTGTTTTGTGGAAACACAGATGGAGCTGGAGGCTATTATCCTTAGCAAACTAACGCAGGAACAGAAAACCAAATACTGCATGTTCTCATTTATAAGAAGGAGCTAAATAATGAGAACTCATGAACATAAAGAAGAGAACAACAGACACTGGGGTCTACTTGAGAGTGGAGGGTGGGAGGAGGGAGAGGACCAGAAAAAATAACTTTTGGATACTAGGCTTAATACCTGGGTGATGAAATAATCTGTACAACAACCCAATGTGACACAAGTTTACCTATATAATAAACTTGAATATTTACCTGTGAACTTAAAATAAAAGTTAAAAAATAAAAAGAAAATAAACATATTTCTTACAATCCTGGAGCCTCATAAGTCCAAGGGCATGGCTTGGTGTCTGATAAGAGCCGTCTTCCTTGTGGGGACTCTGTACAGAGTCCTGAGGCAGTGCAGGACATCCCATGACAAAGGGGCTGAATATTGTACTTGGTTGCTCAGGTTTCTCTTCCTCTCCTTATAAAGTCACAAGTTTCACTCCCATGATAACCTATTAATCCATTAATCCTTAAACTGTTAATCCACAAGTGGATTAATCCATTCATGAAGGCAGAGCTCTTATGATCCTCTTAAAGATTCCACCTTTCAATATTGCCACATTGGGGATTAGGCCAACAGATGAAATCTGAGGAACACGTTTGCTCCATAACAGTGAGTAATAGTGACATGAAAGAGTTTATGGGGTACCAAATAGGATAAATAAGAAAAATCTCACACCTAGAGGTGGGAAATTTAAGAATATCAAAGAGAAAATCCTGAAAGCTTCCAGATATAAAGAGGTGATTCACAAAATTAAATAAATCAGATTGAAATTAAACTTCTCATTAGCAATACTGGAGGCAAAAAGACAATGGAGTAATAATGCCGACATGTTAAAGGAAAATAACTTTAAATTATAGTGTTTTATATTTTCTAGCAGCTCCATTTATTGAGTACCTGCTACATTCTAACCACTTTGCATGCATCAACAATTGCCCTGGCAATGCTGCAAAGTAGATATTAGCATTCTTTCATTACAAATGAGAAAAGTGAGGCTCACAATGTTAAGCAACTTGTTCAAGGTAATACAGACAGTGGTAGAATGGGGACGAAAACCCAGATCTCTAATTCCAAAATCTGTTTAAAGTATAATTTTACGTTAGGTTAAATGATCTTTTCAATGGAGGATCCCAATAAAGATATTTTTGGTAATGACATCGTCTTAGAGTGTTGACACATAGAAACCGTATTTGAAAATTTTCTTGGAAGAAGTGCCCAGGAGGAAGAGAAATAAATCCAAGAGAATGCTTTAATTGATACATGAAGTACAGTTTATAAATAATGTAGAAATCTTATTATGATCCAAACAAGAAAAGTCTCCTCATAAAGAAACAGAAATGTATTATTATATTTCAGAGCTAAACTATAGATACCAACGTGGCCACAGATGGGAGGTAGGGTACAGCAACCACAGGGAGAGCATTATGAATTGAATATTTGTGTTCCCCATCCCCTTAAATTTGTTTGTTGAAAATTAATCCTCAGTGTGATGGTGTTTGGAGGAGGGGCTCTGGAGAGGTAATTAGTTTGTAAGGATAGAGCACTCAAGAATGGGATTAGTGCCTTTATAAGAAGAGGCCAGGCCAGGCGTGGTGGCTCACGCCGGTAATCCCAGCACTTTGGGAGGCTGAGGCAGGTGGATCACCTGAGGTCAGGAATTCAAGATCAGCCTGGCCAACATGTTAAACCTATACATAAAGTGTATTATTGGATATAAAGTTTTATAGATGTCATATATTATTTATATACTATAAATCTATATATCAACATAGATTTATTCAATTGCAGGAAATATACACTTTTTTTTTTGGCGACAGTCTCACTGTTGCCTAGGTTGTAGTGCAGTGGTGCTCTCTCAGCTCACTGCACCCTCCACCTCCTGAGTTCAAGCGATTCTCATGCTTCAGTCTCCCGAGTATCTGGGATTTCAGGCGTGCACCACTACACCCAGCTAGTTTTTGTATTTTTAGTAGAGACCAGGATTCAACATGTTGGCCAGGCTGGTCTCGAACTCCTGACCTCAGGTGATTCGCCCACCTAAGCCTTCCAAAGTGCTAGGATTACAGGTGTGAGCCACTGTGCCTGGCTTAGGAAATATACATTTTTAAAAAGAATGCAAGAAACATACACAAAAACTGTGACTCGTAAAGGAAGTTCTAATAAATTCTAAAGAATCGAGATCATGCTGACCATATCTTCAGTCTGCCAGTCAATAATAAAATGATAACTTTAAAATATCCTAAAGCTGGGCCAGGTGTGATGGCTCACACCTGTAATCCTAGCACTTTGAGAGGTAGAGATGGGAGGATCACTTGAGCCCAGGAGTTCAAGACCAGCCTGGACAACATAGAGAGACTCCATCTCTTTTAAAAAAAAAATCACCTAAATCTAGAAACCAATATTGCTGTAAAAACCATTATAGTAAATATAAAATATTAAGTACATTGAAAAAGAATTGGAGAATAGTGAAAAATTACATGAGATAATGTGTGTAACAGTTAAAGTACTTGTACTTTTTTATACTGAGCTAAACACTCAGTTCAAGAAGTTCAAAAGATACTAATAGAAAAGGCCTAAAGGAATAAGAGAGAATAAAATAAAAAGCATAATGACAGAAATCAATGAAATAGATGAAAGGAAATAGAGATTAATAGAACTCAAAGTTGTTCTATGAAAAGACTGATAAGGTACGTAAGTCTTTGGCAAGACTAATCAAGAAAATTAAAGTCAAACTGCAAATAAATAAAGTAATAAAAATGAAGACATTGTTCTAGATATGGGATTTAAAATATATGAGCAACTATATGCCAATAAATTCGATGACAGTGTAGATACATTTCTGGAAAAATATAAAATGACATAAATGAAGAAGAAGAAGAAAAAGTAAATAACTGGAAAATTGAAATTGAAACATGTATCTTCTCTCTCAAAATCTTTTGGCTCAATTTTTCAGATAAGTTTATCAAAATTTTAAGTGTCTGATAATCTCTCTCTTATTGTTCCATAACAGAAAACAATTTAGAGCTGCCATGCTTCCTTTACACAACTAGAATAACCTTAATTTCAAAACTGCATAGTGAAGTACTCTCACTCACTACATATATAGATATGTTGTGTGTGTATATGTGTGTGTGTATATGTGTGTGTATATACATGTGTGTGTATGTATGTGTGTGTATGTGTGTATATATGTATACATACACACAGTGTGTATGTGTGAATATATATACATACGCAGTTATATATATGTGTACATGTGTATATGTATATGTGTATATATATACACACACCCATTTAGTGTATGCAGATAGACGTAAAAATCCTAAATAATATACTAGCTAGTTGAATCTAATGATTCATTATTAATATTTTATCACAGGAATGCCAGAATGATTTAACAATGGAAAAACAATCAGTATAATTTACCAGATGTATGAAACAAAGAAGAAAAATTTTAATTGATGCAGAGAAAGCATTTAACTATGTTCAGTATCAATATATAATTTTTAGAAATCTTATAAACCAGTAATGGAAGATATTTTCTTAGCTTTATGAATAATACATACTGAAAAACTTTAATAATATTATATATAGTGGAGAAAATTTAGCTACGTGTCCATTAAGGTCAAGAACAAGACAAAGATAACCAGTATCACTACAACTGTGTAACATGTTTTTGGAAGTCATGTTTAATGTGGTAAGACAAGACAAATGTACACTATATAAGATTTGAAAGGAAATTATTATTATTTGCATATGATATGATGATCTTCATAGAAATCCAGTATGACTAACAAAAAATGCTACTAGAAATAATGCTAATATAACAGTTCAGCAAATTTATCAGATAAAAGATTTAAGGGAAAATCAGTAGTGTTTCTCTACATTAGCAAAAATCAACTAAAAATGTTATAGAATATAAAATAACATACACATCACAACAAAGTCTATACTATATCTAGGAATCAAACTCTTAAGAATGCATAATAATTTAGTATAGATAATTTTGTAATCTTATTAAAGACATGGAACAATATTTCATAATTGGTGGATGAGAGAATTCAAAGTAAAGGTGTCAATTCTCCCCCAGTTAATCGGCAAACTTAATGCTGGACTCCAACTGAATTTTTGAGAAACTTGTGAAACACATTCTAAGATATATAATAAAGTTAAAAAATGGCTACATCAAATTTGAAAAAGAACAAAATGAAGATTCCTGTCCTACATAAGACTTGAGAAATACTAGAAGAAAGATAAAAGGGGTTCAATAGGTGTAAAGACTAAAAAGAAAGTTGCTTGAAAAAGATGAGAAGTCTAAAACATGACAGTTAGGTAATGCAATGTCAGGTAAAAATCAATGAGGGAGGAAAGGAGTATCTTAAATCCAAAGTAGCATAAGAGTGCCTAAATGCTCCAAGTTTTAAAGAACTTACATAAGTGAAAAAACAAGAAACAGAAAAATAATGTTGGCTGGCATGAACCTAGGAGAAGAAACAGAATAGCCTGTCACTCAATGTGGTGACATCCTCTTCCTGAAGAGCTTTTTAGTTTGGGAGGAATGCTGGACTACATTACTTTAGTGTCAGTCAGAATACCAGCAGCAGTAGATGGTATGCTCAACTAGATAAAGGAGAAGGGATTAATAAGGAAACTCTCGCAACCATTTAGGAAAGGAGCAGGAAAGGTATAGGCCCCCAAAGTTAGTAACAGTAGCAGGTTGTTATTATTCCCAGGTCTGGAGAGGCAAGAGATGGAATGAACACTAAGCCCAGAGGGACGTGGTATGGAAAAGACTGCGTGGCAGGAAATGTGGCCTTTTCTAAAGGGACAAATAGCACATGACCCAGCAATGAGGAATCCAGGAAAATCAACACCCCATTTCATTTTCCTCCCTTCCTCTTATCTCCTGCTGGTGACTCCCATTGACCAAATCACACTGGAAGCTAGAAGGCAGGGAAATCTGTGGATGTAGCTTGGAGTGTCAGCCTCATGGGGAGCAGATAAGGATGGCAGATAGATCTGGAGGGAAAAAATGGAAGATATGTCCCCTTCAACTCAGAGGTTCCACTACTTCATGATGCTATTTAGTATCACCCATTCTCAACCTGGCAAAGCAGATCAGGCCATGCTAAACACGAAGCTGCAACAGCTTTATAGCTGTAATTACTACCTAATTTCCCTTTTCAACATGGACATACCTTATTTTCTTTCACTCTCCTGTCTCTAATCTTCACTGCTTTGACTTTATCAGAGAGCTATTCTCCCTGATCTATTTGCATGAAGATTCTTCCTCCTGGCTCAGATTTTGGTAGAGCTGCACTCTGCTAATGGATCCCTCTTAGCCCAACGTTCACGTTTTAGAACTTCTCATTTCTTTCAAACAATTTTCCCTTTAGTGCTTATGCCCATTGAATCACATTTATCATTCTTCTGACATTTCTCAAATCTGCTTTTCTCAAGTATGCTGTACTGAAAAAGGAAAAAGCAGCTTCTGACAGCTAGGAATTGACCTGGCACTCTCAACTAGGCCACAGTGTTCTCTTGTAAAATGTAAACAATCCTACAGAACAGTAACATTAGACACCTCTACTCTGTGGCCGTGATGGATCAAGCCAAAAATAAGACCACTCCACAATCACGTCCAAACATAGCAAAAACATGAACATTTTCCAAAGTCACAAAAATGCCCAAACATCTCTTAATTCTGGCTAGTATGAGTGACAACTGCTTCTTTCTGAATCACAACTTTAGACTCACTTTGTTCTTTTCATCTTATAGGTTCAGATTATTAAGGTACCCAGTCGCAAGAGTTACCTTTACATACTGAGAGAATTGAATTCAGAGAAAAGCCTCACTTCCTTGAATCCTCCCCAAAGCACCGAAGACAAGCTCAAATTCTATAACACACTCAAACACCTTCTTACTGAGATGCCCCACAGTCCTCTATGGTGTGTGTGTTCTCCTACATTGTAATATGTCAATAAACTCAACTTTGTTTACCCTCAAGTGTGTTTCTGGTGGTCTGAGGGTAGAATGGTAGCCAACCTGAATAGAGATGACCTTAGGCCTATTCTACCCAGAAAGGATAATCCAAAAAGATAGACCATAGACAGTACATATCTGACTATTCCTAGTATTCATTCTTTTTTATTTTCTGGATTCCAAGAAGACATATCATTTTCCTATAATATTTCCATTATTAATTCACGGATGGGAATTAAGCCTAGAAAGATGTTCCCTTTATTGCATCCTTAACATGTGAGTGAAAATCCTTCTAAGTGATAAAGTGGCAAGATTAAGCTCAAACAATCAATGTTGTAGAACTTAGGCTGCTAATGTTTTCAGCTTTGTGTAAGGGGACCCTTTCCAAAGCTTTTCTCTCTTTACTAACCCTTCCCCAAAGGTTCCTATTCCCTAGCTTTCAACCCTCCTTGACATCTCCCAATAAGTGTGCTGTACTGAGGGAGACTTGTGTTTACGAGGTATTTACAGCCAAAACTCTGTATTAAACACCAAAAGAAGAAAAAGGTAAAGGAAGGTTGGGATGTGGGTAGAGGTGAGGGCTGAAAGGTGATAATGAGGTCAATAGCCTCATGCTGAACTTCATACACAGAGCTAGTCATCTCTGTGCTTTACCACAAGGAAATTTGTTTAATTGGAACCTTATCCCATTGAGACTCCAAATCATCTTGCTAATCAGATGAATGTATCTGTTCCAATCAACTAATAGGAAGGTGCTGTACTTGTTTTAGGTAACATTCATTTTTACTAGGTTTGTTTGGTTTCAATGTCTGTACTATGTTTCTCACTTAATATCTCTAAAGGTAGAATTTTGGGCCAGGAATGGTGGCTCATGGCTGTAATCTCAACACTTTGGAAGGGTGAGGCAGAAGGATCACTCAAGGCCAGGAGTTCAAGACTAGCCTGGGCAACATGGCAAGACCCAATCCCTACTTCTAAAAAGGTAGAATTTTAGACCATGGGGGAGATTTGGAAAAATATCAAAAACATAAAGCTACCTTATCACCCCATAGTTAGGGCAGACCCAGATTATTGGCTACTTGAAGATATGGAGAAGGAATAGTGAAGAGAGGCAGCACTGACAACCCTCACCTCTGCTCTTATCCCCCAGTCTTGGCTTTCCTTAATTTCTCTTCAAACATTTATGCATGTTTACTCCAAGGGACCTCAGGTGTTTACCACTCACTCTACCCAAGAAAGTGCTGACAAGAGATGTGACCAAAGATATGATTAGTCCCTGGTGCCAAGCGATGGAGGTATCCATGTGTTCAGGAAATAAATAAAAACCTTTTGTTTTTGTTTGGTGTAATCTCTTGACCTTTCTCATTTCTCCATTCTTCAGTTCCTCTTTTTGGATTCTCCTTTCTGGGTAGAATAGGCCTAATGTCATCTCTACTCAGGTTGGCTATCACTGTACTTTAGCATCCCAGTCACCAAGAGATTAAGGGTAAATGCTGGTGTAGGATCTATGATAATATCTCCTTGTCTAGACCAGGGTTTGGATCCTGACCCATGAGCCAAATCTGGCCTAATATTTGTTTTTATAACTAATGTTTTATTGGAAAACAGTCATTGCCCTTCACTCACATATTGTTTATGACTGATTTTGTGCTACAACAGTAGAGTTGATTAATTGTGACAGAAATGGTACAGTCTGCAAAACCTTCGATGTTTACTATCTGGCCATGCTATGTTCTAAATGTTTGTTTCCCCCCAAGATTCCTATGTGAAAATCTTAATCCTCAAGGTGATGATATTAGGAGGTGTGGCCTTTGTGAGGTGATTAGGTCTTGGGGGCTGAGACCTCATGAATAGCATTAGTGCCCTGATAAAAGGGACCCCAGAGAGACCCCTCACCACTTCCACCATGTGACGACATAGCCACATGGTGGAAGGGGAAGGGGAGCACTGTCTATGAGGAAGTGGGCTCTCGCCAGACTCCAAATCTGTCAGCTCCTTGACCTTGGACTTCCCAGTCTCCAGAACTATGAGAAATAAACACAATGTTTGTTTTTTCTACATAATCCAGTTTGTGGTATTGTTTTTTCTAGCAGCATGAACAGATTAAGACAAGTCCTTTACAAAATAAGTTTTCTGACACCAAGTCTAAAACACCGTTTCATGAAGTAAAATGCGTTGAAGACACAGTAAAGATTATTACACAAAAATGAGTTCTATAGTTAAGTAAGTTTGGGAAATACTATGATCATAGAATTCAAACACATTTCTTAATTGTAAATCTTTGGTGCCTTGAATATATATAATCAATATATACTTATTTACATGAATTGATACAGACATTTACATAACTATATACATATACATAGTAACAATAGTAATTATTTAATAATTTAAATAAAGTAAACATATAAAGTATGATTTATGATTCTCTGAGAGATGGTAACAGTATTCAAAGTTTCCCAAAGGCACTTGCCCATATGATCCTTTTTGATATGGATTATTCTATAAGACTAGTGATCCATAGAATACACTTTAGCAAATATT
This sequence comes from Macaca mulatta, assembly GCF_049350105.2. Taxonomy (NCBI): domain Eukaryota; kingdom Metazoa; phylum Chordata; class Mammalia; order Primates; family Cercopithecidae; genus Macaca; species Macaca mulatta. Next base: position 25,133,440 of record NC_133416.1, read on the forward strand.
AATCTAGATTGCTTAGACTTCTTGTCATCAAAGAAAAAGTATTCCTCTTTGCTTACATGAGGTCACCAGGATCAAGGTTTCCATGCACTTGTTTAGGACTGAATCCCTAGCTAGTAATGAATAAGTAATATATTTTCCTGATTTCCTCTATGTATGCTTTTTTTTCCCTCGGATGTAGTAGGTGTGGCTGTGGATGCTATAGTGTTAAATACGGGTCTCCTGAATTGTTCCCAGGTTCTCCTTTACAGCAGAAAAGACCCCGGGTCTGGCCTCAGCTTAAACATGAGTTTCTCTAGGGAGATTCTTCACAACACCCTCTCCTCCACAGCTCAGACTAGCTAGTGACTATTCCAGAATATTATATTATAGCACTTTTTATACTTTAGCTAGTTACTTTTCTTGTTTTCTTCACTCATCTATGAACTCTATGATGGCTAAAACCCTACTTTTTGCACTATACATTGTGTACTTATTAAATGGCTATTGAGTGGTTGTTGATTATACCTCTGCAGGCCAGTTGGCCCCTGAGATCCTCCTGCAAATTTTTTTTTTTTTTTTTGAGACAGAGTCTTGCTCTTGTCATGCAGGCTGGAGTGCAATGGCACAATCTTGGCTCACTGCAATCTTCGCCTCCCAGGTTCAAATGATTCTTTTGCCTCAGCCTCCTGAGTAGCTAGGATTATAGGCACCTGCCACCATGTCCAGCTAATTTTTCTATGCAATTTACTTTTCTCCTGTATGTTCCAGCGCCCAGGCCTAGGCTAATGCTTTTTTTTTTTTTTTTTTACTTTGAAATCTTATCTTACAGCCTCTTCGGGGTTCTGGGTCCTGCTTTAGAACCTCAGGAAGGTAATAAGTGTAATAAGGCTATTGCTGTTTTTGCTATGTATGGACTTCTTTCCTCCCTCCCAGTGGCTACAACTGAAATAGATAGATGGTCTTACATGAGAAATGGTTGCAGTTGAAACTTCCAAATATCAATGGTCTTTTGGAATCCATGTCTCTGTGCTGGGACCTTGCTACCATCTGTTGCAACCCTTGTGCTGACAGTTTCCTAAATCAAGACGGAATTTGCCACTCTTTCTGGACATTTGCCTTGCTTGACTGCTGGAGCCCCTGCTGTTGGCTGGGTTCGTGTCTTGGCCCTGGTAGGTTGGTGTTGTACAAAGTCCTGGCTTTTTGACTCTCCTATTTTACTCAAGAAACCACTGTTTGTCCATCTGTAGTTTACCCCTAAAAGGATTCACTTTCTAAATTTCTTGCTGCTACCTCAATAGAATTTTCTTTACTGCTCACTCCTCAAGGTCATGACTCTGAGGATCAGCTACTGTTATTTACTATTATTATTCACGTAATTCTTATGAATTCAGTAAAAGCAAGTTTTTAAAAAATCCTGCTTTATCATTAAGAAATTGAATCACAAAGATGCAGTCTTGGGTTAGAAACACAGAGAGACTGTAATTTCAGAAACAAATGAACAGGGAGCCTGAGAAGGGTTAGATTAGAGGCTGGGAGGGATTAGATTAACTTTTATTTTCCATGAAATAGCTGTAAAACAAACAAGTGAAGTGTAGAATTAGAGAAAAATTGGAGTCCTTCAATTAAACTGTGTGTTATTGAAAAAGAATAAAGGAAGAGGGGTACTATCGTGAATGACTTTATTGTTAGACATTCTGCTAAATGTTTAATATGTATCTTCTTTTTTCCTGTATAAACTCAACCAATGTCATCATGGAGTCCAACTTAAAGATACTATCTTCTTTATAACTTGTCATACAAATTTTTTCTGAGTTTTTTTTTCTTCTTTTTTAGGAAGTATAATTCAGGCAAATAAGAATGTAGACTTAGGAATGTATATTAGAAGTCCGTGGTACTTTATCTGAACTCAAAGAGCTTATTCTTAATTCTTACCAGGAGTCGAGACTACATAATAAAACAAACAAAAAAATTTATAAAACTGTAAAAGGCTAGATCAAGGTCAACAGTCCTATATTAAGTCCTACTGCTGCCCCCAGTCTCAGTCACTATTATGGTGCCAGAACTATTTAGAAGACCAAGAAAGAACTACATGTTTTAATTAAATAACACATGGCAGAAAGCACAAGATACCAGCTTGGGTTTATCAGGCAGAACAGGAGCTATCCTTGTGCTAAACAGACAGGCACCAAGGAAAAGAGAGAACCCGAGAGACAAGTCTAAAAAAGCTTGGGAGCTATTTAATACAAGATCCTAGGACAAAATCTAACGCTCCCCGTCGACGCGAGGGGAGCCACATTTAAGGAAGGCAGCCTGGTGTAGAATAACGATGGAGTAAAGTAAATGACACGGAACTATGACAAATTCAAAACCCAACTGGAAAATTAGGAAAGAGAATGAAGTGTCCTGTCTAATGACACCCTGACAATTACCCTCGAGCAGTGGGGCATGTCCTGCCGCATTTACCTATCCTGGTGCTCGTGAGCTTTGGTGTGTGGGTTTTCTGTTTGAACAAAGAGGCTTTGTGGCCCATTTTCCATCTCTGTGTCTCTGTCACACATGGGGCTTAGAAGGGCTGGCTTCTGCTGCTTGTTAAAAGGAGTTCAGGAGAACACGCAGTGTCAGGCCTGGAGGTCAGCCGTATTCAGATCTTTTTAAATGAAGACAGGGTTAAAAAAAAAAAAAAATGGAGATGGCTAATGCTAAAAGCCATTTATGAAATTCTACAAGTAAAAAAACCCCCGAAAAAGAAACTGACTTCTAGACCTAGACGAGGTGTCAAAATTGAAGATTATTTTATCCTCCTGTATACAAAATCGCAGAGAAAAACAAAGCAGCAGGAGGTCCAAGCATATCAATCAAAGAGGAGACAGCACATTCTAGACTGGGAATATAATTAAGTAGAAGATATAAAAATAGGATTTCCCAACCTGGCAAGTGGAAATATAAACCAACTGGCAGAGGAAGGGTGGAGAGGATAATCCTACCCTTTTGGAATAACTATAGAAAAATATGAGGAAACAGAAAATGGAAATCGGTGAAGGAGTGAAGAAAGGGGAGGCGGATGAAGAAACCTATTAAGTGTGCGGAAGTGATGAGTTTGCCAAGACCTGATTTTAGCCTCTAGCTAACAAATTTAGGGGTGAAGATACTGACTTTTTTGTGTGTGTGTGTGAAAGATTCATAAGTGATCATCTTCAGAGTTTACTGATATAAATTTAGCCGCTAATCAAATTAGCCCCTTTGCTCGACAGAGAATGAAATAGAATCATATCTTGAAAAAAATATTTTTTTTTCCTTCACCGTAACCATTAGTATGAAACGTTAGTCACTTTTAATGTAAACTGCGGGAATCAGCAACACATACTCTGCCTGCTTTCACCGAGACCTGTGTTCCACACTGCGGTTTGTTCTATTAATGGTATTGAATGCACTTTACTCCCCACTCCCTTATATTAATTGCATTAAAAAATAAGTAAGTACAGATATATGCATTGTGTTCCATAAAAGAGGCTGCGATGAAACGAAAAAGCTGTTTAATAAAATATAATAAAAGTATTTCACATTCATTTCTCCCACGTAATAAGTGGAATTATAGTAGGAGGAGGAGACCTCTCACAGCTGGGCAAGCCCTAAGAATCCTTCCCTTATTCTCGACTTAAAAGCTATCAATTTAGACCTGTCCTATGTATTGCCCTGTGAATTGAACAAGCCTTTTCAGTCTTTAATTAAGGGTGAAAAACTCTTTGAACATCACAGCATTCATCTGTTCATGTGTGGAAAGCCTGGTGTAACAAAAGAATTTAATCAAACTACAAGCCTAATAAAGACTACATTGCCTGAACTAAATGATGTTATTGCAGTAGCGGCTCATAGTTTTACATTTAAAAAAGCGGGTCAGAGTGTTCATTCATCTTGATTAGCAATGCCAACCTAATTACTTCTGGAGGAAACAGTAATTAGCTGGAGTCTCACCTCATTAATCATGACATTCTTGTAGCAGACTATTTTTATCTGATAAATGGCTTGGATTGGAACAAGGTGTATATTTGAATTCTAGTTAATTGTACACAGCTTGCTGCATAACATTTCACATTTTTATCATTTAACTACTTCCTTTCTGTGAACCTCTTGAGCTTTTTTGGTTACTTGGATTCTTACAGTGAAAAAAATCTGACTTAATAAGAAGATCAGTTGTTCTTGTTAGTTAACATATCAGAAATGGAGTCTCGAGGAATTGGAGGAAAGGAAGAAAGATCTCCACGTGTAGATGAAGTCACTCAAATTACTGTGGGACAGGTACTTATAAGGTTTCTGCAGGGAATTCAAAATGAATGATAGCGTTGTATAACTTGGCACAGTTACATCCATGTGATCAATAACAATCATGGACAACAAGCGATATTATGTTTTAGGCAGGATATCTTAATAAATTCAGTCAGATTCTCAGTGTTCCTAAACCAGTGCCCAAGTATGGACCATGTTTAAAAAGACACAGTGATTGGATTCTACAGTCTGTACTCAGCTATGGCTAGGGCCACTCTTTTCTGGAGTCACATGACTCTGACCATTTCTTATTTGTTCTTCTCAGTTTTGTATTTTCCAGCATTAAAACACCTAGTTAATCTGTATAGCATATGTGTTGCTTTCCTCTGGTTCCTCTCCAACACATGGGTCTTCCGGTGGAGCCCAAGATGACCACCATTGAGTACAGAAAGAATTCTTGAATTACTCCTTATAGAAATGTAGAATGCTTGCCTGCTGCTAACAGTGATATCAGGGTAGGTCAGCAGGGATTGCATGGTGGCCTTAGTTACCTGGGCCCAAAGTCAGCTCTTCAGTCGGTATAAGAAGAGAAGATCCATCTCTTAGGAGCTGACTCACATTAACCAACTTTAGGAAGACTGATGTCTAAAATAATGCCAGGTTTTCAGATTTCAATGAAAAATGACCTCAGATGTATGGATCAATATGGATTTTCTCTGTTGTCAAATTAGACAGAAAGCAAAATAATACTCAGCCAATTTAATTATATATAATATGAAATTATGCTTATAAGGACCAGAATGTTTATCATGTGCTTCATCAACATAGCATTATGTCTCTGTAGGTATATCTACATAGGAAGGCAGCTCATAATCTGAAGGTTGCTTATTGATTGAATAAATAGAATGAGAAGAGTTAGATGAATTGCATGTTTAATGGAATCAGCCTGACATAATAAGATGTATCCGTCTTTCCATTAGAGTTGGCCTTACCTACAAGGCTAGCATGTTCAAAATCCATTAGCCTTATCTCCTCTCTCGGACAACACTAGGATGAACTGCCAGCCTTTGCCTCAATAATTCTTCCATTAATATTTTCTAGACTTCCATCTTGGATTAGCAATCCTTTTGCTTAATTTGTTCTTTATTTGGATGAGTTAAAAACAATTAATATATTTATATTTGGTCTTGCTGTCCCAGGAACCCTTCTGCCTCCTTCAGGTGACTTTGCATATCTGTGCATGATGTCTTCATTGGGTGGTTTTATTTTTCCTTTTTCCAAGTTTTCTGGGGACCTCACTGAAGCTAAGAACACAAGGCCTCTCTACTTATAAAAAAAGTTGTTCCTAAGTCCATTTGCACATAAATCAGAATGACACAATACCACATGAAAAGTATAACACAGGCTTTAGGAATAGCTTTATAATGAACAGAAAGGCCATAGTAATATTCTTGAGAGGGGCTTAAACTTGCATTTTTCTCAGCACCTTCTCACAAAATATGTTTGAAGATTTGAAAGAAGGCATGCAATTCTCCCTATTGGTAGGCAGTCTATCAGACACTTTTTCTCAAAATAGATGGTTTTGTCTCCACTGCAAATCTATTGAGGCTGTAAAAGCTTCCTCTCTGACTCTCCGTAAGCATCATGGGGGACCTCCTTAGTGCTTCTGGTGAAATTGCTACCACATTTCCACTCCACAGGAAATTGGACTGATTCAAAGGAGGCCTTGACCAACAGATTCATTCATGGTTTGTAACAAAGGTCTAATCTGCAGCACGCTTACCACACTTAACATTTAAATTCTCCAATAACCAATCTTGATGAATTGGGTTGCCTGACGCTAAGCTTTGATGCTCCTCTTCTGGCCATGTCCTCAAAATTTCCTGCCTGTTTTCTGTATCCAAACCTGTCCTCATCTGCTGCTAATGTCTGTTAATCAAATAGATCTGGCATTTTTCAAATGTCACATGATTTGCTCTTTTACCTAAATAATTTTTCTTATGGCCCAATGGTTCATCTCACCTGTTAATACTTCATCATCTTTCCACTACTTTGACTTTTAAAAATAATTTTCTGTGTTCCCCTCCATCATAATCATATACTTTTTAGAACTATACTTTAAAGTTGTTGCTTTTTGACTGGAAATGATAGGGCTAATAATAGCTGTATGACTACAAAATGTCTCAATACCAGACACAGACACAACAAACAGGTGTGCTCTGAGAAAAAATAACTGTGTGTGGCCACCTACGTCATCTCTTGGTAACATAGTGGATTTCTTTTCTTATTTGAAGTGGAATGTTGTTTTTTACTTTTCTCTGAAAATTCATAAATGTACAGGTTAAAAGTTGTGGATTTTATATTCTGAAAAAACTGGTTGATGACAAATTTTTGTTATTGTTGTGAATTTGTTTAATATTATAAGCAGTACAAATAGTTACTAATTCTTTTTAATGTTTACCAGGGTCCAGGTGCTATTCTAAGTGCTTTACATCGATTAATACATTTAATTTCCACAACAACTCTACGAGGGTTTTTAATTCCCATTTTACAGATAAGAAAATTAAGTAAATTACTCAAAGTCACCCAGAGAGTAACAGCAGAGCTGAGATTTGAACCCTAATGTGTTGGCTCCAGAGACTATACTTAATCACAGTGTTATGTCACTTCTCCTGTAACTGGCCCTTTGTCACAATATCTGAAAACACAGAAATCTCCAAAAAAAGAAAATAATGTTGAATGACAATCCCACTATTCAGATAAACGACATGATTAATCTTCATATTTTGAAACATGCATCTTCAAATTTTTTTTTCAGAACGAATTTGCTTTGTGTTTCACTCAGAAAATATTGGGAGTATTGTTAAATGTGTGTAAATGTATTGACTGCATCATTTTTAGGGATTATATTGCATTTTGGCATTTTTAGCTTTCATATTTTACTGAAACAATTTGCTTCTCATTATAAGCAATGACACAATGCATGATGTTATGGAGAATCCTCTGTTCACAGTTATTTTCTTTTTTCTTTAGGAGAATTTCCAGTAATGGAATTACTGGATTGAAGAAGAAACTGGTTATTTTTAAGGCTTCTTATACCTATTGCCAAACTCCTTTCCAGAAATGCTATATCAGTTTATACTCCCACCATCAGCATAGGAGATACTGCTTTTCTGTACCCTGCAAATCTCGGGGTCCTAGCATTCTTTATCTTTTTCTTTTTTAATATGTGCCCCATTTTGAATTTGTGTTTTTTATATTTTTTTGCTTAGGGATATGACCCTTTGGTTGTGTTTACTGTGGTTACTTTACTTTTCTATTTCTCAGATTTCCCACTGTAGAAATGAGGATAATAATAGTAGGTACATTAGGGTTGTTGTGGGAGTAAAAGTTTACCACCGTATCTACTTCATAGAGAAGTGCCTGCTGCAGAGTGCTTGCTATCATTATTATTAGTATTATTATTCATTACTTTTGTTATTATGGCTTTTCTTATTTTTATGTGTTATATAATTCAGCTTTTCTTGGCTATTTTGAATTTTAATGCAGTTCTCCGTGGTATAGTCATCCCCTTAAGTTCAATCCACTTATTCTCTTTTATAGTTGACTGATCCATGATTTTTAAAATGAATTCATATGTGAATTTATTTGTGTACCCAAATAGGGAACCATTTTTTTTTTACATTTTAAGTCTAATGTTGAAATCAAATCTCTGCTGTTTAATTTAAAATTGTAACATTAGAGATAATCTTCTGCAAGGTCCAAGATCTATCATAAGGTAATGGACTTTTCCTCAAGCATCTGCTACCCTTTTTTTCCTCACTGTTGGGAAGATTCAGTACCTCTCCTAACCCATACATCCCCAGAGGCTCAGTTTTGTTTCACTTGCTGGGCTAGTTCTGGTGTTGGCAATAGATATGGCAGGTCAACAGCCTCAAACTCAAACTCTTTGATAGGGTTTAAGATCTGGTACCCTGACATAAAGCTGTGGCACCATCTTGCTTTTAGCGTGGCCTGGCTGCCCTCAGGCCAGAGACTAGGGCCAAGAGACTAAGATTTTAGACCCTATGTTTCCCTTGAGTTTTGTTCTAGTGTTCAGGTTCTGGATTTGGTTTTGACTTCTTCATTCTCTCTAAGAACTCTGGGCCATCAAGTGAGGACCACCATGCCTTTGTCTGTAGCCCAAACCGTAAATCTTAAGATTTTAAAAAAAAGTGCTAAAAACCATATAGTCCATTTCTCTCTGTTCCACGAAAGGGCCATATATTCAAAGTGGCTCACAAACACAGAAGGAACCAAGAAACCAAAGGATGCAGCAGATAAATCTGGTTTGGTCGTATAGGGTGATTTATTAGGGGAATTTATAGACAGAAGCATAGTCTTGGGTGGCTGTAAGACAGGTATATTTTTACACTGCAAACTCCCTGACCCCTGACTGAGAGCTTCCATCTTGGGGAAGAAGTATATGTGCTCTGGAAGGAATGTGGAGGTGGCTATAGCCTATGATGTATGCAACATCAAGTACTGTTTTGGAGAAAAGGCAAAACTTACAGTGAATAGGTGTTTCTATATAAAGAGTAATACATCAACTAGACATCTTGGAGACATTCCCGGACTTGGGGTCACATGGTGGATTAGCACTTAAAATAAAGTCACTCTTGTCCCTACACTCTCCCATATGAGTCCCCTGTACTATATTTCCATTAAGCATTTGTCACACTTCTTTTGGGACACACCAGCAACAGGCAATTCACAAATGTCAGTAGCAGCCCAGCTTTAAACAACTCTGTGTTCAGGCAAAGCCATACTTCCTGGAGCCTTCACTCAACCCAGTTCTGTTCTGTAGAAGTTTATTGCTCCTTCCACAGGACAATCCTCCAAATATGTGAAGACCACTATTGTGTCTTCTCAGTGCACCCTCTGTAGACAAAGTAGTCTTAGTTTCTGCCTCATTTCTTAACGCCTCATACACAATTTCATGCCCCTTTACCCTACTGGTGACCATCCTATCCTACTTGGTAGTGTGTCTTTGAAGCATGGCCCTTAAGGCAGAACACAATTAGTAGAGCAGATATAGCCTATTGCTTCCACTGTCCTGTATTCTGTAATTCGATTAATGTCTAAGAGCATATTAGGACTTTTTTTTTGTAGCTACATTGTGCTGTTGATTTATAATGAGATTTTTTTCCAGATCTGAAATTTCTGCACATACAGGTCACTGCTACTAACTTTTCTTCTCCCTCAACCTACCTTCATTTTGCATTTGTACCTCCCCCCAACCATCTGTAGAATTTTACATGTATTATTCAACTTAGAATCAACTCATGGTTGCATCCAGTTGAAATCTTTTTGGATTTTGATTCTATAAGGTGACATATTGATAACCACTTTCCATTTTATAGTATCCATAGTTTTGAAAATGGGCACCCATTTTTCAGACAAGTCAATGATGCTTTAAGGACAGAACCTTGCGTCACCCCATTGGAGACCTCTCTTCAAGTCAGAACTCTGTTATGGGTATGGTGGATCTAATATCAATATACTTTCTACTGTTGATTTTATTCAGCACATATTTCTTGTTCCAATAAAACATTTTCTAAATTTTATTTCAAGATGATATTAATAGATTTACCTAAGCAGAAATGGGGGCTATATTAGAAAAAGTTTGGGAGATGGTGCACACTATATTCTCTTCTTGAAGAGCTACAATGCATGTTATCATATACAGTGTATTACTCTTCGAAATACTGAAAATTATATTTTGTTTAACTCATATTTTCCAAATGTATTTGTGTACACTCCCTACATACCTATGAATATCCTATGGAAGTCTGTTCTTTGCAGATACCATTTTGGGAACTACTCCCTGCAAGGGTAAAATAAGAGAGCCTGTCAAATGCCTAACTGAAATTCAGACACATATGTCTTCAGCATTTTCCTTGTCTCCCGCTCTAGTAATTTTATCAAAAGAGAAAATGAGTTAGGTCTGGCTTGAATTGTTCATCCCACATCCATGCTGGCTCCATATTGATCTCATTTGATTTTCTCAATTCCTGCCTTGCCCACAATCAACACAGAATTTAAAAGACTTTAATTAATGAAATCCACCCTCTCCTACTTCTCATCTTTTAAGTATATTAACTCAACATTAGCTCGTCTCCACTTTCTAATGCCTTTCCTTTTCTCCAGTTTTCCTCAATGCAAAATTCTCATGGGTTCAGCCACTTCATTTTGTGATTTCTTTTGGAAGCCTGAGATGGAATTCACCTGGTCAGAAGCACTTTGCTTGTTTAATATAGTTGGCTGCCATTTTTTAGCATGATTCTGCCCCATCTTGGTCTTTAATACTACCTTAGAGGTTCATTCTTGCCTTTCAGGGCTTTTTGGCATTTCCCTTTACAGAAGATACACACAAAACAGGAACTGATACTTTCAGCAGCTCCAAACCACGTACCCTTCTTTGTATTTCTTTCATCTGCTTCAAACTGAAAAAAAAAAAGCCCTTTTTGTTGATTGTTAGCATTTTTGAAAGCTTTTTCTTATTCTTGTTTTTAGCCTACTAGACTGTTTTTCTTTTTTCAGTTCCATGACACTTGTCTGCGGCTCACCTACATTTGATTGCCATGTCTTTTTCTTTCTTTTCCTTAGTAGGATTGTTTGATATTGTGTTGTCAGAATTGTATTTCTGTGAGTTTTTCTTCCCTCTTGAGTCATCTCCCTTCTCAGAGTTTCTGTCTAAGGAATCCTACCCAACTAATCTTTAAAAATCTATTTTCTTAGAGCTCTGGTCTTCCCATCGCTGGCTGTAACATATTCTAAGATGAAAACAATTGCTTTCTTTCACAGGTCCTTATTCTCCACTCAGGTTTACTTCTTAAATGTAATTATATTCAGACTTTCCTTGTCTCTTTCACTACTTCTTCCTTCAGAGAGATCAAATGATTGGTGGCGCAAGTCAAGAATCAATTTTATCAACAGAAAATGGCATCGTATTTATGTTGGTAGAAGAAATTCCTCAGCAATTGTCCAGCAAGAATTTACTCTTGGCAGACAAGCTTATAGTTTATCTTACCATACAATGCTAGAAAGGTGTGAGTTGTGTAAAGGAAATGCAATTAAAGGAGGCACATAAATAAATAAAATTAATTAAAACTGGTTTGTTATGATAATTAGCTTTGTTGACAAAAGGGTATTTGGATATTAACAGGCCTTAGAATGCTTTGGGGCAGTATCTTCTTCTTCTTCTTCTTCTTCTTCTTCTTCTTTTTTTTTTTTTTTTTTTTTTACTGTAGCTCTTGAGGCCTTCTGTAAATATATTTAATGAATGAGTTTGTTTTACTACTTGATTTTTAAAAAACATTACACAGTCTTGGAAAACACAAGAATGAGTTTAATTTACAAAATATATTAATTCTTTTAGTTCTCCTTGTTGATGAAGCATTGAACAATGGTGGTTAATGACTTAGCCAATGAGAGGCATGGAGAATGTCTGATGTTACCAAGAACAAGTAAAAGGGCTCAGCCAAGAAATCGTAGGCCATAGGACCCTCCCTCCAGAGACATGGAATTTTGGCAATGGGGAGGGTTACCGAGAAAGTGTTATGGTTTAATACAATTCTAACTCCCACATAAACAAGATAGGCTAATGTTTTCCAAAATTCTGCCAACAAAAAATAGACTTTATTTTTTCTCTCATAGATTTCTTATTTTGAAACATTGTCTTAGAAACTGTTGTTAAAATGGTTTCCCATTATTTTGCGAGAGAGAGAGAGAGAGAGAAAGAAAGAGAAAGTGCCATTCGAAACTTCTGACCAGCATGAGAGAATTCATGATGGCTGACTCAGTTGATATATTTCTAATCAGAAACAATTAACTTTGATGTTTTATTTAACCTTTCAGCTTTATTATGAGTAAACTGATCATGAAGCTATTTATATTTATGAATTACTTAGAACGAGTTCATGGGCGCTCGAGGACCCTAACCTGGAAGAATTATATTTTCACTGTTCCCTGGGCACGCAGCTTTGTCTTGTGATACAGAGTATGTCCATCATCAGCGACTTTCGACAGTTTTAGTCAACACATGATAATGTAAGGGGAATTTGGAAAACCAAAAATAGACAATGAAGGAGCCTTAATTTTCCAAACAGTCCCTCATGGTGAAAGTATTGAAGAGGAGAAAACATAGAAAACACATTTAGTAAGTGGCAGAGGAAGGGGAAGGGGAAGCGGAAGGGAGGCAAGGAGCTGAGGAAGCCAGAGAGTGAGGCACTGAGTAACAGACTTGGTTCATCCGTCTTCTAGGACAGGCTCAGTGTGACTGGGGATCTTCCAGGAGGAATTGAGTTAGGTCCCTAATTGTGTATTTTTAAGTGTATGGGAGAGGAAAGCTTATATATCTGAAAAACGGAGCTATTTTATCCCAGGCTATCATTATTAACCAGATTTTTAAAGTAGTTGTTTTATTGGTGTGTAATTACCCAAGTTGTAGTTAATAACTGAATTTCTAGAAGTAATTGAGCTAGGAATAATGCAAGTATAGCTACCATTTATAAAGTATTCATACATGTGAGGCACATCACAAACATTTTTCTAGTCCTTACAGTCACAGGGTAAAGCAGTTTTATGTACAATTAAACACTAGGAAATGAAATTTTGGAACCTTCAGCAACTTGCCCTAACATCACACAGCAAAAAAGTTTAGAGTTTAAATTCAACCTCAGTTCTGTTTGCTTCAAGGCCCATCTTCTTTTCTTTCAATATTCTGTCTCTCTTTGTAACAGATAGCTGTGTAGCTCTGGCTCTTGGTAAGCCTTTTGTTTAAACTTAGGTGTGGTTTCCTCAATAAAACATTTTAAATCCCCAAGGATGTTTTTGAGGTCTTTTGATTTTGAAGTACCTAGAACTAGCTATTATCTCTAGCACTTTAAGAAAAATGCTGTTGCATTTATAAATTTCAATCTCAGAATTAAAATGTTCTTGGGTACACTTTAGAAAGGAATCTCAAAGGAATTTGACTTGAAAAGAAAAAGACAAGCAAGTGGTAAAAATAGATTTTTTTTTAAAGCCTACAGAAGAGCATCACAGTGTTAAGGGATTCCTGAGACAGAGCTCTGGAGGTTATCGGGGAGAAGTAGGCCAGCCTTTTTAAAATCATGTCTGAGTTTTCCACTAGACTGTGAGTTTTTGGGGGAGAGAGGCATGTCTTTTTAAAAAAAAAAAAACCCTGAATACCCAGGGCTTCACACAGGTGCGCAAACAGATTTAATGAATGCATCAAGCATTTACTAGATGTTTCTGATGTGATCAGTTCAAAAGTCAGTTGTCTTAAAGAATGGGGGTATAAAACTTTAAGATTCTTCTTTGCAGGAAATGAACAGGTTTTAGCTGCGAGAGTCAGTAGTCAGTAGTCATGTCAATTATGGGCAAGACCCCCAATTTATCTAGACTGACAGAAGATAGCAGATTCAGCATTTGTAATTTATGGGGATAATACCTAACGCAACTCATCCATCACAAGCACCCTGATGACACGATTTTCCTCTCTCCTCCGTATACACAGACACACCCCCAATTTCTGGTAACACATCACGGGTTGGAAAGACCCTTTTCTTCTACAAAGCTTCTCTACTCAGCAAAATGGCACAAAACTGTAAGGAATATCTCCTGGCCACATGTCAACAAAAATCATACCGGTAGCATAAAGCACATTCCTAAACAGGAATGCCATGCATTTTAAATAAGTTTTCTCATGCTTTGTTTTGTTTGATTTTTATTTTAAGTAATCCATTATTTGATTAACATGATTGAGGCCGTAAGAAGTTAGGCAGAACTAGAACCATGGACATGAAAGGGCCAGAGGTGCAGGTGAGGGGACAGAGTAGCACCTGCCTGAAGAATACACTTGAGAAATTGGCTACTTGCACAAACCTTGTTCTTACACGGTGTGGGGCTAAGATCTGCCAGAGGTAGCAGCTTACTTGTTTGGGGACTGACGCTCACAATAGCATGTTTATATAAAGTCTGCTGTGGCCAAATACTGAAGCGAAGAGTCAAGAGGAAATGACAATTTTTTTCCTTTACTAGACCCTGCGGTTAATGACAATACAATGAAGGCATTATATACAACATTTAACTTGTGTTTCCATCCCCATTTTGGAAAAATGTATTTCTCCGCCTCACACCTAAAGACCTGCAGCACGAGAGATAATTGACTATCCTAGAATGCATTTTGTGAAGTAGAAAATCCAACACATTGTTTTGGAGGAATATTATTTCTCACACAAGTCATTAAAATATTTCAGAGTCCTCTTTCTGCTTCTGGTAGCTGACATCCTAGGCTAGTGTTTCTCAAACTTTGGTATCAGAATCACCTGAGAAACTTGGTAAAAAAAAATACCCAGGCCCAGATCCTCTCCTACTTCCAGGGCCAGCTTCTTTGTCTTTTGGAGATGGCCTCTCTGTATTTTATTAGACTTCCAATTGATCCCGTTAATTCATCCAAGTTTGAGAGCCAGTGCTCTAGGCCACTGTGTGGGATTCCCTTCCGTCTCTTCGCTTTTGTGTGTGTGTGTGTGTGTGTGTGTGTGTGTGTTTGAACATTCCTTATTTCTGCACAATTTTGTTTTCTGTTTCTTAGTCCTAGGTTCTTCATTTTGTCTTTACATATTGACTCCAAATTCTGCTGACTCTTTTTAATCTGACCCCATCCTGACTCCCTTGGCATCTCCCATGTGCTTTCTGTTTTCATGACCCTTGAACTCTAGCTTCTTCCTGACTACCTTGCTCACCTGTTTCCTAAGACTCAAAGGACCTTGCACCTACTCCTTGTAAGGAGGGTGAGGTGAGGGGAGCATTCAGATATTCAGCACATTTATTTTATGCACTTGTGTTCTGTATTGACCCACAACAAATTCATGACTTTCTCTTGTTTTAAAACTATATCAAACAGGGTATTAATGAAATGGGAGAGTTCCCTGACCCCCCTCTCAGGACATGTGACAGGGGTGTGGCTCATCTGTTTGGCTGCCGTGCTCAAACCCCTTATGTGAGAGAAGACATGCAAACAGGCAGGTGCAGGAGGTGGGATGAGTGCTTTTGGGCTCTGGCCCCACAGTAGCATCTAGGGGTGGGTGCCTGTGACTCCCAAAGCCCCAGTGAACATGTTACAGTGCTCCTTTAGCTCTGCTGTCTGCAGACGGCTTAAGTGTTAACCAGCTCAGTGTCCTTTTGGTACCTGGATTCCTGTCCATTGTCCAGGAAGAAGCAGGTCACACGGACAAATTGAAGGAAGTAAATGCAGGGATTTTATTGCTGGATAGAGGTGGCTGTCAAAGGGATGGATGGGGAGCTGGAAAGGGGATGGAGTGGGAAGATGATCTTCCCCTGGAGTTTGGCCATCCCATGGCCAATCTCCCCTCTGACCATCCCCAGCCAAACTCCTCTCAACATTCAGACACTCCTTCTCTTCTCTCCCTCCCTGCTGTGTCACTCTTCTGCTCCTCTGCTCTTCTGTTTGCGGAGCCTAGGGTTTGGGGTTTACATGGGTACAGGATACGGGGGCATGGCAGGCCAAAAGGCAACATTTGGGTGCGAAAATAGGAATGCCTGTTCCCATGTAGGGCCATGGGTTTCCAGGCTTGAGGGTGGGGCCTTTGCCAGGCAACTGCCCTCTTCCACCCATTATTTCCCTGCCTCCTGACTATATCATTAACACAATACCTTAAAATACAATT
This sequence comes from Macaca mulatta, assembly GCF_049350105.2. Lineage (NCBI taxonomy): Eukaryota > Metazoa > Chordata > Mammalia > Primates > Cercopithecidae > Macaca > Macaca mulatta. The sequence continues at coordinate 25,149,417 of NC_133416.1, forward strand.
CTCCCTCTAATTTTAATAGAAATTCATTTATGAGTAAATCATTTACAAAATACTCAGTAGATTCATTATTAATTGATATAATGTGTCATAACTGGGTAAATTTCAAAAAAAGCAGGTGGGCAAATCCCCATAAAGGGGAGAGAGAAGCATATTTCTCCAAAGTGACTGCTCATGGCTCCTTTTTGTTGACTTTTTGGAAAGAGTGATACAGCCTTATATCCAGTCAATGAGTATTTATTGATTGCCCATATAATGCATAATAGATCATTGAGAATTTGAAGTTAAAAGAAAATGTTAGGCAGATGTAGGACTAACTTCCAAGTAACTAGGAGAACCTGTTGAAACAATGCTGAGAAAAGTGCCATCTAGGATTTATGTTTAGGAATCATAAATACTGTCATACGATGTTTGAAATATTCTTTTATCTGTAATAAATAATTATTCATCATAATGTAAAGTTTTAGATTTTCTTCTTTTACTGAGCTATCATACGCCCAGGAAGGTTCTTTAGCTGTGGTGTATTCAGAATACATTTCAGTGTCTATCCGGAATACATCTTTTGGCACATCCTCTGAGAAAACATCACTGCATACAGAAACGGAAGGAGCAAGAGTGAAGTTATTACGAGCTAAGTCAGGAGACATGAGGAGCTGGGCTTTTCCTTCGTGAAAAATTGGAAATCTTCACTTTGTCTTCATCTCTGTGCTTACAGTTTTAGCAGGGCCATAGAAGACAGGAAAAAGAAATCACCCTTCTTAGAAGATTTTGATTCAAAAATATTTCCTATGTCCACTGCTATGTCCCATATTCAAGGGATGTTTTGTTTTGTTTTGTTTTGTTTTCGAGACGGAATCTCACTCTGTTGCATAGGCTGGAGTGTCGTGGCACTATCTCAGCTCACTGCAACCTCCACCTCCCAGATTCAAGTGATTCTCCTGCCTTAGCCTCTCAAGTAGCTGGGATTACAGGTATGCGCCACCACGCCCAGCTAATTTTTGTATTTTTAGTAGAGATGGCATTTCACCATGTTGGCCAGGGTAGTCTAGAACTCCTGACCTCAAGTGATCTGCCTGCCTTGGCCTCCCAAAGTGCTGGAATTACAGGCATGAGCCACTACACCTAGCCTCAAGGGACATTTTAAATTTATATTTCTAAAGAAGAGAAGAGCAATTGTTGTAATAGTTGTTTACTCTTTTTGGCTACCTACAATCTTGACTGCCTTTCCAATATCTGGAAATTTCCCACATTATGAGGCAGAAACTCCTTCCTATTATACAGCTGGATATGTCAGATTGTCTCATTTCCAATGGTCCTTGCAGGAAGAGTAATGAGCATATGACCTAAAATTTCCACCACGCACACACACTTCTGCCCAGATTTGGGTGGGAAGCTGATGAAGAGGAGAAGAAACTGTCCGGATTCTCATCTGAGAGAAGTGATGATAGGGAGGGCAATTGCATCCTGTTCCTAAAGGTGGGCGGCGGGAGAGCATTAATGTGTGTCCTGGTCCAGTGCCTGATAACAGTAATGTCTGGCAGTGGTGCCATCTGTAGGCTCTTGGGGGTAGCATTGAGGGTGGGTGAGAAGTAGACAGATGGCAGCCCAGGTCTAAGGGAGATAGATGCTCTTCCATGGGTCAGGGTAGCAGCCTGTGGTTTGGACTTTTGAGGCAAAAATGGGAATTCCCAGTGGCAGCGGTGGTTTTAGGATTTTTGGATTCTATTTTGGACTGATAGTCTCCCAGGCTTGATTCTCCAGTTTTCTTATCTGTGAATGCCCAATATCCTTTAAAAAAAAAATCTCCTTTCCACTTAAATGAGTCAGGGTTAGTACCTAATGCTTACAAATATGAGGCTTGACCAACACAGTTACTTTTCTTTACAGGTTTTCCTGGAATAACGATCAGAACTCATATCTTAGCTTTTACTTCGTAACCTTCAGAAAACATAGCTTCCCAACTTCAAAATATTTAAGACAAGTTTTAGGGGTAAACTTCTACTTTTTAGACCAAAATGATCTTTCCAAAAGGCAACTGTTTCCATTTGTATTGTAATGTTGGCACAAAACCTATTTCCAGTTTTAATTAACACACATGAAATGGAGCAAAAGTGAGAACAGATGAACCGCATAGTTGAACAGGTCCTTCTCTGCCTGCTTGCTCCATGAAAGACTCAGAGTGAAGAGAAGATTTCGGCTGCGAAGCTAGGCTTTCTGGTTGGAGATTGCATTTTTAGGATTTTAGAAGTTCCATTCTTGAGCCATCCAGTAGCTGAGGGCATGGGAGGAAATTGTCTTCTCTAAGTCCTCGTACAAGTGACATCCTAGAAAGTGGTGCCATGACCCTGCTCAAGGCACACACATGCATTCTGTGGTGCTGTGTCTTACACTGTGGCATGACCTGAAAGATGTGGCCCAAAAGAGCTATACGAGGGACCTAAACATCCAGGTGAGTAGCCCATGAGTACCTGGTTTCACTTAAGGGTGAAGGTTAGAGCGTTTTGAGAAACAGACCGACAGCTCATGCTTTAGCCAAGCCTCCTACAGTATTATAATGGAAAATTAGGTTGTGATGAATAGTTTAAGATTAACTTTCTGAAAAATACATGAGAGTTGAATGTTCTTTTCTGAAAATTAATGAATAATTACTCTACGGAGGTATGCTTGACATCTGGGTAAAGAAAGAAGCCTGACTATGTCACTTGCCTGAAGACATGACTGCACCATCTCAGGAAAGAGAAGCCAAGTGGATGTGGGGTCAGGGTCAACAGCAGGCTGTGACTTCCAGACCAAAACTTTATTCCCTGGAGGGTGAGTTGCTAAGACAACATGTTCTATGGCTATCATAACATTGGTGATGTGCCTGTAATTATTTGTGTAATAATAAAGGAGAGGAATGGAGTGGTAAACAATTGAGACTATAAACTAGTTTAGAATGTATTTGTGAGGCTGGGTGAGGTGGCTCATGTCTGTAATCCCAGCACTTTGGGTAACCGAGGTGGGTGGATCACCTGGGGTCAGGAGTTCGAGACTAGCCTGGCCAACATGGTGAAACCCTATTTTACTAAAAATACAAAATTAGCCAGGTGTGGTGGCACATGCCTGTAGTCCCAGCTACTCGGGAGGCTGAGACAGGAGAATCACTTGAACGTGGCGGGTGGAGGCTGCAGTGAGCTGAGATCACGCCATTGCGCTCCAGCCTGGGTGAGACAGAGCAAGACTCTGTCTCAAAAAAAAAAAAAGAAAAAAAAAAAAGAATATATTTGTGAGAATACTTCATTTAATTATATTTATATTTAGCTCAAATATAATGTAATATAATATATTTAGTTTGAAATATATTTGTAAGAATGAAAATAGAAACCTCAAAAGATTTGCCTCCTCTCATTTTTATGTGGACATGCACGTGTCTATTAGAAATTGAAATACAGTCTTCACAGCTCCCATTTGTTGAGTTTCTACAGTGCTCAAAGGCAATGGGCTGGGTACTTTTTCTATGTGATTGCACTTAGTTCTCGCAGAAACTCCATGAGGAAGGTACTGTTGCTTTCACATATAATTCTGTAGAGTTAGTGTGAAGACCCTGCCCAGGAATGTCACCCAGCATCCCCAGTAAACCACAAAATCAAATGGAAAAAACAAAGAAGGCACAAAAATTAAAGATAAAATTTTTGCAATTACTTACTAATTACTGCGCTCACAGATTTATTTGTTACCATTAACACTGTAGATAATCAGCTCATGGTTATTTGAAGATTTATTTCTACTGAATGTTTCTGTAGGAAATTTCACGATGACTGAAGAGGAAAACAATCAAAGCAAACATTTCAGAGAGTACTACCTTGATTGTGTTTAGCTGTGCAGAAACAAAAATTATAACCAGATATACCTGTTCAATAATTTTTTTTTTCTAAACCACATTGGCCCTGGGCTGGGAGTATTTACATGGACACCATCTTTTATGCTCTTTAACATGTCTGGGTATCATGTCAACATGGTAATGATCCTAATTTTTAAGTTAGTGGTGATCAAACTTTCATATGCACAAAAATCAGCCAACGTGCTTGTTAACAAGGTATATTTATAGGTTCCACCCAAAGGTTTGTAATTCATCACTTCTGTTTCTGATGCGGGTTGTTCTGGGCCCAGTTTCTGGAAAATTCTTCCCAGGTGAGAAAGAATAGTGTCAAAGCCTGGGGCAGTATCTCAGGGAATAGGTCAGGTATTGGTGGGATATTCATAAGGCATCATGTTTCTTTGAAGCCTTTTCCTTTTTCCTATTTCCTCCCCAACCTCTAGTTCCATCATCTCAACCCAAGTTTCCAATGGACTCTTCTCCCTCACCATCAAATCTGTTTATGATACCAAGAAGCGATGTCTTGCTGGTTGACTGTCCAGACTCAGCCTCTCAGTGAAGGCTAAAAACTTTGTGCAAGTATTTCACCCATATCTGGGACTTCCAATCAGAAATCTCTGAATGAGTAAACTCATTCTGAATTAGTAAATGATTCTCCTTCTGCATTAGGCCTTTTTAGGTAGTACGTGTTCTACTCTGTGAGCAGGGACCTATACTGGGGACTATAAAACCCTGAGTTTGAATCAGAGCTTGATCACTTACAAATTGCACAATTTTGAGCAAGTAGTAATTCATGTTTTTAGACAATCAGTTTTGTCAACTGTGAATGGAAATAATCTCTATTTTGCTTGGTTGTTCAGATAACCCAATATTACTCCTTCATTCAACAAATATTTATTTTGCACCGACCATGTGTCAGATTCTAGTGGGGATATAGTTTTAAATCATACGAAGTCCCTGCCCTTGTGGAGCTTATATTATAGAGGTAAAGACAGACAATAGTAAATGGTTAATATAAGAGTGTGTCAGAATTAAGTACTGTGAAGACAAATAAAGCAGAGTTGTTGGATAGAGAGGGATTGCCATGGGTGATGGGGTGAGTTATTTTAGGTTGGGAAGCATTTGTGAGATAATGTGTCTAAAAGCAAAAGTAAATACTTGTGTAGATGTTCAGGTAATTTTGGTTAAATTTGAACTTACCCAAGTTTTCCCTGTTTCTTGTTCATGTTTTCCCCTTCTGTGGAGGTTAAGCATATTTATTATCTTTCAATTATTTAGTTTCCTGTCAAATGTGACATTCCTGTTTGTGTGTAATTAGCATTCATAGAAGTTTTTAGTAACATAAACTATATTTGAGATATCTCTTGTCTACAGCCAAAAAGAACATATACATTAATTTATTTAATTCATTAATATTCATTAATTACCTATGACATATCGGACAGTTTATAGAAATTGCAGACATGGAGGTAAACAAGACAAATAGGTACAAATTGTCATTAAGCTTACATTAGAGCAGGGGTGACAGATATTCAACTGCCAGGAAAGATGGATATTAAATGCCAATTGCACAATTTACGTTCTATAAAAATTAATAGTGATCTATAAATAACAGAAATATCTGACCTAGTTGGGGGTAGTGGTGACAAAAAATATATGTCTTTGAGGAAGCAAAATTTGAGCAATGCTTCAAAAGCAGAATGGGAATTAAATAGGCCCAAGTGAAGAAGAGTGGGTTGGCAAGGGGCGAGGTTTCAGAGAGGTTAGCATGTGTCTCCCTGAGCAGGAAGGAACATGACACTTCTAAATGACCTGAGAAAACTTAAAACAAAAATTAGCCTGCATGTTGGTGGGAATGGACTGGAAGAGGCAAGTGTGAAATGGAAGAACTGGGAGTTTGGACTAGGGTTTAGAAGTATTGTTTACGAGATGAAATGAACAAGTCTTATGATTGATTAGATATGTCAGGGGGAGGTGTGGATCCTCTAGCTTGTGTCTGGCTCTCCATGTACACTTGGGGAAAGGGACTGTTCATCACAACATGGCTGATCTTGTCTTGTTGCTCTTAGACAGTAGGAACAATACTTCCTATGGCTTTGTTCTATTTAGCATAGTGTCACTAAAAGAGCAGTGAATGGGAAGTCAAGGAAATCCGTGTTATAATACCAACTCTCACTAACTAGTCTAACAAATTTCTTAACTACTGGCATGGATTTGGTGTTATCCTTTGTAAGATATGGGGTCATAAAGTATCTAAAATTCTAGGTCTAATGAGTTTAAGTAAATTAAAATTTAAACAATGATGTTTTAAAAACACATATTAAGTCATAGTAAATGTCGGTCAGGCTAAAACTCTAGGCATTATTCTTGAATCCTTCCAATCGCATAATGAGTTCTACCTACAAAACATATCTTGATTTTATCCATTTCTCTTTAATGCTGCTACTATTGCACTAGGCCAAGTCCCTATTCATTCTTTCCTGGACTACTGTGATACTATCCTAACTGATCTCCTTACCTCTACTCTTGCCTCCCCCATAGCCCACTTTCCAGGTAGTAGCCAGAGGGACCATTAAAAATGATACATCAGATCATGCAACTCTAATGCCCAAACCCTCCACTGACTTCCTGTTACACTTGGAATAAAATCTGAGCGCCTTACTCTTTCTTACAAATCCCTCCTCACTTGGCTTCTGTGTACCTCTTGTTCCTCGTTGTCCACTGCTCCTCTGTTCCACATCCAGGCTGTAGCTACACTGTATTTCTTTTCCTAGAACATGCCAGCCTCCTTTGTGCCTTATCAGGCAGTTACTTTTGTCTAGAAGGTGCATTTTTGGCTCATGGCATGACTGGTTTCTCCTTGTCATTCAGTTCTCATCTTAGATGTTACTTCTTCAAACAAAGCTTTCCTGATCATCCAACTAGTGGCCATCTGATAACTCTCAATTACAACGCCCTAGTTTAAATCTCTGAAGAGCATTTATCACTCTCTGCTGTGTATATTGATTGGTTATCTTCTCCTACTAGGATGTAAGTTCAGTGAGAGAAGGGGACTTCAGTTGTCATTATGTCCCAGGTGCAAAACAGTCTTTCATATATCAAACACACAAAGAATATATGATAAATGAATGAATGAGGCTAAAGCAGGAAATAACAGATCTTTACATTTCATGGGTTTTACAATCTAGCAAAAAATGTACATATTTTGTTATACTCTCAGGGATTCTGAGTGGTCAAGGAGTTAACATTTCCTAACTTCAACCTCAAAGGCCTTTCCCACAGTCTGCGAAGCCTATTTAGTTGCTGCTACATTAAACACACATTCTGTTTCTTTTGAATTAGGTTAGATCAGCCTATTAAAAAAAAAATAGCTCTTAAACCAACACACTGGTGAAAATATGATTGTACTCTCTATTATATCCAAATAAGCAATCTGTGTCCCCAAACTATTAGTATTGCTTTTTTAAAACACAAAAACTTTTGTTGGATGTCAAATATTTTTCCAGTTATTAATAAAATAGTAAAGAAACATTTTCTAAAAAAACTCTGTAAGAGATTCTGGCCTGGGCTCAGGACAGTTAGAATATTTAACATCTGTTTTGCCTCTAAATTATTGTGACTTCTGGATCCCTTTGTCCCTCAGTTTTCTCATCTATTAAAAAAAATTGCCACAGAAATCTCTTATTTTCAGGTAACACAGGAGGCAACAAGTCAGATTCTTCAAGTCTCATAGCTACTCTCTAGGGATCACTGGGGAACTTGGAAAAAAATCTATTGGGGAACGTGGAAAAAATCTATTGGCTCAGCTAGTGAGAGATCACTCCCTGTACCACTGTTCTTAGAGCGGACTTCCAGCTCAGGATCACGCGAGGGCATTGTAAGGTCTTATTTGTCTTAATGTTATTTTCCCCACCAGCCTGCCAGAATGTCTTAAACGTCTACCACAAGAATCATTCCGTTGGGTTAAGAGGTTATCTCCAGGGAGACATGTTTAAAATGAGCTCCTTGTGTAGATAACACATGAGTGCTGTTCAGCACATCTGCACAAACTGGAGTATTAGAATAGAGGTTGCCTTTCAGAAGAAAACTTGAGCTGAGGGAATGGAATATGTTATTTTCTGTTTCTTCCTTCTGTGGGGCTATTCACCCTTGAAGTAGTTATAGAGTACTTCCATGACCAAAAGCTCTGCTAGGCTGTAGGTAGAATTAACAACAACGAAAAAGTAACAGCCTCTCTCTCAAGGAACTTTCGGTGTGATGGGGATGATGAGTACATAAAAATTAACTGGGCCTGGCATGGTGGCTTATGACTGTAATCCCAGCACTCTGAGAAGTTGGATCCCTTGAGCTCAGTTGCCATCCTGGGCAACACAGAGAGATCCCTTCTCTACAAAAAATACAAAAATTAGCCAAGTGTGGTGGCATGCTTGTAGTCCCAGCTACTCGGGAGGCTGAGGCTGGAGGATTGCTTGAGCCTGTGAGGTGGAGTTTGCAGTGAGCTGAGATCATGCTACTGCACTCCAGCCTGGAAAACAGAGCCAGACCCTGTCTCAAAAAGAAAAGTTATATGGATTACAAAGACAAAATGAAATAACCAGGTGAGATTATAAGGACAGGAGCAACTCATGTAGACATGGAATAGTCGGAAGGGCTTTTGAAAGAGATGGCATTTTCCTTGAGCTTGACTCAGACTTTGGGGAGCAAGAAGAATTTTAATAGACAGGTGAGATGATAGGAATAAGTGTAGGAAAGGAGAGAGAGCTTCCTAACCTGAGAGAACAGCAAAAGCAAAGGCAGAGTGAATTTTGGTGAAAATTAGAATTTGGGAAATATTTGGAGAATGAGATGTTCCCTGTAAATTTTTTTTCATTACTAAGGTGTGATTGACATGCAATAAACTGCACATATTTAGTGCATGCAATTTGATTAGTTATATTTATGCACCTGTGAAATCTTCACCATAGAATATTCCATTACTTCTAAAAGTTTCCCCTTACTAATTCCTTCCTCTGACCCCTTTAGGCAACCACTGATCTGCTTTCCGCCACTATAGGTTAATTTGCATTTTATAGAGCTTTCTTTAAGTGGAGTGATAAAGTATACTCTTTTTGTGGTTATGATTTTTTTAACTTAGCATAATTATTTTGAGATTCATTTATGTCATCTGTATCAATAATTCATTCCTTTGTACTGCTCAATAGTATTCCATTGTCTGGATATACCACAATTTATCTATTCACCTATTAGTGGGAATTTGAGTTGTTTCCAGCTTATGGCCATGATAATTAAAGCTGTATGAACATCCATGCACAAACCTTTACATGGATGTATGCAACTGTACCATTTCACATTCCCATTAGCAGTGATGTTGCGTGTTTTTTCATAGATCTGCTGGCCATTTGTATGTCGTCTTTGGAGATGTCTATTCAAGTTCCATTTTTAAATTGGATTTTTAAATGTTATTTTATTTTTACTGTTGAGTTGTAGGTATTCCTTATATAGTCTGGATATTAACCCCTTATCCACAGGTTGCCTTTTCACTTTGTTGATTATTTCCTTTGCTATACAGAAGCTGTTTAGTATGATGCAGTCCCACTTGTTTATTTTTGTTTTTGTTGCCTGTGCTTTTGATGTCATATTCATGAAACCGTTGTTAAGACCAATATTACAAAACTTTTCCCTTCATTTTCTTCTAAGTTTTGTGATCTCTTGTCTTACATTTGTCTTTAATGCAGTCTGAGGTTGATTTCTGTGTATGGTGTTAGATAAGGGTATGATTTCATTCCTTTGCATATGGCTATTCCGTTTTCCCAAACCCATTTGTTGAAGACACCATTCTCTCTTCATTGTGTATTATTAACATCTTTGTCAAAGGTCAGATGACCATATATATGTGGATTTATTTCTGTCTTTTGACCATTTTTAAATTGGATTTTTAAAAAATGGAGTTTTGAGAGTTCTTTGGATACAAGTCTTTTGTTGATGATGGGATTTACAGTGTTTTCCTCCAGGCTGTGGCTTGTCTTTTAATTGTTTAAACAATGTTTTTGAGGTGCATGCATTTCTAATTTCAATAAATTCTAGTTTATTAATTATTTATAGATAGTCATATCTATATATATTTTTTGTATCTAAGAAATCTTTGCCTAATCCAAAGTCACAAAGATTTTCATTTTTTTAAAGAAGGTTTATGGTTTTGATTTTACATTTAGGTCTATAATTCATTTTGAGTTTATTTTTGTATATGGTATAAGATTTGAATTAAAATTTATTTCTTTTAACGTTCTATTTGTTGAAAATGGTACCATTTGTTGAAAGACTATCTTGTCTTCAGTGATTTGCCTTTGCATATTTCTCAAAAATCAGTTGTCCACATATGGGTAGAAGTAATCATGGTTTTTTGTTCTGTTTCATTGGTCTATTTAAGTATCTTTAGTAAATAAAGACAGCTTTGTTTTTATGTTTTGAAATCAGAGTTATTTAGTCAACTTTGTTCTTCCTTTTCAATTTATTTTGGCTACTCTAGGCACTTTGCATTTTCAGAATGGGATCAAGTTTGTCAGTTTCTACAGAAAAGCCAGCTGAATTTTCACTGGGATTGACTTGAATCTATAGATTAATTTAAGAGGAGTTGACATCCTGACAATATTGGTCTCTAATCAATAAAAAATTTATATATAGCCATTTATTTGGGTTTTCTTTAAGTTCCCTTAGCAATGTTTTCTTGTTTTCATTGGACAGATCTTGCAGAAATTATATGAGATTTATCCCTAAGTATTTCATGACTTTTGATCCCGGTATAAATTGTATTTTTTAAGTTTCAAAATTGTATTTTTGTGTTTTAAAAGTACAATCCTAAATTGTATTTTTTGGTTGTTCATTGGCTGTACATATACATTCAATTGAATTTTCCTTTCCTATTTAAATATCTCCTATTTATTTTTTCCTGCCTTACTGAAATGACTAGAACCCCTAGTACAATGTTGAATAAAGTAGTGAGAGCAAACATTCTTGCCTTGTCCTAACCTTAAGGGAAGGCATTGTCTTTCACCATTGTTATGGGATGAGTTTTCTTCCTCTTCACCAAATTCACGTATTTAAGTCCTAAGCCCCAGTACCTCAAGATGTGACTATTTGTAGAGACAGCTCTTAAGAATGCAAATAAGGTAAAATTAGGACATGGGTGAGCCCTAATCCAATGTAACTGGGGTCTTTATAAGAAGACATCAGGAGCTAGGTATGTGTAAGTGCAGAAGAAAGACAATGTGAAGACAGAGAAGAGAGCCATCTGCAAGTCACAGAGAGAAGCCTCAGAATGAAACCAGCCATAATCTTGGACCCTGATCTTGGACTTCCAGCCTTCAGAACTGTGAGAAAATTAACTTTTGTTGTTTAAGCCACCCAGTCTGATGTATTGTAATATGGCAGCCCTAAAAAATGAATATAACCATTAAGTATGATGTTAGCTGTAGGTTTTTTTGTAGATGCCTGTTATCCGGTTTAGACAGTTCTATTTTATTCCTAGTTTGCTGAAAGTTTTTTTTTAATATATATATATATATCAGGAATGTACGTAGGATTTGTCAATGCTTTTCTGAATATATTGAGAAGACCATATGGTTTTTATTTTTTAGTTTGTTAATATGGTGAATCAAATGGATTGCAACAGTGATTTAATATGCTATAAAAATTCTTATGTTCAGGAATTAATGATATTTTCAGCTCTTCCTATGGTATAAACGAAGACAAAAATGTAATTAGCCACAACTCAGCCTATGTAGATTGGTAAAACTCTCAGCAGGGTTTCATAAACTAAAAAGGAAGCAGTAAGATTGGACGATGAATACTTATACCCAAAATTGATTGTAATCTGAACCCTCAATTTATTAAAAACTTTCTGAACTTGGCTTTAAAATAGAAAGAGGATAACAGGAAAATGAGGAATGTAGCAAAAGCAAATAAAACCCGCATATTTAAAATATGGTCTAGAGCTTAGTTTGCTTTTTGTTAAATTTCTTATATACACCTATATCCTTAATAGGCAAGTGAAGAAAGGTACTTGTGCAGGAGATAGTAAAGAGCCTCTGGAAAAATGTCTTCCTCCTCTACCAAAATACCCACAATGCTTTATTAGCCGTTTATTTCTTTGGTTTAGCTTTGTCTCTTTTAAAATTATATTTCATTTGGAGAGCCAACACTTTGGGCTGTTGAGTGTTCACTAATAGTTTCAGTTGATTTTCTTTTCCTCAGGGCTATTTGGCTATTTGGCTGAGGTCAGAGCACTAAGGATCTGACTATTTTAGGGAAGGATAATTTTGAAGCATAGAATAATCTGATTATAGGACACATCTGGCTAAGGGGTGGGGCTAGGAGCTGGTAGGAAGAAGAAAATGACTCATTCTAGGAGATAGGCTGATGTGTAGAAAGGGAAATGGGAAATCACTTAAGGTGTTATTGAATGAAACACTTACGTGTGATGACTCGTTTGCCAGGCTTATGTCTGGACATAGGTATGAATAAGACAGTACCTTTAAGTGAAATTGAGGATGGAAGTGGAGTTGAGAAAGGGTGTGAGAGAGAAGCAGGGAGATTGAGTGGAAACAAGAGAGTAATGTTAAGTGTCAAGACTGGTTACAGAGGTGTATTCAAACTCAGGCTGGAGCATAGTGGAGGCAGTTGCTGAGAGGTTGGTAGAAAGAGGGAGTCGGTTGAGAAAGCCCTGGAGAAGAGGAAACAGATGAATAGTTGTAGTACAGCTTTAAGGATGACCTGATCTTTCCATAGGATATTTATTTATTTATTTTCAATTTACTTTGAATTTTTAAAATTTTTTTTGTGTGTACATAGTAAGTGTATATATTTATAGGGTAACTGGGATGTTTTGATAAGGCATGCAGTGTGAAAGAAGCACGTCGCACCACAGGATATTTCATCATAAAGGAAGATCAAATTATTTTCTGTGTTCTGTGTTTACTAGGTCAAGATGCTAAAAATAAAAGAGTTTGTAGGAAGAGTGGAATATCCATGTAAAACTTGGGAGATCAGTCTATTGGCCCCAGACTCTGAGCATTTTGGTTAATTGAAGGTTCATTAATATTGGATCTACTTTAACACATTAATGGTGTTTATTGCCAACCATGTGCACAATGACATAGTATAATAAAGTACTGCAAGGGCAAGGGTACTGAGATATGTCATCTAGGTTCAAATTCTGATACCACCTGTTATTACTTGTATGACTTTGGGAAAATTATCCTTTCTTTGCTCAGTTTCCCATCTGGGAAATGAGGTTAATAGAATTTTTCTTTTTTCTTTTTTTTTTTAAATGAGGATCACGCCAGGTATGGTGGCTCACTCCTGTAATCTGAGCACTTTGGGAGGCTGAGGCAGGAGGATCACTTGAGTCCAGGAGTTCTAGACCAGCCTTGACAACATAGTGAGACTTTGTCTCTACAAAAAATAAAAACAAAATTAGCTTGGCATGGTGGTACACAGCTATAGTCCTAGCTTCTTGGGAGGCTGAGGTGGGAGGATGGCTTGAGCCCAGAAGGTCAAGGCTGCAGTGAGCCAAGATCACATCACTGCACTCCAGGCTGGGTGACAGAGTAAGGCACTGTCTCAAAAAAAAAAAAAAGGCCAAGGTGGGTAGATCACCTGAGGTCAGGAGTTCCAAACCAGCCTGACCAACAGGGTAAAATCCCATCTCTACTAAACATAAAAAATTAGTCGGGCATGGTGGCGTACGCCTGTAATCCAAGCTACTCGGGAGGCTGAGGCACGAGAATTGCTTGAACCCACGAGGCAGAGGTTGCAGTCAGCTGAGACTGTGCCATTGCACTCCAGCCTGGGCAACAAGAGCAAAACTCTGTCTCAAAAAACAAACAAGCAAAAAAAGAAGATCAACTGAATTAAATGTGCAAAGTGCTTAACATAATGCCTAGCACATACAGACACTCAATAAGTATGTATTTTTTTATTATAGTTTGCCTATGGAATACATATATATAAACCATATATAAAATAAATATATGTATTTATACTTACGTGTGTGTGTGTGTATATATATATATACACATATGTTATGTTTGTCTATATAGACACACAGACAGAGAGAGAGAGAGAGAGAGGAAGAGAGCAAGAGAGAACAAGACAGAAAGAGAGAGAGAATGAGTATCAGTAGAGAATGTGGGTTTGCAGGAAAGGCAGACCTAAGTTAAAATCTTGATTCTGTTAGGTACTTACTGAGCCTAAGTTGTTTTCTGAGTGATAATAAACTTTGTGAGGTTATTGTGAGAATTAAGTGACAAAATATACAAAATTGCATGATCAATTATCTGGTGATTAGTGGGCACTTAATGGCTGTCTATCATTATTACATATTTTAAAATAGTCATCTCTAATCGTATTTTCGTTAGAATGATCCTCATAAAACTATTGCCAGGTAACAATAAAGAAGTATTTTGGCTGGGCCCTGTGGCTCACGCTTGTGATCCCAGTGCTTTGGGAGGCTGAGGTGGGAGGATTACTTGAAGCCAGGAGTTAGAGACCAGCTTGGGCAGCATAGTGATGCCTCATCTCCACAAAACATAAAACTTTTGCTGGGCTTGGTGGCTCGTGCCTGTAGTCCCAGCTACTCAGAGGCTGAGGTGGGATATTGCTTGAGCTCAGGAATTTGAGGCTGCAGTGAGCTATGCCTGTGCCACTGCACTCCAGTCTGGGTGACAGAGCAAGACCCAGTCTCTAAAAATAAATAAATAAATAAAATATTTCTATGCATTTAGTAATTTCCTTTATATCCTATAGACTGGGCCAAAATTAACTTTAAAAAAATGTTCATTTTTATCTATGTTTCAAGGAAGAGAGAATTGAAAGCATGATGTATGGTAATATGATTGAAGCACTTAGCTACAAACTAGGCTTTTATTGACTGAATCTTACAAATACATTTATTTGTTTTTTAAAGCATTTATGTGGATCTCTAATCAATGGGGAGAAGATGGAGTAAGTTTCATTAAACAATATTGATATTGGGATGATAAAACAGTTTACTGGGAAAAAACAAAGTTTAATTCATAGCTTGTATAGTATATTGTGAAAAACTTCAAATGTATTAAAGGTATAAATATAATATATGAAACCATAAAAGTAATACAGTAGAAGAAAAAAATGGGTGAATTACTTTTTAGCTTTGGAGTAGGGAAGCATTTCTAATATGATCAAGAATTCAGAAATCATAAAAGAAGAAACTAATAAATTTGACCACATTAAAACTATATATATATAGTTTATACATGTAGTTTAATATATATATAGTTTATATATAGTTTATATAGTTTTTGATTATACATATGTAATCAAAAACTTCTGTGGAATGAAAACTATCATAAGCAAATTAAAAGATGAATAACACATTGGGGAAAATTCAACTGAAAATTTACAATAAGATTTGCAACTCTTGTAATTTTTATTATGAATTAAAAATTAATCTCCCTAATATTTGCAGAGATCCTAGAGGTGATAAGAAAAAGACTAGATATGTTTTCTTAAAGTGGATAAATAATATAAACAGACTCTTCACAGGAAAGGAAATGCAACTTGGCCTTTAAGACATAAAAAATGTTCAAACTCACTCAGAATAAGATAAATGCAAATTAAACTGAAAAGCATTTTTTTTTTTTTTACTTATCAGTTTAAAATGGCACAATAACTATAAAATACAATTTGGTATTACCTATCAAAATTATAAATGCATTTTCCCTTGGACTCAGAAATTTTGCTCATGAAATTTATCCTATGGATAAAACTTCACACAGAAAGAATGAGTTATATGAAAGCTTATTTGTTGTAACCTTCTTTGTAATACAAAAGGTTGATAATAACCTAAATGTCCATCAATAGAAAACTGATTAAATAAATGGTGGTCCCTTCCCTACAATGTAATACAAAGTAGCTCTAAAAAAGAAAAAGAAGTTCCCTATATACTGAGATGGAAAGCTTTTCCCTTCTATTGGGTGGTAAAAACAAAAAAGATCTGAAAGAGTATATATCATATTCTATATTTTGTATAAGACAGTGGGAAGAATGTGAATATAAATAGGAAGAATATGAATATATATATACATTTGATTATAATTGCATAAAGAAACTCTGAACAGATACACAAGAAACTAATAAAATTGGTTACCTTTGGAGGTGGCGGGTGGTGAACAGGGCAGATAAAAGCAGGCGTGGGAGTGAGGCCTTTTACTGCATTGTTTTTAATGTTTTAATTTATAATCAGGTACATTTATTATCTACTCAAAAGTAAAATAAAATAAACTTATTTTGTCTTTTGAATCAATAGTTGTAATCTTTCCACAGTCATGGGAAACTACAGATAATCAGTTATTTTTCTTGAATTAGTTTAGTTTTGCCACTTCCCATTTCCTCTTATTATTAATTTTCCACAGTCTCAGGAAACATAATGAATTCAGACCCCATCAGGAGATGATGAAGCGGTCCAGTCGGCCACAGGCAAACTTGGACCAATTAAAAAATTTTCCTTCATATCTCTTAATAATTTCAATTTCCTTTGTTAATCCTATTTCCCTAAAAAAGCAAATCACTCAGATGGTGCTAATTTAGCATCGGTCGTAGACAGGCACACTGGACGGGCAATTGTGTTAGAGTAAGTTCTAGTGTAAGCTGTCTTATGACAAACTAGATCGTTTCTTACATGATTATTCATTTACGATTGGAAATAGTGCTCCATGTCATGTATGGAGTTCAAGAATTGGCAAAGGGAAAAGAGATTTCACTATGAGATATTTTACTGGAAAAGGCCAAGTGTTTGATATTTTTGGCCTACAAAGCTGATTAGCTCAGTAGAGTCAAACAACAGATTTAATTTTATCAAATTAATCTATGTTAAATGTACAGAATTAAAAATGATTTTTTTTTCTATTTATTAATGTCTTAAATGTTACCCCTTGTACTTTAAAATAAAATGCAAGGCTCAACCTTATGATTGAAAGATTAGATGAGGCTTGAACCAGTAAAAATAGATTTTTTAAAGGAAAAGTTATTTTGAGTGGAGTGCTAGCTGTACTAGACAAATTCAGTCGGGCCTCCTCTTCAGTCTTGTCAAAGCTTAGCACAGTCCAGAAGGCACTAGTGTGTATGCCAAAAAATCAGAGCAGCAGCAGTTAAAAAAAATAAGTGCACTAAGAAATATTAAATGGAAAGCCAATGCCTATAAATAAAGAGGCAAGCGAGCACTAATCAATCATAAGTAACTGAACAGAAAATAGGAGTTGGAAGGGTGAGAGAGATTTCACATACAACATATGAGACTAGATACAAATGATTTAATTAAACTGTGTTCCTTCTACACAAGACTCAAAATCTCTAAATGTTAAGAAAAACTGGAGTATAGAAATGCAACGTCTTGCTTTGCAATCTATAGCGGATGAGTAGCAAGGCATATGCCAACAGCAGAAATAGAAGCAGTTGATGAATCCTGGGTGAGTGGAGTGTTTCATTATCTGTGTCTGTTTCTTGCTATTCGTCTCAGATTTATTGCTCTCTCTAAGGGACCAAACCCTGTCCACTAGGAACAGCGGCACCCTCCACACACTTGGAGGTTGGGGTAAAAATCATTCAACAGAATACAAAACTAACTCGAATGAATATTAAATAAATGCAACTCAAAGTTAAAATAATTTAACTAATAAATAAAATAAATGTTACAGCAACCAGAGGGAAGGTAGGAGGAAGGAGAGAGGAAGAAGGTTGGTCAGCACAAGTGTGAGGAGAGAAAAATAGGCGTTCATGGCTGTCTACCCACCAGCCTCAAAAAAAAAAAAAAAAGGAAGTTAACGCTAGACATTGTCTAGTTGACCTTAAAGGCAAGTCTTGTCTTAAGCAATTACTTATGCTGCTCAGCAGAATTGGACCATATGGCCTTCTCTCTAGAAGGGAACATGAATCTTTTCAAGTAAGAGGCCCACTCAGCCCTACGACATTTAGATTCCAAGAAATAGATAAGGTTTATAAAAATAAGCTCTACTGGCTTCTTGGATATCCATGATTTTATGTCTTGAATTAAGTCAGAAAAAAATGGAATTATTCTCTCTCATATACACTTGGGTTTTAAAATAAAGGGGATTTGAAATTCTGGAATTAAAATCTGAGAGATTTTCTAAGATCTATATCTATATTTATGTCCATGTCTATGTCTACATCTATGTCTATGTCTACGTCTATGTCTAGGTCTGTCTATGTCTCTCTATATCACTGCTATTGTTCATTCTCAATTCTATGAAATGAGAGAATGTGGTGACATACCAGAGACCGGAATGAGTTTTACTCTATCACAAACACAGGAAAGCATAAGGCAAAATCCATATATCAAAAGCAAAAATCAGTTTTCCAACCTAATAAATGACAGCCAACATGCTGAAGGAAAGAGGGTTATTTTTAAAAGCAAAGATGATTTTGATGGTGAGTAGCTCTGATAATGGTTAGCAAAAATGGCTCATGGGAAAGGCGCACATACTGCTAATAGATTGACTGAAAAGAAAAACATTATTATTGGTGTTTTTCCCCCCTACCGGATCCAGTGATATCACTACTGCAATCTGTTATTTATGTAGAATGGCAGTAAACAGTGGAAAGGAGAGTATCTGTACGGGAACATCTTCTCTGAGAAGTTGCTTGAAAAATAAGCATGTGATGAACATGTGAAAAGCATTTATGCAGTTGGCAGCATATAAATTCTCAGAACAGTAGGGGATAAAAATGGGGCAGATAAAGAAAACTAAGGATTAGATCCAGATAAACAATGGGACGTTTGTAACATATTTGTTTAACAAAAGACTGAGGATATAAGCATACACCTTAAATGTAACCTAGCCTGAAATAAAAATTTAAAAATTAGATTTGGACTAAAAATGTTAAGACTCTAAAATGTTACTTTAGCTTATATTGTAATTTACAACTAACAGGAGGGTATGGCTGTATCTTGTTTCTATGCCTCAAAACAACTAAACAAACCCTCCTTGGAAGATCAGTTTATATTCAGACTTTTCGACTTTGGCACTATTGACATTGTGTGCCAGATACGGCTTAGTTGTGGAGGGCTGAGCTGTCCATTTTAGGATGTTTAGCAGCATCCCTGGCCTCTACACACTATGTGCCCACAGTACCACTACAGTTATGACAACCAATAATATCTCCCGATATTGCCAAGTGTCCCCTGTGTGGCAAAATCTCCCTTAGTTGAGAACCATTGCTCTGTATCTATCATTTATTAGAAAATAAAGCAAATCTAAAAGTTGTAAAATGGCCTTTCGGATGAACATGTACTTTAAAAATCATGAATTTAGGTTTAAAATGAATTGGTAGGAGCAGCGTGAGTGATCATACAAATTAATATGGTTGGAAACATTTTTTTAGTGAAGAAAAATACTCAGATGAAATCTTCAACACAAATGCATCACTCTAAACATATTTTGTTTTCCAATTGTTCCTTTTCCTTATTGGTTTATTATATAGGCAAAATTTTCTCTTCCTGATCCCCAGGTGTAGCTAAGTGCCTTCTAAATGAGAAAGTCTTGAGTATTTGTTATTTTATTCCCAGAGGAAAGCTAGATTTTCACCTTCCCCTCTCACTTCCTCCTTGGGCTAATTAATACATTTCAGAAGTACTGGGGCAAGTGGATGTCATCAGAAAACCTCTCAATTCCTTTGCCTCATTGCCTGGCAAACCTGCTCTCTAGGACAAGTGACATTCTTTCTGGTCACTGTTGTTAATAAAAGTTGTTCTGATCACTGTATTCTCAGTTCAGTAATTGATACTGTCAGTTCAGCATCATAATCAAAATGTGTCATTTTATTGAAATTTCCTTCTATCACACTTTGTGTCTGAGAGTTGGCTTCCTGTAGTTAGAATAGCATGGTCAGTTTCTTTTCTATTTCTGCCTAGAGCTTCTATTCCACTCACTAAGCTGATTTCTGGACTCTCTTAGAATTGCAGCAGGAAAATGAGTAGCCAAAGGCAGCAGAAAGGTTTGACTTGACATACGATTATTGGTAGTGTCAACAGCATCTGAGCTTCTTTCTCTAAGAATGCTTTTTTGTGAGTTCTTTGGGAATCACCCTCTCCCTTCCCAAACCCTTGACTCTGGCTGGCTCCTTGCTAACTCCTTTCTTAGCCCCTAGGTATATAGTGGTGCCCTGTGTCTCCAGACAACTTGCTTTAGCAGACTCTGAGACAACTCCAAGATAGCTCCCCTTGCATAGCCCACATGTGGAAAGCAGGAAATACTCAAGCATTTATTGCCTGACAAGTCTTGAATGGATAGGGCACTCATAGTGCCACTCACTCTCTTTATTCCAACAGTGGAGCCACCAGCAAGCCACAGTCACTCACCCTTTAGAGTTTACATCCCAGAGTATCCCCCATACTGTCAGAGACACACATCAAAACTCTAAGGGATCCTATGAAGCCTATTCCTTAGGCTTGAGGGGAGGAGCAAACTTAGGCACCTTTCCCAAGGAGGTGCATGGTATGACTCACAAGCTAGCTTTCTTCAAAGAAATCCTTCTCCAGGTTCCT
The DNA here is from genome assembly GCF_049350105.2 of Macaca mulatta. Lineage (NCBI taxonomy): Eukaryota > Metazoa > Chordata > Mammalia > Primates > Cercopithecidae > Macaca > Macaca mulatta. Next base: position 25,169,867 of record NC_133416.1, read on the forward strand.
ACTTTACCCTTTTATACCTGTCAAAATACACTTTTCAAAAATGTTAAAAGCCTAATTCTCATACAAATATGCAGTGAGCACATGCCAAAGATTTATGTTACTCATAACTGAGTGATGAAAATGAGGGATGGTTCAATTGAGGATAAGAGATACCGAAGTATGTAAGTATAATAAGGTTGGTGAAAGAAAGAATGCTGAAACAAGATACAAAAGTTACATACAAAACTGGCTAATGTCTTATGAAGCAATGAAATGGTATCCTTTGGCATTATTTTTTTCTATCCAGCAGAAATCTTTTTCATCTCTACCGAGCAAAAGTAATTTGTAATTTGTTAATCATCTTCAACTGGGTATCTAATATGCCACAGATTCCGGGCACCAAGCTACGGTAAAGAGGAAAGGTATCTTTCTGTAGAGCAAGCGTAGGCAAACTACAGGCTACAGGCTGAATGAAACCAGGCCTATTTTTGCAAATAAAGTTTTATTGGAACACAGCCACTCCCATTCTTTGATGTATTGCATATAGCTGTTTCACACCGCAATGACAGAGTAGTTGAGATAGAGACCATATCTTACAAAGTCTCAAATATTTACTATAAGACCCTTTGCAGAAAAAGCTTGCTGACTTCTACTTCAGAGCATCAGGTAACCCACAGGTGGTATCAATAGGCCATGTTTCTGCATGGCTTTGAAAGAGCACGCAGTCATCTTTTTGCTGCATTTCCAAATTTTGAATAGTTTTTCTTAACATAACTATGTTATAAGTAAAAGGCTAAGAGTTGCAAACAGGTTTTTGGCCATCTTTATTGCATGCTGGTCTTGTCCCTCACTTTAGAATTTGAAAGTAGTTGGAATTCTCAGCTGAAACTGATATTGAAATAGTTCCATATAGATATTATATTAAAATATTATCCCAAATAACTTATGACTTGGCTTTGGAGATCATGCTTTTGTGTTTCATTAAATTAAAAATTCTCACAACTTAAAAAAATTATCATTTTTTTTTTCTTGGAATTGGCAATCAGTGAAAATTGGAGGCGGCAGTAACAGCATCTGATTCAAGACAATTGTTGAAAATAATTTAGCTTCAAATTTTTTGTCATTTTGATTTTAGCTTTCATTGGGAAAGCGGTTACAATTTGGTATTAATTAAATTTAATATTACTGAATCTAGTCTTCTACTGCTCATTTTTAGATAGTTTCATCAGATGGCTACGGTGTTTATTGGCAAGAAACTGAATACCATTTTTTGGTGATTTTTTTAAGAGATATGTATTTGTTTTTAAGTCATACTTTAGTTTCTAATGATACATTTAAGTTGTGTCTCTTTCCTTAGGAAGTAGCTTGACAATGGGGAATTTGCTGATGGAATATATTTACTTAGCTACATATGTATTTTCTTGGGCAGCTCATTTAACTTATCTGCTCTTTTTCATAAGTGTTCGATAGGGAAAATAACAAGAGATGGGGTCTCACTTAACCTCCACTGTATTTGAGACATGCTTCATCAACTGTGAGTTTCTGAGCCAATGTTAGTTGTGTTATTATTGGTGACAGCAGAAATGTGAGAATTGTTCCAACTGTCTTTTACCCAGTTAGATCGATTGGTACTTCTCAGGCTCTGTTGGTTGTACAGCTTGGTTATCACTTTCTCCAGTGTCCCTTCTCAGATCTCCTAGGATTGCGGTTAGGAATTGGCCTGTGTGCTTATCTCTACCATACTTCAAAGCACCATGCGTCTTTTTCTGGCTTTTCCAAAAGATTGTCAACTCCTTAAAGACACAATTCTACCTGTTATAAATACCTGGAATTTGTGTCTAGTATTGGTTTATGGGTTAATAGTTTGTATTAGATAGAAATCTAAAAATGCAGGCAACATGAATTAGGCAAAGATATCTAATTGCAAAGCAAAAGATACTTGGACTTATAAAAAGTCCTTCCCTATCAAAACAAAACAGAACAACAAAAACCTGACAGCTACAACGGTAGATAAATGCTATTAAAGTACTTATCAGAACTCAATGAAACCGAGCGGGCTGAATGGGTGGGGTGTGGGCAGAGGCATACCATGAAATAGCATACAAAGTGCTTGGTGATTGCTTTAACGTTCATGCCAAGACTTCTGTTTCTTTTGGTGGCCTTTCATTTAATACAATACTATTATACTATTATGAAAGAGTTAAGTGTGCCACAAGGGACATGTGCTGTGGAGGCATCTGACTGAAGACCTAGTTCACACCATAGTTCCAGCGGAGGGGTTTAGAGATCTGGGAGTTTTAAAGGCTTTCTGATTAGCTTCTTGGGAAGTACTATAAACCCTACCTACCTTGGTCATAACAGGACAAATGAAAATAAAGTCACTTAGCATATACATTTAAAAATTATTGATGCTTTGTTAAAACATAGAAAGTTCATGTGGAATGCTGTAATGGTTCCTGTTGCTACTGTAATAATTACCACAAACGTCGTGGCTTAAAACAGCAGTAGTGTATTATCTTAGTTTTGGATATCAGAAGTCCAAAATAAGTCTTATGAAACTGAAATCAAGGTAGTGTTCCATCTAGAGGCTCTAGGAGAGAATTTTCAGTCTCTAGAGGCTCTCACTCTGATGTCTGCTTCTGACCTCACACCTTCTTTTCTGACTTTGACCCTTGCGCCTTCCTCTTACAAAGATCCTCATGATGACATTGGGCCCACCCAGACAGTCCAAGATACACTGCCCATCTTAAGATACTTAATAACATCTACAAAGTCCCTTTTGCCATGAAAAGTAACATATTTACAAAATTTGGGGATGAGGGCATGGACATCTTGGTGGTTGGGGGGCCTTATTCTGCCTGTCACAAATGTTTAGAATGCAAAACTTCTCTGTAATTCTACCACTCCAAGGGTAAACATTGTTGGAATTTTAAGCATGTCTTCTTCAGTATTTAATAACCTATGTATTTATATATTATATATTCTTTTTTAAAGTATGTTTTACTTTTATACTTTTTATAAATTATTATAAAATCATAAAAATTTATAATATGTCATACATTTTTCTTTATGAGATATCTTTTATTGTATCCTTTAAAAGTGAGACAAGATTGTTCCCTTGACGTAGACCGCCTTCGTGGGCAGGAACTGGAGTGGCTCATTTCACTCAGCCTGCTGCTGGCCACTCCTCACAAGAGGGAGCGTGTGAGCAAGTGAGTGCAGGAACCAGAGGAAATGAATGCTAGAACTGGCCAGTCACTCCTCTTCGGCGGGAGCAGGCTCTGTGTAGGACCCCTAGCAACATCCAAATGTGTTACAGCCAATGCTCTTTCAGCTCTGCTGTCCGAGGTTGGGCAAGTGCCAACCAGCTCAGTGGAGGGTCATGGCAGCAGCCCCTGCTGTCTTGGCACCAAAGTTCTTGTATGGCATCCAGGAAGAATCAGATCACACAAACAAATTGAAGGGTAGTGTATGTGAAGGGTTTAACTGGGTGATGGAAGTGGCTCTCAGCAGGATGGGGAGTTGGAAAGGGGATGGTGCAGGAAGAAGATGATCCTTCCCTGAAGCCGCACCAACTGAAGCTAGCTGTGTCTATCCACAGTCTCTGACACTCTGCTTCTCTGCTTGCTACTCAGCCGCTTGAATCCCCGCCACTCAGCAGCTTGTATCCCTGATGTCCAGCTGCTTTTATCCCTGATGCTCAGTTGCTTGTGTTGCTCTGCCAGCTGAATTCTTTCTGTGGGCACAGGATGGGGGCATAGCAGGCCAAAAAGGCAACATATGGGCAGAAAAATGGGATCAGCGGTTTTCACTTAGGGCTGCCGTTCCAGGCTTAAGGGTGGGGTTTAACTGGGAGCCCAGCCCTTCTGTATCAAAGGCTTTATAGTATTCAACTGTATAGATTGAAGATAATTTAACTAATCTACCATCGATAAATATCCGCAATGTCCCTAGTGTTTGTTATTCAACATGCCCTTACTTGTGTTGATTTTACCATGTTTTTATGACTACAAGAGGCCTCAACAACTGGAAAGTGTCCAAATACAAATATAGACTATGGAGACAATGACTACTTGCTGAATGAATGAGTGAATGAGCATATATCAGGTGTTGTTGACAACTCAAGAGGATCAAAGAGTTGGTTTTCAAGTGACACGGGCTAGTTCTTGGCACTAGGCTCCATCTCCTCCTTTCCCATTACAGTGTACTTGCACCCACTTCCACCTCTCTCACCTCTTCCACTGGCCATGAGAACCAAAGACCCCTTAGTCATGCTGGTGGGCGACACAGCTTCACAACTCCCTGCTGCTAACGTTATTCTCTTCCAATTCCCTCGAAGTTCCACTACAAATATATCAAAATGAATATAATCAAAATCTACACCAAATCTTTCTAAATTCTAGCAATCCCTGCTTTAGAAATACAATCAGTTGGGTTCATGGTAAATTATAGGAGGCAAAATTCTTAACCATTCTTCCATAGAATAATTTTATCATTTCAGAATTGTACTTTTGCAGCTAAAACAGGACAGAACATATTCTTTAGATTTTATCACACACTTTCAACATTTTGAGACATACATAATAATGAAGTACCTGATGTTACTCATCAATGTGACTAATAAGAGCAAAAATGAATTGCTCTTCTAATTTTTTTTTTTTGAGACAGCGTCTCACTCTTTCATCCAGGATGAAGTGCACTAGCACAGTTACAGTTCACTGCAACTTCTGCTTCCCGGCCTCAAGGGATCCTCTCACCTCAGCCTCCTGAGTAGCTGAGACCACAGGCATGTGTCACCATGCCTGGCTAATTTTTTTTGTAGACATGGGGTTTCACCATGTTGCCCAGCCTGGTCTTGAAGTGGGCTTACCTGATCCTCCCACCTCAGCCTCCCAAAGTGCTGAGATTACAGGCATAAGCCGTTGTGCCCGACCTGCTCTTCTAATTCGTTATATGGTAGAGTATTGAGTATTGAGGGACAGAGAGATCACAGATACAGACCACTTGGAAATTGAAAAACAAAACAAAACAAAATAAACTTTTGATTAATGTTTTATTTTGTGGCAGCAATGTTTTTTTTCTCTAGCAAACTTTCGTATTAACTGCTAATAAGTATCTACATTGTTTTGCTTGAGATTCATTTATATCTCCATGTCCCTTCTACCCTTTGACCAGGAATTCATAGTTATCATTATGATTAATAAGCAGGAGAAGCAAAGGGTCTAGGTAAATGGGATAAATTGCCTTTGAATAACCAAGAGTTCATTTAAATCATTATTTTGATGGATGGGTGGAGACTAATCTGTTAAATTCTAACAAAGAATCATGGTACTTTTTTTTAATAACCACAAAATCTGCATTGCAATGTATAAATACTGAGTTTCATATGGTCTACCTTTAAATGGTATTCGAAACAGCATGGCCTTGTTACTTAAACTGAATCAACACAGCTGTCTTCTTGTTACTTCCTTTGCATTTTTAGGAAAAGATACTTTTCTGAGTCAGAAGTTTTAGCCCTTGTAGGTTGTCTGACCAGACTGTAGGTATTTACTGTGAAAATTTCATCATTCTATCTAATTGAACTTCCCAGACATTTGCAGAAGTGGATAACTAGTTTCTTAGTACTATATAATGAATTGGATTCAGCCTAGTTCTTCAGCCCAGGTTTGTTGCAGGATGTTTCGCTTTCCACTCAACAAGTCATCACCCATTTATACAAAGCATAGGAAATGTCTAGCACTGTGCTACATGTTGCAAAGATACAAAGAAGGAAAATGGGTCTGCTTAACTGGAGGGGGTTTCCATGTTCCAAATATACTCTTCAACCTTGAAGGAAGGATTAAGATGAATTTAGTTGTTAGAAAGACCTAGGTTCGTATCCTGATGTTGTCATTTATAAAACGTAGATAACACCTCCATTATAGTGTGGCTGTGAGAGTTATATACAATATTAAAAACCCTCCTGGTTTAGAACCTGGCAAGTAATAGATTCTTAAAGATGCAAGTTAAAATCACTAGATTATAGGAGACCTCGGGCTATTTCCAAAATGCCCTCGGGTAGCATGTAGCAAACTTAGAAGTCTAGGCAGGTTTTTCCTGAATTATTCTACCAGCCTAGTTCTGACTGTGGGCATCACATTCTTGTTATTATTTATTTTACAACTGTCTCTGCTAGGACTGGGGAAAGTTGGGCAATTTGGAAGATAAAAAATGATTTGTTGAAAATGACTAAAAATGAACTTTATAAGGTGTATTGCAAATGGTATTTGGCAAATTGCCTGTGATAGTAAATTTTAAATATCAGTCTCTAATTTCTCTTTATTAAATAAGTGATGAAAACACTTAATCTAGTATTTCTAAGAGGTAGGTCTCCGTTCAGGTCTATGCTAAACTCCTCATTTTGTTTTGTCTAAGTTCCACTGATTTTCTTCTTCATATTCTATTTTGCTCTATTCTAAGCTAGTCTACTCTGAACTGTCAGTTACTTGTTTTGAAGTATTGAGTGGATTGAATGGTGTTCCCCCATCCGCCAAATGGTGCATCTACCAGAAACGTCACACTGTAACCCTATTTGGAATAAGGGATTTTGCAAATATAATTGTTAAGGATCTTGAGAAGAGATCATCCTGAATTAGGTTGGGCCCTAAATCCAATGATGGGTGTCTTTATCAGAAACAGAAAAGAAGCCACAGAAACACAAGAAAGATGGCCACGTGAAGGCAGAGACAAAGATTAGAGTCATGCATCTATTGGCCAAAGAACATCAGTTGCTGGTGATATGGTTTGGCTGTGTCCTCACCCAAATCTCATCTCGAATTGTAATCCCCACGTGTTTAGATTGGATCATGGGGGCAGTTTCCCCCGTGCTGTTCTCCTGAGAGTGAACGAGTTCTCACGAGATGTGGTGGTTTTATAAGTGTCTGGTATTTCACCTGCTTGCACTTCTTTCTCCTGCTGCCGTATGAAGAAGGTCCTTGTGAGATGGGGGAGGACCCTGGACCCCTTTGCGGGACTTACAACAGGGGTGTGGCTTGCTTACTTGGCCTCCGTGTTCAAACCCCTTGCAGGAGGGAAACATACAAGCAAGTGGGTGGTAGGACCAGAGTGAGGGCTTCTAGGCTTCAGCCCCATTGTAGCATTCAGGGATATATTATAATTAATGCTCTTTTAGCAGTTGCTGTCCACGACAGCTAAGTGTTAACCAGCTCAGTGGAGAGTCAGGGTGACAGCCCTTTACACCCTACCCTTTTGGTACTTGGGTCTTTGTCCGATGCCCAGGAAGAATCAAGTCACATGGACTTGAAGGATGGTGAATGTGGAGGTTTTGAGTGATGGAGGTGGCTCTCAGTGGGACGGGGAGCTGGAAAGAGGATGGAGTGGTAAGATCATCATTCCCAGAAAGAGGCAAACTCCTTTCTGACCATCCAGTTGCCTCTTAGATGTTCAGACACTTCTTCTCTTCTGTCCTTCTCTGCCACGCTGCTCTACTCCTCTGCCAGTGGAGTTTGTGATTTTTATGGGTACAGGATGTCGGGGTGTGATGGGCCAGGGTGGTTTTGGGAAAAGCAACATTCGGGTTAGAAAACAGGGGTAATTGTTCTCATTTAGGGCAACGGTTTCCAGGCTTGAGGGTGGAGCCTTTGCCAGGGATCCTCCCTCTTCTATCCAGTATTTCCCTGCCTCCTGTCCATATCATTTGTTTCCCCTTCACCTTTTGCCGTGATTGTAAGTTTCCTGAGGCCTCCCCAGCTGTGCAGAATTGTGAGTCAATTAAACCTCCTTTGTTTATAAATGACCCAGCCTTGGGCAGTATCTTTATAGCAGTGTGAAAACAGACTAATGTAGCTGGCAAGATCCTCCCTCAGAGTTTCCAGAAGGAACCAAAAATGCTAGCGTCTTGATTTTGAACTCCTGGGTTTTACAACTGCAAGACAAGTAATTTCTATTATTTTCAAGCCACGTGGTTTGTGGTAGTTTGTCACAGTAGCCCTAGGAAGTGAATATAGGATCCTTAATGTTTGGAATTTTAGAAAATACTGCTGCAAATTCCCTTTAAGAACCAAGTCTTGTCCTTAGAATTTTAAATGGGTTTTCTCCACCTTCACCACTGCCCCTCCTGTCCCAAGTGTCCTAATGCTATTTGCATATTCCCCTGATTAATTACTCTGCTCTTTATTAGTGCACTGGGTTTGCCCCCACTCCCACCATTGCCTGGTGTTCTCCTTGTGTGTTCCTTCATGCTTCATTTGCAGCAGTTGACCAAATTTCATTCTTTTTGGGAGACAGAATGGTAGGTAGCTTTCTGTTTGGAGGCTGAACAGTAAAGAGTCACTACCAGGGAGAACTACAGACTCCTAGTGAATGCCCATGTAGCTTGACTGCTCCAACTAAGGGATTTTCCGCCTGCCTTTTGAGTTATACTTGCACTTGTATTCATCCAGTTCTGGATAAAAGTGGCTGTTCTACATAGGCAAATACTTGAGTAGTCTGGGGCTTTGTATTCCTGAGGGGCTGGGGGGTGATTTCCCTAAAGCCTGTGCATCAATGGTAACTGAAAGAACTGATACACATGGATCTGTAATTAACACACAGGTATTTTCAGAAATATTAAGGCAAAAGACCTTTTCACATAGGCTCTAAAGCTGTTCTTTTTGACTTATTTTTTTCTTCCAAGCAGGAATAATGTTTTTTAACAAAATATATAGTACTCACTATATGCCAAGTACAATTCTAAGCACTCTATAAACATTAACTTATTTAATTGTCAAACAAACCTGTAAGTTAGTTGCTATTATTATCCTCATTATACTGATGAGAAAACCCAGGTACAGAGGCATTAAATAACCTGCCCAAATTCATGCAGCTAGTAAGTGACTGAGACAAGATTGGCACCTAGACAGGGTTGCTAGATTAAATATAGAGCACTCGGTTAAATTTGAATTTCAGATAAACAACAAATAATTTTCAAGTATAAGTATGTCTCAGTATTGCATGGAACTTATACTGAATTTCAAATTTAACTCAATGTCCTTTATTTTTATTGCTAAACTTGGCAACCCTGTAACCGAGGGTTGTTTGCTCTTAACTACTACCCTATGCTGTTTCTCCTAGCTTAAAAAAAAAAAAAAAAGAAAGAAAGAAAAAGAATCTTTAGGGAAGGAAAAAGAAAAATTATCCAGCATGAATTGCCCTTGGTTCTGAAGTCCCAACGAATGTTCCTAGTACTTTTTACTTCCTGGATCAAGCCCAGGCTATTATTTTATCACGCAAGTGAGCTTGTGCTGATTTTAAATAATCCTCTTCCTCTGAATTTGTTTGTAAGAGATCAAATGTACAATTACATATGCAATGCAGTTCTTTAAGGCTTGTCTCAGAGGCACTCAAGTTTTCCATAACTAGCCTTTAATGTCGATTCGACTTTTAGGTAACACTTAATAATCACTCGTCATTCCTTTTTAAAGCCCAAATTAATTAAATGTATGTTTCTACAATGAGTATTGTTTCTAGATTGTTTTTTCAAATTCCCAATATAAATAGCTTTTTATGTAGATAATTAAAACCATCTGCTTCCTGATAACTCAGTTATGTTTACAGCAACCCCTTTTATTTGGGGAATTAAACTGCTGTAAGTTTTTACTTCAGTGGATGAAACATCACAAAAATGCTCATGGCAGTATAATTCCTCAAAAAGAAATGAAGACTATTAAATGTTATTGGAAAAAATTGCTTTCAGTTAATTCAGAAGGCCTTAGAGTTCTACATTTTTTCTAGGGAAACACGTTTAAGGGAGTTCTACATTTTTCTAGGTAAACATGTTTAAGGGTTTATTCAATCAAAAAACCTAAATGAATAAATAAATGTTCTAAAAAAATTTTACATTGAAATGAAAACTCTCAAATCACTTTATAACTAATACTCTAGTAGAATTTCACTGAGTTACTAAAGATATCAGAAAAATGTGGTGATATCACAGAATATTATAAAATCACCAAATAAGTTGAATAAATTGGGCAAGGTCACACACACACACACACACACACACACGCAAAATCAAAAGCAATATAGGATTAACATTATAATAAATGTTTGCAGTCTCTGATTCTAACCAAGGCCTTCACCCCCCATTTCGTGTCTGAAAAAAAAAAAAAAACCACCTGAATGCTCACTAGTATTTTTATGATATTTAAATTATTTTATATTTCCTTATTGCCAAATTGGAAAACATTTCCTAAAATCCCCAGTCACATAATTTACCATCGTGGACATATCTTTAAATGCCAATTACACTTATTAAAAAGAGAGATCAACTTGTCAAAATAAAGGCTGAAGTTTGGTAATTAAATTGCACCATTCAAATGTTACTCAGTTCTTTTCTCCATTTTAGTCAGTTCCACATCGCAAAGATGAAGCCCCTCGACCCCATCTTTCCTTGTACACTTTAAAGAAATCACTTTTAAATAGAGAAATGATATTTCTTTCATAGGAGGGTACATAAGAAGCCTTCTTGAAAATTATTCAAGAAAGCGGAGTGAAATTCTGTCCCAGCAATTGGTAACAAAGTTTGTTTTCTGTGTAATTACCAAATTTGGAATTTCTAAACTTTCCTATCTCTATAGTTTGAGTGTGACATAAAAATGTTCCTATTTGAATTAAATCTTGAGGAATGTATTATACCTACGAGATTAAATTCTTGCTCAAGCATGTGTGGGCTGTCCAGATAGCTGTCCAGATGGCTGACCAGAAAATTTTCAAGAAGATGCTAGTTTTTAGTAAACATGGTATTGATGAAATGGGCAAACCTACGTCTGGGGCAGCCCATCCCTGGATTGTGGACCCTTGACATGCCTGAAGTGATTGCATTGCTTAGAGAAAAAATATTTTTCTTCAGAGGAAAATGTTCCTCAGTGTGTTCAGTAAGAAATAGATTTTGAAAATTACTCGAATTTCATCTTTTAGGACAACTTTGTAATAAAATGGGGAGAAAATAAAATTGGTGTTTTTTTTTTTTTTTTTTTTTTTTTTTTTTTTTTTACCACAAAAATGTATGCTAACTTAGCAACTAGTAGAGACTGGTCAGACATTTTCTATTTGGAAGGTTTTTTTCCTTCATGGAGAAAATTTGTCATCACAGCAGAGTCAAAATCTGGATAAGGCAAATGAATCTACAGTTTGCTTTTCTTTTTTTCAAGTTAAAGAGTGACTTACAAAGTCATTTATTCACTAGCTCTTCTTCAAGGCAGATCACCATGAAGTAACAACATTGCTGTTAATGCTATTAACAATGTTGCTGTTAATAAAATGAGAACAGTGAATGAAAATATTTGCTTATGGGGACCAGGAGCCATGTGCATTTGAGCTCCATTTCTTAGGAGGATTTCCCACGTTACGAAGCTTGGTGGTGTAGCAGGGCTGGTGGCTATGACTGTAATCCCAGCATTTTGGGAGGCTGAGGCAGGAGGATTGCTTGAGCCCAGGGGTTCAAGACCAGCCTGGGCAACATAGCAAGACTCTGATTCTACAAACAATAAAAATAAACAAGTTAGCTGGGCATCGTGGCACACACTTGTAGTGCCAGCTACTCTAGCAGGCTGAGGCAAGAGGATCGCTTGAGTGTAAGAGGTCCAGGCTGCAGTGAGCTATGGTTGTTTGCCACTGCACTCAAGCCTAGGGGACAGAGCAAGATTCCATCTTCTAAAAGAAACACAGAATCTTGGTGGAAGCTGTATCTCACCTCTTGCTGCGGAATTCAAAATTGCCACTTACTTGCTTAGTCTTCTTTGCTGCTAAGGTATAGGAAAATTGAATTGCTGTTTGGATGTGCTTGCTTTGAAGTTTGAATTGGGCATGGGTGATGCAATGAAGTAGGCAGCTCATGTTGATGGTGGCAGCAGCAGAGGAAGCCACACCAGTGTCCACCAGGCAGCGTGGCAGGGCCACAGCAGCATCATCAATGTCGCGCTCTTTAGTTGATGGCGGCATGTGCTGTGGTGACTAATGTGTGGGGTGGTGCATCTGTGTCCTCACCAGACTGGTTTAGTGATGTCACTCTGAGCTGTTTTTGGAAATCCTTTGTTTCTCTCCCTCTTCCAAAATTGCACTTTCATGGCAATTTTGGGAGGTACTCAGGATCTTCTTAATAAATTCCTCGTCAAGAGAGTGTTTGCAACTGAGGACCCTAATAAAGCTGATATACTTTATTTACATGGTATGAGTGCTGGCAGTTAGAGTGACAGAATTTGTTATCTTTTTATTTAAAAATAAGTACCTTGTTGATGATTGTACTAAAAAGGTAGATAAGAGTGGTCATCAAATCAGACACATGTTCAAACTGTCATGTGTCATTTGGTCCCTTAGAAAAAAATGTATGCATTGAAATGGCCATTAATAACATGTTGAAAACAGCACTGTACTATGTCTTTGCAATATTCTGGGTGACTGTTCAGCAATTACATTCATATAGTTTGTAAAACAGTGAAATAACAGTTGTCATAATGTCTGAGCCTGAGTTTCCAAAGTTTTGTGACACTAAGAGAGAGGAAAGACATTTCCTAGATGCCTGGAAATGAATTAATTCTGAGGCAAGGGGTAAAAAAGCATACCTTTTTGAGGAAGGATTTTTATATCTGTAAAACCAATGAGTTGAACTTAAAATATATATGATTCAGTTCAACTCTAAAAATCTATGATTCTGATCTATATGATATATGTATATCTGTATATGCATATATATAATCTCTAAATAGTCTTTTAAATATGAAGGGAATGAATGATTTAAAAAATAAACAAGAAATCAGAATTCTCATTTTAGAAAAAAAAGAATGAGGAAATAAGTCAGATTTTTTTTGAAGATATTTAGTGAAAAGGGCCATTCTACCAGAGTCCCTATGTCATTTAATTGGCTCAGATCTTTTAAATGGATTAAGTTGGCTATAGGAAAATTTTCTTGCAAATAATTTTAACCTATTTGCGAAGGATACTTAATACTAGTGAAATCTACAAATAAAAATTTTTATTTTTAATCAAGTTTTAGAAAGTTTTTTTTTTTTTAAGGGCAATGAGAAGCTCAGAGTTCAATCTGAGTCCTTATTATAGGAACTTAGTAGAATTTAATACCTGCCTTCTAGTCCCATATGACCCAGGCTGACACAGCGTGACCGTCTAGTATATATTTTTTAGTATTTTTAATCTGTTTTTATTTTCTAGAATGTTTTAGAAAATAAACTATTTTAAGTTCTTTTTGTGTCAGGGAGGGGTGTAGGTTTAATTTTCTTTAATACTGAAGGGTGCTCAGAAATCTTTTATTTTTTCATTTATTGATGAAATTTTCAAATTATTGGCTTAGTTTAAGCTCTTTATTAGTTTATTGAAATGGAAATACTATGGATAATTCCATTGAAATGAAAGCAATGATCTATACCTAGAACTGCATGTCCCCAAATAAGGTCATATATCATAAAATAAGGAGCATGTGGGTGAGAGCAGAGCACTTTTATTTCTCTTGATTGTTCCATTGACTTACCCTGAAAATGAAAACTAATGAAGTCTTGGTTTTCATATCTGTAAGATAAAGGGGGTAGATTTAAAGTGGTCCAAAGTTAATTCGAGCTTGAAATCTCTGATCCTATGCAACAGAAGTGAATTGCTTTTTTCCTCTCTTCAGTGCTGGGACTACTGAGCCTTGCAACTGACCCAACTGTAAAAGAGAAGGGTGTGGTTGGCTTGACTAGATGACTGAATCTGTAGTTTGGGTTGATTTTGAAGTCTGCCTTCCTTTTTTTTAGCCTCTAGGATGGATATTTTGTCAACTCCACATTTGCTTTCCTTTTTTTTTTCTCTTTAACAAAAGTAATTTAAGTTCACAAGAATGAAGATGATGACAGCAGCCTGGGCTTTAACTTTTGAACACTTTCCAGTTTTATGTCTTATTAAGCAATATTGTAAGTAATATGCACATATTTCAATAAAATACATGAAAAACTTTGCACATTGTTAAGACATTTTTTCACAGTGTATTTTGTCAATTCTGGAAGTCTGTGAGAATCTGGCAAACTGTCAGGAAGTGGGGTAGTCAGAGAGGACACTGAAAATGAAGAATCTCTGATTAGGTGACGGTAGTGGCAGGGAAGGTTTAGAGAGCATGTTAAAATAAAATACCAAGAACACCAGCATGAATTTCTTTTAAAACATATGCCTTAGCATCCTTGAGACTGCTTTTTCATTTTAAAGAAGCAGAAATGTATATATTACATTTACATGAAACAAGTGTATTAATATTCATTGCAAAAGATGTCTTATTGCAGAATACTGAGATTAAAAATGTCTTTAAAGCCAATGTAGAAGTATAATGTAAAAATGCTAAATAATTTCTATTTTAGCACATAAAATTAAGGAGAACTTATTCTATGACATGTATTGTATGAATCTTACTATCCTACACACAATGAAATAGATCATTTTTGATAAAAATCGCCACATGGGTTTGTTTCACTGAAGTGAATCACTTTCTTCACCACTGAGCAGATTGGAGAGCTTATAAAAGAGTATGTGTGTGACAGTATCATGAAAAAGATAAATGGTCCTGGGAGGGGATCATAGTGGAGACACTGTTCACAATTACGCAGGACCCCTTCCTATGTCATGCAAATTCAATGCTATATTTGGTGCAAGAATACTCATGAAAAGTATCTCAGGCAACCTATCTAAGTCGTGGTTTTCTAAGCTGTAGAATGGAGTGACCAACAGCACCTGACTCGTGCTAGTATAAAAACATTAGGAAAGTTAATGTGTAAAAATCACCTTTTACAGGGTCTAGCCCATAGGAAGCCTCAATGAATGTTGGCCACTTGGACTACTTGTCTTGTTCTCATTAAAGCAGAAAGTAGCAGAATATAAATTTGGCTTAGTTAGAATAGTGTTATTTCAGGTTTTACTGTGTCATTCTCATACCTGTAAGTCAAGACTGCCTTTCTTCAAAGAAAAGAATTTCTGCTTGCATTAAAAGGATAGATCAAAGCATTAGTGTGAATTCAGAAATAATAATGATGCCAGAGCCACAACATGATTGAGCGTCCATTTTGCCAGCTGTGTGTTTGCAAGCTAATGGTTGTCTTTACCACAAAATATGTGAAGTAAGCAATAGCGTGAATTGTCAGGTAACTAGAGAAGCCAAAGGTGAATAATGCCTATTTATTTTTCTATATTTAATTATTTCTGCAGAAATTTTATGAATGTATTTTGCCCACAGGAAACACAAATGTTTAGTTGTATGTAAGAATAAATTGTCCATATTTGGGTTTTTGAATGATAGTGTTTTTCTACATTCTTTTCATAACTTGATTTCTTCCCTAGATATAACCTCCCCTAAAAACTTACAAATTTCCTCTGATCCCACATAATTGTTAAACCATTTGAAAAACCAATATCATCATATCAATAGAAAAAGTGAGAAGGAAATACATTTTCTGTCTCTCGATGGAGACATTTCTAAACTTGAGAGAAACGGCAGGAATCACAAAGTCCTTGATACTTTTATCTATTGAAAAATTTTAAACTTCTAAGGTTTCCAGGTATAAGGCAGCTTGAGTATTTATATATAACATATATTTATATATCATATAGAGTATATCAATATACTTAAGCTGCCTTATGTATAAAATATGTAATATGTAAACAATTTACATATTTATGTAGAAACAGATAAATAATACATAATACAAATATATACATACATTTTTTTCCTAGATTCCCGCTGTAATGTCTAAAGAAAAACATAAATAATAAACACATGGTATTAACACTGGATATGTGACAAAGGTGAAAACCATATACCACAACTTTGAAGAAAGTTGGTAAGAAATGGGTGGAACTAGGACAAAGAAGGAACTGGGGCGACCTGCGTGTGAAAGAATGGCACGCATTGGAAATAAATGGAAGTTTTGTCACTGAATCCCACCAGATTTCTAACTCCACGTAGCTGTGAGTCAAGGGAGAATCAGGAGAGCTAAAGGGCTCTTAGGCAGGTGCTGGGTGGTGAACTGAGTACATTGGAGCCCACTGGTGCCTATGGGATGTGCACTGGCCACACTGCACTGGCATGCAGAACTGGAAGTCTGGTGCATCTCATGGGAAAAGCTGTGCCCACAAAAGAGCTGACACTTCTATTTTTTCATGAACTATGAATATAAGTCATGGTTCATGATTTATATTCATGAACTGTGATATAAATCATTACATATAATTTTTCTGGCTACTTCACCATTACTCCATGGAAATAGCGCTTATTAAGTCATCAAGAGCCTTCGTGCAGCTAAATCCAAAGGGTATTTTTTTCAATATTTATCCTATTTGTCTTTTGATCACCTACTTCTCTTTGAAATATTGTTTTGTCTTCTGAAACTACATTTTCCCAATTTTATTCCTGCCCCTCACTCTTTCTTGGGTCCTTTGTGTCTTAGTATCTTTGTAGACATTAAATATTGGACATTTAGGCCAGGTGCGGTGGCTCATGCCTGTAATCCCAGCACTTTGGGAGGCCGAGGCGAGCAGATCACCTGATGTAATAAAAACTCCATAAAAGGGAAGTCAAGTCCGCTGGGAAAAGTGAAGAGGAATTTATAGGAATCTCATATGTGCAGGACCACAAAGGGCTCAGGCCCCTCAGAGGTGATGTTTGCATCACGCAACCAGGCAAACCCCCCCAAACTGCTGAGGTGCCGGCTAAGAGCAAAGGAAACAGAGTGGATAGTAAAAGAAAAAGCTTTGGTAGTGTGCATTAGTAGCCCTGATTCTTCAGCCTTTCTTCCATCATCCCTTTTTCCCCTTGATTTTGGATTTGGTCATGTGTCTTGCTTTTGCCAATAGAATGAGGTGGAAATTATGATGTACAAATTCCAAGCCTAGGCCTTAGGAGATCTCACAGGTTTCCACTTGTAATCTTGTACCTTGGTCATAGCTATGAAAAGAATATGCTTGGGCTGGTCTAGCCCAAGGAGGACCCACACATGAAACATTGCCAACCCCAGCTAAGCACAGCCTAGAGCAGCCAACTCCTAGCTAGCCACAGACATGTGAGCAAGTCCAGCTGAAAGCAGCAAAATTGCCCAGTTGGGTTCAGCCTATACCAGCTGACTTTAGTTGATCAGTAGACTCATGAACCAAATAAATAAATGCTGCTAAAATGTTGTGGTTATTTGCTATGCAGCATTATTGTAGCCATAGTCAACTGATACAGAATTCACGAATACCAACATAGACTTGCAATGAGAACTCAGAAGTAGTCTCTGTTCATATTTTCTTTGCTGTTTCATGTATGCATTTTAACTAATGTTTCATTTGCTGATTTTAATGTATTTATTTATGTAGTACATTTTGGTGGTGGTTAACTTAGCAGTTTAACCTATAATTTGCAAAATGTCAAGTTGGAATTGCAATGATACTAAAGGAGGATTAGATATTATGATGCAGGAACAAATGATTTTTTTCAGTTGGCCCTGTCTTTGGGCAGAGGGCAAGGGCATTTTCTCTTACATACAGATAGTTGTTTAATGATAGTTGAGAATACTTTATTGTTGTTGGAATGATATTGTTACATTTAGGTATGGAATAAGAGTGTAATTGATGTCGGGAAGTCAAGGAATAGGTTATGGTAGATATTTGTCATGATTTTTTGGTTAGCCACTTTTGGAACATTCTTCTGATGGTTGGGAAATGTCTTAGCTTATAAGTCCTGTCTTTCTAGGGTTTAAACTCACCTCCTAAGTCTCCTTCGTATCTGAGACACTGTCATATGACCTCAAATCATGGGCCACCAAATTATCATGCATCCTTAGCTACCCTGAACTGAGTATCCTCTAACCCACCAAGCCATAAAGTTGAGTGTGCACAGTAGAGCTCCATTATTGAATGGAAGTGCTATATACAATTTGACTCAAGCAGGCCTTGAAGGCACAAGTAAGTACTCAAATTCCCATGGCCTCTACTCCTGCTACATTTTAACGCACATCTACAGTCTCACAGATAATTCTCTATAATCAGCCGATTGAGGGGGAACAAAATCTCTGGCCTGATTGCATAGTGTATAAAGCACCAATGGAGAGTAGACGTGCAGCACTATAACCACACTCTGGGGTAGTCCTGAAGGACAGGGGCGAAGGGAAATCCTCCAGTGGGTAGAACTCCGAGCAGTGTACCTAGTTGTTCATTTTAACAGGGAAGAGACATAGCCAGATATGAGATTATATACTGGTTCTTGGCCTGTGGCCAATGGTGTGGCTGGATCAGCAGGGACTTGAAAGGAACATAATTGGAAAATTAATAAGAAGGTCTGAGAAGAGGTATGTGGATAGATCCCTCTGAATCAGCACAGAATGTGAAGATATTTACATCTTAAAGGGTGACCTCAGCAGAGGAGCATTTTAATAATCAGATGTCTAGGATGACTAGTTCTATGTATCACAGTCAGCCTCTTTCCACAGCCACTCTCATCATTGCCAAATGGACTCATGAATCTTTCCACAGCCACTCTCATCATTGCCCAATGGACTCATGAACAAAGTGGCCATGGTGGCAGAAATGGGGGTTATGGGACTTAGTGACAAAACTTCCACTTGCCAGGGGTAATGTGGATATAGCCACTGCTAAGTGCCCAATCTGCTATTGCAGAGATCAACACTGGGCTCCTAATATGGCACCATCTCTGGGGTGATCATCCGTTGGCAGGTTGATTATGTTGGACCACTTCCAGCATGAAAGGGGCAGTGCTTTGCTTTTACTAGTATAAACAGTTACTTGAATGTTGATTTTCCTTCCCTGTCCACAAAGGCTCTGCCAATCTACCATCTGCAGACTTACAGAATGTCTTATCCACTGTCATGGGATTCTATTTGGCATCATTTCTGACCAAGACATTTGTTTTCACAGTAAATAGAGTATGCCAATAGGTTCATAATCATGAAATTCACTGATCTAGGTGTGTTCACCATCATTCTGAAGCAGCCGGCTTAAAAAAGTAGTGGAATCCACTTTTGAAGACTTAAAGTGTCAGCTAGATGACAATATTTTGCAGTGCTAGAACAATGTTCTCCAGGATGTGGTATGTGCACTAAATTGGTGTCCCATATATGGTACTGTTCCCTCCCATAGCCAGAATTCACAGGTCCAGGGATCAAGGAGTAGAAGCAGGGGTGGCCCTCTTTACTATAACCACTAGTGGTCTAAATTTTTGCTTGCTGTCCCTGCAACCACAGGCTCTGCTGAGGTCTCAGCTGCAAAGGAAAATACTTCCAAGTGGGACAAAACAATGAGTCCATTGAACTGGAATTTGAAACTGCCACCAGGTCACTTTGGGATTCTCATGCATCTGAATCAACAGGCAAAGAGGGAGGTCACTGTAATGGTTGAGGTGATTGATCCTAACTATTATGTGGAATTTGGGCCACTATTACACAATGGGAGTACGGAGGAGTATGTATAAAACTTAGGGGATTCTCTAGTTTCTTTTAGCATTCCTGTGTCCTGTGAATAGGTTAATAGGAAACTGCAATAACCTAATTCAGACACAACTCAATTGGGCTGTTATGCTTTAATTGTTGTAGGCCTAGACCCAGTAGGTAACCTGAGATGCTTGCGGGAGGCAAAGGGAATACAGAATGGGTGGAGAAAGAAGGTCATAAATATACAGCTATAACCATGTGATCTGTTACAGAAAGAAGAGCTGTAATATTTATGAGTATTTCTTCCTTATTTTGATATTAACATGTTTGAATATATGTATATATTCACCTAATATTTTTCTTTTCTTTTTTCTCTTATCCCCTTATTATTTAACATAAAATGTGTTAATAATTTTAAAAGAACATGTATTATGCTATTGTTGAATGGAGTGTTCTATAAATGTCAATCATACCAAGCTGATTGATAAGGTTGTTCAAGTGGTCTACATAGCTGCTGATTTTCTGTCAATTATTGATTGAGATTTGTTGAAATTTCTCATTATAATTGTGAATTTGACTATTCCTCTTTGTAGCTCTTCCAGTTTTTGATTTGTGTATCTTACAGTTCTGTCATTATGTGCATATCTATTTCGAATTGTTATGTCTTCTTGATAGTTAACCTCTTTAATCACTGTAAAATGACCTTTTTTATTCTCATTAATATTATTTGTTCCAAAATATACTTTTTCTGATATTTAAATAGCAACTCCAGATTTATTTTGGTTGGTTTATCTTTTCTCATCCCTTTATTTTATAACCCACTTGTGTTTTTACATGTTACGTTTGTTTCTTGCAGGTAAGTTGTAGCTGTGTCTTGCTTTTTAAAATCCAGTTCAACAACTTCTGCCTTTAATTGGGGTGTTCAGACCATTTACATTGAATGGGATTGTTAGTTATGTTAAGTTTAAATCTACATACCACTGTGTTATTTTTTTTCTAATTATCATCTTTTCTGTTCCCTTAAAGAAATTCTGCCTTCTTTTGAATTATTTTTATTATTCCATTTTATTTCCTTTATTGGCTTATTAACTACAACACTTCATTGTGTTATTTTAGCGATTGCTCTAGGGTGTATCATATACATCTTTAATTTATCATTAACTTATTTCTGTCTACCTTCAAGTGATAATGTACCACGTTATGTATAGTGTAGGAATGCACAGCAGGGCACTTTCAGCTTCCCCCTCCTGACTTTTGTCCTATCACTGTCATATTCACATGTGTCATATATAGATGTGTCATAAATCCCATACTGCATTGTTTGACTTTTAAGTGGTCAATAATTTTGAAAAGCGATTTTAATAAAAAATTATTTTCTATTTGTCCGGATATTTACCATTTCCAGTATCATTTATTTCTTTGTCTAGATGCAGATTTCCATCTGGTATCATCTTTCTTCTGCCTGAAGAAATTCTTTTTAACACTTGTTATACAGGTCTGCTGTTAATGAATTCTTTCACTTTCTGTCTGTCTGAAAAGTCTTTATTTTGCTTTCTTCTTGAAAGATATTGTTGCTAGGCCAAGATTTCCAGTATGAGTTTTTTCCTTTCTGTATTTTAAAGATGTTGTTCATCTCTTTTTTTGCTTACATTGTTTTCAACAAGTGATGTGCTATTATCCCTATTTTTGTTTTTCTGTACAAATGTGTATTTTTCATTGGCTTCTTTTAAAATTTTGTCTTTATCTTGTTACATGTGGTTAAAAATGTTCTTTGGAGTTTCTTTTTAGATAGTTTCTTTTTCTGTTTTCAAGTTCACTATCATTTTATCTGCATCGACTAAATATCAGTTAACCCAGGCCATTGCATTTTTTTAATCTCATACTTGATAGTTTTAATTTTTATAAGTTTGATTTGAGTATTTTAATATAAATTATGTCTCTGTTTAATTTAATATCTTTCTTCTAGCTTCTTAAATATGTGGAATACAGTTATCATAACTATTTTAATAGTCTTATTTACTCATTCTCTCATCCGTGTTGTTTCTTTTATTTTTATTAGTTCATTTATTTGTATCCTTTTTGTAGGTCATGTTTCCTTACTTATTTGCATGCTTAGTAATTTGTATTTGGGTGTTAGACGTTGAGAATATCACCTTCTTGAGTTCTGTATACTTTTTGTATTCTATGGTATTTAAAATGTTTGTTTCTTAATAATTTCAACTTTTATTTTAGATTCAGGGGGTATATGTGCCAGTTTGTTATATGGGTGTCTTAAGTAATGCTGAGGTTTGAAGTATGAATGATCCCATCACCCAGGTAGTGATCATAGTAACTAATAGGTAGTTTTTCAGCCCTTGCCTCCTTCTCTCTCCCATCTAATAGTTCACAATGTGTACTGTTCCTATCTTTATGTTCATGAGTACTCAATATTTAGCTTCCACTTATAAGTAAGAACATGCTATATTTTGTTTTCTGTTCCTGCATTAATTCACTTAGGATAATGGCCTCCAGTTGCGTCTGTGTTGCAGAAAAGGACATGATTTCATTCTTTTCTATGGCTGCATAATATTCCCTGGCATATATATGTATATGTACCACATTTTGTTTATGTAATCCACCTTTGATGGGCACCTTTGATTCCACATTTTTGCTATTATGAGTAGTGCTGCAATGAACATATTACTGCATGTGGGGTTTTTTTGTAGACTGATTTATTTTACTTTGGGTATATAGCCAGTAATGGGATTGCTGGATTGAATGGTAGTTAAGGTTTTACTATTCTGAGACATCTTCAAACTGCTTACCACAGGGGCTGAACTAACTTACATTCCCACCAGCAGTGAATAAGCATTTTCTTTTCTCCACAGCCTTACTAGCATCTATTATTTTTTGTCTTCTTAACAATAGCCATTCTGACTGGTGTGAGATGGTATCTCCTGGTGGTTTTGATTTGCATTTCTCTGATTAATGATGTTGAGCATTCTTTCATATGTTTGTTGGCTACTTGTGTATCTTTTTTTTTTTTTTTTTTTTGAGAAATATCTGTTCATGTCCTTTGCCCACTTTTTAATAGGGTTGTTGCTTTTGTGTAGAGTTGTTTCAGTTCCTTGTAGATTCTGGATGTTAGACTTTTGTTAGATGTGTAGTTTGTGAATGTTATTTCTTTTCCTGTTCTATGGGTTGCCTGTTTATTCTGCTGACAGCTTCTTTTGCGGAAGCGGTGCAGAAGCTGACTTTTACTAGGTCTTGTGTCAATGTTTGTTTTTGTTGCAATTGCTTTTGAGGACTTCAATTGCTTGCCAAGGCCAATGTACAGAAGAGTATTTCCTAGATTTTCTCATAGGATTTTTATGATTTGAGGTCTTCCATTTAGATCTTTAATCCTTCTTGAGTTAATTTTTGTTTATGGTGAAATGTACAGGTCCGTTTCATTCTTCTGCATGTGGCTAGCTAGTTGTCACAGCACTGTTCATTGAATAGGGATTCCTTTCCCCATTGCTTGTTTTTGTTGGCTCTATAGAAAATTAAATGATTTTAGGTGTGCAGCTTTATTTCTTGGATCTCTATTCTGTTCCATTGGTCTCCCTACGATATTTTTGTGCCTTTTCTGGGATGTAGTTAAGTTCCTTGGAAACAATTTGATCCTCTTCGGTTTTGCTCTTGAACTTTTATTTAGGTGGCAAGACTGCATTTAATCTAGAGTCAATTTTGTCCCATAACTGAGGCAAATCTTTCTGAGGCCTCTATCTGTTGTTTCTGAATTAGAAGGTTTTCCACTCTGGCTAGTGAGAACAGGGACTATTTTCTGTCCTTAGGTCCTAGGATTGTTCCTTTTAATTCTTCCAGGTGGTTCATCTCACCAGACCTCACACTCACGTTCTGATCAGTCCTTAGTTGTAGTCTTGAGGAGGATCTTCTGCAGATTTTCGAGGTCCTCTTATTGCGTAACTCTCTCTTCTCTAATGCTCTGCCCAGGGGACTTTAGCTGTCTTGGCCTCTCTTGGCTTTCAGTAAGGTCTCCTCAGCTCAGGCCAATTACTAAGCTTTTTTTGTGTTCCTTTTCTCTGTGTTGTGGCCTGGAAACTCTCTTGAGAAAATACACTGAAGGCCGGGTGCGGTGGCTCACGCCTGTAATCCCAGCACTTTGGGAGGCCGAGTTGGGTGAATCACGAGGTCAGAAGTTCGAGACCAGCCTGACCAACATGGTAAAACCCCATCTCTACTAAAAATACAAAAAATTAGCCGGGTCTGGTGGCATGTGCCTATAGTGCCTGCTACTCGAGAGGCTGAGGCAGGATAATTGCTTGAACCCAGGAGGCAGAGGTTGCAGTGAGCTGAGATTGCATGACTGCACTCCAGCCTGGGAGACAGTGCGAGACTCCATCTCAAAAAAAAAAAAAAAAAAAGAAAAAGAAAAAGAAAAAAGAAAACACACTGAAACAATTGTAGAGCTCACTTTATTTCTTATCTTTCAGGGGTCTCTGTCCTTTGTTAATTAATATACCAATGTTATGGAAATGAGAACTAAACTCTGATTATCTTCTCTTGTCCAAATTCCCACCTAAAGGGCCTGAGGAGTCATGCGCTACAAACCATAAAAATCTCATCAGAGGAGTTTTTATTTTAACCCTATATAGTGTGGTCTGCTTTCTAACCTGACTGGCATAACATCACATAATAAATAAGGGAAGAAATAAAAACATTTTAACCCCAAATATATTTCCTTGCTGTATCTTGAAGTTGCCCTGAAGGTTGTCTCTTGTGGGAAAAATCCACGTTCTATAGAGAATCTCCTTTTCCCCCTCTTTTATTTCCCTTTTTTCCCCCCAGACTCGGGAGATAATCAGCTAAGAGCTTTTAAGTCTGGTAAGAAAACATTTTACAACCTACTCCTTCTGAAGTCCACTATCTGAGAGTTTCCTCTGCACAGTAAAACTTGGTCTCTACAACCTTCTATTTTAACCTAAACATTTCCCTTCTATTGATCCCAGGTCTTCAGATAAACTCAACAAGTTGTCAACAGGAAAATTTTTAAATCTACCTATAACATGGAAGCCTCCGCTTTGAGTTGTCTTGCCTTTCTGAACCAAACCAATGTACATCTTAAACATATTGGTTGATGTCTCATGTCTCCCAGAACTGTATGAACCAGGCTGTGCCCTTACCACCTCAGGCACACGTTCTCAGGAACTCCAGAGGGCTATGTCATGAGCCACGGTCCCTCATATGTGGCTCAGAATAAATGTCTTCAAATATTTTACAGAGTTTGACTCTTTTTGTTGACAGAAACCATTGCTTTATATATTTTGTGTGCTTTTTAGTTGTTTGCAGCAGTAAGGTAAATCTGGTTCTTGTTCTTCTGTCTTGGAAAGAAGTAGAAGGCTCTCTCTGTCATGTTTTTGAAAAGAAAAGGTAAAAAGCACCTTATTCCTTTTAATATGGAAGATAAAACCATTTTCCTCTCCTTTCAATTACATTAAATGTACTCTGGACTATAAGGGAAGTAGCACGATCATTCTGTAGTGGATGTAAATGTGCTGCTTTTAGCAATATTTTCTTTCATTCTCTTGCCTTATATAATGTTGAGGTAAAAGATAATGTAGGGGTTGATGGTTCATTTTGAGGGACTAGATGTTATCCAGGAAGCTAAGTTTAGATGTTTTTAGGATAAGAATTAGACAGTCCCCAAATGCTTTTCCCCTTTGAGGCACATTCGTTGATTATACTTGTATGAATGGAATTTTCTCTTTCTGAGATTTCAAGGATGAATGTTTCTTTATTTTAAATCACTATTTTAATCCAGATTAGTCATTTCAGTAGTCTTATGGCAGTTTTAGTGCAGTCATATGCTGCATGATGACGTTTCGGTCAACGACAGACCATATGTACTATAGCGATCAGAGTAATGGGATATACCAGAGAGCCTAGATGTGCAGTAGGCTATACCACTAAAATTGCCACCATACTAGTGAAATGACTAGGTTTGGGTAAGTACACTCTACAATGTTTACCCAGTGACACAACACATTTCTCAGAAGATATCACTATTGTTAAGCAGCACAAGATTGTAGTTACTTTTAAAGTGGTTTGGAAGCAGCATAGGAGATTTTTGTCTACATATTTTTGTGGGTTATTTTAAAATATATATTTTTTTTCTAAAGTGAAGCATGTTCTCACTTGTCGGATGGAGAAAATCCAACAAACCATTAGGATTTTGATACGGTTTAGCTGTGTCCCCACCCAAATCTTATCTTGAATTGTAGCTCCAATAATTCCCACATGTTGTGAGAAGGAATGGTGGGAGGTAATTGAATCATGGAGGTGGGTCTTCCCCCATACTCTTCTCATGGTAGTGAATAAGTCTCATGAGAGCTGATGGTTTTATAAATAGGAGTTCTCCTGCATGAGCTCTCTCTTGCCTGCTGCCATGTAAGATGTGGCTTGCTTCCCCTTCACCTTCCACCATAATTGTGAGGCCTCTCCAGCCATGTGGACCTGTGAGTCCATTAAACCTCTTTCCTTTATAAATTACCCAGTCTCAGGTATGTCTTCATTAGCAGTGTGAGAATGGACTAATACAGTAAATTCATATCAGGTAGTGGGGTGCTGCGGTAAAGATATGTGAAAATGTGGAAGTGACTTTGCAACTGGGTAACAGGCAGAGGTTGGAAGAGCTCAGAGGGATCAGAAGAAGACAGGAAAATGTGGGAAAGTTTGGAACTTCCTAGAGACTTGGAGGGTTCAGAAGACAGGAAGATGTGGGAAAGTTTGGAACTTCCTAGAGACTTGTTGAATGGCTTTGACCAAAATGCTGACAGTGATATGGACAATAAAATCCAGGCTGAGGTGGTCTCAGATGGAGATGAGGAACTTGTTGGGAATTGGAGTAAAGGTCACTCTTGCTATGCAAAGAGACTGGCAGCGTTTTGCCCCTGCCCTAGAGATCTGTGGAACCTTGAACTTAAGAGAGATGATTTGGGGTATCTGGTGGAAGAAATTTCTAAGCAGCAAAACATTCAAGAAGTGACAGAGCATAAAACTTTGGAAAATTTGTAGCCTGACAATGCAGTAGATAAGAAAAACCCATTTTCTGTAGAGAAATTTAAGCTGGCTGCAGAAATTCATATAAGTAATGAGAAGCCAAATGCAAATCACCAAGACAATAGGGAAAATGTCTCTAGAGCATGTCAGAGACCCTCATGACAGTCCCTCCCATCACGGGCCTGGAGGCCTAGGAGGGAAAAATGGTTTTGTGGTCAGGGCCTAGGACTCCCCCACTCTATGCAACCTCCAAACATGGTGCCCTGCATCCCAGCTATTTCAGCTCCAGCTGTGGCTAAAATGGGCAAAGTACAGCTCAGGCTCTTGCTTCAGAGGGTGCAAGCCACAAGTCTTGGTGGTTTACATGTGGTATTGGGTCTATGGGTGCACAGAATTAAAGAACTGAGGTTTGGGAGTCTCTGTCTAGATTTCAGAGGATGTATAAAAATGCCTGGATGTCCAAGTAGAAGTTTGCTGCAGGGCAGGGCCCTCATGGAGAACCTTTGCTAGGGCAGTGTGGAAGGGAAATGTGGGGTTGGAGCCCCCACACAGAGTCCCCACTAGGGCACTTCCTAGTGGAGCTATGAGAAGAAGGTCAACATCCTTCAGATCCCAGAATGGCAGATCCACCGACAGCTTGTACCATGTGCCTGGAAAAGCCACAGACACTCAACACCAGCCTGGTGAAAGCAGCTAGGAGGGGTGCTGCACCCTGCAAAGCCACAGGGGCGCAGGTGCCCAAGACCATGGGAGCCCACCTCTTGCATCAGCATGACCTGGTTGTGAGACATGAAGTCAAAGGAGATCATTTGAAACTTTAAGGTTTAATGACTGCCCTATTGGATTTGGACTTGCATGGGGCCTGTAGCCCATTTGTATCAGACAATCTCTCCCATTTGCAATGGGGGTATTTACCCAATGCCTATACCTCCATTGTATCTAGAGAGTAACTAACTCGTTTTTGATTTTACAGACTTGTAGGCAGAAGGGAATTGCCTTGTCTTAGATGAGACTTTGGACCATGGACTTTTGAGTTAATACTGAAATGAATTAAGTCTTTGGGAGACTGTTGGGAAGACATGATTGGTTTTGAAATGTGAGGACATGAGATTTGGGAGGCGCCAGGCGTGGAATGATATGGTTTGGCTGTGTCCCCATCCAAATCTCATCTTGAATTGTAGCTCTTGTCATTCCCAGATGTTGTAGGAGGGACCTGGTAAGAGGTAACTGAATTAGGGGGGTGGGTCTTCCCCCATACTGTTCTCATGGTAGTGAGTAAGTCTCATGAGATCTGATACTTTTATAAGTGGGAGTTCCCCTGCATAAGCCCTCTCTTGCCTGCTGCCATGTAAGACATGTCTTGCTTCCTTTGCCTTCCACCATGATTGTGAGGCCTCCCCAGCCATGTGGAACTGTGAGTCAATTAAATCTCTTTTCTTCATAAATTACTCAGTCTCAGGTATGTCTTAGCATCATGAGAACAGACTAATACCGATTTGAATTCTCAATCAATAATGGAGAGGAAAAAAACTATTATTATTATTGTTAGTAACTCAGGATTTTCAGGTCCTTGTCTCACAACCAGGAAAAATTTGGCGTGCAGACACATTGAAAGGTGAGGAGGATGGAATTTATGTAAAAAGGAAAGCTCTCAACAAAAGGAGGTATACTGCATGCAGGCTTCCACCTCACAAATTGAAAACCACACATGAGCTGAAGAGGCCAGACTCCTTCCTCGCATAAGGTGTGAGTTCCTAGTGGCTCCACCCCATTCTCCCGATGCGTGTGGGTCTCCAGTCCATTGTGGGCATGCCCGGGCAAGACCCTGTGAAGGTTCCCTTATCTGTACAAAGACATCTGGTGCATATACTTGTGGGGCAGGTCAGAGATTCCCTGGAGGGCCTTTCCCTATTTGCCTAGGCATATGGCTATCTCGTGCCTCTGTCACTAGTATTATACTGATATCATCCTAGTGTTTATTTGCACTCTATAGATTTCAAAGTGTTTTGTTGTTGTTGTTGTTGTTGTTTGTTTGTATTTTTGAGACAGGGTCTCTCTCTGTCATCTAGGCTGTAGTGCAGTGGTGTGATCTCAGCTCACTGCAGCCTCCATCTCCTGGGCTCAAGCGATCCTCCCACTTCAGCTCCCCAAGTAGCTGGAACCACAGATGCATGCATTATACCCAGCTGATTTTTGTATATTTTGTGGAGATAGGGTTTCTCCATGTTGCCCCGGCTTGTCTGGAACTGTTGGGCTCAAAAAATTCACCCACCTCAGCCTCCCAATGTGCTGGGATTGTAAGTGTGAGCCATTGTGCTTGGCATGTTTTTTTTTTAATGCACTATTTCTTCTAATTTCTACAACTATGCTAGCAATATGTATTGTTATTCACATTGATAAACCAAAAAACTGAGAATAAGTAATTAGATGATTTGCCCAAAGTTATGTTGGGAATCAAAGGAAGTTTCCCAGTTATTTTGATTGGAAATTTATTGCCCCCTTTTCTGCCTAACTGTGCCTCATGACTTTAATTTGAAACTGGAAGTCATCCTTAGAATCAAGGTAGATATGTCAAATAAGCCATATTTGGGGGCCAGTCTTTTTCAAGGGGCTCATTTAAACAGACCTAGTGTCTTATTAATTGAAATTTAAATGAGTATCACTTTGAAAAGACTGCAGAATTGCTTAAGATGGATAGATTAAAGTGGATACCTATCTCTGTTCTCCCAGTACACACTGATGTACAGAACTGTTAAAGTAATCACCTTCTGGAAATAAATTAAGTATCTGAATACCAAGTGTTAGTTCATTAAAATTCTTCTGCTTTATTAATCATTGGACTTCATGGTATTTAATGAATATTATATTACTAATTGGTATAGGAAGAGGTGTCAGAATTGTGTTATATTCACCTTGGAAATAATAAATTCAGCCAATCAGTGGGAGGATCAGGCAAGTTTTCTTCAAATCTTTTTCAGAAGCCTAGTTTATGAATTACTGGCTTAAAACCTCTCTTCCATTTGGAGCTAAAGAGACACACATTTGTTTATTTGTTGAGCATCTACAGTTTTAGGTGCTAGTAACATGGCAGCAAGCAAAACAATGTTCCTGTCCATATTGACTTTATATACTAGTTGGAAATATAGTCAATGAAAACAAAAAGCAAGTAGATATCTAACTTTATGGCTGGTAGGAATAAGTGCTATGAAGAAAAATAAAGCAGAGTAAAGGGATGTAAGATGACGGAGGACATTCTTTTTGAATAAAGTGAGGGAATCAGGCATGTGAGAATCTGGGAACAGAGCATCCCAGGAAGGGTA
Organism: Macaca mulatta; assembly: GCF_049350105.2. Lineage (NCBI taxonomy): Eukaryota > Metazoa > Chordata > Mammalia > Primates > Cercopithecidae > Macaca > Macaca mulatta. The sequence goes on from NC_133416.1 coordinate 25,199,637, forward strand.
AGCTGAAAGCTTAAAGGCTCTGGTGTGAGAGTTTGAGGTGGATGTTTGTTCTGTGAAGTGAACAGCCAGGACTAGTGTGATTAAGCAGAGTAAGTGACACAAAATATTACGAGATGAGGATTGGGATTTTATACAATACGTATTTTAAATATTCTTGTGGTTTGAATGTTTGTGTCCTCTGCAAAACTCATATATTGAAAACTGACCCCCAATGTGATGGTATTAAGAGATAGGACCTTTGGGAGGTGACGAGGTCATGAGGGCTCCACCTCCATATATGGGATTAGTGCCCTTATAAAAGAGGCTTGGCCAGGCATGGTGGCTCATGCCTGTAATCCCAGCACTTTGAGAGGCTGAGGCGGGTGGATCACAAAGTCAGGAGTTCGAGACCATCCTGGTCAATATGGTGAAACCCCATCTCTACTAAAAATACAAAAATTAGTCCGGCATGGTGGCAGGCACCTATAGTCCTACCTACGCGGGAGGCTGAGGCAGGAGAATAGCTTGAACCCAGGAGGCGGTGGTTGCAGTGAGCCGAGATCACACGACTGCATTCCAGCCTGAATAACAGAGTAAGACTCCGCCTAAAAAAAAAAAGAGGCTTGAGGGAGCCCTTTTGTCCCTCTGCCATGTCAGGATACAGCAACAAGGCCCTACCTATGAGGCAGAAAAGGAGCCCTCACCAGACACCAAATCTGCCAGCACCTTGATCTTGCACTTCCCAGTCTCCAGAACTGTGAGCAATAAATATATGCTGTTTATAAATTACCCAAAGGTATTTTGTTATAGCCCAGATGGACTAAGACAAATTTATTTACAAAAATTTATGAGTTTTATCTTAAATCCATTTAAAATCTCTCTTCTGCCAAAAAAACCAAAAAGGGCTCTTTCTGGTTTGATACTATTTTACTTACCTCTGTAAGTGGTACAAAGTAAGTTTTCAATAACTGTGAGTTGAATTAATTACTGAACTCAGCAAGATATTGAGACATTCTTATCCAGTTTTCCATCCATCTGTTACTGGTAGTAATTGTTCTGAACATTCAAAGGCTATAGATGAAAAATAATGGTTCTTGAATGTTAGAAAAATGACGTTGGATGCTTTTTAATCTACTGGGAGCCCATGTTATTTCTTAACAAAATTAATTAAATAATTTAGTAGTGACAATGATCATTTGTTGAGCATCTACGACATACTGTCTTTTTGCTACTGGGGATACAAATGGGGTTCACATATGTTTCGTCCTCTTCATTGCCTACATTGGCAATGAAATTCCAAGGAATCCGTTGCCTAGCTTTGAAAAGATAGGTGCAAAAAATTACGGTGAAACAGAAGGAAAACTTATGGCATAGAGATATGTAAAAATTTCTATGGGCCCAATGACGAAAGAGTGACTAATTCTACCTAAGAGTGAGAGGCATTGGAATACTTTTAGAGGAGCAGACCTTTGAAGGATGAATAAGAGTTTGTCAGCAGAAGAACATGGGTAATTAAAAAGAAGAATGCCATTTACGTGGAGAAGCACAAAAGTAGAAAATGTTCAGTCTGTTTAAAGAACAAGGAGTTATTTGGTGTAATGAAAGCATAGGGTAGGTGGAGGATATAGGGAAATGAATTTGGAAAGTCAGATTAAGTTTAGATTGCCAAAAGGTTTGAACATATTTTATAAAACCATTGTCTCCAAAATGAGCCAAATAGACAGAAAAGATTAAAAGTTCTACCTACATTCATTTTTTAAATAAAAATTAAGAATAACATCACACTTTACTAAACTTTTTGTGATGCGCTTGCTTTCTTTTCTTCTAAGGTTTCTATAATTGGTCTATGTCTTACGATTACTGTTGGCCAGGCAGTGTTTCTGACAAAGTTGTTGCGACCTGCACATGCACATAGAAACTTACAGAATGATGGTGAGCAGCTTGGAAGAGTACTCAGAAGCACTCTCTCAAGATATGCTGTGTGACCAACACTCATGATGGAATGGTATAGGATATCATATAGAAAAACATGGACACTGATGACACTAGGTCTAAAAGTTATTCCAAAGCGTCAGAAGCTGAATGTTTCTGGATTGCTTATTTATTTTCTTTGTATTTTCCTTCTTATATATGTATAACAGATCTTTCAATCAATGTAAGACAGAAATTCTAAGTGCTAAGAATCCATTTTTCTACATTTAAATTGGCATTATTCTTCATTTCTTAGTCATGCATAAATACACTGTTGTAAATATATGGCTTCTTAGATTAGGTAAAATACAGCCGATGATTGGGCAATGGTGCCTTGACCCAGTCTGCATGTCAGACAGCCATGTGTTACACATAGTCCATGAGATAACTCAAAGAAAGAAAGGAAATTCCAAACATAAACGGTTGATTGGTATGGACTTACTTGTTTGTTTTCTGTAAGCATGTTGTGAAGCACCACAGCTTATATGTGCCTGGTTATATTGATTACTCCTCGCAAAATGGACAAGTGCTTTCAAAAGATTTGTACAAAAAAACCATCATTGAAGGTGATGTAAATAATGCCAGTACAAATGAGCAACTAGACAATGGCACAGTTTAAAACTTCCACTCGTAGTTAAAATTCTTCTTCAGGTAAGAAAAATGGTATAATCAGAGTTGACAAAAGTTAGCCCAATACATTTGAAATTATGTAGAAGACTATTTAAAATATCAATTTACATCCACTATCATTAACAATCAACAATTTCTTAAGTGTGTTTAATCAGATGTTAGCTATTGATTGAGACACATTAATGCAACTTTTAAATAAGTAAATATTATCAAAGATCTTGCTTTAACACTCCGCTGATAGGTATATGCAATCAACCTTATAAACAAAGATAGGATAGGCAATTTACAAAACAAGAAACAAATTGGTTATAAACATAAAAATGTACTAATTAAAAACAGTTTTTTTGAGGTGAGGTCTCATTCTGTCACCCAGGCTGGAGTGCAGTGGTGTGATCATAGCTCGCAACCTGGAACTCCTAGGCTCAAGCAATCCTCCCACTTCAGCCTTCTGAGTAGCTGGGACTAAGGTACGCACCACCATGCCGAACTTGCCATAGTTTATTAGGAGAGTTTAGACATTTGTCTCTCCAACTAAACTGTGCTTATTCAGAGGAAGGTGATTCATTTCTGTAACCTTTAGCTGCCACAGTGCCTGCTATTCAGTAGGGTTCAGTAAATGTCACATAAATAAGGTTCTGGAATAGATAACTTACAATTTTTAATATCAGTGGATTGTTCATTTCCATTTAACCTTATGATGCTCAGTTTTATGTGTCAACATGACTGAGTGATAGTATTCAGTTTTATTCAATGAAATGTTAATCTAAGAGTTTCAGTGAGGGTATTTTGTGGATGTGATTAAAGTCTGTAATCAGTTGACTTTATGTAAAGGAGATTATCTTAGATAGTTTGGGTGGCCTGAGCTAATTAGATAAAAGGCCTTAAAAATAGAACTGAGAGACTGGGAGTGGTGGCTCATGCCTGTAATCCTAGCACGTGGGGAGGCAGAGGCGGGCAAATCACCTGAGGTCAGGAATTCAAGACCAGCCTGGCCAACACGGTGAAACCCCTTCTCTACTAAAAATACAAAAAAAAAATAGCCAGGCATTGTGGTGGGTGCCTGTAATCCCAGCTACTCGGGAGGCTGAGGCAGGAGAATCGCTTAAATCTGAGAGGTGAAGGTTGAGGTGAGCAGAGATCGCACCACTGCACTACAGCTTGGACAACAGAGTGAGACTTTGTCTCAAAAAAAAAAAAAAAAAAAATAGAACTGAGGTTTCCCTGAGGAAAATGATATAATGCTTACAGAGTACACTATCTGGTTCAGCCTGGTAGTTTCTAGCCTGCCTTTCTTGATGACCTACGCTGTGGATTTCTGACTTGCCTAGCCAGCTCCTACAAATCACATAGCTAATTCCTTGCAATACTTCTTTTATACACACACATATACATCAGAGTCCACTGGAGAAACAACCAGTAGGAGATTATATGTACTGCTGGTTTGTCCAGTGGGCCCTGACTGATACAAGCCCCTTGCTAGTCATATAGCTCCCACTTACTAAGTACTTGTTATCTCCCTGGCCTTGTGATTAGCACTTTGTATTCATTATCTTAATTCTCAAAAGGACCCTTAAAAGCAGAGATTATAATCCCTGTTCTGCAGTGGAGGTAAATGAAGTTTAAAACCAGTCAGTAGATTTTCTAAGGCTTCAGTTAGGTGTTGGAATCAAGATTCAAATCCACGTTGGTCTAATTCCAACTCTTGGTCTTAACTTTTATGCTGTGGTGCCATGGGGAATTTAGCGTTATGGAGTAATTTCTTTTATCTAAATCCAAATCCTTTCCATTCGTGTGTTCGTTTTTATAGTTTATAGAATGGAAAAGAACGATTCACAACTGGACCAAGTCTCTAGCCCCTTCCTTTGGGCAGAGTACTCGTCACTTTGAAGTGCTGTTATTCCAATCAGTCTCTGTCCTTAACAGGGGAAATATTCCTAGGTATCTCCCTGAATTATTTAGACTTTTTGGTATTTAGGCCATGTCCAGTTCAAATTAATCAAGAAGATGATATACCTAATATACCCAAGTCCACTCTCAATAATTAATCAAGATAACTGTATATACTGTCTTAATGTCAAATAATGCCTTTAAAAATGCATTGTTCTTCCCAGATATACTCATGCTTTAATGGATAAAATGTGTATACACACACACACACACACACACACACACATACTCTTAAAAATTATCTTTAAACCAGAGTGGCAAATTATCTTTCTGTACTGACTTATACTAGAAAAGATAGCCCTGCATTAGTAAAAAGATGACGCTGGGTTGACAAAAGATGATCCAGAATATTTCTAACTAGATGTCTTTAACAATTTTTTTTTGAGACAGGGTCTCACTCTATCACCCAGGCTGGAGTGCAGTGGTGCCGTGTCAACTCCCTGCAACCTCCACCTCCCGGGTTCAAGTGGTTGTCCTGCCACAGCCTCCCGAGTAGCTGGGACTGCAGGCATGCACCACCATGCCTGGCTAATTTTTGTGTTTTGTGGTAGAGATGGAGTTTCACCATGCTGCTCAAGCAGGTCTCAAACTTCTGACTGGTCTCAAACTTCTGACCTCAAGTGATTCGCCCACTTTGGCTTCCCAGAGTGCTCAGATTATAGGCATGAGCCACCATGCCCAGCCTCTAACTAGATGTCTCTAGACATTTTACACTTACCTCACTGGCCTCAATTTACATTCATTAGAAAGTGAGGAGGTAGAGTGAGCTTATCTGTAAAGTTGCTTGTAGCTCTAAGATTTTCTGTATTATTGTAATTTAAAAATTTCAGTAGTGTTCCTCATCTTGCCCCCTATTTCAGAGATACCCTATCACCCACACAAAAATACCTATCTTTTTACAACTGTTTTTTCTGGGATTTACCAAACCGTTCTGTTGACCTTCTACCATTCTTCTCTGCTCAGTCTCATCTTCTCTAAACGGGAAGAGATGAGGACAACTTTCTTTTTTAAAAATATCTTATTTATTTATTTATTGAGACAGAGTCTTATTCCATTGCCCAGGGTAGAGTGCAGTGGTGCGATCATAGCTCACTGTAATCAGGAAAGAGCTAGCTTTTTAACTAACGGATTACAGAAAGATTGTTGTGGTTTTTACTGCAGAAAACTTCCCACTTATTCAGCTATAGAAAATGCTGGCCAGGTGCGGTGGCTCACTCCTGTAATCCCAGCACTTTGGGAGGCCGAGGTAGGTGGATCACAAGGTAAGGAGATCGAGATCATCCTGGCTAACACGGTGAAACCCTGTCTCTACTGAAAAATACAAAAAATTAGCTGGGCGTGGTGGCGGGCACCTGGAGTCCCAGCTACTCAGGAGGCTGAGGCAGGAGAATGGCATGAACCCGGGAGGCGGAGCTTGCAGTGAGCTGAGATTGTACCACTGCACTCCAGCCTGGGCAATAGAGCGAAGACTCTGTCTCAAAAAAAAAAATACTGTGCTAACAGAAATATTGTGCTTTTTAATAAAACACGCCAAAGTTTATGTGTTTGTATAACCTTATGAATATTAGACTTTCTTAGAGAATCTTTTCCAAGAGTAAAAGTTATGAAGGGATTAAATAGGACTCTGAAGTCCTGTTTTCTAGCCGAAGACAAATAAAGCTTAGTGAAAGGAAGCTAAGTAGGCATGCAACAATCATAACCAGAAACAACAGTCAGTAGCTCCAAAGATTGCTACCATTTACTCATAAATTCTTTTCAGATTAGGTGTGTTTTGCACCTGCTGTATTGATTGAGATATATGTGCTACACTGACCACGTTTTTGAAACTTATGATCTCACACGAAGTCAGATCAAGGTTCAGACTGTAAAATCAGGACCACCCCAGATAACCTAGGAAGCATCATCTCTGAATCATCACTTGGTGGCATCCCCACCCCATGGCATCTTTGACACCATCCCTAACAGAAATAGGAGAAGACACAGGAAGATATAAGAGTTGGCTCTTCGTCACGCCATTGCACTCCAGCCTGGGCAACGAGAATGAAACTCTATCTCAATTACAAAAAAAAGACTTGGCTCTCCATATCCTTGGGTTCCACATATCTGGATTTAACCAATATGGCTAGAAAATATTTTTAAAAAGGATGCTTGTGTCTGTGCTGAACATGTACAGATTATTTTTTGTCATTATTCCCTAAACAATACAGTATAGTATGTATTTACATAGCATTTACATTGTATTCAATTTTGTAAGTAATCTAGAGATGATTTAAAGTGTACGGGACAATGTGTGTAGCTTATATGTAAATATTATGCCATTTTATATTAGGGACTTGACCATCCATGGATTTTGGTAACCATGAAGGAAGGGGGCGTCCCAACACCAATCCTCCACACATACCGAGGAACAACTTGCTTTATGTACAGGAGGATCATCAAGCCTAGAGGATTCGTTAAGGCTACTCAGATCAAAATGTTCTTAGAATGTTAATAGATATTATATGCCTGAATGGTTTGGAATATCCTGGGATGAACAATTTCTTCTCTAATGACTGGGAAGCTTTATCCTGACAAGCACTGTGAATTTTACTGAGGCCAATATGGTGTTCAGTGTTTCCAAAACATTTGACCAGGAGCTTTTCAAAGAGAAGTGCACACCTTGGAAAACACTGCTTGTTTGCTCATGTCTTCCCTTTTTTGCCCATAGATTTAAAAAATATATATGTATTAATGAAATTAAAGTCAGCTTGAAATAGGAGCTGAAATAGGAGAAGAAGCTTATATTTTACTGACTAGCTACCATGTATTCATATGTAGTATCTCATTTAATCTTCATAGCATGTGTTGAACAAAAGAAGAAAATAGAATAAAATGGTTAAATAAGCTGTGCAAAGTTGCATAGTCAGGGACTATTGCAGCCTCGTGTGTGTGTGTGTGTGTGTGTGTATGTGTATACATGCATGTATGTGTGTGTTGTGAGAGGGAGAGAAAAAGAAATAAAAGAGAGCTAAATTCAGCAAATATTTTTTTGGCACCTATTCTGTGTAATGTTGCTATTCTAAGCACAAGAAGATATTTAGATGTCTATGAACTCTGAGAGTTTATAATCTAGTAGGGACGGTATAGTATAGAAGAGTATTCAAGTAAGACAGATTGTGGTAAATGCACAATTTATTAGAGATAATTATAAATGGGATCAAGCAAGGGGAAAGGGCAAAGATGGTGTCTTAAAATTGGAGTACCTCAGGGGTTAGCCCTTGCAAGTTTTTCATTCTCTGTCTGTACCCATTTACTTGGTCCCATGACTTTAAATATTATCTTACGCTAAATACTGACATATTAATTCTTCTATTCCCTCTCCTGAAATCCAGATCACTATAACTAATGGCCTATTTAACATTTCCACTTTGATGTTTAATAGACATCTTAACTTGTACAACTGAACTCCTAATACCTCCACTCCCACGCCACACCCTCTAAACCTGTACCACCTGCACTCTTGCCTAACACAAGTAATGGCCACCTCAGTCCTTTGATATGCTGAGTCCAAAACCTTGGAGTCATCCTTAACTACTCTCAATTGTCTTACATTCTACATCAAATCATTAAATTCTATTGGGTCTCCCTTCAAGTTATATATGAAATTGCACCTCTTTTCACCAGTGCTGCTACTGCCCTTGTACACCACCCTAACACCAACATTTCTCTCTTTTTGAGTCTTGCTCTGTCGCCCAGGCTGGAGTAATGTGGCACAATCTTGGCGCACTGCAATCTCTGCCTCCTGGGTTCAAGCGATTCTCTTGCTTCAGCCTCCTGAGTAGCTGGGATTACAGGCATGCACCACCACATCTGGCTAATTTTTGTATTTTTAGCAGAGACGGAGTTTCACCATGTTGGCCAGGTTGGTCTTGAACTCCTGACCTCAGGTGATCCACCCGCTTTGGCCTCCCAAATTCTGGGATTACAGGCATGAGTCACTGTGCCTGGCCACCAAAATCTCTTGCCTAGATTATTGTAGTAGCCTTTCAGCTGACCTCCTCATTTATTTTCTTGCCCACCCACCTTAGAACACAGCATCTAGGGTGATCCATTGAAAACTCTTCATCAGATCATGTCACTCTTGTGCAAAACCTTGCAGTAGCTTCCCATTTTACTCACAATAAAAGCCAAAGTCCTTAAAATGGTCTACACGGTCCTGTTTCCTCTTTGTTTTCTCCTCCTCTTCCTTTCTTCTTCTCCTCTTCCTCTTCCCTCCTCCTTCTCCTCCCCCTCCTCCTTCTTCTTCTCCTTCTCCTTTCCTCTTTTTTCTCTTTTTTAAGAGACAAGGTTACTCCCTGTCACTATCATCCAGGATGGAGTGCAGTGCCACCATCATAACCTACTGTAGTCTCCAACTCCGGGACTCAAACAATCCTCCCACCTCAGCCTCCTGAGTAGCTGGAACTCTTGAACTCCTGGCCTCAAGCAATCCTCCCACCTAGGCCTCCCAAAGTACTGGGCTTATAGTCAGGAGCCACCATGCCCAGCCTCTTTGCTACTCCAATGGCTTATGCTGTTCACACCACCAAACTTCCTCCAGTTCCTTGAATATTTTATGGCATGCTCTGTTTTCAGGGCCTTTCCATTGGCTGCTCTTTCTACCTGGATTCCCATTCTTCCAAATATCTTCATTGGTCACTTCCTCATCTCTTTGACGTTTTCACTCCACTGCCATTTTCTCAAAGAAGCTTACCCTGGCTTCTCTATTTAAAATTATAATTGTTCTGCGTTCCACATTAACAATCCCCCTCATTCTCTTCTAATTTTCCCATCACACTCATCATCTTCTAACATATAATATAATATACTTGGCAATTGTGCTTATTGTTTTTCATCTATCTCCAGCACTCATTTACTATTGTCTAGAATGTAAACTCGCTGAGCTCAGAGATCTTTTTATGTGTGTCTGGCACTGCAGAATAAAGGAAGGAAGAGAAAGTCTTCCTGTTGGAAGGGACCTGGAAAGGCCTCATGGAGAAACAATATTTCACTACCAATAGCCTTCAAGGTCTTGGTGGTGCAGAGTCATACTGGTAAAATTTGGGAGACATGGTGCATTAATTTGCTAGAGCTGCCACAATTTATCACAGACTGGGTGGCTTAAACGATAGAAATTTATTTTCTCATAATTCTGGAGGCTGGAAGTCTGAGCTCAAGGTGTTGGTGGGATTGGTTTGTTCTGAGGTGAGGTCTCTCCTCTTGCCTTGTAAACGGCCCCCTTCTCACTATGTCCTCACATGGTCTTCCCTCCGTCCATCCTTGTGCCATAATCTCCTCTTCTTATAAGGAAACTAGTCATATTAGGTTAGGCCTCGCCCTAATGACCTCAGTTTAACTTAATTATCTCTTTAAAAACGCTATACTCAAATATAGTTACATTCTGAGATACTGGGGGTTATGAGTTCAACATATACGCTTGGCGGGGAGCAACGCAGTTCATAACACACTGTGCATCATTGGGTTTGTGTCTGTGGCTCTGGCTCTGGCTGCTTTGACTCAGCCACTCCTACTTGGGATTTTTTCTTTTTTTTAGTATGAACATTCTGATGACAATTTGACTTTGCCCCCCAAACACAACAAACTATAAAACTTTCAATTCTTAAAATGTGACAAAACAACAACCCAAGTATTCATCAATAGATGAATGGATAAACAAAATGTGGCATATAAGTCCAAAGGAATATTATTCAGCCATAAAAAGGGATGATGTCCTAGCATATGTTACAACATGGGTGAATCTTGAAAACATTATGCTAAGTGAAATAAGGCAGACATAAAAGGACAAATATTGTATGAGTCTATGTACGTATTTAGAATAAGAACATTCTCAGAGACAAAAAGTGGAATGGTGGTTACCAGGAACTAGGGGACATGGAAGGAGGGGGAGTTATTTTTAGGATGACAATTTCTGTTTGGGATGACAATTCTGGAACTAGATGGTGATGGTTACACACTATTGTGAATAACACGGAATTGTATACTTACAAATGGTTAATGTGATAAAGAAAAAAAAATTACTGAGTAACATAAAAGGAGACAACCTTATTCTTGAGTCTCTCTGTGAAGTGTGGGGTGAGAATACGATGAGGGTGAATCCCAAAGATGGAACAAGGAATGTGGCGGGAAATAGGCCAAGTCCTCAGCATTTTAGGGTAATTAAAATGCATGTAAAGTGCATTTCAGGAAGGGCCAGTCATGCCTATAAGCCAAATGCCTGATAGTTTAAGAGAATTAACTTGTATCTTGAGTGCTCTATACTTCAAATTCTCAGATTAACCTTTGAAAGTTTAGGATGTTGAAAATATAATTTTTGAGCGATCATGTGATTATTTTTTCGTAGTTCCTAACAACCCAAGAAAGTCTCTCAAGTTTTCCACACTTTTTTGGCACTCCTCGTGATGTATGTTATATTTATTATAATGAAACTCTTTCACAAGGATGATTATGGCTAAGGGGGTTGATATTCTCTGAAAGACTAACATAGTTATAAAGAACTTTTAAAACCTTTATTTAAAATAAAATTATTATGAATATAATATATTAGAAGTCCTCTTATCTAGTGTAGCTGAGACTTGAGGTTGGTTGATAAGTTGAAAAAGGCAGTGATAGCCAAGGTCATAAAAGTGATAACATGCGTATCTTAAACTCTTTATTTTATCTTAAAATACACAAATGTACATTCGTTCATCAATCTTTTGATACAGAAGCAAGGCTTTTCATTGAATGTGGATTTGCTGATTGGAGTTCTGTTTGGTGTTTCTTTCCTAAAGGATACTCATAATTCCAAAATGTAGTTTCATTGCATTTAAAGTGGAGGAAGAAATTAAAATTTTTCATGAAGAAATATGGAAACCTTCTAAATTTTTATGATCTCATTTCACTTAATTTAGCTGATTTTTTTCAACTTGCCTTTATGAAGTCTTTCCAAATATTCAACTTAGTTTCATAGAAATAGCCCTCTTTCTCTTCACGCTCATATTTAAAAGTTGTATTAAGTTACATAATTAAGATAAGTACAATTGGCATAACAGGTGGGGAGACAAATGCAGTGAACTTTTGGCAAGCATGTGGAAAGACTGCTGATCTGAGCATTTGGATGCTGTGGGCATCAGCCAGGAAGGTTTAGAAAGGGTATGGAGAATATTCACTCATTTGGCAAGTTTGCTGAGTGGACATTGGCTAAGGGAGTTTTACTGTATGCCCTCCTAAAATCCATATAACACTGAAATGAACAAAGTAAAACATCTTCCAAAATAGATGTGTTGGGGACAGAGGAAGCGATGTATATTGAACAGGGATCAAGAGCTATGTTTAGGTACTTTTTTATGATATACTTCAACATGGCTAATGTAAGGTACCTATACTCGAATGTCTCTCGAGTCAAAATGGTACATGAAATTGTCCTGATTCATGAAAATAGCCCCAAAGCAAAGTGTACTGTAGGCTCCCAGTGAACAGAGAGAGTGAATTTGCTTAGGCAACACTAAGATTCTTAAGCATAGCTATGTGGACAGTGGGAGGATCTTCTTTCTCCTTCCTTCTTCCTTCTTTCCTCTTCCTTTCCTTCTTCAGGATCTCCTTCCTTCCTTCCTTCCTTCCTCCCTTCCTTCCTTCTCCTCCCTCTCCTCTTCCTCCTCCTCTTTCTTCTTCTTCTTCCTCTTCCTTTTGCCACTGCCACCTTCTTCTTCTTCCTCTTCTCCTTCTTCTACTTGCTCTTCCCCTTCCTCTCCCTCTTCTTCTTTCTTCTTCTTCTTTCGTCTTCTTTCTTTTCAAGGTGGGATCTCACTATTTTTCCCAAGTTAGATTTGAACTCCTCAGCTCAAGTGATCCTTCTGCCCCACCCTTCTAAGTACCTGGGACTATAGGCATTAGCCCTTGTGCCTAGCTGTTTTTTCCCCACTTTGGAGTGAAAAAGAACTTATCACACATGGAAGGCATGTGCCTTTGGCAGTGTAGATGAGACAGTTGCCCTAGAAACTTCTAAGGTTCCTAGGTAGAATTAGACCTGTGGGATTAGGCTTATGGCTCAAGGATGCAGCCCTGACCTTTTAGCGTCCTGACATTTTCTTTTTTCCTCTTTGGCTACTTGCCTTGGCAAGAATTTTAGCCTTAGCATATGATTGGCTGTCCTAGCTTAGCTAGTCAAGCTGACAAAGGGGTAATTTTTACCACCAACTAGAAAGAAGAACTTCCTCCTAAGGTCTGCTGAGTCTCAGCAGCTCAGAGAGAGCCACAGGGAATCACAGTTTTGAGCCTAGAGTGGAGGCAACTCTCTCAACACTGGGCCTCCTGGACTCAGCAGCTCTGTGGAGGTTTCTGCATTGTGAAGGTATTGATAGAACTGAGGGGCTGGAGGGACTCATCTCCCACAAAATTTGGCCTAAGGGTAAGATCTAGCATTTAAGTGTTGTGATCTCTTGTGGTTCCAGGCAAGGAATCCATACAATAAGACAATTTATACCCCGCCCCCCACTTAAAACTAGAAGAGTGGGAGCATTCTAAACACTTAGTAAAAGACAGGAGAAAATGGTTCCTCATAAACCATCCTTGCCATCTTGTCCCTGTGGTCATATAATCACAATGAAAATTATTCATGGTTTTACAGCTTCATCTCCTTCCCACGTTATGAAAATTAAGATGAATATATACTTCCTATAAAGCAAGTGTGGTTTAATATTGTTCTGTGTAAGGTCATAGAGGCTTTATACAAACATAGAAGCAACACATTTCACTCACTCAGTATTTTGTATAATAGTGATAGTGCAAAACACACACAGGAACACTCACAGTTTTACAAACCAAGAAGAAAATGTCACCAGCTATTGACTGTCATATATGAACATATTATTTGGCATGTAGCAGGCTGACAAAGCTACAGCATCTACACAGTCAAGGGCTTGGTGTAATACAATTTCTCTAGGTTAAAATTAACTCCAATTTAACCTACACTAATGTTGCTAATTATTCACATCCTTATTGATGACAAGCAGATAAAAACCTCTAATTTCCAACTAGAGGTGTTATCTCAAAACGATGAGTTGACCAGATGTTTAAAATAGTTAGAGGCCTTTCCAGCTAGCACAGGGAAGATGGCACACATAGATATGTGGGACAAATCATCTTGGGAAAACCAGTTGGCCTAAGACTTGCTGACTGCACAAGCTCCAACAGAAGAAACCTTCTGTTGGAGGTTTAAGGCTCAGGTCTAATAGTGATTTGCTGGTTCTTCATTTTATTATTTCTTTCTTCTAAATTTTTGAGATGAAGCTATTCAAGAAGGATGGGTATGCCTAAGTTAACCAAAAGGTTGAAAATGTTGAATATTTTCAAGAAAGCAACATTTTAAAGTCCTGTTGTTGTTAGAATAAAAATATAGTGGGCATTGTTGAAGATACTATTTATAGAGGACATTTATAAAACTGAATGAAATTTCAGACCTGCCATCTTGAATTGGGGTAAAAAACTCAAATGCCTTCAGGGCCAGTCAGTTGCCACAAATGAGTGAAACTGACTGGAAGTCAAATAATAGGAACTAATGGGAACCAAGGAGCGCAAGGGTTACTGCTCTGTCTGGAGTGCAATGGATGCTACCCAGCAATAGCTGATTGTTGCCAGGACAGAATGCAGGCCCAGTGTAATCCAATCTTATGATTTTTCCAAGGAAATATACACTCTAAAGAGAAATCTGGATTTTCATGTAAAATCATCTTACATATAAATATTGGTAGCCAAATCGAAATATTAAAAGAAAGTTGAAAGTCAAACAGAACACATATATGGATGAAATTTATCCAATGACCTACAGCTTTGACCCTTGATATATGCTTTAACAAGTTTTGGAGTAACATTCATGGTCATTAATCCAGTGTTGTATGATCTTCTTAATCTTTTTTATCTTCAGCATTAAAAATTAATACAAAGCTTTTATTTGCACACTCTTCCTGCCTCCAGTCTTTCCAAACTGTTTTCCACACAGCAACCGGAATTACAACAAAGATCTTAACTGTCACCCCCCATTCCCCGAGTTCTAAAACCTATGGTGATTCCTTCGTGCCTTCAAGAGATTTTCCACACGTACAATGACCTTTTCAATTTGAATCTAACCTACTTTTCTGAATTTATCTCTGGACATTGCTACCCTGCCTCCCTGTGTTCTGGTCATATCAGATTACTCATCATTCCCCCAAACTGGAAGGCATTACCCACTTAAGTGACTTTGCTAATGCTGTTCCCTTCTCCTGAAATGGTTTTCCTCCCTATTCCTGGTCAACACCCAACTCAAATACCTCCTCCTCTTTTTAGTCTTCTTGGATTCAGCCATCCACAGGAAGTTTAGTTATTTTGTGTTCCTGTTAATGAAATGCATACTTTACTAGGGAACTTATGATATTGTAGTACATTGATTTGTTTTTGTGTCTGTATTTTCAGACAGGTAGTGAGCACACTGAAAGATATATCCTCAACTCTTATAATTGTAGGTACAATTTTTTATTAACTCAAATTTAATGCAATGCTATGTAAAAAGAAATAAAAATGTTGCATATTTAATCCAACTGATGGATTCCCAAAAGATTGTTTATAAATAAAAATTAATAAATGGTATCAGACTTTTATACTGGCAAATTATCTAAAAGAATTATTTTGTAAAACAAAGAATGCATTTGAAATTCCCAGGGCTGGTCATAGGTATACTTATGTATACATCGTGATTTGAGGGGACAATAAACCTCCCAGTATTTTGGATCTGTCTAATATAGTGCCTGATGGACTTTATTACTCCTTAAGGGTGCACTGTTCAGCATGGTAGCCACTAACCACATGAGGCCACTTAATAAAAATTTAATAAAATTTAAAATTTATCAACATTTTTCAGTAATGCTAGCCACATTTCAAGTGTCCAGTAGCCATGTGGGCTAGTGGTGATTATATTGGACAGCAGAGGTATAGAATATTTCTATCACAGCAGAAATTTCTATTGAAGAGCACTGTCCTAAGAGATTTTATCAAGGGATGGGAATTACAATAGGGGGTAAGGCAATTTATCTTCTGGTAAAGATGGTGAGTTAGCTGGTAATCATTCCCAGGCAATAATCTGTATCAAGAGCCAGTGAAGTACAACCCATGGGCCAAGTCTGACCCTCAACCAGTTTTGTAAGTAAAGTCTTATTGGAACACAATCACAGTCTCTCAATTAACCTATTGTCTATGGCTGCTTTTGAGTTCAATGTCAGAGTGGAGGAGTTGGGATGAAGATTATATTGTCTGCAAGCCAAAAATTTCTGGCCCTTTAGGGAAAAGTGTGCTGCTCTTGGTTTATATGATCGATTCCATATTTATTTTGTCACTAAATAAAAAAGAATGGGAATAGGGACTCTGATGAGCTTAGAAAAAAAGGGGAAAGAATGGAGGGAGGCTTCTTGATGAGTGAGATTGGGGAACTAAAAATGAACATATCTAACATTTACTTTGATTCACCTGGAAATACCAATAATGACTTCTCAACATTGAAATTAAATAACAGGATGATAATTTAGGAAAATTTCACCCTTAAATTTCTGTGCTACACAGAGCAACATGTTTAATTTCTCTGACTAAATCATTGAAGTCTTTGGGAAATTCTGGGATTAATAAGTATTTGTTAGATGAATGAATGAATGAATCTGTAAATTGAGGAATTAAAACAAAATGATCTCCAATTAGAACTTAAAGTATAATAATAATAATAAATAAATAAATAAATAAAAGATTTAAAAAAAATGATCTCCAAGATGTCTTCTGGTGAACAGACTTTTCTTGGTTGGAAATTTTACATGCTAGATTTTTTTTTTAAAAAAAGACATATCTGAATAAAGATCCAGTTGCTGCTCTCTGAGATGACCCCAGACAGTGCTGAAGTAGACAGGCATCTCCAGGTTAAGTACATGCAAATCACACAAACTAACCCAGAAACACAGGCATCAACACAGCACACTGCTGATGGTAGGTACATTTTAGAGGCGAGATGTAAGGATAGCCTGGAGATTTTCACATTTAGATTTCATAGAGTGAGGGGCAAAGGTTAGAACACTTCCTAAGCAATGAAAGAGTCTATGGAAGAGGTGCTTCTTCATTTTGAGTTGCTACTTGTGTGAGGGTCTGTAGTAATAACTGAGTGCCAAGTGAAGTGGGAGATGCTCTCTCTGTCCTCAAAGCAGAAGGAGACTTGGTAATGCAGGATATTTTCTTGACCCCTTTGTGAGATTTGTGACAGGAGTGGCCTGTTTACTCAGCCCACCCTGCTCAATTCTTCGCGGGAGGGAGTGTGTGAGCGAATGAGTGTGGGAACCAGAGTGAGCAAGTGCAGGAACTGGCCGACTGCTTTAGTGCCAGCAGGAACAAACTCCATGCAGGCCCTGTGGCAGTGTCCAGGTGGGGGTGCTTGTGACCCCAAGGCTCCAGAGGGTGTGTTACAATGCTCTCTTAGCTCCACTATCCACAGACAGCAGTGTTATCAGCTCAGTCAGTGGGCTCTTTGCCTCCTCGTGTGGGGCAGTTGCCCTCTACCAGCAAGGGCAAAGGGCCAGTGTGACCGCCTTTTTGGGCATCCATACTTGGTGCATCCTGAATTCTTGTCTGGTGTCCAAAAAGAATGAGGTCATGCAGATGAACTGAAGGATGGTGAATGTGGAGAACTTTACTGAGTGATGAAAGTGGCTTTCAGCAGAGAAGGGAGCTGGAAAGGGGATGGGAATGGGCAGATTGCTCTCCCCTGTAGTCAAGCCACCTCTCTGCCTCTCTTCCAAAGTCAAGTTGCCTCCTTCTGATGTCCAGTCATTGTCCCTGAAGTCAAGTCACTTCTCTCTGACGTCCCGATGCTTGTCCTCTCTACTGGCTGAGTCTGGGGTCTTCATAGGTACAGGATAGTGGGCAGGGGTAGGCCACAGGTAATTTTAGAAAAGGCAACATTTGACTGGTGAAGACACTATTCAGAAAGAACCAATCAGGAGAGAGCAGGCACACAGGGATGGAAGTTCTCAGTTTGGGCCACCAGGTTTCAGGCTTTTCAGCTTGAAGGTAGGGTTTTGCCAGGGACTTGCCCTGTCTGCCTAGAGTTTCTCTGCATCCTGTTCCTATCATTGGCAGATTCTTTGGGTTGATGCAACACGTGACAACCAGATATGGGGCTCAAATTCTCATCTTCCCAATAGTTTTCCTTTATTTCACAGTTTATGAAAATGTGCCTGAGCAACACCTCTGCTGTGGTGCACCACAGGAGACGCCTCGACAATTTGTAAAATGATAAGCCTTTTGTTACTGAGTTTCAGAAATTCTGATTGGCTTTGTAGTCTCTGAAAAAAGATCAAGCCAGGGATGAAAATAAACACAAGACTTCAGGGATTGTTCTCTCTTTGACATACTGATCTTGGAGCAAAATATAGATCTTCCTTCTCAAGGATCACTACTTTGATAACATTTATTATTACAAAAATAAACAGAAGTTAAGCCAGGAGTGGAGCACTGCAAAACTTTTGCCAAGAGCATTGTTATGTATTAAGCCTTACATTCCTGTGAATCATTTCCTTCCTTCCTTTCTTCCCTCCTTCCTTCCTTCCTTCCTTCCCTCACTCACTCCCTCTTTCTTTCTTTCTTTCTTTTTCTTTTTCTTTCTTTCTTCTTTCTTTCTTTCTTTCTTTCTTTCTTTCTTTCTGTCTTTCTCCTTCTTTCTTTCTTTCTTTCTTCTCTCTCTTTCCACATCTTTTTCTCTTCTTTCTCTCTCTCTGTCTCTGTCTCTCTGTCTCTTTCTCTCTCTCATTCTCTTCTTTCTCCCCACTTTTCTTGTCTTCCTCTCATTCTTCTCCTGGAAATATTCCAATGAATTACATAAAACCTTCTAAAAAGCAGGAAGATATTAAATTGGACCATGAGAGGTACAAGACACAAAGAAATCTTCAACATATCTGAAGGAAGGAAGAAATAAACAGAATCAAATTCTTGTTTACATATTGGCCAGCAACTCATTTTCCCCCCTCTGTGATGTTCTTTTTTGCCATCTTGGAGGTCCTTTTACTGTTGATATTTAGTTATTTCATCAGTTACAGTAATTGATATCTCTGCTTGGGACTATCACATAACATCAACATGTGGTTAATATGTAACTATTAAAACTTCACTGATAAAATATCAAAAAGAATACATAGAAAGCTGTTGGAGTTTTCAATTGGCTCACCACCTCCACGCATTTCTCCAAATAATAGTTTGGCTTTGTAAATTAAGAAATTCAAAGATAGAAATCTGTGTGACAGATTGAAGTAGAGATTTAAATGAAGTTAATTAACTATAAATCATTGATTAAATACATTTTTTAATAAACCACCCAGTTTCCTTTCTGCTGCTAATCACTAGTTAACCTGAAATCATTCAGTTAAAAATCCCTACAAGTTTAATTTTGTTTTTCATCATTTAAACCCATTTAATTATAAGTTTACTCTATTTTTTAATATTCAGTAAAAAGATGGTATCTGATGTGGTCAGGTAAAATTTCAAATCTTTAGATTCAAAATTCTCAGCTGGATCACAGACTGATTTGAATGCACCACACGTGCTTTTCTGGAGCCCCTGGATGGACACAGAGTACTAAGACAAACTCAAAAAAGTATAAACATTTATTAAATAAATATGTACCCTGGCTCTTTAGCAAATGACATCTTAAATTAGACATTTTTATAAACAAAGTTGAAAAATAAATAGAAGATGTGATTGTACCAAGGAAAATAATTTTAAAGTGCACTTGGGAATGGCGATGGAAAGACAATTATTAAGAAACAATAAAATGACTGAAAGTTGAATGGAGAAGACATAGGAAGAACTGAACATGAAATATTCCCAGATTATCAAGTTGTAGTCTTTGCATGTGTGTGCAAACACAAACTTGTACATATGTATAAGTTGCACGCCTTATTAATTTGAGGTTTCCGATACTTATAGTATATTAGACTAAACTGGGTTCTGTTAGCATCTGCCTTCCTGACACTCCGGTCACTTAGTGCCTATATACTGTACTCATCACCTTGTCCAGGTGCTCCAATTACCACCCACACCTGCCAGTTCAGCTGGGCTGGGATTGAATCTTATTTCCATAGAACTTTATAAAATCTCTCAGCCTGGGTCAGAGTTACCTTCGTTTTCTGAAGTCCTTTTCAGGTAGCAGAAAGTGGGGCTAAGTCTTGCTTTGATTGTGAGCTTGACTGTATTTTTTCCTTTTGTGGATCTCTGGGTTCTTATCCATCTGCCTTGCTCTGCTGTCCTTATTTTGGTGCTGCCTACCTTGACTTCTCCCATGCTACTTGAATTCTGAAATAAAGTCTGGTCTGGAATTTGGTGCCTGGATGAGTCGTTGCTCCTGGATGCTTTCCTTATTCAGGAATCTCACCTCTGCCCGACCACATAGTTCTGGGACAGGCCTTCCCTGTTCCTGTGGCTATCTTCCAGTCTTTTTTCCTAGCCTTAACTTATCCCTTTGGCCTGAATCCTTCTGAGCTTGATGACTTCCTCTGGTCTCAACCCTGGTAGTCCCGTACCCCATAGCATCATGGAACTCAGTTATCATGTTACTGGCCTCCAACACCCCTAACCTTTCTGAGGCTCCTTTTGTTTTTTTGGTCTGTGATTGAGATTAGACTAGTGTTCTTTGAGGTCCCTTCCAGATTTAATGCATGATGATGCTATCTACTTCAATCACAACCTAAAATAATAGGAATGGGGAGAAGGCTTTAACAAAACTTGTTATAACTAAGACCTTTACCCTGTGTTGATCAGGAGGAAGCGCCCATATGGGTCTACGGTTCTGCTATGTTTTTGGTCCTGTCTTGCCTGAACAGCAGGGGGTATACAAAAGGACAGTAAGTGACTCGTTCTGGGATTATGGTTCAGCTTTGAATCTCCTGCTCATGATCTTTCGTTCAAGACCTATGGGTCCCTTTTAATTGTTATGCTTTCCAAATAAGTGGTTCTTTCTTTCTGTCTTTCTTTCTCTCTCTCTCTCTTCCTTTCTCTTTCTTTTCCTTCCTTCTTTCCTTCCTTCCTTCCTCTCTTCTCTCTCTCTTTCTCTTTCTTTCTTTCTTTCTTTCTTTCTTTCTTTCTTTCTTTCTTTCTTTCTTTCTTTCTTACTTCCTTCCTTCCTTTCCTTCCTTCCCTTCCCTTCCCTTCCCTTCCCTCCCTCCCTCCCTCCCTCCCTCCCTCCCTCCCTCCCTCCCTCCCTCCCTCCCTCCCTTCCTTCCTTCCTTCCTTCCTTCCTTCCTTCCTTCCTTCCTTCCTTCCTTCCTTCCTTCCTCTCTTTCTTCTCTTTCCTTCTTCCTTTCTTCTTAAATTCAACTTAACCTATTTTCTTCTTCACTTAAAAAACCCACCCTAAGCTTCTCAACCTGCATTTGATACATGGTACAGTGCTTTCATGTTCTAGCCTCCACGTATGACTGTGGCAGGTGTACTTAAGCATTTAGGGATTTCTCCATCAACGAGGATCTTTCAAATGTTCCTGAGAGATAGTTTGAGTAGGTCAGTAGCTGAGATGAGAATAGGATTTGGAATAACTAGAGAGTTAAAAATATTTTAAAAATAAAGAAATGTTGGCCAAAGACTAATGTGAGTATGATAATAGTTCTTTTATTAAAAGAACTGGTTAGTTATTTATGATAGAAGAAGGCAACCTAATTTGTCTTTTAGTGATGTAAAAAACTATCCATTGAGAAGGCATGTTAGTTGATAAAATGCTATTCAGTTGTCCTTATTCATGCATTGTCTTTATTTTAATGACTTGGAAAAGCTTATTTAGAAAGATGTTCCAATAATAATTTGGAGGTAGGGACTAGGATTGTAGAGTTTCTTACATGAAAAACCATGAAAACTTGGAAATACTTCTTTTTCTATTATTGTATAAAAAACTGTGGGTTTATGCTTTGAGCCGGTTCACTACCCACTTTGATATAAAGAACTATAAGGAGCTGATTTCTCTTTATCACGGGAGGATATTATGTTCTTTTCTATTTATTCACCTTCATAATAATCGCATAGGTCTTCTGAAATAATTGTAATGCACTGCTTTCAAAGTAGCCTAAAATAGATTATATAAAATTTCACAAAATTTACAAGGTGGTTTCAAATACCATTCTCACCATGTTATAGTTTGGTAAAGTCGAATAGTGCAGATTATGATTTCACTTGAGTTTTACCTGTTGTCTTCTAGTAACATTCAAGTTGTAAAGAGATATCATTCTGTCTCCTAGAAATTTCAGCTTGATGTCAGCACTAGAGCATGTATTCATGTTCCTTTTAAGGCGTATAAAATTGGAACACTAATTTTCATCCCTGACCCGTACTCTATTAATCTGTCATGTAAAGTGCCCTGTGATACAAAAGCAGGTACATCATAAACTCTAGTTTCATTTCTCCTTGCTTCACTTTCAGGTACTCTAAATACCAAAAGACTCTGAAGAGAAAGCACATCTTAGCCTCCTTACCTCCCTGGAAAATCCTATCCAGCATGAGTTCAGATCAGGTGATATTCTGGAAAGCTTGGAAAGCCTCAGATTCGTGCATTACTTGCAAGCAAGTAAGCAAGATCCACAAATGATGCATTTAAGTAAGTCATTTTTTGCACTACATTGGTTATTCATAAATTGCATCAAATTGAAGATAAAAGTTCACGAAAAGTAAATTGATCCTAGATTTTAATCGAATGCAGGCTAAGTAAATGCTTATCTTAGAACTATATTTCTATTTCTTTATGAGAATATTAGAGTTAAAAGTTTGTTACTTTAATATAGTATAGTTGATTTAGTAGTAAAGAACTGGGAATAATTAAGTCCACAAGTATAACAAGTACTAATATATTTAAAATATAAAAGAAGATTTTTTTTAAAAAAAGGTGTGGCAAGTTGAGTAGTTTTTGAATTACATTAAGTACATGTTGCCAATGTTTATTAGTAAAAGTTCAAACTTGTGACACATTTTTTAGCTCGAATACAAATACGCAAAACTTCAACTCAAATATATTTTCTTGCACGATAAAAATCTGACTAAAGAAGCAACAACATACATCTTTTGGGAAAGAAGGAAAATCAAGCTGGGAAAAGATGGGGAAATAGTTTTCATTGTCCACTAGATGTCAGTACTGAACTGACAAAACATCTGTGCCGTGGTGCTCTTAGACAACATGCTATTAATTTATAATAAAAGGTATCTGACAGCTTTATTCTGATGAATTATGGGAATCCAAAGCATAATTCCCAGCCTTTGGTTTATAAATTGTCATTGATTTTAATGTTCTTTGTAAAGTTGTGGCATGCAACAAATTTTCCTGCCAAGAGCTGTTAAATAAATAGTCATCCTTTGCTCTGAGTAGTACATTGAACTTGTTAGACTGATGAGCAGAACCAATTGATGGTTATCCATAAACCATTTATGACAGATGCACAGCAGCAATTCAAACAATTATAGAATGCATTCATTATACATTTTTTTAAAAATCTCAAGTGAACCAAAAGGAATATCACAGGTAATAGACCGTAGCAATGCCACGCAATTCTTTATGAGCTACTTCCTGATTGACAGGTGACTAGAATTGTTGTAGGATTTGCTGAGGGCTCATCAAACCTCACTGGAATTATTTGGTTTTCTCTATTGTGCGATTTGGCATCCCAAAAGTATATTGCATGCCTTTTCTAAAGAAAGATGGTTATTGTAAAGACAGAAGCTTTTGTTCATGTAAAGATCTCTTACAAACTGGCATGAGAACAAAAGAAAGCTTATGCCTGAGATATAATTTCAGTGCATTTGGAGATTCACTTTATATATGTGGGAACGTGAAATTTGGAGGTCTATGATGACCAGTAAGTACTTAATCACTTTAAGCAGAGGTTCTATCTCCTAGAAAAATTCTCCACTGGCCTTATGCTGTTGTATTTGATTTCACTCTCTGAAAACACTTAACATCCTTGGCGGTTTTCAGAAGGACCCTCGTTTGCCTTTGTTCTTTGTTTGAAACTGTCCCGCGTGTTCTGTTGCTATGTCAGGGACCACCTCTCCTCCCCAGAAGTGGCTTTCAGGGATGTAGCCTCCAGTGTGTTATTCGTACAATGTTTTAAGACTTCTCTGGGATCAAAGTAAAGTGACCTAAGCATGTAAAATTCTGTTAATGGTGCTATTTGTAAAAGTACACCAGCAAACTACCTTTAGGCACAGTTAAGTAGTGAAACAGTACATTAAAGACTGAGGAGCTGACTCTAATGTTCTACCCTTGATTTCCTTTTTTAAAATCTATTGCTCTAAATGTTGTGATATGACAGGAGTGCATAAGCTGGACATGTCTGCCCGGTTTCTCTTTGAAAAGGATAAGTCCAGGGGCTGAGGACCTCTGATCATACTCCAAATTCCTCAAAAAAATTGGAAGATAGTTTTCATTTAGTGTCGTGTTCTTCAGATTTAAAAATAAAATATTCTTTTTAAGAAAAAACATTAGGAAGACTGAGAGCTTGATACACATATGGCTGCCTTTTACAAGTCATTATGATCTGTCATATAAATACTGTATTTACTGACATTTCAAAATGTGGACTCTAATCTCCACACACATTTTTTTTTTAATGGTTGCTTTTCATTGCAAGCTTCAGTCCAACAAATAACATGAGAAAACATGCAACATGGTCCATAGGTTCAACTATCAATGTCATTACTCTTTAAAAAGCTCAAAGACAGTTGAATTCAGAGTATAAAGCATTTAAACCTAAATCCAGTTAAATTAAATTGAGTGGGGTGGAAAGTTAGTGAGAGGAGTCATTTTGAGCGCTGATACAGTTTTTCACTGCAACGGATGAATGGGAGCTGTGTATTGCAGTGTATTTTTCCAAAGCTGTTTTAATACTGGTCCCTTTACCTAACTCTCAGACTTTCACCATCTCTTGTATTTATCAACAGTGAGAATTCTTGAGCTGCATTAATCAGCTGCGGTGGCATTTCAAACAGGCAGTATTACTCTAAGCAGTTACCACAGTGTTTAAAAATGTTCATTTTTTGTCCTACATTGTGACCACCTGTGGCCAATCAATTTGATCCATAGACTCAGCAGTTTTTCGGTGCTGAGGGTAACTCGAAAAGACTGTTTCTCAGGCTAATGCTTCTGGGGACCACGGGCTCAAGCAAAAATTGGGTGTGGTGAAATGGGGAGGGAGTAAAATAGTCTTTTAGAATTTTGTTGAAAACTTGTGTGACTAGTATTTTGGATAATTTTTACTGATGCAAATTATCCATATAATTCCCTTGAAATAAATATTGTAAAAATGTTGCATCTAAAAGTGACTAAGGCTAAATAAAATAACTGATCAAATCTAGAGAGGGAAAAAAATAATTCTTATGACGCACTAAAATGTTCACTTTTCAATCAGTTTGTTTGTTTAGTCACTGAATATATATCAAGCTCCTGCAACAGACAGGGTACTATTTCTTGCACTGGGAATATAGAAATGGAGAGAAGAAAACATTCTTCCTTCCCTGGAGCATGCATTCTGGTGAAGGGAGGCAGACAATGAACAAATACATAGAAAATAAGTCATCAGGGGTGAGATGTGCTGAGGCAACAAAGGTGAAACTGGTCAAGAGGGTTAGAGAATGGGGTTCTCAGATGTCTACCATGAGGGGTTTTCTCTAAAACAGCATGCAGATTAGCGTTGTGTGCCCATTTAGAGAGAAGCCCCTTTGGTAGGCATTTGAGCAGAAACCTGGAAAAAGGGATTAAGCTCGCCCCTGTAGCTAACCAGGGAACGAGGATTTCAAGCAGAGGAAACAGCATGTGTAAAGCCCTGTGGCAGGGATAGGCTTGGTGTGTGAAAAGAAGAACAGAGAGGTGAGTGTGGCTAGAGCGTGTGAGTGAGGGGAAACTTCTGCCGTATGAGGTGGGAAAAATATGAGGGAACGTGGTCAGATGACGTAGACCTTTATGAGATAGCCTAAGAACTCCAGCTTTTTGTTCTGAATTATCTGGAGAGGGCTTAGTGGAGACAAGTGGGAGAACTGACTTGCACCTTAAAGAATTGCTGTTTGCTCTGTAAAGGTAGCAAGGTGGGAGATAAGGGAACTAATCAGGAGCTCATCTGGGAAATGATTACAATAATCCAGGCAAGAGATGATGGTGGCTTTGCCAGAGTAGCTAGAAAGACATGGCCAGATTCTGGCTGTATTTTGAAGGAGAGCCAACAAGGCTTGCTGATGGGTTGGAGGGGGATGAGAAGAAGGGAGGAGTTAAGGATGACTAAGGATTTTGCCTGAGCAACTTCCTAAGTGCTGGTACCATTTGCTGAGTTGGGGAATACTGGAGAGGATCAGTTTTGGGAGTTTAAAGAAGGGTCAGGAGATATTGAGGGGCAAGTACAGTAGTCCCCCCTTATCCATGGTTTTACTTTCCAGTTATCCACAGCACAGTACAATAAGATATTTTGAGAGAGAGAGAGAGACCATATTCACATAACTTCTCTTACAGTATGTTGTCATAATTGTCCTATTTTATTAATTATTGTCATTAATCTCTTATTGTGCCTAATTTATAAATTAAACTTTATCATATGTATTGTACATATAGGAAAAAATGTAGTGTATGTAGGGTTTGGCACTGGTTTCAGGTATCCACTGGGGGTCTTGGAATGTAATGTAGACAAGGGAGGGATGACTGTAAATGTACAATCATGAATTTAGGGACAAAATCAGGTTTTATCAGTTTAGCGATATCACGTAGCATCATGGGACTGAATGAGATAACTTGGGAGGAAAGGGAGAAGAGGTGTGGAGCCTTAGTGCATGCCAAGTTAGATGTCATGAGGAAAAGAAAAACCCAGCAAAGACACAGAACAAGAAGAACATTAAGAAAGTGGGAGCCCTCCGTCTCAAAAAAAAAAAAAAAAAAAAAAAAGTGGGAGCCTAGAACAGTGCTTCTCAAAGTGTGGTCTGTGGACCTGTAGCAGGTGTGGGCTGGGAGCTCTTTAGAAATGTAAGCACTCAGACTCCACCCAAACCCACTAAATAAGAAACTCTGGAGGTGGATCTCAGGAATCTGTGTTTTGTTTTTTGAGACAGGGTCTCTCTCTGTCACCCGGGCTGAAGTGCAGTGGCACAATCATAGCTCACTGCAGCCTCAACTTCCCAGGCTCAAGTGCTCCTCCCACCTCAGGCTCCCAAGTAGCAGGGACCACAGGCATGCACCACCATGCGTAGCTAATTTTTTATTTGTAGAGACGGGATCTCTCTGTGTTGCCCAAGCTGCTTTTGAACTCCTGGGCTTAAGTGATCCTCCTGCCTCGGCCTCCCAAATGCTGTGATTACAGACGTGAGCCACTGCACCTGGCCAGGAATCTGTGTTTTAACAAGCTCTCCAGGAGATTCTTTTACTTAGTGAAGCCAAACCAAAGGAGATGTTTCAGGTGTATCGAATGAACAAAGGACCACTATTTGAAGGACTCATTTCAATTTATTTAATTAAAATATCACATTTATTTTATACTTCAATTTATTCAATATGAAACATTAAAATTTCTTCACTGAACATATATTTTTGTTAGACAGTAGAGCACTGTCTTTGGTTAGAAATAGAATTTGGGAATCTGTATCCCAAAATGAGTTCAGAGATCCAAAATGATCAGCTAAGAAATATCATCGCTGAAGGTGTCAATGGCATTAATTGGGATATACATCACTGCTCAAAGACCTATTTGGATTCTAGATCAGCTCCTAGAGTCCTGATTTTCCGCAGTAGAAGATAATCAAAATAGTGGCTAACCTCCCAAATCTCCTGATTTTAGCCCCATAGATACTGTAAATGCATTGACCTTCCCCTTATATCAGAGATCATGGAGGAATTGTTGACCTGGGGCATGAATTGAATTGCATTTTTTTTTTTTTTGTATGTGAGTACAGGTTGTGGCCTGACTATATTTCTCGCATATAGGTTGCCCTTCATCACTCAGCAGTGAAGAATGAAAATCAACAGAGCTTTCCCCAGCCTGCTGCTTAAGCAGCTGCTAACAGGCTGAGGCTGCCCAGCCTCATTAACCCATTAGATGCTGCGTTCGCCCAGGAGTCATTCTTAATGAGGCTGCTGCAGGTAAGCCAGACATGCACCAAAATGTTGGGGCATTAAATTAAGACTCTTAAATGTGGGACCTATAATAGAGTTATTTTTATGTCAGAAACAGATACATCAGAGAGCACTCTTAAGGCGAGTAAAGCAAATGATACTATTACCATCTGTGAATCTATAGTGCTTTAAAGATGTTGGAAATTTTGAATTCAGGAGGCACTTGGAAGCTTGTCATTTTCCCGAACATTGTGTCCCCCTAATTAGCAACTCTGTTCTCTAGAATAGGCACCAGTGTACAGAATCAAGTCAGATTTCATATCACAGCTGAAAAGAGTCTTGATCTTCTAAACTTCCTGGTTCACAATTTTCTCTGGATAGAAAAATAATGACTGTAAGCAAAACTAAACAACAAAACTAAACACCACTATTTTTTATAGCCTAGAGGCAATGAAGATTCTGTTTGTGCCAGCAAAAAATTTTTGCAGTGATGGCAGTAAGACCTGGGAAGCAAACTGTGCCATATAACTGACCATGGATACTCTGGCTATGGGTGGATTTTTAAGGTCTCAGATTAATGTGTACTTGTGGTTGAGTTTTTGACAAGACTCTTAGGGTCCAGTGTTATAACTTCCTCATCCCTAAAATCTTGCAATTCCCCTTTACCTCTTAACTCGAGTTTCCTTTTATTGGAGAAAATAATTGCATCTATCTCTCTACTTCTTTCATGTGCCTTCTTCCATCTTTCTATTCCACTCAGGTCTCTACGATATCTGATATTTAAAAATTTTTTTTTTTTTTTTTTTTTTTTTTTTTTTTTGAGACGGAGTCTTGCTCTGTCGCCCAAGCTGGAGTGCAGTGGCGCGATCCTGGCTCACTGCAAGCTCCGCCTCCTGGGTTCACGCCATTCTCCTGCCCCAGCCTCCCGAGTAGCTGGGACTACAGGCGCCCGCCACCTCGCCCGGCTCATTTTTTGTATTTTTAGTAGAGACAGGGTTTCACCGTGGTCTCGATCTCCTGACCTTGTGATTCGCCTGCCTCGGCCTCCCAAAGTGCTGGGATTACAGGTGTGAGCCACCGCGCCCGGCCTTAAAAAAATTTTTAAATGCTGCTCTTCTTTATTGTTGCATTATATTAAAGACAGAAAGTCACACTTTTACGTTTTTCCTGTTCAAGAATATGCTGAATAAAGTTAGCCATCCTTTCCCAGGAGCATGAATGCTATTAAAATTTTAGATTGTCATCTAATAACATTTCATCTTATCCTATTGCTTTTCTTAACCACTGCCCAGTAATCAAGTACATAGTCTTAGTATCTAAGGCTAAGAAAAAAGGAGTTCATCTATTGCACAAGTGTTTTTCAATACATTTTTTAAAACTTGGAGGAGATGATGGTGGTGGGGGGGTGCTTCATGTAATTTTATAGGACCTCTGAGGCCCAGAGTTTTTAAGTAATCTTTTTTGATGTTTTTAGACAGACCATTAAGCTGAGGATAAAAGTCCCTGTGTTCAATATCTGGATACATTAAGCATTAGGTTTAAAATTTACAGCTTTCATTTTGACAAGGAAAATGACACGTTTGGTCTCAAGTGCTACCTTGAACTGTTTTTCAACACAGAGACAGGTTGTCAGGCTGAGGGTGGAGGTCTGTGCTCTTAGTCCCCGAGACGCTCCATGGGGTAAATTGCTGCAGCTCATCAGGAAATGCTGACTGAACCCTGGGCAACTGGCTGATGTCTGGTGGGGGCAATGGCAGAAAGCCACCTGGATGCTTATCCCCCCATGGGTTGAGGTCTACTCAAATGCCTTCTTCTGTAAATGCAATTGATCCAAAAGAGGAAAAGAGTGAGCCAGACAAAGAGAATGTCCACATGTGGGGGTGGACTTCAACATACTTCCATTTTTATTCTGCCCATAAGAAGTTCTTCAATGGATCCTCTCCTTCCTCTGACAAGTTAAATTGCATCTGGGGACTAGGACTTCAGGGAGTTGTCTGAACTAAGTGACACCTAGGGGTAGAAGGTGGAGGGGAAGTCAAGGAGACTATAGTGGACTGTAGGAGCAGTGAGTAGGTAAGTACAGAAATTTGAGGACAGTATGGTGTGATCAAGGAGATGCAGCTAGTGTCAGAACTATGGATAAAGATATAACTCTCCTGCCTCCCCTCACTCCAATAGAAGAAGGCGGCTGGAGAGGTGGGCATGGAAAAAGTGGAAAGAGTTTTCAAAGCTAGGATAAGGAATGTGAATATTACTTTGAAGACAAAAGATGGAGATGGCAAGAGTAGATGTTGTTTTTGGGAAACGAGTGTTGCTTCTAGGTGCAGAACAGACTGGGGTGGTGAGGAAACGAGTGTTGCTTCTAGGTGCAGAACAGACTGGGGTGGTAGGACCGACAGCCTAGCTGGGAGGTGCCTGCAGTAATCCAGGGTGGAGGTGATGAGTTGGTGGAGAGCTACCCTGTGCCAGGGAGGACTGGTATTGTGGGCACAAGGTGGGGCAAAGGGGGCAGCCATGAGCAGTATTCTCCAATGGATCTGATGGAATTTGGTGATGGATGTGGAGGGTGAGGGAAAGGGCCATCTGGTTTCCTTTCTTTTCTCAATTTCCTGAAGATCCAGAAGAGCAGGGAAGAACCCCACCCTCCCATTCGTGAAATTTAAGTTATTTTTTGTGATAATATTACTAAAGGGGGTAAAAGGCCATGGGGAATTTCCTAATGAAATGGAGGCTCCCTATCTTTTTCACATCCTCCCTTTCATACTTCTTTATGTCTACTTCTCCCTTACCCCTCTCTTCAAGCCTCTGAGGGAATGAAATACTTCTATCTACTGGGTTTCTGTCTATCTCTGCCTATTTCTGCTTTTCATTTTTGTTTTTGTTTTTCTGCTATAATGATACTACCTGGATTTATAATATCTTTGCCCTATTTAAAGCATTACTGTAAAATATTTACACTCAAAATTTGATACCTATTCTTTCTCTCTCTCTCCTCTTGTTTGCAAATTTGTCGCTCTTCCTACAGATACACTTCAACGCATGGGAGACTTAATCCTATGAATTCTTTCTGTATGAAGAGCTTATGTTAGTGGCAAATAGTGTGATTATGCAAAATATACACATTTAATTCAACATTCATTCCTGGCATTGTGGTTTTAAACAAATCGTGCATAAAGAAAATATCAACTGACAGCACAATAAGCCTTAATTGATTTTGACTTCATATAGTATCAGATCTGCCATGTCCAGACTCGACAGTCTATACAAGTGATGTAACTATAATGAAGGCAAAGTCTGAAAAGAAACTCACTGTGTTAGTTTGCATGTAGGTGTGTGAAGACAGGGTTACCAAGAAATACAGTCACTTAAAACTTTCAAAAGCAAGCCTTTGTTTTAGCATTAGATTCTCAAAGTTTGTGTTTGTAAAGCATGATTGATCCAAAGGGCTTGCCCTCAACCTCATTCATTTGCATAAATGATAGAAAAATTCAGGTCTTCCCAAATCAGAATAAATTCTTCACCTCACTGCCCCTCTATGAGAGAACAACAAATAAAATAGAAACATACTGAAAATGAAAATGACCATGAATTAAGAAATTTCCCATGGCATTTTACCCCCATTTAGTAATATTATCACAAAAAATAACTTAAATAACCTGACACCAAGTTATTTTCCCAATAAATAGGATAAAGAAATGTTACCCAAATCCAGAACATTATAAAAATATCAGAAACACCTACACACTTCACTCTGTCTAGCCTCATCAAGGCAATGACACATGATCAATTTGAAAAAAATCCACCACATGACTGGACTGCTGTTTTGAAGCTTTTATTTCTTTCTGTTTTTATTTTCTTCAAATATCTCATGAAAAGGATAAGTTAAGATAAAAAATGAGGGCAGTACATTTGTATTTTAAAAAATCTGTGGAACATTCAATATCTGTTCTGCATAAACATATTGGACTGTTGTCTCAGAGGTTTCACCCAGAAAAACATGAGCATGCCTCACATTACAAATGTTGTTCAAATATTTTCCAGAGACATAAAAGAGAAAATATCATCACAAGTAATAAAAGTGAATCGGGGGGAAAAAAAAGGGAGTATGGCATTTGGACAGACCCAGTGAGAACAGAGAGAGGGAGAGACAAGATCTTAAACATGATGTAGGCAATTGATCATATAGAGATTCTCTTCTAAGCTTAGTTTTCATACCATGTTTTGAGTTTACTTTATCATTTGTCTTCAGCTCTACTGGGCCTCCGTGACTTTCTTTTATCTCAGAAATATTTGTAAAGGAATTTTTGTAAAATATACTCAGAAATAATTGGTAAAATAATTAAAAGTGTTTCTGAAATTCAGAAAATTTGATTTAATTAAATATTTTGGGAGCCTGAGAAGAAGAAAGGCTTACTTAATTAAAATCCATTTTTGGAGGATTTCCTTGGGAAACGTGTCTGTGTGATAATGCTGGAAGTACGAAATACACTCTAATGTACCTTGCAGGAGTTATATAACATGCAGATAAAGTTGGTGAAGCACACATATAACAATGTAAAACATATACCTGTGCATGAGTGCACCAGCCTTGTAAATACCCAGAATGATAGGCCTAGCTTATTTAAGTCAATGAGAGAAAATACTTCAGTATATTACATATGTAAGTTACAATTTCAGATAAATGGTACCTTTTATTTTACAAAAAGGAGCTTTTCTCTCCCAAATTATTAAATCAGTGTATAAAACTATTAGAAAAACCATGCTTAGCCGAAGTGCTATCCCACTTACCATTTGAAAAAAAGTTACCAGGTATTTATCACCTAAATTATGTTAACTCCTTAATTTAGACCAAAGTGTCAGTTGTAAGCATGTTTTGAGGTGGCTGCCCAGCCTGCCACACTCCTTTGGCAAATGACCCCTCCTAACCCTCCTTACACAGTGGCCCCTGGCAGCCATGTCTGCATTTTTTTGATACAACATCTCAAGCCATAGCTGATCAGGTACTTACCTAACCCAAGCTGTCCTGGCAATCTGCAACTCAGACACAGGAATGTTCATTAACTCATGAGAGTGTTATCAGTCAAGCATGAGCAGAGGAAAGCACAGCATAAGGATGCCGAGAGACAAAAAAAAAAAAAAGTATGTAGTAGAAGCCATGCAGTCTCTCTCTCTCTCTCTCTCACACACACACACACACACACGCACACACGGGTACCACTGGGCTTTCTACCTCAGGGTCTTTATGCCCGTAGTATACATCTCCTTTATTCATTGAAGCTGCTTACAATGGCTTTCTGTTACTTATAACAACAACAAAAAAATCATTGATCAAGAAAAATGGAGAGAAGGAAGAGAAAGGTACTGTAGAGGGTAAGCTCAGTATGGTGAGAATATGCACAAATAGAAACCCTTTAAGAAAAGAGGGGAGGAGATTCTGTATCTATGACCCTTTAGGCCTTCAAGGGTGAAGACAGCCTCCCCGAAACCTATTATTTCATATTCTCCTCCTTTCCCCAACACTCATGGACTAGTCCCAATTATCTGCCTGGAATCCAGGAATAAGCTCATATGTCCTCTCTCCATGATTATGTCAGCTACTACAAAACATCCCAGGTCACCCTCCTCTCCTGTCTTTTAAGTCCCAAGAGCATCTGTCCCTAGCTCAGTGGTTCTCAGGCTTTAGTGTTTATCAGAATCACCTGAAGCGTTTGTTAAAAAAACAGGTTGCTGGGCCGGAATTCATTTCTAATTCTGTAGGCATGAAGTCAGGCCTGAGGATGTGAATTTTTTTCTAACATGTTCCCAAGTGATGTTGATGTTTGTGGTCTCAGTGAAAAACCACTGCCTTATTTATTTCACTCCTCCCCAAGTCCTAAAACTCATCCACTGTGCTCTCTGAATTCAGAGTCTGTTGAAGGCAAAATTCCCGATAGCCTCATCCTCTTTCACCTTTTTGCTCTAAGGAGAAGTCGACTGCTCCATAAGGTCAAATTTTCCCAACAGCCTCTCTAATGGTGGCTGCTTTTCCTCCCAGCTCTATACCAAAGACCTGAAGGTGGGGTGGGTGTTGTCCTGTGTCCTCATTGCTGCTTTCAAACCTTTCTCTCTACCTCCTTCCTAAAAACAACCAACCACGAATCTTAGGTTATCACATGATGTCAACCCTTCCCCTCATTGTTGCTGTCAGTCATGGATTCCTGGGATACTTCCTCTGATTTCTTGGTGATAGAAGCCTCAAGTTCATTCTCTCTAATAATATCCCTGCCTTAATGATGGTATATTTCAATGGACCTGTATATGATCTTTCTAACACTTTGGCCTTCAGTTCCTCAACTATCGCTCTTCCAAAGATCTAATCTTTCACCTTATTAGGTACTCTTTCGTGGTCATACCCTGAACCCCTTCATAACCGAGATTTCAAACATTCTACTCTCTGACCGCTGTGTCTTACCTTTTCAGCCCATCTACTCTCTCTAATATTAGGGCCTCAACAGTCCCTCAACCCTAATAGGACATCTGATCTTTTGATTTTACCTTCTTTTTATTGGCCTCACATTCTTCCAGATTAAATTTTATGGTTAATCATTGTTGTCACTCCCTTGAAAACACCCTCCATTCCCATGCTCCTGCCTCATTGTCTCACTCGCTTGGCAGATCCACAATCCTGGTTAAATCCAACTCCCTGCCTACTCTATGTCTGCAACTCTGAAGCTAAAACTGTCTGGAGAAAAACTCACAGCCACACAGACTTTAAATTAGAAGTGGGCCCTTAATTCTGCAAGGCAATCATACTAGATGTTTTTAAAAATTCATTCTCCCACGCCCTTGATAAGGATTTAAAATACTTTTCTCTTTTCAAATCCCAGTAAGAAAATTGGAACATTCACAAGAGAATTTACAGAGATTATCATCACCACTTCAATCCATCTGCTGCACCTGCCCCTGCACACTTTGACCTCTTGCTGAGTAGGAGGTCATGGTAATGGGTGGATCATCCATGTCCCTATCTCAAGTCAACCCCTCTGCTGTGCGCTAGAACTCATCTTCTCTCACTGGATTGCTTGAGAAATTCTCCCCTTCTACATTGTATTATCCATCTTCTCCACTGTATCATCACACAAAAATGATGTTACTTCTCTCAAAGTAAAAAACTTTCTCTTGATCTATCTTTTCCCACCAGCTTGCTGCCCCATTTTGTTGCTTCTATTTGCAGCAAACTGCTTGAAAAAATTATCCATAGTCAGATCTCCAATTTGTCCCTCCGTATTCTCTTTAACCCACTTCAATCAGGCCTTTGCCCACATCGCTCCAGCAAACCTGCTCCCCTGAAGCTCACCTGGGTCACCATGCACCATGATCAAATCTCTGCTTTAATCTTAGCCTATCAATGGCATTTGAATCACCCATCTTTCTTGTTTTCTTCACCCCTATTCCAGGCACCACAGTTTCTTGGATTTCTTCCTACTTTGCTGAAAGCTCTTTCTGGGTTTCCATTTTGGTTCTTTCTCTTCTCCTTCATCTTTTCATGCTGGGGAGCCCCATGGCTCAGTCCTTGGACCTCCTTTCTTCTTGTTCCAGTCACTCTCTTGGTGATCTTATTCAGCCTCATGGCTTGAAATATTATATATACATGTATTTATAGTGCTATGGAAAAAAACCTCTCTCTAAAATTCTAGACTACTGTGGTCAAACATCTATCAGACACATCACAGTCAGTTTTCTAAGACTGAACTCCTCGACTCGCCTTCCTCCTGCCCCACCTAAGTGCTTTACTAACTGCTTTCTCTTTCTCAGCTGATGGCAACTCCATCTTCCCAGTTGCTTCATCAAAACTTTGTCTTTGATTCCTTTAAGTCTTTCAAACCCCTTATAAAATGTGCAAGGAAATTCTGTGCTTAACCTTCAAAAATATTCATGATCTAACCTCTTTCTACTGCTACCACCGGATTACTGTCATCATTTACCTTGATTAGTTGACCTTCTAATATGTCTCATGCTACTGCCCTATTTCCTAAACTCTAGCCCCCCAAAATAGCATCCAGGACCCTAGTAGCTGGAGAAATGTGGACTCAGGATGCAGTGCCCCAAGAGAAGACTGTGGCGAGGAGGAGTCTGGGTCTAGCGAGGGCTGCTGAGAGCTTCATTCCATACCATTGAACACTTTGAACTCAACGCAGTAGCTCACCTCAATTGTACTTACCATATCACTTAACACTTTCTTGTGTTTTCATTTCTTTGTTTAATTTTGCATATTGGTTACACAGTTATGTTATATAGTATAATTTTATGTGTTTTGTTTTTGTGTTTCTTTGAGACAGAGTCTCATTCTGTAGCCCAGGCTGGAGTTCAGTGGCACAGTCTCAGCTTACTGCAGCCTGAACCTCCCAGGCTCAAGCAATCCTCCCACCTCAGCTTCCCAAATAGCTAGGACTACAGGTATGCACCACAACAGCTGGCTAATTTTTTGTATTTTTGGTAGAGACGGGGTTTCACCATGTTGCCCAGACCGGTCTCAAACTCCTGGCTTCAAGTGATCCTCTTGCCTCAGCCTCCCAAAGTGCTGGGATTACAGGTATGAGCCACTGACCCCAGCCATATATATATATATGTATGTATATATTTCTTTTTTTTCTTTTTTTTGTATGTATATATTTCATATATATATATTTATGTATGGACAGGGATCTTTTTTTTTTTTCTTTTCAATCTAATACCTACAAACTCAGTAAATGCTCAATAAGTTGTTATAGTTAATTTTAGTAGGAGTAGCCATTATGGAAAACCCAACCCAAATGTTAGAAATGACCATTTCCCACTGCTTTGGAAAGCAGGATTATCCTCCTGATTGTTTCTTCTTTGTCTGTGTAGGATAATTACAGTATCGGTTCAACACCTTTCTAAGCAATGAACTGTATAATTCCCATGCTTTTCAGTTTCTTTGACATAGTCAAATTCTACTGCTTAAAAATAAATACAAGCAATAAAATTATGCTCCAAAAACAAAACAAAACAAAAAGAGCAGCCAGAGTAATTCTTTTAAAATAAAAGTAAGATTGCATCACTGTTCTATGTAAAACCTCATAATGACTCCCCATTTTTCTCATAGTAAAACCCGTATTCCTAACTATTATGACCTGGGGTAGCCAGTTTCTAATATGGTCTTCAATGATCCCAGACCCCTGGAACGTGATCTGTAATTTCCTTGCACACTGAATGGCCCTTACCTGTGTAAACTGGTTGTTGAAGAAATTATAACGTGTGCCTTCTGAGGCTGGATTGCAAAGTACATTATATCATTGGCCTCTTTTTCTTGGATCAGTTTTTCAGAGAAAACCAGGTACATTTTGTGAGAATACTCAAGCAGCCCCATGGACCTGTCCAAATAGCAAGGAACTGAGGCCCTCTGACAAGAACCATGTGAATGAACCGTCCTAGAAGGAGATCCTCCAGCCCCAGTCAAATCTCCAAATGACTGCCCCCCACAGTCAATATTACAGCTGCATCCTCATGGGAGATCCTGAGCTAGAACCACCAGGAAGCCCCTTCCAAATTCTGAAACCATAGGAATTGTGTGAGATAATAAATGTTTACTACGTTTAACGTTTCTAAAAGCCATAAAAAAGAATAAAATTATGTCCATTGTAGTAATATGAATGCAACTGGAGGCCATCATCCTAAGTGAAGATGGAAGAGAAAACCAAGTACAGCATGTTCTCACTATAAGTGGGAGCTAAACATTAGGGACATATGCACATAAAGATGGCAACAATGGACACCGCGGGCCACTAGAGTGGGGAGGGGGGAGGGGGACAAGGGCAGAAAAACTACCTATTGGGTACTATGCCCACCACCTGGGAGATGAGATCATTCACATCCAAAGCCTCAGCATTGTGAAATACACCCATGTAATAAACCTACACATGTACCCCTGAATCTAAAGTTAAAAGAAAGCTGCTAAAGTGTGGGATCATTTGTTATATGGCAACAGCTAATTAATACACGACTTTTACATTTGCATAATATACACCCATCCTCTGGCTCTTGGATCTCATCTCCTACTACTCTCGTCCTGGTTCATTCAGTTCCAGCCACGGTGGTCTCCTGGCAATTCCTAGACCATGCCAGGTACATACTCAACTTAGGCATTTGCTCTAGCCACTCTCTGTGTATGAAGTAACTCAATTCTCTAGGTATCTTCCTGGCTAGTTCCCTAGCCCTTTTTAAAGTCTTTCTTTAAATCTCATCTCCCCAGTAAGGCTCACCTGGCCAACATGGTATAAAACAACCTATATTAATATACTCTATAATTAAGCGATTTAGTATATATTATTTTTGTTTGTTCCTTTCATGGCTTGACACTCAAAGATTTCAGTAGGAATTTTAAAACTCTCAAGCACCTTAAGGATAATCTTTCTTCAGAGGTTGTGAACTCCTTGTTACTGGAAGGAGTAACAAGGAGTTCTTCTGGAACAAGAACTGAGTATCCAAATTTTACCTAGGTGGCTTTCCCAGGTGATTTTAAAAATCATATTTAGTCTGAGATTTTAGAAGACTGGTCACGGAGAATAAAATTGAAAAGAGTTACAAGCAACAAAAGTCCAATTACACTGAATTTAGAAAAAAAAGTATGAAGTTGCTTATCTCATTCCAGAATTTAGAAAGTTTATCTCCATCTCCATCATCTTTTCCCTTATACTTAATTTTATTTGCAGTCAGATCTGCCCTTCATTGTGGCCCTCAGCTGTTCCAGTTTTTACTAATGGTTCAAAAAAAGAAAACAACAACAACAACAACAACAACAACAACAACAAAACCCCAAACCTCTGAAACTGAGTCTCCTTAGCTGTCACTGGCCGGGCTTTGGATCCGTGCCACTTAAAGCACATGTATGGAAAATGGAACAGAGTTTTCCAAAGAAAATTTGTGTGTATTCACTAAAAGAAGGTAGAATGGAAGCTGGAAAGACAAAACAACAATTGTCTGCTGTAATATACAATAACAAAAAACAAAAAACACTATGATATGTCTTCATAGGCAATTT
The DNA here is from genome assembly GCF_049350105.2 of Macaca mulatta. Taxonomy (NCBI): domain Eukaryota; kingdom Metazoa; phylum Chordata; class Mammalia; order Primates; family Cercopithecidae; genus Macaca; species Macaca mulatta. The sequence goes on from NC_133416.1 coordinate 25,238,339, forward strand.
GAAACAGATTTTAATTGAAAGAGGAGAAAAAGCTGAGCGTCTGATTAATCTGCTTCTTAGTCATGGCTTTGTCCTCACATTTAGTGAAATGAAATGATTGGCGAATTTTTTTTTGTGCCCTCACCCAAAGGAACATGAATAAGTACTAAACAAAACACATTAAATATCATTTATATAGTAATAAGTCCAACTCTTACTGTCATTCATCTGGTAGTGTTTGGATAGTTTTGCATAATGGTTAGAACATGGGTTTTAGATTCAGAAAGATTGGAGTTCAAGCCCCCTCTATTTCACTAATTGAATGGACAAATTAACCCATCAGCCTCTACAATGTGGAAAATAATACCACCTCACTTGACTGTTGTGATAATTAAATAAACTATAGAGATGTTTCAGTTTGGTTTTCACTCCAAGAAGAGTCTGAGACAGGATAGTTAGTTACGGAGATGCTCCCAGGAAGCAAGAGTGAGAGAGTGGTTAGAGTGAGCCAGAGAAGGAGGAATAACAAATGTAAGGATGTAATATTGTGGTTGCTAATGTAGGCATTTGTGGCTTTATCTAGCTAGCATTTCAGAGAAGCAAACAGAATGCATCCCAGAATTGTCTCACTGAAGGATGGGAGTCTGGGGCTCTTCTTTACTGAGGGTTTCCCATGGGGATGTTCCCTTCTCTGCATTTTCCAAATGTTCCTATACAGGAGTGCAGCAGACTTCTGTGGCTTCAGCTAAACCATGTTTTTCTCTAAGGGACAGTCTATATCTGTTTACTCTAGTAATGGCTGTAACTTCCTGGTGGCCTGACATCTTTTTTGGGGATGAACTCCTAAAAGGTACTAGGATGTAAGAACCTCAGGAACAGTCTGGTCTTGATGCTCTTCTGAGATGAATGAATAATATCCAATGGTTTCTTCTGTTTTTGGTCAAGTATCAGAGTCCCAGAAGAAGTCATCTCATTAGATAGGGTTAGGCCATGTTTTCATCTCTTCTTCAGCTGGGATGACGTGGAGAATTATTTGCCTATTCTATTACAAGTTATTCCATTACAAGAGATTAAACTTTATATAATAGCAGATTATTATTTTGTAGTTAAATATTTTTCCTCCACACAAAATATATAAATAATATTCACCACTCCCATTTAAGTAGTTTGAACACTATAATGTAATTTTTGTTCATGGATGAGTGAACACTACAGCTTGTCACTCTAAAAATGATCAAGCTGTTTAATACCTATCTAATTAAAACAGGTCATTTGCTAATATCTTCATGCTTAATCAATTAAATCCTAAGAAGAAAAATAATATGTTATTTAGATCAAAAGAAAATAACTAAAAAATAACCTGTCAGCTCATTAGTGAAGTATTTTTTTTTTAACTATAAGCAAAACAAACAAACAAACAAACAAACAAACAAAAAACTTCTGTCTCAGAACACTGGCTGGTTCTTTGAAATTTTTGCCCTATCTTTCCCCTTCCCCTTTCTTCTCTACCTCTTCTATCATACTGCTTTCAATAGACAAGACATTTGGAGAGAATAATGACTGGTAGTAGCTTTTCTCCTTTTCCCTCCCCTAGGTTTTAGAGAAATTATCATACTATTGCTATGCTTTTAAGCTCTCTTCAGTTAATGCAAGAAAGCATCATCTTTAAATACTAAACCATCATTAACAAGTAAAACATCTATAGCTAACAGGTAATTGGAGATTAAGTGGAAGGTTCTAGGAGGACCTTCCTTCTTGATACAAACTTAATTGGAGCATAAATATTGAGAAATATGGAAAAATATATTTTAATCATGGGAGGGTAACCTTTTGGAATTCCTATTCTCTTTCATTATTTCTGTATGTGGATACTGAGGGAGAAAACTTGGCAACTCAATATCTTGTTTTATAGTTGTGTTTAAAACAGAAAACAAAAGCTGGCAATAATTTTTGGGCAATCGATCTCCTTATTATACTCTCTTAGTAGGTCCTCAGTTCAATTTGGTCTTTTATTTTACCATGTACAAAGTTCTGTGTCAGGGCACTGGCTGGTTCTTTGAAACTTTTGCCCTCTCTCTCCCCATCCTCCTTCTTTCTCTGCACCCTTCTCCTGTGCAGTTATAGCCCAAAGGTAGGTGTTCTGGGGTAGGAATACTAATGGGACTGCATTTTCAAGAGCAAATGCATATTGTACTCTATGATTCAGCCAGTGAAATTCAGAAAGCTGACTTGCAGTACTACTCAGTGCCAAAATTCATTCTTAGCTTTGAATACAAAACCCAAGAGCTACTTTCATGTATGTTTTGCTTACTGACAACAACTGACTGATGTGCCATGTCAATTATCAAGGATTATTTTTAAGTCCTTATTATTAGAAAAGGAACAAAGTCATTATGTAATCTAATCTGACCTCTTAATTCGATGCACTACTTTTCTCTTGTTTAGCTGTTGTGAACTATTTCAATGTGAATTGCTATTTTCGTTTTGTTTTTACTTTAACAATCCCTACTCTAAAAAAAAAAATCTCAAAATGTTCTTAAGGAGTCAATTCAAAACTTTACCTCACTAAAAACTTCTTCCTACTGTTCCAAACTTCCATCTCAAAGCACTGACACATTCAGGGAATAGGCATATAAAAATGCCTTTTTAATACCAGGATTTAAAAATTTTATTTATCTTTCATTATTTTTTCCAATTGTCATGCTATCCTCCCTTGGACCATATTCTCAGGTTATATTTTTCTGCAGATCTTTGTCTCCAGATGTCTACAATGGCTATCATCATAGAAACTTGTTGCTAGCGAAAGTAGGCTAAATTTATAAGTAAAAAGGAAATATTTTTCCTGTTCCTGAGAACCAGACATTTCTGATCTCAAATTTTATTAATTTGAGATCAGAATTAATGTTGCTTAGTTATGGTGTTTGAGTCAAATATAGAAATAGGTAATATTTTCTTATTAGTATATTTAGCATTTAAATTAGTGTTAGTATTTAAATGTAATTACTAGTTAGTATTTCAAATACTCAAATACTAATACTAATTATTACTAATACTCATTTAATTTAAATACTAGTGTTTAAATACTAATTTAAATTTAAATACAAGTATTTGAATTAGTATTAGTATATTTAGTATATATTAATATTTCAATCCCCATAGGTAGTTCTTCTGGTTCCTTTGCATTTGGGTAGACTATGTCAGAGGGAAGATCTGGGACTCAAGAGCTGCTTTTCAGATTCTTTTGTCTCACAGGGTGCTTTCTTGATTGGGTGCTCTCTCCTTTCCCCTAGGGATGGGGCTTCCTGAGAGCTGAACTGCAGTGATTATTATTTCTCTTCTGGATCTAGCCGCTCATCAGAGCTACTGGATTCTAGGCTGGTACTGGGGAGTGTCTGCAGAGTCTTGTGATCAGTCTTTAGGTCTCTGGGCCATGGATACCAGCACGTCCTCTGGTGGAGATAGCAGGGGAGTGAAGCGGACTCTGTGAGGGTCCTTCGTTGTGTTTTTGTTAAGTGCGTTGGTTTTAGGTTGGTTGGCCTCCAGCCAGGAGGTGGCGGTCTCAAGAGTGCATGGGCTGCGGTAGTAGAGGGAGGATACCAGCTTGCTCTAGGGTCAGGTGGTAGGTAAGGCCATGGAGCTCCCAAGAGATCATGTCCATTGTCTTCAGCTGCCAAGTGGGATAAAGACCCCGAGGTAGGGGCAGGGTTAGGCGTGTCTGAGCTCAGACTCGGCATGGGCGGGTCTTGCTGCGGCTGCTGTGGGGGATGGGGATGTGTTTCCCAGGCCAATGGAGTTATGTTCCCAGGGAGATTATGGCTGCCTCTGCTGCAGTCACACAGTTCGCCAGGAAAGTGGGAAAAAGCCGGCAGCCACAGGCCTCAGCCAGCTTCCGCACAGTTGAAAGGCCGGTGTCGCTCTGACCGTGCCCCCACAACAGCCCTGAATGTATTTACAGGCAGTCAGTGAGGGGGGCCCAGAACAAGCCTCCCTACTGAGAAAGCAAACGGACTCACAGTTCTTAGGCTGTCCCACTGAACCTGCAGCAGCAATCCACCTCCTTCAAAAGGTCTGTAGCTTCTCTTGGCTTTCCTGGTGTATTCCTGCAGTAGTTCTTGGAGTAAAAGTTTATGATGGGGTCTCCACATGTTGCCTTGTCTCTCCGAGTGGGAGCGGCAGGTTAGTCCTGCCTCCTATCCGCCATTTTTGGATCCTCCCCCATAGGTAGTTCTTTACCAGTGTAAGCAACAAGTGGTGTTGCTTTTGTGGTATTTGCTATATTGTCTCTACCTTTCTGTGCCAATGGTCTAAGGATGAGTGGAGAATCGTGATTCAGAATTTCTTTTTTCCATACTTCACGATGGCCCTGTGTGTAGCTTCACATTGCTGAGTCACACTTCTCAAACTCATTTTCTCTGAGTTAGAGGGTGAGAAACTGAGATGTGACATAGTGAAAACTTCCAACATTATGAATACTACAATACAATATTTTTAAAGGTAAGAGGAGTTATTTGCGCCCCCGTAGACTGCAATGATTTTCAGTGTGCACTTGCCATAAAGTAGTGAACTGTTGAACTTTTTTTTTTTTGAGATGGAGTCTTGCTCTGTTGCCCAGGCTGGAGTGCAATGGCACGATCTAAGCTCACTGCAGCCTCCACCTCCCAGGTTCAAGTGATTCTCCTGCCTTAGCCTGCCGAGTACCTGGGATTATAGGTGTGTGCCACCACCTCTGGCTAATTTTTGTATTTTTAGTAGAGGCGGGGTTTCACCATGTTGGCCAGACTGGTCTTGAGGTCCTGACCTCAGGTTATCCAACTGCCTTGGTCTCCCAAAGTGCTGGGATTACAGGCGTGAGCTACTGTGCCCGGCCTGTTGAATATTTTTGACTAAAATCCACAGTGAAATATACAGATAACTTAATGTCCAAAACATATATCTACATACATGCAAAACTGAAACAAAATTTTCATGAAACAATTCTTACCCTATATTCCTCGTATTGCACTGTGAATATTTTTTCTTTTTTGTTTTTTAAAATGTTGATTAAACTCAGTTGATTTTGTGACCTACTAAAAAGCTGTTAATCAGATTGAAAAGTACTGTATTAATGGGGTGGGGGAAGAGCTTTCTAAATCATATACACAAATATAATACACAAAAACATAAGTGTTTTTTAAATTTGTTTTTATGTATATGCAAAATGTATTTTTCACCATAAGTTTTCGGGAGAAAAGTTTGCAAGCCACTACCTGAATGAATAAAAGAATTGAAACTTTTATGCAACCAACAAATATGAAAAAAAAAAGCTCATCACTGATCATTGGAGAAATGCAAACCAAAACCACAATGAGATACCACCTCATGCCAGTCAGAATCACCATTATTAAGAAGTCAAGAAACAGCAGATGCTGGCCAGACTGTGGAGAAATAGGAATGCTTTTACATTGTTGGTAGGAATGTAAATTAGTTCAGCCATTGTGAAGACAGTGTGGCGATTCCCCAAGGATCTAGAAGCAGACATTACCATTTGACCCAGCAATCCCATTACTGGGTATATACCCAAAGGAATATAAATCATTCTGTTATAAAGATATATGCACACGTATGTTTATTGCAGCACTGTTCACAATAGCAAAGATATAGAACCAACCCAAATGCCCATCAGTGATGGACTGGATAAAGAAAATGTGGTACATAGAATACTATGCAGTCACAAAAAGGAATGTGGTCATACAGGGACATGGTTGAAGCTGGAAGCCATTATCCTCAGCAAACTAACACAGGAACAGAAAACCAAAGACTGCATGTTTTCACTCACAAATGGGAGCTGAACAATGAGAACACATGGACACAGGGAGACGAACAACACACATCAGGGCCTATCAGCGAGGGGGGCAAGGGGAGGGAGAGCATCAGAATAAATTGCTAATGCATGCAGGGCTTAAAACTTAGGTGATGAGTTGACAGGTGCAGCAAACCACCATGGCACACATATACCTATGTAATAAACCTGCACGTTCTGCACATGTATCCCAGAACTTAAAGTAAAAATAAATCAGAACCAAAAAAAAAAAATTGAAACTTGCCTTCAGAGGCAAGTAGGTAAATAGAATGTGCAGTCCTGATTTATTTGTATTTATTTTTTATTAGTTAATTATTAGGCAAACCCATAGGATTGCTTTTTGTTTTCTTCCCTCAACTAATTGTTTTTTATTTTTTTTCAAGAATGATTAGAGTTCTCTGATCACATTATAGACATACAATAGCTATGTCAAGTGTTGGTTACAGTGATGGAGTTAGTTTCTTGATCTTAAACATAATGAGTAACTCTTTGATATACTCTTGTGTACATAATGTTTAAGGAATCTTATAATTTTTAAATAACACTTTGGGACTGCTTTTTCAGTGATGATGAGCAAGGGTTAATGTATATTCATGTTGTAAAATGGATCCTCTGTAATTGTTCCTGTATTACATATCCCAAGGGCTATATTCATGACAGTTGAAGGGATAAATTTAAATGTTTTCATGAGGATTGGCATAGTGTTCATATAACGTTAAGTATAATGCTAATGACTAGAGAACTCAATGATTCAGAAATCTGTGCCCATTAACACCAGAAGCAGTGACTAAGTGTCTAAGTATCTGACTGTATGCAATATAGTGCTAGACTCAAAGCAAACAGAACCTACTGTCTGCCCTTTAGAGGTTTATACTCTACAATATCAAGTCCAAAATAAATATTTTTCACCCCAGATAAAAGGAAAAGTGGGAGACTTTTGTCTTAGTGGCACTCCTCATTTGATAATCGTTTCTCCTCATAAAAATTCTCCTCTGTTACCACCTCCTTCTCTATGATCTTTAATTCCTCTGCTCTCCCCCAACCGTCACCTCTTAGCTCTCTGGTGCAGCTTTCATGCTGACTATGCATATCTAGCCCACTCTCAGCACTTCTCTCACCTTCCTCTGACTGAATCAGAATAGACCATAGACTCCAAATTTGACTGTCAGGGTTTCAGGCCCAGCACTTTAACTGGCCAGCTTTGAAAACTTGGACAACTCATTGCAGTAAACATAAAAAGTGTCAGAATGTCTGAAACCTACTTTCAAATAGTTCAACCAAGTATACATATGTTAAGATACATACATTAACTTTAAATACCAGTACATACTTTGTATCCTCACACACACATATGTACAATACAAATACAGTAGGATGTTAAAAACTGGGAAATCAATGTGAGCAGTATATATAAGTTCATTGTAAGTTCATTGTGCCATTTTTCAAATATTCTATAGAAATATTCTGTATTCTATAGAAATACAGAATATTCTATAAAAATTTCTATCTTCTATAGAATTTTCTACATTTCTATATAAATATTGTAATATTCTATAGAAATTTCAAACTAAAATTTGGGGAAAAAACAGACTATTTCCCTGTATCGTAAGTACCCAATAAATGCGAGCTATTATTTTTATTAATCCTGCACTGTGTGCCTGTGGGAGATAAATCCCCAGCCCACTCCTAGGTAATGCAGACATTAAGTGCTGGTCTTTAAGAGACATAATCATAATCCTTTTTGCCTGCCTTTCCATATAAAAACGGATTGGGAGTTTTGTAGAGTGGCAGTCTACTGGTATATAGGTGACTAATTAATTATTTAGAGTTACAGACTGTTCTAATTTTATGGAGTTGAAAGTTCACCCACACTGTGCTAGGCCTTTATTTCCTGTAACCAAGCTAATCTCCCTCCTGAGTAACTTCCAACATAGTAAGAGGAACAGAGTAGTAAGTGAAACGCAGACACACACACGCACATAGGTGGCACATATGTGCCACATAAACATGCCAACTGATCACTCAAACCTTTAACTTGCTAAATAATACTAAATAATTTTTGTCTAGTTTACACAAATTCTTTCAATTAAATCTTTAGAAAATTGAGTGTTCAATTTTTGATTGAAGCTGATCTTTCTTTGCCAGATGGTGTTTGGGTGTAGGGAAAAGCTCAGGACTCCACCTGACCATAGGAATGAGGTGGCTGGATGGTGCTCTGTTTTTCTCCTGCTCATCTGGTCTCATCTCTGGACTGACAACCCCTGGGAAATGATTCATTTAGGTGCCCTTGAAGGACCTGAAGGCTTTTATGTCTGCCCTAAAAAGTAATTATAATCTCCTTTCGTGGCAGCCCTGAGATTGCTGAAAAACCAACTCAAAGTCTAATCCTGAGAAGTGACTTGTGGTGAACAGACTCCAAGAAAGCCCCAGTTATTCCCACCTCCTAGTATTCATGCTGTTGTGTAGTCCTCTCCCTTTGAATGTTAGTGGTGATGCGGTATTTTTCTCACCCCCATTCACTGAATGGGGTGCAGTGGCACCCCATCTACTTGGCCCACAGTGCTTAGCCCCTTGCAGGAGGGAGCAAGTGAGCAAGTGAGTACGGGATCCAGCTGGCTGCTCCAGGCGTTGACACAGGAGTAAGCTCTGTGTGGGGCCCATGACCAGACTAGACATGTTGCCTTGAGGGGAATGCAGCAGCCCCCAGGGTGCCTGTGACCCCAAGGCCTCACAGGTTGCCTGTGACCCTGAAGCCCCAGAGGGGGTGTTATAGTGCTCTTTTAGTTCTGCCGCCTGCACTCCAATGGACAGCACTGTGTTAGCAGCTCAGTTGGTCTCTTGCCTTGTCATGTGGGGTGGCTGCCTTCCGTTGGCGAGGGCAATGGGCCAGTGTGACAGCCTTTTCTGGGTACCTACATTTGATGAGCCCCAAGTTCTTGTCCAGCATCCAAGAAGCATGAGGTCATGTGGACGATTGAAGGATGGTGAAGGCAGAGAATTGTACTGAGTGATGAAAATGGTTCTCAGCAGAGAGGGGAACTGGAGAGGGGATGGGAGAGGCAAGTCATCTTCCCTGAAGTCAGGTTGTCTCTCCCCCAAGTCAGGCTGTTTCCCCTACTCCACCAACTGAGTCTGGGGTCTTTATAGGTACAGGATGGGGAGTGTATGCTGATTGGTTTGTGAGTATGTAGAAAAGGTTACAAACCAAATATTGGTTTGTGAGTATGCAAAGGTGGGCACCATGGTGCAGAAAACCTATTAGGAAAGGGTAGATATGTGTAAAATAGGTGAAGGGTGGGGATCAATTAGAGAAAAGTACGCCAAACAGGAGGACAAGTTCTCAATCCAGTCCGAGGATTTAACTTGTAGTTTGACTTTCAGGCTTTAAAGTGTCTTTGGCTTGGAGATAAGGTTTCACCAGGTACCCGCCCCTATCTGCCCAGGCATTTGGCTGTTTCCTGTTGCTATCAGTGGGACCTGTGACTTGCTACTAACAAACAGAATATGGCAAAGGTGATGGGATGTCATTTCCATGATTCTATAAGATTGTAACATGTATATTGCTGGTAACCCTTCCATATTGACTTCCTCTTGCTGGCTTTCATAAAGAAAACCACCATAGGAAGAGACATACCTGGTAAGGAGCTAAAGGCAGCCCTGCCCAATAGCTAGGAAGGAGCTGAGGCTGTCAGTCCAACAGCCTGCAAGGAACTGAATCTGCTCAAAGCTACATGAACTTAGAGGAAGATTCTTCTCCAGTCAATCCTCAGTTGAAATTCCAGCCCTGACTCATGGTAGCCTTGTGAAAGACACTGAAGCAGAGCACCCAGCTACACTGCTACTTAGAATCCTGATTTGCAGAAATTGTGAGATAATAAGCTGTTAAATTTGTAATAATTTGTTATGTAGCAATGTATAATTAATACATAACTTTTGCCACAAATTGAGCAACCAAGGAAGTCCACAGAGTTATGAGTTCCTAAACCTCTGGACTTATCTATGGCATTAAATTATTCTGGACATACTTTTTTTTTTAGAGATTTTAGAACACCAGAAACTAGATTCAATTAAATTCAATTCAAGCCAAGCCTATTTAATTCCATTCGACAAGAGGTCCTGAAAACTTTCTGTATTCCCCTGCCAACCCTGCCCCATTGTGATAGACCCTGTGAATAAAAAACTAAATATAATGTTGTCCTCAGTTCTCTGTTGGGGAAGACAAATCTCTAGGACTTACCATCACAGGGCAGGATGTTTAGGATATGAGTTTTTGTATATTTTTAAAGCACCCCCTTATGGTTAATTTTATGTGTCAACTTGGCTGGACCACTATTCCCAGATATTTGATCAGACCTTATTCTGGAAGTTTCTCTGAGGATGTTTTTGGATAAGATTAATATTTAAAGCAGTGACCTTTGAGTAAAGCAGATTGCCCCTCATAATGTGGGTGGGCCTCATCCAATCAGTTAAAGGTCTCTAACAGAATCAAGACTACAAGACTAACATCTTCTGTGCAAGAAGGAATTCTGCCAGGAGATGGCTTCCAGACTTGTACTAAATCAGCTCTTCCCTGGGTCTCCATAGTAGCACAGGCCAATTCCTGAAAATAAATCTCTCTATAAACAAATATGTATATATGCATTCTATCCATTTTGTTTCTCTGGAGAACACCCTCATGTTACAGCCCACACTGTAACACTAATATTTTAAATTGCAACCTTTACGTTGATTAGTTCCGTAGTCAACTGTGAATCTTAATTTATAGTTCATGTTTGCTACCTGGTCCCTTCTCTGACAGTTTCCCTACATGGCAAGTTCTTTGAGGATATCTGGATGTTTTTGAAAATCTATATACCTACAAACTGTCTGTTATGGAAATGAACCACTTACTAACTGTGTGATTTTAGGCAAATTACTTCATGTCATTAAGTCTCAATTTTTCTCTTTTTTTTTTTTTTTTTTTTTTTTTTGAGATAGAGTCTCCCTCTGTTGCCCAGGCTGGAGTGCAGTGGCGCCATCTCAGCTCACTGCAACCTCCGCCTCCCGGGTTCAAGTGATTCTTGTGCCTCAGCCTTCCAAGTAGCTGGGATTACAGGCGCACACCACTGTGCCTGGCTAATTTTTATATTTTTAGTAGAGACGGGGTTTTGCCATGTTGGCCAGGTTGGCCTCAAGTGATCTGCCAATCTCAGCCTCTCAAAGTGCTGGGATTACAGGCATGAGCCATGATGCCTGGCCAATATTCTCATGTAAAGGAGTAAACTACCACTTCTTGAGGTAGAATTGCTCTTGAGGTTGATTGAGGTAAGTCTATAAAGAATTTAGTATAGTGCTTAGTGCTATATTAAACACTCAATACATCTTATTTTTGTGTGTGTGTTATTATCCACACCAGAAGAATAGTTACTGTGAATGAATATTCATTAAATTGAAAATTATAATAACACAAGATAGAAGGCATCATGTCCAAAATGAAGAATAATAATTCTATATAGAAACTTTACCTCAATACACTTGAGATATGTAGGTACTTAACTGAATGCATCTCTAATAATGTAAAACATGATTTTCAAGTACATTCTGTGCAAAATGTAGTATAGAATGAAAAATGTTCTCAGATGTTACCAGTTATTTACCCAGAATTTAATTTTGCCTAGGTTCTTAAGTATTTTGATGCTGCCTTAATTTGTTCTTATCAGTTACAAGTAATTTTTCTAAACTGTACGTTTAGGAATGGATTCAGTTGTTCTGAACTGGTAATTATACACAATAAAAGGGAATGTAGTAGGATTACGAGGTTATAGTTGAATAATGGCAGGTTAGGACTAATTTTTCGTAATTTTTCCCTTTGTATTGTTATTAATGAGAGATAAATGTTTTTGTTTAAATTATGTAGTTCATCAGTGGAGGAAGGAACTCAAAACTGAAGATTAGTTTTCAGATAATTGTCTTTTATATTTAAAGAAAAAAGAGAAAGCAGTTGATTACATTTATACACAACTTTCTTCTTTGTCTAAAAATTTCAGCTTGTCAAACACACACTATGGAAAGTTATATATATGGCAACAAGGCCTGTATAATTTTCTATTTTTTAAGAATTTGCAAACTCAATAATTGCAGGAAAACAGTAGCCTAAACTCTCAATGCAGATTTAATAATAGTGTATTTTACTGAGGTCTCTTTTTGGAAGATTTTATTGCTTAAAAACAATGTAGTTCAGGACACCTACTAGAATACTAAAAACTTGATTATTTACAATTAAGTAACACTGGTTCAAATATGTTATTTCTTTTCATTTTGGATTATTTTCATCATGTTTAATAGCAACATCAGTGAAGCTGCCATGGCATAATACACAATTTATTTTCGAATAGCATAGAAGCTCATCTGTATAACGAGAGTTAATATGGTGTTTCAAACTCTACAAAGTTTACAATTTTATTATGCCAAAAGTTAACATCAAATCTTTGTCAAATTTAGGGAAATTTATATTGGTGGAATGAAAATTTTTAAAAATTGTTCATTTCTCTGCTTAATTCCCTACAATGTGTACTAAATATAAATAGTTTCATGTATCTAGTCATGTAAAAACTCACTGAATCCCCAACATGTACAAGACAATTTCATGTCTTTCCTCAACTGGCTCACATTTCTAGGAGAGGAGATAAGGTGAAGCACAAATAATAGTCATGTAAGCCACTTAATGGTATTAGAGTTCAAAGCAGGGAGTGGTCACTTTCAGATCAGCAAAGGACTATTTCATGAAGAAACTCCTAGAGGTATAGAACCATACATTTCCGAAATGAAAGGGCTTTTTATTGTACAGATGAGGAGACTAAGGCCAGAAAGTGTAAAAACTTGTCTGAAGTCGTGTTATAAAAATATGATAGCACTCGATTAGTTAGAATCCAGGTTCCATAACTTTTTGTCTAATGGATCTTTTAAAATAGTGGCTTTACTGAAGTGTAATTCACATATCATAAATTTACATTTTAAAGTACACAATTCAACATTTTTTAGTATATTTATAAAGTTGTGCGACTATTAACGTTATCTAAAAACTCTGTACCCTTAAGCACGCTTTCCATCCTTTCCACCTTGAGGTATCTGTTAAGGTATTTGTCCCATTTTTCAAGTGGTATTTTTGTTTTCTTATTGTTGAGTTTTAAGGGTTCCTCATCTATTCTGGTTCACAGTCCTTTGTCAGAAGTATCTTTTGCAAATATTTTCTCCCAGTGTGTGGTTTGTCTTCTTGTTCTCTAGACATTTTCTTTCATAGAGCTGAAAATTTAATTTCCATGAAGTCCAGCTGGTCAATTAATTCTTTTATAGATTATGCCTTTTGGTGGTGTTTCTAAAAAGTCATTACCATACCCAAGGGCATCTAGGTTTTCTCCTGTGTTTCTTTCTAGGAGTTTTATAGCTTTGAATTTTATATTTAAGTCTATAATTCATCTTGAGTTTATTTTTGTGAAGGGTGTAAGGTCTGCCTAGATCCACTTCTTTGCATGTGGATGTCCACTTGTTACAGCATCACTTGTTGAAAAGATCGTTTTGTTTTGTTTTTTTTTCCATTTCATTGCCTTTTCTCCTTTGTCAAAGATCAGTTGGCCTTATTTATGCAGGCCTCTTTCTGTATTCTCTATTCTGTTCCATTGATTTATTTGTCTGTTCCTTTACTTATTAATACCACACTGTCTTGACTACTCCAGCTTTAGAGTAAGTCTTGAACTCAGATAGTGTTGATTCTCTGACTTTGTACTTCTCTAGTATTGTGTTGGCTATTCTGAGTTCTCTGATTCTCCATATAAACTTTAGAATCAATTCGTTGATATCTACAAAATAACTTTCTGGGATTTTGATCAGGATTGTATTGAATCTGTAGATCAAGTTGGAAAGAAGTTACATCTTGACAATATTGAATCCTCTTATCCATGAACATAGAACATCTCTCATTTAGTTCTTCAATTTCATTAATCAGAATTTTGTAGTCTTCTTTACATAGATATTGTAGATATTTTGTTAGATTTATACCTAAATATTACATTTTTGGAAGTGCTAGCATAAACAGTATTGTGCTTTTAATTTCAAATTTACTTGTTCATTGCTGGTATTTAGGAAAGCAATGGACTTTTGTATATTCTCATGTATCTTGCAATCTTGCTATAATTACTTATTAGTTCCAGCAGGGATTTTTTTGGGAGTGGGGGGTCAATTCTTTCAAATTTTCAACATAGTAATCAAGTTACCTATGAACAAAGTTTTATTTCTTCCTTCCCAATCTGTCTGCCTTCTATTTTTTTTTTTTTCTTGTTTTGCTGCATTAGTTAGGAATTACAGTAAAATGTTGAAATAAAGTGGTAACCAGGGACATCCTTGCCTTACTTCTGATCTTAGCGGGAAAATTTCTTACTATTAAGTATAATGTTAGTTGTAGGTTTCTGTAGATTTTTAAAAGTTGAGGCATTCCTTCTAATGATCTCTAAATTATTGAGAATTTTCATTATAAATGGGTATTGGATTTTGTCTAATGATTTTTCTGTATCTATTTATAAGATCATGTGAGCTTTTTTCTTAGCCTGTTGATATGATGGATTACATTAATAAATTTTTGAATGTCAAACACATTTTGCATACCTGATAAATACAACTTGGTCATGGTGTTTAATTTGTTTAATACATTGTTGGATTTGATTTGCCAATGTTTTGTTGAAGACTTTTGTATCTATGTTCATAACAGATATTGTTTTATAGTCTTATTTTCCTGTACTGTCTTGGTTTTGGTATTAGAGTAATTCTGGCTTCATAGAATGAGTTAGGAACTATTAATATTTCCTCTCCTTCTATCCTGAAAGAAATTTTAGAAAATTGGTTTAATTTGAAAACTTTTGGTGTTATATCTAAAAGACCATTGACCAATTCAATGTTACAAAGATTTAACCCTGTGTATCTTTAAGAGTTTTATAGTTTTAGATCTTACTTTTAGGTTTATAATCTATGTGGAGTTAATTTTTGGGTATCGTGGGAGATAAGGATCCAATTTGCATGTAGGTATCCCATTGTCTCAGTCGCATTATTTGAAAAGACTATTTTTTTTCCCCATTGAGTAGTAGTCTTGGTCTTTTGTTGAAAATCAGTTGACCATAAATATGAGGGTTTACTTTTGGATTTTCAGTTCTCTTCCATTTAACTATATATCGGTTCTTATGCCAGTATCACACAATTGATTACTGTAGCTTTAGAGTAAGTTCTGGATTTAGGAAGTGTGACTTCTCTAACTTTTTCTTTTTCTTTTCTAGATTGTTTTAGTTATTTGAAGAACAACTTAGTGCATGGGTCTTACCTTTTTAGGTAAACTATACTATTATTTGCTCTGGGGGCTGCCCATTTCCTCTGAGAGTAGCCACAGACAGGGGCAAAGGGAACTATGGTTTTTAATTCCTTTCCAGTCTGAGGTCCTTCTTCCCTACCTCTCTTACCTTAAACTGGCATCTCTTCTGATTTTTCACAATAGACTGTTAATGTCCATTGAACACAAAGGCCAAATTATTATCAGTCTAAAAATTACCATTCAACCTACAATTTACCTTACAAACAGGGAAGTAAGAAGAAATAGTTGATTTTATCATTCTAGCGCAACAAAGAAAGACAATGGGCATAGCCACTAGATTTATGTTAAAAGAGTCTGAACATTCATTTCTTACTACAAAAATGAAGTAAGATAGTGCAACTTTGAAATGTAAACCTCATATTACAAAATTCTTTTATGCTGGTTAGTGAGAAATGCTAATTAACACTCATGCTTTTTGATTATTACAACTATTAAATTTATTTGCAGTAATAAAAAATTCATCAGTTATATGAAGTCTTTTTATATGAAAGATTTAGAGCAATTACTTTTCATGTCCACTAAGGATGACAGAAGAGCCCATGGTCTTAAAGGAAACCAGCAATAATTTATACAGAATTAAATGGCCCAAAACACAAGTCTAGGGTGTCATCATAACTATGGAGGAAAAGTAACATAAAGGGGTCATTCTGATGAGTCTCTAAATTTGTTTAGAGTGTGACTCAAGCTTGGCACAATTCGATAGTCTACTGATGTTAGCCTGTATTTAAGAAAAATTATTAAAAACCAGGAAACAAGGCAAAAACACGATTGCATGTCCTTTCAGTATCACTGGAGCATTGCCTAATAGGCCCAGGCAAGGAGATGTATGTTTGTTTTACTTACTATTTACTATTGATTAGAACACAGACACTGTGAAGTTAATTGTTAACTTGTAGCTTTTGGTCCATTAGAAGCAAATGATTTCTGCCAGGTAGAGAAGATCTCAAAGGTTATGGTTGTATTGCCTGGCAGGATACTAACTGGTACTATGTCCAACTTGGCAAGTTCATTTTAACATCCCTTTCCTAACTAACTGTATAAACATTTATTTCTTAAATTCTATGTTTGATGCAGCTTTACTATCTTGCTGGTTCCCTCATTAATGAATTAAATAAATATTTGATTTGTGCTCATGCTAAATTTGTATGAGAGCCCTGCTTTTAATTTTTTGAGAATTATACTTTAACAGTGGGGAATCAAGAGAACTGATTTTCTGGCAAACTAAGTGTGTGTGTGTGTGTGTGTGTGTGTGTGAGATATAAGAAGCAGAAATCCACAAAATAGATGTATATATGTGTGTGGTTATATTAAAATAGATGATCTCAGAGTAGAGCAGGAGTGGGTAGTGAGAGGCAAACAACAAAAAGAAAAAGTGAAAGAAAGAATTATTGAACAAAAACATACTGCTTTGAAAACTCCCCAATATGTATGATTTTACCTATTTACATATTTATGTATATGCATAAATTTTTAGGATGTATGAAACACATATATTTGTAGAGCTGTCAAGTGAAAAAGACAAACAACAGAGAAAAGAGTGTAAAGTGTATATATTATGATATTATGATTCAGTACTGGAGTAAACACAGAAAATGTAAACAAATACCCTGTAGATGTCTAATTATGCTGTATGTGTGTGTATCTACCTATTACCTATCTATCTATCTATCTATCTATCTATCTATCTATCTATCATCTATCTATTATACATATCTATCTATAGATAGGTAGATGGTTATAAATGACAAGAAAGTTTTGCAAGGAGTCCATGCAAATCTATTGGATTTGTAATCCGTTGGAAACCCGACATGGGTGGAATGGAGAATAGAGTGGTGTGGAGAGGACAGATAATGTCTTCACTTAAATTATCCTTATATTGTTGATTTTGTTAGAAAAAGTGTAAACTTGCTGGGAGACATAAAATAAAAGTTTAAAGTGTATATATGTATAAATAAAAAGTTTTTAGAAATAAAATAAAACAGTTCGGCAGTTAATTATAACGTAAGTCAGCATTGCTTTGCAACAAGCTAGTGGAGTGAGACCCTCTCTGGCCCTCAGTTTCTTCAATTATGAAATGATAAGGAGGGAGTATTTAAACACTAAAGCATTCAAATTCTATAGTTGGTTGAAAATTGTTTTCTGAGATTTAAATAAACTATGAAATTAACTTTTAAAATGTCAAAACATAGAAAGAAGAATGAATGTACTTAAGTGAAGAAGAAAGGAACGAAAGAAGTAAAGAAGTTAGGAAGAGAGGGAGGGAGGGAGAAGGAAAGGGCCACTTAGAAAATCTTGATTTGGTGTTTTTGTCATTTTGCTAGTTTGTATGTAGTTGCTGGAACACCATTACTGTTGCAGCCTCTACTTTGCTTTTGTTCAGTTGTCATTATGGTGGCAGAGCTTTTGCAACAAAGAGTGTGTTTCTTTTTTTTCATGCAAGAATTTACTTCTAAGAAGTAAATTAACTGGTTGTTTGGGCATTCATGAATAAGACTTTTTTTTTCTGCTAAAGGTTAGGGGAAATCAACATTTTCCTACTAATAAGTGAAGTTTCATAACTGACACACACCTAGAGTAATTATTCTCTCACAATTGTTTTGTAAACTCCCTCCCCGACTCTCACTTTTTTATGTGATTTGTCCGGTTGAATTATGCTAAATATTTTCAGCATTTTCAAGACATTTAAGTAGCTAATTTTTACACAGCCTATTGGGCATTTGCTGACTCAAATTTCCAAGTTAGATGACTTTTCCTAGCTGATAATTACTTAAGTATAAGACAAGTAGAAAACTTAGCTTTTATATTTGGTACTTTCATACATCACAAATAATAAATCTTATAGAAAATGTAAGCATTTATTAATTGTGTTAATTAATGGGTAAAAATAGAACCCAAAACTAAAATTAGAAAAGTATAGTACACTTGCGTACACTTTTACACTGGCATATTAAGTGGATCATGTCATATTTTTATCTACAGTTTTACCCAGATTTCTGGAATACAATGCATTTTTTCCTTTGATATAAGGGTTAAAACTAAGGATGAACAGATGCTACTGGTAATTTCAACACCATCACCCAAGTTCCAGATGTCTCCTTTCCAGATACATGCCAAAATTAAATACAGATTTTGCTAAAACATACAAGCTATTCTTTTAATCTGCAAGCATTTCTAGTTCTTACTAATAAGTTCTTCCATCTTTAATCCACCTTCTACTAATCGTCCACTTACAGCAGCACTCTCCATTGACCCAGCGATTAAACCCTCAACAGTTAATCCAATATTCAAACACCTAGAGCTACAGGGTTTTTGTTGTTGTTGTTGCTTTTAATACTTTACTAATTGTTAGTAAAGTCTTCCGATTCATTTTCCATTTTCCTGATGGGAAAAGAGAAACCAATTCACTGCCAAAAGCATTCCATATTGGATACTAAACAAGGTCAGGTAGCAGCTGTCTAATCTAAACTTTGGTGGATAATTAGCAAAGCCAATATCCAAAAGAAACAGGTAATTGTTGTGATTCATGAATTTGTTGCCAGAGCAGATATTTTACAGCTCAAATATCTTTCCCTAAAGAAGGAAGCTACCTAGAGTTTTGAGCAGTAAAATACTGTTTTCTCCCTATTTAAAGAGAATTGCTGTTTACTTTGGGGATGTTCTTGGCATTCAGCTACTTTTTTCTTCCTCTTCTTCATTTTTTTCTTGATGATGTTCAGAAAACCTATGAAGTATAAAAACTTTATTCAGGCAGAAATTCCAACTATTCATCATTGCTTTGATTCATCAGAGTCCAGGAGGACACTGTGGACTGGAATTGTGTGATTTGCAAAGAGTAGTCACTAACACATTGGGACACCATAACATGAAGTAAAAACATTTTGTCTATTTGAGGTCTATTTAAGGTCGAGCTTTCCAAATGAGAGAAATCTAAGAAAGTACTCCTTCCAAAGACAAAAAAGTGAAGTAAGTTTTTACATCATGCTTTTGTACATTTACTCCATTGCATGCCCCCCTCCCCAT
This sequence comes from Macaca mulatta, assembly GCF_049350105.2. Lineage (NCBI taxonomy): Eukaryota > Metazoa > Chordata > Mammalia > Primates > Cercopithecidae > Macaca > Macaca mulatta. The sequence goes on from NC_133416.1 coordinate 25,257,568, forward strand.
TCTACTCCAATTTTCTGGTCTCTCTCACATGCCCAGTTCTCTTGGCACACTCTTCCTTCTCTCCTTATACCACCTCAGCTTTCCTACCCTGCCTAAGCTGTGATACTACCTTCTCCTTTAAGATACTTTTCTGTCTTTTCTGGTCTGATAAATGTATCTGTGTATATATGTCATTAGAAAGAAATGCCCCTTTGGAACTTTTAATCATTCTGGTCAGTTTAATACAAACATGAGAAAATGTTATACAAATTTCAGACCTTCTAAAAAAGAAACTTGATGTCCAGGATTGAAGGGGTTTCTCCCACCCAAAAATGGAACTCTCTTTTCCCTAGGCCATTGCTTTTGGAGCCCTGGATAATTCCCTCCTAAGTCGTCTATCCTTTCCAGAGGGCCTTCATATTGCTTGAAGTCCAAAGCAAGTAAGGAAACAGCTTCTGTTTTGTTTTCTCTTTGCCGTCTTTTCCTAAAACTGACACCATTTTTAATGTTTTGGTAAATATATATAACATGGTGTGTGGAAAGAAATGGGGAGTAGAGAAGAGGCAGGTTGAATAACATGAGTGATTCAAAAATAGTGAAAGAGAGAAAAAAGACATTTTCTAAAACGTGATCTTGGATCTTCAATGGACAAATATTTTTAGAATCCTAGTTTACTTTTTGTGGAATAGAATCTAAAGGATAAATGAATTTCCAAATTATATGCCAAAATTAAAAAATTACCATGCCAAATAGAAGCCAGTCAAATTGAACATTTAATTGTGTAATTACAAAATATGTATTATATTTGCTTTTCTTCATGTTTGAAGAAACTCCTGTTGGAAAATTGGATACTCTGAGATAAGAAGAACAACAGTGAGACATCTAACATTTATTAAGTGCTTACTATGTGCAAGGCATAATTATTTTCCTTTTTATTTTGAAAAATTTTAAAGTTACAAGAGAATTGAAAGAAAACATGTTCAAAAAGTCAACAAGTCTTAGCAACTAACACCAGCATTCCTCTTAAGGAGAATTTTATTTTTTTTTAGTTTGTGTTTTTTGGTGGAAGTTTCAGAATATTATAACTACCTTGAGAACATGATATGTAGAGGAAAAAGGCAAAGAGGGAAAAAGCGGGGGGTGGTGAGAAGAGAAAGAGATAGAGAGCAGGCTTCCATGAAAAAATCAAGAAGAATGGTAGTAGTAAGAAAGAACGAAGAGAAATGAAGGGACACTGAGGGAAAAAAATAATTGACCAAACCATAAAGTAGAATTAAAGTAAGAATTTAAGAAATGAGTATGTCCAATATCCAATTTAACCTGTTTGGATACAACAGGCATTTTTGTATTATTAAATCAGAGACAGGCCAGAGGCCTGTATTATTAAATCATAATTTCAATATTGAAATTATGAAATAACATGGACTTTGAAGTTAGAGAGGCCTGAGTTCCAGTCTCATATTCCAATTCTTGACTTCTTATAGGTCATGTCACCATGATCAGGTTGTTCAGTTTCTGTAAGTTTGTTTCCTTAGATGTATACAAGTGAAATCACCTTTTATAATAATTCTAATAAGTGACAGGCATCAAGTGACATCTGCCATATGGCAAGTATTCAAGAAATATTCATTCCCTTTCTGTTATGTTGTATTCTCTATAATTCAGATGAATAGAAGCCCAGTGAAGGGTTTCCTTGGGGGGTGCAGAGTCAGGTGAAAGTACTGGGGGAGTATATGAATTAAATATTTCAAGGATTTTGATGTTTCAAAAATATAAAAAACATAAAATTCGGCCGGGCGTGGTGGCTCAAGCCTGTAATCCCAGCACTTTGGAAGGTGGAGGTGGGCGGATCTCGAGGTCAGGAGATCGAGACCATCCTGGCTAAAACGGTGAAACCCCATCTCTACTAAAAAAATAGAAAAAATTAGCTGGGCATGGTGGCGGGCGCCTGTAGTGTCAGCTACTTGGGAGGCTGAAGCAGGAGAATGGCGTGAACCTGGGAGGCGGAGCTTGCAGTGAGCCGAGATCGCGCCACTGCACTCCAGCCTGGGTGACAGAGCAAAACTCTGTCAAAAAAAAAAAAAAAAAACCATAAAATTCATCCAAATTTGGTGCCAGATCTAGTTTTATAAATTATTAATTAACAGCAACTATAATACTATTGTTATAGTCCTGCCAATGCACTACAATGTGGAAGTCCCTCATTGTGAGGTATCACCTGAGTTCTTTGTCTCAAGATCAAGAGAATTAAGAAGCATAAAAACAAAGGGTGAGGTTGGAGCAAAAGTTTAATAAACGAAAGAAGAAAGCTCTCCACCATGGAGTGGGGGTCCAGAAGAGGGTTGCTGTTTTTACAGTTTAATGCAAAGACTTTTATAAGAAACCCATGAGGGCTCATTGTCTCATTTGCATAAGGTGCAAATTTCTGGTAGCTCCACCCTGTCCTCCTAGTGCACATGCTGGCCCTTGGCTTGAGTTACTTCATATTGCTTTATTCTTCTTACTGCGCATGTGTCAGGGGATGGAATTTTACATTTCAAGCATGTCTGGGTAAGTCACCTGTGTAGCCTTTCTTATCTGTGAAACTGTAGACATGTCTTACTTAGGCAAGCCCCCCTGTGCAAGTTGCCCTGCCTGCAGGTTATTCTTTTGTTTGAAAGAATTCAACTTAGGATCCACCCTAACTTCCTGCCACACCAGTTTCTTCCTGCTCATCTCTCACTATTAATATATAAATCATATTATATATGACTTCATTTATTATTATTTTCCTCTTTCTTTTTGGAAGAATTTTAACTCTACAGAAAAGTTGAAAGAAAAGTACCCTTCCTTTATATGTCCTTATATATTTCTCTAGATCAGTGGTTCTCAACTAGGTGTGATTTTGCCTCCCAGGGGACATTCAGCAATGTCTGGAGACGTTTTTGGTAGTTACAATTGAGGGTGCTACTTGCATCTGGTCGGCAGAGGCCGTGAGTGCTAAAAATGTCCTACAATTCACAGAACAGCCTCCCCCTACAACACAGAATTAAAACAATGTTAATAATCCTGAAGTTCAGAAACCCAGATTTAGATTCACTCATATAGTCTTTCTCTATTAGGTTGAACCATATACAATTGCTGATATACAACTATTTTAGATGTGAAACAATGTCAATTTCAAATGAAACACTTTACACATTTGCAGCACTTTTGATGTTTCTGTTTGTGTGTATTTAATCTATTTTTGCTGAACCATCTTAAAGTAAGTTACAGACATCGTAGTATTTCACTCTTAAGTACTTGAGCATTTATCTAAGAACAAAGAGTTTCCTACATAAGTGCAACATAATTATCAAAATCAAGATATTTAGGATGAATAAAATTATAGTTAATAGGCCATATTATAATTTTCCCAACTATCCCCCCAAATGTCACTTATAGTCCCTCCCCACTTCCAATCCAGTACTAAATCAGTTTGTCTCATTATTGGTAGGACTATTCTTAATGAAAAACTTTACTGGGATCCCAAAGTTGTGAAGTTTTTGTGTTTGCAGAAGTTGTAAAACTAGAAGTGCCAAGCAGATGGAGATGACAGAAAGATCTTAAAAGGTTGTTTAAGTGGGCTGACAAGTGGCAGATGAATTTTAATGCAGACAAGGGTGAGATAATACTCCTAAGGATTATTTTGCATTTAGATTTCAAAAACCCTAATTAAACTTCTTAATTTTTTCCTTTTTAACTGAGAGTTTTGTACCAAGGCTACTTAAAGAACAAGGACAAAAGAAGTCTTTAAAAGATTACTCATTCCTCTCTCCAGCACTATTTGTTCAGAATATTAACACCAGAAAAGGAAGCTGTGTAAAAGAGGGAACTTATGCTTGTTTTAGCTGGTTCTTAACGTGATAAATCCCAATTCTGATAGCTAATATTACAAACCTTTACAGTTTTCCTAGGCTCAGAGGTGAATGAATGAAACAATTGAGCATAATCAGTAAGACTGATCTGTATGTGTTGGCATACTTAAGGTTTGTATTCCCTCAGTTGAATGTAGCCTGAATTATTAACTGATAGGTCTTGATCTATCCATTCTAGCTGTTAAACTGTCACCAAAGATGGGGATCTTGTCTTTCCCCATCAATATGTGGGTCTTCCATTTTCTCTGTAATCTGGCCTTCTGGCATTGACAGCAAATTTTCTTTTAGTATTTCAGATAATTTCTTAATAGCTCTCCCATCCACACCAACCACTAGAAATAGCATTTCTAACTAAGGCTCTTTTATCATCTTAGTTTGCATAGTATACATATATGTATATATGTACTCTATTAAAACATTTTAGGTGCACGTATATACTATAATATAAATAAATTTCTATTTTTTGGTTATCCTAAAAATAAACCACACTCATAAGCAGCATTTTTTATGGTCTTTCAAATTTACCATTACAAAATATTATAGGTAAAGGCCAATACAATTTAATGGGTAAAAAGAAGAGTTTTTTAAACAAATGGTGCTGGGACAACAGAATATCTACGTGCGAAAGCACAAATTTTGACCCCTACCTTATAGTGAATATAAACATTAATTCAGAATGGGCCACAGACTTAAATGTAAGAGCTAAAATGATAAAGCCTTAGACAAACATACAGGAGTACATCTTCATAATCTTGGGTTAGGTAATAATTTCTTTGATGAGATACCAAAAGCACAGGTGACAAAAGGGAAGAATGATAATTTGGACCTCATCAAAATTTAAAACACTTTTGCTTCAAGGAATACCATCAAGAAAGTGAAAAGATGATCAATGTAATGAAAGAAAATATTAGCATATTGTGTATCTGATAAGAGATTTATATCCAGAATATATAAAGAATTATTGGCTAGGTGTGGTGACTCACATCCGTAATTCCAGCGCTTTGGGAGGCCAATGTGGGCGGATCACCTGAGGTCAGACATTCGAGACCAGCCTGGCCAACATGGTGAAACCCCGTCTCTACTGAAAAAACAAAAATTAGCCAGGCGTGAAGTTGGGCGCCTGTAATTCCAGCTACATGGGAGGCTGAGACAGGAGAATCACTTGAACCCGGGAGGCAGAGGTTGCAGTGAGCCGAGACCATGCCATTGCACTCAGCCTGGGCAACAAGAGCGAAACTCCATCTTAAAAACAAAAAAAAGGAATTATTATAGCTAAACAATAAGAAGTCAGGGGCTGATTCAGCAAGGTGGTGGAATAGGAATTCTCCAGTTCCACTTCCCCCAACAGAATCCAGCTAGAAACTGTCCACAGACAAGAATACTCTAGTGAATATCTTAGAACTCAGGAGTAAGGCTGCGATACTGCCATGGACCACAGAACTGAGAACAGCAGCACATAAAGGGTAAGGGGAGCAACTTTAATTTCACTTTGACCATACTGCCCCTCCCTCAATCCAGCGCAGCAGATTGCTGGGACTCACTGTTTTTACAGAAGAAGAGAGTTGAAGGTGAACATTCAGCTTCCCTACCTGTCTGGGACCCTTCTCAGGAGCCACTCTCTTGTCTACCCCCCACACACATAGGAAGCATTGGGGGTACAGGCAGCACCAGACCACCTGGGGTCAGTTAGAATCAAATTACAGGGATGGTGCTCACAGAAACTAATGCAAGGATATTGGCAGTTGCTCAGCATTCCAGCCAGTTGGAGGCATACCCTCAGAGAGGCTAGCCAACAGTATTGTGTTGCAGGAAGCACGGCTGATGGTTCTCCCAGGCTGGAAGCCTTGACTGCTACTACACCCAGCCCTAGGGCTCTCTTTGAAACTTCCCCAGGCCATAAGATAGGGGCAAGTCAGTGATTATGTGCACAAGGAGCCTCTGGTATTCCTTGGTCTTAGTTGCCAAACTTCAACCCAGCCAAGCCCTAGTGAGCACCTCAACCGTTCCCTAGCCTGGAAAACAGGGGGAGAGTGGTGATTAGCCATGGAGGAAGCACCTGGCCCTGCCCAAGCTCAGTGGCCAAGTGGCTAAAATATCAATCCTTGATGATCTGCTTAAGGTTACCTAGAAAAGGAAGCAAGCCCTCCATGTATCTGTGGAGCATAGCCTCTGCCCTACCCACCCTGAGTGGTTGAGTAGCAATCCCAGAGACCTTGCTCTGCCTTGGAGTCCAGCACATGGCCCTACCAAACAACAGATCTCAAATGACAGTATTGGCTGCCCAGGGAAGACAACCTACAACGTAGCCTGATCAGGGGTGATCAGATCCTAGATAGTAGCTCTGCCTCATTGCAAGAGTTCAGCCTGTGATTTCACCAGACTGTGGAGCACAGCCTGCATTTCCACTTGACCCAGAACATAGTTAACAGCTCATCCCAATTAGAGAACACAACAGCAAAGTCTATCTGTCTGGGTTTGCCACCAACTGGCTCAATTAGAATCACAGGCTAGACTAAATAGTGAATGTCTACTGCCACCAAAGGCTAGAAGAGGTAGGTGTCTGTTTCCTCAAATATGCAGGCAACAACACAAGGACAAAATAATAAAAAATTAGGACAATATAGCACTACCAAAAGAAACTAATAAACGTCTAATAACAGACTCTAAAGAAAAGGAGATCTATGAAATGACTGACAAAGTATTTAAAATAATCCTCTTAAAGAAGTTTGGGAACTATAGAAAAATGCAGATAGAAAATTAAATAAAAATTGCAAAACAATTCATTAACAAAAAGAGAAGTTTGACAAAGAAATAAAAACAATTAAAAACCTAAATAGAAATTTTAGAGGCAAAGAATACAAATACTGAACTGAAAAATCAATAGATTGAAGAGCAGACCTGATCAAGCAGAAGAAAGAATCAGTGAACTAGAAGATGGGATATTTAAAATTATTTAGTCAGAGGGGTCAAAAGAAGAAAAAGAGTAAAAAAAGAAAAGGTCTCATGGGAATTATGAGACAACATCAAGAGAACTAATCTATGCATAATTAAGAGTCACCGAAACAACACAGAGAGAAAAAATACCAGAAAAAGAAGATGACAACATCCAGGTACAGAAAGTTCAGAGCTCTCCAATCAAATTCAACTCAAAGAGAAATTCAAGAAGATACGTCATGATCAAATTATCAAAAGCCAAAGACAAAGAAAGAATATTGAAAGCAACAATAGATAAGAAACACAGTCACATTTAAAGAAGTCCCAATATCAGAGGATTTCTCAGCAGAAACACTGGAGGCCAGGAGAGAGTGGGATGATAGATTGAAAGTGCTGAAGGAAAGAAACCTAGCAACAAAGAATACTTTGCCTGGCAAAGCTGTCATTCAAAAATGAGGGACAAATAAAATCTCACCCAGATAATCAAAAGCTAAGACAATTCATCACCATTAGGCCCATACAAAAAGAATTGCTAAGGAAGTTTTTTAAGTTGAAATGAGCAGCTGATAACTAATAATGAAAAACAAATGAAAATAAAAAACTAAATGGCATATGTAATACATAGTCATATTCAGAATAGTTTAAAACTGTAAGCATGGTATATATAACAATTTTATTTTTACTAGTAGGGTTAAAAAGATAAAACTATTAAAAACAACTGTAGTTATAATAAATTGTTAACTATGATGCTAGGAAAACTGAATATTCACATGCGGAAAAATGAAACTAGACCCGTATCTGTCACAATATACAAAAAATCAACTCTAAATTGATTAAAGACTTAAATGTAAGACCCAAAACTATGAAACTACTGGAAGAAAACATAGAGGAAATGCTTCATTACATTAGACTGGGCTAGAATATATTTTATATATATGCAATTGACCATTGAACAACATGAGGGGAGTCAGGGGTACTGACTCCTTATGCAGTAGAAAAATTTGTATATAGCTTTTGACTCCTCCAAAACTTAACTACTAATAGCCTACTCTTGACTAGAAGCCTTACACAGCCAACTGACACATATTTTATATGTTATATGTGTTATATACTGTATTCTTAGAATGAATCAAGCTAGAGAAAATAAAATGTTATTAAGAAATTCATAAGAGAGAGAAAATATATTCACTAAGTGAAAGGTCTTCATCCTCATCATCTTTATCTTGAATAGGCTGGGGGGAGAAATAAGAAGAGGGGTTGGTCTTGCTGTGATTTCAGGGTGGCAGAGGCAAAATAAGATCCTTGTATAACTGTCTCTGCACAGTTCAAATGTAGTTTAAGGGGCAACTGTACATTGGAATACTGTTCAGCCATAAAACAGAATGAAATCCTGTAATTTGCAGTTACACGAATGAACCTGGATGACATTATATTAAGTGAAATAAGCCAGGCAAAAAAGATAAATAGTGCCACTTCTCATTCATACATAGAATTTAGGAAAGTTGATCTCATAGAGGTAAAGAGTAGTATAGTGATTACCAGAGGCTGGTGAGGGTAGGGAGCGGGGAAGAATGGAAAGAGGTTGGTCAACAAATGTGAAGTTATAGTTTGACAGAAAGAGTAAGTTATGGTGTTCTGTTGCACAATAGGGCAACTATAGATAATAGTAATGTATTGCGTATTTCAAGATAGCTAAGAGAGAGGATTTTGGACACCACCACCACAAAGAAATTATAAATGTTCAAAGTGATAGATATGCTAATTACTCTGATATAATCATCATACAATATATGCATGTATTGAAACAGCACACTGTACTACACATATATTATAGTTATTATATGTCAATTATAAGTAAAACAAAAATAAATTGTTAAGAAATACAAATTTAAAAAAGTAAATTTTGACAGTAAAGCATAAAGGGTGGGGAGAAGGAGTGAAAGTGTAGAGTTCTGTTTGCAATTAAAGTTAAGTTGTTAACAGCTTAAAACAGCCTATTTGAAATTTAAAGTTTTTGTTTTTGTTTTTGTTTTGAGACGGAGTCTCGCTCTGTCACCCAGGCTGGAGTGCGGTGGCGTGATCTCGGCTTGCTGCAACCTCTGCCTCCTGGGTTCAAGTGATTCTCCTGCCTCAGCCTCCCGAGTAGCTGGGATTACAGGCGGATGCCACCACGCCCGGCTAATTTTTTGTGTTTTTAGTAGAGACAGGGTTTCACCGTGTAGCCAGGATGGTCTCAATCTCCTGATCTTGTGATCCACTCACCTCGGCCTCCCAAAGTGCTGGGATTACAGGCATGAGCCACCGCACCCAACCTTAAGATGTTTTATGTAAGCCTCATGTTAACTACAAAGCAAAAACCTGTGGTAGATGCATAAAATACAAAAAAGATTTAAAGCAGATCACCACAGAAACCATCAGACCACAAGACAGTGAGAGGAAGAAAAAACAAAGAATCTACAAAACAACCAGAGAACAAATTACACAATGGCAGTAGCAAGTTCTTACCTATCAATAATTACCTTGAATCTAAATGGATTCAATTCTCCAATCAAAAGACATAGAGTGGCTGAATGGATTTGAAAAAAAAAAAAGGAAAAAAAAAAAAAAACCCAGAAGCTTCATCCATATGCTGCCTACAGGAGACTCACTTCACTAGTAAGGATACACATAGACTAAAAGTGAAGGGATAAAAAAAGATATTCCATGAAACTGAAAACCAAAAGAGAGCAGTGATAGCTATACTTATATCAGATAAAATAGATTTTAAGTAAAAAAAAAAAAAACTATAAAAAGAGATAAAGAAGGCCATTATGTAATGATAAAGGGATCAATCATCAAGAAGAAACAACAATTGTAAATAAATATATACCCCTACATTGGAGGATGTAAGTATATAAATTATTAAATACTCTGAAAGGAGAGACAGACTGCAGTACAGTAATAGTTGGGCACCTCAATACTCCATTTGTAACAATGAACAGATCATCTTCAAAAAGTCAATAAGAAACACTGGACTTGAATTATACTTTAGATCAAATGAACCTAACAGATATATATAGAACATTCAATTCAACAGCAACAGAATACATTTTCTTCTCAAGTGCAGATAGAACATTCTTCAGCCTAGATTATGTTAGGCCACAAATCAAGTCTTAACAAATTTAAAAGGACTGAAATTATGTCGTGTATATTTTCTGATCACATGTCATGAAACTAGAAATCAATTAACAGGAGAAATCTCGGAAAATTTACAAATATGTGGAGATTAAATAACATGCTTATACATAATCAATGAGTCAAAGAAGAAATAAAAAAATGAAATAAATAATACCTCAAGACAAACAAAAATGAAAGCACAGCATACTGAAACTTATGGGATGCAGAATAAGCATTCCTAAGAAGGAAATTTATAGCAATAAATGCCAATATCAAAAAAGAAGAAAAATCTCAAATAAACAATCTAGTATTATACTTCAAGGAACCAGAAAAAGAATAAGAATACCAAATTTAGCCCAAAATTAGTAGGAAGAAGGAAATAACAAAGATCACAGCAGAAATAAATGAAATAGAGTCTAGAAAAGCAATAGAAAACAATACAACTAAGCGTTCATTTAGATAAAAGATAAAATAGACAAACCCTTAGCTAAACTAACTAGGAAAAAAGAATACTCAAATAACATTAGAATGAAAGAGGAGATATTACAACTGATACCACAGAAATACAAAGGTTTATAGGAAACTATTATAAACATTTAGACACCAAAAATGGATAGTCTAGAATAAATGGATATATTTCTACACATGTACAACCCACCAAAACTGAATCATGAAGAAATAAAACACCTAAGCAGATTAATAATGAATACAGAGACTGAATCAGTAATAGTCTCCCATCAAAGAATTCAACTTCACAGCTGAATTCTACCAAACATTTGGAAAACTAATACCAATAGTTCTCAAATTTTTCCAGAAAACTGAAGAAGAAGGAATACTTTCAAACTCATTTTATTTTGATTTTCTTTAATTTTTTGAAAATTTTAATTATTATGGATACATACTTGGCTTTGGCATTTTCTAAACATATCTTCTGAGGCCAGCATTACTCTGATATCAAAACTGGAAAAGGGCACTACAAGAAAGGAAAATTATAGGTCAGTATAATTGGTGAAGACAGATGCAAAAATCCTTACCAAATACTAGCAAATTTAATTCAACGACACCTTAAAAAATGATTAACTGTAATCAAGTGGGATTTATTCCGAGGATGCAAGGATGGTTCAACATATGCAAATCAATAAATGTGATTCACCATGTTAATAAAATGAAGAAAAAAATGATCACCTCAACAGATGCAGAAAAGGCATTTGACAACATCCACCTCACTTTCGTGATTAAATTTTTCAAGATAATAGATATAGAGATAATGTACTTTAACAAAATAAAGCCATATATAACAAACCTGTAGCTAACATCATATTCAACAGTGAAAAGTTGAAAGCTGTTCCTCTAAGATAAGGAACAAAGATGCCCATGCCCATTCTTACCACCTCTTCAACATAGTTCTGGAAGTCCTAGCCAGAGCAATTAGGCAACAGAAAGAAAAGGCATCCTAATGGGCAAGAAAGAAGAAAAGTTATTTGATGATGATGTGATCTTTTATATAGAAAATCCTAATCTCAAAAACTACTAGAATTGATAAGCAAATTCAGTAAAGTTTCAGGATACAATATCAACATAAAAAAGTAGCATTACTATGTACTTAATAACAAACTATTTGAAAAGAAAATTAAGAAAACAATCCCATTTTTTAATAGCAACAACAAAAATAAAATAATTAGGTGTAAATTTAACTGAGGAGGTGAAAGATATACTGAGAATTATAAAACACTAAAAAATTTGATGAAAATACAAATAAATGAAATGGTATCTTGTGTTCATGCATGGGAAGAATTAATATTGTTAAAATTTCCATGCTACCCAAAGCAATCTACAGGTTCAATGCAATTTCCAATGTCATTTTTCACTATGTTATTTTTTCACAATGACGCTGGAAATTTTTCACATTTTACACAAACAGGAAAAAAAAAAAAAGAAAACCTTCAATGCGTATGTAACCACAAAGACATCAAATAGCCAAAACAATCTTGAGCAAAAAGAATAAAGCTGGCAACATCATACTACCTGACTTCAAAATATATTATAAAGCAATTATAATGAAAACAGCATGGTCCTGGTGTAAAAACAGACAAATCAACCACTTAAACAAGACAGAAAGCCCAGAAATAAACCCTCATATTTACAGTCAATTGGTTTTTGACAAAGGTTCCAAGAACACACAATGGGGCAATTACAATCTCACATAAATGCTGCTGGCAAAAGTGGTTATCCATATACAGAAAAATCAAATTGGACCCTATATTATACCATGTACAAAATAACTCAAAATGGATTAAAGACTTAAATGTAAGACCTGAAATTGTAAACCACTATTAGAAAACAGGGGAAAAATTCCATGCTATTGGTCTGGGCAAGGATTTTTGAATATGACCCTGAAAGCTCAGGCAACAAAAGTGAAAATAGACAAATGGGATTGTATCAAACTGAAAAACTTCTGCACAGCAAAAGAAACAATTACCAAGGTGAAGAGACAACCACAGAGTGGGAAAAACATATTTGTAAACTATACACCTGGTAAGGGGTTAATATCTAAATATATAAGGAACTCAAATAACTCGATAGCAAGAAAACAAATAACCTGATTAAATGTTAAGTAAATGACTTGAACAGACACTTCTCAAAAGACATTCAGATGGACAAACAGGTTCATGAAAAAATGCTCATAATTACTAATCATTAAGGAAATACAAATTAAAACCACAATGAGATATCTCACATCTATTAGAATGGCTCTTACCACAAAGGTGAAAGTTAACAGGTGTTGGGGAGGATGTGGAGAAAAGGGAACACTGATACACTATTGGTAAGAATATTAATTAGTTCAGCTGTTGTGGAAAATGGTATAGAGGTTCCTCAAAAGACTAAAAATAAAACAGCCATATAACCCAACAATCCCACTTGAGGAGATACATTGAAAAATATTGAAATCAGTATTTTGAAGAGATATCTGCCCTTCCATGTTCACTGTAGCATTATTAACAACAGGCAAGATATGGAATTAACCTAAGTTTCAATCAACAGATGAATGGATAAAGAAAATGTGGTATATATACACAATAAAATATTCAGCCTCCAAGAAGAATGAAATTCTGTCATTTGGGACAACACAGATGAATCTAGAACACATTATGTCAAGTGAAGTAACAGGCACAGAAAGACCAATACCTCTTGATCTCACTTATATGTGCAATCTACAAAAGTTATAGAAGTAGAGAGAAAATGGTTGTTACCAGAGGTTGGGGTTTGGGAGAACAAGGGGATGGGAAGTTACTGGACAAAGGGTACAAAGTTTCAGCTAGACAGGAATAATAAGTTTTGAGCTCTATTGCACAGCAGTGTGACTATAGTCAATAACCATGTATTGTAAATTTCCAATGTATCACCACAGAAAATGTCAAGCAAGGTGCTAGCTGTGTTGATTAGCTTGATTTACTTACTTCAGATTGTATACATATATCAAAACATCACATTGTATGCTATAAATGTAATACAATTATGATTTGGTAATTAAACATAATGAAAATAATAAAAAGACAAGTAAACTAATATTAAAATGGGCAAAGGATTTGAATAGACTTTTCTTCAAAGATATACCAGTGTCTGATAAGCTCATAAAAAGATATTCAACATCATTAATCATTAGGGAAATGCAAATTAAAATCATGAGGTATCACCTCACACTTACTGGAATGGCTATAATAAAAGACAGGCAATAACAAATGTTGACAAGTGGTTAAGAGAAATTGAAATCCTTATACATTGCTGGTGGGCATGTAAAATGGTTCACCCACTTTGATAAAGAGTTAAAATACCTCAAAATGTTAAACATAAATTTACCATATGATCTAGCAATCCTACTTCTAGCTATCTACATAAGAGAAATAAAAACATACATCTACATAAAAGCTTGTATGCTGTTCATAGCAGCATTTTGTATAATATCCCCAAATTTGGAGCAACCTAAATGTCTAACAACTGATGAATGTATAAACAAAATGTGGTATAGGCCCCATATAATGTTTTCAGAATTAAAAGAGGTACTGTATGTGAAGCTGCATAGTAGAAGGCACTGTGGGTGTATGTGTGTGCATGTGCATGTGTGTGTGTGTTTTCTTTTACTACACCAGAGAGTAATGTGCTCAGGAGAAAAATTAAGTTGCTTATAGGAAATGAAGATCCAACGCAGTGTGAGAAAGTTTTCAACTCTGTCTCTAAAATTAGAACTGCCTAAGACTATACAGCTAATATAGAGGTATGGTTATGATGTTAAAGTGTCTATTTAATTTCTGAGTACTGTAGCCGGTAAAGTTCCATAGAAAGACAACTAAAATGAGAAGACATGTAATGTGTGGAAGAATTAAAAAGACTGCTTTTCCCCCCTGGGAAGTTGAAGACTTGAAGGAGACATGTTTTAAATTTATAAATCTGGAAATGGACGTGCAAGATAAAAAATCGAGTTGTTTATTAAATCTCAAAACATTAAAAAATAAGCAGGTAAGAACCGGAATTATTACCCAGAGCAGCAACCAGTCTTCACTGTGTGAAACACCAAGAGATGGTAATGGGCAGAGACACACATGAACTCTGATAGGTTGTGCATGCTTTTCTTGATGACTGAGGCTCCCTGGAGAAGCTGGGATTGCTCTGCCCTTGTAGCGTGACCCTAAACAGCACATCCAAGCTCTTCCAGGTACATCCCTGGGGGTCACTATCAAACACAAAATACTAGACTGCATGAACCAGGAGTGCCATCCTTTGGGGCATTTGTTCTCAACTAAAGATATGAAAGCATGACCCTATTATAGAAGCTGTTCTTTTTCTTCTAGATACTGATTTTGTCTTCTAACATCATTTTGAACCTCTTTTAAATAAACTTGTCAGAAGCTGCTTCATGCATAGCAGTTGGAAGTGTTTTTACTCTAATCAAAGGGCAATTGCTGAAACAGACTCTCTAAAGTTATTTTCTAAACATTCCTTTCACCTTCTTGTCTCCAGCCCAACTTCCACTCTCCCAACAGAATTCTGCAAAAACTTTCTCTTTATTTGCTTTGGTAGTTTTGTTAATACCACTTAAAACAATTGGGCTGAAGGAGCAACGCCGCCTCCTTCCCTCTCTCAGTTTTTGAGTTCTGGGAGTCCTTATAGGTATCCATTCTTCACCTGGGGCTAATGGAGCGGCAGGAGCATCATCTGCTAAGCAGGTGGAAAGCCCCAACTATCAATGTTTGGGGGGAATATTGGTCCTCAATAGGGACTATAATGAAAACTTCAAAATTACTTTCCACCAGTGACTACAATGAAGGGCTCTGGGATTTGAGCTTCTCTTTGAGAGAGCAGTGTTTCAACAGAAGAGCTGCCTGGTGGACTGATGAAGGTAGGGAGAGGCCAAATCTTTTCAACAGTGCTTCAAAGCCTGTCCAGGTTCATTCGCTTTATGTATTCCAAAATGAATTCCATTCTCAGCTGGAATGTTTAGTATCAGCAGGGCCAATAGATTTTTCCACTACGCTCAGCCCTAGTGTCCATGTTCCCATTAAACACATCTAATTCAAAAGCCGAGGGAAGCACGTACATCTCAAGCCTAACTCTCAGCTTAATTCCCTCTGTCTTTTTAAAAGCTGCTCTTTCAGAATGAATTATAAATCAACAACAGCAAATTTTCACATTGAACAGTTTATGTGTTTTTAAAGAGGAGCTTCTGGGAAGAAGCTGAAAGAAGATTTAATAAACGGAAAAACTGTGAAGCTTCCAAAACACATAAGTAAAATTAAGAGACAAGATGTGACTCAAGATATCAGGAGATACAGCACAATGATGGGTACCTTCATGCACAGATGTGATGCACAGAGCCCCCTTTTCAGCCTCCAGGCAGGCATTGAGGCTGGCTTCCTCATTTCCGCTGAGCCTTGAGCAACACTGGCCTGCTCTGAATCATGGAGGCTCAGACTATGTCTTAGGGGCAGAATCTAGGCAGAACCACCACCTAGGCAATTTCGATGGCCATCTGCCTCCTGCCCCTGAAATTGCTCTTATGGGTACTCTTTGCTCTACTCACCTATGATTTATGTGTCTTGCCTGCCCTCCCTAGCACCTCTCTGGGAATCTTTGGTCATTTGATTATTTTTCACGGTATCCTTTCTATTTTAACAAATTTCTAACTGTCTTATTTTCTGTACCACCGCTCTCCCCATAATTAAAACTTTACCTCTATTTTCAGTGCTCAGGCTTTTCTGGAGAAGCTGGGACTCCAAATTTCTTGCTTTAAAGGGGTCATGCCATGGAAGCTTCCATCTGCCAAGTTGAAAGATGAAGTGAATGTGTAGTCCTTTGTTATCAGAGTCTCTGTGGAGCAAGCCAGTATTGGTCAAAGTCTGGTCCACAAACCAGCGCCCACCTTTCAACTATATGTTACTGCTCTGAGATGAGACAGTAAAGAAATCAAGAGTAAGAATATCATAATCTTATAGCAATCTGGAATTGCCACAGCATCTAAATGTGCAGTTATTTTCCTAATAATTCATTTTCAATTTATTTTATAAAAGTATCACACTGTGTGTCTAGGCATGGTGTCTCACACCTGTAATCTCAGCACTTTGGGAGACTGAGGCCGGCGGATCACCTGAGGTCAGGAGTTTGAGACCAGGCTGGCTAACATGGTGAAATCCCGTCTCTACTAAAAATACAAAAAATTAGCCAGGTGAGGTGGCACACACCTGTAATCCCAGCTACTCAGGAGACTGAGACAGGACAGGAGAATTGCTTGCACCTGAGAGGTGGAGGTTGCAGTGAGCCACTCTACACCAGCCTGGGTGGCAGGAAAAATAGAGTATCAGTCTGTGATGGAGAGGACATTTTAAAGAAGTTTTCACTGTTGTGGGACACTCCTAGCTCTTCCAGTTCAGCACATGAAGGCACACTGGATGGAAACTCTTTAGGCTTCTCACACTTCAGTCCCTCACTACAAGTCACGCACAATGGGATTTTTTTTCTTGCTCTTCCTCCATAAATGCATTTAATCTTCTAAATTTCATGTCTCAATGGAGCATGGGCAATCTTTGGTATTTTAGCTGAAGTTGCACAGGGTGTCTGATATGGTTTGGGTCTGTGTCCTCACCCGAATCTCATCTTGAATTGTAATCCGAGTTGTAATCCCCAAGAGTGAAGGGAGGGACTTGGTGGGAGGTGATTGGATTGTGGTGGTAGTTTCCCCCATGCTGTTCTCATTATAGTGAGTGAGTTCTCACGAGATCTGATGGTTTTTGAAAATGTTTGGCAGTTCCCCACTGTGCTCTCCTCTCCCTCCTGCCACCTTGTGAAGACATGCCTTGCCTCCTTTTTGCCTTCTGCCATGATTGTAAGTTTTCTGAGGCCTCCCCAGCCGTGTGGAACTGTGAGTCAATTAAACTTCTTTTGTTTATAAATTACCCAGTCTCGGGTAGTATCTTTATAGCAGTGTGAAAACAGACTAATATGGTCTCCAATTCCCTAGTGTTTTTCTTCTCTATGGTCTTTTCTTCATTCCGTTAATGAGTATAGTCAATTCCATGCCTTTCAATCGCATCTTAGTCTTTGTTTTTCTATCAGGCACCCACCAAATTTCAGCTGTGGTTATGGGGGCACCCTGAGCTTGTCTTCTCACCCCTAGCCTTTCTGCTCCCTGAAGAGCACCATGTATCTAAACAGGTGTGAAAAGGACTGGCTAGCACCTTTTCAGTCACTAGGCTAATTCCAGGGAAGTTTCATTCCTCCCAGGCAACAGCTCTCTATGACTTTTACTAAAAAGTTGAAATCCACTTATTTGAAAACAACTCGATCTTGCAAATGCAGAATGACTTGAGGGAAAAAATAAAAGCCCCATTCAGAGCCTCTCTACCCCAACTATTTAGTGAAAGCTGTCACAAGAGGGATGAGTGACATATTTGAACGAGTTCTTGGGGTTTTCTCTGCACGAGGCAAACCCAGGACCCAGCAGGAGGCAAACCAGCTGCAGCTTGTCATATATTAGTCAATTATCCTAATGATTTTTTCCCCACTAAAAAGCACGAATCCAGATTGCTCTTATATTTTATTAAGATTTTACTTTGTCTACTCACAAATATTAATTGGATTCTCTCCATGTTGATTTCAGCCTCTGGGGTTTGGGGGTCACTGCAGGTGCATGAGGGCCAGTGGAGGGGGAGTGAAGACTGGCAGGAAGTGCCTTCCTTCCCTGCATTTCCATCCCCTGCTCTTGCGAGGACAGCATTTGATTAGTCCTTTACAACCTGTTTCCCCTCAGATACAAGGAAAATACTGCAAACCACTGTGCCAATTCTGGCTGTGGCTCCTTTGAACACTGTGGGATCTGCTAGAGGAATGTGAAATAAATCCAAAAAAGACTGCTTTATGGATCTTTGAATGTGGTGTCACAGAAGGAAACTGTCTTAGAAATCATAGCTAAAATTGGATAGTTTGTTAATTCTGTGGAAAATTTTTTGAATTAGAATTAATCTTTAGCTTAGTAGTGATTTCTAGCCAATGCCCTCCACTCAGTATACATGATGGTATTACTAAGATATAATTGAAATCTAAGACCTTGATTCAGTCCTCTATCAGTGGCCTTTCTTCTTTCTGTGGTCCATGCAGCCATCATTCTAGTAGTCAGGTAGTAATTGCATCACAGTTCTGAACAAATGTTGGTGTGGGTAACTGTTTTTCTTTTCTTATTCTTTTACTCCCTAGACTTAAATAAATATATAATTTTTTGCTCCCTATTCTAACTCATCTGTGCTAAAAAATTTACTCAATGCTGTATTGGTAACTAATCAATTTAGTCCATTCAATCATTATGTTAATGGAGCTAGTATTGTGGCTTTGCACCTGAAATTTCTTTTAGACTCTGGCATGCCATTGCCTCTGAATAAGGTGGAATAAAGTGGCTAAGTCAAGACAAATTTGATAGTACCAATAAAAATGTAACTTAAAGCACTTGTTCCCATAAAATGTTTTAGGAGCATTATTTTCATATATTAAGGATGGCACATCCATATACTTTAGTGTTTTATTACAGCATCAGGAACACTTAGGAAGAAGCCAAGATTTTATCACTCTTTCCTTAAAAAATAATGTATTGTATATTTCAAAATAGCTAAGAGAGAAGATTTAGAATGTTCCTAAAACATAAAAATGATACATGTTTGAGGTGATGAATATCCCAATTACCCTGATTTGATTATTACACATTATATGCATATATCAAAATATTACATATACCTCACACATAAATACAATTATTGCATATCAATAAAAATCGTAGAATTTCATGTTCTTTTCCCTTGAATGTCACTACTTAAATACAAAGCCACAATAGCAGTTCTGAAGTTCCATTTAAAGAGGGAGGTGGAGTGAGTGAACACGGCAAGCTTCAGTGGAAAGAGCAATGGAATCGAATTCTGCAGAACTCACTTCCAGCATGGCCTCTCTTGCTACAACATGAGATCATGGGTGAGTCAATTGACTGCTGTGTCCCTAAATTCTCATTTTGCAAAGGGGTAATTAACTGGCTTCGACTTCTTACAGAATTTCATGTCAAGATTAATAAAAGAATAAATGTGAAAACTGTAGCTTGAGCCCCCAGGAAGAGGAGAAATCAAATTTTCCAGCCTAAGGATGGTTCCCTTACAAAGATGAAACCTGTCTATTTGTTAAGGAAGGAAAACTGCTACGGAAAATTGGGAAGGACCTACTTTAGTCCTTCAATGTATTGCATATTTTTGTTTCATCTTTCTGGATTCTTTCTCTGCTCCCCCTTGTCAACGGTGCTAATTTCCATTCTAGGATCTGTTTTGATCTAGGGAAGGAAACCATATCACTCGCACTAGGTCTTGGGCAGAACCAGTGTGACTAGGCACATGTTTCCCATTGAGGCTGGGATGGATTTCTCCATATCACAGCCCTAGAGTGACATTTTGGTGCAGCTTCTGCTCCAATGCTTATCCTCATGGAAGCTCACGGAACCTATTTTCTTCAATGTATCAGTAAGAATTCTTATTTTGCAAAGAGTCAATCCATCTGAGGTAAGAGGAAAGAAACGAAGATTGGGGTAACCGTGATAGTGGCAACATTGACCAAATGTGGTAGAAGCTCTGGCAGTATAAGCAAATGTCTTTCAAAATCACAGAGACATAAGCAGTAGCTGCAACCTCCCAGCAGCCTCAAGACCAGGGTCACAAACACAAATGCCTACATGGGTTAAAAAGAAAATGTAGATGAGGATTATTGAGAGAGAACAGGGATTGGTGGGGAGTATAGCAAAATTGAGCTTGTATGCTCACTCTAGCCATTGTTACCATATGGGAATATGGACTCAATTACAAATGAGCTTTCAGTTTTTAAAGAGAAACCAGAAATCCAGATTTTTATATGAAATCTGTTTTTTAGTGTAGGCTCAATAATAATGGCGATAATATACAGTGTGCATATGAAACAAGTCATGTCTGTGGGCTGAATTTGTCTGTGAATGGCCAGTTTGTGGCTTCTGCTAGATCTTCCTTCCCAGAGAAGAACAGTGTCTATGGTGCTTTTGAGTCATAAGCCCCTAAACTTCATTCTGTTTCTGAACAGGAATAAGTGACTTGAGGATGGAGGTCACATTGGATTATATCAAGTATGCTGCTGGTAGCTCTGTATTTGTTGGTTGGTTTGTTTTGCCATGAAACAGTTCCTCTACCAACTTGATTGTCCTCTCTCAGGTTAATAGCCAGAGAAACAACTGTTATATCTATAAAAATGAAGGCACTCAGTCTGTGTATTATATTTTGTTGGATCTGGTGCTCACATACCTAAAACGATCACCTAAATCCATTCCTTAGATGATAAGAATTTGGATAATAAAATTGTGTTAGCTCTCTTGCTCCCAGTATTTTTGTGGACATGCCATAGTAAGCACTTCTTTCAACTCTTGTGATTTTCTCCACTAACTGAAAAAATTGATAAAGTAATGTATCATTTAAAAGTTCTGCAAATTAATTCACATTGTAGCTGGACATTTTAGCCATGTGATTTGATTGAGACTGACCTCTTTCCAGTTCCAGAAGTGGCCCCTGATGAGACTAAGCCTGTTAGAGTGAATGTATCCCATGTGCTTCTATGGTTCTGAGACCAGGTACTAGATTGTCAGGATACTTTGAGGTTCAAGGAACTGAAACCATAATTCAAACCAGTTTTAAATAGGGCAATTTGTTAGCTTATGTAGCTCAAAGTCCAGAGAAAAGTGTGACCTGAAGACCAATGGTATGAGCAGGCCTTCAGTTCTATTTCTGTGTCATTCTTCAGGGCCACTTATCTTTGGCTGGCTTCTTTGGGTTACAAGGTGCTACCAGTAGGAGCAGAAGCACGTTTCTTTGTTCATGTTGAGAGAGAGAGACCATTTGCATAGCTGTGAAACAGATAATCACAGTCCCATTTTCTTTTTGGCATCACGGCACACATTTGAAATGAGAATATCTGATGGCACTATAGGGCAAGGATGGGGGAATAAGGTTTGGGGCTAAAAGTGACTAATCCTGGGAACTGCAGCTGACCTAGGTTCTCCTGGCTATCATGAGGGCTGAGGAGGACAGTAACTTCGCACTTGAAGTGCCCATTTCTGTAGCGTATTAGCGGGATATTTTGTCTGGGAACGACTTGAATCTACCCCAGACTGAGAGATGGGGTCCATTTTTCCTGAGATTTGTGGGCTGCCTTCAAGAGCGGCAGATCGCTTGATGATGGTGGGAAGTGAGCCTCTCTCTTCTCCTGAAAAAGAGTAGAATAACAAATCTTACTAGTTCTAGGAAACTGTTCTTTTTCAGCTTCACCCTCAAATTGTAAACCCCATCAACCATATCTCATCATCTGCACTACTCGCATCCTTTTCTGTGCCACTAGCATTTCTTGTCCGGATCCTGTGATAGCTCTTGTACTGGTTTCCTAGGGATGCTATGCAAGTTGTCACAAATTTGGTGGCTTAAAACAACAGAAATGTATTCTTTCATAGTTCTGAAGGCCAGAAATTAGAAATCAAGGTGTCAGCAGGACCATGCTCTCTCCCAAAGTGTGAGGGGAGAATTCTTCCTTGCCTCTTGCAGCTTTGAATGGCCCAGATGTTTCTTGGCTTGTGGCAGCATAACTCCAGTCTTTGCCTCTGTCTTCATATGACTTGTTTCTCACTGTTCCTATGTGCCAAATCACTCCCTGCCTTTCTCTCAGAAGACACCTGTCATTGGATTTAGGGCCCACCTTAAGTCCAGGATAATCTCATTTTGAGATTCTTAATTATATTTGTAAAGAATTTTTTTTCCAAATAAAGTCACATTCACAGGTGCCAGGGGTTAGGACTTGAACATACATTTTTGGGGGACTCTATCCAACCACCACACCTGCTGTTTTTACTCCCCACTTCTGCCCTTTCACCCCTACGGATTATTCTGCCCACAGTGTAATGGTCCTTTTAAAACATGTCAGATAACCCCTGCTCACATCCTCCGGTGACTTCCTGGGAGCCTTAAACTAATATCGCATCTTTGTCGCATGGTCTCCCAAATCCCTACCATTGTTTCTTAGCTTCCGCTCTTTCTTCATCTCACACTGGTATCCCTCTTGCTCAGAGGACTTCAACTGTACTGGCCCTCTCACTCTTCCTCCAGCACGCAACAAACACTCCTTCCCTAGAGTCCTTGCAGTTGCTGTTCCTACTGCCTGGGAGCTCTTTTCCTGTAAGTATTATCATGGCCAGCCCCCACACTATAATTAGGACTCAGATGTCATGTTTCTTCCTCAGAGAGGGCTCCTTGATCATCTTGGATAAAGCAGCATTTCTGTTACTCTCTTTTGCTCTGTTTTATTTTTTTCAGAGTGCTTACTGAACTAATGCCATATTTTATATCTATTTGTTTCCTCTGTATATATGGCATGTCATTCCTACTAGAATGTATGCTTTATCTCACTAGTTCACTTCTGCATTCCCAAAACAGAACAATGCCTGACATATTAGAGAGCGTCCTAGTCCTTTCATGCCATTATAACAAAATGCCGAGACTGAGTAATTCTTTAAGAACAAAATTTTGTTTCTCACCATTTTGGAAGCTGAGAAGCTCAAGATCAAGATGCCAGCAGGGTTGGTGTCTGATGAGGGTTGCTCTCTATTTCACGGTGGTTCCTTAGTTCCTTGTTGCTGGTTACCTGGAGTGGACAAACTGTATAATCTCACATGGTGGAAGAAATAGAAGAAATGGACTTTTCCTCTCAAATCCTTTTTATATGGCACTCATCCCATTCCCTGAGGGCTCCAGTCTCCTGACTTGAACACCTCTGAAGGGCCCTGCCTCATAATACCATCACACTGAGGATTAGATTTCAACATGTGAATGTTGGGGTGAGGGGGACATATTCAGACCATGGCAAAGATATTTAACATATATTTGTTGAATAAATGAATATAGCCCTGGTGGCAATTTGAAGGATGAAGCTGACACAAGGAGGAGGGCCGATGCAAGGGACCCTCAGAGAAAGCAAGGCCTCAGCTATGTTGACATTATGATTTTAGAATCAAACCACCTCTGAAGACTGTGCTGGCCTTACATGCTTCAGTCACATGAAAAATAAATGTTCCTAGGGTTTCAGCCAATCTGAGGTAGAGTTCTGCTGGTTGCACAGGAGTGAGTCCTAACCAGCACTCTCTATCTTCAGTCTGTACACTTTTGTCAGCTTGGAACTGGGCTAAGTACCAGGCTTCTTCATATTTCTGTCCCACTGATAATACATTAGGTAGAAGTTTTAGTATAATTCCTTCATCTGCGGAGTTTCAAAGGCAGCAACCTTATTTTAGATATTGACAGCTGAATCTAGTACTCGCAGGTATACATTTCAAAATGTAAATTAACTGCCAGTGATGTGGTTTGGAATGTAAAGGATTCCATGCCTAATCCTTATCAAATCACTGACTTAAATTCAATATTCTGTGACATGCCTGCTCTTCCTTTTGATCATTATTGTCTATTAAGTGCTTATTTAAGCATGTTGCTATTTTGAACATGAAATATAGTGAATTATCTAGAGAGAAGTAATAATGTTGTGGAATAAAATTTTTGAGAGGGAAGCTTATATTTATTCTCCTGGAAATTCACCTTTTTCCCTCTTCCCTTTTGTCTAGCTAACACTTTCCCTGCTCCCTTCAAGCGAGATCTTCTGTACCAACTTAGGGAACGTTTATGACAGATTGTAAAACAGAGTAAAAAGGTTCTTGCTGATTTCCCCTTCTCAGAATAGTGGAGGTCTGGGCATAGGTAAAGTGTTGACAGGAAGCACCTTGAGGGAGAGCAGGCTCCTTTGACCCTCAAGCAGAGGACATTCTTTTAGGTTGGTGGAGGAGAAGTGAGCAGAATGGAGTTATGCAGTGTCCTAAAGGTAGGAGACCTGTGGCCTGTTTGCTAGGTTGGCATTCTGGGGAGAAGGACAAGTCCCTAGATTAGATGCCGTAACAGTTTGCAGCACTGACATCCCTGGGCTCCAGCAGAATGATTCTATGTCTTGTAGAGTAACGTGGAACTAGCAGTGAGCACATCTGGACCTGATGGAGCCATTTGGTTCAGTATAAAGGTTTGCATATACTGATAACTCAGTACATCCTATCAACCTGGTGGACCCACGGTGGCTCAGAAGATGCATGCAAGAGCAAGAACGTTAAGAATCACCTACCCACTTCTCAATGCCTAACCCTTGTATCAGACCCCCAGAATGTTGACACAACCCCCACTGAACTTTGGAGAACTGGGAGCCCAAACTAGAAATTAAATCATGACACAATAATAAAGAAAGTTGCATTTTTCACACCTGTGTTTGTGGCCTGCATTTTATACCTTGTGTAAAATATTTATTTTCTTTTCCTCATGACTGAATTCCCATGGAGTTACAAGAGGACGTAACTTCTAGGTAGATAAAGACTCTTTGTAGTTCTAATGGAAGCCCACAAATGTTTATTGTTGGAAAAGCAGGCTTCAGCCCACCTGGTCATTAAGTAAATGCACAAATCTTAGCCAAGACTAGGTTTTCCATGTTGAGATGTGGAGAGGCCATTTTGCTATCATGAAAGGAGTTTGACTAAAAAAACAAAAAAAAATAAACCACTCTAACAGCATTAGACCAGCTAATATTTGCTATTTCTGTATCCCATTAAAAAGTATGCAGATAGAACAGTGTGTTAGTGAACTTTCTGGTCAGAAGAAAATCCTGTCCTGTGCAAACTAATTTGGAGAGCACATTGTAGTTAATGAGTAACTCTCATGCCTCTTGTTGCTGCCAAAAAACAACAACAAAAAAAGGGAATTAGAATTGTAAACCAAAAATAAAATTCAAAGCCTCCTAAGTGACCGATAGGCCCTTCCTTTGCCCAAGGGCATTCCAAAGTAAACCTGAAAAAACTAGTTCAGATCTTCATAAAAAGTGAGGGTTATGCCTCCTCCCTTTGGAATTCAAGCACAGTTGAAGAGCTTTAACATTAAAGTAGAGATCTTAAGACCAACAAAACAGACTTTTTATAGCAATGAGACACCAAATTCCAGCCTAACTCTACTACAGCGTCACATGACTGATAGCAGGCACTGGAAGAAATTGAGCTATTTTACCCTCAAATATATTTCTTTGACATATTTTGAGATAGCCCTGCAAAACTGAATCAATGAATATAGCCCTGGTGGCAATTTGAAGGATGAAGCTGACTTGTCTTTTGTGGGGGAAAATCTACATTCTGTAGATAATCCCATTTCCTTCCAGGCCTTTTCCCAGGTTCAGGAGAGAATTAACGGAGTCTGGCACCTTTTTAGGTCTGATAAGAGCTCTGAAGTCTGCTGCCACTTGGAGGCTTCATCTGCATGATAAAACCTTGGCCTCCACAACCCCTTGTCTTAACCTAGACATTCCTTTCTATTGATTCCAGGTCTTTAGATAAAACTCTTTCAACCAACTGCCAACCAGAAAATCTTTGAATCCGTCTGTGACCTGGAGGCCCTGCTTCCAGTTGTCTTGCCTTTCTAGACTGAACCAGTGTACATCTTACATGTATGAATTGATGTCTTATATCTCTCTAAAACAGACAAAACCAAGCTGTAGCCCAACCACCTTGGGTACATGTTCTCAGCATCTCCTGGGGGCTGTGTCCCAGGCCATTGGTCATTTATATTTGGCTCAGAATAAATCTCTTCCCATATTTTACTGATATTGACTCTTTTGGTTGATGGAATTTTAGGATTATTTCACTTTGGTATGCTACACCTTTATGTGACAAATTTAGGACTGGTAGAGATCTTCTACACACGTTATCTCTTCAAACCTAGAGTTTCATCATACATTTAAGATGAATTGAATTGACTGAACTATTTTTATTTGGTGATTATTACAGGAAATTGGCAAATCCTTCCATTAGCCAAGCCATTACTGATCTGGCCAGTTCTGACACCTCATCTCTAATACTCTGGACCAATTGGGCATCAAACACTTCAATTCTGACACCATCTATCTGGAGTTAGTGTCAGAGCCCTCGGTCCCAAACAACCCTTCCCACTTTAGATGCCAATTGCAAGTCTCTGGTCACTGGTACTTCCAACCAAGTGGCTACAAGTAGGCTATTCAATAACTTACTAGAACAACTCACAGGACTCAGGGAAACATTTTATGTATGTTTACTGGTTTATTATAAAGAATGTAACTCAGGAACAGCCAAACAGAAGTGATGCATACGGCAAGGTGTGGGGTGGGTTGTGTGGCTCAGTGCTTCCACATTCTCATCAGGTGCGCCATCTTCCCAGCACATCCGTGTGTTCACCAGCTTGCAAGGTCTTCAAACTTTTTGCTTGAAGGTTTTCCTGGAGGTCTCCTTACTTATGCATGATTGATTAAATCACTGCCATTGGTGATTGAACTAAATCTCTGGCCTCTTTCCCCTCCCCAGAGATGGGGAGAGGGGGGCAAGTTCCAACTCTATAATGATGGCTGGGTTTTTCTGGTGACTATTCCCCATCCTGAAGCTATCCAGCTATCCAGGGGCCCAGCCAGGAGTCACCTTGTTAGCATACAAAAGACACTCTTATCGCTTAGGAGATTCAAAGGGTTTAAAGAGCTCTGTGCCAGGAACTGGGGACAAAGGCCAAATATTTATTTTTTATTATATCACACCAGTTTTTTCATCTGGTTTACAGTAGCCAGTGTTCATTCTTCATCCCCAAGGGGTTTCCTTTTTGGTTTTTGTATTACTGTTCAATTTCTCAGGATTTGTAAACTGCTCATGTCTCTGGCCAGAGTCTGCTTATCTTGCCTCATTTGAAACCCATGGATTACATGCAGAGCACAAGCAGGATTCATGCTGACCAGGAAACCTGATTGCGTTTGTATCCCATTGCCATCTCTCTCTACACACCTGCATGTTTTCCAGTGTACTGCTGCTCACCTCCATTTCCATCACTCCCCACTTAAGGCATCCAGTGTAATGGGTTCGATATATGCACTTAGATATGTATGTACCCTGAAAAATAATTGTATTTATTTTGTGAATGCTTTTAAATGTACAGTTGACCCTTGAACAACACAGATTTGAACTACAGGTCCACCTATATGCGGATTTTCTCCCAACTTTGCCACTCTTGAGACAAGACCAACCCCTCCTGTGCCTCCTCTTCCTCAGCCTACTCAACCCAAAGAGGATGAGGAAGAAGACTATTATGATGATCCACTTCCACTTAATGAATATTAAATGTATTTTCTCTTTCTTATGATTTTCTTAATAGCATTTTATTTTCTGTAGCTTACTTTATTATAAGAATACTGTATGTAATACATGTAACACACAAAATATGTGCTAATTGACTGTCTGTTACCAATAAGGCTTCTGGTCAACAGTAGGTTATTGGTAGTTAAGTTTTTGTTGAGTCAAAAGTTACATGCAGATTTTCAACTATGCCAGATCAGCACTTCCAACCTCCGAATCATTCAAGGGTCAACTGTACTTAAATGCTCTAGTACTATAGAGCTGGTTTTATGTCTTGCATGTGTGAGCAATATATGTTGATTATCTGCCCATATTACTGTATACATTTCTAGTTTCATGATATTCATCCACCACATGTTACTCATACACAGTGCTGAAGGTGGACATCTGAGTGGTATCTAACAACCCACTTGCATAAAGAGGCTGCATTCTTGTACATATAACTTAGGGGAACTATGCCTGGGTTTTCTTCGGGCTGTATGTATTCAGTGATAGGATTTCTAGATCTTAGAATATGCATACTTACTTTCAGAAAATATTGCCAAATTCCTTTCCAGGATGACTTTGCCAATCTACAGTCCCAGCAGCAGCAGATGCAGGTTCCTTTTTCCCCAAAAGTTTGCCTCCATTTAGCAATTTCTGACTTTCTCTTTTTTTTTTTTTCAGCAATTTGAAGGGTATAAAGTGTTATAAAAGTAAAACAGTGTTTTAATCTGTGTTATTTATGTGGGGTTTTAAAAAATTCCAGAAAGATCAAGTATTATTAACTGTTTGGTTTCTCTCCTGTGAATTATCAACAATTCATTTCCTCTGCCTATTTTTTCTACTGGGTTTCTTGTATTTTTCTTGTTGCTTGCTCAAGTTCCTTAGGTGTTCTAAATAGAATTTCCTCATTGATTTTGACATTGCAAATATCTTCTCTTAATCTGTCACTTTTTTTTAGCTTTGTCTAAGGTAACCTCCTTTGAACTTAAATTGAAGTTTAAAAGTATATTTCTAGTGCCACTTTTGGCATCTTATACATTCCCAGAAATTCTCTTTTGTCGAAGTTTTCTGAATTCATTATTTTGTTGTCGTATTTAAAAAATCTATTGTGTCTGTGTTATTTCCCCCTTTCATCCTGCATTTTGCTTTTTTTTTTTTTTGCAGTTTTATCAGAAATGTATCTTATTAATCCTGTCAAAAAATCAGCTTTTGATTTTATTAAACTTTACTTTTTTAATTTTTAATTTTCGTGAGTACATAGTAGGTATATATATATTTATGAGGAACTTCACTATTTTTTTTCTTTTCTTTTTTTTTTTTGAGACAGTGCCCAGGCTGGAGTGCAGTGGCCAGATCTCAGCTCACTGCAAGCTCCGCCTCCTGGGTTCACGCCATTCTCCTGCCTCAGCCTCCCGAGTAGCTGGGACTACAGGCGCCCGCCACCTCGCCCGGCTAGGTTTTTTTTGTATTTTTTAGTAGAGACGGGGTTTCACCGTGTTAGCCAGGATGGTCTCGATCTTCTGACCTCGTGATCCGCCCGTCTCGGCCTCCCAAAGTGCTGGGATTACAGGCGTGAGCCACCGCGCCCGGCCAAGGAACATCACTATTTTTTAAAAATGATCTATTTCATTGATTTTTGTCTTTATCTTTATTATTTCCTTTCTATATGAGTCTTTGTGTTTACTTATTATTCTTTTTGTGGTTTTATTTTGAGTTTAATGCTTTGCTAATTTGTTTTCATGGTTTCTTGGTTTCTGATAAATGCATTTAAAGCTGTAGCTTTTCTTTGAAATACTACTTTAATTGCATACCAAATGTTTGATGTTTTATTACTATTTCATTCAAAATATTTTATAATTCTTCTTGTAATTAATTTTCTTGTAAATGTAATGATTGTTCAGCAGCATAATATTTTGTTTTTGGATGTATGAGATTTAAAAATCTGCCATTGGGGTTGATTTTAAATTTTATTGCATCATGATCAGAAAACATATCGTCCATGATGCTGATTCTGTACAATTTGTTGAGACTTCCTTTGTGACCTGGTACATTTAATTTTGTAAATATTCGTTTGTGTTTTAAAAGAGCGGCATTACTTTGGGGTTATAAAGATTTATATATATATCAATAAATTATAAATTAATAATGTTAGGCCGGGTGCAGTGGCTCACGCCTGTAATCCCAGCATGTTGGGAGGCTGAGGCGGGCAGATCACGAGGTCAGGAGTTCAAGACCAGCCTGGCCAATATGGTGAAACCCCCTCTCTACTAAAAATACAAAAATTAGCTGGGCATGGTGGCAGGCACCCGTAATCCCAGCTACTCAGGAGGCTGCGGCAGGAGAATCACTTGAACCCGGGAGGCGGAGGTTGCAGTGAGCCGAGATCCTGCCACTGCTCTCCAGCCTGGGCAACAGAGCCAGACTCCATCTCAAAAAAAAACAAAACTAAATGAAACTGAAAACCATGGGTTATTTGGCTCTTCCACACAATTGCTTATTTTGGAATCACCTTTTTTAGTTACTAAAAGGGGCATCTTAAAATCATTGAGTACAAAGTTTGATATTTACTTCTCAGATTCCTGGGTGGTTTATACATTTTGTCGACATATTGCTAGGTGGATATATGGTTTATGGTGATTTTTCTCAGGAGTATGTTAACTTGTGTTCATTTTATCTTTTTTTTTTTTTTTTTGACAGGCTCTCACTGTGTTGCCTAGGCTGAAGTGCAGTGATGCAATCTCAGCTCACTGCAATCTCCACCTCCCTGGTTCTAGCGATTCTCCTGCCTCAGCCTTCTGAGTAGCTGGGATTACAGGCATGTGCCACCACGCCTGGCTAATTTTTGTATTTTTAGTAGAGTTAGGGTTTCACCATGTTGGCCAGCTGGTCTCAAACTCCTGACCTCAGGTGATCCGCCCACCTTGGCCTCCCAAAGTTCTGGGATTACATGCGTGAGCCACCATGCCCGGCCTCATTTTATCTTAATTGTTATATTCTGCATAGTCTGTCCAGCTAGATCTTCTTTATGTCTTCTAGCTTTAGCTTTGATTTGCAAATCTTTCCTTATCTCCTCAAGACTATTTATTAAGATGATTTAAAATTCTTCTTCAGCCTGATCCGTTCCTTTTGCTTTCTTTTGTGTGGGTTGTCTACTTTGTTACCTGTCTTTCTTAGCTGTTATTCTGCTAAGACAGTCCCACAATTTTATCTGGAGCCCATACTCCTTAGAGGTGTTCGCCTCTTCTTCTGGCTAAAGCCTAGCCTGAGTTTGTGTCCTTCCTGGGTTGGGGCAGAATTTCCTCAGGATTGAGAGCCTACACCCTGGCATTTTTCTTTCTTAAGAGTTGTCTTGCTTAGTTGTAATCACCTTGCCCTTTGGTTGAGGAGGAGAAAGCTCAGGGCCTGGTGAATCTGTTGATCACTGCTCCCACTCGGTTGTTTACATGTCCAGTGCTGCTCGGCTGGCTGCTCCTGATCCTTTCAAAATTCAGTTGTGACTGGACAGGCAATGGCCCAGGCATGACATGTGGTTTCAAACAGTGGGTATTCCTAGAAGCCTCTTGCCCTCCTGAGCTCCTGGTTAGCAGTGCCGCACTCTTCTAGGTTTGTTATTTCCTCCCCCGTTTTTATTTCCTCCCCAGCCTCAAGCTGGTCACTTTCTGATGGCACCTACAGGACTGGATTAGGGGAAGAGGCAGATGGGAAGATAGCCAGTTACTTATGCTAGTGTCATTTTTACTGTGAAGAAAGACGTTTTCAATCTCCTCAACAACTTTACACCTTTCCCACCAAGGTACCTCTCAAAATGTCACAACCCATTGTAGTGTTTCTTGTCACAAGTGATTAGCAAATATCTGGCCTGGTGGCACAGGCAGTAAAAAGATTTTCTAGACAGTTCTTCTTGGAAAAGAACTTTTAGTTCTTTCTCTGATCAATCTTCCTTTCTTCATTTACTGTCTTGTAACTCTTGCCATGCATTCTTTACTTAGAAAGGCAGATTTTTTGGAAAAAGTAGGAAAATACCTTGCAAGAAAGCAACAGGAAGGTTAGCAAGAGAGGAGCTAACTGCAAAGAGACAGATGCTTGCTGGGGATTTCATAGGATGGTTCTTGTGCTGTTTGCTGAAGAGGGCTTTCTGCATTGCTGATAATGCCAAGGTTGCAGTGAACTAACTTGCATTTTTCTATCAGCTGAGGGTCTGGTAATAGCTGGGTGCAGGAAGATTGTGAGTTATATGCGCAGGAGGGCTGTGTGTTCTGGATCATGAAGAAAGGCGACTTACAGCTTAGCTTCTTTCTCTTTTTGTTTTCCTCAGTCCTGCCAGCCCAACTCCCCCTCCCTAATTAAGACTCCACATTTCTCTTTACAGTTTTCCTGCAAATACATAAATAGCTTAGCTCAGTTCCTGAAATAAGAGTAGGTATACAATACAATTAGTCCATTATTATTATTTTAATGTTACTATTTATAGTGACTCAAGATAAATATAGTTAGAGCCACAGTTGCACTTGATTATGTGATTGGGAGATAAAAAGTATGTATATACAAACTTGCTTCTAAATTTGACACGTGACTGTTCTGTGTATATGAAAATAAGTCAACAGGACCTGTAGTCTGAATTAATGATTCACTTATGTTATTGTTACCATATATATTTTTAGTTAATTTTTATTTTATTTATTGATTTATTTTTGAGACAGAGTTTCCCTCTGTTGCCCAGGCTGGAGTGCAATGGTGCAATCTCAGCTCACTGCAACCTCCACCTCCCAGGCTCAAGCGATTCTTGTGCCTGAGCCTCTTGAGTAGCTGGGATTACAGGCATGTGCCACTGTGCTTGGCTAATTCATATATATATATATATATATATATATATATATATATTTCCCATGATGGCTGTGTAAGATTATAAACTCCAGGCTGTATTAATGGAATCAGTCAAAGACATTTAGCTTAGATGTGGATTGAAGTCAAAATTCAGTTGTCAATAATATTGTAGGGGATTTAAGAATTTCTAAACTTTACAATTTTTGTATAGTAAAAAAAAATTTTTTTCTTTTAAAATGGGAAGGGGTGTAGAGGAAGAGAGTTAATGTTCAAGGAACACCTACTTGGTGCCTAGTACTCTGCTTGATGTTTTTTTATATGTGTTCCCATTTAGTTGTCATAACACATATAAGCCAGCTATTATAATTTCCATTTTTAAAATGAGGAAGTTGGAGCTTCAGGAGGTTCCATAATTTGCTCATTTACAAAGCTAAGTGCTGGAGCTATGATTTCAGTGTAGATCTGTCTGCCTTTTGTGTTCATACTCTATACCAGTGCTTCTCAAATTTTAATGTGTATGTGAATCACAAGCTAGGGATCTTGTTAAAATGCAGATTCTAACTTTGTAGTCTGAGGGTGGACTAGGATTCCACATTCCTAACATCCTACCAGGTGATACTAGTACTGCTGGTCTATGGACTACATTTTGAATATAAAAGATCTATATCCTATAGTGACACAATACATATTTAGTTAAAAAAAACCCATTTTATCTGATTTCCTACTAGCCATTTGGATAGTTGGGTAGGGCTGCAATACCAGTGTTGGGGACACCACAGTTCCTGTTTCACTGCTAACTGTAGATGCAGTTCTATCACACCTGTGAAGTGGTTTTATCTTTTCATTACTCTTCTTAGTTCTAAGTACCTTTCGATACAATGCTCAAGAGCCATTTTCTAATAGACTTTGTGTACTGGTCTCCTGTCCCACTTAGTACCCTTTAATATTTAGTTGAAAGAATATTTAGTCTGTGTATGGGACCAAAATATGATCATGTCTAGATTTGATTCTGTTTCATGTATTTATACATTAACAGAAGCTGAAGCTTCTTTAACTTCTTTAACTTTATACCTTGCTATGGTCTGAATGTGTCCCCCCAAAATTCATATGTGAAACTTCATCATCAATATGATAGTGTGAGGAGGTGGGGTCTTCGGGAGGTAATTAGGTTATAAGGATAGAGCCCTCATGAGTAGGATTGGTGCCCTTATAAAAGAGGCCCCAGAGAGCTGCCTTGCTCCTTTCCCTGTGTGAGGACGCAGCAAGAAGTTGCCATCTATGAACAGAAAACAGGCCCTCACCAGATGTTGAATCTGCTGGCCCCTTGATCTTGAACTTCCCAGCCTTCAAAACTGTGATAAATAAGTATTTGTTGTTTATAAGCCATCCTGTTTACAGTATTTTGTTATAGCAGCCCTCATGAACTAGGACATACTTCCTCCAGGGAACTCAGCTAGGATAGTAGTGTTATTGGCCACTAACTCAGTTTTTGTTCTACCAGGTTCATTTCTAATGGGAAGCTTCTTATGTTTTGTGTACATTAAAATAACATATCAAAAAACACCTATCTGTTTATTGATTTAGTAGCTGCATAGTTTCTATCTATTCATACTTTCCTGGAAGTGTTGGAAATGTCACTTCATAAAGGATAGAGTGTCTTAAAGATATGCTACTTATGACTTGGTGCAGCTGTTGTGCTCTTCAATTAACATTTGGAAACATTTAAAGAATTAAAAAGCTTTCTAGAGCCATGTTCCCAAATGACAGAGAAAATATAGAAATTTCTGTGATGTATTTTCTAAGAAGGGGAATGATCAGAACATAACCAGGGTGACCAAATTTCAGGACACTGTCATGTACAGATGAAAGCCACAGATAGGAGCATTGAAACCTCCAGCCACATCTCACTAGTGATCCAAGCATCACTATTTTGCTAAGGAGGTATTGAACTGGGCTTTCAGTTACCTAGGGGGGTGAAAAAAACAAAATAACCCTTCTAAATCTTTACCAAATGGAAAATAAGGGAAATCCATTCTTAAGGGAAAAAGAATATAGTTGGTTCAGCTTTTTTGAAAATATAAGGGCACAATAGTCTATGTTTTCTTTTAATAGTCAAAAAAATTCTCTTAGGAATTATGAAAAAAATTGCCTTCTTAATCTTTATTGAATTTTTTAAAATTAAAAAGTTTAAATATTTATAACAAGTCAGAAATGTATCAAGAAACTTATCTTTCCCTACTGTTTGTTTATTCTGCACCTTACCCACTGTAGGGAAAGCAAGTTTAAAATAATTTATTTTAATTTAATTTAACTTATTAATGTTTAGAATAGGAGATATAATCACATGGTTAAAAATTTTAAAGGTATAGTATATGGATATCAAAGCACCAAGTTGTACACCTTAAATATATACAATTTTTATTTGTCAATTATACCTCAGTAAAGCTGGAAAAACAATTCATGTAGTACAGGGGCTAGATGAATCTCCCTCCCGCCTCTGTTCCCCAAATAACAGCTTCCTCTCCCTAAAGCCAATGCATGTTGGCACTTTCTTGTATATGTTTCAAATGCATTTTATTCATATACGAGTGCATATTTTATTATCCCCCTAACTTTTTATACATATTATATTATAGAATACAGCATTCGCTGTCTTGTACCATGCATATTTTACTTAATAATAGATGTCAGATTTCTACAATCTCTATATGTAAAGAGTTTCTCATTCCTTCCATGGTGAGCAGTGTTCCATTGCACAGCCAAACCATGATTTGTGAACAGTCCCTTACTGATGGACATTTACATTGATTCACATATTTTGCTATTAAAACCAGTGCTGCAATAAATAACTTTGTAAACAGGTCATTTTGTACTTAAGTAAATCTGTAGGATAAATTCTTATGAGTGGATGGCTGGATCAAATGGTACTTGCATTTTATTTTTGATAAATGCTGCAAAGTTGCCCTCCCCCGGAGTCTTATAAATTATATACTCCTACCATCGATTCGTAAGAGTGATTCCCTTCCGCCACAACTTTGCCACTACTTTATGGTTAAAGTTAATCTTGCTATGTGCTTTTAATTTGCCCTTTTCTTTTTATGATTGAGGAGGAGCATTTGTTTAGATATTTAAGAGCTATATTTATTAATATTTCCTTTTTGTTGAATTGTTGATGCATGAAAGATGTTAACACTAGTTGAGCAGAAGTCTTTAGGGTCATAGAACTGGATCTTTATTAGGATGATTTCTATAATTTTCCAGAAAGAAAAATTCTTTCTGGTTCTTGCTGTGTCTATCTTCTATATTTTATTATATCTTTTTTTTCTTACCAAAAGTGGTTTTGGGTTACACCAAGATCCTGTAGGAGAGAATGAATGCCTTTACTCTAAGAGTGCTGATGATTACACAAGTGTCTGCTTTTGACACTTAGGATGGTGAGGGTTGTGGAGAGAGGTGGTTTGACATTCAGAGGAAAAATGGCTATATAAAACTCATGCTTCTCTTGTTTCAGTACCTTAGGCCCTGGGTTGAAGGCAGCTTATCAGAGTCACTGGGATTTAGTTATGAGTAATACATCAAATGGACAAATTCCACTAAAATTTTATTCCAGTAGCCCGGTATGTTAACTTTTTGTGGCAGTTATTTCCACGCTTATGATTGGCTTCAAAATAAAACCAGTTGGAGGTGGAATCTTGCCCTGCTACTCATTCACCGTGTGACCTTGAACAGTTAGTTTCTCTGAGCTTTATTTACCTCGCCTATAAAATGAAAAGACTAATACACGCTTAGCAGGGCTTCTATGAGAAGGAAAGGAGATGGCGTACTCCAGGCACTCGCTACAGCCTTAAATACGGAATGCCTGCTCTTGTGATGATGTGCTAAGGTACCCAGACTTAACCTCACAAGCTGTGTGCCCTTGGGCAACTTCCTCAGCCTTGCCACGCCTCAGTTTCCTCCTCATAAAATGGGGATAATAACTGTACTTCATCAGGTTGATATGTAAAGTGTGTAGCACAGCGCCAGACACATAAGTGCTCAATAAATGGTAGCTATTTGTTTTTATTATTGTCATTATCATTCTCTTCGGCAATTTTCTTAAGCTTCCTTATCCTGAGCCCTTCTGTTGAAAATTGGCCGGGATGCTTCCACTATTATTCTTTCTCTATAGTCATGCTGTGACATTTGAGTCACTGTATGATTGAATCTGCCAGGCACTTCTCTCAGTTCCGCATGTGGAGATGCGGGGATTCCTGCCGACATCGGCCCCCAGGGACACTTCTTGGGCCTGGGCCAGCGCCCCTTTCTTTTCTCTGAAGAGTTGCAGGGACTGTGCCACCCACTCTCATCTGACTGCCACCGCCTGTTCTTCCCTCACGTTTCTCTTCTCTTCAGGTCTGGAATAGGACAAAATAAACATTTATTGGGTGGAGGAAGAAAGGAAAAAGAATGTAGATCGTGGTTTCGGGAGAGATGTGCTTTGGAGCTGGTTCTTGCTGTGTAGCTTCGCTTCAGTATTCACAATGTGCAAAATGAGAGATTTCTACTCTGTTTGGAAATTGCCCACCAGCTCTCACGCTCTTTGCTGCTCCGTTATGTTCAGAGCAGTATGCAGTGTGTTTGAGGGGGCAGCACAGGGACGCATAGGTCATGTTGTTTGCTCCATGAGGAAGCTGAGAGGAAACGTAGCCTAGTGAAAAGAGCACAGGCTGAGTCCAAATGTACTGGTGGTTTGCCTGAGGCAAGTTACTTTAGACTTTCACAATCTCTGAAATGGGTGTTGAATTTAACAGGTTTTAGAGTCAGATGGTGTATGACTCAGGGTTCTCCAGAAATACAGAACTAATAGAATTAGTAGGGAGAATTGCTGTGTGGTATTTCATTGGATTAATATACTATAACTTGGGCCGGGCGCGGTGGCTCAAGCCTGTAATCCCAGCACTTTGGGAGGCCGAGACGGGCGGATCACAAGGTCAGGAGATCAAGACCATCCTGGCCAACATGGTGAAACCCCGTCTCTACTAAAAATACAAAAAACTAGCCGGGCGAGGTGGCGGGCGCCTATAGTCCCAGCTACTCGGGAGGCTGAGGCAGGAGAATGGCGTGAACCCGGGAGGCGGAGCTTGCAGTGAGCTGAGATCCGGCCACTGCACTCCAGCCTGGGGGACAGAGCGAGACTCCGTCTCAAAAAAAAAAAAAAAAAAAAAAAAAAAATATATATATATATATATATATATACACACACACACACACTATAACTTGTTTATCCATTCTACTACAGTAACTTATTTGTCTGCAGGGCATACATTCCAGACCCCCAGTGAATGCCTGAAACTGTGGGTAGTATCAAACCCTATATGTTCTGTGTTTTTTTCTATATACACTTACCTATAATATATGTTCAGTTTGTAAATTAGGCACTCTAAGAGATCAACAATAATAAAATAAAACAATTCAGTAAAATAAGGGTTAACTGAACACAAACACTGTGCTATCGCATCAGTCAATCTGATAATGAGACTGCTACTAAATGAAATAGTTGAACTCATAGAAGAGTGTTGAATGGTGATTTCTGAGATGTGGGAATGTTTAAGGAATGGCAGGTAGTGTGTACAGTGTAGAGATGCTTGACAAAGATATGAATCACGTCCCGGGCAGGACATAGCGGGCATAAGAGTTCATCATACAACTCAAAATGGTGTACAACTTAAAACTTATGAGTTGCTTATTTCTGGAATTTCCATTTAATATTTTCAGACTGCAGTTGACTAAGGGTAACTGAAACCATGGAATGTGAATCGATGGATAAGGGGAGACTGGTATATTATTTGTTCAAAAAAAGGTAGATCTTCAGTTTAGTTTTTTCGACTTGGTTGTGTATAATTTACAAATAGAAATTATATATATTTAAGGTGTAAACTTGATGTTTTGCTATTCATATACACTTTGAAGTGATCACCACAATCAAACTAGTTAACATATTATAATCTCACAAACTCACCTTAAACTTTTTGTGTGTGTTATAAACATTTATGACCTATGCTTTTGGCAAATTTCTAGTGTATAATACTGTTACAGGAAAAACCAGGCACTATATAGAGAAACATCCTTCCAAACTGGGAAGGAACCAAGAGACCAAAGAACTACTCAGACAAGTCCAGCTTGGAGAGTACATGAGTTTATTAGGACTTGTGCAGGGCACCCTTGGGTGGCAACAGGACAGCTTTGCAGATCTACCGCACCACCCATCTCTAAGTTGCATATAAGCTGATTTTTCTGGCTCTTTGCATACTGTTTGCAATGAGACTGTTTTTCCTGGTATGTTCCCAGGTGTGCTCCAGGATATTTGAGTGCTCAGGGACACCTGCTCCTCAGCTGGGCACCAGGGCCTTGGCTCACCATCCAGTCTTCAGGGTCCAAGCAGCAGACTTATACCCTTAAGTAACCTGGGTGGGGTATCCATGACTCTGCAAATACAGTAGTGATTTACTGTAGTGACCATGATGTACATGGTGATCTCCAGAACTTACTCATCTTGCATAACTGAAACTTTGGACCTTTTGATCAGTATTTTTTCATTTTCTCTAAACACTCCAATGCCTTGGAAATCACCATTCTACTTATCCTTCTATAAGTTCAACTCTGTTAGATTCCCCATATGCTTTGGTTTGAATGTGTCCTCCAAATATCATATGTTAGAAACTTAATCCTCAAATTCGTATTTGATAGTATTTGGAGGTGGGGCCTTTGGAAGGTAATTAGGCTTAGATAATGTAGTCAACATTGGGCCCCTGTTATGGTACTGGTGGTTTTGTAAGGAGGAGAGACCTGAGCTGGCATGCTTTTGCTCTCTTGCCATGTGTTGCCTTCTGCCATGTTATGATGCAGTAAGAAGGCCTTCACCAGATACAGCCCCTCAACTTTGG
Source organism: Macaca mulatta (assembly GCF_049350105.2). Classification (NCBI taxonomy): domain Eukaryota; kingdom Metazoa; phylum Chordata; class Mammalia; order Primates; family Cercopithecidae; genus Macaca; species Macaca mulatta. Next base: position 25,297,062 of record NC_133416.1, read on the forward strand.
ACTTGTCAGCCTCCCAAACTGTAAGAAATATTTTTTTCTTTAAACATTACCCAGTTTGTGGTATTCTGTTATAGTAGCAGAAAATGGACTAAGAAAGAAAATTGGTATCAAGAAGTGGGGCTGTTGTTAATAACACATACTTGAAAATGTGGACACAGCTTTGGAAATGGGTGATAGGTAGAAGCTGGAAGAATTTGGAGGAGCAGGCTAGAAAACGCCTGTATTGTTGTGAAAGGAGCATTAGGGTGATTGTGATGAGGGCTTAAAAGAAGAAGAGAACACTAAGGAAAGTCTAGACTTTTTTAGTGATTATGTAAGCAGTTATGACCAGAATGCTGATAGAAATGTGGACAGTAAGGGCTACTCTGATGAGGTCTTGGGTGGAAATAAAAATCAAAGTATTGGAACCTGGAAGAAAGACCATCTTTGTTATAAAGTAACAAAGAACTTGGCTGCATTGTGTCTATGCCCAAGGGTTTTGTGAAAGGCTTGAGAATGAGCTAGGGTATCTGGTGGAAGAAGTTTCTAAGCAGCAAAGCATTCAAGACACTGGATGGTTACTTTTGGCCTCCTACAGTGAGGTTCAGCAGCAAAGGGATGGCTGAAATGCAGAATTTATAAATAAAAGAGAAGCAGAAGGTAAGAATTTGGAAAATTTACAGCCTGGCCACATAAGGATGAAAAAATGTTTGAGTGTGGCAAAGCAACTGTTTGTTAAAGAGAGTAGAACTAATAGAAAGGAGTTAGAGGCTATTCATCAGGACAAGAGAAAGATCTTGAAAGCATTTCAGATGTATTTAAAGCAGCTCTTCCTATCATAGGCCTATTAGAGCAGAATGGTTTCGCAGGGTGGGCCTGGGCACCCTGTATAAGCTTGCTGCTCAGGGCTGACTCAGGACTCTGTACCGGATCCTGATGCAGTGCTCCTTGGTTTCTCTAGCTGTGGCTTACATGGCCCCAGGTGCAGCTTGACCTGTTGCTCCAGAAGATACAAGCTGCACATTGTGGTGACACCACATCATAGTTCAAGCAGGCCCAGATGTGGTTCATGCTGCTGCTCCAGAGGGCACAAGCAGTAAGCCTCAGACGGGACCATATGGTGCTAATTCTGCAGAGGAGCAGAAGGCAAGAGCTATGGAACCACGGTGACTTCCACCTAGATTTCAGAGTGAATATTAAAAAGCCTGGGAGCCTAGGCAGAGACTTGTTACAGAGGCAGAGTCACTGCTGATAGCCTCCACCAGGCCAATGCCAGGCAGAAATGTGGGGTCACAGGTGGAGCTGCCTTGGGACCTCAGAACTCTACAGCCTTCTGTATGCAATGCCCTCCTGGGAAAGGTTTAGGCACCAGTGTGCAACTCTAACCTTTGAGGGCAGCCACATAAGCTAAACCCAGAAAAGCCTTGGGAGTAGGGCTGTCTGATGCCTTGGGGCCCCAACCCCTCCAGGTGGTAGCACATGGAGTGAAAGATTATTCTGGAGTCTTAAGATTTAATTTCTGTTCTGCTGGGTTTTGAACTTACTTGAGGCCTGTTACTCCTTTCTTCTTTCCTATTTATCTCTTTTGGAATAGGAATGTCTGTTCTAAGCCTGACTCACCATCGTATTTTGGAACTAGCTTGCAAGTGGATAACTTACTTTGATTTCACAGGATCACAGATATAGAAAATTTGCCATAAGATAAATTGTGTCATAAGTCTCATCTATATCTGATTTTTCTGGACTTTGGACTTTTGAGTTGGTGCTGGAGCAAGTTAAGGCTTTAGGACTATTAGGGTGAAATACGTGTATTTTGCATGTGATAAAAACATACACTTTGGAAGCTGGGGTAGAATACTATGGTTTGAATGTGTACCCCAAATTTCATGTGTTGTAGACTTAATTCCCAGATTCATCTGTTGATGACATTTGAAGATGGAGCCTTTGGCATGTAATTAGAATTAGAAAAGGCCATCAGGTTAAGGCACCCATAATGGAACCTAGTGGCTTTATAAAAAGAGCAAGAGAGACCTGAGTTGGCATACTCTTGCCGTCTGCCATGTTATAAGGCAGTAAGAAGGCCCTCACAGATGTGGCCCTCAACCTCGGACTTTCCAGCCTCCAGAACTGTAAGAAATAGATTTATTTTCTTTACAAACTACCCAGTCTGTGGTATTCTGTTATAGTAAGAGAAAATGGATTGAGACATCATATGAGTGATATAATGTAGTACTTATCTTTCTGTGTCTGGCTTATTCAGTTAGCATAATGTCATCCAGGTTCTTCTATGTTGTTGCAAATCACAGGATTTCCTTTTTTTGTTGTTGTTTTTTGTTTTGAGATGGAGTCTCGCTCTGTAGCCAGGCTGGAGTGCAGCAGCGCAATCTCGGCTCACTGCAACCTCCACCTCCCAGGTTCAAGCGACTCTCCTGCCTCAGCCTCCTGGGTAACTGATTTCCTTCTTTTTTAAGGGTTGAATAATATTTCATGGTGTGTATCTTTCTCTATCTTTATATCATATTTTATTTATTTAGTGATCTGTAGATCACATTTTGTTTGTTTCCTTATCTTGGCTATTTTGAAAAATGCTTAAATGAACATGGGAGCGGAGATACCTCTTCCAGACACTGATTTAACTGCCCTTGGATATATACTCAGTAGTGGGATTGCTGGATCATATGATAAGTCTGTCTTTAATTTTTGGAGGAACCTCCATACTATTTTCTATTTTAAGTTACTTTTTTAATATGGTGTTAGATAAAGTTCTAATTGTAGTCTTCTGCATGTGGATATCCAGTTTTCCCAATACCACTTATTTAAGAACCTATTTTGGTCCCGTTGTGTGTTCTTTGCACCCTTGTCAAAGAACAGACAACTGTAATAGCATGCTGTTTTGTTTTTGTTTTTGTTTTTTGAGATGGAGTTTCACTCTTGTTGCCCAGGCTGGAGTGCAATGGCAGGACCTTGGCTCACTGCAGCCTTCACCTCTCGGGTTCAAGCAATTCTCCTGCCTCAGCCTCCTGAGTAGGTGAGATTACAGGAATGTGCCACCAAGCCCAGCTAATTTTGTATTTTTAGGAGAGACGGGGTTTCTTCATGTTCATCAGGCTGGTCTCAAACTCCCGACCTCAGGTGATCTGCCTGTGTTGGCTTCCCAAAGCATGCTGTTTTAAGCTGATAACAACTTGACGTTAACTGCATACGAATACTCTGCACTTTACTGTTCACCTCTGTTATGTAATTGATATCAGATTTTACTTTCAACATTTTGTTTTCTTTAATAAGTTTCTGGGCCGGGCGCGGTGGCTCAAGCCTGTAATCCCAGCACTTTGGGAGGCCGAGACGGGCGGATCACGAGGTCAGGAGATGGAGACCATCCTGGCTAACGCGGTGAAACCCCGTCTCTACTAAAAAATACAAAAAACTAGCCGGGCGCGGTGGCGGGCGCCTGTAGTCCCAGCTACTCGGGAGGCTGAGGCAGGAGAATGGCGTGAACCCGGGAGGCGGAGCTTGCAGTGAGCTGAGATCCGGCCACTGCACTCCAGCCTGGGCGACAGAGCGAGACTCCGTCTCAAAAAAAAAAAAAAAAAAAAAAAGTTTCTGTGGTTGGAATTAATCTTACTGCTTTTGTCTTTGAATTTTTATACTAGTGTTTAAAGTGATTTACTTGTCAACATTACAGTATTACAATATTCTATTTTTACATTTACCTTTAGGGTGAGATTTATACTTTTGTATGCTTTCATGTTGTTGTTTAACATCTTTTTATTTCTATTTGAAGGCTCCCTTTAGCACTTCTTGTAACATAGTTCTGGCAGTGATGACTTTCTCAATTTTTTTTTTTTTTTTTTGTCTGGGAAAGTCTTTATTTTTCTTTCATTCTTAAAGGTTATTTTACAGGTAAAGTATTCTTGGTTGAAAGATTTCTCCCAGTACTTTGAATACATCATCCTACTCTCTCCTTGCCTGCAAGGTTTCTGCTAAAAAAAAAATCTGCTTATAGTCTATAGTGGCTTCCTTGTGACAAGTTGCTTTTCTTTTTGGCTTTCAAAATATACTTTGGTTTTGACCTTTGACAGTTTAATTAGAATCTGTCTCCTTGTAGACCTCTTTGAGCACAGTCTATTTCAGGGCTTTGAATCAAGATATCTATTTTTCTTTTTTGAGTTAGAAAGTTTTGACCATTATTTCTGTAAATAGGCTTTATGCCCTTTCTCTCTCCTATTGTCTCCTTCTGGAACTCCTATAATTTGTATATTGGTTTGGTTGCTTACATCCCATAAGTCCCATGAGTTCACTCTTTTACTCTTTTTTCTTCTGTTGCTTTGGTTAATTTCAAATGGCCTACCTTTGAATTCACCGATTCTTTCTTCTACATGATTGATTTGTTGTTGAAGCTCTATTGAGTTTTTCAGTTTAGTCATTGTATTCTTCGGCTCCAGAATTTCCATTTAGTTCTTTTTATGGTTTCTATTTCTTTATTAAACTTCTAATTTTGTTCATGTATTGTTTCCATGATGTGTTAACTTGTCTGTGTTGTCTTATAAGCTCGTTGAGCTCTTTAAGATGATTATTTTAAACTATTAAGCAGTTTATGAATCTCAATTTCTTTAGGGTAGGCTGTTAGAGAGATTTGGTTTGGATCTGTTTCCCCACCCGTATCTCATGTTGAATTATAATCCCCAAGGTTGGAGGTGGGGCCTGGTGGGAGGTGATTGGATCATGTTTTCTCATGGTTTAACACCATCCCTCTTGGTGTTGTCATGGTGATAGTGAGTTCTCATAAGATCTGGTTGTTTAAAAGTGTGTGTCACCTCCCTACTCCTTCCTCCTGCTCTGGCCACGTGAGATGCCTCACTCCCTTTTTGTCTTCTGCCATGATTATACATTTCCTGAGGCCTCCAGAAGCAGAAGCCGCCGTGCTTCCTGTACAGCCTATAGAACCACGAGCCAATTAAACCTATTTTCTTTATAAATTACCCAGTCTCAGGTATTTTTTACAGCAATGTGAGAACAAACAGATACTTAGACCTTTATTAGTTTCCTTTGGTGATGTGATGTTTGTCTGATGCTTTATGATCCATGTAGCCTTGTATTGGTGTCTGTGCATATGAAGGTGAAAAAAATTCCTCTTCCCATGTTTACAGGCTGGTTTAAACAGGGAAGGTCCTTCTCCTGCCAGGTTCCTTGACAAATGGTACTGCCTCTGGGATCACAGTTGAGCAGGACTGAAGCTGGGCCATGTGGCTGCTGCCAGGTCCACAGTAGGGTCTGTGGTAGGCCTATTATTGGGGTCATAGTTGGGCATGATTCTCAACAGGTTACCAGGTGGATGAGCCTGACTCTGAGATTGTGATCAAGCAGGGCTGGAGCTGGGTCATAGGGTTGCTGCTGGGTCTGCAATCAGGTTTGCAGATGGCGAGGTATAAATCTGTGTGGTTTCCCATGGGTCCCTGGGTGGGTTTCCACCAGGTCTTTGGGCAGTTTTCTGGATAGGCAGGATTGCCTCTAGGACTGCTGTAGAGTGGAGCTGGAGCTAGGTCACTGGGCTGTTTCAGGTCCACACTCAGGTCCAAGGTCAGTCGGCCTGTTACCAGGGGCATGGAGAGCATGTCTCTTGCTGGATTCTTGGGCAGGTGGAACTGCTCCTGGAATGAGGTAGACCAAGGCTGGGGCAAGGTCAAAGGGCTGCTTCAGGGTTTACAGTTGGAACTGAGGTCAGTGGGTCTGTTACTGGGATCACAGATAGACATGTCACCCACCTGGTTCTTGGGTATATCCATTCTACTACTGAGGGACATTGAGTTGCTTCTAGTTTGTGGATTTTAAGTACAGAGCCACTATAAACTTCTCTGTAAATGTCCTTTTCTAAACATGCACTCATTTTTGTTAGGAATAAACCTAGGAGCAAAACTGCCGTGTCACACTGTGGCATATGTTTACCTTTGGTGAAAACTGTTGAATAGTTTATCATAGTGGTTGTAATATTTTACATTCCTACTAGCAGTATATGAATAGATCAATTGTTCTTTATCTTTGCCAATATTTGGTATTCTGGTCTTTATTTTTTTAGCCATTCTGATGTACACATAAGTAACTTGAAGAAAAGTTGCCCTTCATCTTCTGAAAAATGGCATGCTTAGTCACAAATACAACTAGCTTAAGTGTAATAGAAATACAATAAATGTCATCACAATCAATACACTCCTCTTAAATTTCTTAGAAAACACAAACAGCAAATGCCTAATAGACAAGTTTAAACAGATCTGTAGTTGCTCAAAAAGAAAAGGTGATTGATAAGGTTATTAGGCTTCATTTCAGAGTCACGTGAACCATTTAAATCTTTACAACTACATGTGGCACAGAGATATTGAGTGATATGAAAATATACTCTCTGATACAGGAAATCCTCACAAAGGGATAAATAGTTATGTTTGACCTATCTTTATTGTTGACTTAGAGTTATCAAATAAATCTGATGTGTATAATGGGATTACAGCTTTTAGACTTATACAATCAGCTTCCACAACTGTATTTACACATGGCTGGCCAATATCTGTTGATTTTTAAAGGACCACACTAAAATCATAATGTAAAATTCTTTTTAACTCAAACTAATTTGAGACGTGAATGAAATAAAAATGAGAAACCCTACAGTTTTTCATTTTGTTTTGTTTTGTGTTTTTTGAGATGGAGTCTTGCTCTGTGACTCAGGCTGGAGTGCAGCGGTACAATCTCGGCTCACTGCAACCTCTGCTTCCTGGTTTTAACCAATTCTTGTGACTCAGCCTCCCAGATAGCTGGGATTACAGGCACGCGCCACCAAGCCTGTCTATTTTTTTTTTTTTTTGTATTTTTAGTAGAGACGGGGTTTCGCCATGTTGACCAGTCTGGTCTCAAACTCCTGACCTCAGCTGATCAGCTTGCCTTGGCCTCCCAAAGTGCTGGGATTACAGGCATGAGCCACCGTGCCCATCCTACAGTTATTTTTTTATATTGAGCACTGAGCCTGCCTCATCAAATTGATTTTAGAAATAAGTGGGATAAGTTTTATAGAGATCAATAACTATACAGTCTGCTAAAAACTGTTAAAAACTCCTCTGCAAGTTTGATAGATGTAATGTGCACTATGATTAGCCTGCTATTCTATTGTGTAAACCATAGTTTTTAAACTTGTTTGTTTGCTTGTTTGTTTAAACATTGCTTCCCCAGTGAAATGAAAGTTACTTTTACTTTGAGTCGGTGTTTAGAAACTGGGTGTGGATAAACGACCTTCAAAAGTAAAACATTGGAAAAATGTATAATGTTTTTACAATGCTTTTAATATTGTATATGCACTGTCAACTAATGGAAATAATGACCTCAGGGATGTGTTTATCTTGGTTTTAGCCCACTTAAAATACATTTAGCCTTTAGCTTTTCCTTAGGCCCAAACCACATCAGATGGGCCACACACAGACTCCTGAGGTCACTACCACTTTATGGTCATTTTAGGAAGAAAAGGAAAGCAAACTGTCTCTTCGTATTACTTGTAAGGCGAGGAATTCTCACAGGAAGAGTGAATATGTATTTTTTTCATTTCTTTCTTTTTCTATACTAGGTGACCTGCCAGTCCCACTTTTCCTAAAGGTAGATTTTTAAGCCTACAAAATGAATCTTTAAAGCCAGTTTCAAGTGTACTTCATTGTGAGTAAGAGAAGCTTCAGAATCCTGTATTATCTCACCAGAAAGCCACGTCCTCAGAAATTGCAGACAATTTCATTGGCTGTCATTCTTTTATCTTTAAGGCCTGAAGTTAACTCATGGACTTACTTATTTCTGAGAACCCTTTACAAGTCACAGTATTCTGTAATCATCTCACAGACTAAGTACAGTGTCTATGCATCACTTCACATTTCCAACCTGAAATACTAAATATGGCATAGCACTTATGTTATATAGAAGCCCAAGAATAAGAAATAAATAATATGGCATTGGTGGATAAGACAGTTGGATAATTTCCATTTGGAAAGCTTAGGTGATTAAAGGCTGTTGTCTTTTTTAACCAAGAGAGTGCATGTTGGTTTGTAGGCACTGTATGCTGAAACACTCACTTCTTACCTAGGAAAAGGTGTGGTATCACTCTTTAAAGGCACCCAATAGAACTCCTGGGCCAACCTGCTAATTCTTCTAGATGGTTCCTATCCAAAATCAGTCATTCCCTGCCTCTTTTCAGATTTAATGAATGCACAACCTGGGATTATGAGCTGCAGGCCAGAATCATTTAAGTACTGCAATTCCATATCAGGCATTACAATAGAATCTTAAGAATATTTAACAAAGTTTTAATATGTGTATGATATAGAGGCTGCCTTAGTGACCAATACAATTTAGAACTTGATAATTAATTAAATACTATTATAAATTATATTAGAAAGGGCTTTAAAAATCATTAATAACTTCTGGTAAGCTATATGTTTTAAGTTTCTAAAATAAAATAATAATTTCTTCTTTTTAAATTTTTTATTGCCCTTCACTTTACATTTTGTTTTAATTTTACCATTGCTCCTTATAAGTAAAGTACTTTGCTTTCCATTTGATTAAATGTCAAAATTGTTCTTTTCCTGAGAACACTTAGCTTTTTATTTCTCTAATAACATTTTAACCCCACCCCCATGACCTATTATTTAACCTAAGGAAATGAGAGCAATATCTGAACAAAAATTTATCTGAATTGAAGGAAGAAAGGTTTTACCCATTGCGGTTTTTTTTTCTGCCTGTATTTCAAAGAAAAGTTTAAATGTTTTTGTGTAGATGTATAGAACACCAAAGAAAGATAATGAGGGACTGAAATTTTTAATATCAAAACTTCACCATTGGTAATCATTTTTTTCCGTAGCTCAAAACATAGAAAGCCAGTGTTTAAGATGCTCTCAATAAAAAACATAAGCACCATGTCAAAGAAAGATACAATTTATTGCAATTACTTAGCTCAAGAGTTTAGGTGGATGGAGGTAAGAGAAGTGTATGTAAAATACATATTACCAATTATCATAATTACATGGGAGAGAGTAAAGTGGTTCAAAAGTAGTATAATAAAAGAGGTAATACACATCATAAAAGGCCCAAAATTTCGGGACTTACTATAGTGCGTAATAGGAGAAAAACTGAAGTTTCTTGGTAGGGGAGAGAGTGGCTTCCATGTCTTTCTGGATTTTCATTATATCTCAGGTAGTTAGCATTAGGACTGATACATAGAAGACACTAAATAAATACTTGTTGAATGAATGAATGGAAAAATTTAATTGCTGCTTATTAAATAAAACTCTTTTAAGTATTATTTTGGTTTTATGAAGTTTTGAAATGACAGTATAATTTAGACCTTGCTTTTGAATAGCTAAAATCTAGTGGGCAACATAGATATTTTTCAAGTAATTCTATTACTGTACAAAATGTACAAAGTTATGAGATAGAGATATAAACAAAGTTCTATAGCAACAGCTATGGGAAGGTGGAGAACAGGTGAACTAATTGTAACTGAAATGATAAGGAAAGACTTGGTAGGTTAATGAGACCTTGAAACCAAAGCAGGATTTCTACAGATCCAATCAGGCATGGGGAAGGATTAGGAGAACCTTATTTAGAGAGAAGACAGCCTGAGAAAATCTGCTAGTGTGGAGAAGAACTCTCTGTCTTAAGGAATAGAGAGTGGTCATGGATGCTTTGTAGGTGAGAAAAAGAAATAGACTTAGAAATGCCCCACTCGTATTCTTATTCCCTTACAGATTCAGTTCATGATTGGTGGTTTCCAACTGCCACCCTCTTTACTTCTTTGACTTGGGTCTATCTCTGGTCACAGGAGCTTTTGTGGGCAGGGTAAAAATTCTGGGGAATAAATGTGCTTCACTTCTGTTTATGCAGCCCATAAGTAATGAATGACAGAACCCTTGGTCCTCAGGTGAGAATACTCTGAGGCATAATTCTGCACCGTTTCTCAGTGACTCCCAGTGGGATTAAGCTACAGTTGCCCACAATTGTAAATTGCTTGATAATGCACATTTTACTGGTTTCCTTCTCTTTCATACCTTATATCTCCACTTTACTGATATTTCTTAGGATCACTTAAAAAGTAAAATGCTTGCACTTATATCCTTTCATGAATATTTGCTTCTGGAGAAGACTAAGACAGTTGATAATGACAGTGGGATTCTAGAATTGGACAACTGTTGACCACATGGTGGTAATTCACATTTCTGATGAAAATAGGTAATGATAGTGCTTGATATTCTGTGACATCACAATTACCTTTGGTTAATTGTCTTGAGAATAGATGGAAGGAAATGCACTGCTTATACAAATTTTCTGTTAGTTGACAAATATGAGGGCAATTGCAATTATAAAAAAATATAAATTTGGTTGGTTGCTGTTAAGTGTCACAAATGTGTCAAAGAAAGAAAATGACTGGTTCTGATTAGCCAACTATCAACATAGGGTACATTGTGAAAGTCAGAAGGCTTCTAGGGTGGCATTAAAAGAGAGTCTCATATTCTGAAGTAAGAGGGCAGACAGTGCTGAAAATTAAGCCAGCACCTTATTGTGAGATTAACGAAGTTAGAAGGAAGGTTATATTTACAGCCCCAACAGTCTTTTATAGTAAAGTTTGCTCCCTTAGGGAAGAGATGAGACTTTAAGAAGGAAGAGGGATATTTGGGTGGAAGTGCCTGAAAAACCTCCAACTCTCAGATTTTCCTTACCCTTTGGAACAATTCTGTTGACCCACTCACCCACTCCTAATTTCTAGAAGATAGATGCTTCTTTTTGCCTGGAGACCATGCAAAGTCCTCATCTAAGGCAGTAGCCTTAGAAAAAAGCACTCATCCTCCTAGGGTCTGCCTTTACATTCCAATATTAATCTGAACCAATAACTAAGGTAAGGTCTCGGCTTGGCCTTATTGAAAAGTATTGTCCCTGTTATGGAAGGAAAGGGCTTAGTCACTGAAAAACCTGCAGGACCTGGCTAAAATATCCTTGCAGAAACCAAGGTAAAGTGTCTTGGAATAGACTTCACAGTGTTGTAGTAGAGGGACAGAATGTAAAGCTGGATAATGGAGAGTGCGCTGATATATGAACACCCTTCTGTGACTCAGGACTTAGTGTTCTGACTAGTATGCCTGGAATGAATCCTATTACACTGCTGGGATGGTTCCTTGAAGTTTGGAACAAAACTTGCTTACAGTAAATGAGATTGAGGTGCTGAAACTAGCTTGTCTGAGAATTGAGAAAGAGGTAAAAGACTAATAGAAGTGGGGATAATAGAATGGATTTATTATATAAAATATAGAGAACATACCAGTTAACTGTTTCCCAAGAGGGCCCAGAGAACACTGTTTTCATCAAATTGGAAAAGAAAGAACTAGTCAAGGTGTTACATTTGCTTATCTCTGTAGGGCAAGACTGATGCTGGATGATGCTACGGAGGTAAAGAATTGTATGTATATTTTAGGACAAAATACATAATGAGTTCATATTGGTTCTTCCAAGACAACTGTAGGGCTAGAGACTTTTTGTTTATTCTCCTATAGCTTAAATCTGTATCCACCTTCTTTCATATTAAGAATCCCAGTTCTTAATGACATCAAGATAGTTATTTAAACCCATAATATACACAAAATAGTCTCAGGATAATAATACCAACACTGTCATAAATAATGTGATTACTGACAACAGCTTAATATGTTTTTGCAGTTCTTATTATCTTGAGGAGCTTCCCACTAGTTTTTAATTTTTGTATTTTAAAATCACATGAAATAGTTACTGTGTGATAATGTCACAAAATCAATAGGCAGTTATGTCACAAAATCAATAGGCAGTTAAGATCATTTGCTTCATTTAGCTTTCTATTTTTAGAGACTGCTTCCAAAAATTGTTTTATAATTATGTAAAACATGTGTAAGCTTCCTAAGTCAAATGTGCAAAACAAGGTATATTTAGAAAAGTCTAATTTGTATTTCAGATCTCTCCACTCTGTTGCCTTCCTGTGTCTATAGGTAAATATTAGAAACAGTTTTATGGCTTCTCCTTCTATTTCTTAGATATAAGAAAGATGCATTTATATTCATCACTTTACTTCCTTTTGCTAACATGCTTTATATACTTTTTCTTCTCACCTGATTTAGCAACATATACCGAATACTATCTTATAGGAGAACATAAAGATACCCTCACACCTGTGAAAGGCATATGTGACTCCTTTGGGTGGATGTACGTTTTATTGATCCCCAGCGTACCACAGTAAATTCTCAGGGGCAGTGTGGGGTATTTCAAATTATTTACAGAAACACAGTAATTTTTAGTGTTTGTCAGGAACTGCACAAAAAACTGGCTTTAGGTAAATCACTGTTTCAACAGTAGTTTGTGCTCTCTTCCTTCTGATGGTGTCTTATCTTTGCAAAGCTGGGTTTTTGGTTGTTACTATGATAGAAAGCAAATACCACATGAAAATCAATGTGCCATAAAAATCAGGTGGGATTTAATCTGAGTTCAAGGTTTAAGAAACTGTGTTGTATACAAATGGCATACACACTGTCTAGCTAAGTAATTCTGGTTATTTAACAATGAAGTAGAAATATTGTCTTTTATTTCAACTTATGTGTATTTTTTTCAAATAGCTACTAAGATGTTAAGAGAGAAATAGTTAAGTTGTTTGGGTCCAGCTACTTAATAAACAAAACTGTTAAGTATTTCTTTTGGTCAAAGTGTGCCATTAAAAAGAAAAAAAAATTACTGACTCATTAAGAATTCTGTGAATCAAGAAAGTTTAGGAACCCAAGAGTCAACTACATTCCCTATTCATGGCCATTCAGCTTGTTTCCAGTCTTTTGCTGTTATAAATAGTGCTGACATGAGCCACCTTGGGCATCTGACATTTTTGCTAGATATTTAAACATTCTGGTATATAAGAGTTGTAGCCTTTTTACATCCCTACTGGCATTGTGTGTACTACCAATTTCTATGTGGCTTCAACACAAAACTGTGGTGTCAAATTATTAGACCTTCATCAGTTTAACAGCAGAGAAGTATCATAGCATAATTCAAAACATTGTGTGATAAAATATATATAACACAAAATATGCATTTTAACTATTTTTAAGTGTACAGTTCAGTGTCATTAAGTACATTCACAGTGTTGTGTAACCACTATCACCACTATCAGCTTCCAGATCTTTTCTATCACTGCAAATAGAGACTCTGTAACTATTAAACAATAATTTATAAATCTTCCCTCCCCTACACCTGTTAATCTCCACTTTATTTTCTGGCTCTATGAATTTGCCTATTCTAGATATTTTGTATAAGTGCAATCAGTATTTGCCCTTTTGTGACTGGCTTATTTCACTTAGCTTAATGTTTTTCAGGTCCATCCATGTTGTATCAGACATTCTTTCCTTTCATCACTGAATAATAATCCATTGTATGTATTCTCTGTGCCACATGTTGTTTATTCATTCATCTGTTCATGAATACTTGGGTTGTTTCCACCTTTTGGCTATTGTAAATAATGCAGTTATGAACATAGGCGTACAAATGTCTAGTTCGTGTTTTCAATTCTTATGGGTATATATCATACCCAAAAGGAGTAGAATTGCTGGGCCATATGGTAATTCTATGTTTAACTTTTTGAGGAACTGCCAAATGGTTTTCCGCAGCTGCTGTACCATTTTACATTCCCAACAGCAATTTCAATTTCTCCACATCTTTGTCAACACTTGTGATTTTCTGTTGTGTGTGTGTATGTGAATATAGCCATTCTAGTAGGTCTTCATGGTGCAATTTTAATGTGCATTTTTATTATTAATGAAACTGAGTATGATTTTATGTGGCTAAGGATTACTTGCATTTCTTTTTGTTAAACTATCTTCTCATCTGTCAGCCCCTCCAGTGAACATACTTAGAGATGACCTTATGTATGTAGACTGGACAGGACTTGGTACCCAGCTAAATGCAAAGAATGACAAAAGAATAGGTGCTTCATCCTAGTTTCTAGGCCTGAGTAACTGGGAAGATGAGATCACTGTTAATACTGTCACGGGACTCTTGGAGTATTGCTTCTTTGGATGGAAATCTCTGTGGCCAGTGGCACCTTTGCCCAAGTTTTGCTTGGGCATCTAGGAGCCAGCATAGGTGTCTGCTCCCTGAAAGACTGTGGCTGGATCAGGTGTACTGTAAGCAGGCAGCTTCCACAGCTGGCACTGGAGAATACAGTGGTGGCCAGAAGCTTGGGGACACCAGGAACTGCAGAGCCCCAAAGACAGTGTCACAGCCCTGTATCAGGAATTTCCTAGGTCTGGGCTCCCTGAGGGAGCTCTTCCCTCCTTCTCTCTTCTCTCCTTCTTGTCACCCGCAACATGGCAAGCAAGGGGTGTGTTTCAGCCCTGTTTGTGTTATAGCTCCTTTAGCCCCACCACTTGGCAGGTCCTGAGTTCTTGTCCTGTGTCCAGGAAGAATAAGGTATGTGGACCTGTTGAGGGTGAGCAAGTTGAAGAGGAGCTTTATCAAACAACAGAGCAGCTCAGAGGAGACCCACAGTGGGTAGCTCCTCTCTGCAGGCAAGGTGTCCCAACAAGTGTTCAGCTCTCAGCAGAGAGGAGACCCTGGAGTGCTTAGCTCCTCTCTGCAGGCAGGTCTCCCCATTGAGTGTTCGGCTCTTAGCAGAAAGGAGACCCTAGAGTGAGTAGCTCCTTTCCACAGCTGGTCGTCCCATCCAGTGCTCAAGGCTGTTTGAGTCTGGGGTTTTTATGGGCTTCAGAGGGGAGGAAGTGGGTGCTGTTTGGTCCATAGGAGGCCATGGATGGACCTGGAAAAAGGACCATAAGTTCTTACTCTGATCCATGGGACTGGCAGCCTAGCCCCCAGGTTTCAGGCCTTCCCCCAGCTTGAAGGTGGGTCTTCACCAGGGACCTGTCTCTTTCTGTTCTGGAGCCTGTCTGCCTCCTGCCACTGTTCATGGTGTCCAGGTTGTTCATGCCAAGGGGTGCCTGCAGGTCAGCATTAAGCTGCCCTCAGCACCCCCTGGGCCTCCTTCCAGTGCTTATTGGTACCTAAAGTCTGGAGACAGCCAAGGTGTCAGGGAGCTAGTGTGTCAGTGCTGCCCTGAGCGTGCACACACCTGGCTGGATTGCTATAGCACCTGGGCTCGGCCTCAACTTTGCACTAAGATTGGAGTGGGTGCTGGGAGTGGAGAGAGGCCTGGCAGCAGGAGCAGGCACTTCCAAACCTGCAGGGGCAGGGGGATCCTTCCTGGGTCCCTGAGAATGCAGAGATGTCTGGGTCCACAGCCATGGCTTGAGTGGCTGCAGCTGTGCCCCAGAGGGCAGGGGCTCCTGCCTGCTCTGTAGAGCACACAGCCCTGGCCATGCCTCCTCACTGCAGCCAGCATCTTGGCAGTGGCCACTCCCGATGGGCCACCTCTTCCATTAATATGACACTGTGAGAATGATTGAGAATTATTATTTTGATAATAGGATAAATAAGAAGGAGGCAAGGTGGGGAGATTAACTATAAGAATAAATTCTCTAGGGCTTAAATGTTAGAAGTTGAATGAGATAAAAAGGCAACTTTAAAAGATAATGCAAATGAACTTTTAAACATTATGACTTGATACTAGGTTCTTGAAGATGAAGAAGATAACAGAGCAAAATGTGACCTGAGATTTATAGGCCTGGGGCTTAGGTATTTGTGTCACAGAAATAAAATACGATCACATGCAATGCCCTAATATGACTTTTGCTCTATAATTGGAGATCAGTC
This sequence comes from Macaca mulatta, assembly GCF_049350105.2. NCBI lineage: Eukaryota > Metazoa > Chordata > Mammalia > Primates > Cercopithecidae > Macaca > Macaca mulatta. Next base: position 25,312,827 of record NC_133416.1, read on the forward strand.
TTAACATGCAAATACTCCTAAGAGGGTTGTTAGTGAATATATTTACACTAAAATAGAAATGATTTCTATCAGAGCTCCCTTTGTGAGCAGGTTCTGATTAGGATAAGAGGAGACTGGTGCACAGAGAACTGTAGAAGTGCAGTTGGTATGGGGCCAAGAGGAGACCCAGAGTAGGGAAAAGGAAGCCCAAAGGGCCAGTGGGAGAAAAAAACAAACAAACAAAAATAACCCCACACATTATTGTTTTCAGTCACTTTCTGTGAAGGTGGCATAGAATGAAAGGCAACGCTTAACCTTTTTGGCTATCTATAACATTTGCCAGAGACATTTTGTTTGCAAGTGACAGGAATCCAGAGCATATAAAAGGGCTGAGGCAGGAGAATCGCTTGAACTTGGGAGGTGGAGGTTGCAGTGAGCCGAGATTGTGCCACTGCACTCCAGCCTGGGCCACAGAGTGAGACTCTGTCTCAAAAACAATGAAAGAAAAAAAAAAGCGAGGAACTTAAAGTCCACATCCAGCTTCCAGCATAGCTGGATCCATTAATACAAGGTGAAATGCTATCATTAGGGCACTGCTCTTTCCAACTCTGGCTTTGTTTTTTTCCAAGTTGGCTTCCTTCTCCGGCAGACTCTCTTCATGCATTGGTAGAGATGGTACCTGTAAGGTCTAGAACCACTTTTATCGCAGATAAAAAAGAAAGAATGCCCTTTTCCTAACCATCCCCGCAAAAGTTCTGCAGAGCAAAAATCCCTCAGATTGGTCTCGCTGTGTCACATGCCCAACTTTGAACCAATCAGGATTCACAGGGCAGTACTGCGGTCACTTCTGAAACAGACAGGGAGCCTGCCCTGAAGCACATGGACTAGAAATAAAAACTCTTTGAGGTTTCCACATGGTATAACAGTTTTTCACTGTGGAGGCTTAGTAATTGAAAGTGGGATGCAGGCAGGGTGAGGTGGCTCACACCTGTAAGCCCAGCATTTTGGGAGATGAAGATGGGTGGATCACCTGAGCCCAGGAGTTTGAGATCAGCTTAAGCAATAAGGTGTACAAAAAATTTTCTGTACAAAAAATACAAAAATTAGGTAGATGTGGCACACGCCTGTGGTCCCACCTACTTGGGAGGCCGAGGTGGGAGGATCGCTTCAGCCTGAGAGGTCAAGGCTGTAGTGAGACAAGATTGTACCACTGTACAGCCTTGATGAGAAAGTAAGACCCTGTCTCAAAAAGAAAAAGGCTGGCTGACGAGGTGGCTTATGCGTGTAATCCCAGCACTTTGGGAGGTCAAGGCAGGTGAATCACCTGAAATCGGGAATTCCAGACCAGCCTGACCAATATGGTGAAACCCTGTCTCTACTAAAAATACAAAAATTAACCGTGCGTGGTGGCATGCACCTGTAGTCCCAGCTACTCGGGAGGCTGAGACAGGAATATTGCTTGAACTTGGGAGGCAGAGGTTGCAGTGGGCTGAGATCCTGCCATTGCACTCCAGCCTGGGTGGCAGAGCGAGACTCTGTCAAAAAAAAAATAAAGAAAGAGAGAAAGAAAGAAAGGAAGGAAGGAAGGGGAAGGGGAAGGGGAAGGGGAGGAAGTAAGGAAGAAAGGGAAGGGGGAGTTTATGTAGAGTATTTCCTAATCTTAGAAAATGGCTTGTATATCTTAATAGTATCGTGGATATTTATGTCTCTTTCCTAACTTTAATAAAGGACATTTAAAACCGGCATACTCACATTATCTTATATTTCAAAACTTTCAGATTTTTTAAAGGACGTTTGAGTCCACTTACAAAATAAATGAGCTGAACGCTGTAATGAAAAAATAAAATCAGTTCGCATTTTTCAGGCAAGACATGTTGCCAACATCTGTGTTAAGATGTGATGTGATCTTCTCAATGAACAATGTAAGAGCCACTGAGTAAGCTAAAATAATAGTCTTCTTGTCTGTAGTCAGTGTGTTGACAAGAAAACAAAAGGAAACTGTAGAGTAAACACAGGACAAGATTATACAAAGAGAGTAGTTAAAAATAATAAAAACACTACATAACAAAAGAACCACTATAACGTAGCAGACAATGTTAAGTTGTTTTCCAATTAAATCTTTGGTTTCCCATATGGAGGCACCAAACCTGCTTTCCATTTTCTAAAATCAATTCCAAAGGGCTGTCCTTATGTCACCTTGAAAGCGTTTCCTAGAATTGCAAATTCAAGATTCTTTCAATGTAGTTTCCAAGTTCTGACCCATCTATTGGCTTCCAATGAGCATTCTTAAAACCTTCCTTGAGACAACCTTTTGATCGGTATTACTGCATTTCCACAGTAGTTTATCCTTTGTAGAAGCGGCCTCACTTTATGCTTTGATAAATCTTAAAAAGAAGTTGCTTCACCAAGGCTGGCAATGCAAAGAGCTCCCAAAATGTATTCCTGTTGTGTGTGAGCTTTCTAGCAACATCAGACAATGTTGTGAGGAAAACACATGTGCTTCCTTTTGTTCTTTATCTGGAACCAGTGCTTGTTCATATTCTGTGATTCTTCAGTCTAAGTTGGGGCTTATTTTGTTATCACCATCTATTTTACCTAGGATCTGAAAGGTGTATATGAATACAAGAAATGGTCTATATTCTTACAGGTAATAAATTTGTCTCTGAAAACAGTTAAGCCTTTGTCTTTTGAATCTCAACGCTTCTGTAATTGTAACAGGGTAGAAAGATAAGTATACAATGGTGGACGATTTTTAATTTCCTGAGGGAATATTTCTCAGGATGCCAAGGAAAATGAAGACATGATTTTTAAAAAAAATAGAATGGCAAGACGTTTTTTGAATAGCTCCTTTCTTTTTCATGTTTTATTGTTGAAAACATCGATTAACTTTATATTTAGTACAAAGAGATTTATTTTAAGTCTGAATGCCAGTCCCACATAAATCAGGCAACAAGTAAAAATAAGCACTTACAGGTTTAAGTGATCTTGGTAATAAACTAGCTACCTTGCATGTATTCGTATACATATGCATTAAGATATCCCTTTGTCTATAGGGCATTGCATTTACTTGGCCTCCCAGATGCCTTAGAGCAGGCCTCTCCCGACTCCTTTGACTTTCAGCCAAATTCCTTTTTGAGTTTGTTTTACCCACATTTTACTTTATCCAGAAATCTGGTAGAATTCAGTGCTCCTTGTGTAACAATTTGGGTTTTGGTGATAGAGACACAGTTAAAAGAGATACTGGTTTGGGGGCAGAACACTCAGTTACCAGTTATAGGTCTGCTGCTAATTGACTGTGTGATTGTGGTCAAGTTACTTAGCATCTTGAACTTTATTTTCCTAAGCTATAAAATATGGATAATGCATCTCTCTGCCTAAATCACAGGTCTAGGGGTGTTGTATAGAAAAGAAAGTGGGAATCAGCATTCAGAAGATGACAAAATATTTTACAAATGTAGAATGACTGCATCATGATGATGACTATGAGCTATCCTGTAGTCTGTAAAAAACTGTTGAGACCACTCCTTCAACTTGGAAAGCAGGAGGAAAGAATGGCATGGACTTACATAAATCATTCTATATAGTATTTTTCAAATGTTAGATTACTGCCTGCTAAGGTTGTGAAATCATATGTTGGTTGCTACTACCATTTTTAAAAGAATGGAATAATATAGAAATAATAGAATAGGACAGAAAATATCAGAGTTTATCTCTTATAAGTAAGGGTTAGTAATCAGAAGTCAAGGTAAGTATTACTTCAGGAAACTTTTTTTCAGTGTGTGTGTGTATGCAAATACTTGTGCTGGGTTGTGATATAATATGTATATACAATCAGTGGATCACAGTTTAAAAGTTTTGAAAGCCACCACTCTATATGCATCTGTATCAGATCATCTGCTGTGTTTCCCCCCTCAAGTCTACCCCAGTCCCTCAGATGCCTCGTACTTTAGCTAGACAGTACAAGGAGTACAAAGGGATAACGTAGGAGGGTAAGCTGGTTTCTTTAGGACAGTTCTTCACCTTTCTCTCAGTCTTGTATAATCCGAGAGTAGCACCAGCAAGTGGAAAGGGAGCTGGTCTAAGAAGAGTCATAAGACTGAGTCCTAGAGTGGCTTCATTTATTTTTGTCTCTTGGACCTTGGAAAAGTTCTGTAACCATTCTGACTTCCATCTCTTAATCTGTAAATTTGGGATTAATTAATATATTGAACACATACTTATGAAGCACGTACTGTGGGCCAGGAACTTGACTAAAAGCCAAAAATATGGCGGTGATCAAGATAAACAATAGTTCTTGCCCACTAGGGATTTTAACTCTAATTTATTCAGGTTCTGAAAATCAAATTTGATAAAATACATAATGTGGCTTAAAACCTTCCATTTTAGATGCCAGGTGACACCCTTGCTTCTTGAAATATGGTGAAAATAAACTAGAATCCCTATTTCCATGACCTCAAGAGATTAAAAAAATCTCCGAAGACTTCTGAAATGCACTGGTGGACTTATACATTCATATCACATTTGACCCAATTGCTGTTACACGACTGATTTCATTCCTTGTGTCTTACATTCCTTTTACCCAGTTTAGACTCTGTTCATCTTTGTGATCTCTTCTGTCCTCTCTCTTGATGGTTTATTTCTCCTCCTTCCTCTCTTGACAAAATCCCATCCTTTGGGCATATGTCCAGGTCACTGCACACTTCACAATGCCGCGGAACAGTTTATCACAGCTAGGGAAAGAAACAGACTGGCTAGCTGACTGGATTCCCTTTAAATTTATGAGTAATAAAATCAAGAGGGCTCTTATAGTTGCCTCACTGTATTTCCCTGGCCAATTTCTTATCCCACTCTCCAAGACAAAGACCACACACATTGTCCTTTCCCCTGAAGTCTCTAACATCCCTTCTCTACTGTTCACTACAACTGATTGCCTTGCTGCTTATTTTACTGAGAAAATATTTTTAAATAATCAGAGGACTGGCCGGGCATGGTGGCTCATGCCTGTAATCCCAGCACTTTGGGAGGCCGAGGCACACGAATCACAAGGTCAGGAGTTCAAGACCAGCCTGACCAATATGGTGAAACCCCGTCTCTACTAAAAATACAAAAATTAGCCAGACGTGGTGGTGCACGCCTATAATCCCAGCTACTCGGGAGGCTGAAGAAGGAGAATCACTTGAACCTGGGAGGCAGAGCTTGCAGTGAGCCCAGATCACACCGTTGCACTCCAGTCTGGGTGACAGAGTGAGACTCTTTCTCAAAAAAAAAAAAAAAAAAAAAAAAAAAAAAAAAAAAAATCAGAGGATCACTTCTAATCTGTTCCCTGCTAAATGTCCCCATCTACCCACCTGTGTTCCCAAAGCCCCTGCCTTTCTTCACGTTTGAATGGATGGACGTTAAGGGAAACCTCTCCACCTGCAGGCAGAATTCTATTCCATTTCACTTTGCCCTAAAGCGAAGTCCTCCTGTGTCCTTATGGATTTTTATACTAACAATACTTAAGGACTAAGGACTCTGCCTTTCCCATTACCCTACCAGCATCATCATTTCTCCCTGCGTTCTGAGGATGCTTCCTCATCATTACACAAACACACCATATCTCCCGTCTTAAGACAAAAATGAATTCCACTTTCTTTTTTAACAACCACACCATTCTCTGGTCTAATTGATGGCAAAAGTCTCAAATTTGATTCTCTTATTTCCATTATTATTATTGATGCATGAGTACTTTAGAAATGCGTTTTTTAAGATTTCTTAACTACTAGGGTTTTGATGACTGACTTTTAAATGTTAATTGTGTTGCAATCAGTGGAATTGGTTGAGGCTTGTTATAATTATGGCCTGACACATAGTCAGTTGTTGTATATGTACCCTTTGTACCTGGAAAAAAAAAAAAAGAGCTTCTCTGCTATGGCTAGGCTTTGTGACCCCACCCAAATCTCATCTTGGATTGTAATCCCCATAATCCCCACATGTCATGACAGAGACCAGGTGAAGGTAATTGAATCATGGGGGTGGTTTTCCTCATGCAGTTCATGGGATACTGAGTGAGTTCTCACAAGATCTGATGGTTTTGTAAGGGGCTCTTCCCTGTTCACTTGGCACTTCTCCTTCCTGCCACCTTGTGGAGAAGGTGCCTTGGTTTCTCTTTGTCTTCTGCCATGATGGTAAGTTTCTTGAGGCCTCCCCAGCCATGCTGAACTGTGAGTCAATTAAACCTCTTGCTGTTAGGAATTACCCAGTATCGAGAAGTTCTTTTAAACAGTATACAAATGGACTAATACAATTTCTAATTGTGTTGAATAGTCTACATATGCCCTTTAGATCAAACTTATTAATTGTATTGTTTACATTTTTTTGTTTGTTTGTTTTGAGATGGAGTTTTGCTCTCGTTGCCCAGGCTGGAGTACAATGGCGTGACCTCGGCTCAGGCTCACTGCAAACTCCGCCTCCCGGGTTCAAGCTATTCTCCTGCCTCAGCCTCCCGAGTAGCTGTGATTACAGGCATGCACAGTCATGCCTGGCTAATTTGTATTTTTAGTAGAGTCGGGGTGTCTCCATGTTGATCAGGCTGGTCTTGAACTCCCCACCTCAGGTGATCCTCCCACCTTGGTCTCCCAAAGTGCTGGGATTACAGGCGTGAGCCACTGCGCCCGGCCTATTGTTTACATTTTATACAACTTACTAAAATTCCTTCTGTTGATCTGTCAATTCCTGAGAAAGATATGTTGAAGTACCTTATGTTGGAGGTAGATTTTTCTGTTTTTATTTCATAGTTGTGTTCATTCTTGCTTTATATTGTGAGGTTACATTTTAAAATCTTCTTGGTGCATTAAATATTTTATTATTATATAACACATCTTTTTTAGCTATAATAATTTTTCGTTAGAGACCATTTAGACTAATATTAACACAGCCACACTGCTTTCTTTTATTATATATTCCTGTTATATCTTTTTCTATCACTGAACTTTAAATCTTTCTGTGTCCTTATGGTCTTTTATTCTAATAATACTTTACTGAGGAAGAATTACATGCAGTAAATGAGGTATAACTTGCATAAATTTGATGAATTTTTAACTTATGTAAACACTCTATAATCCTATGTAGATCAAGCTAGAAAACATTTGTATCACTGCTCCTCTACACAAGATGCCACTGCACTTCATCACCATAGTTTTGTTATAAAAATTCAATGGTCGTTTAAGAAAATTTCAAGAAGAAAATGAAGTCTTTCATTTACACACTTAATTACCATTGTTGTTGCTCTTCATTCTTTTCTAAGATTTTGCTTTATATCTGGTCTCATTTTCCTTTGGTTTGAAGAACTTCCTTTAATGTACATCTCCCAGCAGTGAATTTGCTCAGCTTTTTCTAAATCTGAAAAAGTTTATATTTCACCCTATTTTTGAAAGATAGTTTTGTGATATAAAATTCTGAAATGACAATTACTCTTTGTTAGCACTTTAGAGGTGTTGTTCCGTTGCCTCTGAATTTACCTTTTGCAGATGAGAAGTCAGTGGAAATACTTATTGTTCCTTGTAACATACCATTTTTTATCTAGTTGCTTTAACTTTTTTTTTTAATCTTTCTTAGTATTTCCTGGCATTATTTTATGTTTTGATTTATTGTTAGCTCTCTTACTTTCTCAAATTGAAGCCCTATGAGGAAAGGAAACTTCTGTCTCCATCCTCCTTGCCTAGAATAGCAAGTATGCAGTTACTATTTTCTGATTAAATGGAGGAATGAGTGCAAACTGTGGCCTCTGCTTCTCTGTTTGCTTTATCCTACTCTTAGAAAACAAAAATGAGAAACTCAACTCATTGATTTCACCAAAATCTCTTTTATACAAAACATTTGTAAAGATAATATACTTTAACTACAATGTAATATGCACACACACACATATACACACACAGGGTCATGCATACACATATTGGAATGGGGAGAGAGAGTGGGAAGCTTTAAATCAAATAAGCAATTTAAATGATAACAATGTTAGAAAATTTCATTCTTAAAATGTTCTTCAGTAGCTCCACCATAGTAAAATTTTCACTGGCCACTTTCTTTTGGAATTCCCTCTTGCTGATTCTTCTCTCCTCCTCTGTTTTCAGCATTCTCATCCATGTTTTCTTTCCTTCGAGTTTCTTACTAACAGAATTGTAGCACTCCTTACATTCTTCACCTCCTTACAAATATGAGTGGGTAACATTTCCTTGTGTGATGCACTGGATCCCCTCAAGTCCACATTCATACTAATTATAATGCATTTGTTTATTTGGATGATAAAATAATTTTCTTATTTTTTAGCAAAACAGATTATTTTGTACCATTATTCCAAGAAGAATTTGGGCACAACTAATTTTTTTATTTCGTTATGGAAACTGAAATGAGAATGTCTGCATCTAATTCAAGAAAATGGGCAAGGTAATCCTAATCTGGAAAAAAATAACTCCTTTGGTTACTACCAGCATGGACTATTTTCTCATTAGATTAAAGCAAAATGGAAACTGGATAAAATCAGAATGGATTTCCTCAATACCAAAGAGCAGTCCTTTCTCTCATCCAGCTTTAAAACAGAACCTTCCTATAGAACACCAACCCTTTGGGTGCTTATGTAATCATGTCAATTTTTATTCAATACCGTAAAAGTGGAATTCCCTTTTCTCCACACTTCGTAAACATAAATGTGGGTGATTATTGTGTGTTTGCATGTGAGTGTTGGGGTAAGGAGTAGTTGAGAGATGAGAGTAGTTGAGAGAAGGGTGTAGGCTCTCAGTGGGTTCTAGGTTCAGCAGAAATTATCCCTGAGGATATATCTCTGTGTTTTTCTTCTATTCCTTCTTTTCTTTATTCTCCTTCTTTTCTTTATTCTCCTTCTTTTTTCTTCTTTTCCCTTGATATATTTTGCAAAGCTTTTAAGGGTATGTGCAAAAAGTATTTCAGCTGTGGTTGGTGTCAGTGTAAGTCTTTCTAAATAACTGACATTCCAAACATTGCCAGATTACTGGGATTTTATCTCCTCTTTTTTTCCTAGAATCCTCATAAATCACCCATATTTTTTATTTTGTCTTTGTTAATTCATAAATCCTTTTCTCCTCCAAAAGATGGATCTTAAAGAGGGTGACCACAACAGGCTTTGCTTTTTCTTCCTTCTTCTTGATTTTTTTTTTTTTTTAAATACCCTACAGTCTCCCAAATGAAGGTACATTGTTTCTGTGTCAATTGCCTTCTTCTGATCCTTTGGCAGAAGCACTAAACTAGGAATGAGATAATCTGGTTTTAATCCCCTGTTCTGCCCTTAATGAGCAGTGTGCCCTTGAACAAGAAGCTTAAACTCCAGGTCATCTTCCCTTCATCTACAATCGACAATGCTCATACCTGTTCCCATTACTTAATAAGAGGCAGATAATGTAATGAATTTGAATACATTTTATAGCATTATTAGAATTGTTAGGATTATAAAATCATAATTGATCACAAGCGATGATATCAAGCCTCCATACATATGTTTTGGGGTAGGATTTGGCTCTACTAACTTGGATAATCCTCGCACACACAAAAAAATCTATTAACATGTATTAGGGTTATAGAAGATAAATATTAAGGGGATATAGAGCAAATCAAGCAAGCAAAAAGAAGATTTACAATGCTGTATCTTTTCCTACAGAATATTTTGAATGTCCAGAGAGTTGCATAGATTTTCTTTTTATTCCTTCCATTAATCCAGTGTTGAAGTTCCCATAATTTAGCATGAATAAAAATTACTGTATAATGTTGTACATACAAAAATATGTATACTCTACTTTATGGATAATTTGAGGGATTTTCAAGGGTAATTTCAACTATGTAATTTTCACCTTACATCCTGAATTTAGAACTTAACTCTACATAAGATTTGACTTCTCTGCGTTTTCATCATCCCTGTGTTCAAAAAGGTGGCAAAAAAGAGAACTTTTATATTATGCAGAAAGATTCCTTGAAGAGAGCAAATACATTTTTTAAAACCTAGGCTAGCAGTGGTTTTGTACGGCTGATATATTCAAGGAATGTAACACATTATTATCACTTACATTTTCGTTTTCTGAGAATAGAGGCGTAGTTTTTAGGACCCCAGAGAGAATCAGTTTTGCATAAGTCGTGAATTTCTTTATCTAATACCTGTATTTTAACTACACATCCTGACTCTGCTTTCTAGTCTGGCTTTCAGAGCATAGGTCACAAAAGCCTAAGCCATGCCTCCGAAGGCCAGACCAAGCATTCTCGTATCAGAAACAAAAAACTCTGTTTTAATTCTTTCATTTTTTAACAGCCCAGCAGGCTTTGTTTTGTGAGAGTGGGTAGTTCACTTTTCTCATGCTTGAAAATTATGCCACCCATTTATGTGCTCTGAAAGCAGGTTTCGAAATGGGTAGGAAAAGACAAGCCATGGCTATTTTGGTAGAAAATTGAAAGTACTCAGGTGGAAGGGAATCAAGAAACAAGGCTGTTAAGAACTGTATCGGGATTGCAGGCCCATGCAAAGTCGAGGAGCACCTGTAGATTAATTTCCCTTCCTTTGCCAAGCCTTCCCTCTTGGTGACCCCCATTTATCTTTAAAAAGAAGTCTTACACAAGTGTAATTGATAGGTATCAAGACAAAGCCTCTGCTATTACTGTTGGGGTTCTCGCTTTTTGCCTGTGTGCCCTAAAATGGTGAATTTTAAAAAGCAATTGTGAGAATCAGAGAGAGAGAGAGAGAGAGAGAGAGAGTTTGAGAGAGCGAGAAGCAAAATATATATTTTGTAAATGGTATTTACTTCCAAAGTTCCTGTTTTTTTCTATGAAATTGTGTCTCCTTACACAAAAGGTATGTGAGTCTGGTTCTTGCTTCACTCAATATCGTTGAAAATATTTATTTCTGGCCACGAAAAAAGCAATCTATCTACCTAAATCAGAATGTTCATTTGAGGGAAAACTGCCCTACATAGAAAAATCAGATGTTCCTTGAAGTAGCCCAGAGGGTGGAGTCCATATGCTGCAGTGAGAGTTCCATACTTAGGAGTCTTTGAATTCTGCACTCTGGACTCCTACGGACCAAGATGATCTACTCTGAGGAAGAAAGGTAGTAGCCTTGCACCACAGGACTTTAGCTGACTGATTCTGAGAGCCACCGTCTAACAGCTTGCAAAATTTGGGAAGAAAATCCCCAGAGTGAGATCTGAGGATTGTAAATGGAAAGGGTTAAAAACAGATAATTTCTGGATTCTTGCTGTGATCTTTGTCATAGCAAGTCTGAACACACTGGAGCTTTCATGCTCTGCTAGTGGGATAAAAATAAACTGTTTAACCTTTTAAATGCTGGTAATTTGGAGAGATTTGCCATTTTTAGTTCTAACACATGAGCTTCTGAAAAGCTAGGAGGATAGAAATGGCTAACTAACTAAATTTGGAACCTTAAAAAGGTCAGAGTAAATCTGGTGCAATCCTGTCTTTTTTTTTCTTCTACAGAACGCATGTTACATTCTTTAAAATTGTGAAAAAGATTGTAAAAAGGACAAGTGATGACAAAACTTGAACTGTGAAATATTGTTATAGGGAGGAGATAAAAAGAGAATAAGATGTCTCAGACTGATGATTTTAGTAGATCTTGAAGTTTGATTTTCATAATCTATTGTATCTAGCTTGAGATGGTTGTTTAGACAGTAGGAGGTTTCTTTTTTCTTTTTTCTTTTTTTTTTTTTTAGCATTCCATGATTTTTCCCATCTTGTAATAATCAGGGAATCATGAATATTGTACACTTCCAGGCCTGCTTCTAAATAGCAAAAATTAGATTCCTCTCCCTTGCCCCCATGTTGGTAACTCATGATACTTCCTAAGGATGTTTTCTTCTCTACTGAAGTCTTCACATGTGAAGAAAATTGCTTTAAAAACCCTGGGCTCTGGAGCAATACGCCAAGTATCTCCACTAGAATCTCCAAGAAGTGAAGCATGCTTTTTGTGCACGATACTTGCTTTTGTTTGGAGTGCATGGAAAGAGACATGATTTCTTTCCTTAAGGATTTATAATGTAATCAGGCAGATCAAACATGAAGAGATGAACGGACTGAAAAATCTCCTCCTGGCAACATGAATAGGAACAGATTTGTTAAAAGAATGCAGGGTAAGGAAGGATCACATTTGGTGTGATCTGTGCTCTGATGGACAGAGGGCGTGGATTAGCTCTCCAGCCTCTTCTCTCACCAAATTCTACCAGGCACGCCATGTACCGAGCGCTTTCGTTTCCTTGAATATACTCACTAGTCTCTCACGCTGTGCTTGTACTCGTGTTGTCACAGTTGCTTCGAATGCTTTCCCTCACATTCTGCCTGTTGAAACTCTACTCCTCAGTCATTTCATTCTGCATGTCTACGCTAGAGCTGATCCTAGTCCAACTTGTGTTGTAGTCACTTGCATATGTGTCTTTCTTTCACACCACACTCTGAGTCTCTGGAAGGTAGGATTGTTCTTTTATTTAGCTTTATTTCTCAGGCACTTAATAGAGTTCAGTACATATTTAGTGAAGTATATGGGATTGAATTATTTGTGAAGGAGAGTAGCAGTAGCTCCACAATGATCCCGGAGGTAGGAGTATGAGAATCTGGGAATCTGTGTATGCCATGCAAAAAATCTGAAGAGGAGATTATAGGTTCAGTATAAATGCTGGTTTTGAAGGGATCACAGTGGAGATATCCCATACTGTACACATGGGACTCAATAAATTTGAGACTGAGGCTGGGATACAACATAGTTGTTAATGATTAGGGAATATGATCTTCGTTTTCCATGGAAACTTCAAGGTTTTAACTTGAAAAAAAATAGTTTTCTTATATTTGATTTCATGATTCCAGAGGCAAATGGAATACTGTTATGCTGTTTCATTTAAATAGCTTTTCCTAGTCTATGGTGATGGTATTTTAAATAAAATTACTGAGAGACATGAAAGTTAGCTTTTTTTCTGGTGAGATTTGGGCTGTATTTTTTTTGGAAGAGGTAAACATGGAAGAACAAGAGGAAACAAAGAAAAGCAGAGGAACTAGTGCAAGTATGAAATTGAAGTATTGACTTACGTCTGGTTGTTTCCCAGCATTCCTTTCTTGTTTTTTCTGCTTTATCCCTTTTCATATTCAAGACAGCTTCTATCATTAGGTACTAATGGCCCAATGTAACTGAAGGAGTTGCCCAAACTTAGCCTTAAATAACTTTCTTTTAGGAATACTTCCTTGATATTCCTTCAGTGTTATTACAAGATGATTGAACATGAGTAACTGAAAACTTTCTTTCTCTGAAAATAGTGAGTTTCAACAGCGTGATTTCTTAAGTTTCTTTTCCTTCTAATAAAAAAACTCCAGTCCCTCCCTGCTGTCACCTGCACCTTCCTCCCTGAGTCAAAGAATTGCTCTCAAAAACATTTTCTTATCTAGTTGAAAGACTAGGGAAACAGGCCATTCCTCTAGTGGAGATGCTGTTCTCCCTGGGTAAGAGGACACATACCTGACCAATCTTTCTGTATTGGTTGGTCCACTCCCTGAAGCTCTCTGAGCTTCCGGGGAGCTAAGATGATTTTGGCTGCCTTTATGTACTTTACCTAATGAGCTGGCAAACTGGTTTCATCTTAGTGGGTATTCTTTGGACTAACTAAAAAAGGATGATTTAATTACCTTTATTCTTTTTCAAATGAGAGATCTACACGCTGACTATTCCACATGAGTGCTTTTAAATTTTCAATACAGGTCACTCAAATTGCTTTGGTTTCTTATGCATTTGGTGGAAAATCCACTCAGATTCACCTTTTTTAAAAAATGCAATCTTTGGCAGTGCTGAGTTTTTCCACATTTCAAATCAAAGTAAGAAAATGCCTTTGGGATTCCTGGCTTCAGAGAAGAGCTAGGGCACATTCATACAAGAGCCAACATTTCAGTAATGCTAATGAATTTCCCTGACTAGAAATTATTTTTGTGGCAGTAAATATTACTCTCTCATACCTTATTCCAAGGCAGATACCTATTACCAATTTTGAAGACTCATTATCAAAGAAAAAGATTTATTTTGCAACAAAATTGAGTAGGGATGCAGTTGAGGTGATCAGATGGCTCCTGGATTATAGTAAGCCATTATCTGACTGTCTCTTGTAATTCTCCACAATATACACCATTGGAAACATTGTTTAACAGAACATTAACCGCAGTCTTGCTACTGCCAAATGTTCTAGATGCATCCAGGTAGTCTATAATTAATGCACCTGCAGAGTTGCACAAAGAACTTCATACACTGTCCATTTCAGTGGAGAGCGGCTGGAATGGCATCTGCACAACAGGTTCAGTGCAGGACAAGCACAAAAAGGCCAAGTTCTAACTAGAAAGCTTAAACCCTTTCAGTATGGACTGACTAGCTTGAGGTTTCTTTAGAAACGGCAGTATTTTATTCTATGAAAGGGAGTAGGCTGTGGTGAGGGTTAAAAAGAAGATGGGGAACCTAATGCCTGAGCCCCGGTTATATTAGTGGGAAAATTAATAGTATGTGTAAGGAACACTGAGACGAGGAGATTGGGAAACAGGAAAAGGGCACAAGAGAAGGGTGCAAGAGGAGTTTCCCACAAATGATTGCCAGGTTATTCAAATTTGTATTCTGCTAATCTGTATTCAGATCGACCACATACATAAGTTCTCAACGACCATCAGGAAAAAAATATATAACCTCCAATTCCTTACAGATGATATTAGTTTTAATTTTTACACCTAGTCCTTGGATTAGTGGGTTACAAATACAGCCCTTCATGAATTATTTCAGGAGTATTCATTTGAGAAACTTAAGATAATTTTGAAACTCTTTGGCATTCTTCATTTGTATGACATCTACACTGTGTAGGAGCCTTCAAATACATTTCTTTTGTTTAATCCTCACATTAATTCTAAAAAGTAGGCTTGGAGGGTATAATTGGTAATACCATAGGAATAAGAAGGTCTAACAGAGGTCTATGTGAATTCAAAGCCAGTGTTCTCCAATCACAATTGTACCTCTTGCCTTGGTTTCCTAGGTTCTGGCCACATGAGCTCTCCTTTCCTCAGTGCACTGTCCAGCTCATCCCGCCTTGGGCCTGTGTATTTTCTGCTTTCTCTGTTTTGAGCACTTTCCTCTGCTCTTCAAATGTCTAGATCTTTCGCTCATTCAGATGTCAGCTGAAACGCCTCCTTTCTCTAGATTGCCTTTTCTAAAACCTGCATCACTGACTACCAAATCTTCCTGTTTTATTACCTTTTACAACACGGAGAATCTGAGATCATTATCTTTATATGTATATCATCTGTCTTCCTACACATGAACGTAAGTTCTCTGAAGGCAGGGATCTTTCTTGTCTTAGCCATTGCTTCCCCCTGACCAGCTATGACAGAGCTTGCTATGTCATAGGTACTAAAAAATTACATACGGCATTAATAAAATGTCACTCTAATTTCTGGGAGGTAGGTTGACATTCAGAGTAGTGAAAATCTATTAATGAAAGAGCCACCTTGCTATTAGATATGGGATCAACTTTGACTTTTGGCTTTGGAAATAAAGATTAACTTGGATGAGAGTGAAGGAAGGATGAGATAAGAGAGAATGACAAGAAATTTACAATGAGGAAGTACAAAAATAAAAATAAATAATACAAATAATATTTATATTCAACAAATGTTTATTGAGTGTCTACTAGGATAGGATTCCATACATCTGTTTTATACCTTCTCTTGTGTAGCACAATTATTAAAAATGTCCTCTTCACCCTTAAAAGTATTCCTACTTGGATGTTAAAGAATATGCTCCCCTTAACTATGGGCTCTTCTCTGTTCTAGGCAATGAGAACATTGCACAAGAGAGTCCCTGATATCCCAGAGCTTACTGCCTAAGAGAGGATACATCCTTCAAACTAATAGTCTGCCAATAGCAAGATCCAATAGTAAGAAGTTCTTTGCTTTTCAGTTTTCAAATCACTTTTATGTACGTAATCTCATTTGATCCTCCCATCAATTCCATGATGGAAAATATTTATAATTGGCTTTTAAAGGAAGAGAAAACTGTTGCTGGGAAGTTAAGTGACTTGGTCAAGGCTAATTAGCAGCAGAGCCAGGACAAGAACTCAATAGGAAAATGCCTGCATTCTAGGGAGACTTTAAACTTTGCTCCAAAGAATGAAGGAGTTAGAAAAAATGCTAATTTTTATCTTACCTAATGAGGCTTAGAGTCTTTCCAGACATTTTTGTAATTCCTCTTGCTGTTATCATCTTGAGGCCGACTCAATGCCACCTCTGCAGATTTTTCTAGTAGAAAAAGATTATTATTTTGGAAAGGATTTCCTACATACTTATTTTCAGTAGCATTGTTTTGCCTCATTCAAACTAAAACCAAAACTCCAGCTCTCCAGTTTGCAGAATAAGCAGCAAATAAATGTAGCTAAGAGCTATGGTACTGGTCTCCAAACATAATCCCCTAGTGAATCATGCTTCCAAGTGTCTACACTGTTGTTGTGAAATCCCCTCTTCTTGAATCTGGGCTGATTCTGTGACTTGTTTTCAACTAATAGAATGCAGTGGAAGTGATGCTGCATCCCTCCAAAGCTAAGTGAACAGAAACTTTGCTACAGTGTCTTGGGTCTTTTGGATTGCTCACTTGGGCAAAACCACAGGCTATATGAGATATCTGACAGACCTGAGACCACGACACTGTGAGGAAGTCCAAGCTACCTACACTGAGAGGCCACATGGGGAGAGAGGCAGAGGCTAGCTGACTCCCAACAGTTCCAGCCATCGTTGATAAGGTTCAGGCTTGTAAGTGAAAAGGCATTTTAGACATCCAGTCCAGTTTTGTCTTCATTTGATTCCAGCCCTTGCTGCCATGTGATTATAATTTCTTGAGAGATCCCAGTGAGACCACTCATTGAGCCAAGTTATTCTGCAGAACTGAGAAAGAAATAATCATAAAGTATTGGATTTAGCCACTAAGTTTTGGGGTGGTAACAATAGATATGAGAACAATAGAATAGACTCTAGAGTCTGTGGCCTTGGGTTAATTCCTCCTCTTACTAGCTTTATGTTCTTGGGTACACTACCTGATACTTGGTGACTTAGTTTCCTCATTGATAGATGGGTGTCATAACAGCATTTGCCTTATAGGTTTGTTATAAGGATTAATTTAATTTATTACATGAAAAGGAGAGTCTGGCACTAGAAAGCATTCAATAAATAGCTGTTATCACTATTAACTATATCTGTCAATAAATCTTATTAATCCATTCAAATCTGTGTTTTTCTTAAAGGCTTCATGGATATTGAAAGAAACTGAGAATCACATTTGCATACTTCTGAGTCACTTGGAAACAAAAAACAAGTACAGTCTTGGATTCTGAGGGAACAAACATTAAAAATCACATTAGGAAGAGAATTCATAATGTAGGAACTCATCCTGGAATATTCTTCAGCAAAATACAGACAATAATAATAATACTCCATGAAGCTACCGTGGATATTGAATGAATTAATGAATCTAAAACCCTCAAAACCCTGCCTGGCCCAGAGTAAGTACTCTGTGTCTAGTTTACCTATTAATACTGTATTATTATTGTCCTCTATCTCACAATCTTCTTCCCAAGAGCCATCTCAGGATTTTCCCACCATTCATTAGAGACCAAGTGGTCTCTGCAAATGCCCAGGCTCCTGATTCCTAGTTTTATATGGACTGCAAAGCGGCTCCTCGTGCTGTTTTTAAGTTCCTTGACCTCCATAAGCTCTTTTTAGTGATGCTCAGAAGCTGGAACGGTTGAGTTTCAGATATAGATTGGAGAGCTTCCTTACTAACTCCAATAAAATAGCTCAGAGTTTGGCTCTCACTTTTAAATACTATGCAGATGGCGCTGAACCCCAGCCAAACTGGCGGCAACTTGATTTCCTCTGGTGAGTGCTGGTGGGGTGTCTACAGGATGGCATTCATTCCCATCTCCCGTCCCTTCTTTCTCCTCTCTCTCCTCTCTCTCATACACACACACACACTCATACTAGCATTCTGTATTTTTCCTTCTAGCCTGAGTATTTTTTATAATGACATGACCAGCAATAATTAATAAAATCATTGGTTTCCTGCCTGAACTTGTACTTATGTTAGCTATCTCATCGTGTGGAAATTTTCCCTTCAGCGCCAGATCAATAGCGTCCCCTTTGTGATTCCCCACTGCCAGGAGAGAAAATGTTCGCAAAAGGAGATCTAAGGAGCTTCCTACCGATTTAGAAGAGACAGAAGAAAGGACACTCTGTGCCAGCTGTGAAAGAAGCTCTTATATGCTGATAGGAATGTTATGAAATATCTGTACATTTGGAGCTTGTTTTCATGAGCCGTAAAACGTAACCGCATGGAGTGGATTTTTGAACACTCTTAAAATAAACATAAACTAGGCTTTGATAAAGGGACCCCTTTTTGTTTGATTTACTGTTTTCCTATAACAGTGTAATATTTTTGCATGCAGAAATGTTGTAGGCTCAAGAAAACATTAATCAAATAAAGTATGTGTAAGTGTGACGCAGGCACACCAGATGTACGAAGGGCCTGCAAGTGAACATTCCGGCACTTGTGCTAGATAATAAACCCTTTGGCCCTTACACGCAACCCCTGAAAATGAAACTGTCTAGTTACCCACATTATATTGGGTTTCTGTATTGATTTTTAGGCTAACGTGAAAAATTGAGTAGAATGTTATCTTATTTTGCTTTGGAATCAGAGAATGTCAGACTTGAAATACGCTTTGAGGGACCATTTAATGTGACCTCTATCATTTGGTTTTTAAATATTTTTAGACTTTGGAATAGGTTTGGATCTACTACTCAACTGCTTTATTACTTCAGACCAGTTATTTAAATTCCCTGAAGCTCAGTTTCCACATCTTTGAGATAAGCATTATAATTTCTACCTTGTTGTGATCTTCAGTATAGAAAGTACTCAGCATCCTGCCTCATATAAAATAGGTGCTCAGGAAATGGCAACTATGATCATTTTCTCCAGTAGATAAACCAGTACAGAATTATGTTGTCTAGACTGTTCTTTTTCATGTCCAAGCAAGATCTTGATGATTTAAAATTATTCATTTATTTTTGAAAGGAATAGTTGTATCAAAGTAACAAATGTTCATTTGACAAATAACACATAGTATTTGTCGGAGGACATACAATTCAGAGCAATAGTCACAGCTTTCCCCAGGCTGCTTGCACAGAGAAAAAGTCAACCATTTTCATTTTTAAGTTCCCTATTGACTATCTTCATATCTCTAGATAATTTTTTTTTTTACTTTTTAAAATTTCTAGATTCAACAACCTTATGCCACATTATTGAACACCTTCTGTGAAAGGTGCATATGTCGCTCACTGCATGTTGACCTCTCTCAATCCTGTTCTCAATATTTGTTAATTAGATTTTCATTATATATCATTATATACTTATATTCTTTAGTTTGTTATATTTATAACTTTAAAAATACACTTAAACTTCTATTTCTTGTTTCACTAAATTTTGACAATATTTCCTCACTCTGCAAACTTAATGATGGGAGTAATTTTGCCCCGATCTGCCACATCCCATATTCTGTCAGCTGCACTTTTGCTTTTATATTCTTGGGGTTGGTAATGTTTACAGTTTATCCTGCAATCACAGCTGAGAATTCTTATTCCAAGCTTTTCTATGTTCACCTAAAAATTTAAAAATGAATAGTTAAACATATACATGCATAAAATAATTATATATAAATATATATTTCTATATTAATATATATTCATATATTAATATAATATCTTTTTATATATATTATCTGTGAGTTTGTAAATGTTATTCCCTCTTGGGCCAGGTCAGGTCCAATGTCCCAAGCCAGTAGAAGGAGACTATTGCTAGCATGAAGATCAAGTGAATTTTCTTTTCTTGTAATCAATTAGACCAGCCATCTCCAACCTTTTGGCATCAGGGACCAGTTTCACGAAAGATAATTTTTCCACAGATGAGGGTGGCGGTGGGGTGGTGGAGGAGGGTGATTTGGGGATGAAACTATTCCATCTCAGATCGTCAGGCATTAGATTCTCACAAGAAGCATGCAACCTAGATCCCTCACATGCACAGTCCACAACAGGGTTCCTTCTCCTATAAGAATGTAATGCCACTGCTGATTTACAGGAGGTGGGGATCAGTCAGTAATGCTTGCCCACCACTGTGCGGGCAGGGGGCCTGGGACCCCTGCATTAACCACATTTTTGTTTGCATTATATTTAGTCTGAGACTTTCTGATAAAAATGTTCTGACATTTCATAAAGTTTTGACTTACCGTTTCTACGTAATTTACTTTGAATCCTGAGGCTTATGTATGCTCTTATTAATTATTTTTATCTGAGAGCTACTCTTTTCATTTTATGAAGCTTATCCTTTCTCCTCCTACTCTCCTTTGGCAGGGTTTCTCTCTACGACATGCTGTATTGCCATTCCTCAGGATTTGTCTACTATTCTGGGATGAATCTATAGCTTACCTCTTTAATATACAGAAGTATATGTTCAGCTAACTTTCTGAGAAAAATGAAAGGGTTTAAATTTTGTAAGCCCATGCATATATGTATATGTCTATAACTTCCCCTCATACTTGGTTGGTACTTTAGTTGGGTATGGAATTCTAGGTTGGAAATAATTTTCCTTTGGAATTTTAAAGGCATCGCTTCATTGCCTTCTAGCCTCCATGTTGCTGCTGAAAGTCTATTGCTTATCATATTTTTCTTCCTTTGTAGTTATTTATTGTCTCTGAAAGCTTTTAGGATTTTCTGTTTTTTCATTTGGATGTTCAAATGTCTCAAAAATCTGTTTAGGTGGTGAGCCTTTTATAATTTAATGTGCTGGACACTTAAGCAAACTCCAACTGCAGACTTATGACTGCATTTAGTCTGGGAAAATCTCCTTTATTAGTTCCTTGATCATTTTTACTTCTACTTTGCCCACTATTTATCTCTAGGATGCCTATATTGCAAGTACTGAACTAAATATATATAGAGAGAGGTATGTGTGTATGTGTGTGTAATATTTTTCACTAATTTGTTTTCTGTTTGTTTCTTTGTTCTACATTCTGTAATATTTTCTTAACTGTATTAATTTTCTAATTAAAATTTTAAATTTCTCCAGTTAGTTTTCATTTCTGAGAGTTCTGCCTTGGTCTCTGATGAAGACTTTTTTATTGCAAACCATTCTTGTTTCATGGATGTAACATCTCTTTGGTCTCCTTGAATATTTGCTAGGTGTTATATGTTTTCTTCCATTCCCTGAATTAGCTCTGTTCATCTTAGTCTTTTTCTTCCATGCTACTGATTCTTCTCAAATATCTTGTTTTGCCCACTTATATTTTAAGAGGAAATACTATATATAGAATGGTGTGAGTTTCCTCTACTGTTCTATATGTAAGACAGTTTTCCCATTAAGTCCCTCTAGTAACTGGTGATTCTATGTGAAGTAAAGTGGAATAGGGTGAGTCGTGTCCTTTAGAAAACTTCACTTTAGAATGAGTGGGTAAAAACTCTTATTGACAAGTTAAGAACTCTCCAAATTCTAGAACTACAGCTGCTCCAAGAACCAATATCTTCACTTGACTCCTCAGCTTTCTACTGGCATTTTCTGCCACTTATTTACAGGAGCCCTTTCCCACCCTGCCCTCCCCACCCGCCGATAACCTTTTTTGTTTTTCGGCCTGGGAGTAAATGCCAACTGCTTGATGCAATAAAGATGCCTTCAATTAATTCTCAATGTTTCACCTCGTTTATAACTCCTTCCCTCCATAGAATTTTTGCAATTCTGAACTATTATAATAGAAGTCTGTCTATTATTTCAACAGCTCAGCATCCACCTTCTCCACAGATTTGAAGATAGAACAGTCTTGGGTATAGTGTTTCTCCATTGTTTCATTTTTTTTTTTTTTTTTTTAAAGTCTAGGTTATATGACAATATATTCTCAGGGAATATAGTTGACCACAGTGTGTGCCCAATTTACCTTCTTGAACTAGAACTAGACTTAAGGGTTGAAAATTTTAACACTTACCCAGTTCTTTAAAGGATGGCTCAACTTAGTCACCTAAATTACAAAATTGTTACCAGGTTGAAGAACTCTAATTTTTTAATCTCATATTTACAAGATATAGGATCAAAACAATCTTTTTTCATTTTCTGCAGCTTTGTGAAACATTATTTAAAAACTACAATGCATCAATATGGATCTGTAAAACAAGTTGAAATCTTTACAGAGAAAAAATATTGATTAGATTTTTCAAGCCCTATACATCAATAAGCATAACCTGAACTTATTTAAATCTATATCTAGTTTTTTTCATAAGAATTCTCATGTAAGAATTGTAATGCTTGACAAAATTATCATCAACTGGTGAAATCATAATGGTAGGTTGTATTAAATTTGAAACTGGATAAATACTAAAAGAAAAAAGCTCCATTGGCCAAATCTACCTATCTGAGTTAGGTAAAATACCTATTAAGTACATGTATGAATGAATGCATATAAGAAGCAATATGAATTTGTCATTTTCCACTCCTTGTTCCAGTTAAGAGACAAGCAAATTTTAAAATTGACTTATGACTTTGTTAGAAAATGTAAGCATTATTTGGAAATCTCAGTATCACAAGAGAAACTTTTTTTTTTTTTTTTTTTTTGAGACGGAGTCTCGCTCTGTCGCCCAGGCTGGAGTGCAGTGGCGCGATCTCGGCTCACTGCAAGCTCCGCCTCCCGGGTTCACGCCATTCTCCTGCCTCAGCCTCCCGAGTAGCTGGGACTACAGGCGCCCACAACCGCGCCCGGCTAATTTTTTTGTATTTTTAGTAGAGACGGGGTTTCACCGTGGTCTCGATCTCCTGACCTTGTGATCCGCCCGCCTCGGCCTCCCAAAGTGCTGGGATTACAGGCGTGAGCCACCGCGCCCGGCTCACAAGAGAAACTTTTATGTGACATCTGAGTTAAACTTTTCTAGCAATTGAAGTTCTCAAAAATATCTGGCCAAACTTAACTTACTTCTTCTTGATAATGGGGCCTGAAAAAGAAAATAACATATGCTATTTAAACTTCAAAATTAACATACTATTTTCTCTTGTTCTTTAGATGTTAACCACTTTGTTAATTAAAACTCCCAAAACCTGAATTGTTGGGTGACTCGGTTTTCCATAGAAAAGTTTCCAAGATTGAATTTTCTGAAAATGGCATCTAAGATTACCTGGATCTAGTTCATGTTGTTCATTTTACAGGTAGCCAGGGGAGAGATTACGTGAAAGTTATTGCCCCTCAGTTACACAATAATTCAGCAAGACTGGAAATCTGTTATTTAGGAAATAATTTTAGCTTGCCGCTGAGGTTACAGAGCAATAAATGGCTCCTTTCTGGATCCTTAAAGTTTACCCAGCACATTTATGTTGCCATTTTTTTTTTTTTTTTTGCCTGGTGCACTTATGTATGAGTTAAATCAACATGACTGTATCACATTTACATTAAACCTCTTTCCTTATTTCTCCATCTTTTAAAAGTATTCTTTCTTTCTTCTATGATCTCTGTTTTCATTTTCATTTATTTTCTCCGCTGTCTTCATTTAGCTGTCACCTCTGCTGAAAACAGTTCAAATGTTTCTGTGTAGGTTTTTTCACTAAGAAGAAAAAATAATAATTTGGAATTAAATATTTGTTTTGATTTGAAATTAAAAACAAGCTTTTTAAAAAAGTTACTACTTTGTAAGTGATAAAGTACTATGAGAATGTCACATATTAGTATTAAATAGGGCTTAAATGATATAATCCAATTCAAGTTTGTATATGAAAATATCTTCGTGTTACCATTTAGAGTCTTGAAAAATGTGTAGGTTTTAAGTAGTATACTCTCAAGGAAAAATTTGACAAGCAAATCCTAATATCTTTAGCTTGATTTTTTGATTTAAATATTACTATGGATTTAAAATCTCTAAAGGATAACAAAGAGTACAAGGAGAATACTTAATAGTTATATTAGATATAACATACTTAATCATTCTAACACATATAATTGTATGTTAGATAAGAAATATATACTTTAATTCCATATTATGAATAGGTAAGCAAAAATGTTCTTAAAGGAAAATAATTTTTAAGTGTAGAAAGGTTGTTTTGATCTTTTAATCCAAATTCCTTGATAATTTAGACTTTTACTATTGCCCAACTATTTTTATTTAATAATGTGATGACCTATAAAGCCACTAGTTTTATGGAAAAAATGTGTTTTTAAATATAAAGAGAACTTTATAGGAATTTTTTCTTTTAAATATGTTACTTTCTTTTAAAATAGGACATTTTAAAAAAGTAATTCAAATATGTAATCCCAAATTATGTTTTAAGGTATTTTTCAAGTTTCCATTCTGGGAATTTTGGGTACAGTTATAATGATAAAAAGCACATTCTCTTCACATTTTCTTTTAGACACTGGAATTGCTGATTTATTCAATTTCCAGGAAAATCATAAAATACTAAAGTGAAAAGATAGTCCACAATGGTTTACATGTCAAATTTGACATAAGCCACAAAAGTCTTTCTCTTACAAAGGTCCCCATACCTGAGCATTTCAAATACAACTTATTTATAATTGGAGAAACAGATTACAGTAAATACAAATAAGTAGAAACAACAAAAATAGAACTTCAGCAAATAAAAAGATATCCTCTGAAGACAATACCTGTGGGCAAACATTGTCTGCTTCTGTTACATGAAGCAGCCCTATAACCAGGCTGGGGAAAAACCTGGTGATTTTCCAGGGCAGAGGCATGGTGCAGAAGGAAGAGCAGGAATCTAGCCTGGATAGGGGCCCACCATGCCCACCGTTTTCCCCATGGGTCTGGCCAAATCAATGAAATGGACCAAATCTTAGTTTCCTCCTTTGAACAATGCATTGAATATCTAACAGGTCCTAAAGGTCCGTGTTTATTAAATAAGAAATTACTTCAGAAATTGTTTGCCTAACTATAACGGGCAAAATGTAAGCAAAGTGTTACTAGAAAATCTTAACTGTAACAAAGGAGCTAAAGAGAAAAGTGAAGGAAAGAATAGCAAATAAAAAATAAAATTAGAGAAGGTAAACCATTTTTAAATTAAAGTGATTTTTGACATAATTTCAGTTCATAAACACATGTGGGTTTAGTTTTCTTTTAGACAAAGCATAGTGTAGAGTTCATTATAGATTTAGATTTATCATTCAATTCAATAAATTTTCTTGAATAAGATTACTTCTTGTTTATTCTTGCATAAAGGAAGAACTACTTGGGAATATTTTCATACTTTTCTACCAAAAGCTACTCAACAGGCTGAGGTGGGAGGACCACTTGAGCCTGGGAGGTTGAGGCTGCAGTGAGCCCACCAGTGTGCTCCAGCCTGGGCAACAAAGGGATACCCTGTCTAAAAAAAAAAAAAAAAAAAAGTGATTAAGATACTGTGTTTTAAATTGTAACTTTTTTTTTCATTTCACTTGAGAATTTCTAAACAAAATGTCCTTCATTTGCTGTGCTGAGACAATCTAACCATGTCCGGCATTGATTTTGGTTATTGTGGCTCTCCTTGCTTAGATATATAGAAGCCCAATAAAATTTGGTGGCATGTTTCTGTTGCCCCATCTCCAAAATGGCAATGCCCTCCTTCATCCTGAATTATTGTGCTGCCGTCCAAGACCCAATGTAAGTTAGGTTCTACCTCAACATGGCCAGTCAAGCAAATAAATAGGCATAAAATATAAGAAACATGTTTAAATTTTCATTCCTAAGGCAGAATAGAGCTGTCACATGGCAAAGTTCCAGATGAGTCTGCCTGGAATTGAGTAATGTGGTGGTGCTGACTAAATAGAAGGGTGTGTGTTTGGGGGCAGCCTGTACATTGGGAAGGGACTGGCTCTTTCTCCTCTCTTTACTACATGGCCCATTCTTACCACACTACTCTGTGCCATGTGGACCACATTTGTTGACATGGCTGGCCAGATGCCTGCTGTTGAAAGCATGTCCAGCCATGTGTCTCATCCTCACCCACCACTTTATTTTTGTTGCACTTTCAACCAGATTTTGTGGCTAATGATGATATAAACACTATGGTAGGGGAGATGCCAGTGGACTACTGTGCTTTTTCCTGTGAGCATTTAAAAAAATAATAAATTTTACAAACTTTTCCATTTATGCCAAAGCTGCATGATATTTAGAGTGTGCTTTGAAGAAAAAGGAGGTATAAAGAAGAGAGGTCAGGAAGGAGGACTTCTGGACACATAAAGCAAAGGCATGTCATTTGTTGCTATTGATTGATTCCCATGGCTCTCTGGCAGATTCTTCATTTTCCTTCCAACCATCCTTCTCTCAGTCCCACCACCCACAGTTACGCATTCATGCACTCACTGCGTATCCTGTTCTCCAACACTCACTTTCATATTAAGCTCCCTTGACACGCTAAAACTCTTGTAAAA
The DNA here is from genome assembly GCF_049350105.2 of Macaca mulatta. Taxonomy (NCBI): domain Eukaryota; kingdom Metazoa; phylum Chordata; class Mammalia; order Primates; family Cercopithecidae; genus Macaca; species Macaca mulatta. The sequence continues at coordinate 25,339,316 of NC_133416.1, forward strand.
ATCAACTGTTTTTCAAATAACCTAACTCTGTAATACTTGTTTTATCCAACACATATTTGCACAAAGAGGCTATCCCAGAATAGAAGCTCATTTAGTGAATGTGAAACTGATATTATTTTTAGTAATTTATTAGAAGGCTGAAGAAAGAATGGGTGCTCAATAAAGTCTTGTTGAATTGGATTGAATTGAATTGATACCAGCTTAGAGACTAAGGACAGACATGACAGGATGGACGGGCCAGTCTAGGAAGCTGAAGAAACTGGCAGGATATGAGCAAAGGCATGATCAGACCTCAAGAGAACAGAGGGAGGACGTGAGACTTTGCTGCTGTATCAGCTCTCTCCTGTGTTACAAAACACACCAAATATAGTCACATAAACAACAACTATTATATTTGCTCACAATTCTATACGTTAATCACATTGGCTGAGTACAGCTGGGCAGTTCTTTTGCAACTCTGGCTGGGGTCACTCATGTGACTACAGTCATCTGATGGCTCAACTGGAGCTGGATGGTCTAAATGGCCTCACTACATGCCTAGCAATTGTTGCTGCCTGTTTTCTCATCCGAGCGTGTTTCGCAGGCTAACTCAGGCATTTTCACGTGATGCCTGCATTACCAGGGAACAAGCCCTAGTGCACAGGCACTTTTCAAGTCTTTGGTTATGTCATTTGGCTAATGTTCCATTGGCCAAAGCAAGACCCATGGCCAAGCTCAGAATCAGTGTGGGAGGGAATGATACAAGGGTCTAGATGAAAGAGGTATCATTCATTAAGGATCATTACTATGCCAATCTTCCACAGCTGTTATATTGTGTGACAAAAGTTTTGTTGATTGTTGCTTCTACTTCCCAGAGACTTCCTAGGACTTGGAATTAATATAGCTAAAATTTGAGTGCAACAAATTATGTCTTATGTAGTAGCACCTCTCACTACCTTCTCAGTAATGTTTCTGAAAGTTCATTTTCACCAGCCATAAATTTGCATATAAACCTGGAATTAGTAGTAGCTCTCCTCTATGATATATATTTTATTAAATTGCATTAGAATGCATTACATTTTAGTGCATTCTAGACAGGAAAAATACAGTGGTGGCACTGTTTGAAAGATTTAAATTGGCTGCCAACATTTGTTGGTGTACATTTTTCCAAGCATATACTGGAATGATAAGCACAAACAAAAGCTTGGGCTCCTGGCCTTTTAGATGTTCAAGTTGGCCTTTTAATTGTTGATTACATAATTATGGTACTTTATCACCTAATCTGTCCAAATATCTAGTATACTTTTTGGCATTCTTTATATTTTTACTTAGCAACCACTCAAGCATGTGTTGAAATCCAAGAGAGAACTATTGAACAATGGGTCCATAAACCCTGCAACTGAAGGGAGTAAATAGTTTTACAGAAGCAAGTTCAATTGCTTTTCATTACATGTCTCTGGGTGGTCAAATGCTAGGGCAGAAAATTAAACTTGCTTAAGCTGGCCACATTTACACTTCTCTGATTGAAACACAATCTTTCAATTTGTGTTAAATTACTATTGTAAAATAGTTTTATTATTTGCCAAGTGTTTCAGTGACATGAAAGGACAGATCGGCAGAGATCATTTATAGTTTAGTTCCCTAGCCACTCCCAACAGGTTACCTGGAAGCTTCTTGATTATACCATGGGCTGGATGGACTGGGAATGTGTATATATATATATCCTCTATCATCTTCCAAAACTTATATTAAAAAAAATAACAGGACTATGACTGCTGGCCATGGTTGTGTTGCTTTTTCCTCCTTTATTTTTTCCTTGGCAAATATTATTCACTGACAGATCAAACTTAGGGGCTATGAATAGTTAGCTCCATATGCATGCAGAGTTCTTCCTAAACCAACTTATTTGTGGTGCCAGATGTTATTATGCTTCTTGGAATGTAAGCTTAAAAAGTGATCTTGGTGTAAGTTAATAGACAATTCAGTGAGCAGGTGTTTCATTGATACGAGGGAGTAAGTAGATTTAACATATGGGAAGAATACGAATAACTGTGGCCAGAGAGCAGACTGTGATAGATTGTGAAAAGAACTCCAGTTCTTCCCCCTTCCCTGTTTCCACATATTTTACAGTGTGACTTTGCAGCTGCTGCCATCAAGAGGCAGAGCCTCTTCCTCACCCTTTAAATCTGGACTGACCTTGTGACTTGCTTTAGTAATAGAATGCAGTGGATGTATCCTTATGCCAGTATCAAGCCCAAGTTTCAAGAGGCCTTGCACACATCTTTCTGTATGGTACCCCTTCTCTGTGGGATAGCCTGCTGAGTGAGGAAAGGCCACCTGAGACAGAATTGAGCCATTGCAGCCAATTCGCTGAGCTAGCCTAGACCAATCAGTCCTTAGCTCACTTGTGTCAGGAGGCAGAGAAATTCTAGGCACACAGGGGTGGGTCCCTGGCAAAGCCCCGCCCTCAAGCCAAAAAGCCTGAGACCACAGCCCAAAGTAAGAACTTACATCCCTGTTTACCGGCTCAAATGTTGCCTTTTTCTAAACCACCCATGGCCCACTCTGCCCCCATCCTGTGCCTATAAAGACCCCAGACTAAGCCAGCAGAGAGAAGCAGCTGGACGTTGAAGAGAAGTGACTTGACTTTGGAGGGACAGCTTGGTGGCATAACTTTGGAGAAGAATAATCTGGCTGGAGATGACCAGACTTCAGGGGAAGATTACCTTCCCGCTCCATCCCTTTTTCAGCTCCCTTTCCCCCTGAGAGCCACTTTCATCGGCAAGAAAATCTCCCACATTTACCATCCTTCAATTTTTCGTGTGACCTCAGTTTTCCTAGACGCCAGACAAGAGCTCGGGAGCTACAAATGAGGACACAAAAGGGCCCACTGAGCTGTTAACACTTAAAATACGTTACACTAAAAAGGCACTGTAACACACCCTCTGGGGTTTCAGGGGTTGTGGACACCCCCCAGATGCTGCCACTGGGCCCACACAGAGTTTGCTCCTGCCTGTGCCCAAAAGCACTGGCCCCAGCTGCTGCACCCGCTCACCTGCACGCTCCCTCCCACGAGGGGTGGAGCCTAGCGGGTTTGAGTGAGCGGAGTGTTCGCTCCTGCCAGCCCGGAAACAGCCAGCTGGTTCCGGTATTCACGCACTCGAGTTCCAGCCTCATTTGCTCACACTCTCCCTCCCTGCAGGAGTTGAAAACGGCGGCTGGGTAAATGAGGCACCCCTGTCAGGAGTCACTCAAAGAGTTCAGAGAAATATCCTGCCTCAAATTCAGACTTATAAGCAAAGACAAAAATAAGATAAATGATCCAGGCAACTGGTCAACACATAGACTTATGAGAAGTAATGAATGCTCGTTGTTTTAAGACACTTGGATTTATTGTATTGTAAAGCGAGAGCTGACGGATGCACCCTCTTCTCTCTCTAGCTGGTATGGAAAGCACTTTCTTTAGGACCTTTTATAAAAGATCAGCTGAAGAGTGTAGGCAGCATAGCTTACCCTAAACTGACTGATGATTCTCTTTCTTTGATTATACATTTAAGTGTTGGTTTGCTCATATAAAATTTCTTTCTGAAGGCAGGGCACTAAATATGTTTCTTTAAATCCTATACAAATCCCAGCAAAATGTCTCTAATGTACTGGGGTTTGAAAATTTTTTAGCACATTTTTACTTATATCCTTGTAAACATCTGTACATTTAGGAACATTATTGTTTAGCTCAGAGTAATAGGAGTCTGTCTGTCATTTGGGTAAAGTCTGTCGATCTCAGCCAGATTTGGCAAACCATTTTGCACATTTTCTGTGCCAATTACCCTGGGACAATGTGAAATGGGTTTGATAAAACACTTAGTTTCTACTCTTCCTCCAGACTTGTCCCAGCTAAGATCTTCTGGATTATCCAGCCAAATCGATGTAAGGCAAAGCTTCATTCTGCTTAGAGGTGCCATCAGTAATTTGCTGGGAAAGTAAAGGGTTAATTCCTGGGTGGGTGCTGATTCTGACAGCTTTTATGTGTCATAGTCAATCACAGTGAAGTCATTGCATTCTGCATACTGCCAGCTTCCTCTGGTAACTGATGAGGCACTTTTGGTAATAGCATTCTCATTTCCAGACATTGCCTATTTTATCATTTGCAACTGTAGGATATTTTTGACATCCTTGTTTCTTTATGTAAGATCACAGTGACTTTATGTCAGTAAATTTGTCGGTGCACACTGGTCTGCTGTGACAGGAAAAGCACTAAATGGATGTAATTCAGTTTTAAATATAATTAATAAATTACTGGGAAATATTTCTATTGTGGATATCCTTACCTTTTGTCAAATACTGTAATCCATGTACTTAAAAAATAGCTAGTGTCAAGTGAATTTTTTATAAGAAGCAAGAATAGGCACCAGAAGTATGAAGTTGGTTTAGTGACAAGCACTTATTTTAAATAATGTCACTTTCTTTCTAAATTATGAATATCAGATATATAAACACACACATGAGATCTGTTTAATTACTTGTTATACTTCACATAGCAAAGCAGAAAGGTAAAGGGAACTTGCTGCTTGCCTAGTTTGAGTATCCTGAAGGTTACTTTTATTTCTATTTTTTTAGAAGAGAATCTGAAATCAGAGAAATTAAGTTATTTTCTCTAAGTAACTCAGGGAGGAAGAGGCAGATACAGGATTTGAATGATGTATGTATAGTGTCAAAGCTCTTTACCTTCTGCCTCTCTGCCTTCTGCCTAATTCCAGAAGTCTCTGAGATGATCCTTTCTGCATTTACTGTGATACTCATAGCCTGCCTGGCCTTCCCATTGCAATCCCTTGATCATACTTGCCAAGCTTGAGATTTTCAGATTTTTTGCTCCTGGAGTCTTCCAAGCTTAATTTTCCTTCCCCTGCACATTTATTTTCTGCCCTTCAAACCCTCCATGGTTTGGTCAATTCTGCTGTCAAACAAGTTTCAGTTCAGACAATGTGGAGTATAAGGGTGGATTTTTCTGGGTTATTACTGGCTTGAAAAGAACCACCTTAAATTTACCCTAGTCCTTTTTATAAGTGCCAAATCAAAAAATTCAGAAGTATGATTTCTTCCTGATGAATATGTATACATATATACACACACACGCTATATGTATATAATCAATTTGTGTAATGAAAGTTGCTCCTTTCTGGTACCTGACTGAATTAGGATAAACCCCCAGAGAAGCAAAATTAGAAGCAGTTTTTTCTTTTTAGAATTCCATCTCCAGGGCAGCTATGTACAGTTGTGCAAGTTGTGTATTACCTCTAGGGGGACATTATTCACATTTATAGTATGATAGGTTTTATGTATTGATTGGCAACAATTTTGAGGCAGATAGCAGTAAACAGTCTTGAGGAAGCTGCAGTTTTCTTTAAATCTCACAAAGGTATCATTTGGGCCAGCACTGCCTGCATGTTTTGAAGAATCATGGCAATCAAAGAATATCTTAAGACTCATTTTCCATGCCTCCTCTTAATACCTAGATAATTTTGGTAGGTATTAGTACTTTTTAAAATATGTATTATGTGGGAGGCTGAGGTGGGTGGATCATGAAATCAAGAGATCAAGACCATCCTAGCCAACATGGTGAAACCCCATCTCTACTAAAAGTACAAAAATTAGCTGAACGTGGTGGCGTGTGACTGTAGTCCCAGCTACTCGGGAGGCTGGGGCAGAAGAATTGCTTGAACCCGGGTGGCAGAGGTTGCAGTGAGCTGAGATTGGGCCACTGCACTCCAGCCTGGCGACAGGGCGAGACACTGTCTCAAAAAAAAAAAAAAAAAAAAAAAAAAGTGTATCATGCACTAAGTTCTTGAGAAGTAAAATATTTTTGAGTCAGGTGAACCAAGATATCCAGGTTGATATACCCATGTATTATGGGGGCCTGGTAAGAAGCATTGTGGGCATGTAAGCGCATCAGGGTCTACCTAGAAGACAGCCAGAAAGACCTATGTTTGGGCAACTTTTGGGGCATCTAGATTCTTGTATAGGAAAAGGAAAATATGGTAAATAAAAGAACTATATTTTGAATGTGAGTGCAAAGTTTTCCACCAAATACCTGTTATAGTAACTGTTCTGGCTCCGTGTGTGTGTGTGTGTGTGTGTGTGTGTGTGATTGCTACTGTTGTAAAATATTTAACTTTAGATAAGACCATCAGAAGATAAGAAGATCCCCATTCTAACTTTTTCCACTTTATTCACAGAACTGAAATAAAATTAGTGATGCAAACCAAAGCTTTATTTTAGGAATAGTTTCTTTACATTCCATGTTAAATAGATTAAACAAAATGATCAGAAAGCTTTAAACATTTTTTTTCTTCCTTTGAGGTCAATACTAGGTTTGCCCAGTGGTCAGCTTTGCAAGCTATTTCACTCCTATTTTAATGGGCACATAAAGATCATTACATTAAAATTAATTCTCATCAGGGTTTCCAAGTATTCTACCCCCAGTTGAGATTTTAGGAAAGCTGTGCCATTCAAAGGTTGAGAAGAAACCCAAAGAAATCATTATATCAGGTTAGAGTTAAGAGATTTCCACACAGGAAAAGTAATTGAAAAGTATATATTTTGCATAATGAAATAGATGACAAACTGGGCAAGCTGGTCTATTAATGAGCCTCCTGTAAAGCCAAGAAGCCACTGAAGCCGGGAGTGAATGCATGAAGAGGAATCTCTGATCTCAACTTTTAACAATCAATTTTAATCAAACCATTTGAGGCACTGAGTTCTTAGGGCCCTATGACGGTGAGGGCAATTTGAAAGAAGAATAAAAGAAGACGTTTTATATGAATTGCAAAGTAACATAATCAACTTGGCGTTGTGATCAGGGAAACTTAGTTTTACTTTGGATTCTACAGAATTCCACATTTATTAAGGCCGTGGTCACTTTGTCTATTATATCTTCCCTAAAAAATAGTTTTTAGGGCCGGGCGTGGTGGCTCACGCCTGTAATCCCAGCACTTTGGGAGGCCGAGACGGGCGGATCACGAGGTCAGGAGATCGAGACCATCCTGGCTAACACGGTGAAACCCTGTCTCTACTAAAAAATACAAAAAACTAGCTGGGCGAGGTGGCGGGCGCCTGTAGTCCCAGCTACTCGGGAGGCTGAGGCAGGAGAATGGCGTAAAACCCGGGAGGCGGAGCTTGCAGTGAGCTGAGATCCGGCCACTGCACTCCAGCCTGGGCGACAGAGCAAGACTCCGTCTCAAAAAAAAAAAAAAAAAAAATAGTTTTTAGTGGTGAGGTAATATGACCTTTGGCTTCTGAATGGGGTTTCAGTTAAAAACTTAAAGAGGGCAGTTCTTTCTGGAAAGATCCATCCAGTATTAACTGAAGTAAAAGCAAATAAATTATTAAGAAAATGCAATAGTCAACTGCATATGTAGACATTTAGGAAATATTATACTTGCCCTAGGTCATCAATAATATTTATTTGAAGATGTTCTCCTGCCAAACAAATATTTATGTAAATGGCTTCTTCAAATATTTAAGGATTAAAAATCTGTATTTCCTCTTCTTTAAAGGGTTAACAAAATATGTATATATTGTCAGTAGATGTGTGATGCACTTTTATTCTGATTTATACCAGTTTGGCTGTACAATTATCCGAAATTCCTGGAGAATTGCCAGCTCCCCACTTTAGCTTGTGTTACCCACATTGCCTTCTAGGAATGAACAGCTCACTAATGTAAAATGAAGTGCACCTTCAAAGAAAGAGTGTGTCCAAACCTAACAGGCTGAAAATTAGTCATGTAGAGCAGTGGAATTATAGAGTGTGGTAGGTAGGGGTGTGGGTCTCTCTTTTCCTTTCTGTGAAACTAAGAATTCCTCGTCCAACTGGTGGTTCTCAACCGTGGCAATGACCATTAGAATCACCTGGGAGAGGTTTAAAATGACAACTCCCCACCCCCAAAGATTTCTGCTTTAATTGGTCTGGGGTGGGGTCCGGTGCCTGTTTGTTTCAGACTCGCCCTAATCCTAATGAGCAGCCAGTTGCAAACCACTCATTTTAATCTAAATGATCTCATTTTCGTGAGTGAGTACAGAGACTGTGAAGGCGAGGCACAGAGCCATGACTGACAAAAGACAACATTCCTTAAAAGGACTGAAGGTTCCTGCAGCCATAAAATCTCATGTCCCTGAACTTACATTGTAAATATTAATGAGTGCTTCTAATTTCCTTTCATGTGAAAATGAGAAATAAGGCCTTAATTTGACAACTCTTATTTTCCAGCAACTTGCTTTTCAAAGGATTCAAAAATCCCATTTGATAGAATGATAGAATCTGTGAAAGCAAGGATTTTTGATTTACTACAACAGTGCCTGGTGTATAGTAGACACTCAATTAATATTTGTTAGATAAATAAATGAATGAATGCATTTATAGTTGACCCATTACATTATGGTTTTGAATGAGTAATCTGAAATTTAAGTAGTTTAGTGATGGATGAATAAAACTGCAAGAAAGATAGTGATAAATCCTATAATTGACCATTTAAATACAATTGATAAATTAAATCACCTGGTTTTCCTCTCTTTGTGATATCAAAGAATTTGGCTTTTTGAAACACTGACTCTGTTTTGGGACATGAATCTCCTTCTCTGTCTAATTTATCTTTGTTTTGCTATTTTCCTTTTCTTTCTGTCCTCCTCCTCTTTCCTTTTCTTCCTCTTTCTTTTTCTTCTATCCTTTTGTCCTCAATGTCTAAAGCCAACCTTGGTGATTTCCCTTTTCCCAAACCTGCTCTTCCTTTGCGGTTTCCCTGGGTAATGGCCACATTCAGGCTGGAATCCCTGTCACTCCACACCTCAGCTTCTCCAGCCCACAGCCAAACAAATTGCTAAGAGTTCTTAATTTCTACCTCCCAATGCATACCATATTTCCTAGCTTCACTGGCTTGTCTCTTTTTCTAGGTATTCACTCCTAACATTCCCTATTCTTCCAGGCTCTTTCCTCTCCGATCCAGCTCTGTGCTGAAGGGTTTTCTTTTGCAAAATGTAGATTTGTCTCTATGACTCCTCTCTAAAACTTTTGATTACATTTACTCCTTCGATTCTTGGCTCCTTAGCATGGGGCCCAGCACCCTTTCTTATTAACTTAATGACCTGCCTCATTGACCCTGGCATCTATCCATTCAGGTTTTGTTGTCACCATACCAAATTGCTGTCTGTGACTGATGCCCCAGATCTTTGCTCATTGTAGAAATCCCTTTCTTTGACTTTTAAAGTTCTACTCACTATTGAAGTCCACATTTTGCCTCTTCTGTGAAACCTTTCCTGAACTTTCTTTTATCATTCATCCCTCTACTGTCTGTGACTCAATAGCATTTAGCTTATTCTTCTATAATAAACCATGTTTATTCTGCCTTGTACAATGCATAGCAATTTATATGTCTGTCTCTATCGCTAGATTGTATAGTCCTTGAAGGCAGGAACAAACCATGTCATTTATTATCAAATCTGCATTCCCTAGAACATTTTAGTTGCTTAAGAAATCTTTTGTGTAGTTGATGAATGGTTATAATTCTGGAATCTTTAGTCATCCTAGTAAAATTACGTGGGAGAAGTTTTTTGATTAAGGTTCAAAAATGACCCTATGTAGGCAGTTATCCCAAACAGCAAATGACTGACTTGAAGTGAGTCATTATCGGGAAGATATGTACCTGTTGTAATATCCTGTATTTGATATTTTATGTCTTTGAAGTGGTGCATAACAAAAATGCTCTTCCAAACATTAATAGACAAAATGAAATCTTAGGCAAGAATCACCTTGCTGTTTGTTTATATGGAGAATTAACTCAATGGAGCAACAAGACAGACATGAAGCCTTGTGTTGAGAGCATCTCCAATGTATTCCTTTTTAAAATAGAATTTAAATCTATACCTATACCTGTAATTACTACTTATTGAATAATTCTTTAAAAACACTAGGAGGTATTAGATTTTCTACTTAAGCTTTGGGAGACTGTAACACAACCAAAGTCATGTAGCTACAGTCTTACGTTGAATAAACACCAAAGTCCATGCCAAGTTACACCAAATCCCTGTAGGATATGTTTGTTGCCTTTGCATTTAATGTAGGATTTATCATTGTTAGAGGACATGTGCTTTAAAGGTGTTTTTCTCCTTTTAGTTATGAGCTCATAAAAAGAATTAAAATCATATATTGATTTAAGGTAAAATGTGGGAATAAACATTGTTGTGCTGATTCACTCATATTCTTCTATTGACATTCTTATTTGGCCAGTAGGCCATACTTTGATCCTCTGGGGTAAGGGCACCTTCTGAGTCATGGGAGCTGAAGAAGCTGATTGACCTGCATTAAATTTTAAACTTATGACTTTGTTTTTCTCAGCCCTTTGTCTAAATGAATCCAGACAATGGATCTTTTATATTTACCATATACAGCTTCTTTAGAGAACAAAGAGATAGTGAGAGAGAGCATGCTCTAATATGCTTATTAAATCAGAACATTCCGCTCTTGCACTTTTTCTTTTTGATGCATGTCAAGCTCTCTATAGGATTAATTAGTTAAATATAGACAGAGTCTTTTCTGAATTTTATTTTGTTATTATATAAGTAAATTTAGTACCTGCTTTCATGAATCAGTATTTTGAAACATCTCCTGTTCGATTTGACATTTTCTGAGTCTAAGGCCATCAAATTACTATTAATTCTCGACAAAGGGCACCAATTTTTCATTGTGCAGATCATAAATAATCCTCATGAATAGATTCTTTTTAAATCCTAAATGGGGGCAAACATTTGCCCTGGCATTACACCACCTGAGTCAAATTTGATGTCAACTAGGTGCCACTTTTTGGGCATCATCTTAGCCAGCATATAATTATCAGACATGTAAATATGGCTTCACAGAACATGTAGAAATGTGAGTAAAGATGGAATAGAGGTAGGACCTTTGTTTGTCACAATATTCTAATTTGGTCTTTGTTGAATTATCATTGTAATTAATCTTTATTTTATGTCCAGAGGGTTCTTACATAGAATTCAAGAGCCTAGGCTAGGAACAGAGAGAGAATAGAGACCTCAGAATCCAATCTCTTATGAGTTCTCAAAAATAATTAAAAACGTATATCTACAGATAGTAAGATGTGGAAATAATTGTGCAACAGGAATTATTTCTTCAAGAGGGAGGAATGTGCCTTTTCTGCCAGTCAGAAAAAGTCCAACCCAGGAGAAGATGAGCAACTTTGGTTGGATTCGAAGACAGAAAGGCAGAGCTAGATTAAGGACTGGGTTGCCCAACCAGCTGATCAGAGCACCACTGTTTAAGAGACTTAAAAAAAATCAGTGCACTCAATCAGAAACACAGCCCCTTTCAATTTGTGTTTCCATATACACTTCCTTATTGAAAAAAAAAATAGATGGAATCACTACTGTTTCTGCTACGTACTCAAGTGATACCTTTTTTCTAGCCTTGCCCTAACTTTGTTGAATATCCTTGGTGAGGTCCATGTGCAAGTTGCATAGACTTCACCTCTAACTCTGAGACCATAGGCTGCACATTATCTGAAGTGAGTGGAAAACTCGAAATAGACTTAATATATAGCACAGTGCTTTTCCAGAGGAATGACCTATTTCTTATTTATATTCCAAGTGCTTGAATATGTCTTCCAAGTGTGTAAATACAGGGCTATGTAAGTTTGCTAACAAATGTATGCCTTGCCCAGTCCCATCAAATAAATGGAGAACAAATGTTTAAACAACACCATTTTGAGGAGGTAAAAGAGCATCTTGTGGGGAGTCAAAGGAGGTACCCATATTAGCATCCAGTCCTGTCTGTAGAGAGGTAAACATTTCTATCAATCAGTAGAAAGTGGTTGAATAAACAGTTTGTGCAGAGTTAATGGATCCCCTAATGTCACCAACTGAGGGAGCCTGTACTCCACAGATGGTCTATCCTGGACCATAGTGCTTTGCAAAGTGTTAACATGCTGCACTAAATCATATGGTCACCTCTGAGCTTGTTCAACAAGCACACTTAAAAAGGGTCACCAGATCTTTTCAGGGACCTGTAATTTGTTGGAGCCAGAAAGAGATGAATTTGAAAAGTACGGCTTCCCTGCTGTAGAGATCAAATCCATTGTCCGAGCTATGTTTTGTTAACTTTGTACATAGGATCTTCTTTAGCAACTAGGGAGACACAGCTGCTCTTTATATCTAGAAGTGAAAGAAAGGAGTCTGAATGGAATATGTTGGCTCTGCTGAAAATGAAACATTTGCTTTACTGAAGGACTTGGGGCTCAACCCGGCATGTGAAACTTCCGCCAGAGCTCAAAGTGGAGGGAGAAAAAGGGAGAAAGCGATATAATTTGTTTGAAGTTGTCAAGCACACACACACAAAAAAACTGGCCAACAGATGCGAGAAACAAGAAAAAAAAAGATAATTTATCTTTCTAGATTATTAGTTGGCTGAAAACAAAAGACTATGAAAATGGGAATCGTTAATGCTTTCTGAATCACCCCAGTTTTATAACTGGATACTCTAGTTGCTTCTATGTTAGCCATCAAGGAAAGATTAGAAAAATGCGGATGTTTGATCTGCATGTGCTTCTTTTTTTGTGTGCATAGGGAATCTACTGTTCTAATAGATTTAGAATCTATATTTGATATTTCCAAATCCTTTGGGAAACACATAAACAAAAGGGCAGGAATCACAAAGCACCGCCTAAGGAAAAGATTCTCTTTGTGTTCCACGTAGTCCCTCTTAATTCTATCTGCCCACCAGCCTGCGAATTCTCTGAGCGCAGAGGCTTTTCTCCAAGAGCAACTGAAAATAAGAGGGACCAAAAAACAAAGGGGCAATTTCATAAAAAGTAACCAGCCAATCTAATCATTTTGACTGATTAATTGATTTTATTTTTTTCTTCTTGGCTTCCCCTCTTTGCACTTTATTCTTATTTTGATGAAATGATTCACTCACTGCTGAACAAATATTAAATGCTGGCTATTTTACTATTGAAGTCTAGTTTGGGACATATTTTTATATCTAATTGCTGATATGTTAGGATCAAAGGTAAATCATCAAAAATACTCCATAAAAATAAATATGAGACTGTGGAGCTGAGAAGTTATTTCACAGACATTATTTTAAATCTTGTCCCCATACCTGGGATGATTTTAGTTAGTGCATCATATCAACATGAATAAATGGAAAAAACTTCATGGAAAGCCTAGTTTTATTTCCTTCTTTGCTTATTGGTTAGCTGAAATCGGTATTTAGAAATATGTTTCTATTTTACAAAATCCTTGTATATTCTCCTTGAACCGTTGCCTCTCTGTTACCATATTCCCTGTCATCATCCCCCTCCTTTCTGATGTCTTGTCTCTCTTCACTTCCTCCCCTGCCACTGCCTTTTTTTTTTTCTTACGAATTTCTTTTATTTCAGGAGCAAATGTTTCTTTTTTAGATGGTTAGTTACTTAAAATGAAGTCAGGACTATGTAATAATATGCAGAAAACAAATGGAATAATTTTGGGGGTGTTTCCAGATTTCTCCCCAATTAAATACAAAACCATTAGCACCAATCATTGCAAATATGAAATCTAATCACTTAGCATATTAGAAGAGCAAAAATAAGCTTCCCCATATTTCACAAATTGACTCACACTCTACATATTTTATCCTCAATAATGTATGCATTTTTCAGCTGGCTAAAACTGCAATCTTTCTGCATTTTGGACATTTGTCACTCTATTCAGCCAGGCAGGAGAAGCCCCTGTGTAGCAAGCTCCTTGCACTGCAGGCATAGCATCTGTGAAGGAGCTACTGACATCTGATGATTCAAATTGCAGAAATGATCCAGGACAAATTATGAACGTCTGGGTAGTGCCCAGAGATTTTGAGCTGAAATGACTTTGCCCTTGGAGCCTTGCAGATTTGGTGAACTCTTGGGGCCACAAGCTTTCTTGTACACAGCCTCCATAGGACATTGCCCACAGGTCCTCTTGTGTCAGTTATCATCCTGGGAGTGCCAATTGAGCTTTCATTGGCCTGAAATGAAAAGGAAGTGGTTCAAGTTTTAGTTTACAAACCCTCAAGGCAATTGTAGCTTTCTTTGAAATGTAAAACAGTTCTCTATCAAGCACTGCTTAAGGCATCATCCAACTATCAAAGTCAAAGATGATTTGATAGAACCTTACAAATCCTCATAATCTATGGTAAGTAGTAGTAGCTAAGGCTTTGGCTCTGCCTTTGCACGTAGGGCAGAAGCAGGAGGATAATTTATCCAACTTTAGGGTAATGAAGTGTTAACAAAAACCACATGAAGCTATTATTACAACCACAGGCCACAGACTGCTAAGAGGGTAAACTCTCTGGAGACATACCTATTTTCAAGGAATCTTTTGCATCTCAGCTTACCTGAAGGCATTTGCTAAACACAAGGTGATGTAGCTGAAATACCATGATTCATTAGCCCTAATGAACAATGCTGAGCATATTGTCTCTCAAATATAACCCGCTGACATTGATATATATGTACTTTAACTCATTCGTCCCAACTTTATTAGGTACATATGTCTACAGCAGACACAAATGAAACATTCTACAACTAGGCTCCAAGCCAAAAACTAATTTATTCTTTAATGTGCTAGTGATTACTTGGTGGTTCCTTGAGCAGAGATGACAGGTCTGAGCTAATGGAGTTGTACTGTAAGTTAATATAAATCATGACAGAGCAATTAATTACAGAAACCACTGCAAATCCCTTTGTTAGTTTTCCCCATCACCAGAAGGATTTAATAATATTCATTTTGCTAAGTTCCAGTGACATTTACAAGTCTTAAACCATTTTTAATCAAATCAATATCACTGGCTGCTAAATTTAGTTGTGCTTTGCTTGCAAGTCCTGGAATACATCGATACTAATGTTTCCTACCTTCTGTTCAAATGAATCACATTGAATACCCATACTTCCTCTTCATTTGTTTACATTGAGTAATTAGGACCTGAAAAAAAGTTAAGACCTGGAGAACCCTGACTATCAGCAGGAATGAATTAGCAGGTAGAAGAGGAGATCCATAATTCAGTGATTACGCCTGCATCATTGTATCTAATGTCCTTCATCAGTTTCCCCTAATTGGCCTAAAGAAAAATACTTCACGATCATGGAAATAGATTCACATTTCTGTAGACTTTTTCAAGTGTGGTAGGTTAAAAAAGGAAAGATGAAATTTAGGCACTGGAGCAATATGCTTTCATAACAAAAGAGCACTACACCGGTTCAAAAGCACCTCAGCTTCATCTCTGTACATTCTTTATTCTTGAGACATCTATAGTTGACATCTCTTTTTAAATTGAATAAGTGAAAATTAGTTGGTTAGTATGGCTATAGAAATGCTAAATTATCTCTATAAGAATAATAAAATCTTCATCAGGAATTGATTGTGTTATAGATTTTTAGAACAAAATAACCTGCTGTTCCTGGATGGCCCGTGTTGCTAGATCAATATCAAGCTCTGTTTTTTTGTATGTTTCCTTTTTCTCCCCAGTAAAAGCTCTATCTCTGGAAAGAGTGCAGCTCCCGTAGCAATGTGCCTTGCACACGTTCAGTAGATTTTCTGTGTCTGTCCTGCCTTTTTTGCATAATTGCAGATTTTTATTGACTTTTTATTGACTTGCTTTCGACTTGATCTGTGGGTGTCCCTGACTCTGAGCCTTAAAATGTTAGAGCAGCATTCTTTCCAGAAAGGTCACTGTTCACATGCTTTTATATTTGTCATGCTCCTTAGGAACTCCGCACTTTGTGCTTTCTGCTGTAATCATTTCTGTTCATCTTTTCTTCCTTACCAGACTGTAAATACCATTAGGATAGGGATCTTGCTTTATCCATTTTTATTCTCTATACTATCGATACCTAGCAAAGATGTTTCTACATGATATTGTTCAATAAATGTTCAGTAACTGAATGAACATATGCTACCCAGATGGGAATGTGAGGAGGGTGTAAAACTCAAATTAGTTAATCAAATAGCTTGTAAAATAAGGGGTTGGGTGCAGCGAAACGTCGTTAACCTAGGAGAGAGATGTTTGAGGCCTAGAGTTTAGAGTGAAGAATTGACTGATGAAGGCTAGCAAAAACACCAGAGCTCGGGGTAGCTCTGATGGCTTGGAAGCTAATGATATCTTTGTACTTTTGTAGGAGTCCAGCTCTAGCCTCTACTTCCATCCTTGGAAGGTATGATGTATCACAGAGGCCTGAATAAGAGTCAGGTTTTGAACTCCGTGCCACTTTCCAGCTTTGTGATCTTAGACAAACCCAAGTATGGCTTTTGACCTTGGTGTAGGCACTTATGTTTTTTTCAGCCTCAGTTTCCTCCACGTTACAGTATGAATAAGCAACGCCTATGTGATAGCAGTGTGAGGATTAAGAGATGGTATGTATGAAATTGGCTGGTGTGGAGTAGTGTCTGAGCCCTACTCCCAGAGGGCCTGTGGATGGCAGCCATAGTAAGAAGGGAATAATTTATACCTTTTCAAACTGGGGGACACATATGCTGGAAGAGATGGATGAGTAACAGCTTTCTCTTTGTGTTATTTACCATCATGGGAGTCTGGTCAGTGTAAGACTTGCTCTGGCTATAGGTCTTGGTTTCCAACAAGGGGGCCAATTCTCTCTTTCTTTTTCTAGCAGAAAATTAATATAAATCGTGTTGCTTTTCACAAGTATCAAGATCATCAGTTCTTACTGTTACCCACAAAATGAGTGAGTTCACTTGCTTCGGAGGTGTTAGTCCAATAACCACAACCAAGAAGGATTTAACAAGGGGATTTGATTACTTGCAACAAGGAAGGAGTAAAGAGGACACCGGGGATGGTTCCCAAAGCAGTGCCTCCCTGAACAAGGGTGGAACCAGGGCTTTTATTAGTCATTGTACACAGAGGTGGAATAAAGACAGTGCAGATGCAGTTGCTGACCACACTTCTACATACATTGCATGTATAGGAAATAAAGAATGAGCTCCTCCCAGAGCAGGGATTTTAGTATGGTGAGAAAGGAAGTTTGCCAAAGTTCATCTCCAACTCAGATCTCTCTGAATCTGACCCATTTTTGTTTTTCAAGGGCTGAGATTCTTCCTGGAAAGTTTGGAAACAAGAACTCAAAGTACAACAGTAATAAGCAGATAATTTTTCACAGTGTATACCCCAAACCCTGGGTTACATAATCATCATCCTATTCAGGAAAGCAGAATGGGAAATTATGTTTCACATAACCAAACCACTGAGCCCCTCATCTATTCTGTCAAGAGGAGGTTTTTATTTATTTATTTATTTATTTTTGCAATGGCACGATCTTGGCTTGCTGCAACCTCCACATCCCGGGTTCGAGTGATTCTCCTGCTTCAACCTGTCTAGTAGCTGGGATTACAGGCTTGCACCACCATGCCTGGTTAATTTTGTGTTTTTAGTGGAGACAGGGTTTCACCATGTTGGTCGGACTGGTCTCAAACTCCTGACCTCAGATGATCCACCCACCTAGGTCCCCCAAAGTGTTGGGATTACAGGTGTGAGCCACTACAACTGGCCTGGAGGAGTTTTAAAAAGACCTTTTTCCTTGTTTCCTTGAGACTGTTCTGATACAATGGCTGAGGGGTTTAGGTGTTCCTGCAGTTTCCAAAGGCAGAGGAATTATTTTTCAAAAGCACAGTGTATCTATAGTGGGCCTACGTGGCATTTACTATTCCTATGTATAAGGAGCCAGAACCATCCTTGTACATTTTTTGTGAACAAATGGTTTCTACTAATATTACTACTATTGTTATTTCTATCACTATTATTACTATTACTATTAATTACTACTTCTATTGCAGCTGCTACCTAACATTTATGGAGTGTTTACCAGAGCTGTTCTAAAATGTTTTTGTATACTAACCCACTTAGTCCTCACAAGTATCCTCTGAGGCAGGGACTATAATTGGGGAAACTGAGGCACAGTTAGTAAGTGGCAGGTCTGTGATTCAAATACAAGCAGTTTGACTCCCAAGTCTCTGCTCTTAGTCAAAAAAGTCTAAGACTTTGAGTTTAGAGATCCAGATTCCAACCTGAATCCTTTACCTAAATAGCTATGCAACCCTATAAATCTTCCCATTTCTCTGAGCCTTTTATATTTCAACTGAAAAGTGAGAGTAAGGACTATTTTTTTTTGTTGTTTTATTTATTTATTTATTTTTTAAAGATGGAATTGGTCAAAATAGATTATTTTCTTTTTTTTTTAATTTATTTATTATTATTATACTTTAAGTTGTAGGGTACATGTGCATAACGTGCAGGTTTGTTACATATGTATACTTGTGCCATGTTGGTGTGCTGCACCCATCAACTCATCATTTACATCAGGTATAACTCCCAATGCAATCCCTCCCCCCTCCCCCCTCCCCATGATAGGCCCCTGTGTGTGATGTTCCCCTTCCTGAGTTTTTTTTTTTTTTTTTTTTGAGACTGAGTCTGGCTCTGTCGCCCAGGCTGGAGTGCAGTGGCCGGATCTCAAGCTCACTGCAAGCTCCGCCTCCCGGGTTTACGCCATTCTCCTGCCTCAGCCTCCCGAGTAGCTGGGACCACAGGCGCCCGCCACTTCGCCTGGCTAGTTTTTTGTATTTTTTAGTAGAGATGGGGTTTCACCGTGTTAGCCAGGATGGTCTTGATCTCCTGACCTCGTGATCCGCCCGTCTCGGCCTCCCAAAGTGCTGGGATTACAGGCTTGAGCCACCGCGCCCGGCCGAGAGTAAGAACTATTAACTTAAACACCTTTGGTCCCCACATGATGTGGTAAAGAAAAGAAAGGAGTGAGAAGGTTACTCCAGTTGTTATTGCATCTCTCAGATAATGTTGGGTGGAATTGAAGTTATAACCCACAGCTGTATTTTGAAATCTCTCCTTCAGTTTCTCATCCACATCTCTCCCCTGCTGCTGGTGTTTCAGAGCAATGCATGCTCTCATCCCCACTCAAATCTGCCTCCAGCTGGTCCCTGGGCTGTGGTAGGAGGCACTCATCTTTTGTTCCTCTCTACTTCACCCTTTCCTGGACCACTCTCTGCCCCTAGTCACTCTCTACACATTCTCTCAATTATTTTTCACAAAAAAGCTAGGAATCTTCTTTTTTTTTTTTTTTTTTTTTTGAGATGAAGTTTCACTCCTGTTGCCCAGCCTGGAGTGCAGTGGCGCAATCTCAGCTCACTGCAACCTCTGCCTCCCAGGTTCAAGCAATTCTCCTGCCTCAGCCTCCTGAGTAGCTGGGACTACAGGTGCCTGCCACCACGCCCAGCGAATTTTTTGTATTTTTAGTAGAGACGGGGTTTCGCCATGTTGGGCAGGCTGGTCTCCAACCCCTGACCTCAAGTGATCCACCTACCTCGGCCTCCCAAAGTGCTGGGATTACAGGTGTGAGCCACCATGCCCGACCGCTAGGATACTTCTTATGGATGGGAGAGGGGAAGAAGCAAAGGGCACAGGACTAATCTTCCTGAGCAGTTGGTCATTGGAGATGAGCAGTCATGTAGAAGGTGAATGAAGGAATTAAGGAATAGCATTCAGTCTTAAAAGTACGGGTCAGACTTATTTATTTTTGCATGAGAGATTTATTGAGATATCGTTCACATATCACAAAAAAATTCACCCTTTAAAGTGCACAACTCAGTGCTTTTTTTAAAAAAAAAAATCTTCATTGAGCTGTGCAGTGATTGCCAATATCTAATTTTAGAACATCTCATTGATACAGACAGGAGGCAGAAGGGCAGGATCCCTGGTGAGGGCTCCACCTTCAAGCCTGGACCCACGGCCCTAAATGAGAACAGGAATTCCTTTTTTTGTGCCCAAATGTTTCCTTTTCCAAGACCACTCTGGCCCACCCCATCCCCTATCCTGTGCCCACAAGAACCCCAAACCCCAGGTTCCATGAGCAGAAGAGCGGCAGAGCAGCAGAGTGGCAGAGCAGAAAAGGAGAGAAAAGAAGAAGTGTTTGAACATTGAAAAGGCAGCTGGATGGTTGGAGAGTTCAGCCAGGGACAGCCAAACTGCTGGGGAAGATTATCGTCCAACTCCATCCCCTTTCCTGCTCCCCATCCCGCTGAGAGCCACCTCCATCACTCAATAAAACCTCCACATTCACCATCCTTCAAGTCCGTGTGACCTGATTCTTCCTGGGTGCCATACAAGAAGCTGGGTACCAAGAGGCAGGGTGTATGTCTCCCTGCCTCTTCACTGAGCTGGCCAACACTGAGCCATCTGCAGATGTCAAATGCTAAAACAATATTGTTTGTAACCCATGCCCTCTGGGGTTTCAGAGGTTGCAGGCAACCGCTAGACTCTGCTGAGGGCTGGTATGGGGTTTATTCCTGCCGGTGCCTAAAGGTACTCACCCAGGCTCCTGCACCTGCTCATCTGCATGCTCCCCCTCCTGCAAGGGGCTTGAGCTCAGTGGCCAAGCAAAATGAGCCACCACCCATCACAAGTCTCATGGAGGGGTCAGGGATCTCTCTCGTCTCATCATTACTTCAAAAAGAAATCCCATGCCCATGGGCAATCCCCTCTGCGTCTCCCTTGCTGCAATTCCTGGAAACTGGTAAGCTACTTTTCGTTTCTGTGGATTTGCCCATTTTTGACACTTCATACAAAGAGAATCATATAATATGTGACCTTTGTGTCAGGCTTCTTCCACTGAGCATAATGATGTTTTTATATTTCATCCAGGTTGTAGCAGGTATCAGTACTTCATTCCATTTTAATGGCCAAATAATTTTCTACTGTGTGGATGTATTTCATTTCATCTATCCATTCTTCAGTTTATGGGCATTTGGGTTGTTTCCGCTTCTGTGCTATTGTGAATAATGCTGCTACAAACATTCATGGACATGTTTTTGTGTAGACCTAGGTTCTTTTCTAATTTTCTGGAGCATATACACCTGGGAATAGAATTTCTGGACCATATGGCAATTCTATGTTAAACATTTTGAAGAAATGCTAAACTGCTTTTCAAAGTGGCTGCACCATTTAACAATCCTACCTTATATGTAATTAAAAGCACACAAAGAAACAAAAAACCTTACTTAACAAAATTACTGTAGACTACCTAATTTTGGCACACTGTAACTATGGAGGCTACAGGTTCTTTTAGGGTCAGGCTTTATTGTACACCCTCAATAGGTTTGCTTTTTTCCTCGCTCTTTGAGGAACTAGATAATTAGGGTGACAACAATGTGATGAGCAGTTAGAACCAGACTGGACTGTCATCTTCTTGAGGGTAGGAATGCGTTCTTCCTCGTTGCTGTAACTACAGGGCAGAGTACAGTGTTGGCAGACAACAGGCACTCTATAAACATCTGAGAGAATAAATGAAGGAAGACATAAACTCAGAGACGGGCCTGCTAAATTTGAATTTTCATCCAAACAACTGACCTTTCCATTTCATGAAGTGAGCTATTTAGCAACATTCTCTAGCATATGGATTATCTCTGTCTGTGGCATCCATTCTTCTTCCATCTGTTGAGGAATTTCATCTCCTTTCAAAGTCACATGAGGAGGCCTTGGTATATACTCTGCACATGGCACACATGGTATTTTATTTTAAAAGGATGTAACAGTATCACCTAGATTTGGCAAACATCATAAAAAACTCAATTTGGTGATCAGTTCCCGGATTTTTCCCCCTTTGATAGAATACATTTAATAGATAACATTAATTCAGGTCCCTAACACATATAAAACCTAGCAGTATTCAGTATCTGGTGTGTTTGCTTTTATTCTTAAAGAATCTGAAGGGATTTGACATTTTGTTTCATTCATTCACAGTCTCTTTTTTCATACTAATGAACACGCTCTACAACAATGGACCTCAGATCTCCGCCATCTGCAGGGGACCGCATGCAGGTCATAGGCTAAGAACAACACCACATCAGTATTGAATAAAAAAGTGAAACATCAAAGGCAGAGCTGGCTATGAGGTCTATGCTTTCAAGACCTCGTAGCTAGTTCCTCCTGTTTATTATTTTTTGTTTGATTGGATGATAATGTAGTATGTCATTCCATGGTCCACGACCTGTGGTCAATTCCCTACTGAGGAACCAGATTGGGCAATATTTTTGTAAGCACATTTGTCCTAGTAGGGAAATAATAAAAACAAGAAGGGTGAGCACAAAAGATGTCTGAGGAGAGGGAACAAAGTCCTTTATTATCGAGGAAGATGATCTTGGGGTCTCAGCCAAGAGTCTTTTTTTCTGGATGGTGATAATGATAATGATTCTCTCTGTAAATAATGTAGGCAAAAGAGAGATTTTTGTTGGTTTGTTTCTCTCTTTATAGTCAATTGCACTCTATTTTCCCTCATGATGTGGCAGGCTTGCCTGACTCACCCCCACGCTGCCATGATTAGAACACATTTGTACCTCTGATACCCCAGGAATCAACTTTTTAAAATGTTGAGCTAGTGAATTAGGTCTTAATGGAAAATTTTTCTCCTAATATAGGACCTCTTTGGGCCATGAATACTTAAGGTCAATTTATAGCTCAAGGGATGTCTCTGAGGAATCAATATAGTGAATTAACATCCCCTACCCCCTCCACAACAAAATCCTTTTTAGGTATAATTAAGCCTCAGGAAGGCCTATACTCTCTTTAAAAGAAAATCTTAATATAATTAACATTAGTTTTGTTTTTACTGTATTTTACATTTTATTAAATATTTCTAAAAGCTGGAAGCTCTACAGAGGTGGCCCAGGCTGTGATGGACCTATACGTTGAATGATTAGAAAGTTACAGCTCTTACTACCATGGACAGGGCTCTAGCGAAGCAGAGAGAACAAAATTAAAAGATGCCAGGATAAATATTCCAAAACAAATCCTCTTCTTGTGACACCTCCGTCACCCTATCCTTAGGAAAGAGATGAAGAAAGCTGTTCTTGAAAGATATGTCTTCATGCCAGAAGAATGCCCAAGCTCTTGGTGATCACAACGACAGTGCTATGGCACCTACTTTTATTTTCAAGAGAACCTTATCTTTATATCTCAAATTTGAAATCATCTCTGAACATGGTTCTTGCCTGTTTCATGGCATATTAGACAGGGATGGGGACTACAGTGATGATCCCTTTTCTGACATCCCTAAATTTCCCATTGGTCCTGGTCCCTTTGCATCAACTCCAACCCTGCCAGCTCTGGCTAGCCCCTCCTTTTCCAGCAATCTCATCCATCATGGGAGCTGTCAATTGGGTGCCTTTGAGGCCCAGGGCTTGCAGAAGATGTTCTGAGGACAATGTCCATCTGTCATATATTATTACCAGTTTTCCTAAATAAACCCTGTAGTTAGGGAGGAGCAATTCTGGCCTAGGGGAAGGTACAGAAAATCAGAAAAGAGCTGAAGATTTCTAACAAGCCAGATTTTCTTTGCTGAAGTTTCTACCTACTCCTATTGTCATCCTTCATTCTGAAAAGAAGAAAAAAGAAATGCATCCTGTGCTGAGCTGGAGATGAAAAATACAGGGTTCTTGCCTGCCTTTAAGAGACTTTCTGCCTAGAGTGAGGAGGCAGGCTTGAGAACAAATTAATCCGCTCCATTGTTAGAGGAGCTCTAAGGGAACCACGGGCTGGGGATAGTGAGGCACAAAGGAGAGTGTCAGAGAGGCTTTTCCGAGAAGGTGCTTAATTGTGTCTTCAAAAATGAGCCGATGCCCGCTGGGTAGACAAGGGGGCGGGGGCATTCCCAGCTGAGAGCAGGAGCAGTGAGGGCAAGCATTGGGGAGTGGAAGGGGCTCAGTCCTGGGTCTTGGCAAAGCCTAATTGGCTGCTTCCTCCTTGAGCCTGAAGTCGGGACTTGAAGCTGGAAAAACTCTCAGGCCAGAGGCAGATTTCTTTGCAGGCCTCAAAGTAATCTGTAGCCACCCAAACCTTCAAATCTCTCTGGGAGGTAGTGGCTCCTACGGTTAAAGAGATCCTTTTCAGGAAATGAGCTTTTGATAACTCCTATCCTGCCTTGCGTTCAGTTCAGACAGGCTCAGGTAGCTGCCTTCTTCAATCAGCTGTGCATGAACATGCTCGCAGTTACTGCACTTCAGCCAGTGCCCCTCTACCTGAGATTAATATATTTGCATGTCTGTTTTCTAGAACATTGATAACTGGCTGAGCTGAACCTTCCACCTCAAACATCTTTAAAAGTCTTGACATGGTTTCATAAGGTATAAACCCCAGTGGACACAGTTCTGTGGTATCTTAGTTGGTTCAGGCCATTATAGCAAAATACCCTAGGCCCGGTGGCTTATAAATAACACAAATTTGTTTCTCCAGTTCTGGAGGCTGGGAAGTGCAAGATCAAAGCTCTGGCAGATTTGGTGTCTGGCGAGGGTTCATAGATGGCACATTCTTGGTGTTTCCTCACCTGGTAGAAGGACAAAGGCAGCTTTCTGAGGCCTCTTCTATAAGGAAACTAATCCCAATCATGAGTGTTCCACCCTCATGACCTAATCACTTCCTACAGGTGCCACCTCTAACACCATCACATTGGTGATTTGGTTTTAACATATGAAATTTGGGGTGACACAGACATTCAGACCATAGCATACATCTGAAACTTTCTGTTAGAATTGATGCTTGCTAGGCTGGATAGCCCACGTCTGCATAATAGTGGGACTTTCCCCTCTTTCTTCAGAGTACCCTCTCCTTGTTCCTGAGAGTTTTCAAGGGAGGCCACAAACCTTCTTATCCAACTGCCTGCCAGCTTCAGTGCCACATGAATCCACTCCCCTCCCCAGGCTGTCCACCTTTCTCTGGGACCATGGGTTCTAGAGGCAGACTGACTGCACCCAATCCTGGCTCCAACATGTACCAGCTGTAAGGCCTATGCAAGTTACTTAACCATCTTCAGCTTTCATTTCTTCATCTGTGAAACCTGGAACAATATGCCAATTTTGAAGATACAATGAAATAATATTTATAAGACAGCTAGCATGATACCTAATACAGAGTAGAGCTTACTAGATGTTAGGTGCTCCTTTTCACCACTGTTGACAACTGTTGCTGCCACAACCCACATCCACTGCCTGCAAAATTGCTTGGTGAAGTCCCTTTTTTGCTATGTAGGCCAATGTCCATGCCCAGGGAGCAACCTCTGAAAGTTTCCTGTGTCCCATCCTCGGGGTAACAGCATGTTTATTTTCATGTCTGACGAGTCAAATCTGTGCACATATTTGTGCCCTGGACTTGAAGTAACCTAGCTTATACTCAGAATTCTACCTAGTGTCCCAAGCTTGAATAGCTTCTGGCCTTCACTCCTCTAACCAAAGGTGCTGAAACTCATTTGATAGGCTCTTATCTTCCATTTCCCTCTTCAACTTTCCTGTCCCCTTCTTCATAACCAAATGTCCTCTTATTTTTTTAGGTAGGAAAGCAGAGTTCTCATGCATATGAGAAAAAATGAGAGATACAGAGAGAGAATTGGGATTTAGGTGTGGGAGAAGGATGTGGAGGGAGTGGAATTTGATTTAAACGAGCAGTTGACAACCAAAAATGCAGTAGGATTGATGGTTCTATTATTAGAACATCTATTTGCTACTATTTTTTTTTTCTCTCTTTCTCTTCAAACCAGGTTCTTAAAACAGAGACTTATAACCTTTTGGAATTAAGATGAAAAATTATTTTGAACAATACTGTGTGCTTGCTGGCTGGGTGTGATGGATCATGCCTATAATCCCAGCACTTGGGAGGCCAGGTTAGGAGGATGGCTTGAGGCCAGGAGTTCAAGGCCAGCCAGGACAACATAGTGAGACCCCCATCTCTACAAAAAGTTTAAAAACTAGCCAGGCATTGTGTCACATACTCTAGTCCTAGGTACTTGGGAGGTGGAGGGGGTAGGATTGCTTGAGCCCGGGAGTTCAAGGCTGCAGTGAGCCCATGATCGCACCACTGTATTCTAGCCTGGGTGACACAAGGAGACCTTGTCTCAAACAAATAAACAAAATACTGTGTGCTAGCAATCTAAACTTTTTTTTTTTTTTTTTTTGACACTCACATGAAAATTTCTTCCATTCTTGTTGTGTAACATTTTGGGCAGTCACACGTGGCACCCAGAGAGGTAAAAGCTGGGAGTTGAGAATAAGAATACGGAATGGGTGTCCTTAGACCTTATAGATATGATTGATGGACTTGGTACTATATTATGACTCCAGTGTGAGAGGATGACAATGACCGAGGGCGAAAGGCTCGAAAGCTATGTATGTAAAGAGAGTTTATAGGTGATTTATTTATCACATGGTGAACTGTTAGATTCAGGCATCTCCTATTGACTCTTAAAAGAGATTGAGGTGAAACCAATAAATGTGACTTATCCAATAGTTGTTATGATACTTGCTTTTATCATTTGATTTGTTTAATTTTATAAATTTACATTGTAAGAAGTTTCTTCTAGAAAAACAAAACAAATAAGGTTAAGTTTCCAAAAAAAGGTGGGACTTAGCCAGCAATCTCAGCTGCAGACAGAGACAAGAACCAAGCCTGTTTCGTACCCTTATAAAAATAATTGCAAAGATAGTCTTTGGCTGTTAAATATGTAAATGGCACAGCCATTTTGGAAAACAGTTTGGCAGTGTCTTAAAAAGTTAAACATGCACTTATGACCTAGCCATTTTAGTCCTAGAATATTTACCCGGGAGAAATGAAAGTCCAGGTCCACACAAAGACTTGCACATGAATGTTTACTGCTGCTTTATTTGTAATAGCTCCAAACTGGAAACAACCCAAATCTCCATAAGCAGATGAATGGGTAAACAAATCATGCTATACAATGGAATACTACTCAGCAATTAAAAGGAATGAGCTATTGACAACAGGCAACAATGAAGATTAATTTCAAAATAATTGCATTGAGTGAATGATGCCAGACCTCCTCCAACCCCTCAAAAAAAGTAATACTGTGCGATTCCATGTATATAACATCTAAGAAAATGTAAGCTGATCTATAGTGACAGAAAGCAGATCAGTGGTTGCCTGAGGATAATGGGAGGGTGGGGGTTGGAAACAGGAGGAGTGGGAGAGAGGGATTATAAAGGGGAATGATAAAAGTTTCGAGGGTGATGGATATGTTCATTATCTTGATTGTGGTGATGGCTCTATGAGTGTAGGCATATGTCAAAAACCATCAAGTTATACCCTTTAAAAATGCAAAATTTATTGTATACCAACTATGCCTCAATAAAGCTAAAAAAATTCCTAACAAAAATAATTAATTTTTACTTTCAACATTTTTACACTTCAAAGCTACGCATCAGTGAAAGTCATCCTGCTGGCTCTTTTAATTTCTAAGGGGATCCTAAAACCTTAACCTTTATCAGCATGCCCCATGCTAGTCACATTAAAAACTGTCTTCTTCAGTGTAATAATAATGACAGTTAATATTCATTGGGCACTTTCTGCTGAATAAGAATATGTCAGTGATTTACCTAGTATTATCTCATATAATGCTCCAAAAGGCTTCCTAGTGTAGGTACTGTTATTAGCTCTATTTTGTAGAAGAAGAAACTGAGGCAGCGAGGCTAGGTACTTAGTCCAACACAAGGACTAAGGGTAGAAAGTCCGGATTCAAAACCATATACAGTCCTACTTCTGGATTCTTTCCCTTTCACTAATAGGACATAAATACAGCCTCACTTGGCAGAGGCAATGAATCAGCACAGAAAGAAGGTCTTGTTGCTGTAACCCTGTAGCTCTTTCCCATGCTCTTTGGCTTCCTGGCTCTCTGTAATGCTAATTCTTTGTTTGAGCTTTTAATTCCCCACAGCATACTCTCCCTGCTTGTTTTCTAGATTCCCTACTGCCCTGGTTATTTATCTAGATGCTGGGCTAGTTACCTTTATGGTCTTCAATGCCTGCTCAATGCGCAGAGCTTTGTCTGATTACTTACTCTCAGTTTTGAATAGAGACTTCTGTCAGATTCTTCAGGTAGAAGAAATCTTTGGAGCAGGAAGGGATGGATCCAGTTCAAGGTCAGGATATGTGTCAAACCTCTCGTCAAGGAATAAAGGGACAAGCCAGACAGACAAAATAAGAGAGAGGCTAGGACAGGAGGCTGGCAAACACTCAGGTAGAATCCATAATGAGAGTCAGCAGAGTGAGTGGTAAGTCTAACCTTAGCCGGGAAGCCCACATAGCAAGAAGGCATTGTGAGCCCTGCTGCATGCTAGGCTGTAGACCTGGCAGGAAGAGAAAGCAGGGTTGATAGGGCAGCCTCCAAGTAGCTCCTGAAATGCCCTGCAAGACACAAGCTGTCCTACCATGCACTGAGGAAGTGAGGGTTTCTGGCCCTGGGGCCAGCTTTGCCTGGGTTGACAGAGATCGCCAGAAGGCCCTCCTGGCTTCATGGTCTTTTTGCAGTTCTGCCAGTCCCCCAGATTATTTTGGACTCCCTCTCTCTTTTTAATAAGTGCGAGAAGAAAAAGAAAGATGAAAGATGACAATAAAAACCATATGGAGGCCTCTTCTCTGGCTGAAATCCTTTGATCTTTTCTCCAAACACGAGAAAGTACCCCTCCCACTCTGAAATGTTTTCCAGCCTCTAGAAGAACAAATGTCTCAGGTAAATTTAATACCATGGTTCACTTCTTCATTCATTTGTTCAAATACTAACTGAGCACTCACTACATGCCAGGATCTATGCCAGGAACTGGAGGTACCAGGAAAAATTCCCAGTCATAGCCGGTATTGAATCCACAGTCTAGGGAAGGGAGATGATTCCAAGATGGCGATACTATGCACAAGAATTTAGGGAGCTTTAAGAGAGGACACTTAAGGGAGGCATGAGAGGGAAGGGAAAAAAGTGGTAGATGCTCTACAAGGCTTCCTGGAAGAGGTAATACAGATATCAAGAGGAGACCCATTCCTAGTTTTCTTACCAACTCAAATGCTTCCT
Organism: Macaca mulatta; assembly: GCF_049350105.2. Lineage (NCBI taxonomy): Eukaryota > Metazoa > Chordata > Mammalia > Primates > Cercopithecidae > Macaca > Macaca mulatta. The sequence goes on from NC_133416.1 coordinate 25,368,229, forward strand.
TTCATAGAGCTTGGGGACTCTAATATCTCAACTTCTGCCAGGATTGTTTTCTGGGAGCCCTTATGTGTATCTACTTAAAAAAAAAAAAGAGACAAACCACAAAACAATATAAGTTAAACAGAAAGAAGACTCAACAGGTTTTGAAACATAGATTTAGAGCAGTTTCAAAAGAGTAATCAACATAGAGAACTTGTGATCCAAGGAACTGGAATGTCTTCAAGAGTCAATATGCTTGAGTATGAATGGGTAAATTCACAGCTTTAGGGAAATTGGGTGTGTTCATTCATTTATTCATTCATTTTTTCATTCAGTAAATAAACACGCTATTTTCCAGGCATAGTAATAGACACTGAGGATTCAGAAATGAAAAATTTGTTTAGCAGGTAGACCATAAACATTTGTTGATCTATAGCTTGCTTTTATGGAAGATATTTACCTTATGCCACAATGGTCCCTTAGCATTATTGTCAAAATCAGTCTATTTTTTTCTAGGTTGTTCTAACCCAGTATGATTCTTCTTGGTTATTACTAAAATATTGCATACTAACAGAAGGACCTTGGCATGTAGACATCTATTTTCTAAATGTTTGTGAAGAAGCAGTAGAAATAAATAAGATCTGATGGACAAAGGGCAAATTCGCAAATGTTGCTGGTGCTTAGTAACCTTATATAATCCAGGATTTACTACATTTTTGTGCATATAAAATGATCACTTTTTAAAATGTTTTAACTAAGTTCTGGAAATCTTCAAAGAAGTCGGTTTTACAGCAATAGGTACCTTTTTCTGAAACTATATTTTACCTTTCAATTTAAAAGAGTGTATCCATTTCATTGTTTGACTTAGGAAGCTGTGCTGCCAGTTTTACAAGATTATGAGTCTGGTCTTGATGCTGTATGCTAATCCACTCTACATCAGGCTGGAAGCTTATCTTGACAGGAAAACTTGGAGCAGGCCTTGTGGAATGATTTTGGCATCACACTCTGGAGTGGAAAATATTCGCAGGCTGCAACAAAGTCTGACTTGGGCTGCTGTAGGAAAGGCAGCAACTGGCTGGGAGACAATTAGTGTAGGAAAGTCCTGGGCTTCTCTCTGAGAGGCCTGGAGGATGGTACTATACACTGAGAGGGGGAAGTACCGCGGAATCATGTGTGTTTTCATGAGAATTGAGAGGGATGGTAGCTACACATGCCAAGTTAGAAAAAGAACACTACCAACCGAGTGCTTCCATCATAGTCTTTCTGATCCAAAACCCTTCATGTGCAAAAATAAGGTGCCAACTGAAGAAAGAATACTTCAGGGGTTTTAGAAGACAAAGGCTAGAAAAACCCTCAGGCACAGGTGTAACTAACTGCTTGTTGCGAGTATGTCAAACCCCAAACAAGACACAAATGACCCCTCTACTTGTTCTGGAAAGGTTTAGAGTCTATGATTCTGGCAAAAATGTAGTGCTTTTTTCTACGTATGGGCTTGTTTGGTTAGAAATTGTCTCTTTCTTTGCGGGGGCAGGGTGCTTAGATTTGCCTTTAATATACTTGCAAGCTCTTCGAGCACTGTCATGGACAAATTTGACAATGCAGATTTCTAGGACTAAAGACAATGGTGGTATACCTATTTTGACTCAAAGTTAAAGAAAATAAAAATGCCAGAGATTTTGTGACAGCCTCTTGTGTTGCTATCCCTGGGAAAAATGTTGAACTGGAGACTACTCACTGGACCCAGAGCCTAGGGTAAAAGTGAAAGCTGATTAAGGCAAAGTGGAGAATATGATTTCATACTTTCCACCTTCCCCAAACAGAGAAACTGTATAATAAAAGAATGTTTGTGGCCAGGCCTGGTGGCTCAAGCCTGTAATCCCAGCACTTTGGGAGGCCGAGGTGGGCGGATTACCTGAGGTCAGGAGTTCGAGACCAGCCTGGGCAATATGGTGAAATTCTGTCTCTACTAAAAATACAAAAGTTAGCTGGGCATGGTGGCTTGTGCCTGTAGTTCCAGCTACTCGGGAGGCTGAGGCAGAAGAATCGCTTGAACCGGGAAGGTGGAGGTTGCAGTGAGCTGAGATTGTGCCACTGCATGCCAGCCCGGGTGGCACAGCGAGACTCTGTCTCAAAAAAAAAAAAAAAGAATATTTGCACAATGAAATGAGGTAGACCCCACAGAGATTGGTCCTATGGGTAAGTCATGGAATGTGCAAAATTCAAGAAGGCTGGAGAAGTTCACTCCACCACATAACTTAAGGGAGGATAAACTGCTTCATGTGTAGGAGTATGGGAAGAGGAGCTATAGTTACCTTGCCTTCCAATTTATGGGACAGAGGATGCATGATCCAGAAAAGTTGAAATATAACGCAGTTGTCAATTCCTTAAGAGCAAAGAGCATGCTTTGGTCTCCATGTCTAATATGTCTGGCACAGAGTAAGTGGTTGTTGTTAAATTGAACTAGGGTACCTTTCTGGGCTCCACTGGGAGTGTCAGATATTGAAGTGAGCACCACACTTTGAAACCAAGAAGGGCAGAAACTGTGTGAGTGTTGGCCATTTCCAAGGAGGTAAGCAAAGGGCCCGGTAAGATAACTGGAGCTAACAGGCACTCCTGAGATGTTGGTGGTACATGCTGGCCAACAGGGGCAGTGGCTCCCCAGTAGGGTACTTCCAGTGCAGCCTAAGTGGGAAGAGCTGAAATCTGGGGATTGCCTGGACAGGTAGCACAGGAGTGGCCAGCAGCATGTGCTGAAAATGCATATTAGTGCATTCATACTAACAGCTCCAGCACTGGGCTAAGTTACCATTCAGAGACAGCTCAGGCCAGTTCTAAGCTCTGCCTTTGAGCCTTCATGTGATACCACAGAAACCTATAAAAGTATGTCAGCATAAGAATTACTTCACATTTTCCCTTCAACATCATTCTCAGATCCCCATTCTGTCATTGTCCTGCGTTCTATCTGGAAGAGTCATGTCTGCACTCTTTTTATAGACCTAGTTCCTTTGAGTGGAGAGTTGGATAGATCACAACATGTGAGTTGAATTTCTATAAAGAACTTTGTCTTCTTATCCCTATAGTCAATATAAGTAATAGATTCATGTGCATCAGTATACCCAGTGTATGTTTCCTGGCTAGACCTCAGTTTCTACTTCCTATATTAAGACCTCCTTTCTCTGGGAGAGATTGATTGGACAAATTGGTTAGAACCACAGTCTAGATGGGTAAATTAGAAAAGCAGATTTTTAGGGGAACTGGGGAGTCTGTATCTCTCTTCAACCATGGTACATATACATTTATTTCATTTATTTTATTCTTGTAGATCTATTGTTGGTCCTTGGAAATTGGTGTGATTATTTTGTTTTGGTTTGTTTATTATTATTTTTAACTATGAAAGTTTCAGAGATGGTCTTTCTTCTTTTACTGCTTAAGGCAACTCCATCTCCTTCCCCTTCAACTCCTGCTCCTCCCACTTTTCTGAAAGCGATTTATCTCTTACTAAGAAAATTCATGTTTAAGAAGTGAAATTCATTTCAGCCTAGTGTATAGCCTAAGGGCATAGCTTAGAAATAGAAAGCGATATAACCATAAAAAATAACCAAGAAAGTTAGGTTTATAAGTGATTTGTTGTAATGAAATGGGATACTTTGAGGGCTGTTTTCATTTTCTATTGATGCTGTGACAAATTATCAAGAATGTAGTAGTTTTCTTACATTTATGAAGGTCAGAAGTGCTAAAATGAAGGTGTTGGCAGGTCAGTATTCCTTCTAGATAGAAGCTGAATAGAAGAATCCATTTCTTTTATTTTAAACTTTTATTTTAAGTTCAGGGTTACATGTACAGTTTTGTTACACGGGTAAACTTGTGTCATGGGAGTTTGTTGTACAGATTATTTCATCACCCATGTATTAAGCCTAGTACCCACTAGTTATTTTTCCTGATCTTCTCCCTCCTCCCACCCTCCACCCTCTGATAGGCATCAGTGTGTGTTGTTCCCCTCTATGTGCCAATATGTTCTCATCATTTAGCTCCCACTTATAAGCGAGAACACGCAGTATTTGGTTTTCTGTTACTGCATTAGTTTGCCAAGGATAATGGCCTCCAGCTCCATTCATGCCCCTGCAAAGGACTTGATCTCATTCTTTTTTATGGCTGCATAGTATTCCATAGTGTATATGTACCACATTTTCTTTATCCACTCTATCATTGATGGGGCATTTAGGTTGTTTCCATGTTTTTGCTATTGTGAATAGTGCAGCAGTGAACATATGTATATGTATGTCTTTATAATGAAATGATTTATATTTCTTTTTGTACGTACCCAGTAATGGGATTGTGGGTCAATGGTGTTTCTGTCTTTAGGTCTCTGAGGAATTCCCACACTGTCTTCCACAATGGTTGAACTAATTTACACTTGCACCAACAGTATATATGCGTTCCTTTTTTTCTACAACCTTGCCAGCATCTGGTATTTTTTGACTTTATAATAATAGCCATTCTGACTGGTGTGAGAAGGTATCTCATTGTGGTTTTGATTTGCATTTCTCTAATGATCAGTGATGTTGAGCTTTTTTTCATATGATTGTTGGCCGCATGTATGCCTAGTTTTGGAAGTGTCTCTTATGTCCTTTGCCCACTTTTTAATGGAATTATTTGTTTTTCTCTTGTAAATTTGTTCAAGTTCCTTATAGATGTTGGATATTAAACCTTTGTCAGATGAAAAGTTTGCAAATATTTTCTCCTATTCTGTAGGTTGTCTGTGTTTACTGTGTTGATAGTTTCTTACCCTGTGCAGAAGCTCTTTAGTTTAATTAGATCCCATTTGTCAGTTTTTTCTTTTGTTGCATTGCTTTTGGAGTCTTTACCATGAAATATTTGCCCGTGCCTATGTCCTGAGTGGTATTGCTTAGACCGTCTTCCAGGGTTTTCATAGTTTTGGGTTTCACATTTAAGTAATCCATCTTAAGCTAATTTTTGTATATGGTGTAGGAAGGGGTCCAGTTTTAATCTTCTACATATGGCTAGCCAGTTATCCTACACCATTTTTTGAGTAGGGAACCCTTTGCCCATTGTTTGTTTTTGTCATGTTGCCCAAAGCAATTTATAGATTCACTGCTATCCCTATTAAACTACCATTGAGATTCTTCATAGTACGAGAAAAAACTATTTTAAAATTCACAGGAAGCCAAAAAAAGAGCCCAGATAGCCAAGGCAATCCTAAACAAAAATGAAAAACAAAAAACAAAGCTGGAGGCATCATGCTCTCTGACTTCAAACTATACTACAGGGCTATGGTAACCAACACAGCATGGTACTGGTATAAAAACAGAGAGATGGACCAATGGAACAGAATAGAGAGCCCAGAAGTAAGACTGCACACCTACAACTATCTGGTCTTTGAGAAGAATCCATTTCTTTGTAGTTTCTAGCTTCTAGAGGCCATCAGTATTCTTCAGCTTTGGCAAGCAGTGTAGCATCTTCAAATCTAAATATCTGTCTCTCTGTATGTCTCTCTCTCTCTGTATCTCTCTCTCTGTCTCTGAACTTGCTTCTGTCATCATATCTCCTCCTATGACTCCAACTCTCTTGCTTCCCTCTTTTCCTTATAAGGACTCTTATGATTAATTGGGTTCCCCAGATAATTCAAGATAATCTTCCAATCTCAAGATCCTTAAATTAATCATATCTGTCTTCTGCCACGCAAGATAGCATATTCACGGGTTCTTGAGATTGAAATATGGGCATCTTTCCTAGTCCATTTGGGCTGCTATAACAAAATACTTGAGACTGGATAATTTATAAACAACAGAAATTTGTTGCCCACATTTCTGAAGTCTGGGAAGGCCAAGATCAAGGTGCCAGCAGATTTGGTGTCTGGTGAGGACTCTTTGCTTTGTAGATGGTGCCTTTTTGCTGTATCCTGGCATGGTGAAGGGGAAAAGGGGCAAACACATTTCCTTAGACTTCTTTGATAGGTGCATTAATCCCCTTCATGAGGGCTCCACTCTCATGACCTAGTCATCTCCCAAAGAGGTGGGGTACCTCTTAATGCCAACACATTGGGGATTCAATGCCAACATGTGAATTTTGGAGGGACATAAATATTCAGACCATCTTTGGGTCGAGGGGGATCATTATTCTGTCCACAGGGCTCTTTTTGTTACTTAATTTCTTTGGACTTCTATTATACTATTGATTCATATTATAATCAGTGGATTATAGAATTCTAGTGGATCCTAGAATTCTAAAGATACTTAGTTAATATTTGATCAAATTTTTACCAATTAGATTTGATTCACATTTTACTGAGCCCATATATGAAACAGTGTTTTAAATGTCAAATAACTGTAATAGTGAACCAACCATATATGTATGAGTGGTTTCTTGATTTTTCCTTTCACATAATATTGACAATCATTTCCTTTAACTGTCAGATTTAATGCATTAATCATGCTAGGAGTCTGAAAAATATTAGAAACCATCAGTTAATTGTTAAGACCTTAATGTGGTGAGGTCTCTGAAACTGATAAAAGTAAAATGATTTACATAAATTAAAATGTTGCAATATTTTAAAGATAAATGTCAAGAACTGTGAAGGGTTTAAGATTTTACTGTACTTGCAATTTAACATGTTAACTTGCTACAGTTTCATGGATGCTGGTTGAAGACATGGGACTCCTGGGTCAGAGACAAAGGACAGTTTATTACTTACTGCAATGGCTGTAAGTAGCCAAAGTATCAGCATTTTTACACAATTCCCAGTTTCCACAGGGTAATGTAAAGAGGGTCAGATGACATCTGAACAATTAGTAGTTGTGTTACATGAGAGGAATGTTGGATGTAGGGAAACTAAATCTTTCATAAGATTCTGCTCTTCACTCTAGAGGGAGACATTCTCTCTCTTCTAAGGCTATTTAATATACACATATCCTTAAAAAATAGTCTGGAACTAACAGGAGTCAGCTCTTTGCTTGTAAGACAGGCCAAAACATGAGGGAACCATGGTGAATTGTTTCCCAACAATACATAGGCCAATTTTTATTCTTAAAAACCAAACATTTTAGGTAAATATTCCTTATAAGCCTCAAATTGATTATGTCTTGAATTAAAATCTTACTTTACCTCAACCAAACTCCCTCTCCTTTGTTTTCTTTCTTTTTATATTTTATTTTATTGTATCTATGTATTTATTTATTGAGAGAGAGGGTCTTGCTCTGTTGCCCAGGCTGGAATGCAGTGGAGTGATCATGAGTCATTGCAGCCTTGACCTCTTTGGCTCAAGCAGGCCTACCTTCTCAGCCTCCCAAGTAGCTAGGACCACAGGCACATGCTGCCACATCCAGCTATCTTTTTAATTTTTTCGAGTCTCACTATGTTGCCCAGGCTGGTCTTGAACTCCTGGGCTCAAGTGATACTCCTTCCTCAGTCTCCTAAATCTCTGTGATTATAGGTGTAAGCCACTGTGCCTGGCTGATATCAACTATTTACATTATACATTAAAAAGATTTTTAAAATAGCTTTTATTTTATGAGCTCATTGTAGCACTAGAGGATAGTGCTTTTTTAAAAAAATTTATTTTGGTTACATGAATAAGTTCTTTAGTGGTGATTTCCGAGATATTTGTGCACACATCACCTGAGCAGTGTACACTGTATCTAGTCTGTAGTCTTTTATCCCTCACTGCCTTCCCGTCCTTTCCTCTGAGTCCTGAAAGTCCATTGTATCTTCTTATGCCTTTGCATCTTCATAGCTTAGCTCCAACTTATGAGGGAGAACATACAATATTTCGTTTTCCATTCCTGAGTTACTTCACTTAGAACAATGGCCTCCAATTACATCCAGGTTGCTGAAAATGCCATTATTTTGTTCTTTTTTATGGCTGAGTAGTATTTTATTATACATGTTATATATATATATATATAAAACTTTCTTTATACACTTGTTGACTGATGGGCCTTTGGGCTGATTCCATATTTTTTCAATTACAAATTGTATTGCTATAAACATGTGTGTCCAAGTATCTTTTTTTGTATAATGACTCTTTTTTCCTCTGGGTTGATACCCGGGAGTAGGATTCCTGGATCAAATGAAAGGTCTCCTTTTAGTTCTTAAAGGAATCTCCACACTATTTTCCATAGTGGTTGTACTAGTTTGCATTCCCACCAACAGTGTAAAAGTTTCCCTTTTCACTACATCCATGCCAATATCTATTTTTTTTTAATTTTTTGATTATGACCATTCTTGCGGGAGTAAGGTGATGTCGCATTGTGGTTTTGAATTGCATTTCCCTGATCGTTAGTGATGTTGAACATTTTTTTCATATGTTTTTTGGCCATTTGTATATCTTCTTTTGAGAATTGTCTATTCATGTCCTTAACCCACTTTCTGATGGGATTTTTTTTTTTCTTGCTGATTTGTTTGAGTTCCTTTTAGATTCTGAATATCACTCCTTTGTCAGACATACAGATTTTGAAGATTTTCTCCCACTCTGTGGGTTGTCTGTTTACTCTGCTTATTATTTCTTTTGCTGTGCAGAAGCTTTTTAGTTTAATTAAATCCCATCTATTTATTTTTGTTTTTGTTGCATTTGTTTTTGGGTTCTTGGTAATGAAGTTTTTGCCTAAGCCAATGTCTAAAAATAACCAATGTCCTAAAATACTTAGGAATATATTTAACCAAGGAGGTGAAAGACCTCCACAAAAGAAAACTACAAAACACTGCTGAAAGAAATCATAGATAGAACAAACAAATGGAAACACATCCCATGCTCGTGGATGGGTAGAATCAACATTGTGAAAATGACCATACTGCCAAAGGGAATCTACAAATTCAATGCAATTCACATCAAAATAACACCATCATTCTTCACAGAGCTAGAAAAAAAAATCCTGAAATTCATATGGAACCAAAAAGAGCCCACATAGTCAAAGCAAGACTAAGCAAAAAGAACAAATCTGGAAGCATCACATTACCTGTCTTCAAACTATACTATAAGGCCATAGTCACCAAAACAGCATGGTACTGGTATAAAAATAGGCATATAGACCAATGGAACAGAATAGAGAACCCAGAAATAAAGCCAACAGTCAACTCATCTTTGACAAAGCAAACAAAAACATAAAGTGGGGAAAGGACACTATTCAGCAAATGGTGCTAGGATAATTAGCAAGCCACATGTAGAAGGAAACTAGATCCTCATCTCTCACCTTACACAAAAATCAACTCAAGATGGATCAAGGACTTAAATCTAAGACCTGAAACCATAAAAAAATCTAGAAGATATCTTCGGATGATAGTACTTTTGTAAACTGCCCTGTTTAGCGTAATAAAGCTTGTCTATCCTTTGTGAAACCCTCGGATTTAAAAGTATTTCACTGGCCCAAATCAAAATTTGTTGGACCCTCAGAAAGTATTCCTATCACCTCTTAATTGGGATGTCCACCTCTAGGTGCTTTTACTTTAAAGATATTTTCTGCAATCTTTTCCAAGAGTATTTCTGTGATACTCCTTATAGGTTGGGGGAGACTTTTTCACACAGTGACTTTTGCAAGACAGCACAGTAATTGTTGTCTTGAAGTACACAGTAAATTCTTCATTTTCTAACCTGAACTTAAACACTACATCATATTTTAACTTTTAAATGCACATGCTTCTCTTTCTTCCCAAACCAGGTAGAATTGTTCTCCTCGCCCATCCCCCAACCCCTCCATGTCTCCCACAAATAAGATTAGTGCACTTATAGACTATGTTCTTATCATTTCATATAGGATGGCATTAAACTATTTTCCTCACTGAATTATAAGCTTGGGGACAAGGACTATCTCATTTATGAGTGGACCTAGTATACAGCAGATGTTCAGCAAATGTGGGTTAGATGTATCTCTTTTCTATTTTCTCTGCATGGTTGAATCATGGCACCAATCATTTACTCTTCTTTAAAAGAAAGGACTTTGTTTTATTTGCTTTTGTGACCACGGAGCTTCCTTGTGCAAAATTAGAGCATAATGGGCTTAATACAAGTTTGTTGATTGTATAAAAGAAGGAAAGAAAGCAGAGAGTTGTTTTTTTTTTTTTCCGGAAATTGAACCTGAAGTTTTTTACTCTAACTTGGCGTTTAAGAGGAAACTGCAGGAGGTATAGTTATTTATGGGCTGCAGGATATCAAGAATCCTCTTACTTGCTGTAATTTCAGCAATCTCAATTCAAAGTACAAACTCTACTTCTAACTCTTTTCTTTCTTCTGTTTTGTAAAAATATAAAAAAACCTGGAAAACCACAGTGAGATCAGCTAAAATGTGATCAAACTTTTAACCATTTATGCCTTAGTGAAACTACAACCACCCGTCCCCCACCCAGTTCTTTGCACACACCATAACATGTCATTGTTCTCATATTTTCCCATTCTCAGGGGAGGCATGAAGAAACATGAGCTCCCTTTTTGAATCTAAGCATGACCCAGCTGTTATCATATCCAGAAGTGTCAGATAGTGAGGGAGCGCTAAGGTCACAAAATATATAGAACAATTTTTAAGTTATTGTTCACATGTTACCTTTAATAGAGCCTCTACACAAGTGATGAGCTGATTAATGCCAAAACCTGGATCATGGAATAAGAATGAAGACCATGGCTGAGGTGATTACATAGGCAACTCAAAGTAAGAAAGTAATTCAATCCAGTCCAATCTAGCATTTATTATGTGATTATAGGTCAGACATTGTGATAAGCCCTTTGGAAATATAATCATGATTAGGATATAATCATTAATTTCAAGGGGCTTATAAATTCTAGTTGGAGATACAAACACATGATTGACTAGCTATAATAATCAACAGAACAAAAATATAATAAGTAGACATATAAATAAAGTATTCCAAAATAAAATATTTTGGGAGCACTGAGGAAGAAGAAAATATATTTTTATTGGTGATATCAGAATACTGTTCTCAGTACTGACATCGGAATTCTATTATCAAAAAAGGAGGTAGCATTTAAATAGGGGTTTGAAAGATGAATAGAAGTTCTGTAAATGGGGAATATGGGAAAGGTGCAGTGCAGGTGGAGGGAATTACTTGAGGAAAAGTGTGAAGACATGAAAGGGCACAGCAAATAAAAAGCTCTCACTGGTCTGTTGTGATTGAATCATTTGATGTGGAGAGGAGCATGAGGCTGAAAAAATAGAGATGAAGTCAGATTTGTTTAACAAATATTTATTGAACAATCATTGCACTCCATTATTTTCTTCCATGGAAAGTAGTTTTCTATAAATTAAGTAAAAAATCAGGCTACTAAGCAGTATGAATAGTGATGTCATTTGGCAAACATCCTTGCCTACATAGAGTTTTTCTTCTAGTTTGGGGATGGGGATGGCAGGACTGCCACAAAAGAAATAAGTGAGCTATAAATTTATGTTATGGAGTGTATTAGGCCCTTCTTGTGTTGCTATAATGAAATGCCTGAAGCTGGGTAAAATGGTTTGGCTCTGTGCCCTCACTCAAATCTCATCTCAAATAGTAATCCTCACATGTTGAGGGAGGGACCTGTAATCCCCACATGTGGAGGGAGGGAGGTGATTGGATCATGGGGGCGGTTTCCCCATGCTGTTCTCATGATAGTGAGTGAGTTCCCATGAAATCTGCTGGTTTTATAAGAGTTTGACCGTTCCTCCTTCACGTGTTTCTCTCTGCTGCCACCTTGTGAAGAAGGTGCTTGCTTTGCCTTCCGCCATGATTGCAAGTTTCCTGAGACCTCCCCAGTTGTGTGGAACTATGAGTCAATTAAACCTCTTTTCCTTATAAATTACCAAGTCTCAGGTAGTGTCTTTATAGCATTATGAAACCAGACTAATAACACTGGGTAATTTATAAAGAAAAGAGGTTAAATTGGCTCATGGTTATGCAGGCTATAGAAGCATGGCTCCAGCATCTGCTTCTGGTGAGGGCCTTAGGGAGATTATAATCATGACAGAAGGCCAAGAGGGAGCAGGTACGTCACATGGCAAGAGCAGGAGCAAAAGAGAGAGATTGGGGGAGTGTCATTCACACGCTTTTAAACAACAAGATCCCATGAGAACTCACTATTGCGAGGGCAGCACCAAGCCATTCATGGGGCATCCACCCCCATGACCAAAAAACCTCCCACCAGGCCCTGCCTCTAACACTGGGGGTTACATTTCAACATGAGATTAGGAAAGAACAAACATTCAGGGTATATCATGAAGCAAAATTAAGCAGGTATTACTTTCAAATAGGGTGGTCCAGGAATGCTTGCTGAGAAAGTAACCTATGATCAATGACTTGATGGGGCTGAGGAAGTATTTCTAAGGAAAGAATGTTCTCACAGAGAGATCAGCGAGTCTAGTGGTTTTTAATACGGCTCCCTTTAAAGAAATAATGACCTCTTAATAAAATAAAATCTGGAGACTCTAAGGTTTCACACTGGAGAGAATATCTTCTGATTACTGATAGCCCTTTGAAAATACAGGGACAGCATCTGGGCCATGGATGATCAGAAAATATTCATTCCAGGATGAATCCTTAGAAGCTACCATCACGGTTGCCCACCAGCCCTCTGAGACCAACTTCTAAAAGCTACTGGATTTTCCTAAAATACAACTTGAATTTTATCATTCCTATCCTCAAAAAACTCAATGAATCTCTATTTTTTAAAGGAAAAAAATCAAAATATAGCAGGAGTTAAGAGTCTCTCAGGTGCTCAAGATAAGGTCCACCTTCCCCATTGTCTAGATGCCCTTTTACAAGCATGACAAGAGGTCTCAGAAGCCCTGAGTGCTCCAGGAGCCAACAGAGGGTGCCACGGAGATCTGGGTGTTCTGGCTAGAACTGCCTTCTCATGGGTTCTAAACTGGAAGGGCCCCAAGATTCTACAGATCATGGCAAATCCATGTGCCCTCTTCGTGCCCAACTGGAGCCGCATCACCACCATCAGTTTTGGGACCATAGGACTAATCTAATTTTATTCTTTAATCCTATTTATTTCATTACCTCAAAAAACCCAACATGGTGTGGTGATAGAACTCCACTCTTACACTGCCCGTATAGCTGTGCACATCTTTTTCATGAGCCCATTTCCTATCTGTCTCCCATACCTGCAACCCTTCCACTCTGCCTCTTGGATCACCCTTCAGCAGAAATCTCTTATATGCTCCACCTCGTCTTTTAACAGTCCTTTTACTTCCGATCAGATCCCTGTAACTTCACTATACTAGCTGGAAAAGCTGGTTCTCTATTGAAGACACTGCTTCCCCTTTCAATTGATCCCTGTTTTTTCCTCTCTCATTATTGTGTGAATGTAGGGTAGATGCCCTTCTTGCTCCTCATTGCTACTTCTAGGCATTTTCTCTTATTTCTGTTTACAAACTTCAGCTTTGAATCCAAGTCATCAAACCATAAACCACCTACTACCTCCTCCTTGCTGTAGGCAAGGAGGCACCTGGAGCCACTCTCTCTAATTCCTTGAATAGTTGAGTTTCTGACTATCACTGTCTTCAACATTGTCTTTCATAATTCTTGGTGATTTTATTATTCTTTTTATATTATTATTTTTTGGGACAGGGTCTCACTTTGTCACCCAAACTGGAGTGCAGTGATGCAATCATGGTTTATTGCAGCCTCAGCCTCCCAGGCTTGAATGATCCTCCCACCTCAGCCTCCTGAGTAGCTGGGACTACAGACATGTGCCCCCATTCCCAGCTAGTTTTTAAAATTTTTTGTAGAGACAAGGTCTCGCTTTGTTGCTCAGGCTGGTCTCGAACTCCTGGGCTCAAGTGATTCTCCCGCCTTGGCCTCCCAAAGTTCTGGGATTACAGACATGAACCACTGTGCCTGCTGGATTTTATTATTCTTGAGGGCAATCCTTCATGTGCCTTATTTCTCTGGGACTCCTCTGCTCAAGTGACCTTGTCCTCTACTCTTTGATTCCTTTGTCAAAACTTCATTATTACTAATAACTACAACCTCTCTGTTATCTCAGTTTCAAGTTCCCACTCTCTGATTACCCTCTCCTAAGTCTCCAACTCTCTCTCCATTCTAAAATTCCTCCCACCCACACCATAGGTTTTGCCATTCACTGATCTTCCCCCCCGCCCCCGAATACGGAGTCCAGCTCTGTCGCCCAGGCTGGAGTGCAGTGGTGTGATCTCGGCTCACTGCAACCTCCGCCTCCCAGGTTCAAGCAATTCTCCTGCCTCAGTCTCCTGAGTAGCTGGGATTACAAGCGCCCGCCACTGAACCTAGCTAATTTTTGTATTTTTAATAGAGAGAGGGTTTCACTATGTTGGCCAGGCTGGTCTCAAACTCCTGACCTTATGATCCACCCATCTCGGCTTCCCAAAGTGCTGGGATTACAGGCGTAAGCCACCACGCCCGGCCTGCCATTCACTGATCTTACCAGCTTCTTCCTGTGTCTTACCCTTCCACGTTTTCACATTTCTTTTTTCCTAGTTTATACTCTAGGGTCTGATGTCATCAAAAGTAGTGTAAGAAAATGGGACCAGGAGGTGTTTGTAAGTGTTTATTTGACATTAGTTTAGAGAGCAGATCTATTACTGGCAATGGGGGGTAGGACAAGAGAGAAATACTCAAGCTTGTTCTCAGTTTCTCATCCACTGTCCAAGAATCCCATTTGGTTGTAAGCCTGTCTGTCCCACAGGAGAAACCCAAAGCCTGCCAAGGAGCTGGGTCTTTAGGTGGCAGGTTAGTGATTCCTGATACTCATATCTGCTGATTGGGGGCACAGGGTGGGGTAGTTTACCTCCCCCAAGTGGCTCCACTACAACTTTCTAACAATGTGCAGTCCTCTTTCTGAGGGAACTCTGATGAAGGCTGTTTTCGTCAGAGGTTTATAAAATTCCAGGGATATTTTAGTGACCCTTACGGATTTAAATCGCTGACTGTGGCTCAGTTGCCTGTTTCTGAATTTGGCTTTCGGAGTTAGGGAAGGCTTCACACAAAGGAGGTGACATTTGAACTTGGCTTTGAAGGATTAGTAGGATTTTGCCAGAAGTGGCATAAGAATTCTCACTGGCAAGAAAGATAATTACTAGTAACTTTTTTTTTTTCTCCTGCTTCATAATATTAAGGACAATTTAGACCTCTGTGCCTATATATTCATACATCATATGTTTATGGCTCAAAGTAAATATGATTAACTAGATAAAACCCAATTTTATAAATCCTCTTTTTTTATGTGCAAAGTAAATATTTTTAAGAAGGAGGTTTGATTTATTTACATTTTTAATTAAATGAAAATTACAGATAAAAGATGCTATACCACTCATCTTCCTAGGAAAAGAAAATATTGCAATGTAATTAAAAGGACGCCTCAAATTATAATTAGATTTGAAATTTAATTATGACTGGAATACTTCATCCTTATGCACACTGACACCTTGTTGATACATAACCTTTAAAGTATTTTTATTATATTTACACTAAGATCTTAATCTGTGGACTAAATAAAACCCGTAGATTCAAAAGAAGTATTAGAATTCAGCAAAGAATACAGTATTCTTTTTTTTTTTCTGGAAAAAAAAGTGTGTTTTAGAACTCCTATTTTGACCATTGCTAAATCTTATTTAACAACTTCCAGCTGAAAACGTTTTAATAATTTCTAGCAGAGATGGATTAGTATAGTAAAACCTTTCTTAGCTAAGGAGAACCTTCTTTGGTTCATACCTGATAGAGTGCCTGTCTTCCAGGTTGAAAGGACTCCAGGAAATCCCAATACATATTCAAGAATTACATTTTCCAGTAAGAAAATTCTCATTATGGAGTGTCAATTCTTTCTATCTATCTATCTATCTATCTATCTATCTATCTATCTATCTATCATCTATCTATAAATCTATTACCGTTACTTGATGGAATCTCTTCTGCAGTAAGCTCTGGTTAAATACGTTTGCTATACTGAACTTCCTGTGGCATCATTTGACACTTCTTGCAGCTTAGAAAACAATAAATTTCACAGTAAAAATGATTTAGCTACAGTACAATGTGCCCTGCTAGCAATATTTTGAGATGAAGATTCCCAAAATGCAATTATTATTAGCTTGATTTGCAAAATATTGTGTGATAAAATCTGTTTGAAAAATTGCCACTTTAGCTTATCTGGTGTTGAAGAATGCACTTCATATAAATTGAAGTTCTTTATTCATGAGTAAAAGTCCGAATTCATAGCCTTTGTGGAAATCTTTAAAATACTTGTTTGTTAATTAAATAATTGAATAAATATATATGGATAATGTATTATGTACTAGGCATTTCCTAAATTTCGTATAGTATATGTTGGCTCTAATTTACTACAATCATTAAATGGATTGGTCTTTGGGACAGTAAAAATAAAAGGCTTGCTTTTATAAACTCAAGAGGAAAAATACAAAGCAACAAAGTTCGATCATCTGAAATTGACTCATTTTCATTCTACAGAGTTTGAACTTACATGCCTCACTTAGCCCCTCCTTACTGAACCAATTTTCACCAGACAACTTCTGCTCCTAGATGAACTGAATTTCTACAAATGGCCTGCCTCTGTGGTCCTCTGTATAGGCAAACCTGTCATTGAAGTCCTTATCTCTTTTGAAGGGACTTCAAAAGTCCATTGAAATCCAAAACTTTCCTTGAAGTTAAGTCAAGTTTTGCCTGTTTTAGGGCTGCAGGATTTCATCCAGAAAAGCCTAGGTGGTTAACAAGGAAAGAACATGTTAACCTGGTTGGATTTCATCACAAGTGGAATTTGGTCTGACAATTTTGGCTCTGTTAGGGGGTTTAAAGCATATTCAGCTGTGGAGATGATAAAAGGATTCTCCTACCTGGTTTTATAGCACAATAGCTGAAAGACCAGCAGGTATTTCCAAGCATCTTTTAGTGCATATCCCAAACTGCTACACCAGCTGGATCTTCAGTGAATGAAATAACCCTGCTGTTAAAGCATTTGAATCCCAGTCAAAGTCGTTGACAGTAAAAATCCAGGTGGCTATGCAAATTGGTCATTTTCTTAAATAGTAATTTGAGTTTCACTAGGTGAGCCCCGCTAATAATGACAAGCAACATCTGTGTGGTATGTTTCAATTCATGGAACAACTTTTATGTATATTATCTCAATTAGTCTTCACTAAAACTCCATGAGATGAAGAAATGGAAGTTCAGAGAGATTAAGTGACTTGCCCAAGGTTATACAGGTAGTTAGTGGTGAGCCGGGATTTGAACACAGACACAGGGACACAGTGGGCTTCCATTAGCCTATGAAGGACTGCTAGTGCAGATGATTATTGATTCATAGATTTTGATTCAAAGAATCAAGCTGCTTTGTCTTCTTTTGGGGGTCCTATTTCTATAGGTCTTTTTTTGAAAATAGGATAGTGTGACCAGCTGAAGTGCTTGCTGATGTCAGAGGGAATACAGAATTAATAGAAGAAAAAAGTAGTTACAAATATCAGCTATGACTACGTGACCAGATACCGAAATGAGACTGCAACTGTCATAAGTATTTCCTTCCTATTTTCTTCTGAAAATGTTTGTGTCATGTGCGTCCGTGTGAAGAGACCACCAAACAGGCTTTGTGTGAGCAACATGGCTGTTTATTTCACCTGGGTGCAGGCGGGCTGAGTCCGAAAAGAGAGTCAGCGAAGGAAGATAAGGGTGGGGCCGTTTCATAGGAGGTAAAGGAAAATTACAGTCAAAGGGGGGTTGTTCTCTGGCGGGCAGGAGTGGAGGTTACAAGGTGCTCAGTGGGGGAGCTTTTTGAGCCAGGAAAAGGAATTTCACAAGATAATATCATCGCTTAAGGCAAGGACCGGCAATTTTCACTTCTTTTGTGGTGGAATGTCATCGGTTAAGGCGAGGCAGGGCATTTGCACTTCTTTTGTGATTCTTCAGTTCCTTCAGGCCATCTGGGCGTGTACGTGCAAGTCACAGGGGATGCGATGGCTTGGCTTGGGCTCAGAGGCCTGACAGTTTGTTTATATATATATATATACATATATTAAGCAAATATTTTGTTTACTTTCTTATTTCCTTATTATGCAACATAAGATGTATTGACTTTATATCAGTATTTAAGTATTGTTAATTTTATATAATAGTATGTAAGTTACAGGATACCAGTAAACATTACTCAAGCACCTTACCTCCTCTTCTGGGAAAAGGCTTAGTGTGTTTCAGTTGTTTGCAGAATAGTTCTATTGTGTTAGGCGAAATTACGACCATATTATTTTCTTTATTTGGAGATTTAACTATGGTTCAAGGAGATGTTATGGATGCTCAGTTGATAAGTGGTGAATTTGGGTTGGTTAATTTTAGGCACCAACAAGACCAGGCTAAGGGAAACGAAGATAGCTGGTAAAATATTATTTCTGGGTGTGTCTGTTAGGGTGTTTCTGGAAGAGATCGGCATTTGAATCAATAGACTGAATAAAGGAGATCATCCTCACCCATGTGGCTGGGCCTTATTCAATCCACTGAGGGCCTGAATAGAACAAAAATGTGGAGGAAGGGTGAATTTGCTTCCTCTCTTTCGTGTGTGTGCGCGCGCGTGAGAGCATGTATGTGCGTGTGTGTGTGTGTGTGTGTGTGTGAGAGAGAGAGAGAGAGAGGGACAGAGAGAGATCTATATATATATCCTGTTGGTTCTGTTTCTGGTAGGAAACCCTGACTAATACAGATAGATTATATTTTGAGCTCTGGGCTCATATTACTAAATTTTCTAAATTTATAAGAAAAGCTGGAATTTCTGATTTTCGTGGAAACTGTCCTAATTTTTAAATGTTAGCAACTGTGTTTGTTTGGGTCATTGTTCTCAATGCTTTATTCCTCCTGTAGTGGATTTCTACATGGACACCCTTTTGCCATGTAACTCTTTAGGCCTTCCCAGTAGAATGAATAGAGTAGACATTGCTTGCCTCATTGGTTTTGGATTTGGCCATGTGGTTTGGATTGCCCAGTGAAATGTCAGGGGAAAAAATGACCTGTGGCTTTAAGAAGTGCATTTTATTTCCCGTCTTTGTGGTGCTCCTGCATTTACCTTGAGAGAGGCTTTTTCTGCAGCCCCAGATGGAGGAGGCACATGGAGCAGACTGGAACCTGACCCGCTGCTTGGATCCAAGTTCAGTCAATCCCAGCAGATGCCAATGCATTCCTGTTGAGCCCAGCAGAGCCCTCGCCAATAGGCAAACCTGTGAATAAGAAATAAATGTTTCTAAGTAATGGAGATGTGGGGTTATTTATGCAGTAATATTGCAGCAAAACCTGACAAAACATTTTTTGCAAAAAAAAAAAAAAACAAAACAAAACCATAACAGCTTAAACTACATACAGCTGCAGGCTGGATGCAGCCTGTGGGCCACCAGCCTGAGATTTGTAAAATGGATTTTTGGCAGTATCATTGACAATTTTAGCATTTAGATCTCTGGGTTAAAAGCAAAAATGAAACCTTATGCCAAATGTTGGATGCATGGAATGTTTAGAGGAAAAGAAAAAGCTGTGAATTTAAGAAGTGACACCTAAAGAATGTCTGTGCTCCTTGTCAGAAGAGACATATAAATGAAGATATATAACTAATTGAAAATGAAGTGAAAGGAGAGATTTTCTTTGTCACTTATTGGGATTAACAGGATCAGCCACATTTTCCTCTGTCAGCACTATTTTATACACATAGGCCAAATTCTTAGGGAAGGAATTTGTTTTCTGTCATCCATTTTCGTTACAGTCAAAGTTTTTCAGAGTCCCCAGGAAAAGTTAGAAGATTAATGTTCATATTTAACTCTTCATTCTCCTTCACTCTAAAAGCAATTTTAATTATTGAAAGAAATATCTGATGCTTTACTAAGTCTTGGGAAATGCAGTCATTTATTTTACACAGCTAAGATCACCTGGGGAATTAAAGAAGATTTACTTCTCTGCAGAATTCAGGAGGAAATCAGCGTAGGCAGACTTAGAGCAGAGGGAAAGAACGTCAGTAGCCTCTAATCACAGAGATAGAAACTTGCATGTTCCTCAAAAGGCTGAGTGAGAGAGGGTCACATCAGATCTTCTAGGACCAGTTACCTCCCTCCAAGAAAAGCCTTCCATACCTAAGACCAGAGCAGCTCTACACACGATGTGATCTGGACATGATCAGGACCCCTCACTGGAGCCATTTCCTTTTTATAAATGTGTGACGTGATGGCAGAGGACAGCACTGAGAGCACGCTGGAGCATGAGCACATTCCTTATTGATCATTCACAGCTTCCCCAAGCTGATGCAGCCTAAGCCTACATATTTTCCAATCTTAGAGCAATGGTACTACAATAGTCAGCTACACAGGCTTCCACGTGAATCATGCCAACAGTCCTTAGACCTGTTAGCAGGTCAATCCTGCTATCCAAATAATTATGTCATTTTAATCGTGATATCTGCTGCACAAGAGAAATATAAAATGCTGTGAGGTTGCATTATTATAGTCCCCTGCTAGAATGTGACATCAAGGAAAGACCACCGAATAAACAGCATTTAAAGTAACACTTGGAGGACAGGTGGGTGGTATTTAGTCTGAAAAAGGGATGGTATGATGGAGTTATGCAGGATGAGAGAGAGAGAGAGAGAGAACAGAGAGAGAGAGAGAATATCCAAAGTTCTGTGCTAGTATTTTTTAAAGGGGATCATAAAGTTTGAAAAAGTGCCCCATTAGATGATTATTGTTTCCTCCTCATCTTCTGTTTAAAGTGATCTTCTATATCATGAACAGAAAAGAAGATTTGAAGAGGTTAAAGATTGTTGGACAAAGTGCGAAGTAAAATCAATAAGCATTATGGCTAAGAGTCTGGAAATGAATATCAAACAGACCTGATTTAAATCACAGTTCTCTACTTACTGGCTTTATGACCTGGGGCAAGTTACTTGTTTAACCTCTCCAACCCTCATTTTTTTTTAACTCTGCAAAACAGGGAAAATAATGCATATCTTAGAGTGCCACTGTAAGGATTAGGTGGAACAATATGTGTAAACTGCTGAGCATTGTGACTGTCAGACTGCAAGCATTCAGGTGTTGGAGCAGAAAGGTGAGCTGTCCATGGTCGGCGTCAGGTCAGAATGAACGAGGGTTTTAGTTGGTGATAGTATAATATTTGTAAAGCCTTAATCCATGTATAATCAATTCACTTATGAAGAATTTAAATCTGCCCTCAAAGTTATTTTCTCTTAGGCAGGTGTATTCATTTGCTAGGGCTGCTGTAACAAAGTACCACCAACTATGTGACTTAAAACAACAGGAATGTATTGTTTCACAGTTCTGGAGGCCAGAAGTCCAAGACCAAGCTGTCAGCAGGGCCTCGCGCTCACTGAGATCTGGGTAAAGTCCCTCCTTGCCTCTCCCTGGCATCTGGTGGGGGCGTCAATGTCAATTCAGAACTTCCTTGGCTTTCTGCTTCTGCACTCCTATCTCTGTGTCTGTCATCCCATGCGCCCTCCCTGTGGGTCTGTTTCTGTCTCTTCTTCTCTTCATGTAAGAACACCTGTCATATTGGATTAGGAGCCACCCTAGTGACCTCATTTTAACTTGATTACATCTGCAAACACCCTATTTCCAAATAAGCTTACATTCAGAAATACCGGGAGGTGGGACTTACCTTTTTTGGGGACACAATTCAATCCCCAAGAATATATGAGTGAAATAGTTACAGGGCAGAGACTGTTTACCAGTGAGTTAGATAATTCTTTCTATAGCAAGTTGAGACTTCTAAAGATACATGATTAAAGTGCTCCATTCTTCTGGTTCCTATAATTCGAAGCACGCCTGGATTAACAACTTAGGGTTCTGATTACTTTATTTGTATTTTTCTCAGTTCTAAAAGTCTTCTTGAGTATAATCTCTGGCTTTGTCACAATTTTCTTATCTCTTATGATAAAGAAAGGGGGTTGAGGGGAAATCTACATACTGAGAGGAATTGACCATTTAAAAAAAACTAGTTATGAGGAAAGCAGGGTGATATAAAATGATCTTTTAGCTGAACTAAAGACTCGCTAATGTAGCTTCTTTTAATAGGTATTATTGGAAGGTTCAGGATGTTTTGGTTGATTTAAGATTAAACTTAAGTTAAAATATTGAGTGTTTCTGCTTTGATAGGAGATTCCACTCTCTGCAGCCTTTATTCAGTTGGTGTGCTTGGGCTTGTACTGTAGTGCTTATGGTGATTAGGTCATATATAACCTTATAAAGAAATTAAAACGAATTTAGGATTTTTAAAAATTAGGGAACTTTCCTTCTGTAGGCTAGGTAATGTTTAGGATCTTTAAATCATATATAGAAAAATGTATTTTTCAGATCCAAAGTGAAAAAGACAGTAAAAGGGTTTATGTCCTCTTCTTCTTGGTTGTGCGCATTGCTCAGATGTAATATTTGTTACTCCATCAATGTGCTCAAGCCCTGTTGTCTGATCATGGGAACCTCCCTGTCTGCCTGGCATGGCTCAGCCATAACCAAGGGTGAATGAGAACAGAGTGGTGCCATGTCTACAGCCGAGCCCCTGAAGGGAAATATGGGGCCACCATTCAGTGAGCAAAGAGGGTGACTTGATCTCAAACCTCCCCACTCCAGCCAATTGGTCTTTTAAAAATAAAATATCTCCTTCAAGTCCTCCTCTCAGGCAAAGTCTCATTTGACCTCAAACAAAAGGGCCAAGTCCTTTTTCAGCAGATTAGAGAAATTTATATTTAAGCTGGTGATTTTCACATGTTATTTATTCTCCCTCAGTGCAGATATTTTACGGGGATGGATACAGTGACTGCAGTTGGAAAAATGGCTAAGTCTGTGTTTCCTTTGGAGGGAAAAATCATTGCCTGTCAGGAGCTTGGAGATTTAGTCCCCAGGCAGAGATTTACCCAAGGATTCCCTTAAAAGCATAATATGAGAAGACAATACCGTGCCAGCAGGTCAGCTGGGTTGCCACTAGGGGAAGATTTGTTATCCGGGAGACTTTAGTCTGTGGGTCTACTAGTTTACTTAGCTTGAAGGTTTTAAAGTCAGACGTTGAACTCTGGAATAAACGATAATGGGGAGCTTAAAATTATCACTGTTGGTTTAACTAGAAAAAAAGAGAAATTCAGTCTCTTGAACCTGGGATTTAAATTAGCTTCATAGGTGTCCACTTTATCTCAGCCACATGTCCTTCTCGTGGGTTTTTTTTTTTTTTTTTTGGTCAGGGGTGAATTTTAAAAATCTAAAAGAAGGGCTGGGCGCGGTGGCTCACACCTGTAATCCTAGCACTTTGGGAGGCTGAGGTGGGTGGATCACCTGAGGTCAGGAGTTCAAGACCATCCTGGGCAACATGGCGAAACCCCGTCTCTAGTAAAAATACAAAAAAAAATTAGCCGGGCGTGGTGGTGGGCGCCTGTAATCCCAGCTGCTCAGGAGGCTGAGGCAAGATAATTGCTTGAACCCAGGAGTCGGAGTTTGCAGTGAGTTGAGAATGCACCGCTGCACTCCAGCCTGGGCAACAGAGTGTGATTCCATCTCAAAAACAAACAAACAAAACAAAAAAAAATCCAAAAGAAGGATATAGTCAAATCTTAGGGAAGAACTCTGGAGATTAAAAATAAGGGCGATATGACAATATAAAGACATGAAAATAACTAATATCTAAAATTTGAAGGGCTTCAGTTTAAATAAAAAACTGGAATACATAACAAAGCAAAAAGAATTATATGATCAATAAAATGGGTAATGATAAGTACAATTAAGTTGTTAAAGTATGAATGAAAATTGTATTTTTTTAAAATGAAAAACACCTTTTAACCATTAAGCAAAGAAAACAGTAGAGGAAAAGGCAGAAGCTATACAAGAGAAAAACTTAAATACTGACAAAAATATAGTTTAAAAAAGTTTTTAAAGCACAACATTTTAATGAAAGGTAGGTTAGTAGAGTGGTGCTTTTCTTTTTTCTTTTTTAAAAATATATTAACAAGAGGACCTAAGAAATGTCTGGCAGTAGTTCAAAGTCAAAGGCCAACATCAATCACTACATAAAGCAACTTAAAGGATCCTTAATGTAAGGGACTGCAGATGTCCAGGCCTCCTCCCTCAATTATCCTCCCATGGCTGGGACTCCCTGAAAGTTCCCTTAATGGACCTTGGGTCAATATTGTTAGGACAGAAAGCCATGGGCATTGGCCATTTTCTTTTATATCTACTAGAAATTATGTGCCTTCAGATCGAGAATTTCTTTCCTGCTATTTGAGGGCAAGACTGTTGTTCTTTTATTACTGTTGTTATTATTGACACGTTATGGTTATTAATGTGAATTTTGTTGTTATTATTACTGGTGGTGATGGTATTCTTGCTTTTAGATGAGAAACTGAAGCTGGAAGGAGTTAAGTGATTGACTTCAGATAATACAGCAAGCAAGTGGCAGGGCAGAGTGCATGCACTGGGAACACTGGACGTGACACCCTGGCTAGAATCAGGGCTGGGCTGGTGAACCCAGTGTCCTCTGCACAACAGCAGCTTCCCAGTATCTGATAAGGCTTCTGTCCATGTTGAAATTAAACAGCTCAGGGGAGAATAACAAAATTGTTTATATATCAGACTTAGGAAATAGGATTTAGTTTGGGGAGAAGATTGGAGAATTAGTAATCCAGGAGGAAGTTTAAGCTCATTCTCAAATACACAAGGATGTTCCGTGACAAAATCCTGACAAGACTGCTTCTGGAGTGAGCTCCTTTCCTGTATCTTTAGAGCTGGGATAAGCCTGTGATGAAGCAAACATTTGGGTGACAGCGAGCATAATCTAGGCCCCTGTTTGCTCCATCCTTGGATCCTCAACTGTTTATTCCTTGCACTGCCATGTTTGGAGGATATAAAAGACACACTGGGGGGAGACACCTGCTGGGTGTAGTCATCCTAAGACCACAGATTACTTGTTGCACATATTCCCTGCTTTCGTCCCTACTCAGTTTTCTGATTTCCTTGTCCTACTGTTTGATTCTGGTCCTCCTCCTTTTAGTGCTTCTCTGGCTCAACATTCCATTTGGTACCTGTAGCTCCAGGAGGGAGACAGGAGTCTCTTTCTTTGGGACAAAGGAATATAATAATGGTTAGGCAGCTGTCCTTGGCTCATGACACTCCCTGCCAAAACAGAAGAAGCAGAGAGCAAATGCAGTCCCTCCTCCCAAGTCCTCTCCCTTACTCTCTCTCTCTCTGTCTCTCATTGGCTTTTGTTTGACATGAGGTGCCATCTCTGAGGAGGAGTCCAGAATTCGCAGGATTTTGAAGTCACAGGGTAGGTATTTAAAAGCATATGGCTTGCCTAGAAAAGTTTTGAGTTTGCTTTTTTGTTGGTGTAAGTAGGTTTAGCTCCTGGGAATAGGAATCATGAGCTTCTGTATCTTTCCTACAGAAATGGTCCCAGCATTCCTGTCAAACCATGTATAATGAAAAGTAGACTCCAACAGTGTGCAGAAAATTTTAAAGACCAGTTGGGATGAAGCTTTCCCTGTGATGAGCGATAGTTTGCATTTTTTTTTTTTTTTTTTTTTTTTTTTTTTTTGAGACGGAGTCTGGCTCTGTTGCCCAGGCTGGAGTGCAGTGGCCGGATCTCAGCTCACTGCAAGCCCCGCCTCCCGGGTTCACGCCATTCTCCTGCCTCAGCCTCCCGAGTAGCTGGGAGTACAGGCGCCCGCCACCTCGCCCGGCTAATTTTTTTTTGTATTTTAGTAGAGACGGGGTTTCACCGTGTTAGCCAGGATGGTCTCGATCTCCTGAACTCGTGATTCGCACGTCTCGGCCTCCCAAAGTGCTGGGATTACAGGCTTGAGCCACCGCGCCCGGCCAGTTTGCATTATTTATCACAGGAAAGCCCAAGCTTGATCAGTGGCCAAATAGAGAATAGTCTTATGTATCTGAAAGATATTAGGGCTGGCATGGATTTTGTTACTATGTCTAAGTGTTGAGCTATGATTTGGCTGAGTTGTCCAAAATCCCGACTGTCTGGAGTAGGGTTGCTAGATTTAGCAAAATCCCCACAAGATCCCCAGTTGCATCTGAATTTCAGATAAACAACAGATTTTTAAAAATATAAGTATGTCCCAAATATTACATAGTATATACTTATACTAAATGAACATTCACTGTTCATTTGAAATTAATATTGAACAGGATGTCTTGTAATTTATGTGACCATCCTAGTCTGGAGATCACTCCAGATTCATCTGGAATAACTCTCAGATCAGAAGACAGGTGACTTCCTTGATGTCAGAATAGGGAACCTACCAGCAGAGGGAGACTATCTGAGAATGACTATTCTGTTCTGAAAATCTTCATATAAAAGAGATGGGGAAATCTTTGATAAAATGTAGGACTCCAAAATGCTCCTTTCTCCTCTTCCTCCTCCTCTTTTAAACTATTGAGTACTATCTCAATAGTTGTTTTTCTTTTTTTCCCTCCTTTTCTCCCTCCCTCTTTTTTCTTCTTCCTCTTCTTTTCCTTCCCTCCTTCCTTCCTTCCTGCCTTCCTTCCTGCCTTCCTTTTCTTCTTCTTCTCCTCTTTCTTCTTCTTCTTCTTCTTCTTCTTCTTCTTCTTCTTCTTCTTCTTCTTCTTCTTCTTCTTCTTCTTCTTCTTCTTCTTCTTTTCTTCTTCTTCCTTCTTTCTCTGTTCTTTCTTTCTTTTTTCTTTCTTTCTTTCTTTTGCTCTCTCTCCCCCTCCCCACTCCCTCCCTCCTCCTTCTTTTCTTTCCCTTTCCTTTCCTTTTCCTTTTTCTTTTTTCCTTTTTCCATTTCCTTTCCCCTTCCCTTTTCTTTTCACTTTCCCTTCCCTTTCCTTTCCTTTCTAAAATTTGTCTTAGATGTGTTGAGGTAAGTTTGACTCACATGTAGTGGGGCAAAGTAGTAGAAGAGTAATTTTTTGCAAGGCATCATTTTATATTAAGAAGCTAGATACTGTGCTTGAAGTTGGGGAATATGCACACTTTTGATGGTAAGATACAGAAAATGAACATAGAGAGCAGAGACTGTGTTTTTGTTCATGTAACAGTAAGCCCTGAAATTATTTTAGGACCACTTATAGCCAGGGATATGTTTTTTCCTCCTTGTTGTTGAAATTGCATGATATGTTTGTAGGCACAGAATTTTTAGACTGTGGTCTTATTCACAGAGATGTTGGACCTCTTGAACTGCTAGCACTTATATTGATTTGCCCTATGGAAATTAGTGTCTCCTGACACTATATCCCTCACTTTTTCAATCACATGACAGCCAGCAAAATCTAAGGACTTTTGGTTGTTCTGTTTTCTAAAGTGGCACCTTTTGAAGGGACCCAGCTTAGGCAATGGGTTTTTATTTTCAACTCAGCATGTCGTTCCTGGGTACTAGCAACTTTTAAATAAGTATTAGCATCAGGTTCCACCCAGCCTATACCTAGCTTTGAACTGAAGGCTGACTTTATTCTGCGTTACTCTGCGTTACTCCTCCGTTACTCTGCGTTATTCTGCGTTACTCCTATTGGTCAGTGGTTCTAACCTGCTGGGTCTATGCTTTTAGGGGCACTGCCATAGTCAGTTTGGGCTGCTGTAACAGAATATCATAGACTGGGTGGCTTAAACAACAAATATTTGTTAATTTGTTTCTCACTGTTCTAGAGGTTGGAAATCCAAGATCATGGTACTGGCCTGATTAGGTTCTTGATGGAGGCCTTCCTCCTGGCCATCTTTGTGTTGTATTCTCGTAATTCAAAGAGTCAGAGAGGAAGCAAACTGTCTTGTCTCTTCTTATATGGGCATCATGAGAGCACCCTTATTATCTAATTACCTCCAAAAGGCCCCATCACCAAATGCCATCACAGTAGGAATTAGAATTTTTCAACGTATGGATTTGGTGAGACACAAACATTCAGCCCATAGTAGGGGCATTTGCAAAATATATGTACCTTACCTTGTCTTCTTAAGATTTTGAAGCATTTTCCCCAGAAATGTGCAGGCCCCTCTGGTTGAGACTTATTGTACATAAAGAGAGGCTTTGATGATGAAAATGTACAGTGCATGTAAATGATTCGTAGGCATACTAAAAAATGGTTGTGATTCCCTAATTAGCAATGAAAGGTACAGTTTTGTAGATGAGGCAGAAAGTATTTGTATGTCAAAATGTCTGTAATTTAAAGAGTGGAGCCTAAGCATAGAATGCTACAACTATATTTCAGGTCCAATGCAAGAAAATGACTAGGACTGTGTGTTAGCCTGGACCTGCATGAGATGTGGGATCAGAACCAAAAAACAGGAGTCAATGAATGACAGTAATCAGGATGGTAGAAAAAGAAAAGGATTAAAGGATTAGGCCCAGTAGCAGGGTAGTTGTAATCCTCTACTCCTGTCTTTAACTACTATCATGGTGCAGTAGGGCCAGCTTTTGTTGTTATTGTTGTTAAGATGGAGTCTTGATGTTGCCAAAGCTGGCGTGCAGTGGTGAAATTACAGCTTACTGTACCCTCAAAGTCCTGGGCTCAAGCAATCCTCCTGTCTCAGCTTCCTTAGTAGCTGAAAATATAGGTGAGCACCACTATGATGCTACTTTAAAAATTTATTTTTGTAGAGATGGGGTCTCACTTTGCTGCCCAGGCTAGTAGGGACAACTCTTTTTTTTTTTTTTTTTTTTTTTTTTTGAGACGGAGTCTCGCTCTGCCGCCCAGGCTGGAGTGCAGTGGCCGGATCTCAGCTCACTGCAAGCTCCGCAGGATGTTTAAAGAAAAAGAAAACTAATTAAAATAAGCTTATTTAAAAATTACATATCAAGGTTTTAGTACCTACTATATGTGTATAAGTCACTGATTGAGGCACTGAGTAGCTAAACAGAACAAAGTGACTCCAGCCTAGTTGTGTGGGTTTGACAGACAAGCAGATTTATAACTACAAGAAATATCCATGGAATATTATTTAACCATTAAAAAAATGAAATCATGTCATTTGCAGCAACATGGATAGAACTGGAGGTCATTATGTGAAATGAAATAAGCCAGATGCAAAAAGACAAGTATTGCATGTTCTCACTCACCTGTAGAAGCTTAAAAAGCTGATCTCATGAAGTTAGAAAGTAGAATGATAGAGGCCAGGAAGGGGGGGTGGGTGGGGATAAAGAGAGGTTGTTGGGGGATAAAGAGAGGTTGATTCATGGATAGAAGCACAGCTAGATGGAAGGAATAAGTTCTAATATTCGATAGCAGAGTTGGGTAACTACAGTTAACAACAAATATATTGTATATTTCAAAACAGCTGGAAAAGAGGACTTGAAATGATCCCAGCATATAGAAATGATAAGTACTCGAGGCAATGGACATCTCAAATACTCTGACTTGGTTATGATACAGTCTGTGCATATAACAGAATATCATATGTACCCCATAAATATGTATAACTATTATGCATCAATAATAAAAAAAGAAGTATGCATAGGTTGTCATAAGGGCATATAAACAAATGAAGAGAGAGGCAGAAGCCGTTTAAGCAGAATCTTTAAGGATGACTAGGAGTTATTCAGGGAGAAAAAGGGGGAGGAGGAATTGGTAACAAAACATATAACAGCTCAGTAGGGTGAGGGACTAAAGTGGAGAGGGAATGCCTGTCATCAAGGTGGCTTCTATATGTGATGCATAGACTGGTTATGGCATGGCTCTGCAGAACTCTGCGGAGAGTTAACTGGACCCTGTGAGCCCCAGGAGCCGCTGCAGGCCTGCAGCAGAAGGGCCACGCTATGACTTGCTTAATGCAAAGAGTACTCTAGTCTCACTGTGAACAGTGCAAGGAGAGCAGCTTTCTGAAGAGTGGGAACACATCAGTGTTTTAGGACCCATCTTCTGGCCTTCTTTTGTTCCCCTTCCTTCCTTCCTAAGTTCGTTCCTCTCCTTCTATCTCCTCCCTTGGTGTCTGTTTCCTTTCTGGTGTTCATCATTTTCTTCTATTTCTTTCAGCTTTCATTTTTTATTTTTCTCCTTTTCCGTCTTCACTGTGTTTTCCAGTCTCCCACTTTCCCTTTATCCATTAAGAAACTCACATATTGTTAAAATTTCTCGTAAAATGCATTGCCTGGTTGCCCATTTACTGCTTCAAGAGAAAATGGATACTACCTAGAACTAAAAGGATGTTAACTGAGCTTGATCAATTTCCTAAGTTGATTTTGTTTTGGCCCAATTGTCTCAAAAGGCAACTTTGCCAACAAGACAAAGGGATGTTTTAAACTCTAAAGTAACTTCTCTTTAAATATTGAGAACCAATGTTTAAGAAGAACTTGGGTTCAACTCAATGGAAATACCCATTCACTCAAACACCCTTTCTACTAGGTGAAGAGGAGAGGCAGGAACACAGAAGAGAAAGGCAGGGAAAGGAGACCCTCTTAAGAAACTAAAATACTAAGAAACTAAAGAGTTGTCAAATTTAAGGATGCTGTTATTTCCATTTCCCCTATCATTAGCAGAAATGGAGATTTCAGAGCAAGAAGAGGTAAGTTAAAGAAAATATAGACAAGTAAGAGCCCCCAACTCCATACTTGCAATCACTTTTATCACCATTTTCATTTTAAGGAATAATAAATGTGGGTCTTTTTTTTTTTCGAGATGGAGTCTCACTCTTTCACCCAGGTTGGAGTGCAGTGGTGCAGTCTCAGCTCACTGCAACCTCTGCCTCCCGGGCTCAAGCAATCCTCTGCCTCAGCCTCCCAGTAGCTGAGACTACAGGCGCCTGCCACCACGCCTGGCTAATTTTTATTTTTATTTTTTATTTTTAGTAGAGACGGGGTTTCACCACCTTGGCCAGGCTGGTCTCGAACTCCTGACCTCGTGATCCACCCACCTCGGCCTCCCAAAGTAAATGTGGTTCTAATGGATGTTTTTTAAAATACAGATTATATTATTAAATTGCCTGGTTTTCAGTTTTTTAATTTAAGCCAGTGTATTAATTTGTTTCACTCTGCTATAAAGAACTACTTGAGACTGGCTAATTTATTAAGAAAATAACTTTAATTGATTCACAGTTCCACACGGCTGGAAAGGCCTCAGGAAACTTACAATCATGGCAGAAGGTGAAGGAGAAGCAAGCACCTTCTTCACAAGGTGGCAGGAGAGAGAGAGTAGGGGGGAAGTGCCACACTTTTAAACCATCAGATCTCATGAGAACTCACTATCACTAAAACAGCATGGGGGAAATCTGCCCCTATGATCCAATCACCTCCCACCAGGTCCCTCCCCTGAAACGTGGGGATTACAATTTGAGATGAGATTTGGGTGGGGACACAGAGCCAAACCGTATCAGCCAGGATAGTACAAGAGTTCTTATTTCTCTTTCAACAGTATTAGTGAACATCCATTATATCTTGTTTAGATTTGTTTTGCATTTGTTGTGGCCCCTAATTTATTTTGGTTTTACATAGCTGTGGCTCTTGATGTATTTGCTATGACACAGACCCATTGCCTAATGTATTATGATCTTATGATTATGACATTAGGTGAAGGGCTGCCATTTTTATTGATTCCTTTCAGCAGCATGTATTGAGAAAAGTAGAGAGTACCTTTGGCTTGCTCATGGCCCCAGGCAATTCAGCTGCTGACTTTGCTTTCATTCCATTTATTTGAGTTTCAGGTCAGGTTGAAGGAGTTAAAAAAGGGAGAGCAAGTAAGGAAGGGAAATATAGTAACATTCTAGATTTGGATGGAAGCTGAGAAATATTTATCCTCAGGATTAAATATGCCCCTTATCTCAGGTCTTAGCCCAGTGATACAGCATCATTTCCTGCCCATTGTCATTTAACATGTGTGCTCCCTTGCCCCCGGTCCCTTTTTCATGTGAGAAGCATGCCCCAATGATAATGAATTTTTCTTTCCCTAAGATTTTTATTTCCATGGATGACCCATATTTCAAACAGGAAGCACATAATCTTTCTATTGGTGTTCACTTTTCTATATATTTGTTTTAAACAAATATAATGAGCAACTAAACTATATTATGTACCACTGGAAGAGACTGCAGAGAACAGAAAGCTGCCTAAGACAGAAAGCTTGTGCCCTCAAGGAGACACAAAACATGTACACAGGTCTCTTATCAGCCAGGTAAATTCTGAGAGGGCAGAGGTGATAAGGACCAAAGAGATGAGGGACTCTACGCTGGCAGTGAGTGGTTTATGGGTTATGTCCTTACTTTTTAGAGTAATAGACTCCCAAAAGCTACCAGACGAGAGGTTTTCTATCCTTATAGCATCTGTGCATAATCCTAAAAGTGCTCCTTATGGGAAGCCCCAGAGGAAGCTGGCAAAAATATCCAGGGATTGGTTCTCCAGGAATCCCATTTAGGCTGCTCTGGGTTTACTTAAGCACATTTTTATCTTCTTGAGAACAAACCACATAAAGGACATAAAGAACTTTGCAGAAAACATATTCCCAAACAAGAACCTAGTTTGAGCTAGAACTCGGTATAGAGGGGGCACTCCATATCCACACTGCCCATCTGGTAGTGGAGGGTGTAGCTGCTGGCATCATGGTCTGAGGAGGCTGGGGTGCAAACTTGAGCATCTGGGCATGAGCTTAGAAAGATCCTTGACATGTGATGGGTTGAGAATGGGGGTGAGCATGACCTGCAATCTTCTTCCCAATCTGCTTGGGAGCTTAGCATTGTGAGAAGCCAGACCAGCAATTCTGAATATCCCAAGATGGACTTAGTCTTTGCCTACTGATACTCCAATATAAATGAAGCCAAAATACTGGAGCATTAAATAAAATGAAGAAAGTTGGTGACATTTACTAGATAAAGGGGCTTACAGTGTAGCATTTATATTTAGATTCAAGTTGTGATTAAAGTCTTCCAAAAAGACAGCAATTTTGAGAAAGGCATAGTTGGAGAGCTTGGCAGAAAGCCAAGTGATGAAAACAAAGTGTTATAGTAGAGAAGATAGCATGGAAGAATGTGCTAGAAGTCTGAAACAATGGGAAAAGTGAAGGTAACCAACCTAAACATACTTCATTTGGCCACAAAGCTTTTGACTTTCATTGAAAGGTGGAGAAAGGGGAGAACATATTCCAGTACAAGACAAAATCCACTCAAACTTGACTCTTGAAATAGAGCCTTTTAATGTAGTGAATGGGGAATTAGAAGATGAAGTTACAGCAGCAATAGATTAAGAGTTAGGCATGAAGGAACAACAAAGAGTTTTACTTACAGATACATGGAAAAGAGGAATTATAAAATTGAATTTATTTTCTTTTCATTGCTTCTAAACTTTCTTTTTTGCAATATCATATTATGACTCACATTTTCTACCTATGTTACACTTCCATAAAAACCTAATAATTTTTCTGGTTTGGGTTGATTTGCTCTATTTTTCAAGTGAGAAAAAATGGTCAAGGGAAGAATATAGAGGAAGGTGATATACATATATATCAGTCTCATCAGGTACCGTGTGTTTGCTTGAGTCATGGATGCAGCGTTGAGGAAACTATTATAATTTCAACGAAACAATAGAAATACTCAAGTCATGGAAAGAAAACTTAAATTTCATACTTGTCAATAAAAATTAGAATTTTAGTGAGACACTACAAAACTACAAATGTTGATAATTTAGGTATGTATTAATTACATCTCCAACTGATCTGACTATAAAATTGGAAAATCATAAGGTAACTGACTAGATGATTTTAATCGGCTGATTGAATATCAGTCACTGGAGTGGTACCTGACTGTGTTAATGATTGAGCAATAATTTGTGGTTTTTCCTCCTTTTTCAAATTACCATCAGAAAAATATCTTATGCAAATTTTAAGTAGATTTCCAAATGCATTTTGATCATTATTTTGAAGGACATATCTGGAATTTTTGGAAGCTTGTTTTTGTTTTTTATAGAGCAAAGGGCATAAGCCAAAATCAAACAGTGATTTATTTACTTAGAAAAGCTAAATATAAAGTTCAAAAGTCATTCAAATGTCTCTCTGTAATGATATGTGATTCTGTGAAATAAAAATAAAATAAATAAAATTTGAATCTTCCATTCATTTTGGTAATTCTTGATACAGAACAAAGAGATCATTAAAAAAAAAAAAAAAAAAAAAAGCACCTGGAAGAGACCTGAACAACCATTTTCCTCGTGTAAGTAAACCAAAAACTAAAAAGGTTAAGTGAATGGATGAGTTACACAGCTAATAGCAGGAGAACTCTGCTGTGTAAAAGTCTTTAAAATGACTCTCCACAGCATTCACAATAAAACTTAGCATAGCACCTAACAACCTGTCATAATCTGCCTCTTCATTCCTTTCTGGCACATCTACATGTAGTCCAAAACTTCCACATGGAGTCTTTGTTCTAACCATTGGTTACCCAAATATGTGCTGTTTCTGTCTTTGTATTTATAATTGCCTACCTAGATGGCTACCCTTTCCTTCTGATTTGCTGAGCTAGTCACTATTTTTTTTTTTTCCTGAAAAACACTCCCTGACTCACTAGAATGACTTCCACAGCCCACCTCTTGGTTTCTGTGGCCCTCTCCATCTGTGGGTTTTGCATGTCACAGGTTCAACCAACCTCAAATCAAAAATATTTGGAAAAAACAATTAAAACTTACAATAGAATAATAAATAACACAATTTTAAGAAAACAATACATTATAACAACTATTTCGATAGTATTTACAATGTATTAGCTATAAGTAATCTAGAGATGATTTAAAGCATGAGGAAGGATATATATAAATTACATGCACATACTATGCCATTTTACATAAGAGACTTGAAGAACCACAGATTTTGGTATCCGTGGGGGGTCCTGAAACAAAACCCCCGTGGATATCAAGGGATGACTGTACTTCCCTCATAATATTACAATGCTGTATTTTAAATGTCTTACTAGACCACAGCTCCTTGACTGCAGGAGCTATTTGAATTTGTACAACCATAAAAACATTAATGATTATAATGATAGTTAACATTTGTTGAGTACTAACAATGAATAGACTGTTCTAATTGTTTTATTGGTATCAACTTATTCTTAAGCACAATGTCTAGCACAGAAACAATAGGTAATTTTTGGTTGATTGTTGGAAGTAATGCATCTATGCAGGAATGACATTAGCGCTAGAATGATGTCCTCAATAATTCCCAGTCCAGAGATTTTGGTAGTTTCTACTGCTGGTTATCTAATCTTCACACAGATGGAACTGGATGTGAAACATTCTTTGCCTACCCTTTTCTTGTGGATGTTGGAATCCACAAGTTAGAGAGAGGATTATATAAACCTTACTGATGTAGATGCAAATATTATAATTTGGTTTAGAAAACTTGGAAACTCAGGGAAAGGGTCTTCTTTGTAGTGACATTATGGTTCACTACAGGAGTTTTCTAGCTAAACTGAAAACATTTTATGCCTAGCCAGACTAATATAGATAGGTAGTCAGCCCATACTCTAAAATGTACACCAATTTCTTCATATCTGCAAGATCTGGGGTATTAAGTGAAATCTACCAAACTCTACTTTCTTTCTGCTCTTGATTCTCTTTATTTCCATGAGATTATGTATTTACAATGCCAGGGAAGGTATATTTTTAAAAAGGTCACATCTGTAGAATAATGCTTATGTGTCATTGTACATAGATCCTTTGCCAAAATACCTGGCACCATCATTTCTTTATGTATTTAGCAAATAAAGTAGAATGAAGGAAATTATGTTGGTGAAAACCAGTACACATTTAAAATGTCATTCAAGTGCCATGGTAGTTAGAATAAGAAAGTTTTCAAATTTTGCTGACTCAGCCTAGAGCACGGATCACTGGGTGGAATTAGTTGGGGTGGTCCTTGACTCCTGAAATAGTGTGCAAAAACGTGGATTTGCATGTTTATGTTTAGCAGAGTGGTTCTGAGGCTTTTACTAGGTAGTCAAAGAGGTCTGTGTCTCTCTAATGATTAAGAACCACTGTCAAGCTTGCCATCCAGCTTGTGAACCTCTGCGATATGAGTTAGGAGTCCGTCCTTTAAAAGCACTAGTTTCAAAGGCAAAATTTAGTAAGTTCAATAAGCTGTGTGCTCAGGTGATCTTGCTCAAGTCAAGGGTTGGTTGGCCAATCATGTGCAAGAGCATTGTCTTTGTTTACTACACTGTAACAAACTTGTCTATTTCTCTTACTGTCCTTGCATCTTCTTTGGATTTCATAGGTTAAAATAAAAAGGTCCTCATGAAAGGGTTTCTTTTCTAAATTGGGCTCTATTAAAAACTATCAATAATTCAGAAGCTAGTAGGTAACCTTTGACTGTTTATCGACAGAAAAGGCAGCTTACCATCCCAGATTCTGTGATGATGAATAGAAACCATGCCATAAACTGGAATTGTAACTTTTCACTATGGTCATCGTTTGGATGATCATTCAGATTCATAACATTTGTAGAACTTTTATTTTGACATTTTAAATAAACACGTCTGTTCTTACTATGAAGGTCTTTACATTTCTTTTTTCTGTTTAGGACTGTTTAGGGGTATGAATTCCCTAAAACTATACCAGTGTGATTATTGAACTGAGATTCTGAGGTAAAATAGTTGAGAAATTCATATTTGTATGTGTATTAAACAAAATAATGATTTCCAAAAGCTATATATTGTTTTAGCAGCTCAAAATCAAAGCATTCTAGTATAAACTTTTTTAACGTAGGAAATTGTTTTTATTCTGTGTTGCTCAAACACAAAGCAAATTATTGATAGTTCTTATTTTACATAAAAAGGATACTCTCACAATTGAGAAGATATTAATCTAATGGCTTTTGGCCTTTTTCTGAGAATTTGACATTCAGATGCTTGAAGAACTGTAAGTTCAATCTTTATTTTTTTAAAGGATGTTTATTTATGATATAGTTGCTTTTCATACAGTGATTTTTGTAGTTTAGAAAAATACTTAAATATTGGGTAAAATTTGCCATTATTGTTACTGTTGAAATAATGTTTAAAAAATACTTACTGAAATTGACTCATTGAAACAGTTAATATGAAAAGCACATTATTGGATATTTAATATTTTAACATATTGAGAAATGGGTACTATAAGAGATGAAAATGATTGATGGTAGACCTGGACTAAACAATCTTAAAGGCAGCTTCTAGCTTTATGATTTTAGACTTTTATCACTGGAAAAAATATGATGGCTGTGTTTTCCACCAACTGTCTAAAGCACCAACTTAAGTGTACATCAGTATAATGCTTTTTATTTGAATAAGCAACAAGAGTTGCTTATTGATAACTTGTTACTGCATCCTTTATGCTAACAAATTGTCCAAAGAGGCACTTCAGAAATTTAGGTAAACATCATAATCTCTTCAAGGGATTGGGTTTTGTTCAAAGATAAATACTCAAATAGAGTTAAAATAAGAAAAGAATTAGACTAATTCACATCCTGTGTTTCTTTATCTGTCTTTTGACTAATATGTGCCTTCAAGATTTTAAATGTGAATCTGTATTGCCTCAGTGATTTGTTGTAATGGGTTTCTGTTCCTCAGAATTTGCTTTATAATGGCCATATTAAGCCCTTCTTAACCTGTTGCTAGTGGGTCTGTTGCATTTCAGGTTGCTTATACTATTAAAAGACCAGACCCTTACATTCTACCTTGATAAATAATTTTCTCCCAGTGATGACTTGTTTACTTTATTTTAGTTTCTCCTAAATCTTCTAAAAACTTAATGAACTTTTCATTCAAGCCTGATATATTGACCCTATTTTTTAGCGATGGTTTTAAACCACTTCTTTGCTGTTCTCAAGGTAACCTTGGTGATATTGTTACATTTGTTCATTATCATTTTTTATGCAGCAACTATCTCTATTGATTTGTCTGTGGCCTTTGATTCGATGAATCACAACATATTGCTATTTGAGTGTCCCTCAATTTGGCAAAGTTTAACTACAGTGGAATGGTTCTCAGGCTACATTAGTGAATAAACCCCAGTCATTTTGTTTAATGGTGTTGAATCTGAGGTGAAAATGTTACATTCAAAGTTACCTCCGGAGCTAATTATGGGGCTTTTTACTTTTTCAGTTTTTATTAATGACCTGCCGACATCATATAGTTCATGAAATGCTCTGAATGTGTACATGCTGATGATACGACCTCAGACCCAGCAAGAGCTCAGACAAGTGTGCAGACATTGTGTGTTTAAACTGGAGATTCATTGAGTGATGCTCACAACACAGATACAAATTTTGCCCCAAATATACAGGCTCACAATTTTTTTTCCAACTACACAGAGCAATCCTGGGTAAGTTTATGTTTGCCTGCTTTATAAATGGAGGTAGCAACACAGCTCGCTGAAATAGATGATGAAATGTGTATCTGGGCTTTTATATACCATCCTATTCCCATATCAAATGTAATGTAATTTTAGGTGGTAAAACCCGAACATTTCCCAAGCATACTATTTCCCATTAAATAATTTTTAAAAAATGGTTATTTATACCCATCTTTCTGAATGTAAATATGAAGGTAACACTTTCTCCAGAATGCTCTTTTCTTAAATTTGGAAAATTACCAAGTAGGAAAATATTCTCTACAGTAGCACAGCATTCTTTGAGACTAACTTGTCAATTTCAATTTTGTATTCATCCACGTGATAAAACACATGTAAGGCCTGAATGCTCCCTGGGTGTAGTCCGTATCTTTTGAAGTAACTTCTCAACTCACGGAAGTCTCCCTTCACTGCCTCCTTTGTAGACGGGCAGGACACTGGACCACATTTAATATTACGAGATTCCCTGAACTTCCCTTGGACCAAAGCAGAGGAATTGAGTTTGTAGATGGAAACAGAAGAACAAACCAAGTTTGAATGGATGATCTTTGTGGCTGGGTTTTCAGTACGTCTTGGGTCAGAGGCAGCCAGACATTCTGTTCCGAGAGCTCTTCAGATGCTCATAATGAACCTCTCTTGTCTGTAGAAGTTGTGCATGTACTAATGACATAGAGATGTGAGGGACACAGTTTCTGTACCCAAGGAACTTATATTCCCGCGTGAATAGTAGTTAAAGGAATATGTTCTGAGCAAGATTGCCTGGTTTTAACTTTTGGTTCTGCCACCTGGCAGAGTAACATTGGGCCAGTGGCTTATCCTTTTTGGCTTCAGTTTCCTCATCACTAATATACATTTCATAATCATACCTCCCTCATGGAGTTTTTGAGGGTCCAATTTGACAATACATATAGGGGGCTTACAAAAGTGACACACATTGAAAGTACTGAATAAATGGTTAACCATGATTATTATTAAAGAAATAAGCATTCTACAATAAGGTAAGTGCTACAGAAGTAGATACAAAACACTCTGAGAGCACAAGACGAGAATCAATCAATTCTATCTTAAGGAAATGATGACTGGCTGGAAGAGAACCTCCCAGAAGAGATGAAATTGTAAAATACTAATAAGCCATTCTTTACTGTACAGTTACTATGTTATAGGCACTGGACTGAGCACCCCAAAGACTTAATCTTATTTAGTTCTCATAGCAATGCTCTGTTTAATGTTTCTCCTTTTACAGAGGACACTGAGGCTCAGGAAGACTGAGTAATTTGCCACAGGTCCTAAAACCAGGAGGTGGTAGAGCTGGGATGCAGCTGGAGTCAGTGTTAGATTCACACCTAGGTTTAAGTGCACTGATGCTCACGCTCCCAACAACTATATAACGGTTCCTTCTCCCTTAAGCTTATCTTCAAAGGATGCATGTGAGTTTGCTGGTTGAAGAAGGGTGCTAGGCAGCGAATAATTTGACACAGTGGGGAAAATATGTGCAAAAGTAACAGCGGTGTGAAAATAGGTGACAAGAGTTTGGGGACCACATGGTAAAAGGTCATTTGGGTCATGCTAAAAAGCTTGGATTTGGGCTTGGGAATAGTGGAGAGCCAATCAGATGTCCATGTGAGAGAAGAAACAGAGTGGGCATTGGTTCTGGATGGAATGGAAGGCCATGACATTTGGAGGTGGGAAGCCTTTAGAAAGAGGTTTGTTATATCAATCTGGGCAAGAAATAGTGACAGCTTAAAGTTAGGAAGTGAGGGGAGAATTAAGGTAGAAACAACAGATTTGAGAGGCTTTTCAGTAGTCGATTGAACAAGGTTTGACAACTGATGGCATCAGTGAGGGAGAGGTAGGCTGAGGCTGACTCAGGTCTCAGGTCCCCATGGCTAGTGGTTGAAATGAATGGAGCTGGTAAATAGAAGCAGCTTACATAAAATCCATTTAAGGATTTGTTAGGTAAAGTCAGTATTAGGAAATAGCAAAACTTCTAAAGGAGGTATTGAGGATATGAGGGGGCATTTTCAAAGAAGATTTAAATTTGACAATGCAAACTTCTATTGTCTGTAAGAAGAGGAAAGGAGAAACTAAAGGTACCAGCACCTTGGAAATTTTCCAATTGCCATTACAGGCTCTTAGAGGGTCAGCGGAAATGGCAAGTATGCACAACTTTCAATTACAGTAAAAGCTCACTGATTTGGATTAATTGGGGTAAAGGGCAGCCTGACTAAATAAAAGTCTGATTTATAGAAAAAATTTAAATAAATTCAGTTTGATTACTTTTAAGTATTTTAAGCTAACTCTGTTTTTTATTTAAAATGTCAAATTGCTAAGGATGATTTGTGAATAATACAAAAAAGACCCAATATGAAGGGCAACTATATTAATTAATTAATTAGATAAATATTTAGTGCCCATCATATGCCAGGCAAATGATGCCTCTAAGTGTCACATGCCTCTAAGGTACCATAAATGATGCCTCTAAGTGTCACAATCTATGTTTAAAAATGACCATTTTCTTTTTTTCTTGCAGATCCAAATTTTTAAAAGGCATACATACCTGAAAAATCAGTCTCCAAATGAGTTACCTTGAAAACCTTTTCTTGTTTTATAAAAAGGAGAAAGTTCTCCACTTAGATAATCACAATTGGTGAAATGGGAACTTGAGGAGGTTTTCCTGTGCCAGAGACTCCTATTGGTCTCTATGCTTCTGTTTTTACAACTTTTTGGTCCATCTTCCTGTAGTGGGCATTGTTTCTAGGCATTGTGGGCATTGTGGGTTCCAGGTTTCAGCTCCTCCCACTTTGGTTATTATCTACAGGATAAAATCCAAGCAATTTCTTTGGCATAGAATTCAAGGCTGGTCACATCACAATTCTTGTCTCTCTCTATGTAATGAACTCAAAATTTCCACCTGCCTTGCTTCCCACACCCTGCTGCTCCTTGTGTCTGTATTTTTGCATATGCTGTTCCATCTGTTTAGCAGTTCCTTCCCATTTTGTCTTTGAACTTATATTCATTTTTCAAAACCTTGCTTAGGAGGTACTTCCTGTTTTCTTTCCTTTCTAGACAGAATGACTCATTCCTTTGTTTCACTTCTGTGATTCTGATATTGCTTGTATCACATGGACATTTGTTTATTTGCTTAAATGTGTCTCTCCCTCACTAGACTACAAATTCCTTGAGGTCAAGGGCCTTGTGGCATTTAACTTTGTCTCTTTGGTACCAAGCACAGCACCAAACACAAGATAGACACTAATAAGTTAATTACCGAATTGTATTGAGCAGAGTGTTCTTAACTAGTGCGGGCACTATTGAAGTTTCTAGCTTGGCCCTTTCATCCTTCCCACTTGCATTCAGTTTACTCTTATCACAACAAAATACTGGTTGGCATGGGTGGAGGTAGGGGTAACTGTTTGTGATTGTTAATTTTAGGTGTCCACTTGATTGGGTTAAGGGGTACTTAGCTGGTAAAACATTTCTGTGAGGGGTGGGTAGCATTTTTAGAGATTGGCATTTCAATCAGGAGACTCAGTGAAAATGATCCATCATCACTCATGTAGGCAAGCATCATCCAATGTGTTGAAAGCCCAGATTGAACAAAAATGAGGAGGAAGGTTGAATTTGCTTTCTCTTTTTGAGGTAGGGCATCCTTTTTCTCCTACCCTTGGAGATGAGAACTCCAGGTTCTTGGGCCTTCAGGCTCCAGTGATCCCACAGGTTCTCAGGCCTTTGGACTCAGATGAATTACATCACTGGCCTCCCTGGTTCTCATCTT
The DNA here is from genome assembly GCF_049350105.2 of Macaca mulatta. Taxonomy (NCBI): domain Eukaryota; kingdom Metazoa; phylum Chordata; class Mammalia; order Primates; family Cercopithecidae; genus Macaca; species Macaca mulatta. The sequence continues at coordinate 25,410,237 of NC_133416.1, forward strand.
GCAGGCAGCATATTGTGGGACTTCTTGGTCTCTGTGATTATGAGTCAATTCCTATAATAAAACCCTCTTTACCTATCTATCTTTCTGCCAATCTGTCTGTCTATCCTATTGGTTCTATTTCACTAGAGACGTCTAATATTGGTAAAATTTAAAATCAGGTAATGTTATTTCTTGCTATAATTTTGGGTTGAAAGGATACTTTACTATGATGCATATGTATTTTTCTTGCCTTTAGATTTTTCTGTACCTTCCTCTCCCAGTTTTTCAACCCATTCCCATCACATCTTTCTATCACTGTCTCTCTATAACTGTCTGTCTAGGTTCAAAGTCAAGTCCATAATTAGATCAGAATTTTATGTCTCGATTTAGTGATGTGTCATCAGAAGCTCAGAATATTTCACATTTTGGGGTTAGGCACATTTACGTGCTATCATTCACCTCCATAAATTCATGCTACATTTAATCTTCTGACTATTAGCTTTCTCCACTGTCCAACCCTCCCAGCAATTCTGCCTTAGGGCACCTAAGAATGAGTGATCGCTATGACAAGAAGATAATTAATTAGATTGATGTTCAAAGAGTCCCCCTCAAGTTGTCAGTACCCATATTTATATCATAATGCTATAATTTTGGCAGAATTATTTCCTTTTTATGAAAATCTGATGAAGCAATTTTCAGATTTCCTGACATGTATCAAAAATTTGAAAAATACACAGATATAGACCCATACTCTTATTAACTTTCCTCCATTTTGAGTAATTTTGCACTTTGGGGTTTTAAGTTGGGAAAGAAAAATAATCAAATATGGTTAAGAATGGGTTTTCAAACAAACTTTCTAGTCCATTTTTGAAAAGTCAAGGCATTCTAATGTAACTTCACTTATTGAAACCGTTTAGTAAGAGAGTCTAAGTAAGCATTTTTAATCCTTGCTGGATGATAGCAAAATACAAAGGAAACAGTAAAAAGATTTTTCTTAATTTCTATAAAAAGTAATTTAGTAATTGGAGATGCTTCTGAAGTGCTATAGAATGTAGTATGTGTGAGACTTTAAATACTCTCTCTCTCTGTCTCTCTCTCTCACACACAAATAGTATTACAAGAAACAATAAACACAAAATCATTCCTAAAACTACCCAAAGAGAAAATGAGTAGTGAAATTTGTACTAGGTGATTGTTTTGAAATTATCCAATGAACATAAAGTCCATACCACATTTTTATGTATCCAGATGTTCTAGAGATTGATGTTTAGGATGTTGCATAAAATTAGAAGTTTAGATGTCTATGGAACCCTGATAGTGTTTTTCCTGGGTGAACTAATTTTGTTATCCATAGTAAGTTGGCAGAAAATAACAAAACAAAATGATAGGTGTTTTATCAGCATTATTATTCAGAAATGCTGATTCTTTGATTTGAAACCTGTATTGTGAAACTTTCCATTTTATGTCACTGAAAAAGGCACATTTAATACTAACAAAAAGCTATTGTGAGAAGGCTTCCCTTGGTCCTTGACTACTGCGTGAAAAAAGTTAATCAACTAAGGAAGCCTATCACAGAGGATCATAAGTTCTACAACCGATGATCCCAGGACTGTAATTGGCCTTCCTGTTTGTATTATTACTCATCGAAGCTGGATGATTACTAACACCAGCAGAAGACAGGCCCTCACTGCCCTTTGTGTAAAGGAACCTTCAGCTAACATATCCCTTAATGATAGTCTGCAAAATCCTGATCAATGCACATATTCAATTCTACTTTTCAATTATGTTGATAATACATAATTGTATTATAGCATTTTAGCATTTCGCTAGTATTTTAGCATTTTGGAAGTGCAAAATTCATGAAATAATGTCTATCCAGTATCCAGATAAAGTCGCTCTGTGCCACCTGGTGAATGTCCATTTAAGAACAAGTAACAAGTTCAGGTTCTGTTCACATCCACTTCTGGAACTAGGGCCTCTTGATAATCTTTGGGGATACTTTTAGGTGTGGGGCTTTAATGAAGGCAAACCTGAAGGGAGACTGTGAATAGCTTCCTTGGGATATCTACTCTGATTTTATGCTGAGATCCTAGTGCAGTAGAGCACGAATACATTAAGTATCAAGAAACTGCACTTGCTCCAAGAAGGTGATGGCGGTGGTGATAGTTCGGATAACCCCTCATAATCGTATCATGATATCTAAAATAAATGAAGTGAACATTTTTACACCATTATACCCTACAATACAATTCAATAAACATTATTAAATGCCTCTTGTATGAAAGGTCCAGGGATCAAAAGTCAACTTTATGAAATAAATGATTATAAAAACTCTAATCATGAGAGTTCACTTTCCAAAAGCTCTGTACCATTCACTGTCCTTGTGGATCAACTTTTTACCGGTTTCTCAATGCCAGTGCTTGGATTACTTAGCTTTAAGTCATAAGTTTACTGCAGGCACTCGTTAATTCATTCAACACATTTGTTGGGCAGTTGGGATATATAGGCATTATACTAGATGCTGCAACTGAAGAACTCCTGGGGTTCTTGACTATGTTAACTGCCTTCCTTAGCCCTAGATGGGTCCTTTTTCCTGACTTATACCACAGGCTTGAATCCTGACTCCTCCCCTATTGATTCAAGCTCTGATATAATTCTTGATTGGGTTAATTATTTTACTCTGCCTGGTCTGCTGCTTGTGGCTCCTATCATCAACTCTTGGCCTTAGACCCTGATATCTGGGTTTACCTCCTGCCTTATTGGTCTCTGCCCCAGCACCTAGCTGTGGGTTCTTGGGTTTATCTTTGATTTGTATATGGATATTATTACTAGAGTTCTGCTGTTGCACTCACAGATAATTTAGGGAGTCTATGTAAGAGTGCTTCTACTGATGGCTCTGGGTCAGCCTATTCTCTCAACAAAAGAGTGTATCTGCTATCTACTGCCACAATATGCAGTGTAACAAGCAACCATAACTCACAACCCAGTATAAAACAGTAAGCATTACTTAGCTCATGAGTCTTTGGGTGGAGAGGAGAGTTGCATTCTTGGCTGGCAAGTCACCTACAAGGCAGGTTTATTGATTCTGCTGGGGTTTCTCACATGTCTGGGGCCTAGGCTTGGACAACTGGACTGAGTCAGCCTTTTTCTTTACAGTCTCTCATCTGCAAGCAGGTCAGCTGGGTTTATGTTCACTGCAGTGGCAGGCTTCTAAGAAAGAGAGAAGGCAGGCGAGGATACTTTAGGTCTAGGCTCTGTATTGGGACAGTGTCAGTTTCATTGACCCTTTTTTTTTTTTTTTTTTTTTTTTGAGACAGGGTTTCACTCTTGTTGCCCAGGCTGGAGTGCAATGGTGCATTCTTGGTTCACCACAACCTCTGTCTCCCAGGTTCAAGCGATTCTCCTTCCTCAGCCTCCCTAGTAGCTGGGATTACAAGCATATGCCACCACACCCAGCTAATTTTGTATTTTTAATAGAGACAGGGTTTCTCCGTGTTGGTCAGGCTGATCTCGAACTCCTGACCTCAGGTGATCTGCCTGTCTTGGTCTCCTAAAGTGCTGGGATTACAGGCATGAGCCACCACGCCTGGCCTTCAGTGACCCTTTTTGGTCAAAATAAGTCACAAGGGCAGCGGGCAGCCCAGATTCAAGGAGTAGGGAAGTAGCTGCAAAAAAAGTTGAAGGGTGTAGCGGCAAAGTCACAATTAGAAGGAGTCTGGAAAATTGGGGCAACATTTGCAATCAGTCTTCCATAGTGAATTGGTTTCTAACCATTAAACATTGTGTTTCTTGGCAGCCTTTAGCTTGGACTTGTGTAGGAGTGGGGATGTGAGCCTAAAGTATGACAGAGAGAAGGGAGACAGATATGGTTTTGGCTATGTGTCCCCACCCAAATCTCATCTTGAATAGTGGCTCCCATAATTCCCACGTGTTGTGAGAGGGACTTGGTGGGAGATAACTGGATCATGGGGGTGGTTTTCTCCATACTGTTCTTGTGATAGTGAATAAGTCTCATGAGATCTGATGGTTTTTTTAAGGGGTTTCCCCTTTTGCTTGGCTTTCATTCTCTCTTGTCTGCCACCATGTAAGATGTGCCTTTTGCCTTCTGCCATGATTGTGAGGCCTCCCTAGCCACGTGGAACTGTGAGTTCATTAAACTTCTTTGTATTTATAAATTACTCAGTCTCAGGTGTCTCTTTATCAGCAGCATGAAAACGGACTAATACAGAGACTAACGTGGTATTTTTCCATCACCCGATAGGGCAGCCTGGAGAGCTGTGAGCAGTGCCATAGGAGGAAATGACTGGTGAGTGAAATAAGCAAGGTAGGAATTGAAGTGTACGTGAAGTAGAGTCCATGCCTTCTCCTTCTGGATGTTCAGCTGGATCATCCTGACTCCTCCCACTTTCATCTTGGCTTTCAAAGGCAAGAGGAAATTATAAGGAATATTCTGGGTGGCTTTCATCCAGGAGTTCTGTGGGACCCACAACACCTGGATGTTAGATGCAACCAGATAAAGAATATTGGTCACTAAAAGGAGTTTTTCATCATAGATCTCTGAAGGTAGACACCTATTTGCAGGCTTCTCAAAAGTATGTAGCATGTGGTGGTAGTGACAGTGGGATGTTTCTAATGCAGGCTATTTCATAAATTTAAAGGTATTGTTGCTTCTTGTTTAGCATGCACACCTATTTGATTTGCCTTCAGAAATAACATTTATTCTGTTGTTTCATCCTTTTAGTTACCCATACTCACTGACTTGAAAACGTAGTGGACCAAACAACATTTCCTCTTTTTCTAGTATTTTTTAGAGACACAATTCATCTCCAGGGAAGCATTACTATAGAAAGGTTTTGCTGAGAAGCAATGTATATTTGCTCAGGTTCTTGAAGTATTATTGTTGAGTGCTGTGCACTGGTACCACATGGTTTTTAGGATAAATGAGCTTGGACTGGCTTGGCTTAGCAGTATTCTTTGGGGTGAGTTTACAATAGGTATACTCTGTGTGTTCAATTCACTCTACTTAAGTATAATTTATTTCTGTTGTTTTATAGTTTATTTACATCTGAATGCTTACTTTAACATTTGGTTAGTATTTTATTTACTCATAAGAATGCATTAACTACAAAGAACAATCCTTCTCTTGTCATCAGACAAATACATTTAATTACCCCTATATGAGTAAGATGTGTAAAATGATGGCATCTCAGAGTCTGCAGAGACCAGTCATTATTTCTCAGCTCTACTGATGCAAAGAGATGACAGTTTATTTTCCAACTTTATGTCTTTTTCTCCTCCATGCTGGATAATCCTCAGAAACACCTGTGACTTTTATTCAACTTTTTGACTAACAATTGTCATGGTGTCTAACATGTTTTAGACATTGTTTGACAAAACACTTCCTAGCAATGAGTTGACAATAGATCTTTCTTCACTTTCTTGGCTCTTTCTCCCACCTCCAACACAGCACTGCCCCCAGGTGGGAGAAGGAAGGTGAAGCCTAGAAAAAGATATCACCTTATGTGACCCCATGGAACATGTTGTATTTCTGGCTGAAGAAGCTGAAGATGAAAGATGCAAAGGCATGAAAGTGAATGACATAGTCTAAGGAAAAAGCAAGTTCTGTTTGGCTAAAACACAGAATGATGGAGATTAAGCCAGCACAGAGAGGGTGGAACTATGCTAATCCTCTAGGATGTAAGGAGTCTTTGAAGATTTTTTAACAGAGAGTTTCAATATCTAGCAGCATTGAGGAAGAAAAAGTTAAGAGAAGAGCATTAAAGATGGGGGTGATAGTTAAAAATCTGTCGCAAGAGACTGGACAAGACAGGACTAAAGCAGTTACAAAGATGGGGCTTTGTTTTGTTTTTCTTGTGAGACATTTTAGAGATTGTATTGACAGAATTGGACATCAAGGGTAAATGAGAGAGGAAGAATTAGATGATGATGTTAAGTCTGACTGGGAAATGACAATATTCTTAATGGCGCTGGTAAAAATAGGAAAAGGAACATGTTTGGGTAGAAGATGAGTTCAGTTTTAGGTGTACTAAATATGACGCAGGAAATCAAAGTTGAGGTGGTCAGTTAACTGACAGAAGTCGCATCCTGTGTTCAGGAGAGAATTTGGGAGTAAGAGCTATAGATGTAGGAGTCATTGAGATATGTGAGACTAGCTGAAGCCATGAAATGAGCTAGATTGCCCAGTAAGGAGGTGTGGACTGAGAAAATAAGCATGGCAAGGATGGGAACAAACATCAAAATGGGTGGGACAAAGAAGAGAAATCAACCAAAGGAAGAGGAGAAGAAAAAACAAAAGATTTTAAAGACAATTTCTGATGAAAACTTCTGCAAATTGTTTCTTTGATTTAATCTAAACACAATATTGTATTAATAAGTACTATTATACTTACAGTACAGAATCCAAAAATACTTATTTGGATATATTTGCTTGCATGTACAGAAGGATGAAAGCTAGGGACAGAAAAACCAGTATTGATTATTCTCCTATTTTAAAGAGGTATACCCTTCTGATCATATGGGCAAAATCATTCCATGTGTCCAAGACCCTAATTAAAGCTAGTTTCAAGGCTCAGAGGTAGACTTCCTTGTGTTGTCTCTATTTTTTTTTTTTGTCTTCAGTCACAATTAGTTTTAATCAAATCTGGTAATTATTTACTTTTTTAGATATATAAATATAATATAGTATTATCAAATAGGCCAGGCATGGTGGCTCACACTTGTATTCGCAGAACTTAGGGAGACCAAGACGGGAGGAGTGCTTGAGCCCAGGAATTTGAAACTAGCCTGGGCACCATGGCAAAACTCTGTCTCTACAAAATTACAAAAATTAGCCAAGGGTGATGGTGCACACCTATAGTCCCAGCTACTTGGGAGGCTGAGGCGGGAGGATCACCTGAGTCTGCGATGTCAAGGTTGCAGTCAGCCATGTTTGCACTACTGTACTCCAGCCTGGGTGACAGAGTGAGACCCTGTATCCAAAAAAAAAAAAAAAAAATTAAATAGCACAGAAGTATTTTTTCTAAGCAGATGTTTTACTCCCTCAACTCAATTGTTTAGTCTTATTTCCCAGGACCCAGTGTCTGTATTTCTTCTATATTCTCCCAGAAATAGCTGTTTTCATAATTTTTACACACACACCCACACATGTACATACAAGAAATTCTCAAAGATCTGCACACCTGCACAATAGTTCAACAACCTTAATGTTGAATTCTTTCCAAGTGTGTGCAAACCATATTTACTGGACTTCTCTAATTCTAAATATGAAAGAGCTGGAAAGTTCCTTCTTATGATCTGTGAATGTGGAGTGACCTCTTTGTAGATGGTCTTCGGCAGAAGCCCAATGTTTCTTTGCTCAAATCTACTTATTTCTCAATTACCATCATCCCATATTTGTGTGTTATTTAGTGCTCCTTTTTGCATATTCAGGGCTATATGGATGTACTGTACTTGTTGGAGGATGGTGCATCCACTCTTCTTCCTGTACTTACTGGGATGGAACAGCCGCAGCCTCTCAGATAGTTCATTCTTCCTTTCCTTACCTACCACCATCTAAGAAAGGAAAGGCTGAGTATAGAGAATTTTTCACCTGTGAGATGCAAATATGGCAACCATTAGAAAGCAGAAGAATGGGCCAGGTGCGGTGGCTCACGCCTGTAATCCTAGCACTTTGGGAGGTCGAGACGGGCAGATCATGAGGTCAGGAGATCGAGACTATCCTGGCTAACATGTTGAAACCTCGTCTCTACTAAAAATACAAAAAATTAGCTGGGTGTGGCGGCGGGCGCCTGTAGTCCCAGCTACTCGGGAGGCTGAGGCAGGAGAATGGTGTGCATCCGGGAGGGAGAGCTTGCAGTAAGCCGAGTTTGCGCCAGTGCACTCCAGCCTGGGCAACAGAGCAAGACTGTGTCTCAACAACAATAACAACAACAACAACAACAAAAAAGCAGAAGAATGGATCAACGGTTTAAAAGTTTTGAGAATAAATTATTTCCCTACTCTTGGAGAATCTTGAAGAAAACTCTTTACGGTGCTTGAGACTCTAGAAACCACTAGGTCGTCACTTTTTCCTTCTTATGGGAACAGATGCAACTAATAAAGTGTGTTCACTTCTTTTTTTATAATGCAAGGCTTGCTTTTGTCACCCCTTTTTGCATATCTATTCTGGGGAAGAATAAATAATATCTATAAATCCCTTGAAAGAAATTGTCATTGTTTGATTGTACTTTTGATATATATAGCTCATGAAATAGGTTGTCTTTTTATATTTCAAATAAGGTAAAAGACTGAATTTGGATTTTATCATGGGCCCAAAAGTTCTGTTCATGATAATAAAGATCCAAAATCCTGACTTTCTTTTCTTTTCTTTTCTTTTTTTTTGAGATGGAGTCTTGCTCTGTCACCCAGGCTGGAGTGCAGTGGCCAGATCTCAGCTCACTGTAAGCTCCGCCTCCCGGGTTTACGCCATTCTCCTGCCTCAGCCTCCCGAGTAGCTGGGACTACAGGCGCCCGCCACCTCGCCCGGCTAGTTTTTTGTATTTTTTAGTAGAGACGGGGTTTCACCGGGTTAGCCAGGATGATCTCGATCTCCTGACCTTGTGATCCGCCCGTCTCGGCCTCCCAAAGTGCTGGGATTACAGGCTTGAGCCACCGCGCCTGGCCCTGACTTGCTTTTCTTAAACTGGTACTTGATGCCTGTGGTTTTAGACAAGAGTCCTTTTCTAACCACAGGGTGGGCAGCACCGGCTCATTAGAACCATTTGTATGACTGAAGGCAGTTCACCTTGAAACACTGCAGGGTACATGTGGGTAGACCTTGGGCTTAGCATTTCACGGAGATTCCTGTCATGAAGAACAGACAGCCGAAGATGCCTCACATGTTATCAGAGTTCCCCAAATCTTGTTAATGTTTAGATGTCTAGAGTAATTTTTTTGTTGAGTTCCCTAAAGTAGACAAGATTTTCTTCATGTTTATGTCCTACTCTATAAGTACATAGCACAATGGCTTACTCTGAGGGAGCTCACAGAATGTTTGCAACAGGGAGTTAAATGGTGAATGTGGTGCGTTTACAATTCTGATTGTTTTCTTAGTCAATTTAAGATCCATGTGGCGATAGATGAGTTGCACTGCCAATTTGTAGAGTCATGAGTAATACTGGATAGTTTGTTGAAGTGTTGTTAAATATGCTAAGATTCCAATGACATGTCTATGATATAAGTAGTTCCTTAGTTGCATATTGATGTTTCTCAGAGACAGTCATTGTTTCTTGTTTGTTTGAAAGTGGTTTGAAAATAATAGAGACTATCTTAAACCAGTGTACCCTTTGATTTCTTTGTGGCAAAAATATTTACTTGCTATGCTTCCACTTTGCACTATAGTGAATGTGCTAGCTTCTAGAAACTGCCCTAGAAAGTTAAGTGACACAATGAATTATTTTTGGAATGATAATTTAAGTCACTAACATCATTACTTCTCATTTTCTTCATGCTTTTGGACACCATTGGAGGTGGGGAAGGAGTACATTACTGTAATGTGGGGGTCATATAATATGAAATAACTGAATTCATAACTCTTGTACCTACTTGGCAGAAAAATCAATGGACTGCATTTTATCATTGCACATGGGGACAGTTATGTAGTGCTCTATAGATTATAAACATTTGATGCGGATCTAGGAAAAGCTGGAGAGGAATAGCTAGAAAAAATTAAGTTTAAAAATTAACGACAAGTATACTTAGAATGTCCTGGAACAGTACGGAATGAGAATTTCTTTTATGTCGGTGACCTAACATCTTCACTTGCCATGTCAAACCTTTTCATTTGTTTTAATCAGTGCCAGCAGTGGCCTTCACTACATTACTTGAATCACATTTTTCCACAATGTAAATGCTTCAATTTACAGTCTCTTTTGTATTAAGAACAAATAGGGCAGCCTTAAAAATCATACAGTCATAGGTGTTTGATTCATTTCTTACTTTTGTTATTGAATTGTTTTGTGGCACTTAGGTTTAGGCATCTGTCTTTCCTTGAGGAAAGGACTGTGCATTCTTCGTCTTTGTATCCAAGTGTCCTGCACTGAACCTTGCACATTAGAGACCCTCAATATTTGCTGAATAAATGCTGGACTGACTGAGTATTCTCAGTGTCTTGAAACATTTCATGCACAAAGAACGCTTGACTTTTTCCTCAGAGATTACTAGCTCATTCATTCCATCTCACATTATGATCGTTTTGCAGATAAGTAAATTGAGACTCACTAGTAATTTGCCAAAGACTTTGTAATTATACCAGGGATGACTATTCCTAGCTATAGTGAAAAAAATCATAAATTTAAAGAGGAAACACTATGGGTATAGGCTGCGATAAAAAGAGGAATACTGTTCACCATTTCTGATCTTGACAGAGAGGTTAGGTTTAACTCTCAGAACTAACTTCATTTTTACAGTTATTTATCATTCATTGAAAGAAGTTGCTTCTAAGTTGTCATGGCATTTGGTTGTAAAGAATTAGTCCATCAGCTTTAGCTTATTAGTGCCCTCAGGAAAAAAAAAATGAGCCTTGTCTTTCTTTGAATTTGTAATGCATGCATTTGTAGGACATAAAGCTTTCCCTAGGTGCTGGCACACCAATGTACATTTTACTGAGCTGACTTACAACGTGGTCTGGTCTCTAAGAGATTGCAGCAACAAATGAAGGTGTAAGTAAAATGGGAGAGCTCTGTACTGTGCATGGTCCATCAACATTAATGAGCATTATAAATGCTCTACGAATGAAGTACAAAATGGACCTCTGAAGTTGTTTTTATTGGTATTTATGAATGGGACAATCAGTTCTGTGGCACTTATAAATACGTTGAATAGATAAGGTTCCTGCCCTGAGAAGCTTAGAGTCTAATTCAAAGTTATGACAGCTATCATAATACATTTTAGTGAGCTGGGTTACTCTCCCAAGCATCATGACACCCATAGGACAGTGGAATATGGTCCTGGTCATTGATGAGCTGGATTCATTGCTTTAGCTAAATAATATTTCAGAACCATCCCAAACACTGCTGCTGCTCTTACCAATGGGGGTGATTATGTAGGTACTGATCACTCACGTTAAGGGAGAGGATAAAGAACTAAGACAGAATTTTGGAAAATAGAAATAAGCACATAAAAAAGCACACAGAGAACTTCCAATTGCTGTACTGACTATATAAAAGCCTCCAATCTGGAATTAATCATTTCAGTCACTTATAAGCAGGTTTGTGTCTCCCTTTTCATAAGCATCTCACCCTGCTATAAATGACATTCTGTTTTATGAAAGTATAATGTGAAAATCTACTGATAAGCCAAATAATAAAAACTTTATAGCATGTCAGGGCTTTTTTTATTATTATTATTTAACCTCAATCAAGTTATAATACTGAACACATGTATTCTTGGCCTAAATCACCTTGTCAAGTTTAACTGTATATTCAACTTCATTTACATGACATACGATCTAATATTGGAGAACAACAATACCATTGTAGTGTTAATTGAAAACTCCAAACTGAGAGCCAGAAGAAACCACTGGTCTGATTGCTGAGGGTCCCAGGGAAGGGGATCTATTCCCACACCTGCAGTTGGTCCATAACACTAACATTGTTACCAACATCTGGGTCTAATCAGTCCAGAAGCCCTCATATGCTGCTCCTGGGGCACATAAATTTAGCATTACATTCATTTTAAAAGCTGCCCTCTTTCAGTTTTTTAAGGACAAGATAGATTCATGGCTCCACAGAGTCTAACAAAGTAGAAACCACAAACAGAGTAAGTTACTGCCACAGGCCTCGTGGACTTGACTTACCAACTCTTTGCCACTTAAATAATGGAATTTTATGTTCAGCCCTGGCTATCAAAAATGTGTTTCTACCGAAAGTGAAGTTTGACTGAAAAGCTGCATTAAAAATAAAAGCAAATCCTCGGAAAGTGAGCCAATTTGTATAAATCAGACTTTATGTAAGGATATGAGATAATATCTAACAGAGAAATATAAGCTTAGGAGTCATAATTTGCCTCATTCACTTCATAACTGGAAGGCCTCTTAGAACTGACTCTTCATAGTGTACTTTAAGGAGGTTTGCATCCAAAGGGACTATTCAGAATGAAAGTTAAAAATTTTTAGATCTTTCAGTGGGACTTTGGATGGCTGGTTTCTGAGGATAAAGGGTCTGCTTGACCTGGGAATTATTTTCTGCAACTGCTCTGCAAAGTGTAGCTGTTAGAAAAGTTCTGCTGCCACTCAACATGAGTGAAAACTAAATACCCTCTTATGTTTTATGCAGATGCCCTAGGTAATCAAAGAGTTCTAAAAGAGAAAATAGCCTGCACAATTTTTGCAGCAACACTTATTAAAGATATAAATACAAAAGAAAATAAAATAACAGAAAAAAACCATTGGCAGTTTTGCAAACTACTTGCTTATGTGTTTGAGACCAATTTGTTGTAGGGGAGAATTTTTAACTTGTTTGATTTGGGTTATTTTCTCTCTTTTTCTGTTTTTTTTTTTTTTTTTTTTTTTTTCTTCTTTTATGTTACAAGAAAAAAGAATTGCCTGTGTAGCTCAAGAGGCTGGGAAGTTAGGAAAATAAAGTTTGTGCTAGTTGGCTAACTGTTTTATTTATTTGTTGGCTCCAATATGGCAGCTGGCCTTCAAGGACTTCATGTGCAGTGGATAAATTACCTATCTAATGAGTATCTCTGAATGGTCTAACATTGGAAAATAGTAAATGAATGAGATTAATGATCACCAAATAGAAGTGGGAAGAGAGAAGACATTGTTCCTTGGATTTATATCCAAAAATAGGATAGGCATTTTTTTCCCTTAATATTATAGAGAACATTTGGTGATATGGTTGGTACTTCATCTCACCCAGGTACTTCATCATTGGCTCAAATAATTTTATCTAATCATAGTCTGCATATGAATTGGCATTACCTGTAGCCTTACGAATAAAAAAAAAATAACCTAACTGGTATGTTTATGTTTAAAAATGCAGTGGTTCATAAGGAAATAGCATTTTGCATAATAGATTTCCAGAATTCTTGGGTAGAGCACAGATAAGAAAACTGATGATCCCCAAGGGGTACTGCACAGTTCAGTATATGATATTCACAAAAATGGCCTGATTCATGAAGAAGGGTTCAAATAATATTAAAACTACCATTAAAAAAAAAACAGGATATACATTTACATTTAAAAAATGCTCTTTACTCCCCCACCCCCAAAATAAATTTCAAAGTCAATGCTTCAGTTATCTGGAGAATGCAGGGATATAAGGATGGGTAGTTCAACAGAGCCATGTACAAAAGTAAAACCTGTATAGACATTTGGATTTGTCATTAGAGTATAAGGAATAATGGAGCAAGAAGAACAGAGCATAATCTATGTGCCAGGAACTGAAGTAGGCATTCTGTGGTAGGACTCATGGCTAAGGCCAGTCTTTTCTTCTAAACTAGCTAGTTGGCTACCCTGTTTCTTACAATGCAATTGTTTTGTGGAAATATTTATGTTTTTAGTCTTTGATTTGGTTTAGAGGAACTGGGGGTGTTCTCACATTCAATGTGCTGTGATTAATATATTGTACTCACATTCTACTTTTTGTGATTTATAGTTTGAAGATAGCTTAAAGCTAGTTCAAGGCTGCCACATCTGTTTAAAGAATAATGCACAATTTATAGAGGTATAGGGTTTCTTTCACTTGCTTAATGAGAAGTGATAGGTACAGTATGAGGCTGGATGAATTCCCACAAGACAGACTAAAAAAGTGTTGACAATTTTCCATTTCCCAAATAATGCATGTGGTAAAACCCCACAGTATGTCTGTTTAAAAGCACTTCAATATTCAGTTTAAATGTGTTTTCAATACCTAGTTCCAGTAAGATTAGTTTTGTAACTCCAAATACTTTCAGGAAGTGAGTATGCAATTTGCTAACAGACCATTTGATATAGACTTGAAACACAACCTAAGTTATCAAATTTTAGTTTGTTACCTTGAGAAGTTATAGAATACCTACAGTTGTCCAAAGATCTGGATTTGTATACATTTCTAGTGCTTCATGCTGGGGGAACCACGGGGTTATATTAAGAAAAATTTCAGAGCTACTCCATCCCTTAATATCAGGGCAATCTACATTTCCCCAGACAAAAATGAGGTTGAGTCATGATAGGATCACAGTAACAAGGTTCAAAAGAACAATCCTCTAAATCAGCTGCAACCTGAATAATTGCTGACTCCTCATATTCTTCCCAAATATTATTAATATATTCCATTAACTGAGTCTATTACAGACCAAGTGCATGGTAGGTGGTCTGTATGCATTATCTTATTTAATCACCATAACAGAAAGACAAAGAGAATTAAAACACTGCAGCCCACAGAGACTAAGTAACATGCCCAAAGCCACACAACTAATAGGATTACCTGATACTCTACGTAAATCTTTTATAGGATTTATCACAGTTTGTATTTATGTATTGACATAATTATTGATTAGTGGCTCTCTCCTACCTTGTAAGGGCAGGGACTGTATCAGTTTTATACCCAGAGCCTGGAATAGTGCCTAGCACATTATAGGTGCTTATTCACTTATTGTCCTTATTTGCCTGTAGCTGCCTCCAATTATTTTTCTGCTCCCATAACTTCAATGGTAACATTAAAGCAGGAAATGTGGGCTTTTGACTGTCCCATGACTCTTATATCTTAAGTGGAGTTTTTGTTACAGTTCTTTTACTTTCTTTTAGCCATCTCCCTACCCCAGGCCTCTCCACAGGCAGAGTCTCCAGTGAGGAAACTGAAACTATGGGATGATGTTAGTAGGATCTGCCTTGGTAAACTTCAATATTACCCTTTCCTTATGATCTTGATGAACCAAACTTGACCTCTTTAACTCTCTCTGCCATTAGAAGGGAAAAATCATTCTCACGTGCCTATGAGGTTTCTTGCATATTAGGTCCCTGTTGGACCTCAGACTTTGTGAGCTGCAGGGGACTGAAGGTTATGCTCTTAAGCAGGGGCTCCTGCTATGCTTGAGTTTGCGTTGTTCTTAGAGGGCTTTCCAATCTGCAATAAGACAGAATTTCTGAACTGGTGCCCCTACTCACAAAACACATTGCCTCCAAGTGCTTCTAAGAAAAATTTGACCTAGCCAAGGAATTAACAGAAAATGAGAAATTGGAAGAGTTGCTGTTAAAATGGAAGAGTGATATACTTGACATTAGGGTTCTGCCAAAAGTGTACTTTTCATTGCCAGTTTTGGACTAACCCAGTAGACACTGAGGTCACTCTGGTCTTCTTTTAGGTTCTTTGTCATGGGGTTCTCTCCAGCTTGAGAAACTTGATGCAAGGTGTCTCCTCTGCTTGGACTGTCCACTACACCTACCATTTCCATGTTGCCACACTCCCTTTCCTCCACTGGGTTTCAGCCTGAATATCACTTCACCAGAGAAGTGATGAGGAACATTACGAAACCTTCACTTGGCCCCTGTAATTCTTTTTTGGCACCTTGTATATTTCCTTCACAGCACTTGCCACAATTTGTGCCTTTATATTGTTTTGTTTATTTATTTATTTAATGTCTATCTCCTTTCCTCCAACTTACTTGAAGGCAGGGCCATATCTATCTTAATCAAGGTTTCTTCTAGCACCAAGAGCTCTCTTAAGATTAGAAAATGTGCCCACTGATGTCCCACTGACTGAGCATATTTTGCAGGGCACAATCTGTTTCCCCGGATCTTAGGACAGGTATTGACACCTAAGAGCCAATATCTTATTTGTTGAATGAAATTATAAAATATAATCTTCTTCTCTTCTGAGATACTTTTCTTTCTGCCAATCTAGATTACATAGTTCCCCCTAGTCTCAAGACCTCAGTGATCTTTTGCCTTAAGAAACTCCTAGAAATGACAGTTAGGAATTACTTGGATCTTAGCTATCTATGTTATTCTTCTGTTGTATGTCCTTTAAATAGTTTTGTTTTTTTCCAAAATTATATGATTATTTGTATATGTCCAAAAAATTAAAGCTTAGAGTAACATTGTTGGGAAATGGGAACTTATAACCATGTTAGTACCGAAACAGTAGCAAAGGCAGATTGCTGCAGTGGAGGGTGCCTGTAATCCCAGCTACTTGGAAGGCTGAAGTAGAAGGATCGCTTGAGCCCAGGAGTGTGAGGCTGCAGTAAACTATGGTTGCAGCACCACACTGCATTCCAGCCTGGGCAACAGAACATGATCCTATCTCAGAAAACCGAAACCAAACCCAAACAAAACAACAACAGAAAAACAATAGCAAAGACTAGTGAAAACTTGAGTCCTCACAGAGATTTCTGTCTAGCCATCAGCTTAAAAGATAAGAGACACTTTGAAAAAACAAATTGGATAAGGACAAGGAAATAAATGACCAAATTCCCGGTAAATTTTAGTGGCACAATTATTTAATAAAATCACATCTACAAACATTGATTTATTTTAAAATAAGAATAAGCATAAGTAAAACACATACTGTAGAAGGCAAAATCATGTTTAGATGTGTAAAAACCTATTGTAGGAGAACAATATGGGACAGGGTAGCAAATAATTAAAGTGCATAAAAAAGTATTTAATAAATAATCAACAAAGTGCAATGGACAGAGTGCTCAAGAATAGTTTGGACTGGATGCTTTTTTAAGTAGGATTCTTTCTCTTAAGTATTAACCTGTTTAATTGGAAATGAAATATTCGTTTTTTTAATGGGAAATCTGCATTTCATTGTAAACTAGAATTCATTGTCCTTGACTTCTTTACTCTTCACTAACATATTCTCTTTCTAAGTTTTTTTTGTGTTTAATATTTAATATAGAAAGAGAAACAGTACCAAAAAGCCTAGAATAGGGGCATATTTATATACAGGTTCTAGTCACTGTTTTTCGCCTTTGGATAAAATTGTAAGAATGATTTCAAAGCCAGTGCCTGAACTGTTGTTTGGGCTCATTTAGCCCAAGTTTGTGAGTTAGACTCCTCTTTCGCCACTAGCTCAGCCTTTCTATCTCAACCTGAGTCATTCCAACCCACACATCTGATTTCACAAACAAAGAAACTTGTAATGTTAATTCTAAAATTATAGACTCCATTACTGATCTAGTTATTGTATTACTCAATCACTTTTGTTGTAATTGTTCCAATGAACCAACATGTTTGTCAACAATTTATATAGAGGACAATAGACTTTATTAACTTCTATATTTAATGAAAAGTCAGGTCACTGGGTAGAGTTCACTATTTCTCTTGACTGTGCTTTGGAAAATTATATTAATTGCAGAATTAAATGAAATAGAAAATTTCCTTATTTTACTACTGATGGTATTGTCTCCCTGTGCCTGTTTCTTTGTAAAATGGATATAAAATATTTGATTTTTCACCTTATTGCTATATTTATTAAGGTAATACCAGTGGATATAACTGATAAATCTCACATTCTCAATGGCCTGACAAAATAAAATCTAGTACTTGTTCAACGTGAGTATTCTTGTTTGAGTATATCCCCTGTAATTAGTGGTTTAGGACCCATGTTGCTTCCATATTCTGGTTACATCATCTTCACATGTGGCCTCCAAATTTACTGAGGAAGGGGAATAACACTGTGGGAAAAGAAGAACGGATACACACAGCTACAGCCTGTAAACGACACACATCACGCCCCATGGGCAAGCACAATGCACATTCCTTTCCTAGATACAAGGAAACAGGGAAATGTAGTCCCGGCTGAGCAGCTGCCTCCAGCAGTAACTCTACATTAAGGAGGGGAAATAGGATCCTTTGGCGGTCAGCTAGCCTTTTTAATAATGCCTATTTGTAGAGCTGCAGTGAGGACTAAATTAATGAATCCAGGTGAAAAGCTTAGAACAGTAACCCTTATATGGAAACTAGGGATAGAGAACCCTTCCTCCTCTTCCTCCTCTTCCTTCCTCTTCTTCCTTCTCCTTCTCCTTCACATTTTCTTATGATGCTCAAATAGTTATCTCTATGTTACTACTTGAAACTCAGCAATTGTTCTTTTTAATCAACATTTACCCTTTTCTTAGGATATTTTTCTAACTTTTGAAAAATTATTAACATTCTCTTTTATTTCCTTTTGTTTAATCTTTTGCATGCATTTGGGTCTCTAATGTATACTTAGATTATCATGAATCATAGTTGGATTATCATGAATATTTAGGTTTCACTATACCTCTGGGAAAATCTTTTGTTACAGGATACTTTGTTCTTTCTCTTTTCATGGAGAAAGCAATCTGAAATTTCGGCTGGAAAGAACATGTAAATTTGTCTGACTCTTCTCAAAAGCCTGGTCCTCAATTAAACTATCTCAAAGGAGGCACACGCTGCTTGTTTGGAGGGTTGGTTGTTATTCCCATAATTAACTTTAAGGTCACATGTGCCAGGACAATGTTTTCCTATCTATACAGAAATATTCTGAAGTATGTCCTAGAATTCAGTTTTGGTTTTACCACCTGTGATAGCAGAGTTACCGTCTGGGCCAACTCCTCCAATCTTTCCTTCCTGCTGTGAATATTTAGGTCCAGGAAACACATATACCTTTTTTTTTTTTAATCTCCAACTTGTACATTTTGCATTTGTATAGACTGAAGCACACTTAGTTAACAAGAAAATGTCTCAGTATACCACCTGTAATTTCAGTTTTCAGTTTACCGTATATTTGCTGAAGCAGTGGTTATGAGAAACATGCAGCTCGCAGAATAACATGGAACAAATAGTGAATTGTATATATTTTAAAGGGTTACACTTTGGCATCTTCCCCTTGCAGTCTTGACAGAATGAAACTGGACTTGCTCTCCTACCAAAAAGAATAACACTAGGCAAAATAAATCTGGCAAATATTTTTAGGAATTGAACAACGGGTAGTTCAAGATTGTAATTTTTTTTTTTTTTTTTTGAGATGGAGTCTTGCTCTGTCATCCAGGCTGGGGTACAGTGGTGTAATCTCAGCTCACTGCAACCTCCGCCTCCTGGGTTCCAGTGGTTCTCCTGCCTCAACTTCCCGAGTAGCTGGGACTACAGGCACCCATCACCATGCCCGGCTAAGTTTTGTATTTTTGATAGATGGGGTTTCACCATATTGGCCAGGCTGGTCTCGAACTCCTGACTCTGTGATCCGCCCACCTTGGCCTCCAAAGTGCTGGGATTACAGGCGTGAGCCACCACACCTGGCCCAAGATTATAATTTTTGAGGAAAAAAATATGAGATGAGGTCTAGAAATGGTTATGATCGCCCCCAGGTTTTCCTACAGGCACTGTCCTACCACAGAGCAGGCTTATGGAACTTAAGTAGCATAGCAGTCTCACTTTGCAGAGAAGGAGACTGGAATTTTAGGCTATCCCAGTTCCTGGAATTTGCTGAGCAAAATACCTGAAAGGAAAAGACTTCACAGATGAAGGTGCCTAAAAGTCTATGAAGGGGTTTACTGCATGTTGTTGGCAAATGATTGAGATGCACGTGCACAAGGCAAGATACCAAGAGTCCCAGCAGAGATTTCCTGATACAGTGATGGGAGATTTGGGGGTTTCAGCCCGGCCAGCATAAAAAGACTTTGTTAAAAGACTTAGATGTTCAGTTGAGACTTCATACCCTAGAGTAAGGAGCATGTGCCAGGACTAAGCTTAAAATTGAAATAAATCTGCCATAACAAAAAATAAAATCAAACCCAACAGACCAAAAGTTTCTGCCAATAATTTAATTGCTTTTCAGAAGAAACTCAACATCCCTTAAAGAAAGATCACATAATCCAGACTCTCTACTACATATCATTCACAATGATAAAACAATTACTAGACATGCAAAGAAACATGAAATAGTGGCCCACAGTCAAAAGAAATATCAGTCATTATAAATAAATCCTATGATGATCTAGATGTTTGAATTAGTAGATAAGGCCTTTAAAATAGCTATTATCAGTGTGTTTAAGGACTAAATGTAAAGTGTGATTATAATTAATGAACACAAAGGAAATCTCAGCAGAGAATTAGGAACTATGAAAAGTTAATCAAAAGAAAATTCTAGAACTGAAAACATGATAATTGAAATTTAAAAGAAAAAATTACTAGGCTGAGCAGTCCCTCTTCTGAGTAGATAAAGAAACTGAAATCACTACCTTATAAAGACATCTGCACTCTCGAGTTAATTTGCCACATTATTCCCTATAGCCAAGATACAGAAACAACTAAAGTGTCCATCAATGGATGAATGGATAGAGAAATTGTGATATACTCACACACACACCAACATGCACCATACACAGAAAAACAAACTGCATGATTTTACTTATATGTGGAATATTTTTTAAAAAGTAGAATAAGTGGAAATAGGAAATAAAATGGTTGTTACCAGGGGTGAGAGGGTGAGACAGAGAAAATGGGGAGATGTAGGTCAAAGAATACAAAGTAGCAGATATATAGCATGAACAAGTCTAGAGATTTGATGTACATCATGAGGACTACAGTTAATGAAATTTTATTGTATTTGGGGTTTTTGCTAAGAGAGTAGATTTTAGGTGCTCTTGCCACCAAAAAGGGGTAACTAACGGTAACTAGAGGAGATGATGGATATGTTCGATTGCTTGACTTTTATAACCATTTCACCATGTATATCAAAACATTTTGTACAACTCAATATATACAATAAAAGAAGTAAAAAAAGAAAGTAAAAAAAAAAAATCCCTAGGTAGGCTTAATAGCACATTTAAAATGGCAGTAAGGGACAGTGAATTTGAAGGTATCTTGTTAGAAATTATCTAATCTGAAGAACAGAGAGAAGAAAGACTGAAAAAAAAATAAATAGAGCCTCACTGACATGACAGACATTTCCTAATGATTAAAAGATCAATTTCAATTCATCAAGAAGACAGAACAATCATAGATGTATATGTTCCTAAGAGCATGCCAAACTATGTGAAGCATGAATTTATAGAACAAAATGGAGAAACAGACAAATTCACAGTCATGGTTGAAAATTTCAATACCCTATTCTCAATAACTGATAGTAAAAGTAGACAAGAAAATAGTAAAGAATATCTGAACAACACTATCAATTACCTTAACTTGCTTGACATTTATTTAATACAAAACTCAACAACATAAAATAAGTCTCAGTACATTTCAACAAACTACAATCTCTAAGCAACAATGGAATTAAATTAAATGTCAACAATAACTTGGTATAAAGAGAAGTCCGAAAACTTGTAAATTAAACAAACTACTTGTAAATAACTTACAGGTCAAAGAAGAAATTACAGGAAAAAAGAGAAATAATTAAACTGAACAATCCTGAAAACACAATATATCAAAATTTGTGGTATAGAACCAAAGCAGTATGTAAAGAAACATTTACAATTTTAAATCCGTATTTTGAAAAATAATAGTGCTTTGAAAGCAATTTTAATATCCTAAGTTTCTACCATTTAAAAAAGTGAGCAAGATAAGAAGATAATAAGAAAAGCAGGAATCAGTTGAAGAATCACATTTGTTTTTTTGAAAATATTGAGGTAATTGATAAATATCAGCAAGGTAGATCAAGAAAGAGAAACAACACACATACATTATTAATATTAATAATACAAGAGGATAATCTTAGCATAGGTCCTAAAGATGTGGAAGAAAATATAGGAATATCATGAGCAATGTTAAGACAAACCATTTTGGGCCGGGCGCGGTGGCTCAAGCCTGTAATCCCAGCACTTTGGGAGGCCGAGACGGGCGGATCACGAGGTCAGGAGATCGAGACCATCCTGGCGAACACGGTGAAACCCCGTCTCTACTAAAAAATACAAAAAACTAGCCGGGCGAGGTGGCGGGCGCCTGTAGTCCCAGCTACTCGGGAGGCTGAGGCAGGAGAATGGCGGGAACCCGGGAGGCGGAGCTTGCAGTGAGCTGAGATCCGGCCACTGCCCTCCAGCCTGGGCGACAGAGCGAGACTCCGTCTCAAAAAAAAAAACACATTTTGACAATGTAGATGAAATAGACAAATTTATTGAAAAACACAACTTACCCAAAATGACACAAGATGAAATAGAAAATTCTAGTTAACACTATATCCATGGAAGAAACTCAATATGTTATCTAAAATTTTCTATGAAGAAAACTTCAGACCCAGATGGTTTCACTAAATGAATAAATAATACAATGGTTACACTAACTTTTTATTTGATGAGGCCAGCATAATCTTTATAATAAATCCTGAAAAAGATATTATCAGAAAGGAAAATAACTACTATTCAAAAACAAATGCAAAAATTCTTGCAAAACATAGTAAATAGGATCAAGCAATGTGTATAGGAGACAGTATGTTAAGACCAAAGGGGGCTTATTTCAGCAATGCAAGGTTTAATGTAGAGAAAGCAATGGATGTAGTTCACCGTATTAACAGAATAAATGACAAAACCATATAATTATTTCAATGTTTGTTGAAAAAGAAATTTGATAAAAATAAATATTCATTTGTAATAAAATATCCAGCAAACTAGAAACAGAACTTTCTCAACCTATAAAAGGGCATCTATGTGAAATCCATAGCTAACATATGTAATTGCCAAAGACTAGATGCTTTTCACCCTAGATGAATAACAATGCAAGGATTACTGCTTTCATCATTTATATTCAGCATGAAACTGGAAGTCATAACTAGTCCTATAAGTCAAGAGAAAGAAATAGTATAAGTGTTGAAAAGAAAAAAGTAAAATTGTCCCTCTTTGCAGAAGATGCAGTTGTCTACTTAGAAAATCCTCAAGAATTTACAGAGCAATTACTAGAAATATTAAGTAAATTTCCCAAGGCTTTAAAGCACAAAGTCAATATTCAAAATTCAATTATAGTTCTTAAATCCTAACAGAAAATAGTAAGAACATAAGCTTTTTAAAAACTCCATTTACCATATTGTTGAAAACACTAATACTTAGGAAAAAATAAAACAAAAAGATATGTGTGACCTCTACAATAAAATATAATAAAAATTTCTAATATAAATTTAAGATAATCTAAATAAATAGAGAGCTATACCATGTTCATTAATTGCAACATAGACAACAGTAATAAGTTGTCTATTCTTCCCCAAATTAACCTGTAGATTCAATGCAATGTGAGTATGCTTTATAACAAAAATGGACAAGATGTTTATAAAATGTACATGGATATCAAAGCTCACAGAAAAATAAAAACAATCTTAAACAAAAAGATAGCCTGTAATCCTAGCACTTTGGGAGGCCAAGGCAGGCAGATTACAAGGTCAGGAGACAGAGACGATCCTGGCCAATATGGTGAAACATCATTTCTACTAAAAAAAATAGAAAAATTAGCTGGGCTTGTTGACGCACACCTGTAGTCCCAGCTACTTGGGAGGCTGAAGCAGGAGAATCGCTTGAACCCAGGAGGCAGAGGTTGCAGTGATCCGAGATAGCGCCATTGCACTCCAGCCTGGGCAACAGAGCGAGACTCCGTCTCAAAAACAAAACAAAACAAAACAAGAAATACATTACCTGGCTTAAGGAATTACTGTGAAATTACATTAATTAAGATAATATGGGACTGGCACAATGATGTTAAAATAGATTTATAAAATAGAATAGAGAGTCCAGAAAAAGATCCAATTCATTTTTGGCAAAGGTGCTAAAGAAAAAAGTGGAAAAGAAAAGTCATTTCAACCAATGAAAAACTGAAAAATATATGGAAAATAATTAACTTTGATTTCTATCTCATAATACACAAATGCTAATTCAAGATGTCTCATAGAACTAAATGTTAGAGATAAAATTAAAAAGCTTCTGGAAGAAAACATAGAAGAATATTTTTGAAACTTGGCAATGAGCAAAGATTTCTTAGACAAGACACATAAAGCAATCATCATAAAGAAAAAACTGAAAATTATGCTTAATTAAAATCTACTCAGCAAAAGTCTCTATTAAAAAACAAGATTAGTCAAGCCACAAAATATTCATAAAACATGTATCTGACAAAGACCTGTATTCAAAATATATAAAGAGCTCCTAGAACTCATTAATAAAAAGATAAACTCTCCCATTTAAAAATTGGCAAGGGCTTGGACAAACACTTCACGAAGGAAGATATACAAATAGCCAATATACACATGAAAAAGTACTCAGCATCTTTAATCACTGAGGAAATGCAAACTACAAACTCAATGAGATACCACTATTTACTCCTAGAATGGCTGAAATGGAAAACACTAACAACATAAAATATTGGTTAGAATATAGAGCAGGCAGAATTCTCATACATTGTTACGGGGCATGAAAAATGGTACAATTACTTTGGAAGAAATTTTGTTAATTTCTGATAAACATACACCTCCTCTGTGACCTCGAATTCTACTCCTAGGCATTAAGCCAAAAGAAATGAAAAACATATGTCCATGAAACTACTTGTTCAAATGATTCATAACAGCTTTATTCCTAATATCTTCAAGCCAGAAATAACCCAAATTTCAATGAAAAGGTGAATGGACAAAATTGTTGTGGTACATTTTTTTCTACAACATTAAATGTAATGGAATACTGCTAATCTATACATATGTATAAATGACTGATAAATATAATAATATGATGTATCTCAAGGACATTAGTTCTAGATAAATAAGCCAGACACAAAAGCGTATATGCTATGATTTCATTAATATGAAATTCTAGAACAAACAAAACTAGCTATGATAGAAAAAGTAAGAAAAATTGTTGCCTCTCAGGTGGGTTAACTTGACTGGGTAGGGCATGAAGGAAATTTCTGGGTGATGGAAATATTCTTTACCTTGACAGTGAGGTATGTTATATGTCTGCATGCAGTTGTCAAACTTATCTTATTGAACTTTTAAAATGTATGCATTTTCCAAAGGCAAATTTTACCAAAAAAAATAAAAATGAACTGTAAGAATTAACTATTCCTGCCCGATGTGGTGACTCACACCTGTAATCCAAGCGCTTTGGGAGGCTGAGGCGGACAGATCATGAGGTCAAGAATTGAGACCATCCTGGCCAACAAGGTGAAACCCCGTCTCTACTAAAAATAGAAAAATTAGCTGGGCATGGTGGCAGGCACCTGTAATCCCAGCTGCTCAGGAGGCTGAGGCAGGAGAATCACTTGAATCTGGGAGGTGGAGTTTGCAGTGAGCCAAGATCGCACCATGGCACTCCAGCCTGGCGACACAGCGAGACTCCATCTCAAAAAAAAAAAAAAAAAATCAACTATTCCTGATACATATGCTTAATAAAGATTAGATTCTTTTATCAAGATAAATGGGATATTCCTTAGACCATACACTTTATAAATAGATAGTTCTCCTTTTAGATAGATTATAGAGGGGTTGATGGATAGGTAGGTATACATTAATAGGTATGTAGGTAGGTAGATGATAGATAGATAAATAGATGGATAAATAGATAGATCATAGGGCTGCAGATCCAATCACAATAAGATATAAGCTTTGCATAACTTTTTGATTACTGATAGCATCTGTGTCTCTATTATTTACACTCTCTTGACATTTCCCCCTTTCGTCATTCAGCAGTTAACAAAGATACATATTTGTAAAATAGTTCAATAAACTTAAAGGAATGTTTTTGTGACAGTGAACTGGGAATCAGAATAGCGCAGTGGAACGAGTTCAGTTTTTTAGATCAGATAGACCTGGTGTCACATCTTGGCTATGCAATTCATTAGTTGCGTGACCTTGTGCAAGTAACTCAACCTCTCTGAGAATGTTTCTTTGGCCATAAACTGGAACGATATGTGTGCTCTAAGGGGTTCATTTACTCCTCTATTCAACAAGAAAGATCGAGTTCCTATTGTGTGCCAGAAACTGGCTGTACATTTTGAAAAGGACACTTGCATCCAGAACAAATAAAAACTTCTTTAACTCAACAATAAAAAGACAAACTACCCTACTTGACAAGCAAAGACTTGAGCTGATACTTAAGGGTGGTGAGTGCATAAGAGGAACCCCAGAGTAAATGCTGGAAAACTAGTTAATAAGCACTTTCTGTAGGTTGAGCGGGAGATGATCTCGGTTTGAAATAGGAAAATGGCAGTGAAATGAGAGATGTGGACGAACTGTAGATATACTGAACAGGTAAAATTCACAGATCACGTGAATTGGATATAAGGGTTGTGAGAGGGGAGGCTATGAGGCCATTTCCTGCCTGCTTAACTGGACAGATGGTGGCGCCGTTTTCTGAGAGAAGAAATGCTATGCTAGTAGAGAATCAGATTTAGAATTTTTGAGATAAATGTAGAAAGAGCATATCATGATGAGTGACCTAGAGTAAGCATTCAATAAATGGAAGCAACTATGGCATGGTACAAACCAAACTATCTCATGCACATCAAACCTGTATACTTGATTTTAGTCACTATTTGGGAACAAAGATTTTTTTTTTAAAGTAAACATTTGTCAAGCACAAAAATATGTACCCAAAGACATGTGTACAAACTTTGTCTGGATTTTGTTTAGATATTGCTGTTCTAGAAGTTACTCTAATTATAATGTGTCTATTTTGAGAATACTATGTGACCACTGAGTTTCTCCTGCCTCTCATCTCTGCACACATAAAGATATCAGAAATTCAGAAAAATGTGTAGTAATTCGGCTGACCAAATAAAACATTTTTACTAAAGAATTTAATGAATTGGTCAAAAAAAGTCCTATCTTACACTGAAGAAAAAAAAAGAGATGTAAAACAATAGATATAGCACTTGATATTTCTGTGCAAAGAGTTGCTTTAAAAGCATTATATAATGCTTTTATATAATGTATGCATGGTAATACTACCTAATTTAGAAATGAATTTTCATGCTGTCTTGTAATCAGGTTACATATTAAAGAAACTTATAGAGCTAACAAAACTAGGCTTTGAAAGAGATGACTAAATCACCCTTACTTTGTATTTCGTGCATTCAAATCTGAATTGAGATATTTCACTACTCTTAAACCATGATGAAATCATGGAAGACATTAAACTCTGGGGAGGCTATTAACAATTTTGCTTTTACCCTTCCTACATGATTGTGGAAATGTGGGTTCTACTTCCCCATGAGGCTGTTATTGCTGTGTTTGGTAAAAGTGCTGCTATATCAACAGAAAGGATGAAACATTACAGTGGGACCCCTTGCAGATCTTGCCTTAGAAAGTTAAATGTCTGTGTCAAAATGCTAAAGGCATACCTAAAGTTAGACGAAAATTAGCTTCCTGTGGAGAAAAAGAGGACATTCTACAACAAATATATAAATAATAGTCAAACAAAATATATAGATAATAATTCTATTGTAATTGAGGCATAAGAAGATACAGGTTTTACAAATGGAGAAATCAGATTTGGTCAGAGAAACAAAAGCAAGTGATATTGCAGTGTTAAGTGCGACTTTGGTAGAAGTAGATGGTGAAAGGAGATATTTTACTATAAGGAATAGCATGAGCAGGGACACAGAGATTGCCTAGACCAGATGTTCATTTAAGTAGGGGCAAAGTAGTGGAAAGAAGAAACCTATTGCTGAGAAGTGAAGAAGGTAGAATCTGCAAGTTTTGGCAATTACTGTGTGGATTGTTGTGTGTGGAGAGAACAGAAGGTGAACGGTGATGCTAGAGCATCACCAATAAAGCCACAAAGAAGACCGAACACAGAAATGATGAATGACTGGAGTCTAATTTCAGAAAATTACATACGTTGGAGTCTTATAGCTCAGTTTATTGGCATGGCGTGGGAATTAGTTTCAGGTTATGTTTAGGAGACTCTTTGGTGCCTAATATTGAATTCAGGATTGACTCTTGAAAGTTTTGAATTACATAAGAGGTGTTTGATGTAGAGACAAAAATACTAGAATGCTACTTTACAAGTAAGCCACAAAGGCATTTTAGAGTTTTGAGCCATAAGAATATAAACAAAACATTAGAACAACTTACTAGCTTAATTAAATGCAGCCAAGTTGGGTATAGATCACATTTTAGGACAAATTACAGGTTGCTGGAGTCAGGGATGAGCTTCTTTTCACATATGCTCTGGCTTAAGTCAGCACTGTCCATAGGGTAAAGCAGGATGGAAAATTTTATTTTTATAAGCTATTAAATGGTGAATAGGAGATTGAACTTAATACAGGGCAGTATTATTATGAGAAACCATTAAATCAGGGTGGGAAAGATAATTCTACTGTTTTTCCAACAGCATAGCAATTGAAAATAGGAGGGAAGGTTTTAGCTTGAACATTCTCTCATAAGTCCCTGTGGATTATGAACTGACTAGTAGGGATGTGGCCCAAAACTGTGGCAGCTGGTGAGTAATTTGTAGCCTGTAGCCACCTCATTCTAAGTATGTTTACACCAAGACTTTGGCTTAACTGTTTGAGTAAGAGTCATTCTCACTGGACCCATTATCACCAGGCCACTCGTATTTATGGCATGTGGCCAAGTGATGCAGATGTCTGGAGACATATTAGGTTGAAGATATGCTAAATTAGGCATTAAGATTCTTAGAGTATAATAAGGAGGGAATTTCTGGATATAAGGAATTTTTTCTTAGGGATCTGAGTGGATAATAAATATTTCTCATCTTCATTGTTCCTTGTATCAGGGTTTCCTAAGGGGGCAGAAGTAATAGGATAGATATATATATGAAGAAGAGTTTATTAGGAGAATATATGTTCACCATGATCACAAGGTGAAGTCCCATGATAGGCCATCTGCAAGCTGAGGAGCAAGGAAACCAGTCTGAGTCCCAAAACCTCAAAAGTAGGGGCAAGCTGACAGTACAGCCTTCAGTCTGTGGCCGAAGGTTTGACAGCCCCTTGCACAGCACTGGTGTAAGTCCAGGAGTCCAAAAGCTGAAGGACTTGGAGTCTGATGTTCCAGGACAGGAACCATCCAGCACGGGAGAAAGATGGAGGCCAGAAGATTCAGCAAGTCTGCTTTTCTGCTGTTTCCTGCCTGCTTTATTCTAGCTGTGCTCACAGCTGATTAGATGGTGCCCACCCACATTGAGGGTGGGTCTGTCTCTCCCAGTCCACTGACTCAAATGTTAATCTCCTTTGGAAACATCCTCACAGGTACACACCCAAGAACAATACTTTTCATCCTTCAATAATGTTGACACTCAATATTAATCATCATATTTCTTTACTGTAATTGAAGACTTTGGTATGGAGGGCATCTGAGAAGGGTTGTGTGTAGAAGAGAAACTTCTCACAGTTGTGCTAGGAAACCTGAAGTTCCCGTATGGACATTCTAAGGAATCAGGAAACCATAACCTCCTGACACAATTAGCGAGTTACTCTTCTACCTCCAGAGCTGACCTACCTAACAAGAATGACTTGGGTGAGTCAATTCCTTTCCCTGGGCTTCCTTTTCTTTACTTATAAAATGAAATGGAACCACTCCCATTTAGAATGCTAGCTCTTCAACTCACATACTAAGAGTCTCAAGATTTGCACAAATGACCACAATTCTTCACACCTTCCTACATCCATGCCCTTTGCATGATGACTTTACAGCTCCTCCATCAAGGGGTTGAGTCTGTTTCCCCATTACTTGAATTTGGGTTGATCTTGTGACTTACTCATACATCGGGCCACAGAATAGGATAGAGGTGAAAATGTGCCAGTTCTGAGTCTAGAAAGGTCTGTGTGCTTTTGCTCATTCTCTTGGAACTCTGCCACCACTATGTGAACAAGCCTGGGCTAGCCTGATGGATGATAAGAGACATGTGGCCCAGTCACCCCTATGGCTCCAGCTGGCAGCCAGCAAAACACCAGATGTAAGTGAGGCCATCATAGACCAGCCAGCCCCCTGTTAACCTGCCAGCTAATGGCAGGTGCATGAATGAGCCAAGCTGAGATCAGTTAACACTGGCTCAAATCAGCAGAACCACCCATCTGACCTATAGAATTGTGAGCAATAATATGCTTATTTTTTTTGAAGAGAGGTTGACAAACTATGAGCCCATAAGCCAGCTGCCGGTTTTTGTAAATAAAGTTTTATTGGAACACAGCCATACCCATTTATCTATGGCTGCTTTCACCCTACAATGGCAGAGTTGATTAGTTGGGACAGAGACTGTATGGTTTACGGCGACTAAAATATTTACTATCTGTCCCTTTAAGAAAAAGTTTGATAACTTACTTTTTTGAAATCACTAAGTTTTGGGGCGATTTGTTACACAGTAATATTTAAGTAGCACACCATCACATTAAGAGATTGATAAGTCATTTTGATTGTTTATTCTTGCAATCATTTTCATTTTCATAAATCATTTTTCAAACCTTAGTGGCTTAAACAACAATGATTTTATTATGTTTCACAATTCTGTGAGGTGACTAGACAACTGGGCAGTTCTTGTGTTCCACATGATATTGGATGTTGATGTTATATGGGAGTTAAGATTGGGCTGGAATTTCTGAGCTGGTTCATTCAAGTGGGTTGTAGTTGATACTGGCTTTCATCTGGGAGATTAGATGAAGTTGTTGACTGGGGCACATACATACAGACTATGCACATGGCTTGGTGGCTGGATTCTGAAAGAAAACATCTCAAAGGTTAGAGTTTTA
Source organism: Macaca mulatta (assembly GCF_049350105.2). Lineage (NCBI taxonomy): Eukaryota > Metazoa > Chordata > Mammalia > Primates > Cercopithecidae > Macaca > Macaca mulatta. Next base: position 25,440,844 of record NC_133416.1, read on the forward strand.
GGAGCCTTAAGCCAAATCAACAAAACGTATGATGTAGCATTAGAAGCTTACTTTTGCCATATTATATTGGTTAAAAATAAGTCACAGGGCCAACCTGGGTTCAAGGAGAGGGGGACTACACAAAGGAATAAATACTGGGATTCAGGTTTATTGTGGGGTGTGGAGAATCCTTGAAGACCATCTCAACTAGAATATATAGCTTTTCGTTGTCTTCTTTGCTCTCCTGCAACTTCTTTCTTCTTGCCTTTAATTTATGGTATAGGAATTACTAGATTCACCAGCATGCTTAATATATATATATACTATGTATATATGTGTTATAGCTATCATATAGGTGTATATATACATATGACCTTAATCACAATTCTTGGATTGGAGTCTTAGGTTGTCTTGTTGACTTGGGCATCAGAGTGATGTTTATATATGGATTTTTTACCTTTAGAAATGGGCATTTCACATCTGCTCTAATTAAAATGTGTGATGACTTTTTAACCTTGTAATTTTAAAGCCTTTAATCATATCATGTCATTTTATCCATCTTTGGAAAGCTGATAATTTTGATTGGAAGGTAACCAAGAATGAAATATATGAAATAATGTAACAACTTTCTATGATTCTTTATTCTCCCTTTGGCAGCCATTGCCTCCCATGCACCTGTGGGCTCAGCATGACCCACTCAACAGAAAGTTTAAAAGAAGTCAGAGTGCAGATTATCTAGGTGCTAATATTGCTCACTTCGGGGATTCCTCTCTCAGTGAGCATCTAAACTTGCAGTACTATGTGCCTAGAGCTCTTGGCTTCTTCTGTCTTAACTGAGAGGTCAATTGCGTTGAACCACAAAATCCCTGTTACCTGCTTTGTACTCAATATTCAGAACATTGACTTGCTCTCTAGCAGCTTTGAGATCGTTCACCCTCAACGTGGCTATCTCTCACCCATATCACCTCCTTTCTTTCTCAAGTTTCATGGCAACAAAGCTTATCTGGATACCTTCCAACACACACACACACACACATACACATACACACACACACCATAGGCTTGTACAGTGAAAAACAAGGCTGGAAGACACAAAAATTGTTTCTCTTCATTTTATGCTGTAAGTTAAATTGGGTGGGGTTGAAATGAGGCATAAACCCCCTTCTTTTCCTAATTTATTTCCTGGAAACCTAGAGGAAAAATTATACTAGCTCTTTCTCAAATATTCTCTTCTTCCTATTCATGACCTTTACATGTTTAAATAAAAATCCTTCGCCTAATTCTGCTTTCTCTATAAACATTTCCAAAATGTATGAGTTTCTTATATAATTGCATTGAATATTTCTACTTATCATCCTATTTCAGCATAATATTTTGTAATCTATCCTTTTGTGCTGCTGATTTCTTCTAGATTATTCCGAGGCCCTGAGGCAAATCTAATGACCAGTTGTCAAATGTTCTTACTCCTTTATTCACAGCTATTTTAGCTGCTGCTTATTTTTAATGTACTGTCCTTTCTTGCTTCTTCTTCCCTTCACCTGTTACTCCTGCTATCCCACACAATGGTCAGTAAGTGGCAGGTAAGAGATCACACCAATCCCATCTGAGGGGTGTCTTATAGAAATATGGTAAGCTGTGTGGAAGAGATCACCCTTTCTATAGGTATTACTGCATGAACACAGAAGATAAAGACCAGAATCCTATGCAGGGGAGATAGACTCCATGCAACAGGACCAAACCAAAAGAGAAAACAAGTTTAGTGTTTAATCCAGCAGAATTAGATAGAAAAGGAGAAGGGATTTTAAAAAAATGATAAAGCATGGTAATACAGAGTGAAAGAAAAGGCTAACAAAATGTATCCTGGAGTAATCTTATGACTGGAGTGTAGACAAGAGTGCCAACTTTTTCATGTGGTCATGATGGGTTCATTTACGTTGCTAGAGTAAAATCCAACTGTTGCTCCCCAGCTGTGCTCCTATTTTTTAAAAAAATTTGTTTTGCATCTTTTTGTATATCCTGCTCTGTCATTTCTTCTTTTCTTTATTTATGTCTCTTGGAGGTTAGTCATGGTTCTAGGCTCTCTACTCCATACTCACTGTTTTAGGTCTTTTAATTACTTTAAAAAAAAAGGCTTTAATAGAGTAAAATACAACTTAAATACAGTAAAGTGCACAAATCTGAAGTATACAGCTTAATTTGTGTGTGTCTGTGTGTTTGTAGACAACCACATCAAACTATAGAAGACTTCCTATTATATCAGAAGGCTGTCTTCTGAGAAAATATAGTCATGTGCAATGTTTTGGTCAACAACAAATTACATATAAAACAGTAGTCTCATTAGATTGTAATGGAGTTGAAAAATTCCTATTGCCTAGTGACTTTTCTTCCAATTGCCTACAGTATTCAGTGCAGTAACATGCTGTACAGGTTTGCAGCCTAGGAGCAATAAGCTACTCCATATAGCTTAGGTGTGTTGTGGGTTATACCATCTAGGTTTGTGTAAGTCCACTCTATGATATTTGCATAATGAAAAAAATTGCCTAAGGACACATTCCTTATGTATCCCTATCACTAAGTGATACATGACTGTACTACCCTGAGTATTAATTTGGCTTATTTTTAAAAAATTAATTGCTCTTAAAAGACATTATCGGTAACTAATAAATGTTTCAAATTATACAATTTGATGTTTTGACATATATACACTTGTGAAAACATCAACACAATGACAATAATGAGCATATCCATCACCTCCCAAAGTTCCCACACGCCTCTTTATAATTCCTCCCTCCCAAACTTCTTTACTCTCCAATCCTCTATCTACCATTGCTTGTGCTTTGCTGAATTTTATATAAATAGAATCATACAGTTCGTCTTTTATTTTACTTGATTTTCCATTCATATAATTATTTTGTGATCCATCTATTATAGAGTATGTATCTCTACTTTGTTCCTTTTATTGCTGAGTAGGCTTCCATTGTATACCCCAATTTTTTAACCCATTTACCCATTTATATTAGAGTCATTTCCAGTGTTGGGCTATTGCAAATGAAGCTGCAGTGAACATAGCATATAGTTTTATTACTCATGGTAAATATCTAAGAGGAGAATGGCTTGAGTATATATTACGTTTAACTTTTTAAAGAATCTGCCAAACTTTTTCAAAGTGGTTGTACCATTCCATTTCTATTAGCAGTATGTGAAAATTTCTATTTCTCCACATCTTTGTCAATGCTTATTGTATTTGAGTTTTTTAAATTTTAGCTATTTGAATAGGTGGATTTTGTTCTGGTTTTACTTGCATTGTTTTTTTCTTATGACTAATGATGTCAGCATCTTTTTATGTGCTTATTTGCTATCCATATATCTTCTTTAGTGAAGTATCTGTTCAAATTCTTCACTCATTTTTAGAAATTTTCTTATTATTGACTTTTGAAGGTTCTTTATGTATTCTGAATATAAATACTTCATCAGATACAGGATTTGCAAATATTTTCTTCCAGTTGGTGGCTTCTCTTGTATTCTATTAACAGTGTCTTTTGAAGAGCAGAAGCTTGTAATTTGGTGAAGTCCAATTTATCAATTTTTTCTTTCATGGATTGTGCTTTTGGTGTCATGTCTAAAAAAATCTTTGCCTATTCTAAGGTCACAAAGAATTTCTTCTGTGTTTTCTTTTTTGCATATGGATACCCAATTGTTCTAGCACAACTTGTTGAAAAGACGAGTTATGCTTATTTTTGAACTTCCTATAAATGGAATCATGCAATATGTCTGGCTTCTCTTGCTCAAAATTATGTCTTTGAAATTTATTGATTTTCCTGTGTGTACCAGCAGTTTACTTTTATTCTCTTGCTAAATATTATTTCATTGTATGAACATACCACCATCTATTTATCCATTCTATTGTTGATGGACATTTCCAGTCGATTGTTGACGAATCTGTAGATTATTTCCAGTTTGTTGCTCTTATGAATAAGGATGTTATGAACATTCTTGCCTTCTGGTGATATAAGTAATAATTTCAGCTGGGCACATACTTAGGAATGGAATTTCTGAGTCATAGGGTATGAAAATGTTTAGCTTTAGTAGATATTGCCAAAAATATTTCCAGTGGATCTATCAATTTCATCTTTCACTGACAAGGTATGAAAATTACACTTACTTTCCAATATTTGATAATATTAGTCTTTATTGTAGTATTTTTAGGGGGCATATAGTGATTTCTAATTTTGGTTTAATGTGTACTTCCCTAAGGAATAACAATGTTGAGCATATTGCATATGTTTGTAGGCCATTTGGATATCCTTTTTTTTGAAGTAGCTATTTAAGTCTTTCTACATTTAAAAAATGGTTTGTCTGGCTTTTTTAAAAAATTGAAGTTCTTTATATATTTTAGATATGAGTTCTTTGTTGAATATATAGAAATTTTTAATTTTAGTAACATGAACCTTTTTAATCTTTTCATGCATGACTTGTGTTCTAATGCCCCATTTAAGAAATCTTAAGAATAAGTTGTAAAGATTATCTCTTATGTTTTCCTTTAGAACTTCTGTTTTCATTTGAAATTTAGATCTAGGATGAATCTCAAATTAATTTTGGTGCATGGTATGAAAAATCATTTAAAGTTCATCCTTTTAAATGTAGATAAGTTGACACATTATTTATTGAAAAGACCATCTTTTCCCCCACTGAGTTGCAATGACACCTTTGCCATGTATCAGTTGATTGCACATGTGTGGGTCTGTTCCCTGGCTTTCTATTTTGTTCCAGTATTCTAGTCTTGTACAGTGTCCTAATTACTTTAGATACATAAAAGTCTTGTGATCCTGTAGAGCAAGATTCATTCTTCTTCTTCAAAACTACTGTCATTTTCCATGTAAATTGTAGAATCGGCTTAGCAATTTCTGCAAAATCTCACTGGAATTTTGATTGTGATTACATTCAATCTATAGATCAATTTGAAAATAATTGTCATATTTAAAATATTGATTCCTCTAATCCATGAACATGGTATATTTCTTCATTATTTGGGTCTTGAATTTATCTCAGCATTGTTTTATAGCTTTCAATGTAAATGACTTGCACATCTCTTGTTACATTTATTCTTACATATTTGACATTCTGTTGCAATTTTAAACAGTATTTAAAAAAATTTTTATTTTCCAATTTTTGCTACAAGTTTATAAACATAATTATGTGCCTTGAATTTTAATGTAGTAACTTTGCTACGTTGACTTTGTAGTTTTAATATTTTGTATGTAGTCTTTTAGTTTATGCTACACAGAATTGTATTGCCTGTGAGTAATGATAGCTTTACTTTTATTTTATAATGTTTATGTACTTTATTTCTTTTACATTCCTTACTTCACAAGATAGAATATCTAGTATAATTTTTAATTGAAGTGATAATAATGTACTCCCTTGTTTTCTTGTAAATATTTTTTATTTATCCAGCTAATAGCTATGAATATGTTATACTCTCTGTATTATCTTCCTTCTGACTTGTCCTTTAAGTCAAGTAAGGAATTTCCTTCCAGGCAGTATCTCAAAATTTTTTTCCACACTCACATAGTCATCTGGACTGTGAACATCTCTTCCTGGCTCATACTGAATATTGTTGATTATATATCTTATAATTCTGGTTACAAGATGCTATATTATGATTATAAGATGTTATAAGTAGCTGGGTAATTTTCTGTCTCTCAACTCGACAAAATTTCTAGAGTGCAGTGATTATGCCAGTTATCCATTATTCCTGGCATCAAGCACAGTGCCTGGCTCATAAAAAGTATCTGATGAATATTTAATAAATGTTTACCGAATGAAAGAATGATGCACAAACCTTGACCTTTCACCAGTTTTCTATAGCTAGTTATTAGCTAGATGTTTTCATTTAGTTATACTTTCAGTGGGATACTTATGCTCGGAATTTAATGAAATAAACTTTTTCCTTCTATATTCCATTTCCAATGACTCAACTGTCCAATTAATTCTCTGGGACATTAATCTGGTAGTTAATTTTTTCCTACTTTTTTTCTTATTTGGCTTCCCATGTTAAATCAGTTCTCATAAGCCATTAATTCTTTCTTGCTGGGTTTTTTGGATTTCAACCACTTTTTTCCATTTCTGTAGTCATTATCCTAGTCTAATGCTGTATCACTTCATTCCTTGACTATGTTAAGTAGCTCTTGGTTGTATTATTTTTTTCTAATTTCTATATTCTTTAGACTACTCATCACACAGCTAACAAAACAGACTTCACTAAACATTACTTGAGTCATCTATTTCCCTTAAGGAGTAAGTAGATACCTTTTATCTATCCTAATGGTATCTCAACTTGCACTTATTAAACATCACGTACATACAACTCCATTTATCTATCTCCAACGGAGTTATCCATTCCACCTCATAAAGTGCAGTCTTCGTCATTGTATATACTTCTTTGTCATTGCTCTTCCAGAACCATGGCGTGTCTTCCCTTTTTCTCTTTCATACTGCTGCCATATATATAACTTTCTTCAAGATCTGGCTTCATATTTACCTCTTTCAAAAAGATGTCAATAATTGTATCATCTCAAATAAAATGTTCTCTTTATATCCTCCTAATACTTACAGTTTATAAGTATTACTCTGAAGACCATTTATCAAGGAAGTAAGTGGTTCAAAAATGATATTTTAATACACAAAGCTTTGCGATAACATGCGCTTTTTACCATGATGGCAAATGTTTTCCTGCTACAGTGTTAATGGATTTGGGTTATCTGGTGATGAAATGCAAGAATTGGTACATTCAGATATGTGAAAGGTGTTGAGCATAAGCAACAAGGTCAAGTATTCTTGTTCTTTGGAATTATAAACAATGACTCATTCACTCTTTTCAGGTATTAGATGGAATGTTGTAATAAGTTATGGCATATGAACTGGGGCAAGAAATTGTGTGATATATAATTCATCAGGATGATTATGGCATTTGTGAGGGCTGAAAGGAATCTTAATGTTATCCAGCCCACTTTCTTCCGTTCACAGTTGAGAGAAATAGAGTCCTAGGAAAGTTGTGACTTACCCAAGGTTTCACATCTTATTAATGGCATCATTGTGATTTTAACCTAAGTCCCCTCATGTAAAGTATAAAAGTTTTTTTTTTTTTTTTTAATATTACCTAGAGTCACCTTTGTTGTTTTAAAACTGCCATCGAGGGGTTCAGCTGCATGTTAAGCCCCCAGAAGTCAGGAGCCATGCCTTTGCTTTCTATTACTTTTCCCAAGTATCTTCCTTAGGGCAAGACCCAGTTTCAGCACTTACTAGATACCCCTTTCCTCAGGTTGTACTCTCCACCTGGGAGACTCTCAATGTTTGCAGAATCAGAATAGAAGGGAGACTGTCTCCCCAAGGCCCTTTTTGTTATCTTTCGAATATAAGTTTCAAGACTTGCGCGTGATCAAGACTCCTAAAATTTGTCTTAGCTATGAGCTAAGAAGATGGATTTCCTGAGCAGAATCAACTACTACTTTTGTTTTCTACAATGTCCCTTTTAGGATCTGATCAGAACTAGAAGAATCTGCAGAAGTTCATGCTCATCACGTGCCCGTGCCAGTGGTAGCATCCTTGCCTGCTCTTGGGCTACTGATCCAGAAGGAGCTACAGCAACCATGTGTTCCCACGGGGCTGTCTCTTCCACAGTCGTCCTTCCTGTCAGGAAGTCAGATGTTGGGCTGAGGATGGTTCCCCTACCAGGCAACTGACAGAAAAGCCAGAATATTAAATTCTTTTTTTTTTTTTTTTTGAGACGGAGTCTTGCTGTGTCGCCCAGGCTGCAGCGCAGTGGCACAATCTTGGCTCACTGCTACCTCTGCCTCCTGGGTTCAAGCAATTCTCTGCCTCAGCCTCCTGAGTAGCTGGGATTACAGGCGCCCACCACCAAGCCCTGCTAATTTTTATATTTTTAGTAGAGACAGGGTTTCACCATCTTGGGCAGTCTGGTCTTGAACTCCCGACCTCGTGATCCAACCACCTCGACCTCCCAAACTGCTGGGATCACAGGCATGAGCCACCGTGCCCAGCCCAGGATATTAAACTCTTGACCTTCAGTAGGAGCCAACAAATCTCAAACAAAGATTTCAAGCAAATATAGTAAGCCACTCTTCCTAAAAGTGCAAGTTGAAAGAATTGCTGGAAGAATTTGAGGAAAACAAACCATTTTCCTCAAAATGTAGACAGACTGCTGCCCACCTCCTCAGGTTAGAATCCTTCTAAGTTCACTTACTACCCAGGGGGCACATTATAAACAGGAGTTTTATTTTTTAATCACTAGATCAAAGTTCCCAAAATGAAGTCAGCTGTTTACAAGAGAGGAAAATGTTACTTATTTGTATGTAGGGGTCAAGGTAAACAGCCTGATCAGGAACTGACAAGCAGTTAAAAGTGTGATCCAGTGATTGATGCAGGACAAGCATTTACCTTAAATGTGAAGTCTTATAGTAGCCATTTAAATTGAGAAAGAAAGAATGTTTTTATGCAGAGATATTTCTAAAATGTTACAGGTAAGCTGAGAAAGTTCATTCATCCTGGGAGTTTGAACACTGTTAATTTGTTTTAAGCAACATCTATTATACCACTGAAGTCCTCCTATTACATAACAGCAGGACTTGAGTCATCTATTTATTTAGTTACTTCATTCAGTTATGGGTACTATAACTTTTAAACTTTATAGTCTTTCCCCGTTTCTCTTTTACTTAAAGAAAATCAGCAAAACAAGAATTATCCCCATACTTTCCTTTGTGCGGAAGGTCCCATCTGAGCAACATTATTCCAGCCGCCGCAGTTCAGTTTTCTCCTTACCGAGAGCACAGAAGTGGTCTTTTTTTCCTCTTGAATGTGCATATTCCTGATGGAGCTTAAAAACTTCCATAAATCAATAAAGTAATTGCTACATAATGACCTATTGTTGGTGTTCGTGCCCAGAATGATGTCACAAGGGGGTAATGGAGCTACTGAATCAAAAAATGGCAGCTGTTTCCAATTTATTTGAGAGTCAGTTGGACAGAAAATTAAATAAACACATAGACAAGAAGGACAAGGGCAAGTCCTTGTATTATTCTTATGATAGTTTTAATTCAATTGCAGAAGTCAGCAGGCAGCTGATACTGTGGCCCAGAGTTTCATTAATTGCCTGTCTTGCATGTCAGTGAGACAGCACGTGCTCACTTCATCGTTTTCAGCTTTTGCTATTTGCATTTTAAAACACACACACCAGTGAAGCACAGATCAAACTTTGTGTGTGTGTGTCTGTGTGTGTGTGTCTGTGTGTGTGTGTGTTTTTTTTTTTTTTTTTTTTTTTTCTTAATACAGCCCTCCAACTCTCAGAAATAATCTGATTGGAAGAAGTGACTGGCTTTATCCCTACCTGCATTGATGGTGTCTCTCTCCTCCCTCAGGGCAGGCAGCCTAGAATTTTTAAAAATTACTCTCTTCTCCTTGGGGGAAGGCCTGAAGACTTGTATTTGTTGTGAAGCCTGAAGAAAAAAGCGTCACCAGTTCTCAGGGCTCCTCTCCACTGTGACCGGGAGCTTTGATGTGCCCTTTTGATGTTCCTGCCTTGAGGCAGCTGGAGAAGATTATCAAAAGTAGCCTTAACAGTTCAGGGTGGAGTTGGGGGTGCAGCACCCTAACACGTGGGACTGCACATCCCTCACATTAACTCACTGAGATGAGGTTGCCGTAGTACAGGTGGGATTGCCGGGTGCCCCCACCGCAGCCTGCATGGAGGGGACTTTCATTTTCAGACTGTCCTTTTAGCAGGAATTCAATGTCAGGTAATAATTGACTCATTTGCTATTTTCTTTTGGTATCATAACCACTATCATTTTTTTAAATCATGAGATGTAATTGTTAGCAGAAAATGATTTCAATTCACCTTCCAAAGGGATTGTAGTTTTCTCCTAAGAATCAGAAAGCTCAATTTTGAAAAGATTCTCTTATGGCAAAAGGGTCTTTGAAATGTAAACAATCCTCTTTTATTTTAGGGACAAGAAAACAGAGATCTGGTATGTCAGTTAAAGATTCTTAGCATACGCTGATTGTGGTTAGACTGTGACTAACTTAAGAAGAAAGGAATTTACTAGAAGGATATCCTGGGGCTCCTTGAGGCTCAGAGGCCAGCTTTGCAAGGATACTTGGTAAGGGTCAGAAATGAGGATGCCCCAGCAGACCAAGAAGCAGGAAGCAGGAAGAACAGTGTGGTATGGGAATGGAGGGTTCAAAGAGACAACAAGCAAGTAAAGATAGTGTTTTAGAGAGTGATAAATACCACGAAGGATAATGCAGCAAGGTAGGGAGTAAAGAAGCTCCAGTGTAGGGGCTGATCATTGATGTAACAGGTCAAAAAGAGGCTTCTCTGATAACATATCAAGAGAGATACCCACTAGAACTGAGAGAGTGCAACAAGCAGGTAGACACCAGGAGGAAGAAAGAGTATTCCACACAAAGGAACGAGTCGAGGCAGAGGCCCTGCCTTGGGATGCACTTTCCATGTTTAGTAAGGAAGCCAGTGTTACGGCAGAGAAACAAGAGAGAAGGGTAGTTTGAAATGAGGCCAGAAATTTGGGTGGGGTGGAAAGGGGCAGATCATATAGTGACTTGTAAGCCATTTAAGAGCTTTGGATGTTACTTTAATTGCAGTAATGGTTCCCAGGAATTACTAGAGAATATGACCAGCATGACAGGATGCTGAGGCTGGGAGGTTGGCAGGACTCAGTTATGAGTTAGGCAAAACAGCTTACCCTGACTGAAATGCATGCCTCAACAGAGAGCACAAATGATTACATATTATGAGGCCTTTGGGAATACTCATGAATACTCAGAATCATGAATGGCAAATCTCCACAGGCAAGGATCTTCTGCATCTAAAATTTTTACTTCTGAGAGATGCCAACAAAAAGCTATGTTCCAAAAGAGCCGTGGTTGCCTACGTGTATGTTGTTATGACTCCATGTCAGATTCCTAAAAGCGAATTTCACATCTTGGAAACTCACCTTCATGGTAGTTATTTGGAGAGGAGTTGATAACTTTCACCAGCTCCAAATATTCAGGCTGTTACAAGTGTATAGTTTTTTTGTGTGTGTGTTTTAAAGTTTTATTGAATGACCTTCAGGAGAAAAGTTTAACTTTACAGATACAAAACTAGTTAAAAACATGTTGAATTTCAATTCAAAGTTTTAACCTTATTTCTTTGAAACAGTGCCTTCAAATGGTAACCTAAGGCACCTCTAAAACAAAATAATGAGTACGTCGTGTACATAGGTGATCGCAGAGGAAAGCAGATTCCTTTACTTCATTTCTAAAGAGTAGGGCAAGAATCTTCTGCGACTGGCAGCTATAGTGGAAGGACGAACCACCCAGTCAAGAGTTGGTGGCTTACTTTTTTCCTTTCCCCCATCTTCGTCATGGATAACTGAGTGCCTCTTGCAGGGAGATGGGCGGAAAGGCATGGGCATCATTACCAAGGAGAGAAAGCTAGGTAGATAAAAATAATGCTTTTCATCTTGTTCAGTTAAAAATATTTCAGGGATCAGTTTATTGTTAAGGTAGCATCTGCTTTTGAGAGTTGAGAACAAGCTGCTGGAAGGTTTCTGACTTGAAGTTGATTTACAATGGGTTAAACCTAGAGAAGCAGATAGCCTCATAGCAAAATAAATTGAGTTTTACAAAGTTAGTCTCTTCATGTTTGTCTTTACGTTGTTTTATTTGTCACATGGATAGGTTATGCTCAATTTAATAAATAATTCAATTACTCAAACTTGGAAGAGCAGTTAAAAAGAGGAATTTTAGAATAAAATATATGTGAGTTCAAATTGCAGCTCACTCACTATAAAAGTTATGACCTTAGAATGTAATTTAACCTCTTAGTTTTTGGCTCCTTGTCTGTAAAATGGAGAATGTACTGGTGCTTACCTAATTTAAATGCCTTAGAAGTCTTACACATTATTATGACTATTAAGAACAATTTGCATAGCTATGGGTTTCAACAATCCATGATAGTGCAATGGTGCACCTTCACAATTGCTGGCAGTTTATATGAACAACCAAGACAGTTATTAAGACATAAGCTACTTCCTTAAATGATGAAATGGAACTTTCTTGTCACAGATGATCACTGTGAGAGTCTATAGTATACAATATGGGGGTAGGAAAATGGCCTGAGAATTCTGAGGAAGCCTCTCAGGCCTGCATCCTTCTCACTATAGATTTTTTTTTTTTTTGACTGAGTTAATCTTGGCTAGAGGCTTGGGTGTGGAATGATGATAGTGGCATTTCCATAATGGTGGAGGCATAAAAATCACTGATAAATTCTTACTGACCATTTATTTGTCACGTTGGCCTATAATCTTAGCCTTCTAGGTTACAACCTTCCCTTTCTCTTATTAATTAAAACAGATCCCCAAATACCTCTCACTTTATGACTTCTCACTCTATAAAAAGTGGAATTTTAAAACATTATTTGTAATGAAAAATGTAATGTGTTTATATGTATATATTTTATTTATTTAACAGAAAAGAAACACATCTGTCAAAGGACCTAGCCCTTTTTCTTTCATAACAGGGCTTCTAGACCGGGCCTGTAGCTCACACCTGTAATCCCAGGACTTTGGGAGGCCGAGGCGGGCGGATCACGAGGTCAGGGGATCCAGACCATCCTGGCTAACACGGTGAAACCCCGTCTCTAATAAAAAATACAAAAAATTAGCCGGGCGTTGTGGGCCCCTGTAGTCCCAGCTACTCGGGAGGCTGAGGCAAGAGAATGGCGTGAACCTGGGAGGCGGAGCTTGCAGTGAGCAGAGATCGCGTCGCTGCACTCCAGCCTGGGCGACTGAGCTAGACTCTGCCTCAAAATAAATAAATAAATAAATAAAAATAAATAAATAAAATAAATAAATAAATAAAAATAAAAAATAAAATAAAATAAACATAACAGGGCTTCTGGAGGGTAATGTTTTAATGACACTAACATGGAACGCTAACATCGAAGCCTATCTTTTAGATATAGTTTCAGCAACTGCTGCCATTAGTGATTTCAATTACACATCCATGAAATCATGGGATGCCTTTTATTACAGTGTATTCTTTTAAAGAAAAAAAAAAGGAGACTAGACTAATGAAGTACTAATAAGGAGAAGATAATGGATAATATATAATTGCATATAGTCACCAAGTTTTCACTTAATCTTGCTACTATTCTAACTAATCTGTTCTCCAAATGCACAAAATACTTACACATGGAAGGTTTGTTTTACTTCTGGTTTTTCAGTATTCCATTAATATAGCATCAAAACATAACATGAATTGCTTTGATGATGTAAAAAAAAAAAAGTAATGTCTGCATCTAAGTAGATGATGATGTAAGTAGATGATGATGTAAAAAAAAAAAAGTAATGTCTGCATGTTGTCTTTCCATCTGAACTCCTCTTTAAAGCTGCTTAGTTTTGTAGGAGATTTGCTCGTAAGTCAGGTTTTATGAATCAAGAAAACTCTGTATGGTCTTGCTAAAGCAGCTTGAGCTGCTAATTTCTTTTTACACATCCACTCTCTGAGACACATGCACACACTTGTGGGTATAAGCACATACCCTATTAGCTTTTTATACTTAATAGGGCCCTTGGCATTTTTGAGTCTTCGACTAATTTGTTTTATTCTGCCTCCCTTCTGTTGTAGTCAGGAAAGTGAGTTGTCTTAAAGTTAAGTGTCTGGTGATCAGCCTACATGAAGGGCACTGCGCAAGTCCCATCATCTGATTGATGAGATATTCTCCTCCCTGGTCTGTTTTCCTAGCCACTGGAATTTAGAGGAATGGGACTCGATTTGCAGTACACAATTTGTTTTGATTATGACTTTATCCTCCCCAGCTCCTTCAGCTCATGGATCTTATGTTCTTCATACAAATATTTAAAACCAGTGAGGCAGTAATTCGTTCATCAAGGGGGTCTTATCAGCGTTCTCTGTTCTATATTTTGCATAGCATGATCATATAACAAAACATTAAGATTCCATCTCAATAAATCCTGACCTCTCAAGATTCTTATATCAATACTAAAGAAAGATAGGGCTACTATGTCAATTTCCTTGGAAATTGAGATAGGATTGGATTGTGCTTTTCTCAAGAATACCCTGCCTCTGATTTTTCTGGTCAATTGGGTCACATTCTGCTGAGAAGAGTTACCAGTATTTAGTAATCCCTCACTCATCAGGTATTATTTAGAGACTGCCTCCCTCCGTTTTCTATTTCATCTTTTAGTGGCCTAAAAGAGCTCATTCAGTGCTTTACTTAAGCAAAAGGCATGACTTAATCACCAAAATAAATTAACAATAGACTAAAAATAGGATGTATCTGCATTTCTGTGTCAATATTGAGCTCATTGAATTGTCCTTGGTAAAAATAAAAACTAATATAAAAGTGAATTATACCACATAAATACCTTTGTATGTACATCAAGGTTTTATTTTTAAAGCACTTATGACTCATTGTTTTTAATGGTACATAATATATTAATTACTATCGGTATTAATTATATTATTAAGTTAATTCTAAGCAAAAGTAAGTTTTATCTAACTGTACATAATTGTGTTGTCATTTTTATGAGAAATGCTTTATCAGCTTAATAACAGAGTGCTTACAAATCCTTAACTAAACACTGAAAAACTTCACTTGCTCACCAAGGCTTCTGTTACTATTTGAATGTAATATATGTACATGCTCTGGCTATGAGAATCCTGGATTGAAATTTATTGATTCATTTTTGAAAACATTTTTGGCTGGACACAGTGGCTCATACCTGTAATCTCAGCACTTTGGGAGGCCAAAGAGGGAGGATCACTGTGGCCGGGAGTTCGAGACCAGCCTGGGCAACACAGCAAGACTCTGTCTCTACAATAAAATGAAATAAAATAAAATTAGCCAGGCATGGTAGAGGGCACCTGTAGTCCTACCTACTCAGGAGGCTGAGGCCAGAGGATTGCATGAGCACTGGAGTTGGAGGCTGCAGTGAGCTATGATCATGCCACTGCACTCAGCCTGGGACCCAGAGCTAGACCCTGTCTATAAAAGTATTTAATAAAAAATCTTGAGTTTTTGTTATTACAATATATATTTTTTTTAATTACCATGACTTCCATTGCTCTTTGCCTGAACCTTGCATTGTACATTTTTGGCCATGAGATTCTCCATTCTCTTTTCCTCTCCAACCCCTTTTATTCTAGCCAATAATTTTATCTGGTCCAGTAATTAAAGTTAAAAATGAGATTCTATATCAATTATGACAATAAATCCATTTCTTACTCACTTTTTTTTCTGAAGGAGTTTTCCTCTGTCACCCAGGCTGGAGTGCAGTGATAGGATCATGGCTCACTTCAGCCTCAACCTTCTAGGCTCAAGTGATCCTCCCACCTCAGCCTCTTGAGTAGCTGGGACTACAGACATGTGCCACCACACTTGTTTAATTTTTAAATTGTCTCATTATGTTCCCCAGGCTGGTCTCAAACTCCTGACCTCAAGCAATCCTCCTGCCTCAGCTTCTCAAAGTGCTGGGATTAGGCATGAACCACCATGCTTAACTTCCTTATCTTTTTAAAACACAAATTAGGGATTCCATGTAAATATGGCACTCTATTAGATACTATAAAAGATATATTCAAATCAAAAAATTATTTACTTCAAGGGCTTTAAAATATAAATACCACCTATGTTTCCCAGCAATTTTTCAGAACCTACACTCACAAGTAATCTGTACTAGACATTATAACAGGATAGGGCCCCTTAGGATAGGGCCCCTTCCTGATGATCTCCTCTCACCTCTAAATTATTTTGACACTGTCTAAAGGTAAAGCAGCCCTGGAATGAAGGTATCTACCTCTGATCATTACCATTGCCTAAAGGACCACTGATAGAACATATTGCTGTTCTCTGTTGCTAAAGAGTTAAACTTTCTTGTATTGATGTCTTTTTCTTGTGGGTTTAGAGGATCTCTCACATGCTCAGGCTGATCTTCATTGTTCCAGATGTGTCATGATTTCTGGGCTACAGAGAGGCAACTGGAGATAAAGCCAATGAAATTTTGCGAGCATTACTTGTGAGAGCCTGGCTGACTGTGGAGATCAAGCCTCTGGGAATGCCAGTTTTGAAGAGGGGCTAGGATGCATCTAGAGTCTAGACGCAATTTAGCAGGTCCAGAAGTGCAGTTATTTGACCACCTAGAGATTACGAGACTGACGGGATATGCCACCGAAATTAACTTTCGCTAAGCTAATATTAAATGGAAACAAAAAAATGTCTAGATTTTGCTTAATTTTCTAAGAGAACATTGTAGAATAATCTTTTTTGAAAATGAGAGTTTAAATCTCAACATACATTCACAAGCAAACTTCAAAACCCCTAATTGCTCTGATTTTGGTGTTCTCCTCTTTTTTTATTTTTATTATACTTTATGTTCTAGGGTACATGTGCACAACGTGCAGGTTTGTTACGTATGTATACATGTGCCATGTTGGTGTGCTGCACCCATTAACTCGTCATTTACATTAGGTATATCTCCTAATGCTATCCCTCCCTGCTACCCCCATCCCACAACAGGCCCCCGTGTGTGATGTTCCCCTTCCTGTGTCCAAGTGATCTCATTGTTCAGTTCCCACCTATGAGTGAGAACATGCAGTGTTTGGTTTTCTGTTCTTGCGACAGTTTGCTGAGAATGATGGTTTCCAGCTGCATCCATGTCCCTATAAACGACATGAACTCATCCTTTTTTTGTGGCTGCATAGTATTCCATGGTGTATATGTGCCACATTTTCTTAATCCAGTCTGTCATTGATGGACATTTGGGTTGGTTCCAAGTCTTTGCTGTTGTGAACAGTGCCGCAATAAACATACGTGTGCATGTGTCTTTATAGCAGCATGATTTATAATCCTTTGGGTATATACCCAGTAATGGGATGGCTGGGTCATATGGTACTTCTAGTTCTAGATCCTTGAGGAATCGCCATACTGTTTTCCATAATGGTTGAACTAGTTTACAATCCCACCAATAGTGTAAAAGTGTTCCTATTTCTGCACATCCTCTCCAGCGCCTGTTGTTTCCTGACTTTTTAA
The DNA here is from genome assembly GCF_049350105.2 of Macaca mulatta. Classification (NCBI taxonomy): domain Eukaryota; kingdom Metazoa; phylum Chordata; class Mammalia; order Primates; family Cercopithecidae; genus Macaca; species Macaca mulatta. The sequence continues at coordinate 25,457,954 of NC_133416.1, forward strand.
TGATTGCCATTCTTTTTTTTTTTTTTTTTTTTTTTTTTTGAGACAGAGTCTTGCTCTGTCGCCCAGGCTGGGGTGCAGTGGCCGGATCTCAGCTCACTGCAAGCTCCGCCTCCCGGGTTTAGACCATTCTCCTGCCTCAGCCTCCCGAGTAGCTGGGACTACAGGCGCCCGCCACCTCGCCCGGCTAGTTTTTTGTATTTTTTAGTAGAGACGGGGTTTCACCGTGTTAGCCAGGATGGTCTCGATCTCCTGACCTCGTGATCCGCCCGTCTCGGCCTCCCAAAGTGCTGGGATTACAGGCTTGAGCCACTGCGCCCGGCCTAATGATTGCCATTCTAACTGGTGTGAGATGGTATCTCATTGTGGTTTTGATTTGCATTTCTCTGATGGCTAGTGATGATGAGCATTTTTTCATGTGTCCGTTGGGTGTATAAATGTCTTCTTTTGAGAAGTGTCTGTTCATTTCTTTTGCCCACTTTTTGATGGGGTTTTTTCTTCTAAATTTGTTTGAGTTCTTTGTAGGTTCTGGATATTAGCCCTTTGTCAGATGGGTAGGTTGCGGTGTTCTCCTCTTTAAGCTTGATATATATGTAAACTTAATAACATTTTCTTCATAACACTGCCTGGAAGGTTGTGTAAGGATAATTTTTTTTAATTAAAAAAAATTTAATTTAAAATAAAAAAAATTTGTTGTAGAGATGGGGTCTCACTATGTTCCCCAGGCTGGTCTCAGACTCCTGGCCTCAAGCAATCCTCCCTCTTTTGGCCTCCCAAAGTGCTGGGATTACAGGTGTGAGCCATTGTGCCCGTCCAGTATAGTAGATTCTATATGTATGTGTGTGCATATATATATGTATATATACACATATACACATTAAAAATATATTTATATATTATTTAGTATAATATATAAATATATGCTTACTATATACTTATATATATATTTATGTATATACATATGGGATTCTAGATAATTTGTTAAGTAACTAATTAGGTATATTTACTAAGCTTTTATACTATGTCAAATTTTCTTCCAGAAGAGATGCAACTGTGTACAAGATAGAAAAGGACCTTACTCTGCCTGAGGTCAGGAGTTCAAGACCAGCCTGGCCAACATGGTGAAACCTTGTCTCTACTAAAAATACAAAAATTAGCCGGGCATGGTGGTGGGCGCCTGTAATCCCAGCTACTTGGGAGGCCGAGGCAAGAGAATCGCTTGAACATGGAGGGCAAAGGTTGCAGTGAGCCAAGATCATGCCACTGCACTCCAGTTTGGGTGACAGAGCAAGACTCCACTCAAAGAAAACCCCAGAAAAACAAAAAACAAAAGGACCTTACTTTTCTGGAGCTTATGACATAGAGAGGGAGATGGAAAATAAGCAATTAAATAAATGAACAAGATGATTTCAGATTATGATAAATGTTGAGCAGACGAGAACATAATGAGATAAGAGAGACTCAGATGGGGAAAACACCATTTCAGACTGGATTGTCAGGAAAGGCCTCTTGGAGGAAGCAGATTGGAGAGGAGAGCTAAATGATATAAGGAAATTGAACAGGGGTGAACATCTGAAGACATAGAGCTACTGGGAGAGAGGACAGCTAGTGCACAATCCAGAAATCAGGTATCAGCTAGGCATGTCTGAAAGCATGAAAGGCCACCTCTAGTGAGGGAGAGGGAGAGTAAGTCAAGATAACATCTTGGAATTTCGCTGGGACCAGGGTCCTGGATGCCAAGTTTAGTCCTGGGTTTTCATTCTGACTACAATAGGAAGGCAGTAAAGAGTTAAGCAGAGAAGAGATGTTATCTGTTTTACATCTAAAAGTCTCAAAGAAATGAAGGGAGACAGAAGGGAAGTAGGGATGAATCATGGAGGCCAATTCAGTAGTCCATGTGGTGTAAGACTGTGGCATTGTTTGAGCTGAGGAAGTGGACAGACGAAGATGTGCTTTGGAATTAAACTAACAGACTGTATCTGTGTAACACAGAGAGAAAAATCAAGGATAAGCTTTAGTTTATTACTTGACCACCTTGATGAATGAGGATTCTTTTTGCTGAGAAGGAGCAGATTGGGACATGAAAAGTTCGTTATCAGCTATGTTAACTTTGAGATACATATTACCAATCTAAGTGGAAATGTCAGATAGTTGGATGTATACACTTTTAATTCAGCATAAAAATGTAATATTGAGTGTCATCTGAACCACGGATCTGAGTGAGAACACATAGAAAGAATATGTAGGTATAGAAAAAAAAAAAGACAAAGAATCAAGCCACAGGGAATCCTGGCATTTAGAAGTTGAGCAGTAGTCAGCAAAGGAAAATGAAATGAAACAGCCAGTGAGGTGGAAAAAAAACTAGAGTGGAGTGTCATAGTATCTTAGGAAAGAGCATGCCTTAAGGGGGAGGAAGTTGAATGCTGCTGATAGTCCAAGTAAGGTTAGGACATATAATTGATTTGGCAATATTGACCTCATTGGTGACTAGAACAGACGAACTGTCATTGCCGCTGTGAGGATAGAAGTCTATATGAAGTTGTTTTTCTCACTTCTAAAATATTTCTGCTTAAAGAACCAGGATTGATCAAGTAAATGTCATGAGCACATTCTTCCCTAAAAAAAGAGGGAAAATTCTTAATACAAAATTATCCATTTTATTTGTCATCCAAAGCAGTGTTCATTCATGCCAAAGATGTTATATCATCGTTATGCAGATTGTGGCTTTCTTTACTTTAACATTTTAGTCATGTCTTTTTTTGGAGCTAATGTATTTTATTATATGTCTTAGATTTATGCATTGCATATATGCTTTTAAAGTTTCATTTAACAGTTCAATACAAAATTAAAAAAATATATATGCAGTGGTTTTCAGGCACAGAATTTAGGAAGAGATTGGAGCAAGTTTTTTTCCTTAGCATATAGTGAATATGAAAAACCATAATAGTGGAATGTTTCCTTCTGACCTACACCCTTTTTGGATTGAATTTTATTACAGTGAACAGTTTCAGTAGGTATAATATTGCTGATTGGAAATAATGAGATTTTAAATAAGTTTATAACCTATATTTTCTTGAAGTCTTTAGTACCTAAATGATTACTTTTCTCCTAATAAAGTTCTAAGACCATCCAATGAAAATAATATTGCCTATAAAATACCTGAAGCTTCTGCCTGGGAACACTGCCCACGGTTATTCAATGTCTTCAGGGTGCACAGGATAAGGCAATGGGTTTCTTGTCAGTGTCTCTGGAAGGTGCATCTCCACCGGGCTGTCTGTTGTTGGCCCAGACATACTCTATGACTGTTCTATATTTGCTGTAGCCGAATTGCTTGTACATGTTGACTGCAATTTGGTTAGATACCAAAGAGATTGACCAAAATATCCACTCTGTTGTTGAAGCAGGAAAGGTCATTGCAAGTGAAACCTGGAGGATGGTCATCACTCTGCCACCACTGAAGCCAGCATCCCAGGACCAGTAACTAGCTTCCTGCCAGAAGTCTATCCTGTCTTGCTGACAGGGTCATCTTGATGGGTTACAGATGACGTCTTGGAACCTTAACAGTTGGAAATGGGGAATCCCCTGCTCTTATCAGCAATTCGGGATTGAAATTTCAAGATGAGTTATTGCTGCAGATGGCAAAGCTTATCCATTTTATGCTGATTCTTATTTGCTAAATTTCAATAGTGACATTTGCTAAATTTTTTCCCGAATTCTGATGAGCTCTCGGTAGCATATAACCTAATTACAATGAAATTAAGAATTACTGACTTTGGCACACCCTATTTCAAACAGAAAAAGACACTAAATATTTTGTAAAGCTTGCTTAGTCTCACCTCTATCCCTGTCAGCTTTCTTTCATGCAGTCTTTATATATGACACAACTCTCATAAGTGACCTCTCTCTCTGTGGCCCACATGCTCCTCAGAGCTGTGCCAGTGAGCTGTGTGTTCCTTCTCTGCCAAGTTTTCTGTCCCTTCCCGTGGTCCCGACATACTTCCTTTCTCCAGGGTATTTTTTTAAAGATAAAGAGGAAATAAGAATACTAAGTATTATGAGTAAGTCTTTGGCCTTTAATGAAGATAACTTCAGGTTAAATTCTTCAGAAATAATGGCTATCTTTTTTACAAAGGAACTTCAAAGAGTATTCACTCTTTTAATTGACCAATTTTTGTGTTTCTAACTACTCCATGTATTAAATTTAAAATATAAGCAATTATCAGAAATGCATATTTAAATTTTTCTCATGTACTAGAATTTCAACTTCTGCCAGTTTCTCTTAAAAGACAGCTAACAGAGCAAGGACATTTATAGGTTTAGAAACTAAAGAAAATCATCTTTAGAAAAATGGTGTTACAATAGTCAAATTATTTAGGTCTTGGTTCAATGATATTTTTAGGTTTCCCTCAAAGTCACACATATTTTGATATTTTAAAAATTAGCTTAGACGATATAAATATTTAAATCAAGCAACATACATTTATGCTTAGAACATAAATTTCGACAGCATTCTATATGCTATACTCAATAATAGCGGTTTGGATTAAGGTTGTTATACAGAAATGTATTAGCAAAATATAAATGAGTAACAAGTACACAAAATAAGGTATCCAATTCAAGTGTTTTAAATATTTATTTTAAATGGAAGAGACAGGAGGCATATGCCATATAAATTACCCTATGTTGAAAGCTCCTAAGGGCAGGGACAGTTTGCTTCTGATTGCTTCATACATTTCCTAACATAGAAGTATATGTAAATAAAGTCTACACATTTCTAAGCATAGTGATGCTGTGTGAGGAATTGACTGGGTTAATCTGAAATAAATAAATAAGCAAGCCAGAGCATCCTGCAGAGTCTTGCTCTGAGTGATTTTCTTCTGTCCTGTATTTACCTTCCCTCAATATCCAATTTACAATGCCTCACTTGTTGTGGAGGTCTCGTGCATATATCCTGAATTAATTGAATAATGTGTTTAAGGAAGCCTTTTACAGTATTCTACAGGTGACAGGGTATCTTTTATGTTTAGCTAAATTGGAGAACCATTGAATTTTTGCATATGTTTTTATACAATTAGGTCACATAGAGAAGTGGCAATTTCTTGCTCGATATTCGAAAAGGCCAAACATGAGGAACTCAGAAACTTGGAACCTGAGGCCGTGCCCTTTGCTGTGGCTGTTAATATTTGTGTTTCTGTTTCCTCATTGATTAAATGAGAATAAGAAGTCTTTCCACATACCTACTTCACAAATGGTTTAAATATGGTAAGCACACATACTATAAAATAAATGAAATCCCCAGTAGAGCTTGGATGGACAGGGCCAAGACGGTTGTTTTTGGTCGTATAGCTGACCTCAAGCTCTCCTTCATGCCTGGAAGATTTTTCTCAACATTAGACTAAATTTCTCCTATGGGTTGGTAAGATCTGGACCACCATGTCAAGAAACTTTTCATTTTACTGGGTCCCAGGGTAGACCTCTGATACACAGTGGAACACATAAATCATTCCTGTTTTTACCAAGTTCCGTGCTCTAAAATTTACAGTCACTAAGAAACCAGTAGGACCTAGTGGTTACGATCTCAGGCTCTGGACTCAGACTTATATCTCTATTATTTCTCTGGATGTTTGATATTTGACAAATCTCCACACCTCTTTGAGTCTCATCATTGAAATGGGGTGAAATTATTAATAATATCCACTATAAAGGCTTGCTTTCAGAATTAAATGAGACAGTACACGTACAGCATTTAGTGTGATTCCTAGAACATGAGCATTTCTCAGTAAACGTTAGCTGTTAGCTGTATTGGATGTTTACTTCATAATATAAAATATGCTCTTTAGCCATTTCAGCCACCATTTTTAAGTAGAAAAATAATCAATGACTTTCCTTCTTTGATCCTATGCGATTCTCAGAAACTATTAACAAAGTGTAACATGAAGAATCTCTGAACTTTGACATTGGGGGCAGGTAGGTGATGAGAAAATAGATAAATGAAAGAAAATAAGTGGTGAGACACTCACATCAGCAAGTGCCCCACCACAGTACTAAGGAGAACATGACACTATGGTTTGGGTAGATGCTATGGGAAGTGAGGTACAAGAGCCTATAAGTGTGCAATCTAGTTTAAAGATGAAATGGAGGTGAAATGCAGAGCAACAAAGCAGATTCAGAGTAAAAGAAGAGGAATAGAGTAAGAAAGCACGTAGCCCGGGATAGAACGACCAAATGGGTTGCATGAGATTTAAACATGTTACTGAAGAAGCTTGACTGTGTAGAGAGCAAGTGTAGGAAAAAAAGTGTGTGTGTGTGTGTGTGTGTGTGTGTGAGATTCTCTGCTCTGTCAAATTCCATGTTCTGAACTTGTTATTTTTCCCATTGTTTGTCGAAATCTTGGGCAGCTCCATAGATTTTTCTAGTCCCTTGTAACCATGAGGACTTGTTTCAGTAATTAAGAATTTCCATCAAGAAAAGGCTTTTATCTTTTATCCAACTGAAAGCTTCTTCCCTGACAGACTACAGTAGGAGGCAAAGTTCCTCCCTCCCTCTCGCCCTCCTTCCCTCTCTCCCTCCTTCTCTCTCTCCTTCCCTCCCTTTTTCTTTTCTCCTTCCTTCTTTCCCTCCTTCCTTCCTTTTCTTTCTCTTTCTTTTTCTTTCTTTCTTTTCTTTTTCTTTCTCTTTCTGACTTTTTCTTTTTTTCTTTCTTTTCTTTCTTCTTTCTCTTTCTTTTTCCTTTCTTTCCTTTCTTTTTCCCTTCTTCCTTCCTTCTCTCTCCTTCCTTCCCTCCTTTCCCCTCCTCTCCTCTCCTCTCTTTTCCTTTCTCCTTTTGTTTTTCTTTCCTTCTTGCCTCTCTCCTTTTTCTTCTTTCTCTCTCTCTCTACATACATTTGTATGTAAATGTGTATATATGTATGTATATATGTATATATACACATATATATTTCTACATTTTTCAATAAATTAATCTCCAATCATACCTAAAGGGTTTCAGGATGATTATTTACAAAATATTTAAGTATAGTTATATATATGTGCATATATACATATCTATATATATATATATATCTCCTACCCCCTGCTGTTTGATCCCATCCAAGGTTGAAAGCAGCGTTAGAGGTGAGGAAAGGTCTCACTGGAGGGTGCTGGTATAATCTGGCCATGGTGAAGGCATATGAGCTCATCCACTCTCTTTAACTCTCTAGACTTATTCTGGTGCTTGATCTCTCTCTTAGAGCACTCCTCTTTGATGGTGGCTTATGATTTTTTTTCCCCTCTGCTTGCTAGTTTCCCAGGAACCACTCTAGGCTGGAATCACTCGTCTCATTCAGAGAGACTTCTAGGATGAGTCTCTTTCAGGACAGCACAGTCTGATCTTCTTCCATACAGTCTGCATCCGGTCCATGGGCGATGAACCTCCTTGCCTTACCTTAAGTGGAGAAGCAGCCAACTCTTCATGAAACTCTCCCTTTCTTGGATCAGCCATGAGGAGGGACATCTTCAGTCACAGCCTCATGTCTTCAGAATACTCTGAGATAAGTTAGAGCCACTCCCCAAGTTCTTCATATTCTATTCATCACTTCTTACTAAGCTTGAGGTGAAAGGATATAACCTCTCCACTTCCCCAAGATGGGAGAGTGGGGTCGGGTGGACTGAATAACTGAACATTGAACAATTCTCCAAGGAATTTCTTACTCCCAAGTATTTTACCTCCCCCAGTGAATTTTTCACATTCCTGTGTCTAATTTGAAGACAGGTAGTGGGCAACTTTTTGAGGAAATAATTTTACAATCCCTTAGTATGTCCTATGTACGTGGTCTAGCACTTTGGTTTAGAATGTAGGACTATCTGGGTCCTAGTGTTATATTCTCAATTGTACCACACACCTCTTATATACAACTTCAGATCCTCTTAGCCTCGCACGGGTTCCATGGGACTTCATGCAGGAGCAGGCTCCCATTGCCTAAGCTCAGACTCACACCAAGTGCTGGTCCTTCCTTATTGATATGGAGCTATGAGAAACCATGTGTTGAGCTCATCAACACTCATGCACATACCACCCAGAAGTACAGGGGATTTCTTGCCCCATGTGACAAAATTTTGACCAGTGGGAGATGGGAACTGGTGGATAAATTTCTTCCCTATTCTTCATCTTTCCCTTGAGGACAGACTATCCCAAGATGCAGCTTGTATACCTTCTTAGATGATCCTCAAAGACGAAGCAAGCAGTTGGATTTAGCAGGGGTCATGATGCATCCTTGCTTTCTCCTTCCCTGCTTCACTGCCCTAGTTCCTCACTCCAGCTCCCTAATAAAGAGATATTCGCATAAGTCCTCAGCTTGCTGTTCTGCTTTCTGAGAACACAGGCTGTTTCAAGATTTCTGAAACAAGATTTCAGCAGTGGTCTTTGAAGCCTCTGCTGAAATCTTCAGAAGCAAAAGAGTTGCATTTAATATCCTAGTACACATGCTTCCTGGGGTTGGTGAAGTTATAGCTGGTTTCTTAAAGAAGAATAAACCCTATACTGGTTTTGGGGAAGGTGTGAGTAAACGCATAGGGGCTGAGGATGATTAAACTCTTCTTTGGTCTTGACCAAGGTGATGGGAAATCTAAAGAGATGAGGTTTGAGAAACTAAAGGAGGGTTCTCCTGGAAAGATGAGTAATCAACTTGCTGAAATGGTATTTTGATGTGTACTTTTGGTAACCAGATCGCGTTTCCTCTGTGTATGCTGTGATCCCACAAAATAGCAGAACTTGAGAATGAGAACTCGCCATTCAAGTTCAGCCCCAGTTTAGAGCCTCAGGGTGGGAGTCATCGGGATCATGCTGTTAGTGGTGCACTGGGACACATCCTCACACAAAGCTTGTGCCCCTTTCACCATCTGATAAAATTTCTATGGCTGGGTGCGGTGGTTCACGCCTGTAATTCCAGCACTTTGGGAGGCCGAGGTGGGCAGATCACAAGGTCAGGAGATCAAGACCATCCTGGCTAACATGGTGAAACCCCGTCTCCACTAAAAATACAAAAATTAGCCGGGCATGGCGGCGTGCGCCTGTAGTCCCAGCTGCTGGGGAGACTGAGGCAGGAGAATGGCGCAAACCCAGGAGGCGGAGCTTGCAGTGAGCCGAGATTGGGCCACTGCACTCCAGCCTGGGCGACAGAGCGAGACTCCATCTCAAAAAAAAAAACAACAAAAAAAAAACCAGTTTCTCATCTTTACCATGTCCTCTTACATTTTTTCAATAAATTAATCTCCAGTCATACCTAGAGGGACTTCAGGATGAGCATTTACAAAATATTTAAGAATTGTTATTTGCAAACTTTCGTATTATTCTCTTTTTAAAAGCTCCTGATAGCTAAGGGATAGGGTACAAGTGTGAGATAAACATATAAAAAATATATTTAAAAATGAAAAAATAAAGCTCAAATGCAATAATTTGACAGTTGAACCATATCAGGGAACTCTATTTCTTAATATTAGCATTTACTGATTTATATTGGCTTTGCACTAAATCTTAAACTGTCAATTATTTGCTCAGACTGTCAAGATACTGGCCTGCATTTTGCACTTTATCAGGTTTTATTTTTTTCCTGATGGATTTAAGCACACACTCACACCCACACACACATACACACACAATTCACCGTTTACTTCCTCATAGGAAGATCCTGGCATATGTTTTTTGAAAAGGCTTATGTTGTTTTTCAAAGTTGGGCCTGTGCTTACCTTAAAATTAATTGTAGTTGTTTATTCAGCGTTTTCTGCCCTCACCTACTACTTAAGGTCCCATTCTCTTTAGATGAGGAAGAATGGAAAGATTGCATTTTACCCATTTATGGGCTTGAACTATGTAACTATGTTGATTTTCAAGACTGACAGAGCATTCCCTGAAAGGCGCTCAAACCAGAAATACTAATGTGAAAATAACCATTGTAGGGCAGGCAACCATTTCAAAGAAGCACAGTTGCCTATCAGGAACTGTGGTGAATACTTGTCAATTCAGGTTTCCAGGAAAATGATGATCACATTTTGAGAATGGAAATAAGTCAATTTAAAGTGGGCATAATTTTTTATTTCCTAAAAAAGCATCCAGAAATGCAGTGGTTTACAAAGAACCTATTTTCTCACTGAACGTATTTCTAATACCTGAAAAAGAATTACTGAGAATTTCCTGACTATACAGCAGTAATCATAGACCACCCAAGCGTAGTTTTTACAAAGCCACATTTACAAAAGAATGTTATTGCTTGAGGTTATCAGAAGAAAATAAGTGGCTATTTATTAGGTTATAATGATGAAAATAAAAGTGGTCAGTCATGCTAGGTTTCATAAGATTAAGTATACTTAACTATGACTCATGATTCTTTTTATCAAAGTATTTAACAAAATTTGCAGTGTTGTAAGTTGAGATGTAGATGACTGAAAAAAACCTAAGCTTTGCCTTAACTGCAATTCCATATACTCTAATCTGAGAGTTATCCATCTCCACAGAAATACACAGAAGCACAACAATAAATGCGACACACATTGCATGTCTTTACAGGTGCAAATTGATAATTGGACATCAAAACAATAAGGTTATCTCATTGCTGAGGTGCAAATTGGCAGATTGCAGAAATCAGCAAGAGAGAAGACAAAGGGAAGGGAGTACATGGTTAAAATCCTATATTGTTGCTGACTTTTAGAGAGCCTATATTTCCAGAAAGAGAGAAACACTATAGAAAAACAACAACAACAACAATAGGACGTTTAAGGGATCACATTCTCTCTGACTGCTCTGGATGAAAAGCTTTTTATAAATTCCTATCTGCATTGTATGAATTGAAACTTTATCTAAACTTTTTATTTTTAATGGTCCCAAATAACTACCAAAAATTAAATAGACAAAAACGATAATGCAGTGATAATATTGTGTAAGCACCTGTGCTAAACCCTTTACAATTAACGAGGTTTGTAGATTAGTTTTGATACTTGTCACAAGAATGCGTGCCTGTTTTGGAATTAGATCTTGAAAGTCGTGATGCCTCACTATAGTGTTTACATTACGAGGATGCGTACAAGTAAGAATGTTTTGGTGTTTGTCTATTGACATGCTAAAAATTCCATTGGAAACTTAGCAAACTTATAGTTCAGTCTCATTGTGGTAGAATTGGTTGTGTTATTAAAATATATACAGAAGTAACACATAAAGATATGGAAAACAAGCACAAATTTATCAGATCCATCTAGAAGAAAAAGATGACTAACCCTTATGTCAACAGGAAGAGACTGAGAATTACTAGAAAAACAACTATAAAGACACCATAAATCAAACAGCATAGAGTTTAGAACATCAAAAACTCAGAAATTTTCATCTATTATTAATTATGATAAAAAATTCTATCTCAGAATATTTTACGCAGCAACTGTTGCCAAGAAAATCTACATCTTCCAGAGCTGAGGAAAGTTAGAAATAAGAACTAAGGCTCTAAACTTCCAATGAAGTTGGATAGCCATTAATAAAATATCCTAATGTCTTTGTACATTTTTCTTTCAATTAAAAAGCTACAATTTAAAAGGAAGAAAATTTATTATTTCAATGGCATTAAATATTTAATGTCACTACAATTAGAATAGCTATAGATAATGTGGGAACTCAATGTTAGTTTCTAAAAGAATATTTTACCATTAAGTTGTGATTTTTTATCTATGTTATATAAGTGTACCTATAATAGAAAGTCTAAAAAAACTTGAGAAAAAATTAATATTATGGACTTTATTCTGAATTGATGATGAAAGACCTTCACTAACCTCTCTATTAACCTTTTTATTAACCTTTTACAAATGCTTCTTATTAGCCAACATAGACAAATAGCCGAGTAGGCTTCTTCATCTTACCTCCAATGGTCTTTGAGGAGCTAATTAGTAGAGTGAGGCACAGTTAGACTTTTCTTTATCTGCATCCAGTCCACATCAGCAGACTTTTTATCCACTGAACATCTGTATTCCAATTAACATCATAACCTCATCTTTCCTTTAGCCACATCTGTAACAGAGATTTTTCTGGTAATGGAATGATGTGGGCACATAGACCAGGGCTAATATAAAAAATCCGGGAAGATCATTCAACCTTTGCTTTGGCTACAAGGCACTAGATGGAGTTGAGCTTTCTTATGTGTTGCAGATTTAGGAAGTTAGAAGGGGAATGTGTGTGTGTGTGTGTGCATATTCCTATAGAAGTATAAGTTTGTTACAACGTAAGTGGGTTTTCCAAGAATTCAATGAATGCAATTTTTTTTTCCTGGAAATAAACATGGGGCACCAGGGATTCCAGATGCAGTAAGTTCATAATAAGTGGTTGCTAATTGAATAATACAATTGTAATACCCCTACTCAGAGCATAAATGACTAGGAGTCCTTTGAATCTAGAGCTACCCTGGGGTGACCACACTGCCTTGGGAAAATAACTAATCTTCATGAATCCTTAGTTTCCTCACTATAAACAGTGATATTAATAACAATGTACCTTAGAGTATCAATGAGTTACATGCAAAACTGGAAGTATAATATTTACTTTATAGGGTTGCTGAAATAATTAATGAACAGTGTCTAATATAATGTAGGAAGGTATTAGACATTTAATAAACTATTGTTTTATTAAAGTGCTTACAAATAGTTTTAAGGTATTTTGTTATTAATACCACATTTATAATATGTATTTCTCATACTTTGCAGATCACTACACTTTAAAAAATTGTAGCAGCTTTATCATGGAAAAAGAATGATATTGGAGTGAATATTGTCTTTCTACAAATTAGTGGTATAAAAATAAAAACCAGATTTTTTGAAGCAAAAAAATTTGTGGTATATAAGTAAAACTGTCTAACCATTTAATAATAATGTAGAACATGTTCCTTTAACAGTGTATTGTTGTCAATTCTATTAAACATCCATATCAGTATGTAAAAAATTATTATAGCAATATATCCATATTGTAGAAATCATATTAGAAGGCGGACAAATCTATTTTAACTTTACCAAATAGATTCTGTCGGTTGTTCAATAGTCAGTTCGATATTATTGGTGAAATGTAAAACAAATATGGTATGAAATAATCTGTTAAAATTGAAAGGGGGAAATAATGATAATAGTTAAATGTACACAAAGAGGATGTTCTGGAAACATTGTTCTAGTTGTGGGAGATTTAATACTCAAACTTTATGAAAATAGAGGAAATATATATATATAGGTGTATTGGATGCAAGTCTTGGATCAATGTGATATTAATGGACAAAATTAAACAGGAACACAGATCAAGAGCGTCTTTTGTGAAAGTCCTGATAAATAATGTCTCATCCTACTGAATTTGATGAGTATTACTGTATATATGTATGCATATATATAATCTGGTTTTGGAAGACATTTTAATGTTACTTCAATATAATTTACAGAGAAAAAAGTAGCCAGGTCTACAGAAAGCCAATTTGGGGAAAATTTATTACTTTGAAGTGTTGTCACAAAAAGGCCCAACCTAAAAAGGTTTAACATGATCCTTTAGATAGCAGAACTTACTCTCCATGATCTGTTTTTCAGAATTAATTCAAATTTAAGAATAATATAATAATAAGCCATCTCAGACAATCAATAGGCCCACAGCTCAAGAAATTTTGATTTTCAAAATTTCCTGAAGGATGATGTGCTCTTATATATAATGATAATGCCTTATCAGATATAATGCTTCCAGTGTTTAAACTCTACTTATATTCATTATCTTTTTTGCCCCTTGCAACAATCCTTTGCAGCATGTAGGGCATATAAGTTTTGTCAACTCCACTTTATAGATGAAGAAATCACCATGTCCACACATTAAGGAACTCACTAAGTATTTTGGTTAGAGCTGAGTCCTCTTCAAGGCAACTCCTTAATTTTCCAGATAGACAGTTACAAAAGGTATTTAGAATAGACTTGCTTTTATCTCAGCATTTGTAGCTGCAGTAGTTGATTTTCACTGCTATAAGTTGGTATTATTCCATTTATTAAATGACTAAAAATACAAGATTGGCAATTTATTCATTGAACCGTTCAGCTTCTTTTTTTTTTGGTCCATTTTAGGACCACTCTGAGGGGCTAGTGAAATAAAATTTCAACACTAAAACTTCATAGTGTTTATACCTTAGCCAATACTTTCACCCAATTCTTCCTCCCTTCCGTATCCCTCCTTTCCCTTCTCTTCCCTTCCCTTCCTTCCCTTCCATTCTTTCCTTTTCTTTTTTTTCTTTTCTTTCCTCCCTCCCTCCCTTCCTTCCTTCCATCCTTCCATCCTTCCTTTCTTCTCTCTTTCTTTTCTTCTTTTTCTTTTTTTTTTTTTTTTTCCATAGAGATACTGTATTGCCCAGGCTGGTCTTACACTCGACCTCAAGCAGTCCTTCTGCCTCAGCCTCCCAAAGTGCTGGGATTACAAGCATGAGTCACCCTGCCCGGCCCTTCAAATTAAAACATTTATGTCACACTATTATCCTTCTGAAAAACAGAAGTTACATTTAATCCTTTTTGTATTAATAAGAATTTGTACACATTCAACAAATGTGTGTGAAACTAAGACAGTAGCTAGTATTCACTGTGGACCCACCACTATTCTTAGAGCTTCTAAATATATGTGGAATTTACAGAATACAGAATATTCTATGGAATATAGAACATATTTATATTTAGAAGCTCTAAATATAAACAACCCTCGGAAGTAGCTGCAATGGTTAAATCTATTTTATAGCAGAGGCAATGAGACATAAGAAGGCTATATTCCTTGCCCAAAGTTAATTATATACAAAAAGCTATAATACAACTTCAGCCAGTCTGACTCTAGAATCTGGGTCTTTAATAAGTATATTATGGTTGAATCAAGGATATTCATCAGAATAGCTAACATTTTATAGTGATACTATGCTAGGTGCTATTCTAGACACTTTACATATATTGATTCATTTTCTCCTACGATTTCCATGTGGTAAGTACTGCTATTTTACCTTGTACACATAAGGAAATTAAGGTAAAGAGAAGTTATGAAATTTGCCTGAGGTCACCCAGCTAGTGAATGGAAAACCTGGTATTGTAATCCAGGCAGTGCAAACACGGAGTCCATACTATTAACTACTAGACTTGCATAAAGAGGAACACAATTTATTTCACTTTCTCATGTTAAACAAATTTAAAATAAGATGACAAATAAATTAGAATGATAGTTCATCAAATGTGAATTGTGATCTTGAAGTCCCCTTGTGAGTTGATTAGCACAACCTCTTCATATCAAAATCTTCTTGGGAAACCGAATTCAGATAATAAAATTGCTTGCCTGGTGAATATAGAATGAAAGTAAATTGGAGCTGAATATCTAGAAGGTGCTGGATCCACCATAGTCACTTTGAGAAATGAGCTATACAGGCTGGCACTTCTGTGGTTGTGCGTTAGTGCACTCATACCCTTGGATGGTAGGAGAACACATGAGCACCCTTGCTTAACAGTAGTGCTTGGTGGCCAGTGAAAGTTTGAGCCATGGCAGCATTGCTTCCTGCCACAGTGTTCACGATTACAGCTCATTTCCCAGAGAATTGGAGTCTTCTTTGGGGTGCCCTAGCTCCTTGTGGGAATTAGGAGCTGCTGTGGACTCCTTAGTAGGTCACCGTGGCCCTATGCTCTATTCCCACCATCACAGCTCATGTCTGGCCACCATCATCTATCACCTGGGTAGCCGCATGCAGGTCCCAGCTCAGGGATAGCAAACCAATGGCCAGAAGGTCAAATCCAGCTGGAAGAAATATTTTGTTTGAGAACTAATGTTGACAGTTTAGCAAAAATGGAATCTGTTGCCTTTGTTTAAAAATAGAAGAGTTCAATAAAATGGCCAATACTCCGCTGTCCTAAAACACTGAAAATTTGGAGGATCTGGAAACGTTGGACCTGTATTTTCCCATGGCAACAATCAGCTGGAAGTAGGTCTCCAAATAAGGTAGAGAATGCTTTGTGCTGCATAACTTTAGGAGCAAGTACTGACCATGATAGTCTAAGATGCTATTCTTGACTTGGTGGCTGCTTCCATTACATGAAGCATGTGTGCTCTCTTTTTTGCCTCAGTCCCTTTCTGGTCTCCTTCATTCATCTACATTACCTTCCTAGTCCCATAGGCTTTTGACTCTGCGATGCTTATCCAAAATAGTACGCCTGCCTTCAATCTCATTTCCCTAAAATCCATTCTCCCTTCAGCCAGAATTAACTTAAATATATATATATGTATGTATGTATGTATGTATGTATGTATGTATGTGTGTATGTGTATGTGTATCTGTTATATGTTTTTATGTGTATGTTGTATACAATCACCAGGCAATTTTCTACGGCTGGAGATGGCTTGAGAAAACTAAAAGAGTGGTGTCTTACATTTAATTTTAAGTTGTCTCTTTGTGCTATACACTAATCCCATCTGCTAGGTCTAAACTTTCAGTAAATATCTGCCTTGGTTCACCAGCCTTTGGTGAGCTATCCTTTGAGAAAATGACGGCAAAATTGGTTACATGGAGAAGAGGACAGGGGTGGGGATGCAAGACAAGAATTCAAACATCGGTAATGGGCACCATGACTAAACTCCAGCTTCCTGAGTGTTTGTGGAGCAACTGAGGGGATTCTGGGTTCCTCACAGTATAGACACTTGAGGCTGGAGCTGTTGTACTCATTTCTAATGAAGGGATAATCTGCAACAGTTGGTGATTTGAAGCTATCCAGGCAGCAGGCCCTTGAGTCTTACTGGCCCACACTCAGGACCTTGTTCTTGCATGTGTTTACAGCCTCTTTTTTAAACTCTGCTCCATGACATGCACCAAGCCCTACACCTTCCCCTGCGCTGGATCCAGCCATATACTATGGGGCCAGCTCCCCATAGAGATTGGGTGACACTCTCTATATTCATCCACAAATTCCTGTATGCTCTGTTTATTCCCCCCTTGGTACCTACAGATTTACATGGCTCCTGACTCCTGGCTTCCTCTAATTTCACCATCACATTTAATATGCCTTAGTGATACTGAGATTCTTCCTATGCCCTTAATATACTATGCTTTATAACATATATTCTAAGGTAATATGCTGTTTTTCATATCTAGAATTGTCTGACTATTCATTCATTCCACAAATATCATTGATGTTTATGTCCCTCTATGTCCCTGGCACTGTTATAGTTTCTGTATGTAAAGATGCATCACTGAACAAACAGATAAAAATCCCTGCAGCAAAGGAGCTGGTATTTTAGGAGAAGGAGAGAGATAATAAACTAAGTAAGTAAATTATTGAGTATATTAGCACGTTACGCATACTGGGAAGAAAATAAAGCAAGGTAAGGATACAGAATGTGCTGGGAAAGTGGCTTGCAAATGTAAATTGGATAGGCAGGTAAGGTTTCAATGTTGGGTGGATATTTGAGGAATAACATGAAGGAAATGGGGAAGTGGACCATGTGGGAAGAGTAATACAGGCAGAGGGAACAGCAGGCAGGCAGGAGGGGCTAGAGGGAAATGAAGGAGGAAAAAATCAGTAGAAGATGATGTGAGAGAAGTAATGTATTATGAGGCTGGAGGGGTGAGAAGCGATTGTATGGGGCCTTAAAATCAAAGTAATTTGGCTTTTATGCTGAGCGAAATTGAAAAACATTGATGGGTTTTGAGCAGGAAAATAACATGGTCAAATCTACATCTTTTTTTGAAAGATCACTTTGATTGCTTCATTAAGAACAGCAGATACCAGGCAGGAGGCTCCTGCAGTACTCCAGGAGAGAGGCAAAGGTGGCTTGAACTGGGCTTATGGCCAGGGAGGTGGTAAGTGGTTGGATTCTGGATGTGTTTTGCAGGAGTGTAAGGTATGAAAGAAGAGCACCCTGAGTTTTTTTTAACCTATACACATGAAAGGATGGAATTGCCTCTTAATGTGAAAACGAGAGCAGGTGAAAAATATTTAGAGGGAAGGAGTTCAGTTTGTGATGTTTTAACTTTGATAATGGAGATGTTAAGAGATATAACATCTCCACAAATATACAAAGGTGTATATTTGTATATACACCTTTAAATATCAGTTGAATTCTGGGCTGGGGGTATTAATTTAGGAGTTTGAAAAAGATGGCATCTAAATTATTGAATTGCATCACCAGTGAAGAAAAAGCATATAGAGAAGAGATTTAAGGGTGGAGTCCTGGGACACTCCATACTTTAGGGATGAGAAGGAAGAGGAAACTAGCAAAGGAGACAGTGAGTGACCACTGAGTTAGGAGTAAAACTAAGGGCATGTGGTATCATAGGCACCATGGGTTTCTAGAAGGAGAGAGAAACGAAGAATGTCAAAGGCTTTGCTTGTAGGCCATGTGACATGAGAACTGACAAATGCTTGTTAGATTTCATCTAGGGATGACTATAAACCAGTGGGAATTATGCAGGAAAGATATAGGAACTGGTGCTGTGAGAGTGGGGGGACTTCTTGGAGCCTCCAGTGAGTGGGAGACCATGGGATAAAATGCCTAAGTGGAGGGCTGGGCTCAGATAGGAGAAGCTCAGACAAATGACTGTGGCTGTGGTTCTCAAACATGGTCCCCAGATCAACAGAATTGCCATTACCCGGGAACTTGTTAGAAACTTGTTAGAAAATTCCTGAGCCTCATTCCAAACCTATAGAATCAGAAACTTAAGGGTGGGGCCCAGCACTCTATTATACAAAGCCTTCTAGGTGATTTCAATGCACACTTAAGTTTGAGAACCACCAAAACTAGGAAGTTCTGTTTTATCTTTTAGGGTTTAATTCAGGGTCACCTCATTTACAAAGTGACATGTTTCCTTTCTTATAACAACTACTGTTTGGCAGGCTTAGAAATGGAACTGAGTTTCAGCTTATATTAAATGCATACCACATCAGGGGCACAGCAAGGTTTGGCAAAGCTTGAAGCTTGTATCATTTGAAGGGACAGAGCCTTGTTTAACAAGTAGAATACATAATTACACATATAAAATTTGGTAAAATAATGCATATTTATTTTGAATAAAAAACCACATTTAGAAAAAAATCACAAGTTTTAAGAGGTGAAAATACCTCAAACATCACCAACACACAAAAAAATATTTCTATTAACTGCCTAATATATCTGTATACTACTTTGTTTCTTATATTTGTGCTATATACTCTTTAATTGCATTTTATATCATGGTGTTTTTCTAATATTATTATATAGAGAAAAAAGATAATCTTTATTATTGTTATTTGAACTTGAGTTTGAGTTTGTATTATTTAAAGATTAGAAAAAAATCATTTTGGCTTCACAACCAGAATTTGGTGTTATCTAATATATTTTAAAGATTGAGGTCTTATTTGTCAAAACTTCTACCAAGTTTCTTTCACAAGTTAGCTTCAAGACTTCAGGGCAATTCAGGGTTTCTCAAGTAGTAACTAATTTCAAATACTCTGAATTGAAGGCATTCATTTATCAGTTTGTCTTTGATAAATTTGTTTATTAGGCATATTATAATTTTTATGATAAATCTATCAATGCTGGCACTTCATATCAAAGCAGCAAATAATTTCCATATTTTAAAATACATTTATGTAATTCATACCGCTACATTAACTGGACTAGCAAACATCCAAGGATCTACTCATTACTTCTGTTCAAAATTTGTCTTTCTCTTAAGGAGTTATTGCCCTTGAAATGATTTAAAAATTTTGTCTTAACATTTGCTTTTTTATATTAGAATAATTTCTATTGATTTTATTACGTATATTTATAATTTTACTTCATATGCCATTAATTATTTTACCTGAATTGTCTCTCAGTTCAGAAGAAAGAAGGTATATTTCACATGTACGCTGATTGGGAGTCTGTAATTTCTCACTTATTTAATGGAAATATTACAAAATCCCTTTTAGTATTACAGTTAAAATATTGTATTCAAGCTTCACAAGCTTTTAAAATAAACATTACACACTGTTTTGTATTTGGCATTCTTTTTCAAGTCTTCTCAATATATTTCAGAGCCCCTAAAATGGCATTTTACCCATTGTCTCAAATCTTAAACATCTTTATTAGGGTAGACCACATCTTTACACTTAAGAACGTAAGCATTAAAAAAACTAAAATTGGTATGTGTGTTTAGAAGTGGCTCCGTGTAAGAAGAACCTAAAGAAACCAGAACTGGTAAGATATCAAAGTGGTCAATATCTTCAAGTAGTATCGGGGTATTGTTTTCTCCAATGAGATTAAGGGGATGAACCCTGCATGCATGTTCTGCAATACATTTGCCCACGGTATGGGGTGAGCAACACTCCCAGGAGTATTCTTGAACCATTCCTATGCCAGGATGGCTGGTAGTGACTTAGATATGCAAAGAAGTGCTTGTGAACCTTACAAACCTAATCCACCATCTCCAGCTCAACATCTCATTAGACAAATCCCCCAAATTTCCGAAACCACTCCAGAGCCACTCAAAAGATGGAGAAAATGTATGAAGGATGCAGTTGTAAAAGAAAAACATAGCAGTCTTAAGCAATTGCTGCTAAAACATCATAAATTGGCAAGTTTTAAATTTGATGAAGGAAACACATTGCTAGGGCTCTTCTCGAGGTCCTGGAGGGTTCAATGTAAGACAGAGTTCATAAAGTTAAGTTTCATTAGCTTCCAGGTAATCCTGCCTCTGTACTTCTTGTTAGGTATACTTTTTTCTCTCTCTATTAATGTTCCTTTGAACAGTACCTTTTATGATAAATAATCTTTTTCTAACATCCTTTATGTATTAACCTGTGATTAGAGCCATGCCCTGAAGAACCCACATTCTATATTCTCTTAGAATGTTTAACCGATTATTTTTCACCATTGAAATACTGTTAGCAGAGCTGGAATTCTTCACATTCATCCTGCTTACTCTGTAGACTTGTAAACACAATCTTTAGGAGATTTTACCTTTTGACAGTAGAGAAAGGGTATTAGATAGACATGAATAAATCTAACACAATATCTTTTATGCCTGTGAAGGGGTTAAAATATGCTGTTCTGGCATATTGACTGTTGTAAGTTACAGACACTCGAAACATAGCAGGTGCAAAAAGATCACTTTGACCTTTGTGATGTTTCTTAGAAGCAGAAGACAGAATTCCCATGTGAAAGACACCCTCTCTGTACCAGAAAGATGCAACATCCTTATCCTCAAGGACGAGAAGTGAAAACCAAGAGAATTCTGTGCAGATCTTGTTAAAAATAACTCTTATGTTTTAAGCGTCCCCACATAATTTAGTTGCTTCTTCACAGCTATTATTCATCCAGTTGAGTGTACAAGTAACTGACCTTAACTGCTTCTTTGTGTCTTCATTTCCTTATGAGGGCTCCTGTGCCATGTAAGACTTGTACTATGCTTTCCTACTGTTACTCTGTTACAATGTCAATTTAATTCCAGGACCCTAAGAGGATGGAGCTGGTGTTTTTCTACTCCTACACCTGGATAGGCAAGACCAACCACTTACCAGATGGGGAGTCTTCCAGTGCTAACAGTTCAGGCTGTGCATACAAGATACTGAGAGAAGGACCAGTACTGTTTTGTGGTTGCAGGTTGCTCCTGTGGTGAGAATAGGGCCAACCAAATTGGGAGTAGGCTGGCAGAGACTTACTTGTCTAGTCATGAGCATTAGGGAAAATGTCTCTAACACTTACCAGCCAAAGCTATGCTTATGGTGTGGATGAACATGTTGCAGTCAATGTCTTACTTTATGAATTTCTAATCTATATTGATGTTTATTGTTACTATGTTTTCCTGTTTATCTGAGAGGGGCCACACCCATAAGGAGTGTCCTAGAGGTGGAAACATGTACTACATGTTCTATTATAGCATTTATCACA
The DNA here is from genome assembly GCF_049350105.2 of Macaca mulatta. Lineage (NCBI taxonomy): Eukaryota > Metazoa > Chordata > Mammalia > Primates > Cercopithecidae > Macaca > Macaca mulatta. The sequence goes on from NC_133416.1 coordinate 25,479,834, forward strand.
TTATAATATGAATAATATGCTTCCTCTCTGCACTTCAGCTTAAGCATGACCGCTCTGAGAACAAGTAATATGTCTCATTTGACTTTTGCATTCCCCCCCACCACCACTTCTTCACTCTGCCCTATCCCAAGTCCTTCAACTTTGCCTTATAGACTTGATCGTCCCTGAAATTTCTGTGTAAGGAATGATCAATGAATAAATACATGATTGAATCAATACCTTACTTCCTCCAGAGATGTTTACTTATCATTAATCACATCATTCTATGTTTATTATTTTAATTTATAGATTATATTTGAAAACAGTAGCCTGATAATAAATATAAATTTATCAGTTTCTCTCAAAGTTTCAGAACCCCTTTGCCTCTTCTCATTTATAATTCCTTTAAATTAGGTAGGAAAGCAAAAAGGAAATCTCAGTGAGGCAAATACTAGCTTCTGCTTGCTATGTAAGGAGGTAATGATATTGACAGTATCGGCTGAGGATATTTTATACTTCAGTGGTTTTGTGAATGGGAACTGATCCATTTATTTTCTTATCTTGCTATTCATTTACTTTCTTAACCTATAGGTGCACAGGTGGATGACCTGGCAGGAGATACCATTTATGGCCATGGAACAGTCAAGTTGTTAAGAGGACCAAGATGTCAATGAACTAAAAGTTTCTGGGCCAGTTTATTAGGCAAAAATTAAACATAAAAATAATATTTGAGAACCTAAAATAAATTTGATTTCAACTTGCATAATCTCTCTAACTCACTGAGGTTCCATGAAGACAGGCAGGTTTTTTTTGTTGTTGTTATGTTCCATGTTGTGGATTTGTAGGTGAGGGCAAACACCCTTCATATGTGATGCAAGCACAAAGCAAGCTTTATCTAGAAAACTTAAAGGCAGATGATTGACTGAATGATATGTGAAAACCTCATGCTCTCAGCCTTTTACCAAGAGGGATGCAGGAACTAGATCACAGCTGGATGTACCATGGAATAGGTTCTAGAGAGATCCCCAAACTTTGCTGTTCTATTTTTACAGAATGTGGGACAATGGGGGCATTTGTGGGTATGAAAGCAGCTTTGGGGGATGGTGTGGAGGGGGAAAGCGGGCTCAGGTTGGGTGCCAGGTACCCAGTGAAGGTGATACCAGTGCCCATATCCCCAAATCCTTTATTCTGGTGTGGTAGGGTCACTGGGCAATGCAGATGATGAGCAAGATGGTCGTGGGGCAGTACCAGCCACAAGATATGCACTCATAAATATTAATTGAATAAATACATAATTGAGGATTACAATTGTTAAAGTCCACTACAAAGTTTTCATAAGCATGAATTGACAATGGGATATTGAAAGGTCAAACATGAAACCCAAAATATGGGTGATTAGGAATAAATAATGCTAGAGCAGCAAATGAAAGAACCAGGAACTGCAATGAGATATAAAACAAAGCGCAGGGGACAAATGGAGAAAAAAAAAATCTGAGAATAAAAAAGGAAGTCAAAGTTTGGCCTGGAGCAGGAGAGAGCCTTATAAAGTTAGCTTCAAAGTACTGCTTGAATGAAAAAGAAATTACAGCAGACAACATACATGTTAATGAAGCTGAAACAATATTGAAAAAGAACCCATTATCATTACCTAGATTAAAAGAAAAGACAAGATTAACACCTCAGACATTACTAGGACAGAATAAGAATTAGGTTTCTCCACAAGCTCTCACCTTCCTCCCACTTTTTTCATCTTTTCTAGGAAGCCCGAGAAAAAGAGGTTGAAGAAAATTAACTCTGAAAAACTTTGGCTGTAGTTGTGCATTTTGGTAATTACAGTGAACTAAGAGCAATAGCTCAACATAAGGGATAAAACATGTAAAGTCTCAAGAAAGTACTCAAACACTTTTTAAAAACTCAGAAAGCAGAACTGTAAAAGGGTAAATGGTGAGGTGGAGGGAAAAAATTGGAAGGAAAAGGATGTAGTAATTATTTATTCCTTTTCTAAAACAAAGAGGAAAGGGCCAAGTATTTATTATCCTTTTATTAAAATAAGAATGATTAAGCTTTACTCCTTTTCCTGCATGTTTTTGGTTTTTTTTTTTTTTTTTTTTTTGGCAAACCTCTCAAATATTTTGTAATAGCTCTAAAGAAAGGTTATGGTCATTGTCACATCTTCTTTTGTAAAACATTGTTCAAGCCTCTTGCACATTTTTCCACTGTATTTTTTGTCTGATCAATTTGTATACATTCTTCATATATTCTAGACCTAAACTTGTAAGTTATGGGTTATAAATACCTTTTCCCCATTTTGTGGTTTTGTTTCTCTCTCAGTATTGGTGTCTTTTTGTGAACAAAAGTTCTACTCTTACTATAGTCTGAGTTAACCATCTTTTCCTTTATGGTTAGTATTATTTTGTGCATCCTATTTAAAAATTATTTTACAACAGTAAAGGAATAAAAATCCTTTTTTAGATTGCCTTCAAGAAACTTTATTAATTTCCTTTCACATTTAGACCTGTAATCTACTTGGATTTGATTTTTGCAGATAACTTGTGTAGGAATTGATGTTTAGCATTTTTTTTGTCTGTTTGGCAATCATATTGTCCCAGTCACACTTTTTATCTTTCTCTCACTGCTCTGCCTGTACTTTTTTCATAAGTTAATAGTAAATATATGCATAGATTTTTAATCTGTTCTATTGATCCATCTGTTCTTGCACACATACCACATTGTCTTAATTACTATAGCTTTAAATTCACATCTAGTAGGGGAAGTTTTCCTGTTATGTTTTTCTTTTTCAATAGTGTTTAATCTCTATTCTTTCGATTTACATACATGTGAGAATCAACTTGTTAAATCACACACACACACACACAACATGCAGAGTCAAACTTCTTGAGATTTTTAATGAGACTGTATCAAATTTATAACCAATAGAATCTTCTAGTCAGTGAACATTTATGTTTAATTTGATTTCTTTCAACAATATTTTGTGAAATTATGCCATGACAGTTTTACACATCTTTTAAATTTATTCCTAGATATTTTACTTCGTGGACTTTATTGTAAATGGTATTTTTAAAATGTCATTTGCTGACTACCTTCAGTTCAGCAACCTTATTAAGCTAACATTCTATTATCTGTAGATTTATTTGAATTTTGTATATTCAGTCATCCCACCTAGAAAAAAAAGAAAACAATTTTTATTCTATTACAGTTATTTTTTTCATGTCTTACCGCATGGCATTAAAAAAAGGTAATAAGAACATATCTTTGTCTTTTTTTCTGATTTCAGAGGGAGAGTTTTCAAAATGCCAACCATGCTCAATTTTCCAATCTTAGAGGGAAAGTTTTCAGCAAATATCAAGTGTAACATTTGCTCTAAGCATTTGTAGGTATTTCTATCAAGTTAAGAAAGATGTTTTCCTCTTAATTTGCAAGTGCTTTCCCATGAATGGGTTTTGTAGCTCCTCTATTTTGTTAATGGGGTGAAATATTGAATTTTAATGTTAAATGAAATTTCCTTCCTAGAATAAACTATTTGTCTAGTTTTGTTTTTCTCTTTACACATTATTATATTTGTTTGGTAGTATTTGTTCAGTATTGCTTCATTTATGTTCACGAGTTCATTGGACTGCAGTTTTCCTTTATAATAATATTCTCATTAGATTTTTGATATCAAGTTTATATTGGCCTCATAAAACAAATTGGAAGCATTCTTAGTTTTTCTATTCACTGAAAGAGTTTGAGTACATTTGACATTATTCCTTCCTTAAACGTTTGGCAGAATCACAGGTGATTTCATTAGGTCTGGAATTTTTCCTATGATCAGTTTTACACTGTGGATTCAGTTTTGTTAATAGTTATAGGAGTGTTCGTTTTCTTTCTGTTTCTACCTGTATGCTTACATTTTGGATGTCTATGTTTCAAGCTATATTTTTAGAAACTGTCTGAGATCTTTGCTTTTTATTTGGAGTATCTAGTTCATTTATATTTAGTTTAAATATTTATTTTTGGCTTTCTGATTGTCCAACTCTTTCATATTTTTTCTTCTTTCACTTTTCTTGCTTGCCTATATTTGGAATGATTATACATTTTTATTACTCCATTCCTCCCTCCTCATTTAGGTTGGAAGTTATGTATTCTTGTACTATATTTTTACCATTATAAAGTGCATCTTTTTCTTATTAAAATATATTGTTGTTTGATACTATCAACCTTTTCCCAGGCCACTAAAAAATTAAAAATACCTTAATTTATTATTTTTCTGACTTTAATGACAATGTCACTTAAAAAATTATATGTACATTAAACTGCCTAGGACATTATTATTGTTTATTTTACAGTTAATATCCATTTTATTTACTTTTTTTGTTGATTTTTAGGTTCTTTTTATTTTCATCTTCAGACTTCCTTCTGGGATCATTTTCTTTTTCTCTTAAGATATTCTACAGTGTGGTTCTTCTGGTGCCAAATTCTCTTAGGTTTATTTTACTTGAAAATATATTTATTTTACCTTTATTCTCAAAGAATATTTTTGCTCGGTATAAAATTTTAGGATGGCAAGGATATTTCTGCTGGATTTTAGAGAAACTATTACATGCCCTTTTGGCTTTAATTATTTCTATTGAAAAGACAGCAGTAAATTTAAATATTGTTCTTTTGAAGATAATCTTTTTTACCCGTTTCACCTAATTTTAAGTTTTTTTTTCTTTCTGCTGTGATGGACTCAAAAGAGATTTTCTTTGTACATGTCTTGCTTAAGGTTCATAGTGCTTCTTGAATCAGTGACATGATGTCACTCATTAATTTTATATCAGCCACTAAGTCTTCAACTTGTCCTGCTCTATTTTCACATGGAAACCTGCTCTTACACCAGTGTTTCCCTCCTCAGTAAATAGAACCATTGATTGTCTAGGTGAAGTTATCTTTCACCCCCTCATTCATACACCATATCCAATCTACTGGAAATTTTAAGAATACACTTGGAAATAGATCACCTCTAACCACTTGTGTCTCTCCCACTGTGATGGATGATTTTAGGTATTGACTTGACTAGATTAAGAGATATCCAAATACCTGGTAAAAGATTATTTCTGGGTATGTCTGTGTGGGTGTTTCTGGAAGCAATTAGCATTTTAATCAGTGGACTGAGGAAAGGAGAGCTTCCCTCACCAATGCAGGTGGGTATCATGCAATTCTGAGGGCTTGCATAGAACAAAGAGGTTAAGAAAGTGCAAATTCACTCTCTTCGTGAGCTGGGACATCTATCTTCTCCTGACCTAAGACATTAGAATTCCAGTTTCTCTGGCTTTTGGACTCCAGGACTTACACCGTCAGCTCCCCGGTTCTCAGGCCCTCGAATTCATAATGAATTACAACACTCGTATTCTAATACTCCAGTCTGCAAGTGGTATTTTGTGGGACTTCTCAGTCTCCATAATCGCATGAGCCAATTCCCATAATTAATCCCCTCTTTATCTATCTATGTATCTACCTATCTAGCCTACTGGTTTTATTTCTCTGAAAACCCTAGCAAACCTACCTTTCATCAAGGTGCAATTGTTCGCACATGGACTACTGCAGTGGCCTTCCAACTAGTGTCTCCGTTTTTCTCCCTTCAACCCCCAATGGTCCAGTTGAGAGGTGACAACGTGCTAGCAGTCCTCGCTCGCTCTCAGTGCCTCCTCGGCCTCAGCGTCCACTCTGGCAGCGCTTGAGGAGCCCTTCAGCCCACTGCTGCACTGTGGAAGCCCCTCTCTGGGCAGGCCGAGGCTGGAGCCGGCTCCCTCTGCTTGCCGGGAGGTGTGGAGGGAGAGGCGTGGGCGGGAATTGGGGCTGTGGGCAGCGCTGGCTGGCCAGCGCCAGTTCCGGGTGAGCAAGAACTCCTCCGGCCCTACCCTCAGAGCGGCCGGAAGGCGCCGCCGCCGCCGCCGCCCCCAGCAGTGACGGGCTTAGCACCTGGGCCAGCAGCTGCGGAGGGTGTGCTGGGTCTTCCGGCACTGCCGGCCCGCCTGCACCGCGATGGAATTCTCGCCGGGCCTCAGATGCTTCCCCTCGGGGCAGGGCTTGGGACCTGCAGCCTGCCATGCCCGAGCTCCCCCCACGCCCGGAGCCTCCTCGAGGGGCTCCACCCCCTGCTCCGCGGCGCCGGGTCCCATCTACCGCCCAAGGAGTGAGGAGTGCGGGGCGCGGGATCCACTAGGTGAAGCCAGCTGGGTTCCTGAGTCGGGTGAGTACTTGGAGAACTTTTATGTTTAGCTGGAGGATTGTATATGCACCATTCGGCACTCTGTGTCTAGCTTGGGGTTTGTGGATGCACCAGTCAGCACTCTGTATCTAGCTAATCTGGTGGGGACTTGGAGAAATTTTGTGTCTAGCTAAAGAACTGTAAATGCACATCAGCGCTCTGTGTCTTGCTAAACGTTTGTAAATGCACCAATCAGTGCTCTGTCAAAACGGACCAATCAGTTCTCTGTAAAACGGACCAATCATCGGTCTGTAAAATGGACCAATCATCTCCCTGTAAAACGGACCAGTCAGCAGGATGTGGGTGGGGTCAGATAAGGGAATGAAAGCAGCCTGCCGGAACCAGCGGTAGCAAGCGGCTTGGGTCCGTTTAGAAAATGTGGAAGGGTTGTTCTTTCACTGTGAGCAATAAATCTTGCTGCTGCTGGCTCCGTGGGTCCAGGCAGGCTTTATGAGCAGTAGCACTCCCTGGAAGGTCTGCAGCTTCATTCCTGAAGCCTGTCAGATCACGAATCCACTGGGAGGAATGAACAACTCTAGATGCACTACCTTCATGAACTGTAATACTCACCGGGAAGGTATGCAGCTTCACTCCCGAAGTCAGCAAGACCACAAACCCACCGGAAGGAAGAAACTCCGGACACACCATCTTTGAGAACTGTAACACTCCCCGTGAGGGTCCGCGGCTTCCTTCTGGAAGTCAGCGAGATCAAGAAGCCACCATGTCTAGACACACAATCTTTAAGCAGCAGCCAGAGTAAGCCTTTTTAAACCAAAATCATGTAGGGTCGCTTCTCTAGTCTGTTGTCCAAGGGATTCCTCTCACAGAGTAAAATTCAGAGACTTACCACAGTGGCCTTTGGGGCCATTCCTTATCTATTTTCTGGCTGTCTCTGACCTGTTGCTTACCACCTTTCCCCTGCTCAGACTCCTTTAGCCTCATTTTGTTTCTGGTTCTTCCTGGAAGATATAAAACGTGTTCCTGCCTTAAGCCTTTGTAGTGTGGTTCCCTTTGCTGAAACACTGTTCCCGGACATTCACATACCTTGTTTCTTTAATTTATTGAGGTATGTAATCAAATTACACTCCCTCAGAGAGGCAATCGCCATCATTTTCTTTTTATACTGCCTTATTTTCCTCTTGGCACTGTTACTACTGATACTATATTTATATTGGCTTATTTTTCTTTCTAAATATTTCCATTAAAACTTGAGCTCCATGTGAGCAGTAGTTTTAACCGTTTTTTTTTTTTTTATTTGTTGTATCACCAGGGTCTAGAAGTGGGTTTGGCATGTAGAAAACAAACATTTGTTAAATAAAATAATTAATGGCTATTATCATTTTTTTTCTTGGTAAATGTATCAGGAAGAGGATAATGGGTAAATAATTGGCTGTAGTGAAGAAGATAGTTCAATAATTTTGGTTAGTGTGGAGTGGGCCCTAATTGTGGAAGCAGTATTGAGATATTTCAGAATTTTTTAAATCCTTAAAATGTTCAAAGCCAATACTGACATTGAGGGTTAGAATAAGTTAGATGATATGGTTTGGCTGTATCCCCAGCAGAATCTCATCTTGAATTGTAGCTCCCATAATTCCCACATGTCATGGGAGGACCTGGTGGGAGGTAATTGAATCATGGGGATGGGTCTGCCCTGTGCTGGTCTCGTGATAGTGAATAAATCTCATGAGATCTGATGGTTTTATAAATGGGAGTTCCTCTGTACAAGCTGTCTTGCCTGCTGCCATTTAAGACGTGCCTTTGCTGCTTCTTTGCCTTCCACTATGATTGTGAGTCCTCCCCAGCAATGTGGTATAGTGAGTCTATTAAACCACTTTTATTTATAAATAACCCAGTCTTGGGTATATCTATATTAGCAGCGTGAGAACAGACTGATTCATTAGGGATTTAAACATATTACAGGTAACTTTTTATTTGATCATGATATAAAGTATTATTAAAATGATCTGAAAAGAAAATGCAATAGGGAATTTTCGGAACTTAAATGACTGTGTACAACTTTCATTCCAAAGAATCAACTTATCAACACTCTGTCTTAGAGTGTATCTGTACATCACTCATCCTTTAAAATAGTTGTGCCTAAAATGAAGATATGTGACATTTAACAGTCACATAAGTCAATACAATCCGTTTAAGATAGTGTTGTAAAAAAAAAACTAGAGCCTGGAAAAAATGTGAGATAATATGTTTAAGTGAACATTTTCAAAACTCTTGTTTTTTGAAATTCTCTCCAACATCTTACCTATATTTTAACCAAAGAAACATGGGTCAGCGCTTGCATTAGTTGTTAATCTACATGATCCAGCCACATTGTGTGCCTTGTCAATACAAGGAGTGGAAAAGAGAGATAGAGGCATATTCTTAAAAGTTCTGAATAGATATTGCTTATAATTTTATTTGAAATTGGGTTTTAAAATCATTTTCTTATAATTTGTATCTAATGACTGGCATATAATCTCTCATTTCTGTATTGAGACACAGAGAAAAAAATTTTCTTTGAGATTTCTAAGTGGCAATGTTTGTACCATTGAGTGAGGATTCTTACTTTACAAAAATTTCCGTTGGTGTAAATTTTAGAATATAAACATGGCAGATATGTGAGAGTATTTGTTAATTACTATAAATTTATAGATGGTATCCCTCAATATTGCATATGGGAGCTGTGTGAGGGAGGCTGTTTCTCACTGTAATTTATTCACTGATCTATTCATTCAACTAACAGTGAGAGTACACTCTAAGAGGCACTATATTTGGAGGTAAGTGTGCCAAAAGCATAAGATGGAATCCTGTCTTCAATGAGTTTATATCTAGCAGAAGGAGAAAGAAAAATGAGAAGTGAATCTTATTAATGAGATTGGGTCATTGATCTGGGAGTACATGTTTATTGGCATGTTTTTGTTTGCTTAGGTTGAGTGTCCATCTACTACTCAACCACTCAAGGAGGGTGAATTCTTCAAAATTATAATTGCTTCAGGAATCAACATTTATTAACAGCCTGTTATTTATGGAGAGTAAAATAAAATATAAAAGTAGTCTTAGTGCTTAAGAAATCTGTAGGTATATACAGAGTAACATAGATCTGTGTTGAAAAATAGAGTCAAATATATGAGGAGAGTGAAAAAGCTCATACAAACTGACATCAGAGATAGATAATGAGAAGTACATTTAGCTCTTGCATAGATTCAAATACAAGAACATAAGAATACAAGAGTATTATTTGCAAACACTTGGAGGAAAACAACCAGCATTAGGGCATTGACAAAGAAGGAAGACTCAAGCCTGTTGTGTCTCTGGTTGGCTTGGTCACTATGAAATCAGTTATTGCCATTTCATGGACATGCTCCAGGGGTGGCTGATGACATTTATCTTCTTATTGGTGATTCTCCACTGGGGTAGGCTGCTGCCTTGACTGCTCTTCCTGTAACAACTTCCAAGGACAACTGAGGCCACCTTGGGGAGTGGACAACATATGTCAACAATTATATGCCAGCTACATTAGCTGCTAGGGATACAAAGGCAAATTAGACATGTGGTGGATACATTCATGGAGGCTGCAAAAGGCATAAATCAGAGAGATGCATAAGTAAAAAATCATTAAAAAGTTTCTAAATGCAAAGACGTATGTTTACAGTAGATATGAAGACAGTGCACTAAAGTACACCTAACTCATGGCAGGAGGCTGCCAATACTTTCCAGATTTCTCCGAGGAGCTAACCAATGAGCTGAGTCCTGGAGTGTGATCAGGAGTCACCCAAAGGAAGTGGAGAGTGAAAGGATATCCACTGAGGGAAAGAGTGTATTCAAAGTTAGAGAGGCAAGAGAGAGAATGAGAGTGTGGCTGTTAGAGGGGAGGGGAATGTCACTGGACTTCATTTATTGACTGTGTTGGCTCCTGGCTCATCATTCTTGGTGACTTAAGCATTCTTATGAATATACTTTTCTGCACCTCTCCCTTCCCCTACTATCTCCCCAATAAGTAGACCCCAGTGTCTGTTGTTTCTTTGTGTTCATAAGTTCTTATCATTCGGCTCCCACTTATAAGTGAGAACATGCTGTATTTGGTGTTCTGTTCCTGCATTAGTTTGCTAAGGATTGTAGCCTCCAGCTCCATCCATGTTCCCACAAAAGACATCATCTTGTTCTTTTTTTATGGCTGCATAGTATTCCATGGTGTATATGTACTACATTTTCTTTATCCAGTCTGTGACTGATGGACTTTAAGGCTGACTCCATGTCTTTACTATTGTGAATAGTGCTGCAGTGAACATTCACATGCATATATCTTTATGGTAGAAAGCTTTGTATTCCTCTGGGTATATACCCAGTAATGGGATTGCTCTGTTCAATGGTAGCTCTGCTTTTAGCTCTTTGAGGAATAGCCATACTGCTTTCCACAATGGTTGCACTAATTCACACTTCCACCAACAGTGTATAACTGTTCCCTTTTGTCCACAACCTTGCCGGCACTGGTCACTTTTTAACTTTTTGATAATAACCATTCTTACTGGTGTGAGATGGTATCTCATTGTGCTTTTGATTTGCATTTTTTTAATGATCAGTGACATTGAGGGGCCAGATAGATACTATAGCAGTCATCCTAGTGAGAAAATGTGAGGGATAAGCAAGTTACTGCAGCTGGCATTTAAATACAGATTGAAAACAACACATCGATCACTCTGCCAATCAGTAGGCAGTTTGTGTGGAGGTGGATGTGAAGGGGTGTTGACCAATGCTGAAAAACAAGAAAAGAAGTGTCACTAAGGCCAGTCTGAGCAGCTTCCTGGGTGAGGGGTTATTGTATGACAAACTTTGAGAATTATAATATGTAACTTCCTAAAGTACTTTATAAATGAAGTACTGAGGCTTAGCCTGATTCTATTATATAGTTAAATTATTCAACTCCCTTACACTGATTCCATGCTTATTGGGCAAACATTTAACTATAATTTGACTTTTCATGTAGATATTTCCATAGAGAAAGAGCCTGCTCTGGTCATATTGAGGGGGGAATATTAGATCTGCAATTTATTAAAATAATTTGGCTTACAGATGTAATGTATGGGTTTGATGATACTGGTTATAGTGAGGCAATTCCTATAAAATAAGGCTTCTGAACCTTACAGGGCAGAATCTGGTCTTTGGGAAATTCATAAGGTATTATCTTGTTGCTGGGACTTGACTTTAGTGACATTTGTGTCACCACGTCTCTCTTGTTTCTCAGTTATCTTTTATTTTTAGGGCTTACAGTGTTACCTATAGAGAATCTAAGAAAGAGAGTTGAGGATGTTGATATGAGTTGAAATTGGGTAATGAAGAATTTGATATTCAGGCCAACAGATGTAGCGAACAACTGAAATTGGTTCTAGAAATTACTCCAGGCTGGAGACATGGACTTGAAAGTCACTAGCTCATTGAAGAAGACCATGAGATTAGGCAAGATACCTTAGGAACAGTGAGTCAAGTGAGAAGACAACAGTAAAACCCCAAAAGATTGCCGACATTTAAGAGATAGACAGTGGGAGAAAGAAAGAGGAATAAGGCCAGAGAAAGAAAGAATGAACTGAGAGATAGGAGTGGATTTCTGAAGCACAGAAACCAAGGAAGGAAGTAGGGCTTTCAAACACAAGGTAGTTCGTAGTGTGAAAAGGAAGCCAAATAAAATGATGAAGCTAAAATGGTTTATTTTATTTAGTCAAAGAGGTTGTTGCTGATCTTGGAGGGGGAGATTTCAGTGAAGTCATGGGGCAGAGGCCATATTTCAGCGATCTGAGAAGTGAAGAGTATTTGAGTAAATGAGGGACTGCAAGTATGGAAGTGGATGAAGTATTGATGCCCTATGAGTCTGGAAAATTCCAGCTTTGCAAATTAATTACTGGAAGTTATAAAGGTAAAAATGACCAAGATGTGCTGTCAGAATATGAAAGGTACTGAATAATCTGTAAAATTCCATTTGTATCCACAAATAGAAAACAGCTTTTCTCAACTCTGATTTTGTAAGAATTTTCGCCCTAATGTCCTAAAAAGTCCATTGTATGTGATGCACTAACTTCTCTCCCATGCCTTGAGAATGGTCCTAGTTGTCACAAGAATTGAGAAAATTGTCACTCAAATAATTTTCTGTGTTCTGATGCATTAGCATCACCTGGGAGTGTGCTGGAAGTGCAGACTCTCAGGGGCCACCCAGACCTACTGGTTGAGAATCAGTATTTTTACAATATCCCCTTAGGATTTCAAACCACATTAAAGTTTTAAAGGCACTGCTTTAGAGCAACAGTTCTGAACCTTGACTGTTCTCTAGGCTCACATAAGGAACTTAAAAAGCTTACCGATGTTCAGCCCTCACCATCACAGGTCCTGATTCGGTTGGTCTAAGGTTGGACAAAGGCCGTGGCTTGTGAGCTACTTTTCAAAAGCTCACCAGGTGATTAAGTGAGGCCAGGGTTAAGAACCAGTGGTCCTGGAAGATAAGAGCTTGGGTATCATAGAGCCTGGACCAGGATTTGAGAAAGAAGTAAGCTGACCACTGACCAGTAAAATGGAAGCTATGATGCTTTCTGATTTCTTAATTCAATGTTGTGGGAGGAAGATAAATGACACAAAACGCATTAACTATTTTGAGTTTCATAGTGAAAAGTTAAACTTATAAATGTTATATAATATAATTATATGATAATGAAGATAAATATGCAAATGCTTAATTGAAACAGGGAATAAGATACCAAATGAAATCGCTCGAGAAAGCTTCACAGGAATTCAAAAGTAATAAAAAATAGTAAAGTGCATATGGCTGGGAAAATATATTTAAACTGTAACTTCCAAATGAATTTTAGCAATGAATTTATTATCTGCCCCCCGATTTTGAGTCAAGAGCATATATACTGAAATTTCTAATCCAATTTTTTAACAGTTCTACTCTGGTTATACTAGTTATTGAAAGTTCAGTGAGTTCAATGACCTATTTTAAAAGCTTTATCTATACTGCCATGGATATATATACTTGTATAATTATCTATCCAGTTTAGGATAATCTATGTACCCATAGGGCCAAGACTTTCTTAGGCTACAGTTAAGGCATTTCAGTTGTATGAATTACTAGTATAACCGTGTCATCTTCTAAATTCATAAGAAAGTGTGCATAGGCTGAGGTCATTATTTTTCTCATTCTGAGAATGAGTCACTGCTCAGAGCTTTCCCCAGAGTGCACTGTGCATTGTTTGCTTGGTGCTTCCCTTCACAGGATTCTCTGCTGAACCTTCATAAAAGATACCCACTTTATATCTGTGTGGTGCTTTAACAACCATTATCTCATTTGAGCCTGATACGGTTTGGCTCTGTGTCCCCACCCAAATCTCATCTCAAACTGTAATCCATACATGTACAGTGTCCAGAGAGGGACCTGGTAAAAGGTGATTGGATCATGTGGGTGGTTTCGCCCATGCTATTCTCATGATAGTGAGGAAGTTCTCACGGGGATCTGGTTGTTGGATAAGTGCCTGGCATCTCCCTTGCACTTCCGTGCACTTGTTGTCTCTTTCTCTCTCTTTCTTACCTGCTGCCATGTAAGACATGCCTGCTTCATGGGAACGGGTTTCCCTCTTGCTGTTCTCACGATAGTGAGTGAGTTCTCATGAGATCTGATGGTTTTATAAGTAGAAGTTTCCCCTGCTCTACTATTTCTTTCCTGCTGCTTTGTGAAGAAGATATTTGCTTCTCCTTTGTCTTCCACCATGATTGTAAGTTTCCTGAGGGCTCCCCAGCCATGCAGAACTGTGAGTCAATTCAACTTCTTTCTTTTATAGATTACCCCATCTTGGGCAGTATCTTTATAGCAGACAGACTAATACAGTGCCTCACTAATCATGCACAATATGCAGAGGAGAAGTTATTGTTTCAATTTAGGGATAATAAAACTGATTGAAGTTTAAAGCGGTGAGTCCGCGGTGAGTCCCCCTAACATCTCAGGGATACTTGAAAACACTATTTGTTGCTAATAATAGGCCAAATTCTGTTGAGAATATCTAGGTCTAGAACCTGGATTTTGTTAAGCAGTCCAAGTGATTCTATTTTCTTTCGCTTACACTTTGTCCTGCAGTTTTTCTAGTTCCTCCCTCTTCAATATGATTTTCTTTCATTCTCCCCTTCTTTTCTCATTTTTCTTTAATCCTGTGTCGTTTGCCACTTGTTATGTTATACCTATTCCCCCTTGCTTTATATTACAAAATTCCAGTTTTAATCATAGCCTCATCTACCCCAAATTGAAAATTTTATACATTCCTATTCATATCAAGATGATAATAAGTTAAGTTGAAACTTGAAAAGTGGCTAAACTACCGGTGTTTTCTTGTTGAATCTACATAACTGAGGAGTGTGTACTATTTTTTCAGGGGCTATTGGCAGCTTTCAAGAAGTGTCTCGCACATTACACCTTACCAAGCATTACTTTTTTCTGTGTTCTTTGAGTTCTGGTTTCTTTCCCCAATAGAGGCAAAAACCAAATATTTTATCAAAGTGACAGTGTGGTATTCATTTTTCAGATTTCTAGTTCTTGGAAGGGTGCCTTCAAAAGCCACAAAGTTCTTTAATTGTCCAGAGCACCTGCTTCAAAATACCTCAGTGTTAAACTATTTGTTTTTTCCCCTTAGAAGACTATAGTACAAGTTCTGTTAACATTTTGACACCAGGCCAAAATATACAACATTCGTTTAAGATTGAGTATTAAAGGCCCTATTCACCATTTTTTAAGAGAAGGGAAAAAAGGAATAAGGGTCTTTCACACTTTCCCTCTGTAATTATAAATTTATAACTATTCTTGATTCATTTACCTAGCAGATGGAAATATTGTGAGGCTTTACTGTATAGTTCACTCATATTTTCCAGCAAAAAATATTGATTTTATTCATTTATTTTGGATTTATTTTGCCTCTTTTTTCATGACCTTTAAGGTGCAAAAATAAGGCAGAGCTTTTTATATTAGTTAAATCAGTCATGCATATAGGTAAGTGCCTAATACCCAGAATAAGTGCCACTGGGCATCTAACCACAGCTCTGGCCAACTGCACATTGCTGTCCTTGTTCTCCCAGGCCCTACCCCTCTACTCCTTAATGCTCCCACAGTTCCTGCATCCTGGACACCTTTGAAAGGAGCATGTTCTTGCTTTGTGTAATTGCTTACTGGCAATTCTAAGCCCTGCAGGCTCAAAGTGCCCTCTGCTAGTTCTCCTTCCCCTTTGGGTTTTCCAGTGGACAGATATTGGTGAGTACCTTTGGGAAGAAGTTAAAAGTTATTTTCATTGAATTTTACTTGGATGAATTAAAGTATATACACATGAATGTATGTGGAGAAATAGCATGTGATATAATCCTCCCCAGGTCTGCCTCCAACAATGATTATCACATTCGTTGCACACACAACTTTTTTCTGAAGACTTTGCACAAGTCTTCATGGTCTTTATAATCTTCATGGTCTTTATAATCTTATCTGACATACTAGCAAGGGATAACTCAAAGACAACCTCTATAGACTGGTCTGTGATCTAGGCCATGATGGTTCTAAGGCTCACAACAGGGAACCTCAAACTGGATGATGACTGAACCAAACAGTTCTTCTTTAAAAACAATAAGAAACACAGATAATATGTCAACAGTGACAGATTAATTAGAAGTAGAGAAAGGAAAGAGCTATAATTTCTACAGTGAAAGAGAAACCAAGTCCTGTCTTCAAGGAGGATGGTTTAGATATCTGCATGAATGGGCCTGGTGTGGTGGCTCACACCTGTAATCCCAGGGCTTTGGGAGGCGGAGATGGAAAGATCACCTGAGACCAGGAGTTTGAGCCCAGGCTGGTCAACATAGCGAGACTCTCATCTCTATTTTAAAAATGTATGTATTTAAAAAGTAAGATATTTTCATGAATGTTGCTTCTTACCCAATAGCCTCTTCAATCCTTGAAGTTCTCACCTCATAACCTTCTCTTCCACCATACTTTAGCTTCTCTTCCTTTGGCTCAATTGCTAACTCACGTCATCATTTATAACTATGTTTCTTCTCAAACTACTAATTTAAACCATTACTTTAGTTATTGCAATCATCATTTCTTTGTGACTTCGATGAGCTCTTCAGCCTCACATATCTTCTGCTTTCTTCTAAGTCATAAATTCCTCTTTTATTAATTTTGTTCTTATGCAGGTTAGATTCCCTTCTACATAATGAAGTAACAATATCCCCTAAAATGTGGATTTACTTGCCCCTCTGTGTTTTTGCTGCATCTAGAAACTCCTTAGGAAAGAGAAACCTCCTTTCTCTGGACCTGGCAGCTAGAAACTGCTAGAAAAACTCTCACAATAGGACAGATCAGTTTCACCAGAAATTCAGGTTCACCAAAAAGGAAACTCCATTGCTTGGCAGTCTTGCAATATTTCTTTAGTTTAACTCCCACTTACTCCTTCAAATTATTTTTAAAAACATTATCTGTATCTCTCAACTTTATTTCCCTTATTTCCTGCCACTTCTTTCCAGATGGGAATGTCCTCATCTTTCTAAAATCAATTTAGATTTTACCAAGCCTGCCTCATCTGTTCTTAACCTTCTTTTAAGGTTCATAATTTCACTTTTCTTCCTGCATCCCATTTAAAAAAAAATTTACTTTAAATTCTGGGATACATGTGCTGAACGTGTAGGTTTGTTACATAGGTATACGTGTGCCATAGTGGTTTGCTACACCTATCATCTAGGTTTTAAGCCCCACATGCATTAGGTATTTGTCCTAATGCTGTCCTTCCCCTTTCCCCCCAACCCCGACAGGCCCTGGTGTGTGATGTTCCCCTCCCTGTGTCCATGTGTTCTCATTGTTCAACTCCCGCTTATGAGTGAGAACATGTGGTATTTGGTTTTCTGTTTCTGTGTTAGTTTGCTGAAAGTAATGGTTTCCAGCTTCATCCATGTCCCTGCAAAGGACATGTACTCATCCTTTTTATGGCTGCATAGTGTTCCATGGTGTATAGGTGCCACATTTTCTTTAACCAGTCTATCATTGATAGGCATTTGGGTTAGTACCAAGTCTTTGCTCTTGTGAATAGTGCTACAATAAACATATGTGTGCATGTGTCTTTATAGTAGAATGATTTATAATCCTTTGGGCATATACCCAGTAATGGGATTGCTGGATCAAATGGTATTTCTGGTTTAGATCCTTGAGGAATCGCCACACTGTCTTCCACAATGGTTGAACTAATTTACAATCCTACCAACAGTGTAAAAGCCTTCCTATGTTTCCACATCCTTGCCAGCATCTGTTGTTTCCAGACTTTTTAATGATTGCTGTTCTAACTGGTGTGAGATGGTATCTCATTTTGGTTTTGATTGTCATTTATCTAATGACCAGTGATGATGGTAAGCTTTTGTTCATATGTTTGTTGGCCACATAAATGTCTTCTTTTGAGAAGTGTCTGTTCATGTCCTTTGCCTGCTTTTTGATGGGGTTGTTTTTTTCTTGTAAATTTGTTTAAGTTCCTTGTAGATTCTGGATATCAGACCTTTTCAGATGGATAGATTACAAAAATTTTCTCCCGTTCTGTAGATTGCCTGTTCACTCTGATGACAGTTTCTTTTGCTGCCTGCGTCCCATTTCTTTCCTGCTTTTGAGAAACCTGCATTTTGTCTTTCTCACTTCTGTCAATTCAATGTCTCACTCTTTCAAATGCGTTCTTCCCATTGACTTTTGGGGATTTTTTTTTTTTTTTGCTTTAAAAATGCAGAATATTAAAAAACAAAACCAATTGTACTAATGCCCAGTTACCACATCTCAGAGTTAACACACTGTTAATATTTTCCAATGTTTTCTCTGATTTATACCTTAAAGAACAAAATATATAGAAATTATAAAACAAATACACTTTATTCCCTTTCTCAATCCCAGTTGTCCCCTCTCTTTTCCAACTCCTAGCACTACTTTGTGAGTTTAAATTTTTTAAATAAATAATCTCATGCTGTATATGTCTGATTTTTAAATTCAATATTATGTCGTGAAATATATTCATGTTGATACACATAGTTCTATAATAGTACATTGTGGTTTTCTTCCACACATTATGTCATTGAATATGCCAATGTATCTTCCCCATATTCTTTTTGTTATTACACATGGTGCTGCCATGAACATCCTTATACTTGTGTCCCCCATTGGCTTCTTACCATGCTTAGTCTGGCCCTATTCCTTGCCAGATATCACCCTATGTGTCTTCCTAACCTCAAAATCAGTTTGTCAGGATGTTACTATTTTCTCATCTCTCACTTCTCCAATTCCTTCAGTTTGTCTTGTTGTCCTGTAATTTCACCAAAAACAGTTCTTGCTTAATTAGAAGGCAGTGAGGAAGTTCAGCACATAATAAACATGATGCACAGTACATAGACTCTATCGTTACTATCCCTTGTTATCCAAATTAGTGAAGCTAACATTCATTTCCACTAAGGCCACAAAGTCAATTGCAAGGTGAGAATGAATCTAACAGCAACAGTAACACACTTCTAGGGTTCTATACTTAAAGTTTTAAAGCATTATGACATCTTATGGTAAAAGAGAGGAATTAAGTATGATTAATTAATTGTACCAAGGAGCTTGAAGCTAACAAGTTAATTTAGTGAATTGTTTAAAGTTCCATGTAAAAATCTGATGCATGAAAAATATCATCTAGCTCTCATTCATATATTTACTTATCCTTGAAAAAATATATGGAGCTATATGCTCAATAAAGTTCTACCAAGTTCATTGAATGGCACAAAGAAGTCACTACCCTTGTTTCTTAGAACTCACAGTCTAATGAGAATATGTGTGATAAGGTTTGTACTGAGACTGTGAAGTGATCTCTCCTATCACAAGGAATGGGAAACCCAACTGCCTAGAGGACTTTGGGAAGCCTTGAGCAAGTAGGAGTTTTAGAAGGCATTAAAGGGTGAGAAGGAACCTAATGGAGAAAGAAGGGTGTAGGAAGGGCGTTTCAGAAAAATGGTGACAACATGAGCAGAGCATGTGAACCTGACAGCACATGGAGTGTGTGAAGATGAGCTGGCAGTTTGACACATAGTAGGTACTCAATACATGTTTACTAATGGTGTGAATAAGTGAATGAAAGGGGGCACCTGGGGTCTTGCTGCTGAGAAGATGATAAGAAAGCCAAGGAGCATCTTTGGTTCAGTTGCACTGTTCTGATCCATCCTGAAAGAGGAAAAAGAGGAGACAAGGAGTGATTTCTGTCTTCACGTCACGTTTCATAACATGGTCAAAGCGTTGTTTACAATCGTTCATTTGCTGTTAAGACTTCTCACAAATGCTCTTAGATGGGTGAGTTCCGTAGTGAGAGAGTTTACATCTGATTTCTTGGTAGCCCTATTAATGGTTGTCAGAGCATCATGGTGATGTGATGGAGGTAAAGGCACCGATGGACAAGGCAAAGGGTAGACTTGCTTTAAAGTAGATAGGGTAACACAACTTCCTCTCATAGATGGTTGCCCAGTGCAAAGACTCAGATCTGACTCCAGGCCTATCAGGCAAAATTCTGTGGCCCTCAGATTCCCCCGGAAATGTTCAGCTGCCAATGATACCATGTGAAAAGGAGAAGATACTGTCAAGCTCTTTGCCAAAATTTTGTTTGCTGATCTGCCAAGAATTTTTATAACATCCCAGCCCTCCTGAATGTTCTGAAAGCTCTGGTTATATGCCTGTCTCATCACCAAGCAGAAGTAACTACAAACAGTCCCAGAAAATTCTTGAATACGTCCTATACATATGGGAAAATCAGAAAATCAGAAGGGTACCACTGTCCAACATATCCAGATCTAGTACTTCAGGCCTGCTTCAGTTCTATTCTGGCAATTCTTATAGAATAAATTTGTTCCTTAAGACATATGGTTTTATGACATGGATGCATCAACAAGTAGAACTGAACAAGTAGCAGAGTCCTCTAAAAATGTCCTTTAATTTTAAGACTTAGACCACCTCCTTAAACTAGAGGAAATCTTTGATGCATTGCTTATCTCCTGTGTTTAAAAAGTGTACAGTTGAGAATTGGAACCATAAAAATGCCATACCCTATGAACTAGTAGAAGTTGCTAGGTGGACTCAGAGGGAAGAAATGTATTGTCTACATTTGTAAGTTCTCCCTTTTTTGATATTTATGATTTTCTTCAGCGAAGAAAAGCTATATTGTTAATTAACTTACTTTCCGTAAAATGACAATAATTTCTGCCTTATGAGGGTGAGCTGAGTATTAAATTTTTAAAAATTATTAAGTTTATACAGTCACGTGGTAAAAGCCCTCAAAATGGCAGCTGTCATCATCATCATCATTTATTCACATCAAACTTGGTTTTATAAAATATTTGAGGTGGCTTTTATTAAAAGATACATCTATGTTAAAGCTATTAAAATAAGAATAATGAACTTTTTAAAAAACAGAAGTATTAAATTTCATTTTGAGTTTTTCCCGAAGCAAACACGTATGCATAATTACTTACATAATAAATATAGACTGATAAAAGGAAAAATATCTGTTATTCAGAAGGACAGATTTTTTTCTTGGCACTAAAGCATGAATGTAATTTTTTTTCCTTTTTCCTTTTTTTTTTTGAGAAAGAGTCTCGCAATGTTGTCCAGGCTGGAGTGCAGTAGCACAATCTCGTCTCACTGCAACCTCTGTCTCCTGGGTTCAAGCAGTTCTCCTGCCTCAGCCTCCCAGTTGGAATTACAGGCGCCCAACTGTAATCCCAGTTGGAATTACAGGCGCCCAACATCACGCCCGGCTAATTTTTAGTATTTTTTAGTTGAGACAGGGTTTCGCCATGTTGGCTAGGCTGGTGTTGAACTCCTGTCCTCAGGTGATCCACCTGCCTCAGCCTCCCAAAGTGCTGGGATTACAGGCATGAGCTACCGTGCCCGGCCTAAATGTAATTTCTTACAAGATATCAATTATAAATGATAATGCATAACAATTGACAAGGTACTCAACAATGATTTCACAGAAAATCCAAAATATTTCTTCATTGCTTCAAAAATAAAGGACGTGTCATTATGCTATAACTTAGTAAAAATGTTTAAAAGTGAACTGCTTAACTTCTAATCATAGAACCAAAAACTAGGATGCAGCTTACATTTCTTAGAGAAAGAAATGTATATTAATTTAGTGGTTCCCAAAACTGAATATGAATTGAAATCACTCAATGAACTTTTAAAAAAATTCTAGGAATCTGCCCCAGAGCTACTGAAGCTGATTTTCCTTGGGTTGGATTCAAGCATATGTATTGTTTTCTTTTGTTTTATGTTGTTTAGATAACACATAATATAAAATTTACCATCTTAACCACTTTTAAGTGTACAATTCAATGTGCAACCATCACCACCATCCATCTCCATGACTTTTTCCACTTTGTAAAAAAAGCTCTATATCCATTAAACACTAACTTCCCATTTTCCCCTCCCTCCAGCCCTGGAAACCATTATTCTAAGTTTCTGTCTCTATGATTTTTGATTACTCTTAGTATCTCACATAAGTGGAATCATACAGTATTTATCATTTTTGTGACTGGCTTATTTCACTTAGCATAATGTTCTCAAGATTCATATATGTAATATATTGCAGAATTTTCTTCTTTTTAAGGCTGAGCAATATTCCATTGTATTACTTTGTCTAATAATATTCCATTGTAATATTCCATTGCTGTCGTCCATTTATTATTTAATGGACATTGGGTTGCTTTCATGTTTTAGATAATGTCAATAATGCTGCTGTGAACGTGGTATACAATATCTCTTCCAGGCCCTGCTTTCCATTATTTTGTAACTAGTAGAAGATAGGAATTGTAGAAAATACACCAAGCTTATTTACTGTCCAGTAAGACACTTCTGAGATGTGTAAAGGACTCCAAGCAGGATTCGTAAAGGACTCCAAGCAGGATGTTCCCCAGAAGAAGCCTGAGGATCCTAGCTGTGCTAGTGAAGATGACACAAATACTGTTGACAAGGTCGTGTGTGACTGTCCTCTGTAGGCTAGAGTTAATAACAGCAGATGCTGCTCTAGAATTCCGCTTCACTCCAGTCCACTCAGGGGATGAGACGGCCTGTGACTACTGAGGCCAGGTGGTGGCGCTTAACTTTTAGAGGCAAATGGCCATAATTATCATAACAAGTAGCACAGCCAAAAAGGTGGCCTAGTTGCTGAGGCCCTCTGGGATTTGTGGCAATGGCTAACACACTATGTTGTTCCTGGGGGCAAAATAGAACGTCACACAATGAAGGAATTGTTTAATGTACATGTAAGCCAAAAAGTAAAAATTAAAAAGCATATGGGACAACAGCTATCAGTCACCACAATGGAAAATTATGATTTCTCATATAGTGTATGACCTAACACTGATACCATGGAGCCCAAAATGGCACCCTGGTGTTCCTGATTAATAGGGTAGATACAGAAGCTGAGTGATAAGTAGAATCTGGCCTGAGTATACCTCACACTGCTCCACTGGGTCCGTGGTCCCATCCTATGATCATTTCCCCAATCTCCTAGAGCACAATATGTTCACACACTATCTCTTTCTGGCAAAACCCTAACATCATTCCTTGGCTTATGAAATAAGAGCTATTATGGTAGGAAAGGCCAAGTGGAGTGGCTCCACGTGGTGCTTATATGAGGAAGGCCAAGTGGAAGCTCACAAATGGCCCCACTCACCTTCACCAAGATGATAAATTAGAAGCAATATGACATCCTGGGTGGAATGTCAGAGTTTAATGCCACCTTAAAAGACAAACGATGTAGTAGTGGTGGTGCCGATCACTTCCTTATTTAATTCACCAGTATGGCTCTGGCAAAAATCATATAAATAATTGTACATGAAAATGTACTACCATAAACTTAGTCAAGTGTAGCTACAATTACAGCTGTTGGGCTAAGGTTGTATCTTTACTAAAGTAGATCTCTTCAGCCTCTGCAGCTTTGTGTGCACCAAATGATCTGATGAATGGGTAATTTTTTTTTTTTTTTTTTTTTTTGAGACAGAGTCTCACTCTGTTGCCCGGGCTGGAGAGAAGTGGCGTGATCTCAGCTCATTGCAACCTCCACCTCCTGAGTTCAAGCAATTCTCCTGCCACAGCCTCCTGAGTAGCTGGGACTACAAGGCACCCGCCACCACACCTGGCTAATTTTTGTATTTTTAGTAGTGATGGTGTTTCACCGTATTGGCCAGGCTGGTCTCGAACTCCTGACCTAAAGTGATCTGCCTGCCTTGGCTTCCCAAAGTGCTAGGATTACAGGCATGAGCCACCATGCCTGTCGCTGAATGGGTAATTTCTAATGCTCACCACAAAGTAGGATAAACGATAGTTTGTTTTCTTTTAGGAGAGAAAACAGGATATTTGTAGTTTTGATTAAGTGCTATATTAACTGTATTGCCTTTTGACAATATAATCATCAGGGACTTCAACATCTTGACGTTACAGAGAATATCATGCTAGGCCACTGTATTGATAACATGATGGTAGTCACATCTAGTGTAGACCATCTCCAGGCAATAAGCTGGACTTACTTTATTTGTTTTACTTCTTTCATGAATACAATCCTGAAATGACCATTGCACAGTCAATGAGAAAGGTTGTTTTCTAGTTGTTTATTAGGTGAGAAAGCCTGGTACCAGTTACTGCATCATGGCTATGATATAAAAATTTAATTTTGTATCTGCTTCTGTAAGTAGATTTTAAAAACAAACAAAAAAACCTTTATTCATTTCATTTTTTTTCTAGTTATAGGGTTACCCAAGGTTTCTATTAATTTTTTGAGTCAATTTTTATAAATTATAATTTTCTATGCAGTTGTCCACTTATTTAATGTGTTTATAAACTTATAAAGACTTTCATCATATGCTCTTAGTATTTTTTAAAATATTGGGAATTTTTCAGTCTTTTAAAAATATTTTTTTTCTTGGGACTAATATTTGCATTTTCTTTTTCTTTCTTTCTTTCTTTCTTTCTTTTCTTTCTTTCTTTCTTTCTTTCTTTCTTTTCTTTCTTTCTTTTCTTTCTTTCTTTCTTTCTTTCTTTCTTTCTTTCTTTCTTTCTTTCTTTCTTTCTTCCTTTCTTCCTTTCTTCCTTTCTTCCTTTCTTTCTTCCTTTCTTCCTTTCTTCCTTTCTTTCCTTTCTTTCCTTTCTTTCCTTTCTTTCCTTTCTTTCCTTTCTTTCTTGTTTCGCTCTTGTTGCCCAGGCTGAACTGCAATAGCGCAATCTTGGCTCACTGCAACCTCTGCCTCCTGGGTTCAAGATTCTCTTGCCTCAGCCTCCCAAGTATTTCTTTTTTAAATCAGTATTACAAAAAGAGTTCTTATTTTATTAATTATTCCCCCAAAAGGAGCATTTGGATTTTATTTTTTGTTGTTGTTTTATTTATTTTACTTTTGTTTCTTTGATTTCTATTTCTTTTTTCCGTCCTCACTATTGTTTCCTTTTACCTCTCTTTGGGCTTGCAACCTGTCTAGTTGAATGCTTAGCTCTTTAATTTTCAGTCTTATTCTAAAATTTTCCTTGAAGGCTATGCATTTTTTAATAAATACAGTTAAGCTGTATTCTTTAAGTGAAAACATTGTTGCTTAATTCTAAGCATATTTAATTTTCCATGATTATTTTAATTTGATCCATACATTATTTTAAATTTTTGAATAATACTTTTCTCATTTTTATAATTTTTAAATTAAGATATGATAAACGTATCATAAAATTCACTCTTTCAAAATGTACTATTCAGTGATTTTTAGTATATTCACAAGGTTGTGCAACTCACCAACATTTAATTCCAGAACAATTTCATAATTCTAAAAATAAACTGTGTACCCATTAACAGTCATTTCGCATTTTTCCCTCCCCCAGTCCCAGGAAGCCACTAACTTTCCGTTTCTGTAGA
This sequence comes from Macaca mulatta, assembly GCF_049350105.2. NCBI lineage: Eukaryota > Metazoa > Chordata > Mammalia > Primates > Cercopithecidae > Macaca > Macaca mulatta. The sequence continues at coordinate 25,505,013 of NC_133416.1, forward strand.
ATTGCTTATCTTTAATTTCATATAAATGAAATCATACATGATAGGGCATTTTGTGTCTAGCAATTTTCACTTTGCACAATGTTCACAAGGTTCATCCATAGTGTAGCATGTGTCAGTATGTCATTCCTTTTTATTGCTGAATAATACTCCATTGTAGGGATATACAACATTTATTTATTCATCCGGTGATAGGCATCTGTGTTATTTCCACTTTGGGGCTGTATATATAATGCTGCTCTAAACATTTATATACATGTTTTTGTGTAAAAATATGTCTCCAATCTCTTGGGCATTGAATGGAATTGCTATCATATGGTAATTCCATGTTCATCTTTTTGAAGACCTGTCAAATTATTTTCCAAAGTGACTCAATATTATATATTCCTCCCAGTAATGTATGAGGTTTAGCAATTTCTCCACATCCTTGCTCATATGGTTTGGTTGTGTCCCCACTCAAATCTCATATTGAATTGTAGCTCCCATAATCCCCATGTGTCATGGGAAGGACCTGGTGAAAAGTAATTGAATCATGAGGGCAGTTTTTCCTGTGCTGTTCTCATGATAGTGAATAAGTCCAATGAGATCCAGTGGTTTTACAAAGGGCAATTCCCCTGCACATGCTCTCTCGCCTGCTGCCATGTAAGACATGTCTTTACTCTTCCTTTGCCTTTCATCATGACTGTGAGGCCTCCCCAGCCATGTAGAACTGTGAGTCCATTAAGTCTCTTTTTCTGTATAAATTACCCAGTCTCAGATATTTCTTCATAGCAGTATGAAAATGGACTAATATACTTGCTGACACTTTTTATTGTCTATTTTAAAAATTACAGCCACTCTAGTGAGTATGAAGTGGTATTTCATCACAGTTTTAGTTTTCCTAATGACAAATGATGTTGTGCATCTTTTTGTGTGCTTATTGGCCATTTATATATCTTTTTCTGAAAAATACTAATTCAAATTGCTCAGATTTTGTTTTTTTTTTTTTAATTTCTTTACGTTATCTTAATATGTCTCATCAGATGAGTTTCTTTCATTCCATGGTTGTCTTTTTTATTTTCTTAATGGTGTCTTTTGAAGCACAACATTTGTTGATTTTGACAAAGTCCAACTTACCTATTTTTTTTTCCTTTTTGGGTATTTGTGCTTCAGGTGTCATATTTAAGAAACCATTGCCAAATACAAGGTCAAGATGATTTTTAACTATGTGTTCTTCTATGAGTTTTACAGTTTTAGTTCTTACATTGAGATGTTTGATCCATCTTTTGTTAATTTTTGTGTATGGCATGAGGTAGGAGTTCAATTTCATTCTTTTGCATGTAAATATCTCTTTGTTAAAAAAAATTGGTTGGGCGTGGTGGCTCATGCCTATAATCACAGCACTTTGGCAGGCTGAAGTGGGCAGATCACGAGGTCAGGAGATCAAGACCATCCTGGCCAACATGATGAAACCCTGTCTCTACTAAAAATACAAAGAAATTAGCTGGGTGTGGTGGTGCATGCCTGCAGTCCCAGCTGTTTGGGAGGCTGAGGTAGGGGAATTGCTTGAACCCAGGAGGCAGAGGCTACAGTGAGCCGAGATCGTGCCACTGCACTCCAGCCTGGCGACAGAGCAAGACTCTGTCTCAAAAAGAAAAAAAAAATTATCCTCTCCCCATTGAATAATTTGAACACCCTTGTCAAATTCAGTTGGCCATGTAGGCAAGGGTTTCTTTCTAGACTCTCTGTCCATTTCCATCAGTTTGAATGTCTATTCTAATGCCAGTACCACATTGTCTTGATTATTGCAGTTTGGAATAACTTTTGAAATCAGAAAGTGTGAGTTTTCTAACTGTATTCTTCCTCAAGACTATTTTGGTTATTCTGATTCTCTTGCATGTTAATATAAATTTTAGGTTCACCATGCCAAGTTCTGCAAAAAAAAGCAGCTGGAATGCTAATAGTGAATGTCTTGAATCAGTTGATCATTTTGAAGAGTATTACCATCTTAAAAAATTTTGGTTTCTCAATCCATTAAAATAGAATGTCTTTCCACTTATTTGTCTTCTTTTATTTCTTTCAACAAATTTTTTTAGTGTAAAGGCTTACACTTCTTTGAAAAATTTATTTCTAAGGATCTTACTCTTTTTGATATTAATTGTCTTAGTCCACTTGTGTTGCTATAAAGGAATACCTGAGGCTGGATAATTTATTAAAAGAAAAAAAAGAGGTTTCTTTGGCTCAGGGCTCATGGTTTTGCAGACTGTGCAAAAAAGCATGGCAGCTCTTGATGAGGGCCTCAGACTGCTTCCACTCCTGCTGGAAGGTAAAGGGAAATCAGAATGTATAGAGATAACATGGCAAGAAACAAAGTAAGAGAGAAGAGGAGGAGGTGCCAGGTTCTTTTCAATAACCGGTTCTTCTGGGCAGAACTAGAAGTGAGAACTCATTTCTGTGAGAATGGTACCAAGCTATTAGGTGAGGAATCTGCCCCTGTGACCCAAACACCCTGAAACACCCAGGCCCGTCTCCAACATTAGGGATCACATTTCAACATGAGAGTTGGTGAGGCCAAACAGATCATATCCAAACCATAGCACTATTGCAATAGGATTTTTAAAGTTTCATTTTCAGTTTGCTAATTGCTAGTGTATAGAAATAAAATTGATGTATGTGTATTGATTTTGTATCTTACAACCTTGCTAAACTTGACTATTAGTTCTCAAATTTTTATTGAACTTTTAGAATTTTCTATATACAAGATCACATCATCTGCAAACAGAGATAGTTTAACTTCCTTTCTAATCTGGACACATTTTACTTCCTTTTTTTACCTAATTGTTCTGGCTTGATCCCCAGCATGATAGTAAAGAGGAGTGACACAAATGGGTATCATCATCTTAATTCCTGATCTTAGAATGCTTTTATCCTTTCATCATTAATTTTTATTAATTGTAGGTTTTTCATAAATGCTTTGTTGAGGAGCATTTATGTTGCGGAGGTTCCATTCTACCCCTAGTTTTTTTTTTTTTTTTTTTTTGACTGTTTTTATCATGAAAGGGTATTGGATCTTTTCAATTGCGTTTATGCAACTATTGAGATAATCATGTGGGTTTTTTGTCCCTTATTCTGTTATTATGACACCATAGTATTCAGGCAGATTTTTGTATGTTCAACTAACCTTGAATTCCTGTGATAAATCTACTTGGTGATGTTATATAATTCTTTTCATATGTTGCTGGATTCAGTTTGATAGTATTTTGTTTAGGATTTTTAAAAATCTATAGTTTTAAAATATATTGATCTGAAGTTTTCTTTTCATATGTAGTTTTTTTCTGGTTTCTGCAACAGGTAAATACTGGCCTCATAGAATAAGGTGGAAAGTGATCGCTTCTCTTGTGTTTTTCTAAGCGTTTGTGAAGTATCAGTGTTAATTTTTCTTTGAGCGTTTTTAGAATTCACCAGCAAAGCTGGTCTTGGGCTTTTCTTTGAGGGAATTTTATTATTTTGATCTCTAATCCCCTGTTTTGTTTTTTGTTTGTTTTGAGACAGAGCCTCATTCTGTCGCCTAGGCTAGAGTGCAGTGGCAAGATCTCAGCTCACTGCAACTTCTGCCTCCAGTGATTCTCCTGACGCAGCCTCCTGACTAGCTGGGATTACAGCTGCACCACCAAGCTCAGCTAATTTTTGTATTTTTACTAATTTTTGTATTTTTATAGAGACAGGGTTTCACCATGTTGGCCAGTCTCGAACTCCTGGTTTCAAGTGATCTGCCTGCTTCAACCTCCCAGAGTCCTGGGATTACAGGCATGAGCCCCTGCAGCTGGCCCACCTACTCCCTTCCCTTGTTATAGTACTTTTCAGATATTTAATTTCTCCATGAATCAGTTTCAATAGTTTATATCTTTCTAAGAATTTGTCCATCTCATTTAAGCTACCTAATTTGTTGATACATGATTACGTATGATATAATATTACATTCTAATCTTTTTCTTCCTTGAAAGGTTATTTATTTTTTAAACACATCTCAATTTGTCTTAATTACATTAAAAGAATGAAGTCTATATTTTACCAATTTGTTACTTCATAGAGTCGTTTGGTTTCTGTATCTTTGCATCCAATTTTCATATAGCTCCGTGTATACTTAAAAACAAAGAATAGTCTCTAACTTTAAGTATATTTTAAGTTATATTCTCTAACTCTGTAATAGGATTCTATATATGTTCTTTAGACTAAAATTGTTAATTGGGTTGTTGGTGTATTTAATATTCTTAGTACTTTTTTATCTTTTTGATTTATTAATGAGAGGTTTGTTAAATTTGAACACTATGTAACTTGTTAATTTTCTCTGTGATTTTTGATATCATTACATTACATATTTTGACATTTCTTTGTAAGGATTACATAAATTTAGGATTATGTAGTCCTAGGAAATCTTTCTTTGATAATTAGGAAGTAATCTTCTTTATTACCAGTAATTATTTTTCAAAATATGTTTTGTTTTATATGAATGTTGTGACTATTCTAGGCTTTTTTGATATTATTTACTGGGAATTATTTCTGTTATTTTCTTTCAGCCTTGCTGTATTATGATTTAGGTGTGACTTAGTAAAAAAAAAAAATGCAGCTGGGTTTTTAAAACACCTGACTTTCTGGGGACCCTCTTTTATTTTGTCTGGATTGGTTAATCCACCAATAATTACATTTATTATTATTTCTAACACATCTAAATAAGTTTTTACAACTGTATTTACTTTTGCTATTTTCTATGATTTTCCTTGCTATTTTATTGAATTCTCTTCTTGCTTTACATTGAATTGATCCAATTTTATTTTATTACCCTTTCTTCTGTATTGATTTATATGTTAAATATCCATTCTTTTTCTATTCCCACAGCAGTTTTTGAATTTTAATTTCTACACTTGACCTAGAAAGTCTAAGGCTAATCAATAGCTTTCTCCTTCTCCTGGTCAATACCAGAATCTTAGAATGTTTTAACTCCATCACAATCATCACACATTATACCCACTCCAACTCCATTCCTGGAATCTTAGATTCTATTTTTCTATAGAAGTTTCATTTTATATCTTTTTCTATGTGTTCAATTAATGATTATTATTTATTATATGTGGTTAATTATATTTAATTTGACCTACATGCTTCCTATATTTTTTGCTAGGTATTGTTTCTTATTCTTCTCTTTTCTTCCTTTTCCAATTTTTCATTAAAAATGTAGTTAGCATTTCTTTCTATACTTAATTGTTATTTACTTACCCTATCATTTATTTCTTAGGGAGATAACTGTATTTTACCCCTACTCTTAGTTTAGCTGGGTATTAAACTCAAGGCTGAAGATTTTTTTGTTTGTAGATATTATTCCTTTGTTTGGATTTTTTTGGAAAAAGTCCGCTCTTAGTCTACTTGTTGTTTCTGTGTAGATAACTTGAAAAATATAATTGTTCACGATGATGTTATCTTTGTCTTTAAAGTTTTGCAATTTTATTGCAATGTGTCTAGATTGTATTTAGATTGGGTTTCCCAGAAGCAGATATAAGGGTATGGATTTGTGTAGTAGTATTCTGTCTTTTTTTTTTTTAAAGAAATGTTCCCAGGAAAAATGGATAGGGAAATAACAGGACAAGAAGTGGACAGAAGCCAAGCAACACTGTGACTTCTAGCAAAGTTCCAGACAAGATAACTTAGTCTCATTAACTCAGGAAATTTTTCCCACTGGAATCAGTTTTGGTCGTACTTCATAGCTGTCTCAATCAGGGTACATGGTGGATATCCTATTCCTATATGCTGAACCATCAGGAATAAGTTAAAGGCTGTCCTTAAAGGAACAGAATGTGAATTTGCAGGTACTCTGATTCTTCATGAACAAAGAAAGGTATTTAGGCTCCCACAACCTGAGGACAGCACTCTGCCAGAAAGTTGCGGGTACTGGATTTGGGAATGAAGTCACACCTGGAGCTAATACGGGAGTGGGGGATCAAGGGAATATGGGAAGAGCATTCCAGCATCTTGTAGAGATGGGAATTATCATTGTTGTTCTCTTCAATCGTTATGATTGTTGAATCTGAAGATATATGTCATTTAGAAAAGGTCTTAAGATTTTTTCTGGAACTGTCCTGCTACCATTATCTCTAATCTGTCCCAGAAATTATATTAGGTGCCTGTTTATTTTATTTATGTTTCTATTTTAATACTTTTTTGACTTGTATTTGATCTGCTTTTTAACCTGTCCATTGAGTTTTAAATTTCAAAACTATAAATATATTATTTTAGTGTCATTGGTGTTTTTTAATTTGCTTTTTGATAGTGTTTTATTCTTGCTTTGTGGTTTCTATTCCTTTTATCATCACTTTAAACATATTTAGTTTTATATATATTTTCAGACTTTTTTGTAATCTCAAATTTGGGGATTATGTTTATTTAATCTTGCTGATGCGGGATTGTTCCCTTGTATATTCTTAAAAATATTTAATTGTGAGGTCATCAGAAATAAGGATTTTGTGTGTGTGTGTGTGTGTGCATGTCTGTGTGTGTGAGAGAGAGAGAGAGAAAGAGGGAGAGAGATAGGGAGAGAATTTCTCCAAAGGAGTTTTGAATTTGCATTTATTTACACAAGATGTCTGGGATTGATTTTTTTCCACATACTTCCTGGTTTGAAGGGGTTTCCATGCCCCTCCAAATTGCGCAGAATCAAGCTCCATTTGCTCATGGCTCCTTGTATCAATTTTTCATGGTAGTAGTATTTTTTTTCTTGGCTCATATTCCCATACAGAGGCAAGGTTCCTTGCCATTTCCCTGGGCCAATGGGTATGCATTTCCAGTATCTGTTGTCACTGAGGATGAAACCCTTGATTTTTTGGGCTTATAAGGTTCTCATTTCTACCTTCCTACTCAAATATGCCCAGAGTGCCATCTCTTTTAATGACACTTACTGAGTTTTAAAGTTAATCCTCTAGGTATTAAAGCCAATTTCCAGGTCACAACAGTATCTTTTTTTTTTTTTTTTTTTTTTTGTATTCTTAGTAGGGACAGGGTTTTGCCATATTGGCCAGACTGGTCTCGAACTCCTGACCTCAGGTGATCAGCCTGCCTCGGCTTCCCAAAGTGCTGGGATTATAGGCATGAGTAACACAACAGTATCTTCTAACACATGTACTTGCTGGATTTTAGATTCAGTTTTTACTTCTAACATCCAGGTATTTCTTTATGTTTGTATGTGTGAGTGTGTGTGTGTGAGTGTGTGTCTGTGTGTGTGCATCTATGTATTTTTCCTCATATATCTATTTAGAAAGATTGAGGAAGCTTCTGAAATACTTAGTGCATCATGCAGCTAGGATGAATTCCTTCTGAAGGGAAATGATAACTGCAAATCCAATTATTTTGTCCAAAAGAATAAGAGTGCTATTTTGTTGAGTTACAACTGAAAAATGTCCCTAAGTTTGGGTTATTTGGAGATAGGGTTCAAATTCTACAATAATCTTTAACTTGCTCTTTCTCAGATTGAAGATCATCTCTTTTTTGGGTTTTTTTTTTTTTTTTTTTTTTTTTTTTTTTTTTTTTGATGGTGTTAAGCATGTACGTATGTAACACCTGGTATTCTTTACTCCCAAAAAATACATATAAAATGTATTTTATTTGATTTTCCAAAAAGTTGAGTATAGCAACCTAAAATCTCAGTGGTTTCAGTTCCCTGTGTAAAACACAGTACAGGTTTTCACAAGTCATTGGTTCATTGGCTGCAGATTGACACAGGAATGTGCTTTTAAAACAGTAACAATATTGTCCCATAGCATTTGTCTTCTTCACTGTATGCAATCCTTGATTAGCTTAGTGGAAAATACTATGTCAGAAACTGTTCAAATTTAAACAAGGATGCTGACATTTGTTGAGTGTTTAAATCAGTGTTCCAGGTGCTTGACATATCTCATGTTATCCTTGTTATCAACTGAGCATTGAAGTATTATTACTCGTTTTGTAAAAATAGAAAACTGAGACTCACATAAGTTCATAAATATATCCTAGGTCATGTAACTAATAATTATATGACTCCAAAGCATCTACTCTCTGCACTATGCTACTGATAATAAAGCAAGGGATTTCAGAAAATGTGGAAAGAAATAGCATCAATCAGAATGTATTTTCAGTTTAAAAATCACTTAAATAAGAAGGGGATTTAATACCGGGAATTAGGAGTTTGCAAACCAGTGGAAGAACTAGAAGAGCAGTCTCCATGTTAGAACTCCAGGAGCAACTCACAGATCAGTAACATAGAACTGGCTCACCAGGGAGCCACAATCAGAAATAGGGAACCAGGAATCCACCACTTTGACTGTACACTCCAGAGGCACAATTTTTAGGTGTGATTCAGGTCAGGGAGTTGCATCCACACTTGTTGGCTTCATAATCATGCTTTCTCAGCATGCAGTAATTGTCCCTCACCTTGCCTTTTGATTTCAGGAATATCTGTTAGCACTACTACAGCAAAACCCAGTATTTCCAGGACTGTGCTTGCCAACGTAGTAAACAGAAGTGGTAAAATAGTCACTTTTGCCTCAATTTCACTTTCCAAATCTTTCACAAGTGTAGCTGATGTGATAAACCCAAAGCATATCTGAAGTCCTAGCTGCAAAGGAGTCAAGCAAAAGTGGTTTTTAACTTCATAGCTTCTGCAGCACAGAAAGGCACACAAGGAACAGTATGGAATGAAGATTGAGTACAGATTCATTGTATTCACCCCACTGAGGATAATGGAAAGACTCATGGGGGATATTCCTTCAAAGATGTGAATTTGGTAAAAATTGGAAAAGTGAATCCACGCGAGGTAACAAGGAAGACCTCACAAGGAAGAAATTGAAAAACTATTCTCCTGAGAAATGCCTCATGGAAAACCTACATCGGGAGGCCTGTTGACCAGAACAAAACCAGGAATACAGACTTCAAACTACATTATTCTTTATGATTTATGACCCCTAAATATTTTATTATTTTTACCTGTTGAAGTACAAATTTACTGGAACAGTTTTTCTAATTAAAAAATGAAATATATTAAACTGCTATAAATAAGTTTCAGCATTATTATTAGTAATATGAATTAGTATATGTATCATGCTTTGCAGAGAAAGTTACAAATAGTAAAAACTAATAATCAGCAAAATTATTTTACTTTTTTCTGCTTAATTGACAATAATAGCCTTCCCCAGATATGCTACAAACATTTTTCCTCTCTTCAGGATTTCTACTTTAATATATCTTTTGTTAATAACCCAAGGAAATGAATGCATATTCTTTGAGGAGCAACTGGATTCTTTACAAATATTTCCATGAAATCGAACCAAAATGGGAGGTAGGTTGTGAAGTTGTGTGCAGTTTGCTGTCTGATTCTCATTAGACTCATCATTCTACATTCTTTTGAGTCCTAGGCACATGGTCTCTGGCTATTTTCATGACTGCTGTAATGGAATTACCATTTCAAGTTTGTAGGAGGTACAGGAGAAACATGATAGGAATAGCAGGAAGGAATGGCTCACTCATAAACAATCTACTGGAATTTTGAATTGATTAGGTTTGAGTGGCTAAAAGGGAAGAGTGGGGAAATGTACCCTAGTTTTCTTTTCGTCCAGTTTCCTGTTGCATTATGTGGCTTCTTGAATGTTGCATAATATAAATCATCTAACCACTGGAAGACAAGTTTTAGCATTGCAAACTCAGCAGATTTACTTAATTTCATTTTTCCACTTGGATATCTGCATCAATTCAGGCCAAGCGAGTATCTCATGTCACCTAATGCAACAAATAGATCCTGGAGCATTCATGGCGATATCCGCAATGTTGGCAGATGAATGTTTTCTTTCCTCTGCCAAGCACCATCAACATTATTTTTGGGTGGATCTAAATCTGAACAGTCTAGAGTTTCCATTACATCGTCCTAATTGTTAAAAAGAGGGCCTGCTGTAATTCTTGAAAACTAGTCTGTTTAGTTGTACTTGTTACCATAACATCAGATTGAAATATTGCTTCTCTGTCGGTTTGGCCACAGTGTAGCAGCCAGCCTAGTAGCGTCAAGGCATTAGGAAGGCGAAGCAATCCACAGTCAACAGTATGAATGGAACAATTCACACTGTTGTACATAGATATAGAGGTTAAACCCAAACACATGAAAAAGTGATGCTGGAAGCACTTGGGAACAGCTGGGCCAGATGAATAACTCAATTGGATGCCATGAGGAACAAATTAAACAACTGACTGGAGACCAGGCTGCTCCTGTGACAGACACTTTAATCAGGAAGTCAAAAGCTGATTGACAAGATGAAAAGCTGGATGACATGAAAAATGGAAACAGAAGGAACAACACAAGAAAAGGGCACCCGGGTCAGCATGCTGACAAAAATAATCAAGTACGACAGGCCATAATCCAATCTTTGAATGTTTGGCATGGTGCTAGTTATGAGAATCTGCAGCCAAGAGAAAAGAAAACTATTATTAAGCAAAGAAATTATCTGGCTTTCTAGAATTCACTATTACATGTTCACTAGAGGATTTTCTTTTTCTTTTTTTTTTTAAACAAGCATAATAGCTTTTGTTGAGTTTCATAAGATCAATTAAAAAGTGCGAATCTTTCTGGATATGAAGCCCTAGGAAAATAATGTGTAATAGTGTTTTAGATTCAGAATTAAATAGGATATACACATTGATTGCCTCAAATTGCAAAGTATGGGTCCTTCTCATGCTCTCCTATTCAAGGCATAGAAGAGGAAGAGTAGAAATTACTAAGAGGAGGTTTCTGTGGCCCACTTAAAAACTCTTATGCTGGATTCTTACTGTTGAATTACTGTTGGAATCCAAGGCTGAGCTTCGTGCCAAAGAAAAAAATTTGTCTGTGCTACATGAATTATTTTTTAGATGACTCAGAATACCACCTGCATCCCCAAAGATACATTCATAAATGTACTATCTGAAGAAGAATGAAATAATGATCAGGTGTGTTTTAAAAAGACAGATAACATAGAAGTTTGTTATTCCTGGGATAAATGTGTGTATTTATGTATGCTTCAGCTCTCATAGTACTTTAATTTCAATAGCATATAATTTACCAGAGAAGGGCTCAGAAGATTAAGCACCTTGGTGGTGTTTAGACACTGTCACTTCATGCCTTTTCAGTAAACTCATCTGCCTTTGGAAAAACAGAAAACTTGCAGTAAACATCAAAAGACCAGTTGACACTGTCTCCCTTGGATCCCTACACTGGAGCTAAACCCGTATCTCAAGAGAAAAGAAGGGATGTTTTAATTCATTGTCTTAGTCCACTGGTTTTCAAACCATGTTTCAAATCTCTAGGGTCTTTGAAAGAAAAGTATGGTCACAGAGGACATGTTTCATTTGTATTTGCTCCATTAGCTTCAGATCCCACATGTTTTGGAGTTCTGGGGCATTAAAAACACTATCGAAAGGGTTCCTGGCCTCAAAAATGTGTGAAAGAAAAACACCACTTTGATGATATTAGTCTTAGGTGAGGACACCACTATTTGACAGAATATATTCAGTTCAAACTGGGAGACCAAGCTGGTGTATTTCACTTGGATAAAGTACCTTATAGAAAGCCAAACTGAGTATCTTATCCATAGCATTCTAGATGCACATGGGTCATAGTTGATTATTTTTCATTTTGTGGAATTTGCTAGAGGACTTCATTGCAGATCTTAAACCTTGAACCTTACTTCTGCCATATAGTTAAGTTCACTTGAGTCATGACTGTCTAAGGAACTAGCTTCTGCTTACCACTGCCTTTATGGACATACGTCTAAACTGTCAAATAAGTAACCGCAAAGGCCTTTAATTTTCCTGTGAGTTCAGGGCTGACCGTGGAGTCTTACTAAGGTAAAGCCATCTTATAGGGTAACAGAGAAATTTTATTGTGTCCTCAAAGCCTAGAGCCATACAACATCAAGCATAGTAGGAGAAAAAAAATGTATCTACTGAATTTCTATTCTGCGTTCACCTCGAGTGTTTTAAAGATCTGACCCTCCATGCTCCACCCCTCTGCTATGAAAGGGAGCTACATATATGAACCTAAAGTTACCCGGGCCAAGCTCGCTTCTTACACCTCTTTTACTTTGATTATCCTTCCACCTGCTTGCAAACTCCCAACTCTGTGATCCCAGCATCATCCCGACTGCAATTCTCAGGACTCAATGTTTGTATGTGCTTGCTACAGATTTTGTTGTCTTCCCAGGTCTTTGCCTTCATTCCTTATACTGCTATTGCCACCTCCATCTGCCAGGTTCCTCCTAATCCTGATCTTGTAACACTCAATCTCCATCCGCTGTAACTCAATCTTTCCTGGCCTCGTGGAGGGTTGGTGGCAGAAGGTGATAGAGGTTATTAGTGAGGTGGGGAAATGTGGCAGATTGGGACAATTGCATCATTTATAGCAGTATTTTAAAAAAAATTTATTTGGAATTTCCTTTAAATATCAGATGATGAAATAGAATATAGTGTTTATAAAAGACTTCATGCTAAAATGTGAAGAATTCAGAGGGGAGAGAGCTCAACATACAATACATTGTAAAATAGTGTATGTAAATATGGTTCAAGTTATTTAATTTATTTGACCTAGCATATGTGATTTGGGTGACGTGAAGCTGAATGATGGTTGTAGTGAGATCTTCAACTTTTCCCTTGCCGTTAATCTTTATAATCCACCAGCCACGGAGACCTGTCATTTATTCCTATTATGAAATGTGTTTTATATTTAGTCTCCATTTCATTTTTAGCATCACTACTCTGAGCCTCCAGTTGTATATGGTACATGAAAGAAAGGCTGGATCAGAGGCACAAAGCATCTAGAAGACGATAGCACCTTCTGTATCATAAAACAACATAAAATTAAAAATAAATATATGTAGGAAACTCTGATAAAGTTTTGAATTTTTATTTGGTGACTATTTCAGTGTCTTTTTTTAAATCAAATATCAAAATTTTTAGTCTTTGTCCAATGCCCTAATTTGCTAGTGTCCAAAACATATCTTTAGAGGTTAATTGGATAGTCCATCAGTGTATGGGGATTATATTAATATACTTTACAATACCAGAAATTATATATATAACATAGAAGAATGTAGAAGAACATACTATAATGTAGAAGTCACATGTTGCTTAGAATTTAATACCCTGACCCCTTATACTATTGTAAATTCCTAATTTACGTACTTTCAAAGGCCAATCATTGCCCACAAATCAATAGTTTAATCTTATATTAGATATCCTTTACTATCTAGTGACACAGAAGAAAGAAGAAACCTGACATTCATTAACCTACTAACTTTAATACATTAGACTATTTAGTCCTACAGATATCATAAGGCAGATATTTTAAATAATTTAAATAACCTGGTCAGGGTCACGTGATGACTTAATGGTAAATCCAAGACTCAAAACCAGGACTATCTCTTCATCAGATTGGACTAGAGGATGACATAGAGACCAACAAAAGTGGGACATGCAAGGCTCCATTGTTGACAAGGATTGAGCAGGGGGAGATTAGTGAGTAAACAGTCATTGGGAAATCTCATATTATGAGTTCGATATCAAAGTCGAGCACTAATACACTACCATGGAGTTATAGCCAGAGTCAAGCAGTAGAGGTCAAAGACTAAGTAAGGTCAAGTTCAAATCCCAGATAAAAATCAAACATGAACTTATCCTATAGATACCACTCTGATAGGTTCTTTAATGATTACAAATTCCTTCCATTCCAGTAAGGATATACCTTTGCATCGTGACTGCTGTTCCTCCCATCCAGAATTAGATATGTTCCTTCACTCCCTTGAATATGGACGAAGCTTGTGACTCCCTTTTACCAACAGAATATGGCATAAGTGACATTGTACAAGTTCCAGAGCCTGGGACTCAAGATGTCTTGGAGATTCTGTCTTTGCCCTCTTAGAATGATGCCCTGAGATCATCATTAAATAAAGCTAGTCTGGCCTACTGAGGATGAGAAACTACATAAAGGAGAATGAAGATCCCTAGCCAATGGGCAATATCAAAAGTCAGATATGTGAATAAAGCCAAGTTGAACTTCCCAGCTAGATGACCCTCCAGCACATGAAACCAGTAGATGAATATCCCAGCTAGCCTGTAGAACTGTACAGGAAATAAGAAATCGTTATTTAAGCCACTGGGTTGTGGGGTGGTTTGTTACCCTGAAATAGTTAACTAAAACAGAAATTGGTACATAGAGGTCAAAACATGTACTGTTGGCTTTGGTGATGGGAGTGATTGGTAGCTAAAGAGGCAGTGAAACAATGATTAGTAGATACTGGGAAGTTAATAACGAAATTTCTATTGGAGGGTGGAGAAAGGGCCACCCTTGTTGTACAGTGGCCAAACAATCAGCAAAATGTTGCCTGCTACAACTTGGAAGGTAGAAATTTTTCTTAAACTCATGAATCTGGCTAGGAGATTTCCAAGATGCATGCAACAAGTGTGAATCAACTTTGTATAGCTATGTATAATAAAGTGTGCTGTATTTGTCCATTCTGATGCTGGTAATAAAGACATACCCAAGACTGAATAATTTATAAAGGAAAGAGGTTTATTTGACTCATGAAGCCACGGGAAACTTACAGTCATGGTGAAAGGGGAAGCAAACACATCCCTCTTCACATGGCAGCAGGAAGGAGAATAAGTGACCAGTGAAAGGGAAAGTCCCTTATAAAACCATCAGATCTTGTGAGAACTAACTCAGTATCACGAGAACAGGATGGGGGAAGCTGCCCCCGTGATTCCACCTGGTCCCTCCCATAACACGTGGGGATTATGGGAACTACAATCGAAGATGAGATTTGGGTGGGGACACACCCAAACCATATTATGTGGGAAGAGAGATTAACTAAAAAAGCAACTTTTCAGTTTGCAAGCAGAATTTAGAGAAAATATAGAAAACCCCAAATGTGCTGGATTGAAAAAGATTATCAAAGAAAATTTTAATGTAGGTAAAAATATAATTCCAGAGGATATTCAATAAAATGTGGCCTCAATGGTAAAATCAAATAGAAGGATGTGGCTGTAAGGCCCTCACAAAATAACCTGAGATGATTTCTTATAGAGTTTTTAGTAGACCTCTCATCTAAACAAATGATTGTCTATGAATCCAGACCCATCACTCAAATAGGCCCATCATCCAAATTTAGAGAGAGGCCTACCTTGACAAGAATAATGAGCCTGGCTGTCATCTAATAGAGTAGAATTTAGTCTGATCCATAGAAATCCCATAAGGAAGTTTAAAGGAACTATATTGATTTGGATTAAAAGGGACAGAGTTAAAGAAGACTCCACGTCTACAGACAAAAAGTGAGTTGAGAAAACTACTTAGATGCAGTCATGGGCTATTTCTTACAGAAAAAGAAGGACCTCTCAGAGGGATAAGCAAACCATCCAGAGTGTGGACCCAAAATCCAATAAAATTAATTAGAGAGCCACTCCAAGAGATAAGAAATAGGCCCTAATCAGGGAACATTTCCTCTTCCTGGACATGTACCTGTTTGGATTTCACAATTGCTTCAGACCATTGATTGCTATGTGCTTCCAGTCTTTTCTCTTTTTAAAAAAGAGGATTATTCATTGTGGTTATTTTTTCTTTGTCTCATCATTCCATCTTAGATATTTGAATAAGAGAGGTTAAATGCATTGTAGTTTTGGTTCACAGAACTCTGGATCATGAAAGCCAAGGAGCTCCACAGAGAAAGCTCCTTTGTATCTGGACCAGAGGGGAAGCTCAAACTTGTGGATTTCCAGCCTAATACAATACCTGGGATGAAACTTTTGCAATTATTGCGATAGGAGTAAATATATTTTCCATGTGGAAAAATGATGATTAATTTGTGGCCAGAGAGTATAGTGTGGTAAATTTGTGGTTTGATAGCCACTGATTCCACCCATCCCAGTATGCATGCCCTTTGGCTTCTCCTTTTATCCAAAGACAGGATCTATGTCTATACCCCTTTCTATGTGGACTGGCCTTGTGACTTACTTTGACCAGTAGAATGTGGTACGAGGGGATAGGGCGTGAGCTTTTAATCCTGGGCCACAAGAGGCCCTGACACTTTCTCCGTTGCTCTCTTGAAACTCCAAGACCTTTACAAAAGGAAGCCAACCTAGCCAGCATCCAACACTGACTTCCAGACATGTAAGTGAGACCATCTTGGATTTTCCCCACCCAAACAACCATCGGGCTGAATAAGTGACATCAAGTGAAGCCTGAAGAGGATCTGCCCAGCAACCCACAGAATGTTGAAAACAATATATTTTAAGCCACTAAATTTGGGGGTGATGTGTTGTTATGTAGCAATAATCAACTGAAATCAGTTATTATACACCAGACACTATGGTGACTAAACTAGATACAGCCCACACCTCGTGGGGATTTAATATGGGGCAAGGGTGAGGGGAGAATGGCATTAAACAGAGCAAGATAATACAATCGTCGATGTGATAAATGCTGTGAAGGGGAAGAACAAGGTGCTGTGAGAGGCTCAGGAATGCCATAGAGTCAGGTTGGACCCTCTGTAGAAGCTGTTGGAGCTAGTCAGCAATACTAAGGCAGATGTCCAGAGAAGATTCAGTGACTGTGGTCATCAAGGAACCAAGAAGAATGTAAGCATGTGTTCATGGTAGTTCTACTAAGATGCCAGGGCTTAGGCCCTGTTACATTTTCACTAAGAGAAAACAAATCAAAAGCTTTTAGCACAGGATCTAGCATATAGTAACCACTTGGTATTATCTACAATGACTTACTTTTTTTATTTTGAATTGGCATGGAAATGTGCAATTACAAGTGAGTTTAAAAGGAGAAACACAACTCTCTGTTTAGAGAGGGTTAATAGAAAGAATAATTACTACAAAATACTTCTAAACCCAAAATAAGACTGTCTCTATAGGAGAAAAGTGAAACACAGGTACACAATCCCTTATCTAAAGCTCCCAAGGCCAGATGGGCTTCAGAATTCAAAAGGTTTAGGGTTTTAAAAAGGCAATTTGGAGCATTTCCCATACACTATGCAATGCTTCCAGCAGTTCCTGGGGCAGCACCCAACCATTAAATTTCAGCAGCAAAACGTATGGCTATTTGTAATAAGTGAGATAAAAATTGGGAGTGGACATTCATCTGTTCAATCACCAAATTTGTTTTAAAAAAATTTTTTAATGGGCTTCAGAAGGTTCTGCACTTCAGGATTGTGGATAAAGTTGTGCACCGCATCTAGAAACCCCCACGTTTTATGGGCCCACAGCAAGGAGGGGGATACTTCCCAAGTGGGTTGCTGAAAAACACAGTCCCTGTGATTGGTCATTGACATCTTAATGAGCTCAATGGATTGCAGCTTGTCCAATGCAGCTGCAGAAATCTGTCTCAGGTTTACAAGTTGACAGAAGTAAATCACACACTATATTTTCCATACTATGGTCCATTTCACTGGCTCTGTGTTGGTGCAGCTGGAGTATAGCAGATTCAAATCACTGTGAATGCATGTATAACCCTTGTTTCCCTAAACCATGGCAGCAGTCTCAGAGAGTACCATGAGTATGAGGATAATGACAATTTTCTGAGTCCTCACCCATTATTGCATTGTTATTCCTGGATTCCTACCTTCCTCCCCATCCCCAAGGCCTCTCCTAACTTGAGGATGCCAGTAGCTTACAATGCACCTTGAAAATGCGTTGTGTGGCTTGGCTGATGCCAAAGGCCCTGCTGATGCTGTGTCTCCCGGATCTCATCATTTTTGCCGGTCCTTTAGTCACTCCTTAGCTGCCGTTTTCATTCCCAGCCTCATCTTCAGATGCAGCCTCTGCCATCAGTGTTGAGTGTTGCTGAAGTAGGATAGAGTTCTATCGTTCATCTCAATAAGTAGTATTGAGCCTAAGTCAATTAAATAAATCTCTCTCTCCCTGTCTGCGTCTGTCTCCCTCTCTCTATATATACGTATATGTAAATGTATGTATATGTGTAGGTACAGAAAATAAAAATTGCCATACATATTCCAGGCTGCCTATATTTTGAGTTTATGGTCCCTTGTGTAGAAAAACAAACACGTTTTCCGGGAATTTAGTCAGAGGATATTTGCATGTCAACAACCAACATCATAGGGTCACTCCCTCATTCAACAAACATCTAATGCCTAAAAGTGTCAGGACCTAGTCTAGGCAATGAGGACCAGTGCACCAGACACACCAACTTCCTACTGTCATGCAGTTTACATTCTGGTCTCCGTCAAATTGTTTCTTCTCATGGACAGTTAATTGGATCACAGGCTGAACCATATGCCTGTGGGACTCTTAGTCCTTAGGAAGCTTCTGTTTTGAAATGTGCTCTAACCTGAAAAGGTAGGAAGAGACTTAGTTTCACCCCCTTTGCTCAAAGTAGTAATTTTGGGAACCAGTGCCTGATTGTTAGACTTAAATATTATCTTTCATTCTGGCCAGAGCCTCTTTACAAAAATCAGTCCTGTGACATTCCAGGGTCTCTGTGTCTCTAAGCTAAGCCTTGCCACATGTGAGTTCTGTTCAATAGAATGCCATGAAGGGAACTCAAGAGTGACTCCTTTGAGAAGTAGTTGAGATTGACACTCTTTTTTTACGGGTTACTCCAATAGGCTCTAAGGTCAGCTTTCAGTCTCAGAACTCCTGCCACCAGCTTCCTGTTTCATATTTTTCAGGGGGTTCGCTCTTGCCTGGAATATGTGCTCTGCAGCTTGGTGTGCCAATGATTCACAACCCATGCCACCTCACGGCAGAGATGGAAAATGATATTTTTATAGTGTGCCTTGGAAAACGAAAGGGACTGTCTTTGACCAGAGATGATGGGCCTGAAGTTGAGCAGAGGTGACAACCCAGGCTTTCCTGGCTGACCCAAGGAGGGGTGAGGAGATTAATATCTCAGCACATCTATGGCCCATCTACCTACCTTACAAGGAGTGAAAAACTCTGTGATGTGCAGTAGTCTTTACACTGAAGCACCAAATTACATCTTGCTATCAACTTTTTTTTTTTTTTTTTTTTTGAGACGGAGTCTCGCTTTGTCGCCCAGGCTGGAGTGCGGTGGCGCGATCTCCGCTCACTGCAAGCTCCTACTCCCGTGTTCACGCCATT
This sequence comes from Macaca mulatta, assembly GCF_049350105.2. Taxonomy (NCBI): domain Eukaryota; kingdom Metazoa; phylum Chordata; class Mammalia; order Primates; family Cercopithecidae; genus Macaca; species Macaca mulatta. Next base: position 25,524,147 of record NC_133416.1, read on the forward strand.
CTCCTGCCTCAGCCTCCCGAGTAGCTGGGACTACAGGCGCCCGCCACCACGCCCGGCTAATTTTTTGTATTTTTAGTAGAGACGGGGTTTCACCGTGTTAACCAGGATGGTCTCGATCTCCTGACCTCGTGATCCGCCCGCCTTGGCCTCCCAAAGCGCTGGGATTACAGGCGTGAGCCACCGCGCCCAGCCGCTATCAGCTTTTAAATTATGGTATACCAATTGGGTCCAAAAACTTTTAAGTAGTTCATTTCTAATTCTATGTTCTTTACCTTTCTTCCTAGGCACCTTTTGCTAATTGTTTTCGTTCCATTTGCTTTCAAACTTCCATGTTTCTACTGTTTCTTCACCTATAATGCCCTTCTTTTACCCTTGTTTGGCAAACTCCTACTCATCCTATAAATCTCATTTCAAATGCCACTACTCAGGCCATTCCAAGCTCTTTCAGGCAAATTTAGGTTGCTCCTTCCTCTGGCTGCCAGAGCATACAGACATATCACAGTACATACTGCATGGTTGCCTGCACTAGTTGTGAAAAGCTGTAGTGGAGAGGCTTTGTTTTCTATATCGTTGTACCCTTCACTTGGTTCACTGTAGTCCCTGCCTAGCTCAGAGCCCAATACACGTTTTGCTTAATGGGTGAATGAATGAATTAATAAATGGGGAATTGGAGAAATTGCCCGTGCGTTAGATTTGCATGAGACTTTGGAAAAGGCTCGGAGTCTTATTGCTTCATAGTCTCTGTATGCTGAAATAACAATATTTGTCTTCTCTGAAATAAAACTCAAAATATCAAGCTGTCAGAACTTTTTTGTTATTATGTGCATGATCACCCTGCTATTAAACTTTAGTTGTCCTGGAAACATATATTGGATCTATAAATTTAGATTAATCTTATCAACAGAGTTTTTGCACATAATGTGTTGTCAGTTTCCTCTAATACCTACTTGTTTATCACAGTAATGTAACCATAACAGATCTAAGAACGAAATCATGGAACCTGCTCCTTCAGCAAGACCAGGAATGGGTTTTCTGAGTTTGTGCTGGGTAGGAAAATCTTGTCAATAACCCAGTGTTATTTAAGTTCTAACTTTGGGATGCTCTTTGGTCTAAAAGTTTGAGGAAAAAACGGGTTCAACCACATAAATGATAGGCCCTACACCAAACAGTTTGATGTAGCATGGTCAGTAAGATAGCCAAAAATACGGCAAACTATTAGAAGTGCTGTGCACTGCATTTACACTAGCTGTTCTTTTCCTTTAGGTGGCTAATGGGATTCTCATTTCATTATTATTTCTCACATATTCCCCTTCCAGTGTTTCAAGAAATTACCACTGTAGAATTTATTATAGCCTACAGTATAGTTATGGGTGTGTGACAACATATAAATGCCCAAGCATGCTACATGCGAATTAGGCTGCCATGTTCACATTTCTAATCAGGACAACTTTTTTTTTAGAAAATCATTTAATTATACATGAAAACTATCAGTAATGAGGGTCAAAGTATTTGATCTCTCTTCTCTGGTGTTCCAGGAGTGACACAAAGTCACACAAAAGGTTGAATTTTTCTCCAATAGTTACATCATGGCATTCAAACAATTTTAGAGGTCAAACTAACAAGAGAACATGAAAAATCTGCATAATTTTTAATCTATAAGGAGACATTTTAATTAAGGTTATGGGTGGTATTTTTTCACCTGATGAATATGTTTCTTAAAAGCCTGTGTACATTTATGCATACTGTATATAGAATGTCTATATCCATTTATATGTAATATCTATGTATCTATGTATGTATCTATCATCTATCTTCCTATCTACCTAATCTATTCATCTATCCATACTTCGTTCCATCTGTCGGTACACACACACACATACACACACACACAAACACATATAAACTCATATACATATATATGTAATATTTGAAATATATCTAGAGGTAACTTTACAGTCATTTGGGCTATTTATGTCTGGTTGTTGTCCATAGGCTTTTGTAACAGAGGAGATGATTATAATCACCTTTGCCACAGAGACATTTAAGAGATTGATAGTGAGCATACAAAAGCTTAACTTCCTTGGAGGTGATATCTTTTAAAAGCTCAATCTTTTCAAACATAGAAATGCTGACATTTTATGTAAATATGTTGCAACATTTCCTAGCAATATATTATTCCTTCTGCTGGAGTCAACCCAATCCATTCAACATCCTATACACCTGCAGACTAATTAAGTGAATTAATTTGTTTTGGAATTAAATAAAAATTCTTATTTTGGACATATGAATCATGTAGGTGCCAAATGGAAATTATACTGGTTAATGCTCAAACTTCTGCTTTTAAAATACTCTCTGGGAGGAGCAGTTCAAATTCCAGTAGACCTTTTGAGAAACATAAATTGAACACCATGTTTATTCTGCAAAGGTCTTTCAGAGGAAGCCTTAAAAACTGTGAAGACTCCCTGCGATTTTCTCTGAGGACATGTCTTCATTAGCATTTCAATAATTCAACCTTCTGGTTGTGCCTTTGAAATTTCTTTAATCTTTGGCATTGCAACACCTAAGATGTATATCATGGGATTGTGAATCTCCGTGCAGGAATATTACGATTATACTGAGAAGATCTGAGGCATGACAGGACCCTTTCTAGCAAGGATGACTACCAATTTGCTGTAAAAATGATCAATTAAAGGCCACTTGTAAGCGAAAAGTAACTTTATTTTTTTCCTTAAAAGAAGTATGAGATAGTTAATTTTATATTTTAGTAAAAATAAACTTTAAAATTATGCAAATAATACATGTTCATTATAGAATAATACAAAATTTATAGATAAGGAGAAGACAAATTCATTCATTCATTTCATAACCCAGGTATAGTAACCATTAAAATTTTGTATATTTTTTTTCAGAATTTTCCTATGTATAGATATACATATAAAAATACATAAATAAGTTTTATTTTAAATTAAGAAGAATATGCAAATTTTTTTATGCAACGTAAATGTCCCTTGGACATTAGCAGCTTGTGCAAATTATGAAGGTCACCTTAACAGCTTATATCACTAGGTGTCCCTGATCATCTTTCAAATAGAGGAAGCAAACCCTTCCGTCTCTTCGAGAGTCTATGCTGAGGTCCAAAATGTAAGTAAGAGAAAGAGAAGAGAATGTTCTCATGTTTAATTCAAACCAATCTCTGCAACTCTGGAATCTTTTCGTCTAGCTAGTTTCATCATCTACTGCTGTCTCCTGTTCCACAATGATGTCACTAGCAAACATCCTGGACCACACTGTTGGTGGTAGTGACCTTCTTTCTCTCTGTCATATCGTGTAGCTTCGTTATTACCAAACTCATAGTGTTCTCCTGATAGGTTTTCCATTTTCTATCCAGTTTTCAGGGGATGGTTTGGGAGTAGAGGGGCTCAAATGGCTGGTGCCATAGTGTTCTTTTAACTAATTTGGTAGAGAGTCCCCAAATATGGTCACCAATTATTACTGCCATTCTTGTTCATGCAAGCTGCTCATAACAGAGATGAACTCTACTTTCCTCCTCTTGAATCTGTCTGGACTTGTGATGTGTTTTGACCAATAGAAGATGATAGAATTGATGTTCTGGGACTTCTGAACCACAGGCTTAAGAAACTTAGCAGCTCTCTTTTGCTTCCTCTTGGCACTCAGTGAACATACTGGAAGGAAGTTCAACCAAAACTAGTAAATGCTTAGAGGTCACATGGGCAGACTTTCCTGAGATCTGAAGGCCATCATGGATGTCCCAGCCCTAGCCAAGCTCTCAGATACATGCATCTACACAAATGACTCCAGCCAGCACCTGTGAAGCCAAAGAACTATCCAACTGTGTCTTGCCCAAATTCCTGACCCAAAGAATCATGAAAAATAACAAATTATGGTCCGGGTGTGTTGGCTTACGCCTGTAATCCCAGCACTTTGGGAGGCTGAGGCAGGTGGATCACGAGGTCAGGAGATCGAGACCATCCTGGCTAACACAGTGAAACATTGTCTCTACTAAAAATACGAAAATCAGCCAGGCCTGCTGGCACATGCCTGTAGTCCCAGCTACTTGGGAGACTGAGGCAGGGGAATCACTTGAACCTGGGAGGCGGAGGTTGCAGTGAGCCGAGATCACAGTATTGCACTCCAGCCTGGGTGATAGAGCAAGACAGTCTCAAAAAATTATAAAATAAATAATAATAAAAAATTATAGTTGTTCACATAGGTAACTGAAACAAACATATGATTTTTGAGTCAAGTTACATTTGGCTGCATATTTTAGAAACTATGCTTCATGCATAAAACCAAAGAAACCACATCAAACATTACCTTCTGTAACATGGAAGTATATTTTTATTCACATAAGAGAAATCTCAAAGTAAGTAGCATAGGGGTGCTATAGAGGTTTTATTATCTGGCCTCAAAGCTTCTTCCTTCTGCTGCACTTTGTTGACATGGAATTTTTATTCTAAAGTCACCTCATGACCTAATATAACTGCTAGAACTCCAGCTATCACAGCTACATTCCAGGCAGCAAGAAAGAAGCTGAGGAAAGGGCAAAAGAGACAGGCTCCCTGGCTAGGTCAATTTCCTGAAGGATTATTCAGGAAAGTTTGTATGATATTTCCATTTGGCCAGAATTTAGTCACCTTGTCACATCCAGCTGCAAAAGAAGCTGGGAAATTTAGTCTTGCAGCTGAGCACAAGACCACTCCAAACAAAACTGGGGTTTCATACAAAGACAGAGAGGGTAGGAAACTAGCAGTTTCTGAAATGGGCTCTGTATTCCCAGGGCAGTGAGGCATCACAGACACCTGATTTAGAGCAATTTCTCAGAGATGAATATCTTACATAAACCACAATTGTCTCTAGTATTCAGGTTCTACATTTCAGTGTCCAGTTCATCCCTCTCTCCTTTTGTGTCCATTGATCCTCTTTGCAACGTGGCTTCTATGGAGTCTCTCTGTTCATCAAATGTATCAGTAGATCTCTGTGTTCATGAATGAATGGATTCTTTTCCTGTGAGGTTCTGAAATAAACTTGGAATCACAGGATTACCCTCTCCCTCATTGGCCCTATGTCATACAGATGACCTCCTAGAGGTGTTACCTAGCTTCTAAATAGCAAACACAAGTTGGATCTCACCCCAGTTCCCTAAAAGTGTTTGTGTTTTACATAATCCTTAATTTATGGAGACAGTAACAAAGAAACTAGATAGAAACAGTGTAATATTTAGGTAATAAGGGAAAAATAGAAATAATGAAGGATGAGAGAGAGAGCCAGTCACTGAGTTATTTGCACTTAGCAGCATCTCTTTCCCTCCTCAGGGTCTTTGCACCTTCTGTTCCCTCTGTCAGTAATGCCTTTCCCTGTCAACCTCTTACCCAACTAGTTTTCATTAATTTTGGGGGTTCTAGTGTAAACCTACTTCTTCAGAGAGGTTTTCTCTGACCAATTGATCTCAAGTAGGTGTACCCTGGATATCTCTCTTACCCATCCCCTTTGTTTTCTTTCAAGGCACTTGTCATAATTTCTAATTCTGTATCCAGCTGTTAATCCGTTCAATATCTGCCACCCCCTCTGGATTATGAGCTCAATAAAGGCAGGGACTTTGCCGCCTTTTTCACTGCTGCATTCCAAACACATGGTGCAATACCTGGTATACCATAGATGCTCAATGACTATTTGTTAAATGAATAATGAGGGGAAGTTCAGAGAAAGCAAAGTGAAGAGAGAGAGAGAGAGAGAGAGAGAGAGAGAGTCATGTTATTCTGAGATCTCAGCTGCCCAGCCTACTTATTTTGTAGCCAGGTTATTCAAGTCTGTAGGTAGGCCATGCAGGTACAGTAGAAATCTCAAGGTGGGACTGTCCTGAGGCCAAAAGTTTTCTCACGCCAGGCTAGACTCAGTGGTTCATGCCTATAAGCCCAGCACTTTGGGAGGCCAAGGAGGGAGGATTGCTTGAAGCCAGGAGTTAGAAAGCAGCCAGGTCAACATAGTGAGACCTCTAGCTCTACAAAAAAAAAAAAAAAAAAAAAAAAAAAGAAAGAAAGAAAGAAAAGAGCTTCCTCACCCCTGATTTAAGACAGATACATCTCCATGCTATACTATAAAGAACAAAATGATGGATTTTTTTTTTTTTGAGATGGAGTCTCACTCTGTTGCCCAGGCTGGAGTGCAGGGGCACGATCTCGGCTCACTGCAAGCTCCACCTCCCAGGTTCACACCAGTCTCCTGCCTCAGACTCCCGAGTAGCTGGGACCACAGGCACCCATCACCACACCTGGCTAATTTTTTTGTACTTTTAGTAGAGACGGGGTTTCACCGTGTTAGCCAAGATAGTCTCCATCTCCTGACCTCGTGATCCACCCATCTTGGCCCCCCAGAGTGCTGGGATTACAGGCATGAGCCATCACGCCTGGCCAAAATCATGAAATTTTTTAAATGTGGAATCACTTCCAAGTTCTATTGAATTTTCTGAAACAATAGAGCATTATTACCCAAATAAATAATAAAAATAGTAATAATAATTAATATTACAGTAAATAATAAGGAAACATTATTAGCCAAACTGGCCAGGAAAATATTTTGAATGAGTGATTTGTCAACTGTTGTGCATTATGGCATTGCAGAAGATGACTTATCTTACGTCTTGAAATATAAGTAGTGGATTAATTTGAGAAATGCCTGCCCACACACTCAGCACTAGGTAGAATAGACACCTGCCCAGGCTGTACCAGTGTGTAAAGCTATCAAAACTTCCCAGAGGGCTGCGCATCTGCTGCAGAGGGTGCAGAAAACTTCTTCTAGTTGAAACTAGAAAAAATTAGAGCAACTCAGGGAAACAGGAAGTTAGAAGAGTCCAAGGATCCAGAAAGAATGTCATCAATGAATTCAGACTTAACGTGCCTCACTAGTCCTCCTCCGTGCCAATTCCAACACACCCATGTGTCTCTGATCATATGGCAGTTTCCTTCCCCTTCTTTCTCCCCAGGCCTCCAAAGAAATCCACAAATTCCATCAGTCAGGAATGGCCTGGAGTTCCAAAACTTACGACTCAAAGGTGATCAGAGCATTCAAGATAATGGGCCTGAGGCTAGTCTGGATTGGTAACTGCTAAACTTGGTATGTTCTTTAGACACTGACATGAGTTAATTCACAGTTTTCTGTCCACACGTCCATTTTCTTGTCACCATGTGATGGAGAACATTCTACACATCACTGCCAGATTAACCTTCCCCAAACATTTCTTTGATCACGTCACTCACTTTGTTCAAAACACCTTAAGTGATCCCTGTTATCTGTAAGGGTTCAAATGCTTTAGTCTGGCTTTCTGGACCCACCACAATCTGACCCTACTGTGAATTGCTCCTGCTGCTGAATCCTGTACTGTAAATAAGAAAGATTAAGGAGACAGTTTCCCCAAAAGTGATCAATTTTCTGATTGGGCCTTCAATGACTTGGTATAAAAGTTATAATTCATTTCAATAACTGATCTTGCTGGACTTGCTACACATATTAAATGTTCCATGCATTTAGAGCATCAATAATGTTCAACTGCAGGAATTATGCAGAAATACCTTCTATCTTGGCAAGTACACGAAGTAGTAAATCCCGTGGGCAGTTGAGACTCCTTGGTAAATTTAAACATAGTACTACATCCAGAATAATATAGTGATCTCTCACCATGCTGGGTACGATCATCAGCAGCAATGATTTGGAAAATGAGAATGATTTATATTTTTATTTTTGAACAGTAAATCTTTTCTTAAATTTATGGAGGGATTTAGATTTATATAGTAGGCTCTAGTTTCCATCATGCGGTAGTAATCTTAATGGCCACTTTTGAATTCCATTCATCTTTACACTCGCCACAAAAACATTTGGAGACTAAAATAAAGATTGAGATGGTGATTTGGTTAAAAATGCTTAAAGTTTTAAGTTTTAGCATGAAATATCAATCCCATATGGCTGGCATTTTTAAAGTAGTGAAATTCACCTTTCATGATACATGGACAATATTTCATGCTGAAGATGAGCTGCATTAGGATATGAATGCTCTAGCATCCTGCTCTTTCAAATATAAACCTATAGATAGATTTTATAAATTTGAAAATATAATGACTACTCTAGCAAATTAGATCCACCCAAATTTATTATTACTGCATTTTATCTATCTAGACTTTCTTCAGCAGAGTGGTTGAGATTACGAGCTCTGTTGTCAGGGTGCTTGGAATCAAATTCCAGCTCTCAGTCTTTACCACATGTTAGAATGTAGACAAATTACTTAACCACTCTGTGTCTCGGTTTACTCATCTTTAGTATGGGGATAAAAGTAGAGATGTTGTGAATATTGAGTGAGTTAGTACATATAAATTGTCCAGCATATAGAGGACCAACAAGAGTCATCTATTTCTGTTGAGTAATATTATTCCCTTTAGGAGGATGTAGAGGGGATGGGGAGGGGGGTACCTTCAGATGCCTTCAGTGGCCACCCAGGTAGTGAAATATGAGAAGGGATTTGGTGGTAGAGATTAGTGGAGCCTGCAGATAACTGTCAAGTATGTGCCCTACGTACAAGGCTTAAAAACAAAACAAAACAAAACACCGTGTGCCAACCAAATACACAGTGCTTCTTGTATATTGACCAGCCTTGTACAGGCCTGTGGGCTACTCACCCATGTTGACCCCTAGGGAACAGAAAGAGCTCCAAACCACAAGTCAGGAGGTGCAGGCTGTGACCCTCTGCTCCAGCTTCTAGCTATGGAAGCCTGGACAGGCTCCTTACCTATCTTGGCTTCTGTTTCCCCACTCAAAAAGAGAAAATAGAGGTTCCTTCTATATCAGAAACTCTTATTTAAATGGAGAGGCAAGGGGAATAACAATTGTTAAAACCTTTTCACAGTTTAAAAAAGGCATATAAATAGTAAAAAGGCCTGTTACCGTGCTTAAGAAGTAAGTACAGTATGTGGTGGTCCCTAAAGGAGTTTTCCAACAGAAGCTGAAAAGGCTGCCTAAAGGACGACGTGTCCCAAAGTCTGTAGGCAAAAAGGAGCACAGATGGAATAAGAGGAGCGAGAGCAACTCAGATCAGAGGAGCCAGGCAGAGCCTTCAAGACCAGATATGCACAGGAGACAGTAAGGCCACTTGTTTAGTTGAAATGGAGAACTAGGTAATAGCAAATGATCCTGTCTAGGGTGGGCAGGTGAAAGTTTCAGAACCTGGTGATGCTAAATGGCCTGAGTATGTCCAAGTTAATCTTTGGGCTATGGTCAAGTGGAGAAAAGCAAAGCCAACACATGCAAGCAGATATTCCAGTCTCCAGACATTATTTTCTATTCTTGTTCTTCTCAGGAAACCTAAATTTTGATTTGCTTTTACATCATTCAGAATTTCTTAGTTTCTGACCCTATTTCTCACTTCTGTTTGTGGCAAACTGCATTTTCCGAAGATGGACATGCCAGCATACAACTCTCATCCCACAAGCTCTTTTTACAGTGTGACTGCTGCCCCTCCCACCAAGAGGCGGGGGCCGTGTTCCCTCCAAATCTGAGTGGGGACTTCTGTCTGCTCTAACGCATAACGTAGGGCAACAGTAACTTCTTCCATCTGCATCTCTCCCTTGGGACACGTGGCTTAGGAGCCCTGATGGCCCTGCTGGGGAGACCATGTGGAGAGATGGCATAGAGCCAGAGATTCATGTTCCAGGAGCCCTGGCTGTCTCAGCTCAGGGAATTGAATCTCCTTGTGCTCCAGACCCTATGAGAGGACCCCATCCCCTGCTACTGTCTGACTGCAACCTCGGGAGACACCCCAAGCCAGAACTGAGCAGGCAAGCCACTCTCATATTCTTGACCCATAGACCCTGGGAGATAAAAATGGATTGTTAATCAATTTTAGTCAGTGCATGTTAGGGCAATTTGATAACCTAGCAATAGACTAGTAAATTTATCCATTGCTGCATCTTCTTCTGCTTAGATTATGATCTATGTTTTTTAGCTTCAACTAGTATCTAAACTTGTCATGGTCTTTGCTTGAAAGTTTGACTTTTCACTGCCCTTGAACTTTACCCCGATTCCAATTTACCCATTTGTTTCAGTTTAGTTTAAGGAGAATGTAAACAAGTATGCCTACAAGAGCCATGCAACAAATGCTAACGAAAGAAGTAGACCTGGGCAGGGAGACAAGGGAGTGGAAAGATGTATAGTAAGTTCAGCTTACATCACGTTCATCATCCAGCTCTGAAGACGGATGCAGTGGGCATGTGTACCTAATGATGCCAGATTATCTGATTTTTTTTTCCAAAAGAAAAATCAAGATTTTTATTACAAATCTTCTGGTTTAAAAAAATTTAAATGCTATTCAAATTTGAATAACAACCATGCCAGATAAAATAAATCTACTGACTGAACTTAGCCATGAGCTGCCAACTTGCAACCTCTAATTTAAAAGATTTTAGCCACTGTATATGTGAAGAAGACCTGAAACACAGAATAGAGAGATTCCAATTTTTCTAGTGACAGTGAGTGCCAAGAAAGGTGACAAAATCAGAATAACCTCTGGAGAAAGACAAATGCTACTATCAGTGGAATGAGATTCAGTCTTCAGCCCGTTGTAGTAATTCAGTAAGCCCATGTGGTCATTGTGTGAACTTGCATGGCCAATACAAGGTAAACACGGCAGTTCCTTCTGTGTCAAACATTCTATTTAAATGGAGAGAAAAGAGAAGTAATAATTGTGAAAACTGTTTTGCAGTTTTAAAATATAGTAAAGGACCAGTTACCTTGCTTGAGAAATTTGTACAGTACCCGGTTGTTCCTGAAAGAGTATACTGACAGAAGCTGAAAAGCCTACTTGAAAGAGAATACGGTCCCAAATTCCAACGGCAGAAAGGAACACAGGTTAAATAGAAGGAGCAATGACAACCCAGACCAGAGAAGCCAGGCAAAGCCTTGGAGACTGGTTATACATAAGAGATAGTAGTTCTCAATTCCTATTGCCTTCATGCCAAGCACAGGCACCGTGATCCTTCACTGAAGCTCAGTGAACACTGTTCTCAGAGAGAGGTCCCGTCAGCATCCACCCGCCAAACCATCAAATGTGTATCTGTCTCAGTTCTGCTTAGGAGCCTGATACAGATCTTTCCATCACTCATGAAGGCCCTAGAATGCATTTTTTTTTTTTTCCTTCTGGAAAATATCAACCAGTTTTGGTAGATTCTACCTTTCCATTCTCTGAGTCCCTCCATTATTTTGGTCCATTCACCTCTGAAAACAAAGCCTCTGAAGTCTACTGTGGGACACGCAGGATTACAAGCTGAGCTACCCTCTGGGATGGAAGCAGGGGTCTGGGAGGGTGGCACTAACACTTAATATCATTGAGTTAAACTCTCAATAAATTATCCCAGTAAATCACACAATCAGAAAGACAAAGTCCTTGTCAATAAATATGCACAACTCTCCGCCTAGAGACAAATGCACCTTGAGTTCACTCACACAACCAAGTACCCATAAACTACCCTCCATAAAGCAATGGAAAAGAGGAGCTGAGGTTCACAAAGTCCTTTTCGGCCTACCCACGTAGGCTGACATTTATCTGCATGCATAGAACTCACAACATTTATTGTAGCAGAGTACACATTTCAGAAAACCGATTTTGCTTTTTCCTATAGCTGATAACCTGGAAAATATAGTCATCTGTACTCTGTCTCCCAGGCGATAGTGCAAATCAGTAAAGAGTTTCCATTGATGGTTCTTTTGCAGACTCTAACCACAATTGAACTCTCTGCTTTCCATCAGTCGCCCACCCCGTTGTGTACAAAGAAGCAGATATGCAATATAGCGGGAGCCCCAAGAAAAGGTCTGGCTGTTCTGTCAAAACTATTTAGTTCAATATTGTTCTCAATGTGGCACCACAGCCCTGGACATGACACCCAGCACGTCCAAACAGACATGATTATATATGAGACAGAAAGGCACTTACATCACTGCGGGTTGTTATGCTTTAAAGGGCTTTTTCCCCCCTCTTCAAATTAAAAGTTTTCAAAAATGAAATAAAAATAAACCTTTGAAGAAACCAGATTGAGACTGAATTTGGAAGGCCCTCCTGCCTAGTGTATACTAAAGAAACATTTTCTGGGTTTGTCCCTGATGATTTTCCTTGTAGTTGAGAAACACAATCCACTGGGAGCTTTTGTGGCAGAACAAGAATTTTATGAACACGAACTTTACAAAGACTTCCCTAGGAGATTTAAGGTCTGGAAATCAATAGATCAATCAGCAGCTTTTATCAATCTATAATGGTTCTCTCTCTTTGGATGTTTGGATGAAAATGGGATCAACGTAAATTGAACATGGAATCACTTATTCTTACAAGGTAAATTTGTCAAACTGTAAGGCACATAAATGACATAAAATGTAATCATTTTTGAATTTGGGACCCTACAGGGTGCATGTTGATTGAAGAAAAAACAAGCAGATGTTCCTTCAGCATAACTCAGAGAGGCAATCTAAACATTCTTCAATCCCTGACATTTCTGATCGTTTCCCAAAGAAACCAATTCATTAGTTAATTATCGGGTATGCTTATCGTGTAATATATAATTGGCCCAGGGCAAATAGCCTTCAAAGATGGCTGGCTGAGTTTGTAGAATCTGTTTTTGCCAAATTCTTCCCAAGGAAATAAGGGAAGATTAATGAGCACTACCTCATGTTGCTTCCACTTTATCTTTAATGATAAAGGCTTCAGTGCCTGGAACCTCTTCTTCGTTATAAAGTTAGCTTGGCAGGTAGCTTATGGGGAAAAGAGTTAGGAGAAAATATGAAAATTATATTGGGAAATAAGAGCTATTTACCCAGTTTCTCCTAAAGAAAAAAAAAGACAGAAAAATCAAGTTGTATTTATATTTCTATTTTTCAGATGCATAAAGATATATTGGACAAAATGTACCTCGTTTCCACTGGTAAAGCTTTTAAAAATGTTGTTGAAAGATCAGTGCTGAAAGATTACTTCATACTTTACCAGCTTATCATAATCCTTGTACAGTGTAAAAATAACAACAATGAATACATATTGAGCATTTCCTATGGACTTAACACATGCTATCTCATTTAATTTTTAGAGAAAATCTCAATCATAGTCACTATTATTATCTTTCCTTAGCCTTATGTTATAGGTGAGAAAATCGAGGCACCACAAAATTAAATACCTTATAAGGTTTCCAGATAAATTGCAAAATACCCCGCTAAATTTGAATTCCAGATAAACAATGGATAATTTTTTTTAGGAAAGTCTGTCCCAGGAAATATACTAAATATAGTCATCTCTTCATATCTGTGGGGATTGGTTCCAGGAGTCCTGCAGATATCAAAATCTAGGGATGCTTAAGTCCCTGATATGAAAGGGCATAGTATTTGCTTATAACATATGCACATCCTCCTGTATACTTTACGTTATCTCTAGGTTACTATAGTACCAAATCCAGAGAAAATGCAATGTAAATAGTTGCTACACTGTATTTTTGTTTGTCTTTTTTGTTGTTGTATTATTATAATTTTTAATTTTTTCCCTAATGTTTTCAATCCGCAGTTGGTTGAATCTCAGGATGTGGGCTGACAGTATACTGATATACTAAAAAAATGTACCCATTGTTTATTTGAAAAATCAAATTTAACTGAATGTCTGACACTTATTTGCTAAATTTGACTAGTTGTTAGCAAAGCCAAACAGATCTTTCTGATACCCAAGCTAAACATTTTTAACCATTACACCATTACACTAAACTGCCTCTTTCCATAAAAATGGTTTGAAAACTCCAAATTTAGCAAAGGATCTCATTTATGTGGACAGAGAAAACAGCACTGAAAGTGGGACATATTAAGCTCATTTATAGCAGTGGTCTGATGGGCATTTCTTTTGTCTGGGCAGTCGTGGAACAAGGTGTGGGGAAGTAGGAATCAGCCGAATGGTTGAAGATAGGAGCATTGGTGATGTTTGTCTCCCGCCTGAGAAGGAATGAATGCTTGTCATGAAATCAGCAAGGTGACATGCTGGTTATGGTGGCAGCACTTCCAGCAGAGTGTGAAGCTTAGGCATTGCTTTGATTAATGCCAAGTGCTGGGACCTCCTTCCCCTACCACTCTCACCCCTCCCTGCCGCTACCTGCTTCCCTACCACTCACACTCTGCCTGCCTCTACCTCCTTCCCCTACCACACATACCTCTCCCTGCCTCTGCCTCTTTCCCCCTACCACTCATAACTCTCCCTGCTGCTACCTCCTTCCCCTACCACGCATACCTCTCCCCGCCTCTACCTCCTTCCCCTACCACACCTACCTTTTCCTGCCTCTACCTCCTTCCCCTACCACACCTACCTTTTCCTGCCTCTACCTCCTTCCCCTACCACTCGCACCTCTCCCTGCTTCTACCTTGTAGTTAGTGCATGTCCTTGAGCTTCACTCCCAAAACAGTATACAGAGAACTATAGTGAAGAAGTTAACAGTAAAAGCACCTGAGTCTGGCTGCTTGGTTTGATCTCCTAGTGCTACCACTTCTCTGTGCTCCAACTTCCTTCTTTGAAAAATAGATAATAGTACCTATGTCTATAGATTTTTTTGAGGTTTAAATGAGCTAATACATGTGATAACAATAACAATAATCATGTTCAATGAAAAATTGTCTTCCTGCCACTCACTCCTCTAAGTGAAATACTTAAATTATTCAGTCCTTACCACCACAATTTGAAGTTGGTGTTATTATCATCTCACTTCGTGGAGGAGGAAACTGAGGTATGGATGGGTTAAGTAACTTGCCCAAAGTCATATAGTCAGTAAGTGGCAAAGGCAGAATGTGAATTCAGACAATCTGGATCCTGAGTCTGTGTTGTCAGTCCTTACCCTGTACATACAAAACACACTAAGGCAAGTGCCCGTTACACAGTCAACCCACACTGCCTGCCTGTCGGTGATTACTGTAAACTGGAGTTTGGGCCTTTTCCTCTGATTACCTTCTTTGACCATAACACAGATTGCACCCCTGACAGATTGCTCCATGCTCTTCTACATCCAATCGAATCTCCAGCTTCTGGGAGGTACCCTGGGTTTCTCTGACTCCCTCTATCCCACATCCAGCCAGTCACCAGATCCCACAGATCCCAAAGCACTTCTCTCCATTCCCAGTGTCCTGGCCTTGGCTCCAGCCTGAAACACTTCCCTCCAGCCTAGCTCAATATGTGCCTGAAAAATGTTGGTGTCTTACTGACCTGCTCCAATCTCTCCTCCACATTGCCACCAGAACATCTTCCTAACATAGAAATGTGACCATATTGTTCTTCCACCTGAAGTCCTTCTATGACTCTTCAGTGGCTGCAAAGAAATCTCCAAACTTCTTAGCCCAGTCATGCAAATGCCATGACCTGCCCACTTATCTCTAGCTATTTCCCCATATGGACTCCATCCTTCATTTCCACTCTACTCTTTCATTTGCTTAAACCTGCCATGTTCTTTTATTCCTCCATGCCTTTATGATGCTATTTGTTCCCCTTGGAAAGACCTTCCCTCTTTTATGGTTCTGCCTGTTAAATCCCTATTCATCCATTGGAACTCTGGCCAAGGACCATGCAGCCTGGGAAACTTTCTCTGTTACCCTCCATTTCACTCACAGCATCTGAGCTTCATCACCTCCCTTCACACTAGTCATAAGTGTGTTAAGGGCAGGGTCTGTGCGTTATTTATCTTTGTAACTCCAGCTTTGAGTGGACAAGCTAGTTAAATAAAGAGTGAATGTTTTGCCTTTATTGACACAGCCTGAATAACTACCTGCCCACAAAACAAAGCTAAATATAAAAACCCTCAATGGCCAAAAAAAAAAAAAAAAAAAAAATGTAGTGGAACTAGAAGATCATTGGATTAAACTATTTTCTTTCAGGGGATTCTGGGAATGATGTCCATGAAGAGTAAGATTGTGTATCCTTTTCCCATAGTTAGAAAATGAACAACTATCTAATCTTTTGTACCGATAAGGCCCTCATATCAATCATTCAGGACCTAAAACTGAGATGTTAAAGCATATAAATATTTACAAGAATTCTGCATAAAGGCAGAAACAGCTGGTTATTTCTAAGCCTTAGAAGGCATAACTGTAAATATTTTTCACAAAGGAACTATATACAAGGGAAAGAATTCAGCCAACTCTTGTGGGTGGGTGAGGTCATTAACTAGCTTGGCTACCCTCTTTTGAGAAACACTTCAGTACTTTTGGGGTGTGATCAATGAAAAAAGAACTCAACTGAGATCAGAAGATTGAACAAGCCTGATTTCTTAAAAATTCTTCTTCCTTCTTGGGTGCCAACATTTTAGAGATGCATTATAATTAAGTTGTAATTGCTTATTTCCCCTGTCTAAACAAGGCAGGTGGTTCCCTAATATTGCATATTAATCCTAATTCAATTTATTGCCTTACAAGTAAAATTCAGCCCTAAAATTAGGATGGCAAATAAAAATTCAAAGTTGATCACTAATGTTAATTTCAATTATTGCTTTAATATTATTAAAAATTAAATTCCAGAGTTTTATGAAGTTTTCCCATAACAGTTTTATATAAGTGTTTATTTTCAGCACTTCTATCCTAGAAATCCTACTCTAGGTAACTGAAGCAAGTTTACAAAAAATAATGCATTGGCAAGCGAGGTAGAAGTCCAAAAATCTAATTTCATTCCCTCATTTGGCTGAAAACACAAGCTCATCCTTATCACAATTTCATCTGATGTTCTCTTCATCCTACCTGTGAACCCCATATACTCACAGCTTTGGGGCACAGTCCCATTGTTCCTTGAGCCTCCATCATCAACTTCTTCACCACTGTCCTACCTGAGTTTGGCCTTGTTTTCACCCTGGTTACCAATGCAATTTCAATGAGAAGGTAAATGAATTGAGAACATGCACTTCGGGTGAACAAGGGGGTGCTGGGCATGAAAGCTTCATGACTCCTACAACTGGTAAAGGGCACCTATGGCTTTTGAAATTACGAGGAGACTTAGAAATGATGAGAAAACTTAGCACCCCACAAGCATGGACTTGGGAGGCCATATGGTTGGGGCAGTGGGGAAGGTGTCTAGTACTAGCTGGAACACTTAGCTTGACTTTTCCCCAAGGCCAGGGTGCTGGTGGGAGAGATGAGGAAGAGAATGGGTCGTAGCAAGGCTGAGGTAAGAGGCCCCACAATTATCCTTGGGGAAGCCAAAGAGGTTCAGGTCAGAAGATGGATAACACATTTTTCTTTTTATTTATTTATTTGTTTATTTATTTATTATACTCAAGTTCTGTGATACATATGCAGAATGTGCAGATTTGTTACATAGGTATACACGTGCCATGGTGGTTTGCTGCACCCATCGACCCATCATCTACATTAGGTATTTCTCCTAATGCTATCCCTCCCCTAGTCCCCCCACCCCCCAACAGGCCCCTCTCTGTGTCCATATGTTCTCATTGTTCAACTCAAAATTGTGAGTGAGAACATGCCGTGTTTGGTTTTCTGTTCCTGTGTTAGTTTGCTAAGAATGATGGTTTCCAGCTTCATCCGTGTCCCTGTAAAGGACATGAACTCATTCCTTCTTATGGCTGCATAGTATTTCATGGTGTATAGGTGTCACATTTTCTTTATCCAATCTATCATTGATGGGCATTTGGGCTGGTTCCAAGTCTTTGCTATTGTAAATAGTGCTTAAGTAAACATACGTGTGCATGTGTCTTTATAGTAAAATGATTTATAATCCTTTGGGTTATAAGTAATGGGATTGCTGGGTCAAATGGTATTCCTGGTTCTAGATCCTTGAGGAATTGTCACACTGTCTTCCACAATTGTTGAACTAATTTACACTCCCACCTACAGTGTAAAAGTGTTTCTATTTCTCCACATCCTCTCCAGCATCTGTTGTTTCCTGACTTTTTAATGATTGCCATTCTAACTGGCATGACATGGTATCTCCTTGTGGTTTTGAGTTCCATTTCTCTAATGACCAGTGAAGATGAGCTTTTTTTCATGTGTTTGTTGACTGCATAAATGTCTTCTTTTGAGAAATGTCAGTTCATATCATTTGCCCACTTTTTGATGGGGTTGTTTTTTTCTTGTAAATTTGTTTAAGTTGCTTATAGATTCTGGATATCAGCCCTTGTCAGTTCGATAGATTGCAATAAAATATCTAGGGATAACACATTTTTGCTGTTCCTCTTGTCAACGGGCTGAAGGCAGATCTGGCTGTTCACACACTATGGCTATAGAATGTGCTTCCTTGGAGTGCTGGTCCTCTGTTCTGAGTGGATTCAGATTGCACATTGAAAAGCAATTGGATTTTCCTGACTCTTCCTCTCTCACTTTGCAACCTGTTCCTTTCTTTTTCAGCATTTCTATAAATTTGTGATTTCATGTTTGTCCTCGAACCCACTTATTGTCTGTATTCTGTTAGGATACCGTAAGCTCCATAAAGACAGAGATCGCTGAATATCTACAGCATGGTATAGTCCACGGCATATTGTTAAAAGTCAATACATGTTTGATGATGAAACATGTAAATCATTTATTTCATCAAAAATAGCTATGGAGTCATTCTTCTAATCTAACAGGCCCCAGTTTCTGGTACCTAGGACTGGCTGCTCCACAAATGCTGTATGATGACTAGAACCTACTGGAGGTGCTGTGTAGGACACGTTACAGACACAGGACCCATCTTCAGCATGTTAATGATCTAAAAAACCCAGTGCAAACAAATTTCACATCAGTGCGTGCTTAGTATGGATTAAATCCATTGTGCTTCTGGAAAAGTGTGTTTTGGAAAAGTGTGAGAGCTCAGTCTTATTGATCTCCATGATCTTGAAATCCCTTATGACCAAGAGCTGCTGCTGTAGATTATTCTCTTCCCTGGAGTCTCTCACGTTTCTCGATGTGAGTGTGTGAAAAGGTTCAGGCATCAAACAAAGTCCCAGTTTTACAATGTCTTGCAGATTAAAAAAATAAATAGATTAGGCCTATTCTATTACAACCAGGAATGGGAAGTAGCTATTAAATCATTCCCTGAAGGTATTTTTATTTTGTTGACTCATGAGAGTTGGCTCTCGCTCCTCCAAAGCATGCTGGAGCCATATTTGGAGAACTTGGAGCTGGTGAGTTTACTTATGTGCGGAAAATATTGAGATATTTTTTACATTCTTTGCTAAATCATTTTGGTTTTTTTAAAACAATCGGTACTCCTACTTTTTCTTGCATTTATTCATATAACTAAATAAAGACTTAGCTCTGTTTGTCAGTGAACTGAAACCAACATCATGTTTGCTTTTTAAGCAAAATCATAACTTTCCATCTCAACACTGATCTCTTAATGAGACCTTTTCAGAGCAAATAATTGCCAGAGTCATGTTCTCTGAAGATGTCAGAATTCCCACATAAAAGTTGTTACATAAATTAAAATAATGCATTGACATTAAACATTAATAACACAATGACAACAAAGATAAATAATTCATTTTTGTGACACAAAAACCCTAACAGGTTTCCAAACCCGGGTATTCCCAAGTCACATCCAGTAATACCTATGCAAACTTGTTAACATATTAAATTAGCCTGGAAATCTTGTAGGCAGAAAAGAAAATCTGCCCTTCTGAGCTTTCTGCTATTTCCTGCCTCTCGTCAGGCTGGAAATGTTTGAGGACTGCCTTTCTCCTGGTATTTCAACGTGCTGGCTTCTGGTCCCAGATGGAACCAAGAAAAGCAGAGGAGTGTGAAAAATAAAAATATTTTCAGTGTTGTTAACCCAACCTTTTAAAGTCTTAAGAGATTTCCTTTGGATTGGAAAAGAAACTATTAGAATTTAGGGGTGCTGCTTTTCCCCCCAGGCCAGATAACACATGTTCTCATGTTTCCAATGTCATAAAATATACCTTAAAGCAACTAAAATCAGATCAGCTGCAGGTTTAGCTGAGCGATTCGGCTTTTTAAAAAAATTATTATTATTTAAGTGTGGATCCTCCCCCTGTTCAGGGAAGTTTCTAAAAATGTCTAGTCCTGCTGTGTCTTTAATAACTTCCCCAATTGAAAGTGCAAGGGTGAGCTCTGTTTAGGGCCTGTAAGGCTCATGGTCTTTTAACATCTTGAAGCAGGCTCACTGCACACCAGAAAAAAACGATGAAGGTAATTGTTCTATCTACACTATGAGAAAGCAGAAAGGACACTTGAGCTAGGTCTTCACCACGAAATAGACTAAGGCAAAAAAATGCAGATTTCTCAAAAAATAACCAACCAACATTTTTTAAAATCTCATTTTTCTTGAGAATTTTCATACCAACACAGATACACTAGCTATATTTATTTGCTTTTTTAATTCTCTTGAATTGAAGTGGCTGGATAGTTATTTTGAGTCTTCTTATTTTATCTAGGGGAACCAAGATGGTCACTGGGAGCACTAGAGGTTATCAAATATGTTTTTTTTTTTAAGAGATGAAGAATCTAAGCCCTATTGAGTGTTTACTGAGAGGTTGTGCTAGTCACATGTATGTGTTATTCTCATTTAATTTGGGATAACTTCTGATTATACTTATACTACTGCTAACAGTGTGGTAAACTGAATAATTCTACATCCTACTCCCCAGAACCTTTGAATATGTAACCTTACATGGCAAAAGTGACTTTGCACTTCTGATTAAAGAATCTGAGACAGGGAAGTTACCCTGCATTCTATGGGTGGGCCAGGATCTGATCAAGGAGCATGCATTGCATTGAGATGTCATCTCTTTTCAGCATCCTTAAATTAGAAATGGCCCCTTAGTCTGTCTTTATTTTCCTTGGCCTAATATTTCTGAAGAGTATATTTGGTTACATTTTAGAATATGTCCCTTCTTTTGGGCTTCTCTGTTTCTTCTCATAATCATGTTCATACAAGATAGGGTTAAAACTATAAACAAAAGCAAAGATCTCATAACATTCCAAATGTGAATATTAAATACAATCAGGCCCTAGATAATTTACGTTAGGACCTGCACCTATCAATGTGAGTATTCAGTCAAACTCTGAAACTCATAAATACAGAGTAAGTGTACAATTGGAGATTGCTCAGTAATTTGTACAGACTCTCAACTTGACAAAGATAAAGAAGCCTCTTGCTGGTGTTGGATTTGCTTTTGCCTAGGCTCCCTAAAAAGCAGAGCCTGAGTCAAGGGTTAAGTGCCGATGCCTTATTGGGAGCCACAAATCCAGGGAAGCAAGGATGAGAAAGAGGCGAGGATGCAGCAAGAATGGGAAGCAGTGTGATGTGGTGCATTATGCTCAGCCTCCGCTTCTTGATGAAACTCAGAGACCCAGAAGGTTCCTTAGCGGGAACGTCTGCTCAGCAGCACACGTGATACTTCTCTGGACAGACTGTATGTCAGAGCCTCAGAGCAGTTCACAAACTGGATAAATGACAGAGAATCTCTACCCAGCTCCCCAGCTCCTGACCCGTAGGTCAGAGTTCACACATGAAACTTGAATTCCCCTGAATCTCTGCATAGCAGCAGCATCTGGACCATTCGGTGATGACTCGGGACACAGATTCCAAAAACTCTGAGCATGAGGTTTGTTGACTTGCTGAGGGATAGAGAGTAAGAGACAGAGAGAGAAAGAAAGAAAGAGAGAGTGTGTGCCAATCACTCCTAGGGTAAGTAACTGGCTGGCCCCAGGCAGTAAAAAACACATGGACAGACAGACTGGCTGGCTAGACCTGATGGAAATCAAAAGGAACACATATCTTATCTTGTCAGATGCAGTACATTTCTTCTCTGAGTCTGTTTTCTTAATTTTTTGGCAATGCATAGCTGAGTATTTTAAAGCATCTTCATTTCAAACTTCTAAAATAGACAACTGACGCAAGTGGACCTACCAAATATTGTAGCTGTTTTACAGTTTACAGTATATGAAGATTTGGCCCCTTATATAATGATTCAGCAAAGATAAAGAACATTGCATAAGCTGAGCATGCGATTTTGTGCCTTCAAGTATTTTAAAGGACAGTGTGGGGGAAGTGGCAAGAGATAGCTCTTCTATTCCAGTGACAAAAAGAGAATCATTGTGGAGGATTTTAATGTCCTAATTAAGGTTCATAATGACTTGCACAAATACAGGAGCTCAATGAAGAAAAAAATAATAGAGTGGGTCAGGAGATTCGAAATATGTTCAAGAAATTTTGTCTTAATAAAATGAAATGGCTGAATTGGATATAGCAGCTCAAGGTGAAAGATTCAGTGAGTTGACCTGTTGTATGAGAAGTGAGCAAAGGTGTTTTAGAATCTATTGATCGAAGAATGTTTCCATTGTATAAAACTGGGAATTAGATGAGACGAAAAGGTGACATCATCAAATGGAGTCTTGAAACAGTTACAGAATCCAAGAAGCAATCCAAAGACACTCTTACTTTGATCTAGTTTTCCAGAATATAAAAAGTATATTTTGTGATGTTACCAGGTCAGTGCCAGCTCTCTATAACTTTATATTATGGAAGGTAGAGAAAGATGTGAGAAAGATGGAAAGACACATATATGCAGATATTATATTTATTCTTTTTCCAGAAAACTTGCCTCAAAACCTCAACTTCATGTCCTCTATGAAGAGAATCAATTAATTCACTAGCTAGTAAAGAATGAATGAAACTATCGTCTTTGCTTCAGTAGAATGGTTTAATTAAGTAGTTAAGTAAAAAAGAAGCATATGGAATACTTTGGCTTGGTTTTCAGTAACTTCTGGAACAGAAACAAAGGTCCACTTGTTTAAGATCTCAAAATAATTCTAAATATGGCATTTAAAAACAAACACAATAAAATTCAATCCTTAACCAAAGATCCATAAAAGACAAACAATTAGAGTAATTGTTTTTACTGCTGTTATTATAACTAATAATTTCATTTATTTCATGGTGAGTTTTGCTTAGCTACAGTGGTTTTCCATAAAAGAAAAACATTGAGGTTTTTTTGGTGGTAATGAAGAGGAAAGAATATATAACATTTTTTAAGTGTGGAATTAATTATTTTGAAAAATGTTTCAGCAGTATAAATTATCTGAAAGAAATATATCTGCTATAAAATTTCTGACTTACGTAATTGTATGTCTATAAATATTATTTTAATAATCATTTTGCTTGTATTGCTAGTTGTGTTGACCAAAACTCAGAAATAGAAAAGTCACTCAATAAGAGTGACATCATGGGGCTTCCATATTCTCCCTCAATGACTTCCAGATCAAATTTTCTCAGTGTATAAATGAAAAGATGATGTTTCTAACAGCCAGCCCTGCAGACTCGACCTGGGATCTGAAGATCCAGCTGTGTTCACTTTGCTTCTTCTACCGTCACTGTAATGAACATGCTACATGGCTGACAACCGTGTTGACGGTGCGTGAGGTTGAATATAATCTAGCTTGTCTCTTCTGTGAAGGATTTTCTGACTCTGCCAGCCTAAGAAGAGTAAAGAAAAATGAGTATATTTTGGTCTTTTAAAAATGTTTGTTTGTCTCTTGAGCGGGATTAGAAAGAAACTGGAAAACACACAGAGCGCCAAATTATTGACTTAAGACGATTCTTTTACAGAGACACTTTGCATCCTTCTCCACATAATCCCTTCTCTATCAAGGGATGATAATTGAGGCTCTATGCACTTCACCAAAGAACAACCCACACACTTGTCACTGCTGTGATGAATGATGATTTCTGTGGGCCGCAAAATATTTAAGAGTTTAATTCTCATCTGATGTCACAAAATGCAAGTAATTTAAAGTCACCCATGTGCTAAGAGAACAGCAAGTTTTTATCATTCAAAATTCTTATTCTCTGGAGCATTTTACTTCCCATTATTGTGATCATAGAACTCATACCTGCCCTGAGCCATCTATATTCATACCCATTGTCTATCCAGAATCATTTTTTTCAGATATTTTCACCCCTTTCTGTTTCCTTTCTCTCACACAAAAATCTACCTGCTGCTTTCCTCTTAACCTACCCCACCACGCTGAGGCTGTCAAGAGAGGTGTAAACAGGAAGAACTTAGAAAATAGGGGTTTAAGGAGCTTAAATGGAAGCATGATGCACAAAACCCAAGGGTCAGGGATGTGTAAATCTTTGTAAGGATGTGTCCTGATGGACTACAAATGCCAAGCGGTCAGGAGGACAGATGGGAAGAGGAAAAGGTAGGAAGGAGATCAACGGCATGCATGCGGTGACAGCAGTCCCTAGAAGTAAATCTGAGCCGGGCTTGAGCAGCCAATCCCACTTGTTGTGCTTCACCCCACTTCCCTTCCTCTTTACACATTCAGACTTCAGCTCAAATGCCCAGAAATACAGGTTCTCCCCTGCACTGTGAACTCTTCATCATATCAGCTGTTTATTTCCTTCTTGTGACTTAGCACAATCTTTAATTATCTTGTCTATTCAATAATTAATTTTTAGAGATGAGGGTGTCATTATGTTGCTGAGGCTGGTCTTGAACACTTGGGTTCAAGCGATCTTCCTGCCTCAGTCTCTTGAGTAGTTGGGGTTACAGTTGAGTGTCACTGCACCTGGCATTGTCTATTAATTTCATTTTTATATATCATTCTACTAGATTGCACCCTTCCTGAGGTTAGGGACTCCATAATTGGATCTTAATAAATATTTTAAAGAAGGAATAAGATGTATTGAAAAGAAAGACAATGGATGGGAAAGCTTGAAGTGTGGCCAAAATGAACAGAGAAAGCATTTCAATGAAGGGAAAGAACAGATCCTATAACTAGAAGCTGAGATTTGTGTTTTACAGTTACATAGTGTCCTGATCTGAGCACCAGTAGGCACAGGAGCTACTCAGCTTCTTCATTGACTGACCATACCATTGTCTAAGCAGATTTTCTAAGAGGATTGGAACATTGGGAAGAAATGGTAATCAGTGATTTGGTGGTTCTCAATAAAACTAAAACATCATATTTTAAACTGGATATGTGAGCCAAGCTTAAAGAATGAGAGACTGCTCCTTGTGTCTGGAATCTGGTGCTGGTTATTTGATTTGTGGTGAGATGGAATGTTCTGGCAGATGGGGGCTTAGCACAGCAGAGGGGAGATAAGAGAGTTTGTGATTCAGTGCTGTTTGTGCTTTGCTAGTCCCTGGCTCTTTACTCAAAATCTGGCTCTTGAGTAAAGCCCCAGATTTACTCAACCTTCAGGAGACTGGAGCACCGAACACTTGAATAATAAAAATGTATTTAAAAAAAAAGCTTATGAAAACATTTTGTAACATTTTTCAATCACTATACTTGAAAAGCAATGCAGCAGATACAATATGGAGTTTAGACTAAAGTTCAAGTTTGAATCCACTTCTATCAATTACTGGCTTTAAGACTTTAAACAATTACTTCATTTATCTTAAGAGAGTTTATCCATCTGTAACATAAAGATAATGATAATGGAGCTGTTGAAAAGATAAAAGACATTGTGAACGTATTTTTCCAACTCTAAAATTGTAAACACATTTTAATAATTACTACATCTTTTAACACAGAAATTGATGTTCTTGAAGAGTTCAGCTCAGTTGACCACCACGTATTATAATTCAGTTTTTAAGGATGTGGGTTCTGATGTCAGGCTAGCTGGATCAGAAGCCTTAACTTTCCAGTGCCTCAAACTTTTCATCTCTAAAATGGGTATAAAGATAGGGTTTACTTCACACTATTGTCTTAAATATGAAATAATCCATATCAAACCCTTAACACAGGTCTAGAACATAGTAGGAGGTCCATCCATGTTGACAAGTATTTATTACTTTTATTGGCATTCGTTTTACAGGTGTTAGTTTTACTTTCTGTTCGCTATGGGATGCCCCTTGAGACTTCTTTGCTCAAGTCCAGGTGCATTTACACATGATGACCACTAGATGGCAGATGCACCATTTTTATTGCTTAGATTGGTACCCAGCAGCACTTTGTTCTTGGACTCTTCCTGGCATTCAAGGATCTTGGAGAACCCCAGAAACAGCACCTTGAGTGAAGTAATCAGATTATTTTTTTCTAGGAATAAGTCATTTGTAAGTGACGTTTATTAATATGCTTTTGTGTTGTAATCATTCAGGATAACAGTCAAAAAAGGGATAAAACATATATATATATAGATAGATATATGTATGTATGTATATCTATCTCAATAGGTTATACTTTCTCTTCTAACAATCTCCAAAAGAAAAGTGGGTGAAAGAGCATTTTCTTCTGCGAGTTTATGATCTGTATTCGATGTTAGAACTGGTCCGTGGGTTTTCTGAGAGTTTATGATCCGTATTCGATGTTAGAACTGGTCCGTGGGTTTGAGGAAGAAAGATACTGAGCTAGACAATACGGAGTTTCTATCTTCATGTAGCTTACAGTCTAGGAAGAGAGAAACATAAAAGGACATAATATGATATGATGTAACATATGATGATAATGATATGACATAAAGATAATGCTATCAATGATAACACAACATGGTCAGTTCTGGTGCTGAACTAGTAACTGATTACTGTGAGAGCTCAATTAACTCTGGGAGTTAGGGAAGTGTTCACAAGAAGGTAACATTGGAGTTGCGCGTTGGAAGTGATGAAAATAGTAGAAAATAAGTAGGGAGAAGTGGTCTTCTAGTTCCCCACACCCCAAATGCACATATAAAGGCATGAAGTTGTGAACGACCATGGTGCATTTAGGGGAACAAGAGGAATGCCTGGTAGCGCTACGTCACACAAAGCCTCAAATGATACAGAAGACTAGCAGACAGTCTTAAAACACGGAAGTCACAAGATCCAAGTGAGTTGTTGGAAAATTACTTTGACAAAATGGCTACAGTTTTTGGAGGCATGAGACCTAAATGAATGCTGATCCATTTCATTACAACCATATCTTTATCTCCTTCCACTTCCCCCATCCTCGGTTTTGGAAATAGGTATTGGTAGATACCAAATAGCTCTTTGCCAAACATTCTGTTTTGAACCTAGATTTAAGTCCTCCAATAGCCAGCTAAACCACAGAAAAATTTGCCCTAAGAGTCCATTTGGGACATTGGGGTAGGTTAAGTGGGACAGTATTCCTGCCTCTCATTCCTATCATCTGATTACCTAGGGCCTTTGGGACCATATTCAGTATTTTGCACTTTATTTGGAGTGCAATGGGAACTTTTGAACGGGTTCTGAGAGATGAGTGAAAAGAACTTGGGCTGAAACGAGGCCTGTGGATTAGAGGGTAACTAGAGTGAGTGCCACAACCTCGACAAGGCAAGGTGAGTTTAACCCAATGCTAGTAGAATTGGAGAGAAGGGACAGATTTCTGATATGTTTAGTGATTAAAATACCAAACTTGGCAACCAATCAGATGTTGTGAGTCTTCCAGAAGGCACTGCTAATGAACATATCATTTCAGTTTGTCTCTTCATTGCTGAATACTTTACATCAGGAGCAGCAACAGAAAAGGCCAAACCTCAAATCTGCTACTATAGATGTGTTTTGATAGGCTTCTAATGGGTCTTCATTACAATATTTAACTGCTTTAAGAATCTTACTGAAGTTTTAGCTCTCCTGTTGTGTTAGTTAAGAAAGTCAAGGGTACGCTGAGATAACAGTGTTAAAATCATAGTGATTTAACACTGCATAGACTTATTCCGCCTTATGGGACATATACAGTGTGAGTTAGTGAGAGGCTCAGCTCCACGTGGTCATTCAGGGAACCAGCCTGAAGGAGGTTCAACCATCCTGTAGCTGCACCTCTGAAACACAGGCCTTCCTCAGCTGCCATTGCAGGGGAAGGGAACTGAGAATCCCACCTGAAGCTTTTCATGCTGCAGCCAGAAGTGATATATTTCCACACACATTCCACTGGATCAGTCACATAACCCCACCTAACTGCAAGACAGCAAATAGAATATCTAGAGCATTACAGGCTCTACCTCACCCTGCCCCCCACCCCCACTGCCCCCGCCCCACACTTGTCATTTTTCACAAAGAGAGATTTTTTTTTTTTTTTCTCCTAATTCTTCCTCTGAGATACTATCCCCGGGTGAGGAGGAGAGAGTAACCCATAGTGGAAGGTGGATGCTGGGTGGTCAGCGAGCCTCATTTACTGACTAAGGAACTTTTTCCTCCAGATGAGCAAGACTGAAAATTGGGCTTTAACAGTTTTACAAAGACCTCAAGTCATGAGTTCTCAGGTTTGTAGGAAATGAGTGCATTAGAAACGAGAATGTCAAGGGTGGGCTGCAATGACTCATCCTCCCTGGAGCACTGGGCTCGCCCTTTCTGGGTGTGTGAAGGTCGTTGACTTCTTCTTTCCTCCACTCCTGGATCATCACTGAACAGAGACTTTCCTAATTGAGATGTCAACTCTCAGTCAGATTGGCAGCTAAAGCCCCTTCTCAAGGCTCAGCTATTGAGTGAAAAAGGATTTAAACTGACATGAACACCAACCTGCGCCGAGAACAAGTCTGTGAGGTAAATTTCTTCATCCTGACGACCTCAGGCCTCTTTCAGATTCTCTGTTATCTAACAGAGTCCTGCTTTGACTCCTTGAGTCATTGCTAGCTGCGTGCCCAGAGTCACTGCGGAGACATCGTTCTCGTCCCCTTTAGTGTGGTTCTAAATGAAAAGTAACACAAATGGAGTCAAGGGTCTTTCTGTCTGTGTGATTGGCTTCTACCCTCAAAGGAAACCTTTTCAGGCTACCAGGCTGCTATTTAGATTCGCAGTGGCCTCGGCTTCGGAGGCCACCATGCTGCTGTTCCCTTTGACCATCCATCTCCTCAGAGAACTTCCTCATTTTACCACCCCCATAAGCTCTTAAATTACATAATGTGGAAAAAAAGCGATTGCTTTGGAGATCAAATCTACATAACTGGAAATTTTAAAGATAATTTTTGGAAGATGTGTGTGTGCGTGTGTGTGTGTGTGTGCGCGCGCGCACATGTGTGTGTGTATTCCCCTTTGCTTCAAAATGCTATTGCTTGTCATATAGTAAAATGCCAAAAACGTATTAGATAAAAATACTTCTGTCTGTGTGGTCACAGTTGAAGTGACTATGGCAAGTTATTTCTATGATTTATTTTCTCCCTTTGTAAAATGGAGTTTTTCCAAATGCAAATTGCCAATACTAAACACTGCCTAGATCATCAAGCTGTTTCATAATAAAATAATGTATGTGGAAGCTCTTTAAAAAATCTTTTAATCACCATACACACATTCAGTATTTCTATCATTAATACTCCCTTTTTTTTTTTCTGTTGGGAAGATGACTGAAACAAGGGACTTCCAAAAATAATTTGCACCTTCAGGAAGTTCTACTACACACAGTTCATTGAAAATATGAATGCAATGACAATAAACAATGGCTATGGAGCAGGATTTTCAAAGTAGAAGTAACGACTATTGCCTTAAAAGCACGCAGATATGCAGAACTACAATTATCCCCGCCTCCTTTGCAATTCTTTTTTGAATTAGTTCTGTCTGCTCTTCACTTTAGCCTCCCTCCAAAATAAATTAAAACAAATCTTTTAATTTCTGAATGAGATATGGTACCCTCTTTTGGATATTGTTATCATATCACCGATGGAACGGTACCAAGGTCTATTTCAATGCAACAAATGAACAGACCAAAATTCAGGGGACCACGTGTTCACTGGGTTAGGAGACAGTTTCTCTGGAAATACACAGTGTTCATCATCCCTGCAATGTAAACTATCTATTTATATCTCAAATAATGATAAGTGGAAGTGTGATCATGAAAGGAGAGATGCAGATTTTCTATAAATGTGTTTTTCTTGTGATAATATGTGAAATTATATTCCATGTTAAATTGCTCGAGGCAAGCAAGGTTTAATATGTATCTAAATAATTAAGCTAATTGTGTAAAAATATATTTGCAGAATTCACCAAATGTGTTAATACATTTCACATCATGTTTACCCATTTTACATGACTGAAATTTGCTTTGTGAAATATTCTCCAAAATACTGAAAGACCTCACAGTCTTCACAATTGTTATCAATACTCAGTGCTTCTTGGGAAGGCAAAAAAGGTGCTAAGAGTCACATCTCGAGAAACGGCACGCTGTCTTTCCCTTTCCTCTACCTGTTTCTCCCCCTTCTTCTCTATTGAATTTCAAATTCACGTTCCTAATGTACTTTGGGATATTCATGTCATACCCCTAATGGCATTGTAAAAACAA
Organism: Macaca mulatta; assembly: GCF_049350105.2. Classification (NCBI taxonomy): domain Eukaryota; kingdom Metazoa; phylum Chordata; class Mammalia; order Primates; family Cercopithecidae; genus Macaca; species Macaca mulatta. The sequence continues at coordinate 25,554,363 of NC_133416.1, forward strand.
AAGGATATCATCTTACAGGAGAGTGTTCCCATCTCAATTAGTTTTGCAGGATCAACAGTGCAATTTGCCAGCAGATTCCCCTTGCAACGTGTGGGCCAGACTGATGTCACATGTCCTTTCCAATCTTTCCCACGTATAAATTGCACAGAATGTTGGGTGTGGAGCCAGAGTGCTGCCATTGAAAGAAGAAGGAGAAGAAGAAAAAAAAAAAAAAACTTTACCACTCCTTATTGCTTCTTAGACTGAATATACATTATATTTTGGTGTGCAAAAGAGTAATGCCGGTCAGGCATGTTTTGGCACGTAAACATGTTGTGAATGCCAAATGACTCAGTTTTTGACTGGACGTGTGTTTGTGTTGCTCAGTTAAAAAGTGCTAGTGTGCTGTCAGCACAATTTATAAGATGAGTAAGGAGGACAACATCTCTGGGCTGCCTCTCCCACTTTGCCTCAGGGAGAACTTCACAATTTCCTTGGAATTACTGCTCCTTGTTAACCTCTGCCTTGTTTGTTCCCCAGCACAGCTCCTCTCCCACCTCACCTTTCTCCCAGTCTTCCTCTTCTCTACTGCTATGGGTCTTAGATATACTTCTGTCACATTGTGTTAAAATTATGTGGCATAAATTCTATCTACCCTCTGTATGGGGCCACTTGAGGTCTTTGCCTTACTCATTTTGGGTGATCTTTATTTTCCTAGACCAGAGCAGCCTGAAGATAAGCGCGGATATTGTTATTACATCACTGAGCAGTACCAATGTAGTGTTGTTAAGGGCGCTACCCCGGGGGCCATAATGCACATTCAAAGGTTTGTGGGAGGAAGTTGCCCACCGGTAGCCTTGACACAGACTGTCACAGAATGTTTATACTCCAGACTAAGGATGGAGGATGTTATCTCCAAATATAGTTTTCGTTTGTAGAGACTTGTTCTCAAAACTTTTTATCTTCAGTTTCTCTTCCAACTTAGCTTTTTGACTGAAAGTTAGCTGCCTAGAGAAATGCATTAATTTTACAATGGCTCAGGGATCATGTAGTAGAGCAGAGCTGATGCAATGGACCCAGCTTTCCAACCAACTCAACACCATGCATACATGAAAACACAGAACGATTCACTGCTCACATGAGTGTAGATAGTCCCCCTGTTCACCTGTCGCCACCACCTGCTGCCCCTTCCTCTCGTCTACAAGGTTCTTCCACACTCTTTCAGTATCTATATCTGTGCCTCAGCTTCCCCATCTGTAAAAGGAAATAACATTGCCTACTTTTAGTGTTTTTTGACAGTTGAATAAATGCATGTAAAATACTCAAACAACTCACAAGTGTAATAGAAGTAGTAAATTGTAATTAAAAAAAAAAAGTAACATAAATAGTAACTGTCAGCTACCATCATCATCTCAGTCCCTGATATTTGCCCTTTGCCCTGTAAAATAATATTCACCTGGATAGAATTCTCCAGCTCACTCTTAGTATCCTCCGCAGAACTCTGCTATGCAGTACGGTAGCCACTAGTCACGTGTGGCTACTGAGAACGTGAAAAGTAGCTAGTCCATGGCAGGATGTGCTATAGGAATAAAATACATGCTGGATTTACAAGACTAAAAAAGCATGTAAAATATCTCATTAATATTTCTTATAGATTACATGTTAAAATTATATTAATATTGTGGATTGCATAAAATGTATTATTAAAATTAATTTTCCTTGTTTCTTTCTACTTTTCTCAAAATATAGCTACTAGAAAATTCCAAATTACATATGCAGCTTCCACTTGTGGTTCACATTATAGTTCTATTGGATAATGGTATCCCAGGTTCTAATTCCTTTAGATTTCCCTTCAGGAGCCCCACCTCGAGACTGTGAGTAAGAGATGCTTCTGCTTTCTGTTATGAATTTGCAGGGCCGGGGTTGCCTAGGGCAGTTAAGTCTAGCCTGCTCTGCCAAGAGAGAGTGAAGGGAGAAAAACTGATGGGCATGCAAGTTACAAGTTGGTTACTAAGGGCCTAAAGTGGAGCCCTTAGGAAAGAGTTATTGCCTCTTAAATAGCACCTTTCTCTCTGGGAGTGAATGAAAGGAGGAGTTCTTTCTGTTAAAGTCATTTAAGATCCTTTGCTGAAAGGAACCATATGCTACACAATGAAATATATTCCAGGCAAGATGCATATGCTTTGCACAATAAATACATATGCAAATCTTACAAAGATTTTTAAAAAGAAAATGTGCTGATATTATTCACATCAGTATCGTTTAATGCATTCTTGTTCTTCTGATCTGAAGTCAAATCTAAAGCTTTTCCTTTCTCCTCTGCCCCAACCCCCGACAATGAATATTTTATACAAAAGCAATCTAAGGTTTTTGGTTTTGGTCAAGAGGAATTTGTTTCTAGTTCCTGAAATTTAAGTCTCAATAAATCATAAGCTCCAAACAGACTGGCAGATATCCAGTGGGCCTGGCAACATCTGTAAATGCCTCTCTGGGGCGATATGGGTGGGAACAGCCCTGAACAGAAATCCCAAGACCTGAGGCTGCGGCCTGCCCTTTTCAAGTCTAAGAATCACAAAGCATTTTCTCTTTAGGACCATTCTCAGACCCAAACTATTTTGAACACAGATCTGCAATCCGTAATTGGAACTGGTATTGAAAGGAAATCAGAATGCTCCTTCAATCACATACTTGCGAGGTTTCTCTCTGCCTAAATGAGTCTCCATTGCAGGTGATAGAGTAGGAGAGGCCTTGTGGGGTCCCAATAAAGTTATGCTGGCTGGTAAATAAAGATGAAAATTCAGAAATCAGTGCAGTCCTGGGAAAGTCCATTCAGGGAGTAAAAGGTCTCGTGGAGCACGGTGCTCTCTCTTTAATTGTCCCCTGCTCCGTCTGTTGCTTCCCATCATACATTCTTCTGAAAAGCCGTATTGCTACAAATACACATTTAGGATTTGATTACAGAGTCTCATCCATTTACATGTACAAGATGGAGCCTACTGTGACAGATTAATGCTCCTAAAGTTTGTACAGAAGGTTAAATAAAGTGTTACTTTTATGACACCAAATATCTTTATGATGCTTTTGCTAAATCAGAGACCTCTTGGTGATGCTGCAGATGTGCCAGATACTTATTGCGAGCTGGCAAAATGCCACCAGTGCTGTTCTCATCTATCACACTTCCTACCTTTCAGCATAAGCCATCCTCACTGCTGTGTGTAATACAATAGTCTCCAGGCAGCTTTCTCTTCTGCACATTTAGTCAAAGTGAAACAATTCAAGTCCTGTCATCCTGAGATGTTACAATGTTACTAGAAAGAGCGTTTCACACACAATTCTGCCCTTTCCAACATGGATATGACACACCCACACACAGATAGTCTTTGGGAATTGTGAAGTCATCATCAAAGCTGCCACCACAGTTCACATACTTCTCTCCTTCCACCCTTCTTTTGATGTTCATTCACTTCCTTTGTCCGGCCCTTCTTCCCATATGAAAGGCCTGGAATGTTCTCTGAGCATTTTTGACCACACACTAAATTTTCTGCTTCCTTCCTTTTTTAAAACTTTTATTTTAGGTTCAGGGGTACATATGCAGGTTTGTTATATGTGTGTCGCAGGGGTTTGGTGTACGGATTACTTTGTCACCCAGATAATAAGCATGGTACCCATTAGGCAGTTTTTTTAATCTTAATGCTCCTTCCACCCTCTACCCTCAAGCAGGCCCCAGTGTCTATTGTTCCTTTCTTTTTGTCCATGTGTATTAAATGTTTAGCTCCTACTTATAAGTGAGAATATGCAGTATTTGGTTTTCTGTTACCATGTTAGTTCCCTTAGGATAATGGCCTCCAGCTGCATCCACGTCCCTGCAAAGGACATGATCTTGTTCTTTTTTATGACTGCATAGTATTCCATGCTGTATATGTACCACATCCTCTTTATCCAGTCTCCCACTGAGGGGCGTTTAGGTTGGTTGCATTTCTTTGCTATTGTGAATAGTGCTGCAATGAACCTATGCATGCATATGTCTTTACTGCAGAATGATTTATATTCCTTTGGGTATATACCCAATGATGAGATTGCTGAGTGGAATGGTAGTTCTGTTTTAAGTTCTTTTGAGAAATCACCAAACTTCCTTCCGCAACAACTGAACTAATTTTTATTCCCACAAGCAGTGTGCAAGCATTACCTTTTCTCCACAACCACACCAGCATCTGTTATTTTCTGACTTTTTAACAATAGCCACTCTTAACTGGTATGAGATAGTATCTCATTTTGGTTTTGATTTGCATTACTCTAATGATTAGTGATGTTGAACATTTTTTCATTTGCTTGTTGGCAGCATGTATGTTTTATTTTGAAAAGTGTCTGTTCATGTCCTTGCCCACTTTTTAATGGGGTTGTTTCGTTTTTGCTTGTTAATTTGTTTAATTTCCTTACAGATTCTAGATATTAGGTCTTTGTGGGATATATAGCGCACAAATATTTTTCTCCCATTCTGTAGGTTGTCTGTTTCCTCTGTTCATAGTTACTTTTGCTGTGCAGGAGCTCTTTAGTTTAATTAGGTCTCATTTATCAATGTTTGTTTTTGTTGCAATTACATTTGGTGTTTTCATCATAAAATCTTTGCCATGGCCTATGCCCAGAATTGTATTTCCTAGGTTATCTTCCAGAGTTTTACAATTTTAAGTTTTACTTTTTTTTTTTTTTTTGATGGAGTTTCACTCTTTCGTCCAGGCTGGAGTGAAGTGGCGTGACTTCGGCTCACTGCAACCTTTGCCCCCTGGGTTCAGGCGATTCTCCTGGCTCAGCCTCCCGAGTAGCTGGGATTATAGGCACTTGCCATCATGCCTGGTTAATTTTTTCTTTTGTATTATAAGTAGAGACGGGGTTTCTCCATGTCAGCCAGGCTGATCTCGAACCCCTGACCTCAGGCAATCCACCTGCCTTGGCCTCCCGAAGTGCTGGGATTAGCCAGCACACCTGGCTACATTTAAGTATTTAATCTATCTTGAGTTGATTTTTATATATGATCTAAAGTAGGGGGTCCAGTTTCAATCTTCTGCTTCTAGCTAGCCAGCTATCCCAGAACGTTTTATTGAATAGGGAACCTTTTCCCCATTGTTGATAAAGTTTGTATATTTGTTCCCACCCAAATTTCATGTTGAATTGTAATCTTCAGTATTGGAGGCGGAACCAGGTGGGAGGCAATTGAGTTATGGGAGAGATTTCTCATAAACTGTTTAGCATCATCCTCTTGGTGCTAATCCTCACAATAGTGAGTGACTCACTCACGAGATCGGACTGTTAATAAGTATATGGCACCTTGCTCTCCCCTTTTCTGGCTCCTGTTCTCCTAATGTGACATGCCTGTTCCCCCTTCACCTTGTATCATGATTGTAAGCTCCCTGAGGCCTCCCCAGAAGCTGAGCAGATGCTAGCACCATGCATCTTGTAATGCCCACAGAATTGTGAGGTAATTAAATCTCTTTTGTTACAAATTACCCATTCTCAGGTATTCTGTGCAATGCAGGAACAGCATAATAAAGAAAATTGGTAATGAGAAGTGGGGCATTGCTATAAAGATACCTGAAAATGTGAAAGTGCCTTTGGAACTGAGTAATTCCAAAGAATTACTCAGAGGTTGGAAGAGTTTGGAGTGCTCAGAAGAAGACAGGAACACAAGGGAAAGTTTGGAACTTCTTAGAGACTTGTTAAGTGGTTGTGACCAAAATGCTGATAGAAATAAGGACAGTGAAGGCCAGACTGATGGGGCCTCAAAGGGAAATGAGGAATTTATTGGGAGCTAGAGCAAAGGTCACCCTTGTTATGCCTTAGCAAAAGAAGTTGGCTGCATTGTGTTCCTGCTCTAGGGATTTGTAGAAGTTTGAACTTCATAGTGATGATTTAAGGTATCTGGTGGAATCAAGTTCTAAGCAGTAAAGCATTCAAGATGTGGCCTGGCTGCTTCTAACAACCTAGCCTCAGATGCAGGAGCAAAGACATGACTTAATGTTGGAATTTATATTTAAAAAGAAAGCAGAGTATAAAAGTTTGGACAATTTGCACCCTGGTCATGCGGCAGACAAAGATAAAGCTTTTTCGGGAGAGGAATTCAAGCTGGCTGTGGAGCAACCACTTGCTAGAAATATTTGCATAACTGAAAGGAAGCCAGGTGCTAATACACAAGACACTTGGGAAAAGACTTCAAAGGCATTTCAGAGACCTTCACTGCAGCCCCTCCCATCACAAGCCCAGAGACCTAGGAGGGAAAAATGGTTTTGTGGGCCATGCCCAGGGCCCTGCTGCCCTGCCCCGCCTCACACACTACTCCCCACATTCTGGCCACTTCAGCTCCAGCCTCAGCTCAAAGGAGACAAGGTACAGCTCAGGCCACTGCTCCAGAGGGCTCAAGCCATAGCCTTGGTGATTTCCATGTGGTGTTAAGCCTGTGAGTGTGCGGAGTTCAAGAGTGAAGAATGCGTGGTAGCTTCTGCTTAGATTTCAGAGGCTATACGAGAAAGCATGGGTGCCCAGGCAGTAGTCTGCTACAAGGGCAGAGTCCTCACAGAGAACTTCTACTAAGGCAGTGCCAAGGGGAAATGCGCAATTGGAGCCCCCACACAGATTTCCCAATGGAGCACTGCCTAGTGGAACTGTGAAGTAGTGCCACCATCCTCCAGACCCCATAATGGTAGATTCACCTGTAGCTTGCACCTGGTGCCTGGAAAAGTTGTAGGCATTCAACTCCAACATGCAGGAGCAGCCCTGGGGCTGATCCCTGCAAAGCCACAAGGGCAGAGCTGCCCAGGGCCTTGGGAGCCCACCCCTTGCAGCAGTGTGCCCTGGGTATGGGACATTGAGTCAAAGGAGATTATTTTGGAGCTTTAAGATGGATGCTCTGCTGGGTTTTGAACTGGCATGGGTCCTGTAGCCCCTTTCTTTTTTTCTGATTTCTCCCTCTAGGAATAAGAATGTTTACCCAATGGCTATACCCCCATTTTATTTCAGAAATAACTAACTTGTTTTTCATTTTGCAGATTCACAGGTAGAAGGAGAGGAGTCTCAGATAAGATTTTGGACTGGGACTTTAGACTTTTGAATTCACACTGGAATGAATCAAGACTTTGGATGGCCATTGGGAAGGTATGATTGTATTTTTCGATGCTCTTACCAGAAAAGGGTCCCAATCCAGACCCCCAGAGGGGTTCTTGGATCTCATGTGAGAAATAATTCAAGATCATTCCACAGAGTAAAGTAAAAGCAAGTTTGTTAAGAAAGTAAAGGAATACATTTGTTTGAGTTCTTTGTAGGTTCTGGATATTAGCCCTTTGTCAGATGAGTAGATTGCAAAAATTTTCTCCCATTCTGTAGGTTGCCTGTTCACTCTGATGGTAGTTTCTTTTGCTGTGCAGAAGCTCTTTAGTTTAATGAGATCCCATTTGTCAATTTTGGCTTTTGCTGCCGTTGCTTTTGGTGTTTTAGACATGAAGTCTTTGCCCATGCCTATGTCCTGAATGGCACTACCTAGGTTTTCCTCTAGGGTTTTTATGGTATTAGGCTCAAACAAATTTACAAGAAAAAAACAACCCCATCAAAAAGTGGGCAAAGGAGAATGCAGCCCAGTAGGTGTCAGCATCATTTTACCCAGACCCTATTCAAGATGGAGTTGCTCTAGTTTAAATGCCTCTGACAATGTGAGAAGGACATGAGATTTGGGAGGGCCAGAGTTGTGTATCACTACTGCTTGCTATTGGGCCAATGAAAGAAAGCAAGAGAAGATAGAAGATAGAGAGGGCCCCTTCAGGTATGCTATGTGTGTTTTTCAAGTATGACAAACACCTTTTAGGACTTTTGCCTCCTCTTATGTTGTATTTCAAGCAATGATGAATGGCTTGAAACTAAACACCAGGCTATTTGAGAGATGGTCAAATGGTACTGAATAGACAACTCTGCACTTTGCATCTGGAAGGATCTTAAGAATCTCTAGTAAAGGGTATAGGAATACAAAGAATATTCTTTTCTAAAGGAGTTGAGTCTTCCTGGTGTAAAAAATCATTTGCTGCTTAAATAGCACAAAAAGAGGCTGGGACCTTGAGCATTCCACTAGAGCACTGAGTAGGAGAGGTGTTAAAATAACATTCCCCTCCCCCATATAGCTGCCTCGTAAAGTAGATTTACTCTCAGCAAACACTGAGCCAGCTTTTCAACTCACTCTCAGTCCCCAAGGAGCTCCCTATGAAATCAGGGAAAGTGTCACAGCTCAGATGAAGTCACCAGGGGAAATTTAGTCTTCTGGTCAAACTTAGGCTGTCTAATTCAATCTACCCTTCATCACTGGTGCTCAGGAACTCAATGGGATCACAGAAGAAGAAGAAACAAATTGAAACCTTATTTCCATTGGCTCTCTCGCTGATTGAGTCACTCACAAAAATGTTTTAAAATACCAACAAATCCAGACCATGCCAGTAAGTCCCCTCTGGGTTCTTAGGTCATATGTACATAGAGTACTAATGTGAAAAGTGATTGTTGATTCCTTCTTTTTTATTGAATTGAGCCCAGATTTGTTTGAACAAAGCTTTCAGCTATGACATGATGAATATGAAGATGCTTTGCAAACTGTGAATTATAATACAAAAATGAGAAACTGAATGTAAAGCACCATGCAGAATGGAATACTACACTGCCCTTAAAATACACACTGAAAGAGATAGAGGTCCTATGTAGTGAAGTGGCAAATACAATTGTCAATGTCATGTTTATAATATAATCCTGTTTGGGGGCAGAAATACTGTGTGTGTGTGTGTGTGTGTTGGGGGCAGGGGTGTATGTGTGTATTTATAGTATATTTCCATAATAAGATTTGAAAGCTGGAAGCCAGTTATGTACCATGGTCACCTCAGGGATGTGGACTTCAATGGGGGAGGTCCTGAAAGGATAAATTTCTGTATTGTTTGAGTATTTTCTCCACTTAGAATTCATTACTTTTGTTACTAAACTATTTTTAAATAATAAAGAATCAAATCGAAGTTAAATGTTCTCTCCAATCCACCGGTTCACAATTAAATCTGCAAAAGATTATGGCACTTAATCACTAATTTGATCAAAATCATCTTTACTTTGCATTTGAATGCATCGTCACCAGCTTGGTGACCACAAGAAGCTCCTATAGCAGTAACTTCCTCACTGCTGAACTGCAGCTAAAATGGTGTGACCTTACAATCAATAACTGAGAGGCAACCTCCTGATCTTCCAGCTCTCCTGACTATTTCCCTGAATTTAATCCATTTCTGTGAAAGTATCTGGGGTGGTTTTTGCTTCCTAGGCTGAACTCTGATACAAGGAGAGAAAATAATAACTGTCCTTAGTCCCTGGAGAAACTCAGGCATTCTGGTTGAGTTCAGAGGGGAGGATGTTCCTGCAGGAGGCATGGGAATAAGCAAAATTCTGGAATCATGGACTTTGATTTCTTTTCTATGATATAGTTGGGAGACATTTGGCTGGAGTAGAAAATAAGATGTTCCCAAAGGTGGTAAAAATTGAAGTTGAAAAGAAAGGTTTGAATGAGATTTTTCAGAGTACTGAATATAAAGCTAAAAATTGTGGCCTATACACAATGGGAGTGGAAAAGTTTTTTGAGGAATTCTATGATCAGGATCCACATAAGCAAGAGAAGGAGAGAGACGCTCTTTGTAAAAATGTGGCCCTGTGCTAACTTTTCCATGGGAATTTTAAGTTCAGTTTAATGGCATTTAATGAAAGAATACCATGTGCATGGCACTAAAGAAGTGACAATTGATTTGTTTCTTTGCCTGCTGACAGAGAGACCCAAGAAGCAGGTCTAGCAGCCTCCACAGAAGAAAGAATTAAGACTGGCAAATGTGAGCAGATCTAATACTAATAGTGTGGTCTGGGGCAGGCTGATATCCCAATTCTGGAGACATTTCTGGATGTTGTGACGCATCATGCATTCTGGACAATGAGACAAGTTTGTGCTGCAAAGTTTGATATCAGGAAGTACAAGTGCAGGGGAGGCCTGGATCCATAACCCCCTTCCCGAATCCTTGGGTTGGTAACTTAACCACTCCAAGCCTCACTTTCATTTTAGTGCAAATAGAAATCACACTAACTATGTTATAGTGTTGAGAAGATTAATTGAAATTATATTTGTAAAGCACTTTAAACTGAAAAACATATAAAAATATAAAGTACGCAAATGTGTTTCCAAGTGGACAGACTTGCTATGTGCAAAAATTTTTCAAGAATTTCCTTTTCACAGGGTGTCAGAAGTGTTTCAGCTAGCAGAAATAAATATGCTAATTGGAAGTAGATGAATCATAATCTGTGTCTTTTTTGTGAGAGGTTAGATGTGACATGAACTATGTGAAACTAACCAAAGAGAAGCATGATTAAAACAATTAGGTGGCGATCAAATCAATGTATCTCAAAGATGGCCCTGTCTGTAAACTCTCAGCTTCTCTATTTGAACACCTAACTTCGCACCATATTTTCATCACATAGTCAATTCTGGAATGCTACATCTGTTTTTCCTTTTTAATTCATGTTTCTTTACATTTTATATTTAGACAATCTCTTTATTCTAAGATTAATCTATAATATTTTTCAGAATTAAAAGTAGAATTGCCATGCACGCCATCATGCATGATTCCTCCAAAAGAAGAATCATGTAAGATTTCTCTTTTCTGTTTCCTGTATGCCCTCATAGAGCAAGATAGGGTGAGAGAAGCAAGAGGAAGAAGAAAACAGAAGGGCAGCCACCAAGGAGTAATCTCTCCTACCAAGAGACTGGAAGAAAGCAAGAGGAGAAGTTAGGCTGCTTGTTCCCCTGGTTCCCTACCAGCATGGTTGTCTTAGGCTGGATGTCCATCATTCCTAAGGGCCAAAACTTGCAGAATGAGCTTCTCTACAAGAGACTCTTTTTTTTCTGGATTCTGCTAATCACTCTGTTCTCTCATACTCTAGGACCTAGGGGTGTCAAAAGCTCAACAGATACTAAGCGTGGGTTATCCTTGTTGCTTCCCTTCCCCTTCCCACCCCTCTGTACATAGTCCTGTTATAAGTAAATCCCCCTTAAATTATCCTAATTTGAGCATACCATCTGTTTTTCGGTGAGGTACTGACTGGTACATCCTCACGAATAGGATGCTTCTCAATCCCCTCTTTAGACGAAACCATGGTGGATGATAGACAAGGAGCAACTTCAGGGAAGGTGAATCAGAGGCCAAGGGAAAAAATTGACAAGGGAGTTCTTCTGAAAGAGCAGAATCAGGGTCTAATCAAATAAATTTCTTGAATGTGTGCCCAGTAGAATTTTTAAATGCTTTCCATTTTTTCACTCCCTGAATAGGAGTTTTTATTGCCCCCCTTTCCATCTTACAAATAAGGTTTGTGTGGAAAAGGAGAAACTAGATTTCGTGTCTTTTTAATTCACAGGTAATCAAATCAAAGCAGCCAGTTGTATACAGGCTTGACAGAGGTAAGGTAACATCACCAGGAGGCCGCAGACAGAATGACATGGCTGCGTCCTTTTGCAGAGGGATGAGTGTGGTTAGTGTATGAGCAGAAGGAAGCTAAAAGATACTTCGTGATGAGGAGTTTAGACTGTGGCAGGTACTGTTAGTGCCTGTGAATATCTGTCTTTTTTCACTTCCTGGTACGTAACTGGATTGTATTTTCTAGACTTTCCTGCAGTTTGATGGAACTGAATTCTAACCTATGAGTATGAGAGAAAGTGAAATGCAACACTCCCAGGCCTGGCCCATAAAAATTTTCCACAATCATATCTTCTTTATCTTCTGTATCCATCTACTACCTACATGGAGAAAACTACGAGAACCTGGAAGAGGTCAAGACATTCAAAAAACAAAAAACAAAAAACAAGCCCAGTCTTTTAAGGACCACCTGGAGCTGAGCCCTCCCAACAATTGCCATTAGACTGAGATATGAATGAGAAAACAAACATTTACTGTAAAGCCATGAATTTGGGAAAGTTGTCTCTTAAAGTAGCCGGCATTATTTACCATAAGGAATACAATGAGTCAGAACATGTTCAGCTGCTAGTGTCAAATAACTCAACCTAAACTGGTTTAAAGCAAACTAGAATTTCTGAGCTAACATAATGGGGAGTTCAGTGGTAGGAAACCCTTTTAGGTATTGCTTGATGCAGAATCTCACTGTCAGCCAGACATGATTCTCTCTGTATCTCAGCTTGATGAGGTTCTGTTCTCTGCATTGTGCTGTTTTCTTTCTTCGGCTCTCGTTCTCCATTATATGATGCCTGCAACAGCTGCAGAATTCACAATCTCACTGCTTGGTTTTCATGCTCAGCCTGCTTTCACTGGCCTAAAATGGCCCAACTTTGGCTCAGCCACCTTTATTGGTCGTGGGTGGGGAACAGGCTGATTTATGAGGTCCCTTCGGGGCTCCCGGAGAGTAAATATGATGCTCTCTAAAACCACATAATAGGAGTTCAGAGTGGAGGAAAAGATAATTCTCAAAGGAAAGTCAGGGTAGTTCTTCCCTGGTAAAAGGTGTGTGACAAAAACTATAAATGCCCACTGCATTCTCTTTCTTCCAATTCTTCCCTTTTGTCTCTCATTGTTATTAAGCAACAATAAAACATTTTCTTTTATCTCTCTTCTTCTTTTTAATACACAGCCCTTTTATACCTCTAATTATGGTTCATATGAGTTTGAGAAAAACCATAAATTTTGTAGTTTCAGCCTAATGAAGGGCTATGCCATTAATTTGTAGACATCTTGAAAGATACCTGTCAAAAGGAAATTATCTCTTGTAATTAAATTCTTTTCCCTTCAAATACAATTAATGTAAAATGTTTTCAGACTACTTCCAATTTCTCTCATATTTTTAATCTGTTTAATTTAATTCCTAGTCTTGTATTAATAACAGTATCATTTGTTACTATTTTCATTGCCAATTTAAGCTACGTTGTGAGCTAAATAGACCTTTGTGAACTGCCCTAGGAACCTTACAACTATTTGTAACATTGTTACAATGGGGAAATGTATTCTGAGTTTCAAACAGTCAATTTTTAAATATTCTTTTAACATATAATTCCTTCGTAAACACAAGACTCTTTCATTTACCTTTTGCTATGTAATAAACCATCCTAATACTTTGTGGCACCAAACAAATATTTTTATTTCTCATGGTTGCTTGAGTTGTCTGCTCAGTTTGGTGTCTCTTGCTTGAGAACATGTCATGTGGTTACAGCCCGGAGAGCAAGCATCTGAAGGCTCAGCTAAGTTATTAATAGATGTCTCACATAGCTCACTGAAACGTCTTGCGGTTGACACTAGCCGTCGTCTGGTAGATGAGCTGGGGATCTTGCAGGAGTACCTTCCGATGGCCACTCCATGGGATTTGGGCTTCTCAGACTGTGGCAGTAGGCTCTGGGAGACAGAATCCAGACAGTGAGAGCTCCATGTGACCCAGGTGCAACCTACATGGCTTTCTATCACCTGGCCTCAGAAGTCCCTGAATGCATTTCCACAACATTCTATTGGTAAAGAAAGTTACCAAGGCCCACCTAGATGTAGAGGAGGAAAATTAGACTCCACCTCACAATTTGCAGTATAGCAGAGTTTTCTGGCATTTTTGTTGCACCATGGAGCCTATTGGGATCTCTTCAGATGTAGCATAGATGAAATAGCTAAAAGCTGGACTACCTCTGTTCATATTTAGACTTTATTCCTTGTTGATGTTGAGTAAATTTCTTAACCTTCCATGCCTTGGCATCTTCTTCTATAAACTGGTGATAATACTGACCTATGTGGTAAGATGGTTTGAAAATAATAAGTAATGTTTTAAAAAGTGCTTGGTTCAGTTCTTGGCAAATGTCATCTATCATTATTAACATTATCTGGGTTTAAAGATGATGTTTCAAGACAAGTGTATTGAGGGTCTTCAGAAATCCATGGAAAAGGTGTATTATGAAAAAAACTGAATTTCAAAATGTTTTGGCACAAAAAATAAACTCATACTAATTTGTTATAACATGTCTAAACAGTAGCTAGTTTCAGGCACTAAAAAGGATAAGACATGGTTTGAAAAGTCCCCCTATCAAAGCAACATGATTTCTCTTAAAATTGAAGCAAGAACAAACATCACATTTATGATGATACTTGGGTGGAAGAATGGTGAAATCATCAATGCTTTAGAAAAAGCATATGGGAACAATACTGCAAAGAAAACAGCAGTTTACAAATGGATAACTCATTTTAAGAAGGGACCAGCTGATGTTGAAGATGAAGCCCACACCAGAAGACCATGTGTGTCAATTTGGAAGCAAAATATTAATCTTGTTTGGGCCCTAATTGAAGAGGACTGGTGATTAATAGCAGAAATAATAGCCAACACCATAGACATCTCAACTGGTTCGGCATTCACTATTCTAACCGAAAAAGTAAAGTTGAGCCAACTTTCCACTGGATGTATGTCAAAACGGTTGCGCCCAGATGAGCTGCAGACAAGAGCAGGGCTTTCAACAGAAACTGCAAACAAGTGGGATCAAGGTCCTGAAGCATTTCTTCAAAGAATTGTAACAGGAGATGAAACATGGCTTTACTAGTACAATCCTGGAGACAAAGCAGAATCAAAGCAATGGCTACCAAGAGGTGCAAATGGTCCAGTCAAAGCAAAGGCCAACCATTCAAGAGCAAAGTCAATGGCAAGAGTTTTTTGGAGATGCTCAAGGCATGTCACCTGTTGATTTTCTGCAGGACCAAAGAATGGTAACATCTGCTTATTATGAGAATGTTTTGAGAAAGCTAACCAAAGTTTTAGCAGTAAAGGCCCTGGGAACCTTCACCAGAGTCCTGCACCATGACAGGGCACCTGCTCATGCTTCCCATCAAACAAGGGCAATTTTGTGAGTTTCTATGGGAAATTATTAGGCATACACCTTACAGTCCTGATTTGGCTTCCTCTGGCTATTTTTTGTTTCCTAATTTTGAAAAGTCTTTAAAATGCATCAACTGTTCTTCGGTAAATAATGTAGCAAAAAGACTACACTGACATAGTTAAATTCTTAGCACCCTCAGTTCTTTAGAGATTAACTAAATTATATCATAACTTGCCAAAGTGTCTTGACTTTGATGAAGCTTATGTTAAGAAATAAAGTTTACATTTTTTTATTTTTATCTTTTAATTCTATTTTCCATAAACATTTTGAAGTCCCCTCTTATTTGAGTGTGGCATCATTTCTATGGAGCTCATCCAAGCATGTAAGATCTTTTTTATTTAAGACTGTCAGCAGAGCATGACACAATTTTTGAGTGCCTTTTTTTAAAAAAACAAATCTTAGGGACTGGGCATCAATTCTCCCACTTCCCTCTCGTGATGGAGCTACTTTGGTTGCTATTAGTCACATCTGAAATCAGATACACAAATGCTTTTTGCATAAGCCGGGCTGTTACTATCTTGCTTTTGGTTGGTTACTGGAATGCCATTCATATATATCTTTCCTGTCCCCTAGCAGGGAGACTAAATTGGTTTGTCATGCAGGCCAGGGGATCTCTTCTACTACTAAATTTGGTGAGTGATAATAGAGGAACTAATTTTTTAGAGGCAAATTAATTTACATGTTCTATTACACATCACATCTTCTAGGATAACTGCTGTTTAAAATAAAGATTTATTTTCAAGTGAGAATGAAGAAAATATGTTTATGGCATGATGAATTATTTTAATACATATTTTTAAATAGAAAGTAGCGTATAGATTGTTTTTCAATAAGTGAATAATTAGAATTAGCTTCTTTATAAAAAGATACATGATTTCTATCACAGCCTTTTTATCAGTTCTTAAATGGGACATCCCATGAAAATTACAAGGCTAATACAAACACGTTAGATTTTTATTTTGGCCAAAAGAACTCCGAATAGCAGTTCTACAAACCAAAAAAAAAATTTGGCAGAACAGATTGTAGAAATTATAACTAAGCTAGAGGACATTTTCTATTTCTAGAAGAAAATGTTACTTGTATCCAAGGAGCATTGTTGTTTCGGGTTTAGGCTCCCTTTTCAAAGAAGTCTGGAGTTTTTTTCGTCTCAGCCTACAGAATAGAGTAGTTAGGTGCTGGGACAGCTTAAAAGACTGCCTTTTTGGATCAAGTATAAAGGGAATGTGAGCCTTCTGGGACTTGGGCAGAGTACATTGCTCAGGTCATCTTGACCTCCAGGGATGGCTAGTACTGTTTCTCCCATAAAAGCTGTTTTCCCTGAACTCTCCAGGGACAGAATGTCAGAGCAAGTAGGGTCCAGAGAGCCCATAGATGATCCCTGTTATTTTACAACTGGGGAAACTGAAATCAAAACTGGAAAGTTAATTATTTGTTGCCTATTTGTAGCAGTGTCCAGGTATTAGACTTCAGTGTTATTCTCTTTCCAGTAGACTAGGAAGCCCTCAAGTACTCTGTACCCACTGCCACAATGCCATGAGCATATCTTAGGCTGAATATCTATTGTGACCCAGGGCATCAATAAAAGATTTTTGGGGAGACAGACTTCACTCAACTGGAACTTGTGCGTTAGCTCTAGGGACTAGTTTTCATTTGGGCCAACTCTCACATTGCTATTAAGTCACATTCAGAGTCCCGTTCTTGCTAAGATTGAACTTACTCTTAACCTTACGAAAATCAAATAGTGCATTAGAGGGTGTTAATCTATATACCTTTAAATAAGGTCCCCTCCTTTATTCACTGACTCACACATCCATGCATTCATTCACAGATATTCATTCAACTCATACTCTATGCCAAGCACCATGTGCAGCACTGGGAAAGTAACGCACACAGTCCTGTCTTTATCACCCATGGAAAGTAAAAACATATTTAACCCTAGTCAAATTTCAAATATACACATTTCTTATCTTACCTGACTCACCTTTTCACACTCTTAACCTTGTCTTTAATGAAGAAAGTTCATAATTTTAATAAAAGTATGTTTCAATCTTTTTTGGTCAGTGTTTTTGTTGTTGTTTTGCCCATTTTAAAAATTGAGCAAAAGATGTGAATAGAAGCTTTGCAAAAGAAAATATCTGAATGGAAAATGAGCACATGTAAAGATGTTCAGCATTATTAGCTAGCAGAGAAACACAAAGTAAAATTTTAGTACAATACCAATGCCTCTCAACCCGCAGGGCTAAAATTTAAAAATTACAACTGACGATACCAAGTATTGGTGAGAATGTGAAACAACTAGGACCTTCATACATTACTTGGTGTTAGTGTAAGTTGGTATAGCTAATTTGGAAAATCATTTGACAGTATCTACTAAAACTAAATATATGTTACTTTTTATCCCAGAATTCCACTCCTAGATATATATCCCAGAAAAATAAGTGTTTATGTTTACCAAAAGATACACAGAAGATTGCTTATGGCAGCATTACTAAGGATATCAAAAATTTGGAAACAACCCAAATGTTCATTAAAAATACAGCATGTAAATACATTATGCTATATTTATACAAAGGAGTACTATACAATGGTGAAAATTAATGACTCCATGCTCCAACAAGATGAATCTCTTAGGACTTATGTTGAGTGAAAATATCAAAATACTGAACAGTATATCATGCATTGTTTCATTTATATAAAGTTCCAAAGCAGATTAAACAAATCTAAGGTGCTAGATATTAGAATAATGGTGTTATCGACTGGGAATCCTAGAAGTTGGCATAGATTCTTAATATGTTCTGTAAACTCAGTTTGGATGGTGGGTATATGGATATATACAAATGTAAAAAATTCTTTGAATTGCACATGTAAGGTTTATATACTTACTTGTGCAATGTAAGCTGTATCTCACTAAGAAAGAAAAATAAAATACGTTCTCTTCAGAAATTAAAGAAAGTGAACAAAGGAATTGAATTTGCAGGTGCTACATAACTTATAGAGGCTTACTGAGTTGTTACACACTTTAGTGTCTTTCTCCCAATTCATCCATGGACAAATAGTCAGTTGACCTCTGTTTATGGCGCGGACACCTGAGTCTCACCTACCCTTCTATTAAGTCATTTGTCTTACCATCATAAACATAAGTAAAGGTCTACTAGCCATCTCACTCATAATGTCCAATTGATGGGATTTGGAGTTTTCCAGTGTTGCAATGAAAGTGTCAAGGAAATGGTCTCTCATTAAATATTTGCCCAGAATGTATTGTAGGTTTGAGTGAAATATAAAAGATGCCAGTTAAACCACTTTCTACAGCCGCTGAGGGGACTTCTTCAGAATTGCACCGTATTTGCTGAACTGTCATTTCCTACTACATTTAGACAAACTCGTGTTTAAGGATTCATAGGTTTCTGTGATTGTAATAGCAAATCATAATTTAGTTTGTGTGTAATTCTTACCAATCTTGTAAAAGTGCCTCATCTTAATTTAATGTCTCAAATTAATTATAATTGAATCAATCAGCATCTGAGAATTTCTGAGAGGTTTTGTAACATCTCTTGGAAGAATTAATGTCTCCTGCAGGGTGTTGTGAAACAAGGGATTTTAATCATTTACAGCCTTTTCTCACCTTTAAGTGTGCTGCAGATTCAAAGTATATATCTCCACAGTAAAATCTAGATTTTTGGCTCACTAAAAAAAAAAAAGAAAAGAAAAAAATGTGTGTCCCATCCCACCAACTGACAGTGTTTCCAGCTATTAATAGGCTGATCCTTGTATACTTGTTTCTCTGATATTTTTAGAGTCTGCATTGGAGTGCATTAAATTGTTTTTTCCCTCTTCTTAAAGAAGTAATTATTGAGACTAGATTCTGCCAACAACATCATGCAAAATAAAATAATAGCTTGGAATTGTTTAGGACTACAATATTACTACTTTCACATTGTTACTGTGAAGAATATTTTTAGTGGTTTATTTCATGTAAACAGAGCATTCTATGTAGCCCATCATTACATTAGTTTATGTTTACTGTACTTCCCTTAAAATTGCCTTTGTAGGGGGTACAGAATGCATATTTTCTTTCAACAAGGGAATACAATGCACTGGAAAGTCAAATCAAGAGAAAACCACTTTAGGAAATCATTACAGCCAAACGTATGAAATTGCACCCACTTCACTAATTACTGCTAATCTAATTTTATTTTTAGCTTCTAAGACAACACCCTGAAAACACACTTCTCCTAGATGATCTATATAAAGTTATTTTACAATCCCATTGAAATTAACCTAGTAATAGTGTCAAAGACAAGGAGAATCTACCTTTGGAATAAGGGCTTTTTTTTTTTTTTTTTTTTTTTTTTGAGACAGAGTCTTGCTCTATTCCCCACCCCAGGCTGGAGTGCAGTGGCACCATCTTGGCTTAGTGCAACCTCTGCCTCCTGGGTTCAAGCGATTCTCATGCCTCAGTCTCCCAAGTAGCTGGAATTACAGGTGCATGCCACCACACCCGGCTCATTTTTGTATTTTTAGTAGAGACGGGGTTTCTCCATGTTGGTCAGGCTGGTCTCAAACTCCTGACCTCAGGTGATCTGCCTGCCTTGGCCTCCCAAAGTGCTGGGATTACAGGTGTGAGCCACCACGCCTGGCCAAATAAGGGTTTTTAATCTGAGGCTGGACACCATGGCTCATGCCTGAAATCCCAGCACTTTGGGAGGCTAAAACAGGAGGATTGCTTGAGCTCAGGAGTTCAAGACCGACCTGGGCAACATAGTGAGATCTTATCTTTATAAAAAATTTAAAAATTAGTCAGACATGTTGGCATGCACCTGTGGTCCCAGCTACTCAGGAGGCCAGGAGGCCGAGGTGGGAGGATCACTTGATCCGAGGATGTTGAGGCTGCAGTGCACCATGTTCACCCCACTGCACTCCAGCCTAAGCAACAGAGCGAGACCTTGTCTTAAAAAAGAAGAAAAAGGAAAAAAAAAGGAAAAGAAAGAAAGAAATTTTTAATCTGACTCTCTACTTATAACACATCACCTCTGCTGCAGTCCATGATGAAGATGTTACCTATAAATCTATGCCAAGGATATATGGTGTTAATAGGCCCAGATGCCAGTCCTGCATACTGACTCCCAGATAGCAGTTTGGTCATGTAAAGAAGGACTCAAATTTTAAGAAGGATAAAGTCCTGACCCATGAGATTACTTTTGAGTTAGACTTCTAGGGATTCAGAAACTGACTTAGCACTTCTGAATCCTAGCATTTCTAAGTCTTCAGAAAATTCTTGCCAAAGAAAATAATTTTTTATGGCACTTAATAGCATATTTACGATCAGGTTGGTACACAGGTAATTGCGGGTTTTGCTATCACAGTAATGGCAAAAATTGCTTTCTTTCAAAACTCAACTAAAATGCAAACAACTTCATGTTTCTCCCCTCCTTAATCTCAAAAGCATTAGATGTTCTGTGTTGGATTCTGATAGGAACTTAAGAAACTCTGCATTTAGTAGTAATAGGATTAATTATAATCATGTGTGTGTCTGTGTGTTTGTGAATATGTGTCTCTGTGTGTGTTAGTATCCCTCTAGAGCTGTGAAGTCCAGCGTGGTTGCCACTTGCAATATTCAGCATTTATTTGAATTTGAATTTATTAAAATCGAAAACACAGTTTCTCATTTATACTATTCTCTTATGGCTAGTGGCTCCTCTTTCTGACGCTGAAGAAAGTTCTGTTGGATAGCACGGCTCTCCAGAGTGAGCACTGTGGGGCAGACAGTATTTCTCATGTATATCACAATGCTTAGCACATAAGAGGTCAGTAAGTGATTGATGATTGAATAAACAAGTAAATTCTTTTTATATGGCAGGCAATAAATAATATTTATTAATAAAGGAATTCAACAAATAATTACCTAAAGCATTGCTGACTTTGATCTCCTGATTTTCAACCTTTCTCTGCTTTTGATGCCTTAGATCGCGTCTCTTTTCTTGATTAATGACATTTCTTAATTAATGTTCCTTCTTTATTCTTCACCCTTTTAATCTGCAGTCTAAATTTCTCAGATAGTGATCTTCCTCAATAATGTTACTGTACTTATTCATATTTTTCCTTTGCTAAAATATCTTACAGTGGGACTTCTACTTCAGGCCACACTGGAATAGATGACACCAGACATTCTCTCATCATATACAACTGGAAAATGAAACAATATTTAGAAAACATTCATTTGCCAAAATTAGACAAAGGACAGAACGAGATTCTGATCCTGGAGAGTAAGAAAACAAACAAGGCGATCAAGTTTTTCTTGGAAGAACTCCAATACCGTGGTGAAAGGAGATGGAACCCAAGCAGAGAATGGCAGCTTGTATTCTGACAAGCCAAGGTGATGAGATCTTGTTGAAAATCCAAGGCCTTGAACAGAGGCACCAGAATGTCACACCTTCCTTGCGTGGATAAACTATCTCTAGAGTGAAGGCTACTCTAGACTCATCCTGGCAAAGCTTACACCTAAGCCTCAGATGCTCAAGAGGATCTAAACGTAACTTAATTGTTTGCCAAAATAAATGCCTTTTAAAGAAAACTAAAATTTAGACACCAAACAAAATGTTTAAATTTCTAGACATATGAGGAAGCAGGAAACTGTGACCCTCAATTAAAACAAATAAATAAACAGAAACAGGCATGGAAATGTCAGATATGAGACATAAATAATGGGATTAAGAGTTAAAAACTTTAAAACAGCTATAAAAATGCTAAGGACTTTAAAGAAACTTAATGTGAGGCCAAATTAAAGCAATAAAAATTACCAAATGGGAATTCTATAGTTTAAATATACAACATTGAGAATTAAAAATTCACTCAATGGACTTAAGAGTGGATTGACTACTACAGAAGAAAAGAACAATGAACTTGAACACATATATTAGAAACTATCCAGTTGAAGCAGAGAAAGAGAGAAAAGGTAGGTGCATGCACACACACACACACAAAATGAACAGAAATTAGTGACCTGTGAGACAATGGTAGATAGCCTAATATACATGTTACTATGTAACTATCTTTAAAGGGGTGGTTAGAGACTGTAACATATTTGACAAAATAATAGCTGAAAAGTTTCCAATTTTGATGAAAACTATAAATCAACAGATTCTGGATACCCAGCAAATATGTAGCATGACAAACATAAAGAAAACCACCTCAAGGTATGTCAGAATCAAATTGATGTAAACCAGAGATATTGAGAAAATTATAACAAAACAGAGGGAAAAAAAGGCAACATTACATACAAAGTAATGAAGATAAGAATGACTCCTTGAAAACAATGCAGGCCAGAGGACAATAGAATGAGAATTTTCGTGTGTAGGAAAAAGGTAATCATCACCCTGAAATTATATATCCAGTAAATGAAAATGAAAAGTAAAATGAAAGTAAAATACATAGATTTTCACTTAAAAGAAGTTGAGAGAATGAATGGCCAGTAGATCTGCACTGAGAGAAATAGTAAAGAAAATTCTTTATGCTGAAGGAAAATGAAATCAGATGGAAATTTAAATCAACAGAAAGATATGTAAAGGGAAATAGAATTAATATATGAGTAAATATAAAAGATTTTTCTCAATTTAAATGTCTTTCAAAGATAATTGGCTACATAAAGCAATAATAATAATAATAATAATAATGTGTTTTAGGGTTTGTAACACTCATAGATGTCAACTATATGACCAAAATAGTACAAAAGATGAGAGGAAAAAAAATGAAAGTAAGACTTATTGGTAAAACAGTATTAATATTCTTCAAAGATAGATTGTGAGATTTAAGATACGTATTATAAACTCAGAAGAGACCACTGGAAAGAAACTAAAATGGTATACCAATCAAAACAACGAAGAAGATAGAATGGAACACTAAAAATAAGTAAAAAGAGAGGTGCTAGGAAAGGAGGTAAAAAGCAATGAAGAATAGGTAGAAAACTAGAAAATAAATAGCAGAATGGCAGATTTTAAAATCAGGCAATTTGATGTTATTTTAAATATAGATCATGTAAAACAAAGAATGGTTAAAAAGAAGAAACTGTCTTAATGGATAATAAAGCAAAACTAAACTATATACTGCTTATAAGAAATACAGTTTAAAAATAAAGATGTAGATATGTTAAAAGAAAATACCATAACCCAAGCCAAGACTATTCTTAGGAATGCAGGATCCTCTTGTAGATTTTATTTCTGGCCAAGGTACATTCCTGAGGCCCAGACACATCCCTCCTATCCCTTTGGCTTGGCAGTTTAAAATTTCCTTAGATTTCACCATTCTTTAAATGCTCGCTTTGCCCAAGCTATTAAGAGTTGGTTTCTTTTCCATGAGACCAAAATCCAAGTAATATAGAACTTTAGGAATGTCTCCCCATACAGATTAAGGCCCTAACAAAAAGAGTGTTGCCCTGGCTCAAGTCCACCACTTCTACTGTGAGATATGTCGAGAATCACTTTCCTAGATGACTGTGCTCTTAAGTCATCACAAATAAACCTTGTTCATTAACACGTGAGTGGTTCGATTTCACTTGCAGGCCTTTTTGCCTTTTGGTCCTACGGATGGGGTAAAAAGCCATAGAGATTATGGTTAGAAAATGGTCTGTGATGAGCTTTGACAAATGATGACTGGGTAAGTAAACTTCTTATGATGGTGAAATTATTTTCTAACAACACTTAATGCAAGTGTGACATTAAGACCAGGGCGATTCATCATTAACTTAAATAACTTAATCTGGACCTTTTGAAGAAAAATCAGAAGAATACATAAAAGGATAATATTTTAAAATAAGGTGGCTTTGAAAGATTAAACTAGGCTGAACGAAAACTCCCAGATAATGAAGCCAATTTCAAAGGCAATAGCGGAAATCCAGTTGAACCCTTAAATTTTTGTTCACTTACACAAGGGAATTTATTGACAGAGATTAAGAGCCATCCTTGGTGATGGTGTAATCATCTTTTCATTTGTTGATGGGCAGATAATTGCATTTAAATATAAGAGTAGTAATGCTCTAGAGCTACCCAAAGTGCATCACAGGTGCAGCTACTAAAGCCAGCACTCCAGAAAATGAGTGTTCCTGGGCCGTATGCTTATAAAGGTAGAAATTCGGAAAGCACATAGAAACATAGGGAGAAAAAGAAAATGCACACAGCCTTATATTCTTCTATACTATTAGGAAAATAATGGTAATTACCTCAAAATATTGCTGTGAAAATTAAGAGAGAGAATTTATGTTAGAATCTGAAACATAAGAGGCCCTCCATAAATGTAAGCTATGCTTATTATTAATGTGCCATCTAGGGTCATATAATAGTCTTAGTTTAACTTCCCAGCAGCAAAGGTATGACAGTGAACAAGGTCGTACACAGGGTAACATTGGCTCAATCCACAGGACAGAGAGAGATGTCCCAGTCTGGACAAGGGAGATGGAATATTTACACCATGCTTCCATCAGTCATTGGTTAAAAGCTACCGCTGAGGCACCTACATTCCCAGGCATTTCTGGCAAAGCAGAGTCTGCAGCCAGCCTGGCAGAAGTCTTTCAACAGAGACGCAGGTGCTGGCTTTGGGAGGGAAAGCACACTAGGAATGGTGTGCACAGAAATGGTGAAGAGATGTGAGGGATACGGATGGAGCATCTACTACAATTTCCTTTCAGTTTCTTTTCTCTGCTTATGTTGTTTGTTTATATAGTTGAAAGAACATTATAAAATACATTATATTCCTCATGGAATGTAATATCCACAGTGGAAGAACTTTCTGGTTTTTGGTTTTTGGTTTCATCCCTGGTAGTACTCCTTGACCTGGAACAGTGACATGGCTGGCATTCAATAAATATTTGTTGAATAAATACAACTTTGTGATCTGCTTTTATGGTTCAACGTTATATGGCAAAAATCTCTTTCTGAAAATACAATTCCTATTTTTGTAAAACTTTCCTCAGTACAGCACTCCTAGTTTGTATAACCATTTCGATTTGATATCATGTTTAGCTATCATAAATGCTGTATTCACAAACTTTCTCGATAAATTCACAGATATAGAATTACTGGGTGAGACCATACTCATGATTTTATAAAATATGGCTTTTCTTCTCTCAGATATTTTGACAAGCATGATCAACAGTATTGACTCTGAGGTGACCCTGAACTAAATCATTGGCAGCTGAAAATATTAGGCAGATCATATTCTTAACTCAGTCAATTCACCGTAAAGCAATAACGTTGTCAAAACTTCTGGTCAGAAGAGGGTCTTGAACTTTCAGTATATTATATATTTGGAACAAACATGACACATGTCTTAATGACCATCAAATCTCAAGCCCAAATGCTAGGTAGGGCTCTGTCCACAGGCATCAAAGCCACACAGGCCAGCAGCTCAGTGTGCCTGAACTGGTTATGTGAAGACACCTGCTGACAGCAGGATTCCCAAGTATTTCTTGTTTGATGAGCAGAGGAGGACAGTATTGCATACTTGAAAATGCTAGAGCTTTGTGTCCCTGAAGACAGTGGTGTGTGATTGGCGGTTTCAGGTCACTCTGATTGTATATTGACTCTCCTTTTGATAGCAGCTGCCAGATACCACTTGCAGAGTTCACATCCTGGCATCTTCTCCACCAGGTCAGCATGACATTTTTGTTCAAAGGGAGTCATCCCATCTCTGATTGCTGCATACCACTGGGCTCTGGTGGCTTCAACTCTTTCCCTATCTATTGGAACCTCTGAGCTGTTCCATTTCTTTCCCAATATGTGCATGGCTCCATTCATTCAACAATGCAGACACATTTCTGTGAGTTGCATGTCAGATATCCAACCCCCAGCAAAATCAGGAATGCTACCTTAAAAGAAAAAAAAAAAAGCTATCTATTCTAAGAATGCCTTTCAATTAAAATGTAGGCTAGATTTTCTGGCAGTAGTAGAGAAATTAACCAAACTAGTTTCATTTTCAGACTTCTTATTTTTCAGACTTATGTTTCAGAATCCAGCAATTTATATTTTCAAGTCCTTGAAAATAGGAACTGTCATGTACCATTTTTATGCATATATGCAAACATAGCATCTATAGTGTTTTGTATATGAGAAGCTTCTTGTAAATACCTTTTGATTTAAGTGAAAACAGCTTAATGAAAGTTTTTTTATTTGTTAAAAAAAAACTAGATTCCTTTGTGAAATGTGGGCAAAACAGACAGCTGGATGACTGATATTTTTCACTTTTCAGAAAGTACTGGCTTTGTGTCGAAAGGACTTTGGTCTTTTAGGTCTAATTCCATCTGCGGCACTCTAAGCACTATTTCAATTGCCCCTTTCAACTAGCCTAGAAAAATTCCATGAAGTTGAGTCCTGGCTAAGCTTTTAGATTGCTTTATGGCATTCTTTCCTTTCTTTGCACAGGTTGTCAGCATGTACTTTTTCTAAGCTTAAATAAACTACTTCTTTGCTTATAAGAAGTCATGTACAGTATATTGTACTTCTCAAGGGTAATATTCCTCCTCCTAGATATATTCCCCAAATGAGAGAACTGTAAACATCTGTTTCTGGCAAGCTAAGAAAGAGAAGCGATGTCAGAGCCAGCAACTTGCTTCCTATGGGAATAATTTCGGGTTTGTACACCTCCTTGACTGTTAATTTATAAACATGCTAACTATATTATTCTCCCCATCAAAAATTCATGCCAGTTTTGAGCAGTCTTGTGGAAACAAAAACAACATATAATAATCTAGAATCAAATTCTCAAGTTTCCATTAAGTGGAGTAGAGGTCAAGGAAAACTGAGCAAATGTTATATTGTCTCATGCATTGCACATCTAAATTATGTACAAATAGCACAAATAGAGTTTATACTATAGAAGTAAATTATCTTGCTCATATCATCTCCAGGTAGAATAAGAAAACCCAGTCAGAAGTGGCCAGCAACTAGTGGGACTGGTTAGACAGGGGCCGGGAAGCTGAGTGTGCAAGATGAAGTCTGATTATTGAGGACCAGATAACTACTTAATTGTGAGAGCAGCCAGGATTTGAAACCCTGGGTCTGGGCCATGTGCATGGAGTTTGCAGGTCTTGGTAACCAAAGACAGACAAAGGAAATAAAGGTCAGAAACCAGTCAAGGAAAGTGAGCAGACAGTTTTCTTAGAAATAAAGCAATAGAGAAGGCGAGGGAGTTTGAGGCCATATACGTTTTTTAATTAGTTAATTTATTTTTTAATTGACAACCAAAAAATGTATATTTATCACCTACAACATGATATTTTGATATATGTACACATTAGGTAATGGCTAAATAGAGCTAATTACCATAGAAGTTTCTAACTGAAGCAGCAAGGTCGGTCTGATTCTAACAAGATGATTTTTTTTTTTTTTTTTCCTAATGGGGCATGGATCATAGGAGCAAAAAGGAAGCAATGGCAGCTAAAGCGAAAGTCAGATGCTCTTTGGGACACATCAGAACTAGAAACTAGACACAGTGGGAGAGAGGGCCAGACTTGGAATATCAATAGTCTTTTGGAGGAGGTCCCAGCAGCTGGGGAAGTCCAAAAAGATGGCAGAACCTGCCATCCAGGGGATTTGGCGACAGGTAGAAGCTGGAGGTCCAGGTAGGCAGGTGGTGCATATAGAAGGGCCAGAGGTGAGCAGTACCTGGCTCCCTGGCAGGTGGGCAGAGCACAGGAAAAGGGTATGTTGACAGTAGCAGATAGAGTCCCAGACCTGAAGAAAAGGGATCAAATGGACACTTTTGTCTTTAAAACAGTTGTAGCTGGCAGGTAGGAACAAAGGGAAAAAATGAGAGGGAAGACAAGTACCTGTGTCTTGTAGCCAAGGCACGAAGCTGGGCCTGGACACGTGGAAACAAGGAAAATAAATATTCAGGATCAGAGAGGGGCAGGAAAGAAGGCAAACTTGATATAAATCCTTAGCACTAGAGATGCTTTGCTTTCTCTTATCCAAGGACCAAGGGAATCACAGAAACTACAGCAAGAGGTACCTTTTGATTGTGAGGATGGAAAAATTAAGAGGTCCCAGAGTTGGAAGATACAGGATGCAGCGAGACAGATAGTACACAGACCTAAAGTGGAACAGGGGTAGGATATAGAGCCAAGAGGAAGTCTTACAGTATCCCCCTAATGCAATGGTGTCCTCGGTTCCCATCTGGATCCCAGATTTGTAGCAATAGATGCAGGGGAGTACTCAGGAATTTGCAGGAGCATATGTGTAATCTCTGGGTTCCTGTTGTTGTTTTTCTGTTGGTATCTTTCTAGTTTATGCTGAAAAGTGGTTGATTTAAAACGTGTCCTCAAACTCTTTCACACTCCTTCTATCAAGAGGTGGAGCCGAATTCCTCTCCCCTTGAATATAAGTGGCCATAAGAGACCTGCTTCTAAAGAATGGGACGCAGACAGGAGTCACACTGCACGATTTCCCAGGCTATGGTAGAAAAGGTGACACAGATTCCTTCTGGCTCGCTCTTGTTGCTCTTCTTTTTGAAAACTACTCTCTGTGCTGTGAAGGCCAAGTCACATGGAGAGGTCAGCTGTGGTTGTTTAATTGCAGTCCCCACTGAGGCCCCAGCTGACAGCTAGCACCAGCAACTAGACATAAGTGAAGAAGTCTTTGAGATGACTCCACATTCAGCCACCATCTGATTTCAGTCACATGTGAGATCCTAGTAAGATCTGCCTAGTTTAGTTCAGTCAACCCCTAAAACCATGAAATCACAATGATGATGATGATGAATAACTTGTTTTACACCATGAAATTTGGAGTAATTCATTACACAGCAGTAGATAACTACAATGATTTGGGTACCTTAAATGGGGGTGCTATTGTAACAATAACAGAAACATGGGCATTGGCTTTGGGGCTAAACCATAGGCAGATGCTAGAAGGGCCTTGAGGAGGCTGCTGGTGAGGGGATAAAGGAAAGGGAGGAGAAAGATTATTGGACTCTGATGGAAAGATACTTGCTATATAGCAGCAAAACTTTTTTTTTTTTTTTTTTTTGAGACGGAGTCTTGCTCTGTCGCCCGGGCTGGAGTGCAGTGGCCAGATCTCAGCTCACTGCAAGCTCCGCCTCCCGGGTTCACACCATTCTCCTGCCTCAGCCTCCCGTGTAGCTGGGACTACAGGCACCCGCCACCAGGCCCAGCTAGTTTTTTGTATTTTTTAGTAGAGACGGGGTTTCACCGTGTTAGCCAGGATGGTCTCGATCTCCTGACCTCGTGATCCGCCCGTCTCGGCCTCCCAAAGTGCTGGGATTACAGGCTTGAGCCACCGCGCCCGGCCTAGCAGCAAAACTTTTACCAGCACTGTTGCTTACAGTAATATAAAAAATAGAAATGTATCCAGTGAGTTAGATAACTTAGCTAAAGAGGTTTCCAGAGTGTGAAAGTTGCCTCCCAGCTTCTCTAGCTGCCTATAATAAAATGGCACAGGAGAGAGATGAACTAAAAGCAAAAACAAAACCAAGAACAACAAACCCCCCAAAACTGTTAAGTATATCACAAATGAGCCACAACTTGCTGGGTTCAAAAATAAAGATGTTTTCTCATTTCCAGCTTCTCCAGGTGGTAAATGTTTTCTCTTGCCATTTTTTCAATTGCAAAATCATACCCAATCTTCCTAATTAAGTATAATAATAGCTGGCTTTCTTAGATGCCCTTTATTAGGTCAAGGAAATGTCCTTCTATTCCTAGTATGCAGAGAATTTCTAATGTGAACGAGTGCAATGTTTTGTCTAATACATTTTTTTTCATCCATTGAGGTACTTGTTTCGTATTGTTAAAAACTAAAAGTTTGCTGATAGGTGGGCTGCATTCAGTGATTTCCAGATATTAAATCAGCCTTCCATTCTTGAGTTAAACCCAATTCAATGATGTTGTATTATCCTTTAATATATATATTGTTGCATTCAATTGGGTAAAATTATGTTATGAATTTTTGAGTTTATGTTAATAAGGGCTATTGTTCTATGGTTTTCTTGAGATTGTTCCGCCTGGTTATTGTATCAGGGTAATCCTAGCATCATAAAATGTACGAGGAAATGATCGCTGCTCTTCTATTTTCTGAAAGAGTTTGTTTATAACTGGTATTACTTCTTCCTTAAACATTTAGTAGAATTCATTAGTAAAGCCATTTGAGCCTGTAAATATTTGCGAAATTTATAATTATAAATTCAGTAGATGTGGGACTATTTAGGTGATCTAATTCTTCTTGAGTGAGCCTTGATGGTTGTGTCTTTCAAGATGTCTGTCCTAGGTGGTCTAACTTAATGGTACAACATTATTCATTGTATTTCCTCGTGACTTGCAATGTCTGTAGGTCCTCCAGTTATGTCCCCACAGTCATTTCTGTTACTGGTAATTTATGTCTTTACGCTTCTCTTCCTGATCTGTATGGCTAGAGATTCATCCATGTTATTAGTCTTTTTAAAAACCTGGCTTATTTAATTTTTACTATTGCTTTTCTGTATTTCTTTGACTTCTGTTGTTGCCTATATTATTTCCTTAATTCTGACAACTTTATATTTGTTTCTTTCTTGTTTCTAGTTTATATATTTTTAATATAAACATTTAATGTTATGAAATGACTTCTATGCTACATATTAGAAGTTTAATAGGTTGTATTTTATTTTCATTTAGTATAATATTTCTAATTTTACTTGTTATTTTACCTTTGGATTCTTTAAAATGTTTTTTTTTTAATTCCTAAATATTTGAGGATTATACAGATTTTTTTGTTATTGATTTCTGGTATAATTCTATTGTGGTCACTGAACATACTATAAATTTATCGGGACATATTACATTGCCCACAAAGTTATCTACTTTAATTAATAGTCCATCAGTACTTGAAAAGAATGTGTATTTTGCTACTGTTGAATTGGATTGGTCTATAAATATAAATCAGTTTAGAGTGCTTTAAAGTGTTGTTCAAGTTGTCTTATCATTCCTGATATTCTGTGTAATTGTTCTATCACATACTGAGAAAGCCATGTTGAAATGCCCAACTATTATTTTGTAATTATTTTTTCTTTTTATCTGGTTAGTTTTATCTTTCTATATGTTTTAGCTCTGTACACACATACATATTTAGTGAGTGAGTACATATTTAGGATAATTTTGTTCTCTTGATGAATGGCTTATCATAATGGAATGTTCCTCCTTAACTCTGGAAATAATTTTTGTCCTGAAACCTACTTTGTGATTAATATAGCTGCTCTACATTTCTTTATGTTAGGGGTAGTATAGTATATCTTTCTCTGTTATTTTACTTCTTGCTCATCTGTGGTTTGATATTTAGAACTGGTTTCTTGTATATATCATATTGGGTCTTGCTTTTTTTTAAAAAAATCCAATCTAATAATCTATGCTATTTTGGTAGAGTGTTTAGATAGTTAAAATGTAATCTAATTAATACTGTTTCTAGGTTTAAATTTATCATCTTGTTACTTGTTTTCTATTTGTACTATCTGTTCTTTATTTCCATTTTCCTCTATTTTTAATTGAGTATTTTTTTGACTTCATTTTATCTCCATAATTGGTTTACTAGATAAATGCTTTGTTTACTTACTTTTTAGTTAATGCTGCAGGGTTTAGAATATGTATTTTTAATATGTCACAATCTTCTTTCAGATGTTATACCATTTCATGTGTATTTTCATTTTCTTCTGTGTGTGTGTGTGCGCGCACATGTGGCAAAGCAGGGGTGGAGGGGATTGTCCTACATTAATTTCTATAGATAGATGGATACATTATCAGGGCCACGCACATTGTTATTCATTTTGGTTTAAACAACAAATCAACTTTTTTAAGTACTCAATATTATTCTGTTCAATTTTCCTACATATTTACTATTATGGTGCTTATAATTTCTTTATGAAATCCTAGTTTCCATCTGCTAATATTGTCTTTTGCACGAATAACTTCCCTTAAAATACTTCTAATTAAATTATCTCAGTTTCTCTTTTCCCTAGATGAGTGATTATTTACTCTTAAATTATAAATATTATTTTACTGGGTATAGATAGAATTGTAGACTAATTTCTCTTTCTTTTGACTATTTCTGACTCTTGACTTTTTTTAAAAAGTTGCCTTATTTTATTCTATTTTGCATAGATCCTGTCAAAAAAACTACTATCATTTTTATCTTTCACCATTTGAATGTGTATTGTTCTTTTATTTGGCTGCTTTAAGGTGTTTTATTCAATCCCTGGTTTTCTGAAATGTTATGATGATGTGTATTTGTGTGGTTTTCTTTACTTGGGTTTTATTAATTTTCTTTATCTAAAATTTAGTTTTTATCAAGTTTGAAAACATTTCAAATATGACTTTTCTTTTCTGTTTCTCTCCATCCTCCCCTTTTCACCTCACATTCTAGTCTCTCCTTCCCATACTTATGTTGCACTGTTTGATGCTGTCCTACAGGTCACTTATGCTCTTTTTGTTTACTGAGTACTTGTCTCTCTGTGCTTCATTTTGACAAGTTTTTATTCTTATGCTTACAAGTTCACAGGTATTTTCTTCTGTGGTGCCTAATCTGTTAATTCCATCTGGTCTATTTTTTATTTGAAGTATATTATTGTAATTCTAGACATTCCATTTGTTTTTTAAATCTATTTTACATGCCCCCCCATCATGTTTATTTATTTTCTCTACAATCTTGAGTATATTTAGCATATTTGTAGTCAGTGTTTAAATGTTCTTTCTGCTAAATCCTTTTATCTGTGTCATTTCTGACTTTCTATTTATTGATTTTTCTGCCTGATAATAGTTTATAATTTCTGGCCTCTTGTCCTGTCTAGCAATTTTTATTGGATGCCAGAGATTGTATTTTACTTATTAGATGGTGGGTTTGAATGTTGTTCCTTATAGAGATTGAAATTTTTTATGGTATTCAATTAATTTGTTTGGAATAAGTTTAATACTTTTGAGGTTTGTTTTCAAGCTTTGTTAAAGTGATTCCAGAGCAGCCTTTATCTTGGACTAACTTAAGTATTTTAACTAAGAGGCTGTCCTTCAGAAGACTCTATAATATTATCTGTGTATTATGAGTTCTTTTAAGCCTGGCACAAATTCTTCCCATCCTGTGTGAGCTGCATAAATTGTCTGATCTATTCCCTTCTGGCAGTTCTTTCCTTGATTTAAGACAGTTTTTCCTTGCCATACAGAGATTAGCACACAACCAAAGATTTGAGGAAGGCTCTCTCTTCCAGTCTATGGTGGTTTCTTTTACTGTAGCCCTCTCCTTTGTGATACTCTGTGCCAAAAATACTCCACCAAATTGGTCTCCCCAAACTCTAATTTCTGTCT
Organism: Macaca mulatta; assembly: GCF_049350105.2. Taxonomy (NCBI): domain Eukaryota; kingdom Metazoa; phylum Chordata; class Mammalia; order Primates; family Cercopithecidae; genus Macaca; species Macaca mulatta. The sequence goes on from NC_133416.1 coordinate 25,587,602, forward strand.
CTTTCTCGGGAAGACTGACAGTGTCTGTTTTAGTTTCTGCTTCTTGTAGTGGAAACTGCTTCTAGGCAATAAGCTTGGAAAATCATACAGCTCACCTCCTTTTTTTCTACTTTTTTTCAGGAAATGCAGCCCTATATTGCATATTATCCAATGTTGAAACCTATTGTTTCATACTTAATTCTTGGTTGAAGAACTGTTTAATTTAAGGAAGTAAATATGGTGCTTACCTTTCTATGAGAAACAGAAGTGCTGGCCATGTTGATTAAATCTACACTGTTTATTATGGCCCCAAAGGCCCTGTGACTCTGATAGCTACCTAGATCTCCATAAGCTCATACAACTTTCTCTTTATCTCAATATTTTGCTGATACATTAACCTCTCTTCTGTTTTTGAAATGGGCCAAGCACTTTAGGGCCACTGCCTAGAATGTCCTTCATTCAGCACATCCCATGGATTGCTCCTTGCCATTCTTCAGAACTCAGCTCACTTGTTACCTTCCCAGGCAACATTTCCCAGGTGCTCATTATATCAAGATAAATACTACTCATCATCCCAGTTATATATGCCAGTTATTGTATTTATTAGTGTCAGTAGCTGTATTTTTGTTTTTCTTTACCAAACCAAGGTTCTCTTCTACTGTCTTTAATGAGTTTCCACAGCAGCATTTAGAACAGTGCATTTCATACAGTAGACAATTAATATTGTCATTTTTTAAATTGATGCATAAATTACATATAATGAATACTAATATCTGCTATGGTTTGAATGTGTCTCCCAAAAAGCACATATTGGAAACAGTACAGTAATGCTAAGGGATAGGACCTTTAAGAGGTGACTAGGTCATGAAGGCTTCACCCTCATGAAGGAACACTATTACCACTTTGATATAAAAGGCTGAGTTTGACCTTCTTTTCTGTCTCTTACCTTCTCTTTGTCCTTCCTCCATGGGATGACATAGCAAGATAGTCCTTACTAGATGCTGGTCTCTTGATCTTGGACTTACCAGCCTCCAGAACCATAAGCCAACAAATTTTTATTAATTATAAAGTACCCAGTATGTGGTATTCTGTTATAGCAACACAAAACAAAGTAAGACAGAAACTGGTACTGGAGAGTGGGTGTAGCTATAAAAAAAACACTTAAAAATGTGGACATGCCTTTGGAACTGCGTAATGGCCAGAGACTGGAAGAGTTTGGAGGAGTTGGCTGGAAAAAGACTATTACTACGAATAGAGAATTAAGGGAAATTCTGGTGAGGGCTTGGAAGAAGAGGAAAGCTGTAGTGAATGTCTGAAACTTCTTAGAGATTATTTAAGTTATCATGATCAGAATTTTGGTAGAAATATGGATGGTAAAGGCAATTGACAAAATTTCCATGGAAATGAGGAACAAGGTGTTGAAAACTGGAGGAAAGGCTATTCTTCTTATAAAGTAACAAAGAACTTGGCTGAATTGTGTTCTTGACCAAGGGCTTTGTGGAAGGTACAATTTAAGGGGGGTATCTTTTGGAAGAAATATCTAAGCAGCAAAGCATCCAGTGTGCTACGTTGCTTCTTTTAACTGTATATAGTAAAACATGAGAAGAAATTATTTAAAGATGGAATTTATATTTAAAAGAGAAACAGAACTCAGGGATTTGAAGGATTTTCAGCCTGGAAGAATGGTAGGGAATGACGAAGCATTTTAAGGAGAGGAAACCAAGGAATTGGCACAACCATTTGATAAGGAAATTAGTATGCATAGAAGGAATCCAGAGGTTATTCAGCAGGACAATGGAAAAATAACTCTGAATGCACTTCAAAGATTACCTGTGCCACCTTACCATCACAGTCCCAGAATGCTAAGGCATAGGGGAAGGAAACATGCCTAAAGAAAGGTCTAGGGCACCCTCAGAAGCTAGGGACTCACTACCCAGGGCCACTGACAATCTCTGTTCCCACATTCTGGTACTGTGCTCTTTAGCTGCCCGGTCATGACTCAAGAGGGCCCGGGTACAGCTCAACCTACTCCTCCAGAAGGTACAAGCCGTGGCATCAATTTGGTGCTAATTCTGCAGGTGTACAGAACGCAAGAGTTGTGTTAGCATGACTTCCTTCACCTGGATTTCAAAGGATGTTGCTGACAACCTGGGGACCCAGGCAGAGACTTGTCACAGGTAGAGGCACCACAGAGAGCCCCTACTAGGGAAATGCCAAGTAGACCTATGGGGTAAGGACTACCACAAGGTAATGCTTAATGGAACCCAAGAGATGGGCCCTCTTCCAAGACCCCCAAACTGTAAAGGTACCAGTGTTTAAAATCAGGTTAGGAGAGTTGCAGGCCTGAGATTCCAACCCATGAGAGCTGCTGCGTGGGCTAAGCCCAGCAACACCATAAGGGAGAGGCTATCTGGGGACATAGGGGCCAAACTGCCCTCTCAGTGTGTCCAGGAGGCAGTAATGGAGTGAAATATTATTTTGAAGTCTTAAAATTTAATTTTGTCTGCACTGCTGGTTACGGACTTACTTGGGGCCTGCTACTCCTTTCTCCCTCCTATTTCTCACTTTGGAATGGCAATATTTATCTGACACTTGTCCTATTATTGTATTTTGGAAGTAGATAACTCATTTTGATTTCACAGGCTCACAAAGGAAGGGAATTTGCTTCAGAGTGAATTGTGCCTTGAGTCTTACCCATATCTGATTTAGATGATACTCTGGACTTTGGACTTTTGAGTTGCTGATAAAATAAGTTAATTGGGCTATTGGGATGGAATAAATGTATTTTGAACGTGAAAAGGACATGAATTTGGGGGGTCAGGGTGGAATGTTGTGGTTTGAATGTGCTACCCAGAAAGGATGGGTTGAAAACTTAATCCCCAATTCAACAATGCTAAGAGGTGGAAGCTTCAAGAGGTGATTAGCCATGAGGGCTCCACCCTCATAAATGGATTAAGGCTGTTATTGAGGGAGTGATTTCATTATAAAAAGCCAAGTTCAGGCCCTCATCTCCCTCTCTCTCTTTCCCTTTCTCTCTCCTTCCCTTCCTGTCTCTTTGCCCATTCACGACAAGATAATATAGCAAGAAGACACTCATCAGACTCCAGCCCCTTGATCTTGGACTTCCCAGCTTCCAGAAACATGAGCCAGTAGATTTCTGTTTATTATAGATCACCCAGTCTTAGGTATTCTGTTACAGCAGAAAAAACGGACAAAGACATGACATATATCAATATGAAAACATTTTTATAACCCCAGAAAGTTCTCTTGTGCTCCTGTGCATCAATTCCCTATGACAAAGCAACTATTATTGTGATTTGTATCACTATAGGTTAGTTTTATCTATTCCAGAATTTCATATAAGTGCAGTAATACAGGATGCCTATTTTGTGTTTGATTTCTATCACTGAGCATAGTATTTTTGTTTTACTCATGTTGTTGCATGTATTAGTAGATTATTTCTTTTTATTACTGGGTATCTTACTGTATACATAAAATAATTTATCCATTATCCTGTTGATGGAAATCAAAATTGTTTCTAGTTTTGGGTTTATGATAAATAAAACTGATGTGAACTTTTTTTGTATGAAGATTATGGTAGACAAATGTTTTCATTTCCCTTGAATCTGTACATAGGAGTAAAATTGCTGAACCATAGGGTAGATGTGTATTTAACTTTTTTAGAAACTGAATTTTCTGAATGGTGGTATTACTTTACATTTCCACAACCAATTTATCAGAGTTTTCAGCTGTTTTATATCCTCTGCAAAATTTGGTGTTTTCACTCTGTGATTCAATAACTTGCCATTCTGGTAGATGCGTGGGTAGGTATCTCATGGTACGTTAATTTAATTTGCATTGTCTTAATGAGTAAATATATTCAGCACCTTTTCATATACTTATTAGCAATTTGCATATATTCTTTTACCAGGTATCTTTTTGAGTCTTTTACCAAGTTGTATTGGGTTTGTTTGCCTTTTTTGTTATTTAATTGAGTATTCTTAATATTCTGAATACAATAAAGTTTCTCTTCGATTCTCAATTTGCTGATAATTTTATGCATATAGTAAATTGTTAAATGTTAGCTTCTGTCTCTATTAGGATAATCATTTTTTTCTTTTTTAATTTGCTAACATGGTTAAATGTACTGTTTGTCAGATGTTGAATTAATCCTGGATTCCTAAGGAAAACTCAAATTGATCATAATATGATATCTTTGTATATTTTGATTGGATTCATTTGCTAAAATTTCTTCTTCATTGATAAAAATAACTAAGGAAACCAGATGGACCTGAAATTTTATATGTGGAAAATTATTTAATTACAAATTTCATTTCTTTAAAGTAATAACATGCTATTTAGATTTTCTGTTTTATCTTAGTCAGTTTTGGTAACTTATATCTTGCAAGGAATTTGTCTATTTTTCCTAAACAATAACACTTCTTGGCATTCAGTTGTTCACAGTGTCTCATCATTATCCTTTCAACATCTTCAGGATCTGTGCTAATATTCCATATTTTATTTCTGATATTTTCTTGGTTTTCTTGATCAGTCTTGCTAGGGTTTATTATTTTGATTAACTTTGTCAAAGAATCACATTCTTGCCTTGTTAATATTCTCTATTGTTTTTTTCTCTTCGACTTCATTGAATTCCACTCTTATTTTTATTATTTTCTTTCTTATATTTACCTTATCTTTAATTTGTTTCTTTGCTTTCTAAATTATTCAGGTGAAAGTATGGTCATTAGTTTTACCTTTTTCCTCTTTTCTAACACAAATTTCTAATATATATCTATGACATTTATTTATAAATAATATTTAAATAAAATATATAATTTTAATGTAGATTTTCTTCTAGTGATTGCTGCTTCTGCATGCCTCGTATATTCATATTTTTGTTTTCAGTATTTTAGAGTTTATAATTTTTTCCAATTTCTATTAAGATTTTTTCTTTGATTCATAGGTTAATTAAAAGTATTACTTGGCCCAGTGGTCCATGCCTATAATCTCAGTGCTTTGGGAGGCTAAAGCAGGAGGATCACTTGAGGCCAGGAGTTCAAGACTAGCCTGGGTAACAAAGCTACGTCCCTGTCTCTACAGGGAAAAAATATATATATCTGGGCTCAGTGGTGCACATTTGTAATCCTAGCTACTCTAGAGGCTAAAGTTGGAGAACTACTCACATCCAGGAATTCAAGGCTGCAGTGAGCCATTATCATGCCACTGCCCTCCAGCCTGGACAACAGAGCAAGATCCCCATTTCTTAAATACCAAAAAAGTATTACTAATCTTATAACTACTGGTTTCTTCTTTAGCATAATGTGGTTCACAAGCATATTCTGTATAATTTTAGTCCTTTGAAATATATTAAGACTTGTTTTATGACACAGCATGTAGTCTATCTGAGCCAATATTTCATCTGCACTTTAGAAAAATATGTATTCTGCTTGTGTTGGGTGTATGGTTCCATAAATATCCATCAGGTCAACTTGGGCGAGAGTGTAGTTTAAATCTTTTGTATCTTTATAAATCTTGTCTATTTACTTGTTTTATAACAGGGAGAGCTAGCTAAAGTTTCCAATTACTGTTGAAGATTCATATAAATTCTCTAAAAATATTTCCCTTATATATGTAGGATCCTTGTCTTTGGATGCAGATGCATTTCATAATATTATGCCTTCTTGATTGATATTTTTATCATTATGAAATTCTTTTTATTTTTGGTTTTACTCTTTATCTTATAGTTTAGTTTGCCTAATATTTGTATGGTTAGTATTTGCATGCTGACTATTTCAATCATTCTGTTTTCAACCTGTTTCTGTTTTTAATGAATTTCTCATAAGTAGCACATAGGCAAATCTTACTTTCTTATTCAGACCATGTTTTTCTTTTAAATGTTTAGTCCATTTACATTTGCTGCAATTAATATATCATTTTTCAAGTTTATCATATTTATGTTTGATTTTTCTTTGTCCACTCTGCTCTCTCTTCTTCTCTTTTTATCTGCCTCTGTCTTTTTTTTTTTTTTTTTTTTTTTTTTTTTTGCTAGGGGTGAATTAAACATGTTTCATTATTCATGTAACCTCTTCCAGTAGATTTTTATTTATGTCTCTTTGTGCTAATTTTTTAGCTGTCAGCTTATTACAATATGCATCTTCAACTTACCACATTCTATACTCAAAAAATATTTTGTGTCATAAAAAGTGAGAACTTGATAACAATATACACATATGTATATTACTGTACTCCCATTTTTTGTCCTTGTCATTTATTTTAGTTCTATGTTTACCACAAAACTCATGCTCACATTTTATTATTTTTACTTTAAATAACCAATAGATTTTAAAGGAGATTTAATTATGTTTATGTATAAAAGAAAGGGTAACTTTTTAAAGGATATTTTGAAATATCTTTTAAATTACAGGCACGGTGGCTCATGCCTGTAATCCCAGCACTTTGGGAGGCCAAGGTGGATGGATCACCTGAGGTCAGGAGATTGAGACCAGCTTGGCCAATCTGGTGAAACCCTATCTCTCCTAAAAATACAAAAATTAGCTGGGCATGGTGGTGGGTGCCTGTGATCCCAGCCACTCAGGAGGCTGAGGCAGGAGAATCACTTGAACCTGGGAGGCAGAGGTTGCATTGAGCCTAGATCATACCATTGTACTCCAGCCTGGGTGACAGAGTGGGACTTCATCTCAAAAAAAAAAAAAAAAAAAAAAAGAGAAAAGAAAAAAATATATTTTATGTTTACTGGCCTATCACTTTTGTTTGAGTTTCTCCATTCCTTTCTTTAGAATCAAGTTTTTATCTGATAGTATGTCCTTTCTGAATATAAAACTCCTTTATAAATTTATTATAGTGTAGGTTTGCTGTCAGTTTTCATCTGCCTGAAATATATTTATTTGTTTTTTTAATATTAAAGCGTACTTTAAAGAATAGAATTCTAGTGGCCGGGCATGGGCTCACCCCTGTAATCTCAGCACTTTGGGAGGCTGAGTCGGGCGGATCACCTAAGGTCAGGGGTTCAAGACCAGCCTGACCAACATGGAGAAACCCCGTTTCTACTAAAAATACAAAGTTATCCAGTCGTGGTGGTGCATGCCTGTAATCCCAGCTACTTGGAAGGCTGAGACAGGAGGATCACTGGAACTGGGGAGGCGGAGGTTGCGGTGAGTCAAGATCACACCATTGCACTTCAGCCTGGGAAACAAGAGCAAAACTCCACCTCAAAAAAAGAAAAGAATAAAATTCTAGATGACATGTTATTTGCTGTTGGTGGTGGTGGTGGTGGGGGTGATGTGTGTGTTTGTGTGTGTGTGTGTGTGTGTATTCCAGCCATTTAACACACTGTTCATATTGTCTTCTGGCTTTTGTTGCATTTTGAAGACAATTCCGTTGTAATTTTATGATTGATTCATAAAAGTGACATTTCTTTTTTTGTTGCCTTCAAGTTTTTGTTTTTGTTTTTGTTTTAATCTTCAAATCTTAGCCATTTAACTGGGAAGAGTATGTGCATGTGTGTTCCTTGGTATTTTTCCTGCTTTGGGTTATCTGAGATTCTTAGATCTATGACTTATTGTCTTTCGTTAATTTTGGAAAATTTTTGTCATTATCTCTTCACATATTTTTGCTGCCCCATTTCCTCTCTTCTATATCTGGCTTTCCAATTCGATGCAAGTTAAACTATTTGATTTTTTTCCACAGGCTTTGAATGCTATGGGCTGTTTTTTCCTTCACTCTTTTGCTTCCTTGTATTTCAGTTTAGATAATTTCTATTCGCCTAACTTCCAGTCCACTAATTCTTTTTTCTGCTGTGTCCAGTCTGCTGACCCACCCATAGAAGGTATTTTTCCCTCTTATATTGTTCTTATTCCTAGCATTTTCATTTGTTTCCTTTTTTACAATTCCTTCCTGCCAAAATCATTCCTCTGTCATGCAGGCTTTCCATCTCTTTCAACTATATGCATTAAGATGTCAAGTACAGGCAAAACAAAACAAGAAGAGTTCCCAGAGGGAAAAGAAAAATGATGTTGTAGCTAAAAATGGTCTATAGATAAACTGAAATAGTTGATGGTCAGTTTTGAGACTCAAATAAGTATAAGAAATATCTCAAATACAAGCAAAAATAGAGTTAAAAGCCATTTGAGAAAAAAACTAAGGTAAATACAAGATACATTCAGGAAACTTAACATGAAAATGACTGAAATCCTTAAAAGAAAAAAATAGGACAATGGTTGTATTAGTCCGTTTTCATGCTGCTGATAAAGACGTACCTGAGACAGGGCAGTTTACAAAAGGAAGAGGTTTATTGGACTTACAGTTCCACATCACTGGGGAGGCCTCGCAATCATGGTGGGAGGTGAAAGGCCTGTCTCACATGGCAGCAGGCAAGAGAGAGAGAGCTTGTGCAGGAAAATTCCCATTTTTAAAAGCATTGGATCTCATGAGACCCATTTACAACCCCGAGAACAGTACGGGAAAGCTCCGCCCTCATATTTCAATCCTGTCTCACTGGGGCCCTCCCACAGCACGTGGGCATTATGGGAGCTACAAGATGAGATTTGGATGGGTACACAGAGCCAAACCATATCAATAGTTAATAAAAATATAAAAGAAAATTATCTAAAGGACATGAAAGCATGTTTGCAGACAAGGCTCTTTATATTCCAGGAAGAGTAGATAATAAAATACCTTCAACTACAAAAGTCTTAGAGTCTGAACACTAAGAGAAAGTTGTTACGAGCTTCCGGAAAAAAATAAAGTACTTACAAAGGAAAGAAACATTGCACTGGCATTGTACTTCTCATCGGAAACACTGAATGTTAGAAGGTGGTAGAATAAGGTCTACTGGTTGGGGGTGGAGAGGTCAGGGAGGAATGCAGCCCAAGAATATCAAACACAGACCCAACAGCTTTCACTTTCAAAGTGCAATAAGATATCTGCATGCATGGAACGTTTTAGGCTTAGGGTGTTAGTGTATGTGTTTTGATGCTATACCTCAAAATATAATAGTCACAAAGAGAGAAATTTATTTCTCTCTTGTAATACTCCAGAAGAGAGAAGATGATGAAGGGCGTTCTAAGGAATAATCCCAGAATATAGGTTCCTCGCAACCTGCTTCTCTGCCATTCTGTAAGGCAGGGAAACGTTACCTTTGTTTGTGCCATGGAAACTTCTGGCAGACTGGTGAATCCTATGAAGCTCATCTCAAAATAAATATAGATACATAAAATAAATTACAAAGAATTACAAAAAAATTGAATTATGATTATCAACATATGTATAAAATAAATTTGTGATAACATAATATACATGCTTTATAATGATGACATTAAATAACAATTTCTGGTGGTGGGTTCTAATAATTCTTATAATTTCAAAGTGGCCATGAGTGTAAACATCAGCTTGATGAGGTAAGTTTATCATTGTTCCTGTTTCATAGGTGAGGAAACTGAGTTATGAGGGATTAAACAACTCATCCAAGATTACATGCCTAGTAATCAGTGGAGCCAAGTTTATAGCCTGGGCAGTCAGTCTGGTTACAAAGTCTATGTTATAAATAACTAAGAGAAATAGGAAGTTACTAAATAACTGAGAGAAAAAGGAAGATAAAATTAATCAATAACAAAATTAATGAAATTAATTTATTATAACAGATAAGTATATACCAATATACAGATAAGTATACATAAGTAAAAACAGATAAGTAAATACTACAACAAGTTGTTTAAAAGACCAAGAAAAGATATAAACAAGTAGTTAACCTAAATAAGGAAAATACAGAGAAAAATACAACTAGAGATGTGGGATGGAGCTACAGATTTAAATGAGAATATAAGTGTGACTTCTCATGATAAGTGATATGTTTCATTGGTTGTCCAGGGACCTCAGTGAAGTTACCAGGCAAAGCTATCCTGAGAGTTCTTTTGTCCCCAGTCAACTAGCCAGCCATTGACACTGGTCACTTGCGTCAATATGTTTGCCCCATTTTTTTGGACTTGAATACTAATTTAAAATGTTTTTGAAGAAATCTGTTGGAGTCAGGTAGAAGTTTAAGGCAGAGCCAGACAGGCTGCTGGTTAAACATCCCAGATCTGCCAGAGGTCAGTGCCTGGAAACCTGGCTGGGCACTAAGGATTTTGCAGCTAGAAGTGAGTCACGGGAAGTGGAGAATCTAGAAGCCAAGGAGTCATGCAAGGCAGGAGTGAGCAAGGAGGTTCTTGAGGTCAAGGGGCCAGCAATCTACAAGGTCAGGCTGAGTCAGACTCACCATGGAGCAAGAACACCAAAGTGTGTCTAATGGCTGTGCAGGAAGTGTTTGTCTACTGGCAGCTGCATCCAGGGAGACAGTGAGGAACTGGCCAGCAATGCCAGATTCCAGATGGAGCAGGTGAAACAAATGAGAGTTCAGAGAGGTTCTCACACCAAGGATACACAGCTATTTCCTTTCCGTGAATATATTTTCACGAATAAATTAGTAATGATCTGATCATTTTATTTAGACTAAGTGGTTACACCTTTCCATTCAAAATCTATTACAATGGTGACTTTATAAAATGGAGAAACTAAGCACAGCCAACATGAGTTCCTTCAACAACCATTAGAAAAATATGTAATAACAACTTAGATGTGGCCACAATATTTTCTTTTCTTTCTTTCCTTTTTTTTTTTTTTTTTTTTTTTGAGACAGTCTCACTCTGTTAACCAGGCTGGAGTGCAGTGGCGCAATCTTGGCTCACTGCAACCTCTGCCTCCTGGGTTCAAGCGATTTTCCTCCCTTAGCCTCCAGAGTAGCTGGGATTACAGATGCGCACCACCACGCCCGGCTAATTTTTGTATTATGAGTAGAGACGGGGTTTCATCATGTTGGCCACAATATTTTCTAGAACTAGTTTTGTTTACTTTAACTTCTTTCTCTCTATTAGGAATTCTGATCTTTGCCACTGGTTAAAATATAATAAAGGGATTCAGTTTTCTGAGGGAATTTATAACTACATTGAACTTGTCCCTGAAAAGGAATGAAATGATGCAAGGGAACACTCATCCTCCAGATGTGCTTGACTGCTTGTATTTATTTGCTCTGTATTAATGGTTGGTGTTAATTTTAAGTTGCTTAAATATACACATGTACTGGATAGACTTCATGTAATATTAAGAAACCATTGCATAATTATGCCTTGAAATCTCTTGTGCCTAGTGAATGTATGTGGGATGAGGACAAAGACATTCTAAATGTCATGTGGAGACATTCAGGAGTCCTGTAGTGGCTGGAAATGAAGGAACTCACATACATGTGCAGGTACACAAAGATTTAGGTTAGGAAAGGGAAGAAATATGAAAGGTGGAGGGATTGTTCTAATGAGCAAATTCATTAATGTGATGTTTCCCATCTCACACATGACTCTGACAAGGAACAGATCAATCGGAAGTCATCGCTCCTCTTAGATGAGAAACAGAGTTTTGAGGCCCTGAAGCCTGCAGGTAAGGGAGGTGGAGAGGACCAATATGGTGCATATCTGATAGTCCCAAAGATACTGTCTGAAATCTGACCTTGCTCTGCTAGGTCATCCTTAAGCAACTCTACAAATCCGACCAGGGACAAGAAGCTGAAATTGATTGAAAATACATCTTTCATCATACTGATTCCTGCATCAGAGATGCCTCCGATCTGTGGACTGGGTCTTTTGTGATAGGCGTTCTACATGCATACACTCATTTAATTTTCACAACTTCGTAATGCTGGAGCTGAAAATGCAAAAACTGCATTTCCAGGTTCCTTTGCCAGTGCACTGTCTCCTAATAGAAGCCACTCGTGGAAAATCAGCAGTTGTGAAAAGAGGAGCGATTGTTCTTATTTTTTACCTCTCTTGTTTTTCTTTCTTCTGGTGATCCCTGGAAGTGGCTATATCCCTGGTCTTTTCCACCATTCCAGTTCCTGATGCTTCTCTCCCATTTCCCCAGCCCTGTCACAGTAGCCCCTCATCAGGGTCCCCGTGCCAGAAGCATGGGCCCCTTTTCCACACTCCCAGGTTTTGGTAACCTCACATCATCCTTTGTGTTTCCCTATCTAAAAGTGGTTACTAATTTCTAGATTACTTCATCTTCCATATTTTGTTCCTCAAATGTTACAAAATCTACATAACCAAGATCATGTACTAAATTTCTTCATTTAAAATACTAGCAATTTTCTATTTTTTTTTTCTCCAAGGCCGAGGCTGATTCTGTGTGTCCTCCTGATTCAACTTTATCCCTGCTGACACAGTTCTTGCTCTTCCTCAGAACACTTTCTTTCTCCATGATTAGAGAAAAAACACAGAGGGGAAATAAAGCAAAAAGGGTCTTCTGTGTACCAGATCACAAAACCCTATTATGCTAAATATGCACATATTTGCTACTTTATAATATTGGCATTCGTAGTTTGAAAGGGCATCTAGAGGCTGATGTCAATCCTTCCAGAATGAATATGAATCTAGTAACATAAACTGGGAGAGAAAGCAAAGGTCAACCCATAGGTTCAGCCCAGATATTAGAGTCTGTTATCTGGCCAACATGCTCCCAGATCTTAGCATGATACTTAGGGACAATATAAAACACCCACACATTTCTAGAAATCAATGGCAGCCTAGGACTTTCCATCACGAGAAAGATAGCATGAACTCTGGGTTAGGATATAGAGAATACAACTTATTTCTCTACAAATATGGATAGAATATTAGAGTTGAAAGGCAATAGAATATTAGAGTTGAAAGGCAATAGAATATTAGAGTTGAAAGGCAACCTAGAGACCATAAGTTCCAATTATATTTATAAAGGGGAAGAGGCCAAATGTATGGACTATGAAAGTAAAAGACATATTCAAGGGTCATTGTAGAACTACTGTCTTGGCAAACATCAATAACAAAAACTTCAGACTGATGAAGAAATTAGGTACAGACACACAAACAATGAGGTGAATCCAAAAAGATTCCCCTCTTTAATGAATATAAAAAGAAGTCAGCACAGTTTTGATACACAGAGAGATCAGCAATAGCATCCAATGACTGGGGAAGGTATAACATTTGGGTTCCTTCCGGACAATCCTCAGCAGTAGGCCACATTGAGGAGGATAGGTCAGCCAGCGTGGAAATCGCATCAGACCTCTGGAACCTGAAATTTACCCTCCAAGCCCAGCTTTGTATTCGTAGGACTCTAGTACTCCTGTACTTAGAGTCATCTGAAAATGTGCTAGAGACCCCTAATCCTAGCCAGGTATACCTCATTACCTTTGAATCGTCCAGCATACAAGAAGCCAGTGGAGAACAGCACGGTATAGAGCACTCGCGCATGAACACAGCCCTGGTTTGTACCCTGCTCTCCCAGCCCCACAGGGCCTAACAAGCTCTTTACCAGCTATAGGGCGCATCCTGCAGTCACAGAATTAATTATAGAATCTAGTCAAGATTCCAGCATTTCTGATGCCAAGTCAAATGCTTTCTCCACTAAAGCACAAAAGAGTGACATCATTTTATAAGTGTACTAGAATTTTGTTGCACCAAGTCCTATTTAAAATAAGTAAATTGGGAATTATAAATCCATTAAATATATTGAACTATTACTTATAACAATAGCAGTGTTGTTCTTGGATTCCCAGATGTGAATATACAGCCTTTTCCCTAATTAAGACAAAGGAATGCAAAATATTTTTAAAAGTTCTAAAATGAACCATTTATAAACTACTATACAGTAGTATGCACTCAATGGTTGCCTGTGGAATTGAGCTGAAATAAATCATGATGCATTTTTAGAATGTAAACTGAAACTGGTTTCAATGTGTTCAAACTGTTTGTGTGTGTGTGTTTTAATTCTGGATTTCAGCCTAATTCAAATCTATTTTTAAGTAAATTCTCTAGTAGTTTTTCAGATAATTCTTCAGAATATTCTACTTATATAGTTCACAAAAAAGTTAAAGTGAAATTGGTTTCAATTGAACTCAATCTGAAACCTGAGAATTGCCTGTTTTAAATAACATTTTTATTATTACTTCTGTTAATGTCTAATTCAAAGACTACATTAGCTATATATTGTTAAGACATTTTTTTCCAAAGAGCAGTGTAGTTTCTTTTTTAAAATAGTGCTTTTATTTCAAAAAAATTAATATGTTCAGTTATAGTAGGCTGCTGCATTTTAAATCATATGCCCATTTGTTTCATTAAAAGTAACATTTATCCATTTAAAAAACAGGAGGTTACTGATTCTAATGAAGACTTAATAAGGTTCTGATAAACATTCGGAATATAAAATTTTTAAATAACATGTTTATCGAAACAACTTTAGCTGAATTTCTGTTGGCTCAGTTTTTAAAAACCCAAGTTAAATCTAAAGTCCTGAGAGTGAATGCTTACTTCACAGTCAAATTGATGGAGTAAGCAGATTTCTCAGTCAGAATGCAGTAATGTTTTGTTAATACCACAGCAAACAATTAGATCTGCAGGTTTGTCCGTTCATAGCTAGCAGGCAAATTATTCTATCCGACATGTCTAAGTGATAAGATATTCAATGAAACATTGCTTAATAGACATATAAAAACAACTAGGAAGTAGATGATAAGCCTTAAATAAAGGTCAGGCTTGACTTAATTTAAATGTTTGAGGCTTTCCAAATTTCCACTTATGTTTGTTTACTCTATTAATTGAGTCTGCTTTCTTCCTAGGAACACACACATAACAAGCACTCAAGTGCTTAACAAACCACCATAATTACAAAATGCTATAATCTGAGAAAAAGAAAAACAGACTATGAGTTGTGTTTTTAGCTAAGACTCACATCTGTTTTTCAAACTTATTAAGATCTCTACCTACAGCCTCTGTCACTGTCTACGACAGCCTCTGTCACTAGATGCTCATGCAATTCATCTTACTGTCTGAATTAATTAGAGTAATTATTCCAGATCCTTGCACATAGTAGGCCCCCAACAATTATCTGCCATCTTATTGACTGGAAAATAAGTCTTGCACCTGTGATACTGCTCCTTGAAAGGCAGCTGCAGTTACACACCATTGAATCTTCATTTCTACAAAGGTAACTTTATCAACCAATGTACTTCAAAACGCTAAAGAAAATTTTTGTTTTCATTCTTTCTTCATGCTTTTGCAATTAAATTAGAATTGATATCATTCAAGAACAATTTTGACTTTAAAATCAAACCATTCTAACCACTCCACCCTGAAACCTGAGGGCAGCCCTCCGTGTCACTCTCCAGTTAGTTGATTTTAGATATTACATAATGCAGTACTTGACAAAACAACTTATCTGTTTCAATCTTTAATAATTTACAGAATCACAAGAAAATGATCAATACTACTAATTTATTAACAATCTTGAATATAGGCTAAGGAAAATTTATGAATGCTAGTTTTCTACAGACTTGCTTTTCTCCATTACACCATTAAGCTGGGAGGATACAAGACTTGTAATCCCAAATACCGCTGCAAACAACATCCGTCAGTATTAACGAGAAATAAGCAAACACAGAAAGAAGCAATAGAGAAAAGAAGGAAAAATATATAGAAAGTACAGGCCCAGCAGCATAATGAAGACGAAAATTTTAACCTATGAAATTGGGACTAGTACCAAGTAAAACTGGGATGTGGGCAACATTATGTTTGTAAATCTCTGCCCTGTCATCCCTTCCTCCACTCCACCCCAAACACCGAGAACTCCTAAATGAGAATTTTCACTGGAGCACATCACTATTTGGTAGGTGAAAATGTAGCAAAAGTTCTGAGTCATAGGCATTTCTTTTTTCTGGGTGTATGGCCACTGCCCATTATGGGAAACTCCATACATGTTTAATTATAACTTATGTGAATACTATTTTTTTTGGTACCTTGTCCTAGCCTAACTCCTTTCAGTTTGTTTAATTTAATATGATCAAGTAGACTTAACTTGAAATTAACTAAAATATTTACTTTTTTATTTTAAAAATTTAGGATTTGGAGGGAATGAAAATACGAGTTACAATTTTGTCATTCCTGAGTCTGAATTTA
This sequence comes from Macaca mulatta, assembly GCF_049350105.2. Taxonomy (NCBI): domain Eukaryota; kingdom Metazoa; phylum Chordata; class Mammalia; order Primates; family Cercopithecidae; genus Macaca; species Macaca mulatta. The sequence continues at coordinate 25,603,609 of NC_133416.1, forward strand.
CATGAAACACTATAGCCAGCGCAGAATTCTTGGTGGAGAAAAACTTAGCAGAAATAAACATAAAAATCATTCCAAAAATTTTCTTAGAATAAGAGAAACAAGAGACCTTGTACATCTTTCTTATCTCTTGACTTTTCTGTATGTATTTTGTATGTATGCATATTCATGATTGTCTCCCCACTTGCAGGAAATCTCAAAGCTAAATCGGAATAAACATACTTCCCTTCTTTTCCTGTAATGACTTTTCTGTCTAGAAAATGCATTTATCTGTAAAATGGAACTAACCTTTTGCTCTTTCTGAAAAGGGGGTCATCTGAAAAGGGGTCATCTGAAAAGTAATGAATTTACATTTTAAAAAACTTCTATGAAATAGTATTATGCATAGATTGTTTACAAATTATTATTAGTTTATATCAGACATCTCATCATTGACACAGGGCCTCACCAAAATCTCCTCTCAGCTGAGGCTCAGTAATTCCTACAGACAAGGATCCCTGCAGACATCTGGTTTCTAAATTTTTGAACTGCAGAGAAGCATATACTAGGACCATGTTTCTCTGGGCACTTGTTTATCTTGGGTTCAGTTGGTGTGTTACAGAAATATATTAGACCCCCAGTCCCTGGAGGAAACTGAAACTGTGAGAAAGACAAAATCTGGCTGACCTTCTGTAAAAACAGCCGGGCAACCCTGCTGATAGGCTACAGCAGCAAAAACAGAGGGCAGAATTACTGAGTTTTTGTCTCGGAGGATGTCAATTTATTTTAAAATGTTTAACTCTGAAAGGAGTAACTCAGCTACACCCTCTCGTTTCATCTGCATTAAGCAGGTAACAAATGGCAATGTGTAATCTATATGGGTAATAGTGTCAATGAGAGATCAAGATTATACATGATACTTGCTAAATTTGTTATGCCTCATTAGTGTTGTGGCTTATTACGGAGAGCTCCACAGTTTCTAGGCATTCCCTCATGGGCTGTCCTGATGGATAATGCAAATAAAGAAAGGAAAGGCACCAATGACACAGTGCTCACACTGCATTTGTCAGGGGCATAGTTAGCTGGATTAGGTATGCTCTGCATTTTCTATCACCGTCACATATTGATCTGAATGTATAGTCACGCTCACTTAGCACTGCTGTAATTTCCACAGTAGTGTTCTCTGAGAGTACTAATCACACCCAAACCAAACTTTCTGAAAGAATGTCAAGATTTTCCCATATGAAAATGCCATTTTGGCTAAATAGTGGTCTTTAAGATCTTCAGCTGAAAGACAAATTTACATGTAGATTAGGTTTTGGAAGTCATTTAAAAAAGCAAAAACAGGCATTCTTATTCTAAAGGCCATTCACAACATGTAAAAGCATTGAAAATGTATATATTTAAGTTCCTTTACTGGTTAATTAAAAGAAAGAAACAGTTTGACTAATCTATTCCTAAAGAAATAATGCTAATTTAGGATGTGGGTGTCTCTCAGGTCCTACTCACTAGGTTCTCAGCCATTAATGCTTTCATGGGAAGTCATGCTCTCCATGTTTGCTTGAATGTGTCACCTGGATATAGATTATGATCAAGATTAATGCATTTTTTCTTCTCTAAATGCCACCAAAGAAGGTCCTGTTTTTCACTTAAACAATATGGCACATGCTTACATTGAGATAGCGCAGAAAAGGAGATGGAATGCTAACAATCGCCACTGTCAAAAGCTGTTTGAAAATTTCTAGGGACAACCAGCTAGCAAATTGAAAAGAGGATGGTGCACTGAAATGAAGAAGATTATTATCTGCAGGGAGGTGCTTGGCAACTTATTTTTACCTTTGATTGGTTCCACATAATCCTTTAGTCATTTTACCCAATACCCATGAAATATTTTACTTCTGTTTATCCCAGGAAAAATTGGGATAACCTTTTTCTCTCATATTCACATATTATCATGGGTACTTTTCATAAAAATACACTATGGCTGAGATACTCTAAATCTGTTTTCCCATTAAACATTTTCTTAACCTATAGTTCACACTGTGTACTTTTAGCTAAAGTTGTTAGAAAAACAATACATATTTAGAAAGGTTGATAAGAAATCCTGTGAGTTTCTAAGGAGACCAATGTATATTAGCGAGTTTTCAACCTCAAGCAAAATTAGAATCATCTGTGGAATTTGTACTCATGCCCAAGTCTGACCTCTAGTCTCAAATAATTGGCTTTAAATGGGGTTAGCCACCAATATTTTAGAAAATTCCTCAGTCAGAAAAATTTCTAAGATTTGGTCACACTGGTAGCCAGTGGTATAAACCAAATACTTAATAGAACAACGAATACTGGAAGAGAATTTTATTTTAAAAAAAAGATGGAAAGGTTATCAGGTAAAGAAAAACACATTATTGAGGAAGAAATATGAAGATATTCAATGCTAGCAATCACTATATTTTTGCACATGAGTAGGAAAAAGAAAATTTAAAAATACATTAGGAAAACAAACAAAGAAACAAACAATGTCTTACTGGAAATTCCAATTAGAGAAAGATGTTTTCCACTAGAGATTAAAACAAAAGCAGGATTTTTAAATGCAAGATAGAAGGCACCTCAGAAATTTTCTTGCCTGATTCCCACAACATCAGAGCTTGAGTTGGAACTGGGGAGCACCTTTCATTTGAAGAAATTAATATGCTAGGAGATTAACCACATATAATCAGGTTAATAAGCCAGTTAGATTAAGAGCAGAGCCTAGAGACCCGCATGCTCCACATATGATAGTGGGCTCTTTCCCTCACATTTCACTGTTCCATAAGCATAGGAATCCAGAAGCATCCACATGCCACAGAAAGGTCTAAGGATGAAATTCAGAGTGTGTTGAAATTAACTTTCCACCTAGGCCTGGAGTTAACAGGGTTATGATAATTACATTGAAATAGCAATTAAATATTAGCAAGAACAGCACTGAACTGTACTTTGTGTATGTGTAACGGGGAAGGGAGGTGCAAAATCACTGATGCTAAGCATAACTCTTAATAAAAGACTTGTGCTAATTTTTAGACAAGAGCCTTTGAGTGGAAAAAATATATTAATCTTTCTGAGTTATCAATTTCCATGATGTTTGAACCAAAAATTGATAACTAAGGCATCTCTTTCCTAAATATAGGAAAGATATGTTAGAGAAAATTTAAAGTTTCAAGAGATTAGCTTGCAAGCATTAATCTTAAGCACTATAATGATTTCAAAAACACTACATTGTACTTATAATTTAATAATAACTCCTTTTTAAACTACTAGAATTTAGTAAATGAAAGAAACCTTTTGTAACTTAATTAACTTGGAAGGTTTTACACTTAGTCATTCAACAAGCATCTCTTTGTTTACAACATGCTAGCAGTGTTGCTGGAGACTGAGAAGACAAGATAGACAATGTGGTGCTGTGGCTTTCAAGCTTTTTTGACAATAACTCCCAGAAAGAAGTACATCTTATGCAGCAAACAAATATTTGTGTTTAACCCAAACAGAAGTTTCAAAAAAACCATACTTCCCCTAACTATATGTGAGGCACTTGCATATTTGCTTTTCTATTCTCCTCTCTTCCTTTGCATACCATCATCCTATCTTTTTCATTTTCTAGCTTATCACATTGATCTTGTGCCATAGCAATCGATCACATTTAGCATTCAGAAAATCACCTGAGGCCATGACTGAGCGCAACAAGTGAGTCCTTGCTTAAACTACACTGTAAAGATTATGACGCATTATAGACCATAGAGGAGGGATAAATAATTCAGATTAATGGATGTGATTTTGGATAAGATGATGTTAGAAGCGAGGACTGAAGGAGAAACAGGTGGTAGGTAGGCGACTGGGATAGAAGATGCTTCCTGGGGAGAAAGCAGCAAATGTAAATGCAAGGATGCAAAACATATATAAAAATATTAGAGACTACAACAATTTTGGCATGTCTGAAGCTAATGATACTGTGTGCATGAGGAAGCAATACTAGACAGTACCGCCAAATGCTATACAATTGTACCCAAACTCACAGCCCAAAGACGGGAACTAAACCAGCTTCCCCAGCACTGATTTGGGAACTATTCATTACCAGTCTGTGAAAAGTACAGAAATTCTTTTTTTTTTTTTTTTTGAGACGGAGTCTCGCTCTGTCGCCCAGGCTGGAGTGCAGTGGCGCGATCTCAGCTCACTGCAAGCTCCGCCTCCCGGGTTTACGCCATTCTCCTGCCTCAGCCTCCTGAGTAGCTGGGACTACAGGCGCCCGCCACCGCGCCCGGCTAATTTTTTTTTGTATTTTTAGTAGAGACGGGGTTTCACCGTGGTCTCGATCTCCTGACCTTGTGATCCGCCCGCCTCGGCCTCCCAAAGTGCTGGGATTACAGGCGTGAGCCACCGCGCCCGGCCGAAAAGTACAGAAATTCTAATGCTCAGAAACTTTTATAGAAATGTGACGTTGTCCTGACATTAAAGCACCTGATTAGTAGGCTTGTTTCATTGTACAGGAAATAAACCATGTTGTATCTTGTTGAACTCATGTGATAAGCCACATGGGGAACAAGATGTGTGTTAGTCATGCACAGCAGTACCACACTAAAACATTAATACATTAAGATCAGCTTTACAATTAACTATTAAGTGTAAAAGTCTTTAAAAGTTAGCATTCATTTAAAAATTTTTAGCGAAAATTGCTTTTCAATTTATAGTCTAGTGTTATTTGCAAAAGTAATAAAGTATAATTTTATATTATTTATTTTTAATTTGCAGATGGCAAAACAAGCTTCACTGGAAATTTCCTTTTTTTTTTTTTTTTTTTTTTTTTTGGAGATATGGTCTCACTCTGTTGCCTAGGCTGGAGTGCAGTGGCACCATCATAGTTCAACCTTCTGGGCTCGAGTGATCCTCCTGCCTCAGCCTCCCAAGTAGCTGGGACTACAGGTGTGCACCACCATGCCTGGCTAATTTTAAAAATTTTTTTTCATCTTTTTGTAGAGATATGGTCTCCCTGTGTTGGCCAGGCTTGGAAATTCCTTGTAAAAAAAATAAAGACATATTTTTGAAAGTTGTAGTACTAGTGATAAATCACATAATTATGAACATGATTTTAAATAAAGACCCAAAGAGTTCATATTTATTTCATTTGGAAGTACAAATCATATGTTGAGTTCAATTTTGTTACCATAATTGACGCTGAAGTGCTAAAACCTACTGCGAAGGTACACTGGCTATTGAAACAATGGAACCATTATCATATAAGCAGTATTTACGTTTTAAGAAGACATAAAAAGATAAGTCCAAAACCAAAAGAATTCTTCAAAGGAAAGATTATTGATTTCAAAAGCCAGAAGAATCAGATGTCACTATTCCATAGAATATATTGAGTTTCTTGTAATGGAAGACTTTAGGTAACTAAAATTAACCAAAAAAAAATCACAGATAAATGCCAAGACATTAATGAAAGTCTGCATTAAATGCATTTACTTAGAATCGTTGGGCAGATCTGTAGCATATGAGGTAGCTCAAATATCACTCTCCCATGATGTAGTCTCAGCACATACAGGAATTAGCTAACGAAGTGGAAAACCAACTCGTAGAACACATAAGCTAGCCAAGTATTTTTTTTCTTGCAACTTGATGAATACGTATGTATTTCTAACATGGCAATTCTTTTAGTATATGTGTAGTCTGAACATGATGATAATATGAAGGATGAATTTTGTTCACCGTTATTGTGGATAAACAACAACATTTGAATTGTCTAATACTAGGAAGGATTGCATTATCAACAAAAGAAGTTTGGAGTTTGACTTTTGTGTAGAATTATGTCTAGTGGCACAGTTGTAATAGCAGGAAAACATTCTGGAGTTATCAATCAGATTAAGAGCTTGTATCACAAAGTGAATTGACACATTGCTTCCTTCATCGAGAAAGTCTTGGTACCAAAAAGCAAAATAAAACAAAAGTTTAACTAAACACTTTGCTTAGTGGGACAGTAAAAATTGTAAATTACATAAAAACTAGTGTGTTTATATTTGATATTATTTCCTTTTCAATAATATTGAAGTTGATCATAAGTAATTGTTATGTATATTGAGGTAAGATTCATTCGGGAGAAAATATCTATGAAAAACACTTGAATTGTGGAATTAATTGCTAATATTTCTGTAAGATAAATTTATTTTGCCTCAGGCTTTAAAGGTTTAAATTGTTCAGTTTGACTCACCTAATTTTCTCATGTTTTTATGCATTTAATGTTCTTGATACTTCTATGCAATGATGTAATACAACATAAAGTATGAAACGGATGACAAAATCATATAGTGAGATAAACACAAAGAAAGAATGTATAATGTATGAACAAGAAAGAGTTTAGAAACTAGGAGTCCACTTTCAATACTTCTTAATAATTGTTGATAGTTTGAAGTTATTAAAAATATTTTTTGCAAAATTTTAAAATTAAAATCTAGTATGGTAGAGGTAGATTTAGGGAAATCAACTTTTTCAGATTTTAGTCTTTCTAATGAAATATAGCTATATCTCGCAAGAATATTGTTGGGTTAAACTATGGATTTAGAAACTGTTTCTAAATCACAGGTCACAATTTAAACTGGGATGTTTTAGTATTAGGAGACATTCTCATTCTCTTCTACATTGGACATAGCAGCAGCAAATCTTTAAGGCTGAAAAAAATCCATTTATTCCTTTTCAAAAATCTGGGAATAGATAATGCATTTTTTTTTAACTAGGAACTGCCAACCATAAGGCCAATAACTTCTTGACTTTCTTCATTCCCTGAGAGACCAAATTCTCATTTTACTTTGTCTTCTGTGACGCATATTCAAGTGTGGAGTTATCTTTGAAGTGGATTTTTCAAGTGACTTCACTTAGATAATCTCCAGGACTGAGAAATATAATAAATACAACAGTAAAATACATCAATCCTTTGAACTTGGTCAGTTTTTTAACAAGAACATTACCCTCAGGCAAACATCAGACTAAAAAATAGGGTAAGCACTTTATCCAAAAGGTTAACAGCCTACAATTCACTTAAGATCACAGAATGTTATGGAGTTTTTTCTGTGTGCCAGACAATGTGATAGGACTGCAGAATTAAAAGATAAGAAAGTGTAAGCCACTACTAAATAAAGTTTATAATTTTGGGGCAGGATAATTTGCTCAAGTATTTAGAACATTAAAAATATAAATGCAATAAGAACACAGAGGAAATAATAACTAATTTGTAAAATGTTTCTGATGACTAACATAGATAAAAAAGAGCAGACTTTGGAGTCAAATCCAAGCCTGGCTACTTACTATCTGAAAGCAGAGAAGGCAGTGAACTCATCTGAGCCTTGTTTTCATCTGAAAATGGGGCAATAATATATAATATAAATGGGATAGTCATACATAAAAATAGCTATAAGGATAAAAAATAATAACCTATGGACAGTTGTTTAGTATTTTTCTAAATACAGAGTAAATGCTCAATAACTCTGATCTCCTCTTTAGATCTTACAAAGCTTTTTCACAACAATCTTGTCAAATACTTGTAGCTGGCATCATTATGCAGCAAGGTCTGCAATTCAGTATTCAACTAATATTTCCTGAGTACATGTTGTATGCTAGACACTGCTAAAACAATGTCCCTGCTCTCAAGGAAAATACAACCAAGTGGGAGCAGGAGATAAGGAGCAGGAAATGAAAATGAAGGTACATCTAGAAATAGGTTCTGTGAAGGAAATAGATGGACAACTGTGATAGAAAATAACGATGGAGGTGGAGATTCACATAGATGGATGATGGATGGGAGACCATCCTGAGGAACTACAGATTAGAGTCCTGGCAAGGAGGCAGCTATGTGAAGTTCTAGGGAAGAGGAAAATGTGCAGAGGGATCATTAATTGTATACAGTTGCTAAGGCAGAAAAGAGATCTTCCAAGTGAAGAAAGTCCAGTATCTAAAGAATAGTGACTGCGGAAGACCATGGTAGAAGATGGAGTAGAAAGAAGACATTAGGTCAGCTTATATAGGACTCTACAAGCCATGTTAAGAGGGTCGATCTAAGGAAACTGCATGATACACTTGTAGAATTTTGTGTTGTATAAACCACCATGAGTACTACGTTAAGAATGGATTTGGGGAAACAGTGATAGAAGAAATGACATCAGTTCAGAGCTTATCTGTCGCAGCAAGAAAGGCATGCAATAATTCTGGGGCCTGGGATGGCAGTACTGATGACAGATTGAAATTGTATGGATTTGAGGTGGTTTTCATATGTAAAATCAACAACACTTTCTGAAAAACTGGATATGAAGAATTTTAAAAAAGGAAGAAATTAAGGAAAACTCTGGATTTGAGTTTGAGTAAAGAAGTAGATAATGACTTGAAAAATACAGTTGGTGGAATTGTGGAGATGGGAGCCTGACTTGAATAAGGTAAAGTGGAAATCACAGGGATAAAGTGTAACCAACTTGTATAGAGCAGACTTTGAAGACATTCTACTGTACAGAAGAGTAGACAAAAATGGAGAAATAGCTGCAGGGAGATTTGTGGGGTCAAGGGAAATTTTTAAAAGATGGGAAGTAGAGGTAGCTTTGTCTTCTTTTTACATGTATGAACCAATAAGATGGAGACACTAATAATATTGGAAAGAGTGAAAACATAGTCAAAGTTTTTGTAAAGGTGAGAAGGGATGAGATTTTCTGAAAAGGCCAGCCTTTTAAAAGTAAGGAACCTATCATCACTTGTTACAGGGGTGAAAAATGAGGAAGAATGTAGATTTGAATTTTAGATTTGGTGATGAAAAACTAAGGGGGTGTCTGTCAGATTGTTTCTAATTTATTAATGTGTAGGAAAACTATAAGGTAAGGAGATCAACTAAAATTGATTTGGAAGGGATATTGGTGGGCATAGGAGTTTTTAAAGATAGAGGAGAATATATGAAATGGTCATCTGATTGAATAAGGAGGACAAAATTGAGGACAGCAGTAAAATTTCTGGGTGGAGTTAGATGGCCACTTAAGATTTGTAATTATAAATTTAATATTAGTTTACCAAGTTGTATAATATTCTTCAGAAACATTCATCTAATTAGGTGAAGACATAAAAAATATGGTGAGTAGGTAGAGCTGAGACAGAAGCTGGGGCTGTACTAGATGATTATAGGAGATAAAGAGAGATTTTACAAGAAGTTCCTATAATGATGTACCATGGTCCATGAAGTCTGAGTTGAATAGGAAGGAACGTAAACACAGAGAGAAGAGATTTCTACTTCTAGCTACATGGTATAAAGTGTATGGGATTTAACATCCCTCCCATAAAAATTAGGAAACAGAAGAATATCTGATTCAATTCTTTGCAAACATTGAAGAGCAGTCAGAGACTATGATTACTGAGGAAAAAGGAAATAAATGAGGTGAACAATTGTTTCAACTCACTTCCTGAAGGTAGTTTCCAGGCTGCAGAGGAGGGAGAAAACCCAATCAAGAGTTTTGTAGTCTCTGTCAATTAGAAAGACAGAGATCAAAGTTCAGGGAAGTTGATGTGGTTTGAATGAGTGAAACATCAGAGAAAAGAAAGCTGTACAAATACAGAGCTCTGGAGATCCAGATAGATGTCTCTTTTATGTTTGTGCTTAATGACCTGAGTGTATAGGGGGAGGAACTTCACAAAACTCAAGAATGAACTATTGTAAGTCAGTAGACAAAATAACACCTAGGGTGGGATACGGTTGGAATAATTGATGCTCCTGCCACGCAATGTATATATAACTCATGTGCCAGAATATTGTCCACCACTCTTTAAAATAATAACTATGTATAGTACCTACAAATGTAAATTTTACAATAAAAATTGTTAGTTAGGCAAAGAAGCAGAAATATATGATCGACAGGCAGGGGAAAAAATATCCACGAATAGAAACCGACCCTGATAATGGAGTAGTATATAAAGTGTCTGAGACAACTATCATTAGTATGTTCCATATGCTTAAGAAAGCATAAATATGTAAGGATAAAGATGAAAGATCTGTAATTTAAAAACTGTATAATAGAATGAGATTGACAGCAGAGCAGAGAAAGCAGAAAAAGATGTCAGTGAACTTGAAGATGTAGCAATAGAAACTATCCAAAATAAAGCATGCAGTGAAAAGGAGGCTAAAAATATAACCAGTGACTTTCAGGACAAAATCAAACAAACACAAGAAAATTAATACACTTGCAATTGAGATCCCAGAAAGAAATGATTCAGAAGAAAAGAGAAAAAAACAATTGAAACATAACACTAAAAATTCTAAATCTGACAGTTATAAATAACAGATCCAAGAAGTTCAATGAGACATAAATAAAATAAACATTAAAATACACAAACTCGGCATGCACACATGCACACACACATCATATTTTAATCAAATTGCTTAAAAACATAATAAAAAGATATTTGTAAGCAGCCAGAGATGGGAGGAAAAAGGTGTATTACATAGAGAAGAACAAACTTTTTACCAAAAAAAAGGTTGTACAAAATCTACAGAAAAGCTACTAAAACTAACAAGTGAATTTAGCATAGTTGCAGAGTAAAATATTAATATATTAAAGTCGATTGTAGCTCTAAATTCAAGTAAGCATAAATTGAAATAAAAAATACCATTTACAATAGCATAAAACATCTGAAATACTGAGAGGTAAGTTTGGCAAAAATGTACCTGATCTGTGTGTTAAAAACTACAAAATGTTACTAAGATAAATTAAATAATATCTAAATAAATCAGAGATATACCATGTTCATGAAATGGAACACTCAAGATTGTTAAAATGTCAAATCTTACAAAATTGATTAATAATTCTGCATAATATCAAACAAAATCCCAGGAGGTATTTTATTTGTAGGAACTGATAAACTGTTTCTAAAATGTATATGGAAATAAAAAGTACCTGGAATGGCCAAAACAATTTTGAAAAGAATAACAAAATTGGAAGACTATTCCTTGATTTTAGACCTTGAATAATATTTCTCCAAAGAAGAAATATAAATGGCCAACAAGAACATGACAAGATACTCAATATCATTAGTCTTTAGAAAAATACAAATTGAAACCACAGAAAGATATCACTTCATACTTACCTAATGGCTATAATGAAAACAGATAATGAGTGTTAAAGGCAAAATTTGTGAGCCTCATACATTACTGATAGTAGTGTAAAGTGGTGCAAATTCTTTGTAAAACAATTTGGCAGTTCTTCAGAAAAACTAAACACAGAGGTAATTGTGATACAGCAATTCTACTCCTAGGTATATGCCCAAGAAAATTGAAAACATATATTCACGCAAAACTTATACATAAATGTTCATAGCAACATCATTCACCACAGCCAAAAAGTGGAAACAAACCAAGGGTTCATCAGTTGATGAATGGATAAATCCATAACGTGATATATCCACACGGTAGAATATTATTTAGCCATACAAAGGAATGATATAGATACACCCTACAACATTGATGAAACTTGAAAACATTATGCTAAACCAAAGAAGCCAACCACAAAATGCCAAATAATTAGTGATTCATTTATATTAAATGTCCAGAATTGGGAAATCCGTAGACAGAAAGTAGATTAGAGGCTGCCAGAGGCTTAGGGGAGATAAGAATGAGCGTGAATGCTAATTGGTGCTGGGTTTCTTTTTGGGGTGATAAAAATGTGATGGAATGACATATTGACAATTGTGCACAACATTGTGAATATACTAAAATCCATGGAATTGTACACTTTAAAAGGGTAGATCTTGTGGTATGTGAATTATAAATCAATTTTAAAATACATTAAATCTAATTATAAGTGCTAAGACTATATAAATCCTGGAAGAAAACCTAGGAGAATATCTCAGCAAACTTGAATTTGGCAGAGAATTATGAAATTTAATTTTTAAAATACACCAACTATAAAAGAAACACATTACTAAGTTGCCTTTATATATTTCTTGGTTATCCCAAGTGCATGAGGATGCTTCAATATCACATAATGTATCAACATAATACCGCACAACCTCCACATGTTTATTTCAATAATTATTAAAAAGACATTGGATAAGTTACATTACCTATTTGTGATTTGAAAATATCAAACTAAGGATAGAAAATAGCATCTTTACCTTGATAAAGTTCATGAACAAAAACCTTGAGTGAATAATGTTAATGGAAAATTTTAAGTATATTTCCTTTAGGACAGGAAATAGATAGGATGCTAGCATTACCCCTAGTATTTAATATCCAAGAGGGGTGGCCAATAGTATAAGATATAAAAATGTAGTAAGAAATATAAGAATTTGAAAAGAAGAGGTTAAACATTCCATTTTTATTATGTGATTATCTACATAAGAAAAAGAAAATTTGGAGACCAACTATTATTATATAAATATATTTCTTCACCAGCAAGGATCATCCAAATTTGGGATAAACTGAAAATAATATTCAAAATAGCAAAAAAGTACAATCTTAGGAATTTAACTTCAGAAAGAATAAATTAGATCTCTACGTTTGGGATTTAAAACTCTATTAAGGAAGACTGAACAAAATAAGATATTCTATTCTTTTGTATGGAAAGCTTTAATATTATGAAAACCTCAATTTTCTACAAATTGATTAATAAACTGAATATAATGCCAATCAAAAGCCCAGCTGGTATTTTATAGGAATGTGATCAATGTGTTTTTCACTCATACAGAAATATTAAGGACCACATAAGCTTATCAAAATTGTATTATGCCATTCTTGCATTGCTATAAAGAAATACCTGAGGCTGGGCAATTTATAAGAAAAGTTTAATTGGCTCATGGTTCTACAGGTTGTTCTGGAAGCATAGTGGCATCTCCTTCTGGGGAGGCCTCAGGAAGCTTCCAATCATGGTAGAAGGCAAAGGGGAGATAGATACAGCACATGGTGAAAGCAGGAGCAGGAGAGAGTGGGGTGGGGAGGAGGTACCACATATTTTTAAGCAACCAGATCTCACAAGAACTTACTATGGTGAAGATAGCACTCAAGCCATGAGGGATCCACCCCCATGACCCAGACACCTCCCACCAGGCCCCGCCTCCAGCATTGGGGATTACAATTCAACATGAGATTTGGGCAGGGACAAATATCCTAACCATTTCAAATGTTAGCAGTGGGATCAAAGAGGGGATACCTGTCTCTGCAGATGTTAGAGTATGCTATAGGCTATATAGAGCTATGTATAGAGTATGCTATAATGAGAGGCACATACAATTGGCACCAAAAATCAGTAAAGAAAGAATGGTTAGCAGGTGATGTTGAGAAACAAGCTCACGACATACACATCCCTATCCCATACCACATTTAAAAATAATGAATTCCAGATAAAATTAAAAGTAAATGAGAAACATAAAAGGAAAAAAGTTTAGAAATTGAGAGTTTCTTATACTATGATTAAAATCTTTTATGTATTGAAAAGCAGTATAGACAAATCTTACAGGCAAGTCAAATATTAGGAGAGATATTTTTAGTTTATAAAATGGAAAAGTTAGTGGTATCTAGGATATATAAGGAACTCTTAAAATTCAATAGGAAAAAAGAAAATCTAATGTCAAAATTGACAAGTTGATGAACAGTTGATTTATGAAAAGATAAATAGCTAACACACATGAGCTATTAAATACCATTAGTAATCAGAGAAAGGTAAAGAAAATCAAAGTAGCAATTTACAACCACCAACCATCATTAATTCCAAGCCTAATAAGTTTCATAATTCCACATTTTGGCGAAGATGTGGGAAAACAGCAACACTCATAATTTCTTAGGAAGAATGTAGATGGTGCAGTCATCACAGAGGGCAATCTAGCAGTCCTTAGTCAAACTAAGAATGGGTAAACTCCTGACCTAGCAATCCTCCCTCTAGGTCTATATAAAGACTTGTACAAATCTATTCACCAAAGATTTGTTTTCATTAGCAGAGAATTGGAGGCACCTTAGTAGTTCACCATTGGTAGAAGATACAGCTAAAATGGAGTGGATGCACACAATCAAATGTCATCAATAAGTTAGAAGCAATTAACAAGAACAGACCAACATAGACAAACACATACACATAAGCTGAGTGAGAACAATAATAAATGGAACACTGTATAAAATACGATTCTAGGCATATAAACTAAAATACAGTGATGCACCACATAACAACTTCTCAGTCAACTATGGACCACATATATCATAGTGGTCCCTTGAGATTATAGTGGAATTGAAAAAATCCTATTGCCTAGTGATGTCATAGCCATCATAACATTGTAGCACCACACATTACTCACATGTTTGTGGTACCAGTCATATAAAATAGCACATATAATTTTGTATAGTACATAATACTTGGTAATAAAATGCTTCATTACTAGTTTGTATATTTACTATACTATACTTTTGATCACTGTTTTGGAGTGTACTCCTTCTACTTACAAAGAAAAAGTTAACTGTAAAACAGCCTCAAGCAGGTTCTTCAGGCAGTGGGTTCCAGAAGCAGACATTGTTATCACAGGAGATGACAGCTCCATGCGTGTTATTGCTCCTGGAGGTCATCCAGTGAGACCAGATGTGGAGGTGGAAGACGGTGATGTTGATGATCCTGACCCCGTGTAGGCCTCTTAGGCTAATGCGTGTGATTGTGTCTTTGTTTTTAACGAAAAAGTGTAAAAAGTAAAAACAAAAATTAAAATTAGAAGAAAGCTTATAGAATATGAATATAAAGAAACTATGTATGGTTGTACCATGTGTTTGTTTTAAACTAAGTGTTCCTACAAAAGAATCAAAAAGTTTAAAAAAACTAAAAAGGTTATAAAGTAAAAAAGTTACAGTAAGTGAAGTTTTATTATTAAGAAAATAAAAAATATTTTATAAATATATTTTATAAATTTAGCCTAAGTGTACAGTGTTTATAAAGTCTACAGTAGGTGTGTCCTAGGCCTTCATATTCACTCACCACTCACTCACTGACTCACCCAGAGCAGCTTCCAGTCCTGCAAGCTCCATTCATGGCAAGTGCCCTATAAAGGTGTACCATTATTTATCTTTTATATCTTTTTGGCCCCAGGGAACCATTTGTGGAAGACCATTGATATGGTTTGGCTGCATCCCCACCCAAATATCATCTTGAATTGTAGCCTCCATAATTTCCATGTGTTGTAGGAGGGATCCAGTGGGAGATAATTGAATCATGGGAATGGTTTCCCCCATACTGTTCTCACAGTAGTGAATAAGTCTCATGAGAGCTGATGGTTTTAAAAGAAGTTTCCCCTTTTGCTTGGTTTTCATTCTCACTTGAGAATCAGACATGCCTTGTAAGACATGCCTTTCCCCTTCTGTCATGATTGTGAGGTCTTCCAGTCACATGGAACTAACATTGAGTCCATTAAACCTTTTTTTTTTTTTTAATAAATTACCCAGTCTTAGGTATGTCTTTCTCAGCAGCGTGAAAACAGATGAATACAACCATTTTTCCACGGATTGGGTGGGGGGCCCATGGGGAGCATGGCTTCAGAATGATTCAAGCTCATTACATTTTTTGTATGCTTTATTTCCATTATTATTACATACTCACCATAAGGTAGAATCAGTGGGACCCTTGAGCTTATTTTCCTGCAACTAGGCTGTCCCATCTGGGGATTATGGGAGACAGTGATAGATCATCAGTCCTTAGATTCTCATAAGGAGCATGCAACCTATATCCCTTGCATGCGCAGTTCACAATAGAGTTCCTGCTCCCATGAAAAATTTAATGTCACTGCTAACGTGACAGGTGGCAGAGCTCAGCTTCCCTCCTTGCCTGCCACTCACCTCCTGCTGTGTGGCCAGGTCCCTCCTAACAAGTCACAGACTGGTACTGGTCCATGGTCCAGGGGTTGTGGACCGCTGTTTTATAGCGCATTTTTGCTGTACCTTTTCTATGTTTAGATGTGTTTAGATATACAAATAGTTAACAATTGTTTATAGTATTCAGTACAGTAATATGCTGTACAGGTGTATAGCCTAGAAGCAATAGGCTGTACCATTTAGCCTAGGTGTGTGGTAAGCTGTACTTTCTTGGTTTGTGTAAGTACAAGCTATGATATTCACACAATGAGAAAATCACCTAATGACACATTTCTTAGGATGCATTCCAGTTGTTACACAACATGTGATTGTCTATAGAGTCAAAGATAAACAGGAAATTCATTACAGAAATTGCCTAGGAGGAGAGGAGAAAATGGAAGTGGAACTAACATAAATGAAATTAAATGAAGCAAAAGAAGAAACTTTTGCAGAACAATGATGATAATAAACCAAAAATTAATATGATTAATTTAATACCCTAGTTCTGTATAAAGTATAACACAGGAAGCAGCTGACACCCAGACAAAAAGCAGTGAGCTCAGTGAATTAGGGTACATTGAAAATACTTAAAGGGCAGGATAAAGCTAAGGCTCAGATGAGATGGAGAGAACCGCACAGGACTGAGAGTTCCAGGGTTATGATAATTAATACATTTGGGCCACTAGAGAAGACAGAGACAGGTAAATTAGAGGAATAACTCCTGATAGTGTTTTAAGTGAGTGAGACTTCATTCTAGCTTTTCTCTAATATAGTATTTCTCAAATTTTTCCTGCATCAGAATCACCTAGAATGTTTGTTAATACCTAGATTGCTAGTTCTCACCTCCAGAATGTCTGAATCAGTCAGTCTGGTGTGAGGTCTGAGACTTTTCATTTCTGACAAATTCCCAGGTGTTGTTACTACTGCTGTTCCCAGTTCCACACTTTGAGAAATGCTGCTTCAATTGTTCAAAGCCAGGGAGCTTCAGACTCTCTGGTGCTCCCTGACATCACATAGTATGGTGGAGGTTGAAAAAAGTCATTTATGGAACTTTGGTTCTTTAAAAAGTGCTTAATATATAGAAATAGTCAATAAAACCTTGCTGAATGAATAGATGGCCCATTTTACAGATGAGAAAATGGAAGTTTCTGGAAAGTTAGGAGGCTTGCCCAAATTATGCCAATAGTTTCCAGTTTCCAAATCCAGTTACCTTCCCAGTGTATTATCCATGTGGAATCAAAGGTTAAAAATAATCCTTCTCAGCTTTGGCAAGAAAAGACTTCAATAAATAATCAGAATTAAGGCTGAGTATTGAGGAAAGAAAATAGAATAATGTGAACTAAGCAAAGTTTGGAGGTGAAACAGAGAATTTAAATGATAATCAAGTTGTCTACTAAGTTTTATTTTGACAGAGTGATTCTCAAAATGTGAACCATGAATATTTTATGAAACCCTGGGGTATATGAGCCAAAAGAATGTAAAACTAGAAAACGGCTTGACCATATTGTGTAGCTTCTTAAATGCTGGACCAAAGAGTTTGTGCCTCATTCTGTAGACAGTAGAGAGCCATTAAAATTTTTGTGGAATAAAATTACATGATTGGAGCTGGTCTTTAGGGTGATGATTTAGGCAGTAACCTAACTCAAATTCTTCCCTAATTGGGAGGAAATCAGGTTCTGGGTTTGCTATCTAGATGTCCAACACAGAGACGGCAATGCTTCAGCTCACGGTTTAGGTATAGTAAATTGCCAACTCAGGGACACAAATCATATGTATTTTACATTTAAAAAATTTAAAAAGCTTGTAATAGCCACTGCTACATTGTGGTAATAAATATCATCTTATAAGCAAGTGATTTTATTATTCCATTTTCTGGTTGTCCATATGGACGAAAATCTAGAGATTAGTATCCAGAAGAGAGGACACTTGTTTCTCATTCCTTTATGGTTGTTGCTAGGACTGTTTGCAGCGGCTGCTTTCAACAGTCTTCATACCTTCTTTGAAAAGCTAGTCTCATTGAGGAAAGAGTTATCATAAATTATAATGATTATCTGAAAAGGCATCATAAAATATAAGGAGACCAAAAAGTAAAAACAGAATTACCTAGTAAATCTCTAGTTTGTTATGGTGTTATATAATATATATATGATGATAAGGGAGCCAGAGACAATCTATGAGGTCAGAACAGTTGATAGTAAGGAGATGGAAATCACTGTATGGAAAAGTACTTTAGTCTTCTATGTCTTGCAAGGGACTTAGAGATGTCTAAACTTGAGATAGATTTTAAATGGGAATAGGCTTTTCTAATATGTTTCCAGAAGCTCAAATCTACCATCTGGTTGAAGCAGCTGTGAGGAAAACCTTTGTTGTGTTGTTTTGCAATTTGTTTCTGCTAGTGTCAGACAGAACCTCAATGCAAGAGGAAAGAGATGCATTACAAACAAAATAATATTATTTTAAATAGATAATTGGAATTAGGGTATCAGAAGTGCCTCCAAAATACCTGGCATGCTGGTAAATTTCACTGGCACACATAAGGAAGATATTTCTAGTATAATAATGTACTACAGAAATGCCCCTTTGTAGAATCGTAATTAGATAACCACAATTAAAATGATGCTTCTGATTTTAATTTCATATTATGAACACAAGGTACATTTTCAACATCGTAAAAACAATTTAATAGTATATTAACATTAAAAACTCTATTGAAATATATCTTTAATAAGAAATCTGATTAGAAATAATTTTTATTTTTTTTAGTATGAAAGTAATATATGGTTATGAGAGAGAACTAAAATGTAAAAATATGTTTGAAAACTATCCATAATCTCACCATCCAGAAATGACTTAATATTTGCCTATATTCCCTTCTAGTATTAGGCATTGTATCAAATTGAACATAAAATTCCTCCATGAGGCCAGGAATGTTTGTCTTGTTGAGTTTTGCTTATTGTTATATCTTCAGTGCCTAAATCTACTGTCTACTTCATTGTAGGTGCTCAATAAATATTTGCTGAATCAGCTAATATTAACATAACTACATAATAAAAATAAAGCATCTATGATACATGTAATTTAACATTACATAAGGATGACCTATATTATTATTTTTTGTATAATAGTCCATCATCTACTAATAAATATTTTTAATGGCTGCATTAAATTCATGAGTATATGATGATTTATTTAATCAATACATTACTCCTAGTCTAACTTCCTTGTATACATATTTTAGGAAAATTCCTCATTGTTTAATTGGGATATATCCTTAGAAGTGGAATGTTAGTCAGTGGGTATGAATAGTTTTATATATCTTGATATATATTTTATAGCAGTCCTACAAATGGTTATGTCAATTTATATCAGTAGTTTAATATAATTTATACTCTCTAATCCTGAGGGCTTTTAATTTAAAAAAATTATTAATTGAACAGACAAAATAAGTGTTTGTCTTATAACATTTATTCACCTTGCTGGTGAATTTGAACATTTTTATTATTTGTGTTAGCTGCTTATGAGTAATTTCTTCATATTCGTTACTCATTTATGGGCAGTTGTTTTCCCTTTTTATATTAATTTTGAGAACTTTTTCAATATTACCAGTATTCACTCTTGGTTGTCATACATGATAGACATTGTGTTCCATTTTTCAATTTGACTTTTAAAATTTATGATTTTAAAATAAACATATATTTATATTTGATATAACAATATATACAATAGTTTCATTCCCTAGCAATGTTTCCTTTGATTCTGTTTATTTCCTTGCTCTTATGCTTCATAAGATATTTCTTTTGCTATAATTAGATCCATTTTATTCTAATATGTTTTTTGACTTTATTATTTACCAACAAGTAATCTGGGATTTATTTTTGTTTGTGGTA
The DNA here is from genome assembly GCF_049350105.2 of Macaca mulatta. NCBI lineage: Eukaryota > Metazoa > Chordata > Mammalia > Primates > Cercopithecidae > Macaca > Macaca mulatta. The sequence goes on from NC_133416.1 coordinate 25,623,328, forward strand.
AGTTATGAATCCAAATATGTTTGTTTTTCCAAACGTCTAACTAATTATTTTAGAGAAATTTGTCAAATAACTCATTTATTATCTGCTGACTTAAAATGTTACTTTATTTCATATATATGATGACATATATATCTATGGAATTTTTGATGGGATTTCGATTCATTTCCACTGATCTGCATATTCTGTTTTATTACCTTTTTCAACTTTTATTATAGATACAAGGGTACACATACAGGATAGTTACATAGGAATATTGTACCCAGGTAGTGAGAATAGTACCCAACGGGTAGTTTTTCAACCCATGGCACCCTTCCTCCCCACTTTAGTAGTTTGCAGTGCCTATTTTTCTCATGTTTTTGTCCATGTGTGCACAAAGTTTAACTCTCACTTATAAGTGAGAACATGTGATATTGGTTTTCTGTTCCTATGTTAATTCACTTAGGATAATGGCCTCCAGCTCCATCCATGTTTCTCCTGCAAATGACATGATTTCATTCTTTTTTATGGCTGCATAGTGTTCCATGCAGTATATGTACCACATTTTCTTCATCCAATCCACCCTTGTTAAGCACCTAGATTGAGTCCATGTCTTTGCTATTGTGAATAGCATGGCAACGAACGCACAACTGCAAGTGTCTTTTCAGTATAAAGACCAATTTTCCTCTGGGTATATACACAGTACTGCAATTGCTGGGTTGAATGGTAGCTCTGTTTTAAGCTCTGTGAGAAATCCCCAACTGCTTTCCACAGTGGCTGAACTAATGTACATCCCCACCAACAGTACATAAGTGTTCCCTTTTCTCTGTAGTCTTGCCAGCTTATGTTTTTTTTGTTTTGTTTTGTTTTGTTTTGTTTGACTTTTTAGTAATAGTCATTTGACTGGTATGAGATGTTATCTTATTATGGTTTTGGTTTACATTTCTCTGATGATTAGTGACAAGCATTTTTTGTATGTTTACTGGCCACTTTTATGTCTTCTTTTTTTCTTTATGTTCTTTGCCCAAGTTTTAATGGGGTTACTTGTTTTTGCGTGTTGATTGGTTTAAGTTCTTTATAGATTGTTGTTATTAGACTTTTTTTGTTGGATGAATAGGTTGTGAATATTTTCTCCCATTCTATATCTTATCTGTTTACTCTGTTGATGGTTTCTTTTGATGTGCACAAGCTCTTTAATTTAAACTAAAGTAGGTCCTATTTGTCTATTTCTGTTTTTGTTGCAGTTGTTATTACAGGCTTAGTCAAAATCCTTTGCCAAGGCCAATGTCAAGGAGTGGTTTTCTTGGTTTTCTTCTAGTATTTTTATAGTTTGAGGTCTTATGTTTAAATTTTCAATCCATCTTGAGTTAATTTTTGTATATCATGGAAGGTAAGGGTCGTGCTTCATTCTGCATATGGCTAGTGCGTTATCCCAGCGCTATTTATTGAATAGAGAGTCCTTTTGCCATTGTTTGTTTCTGTTGGCCTTCTCAAAGATCAGATGGTTGTAGATGTGAGACTTTACTTCTGAGCTTTCTATTCTGGTCCATTGGTCTATGTGTCTGTATTTGTATCAGTACCATGCTGTTTTGATTGCTTTTGCCTTATAATATAGTTTGAAGCCAGGTAATATGATGCCTCTAGCTTTGTTCATTTTGCTTAGGATTGCTTCGGCTATGTAGGCCAGATCAGATTGATTCACAGCCAAATTCTATCAGACATACAAAGAAGAGTTGGTATCAGTCCTACTGAAGGTATTCCAAAAAATCGAAGAAGAGCTACTTCTTCTCCTATAAAACCAGCATCAGTTTTACACCAAAATCTGGTGGAGACATGACAAGTAAGAAACCTTCAGGTCAACTTCCATGATGAACATAGAGGCAAAAATTCTCAACAAAATACTAGCAAACCAAATCCAGTAGCCCATCAAAAACTTAATTCACCCCACAATCAAGTAGATTTTATTCCTGGGATGCAAGTTTGGTTCAACATGTGCAAATTAATAAGTGTAATTCACCACAAAAACAGAAATAAAAGCAAAAATCATGTGATCCCCTCAATAGATGCAGAAACAGCTTTTGATAAATTCCAACATCCCTTCATGATACAAATTCTCAACAGAGTAGGAATCAAAGGAACATACCTCAAAACAATAAGAGCCATCTATGACAACCTCGTAACCAACATCACATTAAACAGGCAAAGGCCAAAAGCATTCCCTTTGAGAACTGGAACAAGGCAAGGATGCTCACTCTTACCACCCCTATTCAACATAGTATGAGACATCCTAGCCAGAGCAATCAAATAATAGGCATTGAAATAGGAAAAGAAGAAGTCAAACTATCTCTCTTTACTGACGATTATTCTATACTTAGGAAACCCTAAAGATTCCACCAAAAGGCTACTAGAGCTGACAAACAATTTTAGCAGGGTTTCAGAATACAAAATCTGTGTGCAAAAATGAGTAGCATTTCTATACACCAATAACATCCAGGTGGAGAGTCAAATCAAGAACACAATCCCATTTACAAGAGCCACAAACAAAATGAAATGCCTAGGAATATAGCTAACCAAATAGATGGAAGGTCTCTACAAGGACAACTACAAAACACTCCTGAAATAAACCGGAGATGAGTCAAATAAATGGGAAAACATTCCATGCTCATGGACAGGAAGAATCAATATTGTTAAAATAACCATATTGTCCAAAGTAATTTACAGATTTGACACTATTCCTATCAAGCTACCAATGCCATTCTTCACAGAATTAGGAAAAAGATAGTCTAACATTCAGGTGTTTTATCTTCATTCTATTTTCATTGTAATTGCTTGTAGTATATCGTATATTTTAGTATTTGGTAGAGTAAATCTTGTTCTATTAGTCATCTTTTCTGAAAAATGTTTTTATATTCATCTGCTTATTGAGGAATGATGGAGTATTTTAAGTTTTGAAAATTAAGGATTTGGCCAGGCATGGTGGCTCATGCCAGCACTTTGGGAGACCGAGATGGGATAATTTCTTGAGCCCAGGAGTTCAAGACAAGTTTGGACAACATAGGGAGACTCCGTCTCTACAAAAAATAGAAAATAATTAGCCAGGTGTGGTGGTGCATGCCTGTGGTCCCAACTACTCAGGAGGCTGAGGTGGGAGGATCACTTGGGCATGGGAGGTTGAGACTGATTGAGCTGTGATTGTGCCACTGCACTCCAGCGTGGGTGACAGAGTAAGACATTGTCTCATAAATAAATACATAAATATTAAGAATTTAAGTTATTTTTATAAAATACATAAAGTTATTTTGAGAGATTTTGTATTTTATACTTTAGTGAGTCTTTTTTTATCGGGAATGTGGTAGAACTGTCTAATAAAATCTTGTTTCATGACCTTTAATAATTTTATATTATCTTCATATAACTAAAAATTTCTTGCTCAGTTTAGTAATATATGTCACAGTTTTGTCTTCACTGTGAAGTTTAATCAATATGAAATAATCTTTGATTCAATACATTTTAAAAATTATTCTTTATGACCTCCTTTTACTTTATATTTGTATAAGTCTTTCAATCTTTTCACTTTTAATCTTTGTTATTTCACTAGATATTGGTGAACCTCTTATAAACACAATGCAATGTCATCTTAGTCAATGAATTTAAGAATCTATTTTACCTTCATAAAGAAATATGGTTTATATGTGTTTATTATTATTGACATATTTATTTTGCTTTGTCATCTTATATATTTTTATTTTTGTTTGCTACTTCTACAGTCATTAAATGCATTATTTTCTCTGTATCTTTTAAAAAATCTGTTAGTCTAAGAGTTATAAATTTTATGTCACTTGCAGGTTATCTTGTTTCTCAAAAAAGCATTAACTAGAATTCTCCATTCAGTTGAACATAAACTGAATTCATAACTTTTTATTTCTCTTCATTTAAAATACATAATCAAACATAATTGTGCTTTCATCTAAGCTTAGAGTCATGCACTTATCTTTGTTCATGTACACAATATTAGAATAAGATTATCATGTATTAAAATGTACATATTACACTCATTGCTTTCAGAATGATTTTGACATTGTAACATTTAATTTTAAAGCTGTATGTGAAATAATCATTTAAAATGAGTCTATGTTTAATGTGTTTCTTTACTTATTGCATGTCCTTCAATTTTTAAGTTTAACCTTATTTCTGGATTTTTAGGTCTTCAATTTCAAGTATATGAAAGGCAGTATATTTTCAATGTTGTTACATATCTAAGAATATATTTTCTTCATATGTGAAAGAGAAACTTTCTGTCCTCTTATACCACAAAAGTATCTACTCAGATGTCTTCATTACCCTTGATGAGTACTGTGAAGGGAAAGTCACATGCCATTGTGATATATTCACAGGGCTCGAGGAGATTTTCATAATCTTCATATTTCAAATATTTCTTCCTCTTTTAGTTATCTAGCATAGAAAATGGGGAAACCTACACATTTGCTAACATGAGTATTTTTTAGTCCAGAATATTTTCTCAAGTTATGTTATTGATTTTGACCAACACTTTTTACTCCTTCTTTAAATGCTTCTCTTAAACTTACATTTTTATTTTATTATCTGTTGTCCAAATCTCTCTTGGATTTTATTATATGTAATAATAAAATTAAATTAAATTAAAATTAACCCATAAATAAAATAAAAACATAAGTATAAAAGATAATAAATATAAAAATAAAGCCATAAGTAAAAATGATGCATTTGAAGCTCCTAAGCTGTAGGGTAATTTGCAAGTCTGCACACTGAATGACTAATTAAATTTTCTGCTTTGTCAGTTTTGTATTTTATTACCTCGAGTACTTGCATATTTGTTTCTTAGAGGTATTTCTTATTTATATCTGTTTATAGTCTATTCTATTGACTTCTTATTTTAGATTTTTTTCTCTTAATGGTTTAAAAGCATTATAATGACCTTATCTTTAAATTTTATTGAATGTTCCAATTTGTTTCCTGAAAAATTTTTTCGGTTTCCAAAGTAGATCTATTTTTAGAGATTTCTTTTTAGGTTTTCTTACTCCATTGTTTATAAACACCATTTTCTAAAGCTATTTTATTTTTACTGTGATCTTATTCAAATTAGGTGAGATATCTTCAGACTTAATATTCACTCATGAATATGAGTCTGGACTACTTGAAGTTGGGAGATGATCAATTTTCTCCTGTGATTTTTCTTAGCCAGATTCAAGTTGACTTGCACAGAACCTATATAATTCTCTACTTTTGGTAGGCATGAACATACTGTTTAATAACCAGTGGAGCATATAAAATGCTACACTACTAAGCTGGCAGTGCTCCAGGCTCCATTTTATCTCTGTTTGACCTAATGCACTTTACTTGTAGGAACCATACACCTCTTAAGCTGCAAAGCAAGCTTATTTGCAACTTACTGCCTTTTTGGCTTTTGTAATTTACTAAACCCGCATGAATGTGAATAGCTAGGCTTGAATAGTAGGGACAGGAACAGTCTTCAGGCTTCTCTCAAAAGTAGCGCCTTGTGAGAATTGATATGGCATAGGCTGCAGGTCTCTTTCTGAGATAATATGAAATATAGCATATTTACTTAATTTTTTTGTAGGCAAGATGCATTGAAAAGCAATGCTTGGGTAAGATGTTTTCCCAAATCAAACTCATCTGCCTTCCACTGGTGGGATTCTGGCGTATATTGTCTTTCTTCTATATCAGTGTTGATTTGTGAGTTTTTTTTTCTCTAACTGTCTCTGTAGGTTTTCTTAAATTGGAATTTGTGAGGATCTGCATTTAGATCTAGGGCTGAGGTCAATTTTTATATGTCCATGTTCAGGTTTTTAGAAAAACGTAGTGCTTATGAATTATGCACTTAAGCTATGTAAAATTACATGACTAATAAAAAAATTACATGACTGTATTGTTGATAATTTCTAAATCTATTTACAAGTATCAACTAATAGTTTGGTAATAGGCAATAGCCAAAATGATAATAATTTATACCTTAAAATATTTTCAATTTATTAATCAAAATTTATATTTCATAACTTAGTATCAATGGCATCAGAAGCTCTATAATAATATCCAAAATGGCATCAATGATTCTCTCCCAAACTTAAGCACTCAGAGATGCCTAGAAAGATCAAATACCATTCCAATGCTTCCCTATGCTCTACCTCCTGCCAAACCATGCCTGACATTCCAAATTTAGAAGTAGTCAGGTTTAAATTCTGCTAGGGATTTATTCATCTTAATGCTCTGGTTTCTGGTAAATCACTTGGGTTAGAGCACTTAAAACTCTCATCATATATTTATATCTCCCTCTGAAGAGGATGTAGGCTTGAGACATAGAAGAGAGGGGAAGATTGAGGAGCGAAGCCGCATCCCCAGGGTGAAGAGATGCTTCCACTATTTGGGGAAAAAATCAGAGAACACAGAAGACAAAGGATAAATATGAAAAGCAGTCTTTGCCCACATTACAGTTTTGCTTCGAGCTAACACTAACCTGACTCCATGTTAGTCTACAAATAATTTCTTATCCACAACAAATCAGAATGTGTTTCCATAGATAATGTCCTGTGTGGGGGTGCAGTACTTGATCAAACAATATTCAGGAGGTAGACTTCATTGGCCATGCCCAAATTGTTGAGGTTTTGAGATGTTCTACTTGCCACAGCTTTTAACATGGCTTAAACCTTCTGAACTCATTTTAAAATTTCTCTTAACCTGAATCTGCATGTGAAAAACATTTTTTTTTTGTTAAAAAAAAAAAGCTCATTAAAAACCAAGCTCCACAGGGACAGGGAATTTTTATTTTTCCCTTCTGTATTCCTGGGGAGTGTTTGAAACATAATAGTTCCTCAGCAAATATTTGTTGATTGGATAAGTGGATAGGTAAGAGATGAAGGAAGTCAGGAATCATCAAAGGGAAGTATCAAGATTGTCAAATGTTAGGAAACGTCTTTTGTAATGAATAGAGCACCGGAAGAGACATCAGAACTGGATTCTTATTTGTGGCATGGGGCCACGGGGCTAAACGGCTGTGTAACAGTTGATCAACAACTTTATCCCAAACTACTGAGTTTCTCCCAGCCTAAGGTTTCCTTTCTGTAATATAAGTTCTGAGAGAGTGTTTAATGAATATAATTAGTATAAACTTCTCCACAAACCCAAGTAAGCAAATATAGCCATAGCCATAGGTATGGTTTTTTTCCCCAGTAAATTGCTCTAATATCACATGTATCATGTTAGCCAGAATATCCGTTTCTCTCTTCCCCTGAGTCTTCTGTTGACCTTAGAGCTTATGCAATACAAAGAGAGAGAGAGAACATAGAGTCTCACCTGTCTGCTCCTGCTATTGCTTTGCGCTGCCACATGGTATCTGTCACATTTGACAGATGGCACCAGGCCATCCAGCGATGATGCTCCTTTGGTCCACATATCTGGCCCTCCTGCCATGGCTCTAAGGGAGGGAGAATAATTGTAATTATCTGAGTCAGCTTGGGTAGCTCTTAGGCTGCAACAAGTAGTGTTCAACTCTTTGAATCCTAAACCAAACTGGCTCCCGGAGTGCAGAGCTAGCATCAGGACATGATTTGTTCCAATATTTGACATCTTTCTGAAGCAGAATTATCACCCTCTTCCCTTTGCAGTGTTCATACCTACAGAGAGTGGGTTGATTTTCTTTAAACCCACAGAGCATAGGTTGTCTGGTCATCATATCTGTTTAATATAAGACACACCTGATTTCACATATTTCAATTTAAATTTTAATACATTTAAGGACTGCCCTCCTGCTGTCATCCAGGCTGGCTCTTTTTACACACTCTTTCACCACCCCAGGGGAATGTCAGAAAGCCAAGAAGCCCCTACCTAAAAGCCCTGTGGCTTCATCAAGGCTTGATAGTCTCTTTTATCTGAGAAGGAGAGGGGCGGAATAGTAACTGAAATCAACTCTGACCAGCTGTCTGGGAGCAGCTTGAAGCATATTGGTACAGAGGGGGTAATTGTATTTTATACTCTGGCAGATATGATAGCAAACCCTTTCCTCTGGCAGTGGGACACTTTGCCAGCCTTCTAAGAAAAATATCTCTAGGTGCTTCCAGAGATTCCAAAACCCACCTTTTGGAAGGAAGGCAGCCTCTTTCCAAAGATGATTTCCCATTGTAGAAATTAGAACAATAACACACAATTGTTATTCATCTCTGGGCAATGAAAATAAAGAAAAACAAAACATTGTCCATGGAATTGGCAAGCTGTAACATGTCTAAATTTAATTTGGAGTCTCATTGTCAAAGCCAATTTCAGGGAAAATTATGAAACAGATATATCCCTACTCTAAACACTTTGCCCTAGCTCAGCATCTCCCTTTTCTATTCTATTATTCTGTTCCCTAAAATTCCAACGCTCAGGCACTCAGGACTTCACACATGTATGTTTCTCTCTTTCTGTCAGTATGTTCCCAACTAATTCCTGCTGAGACTTGAGGTAGTAACTATGGTATTGTTCACTGTTAGATATTAAGGAAAAAGATAGTATAAACAGAATTTGCATTGCTGAGTCTTTTGATAGCTGACAGGTTTAATATGTTTGAGGGGAACATTGGCCTAATATTTCAAGTTGACCTGGGTGCACTTCTACTGAAAAGGCTTTTGAAAAATGTCAGGACTCCAGCTCAGTCTCCCAGCCTTGTGGCTAGGGACTCTCTGAACATCTGGTCATAGCCTGTTTGGCTTCATTGAAAACCTTTTCTGATCCTCATTCTTCCTACAGTATATGAAACGTTATGCTGAAAACCCACCCATAAGGGGGTGTGTGTGTGTGTGTGTGTGTGTGTGTGTGTGTGTGTGTGTGTATGTGTATGGGAAGTTTGACACTCTAGTAGCCGCCCTCACGTCCTACCTTTATTGAGAGACTTGCTCTGTGTATTTCTACTGTGTCATTGAGGTAGTGAATAAAATGAAGAATTGGAAGCCTCTTCAGAAAGGTTATGTCACTATAAAGCAAAATATTATTATCTACATTTTCCTGTTTTTCTTTATCAATGTACTTACCTTTTGCTGCTTTGCCTACTAGCCATTCTAAAATTAAAAATATAAGCATATTTAATTGCAACCCACTCACACAGTCAACACCATGTCAATAGCTAGACCATCGTGACAAGAGCCTCATGGGTGGGTAGTAAGCCTCTTTCCATAGCCAGATTCTGGTAGTTATTGCCAGAATACAATCCTACACATGGTATTAAATGCAAGTATTTTGATCAGCTCATCAAATGTAGCGTGAAGGGAGGGGGAAAGATGTTTTAATACAATATTGCATTTGAAGGAACATTCCCAGCATTAATTGACACAACAAAATTTGTAAAGGGTGAAAGTCATGGATCTAATTTTAAGTATGGTTGCCCACATAAGTTTAAGTTCTACATGCTTTAGTTGCCAGTTTTGAAATTGCTTACTTTGTGGTCAGGTTACAGGTAAGGGGGGATAAAGAGGAAAGGACAGTTACTCAAACTGCAATCTAGTTGGACAATGTTTCATTCTTATTTCCACTTAAACTTGGGGGATATTTTGGTAGGCTATATTTAAAATCTGTATCACTAGCACAACACCCTAAGTCCCGACTCGTTTTTATTAATAATGCAGAACTGTTTTCTTTTTTAGGAGGGGTGAAATAATTGCATAGACTTTCTTCAATTATATTGTACCATATGTTGTAAGATAAGTTATATGAGCATATGTGTTTCATTATGAATATGAGCATATCAAGAAGAGAACACAAGATATTTGGACACTTATGCTGCATGCCATCTCTTCTCCAACCCCATCGAAACCCCTGAAGTCTCAGAAAATTTGGATGATAATCACCTGTGAATCTTCTCACATAAAATTTCCAGTAGTTCCTGAAGTTAATACAACCAAAAATGCCAATAGAACAGACTTTGCTATATTACAGAACATCTGGTTCTGATCCTGGCAAGAGAAAATGAAAAGTAATGGAAACCAATATTTTGCCAGGATATGTTTTTTTCAAGGTTCTTTTTTAGAAATGGGCAGAGATTCAATGGGCATCAATTCCCGGAATCGTTTGTTCCCTCCCCATTTTCGGTTCTATAGCTCTTTCAATTATGCACACACCCAGATTTATATGCAGCCATATCTTCTTTTATTTGTAGAGCAAATCTTTACTTCACTCGAAATTTCTGATCTATAAGGTGGTACACTTGCAACAGAGTCAACGTGATAAATCTTTCAAGTAAGAGGATTATAGCTATTAATTAGAATCTGTTTTTGCATTTACTATTTTAAAAACAAGCGGTGGGTGTTCATGAGATGTCAGGGACACTGGCCTCTTATTATATTCATATTTCTCAAAGCTTATAAATCCTCAAGAGATCTCATGTTTCACAGAAACAACACAGTTCTAAAGACAAAATATGTTATTATGTTTGCCGTTGAAAAAGGAATTTTTTAATTCAACATTTAAAAATAGCAAAATAATATGTGTGTGTATGTGAGTGTGTATATGTCTCCACATGTAACAAATATATTTAATTTTACATAAAAGAAAAGATCATTTTCTTTTAGATACATTAATGAAAAGGAATACAGTTGTTTATGGATTTAATATTACAGGAATATTTATCAAAAAGCCATATTCCTAGAGAAGTCTGAAGAGGGTGTAGCCAGGTATAATAAGATGTTTGTCTGGGGATGCCTTACATTTCATTTTATATGAAATTAAAGCCACAGAATGGTCAGATGTTTGTGAGTTTTCTAGTAAAAGAGAATATTTTCATTTTCCCATCTCTGTATACTCCCTCCTTCCCTGTAATCCAAGTAGATTTTTGTGTGTGTGTGTGTGAAAAGTGGAATTTTAGCTACTTTGAACAGAGAAAGATGGCTTTGTGGAAACAAAGGGACAATATGAAAGAAATCACACGAGACGTGGAAGAAACAGGGATGAGGAAAAACCAGAAATTCAGAAAATTGGAGCTACATCCTTCTAAAGCAATCTGTGGCATTACAAAACTTTTGTTTTTAAACTGATATCATGTTCCTATCATATTTGTATCATTCTACCTTTGCATGGTTCATGTTACTAAAGATTTCCGGTATACAGATTTAATCCTAATCAACTCAAAAAACATTTCTCTTAAGTATTTTTATTCAACTTCCTAATTTTAGAAGATCAGATCTGCTGGAATCAGGGTAAAATATTGGGAAAACAAAAGATTTAAGGTCTTTCCAAGCTTTTCTAGAAGACTGGTCAAATTCTGTGAAATGTGCCCTCCTCTCTGTCCCCGGCAGCCTATGAGTCAAATGGAGCTCTCGTCCACAATGTGCCTTTCTCCTCAAAGCTTTGTTTGTTCAAGGACTCACACAATCCTCCTTTTCTCATATCAGCAAATTTCCTAGGAATGGAGAAAAATTTGCACTAAATCCTTCAAAACATTAAGTCCTGTGTAACCAAAATGAAACCTACACAAAATATTTTTCAGTTTTCAGCAGTCCCTGTTTTCCTTCCATATGCTCAGTGTTTGTTTTTTATACTAAACAAATAAAAAGGGGAAACTTGTGTTAAGAGAAGTACGCTAGAGTTACTTTAGTGAAGTACTGCATAACTATCAAAGCCATTCTCAGTTTTGGTGCAGAAATAGATGCAAAATTTAATTAATACGTATATTCAATATCATGGCACGAAAAACGTATGCATCACAAAGGCTTAGGCAGGCCACGATCTGTCAGGTAAATACATGTTTTGATGCGTGTCCAAACCCCAAATAAAATTTTGAAACCATGTGGGAAGGTCTCAAGTAAATGTTCTTGATATTTAAAATATGCTCTGCCTTACCATATGTTTGAAGAATTATGAATATTGGCCAGTTTCTCTTTGCGAACAGTTGCAGTGCTAGGACTGACTTTTAGAAATTCCTCACTACAGGATAGTGTCTCAAGGATCATTTGAATTCTGTGTGTATGAACTATACGAAATTTTAAGTTTGGAAGGATTTGTGGCAGGGCAGTTGTGTTGGTTTAAACGCAAGGACTTGGAGGCAAAATTGGTTGCAAAGAAGCAAGGTGTATTCTTCGGAAATGGCAACATAATAGGCATTCTGCAGCAACACACTGCCTCTCTTTTTTTGTGAGCAACTGGAACAATTCCCTGGAGCCGCAGAAAAGGGGTGAAGGCAAAGTGCTGTGAGACCCATGCAGGGAAGAGAAGAGCACACCACAGGGGTAGCTGAAGACCACCTACTCTATGTCTTAACCACAGCTGAGGAGCAGTATGCGATGAACAGTAGAGAAGGACCCTTATAACCACATGAACTGGCTTTCTGTTCCAATTCAGACTTTCTCTTTGGTAGTTCTGGGTAAGCTGCTTAACTTCTCAGACCTTTAGTTTCCTCATCTGTAAAATGGGACTAATCATCAAATCAATCTATACAGAGTTATATTAAGGATAAATGAGCTAACCAGTGAATGTATCAAGCACATGTTATTCTTTCAATAGGAATTCTCTTATTGAAGAGAATAAAATCATGCAAGGAGGGTATTCTCTCTCAGCATACCATCCTTGCATGATTTTATCCAAGCTTGAGATTTAAACTAAAATATGTAACGATAACTCCCAAATCTCTAATTCCAACCTTGCCTTCTCTCCAGAGTTTCAGACTCACACAGCCAGGCACCCTTTTATCTCTCAACTAGGCTAACACAACAGTTCCCTAAACAGTCTCCCTGCCATATCGCCTCAAATGCATCCTCCACACATTAGGCAAAGTGATCTATCTAAAATGCAAATCGAAATGTTCTGCTCCTTTAAAAATAATTCAGTCATACCCCATCACTTGTAAAAAGAACCTGCAATCTACAGCCCAAAGGCCACAGAAAAGAGTGTCCAACAAGATTACATGTGGTTCATAAAGGCTAAAATATTTACTATCTGGACCTTTACAGAAAAAAAAAAAAATCTGCCAACATGGCACAGTTTAAGTCTTGATGCCCACACAGCTCTCCTAATCTTTCTCATTCTCTTCCTTACTTTCAGCCAGATTGAACCACTGATATGGTGTTTAGTCAAATAGAATCTACAATTCCATGCTTCTACACCATAGTAAAGTCTGTGGTTTCTGTCACAAATGCCTTTTCTCTTACCTTCACCTGACTAACACCTACTCATTCTTCAATTTTTACATTAGCTCTCATCTCCTCCAGGAAGCCTTTGAGTATCTGCCTCACCTATACTTACCAAGCAGAGTTAATTGTCTTTTCTGCTGCATTCCCATAATTTCTTATGAATGTTCCTATTTTAGTCCCTTTAGGCTGCTATAACAAATGTACCATTGACTGGGTAGTATATACACAACAGAAATTTATTGCTCACAGTTCTGGAGGCTAGGAAGTCCAAGATCAAGGTGCTAGGAGATTTGATGTCTAGTGAGGGCCTGATTCCCATAGATGGCAACTTCTAGTTGTGTCCTCACATGCCAGAAGGAGCAAACAGGCTTCCTTGAGCCTCTTTTATAAGGTCACTAATCCAATTCATGAGGGCCCCACCCTCATGATCTAATCAATTCCCAAAGGCACCAGTACCTAATACCATCACTTTGGGGGTTAGGTTTCAACATGTGGGTGGGGGTGCAGGGACACACACATTCAGATCATAGCAGTATCTAACATTATAGTAATTCATATTATATGATTTTTCTCACTATGAGTCCTACTTTCCAGCTTTTTTGTATGCCTGATGATACCTGACTGGATGCTAGACATTGTGAATTTAATCCTGTTGGGTATGGGTATTTCCATATTATTATAAATAGTTTGAACTTTGTTCTGAGGCACCTGTAAGTTACTTAGAGTTTGATCTATTTGGGTCTTGGTTTTAAGTTTTGTTAACTTGGACCAGAGCAGCCTTTTGGGCTAACTTTGAGCCACTACTGAGCAGTCTACCTAATGCTCTGTGAATGATGAAGTTCTTCACTCTGGTTGGTGGAAAAAAAAAAATCATTCTCAATTCTATGTGAACTCCAAGTATTATTTCTTCTAATACTTTCAAGTGGTTCTTTTCTTGACCTTGAATGGTTCCCTCAGATACATGTGCTAATCAGTACTGGGTTGAAGACTGGAAGAGAACTCTCTTAAATCTCCAGGGCCCTTTCTCTGTGCAGTAATTTTCTTTCCTATAGTCTACCATGAGAACTCTAGCTGCTTGTTCTCCCTGAACTCTCAGCACCAACCTAAACTCAAGGGATCCACTGGGCTCTGACTGGATTCTTCCTCCCTGCACCATGGCTTGGAAACTTCCTCCAGGCAGTAAGTTGGGGCTATCACATATGGCTGATCTTATGTATTCCTTACATCTCAGAAATCATCTCCTGTCTCAGAGATCTTTGTTGCCTGATGTTAAATGTCTTTTTAAGAAATGTCTTTTATATATATTGACCATTTTTTAAAAAGTTGCTTCAGCAGAAGGGTAAATTCCTGTCACTTCACCTTGATCAGAGGTGAAAGTGTCTTATAATTATTGAATTATGATTATACTATGGTCTGAATGTGTGGATCTTCTCAAAATACATATGTTGACATTGTAACCTCCAAGGTGACGGTATTAGAAGGAGGGACCTTTGGGGAGTGATTAGGTCATAATGGTGAAGCCTTCATGAATGAAATCAGTGCCCTTATAAAAGAAAGCTCTTTATTCCCTTCTGCCATGTTAGAACATAGCAACAAGAAAGTCATTTGTGAACAAGAAAGGAGGCCCTCACCAATGAATTTTGCCAGAACCTTGATCTTATACTTCCCAGCCTCCATAGCTGTGAGAAATAAATTTACTGTAAGCCACCCAGCCTATGGTATTTTTGTTATAGCAGCCCAAGCCGACTAAGGCAAACTGTGTTACTAAACCCTGTGATCTTTAATAGCAGGGCTTTGTATGCCTAGCACCTGGCACTGTATTGTGTTTCACACACAGTAGTTTCTCAACAACTTTTTTAAACAAATTACTGTAATGACAGAAAAGTGAAGAAGAGAGAGACAAAATTAAATGGATTCTACATCTTGTATAGGGTTCTCCAGAACACTGTTATTGCCAGTACTCTCTTCAAACACAAGGTTGAATGCTTTCTAATACTTTAAAGCAAGCCTGCCTACAAAGCCACATAACAAATGGAAATCAATACATAGCACACGTATTATTTATCACTATTAATCAGAGCCCACAAAAATATGCTATAATAATGTGGAAATCAAACAATGTAGTTTGACTTGATAATAATAAGTACTGAAGCTCCTTGAATTACAGAGTTTCTTTCATTGATAACCGTTTGACCTCTTCTAGTCATACTGCTATGTTGTAGGAAGACAATTATATGATGTTTAACTAAAGAAATGTTTCAGTAATTGCTTTCATTAAATATCTCATGTACATTGCTATATGAGATATTACCACCTGACAAACTGACAAACCTGCACTCTTTAGTGGAAGAAAATGATATCAGATTAACGAATATTAGCATTAAATACCTAGTTTTACAAAAAGCTGTCACTAGCAGAGATGACTTAAAATACTTTTGTGGGTTGAATCATGTTCTCTCAAAATTCATACCTTCAAGTACTAACCTTGGAATGTGAGTACATCAGAATGTGACTTTATTTGGAAATGCGGTTGTTGCAGATGGAATGAGTTATAGGAAGTCTTACTGAAATAGGCTGGACCCTAATCCACTCTGATTGGCCTTCTTATAAAAAAGGGAAGTTCAGACACAGACGTGCACATAGAGAGAATGCCATGTGAAGATGAAAGCAGAGATCAGAGTAATGGTTTTACAAACCAAGACATGCCAGGGATTGTCTGCAAACCAGTATAAGATAAGCAAGAAGGATGGGACAAATTTCTCCCTCACAGTATTCAAAAGAAACTAACCTTGCTGGCATCTTGATCTCAGACTTCTAGCCTCTAGAACTGTGTGAGCTAATAAATTTCTTTTGTTAAGCCACTCAGTTTGCGTTACTTTATTGTCAGCCTTGCAAATTAATGCAAATATTAAGTTATTCAAGTTCAAATATCCATTAAAGATTATCTAGTTCAAGGGCAGGAAGTTGGAAATTAGCATCTCTTGAGCTTCCACCCTGGTAATAGTATCTCATTTAAGTATTACATTTCCTTGATGTAAGTCTTCTCATCCTTGTTCTAAATTGAGACTCAGATTAAATATCTTGTTCAAATCAGAATTCAAACCCTTGTTTGTTCTATCCAAAGTCCATATTTCTCCAATGATACTACAGTGCCCTTCAAATGTCAGACATGGAAAAGGAAGGAAATGGAAATGTAGACGTCAGCTGATAAACAACCTTAATTCCATCTGCAACCTTAATTTCCCTTTGCCAGGTAGGGTTATATATTTGAAGGCTCCAGGGATTACCGCATGTTTGTTTAGGGGGTGGGGCATTATTCTGCCTCCCACAGGTCTAAGTCAGGTTATATGGGGCTTATAACAAGCCCATGTCGAATTACAGCAGAATTATTTAACGTTTTGGAACAAAGCCTTCATCTTTATTAAGTGTTTATTCTCCTTTTGGGAAACAGCTAATAGTTTGGCTTGCTACTGAACTCTCATGGAGACTGAATCCACAACTATGGAACATCAGGTGAAAATGTTTTGGGAGACAATTCTCCATGGGTCTCTCATGTTTCTGCACATCTCATTTTCAGGTCTATGTTTCGAACTCTCTCTAAGGATGTTTTCGGGGGAAACAGTCTTGGAAGATGGAGATTATGTGGCCCTCTGATACAAAGGTTGTGCAAGTTTGCTAGCGGCCCCTTTTAAAAATTGGGGTTTCAGCTGGGTGTGGTAGCTCACACCTGTAATCCTAACACTTTGTGGGGCACAGGTTGGAAGATTGCTTGAAGCCAGGGGTTCAAGACCAGCCTGAGCAAAATAGTAAGCCCCTGCTTCTATAAGAATTAAACAAATCAGCTGGCAGGTGGTATGCACCTGTAGTCCTAGCTACTTGGGAGGCTGAGGCAGGAGTATCTCTTGAGCCCAGGAGTTGGAGATTACAGTGAGCTATGATAAATCATGCCACTGCACTCCAGCCCGGGTGACAGAGCAAGACCCTGTCTCTGGCAAAAAAAAAAAAAAAAAAAAAAAATGGTGTTTCCTAAGTGCAGGCCTCCTTAGCTGTTATGCAAACCCATTGTGTGTGATCCATCTGGGCCCTCTGGGACTTTGAAGGAAAAGAGAACCAATACAGGTATGAAGCTTTGTCTACCTACTCTGCCCTGAGTAATAGAGTCCTTTGTCTCTAACAGAGGAATTGTGTGTCTTCTGCCAACAGCTATGAAAATAATGGCAGGCTACTTTGTTAGCTTGTCAGAATGGTCAAATCTCAGACCCTTGAAAGTTCTTGAAAGTTTTGGTGACAAGGATGGGATGCTGACAGACTTGACTTTCTGAAAGACAAAAGGACAAGGGGTTTTTGTGAGCTGGGTTAGGGAGTATGGGATACCTTCCCAGCATCCAATAGGGAATGCTTTCACCCAAGTGGTGGGTTAGATGGGGCTCAGAGGAACCACCGCTGTCTTGCCATTCAGTGAGACTGAGGGCCAGGATGTAGGATAGTAACAAGCTGCCTGAATGGTATGTTTGCTGTTCATTCTCCTCCAGGCATCAAGAGAAACAGTAAGGGGTCTCTAAAGCTTAAAACTCAAAGTCTTAAGTGGAACAGAAGCTTTAGAATTTCACTGGGTTGAGCCATGATACAGTTACTCAAAACCAGAGTGCCTTGCTTGCTTACACTTTTGGAGGATGCCTCCCTCTGTCTCTCCCTCCCTCTCTCTCTTTCTGTGATCCCATTCCTTCACTCTCACTTGACCTCAACTATAGCTACTTCCTGAATGTGCCGGGGAACATCCTACAGAAACCCAGGGGAGAAAGATTACCTGTGATATTGTTTGGATTTGTGTCCCTGCCCAAATCTCATGTTGAATTGTAATCCCCAATGTTGGAGGAGGGGCCTGGTGGGAGGTGATTGGATTTTGTGGCCAGAGTCCCCATGCTTTTCTCATGATAGTGAGTGAGTTTTCATGAGATCTGTTATTTAAGTGTGTAGCTCCTCCCTCTTCATTCTTTTCCTCCTGCTCCAGCCATGTAAGATGTACTTGCTTCCTCTTCACCTTCTGCCATGATTGAAAGTTTCCTGAGGCCTCCCCAGCCATGCTTCCTGTACAGCCTGTGGAACTGTGAGTTAATTAAACCCCTTTTCTTTATAAATTACCCAGTCTCTGGTAGTTGTTTATAGCAGTGTGAGAACGGAGTAATGGAGCCTGGACCCCAATGATGGGGTTTGAGCAGGGATCCTGATGAGGGAGAGAAGTTAACAAGACCTGCTGAGTGGGTCCTTCAGCCAATTCAAAGTATTATTTTTATTGTTTCCACTAATTGATATGTTATATGCTGTACTTCCTTGTCCCATTAGTGCCAAGGCAGATTATCCCGGTCTGGGAAAATCTGCAGATAGAAAAGTGGTAGTGGGAACAAATTCCATTGCCATTTGTCACTGGAGGGCTTCAGGATTGAATATGAGTGTTATCTCTTTCCTCTGATATGCAAAACTTTCACTATAGAGATGGAGACCTTTTGTTTGGCAAATCAGAAGTCCCAGTCTCAGTAACCCTCACTAGGAAGTGTACTACACCTCTACCAAAAGTGATAGCTGATAAACTCTGAGAATACTTGGGTTTGCCAAGTAAAGCTTTTTGGAGCTATGAGGATGGATTCGTAAAGCTCAATGTCAAGGAACAGTCAGCATCAGTCAAGGAACAACTGTTGTTTCTTTGGTGTCTCACCACAAAAAGGAGGTGCAGCACCTTGTTGGACCCACAAATCTCTGGAACTGATGATTTTACCAAACGTAGCCTTTAGCAAAGTGAGGAAGCCTCTCCCTTGAGGCAGCCCTTGCAGCTTTAAATCTGTGGCCTTCCAGATAAGTCTACAAGGTGAATACATTTTGAAAAGCAGCTACTAGCTTGCTACTGAGCTTGTGTTAAAACTTTATGTCTGGCCATGAAAGCCTTGTGATTCTCTGGCTTGACATTCCATTTCGAGTGGGTTAATTTGGAGTCAATAACTAATGAGGTAGACAGGGCTCAGAAGAACTAATTGTCAAATGGGAATGGTATATTTAAGAATGTACCCTGCCTGTCCCTAGCAGCAACTCAGTTTTACATGAAAACGTGACAGCTATCCTTCTGGGAGAAACTTTATCTCCTGCTCCTCAACGTGAAACTAAGCTACCAGCTCAATAAGGCCCTGATTTTCAAAGATTTTCCTAAATTCCTGGATCTGGTTTACCAATGTTGACATTTTTTTCAGGCTACTGATTAGCTGACTCCAGATGCACCACTGTAGATCCTGAAATATATCTGTGGCATATCTTTGGCTTTCCGAACCATTTGCCATCAAACAATAATGCAGCTTTTTAATCACAAAAGCTACTTCCCTTAGTTCTGGTTCCCCTAATCCATGCACCTTAGCAATGCAGTTTGGTCATTGGATGCAGCTGTTCCCAGAAATAGCTAATCTCTTTTCAGCTGTGCAGGGTGATTACCAGAATGAGAGAGGCTGGAGGTCTTATAGTTGTATTTTGAACATTCAGGATTCCATCTTGAGCATGACTGCGAATGGTGCATCTTTATATTCCTCAACAAGAAATCCAGGTGAGCCTGGTGGGCCCATCCTCCAGGTAGAAATTTCTCCAGAAGAGAGCCTAGGGAAATCAAGCTTAATTCTGGGTAATTTGATTTAAAAAAATGCCATTGTATGTCTGGGACCTGACCCTTCCAGATGACGAGTCTGGGTAAAGCATGACTGGGGAAAAGGAGAACTTATAGCTGCTTAAATGGGACACAGTGATTTTGGGGTAAGGGAGGGATAACAATACCCTGGCACCTGAAGATGGGCCTCCTTACACCCTGGAAAGTGTGAGAAAGGGAGGGACATTAATGCTTTCGGCATCTTCTTCCAAAGGGACAACACCAGTGCCTGAAAATGAACTGCATGCTGGCCTGCCATTCCCAGCCAGATGGCTTTAACCATGATTTGAATGCCACTGCCTGTACTCTGACCATGAAGTTTATCAGAGGCAGCCGGGGATGGCCTGGGTTCCAGCACCTCCCACACAAAACATGAGTCAACAGCTCTGGATGTCGTCTCCACTCCTTATTTACTGTGGTAGGTAAATGCCACCTAGCTGATGGCATGGATGAATAGGATTCCTCCTCAGGCAGCTACTCTAACAAGTACTAGACCCAATTATTTACACTGAACTAAGAATCATAAGGCTCACCAGCCAGAAAAGAGGCCACAACACACTGTGAGCCTGTGTCACTGACTGATATCTCTCTGAGTGTCCCAACACCTGTAAGCACTTTCCTTCCAGAAACACTGCAGGTACCCTTAGGATTGTACTTCTTTTGTGGAATCCAGGCATTGCTTTGTTTACCTCCTTAAAACACAAACCCACTGTGCATGCAGGACCCATCTGAGTCTACTTCCATATTGACCCCCTGGGACTTTGGGGCAAAAGAAATTTGATATAAACATGAAGTTTAGGCTACCTGCTTGCCATGAGTCATAAAGTCTTTTTTCTCTGATCCAGGAGTCTCATGTCTCCCTCCTATGAAACTGTGGCAGTCTAACCTCTTAGCTTGCAGTCAGGATAAATTCTTAGATCCTTCATAGGTATTGACAAGCTGCCGTCATGAACTGGGTGTTATCACTACTTTCAACTATAAAGTTGGACACACACAGTAGCCATCAAATGGAAATAGCGTCTACAGAAACAGTTATAAGCTGGCTGGCCAGAAGGCCAAAGTTAGCTACATGTGCCTTTAGCTTTTCAAGTGCTGCGTTGCTTCCCCTTTCTTAATTCCTATGGCTTTATGGAGAATTTCCTATGATCAGTTGACTGGGCATGAAGAAAATCTCAAGCCTAGTGTATTGGCTTTTCTTGATAAGTTAGCACAAGCTAAAGTGGACTGCTGTGGTATTACAGCCCCATTCAGTATGACCCTAAAATCTTCTCAGTAGGTCTATAGTGATTTCTGGCTAGTGACTAATAATCTGGCTGGGTCTTCAGTTTATATATAGGCATTCTCTAAAAATAGGACCAGAACATGAGAATATTCACATCTCAGATGATTACTCAATAAAAATTTTTCCCAAAATTATGCCATCTCCATGTAATTTATTATATTTTTTCTTTATATATCTGAACTTTGCTGCATTCAAGAATCTGCATTTCTTTCTTTTTCTTTTCCTTCCTTCCTTCCTTCCTTCCTTCCTTCCTTCCTTCCTTTCTTCCTTCCTTTTTTTCTTTCTTCTTTAGAGATAGGGTCACTATGTTGCCCAGGCTGGCCACTGCACCTGGCTAAGAATCTATATTTCATGAGTCAGTCATTTTTATAGCAAATTTGTGGTAAAAATCACTATTCACAGGTGCCAGTGGTCCATATATTTTATAGATGCTATCAACAGCCCTAAATTCTCACTAACTTTCAAGATCTAATCTCATTTTGTCTGGTCTATCCTAATTTTATCTAGAAAATTTACCAAACTTTGTGTTTCTATTCTGGCATGTCACAATACACTAAAAACTACTTCAAATAATTATATCTCAGCATATTTAATTGTTTCACCAAGTAGTTTTTGTGGTCTTACAATTTATACAATATTGCCTCAGGGTTTAGGGAATGGAAAGATGCAGGAGACAGAATCTTATCCTTAGAACATTAGCAATTATAGAAAGTTTCACCATTCACTCAGTAAAAGATTCTCTTAAAATTCTAAAATGTTTGAATCTGAAGAAAATGCTAAAGACTCATAGCTGGAATAACATTCTCTAGGGTACAGAAAAACAATATTAGCCTAAAGATAAACTAATGCTCATAGACTGCCTCCCCCAATAAACCACCTACATTCTGTTAAATATAGATACTAAACCAGAAAGTCATATTTAGATTAATTTGGAGTTCTTTATGTTTCTTACTGACAGCCTTATGAGCTGTTCAATTTCTGCTCTGAGAAGTTTGAATGGTGGTGTCTCTAAGCTTAAAATTTTAACTTTGTATTTCTATTTTGTTTAATAAGCACTTTTCATAAACCATCATTTCAACTATTAGTTTGAGAAAAGTAAGTTCTGTTACAACATTTCACCTAATTTTGGAAGACTTTAAAAAAAAAACTAGTCTCCAACAGGCAAGGGAATTATCATCTACTGCAACATTAACTAGAATGAAGTTAAAAATAGTAAAACCTATTTCAAAAGTTGACATTTTCTTTACAATTCTTCCCAATGTTTCTCTTTCTTAACAATTTATGTTATAATTTTTTAAATCTTCACAAAAATGATATAACTGCTGCACAGCTAGGTTATAATGACTGCACAGTTATGATTTCCAAGTATCTTGCTCTTTGTTCAGTATATTTCTTTGCTCCTTGAGAAAAGGTTATTGTACAATAATTACACACCTTGTTATACCATATTACTTTAGTATTTTACACTCTTCCCTGTTACCTTATTAGCAAAAAGGAAGGGATGTGACACAGGACTAATGGAAGTATTGACAAAAATAAGCCCTTAATAATCCCAATTATGATGAACATAATTAGATTAAATGAACAAAAAATATAGTTAATATATCCAACTACCTTCAGATTTCTTTCCTCCTCTTCTCCAGAATATAGACACTTTCAATAAAAAAGAGTTGAGAAGATTAGTGTTAAGCAGAGGGAAATGAAGAGGAAGGACTTCATTCCTTACTCCATATCTAAGTTCCTCACTATGTAAATTCTGGTTGCCGTTTAAGCAGAAGATCATAGAATTAGCCTATACTATTCCTTGTTTCCCTCTCTATCTCCCAGTTTTTAGTTATTTTCTCTTCCTTAACTCATTGAGTTTAAGACCAACAGCTAAAGGATATCATCTCAACCTCCACTATAATTGTTCAGGAGTTATTTGGTATTATTACGTCAGTCTCAGATGAGCCCTGGCACAGTATTTCAGGTAATCAATAAGAGGACAAAACCTCACTCATTCTAATACTTATTGAATGCTCATTATGAACCAGGCCCTGGTCAAGTACTACAAATTAATTGGTGAGAAAGACGGATATAATCCATGCACTCATGAAGCTTATGGTCAAGAAGAGATAAATGCTGAACAAGAAATTAAGGTGCAAATGTCATGAAGGAGAAGTATAGGGTAGAAGCATGTAATGAGGAACTAAATTACTCTGGGGTGGGACAAACTGACTTGGAGAAAGTGAGGAAGGCATCCTGGTAGGAAATACAACTTTAAATTAATCACTGAAACCCTGCAGAAGTTAGGGAAAATGTTTAAAAATGGGAAAAGGAAGTTGATGAAGATTAAAAACAATTCAGGAAGAGAAAATCTTTGCAGAAGTCTAGAAAAGGGAAACTGTGTGCCACAGTCCATGAACTGAAAGAGAGTTAATATGACAGAGTGTTGAGAACACATGGGGCTTTCCTTAAAGGATTTCCTTAAATCTCTGTCCTAAGCCCACTTTTCTTCTCGTTTTATACTGTTTTTATTGGCTTCAATGGACCATCACTTTTATTGTGACCTACGAGGTCATAATTTTACAATTTTATTTCTGAATGTCACACATTTCCTTTGAACTCTAGATTATTATATACTACATTCTATTCAAGGTTTCCACTGACTTCTTCAAAGGCACCCCAAATCCCACGTGTATAAAATCAGACTCATCCTCCTTCTCTGAAAATCAGTCCTCTTTCATTGGTCCCTGTCTTTCCATTATCTTGGCTTATAGACAAGAAACAGGAGTAATTTTGGACAATTGTCTCCATCCTCCTCCTGGTGATGGACTGCATGTTTGTGATCCCCACCCCCAATTCTTATGTTGAAACCTTAATCCCTCCCCATTATGGTGGGATTTGGAGCGGGGACTTTTGGGAAGTAGTTAGACTTAGATTAGGTCATGAGGGCAGCGCCTTCATGATGGGATTAAGGCCCTTATAAAAGAGAAAAAGGACAGGGGATCCATCTCTATTGGCTCTGCCATATAAGGATACAGCAAGAAAGCAATAATTAACTTTCGTAAATGAGAAAATAGGCCCTTACCAGATTCAAATATATTGGCACCTTAATCTTGAACTTTCCACACTTACCCAACCTTTGGAACTGTGTGAAATAAATGTTTGTTGTTTAAACCACCCAGTCTGTGGTTTTGTTATAGCAAGCCAAGCGAAGATACTCCTTTACACATCCAATATGTAATCAAACATCTTTATCTCCATCATCACCACCTTAGCCTACATAATTATCAACTTACCACTGGACTATTAAAGACATACTGCCTAGTTTCTCTCCATTCATTCTAGCTATGCAATATTTATTCTCCACACTGGAACAATAAAATAATTCACTACAGGCCTGGCACACTGGCTCACACCTGTGGTCCCAGCACTTTGGGAGGCCAAGGTGGGTGGATAACTTGAGATCAGGAGTTCAAGACCAGCCTGGCCAACATGGTGAAACCCCATCTCTATTAAACATAGAAAAATTAGCTGGGCATGGTGAAGCACACTTGTAGTCCCAGCTACTCTGGAGGCTGAGGTACGAGAATTGCTTGAACCTGGGGGACAGAGGTTGCAGTAAGCCAAGGTCGTACCACTATACTCAGCCTGGGTGACAGCAACACTTTGTCTCAAATAATAATAATAATAATAATAATAATAATAATAATTTATGTGCTACAATATACATTTTCTGCTTCTGTTTAGGATGGAAAATACTAGAAAGAAAATATCTTCTAATCTTAAAAAACAAACAAACAAAAAAAACCAGGATAATCTGCAAATTCCCATGATTTTTTTTTGAACCACATATTGAGCAAAGATCACAGAGTAAACCACTAACCTGAATCTAAGGAATACAGGTGCTTGCAAAGAGAGCATGTGTTAACACAGAGCAATGGTAAGAATAATTCAGCTAAAAATTTTAAGAAATAGGAGAAAACTCAGCCAACATCATACTGAATGGGCAATACTGAATGGGCAGAAGCTGAAAGCATTCCCCTTGAGAACCAGAACAAGACAATGATGCCTACTCTCACCACTCCTATTTAATACAGTACTGAAAGTCCTGGTCAGAGCAATCAAGCAAGAGAAAGAAATAAAAGACA
Source organism: Macaca mulatta (assembly GCF_049350105.2). Classification (NCBI taxonomy): domain Eukaryota; kingdom Metazoa; phylum Chordata; class Mammalia; order Primates; family Cercopithecidae; genus Macaca; species Macaca mulatta. Next base: position 25,648,543 of record NC_133416.1, read on the forward strand.
TTCAAATAAGAAGAGAGGAAATCAAACTATCTCTGTTTGCAAATGACATGATTCTATACCTATAAAACCCCATAGTCTCTGTGCAACTGCTCCTAGGTCTGATAAACTACTTCAGCAAAGTTTCAGAATACAAAATTAATGTACAAAATCAGTGACATTTCTATACACCAATAATGTCCAAGCTGAGAGCCAAATCAAGAATGCAATTTCATTCACAACAGTCAAAAAAGAATAAAATACCTAGGCATACAGCTACTCAGGGAGGTAAAAATCTCTACAATGAGAATTATAAACTATCTGTGAAAGAAATCAGAGATGACACAAACAAATGGAATAATATCCCATGCTCATGGATAGGAATAATCGGTATTGTTATAACAGCCAAATGGCCATGCAAAATTTATAGATTCAATGCTATTTCTATTAAACTACCAAAGACATTCTTGACAGAAATAGAAAAAACTATTATAAAATACATATGAAACCAAAAAGAGCACAAGTAACCAAAGCAATCCTAAGCAACAGAAGAAAGCTGGAGACATCACTTTACCTGAGTTCAAACTAGACTAGAAAGCTACAGTAACTGAAACAACATGGCACTCATACAAAAACAGACACATAAACCAATGGAACAGAATAGAAAGCCCAGAAATAATGCCACACCCCTAAACCATCTGATCTCTGACAAAGTTGACAAGAACAGGCAACGGGAAAAGGACTGCCTATTCAGCAAAAGTGCTGGGATAGCTAGCTAGCCATATGCAGAAGATTGAAACTGGACTCCTTCCATACACCATATACAAAAATCAACTCAAAATAGATTAAAGACTTAAATATGAAACCTAAAGCTCTAAAACCCTGGAAAATATCCTAAGAAATACCATTCTGGATATAGGCCCTAGCAAAGATTTCATGACAAACATACCAAAGGCAATTGCAACAAAAACAAAAATTGACAAATGGGACCTAATTAAACTAAAGAGCTTCTGCACAGCAAAAGTAACTATCAACAGAGTAAACAGACAACCTACAGAATACAAGAAAATATTTGCAAACTATGCATCCAACAAAGGTCTAGTATCCAGAATCTATAAGAAACTTAAAAAATTTTACAAGCAAAAACCAAACAACCCCATTAACAAGTGGGCAAAGAACATGAAAAGACACTTTTTCAAAAGAAGACACACATGTGGCCAACAAGTATATGAAAAAATGCTCAGCATCACCAATAGTTAGAGAAATGCAAATCATAACCACAGTGAGATACCATCTCATTGTGACAGAATATCTATTATTAAAAAGTCAGAAATTAACAGATGCTGGTGAAGTTGCAGAGAAAAGGAAAGGTTTATACATTGCTGGTGGTAATGTAAATTATGCAGCTGGGAGAGAGTAACAGAAGCAAACCGTCTACCCCTGGAATAGGGGCAGGAATATATGCTGTGCCAAGAAGTAACGCTGCAAAAGGATAGGAGCACTGAGAAGGCCACAAACCTTAATCCCAGGGACAGAGAGCACTTGCCATGAGGCTTACTGAGAAAAACAGTGAATAACACCACACTGTCTCTTACCACCAGATTAACGGGTTTAGAGTAAGAAGTAACTACAGTGTAGTGGTTTAAGATGGGCAAGAACATGAAGAGAGATCCTCTCGGAGTAACAGAACAAAACAGAGAGCTACAACTCAGGTTGGAACAGATGCTGAGAAAAACTCTCTAGCAAATCAACTCCCACTTAAATACGAAGTGATGTTGGAGGTATTTGAAGTCTGTGGTACACTTATAACTGTAGCAGCAACGGATCTACATCCGGCTCAACTCAAAAAGTAGACTCAAAATCTCACACTAACGACTTAGAACAAGGAAATGCATACCTAGTTCCAGCCATAAAACCTCAACCTCTGCTGTCCTAAATATGATGTATGTACATGTTTCAACTAAACACTGAGAGGCATACAAAAAATCAAGGAAAGGCAACACAATAACAACAGACAAAGCAATATCTGATTTTAATCAGACTCAGGTATGACAAGTGTTGAAACTATCATGACAGGTAACTTGAAATAACTATAGTTAATATTCTAAGTGCTCTAATGAAAAAGGTGGAAAACAAACAGGATGAGATAAATTATTTTAGCATAGACGTATAAACTATAAGAAAGGATCCAATGAAATGCTATAATTGTGTTTTTATACAATAAGAGAGATGAAGAATGCTCCCAATGAGTCCATAAGTAGATTCAGTACAGACAAAGAAAGATCAGAGGTCTGAAGATAAATCAATTGAATTTATCTGAAGTTAAACAGGAGGAAGTCGAACTATCTCTGTTTGCAAACAATGTGATTCTATATCTGAGAGAATAAAATCTCTCACATATAGAGAATCATGTCATTTGCAAATAGAGAGGAGTGGAGGGACAAAGAACAAAACATTCCATAACTTCAGCACAATATCAAATTGGAATCACAGAAAAACTACAGCGATGCAAACAGCAGAATTACTTGAGAAAATAATGCCTGAGAATTTCTAAAAATCAATGACAGACAGCAAACTGTAGGCACAAAAACTCCAGGGAACAACACAAACAAAAAAATCTAGGCATATTGTATTTAAACTGTTGAAAACTAAAGACAGAATAAAATCTTGAACACAGAAGGGATTGGGGTGGAGAAGATACATTACCTACATAGAAACAAAAATAAGAAAATAGAATACTTCTCATCAGAAATTATACAAACTGGTAGAAAACAGAATGACAGCTTTAAAGTACTGAATGAAATATCATGTCAACTAAAAATTCTACAGCCAATGAAAATATTTTCCAAAAAAATGAACAATTAAGACATCATTAACTAAAAAACAAAAACTGAGAGAATTATTTGCCATTAGACCTCTTAATGAAGTTCTCTAGGCAAGATACATAATTTTTTTCTACACAAAGAAATAAAGAGTGTTGGAAGTAGAATAAATATAGGTAAATATAAAATTTAATTTTTATTACTTTAATTCCCCTAAAATATCATCGACTGTCTAAAGCAAAAATAATGGCAATGTATTATGTGTTTATTGCATATGTAGAGGTAAAATGTATGACAAAAATAGCACAAAGAATGGAGGGGATAAATTGGTAATATAAGGTTGTAAAGTCCTGAATCTACTTATGAACCAATATAATATTTTAAGGTAGAATGATGAATTAAAGATGTAGATTATAAAATCTAAAGAAATGACAAAAAATGTAGTTTGAGAAGTGTAAATAATAAGCCAATAGCGGAGAGAAATGGAATCACAAAAATTACCCAAGTAATCTAAAAGATGGCAAATAATAAGGGACAAAGCAAAGAACAGATGGAACAAATAGAAAGCTTGCTATATGGCAGATTTTAATTCAACCATATAATGATTATAACAAATGTAAATGGTGTAAACACACTAAGTTAATAACAGAGATAGATCAGATTTGATGAAAAAAAAGTTCAACCCACTTTAAAGGCATGGATATATTAAAAATAAAAGGATGAAAAAGATATACCATGCAAACTCTACATAGCCATAATAATCTCAGACAAAGTGAACTTTAGAATAATAAATATTACCTGGAATTAATAGGGCCAGTTGATAATAATAAAGGAATCAATTCTCTAGGAAGAGATAACAATCCAAATGTGTAATCATCCAAAAACATAGTTTCAAAATATATGAAGCAAAAATGGATTAAGCTGAAAAAAAACAATAGACAAACCCACAGTTATGTTTGGAATCTTCAAAATTTCTCTCTCAGTGATTGATGGAAAAAGAAGACAATGAGCGAATAAGGATACAGAAGACCTGAAAAGAACTATCAAGAATTATTAACTATTTGACATTTGTAGAACACTCTACCCAACAATAGTAGCACATGTGTTCAAAGACAGAATAGACTCTAGGTCATAAAACAAATTTAAACAGAGTGTATTCTCTGATAGTAACAGAAATTGAAATAAAAGACAGATATCAATAAAATATATTAATAGAAATCAATGAGAGAAAGATATCTAGAAAATTCAAAGTAAAAGAAAATTGAACAAAATACTTCTAAATAATCAGTGGGTCAAGGAGGAACTCTCAAGTCAAATAAAAAACCATTATCAATTGAAAGAAAATGAAAATAGAACATACCAACTTTGTGGTGCAGTGAAAACAACGCTTAGAGGAAAGCACAATCTTAAATTAAATCTTAAATTCTTATATTAGAAAAGAAGATAAGTCTCAAAACAGTAATCTAAGATTTACCTTAAGAAATTAGACAACAAAGAGCAAATTAAGCCAAAACAACCATAAAGAAGTAAATTAGATCACTGAGAAGAGAAATCAGTGAAATTGAAAATAGAACCACAGGAAAAAAATCAATGAAACCAAGAGCTAGTTCTTTGAAAAAAAAACAAACAAACAAACAAAAAAAATACTAAATTAATAAATCACTCACCAGCTTAACTAAGCAAAAACAGAGAAGACATAAATTACCACTATGAGAAATTAAAAAAGAGAAGATCACTACAGACCCAACCGACATCAGAAAATAATAAAAGAATACTATGAATAACTATATACCCATAAGTTTGGCAACATAGACAAAATGGATCCATTTCTTAAATACACAAACTACAAAAACCTAGTGGAAAAGAAATACACAGGCTAAGTTGATAATCATAAAGTAGTCAATTCTCTAGGAAGGTATAACAATTCAAATGTGTAATCACATAAAAACATAGTTTCAAAATATATGAAGCAAAAGTGAATAAACCTGAAAAAAATATAGACAAATCCACAATTATGTTTGGAATCTGTATTTAAAGCAAACCTATGTATATTAAAGCAATTAAGTTCTTAGTCAAGTACCTTCCAAACAGTAAAACTCCTGGTCCTGATAGTTTTTCTGGTAAATGCTACCAATATTTCAAAACAAAAATTATACCAAATATACACAGCCACTTCCAGAAACTAGGAGGTGGGAACAGTTCATATATCATTTTAAGAGACCAGCACCCCTGGAAACCAAACAGGGCAAACATATTGCAAAAAAACAAAAGTGTAGAACAACAAATTTCATGAACATCAGTGCAAAAATATCTTTAACAAAATGTTAGCAAACTGAGACCAGCAATACATTAAAAAAGACAATATGTTGTACATACATGTATTACCAAATGACTGTATTCAGGAAATCCATGGTCACTTTGGTATTCAAAAATAAACCAGTGCAATTTGCTTTATTAAAAGACTGAATAATGAAAACAATACCGGCATCTTAACTGTAATGGTATTTGACAGAATTTGGCATCCATTATAAAATATCTTTTAAAATCTACAATAGAAAAGAATATCCTTACTATGATTAGGAGTCTCTACAAAATTCTTACAGTCAGCATAGTATTTAATGGTGAAATATAATGAAATGAAATACTCCCCTCCACTCCAAATCTGGAAGATAGCAAAGATACCTCTGTCACTACTTCTTTCCACCATTGTATTTGAAGCCCTAACCAGTGCAATAAAGCAAGAAAAAGAAATAAAAGGCATATTTATTGGAAGAAGAAATAAAGCAATTTTTTATAGCAGAGGCATAATTGTCTACATAGAAAAATTCCCCCTCCCAATTCCAATAAATGTTCTTAGAATAAATAAGTGAATTTGGTAAGGTCACTGCCTATGAGGTCAATATACAAAAGTCAATCATATTCCTTCACAGTAGAAATGAACACTTGGAATTTAATTGGAATTCTCTTATTGCTGGTGGGCACGCACAATGGCATGGAAATTTGAAAAGTAATTTGTTTTAAGGTTAAACACACACTTAACTTATAATCCCAAATGCTACTACCAGTAGGTATTTATCCAAGAGAAATAAAGACATTTTTCACATAAAACCTATATGTGAATGTGTATAGCAGCTTTATTAATAATAATAGCAAACTGGAAGCAATCTAAAATATCCTTCAACAACTGAATGGATAAACTTTGGTATATTTATACAATGAAATACACCTCAGCAATACAAATGAACAGACTGTTGAAACATGCTACAACTTGAATAGATCTCAAAGGCGTGATGCTGAGTGAAAGAAGCCAGATCCTAAAAGTTACATGTTGCATCAGATAATTTATATGACATTTGGAAAAAGACAAAATTATAAAGACAAAGAGCAAACTAGTGGTTGCCAGACTTTGGGAGTGGAGGGTGTATTTAACACAAAGCGGGTGAGGGGGTGGAAAGAAATTTGGGATGTGATAAAAATGTTAATGTTTTGTTTCTTGAGTGTGGTGGTGGATACATAACTACATTGCTCAAAACTCATGAAATTGTACACCACAGAGTGCATTCTACTCTATGTAAATTTAAAATGTCTTGAAATATTATGGCTTCCTCCTATTTTTACAAGAACAAAAAATCTTTAACATTATCTCAATGACTGTACATGGTCTGGTTCCTCCTTACATCTCCATCCTAATTATGTATCAGGGTACCCCTACTCTCAAAGCCCTTAATACATCCTTCTTTCACTCTTTGAATACACAATGCTTCCTCTTATTTGGAGATTTTGAGATATGGTTTACATTGTATCAAAATCTCTTCCCCCATCTAGCTTGCATGCTATTATTTTAGTTGTTTCCTATTCTTCCTTCAGATTCCTGTGGAACTATTATTTTTTCAGAGAAGATTTCTCTCATCTTCCTCTATTACAAGTTTTGTATTTTCCAATCTCTTGTTCATAGAATTTACTTTCAATAGCATTAATTATTTTGTTAATATTTTTCTTGCCCACTAGTCCCAAGTATACTGCGTGGCATATAGCAGATGCTAAATAAATATTTTTCTTTATGGAACAGACATATAAACACTTTTTTCTCTAATTTACAAATAAAAACTATATATAGTTATGTTGTATAACATGATGTTTTGATATGTGAATATATGTATACATTGTGGAATGGCTAAATCAAGCTAATTAGGATATCCATTACCTCACATACTCAATATTTTGTGGGAAGAATATTTAAAATCTATCCTTTTAGCAGCTTACAAGTATGTAGTACACTACTATTAGCTATTGTGTACAAAAGATCTCTTGACCTTATTCCTCCTAACAGAAATTTTATATCCTTTGACCAACATTTCCCCAATTCCAGCCCCTGGTAACCACCATTCTACTCTCTGCTTCTATAGGTTCAACTTATTTAGATTTATATATAAGTGAGATCATGATGTATTTGTCTTTCTGTGCCCGGATTATTTCACTTAACCTAATGTCCTCTGGTTTCATTCATGTTGTTGCAAGTGAAAGGATTTTGTTTTTTTTTAAGGGTATACAGTACTTCATTGTGTATATGTACCACATTTTCTTCATCCTTTCATCTGTTGATAGACACTAAGGTTGAGTCCATATCTTGGCTATTGTGAATAGTGTTGCAATAAGCATGGAAATGAAGGTATCTCTTTTAACATACTAATTTATTTTTCTTTGGATATATACTCAATAGTAGGGTTTCTGAATCATATAGTCATTTTATTTTTAATTTTTTGAGAAGCCTCCATATTTTTCATAATGGATGTATGAGTTAACATTCCCACCAACAGTGTGCAAGGGTTCCCTTTTCCCCACATTCTTGCCAACACTTGTTATTGTTAGTCTTTTTGATAAAAGCCATTCTAACAAGTGTGAGGTAATATCTCATTGTGGTTTTAACCTGCAATATCTGCTTAATGAGATAGGAAATACTGGAGAAGGCAGGATTTCTAGGATGCAGAATACAAAGCTCTTCAGAGCTTCTATCCAGAATGATCATTTAACTGCTGAAAACTACAAACAAAAACAGTATAAGAACCTCTGGAGACTGTCGTAACAACATAGAATGAATAGAGAAAAATGTTATACAAGAAAATCTAATTACTTCTCAACAAGAAAAGCAAAAATCTTGGCATCTGAGCCATGGTTGCTATTTTAACACCCCTCCTTCCAGTTCTGTGCTAGGAAAGCTCTACCCGAGGCATTCTACTTCAGCAAGTTGTAATCATGAAGATAGGACTCCTTGCCCTTTCATCTGTTATTCTGGAGCTATGGTTTTACCCTGGGAGTGTCAGGCCAACAGTATTTCTCATGCTTCCAACCCTCAGCTCTGTGTTACAAAAGGTCTGTTCAAGGTAAGTATAGTAGAGGACTAGGTCTCCTTTTCCCCACTCAGTCTCCACTTACAGGCTGGAAGTCCTTTTCCAGATGTGACAGGCTGAGAATACTGGATTGACATCTGCCCCTACCTAGCTTGCTTAGGTTTCATGCCACAAGGGGCAAACTAGGAAAACTAGAAGCAAGCTACCACCCCAGGGCCTATTCATGCCTATTCATACAGTGGGAGTGCATGCCTTCTCCCTCAAGTTCCAATGTAGTGGCTCAAGGGTCTGCCCCAGTGGGAATAGCAGGCTAGTTTTGAAGGATGATTTAGGGTTTTGGTGCCCCACCTGAAGGAACCAACTTTACTTAGAACAGAGCAAGGAGAATCCATACCCAAAGGCACTGCCAAACAGTAAACGTCTTGGTAGTTCCATGATACATGCAAGACAACAGAACAGCCAGAAGTTTAATAGACAAAATCAGGGAAAGAGACAATCAAGAAGAGCCCTTTGGGAAACACAGTCAATCCTGGATGTTAGGAAGATTGCGCACATGCACAAAGTTGCATCCACTCCGAATCAATCAGAGCAGAACATGGAGTATACTTGAAAGTTTTCCCCAAGGCAAACACAATCCCACAAACACACAGTGGAAACCTCACTGGTGAAAGTGGCTTAAGCACAATCTCTGATCAAACACTGATTGAAAAATAAATTAGTCTAGCCAAGGGGTGACTCCTAGGAAGCCAGGGTTAAAAAATAAAATCACACTCATTTCTGTCAGTCTGAGAAATTATGTATATGCCCCAGGCTGCACCCTTTCAGAATGGATCAGAGTAAAAATCTGAAAGCTACTCGCCCCTAATTGAACATGGGTTATAAAAATAATAATAAGGTAAACTCACTGAATTCTGTTAGCAGCCTCCAAGTCATAAATATATTCACAGTAAAAGCTTAAATTCTGACTGGCAAAGGGGACTTAATCACAACCTTCAACATATAAGCGACTTACGTTGACACCAGTGCAACCCTAGATGTGAAACTAAACATTTTACTAGGGATAAAGATAGTCACTTTATAATGATAAAATATTATTTTTTCAAGAAGAAACAGCAATTATATAAACATACATGCATTTAACAACAAAGCTCCAAAATACATGAAGCAAAAACAATTGGAGGGACAAATAAAGAACTAAACAGGCTGGGGACGTTGGCTCACGCTTGTAATCCCAGCACTTTGGAAGGCCAAGGCGGGCAGATCACCTGAGGTCAGGAATTTGAGACCAGCCTGGCCAACATGGTGAAACCCCGTCTCTACTAAAAATACAAAAGTTAGCTGGGCATGGGTGTGCATGCCTGTAATCCCAGCTACTTGGGAGGCTGAGGTGGGAGAATCGCTTGAACCCAGGAGGCAGAGGTTGCAGTGAGTGGAGATGGTGCCACTGAACTCCAGCCTGGGTAACAGAGCAAGACTTCATCTCAAAAAAAGAAAAAGAAAAAAAAAAAGAAAAGAACTAAACAAAAATAGTTGAGGACTTCAATACTCCACTTTAAATAAAAGTTAGAATAACTAGCACAGTGTATCAAAGTCTATGGAATGCAGCTACCACTGTGCTTAGGGGGAAATTTAAAACTTCAAATGCCCATAATAATCAAGAAGGAAGATCTTAAATGATATTGCAGTATTCTGCTTTCAGAAACAAAAAAAGCAAAGCAAACACACCTAAAGAGAAGGAAATAAAATAAAGGATAGAGTGAAAACAAATGAAGTACAGAATAGAAAACTAACAGTGGATATCAAAAACCACCAAAACTTTGTATTTTAGAACAATCAAAAAAATCTGAAAATCTTTAGCTATGTTGACCAAGAAAAAAAAAAAAAGAGAGAAAATACTCAAATTAGTAAAATCAAGAATGACAAAAGGGACATCACTACAATCTCTACAAAAATAAACAGGATTATAAGAGAACATTATGAACAACTGTATGCCAACAAACTAGATAACTTAGATGAAATAGACAAATTCCTAAGAAGATATAGATGCTGAAATTAAATCAAGAAGGAAAGGAGAACCTAAATATACCTATGACAAGTAAACAGATTAAATTAGCAATCAAAAACTTTTCCCACAAAGAAAAGCCCAGGACCAAATGGTTTTGCTGGTGAATTCTATCAAACATTTAAAGAGTGATTAATACCAGTTCTTTACAAACTCTTCTGGAAAACAGACAGCAGGGAACACTTCTTAACTCTTTCAATAAAACCTGTATTAACATGATACCAAAACCAGACAAAAACATCATGAGAAAACTATAAATGAGTATTTTTATGAATATAAACACAAAAATCCTTTAAAAAATACTAGCAAATCAAATTCAACAGTATATAAAAAGAATTATATTCCATGACTAAGTGGGATTTTTTTTCTAGGAATTCACGGTTGGTTTAATACATAAAAATCAACTGATGTACTACACCATAACAATAGAATAAGGAACAATAACAACTAGTCATCTCAGTAGACGCTGAAAAAGCCTTTGACAAAGTCAACACTCTTCTACAATTAAAACCCTCAAGAAACTACAAATAGAAATCTTCCTTAACCTGATAAAGGGCATATAAAAACAAAACACAGCTAACATCATACTTAATGATGAAAAACTGAAGCTTTCTTCTAAAATCTGGAACAAGACAAGAATGTCTGCTCTTAATACTCCTATCCAATATTGTACTGTAGGCTCCATGCAGGGCAAATAGGTAAGAAAAAGAAATAAAAGGAACCAGATCAGAAAGGAAGTAAACAATGTCTCTTTGCAGGTGACATAATCTTATATATAGAAAATCCTGACGAATTTAGTAGAAGACTATTAGGAATAATAAACAAATTTACAAGCTCAACATATAAAAATCAATTGCTTATCTTATACTCTAGAAATTCACATTTCAAACATGAAATTTTAAAAAATTCCATTTACAATAGCATCAAAAGGAATAAAATACTTAAGTATAAATTTTTTAAATGTATAAGACTTGTATACCTTAAACAATTTTTTATTTTTCATTTTTATGGATACATAGTAGGTGTATATATTTATGGGGTACATGAGATGTTTTGATACAGGAATGCAATGTAAAATAGGCATATCATGGAGAATGGTGTATCTGTCCCCTCAAGCATTTATCCTTTGAGTTACAAACAATCCAATTACACTCTCTAAAGTTATTTTAAAATGTACAATTATTATTGACTACAGTCACCCTATTGTGATGTTAAATAGTAGATCTTGTTCATTCTTTCTGACAATTTTTTTGTACCCATGAACCATCCCCATCTGTCCCTGAGCCCTCCACTACCCTTCCCAGCCTCTGGTAACCATCCTTGTACTCTCTGTTACCATTACTTCTATTGTTTTCATTTTTAAATCCCACAAATAAGTGAGAACATGCAATGTGTGTCTTTCTGTGCCTGGTTTATTCCTTACAAATATTTTTGATAGAAAGTAAATAAAATATAATAAATCAAAAGACATCTCTAAGTATATTTACAGATAGACATCTCAGACATCTCTAAGTCTATCTACAGATTCCGTGTAATCCCTATCATAATCCCTATCATATCCCATAATCCCTATCATAATCATTTTTTTTTGTAGTAATTAACAGCATAATCCCAGAATTCATATAAACCTACAAAGAACCCAGAATTGCCAAAGCAGACTTAAAAATGAAGCACAAAATTGGATAACTCACACTTCCTGATTTCAAAACTTACTACAAGCTACAATAATCAAAATAATGTGCTACTGGCTTAATGACAGAAATATAAGCCAATGGAATAGAATATAGAGCCTAGAAATTAGCCTTTGTGTACACAGTTAATTGATTTTTGATATGGGTGTCAACACCATCAATGCAAAAAGGACAGACTTTTCAACAAATGTTGCTGAGAAAACTAGATATCCACACGCCAAAGAATTAATTTCAACTCCTACCTCATACCATACACTATTCCAAACTCAAAATAAATCATAGACCTAAATGTAAGCTAAAACTACAAAACTCAAACAAAAGAGCTAAGTATGCTCATTAACAAATGAATGGATAAAGAAAACATGGTACATATACACAATGGAGTACTATTCAGCCATAAAAAAAGAATGAGTTCCACTCATTTTCAACAACATGGATGCAACTGAAGATCACTATGTTAAGTGAAATAAGCTAGGCACAGAAAGACAAAGATTGCATATTCTCACTTATTTGTGGGATCTAAAAGTTAAAACAATTGAACTCATGGTCATAGAGAGTAGAAGGATGGTTACCAAAGGCTGGGAAGAGTAGTGGTAGGTTGTGGGGAGGTGAGCGTAGTTAATGGGTACAAAAATAGAAAGAATGAATAAGACTTTTTTTTTTTTTTTTTTTTTTTTTTGAGACAGTCTCACTCTGTCATCCAGGCCGAAGTGCAGTGGCATAATCTCTGCTCACTGCAATCTCCACCTCCCAGGTTCAAGCAATTGTCATGCCTCAGCCTCCTGAGTAGGTGGGAGGCATGCACCAACACACCCGGTTAATCTGTGTATTTTTAGTAGGGACAGGATTTCCCCATGTTGGCCAGGCTGGTTTCAAACTCCTTGCCTCAAGTGATCCACCCACTTTGGCCTCCCAAAGTGCTGGGAGTATAGGCAAGAGGCACTGAGACCAGCCAAGACCTACTATTTGACAGCACAGTAGGGTAACTATAGTTAACAATACTTAATTGTATATTTTAAAATAACTTTAAAGAGTATAATTGGATTGTTTGTAACTCAAAGGATAAATGCTTGAGAGAATGGATACCCTATTCTTCATGATGTGCTCATTTCACATTGCATTTCTCTATCAAAACATCCCATGTACCCCATATGTACACCTCCCATATACCCACAATTTTAAAAAACAATAATTTTAAAAAAATTATTGTGACTTTGGGTTAGGCAATGGTCTCTTAGATATGATACCAAAATCACAAGTGACAAAATAAAGAATAAGAGATATTGTACTACATCAAAATTAAAACCTTTTCACTGAAAACTATACTATCTATCAACAAAGAGGAAAATGCTGCTCACGGAATGAGAAAAAAATATTTATAAATTAGATCTATGATAACACCTATATCCAGAGTATACAAAGAACACATAACTCAACAATAAAAAGAAAACCCAATTTAGAAATGTATTAACTGTGTTTCTAGCTTCCGTAAGTTTGATGCTTTAACATCTGCCCTACATGTACATGCTGGACACACCTTGTTCTGGACAACTTAATAATATGCCTAAGTCACCTGCTTTCCTCATCTCCCCCATCTCCTCCCTGGTTGGCTCCTCCTCCCAGGGATGTGCTTTTCAAATGCAAACTGATCAATCAGGAGTCCACAACCCAACCACCTCCTTTATAAAATTCTCACCTTCTGGGCCAGTATACACCTACCTTGATGTACAGTGGCCCAGGGCCAGGTAACAGACAACTAGGGATAGCCTCTATACCCCATAGCTCACTGAAATTATTCAAATTAGCCAAACTAGCCTGCTTGCCCTGCCTCACTAGTTCCTTCCTGAAGAAATGACAGTAAAGGCCTTGCCCTCAGTTCCCTCCTTTCTCTTCTCTTCCTCATCACTGACCCCGGTCTTCTTCATCTGGCCCCATGTGGTGTCACATGCCTCCTCTCCTTCAACTGTGAGTAATAAACTGTCTTTTCAATGGCAGTCATCTCCTGACCTATAGGCCTTGCTTCCCTCCCCTCCCCTCCCCTCCCCTCCCCTCCCCTCCCCTCCCCTCCCCTCCCCTCCCCTCCCTCCCTCCCTCCCTCCCTCCCTCCCTCCCTCCCTCCCTCCCTCCCTCCCTCCCTCCCTCCCTTCCTTCCTTCCTTCCTTCCTTCCTTCCTTCCTTCCTTCCTTCCTTCCTTCCTTCCTTCCTTCCTTCCTTCCTTCCTTCCTTCCTTCCTTCCTTTTCTTTGTCACCCAGGATACAGGCTGGAATGCAGTGTTACAATTATGGCTCACTACAGCCTTGAACTGCTGGGCTCAAGTGATCCTCCCTCACAGCTGGAACTACAGGTGCATGCCACCATGCCCAGCTAATTTTTTATTTTTGACATTTTTTAGAGATGGTGTCCTGCTATGTTACCCAGGCTGGTCTCATATTCCTGACCTCAAGGGAGCCTCCCACCTCAATCTCCAGAGTAGCTGGGATTATAGACATGCCACTGTACCTGACTCTAATTTTCTATTAATACAAATATATTTTTTTTTGTGGTTTAAAGCATTCCCTTTATTTATTAGCACAGCTTGGATTCGCCATGAAAACATATCACTTTAATTTTTCCCACACCCAATGTAGAAACCGGTTCAAGAGGAATCTGTAAACACAAAAAGAACTGATAGTCAACAAAAGAGGCATCTTTGTGTTTCTACTTAAAACTCCCAGCCCAGGTCTATTGAGAATGGCCTGCAGTCGACTCGTGGTTTCCATTTTCCTTCCAAGACTTGTGTGGTTAAGAACCTTTTTAAGATTTGTAAGGATGGCAAGCATCTGTCAAATAGGTGTATCTGCTTAGGACGTCTGTCTAGTCAATCACAGAAGAGATCCAAGAAACACTTTGAACACCAATTTTTCTGTAGTCTTAACTCTCATTTAAGACTCAGAGATGTTTGAGTTACATCATCCCCGGAAACCCATAGCTCAGACTCAGGAAGGGGAACATCACACACCGGGGCCTATCATGGGGAGGGGGGAGCGGGGAGGGATTGCATTGGGAGTTATACCTGATGTAAATGACGAGTTGATGGGTGCAGCACACCAACATGGCACAAGTATACATATGTAACAAACCTGCACGTTATGCACATGTACCCTACAACTTAAAGTATAATAATAATAAATAAATTTAAAAAAAAAAGAAAATACAAATGATAATACAAATATTTTAAAACAAATAAAGGGCCAAACATTTGAATATATATATTTCCAAAGCAAATATCCAAATGACCAATAAGCACATAAAAGGATGTTCAACATTAGTCATTAAGAAAATGCAAATCAAAACCACAGTGAGATTCTACCTCACAACAACTAGGACAGCTATAATAAAAAATACAAACAAGTATTTTTGTAATAAGTGTTGGCAAAGATGGGAAGGGCTTGGAACCTTCACACATTACTGGTAGGAATGTAAAATGATTCTGCCACTGTGCAAAAGAGTTTGGCAATTCCTTAACATATTAAACAGAGTTACCACATGACCATGACTTGAATGTCCTACTCAATCCCATCTAATGAGTCAATTTCCTTATATTTACCCAAGAGAAATGAAAACATATATCCACACACAAAAAAATTGTACATGAATTTTCACAGCAGCATAATTCATAATAGCCAAAAGGTAGAGACAACCCAAATTTTGACCAACTAGTGAACAGATACACAAAATGTGCCATGTCCAAATAAAGAAATATTATTCAACCACAAAAGTAAATGAAGTACGGATAAGTATTACAACTTGTATGGATCTTTAAAAAATCGTCCTAAGTGAAAGAAGCCTATCACAAAAGATCAGACATTGTATGATTCCACTTATATAAAATGACTAGAATAGACAAATCTATATGGAGACAGAAAGTAGATTAGTGGTTTCCTGAGGCTAGGAGGCTACGGGTAGGAAGTGACTGATAATTGATTTCTTTCGAGGAAGAAGAAAGTGTAAAATTAGATTGTGGTGATGGTTGCACAATGCTGTGCACTTACTAAAAAGCAATGAGTTGTATATTTCGGTGGATGAATTATATAATATGTGAATTATATCTCAATAAAGCTATTAAAAATATTGAAAGAGCAGCAATTCCTTTGACATCCAAGGGAAGATACAAAGTTCCTAGCTGGAAATACTAATCTGATAGGCATTTGCACACAGGGAAAGAGATATGAACTCAGAGAGGGAGGCAAGGAGGTCAAAATAAGGGCTCAGTTGACTTTCTTCACTTTACTAATTCATCAAAGGGAATTTTCTTTCAAACCTTGAAAAAACTCAAAGTAAGAACTCAATACCATCTAATGAGTACATTTTTATTGTATTTATAATAATCACAGTTGCTACTGCATGTGCATTGTGAATAGCTCACTTTTCTGTGGGTTTTGCTATTTCAGTTGGCTTTGAAAGTGTCTTAATGGTATTATAAAGCTGGGCAGGGTTATTAGCCCATTTACAGACAATGTGCCTCGTTGAGGAGTAGAGGAAAGAAAAGCAGAAGAGAGAAGAGGGGGAGCAATGGAAATAGTAATAACTTAATAACTCCACTAACGTTCTTTATTAGGATGTTCTATGCTTTGGCATCCACCCAATGAGTGAGATATTTGGTAGCTGGTGCTGGGGCATGGGGAAAATGAAATCAACCAAATCTCTAGTAACTTTGGTGGCCAAATTTCAAACATTATTCATTTTTTCATTTATGACAATTTACAAATGTGTTACTGTATTTAAGAGGGTAATTAGACATTAAATAATTTGATTTTTGTAATAATAGAGAAGCTAGTATTTCATTTATGGAATATTGTTTTCTCAGAGACACTTTTCAAGAGCAATGAATGCATCTGAAATGCCAGCTGAGCAACAGTGTAGAAGGTTCTCACAGTCATGCTTCCCTCTGAGTGGAAGTGATGAAGACCTTTCTAATAGAATTTCAATTATGTTTAATTAACTTGGCTGGAGAGTACAAGTAGAATTCAAATGAAATCTAGCAAAGTTGTTTAGGTATGTGTTCAAAACAGCGGCTCATAATTAAAAAGAGGAAACCCACAAGACTGGGGACAGGTGAGACAGCTTAAAAAGTTAACTACTAACTTCATTCTTGTGGAACATGTCACAATTTCAAAGAAATATCCATGTCTAGTTACTGCGGAGGTACTCTTCACATTCTAGCTTTATGTTTTGCTTTCCTATCCTCACCCAGCTTCCCTACAAAGTGAGTAGAGATTGTGTGGAAGCACCCTAGCATATATTAATACTTAAGTCTGATATTCAGTAAGAGATTACACAGTAACAGCATATCAGAATTTATATAAGAGGTTGACAAATAAAGAGTGATTTTTAAAACACATTGTATTTGATAATTTTACATTGGAAAAAAACTATTGTTCCCGTAAAACAAGAAAACTAGATAGAATAAGAGTTATCAGCTGGGTGTAGTGGCTCACACCTGTAATCCCAGCACTTTGGGAGGCCAAGGTATGTGGAGCACTCAAGGTCAGGAGTTCGAGACCAGCCTGGCCAACATGGTGAAACACCATCTCTGCTAAAAATACAAAAGTTAGCCAGGTATGGTGGTGCATACCTGTGATCCCAGCTACTCAGGAGGCTGAGGCAGGGGGAATCGCTTGAATCTGGGAGGCAGAGGTTGCAGTGAGCCAAGATCATCAGGTCATTGCACCCCAGCCTGGGTGACAGAGCGAGACTCTGTCTCCAAAAAAAAAAACAAAAGAATAAAACTTATCAATATCTTACTGATCAGAAGGCACATTTGGACTCTTTTACAAAGAAAATACTCTTAGAGTATTGGGAGGTGTGTATATGGAAAGTGCAGTTTTATCTAAAGGTGAAAATGTCTTTAAAGGTTCAGAAACGTTGCTTTAAATAAATTCTTAATTTATCAATATTGGAAGTTTGAATTTTCAGAGGTCTCTTTCTTCAAGCAAATATATGCATAAGACATATATGTACCCATAGACACATATTTCCACCATATACATAATAATTTAAGTGATAGAGAGTTTTGTAAACTAATTCAAAACAACTGACATCTGTGGGTTTTTTTTTGTTTTTAGGGTGTGTGTTTTTTCTGTTTTGTTTTGTTTTGTTTTTTTGAGACAGAGTGTCACTCTTGTTGCCTAGGCTGGAGTGCAATGGCACGATCTCAGCTCACCGCAAAGTCTACCTCCCAGGTTCAAGCGATTTTCCTGCCTCAGCCTCCTGAGTAGCTGGAATTACAGGCATGAGCCACCACAGCTGGCTAATTTTGTATTTTTAGTAGAGATAGGGTTTCTCTATGTAGGTCAGACTGGTCTCGAACTCCCAACCTCAGGTGATCCACCTGCCTCAGTCTCCCAAAGTGCTGGGATTACAGGCATGAGCCACCGTGTCCGGCAACTTCTGTGTTTTTAATGTAAAATATTTCCTACAGTATATGTTATAGTATTATGATTATTTAAGAATATGTTAGACAAATCCTTTCTACTCCTTTCTTTTAGGCAGCATATCTGGTTATAAGGAGATTTTTCCAGATTACATCATGAATCAAAAAAAAAATTTGAGTCTCTGTCCAAATGAAACTGCATACATCTGGTCAGAATAACACCTGAAATAATCAGACAGGTGAGACTCCACTTAAGGAAGAAACTCTAGGGAAAACATGCCTATGACCTTGATATGATTTTGGCTATGTGTCCCCACCCAAATCTCATCTTGAATTGTACTCTTATAATTCCCACGTGTTGTGGGAGGGACCCAGTGGGAGATAATTTAAATCATGGGGACAGTTTCCCCCATACTGTTCTCATGGTACTGAATAAGTCTCACAAGATCTGATGGTTTTATCAGGGGTTTCTGCTTTTGCATCTTCCTCTCTTCTCTTGCCACCACCATGTAAGAAGTGCCTTTCACCTCCTGCCATGATTCTGAAGTCTCCCCAGCCAGGTGGAACTGTAACTCCAATTAAACCTATTTTCTTCCCAGTCCCAGGTATGTCTTTATCAGCAGCATGAAAACAGACTAATACAGACCTCAACCTTGGCTAATTGTTCTCCTGTCTAAAATTTCTCCTTATACTTAAAAGGAATCATTGCTGATATACTGCATCTAAAACAAATTTTTTTCTCTTTTCTAGAAGACAGACAATTATTAATTGGCCACCGTCCTTCAAATACCATTTTTATTTCTTCTCACAGTTTATTAAAATTTTTAGAATTAAAGAAATGCAAAAAAAAAAATATTAAAACCTCATTGGCTTTGGGAAAACACCAGACAGGGCTTCAAAACAAAGTTCCTCACGTACTGGATGTGTAAATTAATATTATTCAATCCTAGCTGGTTGTGTAGGTACATGCCTGTAGTCCCGGCGACTCAGGAGGCTGAGGCAGGAGCATCGCTTCAGCACAGGAGTTCAAGTCAAGCCTGGGCTGCATATATATATATATATATATATATATATATATATATATAACTCAGTCTCTTGGTTATAAAAGGGTGTAGTCATATCTATCTCATAGGGTTACTGTAAGGATTAAATGAGACAAAGCAAATAAGTGATATATCATAGACATGCAGCAAATGATATCTCTTATCATAGCATGGATGAAAATTGGTAGAGTTTGCAGATTCTGTTTCCTCTCTTCTCATAAGTGGGAAAGTGAAAACCACAAAGTCAGGCAACAATTCTAAAGTCATCCAGCATATTGACAGCATGAGAATCTAGGTCTCCTGACTCTCTCCTTCACCAGCCTCCAAGGGTTTCTAATTTCACACAGGAAAAATTCCAAATTCCTTCACAAGTCGTAAGGCTCTTAAGTGAGCTCTGCCTATCTACCTGTCCAGGCTCACTTCCTATCGCGTAGCCCTTCATCCCTATACCCCAGATTGCAGAATTGTTCTAAAGTCTCAAGGGATTTCAAAATCTCACCGGACTCCCAGACCTCCTGTGCTGTACTGGGTGACCCCTCCACTAGAAACTCTTCCTGATCGTCGTCCTCCTCCAGATGGAACTGTCCACTCCCTCTTGCATACTTACTACACTGTGCTCTTTTTTTTTTTTTTTTTTTAATCTCATAGCACTGTGACCGCACTGCAGTGGCTTGTTTTGATGTCTGAATCTGTCTATTAGAACACAAGCTCCTGTGGAAAGCAGTATAGTGGGTAGCACTTCTGTCTCTGCTTCTGATATAATCTCAATGGAGAAATGAAATGTAGGGCAGTTGGGAAGTGATTACTTTTGGCGTGAATATTCAAAAACAGCTGGGAGTGTTCCAATAAGGTCCTCTGAACAAATATGTATCTCCAAACATCAAGGGAGGTAGGGGACTGTGTCAGTTATTCAAATAAATGTTGGAGTGGAGTCAGATGATAAATATTTACTCTCTTAGGAATAAAATGATTCCATGTGTATATTATGCTCAACTGGGGATTTCATCTACTATTTGTTTACTTTTCATCATTTTCGTACTTATTCTAATTGTTAATACTTTACTTTCATCTTTAATAAACACAGTGTTTTAAAACTCTTCTTGGGTCTGTAATTGAAAAAAATACACTTATTACTTAGCAACCTACACAGAAGCAAACTCTAAAACTCTGACCTATTATATATATCTCAGACCTGGTTGGTAACTGATACACACGAGCTTTTTTATCCTCAGGAAAGTCTCATTATTCTTCCAATTCCTCTCTCTCTCCCCACACATATACACAGCCTTGTTCAGTATCTCTCTCCTCCCTCTCTTGTAGTACTTCTCGGCTGCCACAGAGTGAGTGACAGCAAAAAGGGGGGAAAAAAACTAACAAAGACCAAAAGAAAGTACAGTGTGACAGGAGATGCAAAAAAGCAAAAAGGAAAACTTTAAGCAAAAATGAAATATGAGTGAGTGAGCGGCAGGGCTAAATTATGAGATAGTGTCATAGATTCAAAAACTTCAAAAACAAAGACCAAAATAATATAAAGGTTTGGCTGTGAATTAAATGAGGAAGGAAAATCAAGGATGTGTCAAAATACATAAAAACGCCTTTTCTCTTCAACAGGCAGATGGTCACACACGTCCATAGCCTCTGCTCTAAGCCTTTATAACGTATTTGAGTTTGTCTGTATGTATATATGTATGTACACAATTATGCCTAATTTTCTGATAATTTTTACTTTCTCAAAAAGAGTGAATTTAGGAAATCAAACATTCCCAAAGAAGTATCATGCGCAGATATTTTTTTCACAGAGTAATTATTATCAGATCCTCACTCAGGACCCAAATGAAGCAAACTAACAATTTGTGACCCTTTCAAAACAATCTTTAAGCAATATTCATTCAAATGTATTCAGTAAAGATGGAGAGGTACCAATTTTCTATTAATAAATATAGAATTCACATATACATTTGCTTACCAATATATTGCAGTGACTGAAGTAAAAAGGCAAAATGTTTTCTAATTTTTGAGGTTTGCATTCCAACCCCGCATTTATTTTCTAAACCAGGTATGTTTTGGGAAGCAGCATAGTAAAGTGTTTAAAATTTAAGTAATGAGAAAAATCACTTGTTCTCAGTAAATAGCACTGTGCAACCACAATTGTGTTTCAGAATTTTAGCTGCTAGTTACTGCCAAGTTCAGGTGACTGTCTACTAGTTAGTTTCAGAGTTGGCTGGCAAAGACTTGAGTGTTGAGGTTTCTTTTTTGTTTTTAATTTTCATTCAGGGCAGCACCACTTTGGCGGGAGCAGGACCAATATTCATTTTGCCAATAATATAAGGAATTGCTTGTGGAAACCTGAGTGTTTTTGGCACCGCATATTTGATTTATTCCACTGAAGTTTTAGCGCCCTTACAGATTAGCACCCCTGGTGAGAACCAGCTGGCCCTGAATCCAGCTTGTCCCTCACTCAGAGAGCACTTGCTATTCAACATTGTGCTGGACTTCTTAGCACACTAGACAAGAAATAAGAGGTGTAAGGATCGGAAAGGGATAAACTAAATTGTCAGTGTTCTCAGATGCTATAAGTTTCTAAAGAAAATAAAGGCCAAGTGAATCTATAAGAACAAATGCAAAGGTTAGCAAGCTTGTAGGATTAATGGTGTTCCTATACCTCATTAACAAACAAGTATAAAAATTAATCACATAAGATGTTTAGATTCAAAAATCACACAAAAGCTGTAATGCACCTAGGAATAAGTTTAACAAAATATATACAAGACCTTCATGTAGAAAGTTAGAATATTTATTTAAAAATATGAAAGAAGATTCACCTAAATGAAGTGGCTCATGAATGAGGATGTGAATATTCAATATTTTAACAGTGTAAATCATCTCCAAATTAATCTGTACAGTTAATACAATCCCCAATGTTTTGAATGGGAGTTTACTGATTCGAAAATTCTGATGGGCTAATAAAGGCTCAAGAAGAGCCAGTAATTTAAAAGAAAAAGAATAAGAAGTTGGCACTAAGAGTCATAAAAATATAGTATAAAACTCTGGTAATTAAAACTATGTGGCATTGCAGTAGATATTAGAAAAAAAGATAATTAGACTATATTAAAGGGCTGTGGAAGAGCCCCAAGTGTGGAAGGGAATATGGTTTACAATAAGAGGAAAAGGATGGAATACCCAATGGATGGTGAAATTGTGCAGGGTTAACTGTCATTGTAGAAAATTAAAATTATATTTTTATCTTCCAGTCGTCAGAAATACATTCTAGATGGATGAAATTATACATGGGAAAAGAAAAACTTTAAAACATTCAGAAGAAAATGCAAAGACTTTGTTTATGACTTCAGCATAGAGAATAACTTTTGAAAAAGGCATTAAAAAGCAAATTGTAATGACATTACAATAAAAGTTACTTTATGACACACATACACAGAGACACATAAAACCCACAGAATGAAAGAAGATAAATACAGTCCATACAACAAACAAAATTGGTGTTCAGAATAAATAAATAAATGACTACAAAACATAAGGAAAAAAGTAATCTGCCAAAGAGGAAAATCGGCAAAGGATATGACTATTTAATTCACAGGAGGAAAAAAATCGTAAGCCCAATAAACATTTGGAAGGCCTGCAGCTTCAGTGCTCAGCAGGTGAAATGGGTGGTGTGGATTGACTCACTCTATATCCATTCTTCCCTTCTTAATTGGAGAGGGAGAGAAAAATAAAAACACATTTCTAGACTTTCCAGCTGTGAAGATTCTAGATAGCGATTAGGTCCTGTCTATAAGGTGCACTGAAGAGAAATTCACAAGGCAAAGTGAAAAGGAAGCCATTTTCCCAGTCCATTTCAGCTGTTGTCCCAGGCAAGTTGGGTGGAAAGAAACATGATCTTGCAGCAGGGTTCAAATGTCCATTCTGCAGCTACCTGTGCTTTGAGAAGTATTTGCAGCTGATGCAGCAGTAGGAGGGATTTCTTGACTATGGCTTTCTGGTCACTGGTTGGCAGCTATCAAGCATGTGATTTCAACTCATGATCTCCAGCAATAGCCTCAGAATTGGTAATTCTTCCAGAAGGGCAGTTCTGCTTTGCTCTGAAATTACTCCTGAAGAGCTAGCCTGAAGGCTGACCCTCAACTCTTCCAATAATTTTGTAAGCTCTCAATTTCTGTCTGAAATCCCTTCCTAATCAGTATACCTAGAAAGTCTTTTTTTTTCCTGCACTGAACATTGATTGATACAACAGATACATGTAAATTAAAATTACGCTCATTTCACAGCCCTCCTATAGACAAAAATTTTCATTTCTGATACTAACCAAGCATTGCTGAGGAGAGCAGGTAGTAGTCAGTGAGAAAGCTATCAATTAAAACTTTTAACATCAAAAAGATAGGAAACAGGTAATATAACTTACTGATTAAGGACATAGTTTCAGATCCAGATAAGCAACGGTTCAAATCATGGCTCTACTAGTTACCTTGGAAAGTCCCTTTATCCAAATTTCAGTGTCCTCAGCTCTAATATGTATAATAGAAAAAAAAAGAAAAACCCTAAGTGTAGTAAGAGAATTAAATGCAATAATGAATAGTGTTTATTGTATCTAAAACTATCAGACTATAATTCTAGTAAGTGAAACTGACAAAAATACAAAATACATGGGAAACAAAAGTGAAATTCTAGAAAATAATAAAACCTCTGGATATATTAGAACTTTGGAGGAAATGAGCAATTCACATCTCCTGGAGTTTTCAGATTGTGCTGAAGAATGAGATTACTCATTCTTTTTATATATAATTTTTTGTTTTATTTCCCCACTGATCTATTTGCTGTAACTATCACTCTCAAATTGTCTCCCTCAGTTTATTTCACTCCAGGCTTTCTGTCTCGATGTCAAGCTGTGGATACTGCCACTGACTTTCATGGGATGATGGGTGCCCTACTGAGCCCCGCTCTGCTCCGCGGTGATGGCCCCACTCTGACCGTGGAGAAGAAGCGGTGATCTTAAAGTTTCCCAGAATATAACTCAGACCAAAGGGAGAATGCAAACAAAGCTTGCTGCAGGCTTGTGAAAAAGGATAATACACCAAATATCTTAAAACTGCTTTAAGTTGTGTCTCTTCTTAGAACTCCCATAAATCAGAGCCTTTGTGTTACACTGACAGTCTTTACACAGCAGTAATCAGCTGCTCTCTGACCACCAGGTTCTCCAGTTATCTCCAAACTGTAACATGCGGCCCAATCTCTTTTGGCCTACAGAAAAATGGAGATTTATTTCAGGTCTTGCTCCAGGACAACTGTGGAACATTTTCATTTGTTTCAGGGAAAATTCTATACCTCAACATGAGTTTTGATGCCCCAAAATCTGTTAATAATTAAGTACAATGTTTTACACTGACAGGTTTTCTGATGTTGAACTACCTTTGCTTTCCAGAGATAAGGCAAAATTTGATCATAATGCATTATTCCTGTAATGAACTACTCCATTAATTTAACATATATAATTTTACATTTAGCTTTCTAGATGAAATTATCCCTCAGTTGGCCTTTTCTGTGAAGTTTTTGTCTGGTTTTGTATCTGAACAATGCTAACTTCAAAAAGTGAGTTCTATAACATGGCATCATTTTTAATATTCTGAAACAGATATAAAAAGTAGGAATTCCTGTTTCTTGATGATTTAGTAGACATCTCCTGTAATATCACCTTTGCCTTCATCTTTTTCTTTAAATTTCTGTGGATACATAGTAGGTGTATATGTTTATGGGGGTACATTAGATGCATTGATACAGACATGCAGTAAGCAATAATCCTATCATGGAAAATGGGGTATCCATCCCCTGAAGCATTTATCCTTTGTATTACTTTTTTAGTTACTTTTAAATGTACACTTAAATTATTATTGACTATAATTACCCTATTGTGCTATCAAACACTAGGTCTTATTCATACTTTCTTCTCCAAAACCACATTCCCCAACTGCCCTTCCCAGCCTTTGGTAACCATCCTTCTACTTTCTATCTCCATGAGTTCAATTGTTTTGATTTCTAGCACCCACAAATAAGTGAGAACATGCAAAGTTTGTCTTTTTGTGTCTGACTTATTTCATGTAACATAATGACTTCTAGTTCCATCCATGTTGTTGCAAATGACCGGATCTCATTTTTTAATGGCTAAATAGCACACCATTACGTATATGTACCACATTTTCTTTATCCAATCATCTGTTGATGGACATTTAGGTTTATTCCAAATCTTGGCTATGGTGAATAATGCTGCAACAAACACGGGACGGCAGATAGCTCTTCAATATCCTGATTTCCTTTCTTTTGGATACATACCCAGCAGTGGGATTGTTGGATCATATGGTAGCTCCAGTTTTAGTTTTTTGAGGAACCTCCAAATTGTTCTCCACAGGGGTTGTACTAATTTACATTACTGCAAACAGTATATGAGGGTTCTCTTTTCTCCACATCCTCTCCAGCATTTGTTATTGCTTGCCTTTTGGATAAAAGCCATTTTTACTGGGGTGAGATGGTATCTCATTGTAGTTCTGATTTGCATTTGTCTGATGATCAGTGGTGTTGAGCACTTTTTCATATACCTGTTTGCCATCTGTATGTCTTCAAAAATTGAGAAATGTCTACTCAAATTTTTTGCCCATTTTTTTTCACTTTTATTTATTTTTTTATTTTTTATTTTTTATTTTTTTAATTATTTTTTATTATTATACTTTCAGTTCTAGGGTACATGTGCATAACATGCAGGTTTGTTACATATGTATACTTGTGCCATGTTGCTGTGCTGCACCCATCAACTCGTCAGCACCCATCAACTCGTCATTTACATCAGGTATAACTCCCAATGCAATCCCTCCCCCCTCCCCCCTCCCCATGATAGGCCCCGGTGTGTGATGTTCCCCTTCCCGAGTCCAGGTGATCTCATTGTTCAGTTCCCACCTATGAGTGAGAACATGCGGCAAGGCTGGTTCAACATTCGCAAATCAATAAACATAATCCAGCATATAAACAGAACCAAAGACAAGAACCACATGATTATCTCAATAGATGCAGAAAAGGCTTTTGACAAAATTCAACAGCCCTTCATGCTAAAAACGCTCAATAAATTCGGTATTGATGGAACGTACCTCAAAATAATAAGAGCTATTTATGACAAACCCACAGCCAATATCATACTGAATGGGCAAAAACTGGAAAAATTCCCTTTGAAAACTGGCACAAGACAGGGATGCCCTCTCTCACCACTCCTATTCAACATAGTGTTGGAAGTTCTGGCTAGGGCAATCAGGCAAGAGAAAGAAATCAAGGGTATTCAGTTAGGAAAAGAAGAAGTCAAACTGTCCCTGTTTGCAGATGACATGATTGTATATTTAGAAAACCCCATTGTCTCAGCCCAAAATCTCCTTAAGCTGATAAGCAACTTCAGCAAAGTCTCAGGATACAAAATTAATGTGCAAAAATCACAAGCATTCTTATACACCAGTAACAGACAAACAGAGAGCCAAATCAGGAATGAACTTCCATTCACAATTGCTTCAAAGAGATTAAAATACCTAGGAATCCAACTTACAAGGGATGTAAAGGACCTCTTCAAGGAGAACTACAAACCACTGCTCAGTGAAATAAAAGAGGACACAAACAAATGGAAGAACATACCATGCTCATGGATAGGAAGAATCAATATCGTGAAAATGGCCATACTGCCCAAGGTAATTTATAGATTCAATGCCATCCCCATCAAGCTACCAATGAGTTTCTTCACAGAATTGGAAAAAACTGCTTTAAAGTTCATATGGAACCAAAAAAGAGCCCGCATCTCCAAGACAATCCTAAGTCAAAAGAACAAAGCTGGAGGCATCACGCTACCTGACTTCAAACTATACTACAAGGCTACAGTAACCAAAACAGCATGGTACTGGTACCAAAACAGAGATATAGACCAATGGAACAGAACAGAGTCCTCAGAAATAATACCACACATCTACAGCCATCTGATCTTTGACAAACCTGAGAGAAACAAGAAATGGGGAAAGGATTCCCTATTTAATAAATGGTGCTGGGAAAATTGGCTAGCCATAAGTAGAAAGCTGAAACTGGATCCTTTCCTTACTCCTTATACGAAAATTAATTCAAGATGGATTAGAGACTTAAATGTTAGACCTAATACCATAAAAATCCTAGAGGAAAACCTAGGTAGTACCATTCAGGACATAGGCATGGGCAAAGACTTCATGTCTAAAACACCAAAAGCAACGGCAGCAAAAGCCAAAATTGACAAATGGGATCTCATTAAACTAAAGAGCTTCTGCACAGCAAAAGAAACTACCATCAGAGTGAACAGGCAACCTACAGAATGGGAGAAAATTTTTGCAATCTACTCATCTGACAAAGGGCTAATATCCAGAACCTACAAAGAACTCCAACAAATTTACAAGAAAAAAACAAACAACCCCATCAAAAAGTGGGCAAAGGATATGAACAGACATTTCTCAAAAGAAGACATTCATACAGCCAACAGACACATGAAAAAATGCTCATCATCACTGGCCATCAGAGAAATGCAAATCAAAACCACAATGAGATACCATCTCACACCAGTTAGAATGGCGATCATTAAAAAGTCAGGAAACAACAGGTGCTGGAGAGGATGTGGAGAAATAGGAACACTTTTACACTATTGGTGGGATTGTAAACTAGTTCAACCATTATGGAAAACAGTATGGCGATTCCTCAAGGATCTAGAACTAGATGTACCATATGACCCAGCCATCCCATTACTGGGTATATACCCAAAGGATTATAAATTATGCTGCTATAAAGACACATGCACTCGTATGTTTATTGCAGCACTATTCACAATAGCAAAGACTTGGAATCAACCCAAATGTCCATCAGTGACAGATTGGATTAAGAAAATGTGGCACATATACACCATGGAATACTATGCAGCCATCAAAAAGGATGAGTTTGTGTCCTTTGTAGGGACATGGATGCAGCTGGAAACCATCATTCTTAGCAATCTATCACAAGAACAGAAAACCAAACACCGCATGTTCTCACTCATAGGTGGGAACTGAACAATGAGATCACTTGGACTCAGGAAGGGGAACATCACACATAGGGGCCTGTCATGGGGAGGGGGGAGGGGGGAGGGATTGCATTGGGAGTTATACCTGATGTAAATGACAAGTTGATGGGTGCAGCACACCAACATGGCACAAGTATACATATGTAACAAACCTGCACGTTATGCACATGTACCCTACAACTTAAAGTATAATAATAAATAAATTAAAAAAAAAAAAAGAATAAACTAGGTAAAAAATAAAGATGATTAAAACAAAGTTGACACCATAAAATAAAAGTTAGAAAGGTGAGGTAAAGAAATAAAATGAGATATTGGAAGAGTACTTAACATTTGTAAGTTGAGGAATAAAATAAATTAAATGAAATTAATATAATGGTAAAATCACGATTTTATTCTAAAGCGAAATCAAACAAACTGTAAAATCTTGGGGGAAAAGTTAAAAAAATACACATTAACAATGGTTTAAAATGGATTAAACTAGTAAAAGAAAAAACTAAATTACAAACTAAGAGATTGAGAACAAGAAATAATTTGAGTAGTAAGGTATCTTTAAAAAGCAAAACTTTTTTTCCAGCCCCCCAACTCAAGGTCCCCTTAGGTAATTATTTTCCTATTCTCTATCTCGTGAGCCACAATATGTCTGGCAATGTCTTCGGCAGAAAAAAAACCACTGTACTCTCATCACTGCAAGTGCTGTCCATTCTTTCCAAGAGTCTCATCAGGCCCAGGTGCACAGCAAGTTTGCCGTACTGATGCTTTGGTTTTCCCAGGCATGTCTGGAGGAACATGGTTTCTGTGCAAACCGAACTCCTTGGACTGCCATTACTTCTCTGTCATCCTCCCTCCACTCCCCACCAACCTTCAGATTCTATATGAACACAAAAATGGTGAGAGCAGCACAGACAAATTCTTACTAAGGTGACCCTTGGGAGACAAACTACGTGCCATTGCCAAGACGAATCTGACACTGAGAATGCCAGTCCTGACTCCTGAGTTTCTAGGAATGGAGTGAGTTTGGAGGAACCAATGTTGGCCAAAGAGCCCTGAGGAATGGGTTAGTGTCTAGAGATTATTTCAAAACCTAAATACAATGCCCTGGGATTGACTGCATTAATTCAATGCTCTGAATTAGTCCTGCAGCTCCACCACCTCCCTAAGCACACTGGGATGGAGGCTGCAGAGTCTCAGGCCCCCCACCCCATTTGTATCCATCAACTCTTTCTCCCCCAAAGGCATGCAAGGAAACATGCTATCTGGATGTAAATAAATACATGCAAAGCCTCAGAGCAAATTCCCAAGTTCCCACTTCTCCTCAATAACTGTGCCCAGATAGCTCCTACAAGGACATTCTGGAGCCACCATAAGCTCCACTAGAGGATTTCTAGGAGGCCTTGGAAGGCACCACCCATGGGGGCAGCAGTGGGACCTCCTCAGGAGGGCCCTCAGCACAGCGATGTCATTTAAGAAGCTGGCCAGAGAGTGGCAGCTTTGACACTCTAAAACAACCTTGTTTCTCCTGATCATAGGAACCAGCAACAGCGAGAGTGACAATAGGCATATTTACCTATTGATACTTAGTGGAGAAAGTGAAGAACAGCTGCATGAATTTGTTCATGAATATATGTCAGACATCTCGTTAGGACCCCAAGGAATGAGTGGGGGGAGGGTATGTGGCAGGGCCTTGAAGACCTGTAATAATTGGAGGGTTGTAAAACAAAAAGCCAGCAAAATATTCCTCTCTATCCCATTTTTCCTCCAAGTTTGCTGTGGCTGGGGAAAATGTACAAAGGCATAAAGAAGGTAACTAAAAATGACAGTAGCCTGAAGTCCACAACTGAGATGAAGTCTGATATAAGTTGAACATTCTATAATAATATCTCAGCCCTCAATTCTCTAACTCTCCTTAAGATTTTATTCCTTAGGGAATCACTCTCTGTCATGATATAATATCGTCTTTACCCTACCAGTTTGCAAAGAAAAAAGAATGTCATGCTTAACAGATAACTTGGAGAAGGTCCAAAAGATCATAACAAAAATGAGCAGGGCTGTTAAAACGAACAATTAGAAAATGTTAAAGGAATCAGAGTGATGTGTCCTTGAGAAAAGAAAAGTAAAGATGGCTTCATAAGAAGTTCAGGAATTTCCTTTTCAGACCTGAATAAAAGTTTTTGATTAGATAGAGGGGGTACAGAGAGGGGATGTAGAGGAATGTCGATGGAGGTGTACACTGAAGGACAACTCTTCCTAGCAAACACTGAAAAAATAAATAAGTATCAATAACAAACACAACAAAAAGTGTGTGTGCAACAATTCATCTTTTAAAAATATACATTAAAACTCTACATTAAATTCAACCTCAAAATTTAGAAAGAAGATTAGATAGTATTTGAAACTTGGAGAGAGAAGTATTCTGTTACTAGGAACATATTAAGTAATATGAATTATTGTTTGTCTTTGGACCTGTGAGAGGTGCTATAGAGAAAGATCTAGAACAAAAACAAAAAGCAATGTCTGGGACAAAGCAGAAAGAAATATATTACTAAACTTATTCCAGAGAAAATCATTTGATATATGTAGAAAAAATATATGAATATAATATCTAGAAAATAAAAAGAATTTCTGAACTGCCATAAAGTTCAGAAGCCTGGGGCTTAGCATGCCTGTCAAACTTCTTTTTAATATAAAAGAGAAAGAATTGGTCATGGAATGTTCTTCCTTAGGCAATTATATATTTCACATGACTGTTAGGCAGCTGTCAGTGTCACAATGACACTATGAAAATGGAAATCTTAAAAAAAAGGTCCTGTTTATATTGATTAAAAAAACTCTACTAACCAAGTGAAAGAAACACAATAATGAGAAAATATATGAGTAGTGATCCAAATACATAGTTCTTTATTATCCCTGAAGTTTCCCAAGAAAATTCTGATAGAAAGAAAGTGAATCTGAATTTGTCGTAGAACATAAGAGATAATATCAGATTTGAGTCAAAAGGGGATGACCTTTTTACTCCCCTCATTCTTTAAAACAATGAACGAAAGTTCACTAATAAAGATTTACGGCAACACCTCATCTTTTCATTTTACTTATTTTATGTATTTTACTTATAGCATTAGTCAAGGAAGGAACATCAAATGACAGGCTTGCAATGGTCTGAGTCAAGCTCTGGCCTCCGTAGACAGGTAAATTTCTGCATTAGCTGTTTGTCCATCCAGTTTGAAAGATTTCCATGGTTACAACTCCAAAATCTCCTCAATAGTACATTCCTATTTGAGGGGTTCTCCCTTTAGTCTAACTGGTGTTTTACATATACAAATCAACCATCTTTTCTTGATTAGATACAGGCTGGTGTTTGTTGTTGGTCTTTAATGTTCTCTTTGCCTGGTCAAATAGTAACAATTCCTTTAACCTTTCTTTGATTGTTCTTGTCTGGACCACATCAACACTCATAGGAGGTCACGGTTTTTAAGGAAACAGACTTTTACAAAACTATTACACTGTACTACCAAAGGGTTCATGGCAAGAGAAAGAAGGCAAATAGCTTCCCACTATTATGCATTTGGGCTTTATTTATTTAAGGGTGCCATATTGAGGGTCAAATTGAGCTGTCTTAAAATAGCAGGATATTATTCATAATGGTTGGCTAGTAGGTCAGGTTACCTGGAGAAGAGGTGTTCTTTGCAAAAACAAAAATTCACACTCTCTCAAATCACATAACCCTGACAATAAATAGGAATGAATTCATAAGGAATAGTTATTTATATTCATACACAGAAACAAAGAATTAAAGCTACAAATTGTTAACTCCAATAATCAAAGTAGAAAATAAAATGTAGAAATGTTATTTTCCTTCCTCCTATAGTTTTCAAATTCTTGATCACTCCAGATACTCCTTTCTTCAGATTCCATGGCTTAGCACTGAAGCATAGTCAGAAAAAGTGGTCAAATTTGGTGCACAGCACCCACCAAGGACCTACTTTCTCCGTTACCTATGCTACCCAGAGGCGAAATGGCAAATCAGCACCAGACAGCCACCTAGCTTCAAGGTAGGAAATAACCTACACTATAGATGTATTCATTCATGTTCCAGTATAATAAAATACTGGAGCAAACAAACACAGGCTGGGCTTTCATTTTCAATAAAGTGGCATATAGCTATAGTCTCTTTTCTCCCCCTGGGCTTCAGGCCATGCCCTCCACTTGGCCAATGTCAGTCTGTCCACTACCCCTTCACACAATGCTTGACCTGGT
This sequence comes from Macaca mulatta, assembly GCF_049350105.2. Classification (NCBI taxonomy): domain Eukaryota; kingdom Metazoa; phylum Chordata; class Mammalia; order Primates; family Cercopithecidae; genus Macaca; species Macaca mulatta. The sequence goes on from NC_133416.1 coordinate 25,681,255, forward strand.
AAGTCTATGATCCCCACAACTGGTGCACTCTCCTTCCCCTAGTTTGCCAACATCACTCATCTGATACTTTTACATAAAGACCTCTTCAGGCTCTACCTCCATGGTATGACTTTTTTTCTCATTAAATAAAAATAAAGCTTCTTCTCAATTAATGGCATAGAGCAACTCTTTATATCCTAACCTATTGTACATGATAACCCTTAATTTTTTCCTTTCTGTTTGCTTTATGCTTTAATTCAGCATATAATCTCACAGTGGCTTGTTATCACTTTCCTCAGCCTATTGTCATCTGTTTTCAATTGCAAACTTTAAAGAGCAGCAGGGAGCGTGTCTGTGAACTGCTCTGTATGGTATCCAGCGCAGCACTACACAGAGGTCAATGTCGACTGGATGTTCATTAATGACAGTGTGCAGGAGGTTCTGTCTTCCCAGTTCCCTCTTTTATTGAACTGTCCACTAGTGAAAGAGTGTTTAGGAAAATTTTTTTTGTTAGAGTCTAATCAGAATGCCACAGCACTGTTTCCCTCTTTGTGCCATGCCCTACAGTGGCTCTGGCATTTGAGTGAGGGGCAAAGGAGAAAGAAGGCCAATGTTTCACGTTAGGCTATGATATAGAAGGTTTAGAACATGGTGTTTTATTGGTGGGGAATTACAATTCCATTTGAATTATACAAAATACTCCTCGGCAAAGGGGCTTGGTTGCTTCCTTCTTTCCTTCTTTTCTTCCTTCCTTGCTTTCTTTCTCTTGATCCATTCAGCTTTGAACAATTACAGTGGAGAAGATTTTATATCACCAAAGACATAATTACATGGTGAATGTAAGAAATAACAGTTTGATACAAGTTTCTATAGAAAATGTATTTTGCATTGTTATTTCAAATACTTTCACCTTACCTTGAAAGAAAAGCTCTTTCAAAGAAGTGTTTGGCTTTTCATCATCTATCTGTTTAGCCATCGCTCCTGGTATATGCATATATAGGTTCTGTGAGTTAACAGAAACAACCCTTTTTGTTTCTCTTAAAGATATCTAACTAAAGTTTCAAGTAGCCAATTAGCTTTTTGACCTAAGCTTTGTTGGCTGCAGAAAGCCTGAATCCCAGGAACATTTGGTTCTCAAGGCATTTGGATCTCATAAGAAAGAGTCAGTGCCAGCACCAATCAGAATGGCTGCCAGTTGTTATTCTTCTTCACAACTGGCGGCCATTTCCAGCACTGTTAAGGAGCCGTGATCAATCTCTGCACCTGTCTATCAGTGGATGTTCATAGAGAGAACAGTGTGGGCTGCATCTGCAGATACCACATGTAACTAAAGGGAAGAAAGGGGAGGGAGACTGTAAACCCCTGAGTATGTAAGTGAGAAAGGCTACAAGGAGAGAAAAAAAATGTACGAAAATATGCAACAACTAGGTGTATGCCATTAAAGTCAAAATAAAAGAGGGAAAGAATGATCTATAATAGGATGTTTTTTGTTGGAATACAGTTTCCACCCCATGCATAATGTGTAAACTTCGTCTTAACCCTTGAACAGATTATCTGAATGTTTCATGTATTTATCTTGTCTTTGCAACAATATTTCAAGCTTCCTACCAAACCAGAGAGTCTTATTATATATATATATCCTATATCCTATGTTGTTAGACTCCTTCTGTGCCTATAATTATGTGTTACTGTGTAAGAACTTGGCATGTCCATTGTTTTCTATAGGTCTTTTTTTTTTCTTTTTTTTTTTTAGTAAATCTGTTATCAACTTACTTCTTACAAACAAGGAAATTGAGTTATAATTGTGACAATAAATAAAAGAGACTGTAATATGCCTTTAACCAGGCATCTATAAAGTGTTCATGATATATACCTGTATTTTATATTTGTAAATGTTATAACTCTTTCTTGAGACCTGTAACAGGAAATTCTAAAGAAAATATTAGGCTTTAGCCAGGTGCGGTGGCTCACGCCTGTAATCCCAGCACTTTGGGAGGCCAAGGTAGGCAGATCACCTGAGGTCAGGAGTTCAAGACCAGCCTGACCAAGATGGAGAAACTCCATTTCTACTAAAAATACAAAATTAGCCAGGCGTGGTGGCACATGCCTGTAATCTCAACTAGTCGGGAGGCTGAGGCAGGAGAATTGCTTGAACCTAGGAGGCAGAGGTTGGTATGAGCCAAGATTGCACCATTGTGCTCTAGCCTGGGCAACAAGAGCGAATACTCCATCTCAAGAACAACAACAACAACCACAACAACAAAATATTAGACTTCATTTAAAAGTATTGCTTTTTTTATCTTTGCAAATGTATATATTTATGTCTTTCATATATTGAGTACAAGGTGCAATGTACGATTCCTGAAGCCCTTTAATTCTGTATTGAAAGCTAAGTTCACATTGCATGAAATTTCTGTTTAATCGCCCTGCAATGAACTTTGCCCCTCAGCACTTCTTTCTCAGTGAGCTTAGAATGCTTTACATAGTCAATCAATAAAGTTAACAGTTTAATGTTCCTTCTCTGATTTCATAATGTTGTTTTATAAGTATTCTTTTCAATTTCTGTGTTCAGTAAAACTTCTTTGAATAAATGGATTTGCGTTAGTTTAAAATTGGAATGGGGAAAAAGCATTTTCTGAAATCTTAACTCTAACAAGATGTCTCATATAGTTGAAAGATCAAACAGTCTGAAAGAAAGAGTGGAAACACAGACATATTTCAAATTTAACAAAACATTAAAAATATTCCACATATGTCTAGGGATCTCAGCCCTCTGTGATACCAGTTGAATCAGATCAAGGAATAGGCATTTTAGGGAAAAATGTACATATGTAAGAAAAAAATATACATCTATATCCACCTAAAAATCCATATTTCTTGAGATTATGACTATACGGATTTTTAGATAGAAATGGGGAATACAGGAAAAGATATCTGGAATTCTTGTGACTAGGATTGCCAAAGGTTGTAGGCAGATATATTATTTGATTTAATTCACAATATCTGTAGACTCTCCTCCTAAAAAAAAGGCTCAGAAATAAATATTATTTTCAAGACAGCCTACAGCTCAGCTCGTTTGATAAAACTTAGTGCAAAAGGATGGCAAGTTTTGTATCTTCTATGGTTAAACTATGTATTTCTTCTACAATAGAAACATTGACTTTTATCAATTCTAGCAGAGCCTAACGTTAATTGAGACAGAATTCTCCTTAATAAAGTCTCATCACTTACAGATTTTTCTCATATTTTCTAATGAAAAAGTAAACAAGACTTCTCAGGACTCAGCTGGGAAGAAAGCAAATGATTATATTACTTGGGTATCATTTTAAGAGATAGATATTCAATATTTCTGTTTTGGAATATAGTCTTTTTATCTGGATGACAATAAAGACATGAGCTATCCCACAGAGTTAAGAATTCTGTAATTAATTTGCTGACTGCTATAGCCTGAATGTTATTGTCTCTCCAAAATTCATATGTTAGAGCTTAACCCCCAAGGTAATAATATTTAGAGATAGGCCTTTGGGAAATGATTTGATAGTAAGTGCTCTACGCTCATGGATGGGATTAGCGCCCTGATAAAAGGGCTTCTGGGAGCAAGTTTAACTCCTTCTTCCACATGAGGAAGCGGCAAGAAGCAGCATCTATGAAACAGCGAGCCTTCACTGGGTAACGAATTTGCTTGCACCTTGATCTTGGGCATCCCAGCCACCAGAACTATGAGAAATAAATTTCTATTATTTATGAACTACTAAGTAAGGTATTTTGTTATAGCCCAAATAGACGAATACATTGACCATTAAGTGTTTCAAACTACACTCCTGAGATAATATAATTTCATGATCACTTGAAATTGATCATTTGAAACAGAGCATAGAGGAAGTCTCTGGGCAATTCGGTGAAGTGGTGAAGTTGGTCTTCAGCACCCTCCATTGCTCTTTCTGGGCACGCACTTCCCTTTTAGTGCTCACTATTTTAGTATTCTTTGTGGGCAGCCCGGTGATCCCGATTTGGCTCTCATCTTTCTCAATGGAAGCTCCTGCTATCAAAACTTGGCAGTTTCATGTCTAAATCCCTTGTTTCCAGTAGGAAAAGTAAAGTAAACTGATCAATTAACTGACTTTAACATTTGAGTAGTTCATAACAGTTTTATCTGATGTTCTTCCTCTCCAGTGACCTGAACATCATAATAGTAGAAAACAGAGACTTTAAGCATGATGCAAGACAAGTGAGAAGATAGCTAGGGCAAGAGTATCAGTGCCCATGAAATCAAAAAAATAAAGAGGGCTACTATTTCAAGAAGTCACACTTTCTACATGGATGTTGGGCCGTGAGGAAGGTGAAGACTTGCCAATCCTCACCACTTCTTGCATATTGCTTTTGCTGCTAGTCCAATTTCTTAAACAATAGCAACCAGCCCAGTTGATTATGTCTAGCTATCTTACTGCTCCTGGAGTTTGGAGGTGAAGATTCCTCCAGAACTAACCCATAATGTAAAACTTAAGGCTTAAAACCATATTAACAAGTTCTTCACCTTCCTCTGGCTTTGATTCCAGTCTTGTGGGCATGAGTTTCTGACATCCTGCTTTCTTCTGTGAGCACCTTAGCTTTACTTTCTTCACCTAACCATGAGGAACTGGCTGGCTGCTGATTGTCCCCAGAGGTTTGCGAAAAAGTGAAGGATGAAGTAGCGTAAGATTTATTTTTAGACTTTTATATGCCCTTAATGAGGAAAAGAGAGTTTTGTATAACACCACAGGTCCATATACTGACAGCAAGGAAGCATACCTCCATATGGCATCAAATTCCTGCTGCAAGCAGAATTCAAGCAAATAAAAAATAGAAGAGACAGTCACCTTTACTGCAGTGTAACTTATCGTTATTTTCTTGCTGGAGTATAAAAGTGGCATGTAGAGATAAAGCCTCAAAGTATTATTTTATGAAGTCAACATTACTACTTTCAAGCCAAGTCAACATGCAATGACTGTAACAAATCCGCATTTCAGTGTCAATAAAATGTGAGATTACAAAATTGCTTTTATTATAAAAGAAATTCAATAAAAAGTTAATTATCAATCTGAAAAGTGCAAAGCAGAAAGGCTTCTAATCCATCAGTCATGCATTCACTAAATATCAATAAAACACCTACTTTGTACAATAAATAGTGTTTATTATGAGTTTAGATACACTAACTCATTTAATCCTCAAAATAACCCCATGAAATCAACATGAGACTGAGAGAAGTTATGTAACTTGCCAGTACTCAGAATTATTTGGGGTATACAGATGTTTCTTGCCTTTGAGAATTTTCATTTTGGGAACAATTTCATTTGAGAATTATAATCAATGGAGGCAGAAGTCATGCATGTTGTATATTTGATCCTCCATTACCAGTACAGTATGTGGAGCCTAATATATACTAAGAAAATAGTTCTGGTAAGAATAATTAGCAGAATTCTTCTTGAGGAGAGTATTAAGTACCTGCAAAGGGCATTTAAATTGTTGAAGGGTCTCTGTGTAGGGGTAGATGAAGATAACTTAATTAAAAATATCATTTTTTAAAATTTATTTTGAGACGGAGTCTTGCTCTATTACCCAGGCTGGAGTGCAGTGGCTCAATCTCGGCTCACTGCAACCTCCTCCTGGATTCAAGCAATTCTCCTGCCTCAGCCTTCCAAATAGTTGAGACTACAGGCATGTGCCACCACACCCGCTGATTTTTTGTATTTTTAATAGAGACGGGGTTTCACCGTGTTAGCCAGGATAGCCTCGATCTCCTGACCTTGTGATCCACCCACCTAGGCCTCCCAAAGTGCTGGGATTACAGGTGTGAGCCACCGTGCCTTGCCTAAAAATATCATTTATTTAAAGTAAATATGATTAATATCAAATGTCTTTTGATGACATTGATTTTTTAAAGCATCTTTAGGTTACTTTGACTTTTAAGTTCTAGTTTTTACTTGAAAGATAAGTCAAGGAATCCGAAATTGTCTGTTATGAGATTATAAGAGATCGTAATCTAAATATCAAATTATTGGAGGAAGTTTTAAAATAGAAAGTAATTGCCCTGGCGTGGTGGCTCACGCCTATAATCTCAGCATTTTGGGAGGCTGAGCTGGGTGGATCAACTGAAGTCAGGAGTTCGAGACCAGCCTGGGCAACATGGTGAAAGCCCGTCTCTACTAAAAATACAAAAATTAGTGGGGTGTGGTGGCAGATGCCTGTAACCCTAGCTACTCAGAAGGCTGAGGTGGGAGAATCGTTTGAACCCAGGAGGCGGAGGTTATAGTGAGCTGAGTTTGCACCACTGCACTCTAGCCTGGGCAACAAGAATAAAACTCCATCTCAAAAAGAAAAAAAAGAAAAAAAGAAAAAAATGTAATCAAAGAATAACCTAAAAATTATGAGTCAAGGTTTTGGATCTTGTCTTTCTCTGCCTTTAAAAATGATGACTCTTTTTCCTTATGTAAGAAAATCAAATGTCTTTGCTTTGTATTCAAGTTCTGCCTCAACCTAATACCATCATTCAACACCAAACTCAAAAGCTGTCTCTCTTTTAAAGCCTTCCTAGATTCTCCCAGAGAATTAATTTTCTCTCCTCTCCTTGGCACAGCTACTTACATTGAAGTAGTGTATCTTTTACAATATTTAATATAATACTCTACTTTGTATTAGAGCATTGTGTTATTTCTATATTAAGTGTGGATTGTTCCAATGAATAGAATATATCTTTCAACCACTCTTTTGGGGAGGGCTCTTTAGAAATTCACAAACTGCACTGATTACAGTTCAATGTCTTTTTGTTTTTACTTTCTGATAAAGATAATAACAAGAAAAGAAACAGTCATGTGGTAGCCAACAGCTTAAGGAAATAATAGTAATGGTGAACCAGAATCACCTTCAAACTGAGCCATATGCCTCTGATTACCTAAAAACACAAGCAGAATGTGATACAGAAACATCTGAATGAGGTGAAAGGAGAAAATTGTAGAAAAGACACTTGGGTAGGATTACTGAAAAAAAGAAATGACAGGAAGGAAGCTCTGCCATGTCATTTCCCCTGTATATCTTGGGAGTTCACGTTTTGAGCAAGAGTGGTTTCTATAATAACCAATGAAACACTTACCTGTTGAGCCCCTGCTATGCGACAAGTTCTGTTAGATTTTGAAATCACTGTAAGGTTTGACAGTAAGGAAAATGTTACTTAGGTTCCATCAAAGATGATATGTGAATAGGATTTACAGACACCAATTCTGTGATCAGAATCCCTTCTCATATTAAGGACTGCTAAACTAAATACAGCTGCATTTGGCTAGCACCACTATGGACTCAGGCAAAGTTTCATTGATACCTAAGAAGACAAAGAGAGAAAGTGTGAGAAAGAACTCTTGAACAATTTTTGCATGACACCTAATATCAAAACATTCTTTTAATTTTTACCATAAGTCTCTTTTCCAATCAAAACACTACAAAAGTTATTAAAATATTTAAATTGCCTGATTTTGGCATTGGCTTTCCCCCCATTTTTTTGGACGTGTTTCCACTTAGTGCCTTCATTATTAGTTACATAAAATGAGAATAATGTTTGCCAAATTTCATTATGGTATAGGGGAGGAAAAGACTTCTTTTTCTCACCCTTCAGTAGGTTCATACCTGAGGCCCCTATAACAAGAGATAGATTAACAAGAGAAAAGAGACACATTTATTTAATATGGTTTATGTGACAAAAGAGCCTTTAGAAATGAAGACCCAAAGAAACAGGTAAACCTGGATCCTTTTATACTGAGTTTGATGAAGTGGATAGGCACTGAGAAGTATGAATGGATTTTTTAAAAGTATAATCTAACAGTAATTAACTGGGGTAACTTAGAAGACTTTATTTGTTCAGATTCTTTCCTGTGTCCTTGTGTCTTCTGAGATAAGGATGTTCTTTTCCTCCATAGGAAAGGCAACTCTGAGTTAGGGTCTTACGACCTTGCCTTAGGGAAGAGGTGTGAAGGGAAAGTAAGAGTGATCTTATTACTTCTGCTACTTTCCCAAATGCCAAGGTGCCATATATTGGGGTATTATGTCCTGAACCTCATCATTAGCATTGCAGTGGGAACCAAACAAATATGCAAATGAGATAAATATGCATATGAGAGAAATAAATTTTCAAAACACAGGAACAATTATACTCATTTATACTGTAATTTATTATTCAAACATACTAACGACCCCAAAAAGGAACAAGAGAATGAAGCAAGAGATGTAAGTAATTGAGAAATTATTCACTTATGTCTTACTTTGTTTGGAAATAACATTATAAAGAAACTGAAATATAACATTGTCCATAGCACTTATGGATTAGAAAAATGAGCTTCATCTTGACTCAAAATTATGAATCAGGCTATTTAAATATTCATTCAATTATTTGGAGGGCAGGTGTGAAGGCTTTACTCTTTGGCTTCCCATTACATATAGAAGCTAATATGGGAGGGCTTCTTATTTCATATGGGAGTTAATATGAACTTTAAATTACTTCCAGAAAAATCATACCCTATGCATCTTTGAAGGAAATAATAGAGGCTTAAAATCATGAATTTTTTTGTTTGCCAATGGAAACTAACCTTCGGTTGAGGAAAACATTGGTTGTGTTTATACATCACCAAAAAAGGCTACCCATTTTTTAAAAATCAGGTAAAAAAATTACTTAGCATTGCTTAAAAAAAAAAAGGAAACTCAATTAGTTTGACTAATTAGCTTCTCTATTTCATTTAGCTTCATTTTCATTGAGCTTTGTTTCTTAATTCAGTCAGCTGGTCCTGGATCCATAAGTTGAGTGAACTTGTGCTAAAAGGAAAGAACTGTAGTATGATAGAAGGATGCGGCAGAAGGCTTCACTTCCACACAATCTGTGATTTAACCCTGCAGGAAGCAGGAACTACCTGGCTCTGTGAGTCTTGGAAAAGCAAGACCATTGCACTGTAACAAGAAATGAAAAGAAAGACAGGGAATTGCCTGAGAACTGTCTTCAATAAACTAATGAGGAAAAATACAAGGAAAGGAGGGCATATTGTGAAATTTGGAGAGAAGTCATGCTCTTTCTCCTTACATAACAATTGTTATGTTAATGATTGCAACTTAGTGCAGTTAGAAAAGGATTGAATAATCTATCACAAGCTAAGAAATTGTTGATACCTCTTTCTATTAGGAGAGTTTTGTCTACTGCTGGTTTTTAACTTTTGTTTTTAAGTTACGTGTTAATAAATATGGGAGGATTAGATAGTATCTATACATGTTTTCAGTAGGAAAGGAAATGCATAAATAAAGCAAACAAACTTGTCTCTTAAGACTTTTTGTTTTGTACTTAACCTCATAGTCCTGATTTTAGAATAATAGTTACCTTTTATGTAATTTATCCTTCTTGGCTACAGTTGTGGTAACTCAGAAAAATTGAAATGAATTTTGAAGGTGACGCCCACATCGATCTTGATGATTTAAAGAGGTTGGGAGGTTGGCTTACCCCTCCTTTCATGCAGGATTATCTCTAATGTTTTCCAGGGAACCCAAGTGCATCCATGCAGTGGTTCCCTAAATCTTTTTCTCTACAAGATAACCAGCCAGAATTCTTGGGATGGGCGATGAGTGAGGCAGAGACATTAGGATTCTCCAATGCACTAATTGATTTAGCAGCAGTTTAAAACAATGTTGAGCATTGTCAGAGATGCTCCTTTGAGGTATTAAATCAAGTTTCCCAAGATGGATTGCATGCTAACCACATACTATCTAAAAATCTCCAGGGCTGTTTATTGTTCTGCAATTTATGATTGCCTTGTTAGAGGGTTGCACATCAGCTTCCCTAGAGCCTAGGAAGAAACAGAGACAAATAGCATGCAAACTATATTGAACAATTCATTATATTATACTGTAGAAACCTAAGCACAGTGTGGAGATAACCTTTTTATGCACACTGCCTTATTGAACAGTAATCACTCTGCAATGCTTTAGATATTTAAATCATATTTATAATAACACATATTAATGTAACATCCCTCATAAAATTCTCAAGGCATTTTATGGGATATATAAACCATGGAAAAATACAAAATTTTAAAATGCAGATATACCTACCCTGGGGTCTTTGAGGCAACCTAATGAGGAATATATACAGAATCCCAGGCTGACAGTTTAACTATTTAAATAGCATATAGAATAACTCAAACACATTTTAAGATATTGCTGGTTACGAACTCATTCTTTATCTAAATATTTGGCCAGGTTGTGTAAGTGCTTATTTTCAGTTTTACTGTTATGGGTAAAAAGGAAAAAAGATTAAAAATGTTTAGAACATTTTCAATCAAAGCTTTCAAATTCACATGCCTGAAAATCAATCACGGATTTGGGTTTATGTGTTCTGTAAAATTACATTATTAGAGCTTTGGGGTTAATTTTAAGGCAAATGAAGGCATTTATCTTTGCATGGCTTGCCTAGATTTAGTATAGTGCTGTGCATTTATGTGTCTGATAGTTTGATAATTAGTTGTTGACTGATTAATCTATTTATCTTCAAGGAAATGAAGAGTTTCCGTGTTTAATGGAGACATTCTGTCCCTTTCACAGTATGGGAGGTAGATCATAGGAGGGCTAAACTGACCTAGTTCCTTCACTCAAATTTTTCTTTCGGTTTTTAATGTAATGGTGCAAGCATGCAGCATTGCTAGAATGACTGCTCCCCAGTCTTGAATGTTCCCACAGCAAGGACATCACCATTTAGTGGTCAGTTTGCAACTGATGTAACTATATACATGGTAGTATTTAAAGCATTGGGGTCATTTTTTAGCATTTTCTTATTTGCAACACTCAAGGCAGAAATAGTATGAGTTAAAGCATGTTCTACTTTTGTTTATAGTTACCCTGCTTTCATATGAATAAGACACATAATTCATTTTCTAAAACTTACCATGTTCAAAATCATGGAGGAAAGAAAATAAGAAGAGAACATCCTGAAAACAAGCCAGTCACACCATTAGTAGTTTTGCTACCAATTGTAGCCTTTCACTTCCCTTTACTGCACTTGGCTTGATTCTATTGTATACATCCTTTATTCAGAGGCTAGGAACACATTGAGTGTTGTGAGAAAGCAACAGAATAAATGCAGAATAACCCAAGTTGGTCAGGAGTTGTTCCAGGGTCAGAAGCCTTTCTCAACAACATCATCTGCAAGACATTATACGACTTAGAATGTTTCACATGAAGGACACATTACAGTGTGAATAAATGGTTTCCTTTTGGTTGGGAAAGAATGGAACCCAGAAGGAATCTGTTATTGGCATTGACAGTCAATTGTTTAGATATAATGAAAGTTTTTGCAGTGGTATCCTGCAGGCTGTCTGGTGCTGTGTTCTTAATTTTTTAGAAAGCTGTTAAATCCAGAAGTCTGTTCACTAGCATTGCCATAATCTGTTTAAGTTGCCGTGCAAGCCTCCTTTTATGAAATTAGGGCTCTCTGGAAAAACAGCTAAGTTCAGGTCTAACAGTAAAAGAGAAACTCTTGAGAATGATGGGTAGCTCTGCTGTTTTAACTGGCACTCTCTAGACCACTTATCTTCAATTTCCTTAAGTTTGGAACTCAAGTCTTTGGAGTCAAAACATAAAATGACAGGAAAGATTAAAAACACTTCCAGAGGTCCTGAAACTTTAATAAACTCAATTCATTCTGGCTGAACATTTTTACATAATTCCTAGGAATGACTACCTATTGCATTTACTGTGATCCATTCAGCAATTATTTATTGAGGTCCTGTTAGATGTAGGGTTCTGTGCTAGTGCTGGGAATTCAACTGTGAACACAGAATCCTTGACTGAATAGGTTTCCCAGCCTAAGCACTTTACATTTTCAGATGATTAGACAATTGGGGGACTGGGGAGAAGAAAACACAGATACAGATATAGGTGTCCAAAGTAGGTTATGCCTGTTTGCTTCAATGAAATAGACAGATATGGGCTGACACGTACTCTCTTATTTTAAGCCATTAGTCAAAATTCCTCATGCATTATAATTGAGAACACCTCCAACAGTGTTACTTGAATTAGAGGGAGTGACAGTTCATTGAGCACTCTTCCTAGTGCACATACTAAGGCTGCTCGATGGACTGAGCTCTATGGAAATCTCCCTGATAAACTCCAGGAGCTCTGTCTTCTTCCCATTGCCAGTGTTTCCTTTTAAAGTTGCCCCCAACAACCAATACTGATTCCTTTTAAAGTTGCCCCCAACAACCAATACAGACACTATTTTCCATCCAAATAAATCAGAGAGACTTCTTATTTATTTATTTTTTGTACTTTTTTTTTTTTTTTTTAGAGACAGGATCTTGTTCTGTTACCCAGGCTGCAGTGTAGTGGAATGGTCTCGGTTCACTGCAGCCTGGATCTCCCAGGCTCAAGGGATCATCCCTTCTCAGCCCCCTGAGTAGCTGAGATTTTACGAGTGTGCACTACCACACCTGGCTATTTTTCTTTTTAACTTTTAGTAGACATGGAGACCTTAGAGACCTCCCTATGTTGCCCAGGCTGGTCTCTAACTCCTGAGCTCAAGAAATCCTCCTGCCTTTGCCTCCCAAAGTGCTGGGATTACAGACAAAACTTCAGATAATAGGTTTTTATCTAGTACCCTGTTTGTGAACAGCACTCCAGAGAAGCTACCCATGTGAAGGTGTTCATATAAATGGTTGATCAACAGACTAATTCCAAATCTGTCTCCACACTGTAACTTTTACTAAAAGCCCTTATTTTGTCTTTGGATCAATCCAGAGTCAGCCTCCTTTCTTTATCACAGGATAGCTTTTAAAGTGTTTTAACCCAACTGTAATATTGTTTCTAATCTCTTCATGAGACCAAACACATCCAGTTTCAACTACATCATTTGATGTCGTTCAGGGATTTCCCAACATTATGATAATCCTTTTCTCTCTGATCCAATTTAGGTACTTCCTCAGTTTTCTAATCTGGAGGGATACTATTGATGAAACTTCTGAAGTCAAAAACCTTCCATAGTGCCTTAGATTTTGTCCAGGAATCTAGAATCTTTACATAAGTTTCCCATTGTGATTTCACCAATAATGACAAATGTGTGTGGCAGCAGTTATAGATGTGGGTCTAGAATTAAGCTTCCTGGATTCATATCTGACCTCTGCCGATTACTAGCTCTGTAACCTTGAACCACTTGATGAACTTCTTATGGCTTTGTTTCTTAATGCATAAAATGAAGATGATAAGTACAGTGCTAAGTTCATATGGTTGTTGTGAGAGAGAGCGCAATAAATGAAATAAAGTAATAAACACCTGAATGGAAACTGAAATACAGTAAGCATAGGAAGAGCTGTGAGCTATTTTATTAATGTCAAGAATATTTCCAGAAATAGCAAATAATCTGATACTTAAACCAGATAATCAAGTTTCTTTGTTGGCTCTGATTTTTTTAAATTAGAATATCTGGTTTTTAAGACATAATGCCTAAAACGATATAGGTCGTATGTGAAATCAACTTGTGATTTCCCTTAATATTTGAAAGTTCCATTGAACTTTGAACATGATAGCTCATTCCAAATGTGACAGCATCATTGTTTAAAACGTCATTGTCCCAAATGTGCACAGGTCTGATTCATATGTCTTAAGTATATATGGTTCTTTTTACAAGACTAGAAGAGATTTAGAAACATAATTTCATTTTCTTCCAAAACAGTCCTTTAGTTTAAATGAAGAAGATGGCAGTAATCCATATTTAGTAGGTGGAGAAACTGAGGAATTGAAGATTTAAGTGAGTTATGACCACTCTGCTACTTAAACATATAATGGATATTATAAAAAATGTTTCCTGTTTCCTGTGGAATTTGAGTTCTGTTGCTCCTAAGACTATTTTGAATAAGAAATCATACATATCCCATAAATCCTGAAAGATTAGCTTATAGAGGAAGTGAGCAAAACATCAGGTAAAGATATAAAGTAATTGGCATTGGTTAAAGCTTAAAGGAAATGGGACACAGTCTGCCAAAAAAAACAAAAAGCAAATGACATAAAAAATAGTTAAACAAGGGATATTAAAATACCACCAGTAATGGCGAGCACAAAGTGAAAACTGAGTGTGAAATTTGTGTGACTTTGAAGTGGCCAAGATATTAAACTCATTTTTTAAAAAATCTCTTTAGCATAAAAAAAGAAATTGGGCTGCCAAGTCATGAAATCTTGCAAAAATATATTTCAACTGAAAGCCTGTTTGCAAAGTACATTTTCACTTGAACATAGATCAGTATGTCCAGATGACAGGGATCTATGGGTATTAGTGTAAATGGCAAGTGAATTTTCTAAGCTTCTTACAATTATGTTAGAAGTCTCATGTAGTCACAGGATATGCTAAGAACTGTCTTGGCTGCTTTTCCCTTCCCAATCTCTCATAGTAAGTATTTAGGTGTAGGTACCTATTTGGAGTCATCTAGTGATTGAATATGCAATCTAGCAGGTTTAAGTAACCCAGAGAGCCCACTGTTCCAGATATTTAGAAAGCTTCAACACTGCAATTTTGTTTATATATGAAATGACTTCTATTAGTAGATTAAATCTTTGTTCATTTTAATACCCAACCTGATTATTCTTTTAATTAATACGCTCTTTCAATTCAATCAAAAGAACCAATTATTTTGTATGCGAACATATATAACACATGTGCATTAAATCAGATTTTGCTTAATTTTGAGGTTCTTGGGGAACCAAATTATACTGGATTGTGTTTGCAAATCCAGGATAGAAGAACCAGAAAACTTGGTTTACAACTCTGTTATGTCATTTTAAATGAGTCACTTCATTTCTCTCAGTCTTTGTTTCCTCATCTTTAAAGAGCTGTATCAGTCAAGATTGGGTAGGCTATGTTGCAGTAACGAATAATTTCTAAAACCTAATGATTCTTTTTGGCAGTCACTCAAGGAGCCAGACTTACGGATGGTATATTCCCATGCTTTCATGATTGCTGCAGGAGAAGAAAAGCTGCTCTGGTGATTAAGTGTTCCTGTCTGGAAGTGACATATGTCCTTCTACTCAGACTTCATTAGTTAAGGCAAGTCACATGGTTGTATCTAACGTCAAAGGGGTGGGGAAACACATACCTACCGTATGCTTGAAAGAAGATGAGCTAGTTTATTTATACTTAGTCCTATTCACTACCTAATAATTACCACTCTAGAATAAATGAAGTTACTTATTTGAAAATGCTTGGAATATGCTTAATCAATGATTGCATTTGGTTTGTTTGTATTTTTAAAGAAAAGGGAAACAGAATATCAGAAGAATTGTAATATATGAAATAGAATGACTGAACATGTTTAATCACATTTTAAGTTCAGATTTTATTATAATTTATCACCATTCTTATGCACAAAAGTTAAGGTATACTTGAGTCTCTCTAAAAACATAAACTGGAGCTCTATTTTTAAAATTAAAATACATCTTTTATTTTTAAAAATGAGAAAATAAGAACATTAATGTTAAATGAGGTAAAAAATTTTGAAAAAAATTCAAATTTACTTGTATATGTGGACTTACTTTTTTACTTCCTCATGGTTTACATTTATATCTGTGAGGTAAATTAGAGAACAGAGGTAATTCAAGCAAAAGTTACTTCTGCTTCATTTTCATGCAGACAAAATTACTAGGATAAATTACAGCAAAAATTAGTCAGAGGGCTGTGTTTAAAAAGAAAATGAGTTGCTTTCCTTAGTTTGAAAGTCATCAAATCCCTCCTATTTCTGTCTCTTTATTTTCCAGTGCAATGAAAGCTTCAAGCATGTAGAGAGAAAAACAACAGGACATCTCACCCAAAGAGATCAACCTCCGCAGTGGGCAAAGGTTGCCAAAATAGGCAACCTTCTACCTGGATCAATTTCCACAGTAGGCAATGCAGCCAAAGAAGCCATGGAGAAGTTAGTTTCCACCCAGTTATTCCTCTCCTGGCTCCATCCTTGCTTGAGAATTTCTTAATGAAAATGAGTTCTAGCTGAGTATAGAGAAAGCATGTCAAAGCAAATTCTGTCTGTATTAAGACCTATATACATTGCTAGCAAGATTTCACTATTTAGTGGGAAGCATACCTCTGTCACTTTAAAGATGTGTGACTTGAGCAAATTACTAAATCTCCATTTTCCTGTTGTAAAATGGGTAAAATGTTACTTATCTACACACCGTGCAGGATTTGGGAGAGAAACAATGGAGATGAAGTTCGGAAAAGTAATCTGCAATGATAAAAATCAAATGAAAAATAAAATAAGATCATTTTTCTCTATCACTATGCCCTCTACGTTTGTTTGTATATCTTTCTACACATGAGATGACCTTGCCTACTGCAGCACTATCTTCATATGTGGCACCAAATCCAGGGTAATTGATAACTGGATATTTCTTCCCATTCAAGAAAACCCAGCACAATTTAAGTGAATACAAGTGGTATTACTAAAAAATAAACTGGATTTCTGTAAATTCATTTTAAAAAGTACATAATTTGCAAATGTGTGTACTTCAGTTTAGTGAAAACCCTTTGTGGCTTATCTCACAATAGACAGAGAGCCTAAAAGGCTTGTTTTATAGCTAAAAGGCTTGTTAGAACTCAACAGATCTAGATTCTGTGGTAAAAAGCCACTTTTCATTCACTTAGAAAAAGATGGATTTCTTAGTAATCAGGGTCATGCGCACTCTCTGTTTTGGCATGAAGAGGTGGTATGTGTAACATCCGTTATTGACTCAGACGGTGAACAACAGCAGAGACCACAGTGGTAATAGTGAAGGCAGCATCCCAACACAGGAAGCTAACACTGACTCCTAAGATAGTGTTTGCCCAAGCATAAGAATCTGGCAGGTCTCTTTATAGGTTGAATAAATGATAGTGTGTTAGCGAAAGCAAGAATGGATAACAGGCTTGTATATGTCAGATTGTAGGTACCATTGGAGCTCTCACAAAGGGCATCAGTCATAAGAGGGGGACAAATTACAGAGAAATTCACCCATGACTTTCCACATCATTTCCCCAACACTTCTTCACCTCTCATCAAATCCAAAGAAAATGACTATTTTAGATCCTAACCTGAATGGAGTGTCTCCCCTTGCATCTTGTTGTTGTACCTTTTTCCTGTCTAGTCATAGTATGCACCAAAAACAACATGTGAGGAAAACTTTTACTTAGGATATACCCCGTGGCTCCAGCACATGGTTCATTATAGAGCTGCTAACAGTCAGAGGTTGGCAGTCTTACTTAATGGAATAACAGATAGAGAGCAAGGATAATAGCTCCCTTGTCTCTCAGTCTATTAATAGTGGAACCATTAATATTGCAAAATGACTGGTAATAAGAATATTTTAGGGGGGAAAAAGCCTTGGCAATAAGTGAACTTTTATAGCTAAAAGGCTTGTTAGAACACAAGTCTAATGCTTAAGAAAACAGAGCACCAGTTTACTGAATACACATATATTTATTATTTGTTATTATTGTTTGTTTACTATGTTATTCTTCCTTCCTAAAAAACATGTTTAGTCATTTCCCCCTTAGCATCAATGTCCAAAAAATACATGGCAATTCATGACCTAGGAATATATTTATATAACATCACCAACGTTTTCCATGGCAACAAGCCTTGTCAAGCTGTCAGATGCCATGAGACCGACTCCTGCGCAGTTCCCAAACAAATATAATTCTAATATAGAAATGAATAAGATCCCTGCTGCCTTACTGTAATATCTAATGCTGAACCCCCAAACATATAGGACTGTATATTGAAAAAAATAAAATAAAAAGGGAAAAATGATTTACCTCCAAGATGCATGCCACATAAACATTGTCTCCTTGGAAGATGACATGTTGTCATTATCTGAACTCCACTTACTTGAATAGTAGTTTATTTTCAGAAGATGTGACTATTGTCTTGAAATTCTGGTGATTTTTCTCAAGCAAACATGTTTCTTGAACAGTTAAAATTCAATACAAGTTTTAGACACTCAGCGGTGAAAGTAACATTGGTGCCACTGATATTCCCCTTATGAAAATTGTAAAGACTTAAAATTAAGGTAATAATGGCAAAACTTTGCTTTTTCCATCTCAGCTCTCCTATACTTACTCATGGGCCAGAAAGCCACAGAGTAAAACAGACATTTGATATAGAATTGCAGTCTAGTTCGTTGGCCAAAAAATAGAAGGCCAAAAAATAGAAATGGGTAGATAATATATAGGTGAAATGGATATGGATGGATGGATGAATGGATGGACAGATGGATGGATGGGTGACTGGCTGGATCTATCTCATGGTTAAATGATAGCAGTCATTAAATCCAGGATATAGAATACATTCTAGTCAATAAGTTAATTATTATACAAATTGTGCAGTTGAGAAAACAGGTCAAATAAGCACAGTTATTCATTCTGCATTCTTTATTAAGTTTTTATTAAAGAATAAACAGTATGAGTTCCTTGCCCTAGATGACCTACGTTCTAGAGCTCAGAAGACATGGATTTTTGTCCTGATTCCTCCATTGTTTTGATTAACTAATGCTATGTAACAAATTACCCTTAATCTTAATGGCTTTAAAAAATTAAATTTCTTATCATTCTGTGGGTTGGCAACATTTAGCTCAGCCCGGTCTGGAGGGTGATAATCTATGTGCTGCATATATCAGGGGGTTCCCCTGGGGTTGGGACACTGGGTCAACTGGATGCTGTCTCTCCCTGCGATGTGTCATAACCACTCCCTCTCTTTGTGACATCTTCATTTGGTCTCTTCTACAGCATAGCCAGACTTCTAAATGGGGTGAAGGGATTCCAAGAGCACAAAAGCAGAAGTTTCCAGGTCATCTTAAAGCTTAGGCCTGGAAGTAGCACAGTGTCACTTTTGCCAAACACTATTCATTACTGTGAGTCGCAGATTTAAGAAGAGACCACATTACTTTATCACAAATAGTGTATCCTAAATAATTGTTTCCTCAACTGTCAAACTAAGACATTGGACTACATTAAAGTCTACCTTTAATAGCTCAAAGTTCCCTGAGCTGTTCAATACATTATTCCGTGAAAATGATCTCCAAAACCCATAAAGTCTTAAGCTTATTTTCAAATCCACATTGAACATCTTTGATGTCTGATGGAATTGGCAGGCATCTCAAATGAGCACATTTTAACTGTGATCTTACTTTTATATCTGCTCCTACCCTTATAGTCCCTATTTCAGTTGATAGCACCTCATACTCCTAGTCATCCTTGTCCAGAAACTGGAAATCATTCTTGACTCCTCTTCCCAAAAATATACACTAATCAGTAAGTAATAACCATACAACGAAGAAGGTACTATGATTATCCCCACTTTTTAAATGAAGAAAATAAGACACAGGGAGGTTATAAACTGCCTAATGTCACAGAACTAAGCAGAGAAGACTTGTTCTTAATTATGATGCTGTGCTAGGAACAGTGACCTCAACAGCTCCCAAAAGGATGAGAAATTTGAATTGCAACTTCACTATTGCAAAGACATGATTTTTTTTGGAAAGTATAATAGATGCACTTAGACTGTGTAATTGATAATTCATAAAATTTTCAGTTAATAGTGTAGGTCTAGGAGCATGACTTTAGGAAAAGAATCAACTGGCCATCTTAAAAATACTTTGTAGCCAATCAACTCTCTCTCTCACACACACACACACACACACACACACACACACACACACACATATCCCAGCACTTTGGGAGGCCAAGGTGGGTGAGGTCAAGAGATTGACCATCCTGGCCAACATGGTGAAACCCTGTCTCTACTAAAAATACAAAAATTAGCTGGGCATGGTGGTGCACACCCGTAGTCCCAGCTACCTGGGAGGCTGAGACAGGAGAATCGCTTGAACCCAGGAGGCAGAGGTTGCAGTGAGCTGAGATCGCACCATTGCACCCCAGCCTGGTTACACAGAGAGATGCTGTATAAAAAGAAAAAAGAAAACCACATTTTGTTTTAGTTACCTTATAAATTATACGGAGGGCTATAATATAAATTCTGTTTCATGGATGAGGAAGACTAAGATGGTCATGTTAAATGATTCAGCCCAGGGGAGTTGGCACTAGAATCAAGTGTAGAAACTGCTAGCAATGAGGAGCTAATAATTAATTAGCTGAAGGAACTTGGACATATGGCCTAGGTTAAAATTATTCAGAAGGCCATGATGCTGAGGTCAGATTCTCAGTAACACAATTAATCTGTTACTTTGTATCTATTTTAGTTAAAACCATTGCAGAAAACTGAGGAATGTTAAGCAAGGATCATGTGCTACAAACTTGAACTAGCAAAATAGTTTTGAAACTATTTTTAATACAATGTTTGTGTTGGGGGTGTAAGATAAGGTCCCTAAGACACTTGAAGTATATATAAAGGCTTTTCTGGAAATAAGGGAAACTATTCTTGGAAATGTTTCTTCTCCTGAGAGTGAAATAAATCAACAAATTACTATTTCAAGCATGCGAATAATCCCCTTCCCCCAACATTTTCAAATTGCTTGTTATGGCTTTGCATATTTTTTTCCATGATTTTTCACTGCCAAAAGAAAAATACCACATTGGCAAGGATAAAGAAATTTTCCTTGCAGCCACTGAATGGTTACAGTGTGGCTAGTCACACTCTCCCTCTTCTTGTCTTCTGGCTGCCGTTTGACAGGAGGACCCTCCCTTAGGACAACGAAGGAATTTCTTCCATCTTTGGTGTCTCCTGACGATATACCTCAAAGACAATCAGGAAAGAACTTCACAAAGACTTAATAATCACTTATCTATATAGTCTCCTCAAATTCATGCGCTTTCATTTCACTCAAAGATTGCTTAACTTCCTTAAACATTCCTCAGAGCTGCCCTCTGTTTGTGGTTCGCAATTTCATCCAGGCTTAATATAAGCTACCATTTAGTTTATATTACCTCCTCCTCCATCCTAGCCTTCTGGCAATTCATAAGTCTACTACATCTAAATTCATCCATTGCTTGCTATTAAACTCCACTAAATTTATATGTAAAAAATACACATTCGCTACAATGAAAAAAGAAATATAGAAATGTCCATTCCTCCTACTGCCCCAAATGAAGTGTGGAACTTTTTTTTTTCTTGCCACATAGTCATCTAAAGCCAAGTCATGAGGAGAGAGCAGAAGAGGTTTATGAGGATGCTTTGATCTGAGGCTCAGAGTAAATTGTCCACTTCGCAACCCTATCCCAAGTGACCCAGTCAGGGTGCTTTCTCACGACATTTCTGACCTCATCCCAGGGAAACCATAAAATCTTCCATATAATGCATAGTTCAGCTGGGTTTTCATCTAATAGAGATAAGTTATCTGAGTTTATATTTAGAAAAACAGAAACATTTTACTAATATATTTGGTCCAAATTCTAAAGCCAAAAAAGAGTTAATGAAGGGATCATCAAATTTCACGGCTGAAAGTGACTTCAGACAGTATTATAGTCCAACTCCTAAAGATCCCTCAAAATCCATCCTCTTTTGTCTTTCTCCACTGTCACTGCCTCCACGTCAGTGGTGTCATCTCCCATGTGGGCTACTGATTCCTCTCCCTCTTCCCTGACTTCAGGCATCACACCCTCTCCCTGCCAACACCCCCCTGCTTCCTCTTCCACCACCACACACACACACTTGCTGCCAGAGTCCTTTTACTGAGACAGAAGCCTCACCTTATTCCCTGGCTTACAAATCTCCAATGATTTGCCATTCCCTGTTGGATGGAACCTAAACAAAACAGCGTGGGCTTTCCAAACTGTGCCAACATCCTTTACAAAGCTTATCTCTATCCCCTTCCTTCTACCCTATGTTCAGACAGGCCAGACATTTCACTGTCGCCCCAAAAGCATCATGGCCCTTCATAGCTTCTCACCTTTGCGCAGACTGTGATCTCTGTCTACCTGCCCTTCCTCTCCTGCTCCGCCCAGTAAATTCTTTATCTTTAAAGACCCAAATCAAACACTGTCTTTTTATGGCGCCTTTCCCATTATTCACAGGGTAAGTTGGTGTGTAGATTCCATGCTTCACTACCACTTTGGACATATATGTCCACAAGAGCACCCGCCATGCTATATCAGGACTAAATTTACTTCTCCCTACTGGACATCCAGCATAGGGATCATATCTTTCTGTCTCACATCTTTCTGTCTTGATTAGTGCTTGCATAGAAGAAGCACTATACCTTTCTCTTTTTTTTTTATTTAAAAAAAAAAAGGAGTCACGATCTGTTGCCCAGGCTGGATTTCAGTGGCACAATGTCAGCTCACTGCAATCTCCGCCTCCCGAGTTCAAGCAATTCTCCTGCCTCAGCCTCCCAAGTAGCTGGAACTACAGGTGTGTGCCACCACGCCTGGCTAACTTTTTGTATTTTTAGTAGAGATGGGGTTTCAGCATGTTAGCCAGGATGGTCTCGATCTCCTGACCTCATGATCTGCCCACCTCAGCCTCCAAAAGTGCTGAGATTACAAGCATGAGCCACCGCGCCCAGCCAGCACTATAGTTTTCATTCATTCATTCATCTTCTGAATAAACATGATATGACTGATATACACAGTGTTAGTACTGAAGAACATATCAGACATGGCTTCTGCTGTCATATAGATTATAATTAAGTTGGGGAGACAGACACTAGACAAACACAAATGAATATACAATTACTGTCTGTGATATGTACTTTTATAGAAAAGAGCAGAGCACAAGAAAGAGAATAAGGAATGGATAGAATAGCTAATTTAGATGGGGGGTGTGGGTGGCAGGAAAGATATCTCTGAGAATGTGGCATATAAGCTGGAATCTGAAGGATGAGGAGAGGGTAGCCAAGAAAAGAGTGAGAAAAAGCCTGTGTTAAGGTCTCGAGGCAGGAATGAGCTTGTGAAAGGAATTGGAAATAGGTCCAAGCAGCTAAAACCGATTGAGTGAGGGGAGTAGATTGTGGAGAGGCTGGAGGGACAGGCAGGGCCAAATCACAAAGGGTGGGGAATTTATCAGAAGTGTCTTGCGAAGCCCTCCAAGTGTTAATAAATGCTGAATGTAAGTTCCATGAACAGAGGGCACATTACCTTTGGAGTAACAAAAGACTTTGTTCCTCAGAGATCCTGGATGAGAGATGAATTGAGCTAATGCTAGGATACAGGCCCTGAGCAGGGAAGAGGTTATCACTTATTCTTATAGAGTGAAATTATTGCAAGTACCCCGGGGGCAAGCTGACTTTATTTGTCACCAAAAGCTACAGTTTCAAGTATCTGAAAAGTTATGAATCACCCCCTTATGACTGAGAAAAGCATGGAATAGGTCCTCAAAGGAGCAATACTCTGATGAAGTACTAGGTCACAAGTGTTGTATAACTAG
Organism: Macaca mulatta; assembly: GCF_049350105.2. NCBI lineage: Eukaryota > Metazoa > Chordata > Mammalia > Primates > Cercopithecidae > Macaca > Macaca mulatta. The sequence goes on from NC_133416.1 coordinate 25,704,624, forward strand.
CATATAATAAGCAGCACAATGGATAGAGATCTTTACTGTAATTCAAAAAGTCACTTCCAACTCAGTCTGCCTAATATGGGACATACCCTCCTCAGTCTCCCACCCTCCCACTGCTACCTATGTCCATTAGGCCTCCTCCCAGCATTCCCTGTCTCAGTGCATGCCAGTCCCATAAATTCCAGGTTTCAGCACTGATACTTTCCTGGCCCTCATCCCCAGAAACAATTCATCACTAAGTCCTGCTTATTTCGCTTCCTAAAGATCTCTCAAATCTGTCAACATTCCTCCACCTCCACCACCATCACAGTTAAAGCTGTTATCACCTCTTGCTGAAGCCATCTTTGTAAAATGATGACAGGAAGAGAAATCTGACATAGCTGACTCTATCTTGCTTCTGACCTCCCAGCTGTCTTTGGTCATTCCTGGGGCATAGACCAAGTTAACTTTGTGGGGGGGAATTTAGGTGATGGTTTAACATGAAAGCAAGGGTGATAATAGTTCCTCCTTAAAACTCACCCCATCTTTGCTCAGGGACCAAAAGCCACTTTTGTTAAGACTAATCAAAGTTTGTAACAATAGGATTATGGGAGGGGCCTGAGCTCTACAAAGATGTAGGCATAGTTTCTATTGTCCTTTACTACTCAGGAGTCATGTGGCCAGAGATCACAAGATTTGTGACTTCCCCAATTGCTCCTATAGATAACATTGCTATTGTAGAATCTAAGATTGGCTTTTTAAGATATTTTTTGGACTGACCCTGCCTGGACCCATGACTAACGGCTCAACTGGTCCTGTGTCACCACCCAGAGACTGACTCTGCACATGAGGATGATTTTCTACATCCCTCTGATTTCATCTCCAACCAGTCAATAGCACTCATTCCCTAGCCCCCACCAAATGGTCCATAAAAACCCCCTAACCTTTGACCACCGGGGAGAGTGATTTGAGTGATAACTCCAGTTCTTCTACGTGGGTCAGCTTTGTGTCAATAAAACTTTCTCTACTGCAATGCCAGGGTCTCAGTGAATTGATTTTGCCTAGGCAGTGGGCAGGAAGAACCCATCGGATCAACACATTGCCTGGACCTCTGCAGTAGCCTACTAATGGATCTCCACTGTCAACTCTTCAACCCTCATATGTTTATTCTTTATCCCAAAGACAGAGGAAGTTCTAAAAATGCAAAATGGCTCATCCTCACACTTGCCAGTGCTTAAGGCAAACTTGCAGAACAAAGTTTACTATGTACTGTGTACTGTGACTTTGGATACACTAACTAGCTGAGGTTCTGTGTGTTCTTGCTTCTGTATACCTTTCTAGCTTCATCCTGTCTTATGTTTTCCCCTAGCCCCTGTCACATTGTAGCTGTCATACATGAAGGCACTGTATTCGATCTTTCCACCAAACCTTTATGCAAAATGTTCCATCTGTTTGGAAAGACCTACCCACTCTTTGCCTTGCTAACACATATATGGTCTTCTTTGGTCGGTTCAACCACTACTGAAATAAGTAAATCTTCCATTGCATCTTTAACTATTGCAAATCCCCTGGGTCAACCTGAAATCATCAGAAGAATTAGAACCCAATTTAAAATGATTTATTGAAGCACAAAGCTGAGATACACATCTGGGTAACACAAACTCCAAAGGAATGAGGTCAGTGCTCAGAAGCTGAAAAGTTAAGGTCTTGCTTATATAGGCAGAAAACAAAGAAATTTAACAGAATTACCACATTTCCAAACAAGACTGGTTTATGAATTACAGCAACTTGATTAGTTACAGCTTGTTTTCTCTCTCTCTCTCTCTTTTTTTTTTTTTTTTTTTTTTTAACAATTTAATAGAGTATATTTAACACTCCATCTTAGACAACGTGATTAGTTTTGGGATCTTGGTATAAGGGAAGTAAGAGGGAAGTTAATGTACAATGAAGATCAACAGTTAAGAGAGAAGCAGCCTCTGGCTTCAATTAGTCTTTCACAATGTCTTGCAAAATAATGTAGGTAAAGAAAAAACACTAGTCTATAATCAGAGGAACTAAGGTTACAGCTCTAGGTTATAGTTGCCTGTCACATGACTCAACTTTCATAATTCTATTTCTTTAAGGCTCAAAATAATTTAAAGACACAACAGCTTTGATTCTGAATTACCTATTTTCACACCTGTAGTACTTTGTCATAGAGCTCTGTATACCCATCTTGCATAACCTGTAGTTGATGTTTTAGATTTGATGAAGGTTTATCTCTCTCACTTTACCATAAGTTCTACATAGCATAAATCCTGTCTGCCTTGATTCTTTATCACATCCTGATTGCCTAGAATGTAGTAGGTACACAAAATATCTATTTATTGAAGGAGTTAATGCTTATCAGTAGAAAATCATCAGCTGGGTGAAATGAAGTGCTCCTCCTCCCCACTCTGTGCTTTACTAGCCTCTAAACCTGTTTCTTCTCTGGGGTCTCTAAGAGATCTCTTAATAAGTCTGGTAGGAATTAAAATACCCCCTCACTCAATGTTTTAAAATTCATTAATATATGTCTGCTCATTTCCTATACTAAATATCAGGTAATTCTTCTACCATTACTGAGTTTAGACAATCAACTTATATTCTCTTACAGTGACGCAGAGTTGACTCTCCCCATGCCCACTCTTCCCCCATTTTTACCGGTTCTCTGGCTTTCCTAGAATGCATCCAGAGATGACTTTCTAAAATGAAAAATTACCTAGCTCCACAAATTTCACTCAGGTTAATGTACAAACTCTTTCTAAGGCCTTTTATGAGTTGGCCCTACCTATTCAACCCCACCACTCCCTCTACCTCCTACTCCACACCCCCAAATCACCTGCTGTCACTCATTGTAGGGCCTTTAGACACTCCCTTCCCTCTGCCTCAGCTCTCCTCTCTAATCTCCATAGTCTACCCATATCACAGGTCTCAATCTTGGATGCTGCCTCTGCCAGCCCTTCCCATTCTCCCAGACTTTGGATTAGGTGATCCCACACCACTTGTGAAATTCAATCTTCCAGCTCCTTTCATACAATATTGCAGGTGCTATGTAGTAGACATGGTTTTGGCCTGAGCCTAAAGTCATTCAGACTTGGCTGAGTAAATTGGATGAACAATGATTGGTAGCCCTGTAAGATATCTTTAGATACGAGTTGAACACAGTGATTTTCTGCTAAAGAATGAGAAAATAAGGGTGCATGAAACTTCGAGTAGGATATTATGAGAAGGCGGTATTAGCATCCAGTTCGCTCACAGAATTCATACACAGGTTTTGAGAACTGAAACCATGGTAGGTAGCTTTATGATTTTGTGGGCTCTAGGCACTTTTGTTTTCATGCCCCACCCACCAACACACACACACTGAGAGAGAGAGAGAGAGAGAGAGAGAGAGATCAAGAAATATATATATGACTGTGTTGACATAAAAACAAATATATCAATATTACATAATAATAAAGCATTTTCTTTAACCTAATAGTTCACTTTTTTCTTCTGATTTAAAAAAGAGAAAGGATGTTCCTGGGCCCCTAATGGTACTATGGGCCCCTAGGTGCCGTGCCTCCTGGGTGAGTCAGTCCTCACCGAAGGTCATGCATCCTGGTTTGGCGCCTGGAGTGTTTCGCAGGTCTTGAATGGTCTCAGTGGAGTGATGGTTACCGAAGTGGTAGGATGCTAGTGGGAGAAAGCAGATGCTCCAAATACACAACAGACACTAGAAATGCCAAAGGGAGGCTGGGAGGAGGATATTAGCCCGAGGGGCATGAATATGTTCTTGAAGATGTGTGAGATGGTTTCTTATGAGACCCATAGAAAGGGCTATCTTGTATGATTGTCAAGGTCCCAACAGGAAACAGATGGCACACTCAAATAGGGTACTATATGGAGGGTTATTTATAAAGGTGGTATTTACAAAGGTGTGGGTGTAAGAGAAGCAGAAATCAGTGGGAATGGAAACTGTCGACTTATTCTGTATGGGTCAACCTCCAGGGAAGAGAGCAGGGTGGGCAGGAATGGAAGATGGGTCTGCAGGGGCAGTGGGAAATCTGATCATTTAATGCTAATGTGATTTACATTTGTATTCACAGGGTAAAGCTATCTGGGATAATTTAGGTTCAGCCCATTCATTGTTTATATTCTTCAGTAGACTGTTAAGATGGAAACTGTATCAGGCAGCCCACATTTATATCCTTAGCACCATTCTCAGGGTCTAACACATAGTAGTAGATGCTTAATAAAGATTTATTAAATAAATCAATAAATTTAAAAAAACATATTTCTGAGGGTTTTCCTACTAAAGTCAGGGTTGCTAAAGATAATTAGAGAGGTACACATTTTTTCAAAAAGAAGACAGGGACCCAAATGTGGTTTGCACTGTGGTCAGAGGGAGCAAAATGCCTCTCAGACAAAGCACCCATAGCAGAGACCTGGAGCAGATCTGAGGATGGAGCTTCAGACTCTGGAGATTCTGTTACAGGTCTCCCATCACATGAGTATTTTTCTAGAGAAAGTAGTGCCGATGTGAGCATTTACTAACTTGTTTTTCCCTATGTGAAATGAAGTATGCCACGACTGAGGCTTCCACATGTGAATGGCCTTCCTTGTATCAGCTAATTTACCTAATGACTGAGTATCTGTCCTGCCTCATATGAACTCCATCCCAAGAAATAGTGAAGCAGCAACACCGAAGTAAGCTGATGATATTACCCTTGGATATCTGTGTGGTTAATCTAGCTGAAATCTCTTAGGCTTATGTCAATGTGAGTCTTTGATACAGAATATATATAAATGTTTTTTCTGAATTTCTATTCAAACTGTGAGCAATGTTTTTTATGACTATTTCTAAATGTGTGTATGCAGTGAACATCAAGTAATCATCCCGTTGAAACCCCATGAGAGGCTTTATTTCAGTGATAGATAGAATGAGCAGAGGAAGTTACTCATTAAGATAAATCAAGCTTTGTTCAAAAAAGAGCAGTCATTTTGATATTTTTGTTCCTGATTAGTTAGAGCAGGAAAACAGAGTAATTGATACTTGTGATACTTGTGACAATTACTATATTATATTTATTCTGTACTATTTATAACATATCATTTACATAATAATATAGCATTATTAGGTAATAATATATAATTTATATCATATAAACAATATAAATATATAATAATATATAATATAAACATAACAAATAATATAAATATATAACCAATATGTAATTTATTATTACATTATAGTATATATATTTTACTGGTATATATTGGTTTTATATTTATAGTATCAACCAACAGGTTGTTAATAATAAATAACCTATTACATATCCCAGAAAAAGTAAATATATGAATGATAATGGGATCAGATTTCTCATGTTCGGAAAACAGACTATAAGTATTGAAATCAAGATGCTAGAATAAGTGGTTTTTTATTAGAATTAGAAGTATCTTTATGAATGCATAGGAGAGAAATAGAGACAGAGAGAAAGACACATATAAGTTTATGTTTAAGTATGTATGCATAGCCATAAATACATATACATACATATATCTCTAACTTTGTCCACTGAGAAGACTTGGGAGCAGCACATCTCAGTAGTACTAAACACATTTATCTCCCAGATCTTGGCTTCTAAATAGCATTCTGCACTACGAGGACCAAGGATCTTTGGAGAAAGGGTTGAGTCCGGGGCTGTGGCAAAGGAAGTATAAGATTATTCTGGAATATCTTTTTGTCCTGGAAATCAAGGAACTGTTCATAGAATGATTAAAAACATGTCTAAAAGGATGTGGAAGGCAGCTTGAAGGGACGGCCATTGATCAAATATGGGATAATTTAACATTAAAATAAATAACACTTATAACAAATTATAACTCGTTGAACAAATTTGAAAGCCATGAGTTCAATTATATATGAACAAATGAAATTAAAGAAAATAATAAACGTAATATTTGATGAGAAACAAGCTATGTTACATCACTTCAGAGTACCCATAAAAATGCTTATTGTCTAGAAAGAAGAAGAGTGACTTTAAAGTAGGGAAAGCTGCAGGCAGTGCTTTAAACAAGAGATCTAAATAAATACGAATAGTGGGCCTGTCAAAAGCATGATCCCTTAGATAAGATGCAATAAAAACAGAATAGCATCATTTTGTGATTCTTTTTGTCAAAGATGCATGATCCATTCCTAATCATGAGCAAACACTAGACTAACCCAATTTGAGAGATATTTCACAAGATAACCAGCCCGTCATCTTTGAAAGTATCAAGGCCATGAAAGTTAAAACTGACAAACGATTCCAAAATGAAGGGAACTAAAGAGGTACAAAAAGGAAATCCAAGTCAAGATTCTAAGTTGAATCCTTTTGTTATAAAAGACATTATGAGGACAACTGGAAAATTTTGAATGAGGTCTGCAGATTAAATGGTAGTAATTCATCAATGTTAATTTCCTGATTTTGATGGTTGTATTGTGGTTATGTAAGAGAATGTCCTTATTCATAGGAAATACACACTAATGTTTCAAGAGCAAAGGGGCATAAGTCAAAAAATTATTCTTCCATGATTCCAGGAAAAACAATTATCTTTGCACTGTATTTGCAACTTTTTGTAAGCCTGTGAGCCTTTTAAAATTTAATCTAAAAAGTTTTTTTTATCATAAGCACTCTTCAGTGAGTATATCAGCTCTGACATGGGGTTGTCACTAGCTTAGGATGTGCATATCATAGGACACAGAAGTAGATCAGTATATGAAACTAAACAAAGAAATGAAAAGGGTTCAAACCAGAATCCCAACAGACACTACCCAGAACATGCCAAACTAAGAGATATTCTGTTAATACTCTAGTAGTTAGGGATTGATAGTTACTGGTACTTGTCCTGTAAAAATATATTTGAGTAACTGTTCAAAATTTATTTAATGGTGAAGGTTCAGTTAATCTCAACTTCCTTTTGTTGAATTTTCCAAGTTCTGTAAGTAGAAGATGTCAACTTGCAGGGATTCAGTGGTTTTTCTCTTCTGGTGAACAAGTAGCACGCATTCACAAATGATCACTGAGTAGAAAAAATTATCAGGAGTTCAACCCATTGAATTTGATGGAAGCCCAGTCTGCCTTATTCAAAAAGCCTATATGGCAAACCCTAGCTAGGAGTTTAAGTGAAGTAAAATTCTATTCATTTTTTTGAGAAAAAGAAACTCACTTCCAACTCAATCTACTTCTACTCAGTAGAAAAAACACAATACACATAATATATACACTTACACACAATATATATACACACACTCAATATATATATATACTATATATAGTTATTTTAAAAATAGAGTTGAGACTCCAGTTACCCCAATCTATTGAACATAAGTAAAAAATTGATTTTTTTGCAAATTTCTCAATTTCTAATTTTTAAATATTTACTAATGTAAAGTCATAACATATAATTTTGTATCTAATGCAGAAAAAATCTTACAAATTTATTACTCTACATTCCATATTTCTAAATTATTGTCTTTTAAAAGTTGATTTGCTTTATTTCTTTTTCATTTGTCAAATTCCTTCTCTATAAAAACAGGGTTTATTTGGTGTTTCTCTACAAAATGGTAAATATAATAAAAATTTTCGGAACTATGATAACTAAAAATGTAGGTATTTGAAATCACTGACATCTGTACCCATAGTTGACTTTAGCCTTTTTATTCCCCGAAGGGGGAATAAATCATGGGTCCAACGTAATTTAATCTGCAATGTAGAGTATAATGAAATACTTACTGTATTTTTTGCCTTCATATTGTTGATTAATAAGAAAAAATGCTCATTTCCCTTTAAAATACACTGTGTTTTTAAAGGAGAATAATAGATTTTTTTCCCAAATGGAACTCAAATACAGAATGCTAATTTCATCAAAGGTGCTAGCTAGTTGTAGTTTTTTTCCCCCATTTTTAACCTATAAGTGGCTTTCCCTGGCATTAATCACATCGTTCCATGTATCTATATTTATAATTTTAACAGATACTTCATAAATATGGAATCAGGCTATTATCTTAATAATGTGCCACTTTTCTATAAATACAGAGATAGGGTAATTACCACTAGAACTATTTGATAAAATTCAAAAATAGATAAATAATGAATAAGTCTTCCATTCAGTCATTAAAATTCAGAAAACAAAACAAAATATATTTAGCCATTATCCTTTTGATGAATTTGGCTCTCTGCCTTCAAACCACTACCAATTTCAGCTGGCATATAAGGAGCGTTTTATGAATACTGCCCAGTATGCGATGAACTGAACTGGAGACACTAGTCAATAACATCCCATTAGCATTATCCAAATGAAGAGGCAAATTAAGCATGAAAAATATTTTAAACAATATAAAAATTGACATGAGAAATACAAAAATCTATGAAATTTTAAGTGAAGTTCAGCATGTTTTATAATCCAAATTATGTTTCGAAACTAGAATACCATATTATTCATAGATATATGTCAGTTGCTATCAATTCCTGTGTAAGTATTGCAGAATGATAACATGATTCTTTACCTGTTTAAAACTTCATTATTGTAATGTGATATGGCCACTATAAAGGGCTGATATGGTTTCAGGCTGCATTAGTACTGGAGGGTCCAGTTAATGTGAATTAATCTCACTCTACATGATCCTCAAATTCATATGTGGAGAATTGTGTTCAATCATTTGTTCAAGAAATATTGTTTTCCTATTATGCAATGGGCTTTTATTTATTCAATACATTTCTCGACAAATATTTATTAGATACCCACATAATTTGGAATGGGACCTGTGATAATTCTTGCAATACAACAGTGAATAAGATGTTGCTTCTGGTTGCTTAAATGAGTAGATAATTTTAAAACCACAATAAGACTACGATGGTATTAACCACTTTGTGCTACAAAAACATAGAGAGGAGAATCCAACTAGCCTTTAGAAAGGGATTTCTGCTGAAAAGACTACTTCTAAGAAACTTTTCTAGACTGCCTGGTGTATGTTAGATTGTGACACCCTTTGTCTTTTCTTGAGGCCAGGTTTTACAGTTTGAAATTCCGTGTCTATTTGAGAGGTTTTTCTGTTCAGTCTCCTCCATTCAATTTCAGGCTCCAAGAGGACAAGGGCAACCGATTTTGTATGCCATTGTTTCTCCATTACTTGGAACCTAGCGTGTGTTTAATAAATGACTGTGTGAAAGAGATAATTTCATATTTGAACTCCAAGGATAGCTAGAAGTGTGTTCAGTAAAAAAAGAAAGAAATTCATTTTTAATAGGTGGTCCAAAGGCATAAAACTGGAAAAAATGATAGTGTATTTACAAACTAAGGTGAATATAGTTGACAGAAAATGGCAGTTAGGGAAAGGGGGTTGGGGCCAAGGGAAAGGTAGGAGTTGCGTGAAGGAGGGAAGAGTTGCAAGAGTTAAAACTAAAGAAAGGAGCAGAGTCTAGACCTAGGAGAGTCTTGAGAAATAACTAAAACAATCTACATAAAGTGGTTAACAAAATATCTGGCACATATTAAGCATTTGATCTTTATTTTTTTTGTATATATTTTTTAATTTATTTATTATTATTATACTTTAAGTTGTAGGGTACATGTGCATAACGTGCAGGTTTGTTACATATGTATACTTGTGCCATGTTGGTGTGCTGCACCCATCAACTCGTCACTTACATCAGGTATAACTCCCAATGCAATCCCTCCCCCCTCCCCCCTCCCCATGATAGGCCCCGGTGTGTGATGTTCCCCTTCCTGAGTCCAAGTGATCTCATTGTTCAGTTCCCACCTATGAGTGAGAACATGCGGTGTTTGGTTTTCTGTTCTTGTGATAGTTTGCTAAGAATGATGGTTTCCAGCTGCATCCATGTCCCTACAAAGGACACAAACTCATCCTTTTTGATGGCTGCATAGTATTCCATGGTGTATATGTGCCACATTTTCTTAATCCAATCTGTCACTGATGGACATTTGGGTTGATTCCAAGTCTTTGCTATTGTGAATAGTGCTGCAATAAACATACGAGTGCATGTGTCTTTATAGCAGCATAATTTATAATCCTTTGGGTATATACCCAGTAATGGGATGGCTGGGTCATATGGTACATCTAGTTCTAGATCCTTGAGGAATCGCCATACTGTTTTCCATAATGGTTGAACTAGTTTACAATCCCACCAACAGTGTAAAAGTGTTCCTATTTCTCCACATCCTCTCCAGCACCTGTTGTTTCCTGATTTTTTAATGATCGCCATTCTAACTGGTGTGACATGGTATCTCATTGTGGTTTTCATTTGCATTTCTCTATGGCCAGTGATCATGAGCATTTTTTCATGTGTCTGTTGGCTGTATGAATGTCTTCTTTTGAGAAATGTCTGTTCATATCCTTTGCCCACTTTTGGATGGGGTTGTTTGTTTTTTTCTTGTAAATTTGTTGGAGTTCTTTGTAGGTTCTGGATATTAGCCCTTTGTCAGATGAGTAGATTGCAAAAATTTTCTCCCATTCTGTAGGTTGCCTGTTCACTCTGATGGTAGTTTCTTTTGCTGTGCAGAAGCTCTTTAGTTTAATGAGATCCCATTTGTCAATTTTGGCTTTTGTTGCCGTTGCTTTTGGTGTTTTAGACATGAAGTCTTTGCCCATGCCTATGTCCTGAATGGTACTACCTAGGTTTTCCTCTAGGATTTTTATGGTATTAGGTCTAACATTTAAGTCTCTAATCCATCTTGAATTAATTTTCGTATACGGAGTAAGGAAAGGATCCAGTTTCAGCTTTCTACTTATGGCTAGCCAATTTTCCCAGCACCATTTATTAAATAGGGAATCGTTTCCCCATTTCTTGTTTCTCTCAGGTTTGTCAAAGATCAGATGGCTGTAGATATGTGGTATTATTTCTGAGGACTCTGTTCTGTTCCATTGGTCTATGTCTCTGTTTTGGTACCAGTACCATGCTGTTTTGGTTACTGTAGCCTTGTAGTATAGTTTGAAGTCAGGTAGCGTGATGCCTCCAGCTTTGTTCTTTTGACTTAGGATTGTCTTGGAGATGCGGGCTCTTTTTTGGTTCCATATGAACTTTAAAGCAGTTTTTTCCAATTCTGTGAAGAAACTCATTGGTAGCTTGATGGGGATGGCATTGAATCTATAAATTACCTTGGGCAGTATGGCCATTTTCACGATATTGATTCTTCCTATGCATGAGCATGGTATGTTCTTCCATTTGTTTGTGTCCTCTTTGATTTCACTGAGCAGTGGTTTGTAGTTCTCCTTGAAGAGGTCCTTTACATCCCTTGTAAGTTGGATTCCTAGGTATTTAATTCTCTTTGAAGCAATTGTGAATGGAAGTTCATTCCTGATTTGGCTCTCTGTTTGTCTGTTACTGGTGTATAAGAATGCTTGTGATTTTTGCACATTAATTTTGTATCCTGAGACTTTGCTGAAGTTTCTTATCAGCTTAAGGAGATTTTGGGCTGAGACAATGGGGTTTTCTAAATATACAATCATGTCATCTGCAAACAGGGACAGTTTGACTTCTTCTTTTCCTAACTGAATACCCTTGATTTCTTTCTCTTGCCTGATTGCCCTAGCCAGAACTTCCAACACTATGTTGAATAGGAGTGGTGAGAGAGGGCATCCCTGTCTTGTGCCAGTTTTCAAAGGGAATTTTTCCAGTTTTTGCCCATTCAGTATGATATTGGCTGTGGGTTTGTCATAAATAGCTCTTATTATTTTGAGGTACGTTCCATCAATACCGAATTTATTGAGCGTTTTTAGCATGAAGGGCTGTTGAATTTTGTCAAAAGCCTTTTCTGCATCTATTGAGATAATCATGTGGTTCTTGTCTTTGGTTCTGTTTATATGCTGGATTATGTTTATTGATTTGCGAATGTTGAACCAGCCTTGCATCCCAGGGATGAAGCCCACTTGATCATGGTGGATAAGCTTTTTGATGTGTTGCTGAATCCGGTTTGCCAGTATTTTATTGAGGATTTTTGCATCGATGTTCATCAGGGATATTGGTCTAAAATTCTCTTTTTTTGTTGTGTCTCTGCCAGGCTTTGGTATCAGGATGATGTTGGCCTCATAAAATGAGTTAGGGAGGATTCCCTCTTTTTCTATTGATTGGAATAGTTTCAGAAGGAATGGTACCAACTCCTCCTTGTACCTCTGGTAGAATTCAGCTGTGAATCCATCTGGTCCTGGACTTTTTTTGGTTGGTAGGCTATTAATTATTGCCTCAATTTCAGAGCCTGCTATTGGTCTATTCAGGGATTCAACTTCTTCCTGGTTTAGTCTTGGAAGAGTGTAAGTGTCCAGGAAATTATCCATTTCTTCTAGATTTTCCAGTTTATTTGCGTAGAGGTGTTTATAGTATTCTCTGATGGTAGTTTGTATTTCTGTGGGGTCGGTGGTGATATCCCCTTTATCATTTTTAATTGCGTCGATTTGATTCCTCTCTCTTTTCTTCTTTATTAGTCTTGCTAGTGGTCTGTCAATTTTGTTGATCTTTTCAAAAAACCAACTCCTGGATTCATTGATTTTTTGGAGAGTTTTTTGTGTCTCTATCTCCTTCAGTTCTGCTCTGATCTTAGTTATTTCTAGCCTTCTGCTAGCTTTTGAATGTGTCTGCTCTTGCTTCTCTAGTTCTTTTAATTGCGATGTTAGAGTGTCAATTTTAGATCTTTCCTGCTTTCTCTTGTGGGCATTTAGTGCTATAAATTTCCCTCTACACACTGCTTTAAATGTGTCCCAGAGATTCTGGTATGTTGTATCTTTGTTCTCATTGGTTTCAAAGAACATCTTTATTTCTGCCTTCATTTCGTTATGTACCCAGTAGTCATTCAGGAGCAGGTTGTTCAGTTTCCATGTAGTTGAGCGGTTTTGATTGAGTTTCTTAGTCCTGAGTTCTAGTTTGATTGCACTGTGGTCTGAGAGACAGTTTGTTATAATTTCTGTTCTTGTACATTTGCTGAGGAGTGCTTTACTTCCAATTACGTGGTCGATTTTGGAGTAAGTACGATGTGGTGCTGAGCAGAATGTATATTCTGTTGATTTGGGGTGGAGAGTTCTATAGATGTCTATTAGGTCTGCTTGCTGCAGAGATGAGTTCAATTCCTGCATATCCTTGTTAACTTTCTGTCTCGTTGATCTGTCTAATGTTGACAGTGGAGTGTTGAAGTCTCCCATTATTATTGTATGGGAGTCTAAGTCTCTTTGTAAGTCTCTAAGGACTTGCTTTATGAATCTGGGTGCTCCTGTATTGGGTGCATATATATTTAGGATAGTTAGCTCTTCCTGTTGAATTGATCCCTTTACCATTATGTAATGGCCTTCTTTGTCTCTTTTGATCTTTGATGGTTTAAAGTCTGTTTTATCAGAGACTAGTATTGCAACCCCCGCTTTTTTTTGTTCTCCATTTGCTTGGTAAATCTTCCTCCATCCCTTTATTTTGAGCCTATGTATGTCTCTGCGTGTGAGATGGGTCTCCTGAATACAGCAGACTGATGGGTCTTGACTCTTTATCCAGTTTGCCAGTCTGTGTCTTTTAATTGGAGCATTTAGTCCATTTACATTTAAGGTTAAGATTGTTATGTGTGAACTTGATCCTGCCATTATGATATTAACTGGTTATTTTGCTCGTTAGTTGATGCAGTTTCTTCCTAGCCTCGATGGTCTTTACATTTTGGCATGTTTTTGCAATGGCTGGTACCGGTTGTTCCTTTCCATGTTGAGTGCTTCCTTCAGGGTCTCTTGTAAGGCAGGCCTAGTGGTGACAAAATCTCTAAGCATTTGCTTATCTGTAAAGGATTTTATTTCTCCTTCACTTATGAAACTTAGTTTGGCTGGATATGAAATTCTGGGTTTAAAATTCGTTTCTTTAAGAATATTGAATATTGGCCCCCACTCTCTTCTGGCTTGGAGAGTTTCTGCCGAGAGATCTGCTGTTAGTCTGATGGGCTTCCCTTTGTGGGTAACCCGACCTTTCTCTCTGGCTGCCCTTAAGATTTTTTCCTTCATTTCAACTTTGGTGAATCTGGCAATTATGTGTCTTGGAGTTGCTCTTCTCGAGGAGTATCTTTGTAGCATTCTCTGTATTTCCTGGATTTGAATGTTGGCCTGGCCTACTAGGTTGGGGAAGTTCTCCTGGATGATATCCTGAAGAGTGTTTTCCAACTTGGTTCCATTTTCCCCCTCACTTTCAGGCACCCCAATCAGACGTAGATTTGGTCTTTTTACATAATCCCATACTTCTTGCAGGCTTTGTTCATTTCTTTTTCTTCTTTTTTCTTTTGGTTTCTCTTCTCGCTTCATTTCATTCATTTGATCCTCAATCGCAGATACTCTTTCTTCCAGTTGATCGAGTTGGTTACTGAAGCTTGTGCATTTGTCACGTATTTCTCGTGTCATGGTTTTCATCTCTTTCATTTCGTTTATGACCTTCTCTGCATTAATTACTCTAGCCATCAATTCTTCCACTTTTTTTTCAAGATTTTTAGTTTCTTTGTGCTGGGTACGTAATTCCTCCTTTAGCTCTGAGAAATTTGATGGACTGAAGCCTTCTTCTCTCATCTTGTCAAAGTCATTCTCCGTCCAGCTTTGATCCGTTGCTGGCGATGAGCTGCGCTCCTTTGCCGGGGGAGATGCGCTCTTGTTTTTTGAATTTCCAGCTTTTCTGCCCTGCTTTTTCCCCATCTTTGTGGTTTTATCTGCCTCTGGTCTTTGATGATGGTGATGTACTGATGGGGTTTTGGTGTAGGTGTCCTTCCTGTTTGATAGTTTTCCTTCTAACAGTCAGGACCCTCAGCTGTAGGTCTGTTGGAGATTGCTTGAGGTCCACTCCAGACCCTGTTTGCCTGGGTATCAGCAGCAGAGGCTGCAGAAGATAGAATATTTCTGAACAGCGAGTGTACCTGTCTGATTCTTGCTTTGGAAGCTTCCTCTCAGGGGTGTACTCCACCCTGTGAGGTGTGGGGTGTCAGACTGCCCCTAGTGGGGGATGTCTCCCAGTTAGGCTACTCAGGGGTCAGGGACCCACTTGAACAGGCATTCTGTCCGTTCTCAGATCTCAGCCTCCGTGTTGGGAGATCCACTGCTCTCTTCAAAGCTGTCAGACAGAGTCCTTTGTGTCTGCAGAGTTTTCGACTGCTTTTGTTGTTATCTGTGCCCTGTCCCCAGAGGTGGAGTCTACAGAGACAGGCAGGTTTCCTTGAGCTGCTGTGAGCTCCACCCAGTTCGAGCTTCCCAGCAGCTTTGTTTACCTACTTAAGCCTCAGCAATGGCGGGCGCCCCTCCCCCAGCCTCGCTGCTGCCTTGCCGGTAGATCACAGACTGCTGTGCTAGCAATGAGGGAGGCTCCGTGGGTGTGGGACCCTCCCGGTCAGGTGTGGGATATGATCTCCTGGTGTGCCTGTTTGCTTAAAGCGCAGTATTGGGGTGGGAGTTACCCGATTTTCCAGGTGTTGTGTGTCTCAGTTCCCCTGGCTAGGAAAAGGGATTCCCTTCCCCCTTGCGCTTCCCAGGTGAGGCAATGCCTCGCCCTGCTTCAGCTCTCGCTGGTCGGGCTGCAGCAGCTGACCAGCACCGATCGTCCGGCACTCCCCAGTGAGATGAACCCAGTACCTCAGTTGAAAATGCAGAAATCACCGGTCTTCTGTGTCGCTCGCGCTGGGAGTTGGAGACTGGAGCTGTTCCTATTCGGCCATCTTAAGCATTTGATCTTTAATCATTAATTTATTCTTTCACTTAGCAAACATTTATTGATAGATCATAGGTTTCAGGAATTTTTCTAAATACGAGGGATTGGCATTTAACAAAATTCAATAGTTCCTTCATTCATGGAGTTTGCATTCTGGTGAGTGAGAGTGAGACAAGAGATAAGCAATAAATAAATAATTAAACCAGAAACCATAGTGTGATCATAAAAGCTGAGAATAAAACTGGGAGATGTGATGTAACAACTGGAAAGCCATGTAATACGGTCAAGAAAAGACTCTCTAAGAAGATGACTTTTAAGTTGAGAATGAGTGATAAGATAGGAACTGAAGACCTAGGAATGAACATTCTTGGCAAATTTCTTTTTAATGTGGGAACCAGCTTGGTCCAATTTTTTTTTTTTTAATGTGGGAACCAGCTTGGCATGTTTCACGAAGACAAAGAGAACCAGTTTGATGGGAGTGGAGCAAGCTAGAAGAATCACTGATGGAGATGACTTTGAAGAGCTAGGCAGAAACCATATACTTCTCCTTCTTATAATTAAAAATCTGAGCTTTATTTTTAGTGCAATGAGGAAACAGAGGGTTTTAAAGACAAGGGGTTATATTAACAGACTAATGTTTTAGAAATATTATTTTCAGTGATGTGAAAAGACTAGATTTTATACTGAAGGGAATATGAAAAGATAATGTAGCCATAGTGCCTGCTCAGTAGAGAAAAAATAAGTAAATAATTTTATAATATTATTTGGTGGGGATGTCATAAGGGAAGAGAAACATTTGCCCTTTGGGGTAAAAGGCTTATCATAGATGATCCAAGTCATCACCCTCTCTCACATGTACTATTACAATAGTCTCTTAACCTGTCTCACCTCTTCCACCATTGCCCCCATTCAGTCTATTCCCAAAACAACCACCAGAGTGATCCTTTAAAACAGTCAAATCATCGTGTCCTCCAGGTTCTTCCATGTAGTTGCAAATGACAGGTTTCCTTCCTTTTAAAGGCTGACTAGTATTCCCTTTTGTGTATATACCACATTTCTTTCTCCATTTGTCCACCAATGGACATGTAAGTTGATTCTATGTATTGGCTATTATAAATAATACTGCAATAAACATGGGAGTACAGATATCTCTCAACATGCTGATTTCATGTCATCTACATCTATACCTATTAGTAGGATTGCTGGATCATATGATAGTTCTATTTTCAATTTTTTGAGGAACCTCCATACTGTTTTCAATTATAGCTATGCCAATTTATAACCCCACTAACAGTGCGCAGGTGTTCCCTTTTCTCCACACCCTTGCCAACATGTATCATCTTTAGTCTTTATCTTATCTTTAGTCTAACAAATGTGAAGTGATCTCTCATTGTGGTTTTAATCTGCACTCCCCTGATGATTAGTGATGGTGAGCACTTTTTATAAACTGGGTTGGCCATTTTTATGTCTTCTTTGGAGAAATGTCTGTGTAGAGAGTAGAATGGTGGATACCAGGGAGGGGTGGTGGTTGCGAAGATGTTGGTCAAGGATACAAAATTTCAATTAGATAGAAGTAATAAATTCAAGAGATTTATTGTACAGCATGGTGACTATAGTTAATAATAAGGTATTTTATTTTGCAAATCACTAAGAGAGTACATTTTAAGTGTTCTCACCACAAAAATGGAGTATGTGAGAAAATACATGTTAATTAGTTCAATTGGGCCATTTCACAATGTATACATATGTCAAAATATCATGTTTTGCGTGATAAATATATATATTTATTTATTTTATTTGTCAATTTAAAAAACAAAATTACCCTTTTTTTCAAGATGGTTGACCAGGGACTTCAGATACCAATTCTCCTCAGAAAGATCAAGTTACAGGTGAATGGCAATGATTTGAATGGAAAGCTGAGGAAAGAGAGCCAGGACCTGTCAGAGCCCATGGGAAGAAGCTGGGTTACAGAAAAGGAAAGTAGCAAGTTTGGCAGAGATTGACCCTTGAGGAACCCAGAACCATATGGAAATGGTAGGTGGGGTGCTTCTCTGCTCCACTCCCTCCATGACAATTTGCTGACATCCAAAGTGTCAGAAAGCCACTCTGTCCTTGTGATCCTGAGAACCACTGTTGGTGGCAATTTGAAAACTTCCTGGAAACAGGAAACCAGGTGGCCAGCTCACACAGGTATGCTCTCACTCCCCTCAGGCCTGAACTAAAATAGAAGACACCATACTGAACCTGCATCCTTTATGAACCACTGCCCTGCCCAGGGAACCTCAGCTCTTAGGTCACTGCATCACCAGGTCACCCACAAACTTACCCCACAACTCACTCCGACTTTGGCAACAAAAGGGGACTGGTAGGGCCTTGCCAGGTCCCTGCAGCTGCAGGGTTCCCCGAAATCTAGCCCTTGGCATGAACTTCCCCTAGGGGAGGGAGGAGCACAGTCCACCAAAGCCTGCCCTGAGACAATGGAAATGCGGGTGTGGCACCAATCACTGAAGCAGGCAGCATCAGTGGCCAGGAACACATGTGAGGAGAGGATTATTTCCCCATCCATCTAACCCTGTTGTGGATGGAGGAGAGGCTCTCCTCCCTGGAAGCCAGTGCATGAACACTTAGAGACAGCCTTTTCATCATTTTGTTCTGCAGCTGCACCCTGTTGAAAGTGAGCCCATGCCACATGGGCTTCCACAAAGAATGGGCTCATCTCCCTCTCCTCACACACAACAGCAGTGTCCCAGCAACATAGGGCAGACAAGCTGCAGAGCTGTCTGCTCTGGACTAGGGGAAGAGGCTCTGCCCCAAACCCATTTTGGTGGTCAAGCTAGAGGAGTGTTTCCACAGTCCTCACCCTTGACTGGGAGTCAAGGGACAACATCTACATGAACTGAAGATCATTACTCTGCATCAGGGGCAATAAGAAAGTGGATTCCAGTCTTGCCTTCCTAGGATGAGGAACTGGTGCAGCCCTGACCATGCCTCTACCCCTGATACCTCAGCCACCCCAACATGATTCCCCCATCCCCACCCCTACCCACCATCAGGGCAGGCAGCTCCACTCATTAATGGGCACCTAAGTGTGGGTGAGCTGGCTCTTACTCTTAAGCACCGCTTATTGGATAGGAGATTGAACTGCCCCACCAAATAGTAAACCTGCTGTCAGGACATAGCACTAGTATATGAGATAAGCTTCCTGAGATCTCCATACTCTTAGCACTAGTATATGAGATAAGCTTCCTGAGATCTCCATACTCTTAGCACTGTAGAAGATAGTGTGTCAGTGCATACAACCAATATATCACTTCTAAAAAGCAGCATTTGAGAATGCAACCACACAAAAGCTACCTTAACAACCAAAAAACCCACACAGAGTCTCAGCCCATTGAAAGCACCCAGAAATGAAGTCAAATGACAGCATATACCACAGTCATACACTCAAGGAAACAAATAATTTAAAAAATTTAAAAGGCCTATTCAAATTATAGCATATGTAAATTTAAGAAGCAACAGCTCCTTCAGATGAGAAAGAATAAGTTCAAGAACTCTGGCAATAAAGACAAAGTGTTTTGACACCTCCAAAGACTGCATTAGCTCTCTATGAATGTACCCTAACCAAAATGAAAATTCTTAAACGGCAGATGAATAATTCAAAGTATGAATTGCAATGAAACTCAATTAAATTCAAGAGAAAGATGAAAACCACCACACACACACACACAAAACCAGAAAAAGGATTCAAGATATGAAAATGAAATAGCTATATTTTAAAAAAATAGAACTTTGGGAGTTAAAAAATTCACTGAATGAATGTGAAAATACGATTAAAGTCTTTAATAATAGACATGACCAAGCAGAAGAAAGAATTTTAGAGCTTGAATGCTGGTCTTTTGAATTAATATAATCAGACAAAAATTAAGAAAAAAGAATTTTGCAAAATGAACAATGTCTTCAAGAAATATGGGATTATGTACAGCAACCAAACCTGTGACTAATAGGCATTCCTGAGAGAGAAGAAAAAGTAAACAACTTGAAAAACATATTTGAGGGAATGATTCAGGAAAATTTCTCTAATCTTCCATAGAAGTAGACATCCAGATACAAGAAATTTAGAGAACACCTGTGAGATACTTTACAAGATAAACATCACGAAAACAATATAGTCATCAGACTATCCATGGTAAATGCTAAAAAACAATCTTAAAGACAGCTAAAGAAAAGGATTAAATCACCTATAGAGATAAACCCACTGGACTAACAGCAGACTTTTCAGCAGAAACCTTATAAATCAGAAAGGATTAGGGGCCCAATTTTAGCCTTCTTAAAAAAAAAAAAAAAAAAAAAAAGATGCCAGCCAAGAATTTTGTATGCTGCCGAATAAGTTTCATAAACAAAGGAGCAATAAAGTCTTTCTCAGATAAGCAAATGCTAAGAGAATCTGTCACCACTAGACCAGACCTGTAAGAAATGCTCAACAGCATTCTAAAGACGGAATTGAGAGGACAATACTTGCTACCATAAAAGCATGCTTAAGTACAAAGTTCACAGATCCTATGAAGCAATTACACAATTGAGACAACAAAGCAACTAGCTAACAACATGACAAGAACAAAACCTCACACATAAATATTAATTTGAACATAAACAATCTAAATCCTCCACTTACAAGATATTGGCTGGAAAATGTGATTTTAAAAAAGCAAGACCCAACCATCTGCTGCCTTCAAGAAACCCACCTATGCACCCAACACCAGATCACACAGGTTTATAAAACAAATACTATTAGACATAAGAAAATAAACAGCCATACAATAATAGTGGGAAAGTTCAACACCCAACTGACTGTACCACACAGACTATTGAGACAGAAAGCTAACAAAGAAACTCTGGAGTTAAATTAGACTCTTGAACAAATGAACCTAATATATATCTACAGAACATTCCACCCAACAACCACAGAATAAACATTTTTTCTCATCTGTGCATAGCACATTGTTCAGAATTGACCATATGCTTGGTCACAATGCAAATCTCAATAAATTTAAAAAACTTGAAATTGTATCAAGTGTTTTCTCAGACAACAGTGGAATAAAATTAGAAATCAATACCAAGAGGAACTCTCAAAGGACACAAGTACATAGAAACAAAACAACTTGCTCCTGAATGACTTTTGGGTAAATGATGAAATTAAGGCAGAAATCAAAATAAATTTGAAACAAATGAAAATAGAGACAGCATACCAAAATCTCTAGGATACAGTAAAAGCAGTGTTAAGAGGAAAGTTTATAGCATCAAATGCCTACATCTTATAATGTACAAAGATTTCAAGTTAACAACCTAATGTCACACCTGAAGGAACTAGAAAAACAAGAACAAATCAAACCCAAAGCTAGCAGAAGAAAAGAAATAACAAGGATCAGAGCAGAATTAAATGAAATTGAGATTTTAAAAAGTCATACAATAGTTGAATGAAACAAAAGGTTAGTTCTTTGAAAAGATAAACAAAGCAGACTGTTAGCTGTATTAGCCAAGAAAAAAAAGAGAAGATTCAAATAAGTGAAATTGAAATAATAAAGATGACATGAGAACTGATACCATAGAATACAAAAGTTCCTCAGAGACTTATGATGAACACCTCTGTGCACAATCTATAAAGCCTAGAGGAAATGGATAAATGTCTGGAAACATATAACCTCTCAAGACTAAACCAGGAAGAAATTGAAATCTTGAACAGACCAATAATTAGTTATAAAATTCGATCAGTAATAAAAAAATCTATCAACCAAAGAAAGTCAAGGAGCAGACGGATTCACAGCTGAATTCTACCAGACACACAAAGAAGAACTGTTACCAATCTTATTGAACCTATTGCAAAAAAGTTGTGAAAGAGGGATTCCTCCCTAACTTATTCTACAAAACCAGTTCATTCTGATGCCAAAATCTGTCAAGGACACACACACACACACACACACACACACACACACAATATCAATAGGCCAATATCCCTGATGAACATAGACACAAAGATCCTCAAAAAATACTAACAAATCAAACACAGCAGAACATGAAAAAAGTAATTTATCACAATTACATGGATTTTATACCAAGAATGCAAGGTTGGTTCAACATACACAAATAAATATGATTCAACAAGAGAATTAAAAATGAAAATCATATGATCATCTCAACAGATACAGAAAAAGATAAAATCCAACATTCCTTCATGATAAAGACCCTCAAAAATCTAGGCATTGAAGGAACCTACCTCAAAATAATAAGAGCTATCTAAAACAAACCCACAGCCAACATCATACTGAACAGCACAAGTTAGAAGCATTTCCTCTAAGAATTAAGGCCAGGCACAGTGGCTCACACCTATAATCCCAGCACTTTGGGAGGCCGAGGCATGTGGAACACCTGAGGTCAGGATTTGAGACCAGGCTGGCCAACATGGTGAAACCCTGTCTCTACTAAAAATACAAAAAAAAAAAAAAAGTTAACCAGGCATGGTGGCAGGCACCTGTAATCCTAGCTACTGGGGAGGCTGAGTCATGAGAATCACTTGAATCCAGGAGGAAGAGGTTGCAGTGAGCCAAGATTGCACTACTGCATTCCAGCCTGGGGGACAGAGTGAGACTTGGTCTCAAAAAACAAACAAACAAACAAACAAACAAACAAAAGAGTAATCAGGCAAGAAAGTTGAATAAAAGGCATCCAGATTAGAAATAAAAGACATCTATTAGAGAAGAGTAATGTTAAATTATCTCTGTTTGCTGATATAAGAGCTAATACCTAGAAAACTCTAAAGATTCCTCCAAAAAATTCCTAAACCTGATAAATGCCTTCAGTAAAGTTTCAGGATACAAAAGTAATGCGTGAAAATTAGTTGCATTTCTATACACCAACAATGCTCAAGCTGAGAACCAAATCAAGTACTCATTCCCATTTACAGTAGCCTAAAATATTAAAATACCTAGGAATATATTTAACTAACGAGGTGAAAGACTTCTACAAGGAGAACCACAAAACACTGATGAAACAAATTGTAGATGACATGAACAAATAGGTAAACATCTCATTCTCATGGATAAGAAGAATCAATATTGTTAAAATGACTATACTGCCAAAAGCAATCTACAGATTCAACACAATTCCTATCAAGTTGCCAACATCATTTTTTACCGAATTAGAAAGACAATTCTAAAATTCATTTAAAACCAAAAAATAGCCCAAATAGCCAAAGCAACCCTAAGCACAAAGAGCAAAACCAGAGGCATCACATTACCTGACTTCAAACTATACCTCTCAAGTCTATAGTAACCACAATAGCATGCTAGTGGTACAAAAATAGACACATAGATCAATGGAACAGAATAGGTAACCCAGAAATAAAGCCACACACCTACAACTAACTGATCTTTGGCAAAGTCAACACAAATATACACTGGGGAAAGGACACCCTATTCAATAAATGGTGCTGGGAAAATTAGACAGCTATATGCAGAAGAGACTGGACTCTTATTTCTCACCATATACAAAAATTAATTCCAGATGAGTTAATGATCTAAATGTAAGGCAAGAAACTATAAAAATATTAGAGGAAAAACTCTTCTGGATTATTGGCCTAGGCGAAGTCCACAATCAACTCCTCAAAAGCAAACACAACAAAAAAGAAAACAGACAAATGGGACTTCATTAAACTAAAGAGCTTCTGCACAGAAAAAAAAAAAATCAATGAGTAAACAAACAACCTACAGAATGGAATAAAATGTTTGCCATCTATGCATCCAACTAAGGACTAATATCCAGAATCAATAACGTACTTAAGCAAATCAACAAGAAAAAAATAAATAACCTTATTTAAAAGTGGGCAAAGGACATGAACAGACACTTCTTAAAACAAGACATAAAAGTGGGCAACAAACAAGAAAAGAATGAATGCTCAATATCACCAGTCATCAGAGAATGCAATGAGATACCATATCACACGAGTCAGAATGGCTATTACCAAAATTTTAAAAAATAACAGATGTTGATGAGGATACCAAGAAAAAGGAACATTTATACCCTGTTGGTGGGAATGTAAATTAGCTCAGCCTCTATGGAAAACAGTACGGAGATGTTTCCAAGAACTATAAATAGAACTACCATTCAACCCAGCAATCCTTCTACTGGGTGTCTACCCAAAGGAAAGGAAATAATTATACCAAAAATATACTTGTACTTGTATGTTTATTACAGCACTATTCACAAGAGCAAAATCATGGAATTAATCTAAGTGTCCATCAATGGTTGAATGCATAAAGAAAATGTGATTTATACGCAGCATTAAATACTCTACAGCCATAAACAATAATGAAATCCTGTCTTTTGCAGCAATATGTATGCAACCAGAGGTAAGTATCGTAAGTGAAATAACTCATAGAAAGTCAAACACTGCATACTTCCATTTATAGGTGGGAACTAAACAATGGGTATATACAGACATAAAGATTAAAATAGTAGACACTGGGAACTCCTAAAGGGGAGAGTATGGGAGGGAGACAAGGTTTGAAATACTACCTATTGGGTACTATGTTCACTATTTGAGTGATGGGTTCATCTGAAGCCAAAACCTCAGCATTACCCGTGTAACAAATCTCCACATATACCCCTTGAATCTAAAATAAAATAACTAAATAAACAAACTGTGTGTGTTCGGCTGGTTCTTGCGTTGCTATAAAGAAATACCTAAGGCTGGGTAATTTATAAATAAAATAGGTTTAATTAACTCACAATTCTGCAGGATGTACACAAAGCATGGCATTGGCATTGCTCATCTTCTGGTAAGGCCTTGGTCTGCTTACAATCATGGCAGAAGGCAAAGTGGGAGCAGGCATGTCACATGGCAAGAGCAGGGAGCAAGAGAGAGTGAGAGGGAGTACCACACATTTTTTGAACAATAGGACCTAGGGAGAACTCACTCACTATCATGAGGACAACACCAAAGGGATGGTGCTAAACTATTAATGAGAAATCCACCCCCATGATTCAATCACCTCCCACCAGGTCACACCTCCAGGATTGGGGATTACAGTTCAACATGAAATTTGGCAGGACAAATATCCACACTATATCATCACTACAACAACAACAAAATGGTCAGAATCCTCCAATGTCTTCGATGTCATTCAGAGTAACAGCCAAGGTCCATACAACAACCAGGCAGAACATACCTAAGCAGACTCTCATGCTACCTATTTTTATTCATCACCTAATACTCTCCTTCCCACTACTTCTACTCCAGTCTTTCTAGGCTTTTTGTGGTCTCTCAAGCCAACAAATACGTCCTCATCTCAGAGCCTTTGCATTGACTATTTTTTTTTTCTGCCAAGTCCCCTCTTCCTAAAACCATTTTTATGGCTCAACTCCTCTCTTTATTCTAGTTTTTGGTAAAACACCACCTTTACCAGTAATGCTAATACTCATTGCTTGGATAAAACATACATACTGTAGTTGGCTGATAATGGCCCCCAGGATATGGTCATGTCTTAATCCCTGGAACCTGTGAATATTACCTTATTTAGAAAAAAGGTCTTTGAAAGTGATTAACTCAAGGATCTTGATTTTGGATTATTCTAGATTATACCAGTGGGCCTTAAATGCCATCACAAGTGTTTTTATAATAGAGAGGCAAAGAGAGATCAGACACCCAACAGAGAACAAGGTGATATGGAGATGAAGACAAAGATTGAACTAAAGCGGCCTCAAGCCAAAGAATGCCAACAGCTACCAGAAGCTGGAAGAGCCAAGGAACAGTTTCTAGCCCTAGAGCTGCGGGTGTGAGTGTGGTCCTACTGAAAACTTGATTTCAGACTTCTGGCCTCCAGCAATGTATAAGAATAAACTTCTGTTGTTTTAAGATACCAAGCTTGTGTGATTTGTTAAAGCAATAATAGGAAACTACTACACATATCAAACTCCTAGCCTCTTTACCTTCCTTTGTTTTATTCCATAGAATCTCTTTATCTCCCATAATATGCAATTGCTTTTGTTTGTGGTTTTAAATCACATTTTAAATCACATGCTGCTAGAATGTAAGCACCATAATGACAAGAACATTTTGTGCATTCTACCCCATTCTAGAACAATGCCTGGGACATAGTTCTCAATGATTACTTGAGAGAGGGAGCAAAGAGAGGAAGAGAGGGTGGAAGGGAGGGACAAGGGAGGAAGAATTCAGTCTTGAATTTTTCCAGGTGGAAGAGGGATAGCACTCTATGGCAAGGAGGATGTGTCCTGTTCTTAGTACTCTCATTATAAGGGCAGGATAATTAAGTATAGTTGGAGGAAATCACCAATGATAGCGAAGGGAGTAGTACACTAATGTGCAAAATGTGATTGTAGGAGCTAGACATCTCTAATTTAGAGAAGATAATTCTTGGTCTAAGTGTGGCAAATAAATTACAATGCAAACGGACCAATGATTAAAAGCTTTGTCAAAGTGTATTCTATCATAGAAATGGGGAGTAGAATGTTGTTTACCAGAGGCTGGGGTCAAAGGGATGAGGAAAGGGGACATGTTGGTCAAAGGGTACAAAGTTTCAGTTAGACTGGAGGAATAAGTTTTAGTGATCCGTTGGACTGCATGATGATCATAGTAATAACATTGTATATTTCAAAATTGCTAAAAGAAGAGTTTTCAAATGTTCTTGCTGCAAAAAAAATAAGTAGATGAGGTGATGGATATGTTAATTAGTTTGACGATTCCACAAGGTGTATATATATATCAAAACATTACATTCTACCCCATAAGTATATACAATTATTATTGTCAATTAAATTTTTTTTTTTAAAAAAAAGCTTTAAAGAAATTCTAAAAGTTAACACTGAATGTATATTAGTACACCCTTTATGGAAAACAGTATGGAGATTTCTCAAATAACTTAAAATGGAACTACCATTCAATCCAGCATTCACACTACTGTGTATCTACCCAAAGGAAAAGGAATCATTCTATCAAAAAGACACCTGTACTTATATGTTTAGAGTAGCACTATTCACAATAGTAAAGATATGGAATCAATCTAAGTGTCTATCAACGGATATTCAGATAAAGAAAATGTGGTGTATATACACAATTGAATATTATTTAGCTATAAAAAGAACGAAATCATATCTTTTGTAGCAACATAGATGAAACTGGAGGCCATTATCTTAAGTTAAACAACTCAGACACAGAGTCCAGTACCACGTATTCTCACTTATAAGTGGGAGCTAAATAATGCACACACATGAGCATAGAGTGTGGAATGATAGACATTGGAGACTCCAAAGGTTAGGAATGTGGGAGTGGAGTAAAGTACGAGAAATTGCTTAAAGGGTACAAGTACATTATTCAGGTGATGGATACAACAAAAGCCCAGATTTTACCATTAAGCAATATATCCATGTAACAAAACTGCACTTATATCCCTTCAATTTGTACAAATTTTTAAAAAGAAAGAAAAGAGAGTGTTATCTATATTCAGACACTAGAATCGACTGCATTCATAACATATTTCATGAATGGAAAGATGGACAGGACTAGACTGCCTAAATATTCATCAGGAATATTATAGGAAAGATTCCCACATTATGTAGCAAGTTTGAAAGGCATCTAAAGTTGTTTTTGAGACGTTCTTAGCCGAGCGTCGTCGGGGTTTCCTGCTTCAACAGTGCTTGGACGGAACCCGGCGCTCGTCCCCCATCCTGGCCGGCCGCCCACAGCCAGCCCTCCGTCACCCCTTCACCGCGTCCTCGGACCGCCCCAAGGCCCCCGCGGCCGCTCCAGCGCCACGCAGCCACCGCCGCCGCCGCCGCCGCCACCTGTCCTTAGCCTCCGCCATGACGACCACGTCCACCTCGCAGGTGCGCCAGAACTACCACCAGGACTCAGAGGCCGTCATCAACTGCCAGATCAACCTGGAGCTCTACGCTTCCTACGTTTACCTATCCATGTCTTACTACTTTGTTTTTTGTTTTTGTTTTTGTTTTTTTATTATACTTTAAGTTCTAGGGTACATGTGCATAACATGCAGATTTGTTACATATGTATACTTGTGCCATGTTGGTGTGCTGCACCCATCAACTCGTCAGCACCCATCAACTAGTCACTTAACATCAGGTATAACTCCCAATGCAATCCCTCCCCCCTCCCCCCGCCCCATGATAGGCCCCTGTGTGTGATGTCCCCCTTCCCGAGTCCAAGTGATCTCATTGTTCAGTTCCCACCTATGAGTGAGAACATGCGGTGCTTGGTTTTCTGTTCTTGCGATAATTTGGTGAGAATGATGGTTTCCAGCTGCATCCATGTCCCTACAAAGGACACAAACTCATCCTTTTTTATGGCTGCATAGTATTCCATAGTGTACATGTGCCACATTTTCTTAATCCAGTCTGTCACTGATGGACATTTGGGTTGATTCCAAGTCTTTGCTATTGTGAATAGTGCCACAATAAACATACGTGTGCATGTGTCTTTATAGCAGCATGATTTATAATCCTTTGGGTATATACCCAGTAATGGGATGGCTGGGTCATATGGTACTTCTAGTTCTAGATCCTTGAGGAATCGCCATACTGTTTTCCATAATGGTTGAACTAGTTTACAATCCCACCAACAGTGTAAAAGTGTTCCTATTTCTCCACATCCTCTCCAGCACCTGTTGTTTCCTGACTTTTTAATCATCGCCATTCTAACTGGTGTGAGATGGTATCTCATTGTAGTTTTCATTTGCATTTCTCTGATGGCCAGTGATGATGAGCATTTTTTCATGTGTCTGTTGGCTGTATGAATGTCCTCTTTTGAGAAATGTCTATTCATATCCTTTGCCCACTTTTTGATGGGGTTGTTTGTTTTTTTCTTGTAAATTTGTTTGAGTTCTTTGTAGATTCTGGATATTAGCCCTTTGTCTGATGAGTAGATTGCAAAAATTTTCTCCCATTCTGTAGGTTGCCTGTTCACTCTGATGGTAGTTTCTTTTGCTGTGCAGAAGCTCTTTAGTTTAATCAGATCCCATTTGTCAATTTTGGCTTTTGTTGCCGTTGCTTTTGGTGTTTTAGACACGAAGTCCTTGCCCATGCCTACCACGATGATGCAGCTTTGAAGAACTTTGCCAAATACTTTCTTCACCAATCTCATGAGGAAAGGGAACATGCCGAGAAACTGATGAAGCTGCAGAACCAACAAGGTGGCCGAATCTTCCTTCAGGATATCAAGAAACCAGACTATGACGACAGGGAGAGCGGGCTGAATGCGATGGAGTGTGCTTTATATTTGGAAAAAAATGTGACTCAGTCACTACTGGAATGGCACAAACTGGCCACTGACAAAAATGACCCCCATTTGTGTGACTTCATTGAGACACATTACCTGAATGAGCAGGTGAAAGCCATCAAAGAATTGGGTGACCACGTGACCAACTTGCGCAAGATGGGAACATCCGAATCTGGCTTGGCAGATTATCTGTTTGACAAGCACACCCTGGGAGACAGTGATAATGAAAGCTAAGCCTCAGGCTAATTTCTCCATAGCCATGGGGTGACTTCCCTGGTCACCCAGGTAGTGCATGCATGTTGGGGTTTCCTTTACCTTTTCTATAAGTTGTACCAAAACATCCACTTAAGTTCTTTGATTTGTACCATTCCTTCAAATAAAGAAATTTGGTACCCCCAAAAAATAAATAAATAAATAAAAATAAAGTTGTTTTTATTTAAATTGGAACAGAATTAATCACGCTAATAAATGTTTCTGCTCTGATTTAAACTGTAGATTAGGACACCAATTCTGAGATAGCATTGATTGTTTATAATAGTTTATCTATCAACCTTTTTGTTTTGATAAAACAGAGGAATAAACTCCTATAAAAATGATGGGTCACTAGAGAGTGGTTTTCAACAGAATGGGGAGTACATCAGAATCTCTTAAGATGTGAGTGGAGTCATGTACAGTGTATAGTTTAGGGGAAAAAAAAATGATGGTTCTGCTGCACTCATTGAGCTGGACATGTCTCTGCATTTATTTATTGGCCTAAATCAAGGCTATCCTTTTAAAAAATCTAATGATTATCCTTTTAAAATGAACTGAAACACTTGATTTTTGGAGGGAGGGGATCTTCAACCTTCTGTATGGTTCCTTATTTTTTCACTTTGGATAAGATTTAACGAGTACTAATAGTGATAATGAATGGAAGTGCTTTCCTAAATCACTTTCTTTTTAGAAGTAAAACATTATTCAAAAGAAAGCTTAATGTTATTTAAATGATTCTTAAAAACTAACAATTATTTAAGAGAAATTAAGAAATTTAAGTTTTTTCATTTGCTTATTTAACGTTAGGTGGAAAGGGAGGAAAGGAAGGAAAAAAGGAAATAACTTACCAAAACTATTTTAAGAAAAGTTAAAAAACCTGAATAGCTGTATAAATGTTAAATCAAATAAAACAAAAATAAAATATTTTCACACACACACAAACAAAAACAGAAAAATACCAGGCTCAGATTTTTTTTAAAAAATGAGTTCTACTGAACAGTTAAGGAACAATTAATTCTAATCTATACTATAAACTATACTAGAGTATAGAAAAGTAACATAATTCCCATCTTGTTTCAGAAACTCAGCATAACCTTGATAATAAATTTTGACAAAGACATTATAAGAGAGGAAAATTATGAGACTAACAAATAATTACAGATGAAAAAGGTGCTAAAGAAAGTATTAGTAAACCAAACATGGCAATGTACAAAAATCATAATAACTCATGACCTAATGAGTCATATTTTGGGAATGCAACATTGATTTAACATTAAAAATTAATCAGATTAAAAAAGAAAAGCCATATAATCACCTCAACCTATTTTTAAAAATTAGACAAAATTCAACATCTGTTAAATATTGTTAGTTAAACCCTGGCAAATTAGAAATACAAAAGAATTTCTTAACATGAAAGAGAATAACTACAAATAACAAAGCAATCCTACCATTACATTGCAAAGGGTGAAATTATTTCTTTCAAACTTAGGGAGAAGAGTTCTTGCTTTTCTCAATTTTATTAACATTGAATTAGAGGCATAGGCAGTACAGTGAGGCAAGAACAATAAATAAAAGAAGCCAGACATGGAAAAAAAAGAAATAGAAAGTCATTATGTAGAGATGACATGGTTTTGCACATAGAAATAAAAAATAATCAAAAGACATTATAAGAATTAATGAGAGGTTAGCAATATGGTGAGACATATAACTTAATACTATTTCTATATATCAGCAACCAAATGTTAGAAAATACAATCTGTAAACCAGACACCACTTGGAAAGAACATTAAAAAATCTTTCTCAGAATCTATCTAATAAAAGTTGCACAGTTTTAAAATATGATTGCAAAATTGACAACCTTCCCATCCTGAGGAGGGATCTATGCCTTCTTCCTTGAATCTGGGCTCTGCAACTGCTTGACCATCAGAATCTGGTGAAAGTGATACTATGCCAGTTTTCAAATGCAGGTCTCAAAGAAACTGGCACCTCCATTTCTCAGGATGCTGGCTCTTAGAACTCAGTACACCTTGCTGCAAGGAAATGCCTACCAACCTGTGTAGAGAGACCACAGGCAGAGACCTGTAACTGCATGAAGTATGATGTCTGGCTATGTTTCAACTGCTGGACATTCCTCCTTCCCCATCATCCTTACCCCATCCAGCATCAGCCACCATCTCACTTCAACCATGAGAAAGATCTGGAGCCACAGCTGCCAGTTGAACCCCAACCACAGAAACCATAAGGGGCAATAAGATGATTTTTATTGTTTTTAAGTCAGTAAGTTTTGGGATGATTTGTTACACCAACAATAAATAATTAGAGATATCTCTATGGTGAAATTTTAAAATTTTGCTGACAACATAGATCCAATGCAACTGCACCAAAATCTCAACAATCTTTGTTGGTGGTGCTCCTTAAGAACAAAGTGGGGTCTTTTCATATATCAAGAATTATTTTGAAGTTATAATAGTTCAGTGTGGTATTGGAGTAGACATAACAAATTCACTAAAACAAGGAAGAGCTCAGAAGCAGAATCACACGAATACGAAAAATTTCAATATGCTCTAAATCACATTGCAGACTGGTTGAGAAAGAAGAGCATTTTCAATAAAGGTTGTGAGGACATTTGTTATTCATGATGGAAAAGAAAGTGGACCTATACCTCACACCATATGCAACCAGCATTTCCAGGTGGAATAAAGACTTATCTATGAATGATAAAATTATAAACTTTTAAGATACGTTATAGGAGACTTGCATTACAACAGTCTACTAAGAATTCTCCCAATGCATTAAGAACTTCTGTAAAACCTTAAGAAAAAGACAGACAACTCAAGAGAAAAATGAACAAAAGTTATGGGCAGGCACATCATAAAAGAGAAAGCCCAAATTGTCATTAAAATCTTAAGAAACCTAAAGAGAGTGAATTTTACTGTATGCAAATTATACCACAACAAACAAACCAAAATAAAAATGTGAAAAATATGACCCTTATGAGTAATCTTGGAAATACAATTTAAAATCACAATCAAAACATTTCTCACTACCAAATCAGCCAAGAAATAAAAATTCCAATAAAATAAAGTTTTGGCAAAGATATGAAGCAAATGGAACATCTATGTACTGCTGGTAGGAATACAAATTAGCACAATTTTGGAAAACAATTCAATGTTAATAAGCTACGGATGGCACAGCAATTCCTCTGCTGGTTTTACACCCTAAAGAAATTCCTACAAATGGGCACCAGAGTTATGTAAGAGAATGTTGTAGCACTGTGTGAAATAGCAAGATTCTAGAAATAACTCCAATTTACCAATAGTAAACTAGCTAAATATATTGTGGAAACCAATAACGTAAAATATACATCAGTGGGAAAATCAAGGAACTAGATTCACAATAGTCTATAGGCAGTATGAGACCATTTATATATAATTTAAAATCATACAAAACAATGCTATGCTTTATTTAGTAATAGATATATTGTAAAGACACAAGATGTGTATGTTCATTGCAGCACTATTCCCAATAGCAAAGATATGAAATCAGTCTAAATGCCCATCAATGATAGACTGGATAAAGAAAATGTGGTACATATACACCACGAAATCCTAAAGTGCTGTAAAAAAGAATGATATCATGTCTTTCACAGGGAAATGGATGGAACTGAAGGACATTATCCTTAGCAAACTAACACAGGAACAGAAAACCATATACCTCATGTTCCACTTATAAGCAGATGCAAAATGAGAACACATGGACACATAGAAGGGAACAACACACGCTGGGGCTTATGAGAGGGCGGAGAATGGGAGGAGGGAGAGGATCAGGTAAAATGACTAATGAGTACTACGCTTAATACCTGGGTGATAAAATAATCTCTACAACAAACCCCCATGACACAAGTTTACCTATGTAACAAACTTACACATGTACCTCTGAACTTAGAAGTTAAAAGAAGAGAGAGAAAATAAATTTTAAAGAGTCATTTAACCGGTTACAAGATGGTCGAATAGGAACAGCTCCAGTCTACAGCTCCCAGCATGAGCGACACAGAAGATGGGTGATTTCTGCATTTCCAACTGAGGTACCGGGTTCATCTCAGTGGGGCTTGTCGAACAGTGGGTACAGTCCACGGAGTGCGAGCCGAAGCAGGTCGGGGCATTGCCTCACCTGGGAAGTACAAGGGGTTAGGGAATTCCCTTTCCTAGCCAAGGGAAGCCATGACAGACAGTACCTGGAAAATTGGGACACTCCCACCCTAATACTGCACTTTTCCAACAGTCTTAGCAAACGGCATACCAGGAGATTATATCCTGCGCCTGGCTCAGAGGGTCCCATGCCCATGGAGCATCGCTTACTGCTAGCACAGCAGTCTGAGATCAAACTGCAAGGCGGCAACAAGGCTGGGGGATGGGTGCCTGCCATTGCTGAGGCTTGAGTAGGTAAACAAAGCGGCTGGGAGGCTCAAACTGGGTGGAGCCCACCACAGTTCAAGGAGGCCTGCCTGCCTCTGTAGACTCCACCTCTGGGGACAGGGCACAGCTGCACAAAAGGCAGAAGAAACTTGTGCAGACTTAAACGTCCCTGTCTGACAACTTTGAAGAGAGTAGTGGTTCCCCCAGTACAGAGTTTGAGATCTGAGAATGGACAGACTGCCTTGTCAAGTGGGTCCCTGAACCCCAAGTAGCCTAACTGGGAGACACCTCCCATTAGGAGCCAACCGACACCTCATACAGCCAGGTGCCCCTCTGAGACAAAGCTTTCAGAGGAAGCATCAGGCAGCAACATTAGCTGTTCTGCAATATTTGCTGTTCTGCAACGTCTGCTGGTGATACCCAGGCAAACAAGGTCTGGAGTGGACCTCCAGCAAACTCCAATAGAACTTCAGCTGAGGGTCCTGACTGTTAGAAGGAAAACTAACAAACAGAAAGGATATCCACACCAAAACCCCATCTCTACGTCACCATCATCAAAAACCAAAAGTAGACAGAACCACAAAGACAGGGAGAAACCAGAGCAAAAAAGCTGAAAATTCTAAAAATCAGAGCACCTCTCCCCCTCCAAAGTAATGCAGCTCCTTGCTAGCAACAGAACAAAGTTGGATGGAGAATGACTTTGACGAGTTGAGAGAAGAAGGTTTCAGAGAGTCAATAATAACAAACTTCTCCGAGCTAATGGAGGATGTTCAAACCCATTGCAAAGAATCTAAAATCCTTGAAAAAAGATTAGAAGAATGGCTAACTAGAGAAAAGAGCATAGAGAAGACCTTAAATGACCTGATGGAGCTGAAAACCATGGCGTGAGAACTACATGGCGCAGGCACAAGCTTCAGTAGCCAATTCAATCAAGGAGAAGAAAGGGTATCAGTGATTGAAGATCAAATGAATGAAATGAAGTGAGAAGAGAAGTTTAGAGAAAAAAGAGTAAAAAGAAACAAACAAAGCCTCCATAAAATATGGGACTATCTGAAAATACCAAAACTACGTCTGATTGGTGTACCTAAAAGTGATGGGGAGAATGGAATCGAGTTGGAAAACACTCTGCAGGATATTATCCAGGAGAACTTTCCTAACGTAGCAAGGCAGGCCAACATTCAAATTCAGAAAATACAGAGAATGCCACAAAGATACTCCTCCAGAAGAGCAACTCCAAGACACATAATTGTCAGATTCAGCAAAGTTGAAATGAAGGAAAAAATGTTAAGGGCAGCCAGAGAGAAATGTTGGGTTACCCACAAAGGGAAGCCCATCAGACTAATAGTGAATCTCTCGGCAGAAATTCTACAAGTCAGTAGAGAGTGGGGGCCAATATTCAACATTCTTAAAGAAAAGAATTTTAAAACCAGAATTTCATATCAAGCAAAACTAAGCTTCATAAGTGAAGGAGAAATAAAATCCTTTACAGACAAGCAAATGCTGAGAGATTTTGCCTGCCTTACAAGAGGCCCTGAAGGAAGCACTAAACATAGAAAGGAACAACTGGTACCAGCCACTGCAAAAACATGCCAAACTGTAAAGACCATCAATGCTAGGAAGAAACCATCAACTAACGAGCAAAATAACCAGCTAACATCATAATGACAGGATCAAATTCACACATAACAATATTAACCTTAAGTGTAAATGGGCCAAATGTTCCAATTAAAAGACACAGATTGGCAAATTGTATATAGAGTCAAGACCCATCAGTGTGCTGTATTCAAGAGACCCATGTCATGTGCAGAGACACACATAGGCTCAAAATAAAGGGATGGAGGAAGATCTACCAAGCAAATGGAAAACAAAACAAAACAAAACAAAAAGCAAGGGTTGAAATTCTACTCTGATAAAACAGACTTTAAACCAACAAAGATCAAAAGAGACAAAGAAGGCCATTACATAATGGTAAAGGGATCAATTCAACAGGAAGAGCTAACTATCCTAAATATATATGCACCCAATACAGGAGCACCCAGATTCATAAAGCAAGTCCTTAGAGACCTACAAAGAGACTTAGACTCCCACACAATAATATTGGGAGACTTTAACATCCCACTGTCAACATTAGACAGATCAAAGAGACAGAAAGTTAACAAGGATATCCAGGAATTGAACTCATCTCTGCAGCAAGCGGACCTAATAGACATCTACAGAACTCTCCACCCCAAATCAACAGAATATACATTCTTCTCAGCACCATATCTCACTTATTCCAAAACTGATCGCATAGTTGGAAGTAAAGTATTCCTCAGCAAATGTAAAAGAACAGAAATTATAACAGTCTCTCAGACCACAGTGCAATCCAACTAGAACTCAGAATTAAGAAATTCACTCAAAACCGCTCAACTACATGGAAACTGAGCAATCTGCTCCTGAAGGACTACTGGGTACATAACGAAATGAAGGCAGAAATAAAGATGTTCTTTGAAACCAATGAGAACAAAGACACAACATACCAAACTTCTGGGACACATTTAAAGCAGTGTGTAGAGGGAAATTTATAGCATTAAATGCCCACAAGAGAAAGCAGGAAAGATCTAAAATGGACACCCTAACATCACAATTAAAAGAACTAGAGAAGCAACAGCAAACACATTCAAAAGCTAGCAGAAGGCAAGAAATAAGATCAGAGCAGAACTGAAGGAGACAGAGACACAAAAACTCTCCAAAAAAAAATCAATGAATCCAGGAGCTACTTTTTTGAAAAGATCAACAAAATTGATAGACTGCTAGCAAGACTAATAAAGAAGAAAAGAGAGAAGAATCA
The DNA here is from genome assembly GCF_049350105.2 of Macaca mulatta. Lineage (NCBI taxonomy): Eukaryota > Metazoa > Chordata > Mammalia > Primates > Cercopithecidae > Macaca > Macaca mulatta. The sequence continues at coordinate 25,741,104 of NC_133416.1, forward strand.
AATAGATGCAATAAAAAATGATAAAGGAGATATCACCACCGACTCCTCAGAAATACAAACTACCATCAGAGAATACTATAAACACTTCTACGCAAGTAAACTAGAAAATCTAGAAGAAATGGATAAATTCCTGGACACATACACCCTCCCAAGACTAAACCAGGAAGAAGATGAATCCATTAATAGACCAATAACAGGCTCTGAAATTGAGGCAAAAATTAATAGCCTAACAACCAAAAAAAGTCCAGAACCAGACGGATTCACGGCCGAATTCTACCAGAGGTACAAAGAGGAGCTGGTACCATTCCTTCTGAAACTATTCAAATCAACAGAAAAAGAGGGAATCCTCCCTAACTCTGAGGCCAGCATCATCCTGATACCAAAGCCCAGTAGAGACATAACAGAAAAAGAAAATTTTAGAACAATATCTCTGATGAACATCAATGTAAAAATCCTCAGTGAAATACTGGCAAACTGAATCCAGCAGCACATCAAAAAGTTTATCCACCACGATCAAGTTGGCTTCATCCCTGGGATGCAAGGCTGGTTCGACATATGCAAATTAATCAGTATAATCCATCATATAAACAGAACCAAAGACAAAAACCACATGATTATCTCAATAGATGCAGAAAAGGCCTTTGATAAAGTTCAACAGCCCTTTATGCTAAAAACTCTCAATAAACTAGGTATTGATAGGACGTATCTCAAAATAATAAGAACTATTTATGACAAACCCACAGCCAATATCATACTGAATGGGCAAAAACTGGAAGCATTCCCACTGAAAACTGGCACAAGACAGGGATGCCCTCTCTCACCACTCCTATTCAACATAGTGTTGGAAGTTCTGGCTAGAGCAATCAGGCAGAAGAAAGAAATAAAGGGGAATTCAATTAGGACAAGGGGAAGTCAAATTGTCCCTGTTTGCAGATGACATGATTGTATATTTAGAAAATCCCATTGTCTCAGCCCAAAATCTCCTTAAACTGATAAATAACTTCAGCAAAGTCTCAGGATACAAAATTAATGTGCAAAAATCACAAGCATTCCTATACACCAATAACAGACAAACAGAAAGTCAACTCATGGGTGAACTCTCATTCACAATGGCTGCGAAGAGAATAAAATACCCAGGAATCCAACTTACAAGGGATGTGAAGAACCTCTTCAAGGAGAACTACAAACCACTGCTCACAGAAATAAAAGAGAACACAAATGGAAGAACATTCCATGCTCATGGATAGAAGAATCAATATCATGAAAAAGGCCATACTGCCCAAGGTAATTTATAGATTCAATGCCATCCCCATCAAGCTACCAATGACTCTCTTCACAGAATTGGAAAAAAACTACTTTAAAGTTCATATGGAACCAAAAAAGAGCCCGTATAGCCAAGACAATCATAAGCAAAAAGAACAAAGCTGGAGGCATCACGCTACCTGGCTTCAAACTATACTACAAGGCTACAGTAACCAAAACAGCATGGTACTGGTACCAAAACAAAGATATAGACCAATGGAACAGAACAGAGCCCTCAGAAATAATACCACACATCTACAACCATCTGATCTTTGACAAACCTGACAAAAACAAGAAATGGAGAAAGGATTCCCTATTTAATAAATGGTGCTGGGAAAACTGGCTAGCCATATGAAGAAAGCTGAAACTGGATCCCTTCCTTACACCTTATACAAAAATTAATTCAAGATGGATTAGAGACTTAAATGTTAGACCTAAAACCATAAAAATTCTAGAAGAAAACCTACACAATACCATTCAGGACATAGGCATGGGCAAGGACTTCATGATTAAAACACCAAAAGCAACGGCAACAAAAGCCAGAATTGACAAATGGGATCTAATTAAACTAAAGAGCTTCTGCATAGCAAAATAAACTACCATCAGAGTGAACAGGCAACCTACAGAATGGGAGACAATTTTTACAATCTACTCATCTGACAAAGGGCTAATATCCAAAATCTACAAAGAACTTAAATTTACAAGAAAAAATCAAACAACCCCATCAAAAAGTGAGTGGAAGGATATGAACAGACACTTCTTAAAAGAAGACATTTATGCAGCCAACAGACACATGAAAAAATGCTCATCATCACTGGCCATCAGAGAAATGCAAATCAAAACCACAATGAGATACCATCTCACACCAGTTAGAATGGCAATCATTAAAAAGTCAGGAAACAACAGGTGCTGGAGAGGATATGGAGAAACAGGGACACTTTTACACTGTTGGTGGGACTGTAAACTAGTTCAACCATTGTGGAAGACAGTGTGGTGATTCCTCAAGGATCTAGAACTAGAAATACCATTTGACCCAGCCATCCCATTACTGGCTATATACCTAAAGGAGTATAAATCATGCTGCTAAAAACACACATGCACACGTATGCTTTATTGCGGCACTATTCACAATAGCAAAGACTTGGAATCAACCCAAATGTCCATCAATGATAGACTGGATTAAGAAAATGTGGCAAATATATGCCATGGAATACTATGCAGCAATAAAAAAGGATGAGTTCATGTCCTTTGTAGGGACATGGATGAAGCTAGAAACCATTATTCTGAGCAAACTATCACAAGGACAGATAACCAAACACTGCATGTTCTCACTCACAGGTGGGAACTGAACAATGAGAACACTTGGACACAGGCTGGGGAACATCACACACTGAGGCCTGTCATGGGGTAGCGGGAGCGGGGAGGGACAGCATTAAGAGATATACCTATGTAAATGACGAGTTAGTGGGTGCAGCACGCCAACATAGAACATGTATACACATGAAACAAACTTGCATGTTGTGCATATGTACCCTAGAACTTAAAGTGTATATATAATATATATAAAAACATTTTTAAAAATCCATGAGGTTGATTTTAAAAATTCATGATTGTGGTTTTCTTGGGTTGCGCTATTGAATGACACTGGTGGGGAGACACTTGCAGGATGACAAGTCTAGGCTGGGTATCAAGCTTGGTGTCTAAAAAGTTGTTCGATATATTATTAATTATTTCTCTATTTTGTCAGAAGTAGTCCATAAATATTTTTGTATTTTTATGTCAGATGCTGACGGCCTGAAAAATTTACAGTTCTCTGTATATATGAGGCTATTATGCCAAGACAGGGTGGAGGATACGTATTTCAAAGTATGAATGTTAGTTTTATGAGAAAGTTGGATCATAATTTCTAGGAATTATGTTCTGTGATTTAGAGAGAGTTCAGAGGTTGACATTCTATTTTTAACTGAAAGCAGACCTGTTAGCCTATGTTTCTACTTCAAAAGTATTCTTTCCAGGTGGCAGCAATGAAAATGTCTGAATCTAGAATAAGGGATAATTAATATTTATTAATCTCTTAAAGATAGGTAAGATTAAGATAATACAGGAAGGTTAAAAGATCAGGATCTTAGCATTGATTCTCAACTCTGAAACTATGGTAGTCACTGAAAAATATAACTAAAAACAACCTCAGGGTCAAAATGATGCATCTGTTTGCTTTTTTTGAGATTGAAGATTCATGTTTGCTGACTCACTTTGAACTATTTGAATCTGGTTTATCTGCTCAAGATGAGACACAGGGATCCACGGTTATGTAGAATTTTCTTCATGTGATTGTAGTCTTTTAAAAAATCTGAGTAAAGGTTTTTAACATGTTAAATAGGGACACATTTTGATTATATCTATGATTAAGCAGAAAGCAGAATGAGATCAGACGAGGGCCAATCTAAAGAGCAAGTTATCAACTGAGAAAGAATGTACAGAAACCATTTTAAATAAAGCAACTTGAGTTAATTCCATTTGTTGATGCCCTAAATACCTTGAGGGATTCACATTTGATTCTTTCAAGAACATTGAAGGTGGAAATATTATGTCATGGCCTACATGAAGGGTCAACACACATGCCAAATGTTTTTACCCTTTATTTTGCACCTTAAGTGGCAGAGCTTGGGGTAGAAGAAAGAGATGAGTCATATACATTAGGGAAAAGATGATGGGCTGTTCGGTCATGAAATCCCTACCCTGTTAAACACCTGAATTAGCCTTCTCTTTAGTCAAATAATATTGTGCCTACAACTTTCAATGTATTACATTAACAATTTTTTTCTTATAAATTTCCACACTTAGGTTATCTTTTTGTGTCTGTCTAGCATTTTCCTCTTCTGGAATCAGATACAGAATTTTGTTGACATGTTAGGTCTTTATTTTGCCGACTCTTTGATTATAATATCTCCATGTGACATTGTTTGGCATTTGCTCACATAGTAGATTTCCATACAATTTTTAATTATTTCATCCAGATCCCTAAATGTTTTGACAAGTTAAGCTGCTCTGATTCATTTGCAGCAACCTCAGCTCTGAGAAAGAATGCCTTCAATTAAAATAATGAGTGAACAGTTCAAGGAAGATATTACGGAAAAATAAAAAGGGATGCATAATACCATTGTCTATGCTTCACTGTTGAACACTCCAGCTTTTTTCCATGGAGACATAACTTTCGGCTTCCTCTTTTGGTATTAAAGATTCAAGGTACTTTATCTTAAACTACCATGCTCTAACACTCTTTAAAAATGTTGATTTGTGGGCCAAGTTCCAGCAAAGAAAAGAAATTACATTGTATGTTGTTAAGATCCTATAAATTTAAGATTTCAGGATTAAGAATGGCCATGTTTTAATAAATTGCATGACTAGGTGCTGGCTGTCCCATTCCACAGGCTGTAGAATCAAAAGCATTCCGCTCATACTGCTATGTTCCTACAAAATGAAACACAGTTTGAGTCAGTGTGATCAACTGCAGCAAAATGAAAGCTTGTCGTTTACACCAATTTAAATGAATATGCCAAAAGGATCCAGTTATTAGCTACTGAAATATGGTTCTGTGGGAAGACATGATTACTGAGCAGTAAGATCAGTCTGTTTCAACTGAGATTTTTTTGTTTTTAAGACCATGTAAATCCTCAGGTCAATTGTTACACATATCTTCATTTTAGCTTTTTTTCCTTTTTAATGCAAAACATAGACAAGAATTGTTTTAATAATTAAAAATAATTGCAAAATATGTAGATGAATGAAAATTGTTATAAAATCTAAAAATTCCTCCCTCAATTATTCATGCACAAATAGAACTTCAGAGAAAAAGAGTTACAACTTCCTTTCAATGGGAAGTTAAAGCTTATAAGAATACAAAAAAGTAAACATAAAAACCACATTGGATCAAATCCATGGTCTAGCAAGCCCAAGATTCTATGTATTGTCACAACAAAATCTACCTAATGATTGCCATCAGTGATATCATCCTTAAAAATCAAGACTTTAATTTTATACAAATAAATCAATTAATCATGTGCATATCAATGATTAGTTATATACCTCTTTATCTCTTTACAAATATTCAAGTCTCTTATTGTCTACTGTAAACACCCAAGGAAAATTTGGGCTTGCTAATATATCCCCATGCTTCTTGGGAAATATGAGGTAATTTGTTCCATTTGGATATAAAGGAGCTTGCAGGCTGAGTTGTTTAATAGCCTTAGAATCTCTTGTACTGCTTTTACCTTGTATAGCACAAACAATATGGACATGGAATGTTAAAAGTAAAAGGTATTATTGGCTGTTATAGCCAGAGAGATATTCAGTCACATAATACATGTCCAGGATCTGATGAGGATTGGTTTTCATGTTGCACTCAGATGGAAAGTTATTATTTTCCAATGAAAGAGTCAGAAAAGAAACGATACAATTACACCATAAAGTAAGGAATATATACAAAGAGGGGGGAAGAGGAGAAACAAGTTTGCTATACCAGAAAAGAAGCAGAACAAATGAGAGATACCGTAAATATAAATGTTTTATAAGAGTATTTCAAAGGGGAAATAGTGTTAGCCAATAAAGTGAAAAGATGCAGAGTAACTTCTAAAGAGGAGGTTAAGGAAAATTATTATATTTAGACATTAAAAGACATAATTATAGTGAGGGAAGACCATGTCTCCAAATTTTTAGAAGAAAAACAATTGGGAAAATGATAGAATTATAAAAAGCAACAGAAAGTAGTCATAAATCAGTTACAGTTTCCTCCTTGGTAATTGTGACTACTGAAAACCATATAAAAACATTTTCCCCCCCTGAGGATCTTTGTGTGGGGAATGTATCTCCAGTAGCTGCTTTCTGTTTGCCATGCCTCCTTCATTTCTCTCACCTGGTTGAATCTGTCTTCCAGCATCTTGTCCACCCAATTAGGAGTTCCCAGAAGAGGTTAGATGGGGAACCCCCACGCCATAGCATCTAGCAAGTCTGAGAGTATGAACGATTGACCAGGGAAAACACTGCAATTCTTTCTCTTCTTACCTCCATCAGAACCCCCAAATAGTTAACCTATATTAGATGGTCATAAATAAACCTAAAGGGAAGAGTTTTACAAAAGGCTGTGGACAAAATTTGTGTTTCATTGGACTGAGAAGAAATTCTATGGTGAGTAAACAGAGGCAATAACTGAATAACTGTAAGAGTTTTCCTGAGAAATTTATTGCTAAAGAGAGAGAGTGCAGCAACTCAAAGTTTAAATCATTAGCATAGCAAGAGGACATGCTAACTGGAGATGGTTGCTGGAGAATTTTGTCTATGTTTGTGTGTTATTGGTGGATGATGCCTTTTAACGTTATCGAATAATGCTTCTGATAAAAGAATCCTGTTTATGCTCAAGAATTAGCCTGCTGCTGTTTTAAAAAGTTTTTCTATGATCTATAATCGACAAGTGTCACTGAAACATTCATGATCATTTTAACAAGCCTTTAAAACACTTCATACCCTATTGACTGACATTAAAAAGCCATTACTCACAAAGTAAAAATGGTAATATTCTAGGCTTACCAAATTTGATTCTATTGCCAACACCTGATCCCTTCCCTTGCTTAATAGAAGAAAAGCGTATTGACTACTAGATTTCAGAAATGGTCATTTGGTGTCACTCTATTCTTAGCCTCAAAATTATTAACACAGGAAAACATAGATATGTCATTATTATTTTTAGTGAGGTTTTTTTCCCTAGGTAGACTTCACCTTGGTGTGATAATGGCTTTGTTAAATGAAAGAGCTGGTATACTTGTAGGGGGTTGTAAAAATTCAAAAGAGGAATACTTAAAGTGGAAATATTAAATTCATCTTTTGACAGGTTTTCCTATAGCAAGGATGAGAGGGAGACTTTAGAGACAGGACTCTCCAATGAGGCTTTGAATGGTCTTATTTGGTCTGCATTGAGCTAATTACCTGGCTATCTGCCAAAAAGCCCCTTTACCTTGTGCTATGTAGAGTCTAATGTTAGATAATATCTAATTTTTAATGCTAAGAAGTGGCATTTGATGTTGTTACTAGTATCTGGTGGAAAGCAAGGGACAGGAGGTCAGAAACAGTTTCCTGGGAAGTGCTCTTAAACTGTTTCCTATGCAGCAGGGAAGGTGAACAAAGAGAAACCCTGTAGCCACCATTTCCTTATCCTTCATGAGAATAAAGAAAAAGGAAAAGATTTAACATAACCTGCTCAGCAGGAAACTCAACTTTACAGTTTCAGAACAGCATAATTTGGATATTTTATATTAGTCTATCATATCCAAGCATTTCAAAAATAAAACAGGAACAGCTTTAATGCAATCTGTGTTTACTAATATGAGCTAATAAAATCTCATAATATTATTCGTATTGCACTAATGGATATTGCATTATAGGATATTAGTTAAATCACCCATTATTTCAGTATTTGGTGTGTTATTCATAGTAGAAGCATACACACCACAGTATGAGAGATCTGAGGGGAAAAATAGAGTGCAGAAGAAAAGATGGCCTTTTAAATAGGTTGATGTTAAGGTAAGGAAAGAAGGAGGAAGCAATAAAGCAAACAGGGCATTCATTTATGGAAGCTCTAAACCTTATGAGGGAGGAGGCAAAATACAGCTTCTTAGATTGCCCTGGTGACTTACAGGTTGCTCCATTAAGAATATAAATTCAATGCTCATGGTGTTTTGAGTGATGAGAATTCTATACCCTAAACTCTACCATCATCAAGTTTGCCATCTTCCCTTTATCTCCTCAAATCTAAACACATAAGCTTATATACCGAGATGAAGTCGAGCCCAAAATTCTATGGATAATAAATGGTGGAATGCAGATATCCACTGAGGCTATTCTGACCCCAGCCTACTATGTTACACTGCCTTCTTATCATAGTGTTTACAAAGTGCCATTACATATAATTCTGTGCCCAATCAGATACCATTACTCATTAAGGGGTGCTGTGAGTGGTTGGAAGCAGGGATCAAACATTTAAGAGAAACGCCCTATGTTCCTGTACATCAATCTTAATTCATATTTCGTATTAATAATAATGCATAAATATTAAGCTAGACAAGATGATCCAGAGTCTAGAGACCTTTATCTATTTCATGCAACAATGCGATGAGAGATTGTGGATTCCTGTGAGTCTACAGAACATCCCTTAAGAGCATGGATCTTGAAATCAGAGACAGCCTCTCTTCTTTCTCAGTTTGGCCTTTTCTAGATGTGTGACCACACGATGACAATTAAAATTTCTATCACTTGGTTTCTCTATCTAAAGTATTGGGATAATAAGCATTTCCTTAAATATATTTTAATGGAATTAAATAAAATTATAACAGTAATATTTTTATTCAGTACCACAAATATAATAAATTCTCACTAAACAGACATAATAATTATTTTGAAATGCATAATAATAGCTGGGACTATGCACGGTGACTCACACTTGTAATTCTGGCACTTTGAGAGACTGAGGCAGAAGGATCACTTGGGGCCAGGAGCTTGAGACCAGCCTGGGCAATATAGCAAGACCCCATCTCTACAAAAAATATAAAATTAAAAAAACAGCTAGGTGTGATGGCACATGCCTATAGTTCTGGCTATTTGGGAGGCTGAGGTGGGAAAATCACTTGAGCTCAGGAGTTTAAGGCAGCTGCAGTGAGCCATGATTCCACTGTTGCACTCCAGTCTGGGGGACAGAGAAACATCCTATCTCAAATAATAAATAATTAATTAAATTTAAAAAGTAATAGGTGGGATGACCTTACATCCTGCTTTGCCTGAAGCAGTCTTGTTCACACCTATTATTCCAGCAAAATTATTCATGTTGCTCTTTCATTGTCAAAATTATCTTTGTTTGAACAATAAATTCTTTGGGTTCTTTAATGATAGCTATGACTTACTGAATACTTATAATATGCCACTCCTGTTTTTCTTAAATGCTTATTAACTCCCTTAATCCTTATAACACTTGAAAGGTAAATACTATTATTATCCCCATTTTATAGATTGAAACAAAATAAGGCATGTAGAAGTGAAATAGCTTGGGGATTTTAAAACAAACTTTGCCATGAACTCCTAGAAATTTATTTTTTAACCGTGTATTTATTTGGGTGAACTTAGCACTGTAATTGCTCAAACATAGAAAAATAAGGAAAACAGTAGTGATGAAAAGAGGAGAGAAAAAAGAACAAACAATTCCTGGATCAACTCCCTGCTCTGGATGCTATAACCATGCATTAGTTTTCTTAGTTACAATCTCCAAAATTCTGAGCCCATTTGAAAAAAAGTTTATTTGAGGCACTGAGATATCTGAATTTCTATATTCAGCTGTAACTTCCACAAACATTAATTCTTCTTCTTTTCTTTTATGATATGACAGTGGCATTTTATAAAGTTTCATATAATTTGGGTTCACCTGACTGTTTGCTCATGATTAGCTTTAGGTTATGCATTTGGGGAATAAATTCTACCTGAGCAATGTTGTTCCTTCTCATGATGTCACCACAGGAGTGTCAGGGTGTAAGTTTGTCCTGTTACTGCTGTTACATTTCATCACTTGGTTTAAGGTGGTATCCATCAAATTTTTCCATCATAAAGGTATGTGTATTTCACTTTATAGTTAATATATGACAGTTGGGAAATACTTGAAACCATCTAAAAACATCCTGTTCTCCAAAAAACATCCTCCCATTGTTTCATCATGCATTGCTGATTCCTCCCTGAATTGATTATTCTGTTGCAAATAGTTATTTCCTAACTATATTCCTTCAACATTTATTGATTGACATTCTTTCATAAAACCAATGTTTCCTACTCATCTTTTCCCCCCTTCCTGTGTTTATTAGGTTTCTTAAAATTAAAATTTAAAAAAATTCAATGTGTCATAATCAATTACTGACTTTAATCATTTTGCTGCTCAAACTGAACCAGGCTTGTCCAGCTAGGGTCCCATGAAGCTGGTCCCTGTGTCCTTTGAACATGTTCCTCCTTAGTTTCTGAGCATCTTCTTGCTTTCTGGTAAAACAAGCTTGTTCTTGTTCTTTCTTAGCCCTGTAATGAATCGCTGTATAACCTTCCCTTGTTCCTTTAAAACCAAGATTTGAATGCTAAATAAGGGCATTGCTACTGAGGTGTTATTGTTTCCAAGCCTTTCAATGGACAGAACTAATATAATACACACACACACACACACACACACACACACACAGAGAGAGAGAGAGTTGCATGCATTATGCATTTGAGTTATACATAGATCATAAAGCATAAATATATTATGTATATCACTGATGTGTCATGGATTCATATTACTAACCATAATTACAATTCTGCATCACAAAATTCTTTCTTGCACTCCCTAATTCCTTATTGGTATCTCTCTTTACTAACAGTGAGAACCCTGGTTTCTGACAATATCAAAATATTTATAAAATTCCTGATTCCCACAATACTTAAGAATCATTTCAGGATTACTATACCAACACCATTAAAAACAGCTAATTTTACTAGGTAAAGTTAATCTCTGTTATGTATAGTTAGGTTTTTTCTGTTTGTATTCATTTTTAGGAAGTTGTTTAACCTTGTCATTTTAAACTTCTTGTATCTGCAGAATGTGAATATGGTTCCAACATGAAAAGTATAAAAAAGAGTATACTCCAAGTGTTGCTCCCATATTCCTTCTATCTCATCCCTCTCTAACCCTAGTAGATAATCCATTTCTTTTTCTTTTTTGGATTATCCTTCTTGTTTTCTGTGTTTCTTTTTGTGCATGCATAAGCTTATTTGCCCTCCTTCCTATGATAGGTGTAGAAAGAAGTAGAGAAAATAAGCACACACACACACACACACACACACACACACACACACATATACACAGACATATAATTTTATTACCACTTGTTTATATATTCTAAATATATAAAGTACATATTATTTATGTATATAGTATGATATACTATACATATTCTTTTGTATGTTGCTTTTCTAACTTAAAAATATATCCTGGAAATCACTGCATATCGGTTTCTAGAGATATTCCTGATTCTTTACTATTGCATAGATAGATGCCATTGTGTAGATACACCGTAGTTTATTCTAGCAATCTCCTGTAGATAGACCTTCAATTGTTTACAAAATTTTGCAATTACATATAATGCAATAATTCTGCAGTAGTTCAGTGAATACCTTGTACATTTTTTCATATTAACATGATACCTTCAAGGTAAATATTCAGAGTTTACTGAACAAAATGTAGGTAGGAATGGAGTTTTTTTTAGATATTACCAAATTCCATTTTATAGGTATCATATTTCACTGCATTTCCTTAGGTATTGTATAAAAGTTCCTGTTTGTCCACAACCTCAACAACAGAGTGTGTGATCAATCTTAAACTTTTGCCAAACTGATAGGTAAAAATAGTATTAAAATAATTAACAAAATAGCAGTAGTAAATCCTTACCCATCAATAATTACTTTCAATGTAAATAGATTAAATTATCCAAGAAAAAGACATAGAGTGGCTGAATAAATAGAAAATAAGATCCAACTATATGCTGCCCACAAGATACTCATTTTAGATTTAAAGACATACATAATTTGAAAGTGAAAGGATGGAGGAAACTATTCCATGCAAATAGTAATCAAAAGTGAGCAGAGGTGGCCAAAGTTATATGAGATAAAATACACTTCAAGCCAAAAACTGTCACAAGAGACAAAATAGGGTCACTACTTAATGATAAAGTGCTCAATTCATCAAAAGGGACATAACAGTTGTAAATATATATGCACCTAACATCAGAGCATATATATATATGTGTGTGTGTGTGTGTGTACATATACATGGCAAAGTTTAAAGGACATGAAGGGAAAAATAGATAGCAATACAATAATAGAATAATAGTAGGAAACATCAGTACTCCACTTCCAACAATGATCAATAAGACAGAAAGTTAATAAGCAAATGCTGGAATTGAAATGCATTTTAGGTAAAATGCACCTAACTGATGCATACAGAACGTTTCACTCAACAGCAGCAGAATACACATTCTTCTCTAGTTCATGTGTAATATTTTCCAGGATAGACCACACAGTAGGCTACAAAACAAGTCTTAACAAATTTAAGAAGATCAAAATTGTATTAAGTATTGTTTTCAATTACAATGATATAAAACTATAATTTTGGAGAAATATAGAAAAATTCACAAATATGTGAAAATTAAACAATGGTCTCCTAAACAATCAATGAGTCAAAGAAATAATAAAAATATAGAAATATTTTGAGAGAAACAGCAATGGAAACACAGCATACCAAAATCCGTGGGACATGGCAAAAGCATTTTTAAGAGAGGTTTATAGCAATAAATTCCTACCTTAAAAAAGAAGAAAAACCCCAAATAAATAGCCTAACATTATGTCACAAGGAAAAAGAAAAATAAACTAAACTCAAAGGTAGCAGAAAGAAGGAAGTAATAAAGTTTAAAACAGAAATAGAAACTATAAAAACCATAGAAAAGATTAGTAAAAATAAGAGTTGATTTTTTTAAAAATAAGCAAAATCAACAAACCCTTTGCTAGACTGAAGAACAAAGAAGACTCATATATATAAAATTAGAAATGAAAGTAGAGACATTACAACAGATGCCTTAGAAATAAAAAGGATCATAAGGGACTATTATGAACAAGTATATGACAACAAATTTCGTAAAAAAGGAGATGGATAAATGTCTAACAAAATCTAGCATATCAAGCTTGAATCAAGAAGAAATAGAAAGTCTGAACAGACCAATAACAAAGAGATTAAAATAGTAAATAGAAACCTCCCAATAACAAAAAGCCCAGACGAGGTAGCCTGATGGCTGAATTCTAACAAATTCTCAAAAAAGAATTAATACCAGTACTTCTTAAACTCTTCCAAAAACTAGAGCTGGAGGGAGTACTTCCTAACAAGTATCAAGATGGTACTGGGCTTGTCAATGTGTTACAAGTCAGACATCAACACCAAAAGAAAAGAAACTATAGTCCAGTACTTCTGATAAATATTGATGCAAAAAAACTCAATAAAATAATAGAACATCAAATTTAACATCACATCAAAAATATTATACATCATGATAAAGGGGGATTTAATCCCTGGCATGCAAGTCTAGTTTAATACATGCAAATCAATCAATGTCATACATCATATTAACAGACTGAAAAACAAAAACCACATTATCTTATCAAGGCAGAGAGGCATTTGACAAAATTTAAAGTTCATCTGTTCTTCCTGAAAACTCTTAATAGTTTAGGTACGGAAAGAAAGTTTCTCAACCTAATAAAGTCCATTTATGAAAAATACACAGCTAACGTTATAATCAGTCAGGGGAAACTCAATGCTTTTCCTCTAAGATCTAGTATAGGGCAAGGATGTCCACTCTTAGCACTTCCAATCAACATAGAAATAAAAGATATCCAAATTGGAAAATATCTCTATTTGCAGATGACATAATCTTATATGTAGAAAACACCAAAGATTTCACCAAAAAAACCTGTTAGACCTAATAAATGAATTCAGTAAAGTTGCAAGACATCAATTCAAAGTACAAAAATGTATGGTATTTCTATACACAAATAATGACCTAGCCAAAAATAAATCAAGAAAACAATCCTATTAAGGATGGCATTAAAAATACTTAAGAATAAATATAACCAAGGAGATAAAAAATACGTACACTAAAAAGTATAAATTATTAATGAAAGAAATGAACACAGCACAAATAAATGGAAAGATATACCATATTCATGGATCAGAAGAATATCATTAAAATGTCCATGCTACCCAAAGAAGTATATAGATTCAAAACAAATCCTATCAAAATCTCAGTGGCATTCTTCACAGAAATAAAACAAACAATCCAAAAATTCATATGGAACCACAAAACACCCCAAATAGCCAGAGCAATTCTGAAATAAAAGAAATTAGAGGCATCACACTTCCCTATTTAAAATTCTATTATAAATCTATAGTAATCATAACAGCATAGTACTGGCATAAAAACAGACATGTAGGCTACTGGGACAAAATAGAAAGCCCAGAAATAAATCTAAACACATATAGTTAACTAATTTTTAGCAAGATCAACATGAAGACACAATAAGGAGAGGATGATCTCTTCAATTAATGGAACTGGGAAAATTAGATTTCCATATGCAAAAGAATGAAACCAGACCCTTATTTTACACCATACACAAAAATTGACTCAAAATGGATTGAAGACCTAAACATCAGACTTACCACTATAAAACTCACAGAAGCAAACACAGGGGGAAATCTCCTTGATATCGGCCTTGGCAATGATTTCTTGGTATCCCACCAAAAGTTCAGGCTGCAAAAACAAAAGTAAATAAATGAGACTACCTCAAACTAAAAAGCTTTTGGACAGCAAGGGAAAGAAACAACAAAATAAAAAGGTAACCTAAAGCTTGGGAAAAAATATTTGCAAACCATGTATCTAACGGGGGTTAATACCCAAGATTTATAAAGAACTTATACAACTTAATAGCAAGGAAATATATAACCTGGTTAAATAATATGTAAAAGATTTGAATAGACATCTATCCAAAGATGACATAAAAATGGCCAGCAGGTATATTAAAAGATATCCAACATCACTAATTATTAGGAAAATGAAAACGAAAACCACAATGAGGTATCACCTCACACCTGTCAGGATGGCTATTGTAAATGTTGGCAAGGGTGTGAGGAAAAGGAAACCCTTGTACACTGTTGATGGGAATGTTGATTTGTACAGCCATTATGGAAAACACTGTGGAGGTTCCCAGAGAAACTAAAAACAGAATTACTATATGACCCATAATCTCTCTTCTGGGTATATACCCAAGAAATCATCACCCCATAAATATATCTGCACTCCCATGTTCATTGAAGTATTATTCCCAATAGCTAAGATATGGAAACAATTTAAGTATTGATCAGTGGTGAATGGATAAAGAAATGATGGTATATATACAAGGGTATATTATTCAGCCTTAAAAAGGAGATCCTGCCACTTGCCACAACACAAATAGACTATGAATAGAGTACATTTTGCTGAGTGAAAAACGCCAGATACAGAAAGAAAAATATTGCATAATCTCACATATATGTGGACTCTAAAAAAAGAAAAGGTTAAATGTGTAATATTGTGTTTTGGAAAACGAATGTGGCCATATCAACAGGCATCAAGGAGCTAAAGATAATAAAAGGTAACTTCTTTTATATGTCTAGTACCATATTAAAAATTGTCAGATCATCTGGGACAAGGATGGAAGTTTTAATAGTCTGCAACTGGACAGCTATTTGCATAAAGATGAAATTGGACTCATGCCTCACACTACATAGAAAAATAATCTCTAAATCTAAGTCTAAATCTCTCTTGAGAGGTCTGAATATACAAAGTAAAACCATACAAGTAGAAAAAGTGAATGAATTGCTTTAGAACCTGATGAGAGAGAGAAGGCTTTCAAACTGTGACTCAAAATCTATTTGTACTATAATTAAATATTGGTAAATTTAAATGTCTAAAAATAGAATTCTTATGAATGATAAATATCACCATTAGCAAATTCAAAAGGCAAATGACACGCTGGAAGAAAAGATTTGCAATGTATGTTGTAAACGAGAGGCTAGCACTTTTTATTTTTTTAAATGAATTTTATTGTGTATATTTAAGGTATGTCACATGATATTATAAGATACATATATAGTAAAATGGTTACTATAGTGAGACAGATTAACATATCAATTATTTCACATAGTTACACCCAATTTTCCCCCTTTGGCAAGAGCAGCTATCATCTGTTCATTTAGCAAAAATCCTGAATCCTGAAACATAATATTGGGGAAAAGAGCAAGTACAGTTACACATTTTCAATTTAAAATACACACAAAACTAAAAACTGTATCTTAGCATAGGGATACTTTTGTATATAGTATAACTATGAAGATATTCAAAGGAATGGTAAGAAAGAAATACTGCTTCTGTTTGAGGAAAGGTGAATGTGGGAAGTACATGGAGGGCTTCAAAGTTTTAGTAATATTTTATTTCTTAAGCTGGGTGTTGTTTTATTAACATTTGTTTCTACCTCATATTCCATTCATTTATTTATTCCACAAAGATTTCATGATCACCTACTATGTGGCAGGCATTCAAGGCAATTGACGCATGAATGAACAAAACAGATGAAAAATCATTACCTTTGTGGATTTTATGTTCTAGAGGAGAAATACAACAAAACAGATTTTAAAATATTATGTTAACAAAATTACATAGCATGTCAGATGGTGGTAAGGAGGGTCAGCAGTACAGGCATTAGAGGCGATATTCATTGTAAATAACTCAGGCTGGGAGGACTTTTGAGGTGGCATTTGAGCAAGGACTTAAAGGAAATGAGCAAGTATAAAGTATTTCAGAGGATAAGGATTTTAGCAGGTGCAACACTTTGTGCAAAGCCCTAAGGCTGAAAGCCTTCGATGTAGATGGAGCCGAGTGAGTGAAAGAGAAAGTTGGAGAAAATGAAGTCAGAAATGGCATGGGAGGTGATCAGAGGTATTCTAGGGCCCTGAAGGCAAGTGTAAGAATTTTGGCTTTTACTTGAGTGAAATGGGGAGCTGTTGAGCAGAGAGTTGACATTTTTTGCTTACTTTTTAAAGTATCAGTCCAGCTGAGGTATGAAGAATAGACTGTGGGAGGATAGGAGTGGGGAGAGGGGCAAAGATGAAATCAGGTTAAGCGGTTAAAGAGCTGCTGCAGTAATCAAGGCAAGAGATGATGATGATCTGGAGCAAGGGAAGTAGTACTAGAGGTGGTGAAAAGTAGATTCGATTCTGAACTTACAGACCACAGGATTTCTGAAAGGATGAATACAGGATGGAAGAAAAAGAAAAGTCCAGGATAACTCTATAGATTTGAGCATGGGCAAAAGAAGCATGCAATTGTAGTGAACTGACTTGGGGAAGACTGTGTGTATATTAATCTGCTAGGGTTGCCATAACAAAATACTACAGACTGAGTGGCTTTAACAACATAAATTATTTTCTCACTGTTCTGGAGGCTAGAAGTCCAAGATCAAGATCAAGGCGTCAGCAGGTTTAGTTTCTTTTGAGGCCTCTCTCCTTGTCTTGCAGACAGCAGCCTTCTTGCTGTGTTCTCATATGGACATTCCTCTACGTCCACTGATGTCTAGCACTTGTTTACTTTTTTTTTTTTTGAGATGGAGTCTTGACACTGCAACTTCTGCCTCTCAGGTTCAAACAATTCTCGTGCCTCAGCCTCCCAAGTGGCTGGGACTACAGTCATGCAAAACCACACCTGGCTAATTTGTGTGTGTGTGTGTGTGTGTGTGTGTGTATTTTTAGTAGAGATGGGGTTTTGCAGTGTTGAACGGGTTGGTTTTGAATTCCTGGCCTCAAGTGATCTGCCTGCCTCAGCCTTCCAAAGTGCTGGGATTAGAGGTGTGAGCCGCTGCACCTGGCTTTATGAGGCCACCAGTCAGATTGAATCAGGGCTCACCTGTATGGTCTTATTTTACCATAATTACTTCATTAAAGGGCCCTATCTCCAAATGCAGTCACACTCTGAGGTGCTGGGGGTTAGGACTTAAACATATGAATTTAGGAGGACAGGAGAGATATAAATTCAGCCCATCACAGTGTACGAGTAGGTTTTGGGATGCATATTAAAAAGTTAAGTTTTATGCATGTTAAATTGAGGTATCTTGGATGTCTGCATAGGATTTTGAGTAGGCAACGTGAAAAAGAAAGGGTCAAGGTTGGAGCCACCATGCCTTCAATAGCAAGTCATCAATGATCAGCAAGAAGCTCAAGGAAAACTAAGGACAGACCAATAGGAGAAGAAAGTTCAATTAGCAAGACAAAACAAAGGTAGCAAGGAAGGAATGATTTTATGTAGTAAATGTTGCTGATAGGTCAAATAAAATGGGGTTCAAGAATTGGTCAACGTGAGTGTAATTGATAAAATCTGTAAGCCTCTTCTATTGGTAAAGTGGTGAGGACAGAAGCCTGGTGGAGTGGGCTTAAGAGAGAATAAAATGAAAGAAGCTGGGCCGGGCACGGGGGCTCACATCTGTAATCCCAGCACTTTGGGAGGCCGAGGCCGGCGGATCATAAAGTCAGGAGATCAACATCATCCTGGCTAACACGGTGAAACCCCGTCTCTACTAAAACCACAAACACAAAATTAGCCGGGCGTGGTGGCGGGGGCCTGTAGTCCCAGCTACTCGGGAGGCTGAGACAGGAGAATGGGGTGACCCCCGGGAGGCGGAGCTTGCAGTGAGCCGAGATCGCGCCACTGCACTCCAGCCTGGGTGACTGAGCGAGACACCATCTCAAAAAAAAAAAAAAAAAAAAAAAAGAAAAGAAATTGAAGTCAGAGTAAAGATGCTGGTTTCAAGAGAGTAGCAGAGAAAAAGAGTAGCTAATGGGGAAGATGGAGTTAAGAGAAAGTTTATTTTTATGATGGAAGAACAATAGCATGTATGTGTGCTGATGGGAAAGATCCCATAGATAGGGGAAAACTGACGGTGTAGGAGAGAGAAAGGGGACTGCTGGGTCAATGTCTTCAAGTCAACGAGTGAAAATATCATCTACTAGAAGGATTATCTTTAGGAAGGGGCAAAGATAATAACAGGGAAATATACATTTATATAATGTGTTATATACACATATTTATTTTAATATATTTACATTTATGTATCATATATTTATTTACCAATATATTAAATATGTCAGTCTTAAGTCTGGCTTAATGAATAGTTACTGTTTTACTTGTTCTCCCTTCCCACCCTCATTCTATTATTCTGGAAAATGCTCCTTCATACCAAATGGGTACTTCTGCAGAGAGAGGTAGGCTGCCCATTGGCCTGAAGAATGAAGACATGATTCACAGTGGTTTGCGTAAGTGGTCCGGGTATGGTCATGTGATTCAGCTGGAACACTCAGTGTCTTTTCCCGAAATTTTCAAATGGAATTTGAGGAAAGGTTAATCATAGCACTGCAAGGTTGTAAGCTTGAAACTCATTGATGTGTGGATACGCTGTCCTAGAGAATGAAGCCAGTAAAGAGTCAGAGGAGATGGAGAAGAATGTATTCCTGACATTGTCCATGTCTACGATTCTTGTTGCCCTCAAAGTCATTTCTGCAGAATCCTTCCCACGAACCTGAACTGTAAATAATTTTTTTATTTTTATTTTTAGCTTAAGCCAAAACAGGGTGGATATTCGAGATTCTCCAGGACCTACAGAGCTGATACAAATAATGCTTCTTAACATTTGCTCCTGATGTTTCATCCACACTCTACTTAAAATTGTGGTCAACCTTTTCTCTTCGTCATTTCTCATCCCTCACATTCTAATAATTAGCCAATTCTTGAACCTCTACAATCCAACTATTTCCAGAGCCATGCCCCATCTCGCCATCCTAGTCCTCTGCCATCCTAGTCCAAGTCACTCTCATTTCTCACCTTGTAGGGTAAACAAATGATTCTTACTCCCTAGATTTTTTCCTACATTTGTTCATGCTGTTTACCTGGAGTCTCCATCAACTCAGCCCAAAACTACACCCTGCTCTGCAGGGGATCCTGACCCCTATAACCTAAGTGACTTCTCCTTACTAAAAATTCTTACACTTCTCATATCATTTGTTTCATTTTTGCTTTGCCTTCCATTATTTGGATCTCTTTTAAGATGATAAGTACACTAAGAGCTGTTTAGTCAGTAATGTTTCGTCTGTAGCCCCTTGTATATATTACATTCTCAGTAAGTACATATTGTTCTAAGTTACTATAAATTAACCTAGTCTTTTTGTCATTTGGATGAGAGTATTTGACTGAGGGGAATATTATGATAAACACTACTACTACTCATAAAGTGACTTCTGGTAAATATCTGTATTCATAATGACAAGTGGTGAAAGATATAAGAATTTATGCCTCTTGGCATGTTCCCTTCTCCACTTTAAATCTTAAGATTCAGAAAATTGAGCAATAATGAAGGAAAAGAATGTGGAAATGTAGCATTTCAGAAAAGAACATGGATGTGCCATCATTCTTCAACTGCAATTTTTTGTTCTACAGAAAAATATCACTGTGACCTCAGTTCAAGATAGCCTTCTGAACAGAAACACACCAGTTCATATCTCCACATAATTGTTGACCTAGAAACTGCTATTCTAGCTTTATAAATATTGTCTCATTTCTGAAACGTATTTGCTTAAATGAAAGCTGCTGCTATAAGGCTTAGAGGTTAATTATGCCTATTCACCCAAAAAAATGTTTGTTTTAAATTTGTTGCTAAAAATTTCTAGGTTGAGTAGCAAAATTATGTTCACATAAGAATTTGTAGTTGAAGTGCTAATAGATAGCTGCCAATGACTCATTGATACTTTTACACCTTGAACCACTCATACCTCTCCTTTTAATACCACATTTTGTCAAATACACCAACATGAAATGATGGCAATTAAACAGCTTATGATTGTCTGCAATTAAACACTCTTTCAGCATTAACATTCATCCCAAACATCAGAAGATACCAAACTGAAAGGAATTCTAGTCCATGATCATTCATCTAAAAAATCTGGTTTTACAGATGGTGAACCTAAATAATAAAATGTACTATGCTATAAACATATACTAAGAAACCCCCACTGCATGATAAAGCTAATAGCTTGTCTCAGCTACAAAAGTGGAAAAGCAGCACTATTCGACCAGTAACGCCATATGATCTACCATGTAATGCAAATACCGAATATTCTATTCCTAAACAGAAAAAAGTGGGAATTTTGTTTCATGGTTATGGAATGTTGTATACTCTTTGGATTATCTTCTTTGCACCCATTTTTATCCTGAGATAATGAAAGCTTTGCATGAGTAACCAAGGATAGACTATGGTCTTTTGAAACTAACTTTTTCTTACTGCCAAATAAATCTCTTTTAAATATGTTCTCTGTGAGGCAATCATGACATCCATTGGCCAACTGGATCTGGGGTTATGCCTGGATACTTTCCACATTGCACGTGGTCGTCAATTTGAATTGTGTATCAACTACCCATCATATTTGGCACATCTGTACTTAACATTGGCATTAATTTTACCCTATTGTTCTAATTGCAGTACTTTGATGTAATGACACCATTCAATTCACAGATGGTACTGGTGGGGGGTTTTCCCAAAAAAATATAATGTAATTTTAATTTGGAATCTGAGAATGCCAAAAATAAGAGCTTCATTGATTAAGTTATCTCAGCCTGCTAAACAGTTGAACATTTGAACTAAATAGGAAAAACTGGGAAAGAGAACAGCAGGTTTCAGTACTACTGCAAGTGTTTTGTTTTTTGATTATAGTCTATGGGGCATGCAAGACTTATCTGTTCATAAACAAACTTTGACATACTTAAGAAAAATAAAATCTATATTTTCGAATAAGATAAGGGCATTCTGTTAAAGATGAAGTCTTTGTGAATGGGAAGCCTGCAATTTGAAAGGTAATCATTTAATTTAAAATATTAAATGTAAAAATTATTTAAAATATCACAGATTTGACATGTATATATCTCTATATATACCTATCTTTTAAATATATATATTTACAAAGATTTCCTGGAGTATCATTCTCACTATTTCCTATGACATCATTAAGTAATGCCTCTCACAATTTACATTTTATAGAATCAAATCAGGGGATAATTAAGGAACTTTCCAAAGGTCACAGGACCCCTCACTGATGGAGGAATGACTAGAATACAAATCTTTATTTCTTACATGAATGTATTTTATGAGATACTGCCAATTTTATTGAATTTAAAAAATGCTACCATGTTGTTTCAACAGGAAACAGACCACTTTTCCTGTTAAGAAGAGTGGCAAGAGGTGTGAATGTAGGACCATTACACTTAGCTTTGGAATGGGGTTGGGAGAGAAGGACATTAAACCATAAGAATAACTCATTTTAGCAAGTTACCTAGAAATAAAAATTGGTGCTGGAAAAAATCATAAAGGCAGGGAGAGGCATCTGACTGCAGTATGAGTAAAAATCCAAAAGGACTTGCCACAAATCGTCAATTTACTTCTGTCAAATACTGGCAGCCAGGGTCCCAGTGAACTAAGAGAATTCTATCAGAGCTGGTATGTTTGATGAAGTGATGGGATAGTAGACCTTTGAGATATGTGTGTGTGTGTGTGTGTGTGTGTGTGTGTGTATCCAGAGAAGGCTGCAAGATGTCAAATCTCTGGTCCTCCCCTAGCACTGTAGTCGGGCCCCATAGGAAATAGGCTGCAGATTGAAGCCAAAGGAGCTATTTTCATCATGGACATTTCTTTATCTTGGCATCATAAGCAGTACTTCTCTGGTTTGTGCAGGACAAAGTTCTTCCCACTTCTGGGTGGAAGACAGAATGGCTTCAGTTCAATGATGGCATAGGAAATTCTGGGTTATTTGGTACCATAAATGTTGGTTGTATTAGCTCATACCTTTGCCACAGGGAGAAGTATGAAGTGACTCGGCATCATTCTCAAATAGCATTGTAAGTAGCAGATATTAGAATGGGGTCCAGATTCTGGGAAGAGTCAAGGATTATTTCTGAGTACATCTGACACACCTTGAAGTTCTGTCAGATATAACTGAATGAATGAAAATTTTGGAGGTAGATGAAGAACTTGTTCATTAACTTTCATTCACAACAGAAGGTTATGTTTTACATTTACTATAAAAATCATAGGCGGCCGGGCACGGTGGCTCACCCCTGTAATCCTGGCACTTTGGGAGCCCAAGGTGGGTAGATCATGAGCTCAAGAGTTCGAGACCACCCTGGTCAACATAGTGAAAACCCATCTCTACAAATAATACAAAGAAAAAGAAAATGCCAAGCACGGTGGCGGTTGCCTGTAATCCCAGCTACTCGGGAGGCTGAGGCAGGAGAATCGCTTGAACCCGGGAGGCAGAAGTTGCAGTGAGCTGAGATCGCATCACTGCCCTCCAGCCCGGGTAACAATGTGAGACTTCATTTCAGAAAACAACAACAACAAAACTCATAGGCTGAAATGTCTTGGGAAACTTGTTTTTAATGTGCAGTATTCTTAGGGCAGCGATCTCTCTAACACCTTGCTCCCTGCCAAGTGTCACAGGAGCCCCAGCCCATTAAAATTGCCAACTTGTGTTACTGCCCATAAAAGATATGCACACACTGTATAGAAGGCTGACCTGGGAAGATGTAGAGATATGGAGGAATGCTAACTCACTGCAAGCATACTTTTGAAACTATCATCTGCATTTCTGTTCAAGCTCTTTCTTCTGAGCCCCTCCCACTGTTTACATAAGAAGTAGTTATTTCTTTAAATGGCATCTACCATGCAAAAAGTTATACTAAATTCTGTTTTAATTTCTCATTGTTTCTTACGGAATTTCAATATAAATCATCCCCAAATTTGTATTGCCCTTATCTGCAGTGATCAGTATTAAAATGTTGGCATACACTTGATTTTTCTAGATCATGTCCTGAGTGGTAAATTGTGTCTCATGAGGTCAATTAGAAGCCTCAGATAAGAAATCCCATTCCTACCTCATGGTGGCCTTTCAAATCCTTACACATTTTTATATGCAATGGACTCCAGGAAAAGTTAATTGTGGAGAGTACCTGTGTGCTAAGAGCCTTGGAACTCAGTGGGCCATAAAAGAAGGAGGTTCCTGATAGCATAAATTGCTCCCTCTACTCTTAGCTAATAGGCATCTTAATTTTAGACAGGCATCCTTTCTGAGTAAGTAAACAAAGAAGGCACTTTGCATTTCTATATTTTACCACTTTTTACCGTTATCTAGAATATATTTTCCTTCCAAAAATACACTGCTACCTCTCCATTTAATTTAGGTTTATCTGCTTCTATATGTCTATTACCATATTTTTTTTAAAGCTTTTATTTTCAGGTATATATTTTTATTTTACGTATACGTGTGCATGTGTGTGTATATACAAACTTCCTCATTTACTGCCAAAAGTTACTGTATTTTAGTTAATTTTTGAAGCTTGTGCAGCTGTTAATTAAAGTGGCCATTACAAGATGAGTTAGCATATAATTTTAGAATAGCATACTGCAAGTTTGAAAAGACCTACACCTGTGTTTACCTGAGTACTATAGCTGGTTTTAGGGAAATCCAGATGAGACCCAGGTGCCCAACCCACTTAGTTGCAATATTTACATTTTGCACTAAATGTGTTTATGCCTCACATTTCTAGTTACACAGTCATAATTATGATGAACAGTATTTCTATACGTTCCTCTGGGAAGTGGAATTCCTTTTTTTCATGAAGCAGAAATACAAAATTGACTTATTGTTGTGCTAATTTTTCAAGCTTATTGGATGAAAATTCCAGAGCATTACTTTTCAATGACTTTTAAGATAACTAAAGTAGTAAAGCATCTTTTACTACTGTTTGTAAGAGAAAAATAAGATACTAAGACATTGGAGGGAAGAAGTTTGATCAGATGAACTCAGAAGCATTGATAAAAGTTTGCATAGCTTTTGAGTCTACAATGTTAAATATTTATGCTAAGTAACATGTAATGCTTGATTTTTATTATTTATTTTTTTGAGACGGAGTCTTGTTCTCTTGCCCAGGTTGGAGTGCAGTGGTACAATCTCAGCTCACTGTAGCCTCCACCCCCCGGGTTCCAGCAATTCTCTTGCCTCAGCTTCCCAAGTAGCTGGGATTACAGGCGCCTACCACCACGCTGGGCTAATTTTTTGTATTTTTAGTAGAGATAGGGTTTCACCATGTTGCCAAGGCTGGTCTTGAACTCCTGAGCTCAAGTAATCCAACTACCTCAGCCTCCCAAAGTGCTAGAATTACAGGCGCGAGCCATTGCACCAATGCTTGATTTTTAAATTTGCACCACTGAGACTTTTGAATATACTCTCTGCTGCCTTTCTCTTCACTGTATTCATTTGATACTTGTTGCGACGAGAACTGAGAAATTCTGAAATGTGACATTCCAGCTGAAAAGTTCTGGTTACAGGTGATCAGATTTTAAAAATTCAGGCAGCTTCCAATTATTTCCTGAAATTAAGTCTAGATTCACAATACTCAGATTATTTGGTTTTTAAGCAACCTGTTTTCCAACTAGCCTAAAATATGATACCAAATTAATGTAGGTTTAATCTCATTGTCTTAGTCATCACATAGGCTCTTCAGACACTAAAACGAAAAATATTTTCTTAGTTGTTCTTCTTCTGGCCAGTCATTCATTTTGGCCTAACGTGGGTGTCCTTTGCTCAAGATATGCTATAAGTAGCACAGTATGAATATATTTGTAGTAAGTCTGTGGGGTTATCCAATGGCATCAGCATTTTCTGGCAAATGGGGTAAATCCTTCATGCGTTTTTTTTTCTGAGTTTTAGATGTTCATGATATTGATTTTTTAACTTGTCTATATAGTAAGGACTTTTTTCACACACAAGAGTACCTTTAAAACCAGTAAATTCAGTATGCAATATTTTGAATGATCTGAAATCATTCACTGGGCTGATAATAAAACCATATCATTTCGTTGCCATCATTTTAAAGTGATATTCTTGAGTCTTAACAAAATATTTCAACAATTTTAGATTCGTGTGTGTGTGTGTGTGTGTGTGTGTGTGTGTGAATGCCTGAGCCTTGTCTATGGGCACTAAGTTTCTTTATAGGAAACATTATATCTATATTTATAGTAATGTATATAATTATAAACATAATAATCACAATAGAAATGAGTTCAGGCTACTTAGCAGTTTCCTTTACATATTAGAACAACTTTTTTTTTTCTAATGAGGGTTATGATGACATGAATTCAAAATATTTACTCTTCACTCTATTCCTTCTAAAAATGAAACAAAACTTATCAATACAGTCTACTGAGATCATATCTTTTTTTTTTTTTTTTTTGAGAAGGAGTCTCGCTCTGTCACCCAGGCTGGATTGCAGTGGCACAATCTTGGCTCATGGCAACCTCCACCTCCTGGGTTCAAGCGATTCTCCTGTCTCAGCCTACTGAGTAGCTTGGATTACAGGTACGTGCCACCATGCCCAGCTAATTTTTCTATTTTAAGTGGAGACAGGGTTTCACCATGTTGGTCAGGCTAGTCTGGAACTCCTGACCTCAGGTGATCCACGCACCTCGGCCTCCCAAAATGCTGGGATTACAGGCGTGAGCCACCGTGCCCAGTCACATCTTTTATAATGTTACTATTCCTTCATTCAAAACATATTATGACTTATAAGTATGCAAAAGCTGTGATTAGATTGCCATTTTGTCATAATACCAACCCATTGTCCCATGCCTTTATGCTTGGACTTCCATCAGTCAGATATTCGAAGAAATATGAAGTATGATTCTCTCCTATTTAGAACACAATGCTTGATATTAATCAGTTAGAACAAGATAATATGTTTTAAATGAGAATCAACTGGCTGTTACTTGTGTCCCAAAGAAACGGGGAATGAAACTACAGCACAGTTATTTAATTGGCTGTGTTCTAAGTTCTAAGCTAAACATTTTACTTTTTTTACTTGTTTACTCCTCATAAATGCCATGCAACACTACAAAATTCCAATTTTATAATTTAAAAAATAAACTTCGGAGAGTTAAGGCAATCTTCTCATGCTTTATCAACTACATCCTTATAAAATGTCTTAGAGTTGAATTTTTATATATATCTTCCAATTACGAGAGGTCGCACTCAACTTTTGGGCAAAAGTCACTGGCAGAGGCTAAACGCATCCCTATGAATTTTACAAGACTAATCAGGGAAGAAGAGAGGGGAGAAATGAGAATATGCCCAGCCTGAGCATATTCAGCATTCATCATGAGATCAGCCGGTTCTCTGACCTAGTTCCTCAGAGTGGTTTGCTGCCTAGCGCCTCAGAATCATGTAGACCCTGTCGTAAGATTAGAGTTCCCCTAACCACCCTATAGATAATAGCTTAAGCACTGTGAAATGTTGTTTTCCCTTTGAGATGTTCTTTCAGGTCCTGCACACCACTAACATCCACTGATCTGAAAGACCCAAAGAGGAGCTGACTCACCAAAGAAAGGAGTTTCTACATCCTAATGATTTCATCCCCCTTATCCCAACCAAGAACAACCCCAGTTTTCTAGCCCCTTGCCTTCCATGATTCCCTTAGCAATCCTAGCCCAGATCTCCTAGGAGAGATCCATTTCAAGGGTCCCTCCCATCTCCTCGTTTGGCCGCCCTGTGATCCTTAACCTATTTCTCTTCTGCAAACCCTGAGGTCTTGCTGTACTGGTCTGTTATTGCACAGTTGGTGTATGAACCCATTGATCTTGTAACAAGGTATACAGCAAATTTTCCACATACCTAATTTTAAACTTCTCACAAAAACATCAGTTTCATCTATATGTCAAGTAACATCAGCTGAATTATGTATCAGTTAGTGCTCTTAACATAATTATCAACAGACTTCTTAATTAACCTGCCAATTCTCTCCAAACTAAAGCTCACTTTGGCTTTATCTGTGAGAGTAGGTTAAGCACTTTTTCTTCCACTGAGTTTTTATTGGCTGTATTGGCTGCAGGGTCATATAGCCCAGGGGAATATATGTTTGTCATAGCGACTATAGAAAACATATCTATCATTTGCAGCACATACACAAGTGAGAACTTAAAATGTACTTTTTTTGTGACACTTCATCACTTCATACACAGTTGAGATATTTATTTCAATAACTTAAGCTTTCTTTACCTATTACGTGGATCACCCGTGTTAAGCTACTCTTCTGTTTATTGAGTTTGATTTACTGTCAAAGACTCTGAGTGTGGAAATAAACCACAGGAATCAATTGAAAATGGGGGACAGAAATAGATCATCTCTAACTTCCCCTCCCAATTCTAACAGACAGGAGCTCTTTAATGTCACCTCTAGGATAATTCCCTATGCAGCATCATAATGAAGACTTATAACTAGAAATATACAATGTAAGAGAAAAATGGAAGCTACCAATTAGGGAACACTCATTATGAGACAAAACTATGCCAGGAGTCAGCATACTTTTTCTGAAAGGGGCCAAATGGCAAGTATTTTAGGCATTACAAACTACATGGTCTCTTTAGAAACTACACAATCCTGCCATTATGACATTGAAGCAGGTTTTGCAAAAACTAAACAAATGAGAATGGTTTTAATAACATTTTCAGTAGAAAAACCTGCATTTGGCTGGGGCCTGGCAAATGATATATATGTTTTCTGTAGTCGCTGTGACAAACATCAAAGAAAGGCATTATTTAATTCTGTAGATGAAGAAACGGGGATTCAAAGAGATTTAGTATACATCAGGTCTACCTGGGAAAACAGAACTGACCACCAGTAATTCAGTAGAGGGCATTTGATACAAAGCACTATTTAAAAGGATGTTAGAAGTGCTAAGTGCTAAAGAAGGTACAGTAAAACAACCCCAAGGTTAGCAACAGAAGGAAGTTGCTATCATCCAAAATGAGGCAGTGGCATTCATAAAGCCCAGAAGCTGTCCACCAGGGACCTCCCTGGAAAGGTATGTCCAGAGAGTCCTGGGATCCTGGAAGAGATGCAACACCTTTGGTGATCCAGCAGAATGGGGAAGAGGTGCCCTGTCATCCTGCTTCCTGCCCCCAAATCTCCCACCACAGTGGTGGATCTTAGCCCTGAATTTTAGTTTGCAGATAACAGCTTCTTGAAGTACAGAGCCCAGCAGGGAATTTATCTCAGAGCATGCAAAAAGGATCAAGTCATAGTAACATTGTCATGATTAGGATCTCGGCCTGTCTCCTCCAACTGTCATGCACTTTTACTGTACAACAGTGTAAGTAGAGCTTGCCTCTTATCTTTTCTTCTCACATTTTACAAATGTGATATTTCTCATGCTCAAAAATATAGCTCTTGAAATTTCTAGCTTTACTCTACAGCACTCAATATTCTCTTTCTGTAAAAAACAAAAGAGTGATGTCCATATCCACAGAAAAGTGAAGGTAATTCTGCTAATTTGCCAATGACTTATTTCACAGTGTTGAAAAGAATGTGTTTATAAAAATTTTAGCTGGTTTTCTATGTTATTTATTTATATCTTCATATGGGATGCACATGAGGACCATCCTAATTTTATTTGAGTATTAAGATGGTAGATTTTTATTCCCCTTAAACCTAGTTTCACAAAATTATTTTCAGGATAGATAGTAAAATAGTCGTTGATAGCTTGACAGCCTTAGTAGTATCTACATACATTACTCAAAAGATAACCTGTCTTGCTGTTTGCTAAAGTCACTTTGAACATATGCAGCCTACATGACAGCTGGCAGAATGGTTAATTTTAAAGCTCCGGGGTGGGGGGGTTACAAGAAGGCAAGATGGACAATAAATTGAGATGCCCAGAAATTATCATTTACTCCAAGATTCTCTATCCTCTGGGGGAACTTTTTCCATCACATTTCAACATGGAAATTTTTCCTCAGAGTTAGGATCAGTAACATCATGAACAGACCAAGCAAATCAGTAAAAGTTTTTAAAGAGATAGTAAAGAAAGCTGTGGCACCACACGGACAGTGAGAGGGCTCTTCCCTCACACCAAAAAAAAAAAAAAAAAAAAAAAAAAAAAAAAAGAGGCAACAGGAATTTGCAGAATGTACAGTCGACCCCTGAACAACATAGGTTTGAACTGCGTGGATCCACTTATACACAGAGTTTTTCAATAAATATATTGGAAAAAATTTTGGAGATTTGAGACGATTTGAAAAAACTCAGATGAACTGCATAACCTAGAAATAGTTTTTAAAAATAAGAAAATGTCAAGTATGTCATGAATATATAAAATATATGTAGCTTCTAGTCTTATCATTTGCTACCATAAAACATACACAAATCTATTATAAAAAGTTAAAATTGATCAAATCTTACCTACATAAACACACACTGTAATGGTGCCATTTGCAACAGAGAGAAATGTAAACAAATGTAAAGATGTATTATTAAATTGCAACTGCATAAAATCAACAGTAGTACACATACTGTCCTACTGGAATAACTTAGTAGCCACCGCTTGTTGCTATGGTGGTGAGCTCAAGTGTTACCAATGTCCGCTTAAGCCATGCTGTGACGCTAATCATTTCTGAGTGAGCAGTTCGTCTCTGCAGTAAATTGCGTGTCACAGTAAAAAGTGATCTCTCGTGGTTCTCGAGTATTTTTCATTGTGTTCGGTGCAAAACAGTAAACCTTGAATAACATCATGGGACCCATACGAAGTGCCACTAATGATGCTGGAAGTGTTCCCAAGAAGCAGAGAAAAGTCATGATACTACAAGAAAAAGTTGAATTGCTTGGTATATACCATAGATTGAGGTCTGCAGCTGCAGTTGCCCGCCTTTTGAGAAGGACGATTCATCTTGTAAACAGATGATGTACACTTAAGGTATCCACATATACAGTACAATACTGTGAATGTGTTTTCTCTTCCTTATGATTTTCTTAATAACATTTTGTTTGATCTAGCTCCCTTATTGTAAGAATACAGCATATAATACATATAGCATACAAAACATGTGTTAACTGACTGTTTATGTTATCTGAGAGGCTTCTTGTCAACAGTAGACTACTCATAGTTAGATTTGGGGGAAGTGAAAAGTTACATGTGGATTTTTGATGGCATGGGGGTGTTGGCACCCCTAATCCCCACAGTGTTCAAGGATCAACTGTACTTAAAATGGAAGCCTGTCACTTAAATATAAGTATAATTAAAAATCTAGAATCTGAATTCAGAATTTGAATTATAAACAGTTGCAGATGGGAAGACTAAGAGTTCTCTGTGGCTGGAATTCTAACTCCAGTAACAAAATGCAATAATCGCTCCACAAACTGACATGGAAACAAAGAGGAGACCCAGGGGACATTTCAAACTTACTCCCTGAGAGAAGACGCTTGCTTTAGCCACACTCACCTCTATGCCACATCCACCACTTCCTGAGAAATTAAACAGAACTACACCATTTATTATTTACAATCAGCTATGTATTTATTTCCTTTTAGATGTTCTGAATAATTGACAGAATTTAGTTCTCATTTCAAACTCTGGCTACCTCTATTCTGAGTGGAGACCCTGAAATTTTCCCATAGTCCTGAATTAAAAGAAGAAATGTAATTGCTACTGAAGGAAAATATTTGGTTGTATCCAACTGGCAATTGCTCTTGAGTTTCTGTGCCCAGTGCGCTGATCAAGGGAACTGAATAATGTAGTCAGTAAAGGCAGGTGCTCTGGGTGCATGGGTTTGAATCCTACTCTGCCACTGACTAACTGCAGGCATTTAATTAATCCAAGTTCTTTGTGTCCTCTGTGCCTCAGTTCTCTCATCTATAAAATGAGGCTAATAATAGTACCTTCCCATATTGTTGTTGTAAGAATTAACCAAGTAATGCATTCTGATACAGTGCTTCTCAAACTTTAATGTTCTTTACAAATCACTTGGGAATCATGTTGAAATGCAAATTCTCTTTCAGTAAGTCTGGGGTGAGGACTGAAATTCTGCATTTTTAACAAGCTCTAGATAATGCTGAAGGTGTTCATCTGTGAATCACACTTAGAGTAGCAAGGCGTCATAAAAGTGCCTGGCACATAATAAAAGTTAAATAACTACTATGTACAGTATTATTATTTCACAACATCCACTGTAGAATCGTGGCTCACTATATCTCGTCCTATCTGGCTGTCACATACTACATACATTATGTTGTAGATACCATACTCAAGAGTAGTTATGTTTTTCTTCTACTGGCCTGCCTTAGTTGCCCCAGGCTGAGTCGTTTTACTTTTGCTGATCCTTCCTTTTCCCTACCACATCTACTGAAGAGGTCTTTCTCTATTTTCTCAATTATTATAGAACATATTTTCTCTAATATTTTTGCAAAATGACCATGTATCATCTTTTGAGAACTTTTATACTGTGTTAATATCTTTCTCTCCAAATAGATTGCATGTTCTCCTGTCTCATCAGCCTTCTGTATCAACCCCTTTTCCTAAGCTAAAGCTCTGTGTGTCTTAAGTGCTCAATTAATGTGTTTGGTCATTTGGAGTTGGAGAAGCCATTTCTCATCCATACTTTCTTCTTTCTAAGTTGAGTTGACAAAGGTTGGGATAAGAGATCCTCTTTCTTTGTACAATTCCTGGGATACCTGGCTTACTACATTTATTTTTCTAATCCAGTTTGAGACAGAGATGCACAACATGTTTATTTCCATTAGAAAGGAGGGCAACGTGAATAGATTCCTTCCAAACATCTCCTAGCACTGCCAAAATCTTTAAGGCTGCATGTGAAAGATTTGAGGCTAAAAAGTCATATATATATTTTCAAATATTCTGAGTGTCACTTGTGCATCACAAGTTCTTCTGATAAATGTTTTTGATGTTTTTCTATCTCTGCTAAAAATTTTAACTTGCTTCATGTATGTGTCTGTGCTGGTGGTTGGATGATTTTATAAGAGATTCTTCTGACTTGAATGGAGTCTTTTTGGTACTTTCAACTTTACAGGTCTAAACAGAAGAGAACATAAAGATGTAGACTTCACATTCATGAAGACCTAGGTTTTAATCCCATCTCCACTACTTCCTGACTCTGTGACTTAACAAGATACCTAAACTTTTTGTTCCTTAGGTTTCTCATTAACTACATTAGAGTAACTAATAATTTTTGTATATTTGTCCAGTGTCTGGCACAACAAAAGTGATCAATGAATCTGAGCCATTCTTATTGAAGAGAATTATTTTCATCTTTATGAAATTCAACCTGAAGTTTATGATAATCAAGTTCTTCCATAAAAGTCATCCAGTATAGTCATTCCTCTCCTCTTTTATGAAGCTTCTTCTCCATAAATCAGAGCTTCACTCGAAAACACGTAATTTATGGACCAATAAGGATTTATTGAATGCCAAGTCAATTGAGTGTTTAGCACAATGTAGGAACCATGAGTTGAATCAGAGGGAGTACAAGGAATATTCATGTCCTAATTTTATAATAATCCCTTAAGATTGAGTTATTATGTGGTTTTATTCTGAAGAGTTGTTTCTTTGGCTTGTTTTCTTTTTTAAAAGGTCAGGGATATTAAGATTATTTGTCTTCAATTTTGGTCAATCAAAACAATGAAGATAGGAAGAAATAAATAAAGGGTGAATAGCAACAACAGAAGTCAGGGAGGCAGGGACAGAGGGACAGTAGGGAAAGAAAGAAACCAATTGCGTTAAGAAGAAACTGATAAATAAGCAGTCAGGTGAAATCTCTCTAGAGAAAGGACAAATGAGCACAACTTGACTTTCATGTAACCCTTAATCTATTTAGAGAAGGAAGAATTGGGAAATGAAGTACTTCTCAGCAGTAGTTTAAGTGAAGAACTAAAATTAATTTACTTGACTTTCCAGCTATGAGACTTGTTTATACTCTATAGAAACCACAATTTCACACTCCTAGATTCTAGAACAATGTTGACAAAACAAATTCCTTGAAAAATCAGGCAAACTATTCACCACCAACTGCACTGCATCCAAGATGTCTTTATTGTGTGAGATAATCACCTTTCTACTAATTGAATAAAGCAAACTCCTTTGGAACCCAGAAAAAATATATTTGAAAGATGATGAACATGGTTACTAGGGTCTTAATTTAAAAGACTTGTTGTTACTTCACATTAATTTAAACAGTAAAAACTGTGAGAACTCTATCAATACAATTGAATAGCTATACTGAGCCAATTTTTAAAAAATGTCAATGGTCTAAAAATTTTTAGGCTAAATAAAGAAGAACAAACTTTTAAAGCAAGAATGCACTTTTTATTTGAATTATTGGAATACTAAATGGATATTATTGATGCAATTTGATCCAAAAGTAAAATTATTGTAAACAAATCCAAAAATGAAATTATTGTAAACAACTATAGCCAAGATTTTGACTCTGAAAAACTGACCTCAAGAAAAAGTTAAATTTAAAACATATTGTATGCCAGATAATGTTCTGCTATATTTGTATTAATCAATGTATATGAAATAATCATTTTTTGTATGATAAAAAACTAATGCAAAGGAGCTGGAGCATTAGTTGCTACAAAATATCCATGTATTACTGTCGTATTAGTTAGCTATTGCCAGAACAAAGCTACATACAAACAAAAAAAATCTCAGTGCCACACTATTAGAGACATTTTTTAAGGTAATATAGCTGTGGGTGGGGAGGAAGTTTATTGACCCAGTTGGGTGCCTCTCATTCAAGTTGGGCATGGTTACCTGCTGGGGTTTCTGCTTAGGTTTACTTCGTGTGTGTTTATGCTTGAACTCATGTTGACAAGGCAGCAGCTAATGAGAGGAAACTCCTCTCACGTCAATGGCAGACAGCACAAGAGGACAAGTAGAAATAGTCAAGGTCTCTCAAGGTCTGGCCCTGCAAATGGCATACCCTCACTGCTACCCCATTCAATTGGCCATAGCAGAAATATTGTGGGAAGATCTGCAAAGCCACATGGCAAAGAGCATGGTTATAGGAAGGGCCTTTAATTATGGCCTGTTATGCAGCCCAACACCACAACCATCTTCATATAAAACAATATCATTGTTAATAACAGGAAGGACCACAAAGGACAATTATAAATCTATGAACATTTCCAAAGAGATATCTGAATGGAAGTTGTCTAACTGGAAGAAGACCCAGTTAGAGAAATATACTATAGTATATCGGTGAGGAAAAAAGAAAGGTAAAGTCTCAACTCAAATAACTGAAGAATGATGCAGTTAATAGCTACTAGAAAGCTCAATATTTAAAAAGCAAGAATGTTAAAAATTGAATTTGGAAAAGGATCTATTCCACAGCAAATTTTAAAATCCAGATTTTTTCTGTTCTTTCTCTTTCTCTCTCAAATAAGAAGGGGAAACAATGCAATATTGAAAATACGCTTTATTCTTTCATGTTATATATATATGCACATATAAATATTTCATATATATGTACTATATATATGCACATATAAATATTTCATATATATGTACTATATATACACACACACACACAACACATATGAATGTGTCAATGTGTCAATTTAAAAATTCAGTCAGATGATGGTCTACCATTGAATGTTATGTTGATATAATCACTACAGTTGGAAGGTGCTG
This sequence comes from Macaca mulatta, assembly GCF_049350105.2. Lineage (NCBI taxonomy): Eukaryota > Metazoa > Chordata > Mammalia > Primates > Cercopithecidae > Macaca > Macaca mulatta. Next base: position 25,776,659 of record NC_133416.1, read on the forward strand.
AGTGTCATGGTGAGGCTCAGATGGTACCATAAGAAGCCAGGGAAGAAAGTATGTGTTGGCCGGGCACGGTGGCTCACGCCTGTAATCCCATCACTTTGGGAGGCCGAGGCGGGTGGATCACGAGGTCAGGAGATCGAGACCACCCTGGCTAACACGGTGAAACCCCATCTCTACTAAAAATACAAAAATTAGCCGGGCGCGGTGGCGGGCACCTGTAGTGCCAGCTACTCGGGAGGCTGAGGTAGGAGAATGGCGTGAACCTGGGAGGCGGAGCTTGTAGTGAGAGAGACTCCGTCTCAAACAAACAAACAAAACAAAACAAAACAAAAAAGTATGTGTTAACTCTGCCCTGAATATTATCTACTTCCCTTTGGGATTTTTAATGGAGAGAGCCAAACTCAGCTACCATTTCACTAGCTGAAGAGGCCCTAAAAATTGAGATGGTGACATCTGAACAGTTTTCAGTGAAGTTCAAAGAGTTGAACTCACAAATTCCTCTGAGCTTCCCTTCCGGGCAGAAGCAGCCCCTGTTCCACTATCTGAATCTAACCTCCCCTTGCCTAAAGACCTGTAATGATTTCTTATGAAGGCATGACTTTGAAAAGAACTGCTGGTCCTCCCTATAACCCATGTCTACTGCTTCTCAATGTCTCTAGACTCAGATCTAATTAGATCAGAAATACAAAGTGTGAATAGGTAGAGATACCACAGACCCCAAGAGAATTTCAAGATTTTTGCCAGTTATTCCTGAGGAATACGTGTGTGTGCGCATATGTGTGTGTGTGTGTGTGTGTGTGTCTGTGTGTGTGTCTGTAGGTTCTAAAGATGATAGAACAGGGTGACAATAATGTGATATTTTATCTGATTGAATTTATTGATATTGGTACATAAACCAGAGATTGATAATTCAAAGGGGGATGATAATAATTTTATCAATTTACTTGAATGACTAACATAAACCTGAACCCACAGTACCCAGCAATAAATGAAGTATAAATGCCCGAACTTTCTTGGTATACTGTAGAATGGACACAGGTCAACCAAATGTAATTCATGGACCAAATCCAGTCTGCAAACTGTTTTAGTAAATAGAGTTTTATTGCCACACAGCTATACTTGTTATTTTATGTATTGTCTTTGGCAACTTCCATACCAAAACTACAGAGGTGGGTAGTTATGACACAGATCATATGACTCACAATGCCTAATTTTTCTCATCTGGCCCCTTAACGAAAGTGTTTGCTGATCCCTGCCAAAATCCGAAAGTCAAGGGAGGGGCTGGAGTGAAACTTACTATGTGTGATCTACTTACCTTCCCCATATCTATTTTTTCTGGTGAATCTAGAGAACTCTTTTTTCACCAAGACCCTGAGAAATGCATAGGTAAAGGGAGCACCAAGATATCTGATAAACTCTATAAGTCAGGAATGCTGCTGGGAAACATTACTACTGAAAAGAGCTCCCTGATTCTAACAAAACAGATGGAATCCTGGAATAACAGAGGTCAAGTGGAATACTTAATTGCCAGTGACAAGGTGTGGATAATTACCGAGATGTGCAGCCAGGCTGCAGCAATAATCTGAATGGCCTGACCTACAGAAACCTTTGTTAATGATTAAATGATCATGGTGACCCTGTAACTGGTATAAATGGACATTCTACTAAAGTCTTACTTGATTTCTAAAAGCAAAGTGAGTCACAGCCCACAACACTCTTGCCAGCTAGAGTCAATCCACAGACTGAATGAAGTAGTTCTCTTTGAGGTTCTCTTTGAGGAAGAATCCTATTACACTGCCAAAAATTTACATGGAAACATTCATCCTAGCCTAACCAAAGGGACCTGTGTTCATTTTCTAGGGCAGTCATGCATGGGAAAAAAGGGAGAAAATACCTAAACTTTTCAAGGATTACTACCCTACATGTGAAATGATGCTAAACCCTTGGGACTCCAAATCTCACTGGTCCACTGGCCCATCAGAGTGTGGAATTAAGGCAATCAAGTGAAAAATGGACTTTTGGCTCAGATCCATCCTACAGTAGGCCCAGTGGATTCCTGAACCCATTGTCTAGCAAGGCCATGTGTTTGTAACAAAGAACAATTAACCATTCAAAAAGCATCTCTTGGATGGCACTGGGCCACAGTAGAGAATAAGAACATAATCGTGAAATATTGAACGACCGTGCAACCAGATACGCTCATCATGAGCTAGGCATTATCAAACCTACAAGTCATACATTTGCATCAGACACAGGAGCAAATGTATATATTAAGATTGGACACAGGTAAATTACATGACCCAAACCTTATGTCATCTGTCTACATTACACTTATTCCTCTTCCTCTGCTCACATTTATTGCCTGTTGGGGAATTTCCTATGATCAGTTGCCAGAAGATAAAAGATACCCAGGTTTGGTTCATCGATAACACAGCTCAATATGCTGCAAGACAAAATTAAAATGCTAACCCATAAAGGCCTCCATGAGGGGTGGCCCTCAAAAACAGTGATAGGAAATCCTCTCATTGGTAGAGATTCAAGCAATACCCCTGGTCTCCAACTTGGTGTGGAAGTGGAAACTGCCTAAGGTAAGAAAATAAATAGACCCTCTCAAATGGTTCAGTTGGTTGTTCATGGTCTAGAAGACAATTTTGGAGGACCAGGAAAAAGAAATCTGGTGAAAAAGCATGACGGTAGACTTATAGGAGTGGATTCAATGTGTCTCACATCAAGACCTCCCAGAAAGCATATGTTGCATAGAAGCTATTGCACAACCAGTTAGATGGGATGATTCATCTACAGTCTGTCCTTGGCCAGCCCAGTACTTCTGCAATTGTCCAATGATCCAAATGCCATGATGGCAAGAATGGAGACTATACATGGGTCCCATAGCATGAACTTTCATTCATTAAGGCTTATCTAGCTACTGCTGCTTCTGAATATCTGACTCAGATTTTCAGATTGATATCTTTTGAGTACATCAACCAGGCTCTTACTGGCAAGTCAGTTATATCAGACTGTCCATCCTATGAGAGAGAGTGATATGACCTTGCTGAAATTGATAAGAGTCTGTTTGTGGGTTTGTTTTTCCTGCCCACCACTAGCACCACTACTACCTGTGCTGTTATCCAAGAACTCATCTATCATCATGGGTTCCTTTATAACATGTCCTTTCACCAAAAGACCCATTTTACATTGAATGAAGTATAACAACATATACACAACTATGGGGTACATTTGTCCTACCAAAAACCACATCACCAGAGCCTGCTAGCCTATTAAATGTAAAGCTGAGGTTCCAGCTTGGGTGTCATACACAATAGGGTTAGGACACTTTTCTTCAAGATGAGTTCAGGCATGTAATGAGGAATGGTAGAGGAACTTGAGGATACTTGCAGGGAAATTGGCTTTTTTTTTTTCCTGAGTGAAATGGGATGCCATTAGAGAGTTTGAACAAAAGAGTGAAATGGCTTAACTTATGTTGCACAGAAACCACTCTGACTGAAGTGGAGCAAGGGCAGAGCAGGATGACCAGTTAGGTGACCTATTGTAATAAGCTATGCAATGGATGATGATAGCTTCGCTCAGCTGGGAGCAATGCAGGTAGTGACAAATGATTGGATTTGGGCTATAATGTGATGTTAAAGCCACAGAATTTCTTCTTTTAATTTGCATTCATTTACTAGTGAGTTAAACATTTTATCAGGTAGATGGATCACATGCATGCTTTCTTTGTGATTTTCCAATGTATTTGTTCCATCATAATAAAAAATGGCAGCCCAATGAAGGAAACAATTCTGATACTTATTTTCATTCAGTAAACAGATTCAAAATCCCCCAAACAGGATACTTGAAGACTCAGATTATGTTGCCTTTTCTCTGTAAAAGTCTCTTGAAAAACTCAAATCTTCATTAATCTTTCCTTTAGAATGTTTAGTTTGTGTCAATCCATCTGAAACCTGATTTTTTTTCTTATATTTTCTTTTACACTATTTTAAGTCCTTACATACCAGTTCTTTGTGATTTTTATGAACTGAATTTTAACTCCCACCCTCAAATTTGTGTTGAAGCCCTAACCCCCAATATGACAGTGTTTGGAGATAGGGCCTTTAATGAGGCAAGGGTAAATGACGTCATAAGGGTAGACCCTAATCCAATAGAATTGATATCATTACAAAAAGAAGAAGAGAAACCAGAGAGCACTCCCTCTGTCCAAGCAAGTACAGAGAAAAGGCCATATGAAGACACTATGAGAAGGTGGCAATCTGCAAGCCAGAAAGAAAGGCTTCACCAGACACCAACCCTGACAACACCTGATCTTGGTGTTCTAGCCTCCAGAACTGTGAGCAAATAAATTTCTGTTGTTTAAGCCACCTCGTTTGTGATACTCTGTGATGACAGCTCTTGTAACTAAATACTCTTTATATATTTGGACACATGGCAATTGTTAAATAAAGTTTTGTTGAACTGATCAGAGGTGAAAATTAAAATACAGTATCTAGGATGGTTATAAAAAAGCAGCAGCATATGCAACAACGAATAAAACAGGAGGTTCTGTCTGTGTAAACAGGAAGTTTTGACCTCCAAATATTCTGCAAGGATTTATTGTTTGCAACCTTGAAGATATTTTCCTTTAGGAATAATGTGATAGTTACTAGTGAGATATAGCTGGTTCAGATCTTTTCATAGTCCGTTCTTTGCTCCCACTCCCCTTCACCACGATTATTATCATTGAAGTTTCAGCATAAATACTATTTCTCAAAGAGGTTTTTATCTCACGCACACTACCTGGAGTTGCCCTAGTCACTCTGTCTCATTATCCTAGTATATTTTCTCCATAACATTTATCTCAATTTGAAGTTATCTTATATGTTTGTTTTCTTTTTTTATTTCTCATGAAAATATAAATGCCGCATGACCTTGTTTCTTGCTCACTGCCATATTTCTAGCATCTAAAAAACATCATAGGGATTCAATAAATATTATGTGAGAGAAATATTTTTAGAACTGACTCAAGAAATCACAGAACCAAATTTATGGTTTACAATATGGCCCATATTCTGTGAATTAACTTCAATTAATCCAACATTTCTACCCATATTTTCCTTTAGCATTGATCTTAGTTCATCTCACCATGTTACATATTTTGTAGATTGTCATTATATCTGAATATCTTTGTAAATTGTTATAAACGTGTTTTGAAGAAAGCATATAATAAGCAAACAAAAATCAAAGTTAAAATCCGAGATTTTGATTCAAAGGTGTTTACTCTGTCGTGAAAATGAAGTAGACCACAAAAGGAGCGTTTTGATTATAAACGACAACTATGCACTATGTAGTATTTCTCCTAATGGCTTAAATACAGTGGTTTGATTTTTCCAACTGTAGTAGCCTGCTGTTGTTCCCTGCCACCTACCCTTTTCTATGATTCATTATGTGCATTTCTCTGTCTTCCTCTCCATCCCACAGGGCTGACCTCCAGAGCTACATTGCTCAAGTCCCCTTGCCATCTGGCTTCCAGTTGGATTCAGCCAATGGCAGGAACTGACAGGAAAATGGAGGATGGGAGGAGACAGAAGTTGAGTATTTATCACCCTGGGTTCATGCCCATACGCTCTTCCTGCCTTGCCACTGTCCTGACAGTGACAACCTTCTGCTTTGACCTTGGATCCCATCAGACCCTTTGTCTTTCACAGCTCCAGCATCCTTCATGATTTAGGAACATCATTCCTTCCCCTTACTCTCTCAGACCTAAGGGTGGCAATGACTTCTCACTGTTACTAATCTCTAAGGTGTTTTATCTCCTTGGCTTCCTTAGTCTTGGCCCACACAAATAATTCTTTCATTTACTACTCTTTAGTTAAACTCTTTGGATATGCCATCTTTTTCTTGCCAGCAAGGAACCTGATTGCATCTAATAATGAAAAGTTCCCTGGCTGTGTTTTGGTAGAAGAGGCAAGTAGTAAAACTACTCCTAACTATACCTTCATTCAGTACATATTGAGCATGTAACATATGCAATGCACTGTGCTCTTTGCTATAATAGCTACAATGCTGCATAAAACATGACTTCTGTTCTCAAGGGAATAGTTAAACAAAGGGGAAAGTAACATAAATTATTCTGTTTATTCTAACGTCAAAAGGGATGATTCTTTTTGTCTCTATATTGGCTGAGATCCCCAAATCTGAGAACAAAAGATATTGGTACCTTTTCACAATAAAAAATGTGTCAGAACATCCTTATAGAACTTTGTAAGAGACGACCCCCAAAATATCAGGCAACACTTAGCCATCACTCATTCTCAGAGTACATAAGGATAGGGGAGAAAGAAGATGTCAAGAGAACCTTATTGGTACCTACTACAATGTCTTTATAAATATGAGAGATTTGGGAGCTAGTATCTGACTTATGTCTGAAAAACAGTCTAAATTTTAAAAGCTGGCTAGGTCTTTGTTATTATAGAATATTCAGAAGAACGCACCACAATCTCATCTGCAGTGGAGAAAAGGTGTGCTTCCCTGGGGCCAAATGAGAACTCTGATGAAGGGATATGATTCTGAACTGTCTTAGAAGAAACTGTGCAAAACCTTAAACAGGGAAAAGTGGACTTAAAGACTCCAGGGATTGGGTAAGAGGCATAAGGAGCTAGTGGATTGAAGCCAAAGTTCTTAGTGGAGGAATCTCTGAGAAACTCATTACGGGAAGGATTAGCATTTGGACAAGCATTCCCATGCCAGACTGCACATTTACCAGTCAAGCAGTAGCTTTGTATCTACCCTCACCTCTTTTTTTCTCCCCATTTGCAGTGGACTGAAAGCTTATGTTTTCCCAAAATTTGTTTGTTGAAATCTTAATCCCCAAGGTGATGGTATTAGGAAGTGAGGCCTTTGGAAGAGCTCTGCCCTCATGATTGAGACTAGTGTCTTCATAAAAGAGACCCTAGAGGGTTAGAAGCTAGTGAGTCCCTTTCACCATGGGAGGACAGAGCAAAAAACTGCCATCTATGTGCCAGAAGTTTGGGCCCTACCAGATACCTAGTCTGCCTTGATCTTGGACTTCCCAGCCTCCAGAATCGAGAGAAAAAAATGTCTGTTGTTTATAAGCCACTCCGTTTATGATATTTTGCTATAGCACCTAAATAGACTAAGACAGCATTCTACTCCCAGAAGAACCCTGAGACCACACAGTGAATGGAGGTGATGAGTAGTAAGGCAGGGTGGGGAAAATAAGATTTCTCAGGCTAAGCTGTGAGAGGAAATAAGTTTGAATTTCATGAGAGATTGAAGATCTAATAGAAAATGAGATAATTTGTTTATATTTCAAAATGAAGATAAAGGATTTGGCATAATCCCAGAATATCACAAGATTGAGAAAAGACTTAGAAGACCATGAAAGAAATGCAGTGGTATGAAAAAATGAAGTTGCTTTTTGGTCGGCCTCTATCTAATCCAGTTTACTCAATAACCTCATTAATACTGTAACCAAAGGAAGAATGAGTGTTGTATTAGTCTGTTCTCACGTTGCTAATAAATACATACCCAAAATGGGTAATTTATAAAGGAAAGAGGTTTAGTTGACTCACAGTTCCACATGGCTGGGGAGGCCTCACAATCATGGCTGAAGGGGAAGCAAGACATGCCTTACATGGCAGGCAAGGGAGCTTGTGTAGGGGAACTTCCATTTATAAAACCATCAGATCTCATGAGACTTATTCACTACCATGAGAACAGTTTGGAGAAAACTGCCCCCATGATTCAATTATTTCTACCTGGGACTGCCCTTGGCCTGTGGGGTTTATTACAATTAAAGGTGAGATGTGGGTGGGGACACAGCTAAACCATATCAAGTGTGACAGGAGAAAGATCTCAAATTTACATTTTGGCTTGAGTAAGACCATGTTTGTTCAGGCAATAGATATAAATACATTATTTAAATTTACCAGTTCCTACTAACCTGTTGGTAAAAATCATATACAATTTAGCTGAGATAATTTTTTACCATATTACCCAAAGAATTCCAAGACTGTATTCAAACTTGCAACAAAATTGCAGCAATTTTTAAAAAACCAGTTTTGCTAACTCTACTTTTGAATTTTCTTGTATATCAACCCTCTCATATGATTTTAATTTTTCTGGATCCAGGATCTAGGAATTTCAAGGCAACTTACATACAGTACAAATAATAGTAATATAGTAATAATAGAAGTAGTACAATAATAATAACTTTTAAAGTGCTAGACACTTATGAAACTACTATGTGCTTCATATGTGATATATTTTAAAATTTCAAGATTCCTAGGATATACTAGATAATATTGTTTCAATTTCCAGATAAGTGCATATGTTCTTAAAAGTCAGACCTGATTAAAATTTTTTTTAAAAAAAGGTAGTTCTCAACTGTAAAGGGCCATTAGTCTATAGCAAAAGCAGATTTCACTGAGACTGTGATTTGTGAATTTTTCTTTTCCTACCACTTAATAAAGGCCATAACATAACCAATTTAGAGAAGATCATTCAACAGGGTATTTGTTAAATGAATTAATAATAAAAAATGTTGAATGAATATCTAAGACTGAATTTTCTATACCTTGTAAGAGGTTAAATAATATAAAATAAAATTTAAGTCCTTGAAAAATGCCTATCTCAAGTAAATATAAATTCTTATGTGACAAAAAATGACAAAGAGGCTATCACCACTGATCCCACATAAATGAAAACTACCATCAGAGAATATTATAAACATCTCTACATAAATAAACTAGAAAATCCGGAAGAAATGGATAAATTTCTCCCAAGACTAAACCAGAAAGAAGTTGAATCCCTGAATAGACCAATAACAAGTTCTGAAATTGAGGCAGTAGTTAATAGCCTACCAACCAAAAAAAGCCCAGGACCAGACGGATTCACAGCTGAATACTACCAGAGATAAAAAGAGGAGCTGGTACCATTCCTCCTGAAACTATTCCAAATGATTGAAAAGGAGGGACTCATCCCTAACTCATTTTATAAGGCCAGCACCATCCTGATACCAAAACCTGGCAGAGACACAACAAAACATGAAAACTTCAGGCCAATATCCCTGATGAACATCGATGCGAAAATCCTCAATAAAATACTGGCAAACCAAATCTAGCAGCTTATCAAAAAGCTTATCCACCACAATCAAGTCAGTTTTATCCCTGAGATGCAAGGCTGGTTCAACACATCCAAATCAATAAATGTAATCCATCACATAAACAAAACCAATGACAAAAACCACATGATTATCTCAATAGATGCAGAAAAGGCCTTTGATAAAATTCAACACCACTTCATGCTAAAAACTCTCAATATACTAGGTATTGATGTAACATATCTAAAAATAATAAGAGCTATTTATGACAAACCCACAGCCAATATCATACTGGATGGGCAAAAGCTGGAAGCACTCCCTTTGAAAACCGGCACAAGATAAGGATGCCCTCTCTCACCACTCCTATTCAACATAGTATTGGAAATTCTGGCCAGGGCAATTAAGCAAGAGAAAGAAAGAAAGCATATTCAAATAGGAAGAGAGGAAGTCAAATTGTCTCTGTTTGCAGATGACATCATTCTATATTTAGAAAAACCCATCATCTCAGTCCAAAAACTTAAGCTGATAAGCAATTTCAGCAACAGCTCAGGACACAAAATCAATGTGCGGAAATCACAACCACTCCTATACAGCAACAATAGACAAGAAAAGAGCCAAATCATTAATGAACTCCCATTCACAATTGCTACAAAGAGAATAAAATACCTAAGAAAGCAGCTAACAAGAGACGTGAAGGACCTCTTCAAGGAGAACTATAAACCACTGCTCAAGGAAATAAGAGAGGACACAAACAAATGGAAAAACATTCCATCCTCATGGATAGAAAGAATTATTATCATGAAAATGGTCATACTGCCCAAAGTAATTTATAGATTCAGTGCTATTCCCAGCAAACTAACATTGACATTATTCACAGAATTAGAAAAAAAAAACTATAATAAATTTCATATGGAATCAAAACAAGAGCCTGTATAGCCAAGACAATCATAAGCAAAAAGAACAAAGCTGGAGGCATCATGCTACCTGACTTCAAACTATACTACAAGGCTACAGTAACCAAAACAACATGGTACCGGTACCAAAACAGACATATAGACCAATGCAACAAAACAGAGACCCCAGAAATAACACCACACATCTACAACCATCTGATCTTCGACAAACTGGACAAACACATAATGAGGAAAGGATTTCCTACTCAGTAAATGGTGCCAGGAAAACTGGCTAGCCATATGAAGAAAACTGAAACTGGACCCCTTCCTTACACTTTATACAAAAAATAACTCAAGATGGATTAAAGATTAAATGTATAATCCAAAACCATAAAAACCCTAGAAGAAAACCTAGGCAATACCATTCAGGACATAGGCATGCTCAAAGACATCATGGCGAAAATGCCAAAAGCAATTGCAACAAAAACCAAAATTGACAAATGGGATCTAATTAAACTAAAGAGCTCCTGCACAGCAAAAGAAACTATCATCAGAGTGAACAGGCAACCTACAGAATGGGAGAAAATTTTTGCAATCTACCCATCTGACAAAGCTCTAACATCCAGAATCTACAAGGAACTTAAACAAATCTACAAAAAAAAAAAAACCTCATCAAAAAGTGGGCAAAGTATATGAACAGACAATTCTCAAATGAAGACATTTATGCTGCCAACAAATATGAAAAAAAGCTCAGCTTTACTGATCATTAGATGTATGCAAATCAAAACACAATGAGATACTATCTCATGCCAGTCAGAATGGTAATTATTAAAAAATTGAGGAACAATAGATGCTGGTGAGGCTGTGAAGAAATAGGAATGCTTTTATACTGTTGGTAGGAGTGTAAATTAGTTCAACCATAGTGGAAGACAGTTTGATGATTCCTCAAGGATATAGAATCAGAAATACCATTTGACCCAGCCATCCCATCACCTGGTATGTGCCCAAAGGAATTTAAATCATTCTACTATAAAGACACAAGCACATGTATGTTTGTTGCAGCACTGTTTACAATAGCAAAGACATGGAACCAACCCAAATGCCCATCAATGATAGACTGGATAAAGAAAATGTGGTACATATATACCATGCAATACTATGTAGCCATAAAAAGGAATGAAATTATGTCCTTTGCAGGGACATGGATCAAGCTGGAAGTCATCATCCTCATCAGACTAACACAGGAGCAGAAAACCAAACATTACATGTTCTCACTCATAAGTTAGAGTTGAATGATGGCAACACATGGACACAGGGAGGGGAACAACATGCACCAGGGCCAGTCGGGTGATGGGTGGCAAGGGGAGGGAGAGCATTAGGACAAATAGCTGATGCATGGGGGGCTTAAAACCTAGATGATGGGTTGATAGGTGCAGCAAACCACCGCACACGTATACCTATGTAACAAACTTACACATTCTGCACTTGTATCCTGGAACTTAAAGTAAAATAATTAAATAAAAAACTCATATGTAACTATTTCATCTCATTGATTTTAGCACTACTTGTTTGCTGCTAAATGTGGTAAATATTCAGCTCAGCAATTAAGGATATTAACATCTTGACAATCATGATGCCCTAATTGAGGTTAATTTGGGATCTATTAAAATCTGATTGAAATTTTAACCCTGTGAGAGAGATATTAACATACAACAATATATATTTTTTTAACCAGAAACCTTAAGGCACCCTGATGGTAAGGACCTGATCTAAATGGACGAAAACTGTGAAACTGAAACAGAGTGATTTCTAGCAACAGCTCTTAAGCAGTTGTAATGGAGGGTGTTCTGCACAATTCCCAAAGCATAACATGACATATTTGGCATTCTGCCTGTTGCATAGATGAAACAAACTCACAGTTCTCTAACTCCAAATTCAGCTCCAATTGCCGCATCCTTTGTGGAACCTTCACTGAACTCCACAGACCAACATAGTCTCTCTACCCTCTGTGCTAGTGTAGAACTTAGTTTAAACCGTTAAATCAGTAAAGAGCTGGGTTAAAAAAAAATTAAAGCAAAAAAGATTAATATGAATGAGCACAGGACAACAATGTCCAATAGATTTTAGTCATTTCTGGATTAGTGTCCTGAGTTCATCCCTGGATTTCATCTTTAGAACAGAATAATGCAACAATGTGCAGATTTCCATGAGAAAGAAATAGGAAGAGGAAGACAGAAATGGCCACCTGTTGTCTTAACATCCTTTCCAGGAAACCTGCAGCTTGTATCTTATTCAAGATATAAACAAATCTAAATACTAAAGGATTGTGGTGGTATTTGGGATATGTGTGACTGCTAAGGAGGCTTAGATACAGTGTTTGTTTTTAAGAAGACAGCAAATTTGTGAAGAAGTAATCAGAGTTTCAGCTGCAATGCCTATTGCTTGATTTAGCAGAATACAGAAGATCAACAGACAACTGGAGTCACTTCTTGTCTCAGGAAATGCTCTTTTCCTTAACCTTATGCACTGTTACATCCTATGCTGTTTTCACCTTCCCTCAGCATTTGAGAGTGGTACAAGTAAGTGTAAAGTTTTATATGTACACATACACATATTTATATAATTAACTAAAATATATAACAGTGGGCAAAAATTATTGCAAAGGTAATATTAGAAGACTATCCAAATAGTCATCCTCAAATCTCAAAACATAAACTAAACATTAGACTAAGTGTAAGAAGGGCTGAAAGTTTAAGTAAATAATCTTGTGCATTTCAGTGGATTCTTTCTAATGGGATAATAAAATGAAATATCCAATTGTACTTTAGAAAAAGTGGTGATTTTGTGAGAAACCTTTTAAAATTATTGTACACTATTACCTCAATTTTTATAACAAGCTGCCATCTCTATTTGCAAAGGGAGGAACAAAAACATGTAACGTCTGCTGGCGATGGACTCAAATAAGAGAATTTCAATTGTTCCAAATTTTAGTGGTTTATTTACATAATTCAGTCCTATTTAAGAATCTCTGATTGGTAACAAAGACAACTGAGTTTGGACCCAAGTATTTGCACTAAAGCATTGACACTTCAGATGTTTACTTTCTAATCTCTCTTAACCATAAATTTTTCCTTCTGTATTTGGGGATAATATATTACAGAATTTGGGAAGTAACTTTTAACAATATATGAAAAGCACTTGGTTAAGTGCCAGGTAGCTTGGAGGCCTCAACAAATTTTAGTAATAGCTATGGAGGCTATCTTAATTTTCAGTGGAAAACAATCACATCTTTTAGTCACATCTGATTCAACAAAATGATCTGGAGAAATTGTACTTAAGGCACTCACTGTTAGATAAGATCTGAATTCAATGGTTCTCTAAGCTGCAGCTTTGAGGGAGACATGCCCTGAGGTTGTCTCAAAGGAATAGTTACAGTTATTACAGTAATCCTAATAAATAATAAAGTGTGACTGATACAAAGGTAATTCATATTCATGGATTAGCTGGGTACATAGGTTTAATAATATTGACATTACAGTAATATGCTTAATAGCACATTGTCATAGTATCATCTGTTAAGTATTTCTTACCAATGCATTACATATCCTTGCCTAATAATAATTTGTTAAAGGCAATGTAGCTGCACATATTAATTCTTTCATAAATGTGAACATCACATTCTTGAATGGCACATAACTTAATTCATGATAACTTGGGTTGCGATTACATGAATAAAAACTCAGCCTCATCTGAATTGGAAGATTGCACATTTGTAGCCTTATTATAGTTAGGAAATTGAAATGTGAAAGGAGTGACAACTGCTAAGATATGCAACAGAAAACATTTGACTACATGCAGTGTAACTGTTCTATGTCACCTTGCCACTCATCCCTTGCCATTTTAACCTCTGATTCTGAAATGTATAGCAAGATGGTTAAGAATGAAATGACCTCTCCCCTCAGACACTCAGATTATATATACATGTTCATTTCACCTTGCCTAGTTCAAAATAAAATTGATAGAGCTCAACTAGTTACATTTTCATCTATCTTACTTATAAGAGAATATTATGTTTCATTCACTTATTCAATAAGCATTTATTGATCACCTGCTACTCACCCGGCAATGGGTTAGACATTATAGATCCAAGATGAAAGACATATTTCCTATCTACAAAGCACCATAATCAAGACTAGAGATTATATAACAAATTAGAGATGGAAGAGACAGATAATGGGCAAACTGCAGCAATACTTGTCAAAACTTCTTGTCCAAAATGTACCTACTTATGATTTTTAAAAACTCATCAAGCAAGTTGTTTGCCTTCTAAATAATGTTATTCTTATGAAAGGCAATGAAATACAAGATTACATAAAGATCCTTTAAATGATTGATGTTAAATGTGGTAGGCAGGTCTGATTTTTATGTCTTCCTTATTACTCATCATACAAATCTTGCTAAAATCCATGAGATATCTCTTCTCCTGCCATGAGTATTCTCATTTTAAATATTTTATTTCTTGTATGACCTCTGATTTTGCATACTTTATACAAAGTATCTCCTTTGATAAAACTGATAATCTTGAGACTTAAACAAATGGATCCATTTAGACTTCAATTGGGATGTCCTCATTTTATTGAAAAGCATCAACAGAGGTAACAGATTGTTTCATCTTTCGTTTCTACACACAGATTATGTCTGCTTTGCTTTCCAGGTAGTGTCAATAAAGAATTAGGCAGATCCTATTATTTGTCTCATATTTTTCTCCTCCCCTCTCAGACAGCTATTGTTCTCATTTTTCACTATTATTTGAAGAAAAACAAAAACAAAAACAAAACAAGCTGATTCTGAAATTCATGTTGATATTCAAGGGACAAAACATAGCCAAAATAATCTTGGAATAAAAAGTAAACAGCTGCAATACTCAGAATTCACAATTTTCAAGTTTACTACAAAGCTACAGGAATCAAGACAGTGTGGTACCCGCCTGAGAACAAACATGTAAATCAACGGAATAGAATCGACAGTTCAGATATAAACCCTCCATTTACTATTAATTGATTTTTTTAACTAGGGTTCCAAGACAATTAAATGTATAATAATAGTCTTATCAACAAAAGATGAGGCCGGGCGCGGTGGCTCAAGCCTGTAATCCCAGCACTTTGGGAGGCCGAGACGGGCGGATCACGAGGTCAGGAGATCGAGACCATCCTGGCTAACACGGTGAAACCCCGTCTCTACTAAAAAATACAAAAAACTAGCCGGGCGCGGTGGCGGGCGCCTGTAGTCCCAGCTACTCGGGAGGCTGAGGCAGGAGAATGGCGTGAACCCGGGAGGCGGAGCTTGCAGTGAGCTGAGATCCGGCCACTGCACTCCAGCCTGGGCGGCAGAGCGAGACTCCGTCTCAAAAAAAAAACACACACACAAAAAAAACAAAAGATGATAGGACAATTGAATACCACATGTAAAAGAGTAATATTGGACCCTCTACTTCACATGGTACACAAAAATTAACTCAGAATGGATCCAATGCCTAAAACTGTAAAACTCTTAGAAGAAACATTAAAGTAAATCTTCATGACCTTGGATTAAGCAATAATTCCTTAGAAAGGTTCCCAAGTACACAAGAAACTAAAGAAAACATGTGTAAACTGAATACCTTCAAAATTGAAAACTTCTTTGTGTCAAAGGACATTATCATAAAAGTAAAGAGATGATCTACAGAATGTGAGAGAATATTTGCAAATCATATCTCTGATGAGAGTCTTGTCTCTAGAATATAAAAGGAACTTTTACAATTTAATAATGAAAAGATAACAACCCAATTTTTAAAATGAACCAAGGATCTGAATAGAAACATTTTTCCAATGCAAATATACAAGTTGCCAATAAACACATGAAAAGATGTACATTATTAGCCATCATAGAAACGCAAGTAAAAACCACAATGGGACATCACTTGATTCCCAATAGGATGGCTATAATAAAAAAGACATAATAATAGATGTTGGTGAGGATGTGGAGAAACTGGACTCTCATACACTGCTGGTGATAATATAAAATGGTGCAGCCATTTTAAAAAACAAAACAGCAGTTCCTTGAAAGATTGAACATAGAGTTACCATATGATCTATCAATTTCACTCCATGTATGTACTCAAGACAAATGAAAACATGTATCTACACAAAAGCTTGTATGTGAATGTTCATAGTAACATTTATATTTGCCAAATATCAAAAACAATCCAAATGTGCATTAACTAATTGATTACTTATTTCACTCAGTATAATGTTTTCAGTGTTCATCTATGTTATAGCATATATTAATACCTTATTTCTTGTGATAGATGAACAATATTACAATAAATGAAGATCTAGAGAGAGCAGCCAGTCAGATAAGAGGCTGACACGAAGAGAATAGAGCACTGGTAGCTCTCTCTCTTTTAATGTTTCAAAAGAATTTTGAAGATTAAGAAACTACCAACTCCATTAAATGACACTGAGACGTTGAATAAAATTAGGATTGAAAACTCCCCCTGAATATGTTGATAAATTAACCTTAACAGAGTCCTTTGAGTGAAATAGTTGGACTGAGTTCAGGAGAGAAAAGGAGAAAGCAGAGAAAACTAAGAAAACAAACATTGCCCAATCCTGTAAGGACGTTTATCACACAGAGAAGCAGAGAAATGCTGCAGAAACTGGAGAAAATATGTGGTTAAGGCTGTATGTTTGTAATTTTTAAGAGATCAGATATATTATGGTGTATAGAACACTAATGGAACAATCTAGTGAAGCTGGAGAAGTTGATGGTATAAATAACCTAAGTCAACCAGATTCCATATCTCACTTCTAATCCTTTCAAGCCAACCACTCCTTCCAAGATATTATTACAAAGGCAACACTCATATAGATACAAATCTGCAAGAGGGAGACAGATAATTTTATCTATCAGGTAATGGGAAAATGTGGAAGTTCTCTCCTGGTTGCTTCTGTTTTTATCAAGGGAAAATGAAACACGCTTCTGAGTTGAGAGTACGGAGGAGGATAGAATATCAAAATTTTTAGGTATGCAATAGTCACCTGGACAGTGAGGGAGTGAAGTAAATAGAAAAATAACTAAGAAAACATGATGACATTGGCAGGCACTATCAAGGGCCCATAAGCAGTTTGTGGTCACAAATTCAATTTGA
Organism: Macaca mulatta; assembly: GCF_049350105.2. Classification (NCBI taxonomy): domain Eukaryota; kingdom Metazoa; phylum Chordata; class Mammalia; order Primates; family Cercopithecidae; genus Macaca; species Macaca mulatta. Next base: position 25,793,850 of record NC_133416.1, read on the forward strand.
GGCCAGACATTATAGATGTTTGACTATGATTGCCACATTCCACGCCTTGAATGTAAGCACATAGCAGGAGGAGAGTTGGAGTTGAACAAGTTGGTTTTTTACCAGGTGTGTAATACAGAGGGAGAAAGAAAAGAAAGTAGAGATTCATGCAAGGGAATATGATAATAATGGATATGGATGGACCATGCAATCTGAGCATAGTTGGGAGAAATATGTCGATAAAAATGAAGTGATAGACAGTGCAAAGGCAGTAGGGTCAATGGATTGGAGGTTCTGGTTTGGTAAAGAATTAAGGAAATAAGACAACGTGAAAGGGAATTATAGTAGATAACAGTCAGAGAGTATAATAATTTAAACCGAGCAGCTGGAAATCCTGCAATTACTGGTGATGACTTGGATGAGGGTGAGACCTTGGGAGTGGGTGGCTGAGGTTAATGGAGAACAAGATCAGTGAAGGTGAGGAAGCCAATAGCTGAGGGGGTAGAACTTGTTTAAAATGGATTGTCCATGGAGATATTGAAATCACAAAGACAAGAAGAATAATGATTGCAAAATGGCTAGTGGAAGGAAAGCCAGCCACTATTAGAGAAAACTAAAAGGGAGCATTTTTGTTAGAACCAGCAGATTGTGATTAGGGCAAGAGAGTAAAGGGATTATTCAGCAAAGAGACTGAAAATATAAGAGATTTTTATAAATATCTATGCCAGAACATATGTCTATAATAGGGAAATGTTTGGGATCTTGGGGAAGGTAGATGTGGTCAGAATGGCATATACAGAGCTATGTAACAAGTACAGTGTGCATGGCTAGCTCAAGTTTACAAACTGTGTTTACGATCATACAGTAGTTTGAAAACCTTAAGACAACATAAATACATGAACTGTCATTTTCCATCAAAAGGAAAGATTTGAAAAGTTTAGCCATTTCATCTAATTTTGTGTTTGTGGAGGCAGATATGTCAGAACACCTAACCATGTGCTGGGAGATGCTGTATTGATTAGAATTCTTTTCATTTCCTTTGAGTATAGCCAAGAGCTTTTTTCCTCACACAGAATACATAAGGACTGAGTATCTGTTTGCCAGAGGACCACTGGATGGGATGAAGACAGCTCATTCTTTATTCCACTTCCATCTCTGGCCTGTCTGATGGTACTGTCAACAAGGGGGTGACACAATGCCAAGTATCGTTGTGATTTTTATGACCTGGACATCTGTCTAGTATGTACTAGACTAGGACCACAAGTTCTGTCACAGAGGCCATGGAAAAACTGCCAGATGGTAATGAATTTTAGCCACTGCTGACTTCAGCTGGATACAAACAAATGACCTAAGGGGACCAGATTCCATATCTCACTTCTAATCCTTTCAAGCTAACCACTCCTTCCAAGATATCATTACAAATGCAACAATCATGTAGAAACAAACATGAAGCCATGGAGGAGCATTAAGGTGCATAATTTGGACAACATAGCAAATATAAAACATGTTTAGGCAGAGATTGAACCAAAAAAAATTATGTTTTTGTAAACCTTTATATTCCCTTACCTCATTTCAAAAAGCCAGAAACAGAAATAATGAAAATTTGCCACGTTTGTTTTCTGTTCTGTTAACCCCAAAATAGAAAAGGTTATTGCAATCATTACCTCACTCACAACATTCACAGAATAATGTATCTGAAAGATGAAACATTTTAAAACCAGGCTTATAGCCAAAGGACAGGTTATTTTGTTCTGATAAATGTAATTTTCTAATAAATAAAGTGTTTTGTTTCGTTCCTCTTTTCATTTTTGTTTTGATTTCAAGTCTTACCAACTTATCCAAATGTTTAGGTACTTAATTCAACAATATAGTAAATGGAATGACTATTTAATTGTCTGCAGGGCCTACTAATGAATCTTAGTTTGGATGGCAGGAGACAGTAGACTGGATTTATACTTACCATGGCCTTGTTATGTTCACAAATATGAGGTCTTACTAATATGAGATTGAATTCCTCTATTTTTTCTCTCTCTCCCAGAAATGAGGAGACAAATAATCCAACCTCATTTATGGTCAAAAATAGTTGGTGTTCAAACTAATTAGCTTCAACTAATTAGTGAATTGAGAGCTAAAAATAGTAACCTTATATCCCTAAGTTCACTTTCTAGACATAAATTCACATGGTAAATTGCGTGGGATCTTAGTAGGAACTGTGCAGAAAGAATGTGGTAGAAAAAGTAAGAAAGATCCAATTTTCAGTCATTTTTATTTTAACACACTGTCCAAATATGAGGACTTCAGGTCCTTTCTGCCATACGCCAACTTGGGCTACAAAGGAAACTTTTTCCAGACAGATTCTCAAAGGCCTATGGGAAGTGATTCTTATTGTTCAGCTATTAGAAGTTTTGATAAAAGTTCAGTATGAAATGTTGGTTTAGAGGCTCCATATTTTAAGAGTAATGTAGAGAAGTAAAATAAAGTTTAAAATAAATGCAGTCTCTGAAGAAATAGCCAAGAGGAAAATAGTTGCACAATTACCTGGATGTGTAGATCTCCTTTCCCAAAATTCTTCCTTGCATTTGTTTTGTTTTCTTTGGGTATTTGTCATATTAAGCTTTCTATATTTGATTGGCTTTTATCATATTTCATCAAATCAAAGACTCAAGTGATTGTACAATGTACCCTATGTTATGTACTTCTAAGGAAGAAAAGAGATTTTGCCACTTAAACTATGACAGCATCAGTTACAAGACTCATTTTGATTATAGAGATGTTAGAATATGTGGGGCAAGGAGAAGTGCATTCTTAGAATCAAGGACATACCAGCTCTTATAATAAGATGCCCCATCTTATCTTTCCTACTGAGTCACAAATGCCTGGAAGGTGGGAACTGTGGTCTCATCCGTCTGGCTGTTATTTTCCATAGAGCCTTCTATACAACATGTGCTCAATAAATGTGTGGTAAATAAATGAATTCCCTAAGAGAAGTATCTCCAGCAGCAATAAAGTTAGAACCAGAAAGTTGTTGCAATTGTCTTTTAACTAACCAGTAAAGAAATTTATGAAATCAACCAGCCTATAAAATATCATTACATGTTAATTGGAAATTGCTTAACTACCTACAAGTAGGAATATTCCTAGGGGAAGCCAAAAACTAAAAATAAAAATGATAGTCCCTACAATTTAAAGCTAATAATCTAGGACAAATAAGAAATAAATATATAAAAGGAAACTAAAATAAACACACCAACTATTATGCAAGAGAATGTAAAGAGGAGTGGCATGGACCCAAGTAATATAGACAGTTGTTATCAAAATTATTGATGATCCATTAGGACTGTCTTTCCGGTAGGTGTATCTATTGATATTTGCCATATTCAGTTCAAATAAAAAAATTTAAAGAATTCATTAATTCACTCAAAATAATAAAAAATCATTAGAGGCTAATAGTAATATTTTATTTTGAGGACAAAATAGCTATATTTGTCAAAACCAAAAAAAGTAAGAGCCACATAGACATTATTTCAAATCTCTTTAATGTCCAACTTAACAGAGGTAAGCTGAATTCTCACATTTGCTTCTGCATTGATTCTGTTGCAATACCATATGCCATGTAGCCTCTGGAAATCTCCACACTATTTTCATGAAAGAACGAGGGAGAAAACGGCAAACAACGTTTTATTATGATTATAAAAATTGTTTTGATGTTGCTGATCTCCTGAGAGGATGTGGTGGCTCTAGGGTGACAGTTTCACACCTTGGGAATCCCCGATATAGAAAGTCAGGACAGACATAGCAAGTCAGAGAGAGGAGAGAGAGTGATGAGTCTGGAAGAGTAGGAGAAACTTTCATGGGATGTTTTCTGAAGTGTCTATGCTGGAAAGCATTCAAGTCTAAAGATGTAGAATTGAGACTTCATGAGTCATTTAAACATTTCTGCATTTCAATTTCATTGTCTGCACTTACCAAGGTTGCTGTGAGAATGTAATGAGCTAATATATATAAAAAGGCTTTGTGAAATATAAAGCTTTTTATACCTGCTATTACTTTTGTTTAGTAGGCTGGTGAATGAGGATTCAAATGATGAATAATCAGCATATGGGTGTCTAGATCAGGGAGAACAGAATGTTCTATTTCCGTGTATGTCCAATGATCCACTTTAGTCCTCATTGTACTTGCCCTACCAAAATATTTGACCCTGTTGATCAGTCTTTCCCCCTTTAAATGCTGCCTTTATTGGGCTATCAGTCAGAACACTGCTCTCCTATTTTCCTACCTGGGGACTCTCTTTCAGCTGTCTCTGCTGGCTCTTGCTCTTCTCTTGGAGCAATTACTGTTGGGGATCCCCAGACCACTGGTCTTGCCCTTCTCCAACCAATCTGCCCTCTCTCTGTAAGCAATTTTGCCCCATCTCATGGATCTCATGGCCTGAAATAGCATCTCCGTGCTGATGAACCCCAAATTTGCATCCCTAAACCTGAATAACTAGCTGCCTATTTTACATACCTACCTGGATGTCCAATAGCAATATTAACATGTCTAAAAACAACCTCTACCTTCACCTTACTGACTTCATCTCTTATTCCTAGCTCCCTTCCTGTTTCAATATACAGGATTCCTTGACCTTCCAACACACCTCACAGCCTCTTGCTCAAGACTTTTCCATAGCTCTCCTCTCCTACACTGATCTTCCTGCAAATATGCCCCTGGCCCCTTCCCTATTGAATCTTTGCTGTGATGTCACTTTTGCAGTCAGACCTATTTAGAAGCTGCATGCTTATTAAAATTTTCAACTATGCTCCTCACCCTTTCCTGGCATTCTCTATCCTACTTAGTATCTATCTTAGCATACTATAGTATGTACTACATGCTAAAAGATGGCATAACTATTTATTATGGATTTGTTTTTCTCTTGAGTTCTAATTTTATTTGTTTTCTTTCTACATAAGTTCCATAAGGATATAGATTTTTGGTTTATTCACTGACGTATATAATTCACAATAATGAAAGGTAAACCTTGAAATAGGCTTTTCAGGGATGCTATGAAGTCTTGTTCCACGGAGACTGCTAAAAATAGAGAGAGCCATTTGTAAGCCATTGTCTAGAGTAATCTATCTGGAGGCAGAGGCTGAATAAAATGATTCCTTGGTCCTTTGCAGTTCCATGTCTTGTGATATATGAATATGAATTTCAACTTGAAAAACACGTCCCTCACTAGTCCAATATGGGCCCAGTCTCTTACCTAATAATATAATATAGTTTAGGTAAGCCTGTTTTTGACAGACTCCAAATAAGAGAAAGAAAATGAATGGGAATATGCATTGAGGAGGATTTGAATTATCTTCTATGAGTTGTTTTTAAGTTATATTTTTGTTTTGCCACGTTGCCAAAAATAAGGCTGGCAACTGGGTTTTCCATTTTTTTCAAAAGTCTCTATGGTTTTCTGTGCCATTACAAAGCATTTCCCAATCTTCAACAAAGATACATTTTTCAATAAGGGAAAACCTGTAGAACCAAGTTTGAAGGTTAAAAACTCAGTAATGAACGTTCTTGCTCTTCTGAGTTATCTCAGATCCTTAGCATTATTTTAATGTCATTTTTAATGTGAATTTCCATGCTATTTTAATTCATTAGTCATGGGCTATCATTTTTTGAAGTAATTACTGTAATTTCATCAAATGACATAATTATAGTAAATACTTTGATGTAATTACCATAAATATGGAAAGAGACACCCGAAGGTGTAATAATGTCACAAACTAAGATATTTATGATGTGTAAAGACAAATTATGATGACATTTATGACATGTAATAACATCACTGAGTTCTATGTTTATGTTGTATAAAGAATAATGATATAAATAGAATGTAAAATTACATCATGTAGATTAATTTCTTTTATAAATAGTATAGAAACTTGAGAACTCCACAAGGCCTCAGGTTCAGATAAATAGATCATTGCCACTTTTTAGCACTTTTCTCTTTGGACCCTAATAAATGACTATGCTATTTTATTGGGGTAAAAACATTTGCCTTTTAAAAGCTTAGACATAGACACAAAGCAGAAACACAAAATGAGAACACATATTTAGTCCTTGAAAAAAATGTTCATTTGAAGAGTTGAAAATAATTATATGTTTGGGAAATAAGCCAATGTTTGGTCCATATTGTCGGTTCAGACTAACAGGTCACTTTAGCATTTTCTTAAAAAGGAATCAGCTTGGCCATTTGCTACTTACCAAAGCAGACATCTATTTAATTGAAATACTTCTTCTCCCATCAGATTGTTAAGTTTTAAGTTCATGAAGAAATAACTTTGCATGTCTTCATTCTGCCTATTTGAATAATGTGAAATAGGTTTTAAGAAAAAAATAAGGTAGAAGATCTCAAGCCTGAAACAAAGATTAATTTTGTGAACAATTTAGTTCTGGTTAGACTGAGGCAGACAAGTGCTGTAAAAAAAATTTCTACTGTAAAGTTGTAGCTCAGGCTGAGAAGTATTATGGGCATCAATCAATTTATTTATGGTACTATTACTGATCAGTCTCTCTTTGTATACAAGGGAAATCCAATGTCAGAAAATGATAGCCTTTTGCTAACATATTACAGGAATTTTTTTTTTTTTTTAAGCATTCACTCAATCTGATTATACCTTGACCCTAGAACGTCATAGTTTGAATTAGTGATTCTTTCTTACTCTCCCATGCATCTTGAAAGATGCTTCCCGTTCCACAGCCTTCATATCCTCCTGTCCTTGATAATGTTTTAGGGCATGGTAATTTTCCCTCCATGGATACTGAATTCCAGATGAGTACAAGCGATGATGCTGCTAAGTGTTTTGCAACTTTTTGCCATGAACTGCCCAGGCTCCAATCACTATATAGCAAGTGGATTATGCTTGTGTTTTGTTTTCAAAACCAATAAGACCCAAGAGTCAACCATGGATTCCTATTTCTTGGAAGGTTTGTTGAATGCAGGCACTTCTGATTGCAACTTCTGAATTTGTAAGTGTTCTTAATTGCAAACAACAGAATCGACTCCAGCTAGTTAAAGCAGCAAACAAATTACTCTGGAGTTTACATAATCACCATGAGGGCTAGAAAATTAGGCTCAGAAACTACACTATCAGGAAAAAAATTCCAAACGATGCCACCAGACTGCTGGCAGGCACATCACTTTCACAGGGAAAGCTTAGCCCTTCCCTGGGAAGATGATCACGGAGCCTTGAAAAGTTACGGCTAGGACCTCTGTCCCTGCTATATCTGAAGCTCAATGTCCCTGTCCCGTGTTCCTCTACACATGTCATCAACAGGATGGTTGCTGAACATGCCTCATTCCTCACATTGCTCTTTGCTGCAAGGAAGTCATTGTCTTTGTTTCATTTGCTTGTTGAAATCTGGGTCATGTGACTATCCCTCACCTACACAGGAGGTAGAAAGGTGAGGTCTTGGCCTCAAAATTGAAGAAGAAATGACAATGTGGAAAATTATCTTAGAATATGATTTTCAAAAATGTGGGAGCTGACAGAAAGTTTATGCAGATGCTTCTTAATTTACCATTTGTTATGTCCTGATAAGCCCACTGTAAGTAAAACATATCACTAGTTGAAAGGCATGTAATATCCCAATAAAACCAAAAGTTAAAAAATCATTCAATCAAACCATTGTAAGTCAAGATGCTCTTTGACTAGTGATAGAATTATCCTCAAAACATAACCTTTCATAAAGTTAAACTTTTGTTTAAAGTTAAACATAAACAGACTGAGTGCAGTGGCTCATGTCTGTAATCCCAGTGCTTTGGGAGGCCAAGGCCGGGGGATCACCCGAGGTGAGGAGTTCAAGACCGGCCTGGCCAAAATGGTGAAACCCCATCTCTACTAAAAATCAAAAAAAAAAAAAATTTAGCTGGGCAAGCTGGTGTGTGCCTGTAATCCCACCTCCTGGGGAGGCTGAGGCAGGAGAATCACTTGAACCAGGAGGCGGAGGTTGCAGTGAGCCAAGATCGTCCCACTGCACTCCAGCCTGGATGACAAAGTGACACTCTGTCTCAAATAAATAAATAAATAAAAAGTTAAACATAAACATATGTAGAAACATAAACTTCCCTAAAGTTGAAAAATCAAGTTATACCACTGGTAAGTTGGGGGCCATCTGTTCACATTCCCTATATCTAGGGGATAGTCTATGGGACTTCAAGTTTAGAAAACATGTGGTAATATCTTCAGCTGTTCCCAAACTATGCTACTCCAGGTTTACTTTTTTGTTAAATTACAAAGACATTTGCATGCTTTTGAGTTTCTCCCACTGTCTTAGTTACTCTGCTTCTTAGAATGAGGTTGTGGTGTGAAGAGGAGAACACAAATGAACCCTTTTCTGAATGGTTACAAGAATGGGAAAACATTGTTCTGAAAACTAAACGTCATTGTAATGTATTACATGTCATCTGTTTTAATTTAGAATGCTTTTGATTTACACTAATTTACTGGGGTCACTACCATATATCTGTCACCAAATTGACCTATAGATACCGTGAGTTCAGTTACGGTTTCTCACAGTGATTTGGACAGGCAGAAGAGTTCAGTCCCAGCCAGTCACTGGGGTAGCCCTGAATGTTGGATCAACCTTCTTTTAAGCCAACAGTTTTCATTTTGGAGAAGAGAGTTACAGTGATTTAGGATCATGCCACAAGTAAGTGTGTGTCCACACTCAGCTGACGCTGTTTTTTTGGACCAAGTTGCCCTCTACTTTAGCTCAAAGTTAAGTAGTTTTCCCAATAGAGAAGTTCACCTCACAATCCTGCAGGATGAGGATGCAGATAGGTTGAAACACAAACAAAATAGAAAGAAAAACTAGTACGTATAAAATTTATGAGATTTTCCAGATATTTGGGAATGGGGTAAATTATTAAAAACTATCAGAAATTTAGTCTACTGTGTTGAAAAACACAAGGCCTACTTTGGAAAATTCCAGCTAAGCAGCTGAGGAATGAAAGTCAGAATAATCATTTTTATTAGAGTATTAAGAAGCAAATGACTGAATGTTTCAGAATGTATATATATAGCAGAGATGACACAAGCAAAGTTAAAATTTGCAAGTACAACTGGAGAGTACAACTAATATTTTTAGTGATTTTTAGTTTCCTATAGCGAATTATTTTCTTAAGTCTACTATCAGCGTGTCCAGTACAGATGTGGAAAATGCTGCACTTCAACTCTATTTTGCCCTGTTTTCTTTTTAAGCCACATTGCACCAATAGTTTCTCAATCACTAGAATTACTTGCTATCTAAGGCCTAAATGGTGTACTTGTAACCAGCTGTTTTATTTTCCACTTTATTCCTTCGTATTGTTTGTTTGTTTGTTTGTTTTGAGACAGTCTGTCACCCAGGCTGGAATTCAGTGGCACCATCTCAGCTCACTGCAACCTCTGCCTCCCAGGTTCAAGTGATTCTCCTTGCCTCAGCCTCCCAAGTGTCTGGCATGCACCACCATGCCTGGCTAATTTTTTTGTATTTTTAGTAGAGATGGGGTTTCACCATGTTGGTCAGCCTGGTCTCGAACCTCTGACCTCATGGTCTGCCTGCCTCAGCCTCCCAAAGCACTGGGATTACAGGCATGAGCCACCGCACCCAGCCTATTCCATTTTAAATTAGTTTTATGGCACAGAACTGTTTTGGAGGTTTGATTAAAGGCTCCACTTTCTCCACACCATCTTCAATGGAAGATACCTGAATTAATAGACTTTCTGAAGAGGTTAATTAGGATAATGGATGCCACTAATTCTGAACATCAGATATCAGGAGTGCTGAAGGAGAGATGTTAAGCAGTCCAGAATGGGTAGTGTATTTAAGACCTGTTAATTTTTAATTTGCTTCCATTCCTGCCTTACTGTGTGCTGCCCTGGACAGATAACCTAACCTTCTCTTGCCTTGTTTCTGTTTTTGCTCATCTAGTGAATTAAGAATTGCTATGGTATGACATGAATATGTTCAAAACTAGTAGAAAGTAAGTGTTCAGCCCATATCCTCAGCAAAATGAAACAAGCTCACATTTTATTTTAAGAGTGAACTCGGTTGCCTGATTTATGCTGTCACATGTTTGCAAAGACTGTAAATTGATTTTCAAACAAAACAGACTGAAAAGTCAAAGTACTTGCCAAACTTGACATTACTAACCTGTTTGAAAATGCTCACCAAAACCCATGGAACCTGATGGACTATAAATGTTTAAATCAGATTCTTGGAGAGAGAAATTCTAACCAGAAGCATCTCACAGAAGTAAGCTAATTGTAAACCATACAAGGAAACCAAAAAATTCTCCATAGAAGTGCAACACTCAGTTTTTCTCCAAACTGATTAATTCAGTACAACCAGACTGAAAAGGCCTTATACGTATTTATTTTGAGAAAACTAACTTCTCGCGGCAGATACGCAGGGTTTACATGGACCAACATTTTGTGGGGGAGGTGGTACTTTTTTAAAATGTAGTTGACTTGGGGTAGACTTGGAAGTTTCAGAATGCTGGAAAAAAACTCAGTAGGAACGTGACTTGCCATTTCGCTGTATGTAAACACGAAGGCTAAGAGCTTAATACAAGCTTTGGGCAACACTGGGTTTGAAATTAAGTTCCGTGATTTAATATTCTGTGCTTTTTCATCATCTATGAAGTGGCAATGATAATGATTCTGACCTCATAGGGTTGTTGTGAGGGTTAAACAAGGTGAAGCCCTCAAAGGGATCAACATGGTAAATGCTGAGTGAGTGGTTTTTATCAACATCTATGAAATCAAAATTTCTTTTTATACCTTCTTGAATAAGAAAGAAGGGAAATATGCTCCAGAATTTTTGCAGGGCTTTTCTAGAGCAATCAACCATCCAGGTTTGTTCAGGGCTTGGCTATTATTATTATTATTATTACTTTGAGAATGTGAACATCCAATGCTAAAACCAGGAGAATCCTTGGCAAACTGGAATAGCTGGTCGCCATAGCCTTTGCTAAGGAGAAACTAAGACCTAGTAGAGTCAGAATCATGCCAAAACTTAGTGGGAGCCTGGAATAGAATCAAAACTGACTGTATACTTTTTACTTGTCCACATATCCCTTGGTATCATAAACATGAATCAGCAAATGAGTCCAGTCTTCTCATTCATTTAATCATTCAATGAACGAGAAGTGAACCAGATGACCAGATGTTTCCACAAACTTTTATTGAGGATCTGCTATCCTCAATAAGTAAATGTAGTTGGAATGATAAATACGTAACTTCATAAATGAGATAAAGTGTGACAGCTGCTACAATGAAGGTAAGTGCAAGGTACAGCACATAAACAAATTTAGCTTTATTGCCGAGCTCATAGTGTTATTTTCTGTTAACATGTGACTCTCTCGGCATATCCTAAACTCCTTGACAACAGGACTTGTGTGTGTCTTCTTCACCTGTAAGTCTGTGGTATCTACAGCAGTGCCTGCAACATAATAGTTGCCCAGTAGGCATTCATCAAACAAAGTATTATAGGACATTCAAAGCATGCTCCTACAGCACATTATCACATCATCATCCTCAATAAGTATTTCTTACCAAGAGATATATTGAGTTTTATATGCCTATAAGATGACCAGATCAATATGTTTGTTTAGCAATATATACATGCACAAATGCACGCTTATATAATGTGTGTGTGTGTATATCAGGGAAGAATCTGAACTAAAGATAATGACTTGGGGATTATCCACACAGAGGAAGTTGGTGAACACATTTTTAGACACCCTAAATGGAGAGATATAGATAGGATGGTAAAGTGACTGAAATAATATTTTTAAAAATAAGCTTTCATTGTTTGAATATTTTTCGATTTACAGAAAAAATGTAAAGACAGAGCAGAGAGTTTCCATGTACCCTGCACCCAGTTTCCTCTGTTATTAACATCTTGCATTAGTGTGGTACACTTATCACAATACCAAGGTTGATATATCATTATTAACCAAAGCCCATACTTTATTCATATTTACTTCGTGTTTTCTTAACATCCTTGTCTGTTTTAGGATCTCATCCAGGATACCACATTACATTTAGGTGTTGTATCTCTTCGGCTCCTCTTGGTTTTGACAGTTTCTCAGACTTTTTTCTTTTTGATGCCCTTGACAGTTTTGAGAAATACTTATCAGGTATTTTATAGAATGTCCTGTATTGGGATTTGTCTGAGGTTTTTCTTACGACTGGACTGGGGTTATGGGTTTTCAGGAAGAAGAACACTGAGGTAAAGTGCCACTTTCATCACATCATATCAAGGGTGCATGCTATCAACATGACTTATCGCTGTGGATATTGAGCTTGATCACCTGTCTGAGATAGTGTTTGTCAGGTTTCTCTACTGTAAATAAGGTTTTATGTTTTTAATAACAAGTTTGAACTACACATATAATTTTCCTGAAAATTACTTAAAATTTTCAAGAAAATTAATTGAAATGAATCTGCAAGAGTTACTGAAAAGAGAATAATGTTTTAATATATAAGACATATTTGAGAGTTTTCTTTTATAGTAGTAGAACTTTACTCTTTCAGTTTTCCATTCTGCTGGTGGTTGAAGTTAGAGAACAATCTAGCCCTATCGAATGCACTCTGGGTAAGGGTGTCAAGGCAAATCAATGCATTCTCCCAGACATTTGAATCTTCCACTAAGAAAGTAGTCAAAGCTGGTTCAATATGAGTGTGGCACTCCTAAGAAACTATTCATTAATTCTGACTATCTAGTTTCTCAAAGCTCTTTCAATTCCTCCTGTCCTTCTGGTTCTTCTTCTTTATTTTTTCCTTTGATTTTGTGACTGACTCTATTATCTTCCCATTTACCCAATCATTTTTTTCTTAATCTAGTTGGCTTCTGATGCTTACAGTGGAAAAAATCATTAGCTAATACAGTTATTTAAAAATAATAATGAAAAAGTTTATGTTTCAACATTAGATTATATTTCTCCCTTTCTCAGCTAATAAAATCTGTCTCCTACTTTCTCCACTGCAGTTTTGTTAGTTGAGCTATTGTTTTATATTTTCATGCAATCTAATCGTAATGCTTAATCTGGGTTACAAGCAAACTTAGATCTTAATCGCTCAACAAAGGTTTTCCCTGACTCCTGCTCTATGTGCATCTCAGGTGTACCGGAGGCTCTGCTCCATGTCGCTTTACTCTAGATAGGATTTCCATATTCCCAAAGGCAGCAATCTTCAGCATTGGAGAAAGAGAAGTCTGAATTCCTGATAATTCTTGGGAATTTCCCAAATCATAGATTAATCAGGATGCTTCATTGCACTCCACATACATATTATTTAAAATAAAAGACTGGTCATAGCAATAAAAAGTAAATCCCTTTTCTGTCATAGGGTTCTACTAAAAGTTTCAGAAGTTTTCCTTAAAGAGAGAAAAAAAGATTCTTTTGATGAATCTTTTGACTGTGCTAATCATGTTAAAAAATTAGGTAGTAATATTGTTTATACAACCCTGTCACTATACTTAAAACACTGAATTGTGAGCTTTGAAATAGTGAATTGTATGTATGTGAATTCTATCTCATTAAAGGTGTTCTAAAAAAGAATAAAAGCATAGTTTATAATTATTATGAACCAATATATAATGAGGTTATATATAAAATATAGTCTAATAAAAATTTACTATATCATATAAATATATGTTATATAGTATATATTACTATTAACCAATAGGTGATACTATACATTTTTATATAGTATATATTAGAATATATATTACACAGTAAATATACAGCATACATATGTTTATTATATTATACTATATAATATGTATTCTAATATTTACACTATATACAAATATATGTAATCTTATAATATACTGGTTAATATTAATAAACTAAATTTTGTTATATATAACTATACTTATTAAATATTTGTTGTAAATTGTATATATTATATGTAATTATATATACATATATACATACACACCCATATAAGAACACATGAAAATGATATTTACCTAATATTGATATTTGATAAAACATTTAAAAAAATCATTATCCCTAAAATTAATGTCAAATAAATATAATTTAAATAATTGATAAATAAGACTGCAAGTATTTAAACTCCCCTGCCAACCTTACTATTTTTTGATGTTTAATTGGGGCTTGATATTTTTGGATGAATATAAGCTTATTCATCTATATGTACTAGCACACATTGAGAGAGTAATTATGTATGAGTACTGACACATGTCATTTGTTAAAGTACCTCTCAGACTTTCCCAATATCTCCAGTTTCCCTTGAGTCTCTCTAATTCCTTCATTTTCCTCAGTATTCTGAAATTCTAAGTATAATCCTCTCTAATATCAGTTTAGATGTTTCCTATTTTACTTGGTGTATATACCTGTATTTAATGTAATTTCCTACATCTCTTTTATATTATAGATTGAGTATCCCTAATCCAAAAATCCGAAAATCAAAATGCCCCAAAAATCTGAAACTTTTTGAGTCCTAACATTAAAATATGCAAGAGAAATGTTCATTGGAGCATTTAAGATTTTGGATTTGGGATACTGCAGCAGTAAGTATAATTTGCATTATTATGTTCTAGAACCTGAAACAAATCAAAATACTTCTGATTCCAAGCATTTTAGGTAAGGGATACTCCACCTGTATCTCTTCTTCATTCATTTTTCTTTTTTGATTACTCAACAAAAAAATGCATATTAATTATTTCCATCTATTAACTTGTAAGTTATACATTCTAATTTATAATTTAGACTACTCATTGTTAGCTATACTTTTCCTGATTATCATAGAGATTACAACACACATTCATGGTTTAAGTGGAAATAATTAAAATTACTGTTTTAACCACTTGACTAAACATGTAGAACCTTCTGACTTTTTTTGTCTATTGATCCCCTCCTAATTTTTGTGTTTTTATTCTCTTGCATTTTAGCAGTGCATACATTTTAAATACTATAAGATGTTATTATTGTTGTTTGGAAGAGCCAATGTCCATTTCTAATTATCCACATATTTTTCTCATCTAGTTTTCGTCCAGTCCCTCCTGTATTTCAATGTATCTTTCTGGGAACAATTTTATTCCTCCAGAAGGATTCTAGTTTTTGTTTGTTTGTTTCGTTTTGTTTTTAGTTTTTACATTTTAAGTCTGCTGTTGACCATTTTCTGTGTTTGAAAATGTCTTTATTTCATTTTCACTTTAAAAATAGTTATTAAACAGCCTTCACAGCTCTTAAAAATATCACCCTATTGCCCTCTGATTTTTATTATTTCTGCTGAAAAATCAGCTGTCAGTCTTGTTGCTACTTTGAAGGTAATGTGATTTTTTTTTGCCAGTGGCTGTTTAGTGTTTCTCCTAATCTTTGCTTTATAGAAGTTTTACCTCACTGTGCATAGGTAGGGTTTTCTTTGTGTTTATTCTGAATTGGGATTCTCTGAGATTCTGAAATCTGTCAGTTGATGTGTTCTTTATCCCCATGAATTATGTTTCTGCACCATTCTCCTTCTCCTTCTGAATCTTCAGTTATATGTACATTAGAACTTCTAAGGATGTCCAACATATCTCATGCTCATTTGTTTTTTTTGCAATGTACCATAACATTCACCCTTTAAAACATTATCAGTGAAATAAGCCTGTCATGAAAGGACAAATATTGTGTGATTTCACTTATATGAGGACTTAGATGGGTTGAATTCATAGAGACAGAAAGTAGAATGGTAGTTGACCGAATTTGAAAAGAGGTGGAAATGGGGAGTTATTGCTTAATAGGTGCCGAGTTTCTGTTTTGCCAGATGAAAAATGTTTTGGAGATGAATGTTGATGATTGTTGCATAACATTGTGAATGCACTTAACACCACTGAACTGCACAATTAAAATGGCTAAAATGAGAGTGGGGCCAAAATGGCCAACTAGAAGTACCGACCTTCAGAGGCTCCCATCAAAAAAAAAAAAAAAAAAAGCACACATAATAAGCATGTGAATCCTTCACTGGCAAACAAGCTATCCAGGTTCTCTCATCAAAATTGACTAGAAGGCTAGTGTGACCCATGGACAGAAGGAAGAGCAGTGTGGTGTGGTGTCCCACCTGAGAGCCACATGGGAAAGGGGAACCCCCTCTCCCCAGCCAAGGGAGGCAGTGAGTGAGTGCACTACCCAGCCAGGGAAACTGTGCTTTTTCCATGGTACTGTGCAACCCATGGATCCAAAAATCCCACGCATGAACCCAAGCCACTGGGGCCTAGCATCACAACCTGGGAACGTGGAGACTCTTGTAGCCTCTCAGCTGGAGTCTGCTTAAGCCCAATGAACTCCTGGGGGAAGGGGTGACTAGCACCACCTGGGCTGTCTGCTGTCTAAGCCCTTTGAGCTCCTTGGGGGAGGGGCAGTAGCCAGCACTGGGACTCACAACTGCCTAATATGCTAAGCTCCCTGAGAGGGGAAAGGTGGCACTCATTTCTATAGCTCCAGGCTGCGCTTTCCCCCTGCTGGAGCCAAGGAGGCTGGACGGCTTGGTCCCAAGACTTGTACCCACAGTCCAACATACCGGCTTTGGCAGTCTGTGGCCAGAGTGGCTCTTCAGGTCTAACCCTGACCCATTCTTCCTCATTGGACAGGGCGTCCCTAAAGGATCTCCAATAACTCCAGCCAGAGGCTCAGGGACAGAATTCGGATCTCCCTGGGCCTGAGTCCCTTGGGGGAGGCGTGGCCACAGTCTCTGTGGAACAGCAGACCTAGCCCCTCCTCCTGGTAGTTCTGAGGAATCTGGGCAGCCCAGATGAGTGGGTTTCACCCCAGCAAAGCATACCTTCTCCACCAAGGGACAAGGTACTTCATTAAATGGGTCCTATTCCCTGTGTCACCCAAGTGGGTGAGGCCCTGTAACAGGGGTTGTCAGACACACTATACAGGAGCAATCCTACTGGCATCAGGTTGATGCCCCTCGAGGTCAGAGGTCCCAGAAGAAGAAGCAGGCATCCATCTTTGCTGTTCTCCAGCTTCCTTGACTGACATCTCCAGGCACAGGAGCAAATCAGAGAAATAGGGCTGGAAGTGAACCCCCAGCAAACTTCAGCAGCCCTACAGAAGATGGACTTGACTATCGAAAGAACAAACAAACAGAAAGTGACAACGACAGAATCAACAACAACAACAACAAAAAGCCTCCACAAAAATCCCATCCAAGGGTCAGTAACCTCAAATACAGAAACCAGACAAATTCATAAAAATGAGAAGCAATCAGTGGAAAAATGGTGAAAACCCAAAAGACCAGAGTGCTTCTTCTCCAAATGATCACAACATCTCTCCATCAAGGGCGCAGAACCAGGCAGAGGATCAGATGGATAAGTTGACAGAAGTAGGCTTCAGAAGAGGGTAACAAAAAACTACCTATGACGAGCTAAAGGAGCCTGTTCTAACCCAATGCAAAAAAGCTAAGAACCTTGATAAAAGCTTAGAAGAAAGTGCTAATTAGAATAACCAGTTTAGAGAGGAATATAAACAACCTGATGGAGATGAAAAACAGCCCAAAAACTTCATGAAGCATACACAAGAATCAACAGCCAAATCGACTAAGCAGAAGACAGGATATCAGAGTTTGAAGACCACCTTACTGAAATGACATGCAGACAAGAATAGAGAAAAAAGAATAAAAAGGAATGAACAAAGCCTACACAAAATACGGGACTTTATAAAAAGACTCAACCTATGATTGATTGGAGTACCAGAAGGAGACGGGGGAATGGAAATGAGCTGGAAAACACACTTCAGGATATTATCCAGGAGAACTTCCCCAACTTAGCAAGATAGGCCAACATGCAAATTCAGGAAATACAGAGAACACCATTAAGATACTCAATGAGAAGGTCAACCCCAAGACATATAATCATCAGATTCTCCAAGGTTGAAATCAAGGAAACACTGTTAAGGGTGACCAGAGAGAAAGGCCAGGTCACATACAAAAGGGAAGCACATCAGACTAACAGAAGACCTCTCAGCAGAAACTCTACAAGCCAGAAGAGATTGGGGGCCAGTATTCAACATTCTTAAAAAAAGAATTTCCAACCCAGAATTTCATATCCAGCCAAACGAAACTTCATAAGCAAAGGAGAAGTAAAATCCTTTCCAGACACGCAAATGCTGAGGGATTTTGTTACCACCAGGCCTGCCCTGCAAGAGCTCCTGAAAGAAGCACTAAATATGGAAAGGAAAAACTGGTATCAGCCACTGCAAAAACACAGAAAAATATGAAGAGCAATGACACTGTGAAGAAACTCCATCAACTATTGTGCAAAATAGCATCATGATGACAGGATCACATTTACACATAACAATACTAACCTTAAATGTGAGTGGGCTAAATGCCCCAATTAAAAGACACAAACTGACAAATTGAACAAGGAGTCAAGACCCATCTGTATGCTGTATTCAGGAGACCCATCTCATGTGCAAAGACACACACAGGCTCAAAATAAAGGGATGGAGGAAATTTTACCAAGCAAATGGAAAGCAAAAAACAGCAGGGGTTGCGATCCTAGTCTCTGACAAAACAGACTTTAAGCAAACAAAGATCAAAAAAGACAAGGAAAGGCACAACGTAATGATGAAACAATTTAACAAGAAGAGCTAACTCGTGTGTGTGTGTGTGTGTGTGTGTGTGTGTGTGTGTATCCAATACAGGAGCACCCAGATTCATAAAACAAGTTCTTAGAGACCTACGAAGAGACTTAGACTACCCCACAATAATAGTGGGAGACTGTAACACCCCACTCAGTATTAGACAGATCAATGAGACAGAAAATTAACAAGAATATTCAGGACTTGAACTCAGCTCTAGATCAAGTGGACCTAGTAGAGGTCTACAGAACTCTCTACCCCAAATCAACAGAATATACATTCTTCTCAGTGCCACATGGCACTTATTTTAAAATCAACCACATAATTGGAAGTAAAACACTCCTCAGCAAATGTAAAATAGCTGATATCATGACAAATAATCTCTCAGACCACAGCGGAATCAAATTAGAACTAAGGATTAACAAACTCACTCAACTCACCAAAATCACACAATGTCATGGAAATTGAACAACCTGCTTCTGAGGGACTCCTGGGTAAATAATGAAATTAAGACAGAAATCAAGAAGCTCTTTGAAACCAATGAGAACAAAGAGACAACATACCAGAATCTCTGGGACACAGCTAAAGCAGTGTTAAGAGGGAAATTTATAGCAGTAAATGCCTACATCAGAAAGATAGAAAGCTCTCAAATCAACACCCTAACACCACAATTATAAGAGCTAGAGAGGCAACAGCAAACTAATCCAAAAGTTAGCAGAAGACAAGAAATAACTAAGATCAGAGAAGAATTGAAGTAGAGACACAAAAAAACCTCCAAAAAAAATCAATGAATCCAGGAGCTGTTTTCTTGGTGGAAAAAAAAAACAAAAAAAACAAAACAGATAGACTGCTAGCCAGACTAATAAAGAATAAAAGAGAGAAGAATCAAATAGACACAATAAAAAAATGGTAAGGGAGATATCACCACTGACCTCACAGAAACACAAACTGCCATTAGAAAATACTATAAACACCTCTACGCAAATAAACCAGAAAATCTAGAAGAAATGGATAAATTCCTGGATGCCTACACCCTACCCAGACTAAACCGGAAAAAAAGTTGAATCCCTGAATAGACCAATAACAAGCTCTGAAATTAAGGCAGCAATTAACAGCCTACCAACAAAAATCAGAGGGATTCACTGCTGAATTTTATCAGAAATATAAAGAGGAGCTGGTACCATTCCTTCTAAAAATATTGCAAACATTGAAAAGGAGGGACTCATCTCTAACTCATTTTATGAGGCCAGCATCATCTTGATACCAAAACCAGAATGAGACACAACAACAACAAAAAACCTTTGGGCCAATATCTCTGAACATCAACGTGGAAATCCTCAATAAAACAGTGGCAAACCAAATTAAGCAGCACATCAAAAAACTTATCCAGCACAATTAAGTCAGCTTCATCCCTAGGATGCTAGGCTCATTCAACATATGTAAACCAATAAATGTAATCCATCACATAAACAGAACAAAGACAAAAAACACATGATTATCTCAATAGATACAGAAAAGACCTTTGATAAAATTCAGCATCCCTTCATGTTAAAAACTCTCAACAAAGTAGGTATTAATGGAACACATCTCAAAATAATAAGAGCTATTTATGACAAACCCACAGCCAATCATACTGAATGGGCTAAAGCTGGAAGCATTCCCTTTGAAAACCAGTACAAGACAAGGATGCCCTTTCTCACCACTCCTATTCAACATAGAACTGGAAGTTCTGGCCAGGGCAATCAGGCAAGAGAAAGAAATAAAGATTATTCAAATAGGAAGAAAGGAAGTCAAGTTGTCTCTGTTTGCAGACAACATGATTTTATACTTAGAAAACCCCATTATCTCAGCTGAGAAACTTCTTGAACTGATAAACGACTTCAGAAGTGTCTCAAGATACAAAATCAATGTGCAAAAATCACAAGCATTCTTTTACACCAATAACAGGCAAACATAAAGGCAAATCATGAATTCTGATTCATCATTGCTACAAAGAGAATAAAATTCCTATTAATACAGCTAACAAGGGATATGAAGGACCTCTTCAAGGAGAATTACAAATCACTGCTCAAGGAAATAAGACATGACACAAACAAATGAAAAAACATTCTATCCTCATGGATAGGAAGAATCAATGTTGTGAAAATGGCCATACTGCCCAAAGTAATTCAAAGATTCAATGCTATTCCCATCACACTACCATTAACATTCTTCACAGAATTAGAAAAAAACTATTTTAAATTCCATATGGAATCAAAGAAGACCCTGCATGGCCAAGACAACTCTAAGCAAAAAGAACAAAACTGGAGGCATCATGCTACCTGACTTCAAACTATACTACAAGGCTATAGTCACCAAAACAGCATGGTACTGCTACCAAAAAAAAAGACATATGGACCAATGGAGCAGAACAGAGGTCTCAGAAATAACACCACACATCTACAACCATCTGATTTTTGACAAACCAGACAAAAACAAGCAATGGGGAAAGGAGTGCCTATTCTGTAAATGATGCTGGAAAAACTGGCTAGCCATATGAAGAAAACTGAAACTGACCCCTTCCTTACACCTTATACAAAAATTAACTCGAGATGGATAAAAAACTTAAACATATAACCTAAAACCATAAAAAAATCCTAGAAGAAAACTTAGGCAATACCATTCAGGACATAGGCATGGTCAAAGACTTCAAGACAAAAATGCCAAAAGCAATAGCAACAAAAGCCAAAATTGACAAATGAAATCTAATTAAACTAAAGAGCTTCTGCACAGCAAAAGAAACTATCATCAGAGTGAACAAGCAACCTACAGAGGGGGAGAAAATTTTTGCAATCCACCTGTCTGACAAAGGTCTAATATCCAGAATTTACAAGGAACTTAAACAAATTTACAAGAAAAAAGCAAACAACCCTTTCAATAAGTAGGCAAAGGATATGAACAGACACTTCTCAAAAGAAGACATTTACACAGCCAACAAATATATGAAAAAAAGCTCAATATCACTGATCGGAGAAATGCAAATCAAAATCACAATGAGATACCATCTTATGCTAGTCAGAATGGCAATTATTAAAAAATCAGGAAACAATAGATGCTGGCAAGGCTGTGGAGAACTAGGAACTTTTACACTGTTGGTGGGAATGTAAATTAGTTCAACCATTGTGGAAGACAGTATGGCGGTTATTCAAGGATCTAGATAGATGTAGATCTAGAAATACCATCTGAACCAGCAATTCTATTACTGGGTTAAATCATTCCACTATAAAAACACATGCACACATATGTTTACTGCAGCACTATTTACAATAGCAAAGACATGGAACCAATCCAAATGCCCATCAATGATAGACTGGATGAAGAAAATGTGGTACCTATACACCATGGAATACTATGCAGCCATAAAAAGGAACGAGATCATGTCCTTTGCAAGGACATGGATGAAGCTGGAAGCCATCATCCTCAGCAAACTAACACAGGAACAGAAAACCAAACCCCACATGTTTTTACTTATAAGTGGGAGTTGAACAATGAGAACACATGGACACAGGGAGGGGAGCAATACACACAAAGGCCTGTTGGGAGGATGGGGGGTGAGGGGAGGGAGCTTAGAGGATGGGTCAATAGGTGTAGCAAACCACCATGGCACATGTATACCTATGTAACAAACCTGCACGTTCTGCACATGTATTCTGCCACTTTAAGTAAAATGCAGATTTTAATACTTTAATCATTTGTTGTCTGTGTTTTATGTTGCTCATCATTTTGTTGTTTTTATTATTGTTTTCTCTGTCAATATTCATTACTTTTTTTTTTTTTTGAGACAGTCTCACTCTGTCACCCAGGCTGGAGTGTACTGGTACGATCTTGGCTCACTGCAACCTTCACCTCCCAGGTGCAGGCAATTCTCCTGTCTCAGCCACCCAAGTAGCTAGGACTACAGGCACCTGCCACCATGCCTGGCTAATGTTTCTATTTTTAGTAGAGATGGGGTTTCACCATGTTAGCCAGGCTGGTCTTCAACTCCTGACCTCAGGTGATCCACCTGCCTCAGCCTCCCAAAGTGCTGAGATTACAGGTGTGAGCCACTGTGCCTGGCCTGTTCAGTGATTTTTTATTCAATTTTGTCATTATCTATAAAATAAACATAGAAATGTTATTTTGTACAGAGATATTACCCTCTTTTTCTTTTAAACAAATAGAATGAGAGGCTGATTACCTCAATCAGGGATTCAGCTGGACCTGGCAGCATTGCCATTTTGGCAAAACTGAATCTATCTCGGGTGTCTCCCTGTTTTTAGGGCATGGCTTTCTTGGACTTTTGATTTAGAGGATGATGGAACTTTATCTCATTCATTATAAAGTACTTGAGGAAATTTAGTTGTCATTCAATTTCCTAGCCCAACTCTCTAGCATTGCACTGTGCAACCTCAAAATCTGGTAAATATTTTGAGGAGACAATGGACATGGTTTGATGTAGGCCCTTTCCCCATGGCAGGACTTTCCTAAGCACAGTGAGCCTGGGTTTTACATTCTGTGAAATCCCTGACCAACAGTGACCCAGGTTCTCACTCTCATATCACTCTTGGAAAGGAGATGAGAAGCGTGCATTTAGTTATTCTCAAATAATCCATGTTTTTCAATAAAATTCTGAGAAAGCAAAAACTAAGATTGAGTAATGCTGTGCTCTGTATCCCTGACTGTATATGATAACTCATCATAGCATGTAAAAGCTCTGAAAAGAACTATAGTGAAGAGATTGTTTGACTTGGTTTAATCAGATACTTTCCCAAGTTTTAAAATCTCAGAACTCTATATTTAGAAGACCCATTTAATACTCTGCTCAACATATTCTGGGAAATGTTATTAGAAGATTGATAATATCTGGACCATATAAATCTACCTATGACCTAACATGGTAATTGAGGATGTTTGTATATATGTTTGGTATCCAACCTTTACTTAATTTAAAATTATTTACAAAGATATATATAATTTAATATTGTAGTGCAAACTAAAAGTGAAGTGACTGAAGGGGAAAAAGGGAGGTAAGAATGTTTTAAACCAGAAATGAGACATGCTAAAAGTACATGCTAAAATCAGTAAGAGTTTTTTTCCCCCAAGACGGCAGAGTAGAGGCTTTTAGTGTACCTCAGCCACTTGGAAATAGCAAGATAGTACGTAAAGGTGAACTCTGTGTGCTTTACTTCAAAAAGAAAAACGAGAGTCCACTGGAATTGTGAAGGACACCCCAGATCCCACAGAGGATAATGCCAACAAACAGCCCTTGTGTTGGCATACAGCTGATAAAAGTGAGTGACATCCCAGTACGTGAAAGAGGCAGAGCCTCCCTCTGTCACTCTCCTTTCTACTGAGGATCCAAACAACCCAGACCTCTGTTATTCCCAAGCACTGGAGCTAACATGGGGAGAGGCTTGGGGATGCTGTGAGACAAAGATATCAAGAAAAGCTGCAGACATTTTCCCAGATCCGGGACCAAGAGCAAAACATCATTTTTAATCCAGATGCATGCAAAGTCAGCTATTATTTGACAACTTGGCAGCATGGCTGTGCAGATATTTTAGCCTTGGGCCAGACACTGGAGCACCTGTTCTGGAGTAGGGTAGGAAGCTTCACAGCCAGAACAGTAAAAGGCACCTCAGCAGTCACCGCTGGAATTGTGCTCTTTCCTGTCACAAGCCTGGGGTGGTAGTAGAGCTGCTACAGCTGAAGTTTCTGCTGGGTGGGGAGATTTGCAGCCAGGGCCAGCTGAACAACATGGAACTAATCTGCATGCGCCACAGCTAGGCGCCCTCCTCTGCCCCACCCCGATATTGTGGTGCAGCTAGGCCCACTTCACTCCAGCCCCAGGCAGAAATCCAGGTAGTCGAATCACCCATTTGCCTGGACAGCAGCCTCAGCGGCCCCACCCTTCCTGGACAGAGATCATGATGAAGGGGGGTTGGCGGTGCCTCCGCTCCACACCCAGGAAGATCTCCAGGTAATTAGAGCACTTGCTCACCTGGATCAGCCACCTGATTCACCCCACCCTTCCTGTGTAGAGATCCTGGTGCAAGGAGGCCTTTTCTGCTTCACACCCAGGCAAATCTCCAGAAATTCAGAGCACCTTCTCATCTGCTTCAGCAGTGTGAGTCACTCCACCACTCCTGGACATAGATTGTGGTGTAGGGGAGCCCTTTTTCCTCCACACCCAGGCAGATCTCTAGGCATTCAGAGCACCAGCTCACCTGGATCAACAGCCTGAGTCACCCCACCCTCTTATGCAGAGCCCCTGGTGTAGGGCAGCCCTCTCTGCTCCATGCCCAGGCAGATCTCCAGCTATCTGGAGCACCCACTCTCCTGGATTAGGAATTTAGGATACAGAACAGAGAGCAGCCCCTGTACAGAGAACTTGGGGATGAGGACGTTTCCCAGCTGCATGCCTAGGCAAACCTCTGGGCACTTGGTGGTCACCCACAGGACACTCCCTCATTGCTGGTACATATGCCTGCCATCAGTGGACCTGTAGGTCACCCGCCTAATCTAGCCCTGCCCTTCAAGGCTCCTGGCTCCCCAGGGGTCAGAAGGGAGCTCAGACCACTGCACATTTGAGAAATCAGTCCATTGCCTGAGGCAACAGAGAGCAACTGCCAGGTAAACAAGGATTAAGTATATACCCAACCACATTGGCTACAGCCCACTCTTAACCTAGTGCTGGCTATCAACTACAGATTTGTATGTCAAACTTCACAGCCCAATATGAAACCTACTAATAAAAAGTGCATAGGGCTATTAAGAGCAAAACCAAAAGGCCCTACCCAGCATTCCTTCTGTTGGACCCCCTATGAAGGCAGGAAAGAAAAGGTGGGCAAAACAACTCCACAATATTATAGCGAGAGGATGAAAACAAAAAAGTCCTATCTGCACAAAAATAATTCCAAAAATTAGAAGTGCCAGCATCTTCAGATGATAAGAAACCAGTGCAAAAATTCAGACACCATGAAAAATATAAACATAATGAAACCACCAAATGATTGCACTAGCTCTCTGGCATTGGTTCCTAACTAAAATGGAAATTCAGAAATGACAGATAAAGATTTCAACTCACGGATTGCTAGAAGGTGCAATGAAATCCAAGACAAGATTGAAAATCAATACACAAAAACATCTAAAGCAATCCAGGAAATGAATGAAGAGATAAGCAACTTAAAATAAATCAATCAGAGCTTCTGAAATTAAAAAAAAAAAAAGAAAGAAAAACTCGTTTAAGGAATTTCAAAAATACAATTGAAACCTTTATCAGTATACTGGATCAAGCAGTATAAAAAATTTCAGGCCAGGCACAATGACTCACGCCTGTAATCCCAGCACTTTAGGAAGCCAAGGTGGGTGGATTACCTGAGGTCAGGAGTTCAAGACCAGCCTGGCCAACATGGTGAAACACCATCTCTACTAAAAATACAAAAATTAACCAGGTGTGGTCATGTGATCCCAGCCATTCAGGAGGCTGAGATACAAGAATTGTGTGAACCCAGAAGGCAGAGCTTGCAATGAGCCAGAGACAAGATTGTGCCACTGTACTCCAGCCTGGGCAACAAAGTGAGGCTCTGTCTCAAAAAAAAAAAAAAAAAAAAAAAAAATCAGAGCTTGAAAAAGTCTTTTGAAGTAACTGAGTCTGACAAAAATAAAAATAAAAATAAATAATTTTTTTCAATGAACAAAGCCTTTGAGAAATATGGGATTATGTAAAGTGATGAAACCTATGAATTATTGGCATTTATGAGAGAAAAGGAGAAAAAGTAAACAAATTAGAAAATATATTTGAGGGAAAATTCAAGAAAGTTTCTGCCAGTGCAAGCTTGTGGACATGGCTATCCTGCCCCCACCAGAGTGCACCTGCACCCTGCACCCTACCCCCCACTGACACGCACACATGCTGCCACACTGCTGCCACTGCCAGCACTTACTTGTGTGGACATGCTGTTGTGGGCCTACAAGCACATGTGCACCTTGCTACACTGTCATTGCTGGCACACCTATGCACACAGACACTGCCACCCATCCTCATGTGGAGGCCACCATCTCAGCCCCACCAGCATCCTGACCCTGGTGATGTGTGCACACTCCACCGTGCAGCAACTGCTGATGGCATAACCACACATACAAATGCCACAGCCATGTCCCCACTGGCACACTTATGCAACCTACATCACTGTCACTCTGCTGATGTATGCACATGTGTGTGGACACCCCTGCCTCAGCCCTGCTTATGCCCCACCCTCATCAATGTGTATGCACCCCACTGCATACCCCCACAGTTGGCAAATGAGTGCAAGCACTGCCAGCACCCTGACAAAGCCCTTTGGCCCACACCGTCCAGAGGAGTGTTGTTGCCAGGAGACCAGGAGCACCTCAGCCCCTCCAGCACAGCAGGTGCTTAACCATAAAGAGCCAGAGAACAAAACCCTGGACCTGGTATCAGCCCCCCAGGGTTAGAGCATGCAGCCCAGAAGTGCTGAGCTGAGCCTTGGGCCTCTGAGATCTTCCAGAAATGAAGCCGGTAAACCCAACTTTTACCACAGTTAAACCCCCAAGGGCATAAAAGGATACAAAAGCAAAAAACTCTGGCAACTCAAAATTCCAGTGTATCTTTTTACCTCCAAACAACTGCACTAGTTCCCCAGCAATTATTCTTACACAGGCTGAAATGGCCAAAATGACAAACATAGGATTCAGAATCCAGATTGGAATAAAGATCACTGAGATTCAGGAGAAAGTCTAAACCCAATCGAAAAAAATCTAAGAAATCCAACAAACCAATACAGGAGTTTAAAGATGAAATAGCCATTTTAAGAAAGAACCTAACTCATTCCATAGAGCTGAAAAGCTGACCACAAGAACTTCATAATACAATTGCAAATATTAACAGCAGAATAGACCAAGCTGAGGAAAAAAATTTCAGAGCTTAAAGACCAGTTCTTCAAATTAACACAGTCACACAAAAATAAAGAAACAGAATAAAAAAGAAAGAGCAAAACCTCCAAGAAATACGGTATTATCTAAGGAGACTAAAGTTTGTGACTCATTGGTGGCCCTGAAAGAGAGAGAGAAAGAGGGGAGAGTAACATGGAAAACATGTTTTAGGATATTGTCCATGAAAATGTCCCCAACCTTGCTAGAGAGGTTGACATTCAAATTCAGGAAATGCAAAGAACCCTATGATTTAATGCATGAGAAGACCATCCCCAAGACACATAGCCATCAGATTCTCCAAGGTCACTGATAAAGAAAAAATATTAAAAGCATCTAGAGAGATGAGTGGGTCACCTACAAAGGGAACCCCATCAGGCTAACAGCAGAACTTTCAGCAGAAATCGTGCAAGCCAGAAGAGATTACAAGCCTATATTCAGCATTCTTAAAGAAAATAAATTTCAAACAAAAACTTTATATCCAAACTAAGCTTTAAGCTTCATAAGTAAAGGAGAAATAAGATCCTTTTTAGACAAGTAAATGCTAAGTGAATTTGTAAGCACCAGACCTGCTTTATAACAGGTCCTTAAAGAAGTACTAAGCCTAGAAATGAAAGACTGTTAGGCGTCAATACAAAACCACACTTAAAAACATAGACAGTTAACACTGTAAAGCAATTACACAATCAAGTCTGTGTAATACCCAGCAAACAACATGATGGCAGTACGTATCAATATTAGCCTTGGACATAAATATCAATATTTGTAGTACATATCAATATTAGTACATATCAATATTAGCCTTGAACATAAATGAACTAAATGCCCCCATTTAAAAGACACAGAGTGGCAAGTTTGATAAAGAAGTAAGACTCAACTTTATGCTATCTTTGAGAGACCTATCTCACATGCAATGATACCCATAAGCTCAAAATAAAGAGATGGAGAAAAATCTACCAAGAAAATGGAAAACAAAAAAGATAAGGAATTCCTATACTAATTTCACACAAAACAGACTTTAAATCAACAATGATCAAAAAAGACAAAGAAAGGCATTACATAATGACAAAGGGTTTAATTTAACAAGAAGACTTAACTATCCTAAATATATACACACCCAACATTGGACCACACATAATCTTAAAATAAGTGCTTCAAGACCTACAAAAAGACTTAGGCAGCCCCACAATAGTAGTGGAGGACTTCAGAAGACAAAAATAAATAATAAAGATTAGAGCAGAAATAAATTAAATTGGAATGAATAGAACAATCCAAAAGATAAATGAAATGAAACTTTGGTTTTTGGAAGTCAAACAAAATTGACAAACCTTTAACAAGGCTGAGAAAAAAAGAGAGGACCAAATAAATAAAATCAGAGATAAAGTAGTAGACATTACAACTGATACTCAAAGGATCATTAATGGCTACTATAAGCAACTATATGTTAATAAAATGGAAAATGTAGAATAAATGAACAAATTTCTAGATACATGCAATCTACCAAAATTGAATCAAGAAGAAATCCAAAACCTGAACAGACCAGGTATGAGATTGAAACAGTAATAAAAAGTCTCCCAGTAAGGAAAAGCCTGGGGCCTGATGGCTTCTCTGCTGAATTCTACCAAACACTTAAACAAGAACTAACACCAATCCTACTCAAACTCTTCCAAAAAACAGAGGAACAGTAATAATTTCAAACTTATTCTACAAGGCCAGTATTACCCTGATACCAAAACCAGACAAAGACACTTCAAAAAAATAAAACTACACGCCAATATCCCTGATGAAATTGATGCAAATATCCTCAACAAAATACTAGCAAACTGAATTCAAAAACACATTAAAAGTATTATTCATCATGACCAAGTGGAATTTATCCCTGGGATGCCAGGATGGTTCAACATACACCTATCAATCAATGGGATACATCATAGGAACAGAATGAAGGACAAAAATTATATGACTATTTTAATTGATGCTAGAAAAGCAGTTGACAAAATTTAACATCATTTCATGATTAAAAAATAAAAAAACTTCAAAAAACTGGATATTGAAGGAACATGCCTCAACATAATAGAAGCCATATACAACAAACCCACAACTAGGATCATACTGAATGAGGAGAAACTGAAGGCCTTTCCTCTAAGATCTGAAACGTGACAAGCATGTCCACTTTCACCAGTGTTACTCAAAATAGTACCTGAAGTCCTAGCTAGAGCAATCAGACAAGAGAACAAAGGAAAGAGCGTACAAATTGGAAAGGAAGAAATTTTCATACAAATTTTCCTTATTTGCAGATGATATGATCTTATATTTGGAAATCCTAAAGACTCCATCAGAAAACTATTAGAACTGATAAACAAATTGACTAAAGTGACAGGATATAAAATCAACATACAAATATCAGTAGCATTTCTATATGCCAACAGTGAGCAAAATGAAAAAGAAGTCAAAAAAGCAATTCCATTTACAATAGCTGCAGATAAAATTAAATACCTAGGAATTAAGGAAGTGAAAGATCTCTACAATGAAAACTATATAACATTGATGAAATATATTAAAGAGGGCATCAAAACTGGAAAGATATTCCATGTCCATGGATTGGAGGAATCAATATGTTAAAAATGTCTATACTACCCTGAGCAATCTACCAATTCAATGCAATCTCTATCAAAATACCAATGGCATTCCTCACAGAAATAGAAAAAATAACCCTAAAATTTATCTGGAGCCACAGAAGACTTAGAACAGCCACATCTATCCTAAGCAAAAAGAATAAAACTAAAGGAATCACATTACCTGACTTCAAATTATACCACAGAGCTGTAGTAACCAAAACAGCATGGTACTGGGATAAAAACAGACACATAAACCAAAGCAACAGAGTACAGAACCCAGAAACAAATCCACACACTTACGGCCAACTCATTTTTGACAAAGTTGCCAAGTACTGGGGAAAAGAGAGTCTCTTCAATAAGTGATGCTAGGAAAACTGAATATTCATAAACGGAAGCATAAAAATAGATCCCATATCTCTCACCATATACAAAAATTAAATCAAAATGCATTAATGAGTTAATTCATAGACCTCAAACTATGAAACTACTACAGAAACCATTGGAAAGATCTTCAGGATATGGGATGAGAAAAATTTCCTGAGTACTATCCCACAAGCACAGGCAACCGAAGCAAAGATGGACAAAAGAGATCACATCAACTTAAAAAAACTTCTGCCCTGCAAAAGAAACAATAAAGTGAAAAGACAACCCACAGAATGAGAGGAAATATTTACAAACTACCAAACTGGGAAGAGATTAATAACCAGAATACATCAGGAGCTCAAACAACTCTACAGGAAAAAAAAAAAAAAAATCTACCAACCTGATTTAGAAATGGGCAAGAGATTTGAAGACATAGAAATGATAAACATGCACATGAAAAGTACTTAAAATCATTGATCATCAGAGGAATGAAAATCAAAACTACAATGAAATATCATCTCACCCCATTTAAAATGGCTTTTATCCAAAAGACAGGCAATAACAAATGCTGGCGAGGATGTGGAGAAAAGGAAATTCTCACACATTGTTTTTGGGAATGTAAATTAGTACAACTACTATGGAGAACAATTTGGTGGTTTCTCAAAAAACTAAAAATTGACCTACCATAAAATCCAGCAATCTCACTGCTGAGTGAATACCCAAAAGAAAGGAAGTTGGTATATCAAAGACATACCTACACTTTCATGTTTCATGCAATACTATTCATAATAGCCAAAATTTGGAAGTTACCTAACTGCTAATCAATGAATGAATAAATAAAATGTGGTACCTATATACAATGGAGTACTATGCAGCCATAAAAAATGAGATCGTGTCATTTACAACAACACTGATGGAACTGGATCCATTATGTTAATTGAAATAACCCAGGCACAGAAAGATGAACATTGGATATTCTCACTTGTGAGATCTAAAAATCAAAACAGTTGAACAAATGGAGACAGAAAGTAGAAGGATGATTACTGGAGGCTGGGCAGAGTAGTGGGGCAATGGCAGCAAAAATAGGAATGGTTAATTGGTACAAAAATAATTTGAAAGAATGAATAAGACCTGGTATTTGATAGCACAACAGGGTGACTCTAGTCAATAATAATTTAACTGTACATTTTAAACACCTAAAAAATTACAATTGGGTTGTTTGTAACACAAAAGATAAATGAATGCTTGAGGGAATTGATATCTCATTTTACATGATGTGATTATTACACATTGCACGCCTATATCAAAATATCTAATGTACCCTGTTATATATACATCTCCTATGTACCTAAAAAAATAAAAAATGTAATAAGTAGTGGGGGATTTCAATATCCCACTGTCAGCATTAGACAGGTCATCAAGGCAGAAACTAACAAAGAGTTTCTGCATTTAAACTAGATGCTTGACCACTTCGCCCTAATAGACATCTACAGAATATTCCACCCATCAACTACAGAATATACATTCATACAGAACATACTTCAAGATTGAGCATATGCTTGGCCATTAAGCAAGTCTCAATATATTTTTTTAAACTTGAGATACACAAACCACACTTTGAGAACGTAGTTGAATAGAAATGGAAATCAATATCAAGAAGATCTCTCAAAACCACACAGTTACGTGAAAGTTAAACAACTTGCTCCTGAATAACTTTTGGGTAAACCATGAAATTAAGGCAGAAATAAAAATATTGTTTAAAATAAATGGAAACAGAGACACAACCTCCTGAAATCTCTGGGACGTAGCAAATCAGTATTAAGAGAAAAGTTTAGAGTATTAGATGCTACTTCAAAAAGTTAGAAAGATCTCAAATTAATGATCTAACATCACACCTAAACCAACTAGCAAAACAAGAACAAACCAACTATAAAGGTAGCAGAAGAAAAGAAATGACTAAATTCAGGGCAGAACTGAATGAAATGCAGACTCAAAAATCCATACTAAGTATCAATGAAAACCAAAAGTTGATGTTTTGAAAGGATAAACAAGATCAATAAGCCACTAGCTATATTACAAAGAAAAAATAAATGAAGATCCAAATAAGCCCAATCAGAAATTACAAAGCTGGCATTACCACCAATCCGCAGAAATACAAAAGATCCTTAGAGACTATTATAAACACACACTTCTACTCACATAAACTGGAAATTCAAGAGGAAATGGATAAATTCCTCAAAAAACACAATCTCCCAAGATTGAATCAGGAAGGAATTGAAACCCTGAACAGACCAATAACAAGTTCTGAAATTGAATCAGTAATAAAAATCCTATCAACCAAAAAAGCCCTGGAGTGGATGGATTTACAACCAAGTTTTGCCAGACATGCAAAGAAGAGCTGGTACCAATATAACTGAAACTATCTGATAAAACCAAGGAAGACAGACTCCTTCTTAACTCATTCTATGAACCAGCATCACTGCTATGCCCAAACCTGGCAAAAACACATTGAGAAAAGAAAACTTCAGGCCAGTATCCCTGACGAACATAGATTCAAAAATCCTTAAGAGAATTCTAGCAAACTGAATTCAACAGCACATAAATATGTTAATTCACCACAGTTAAGTAGGCTTCATTCCTAGGACGCAAGGTTGGTTCAACATACACAAATCAATAAATGTGATTCACCACATAAATAGAATTGAAAACAAAAACCATATGATCATCTCAAAAGATTCAGAAAAAGCTTTTCGTAAAATTCAATGTCCTTTCATGATAAAAATCCTCAATAAACTAGGCATCAAAGAAGCATAGCTCAGAATAAGAGCCATCTGTGGCAAACCCACAGTCAAAATCATACCAAACAAGGAAAAATTGGAAGCGCTCCCCTTGAGAACTGGAACAAGACAAGGATGACCACTCTCACCACTCCTATTCAACCTAGTACTGGAAGTGCTAGTCAGGGCAATCAGGCAAGAGAAAAAAAATAAAAGGCATCCAAATAGGAAAAGAAGTTAAACTATTTTTCTTCACAGATATATGATCCTACACCTAGAAAACCTTAAAGCCTGCCAAAAAGCCCCTGGAACTGATGAACAATGTTAGTAAAGTTTCAGGATACAAAATCAATGTACAAAAATCACAAGCATTTCTACATACCAATAATCTTCAAGTTGAGGATGAAATCAAGAAGGCAATCTCATTTACAATAGCCAAAAAAAATCATAAAATACCTAGGAATATAGCTAATCAAGAAGGTGAATGATCTCTATAAAGGAAACTACAAAACACTGCTAAAATAAATCATGGATGACACAAACAAATGGAAAAACATTCATGCTTATGAATTGGAAGAATCAATATCATTAAAATGACTATACTACCTAAAGCAATATATAGATTAAATGCTATTCCTTTCAAACAACCAATGTCATTTTTTCACACAGTTGGAAAAACTATTCTAAAATGTACGTGGAACCCGAAAATATCCCAATAGCTTAAGCAAAAAGAAAAAAAGTCAGAGGCATCACATCACCTGACTTCAAATTATACTATCAGACTAGAGTAACCAAAACTGCATGGTACTACTGGTACCAAAACAGGCACACAGACCAATGGAATAGGTTAGGGAACCCAGAAATAAAGCTACGTTTCTACAGCCATTTGATCTTTAAGAAAGTCAACAACAATAAGCAATGGGGAAAGAAATCCCTGTTCAGTAAATGGTGCTGGATAACTGGCTAGCCATATGCAGAAGAATGAAACTGCACCCCTACCTTTCACCATTTAAAAAAATTCACTCAAGATAGATTAAAGATTTAAATGTAAGACCTCAAACTATAAGAATCCTAGAAGAAAGCCTAGGAAACACCATTCTGGACATCAGCGTTGGAAAAATAATTTACAATTAAGTCCTCAAAGGCAATTGCAACTAAAACAAAAGTTGACAAGTGGGACCTAATTAATCTAAAGAACTTCCATACAGCAAAAGAAATTATCAACAGAGTAAACAGATAACCCACACAATTGGATGAAGTATTTATAAACTATGTGTCTGACAAAGATCTAATATCCAGAGTCATCTAAAAGGAACTTAAATCAACAAGAAAAATAAATAACCCCATCAAAAAATGGGCAAGTACATGAACAGACACTTCTCAAAAGAAATCATACAAGCAACCAAACAAACATGAAAAAATGCTTGACATTACTAATCACCAGAGAAATGCAAATCCAAGTTATAATGAGATACCATCCATACCAGTCAGCATGGCTACTATGAAAAGGTCAAAATCAACAGATGCTGGCATGGCTATGAAGGAAAGGGAATGCTTAAACATTGTTGGTAAGAATGTAAATTAGTTCAGCCACTGAAGAAAGCAGTTTGGAGATTTCTCAAAGAACTTAAAAGGGAAATACCATTTGACCTAGCAATTCCATTACTGGGTATATATCTAAAAGAAAACAAATTGTTCTACCAAAACCACACATGCACTCATAAGTTCATCGCTGCATGGTTCACAACAGCAAAGACATGGAATCAACCTACGTGCCTATCAACAGAGGATTAGACAAAAAAAAATATGCACCATAGAATATTATGCAACCACAAAAAAAGAATGAAATTATGTCCTTTGCAGTAACATAGATGCAGCCAGAGGCCATAATTCTAAGTGAATGAACCCAGGAACAGAAAACCAAATAGCACATGTTCTCACTTATAAGTGGGAGCTAAGCACTGGGTACGTCTGTATACAAAGATGGCAACAATAGAAACTGGGGACTACTAGAGGGGGAAGAAATTGGGGGAAAAGGGTAGAAAAACTAACTGTTGGGTATTATGCTCAGTACCTGAGTGATGGGATGATTCTTAACCCAAATCTCAGCATCACTCAATATACCCAGGTAACAAAACCAGCACATGTAACCCCTGTATGAAAAATAAAAATGAAAATAAAAATGAATAGCACCTTTTTTTTAACTAGTGGACAATAAATTTCACTCAGGATTCTGATACCTAGAGTTAAAAATATAAACTAATGCTCTTCTACAATGTTGTTTTTATTATTCTTTATTATTGTAGTACATAATTACTTGTATTTTCACATATATTAATATGCTCTTCCCAATCACCTAACAAGGGAGAATTTATCAATATTTCTTTTATGTATGAGGACACTGAGACTTAGGAAAATATGTAATTTGAACAGGATTACACAGCTACTAGATGCCATTTGACTAACTTACTGACTCCATATAATGTTCCAGGCACATTACTGTAAAAATTACAAACTTACAGCACATCTGAGAGCTAAGTATTATATAATCTACACTTTTTATTAATGAGTACATCTCAAATGTCCAACTGGCATAGAAGAACGCTTAATAACCACATTGTTACCTTAACAGGATCAATAATCAAATTAATTTGATCACTGGAGTTACTTGTGAAAAGGAAGAAGGAGCAGGAATTTTCCTCCAAACAGTTTCCAATTAACCCTGCAACAAACAATGTTTCTAGAACCAGATAAACATGGCCCTATAATTTTTGGAAAGGTGGACCAAGGTGGAAGATAAAAAATGTGAAGACAAGCACATGATTTTGTTTCTAGCTTGCCCTGTCCCTAAAAATTTAATAGAAAAGAAAATATTAGCTATGCCCTTGGTGATAAATTGGCTACCATCCTTAGCTTCTGTGGATACTTGGATCTTGCCTTCAAATAAAACTGCTTTGAAGCTTTTGTGTTGCCAGTAAGGTCTAAGGTCAGTAAGGTTGTCTTCCCTCTCTGTGCTGGAGAAATTTTGTGCTATGAAATTATGAAATTTGTTTAATTGTGGAGCAGCAGTGGACAAAATTTCTTATGAAGGACACTCCAGTGTCTCAAGTAAGCTGCTCAAAGTTGCATCCAGAGTCATTAAACCTTTGACCTATACTGTCTGGGCATATGCCCAAATGAAACAAATAAAATAAAAAACCTCAACCCCATTACTACCTCTTGCCCTAAGCTCTTTGTCTTGGTGAATAATTTGTATGTGGCAGAATTATATCTCTTCTTGGCAAATGCTTGCTTACTTCTGTACTCAGGTGTCTTTTGAGATGAAGAATATCCTCCACAAAACTGAAACTTAATATTCTTACTTCATTCCTTCAGGTGAGAACATGGGAAGTTTATAGAATTTTCAATATTATATACTTGTGCTTCTTCTACTGGTTCTTTTCATTTATTTATGTATAAGGGCAATTTCTGCAAGTCAGTGATTAAGCAAATAAAATTGTAATGCCAAGAAATAGCTCCTTGTACAGATCTTATTTTAAGACAATTAAATAGAGGGATAGTGAGGAAGAGAGGAAGGGGTTCTCAGACAGCACAGAGAGAACTAACTATTTTATAAGTGTACACATGCATGGTCTAACTTTGTTACCGATTTATTTTACATATAAAAATCTCTCAATTATAAATTTACATGTATCTTTTTTTTTGTATGTTCTCTTTAATTTTTATTTACACTTTTACTTAATGGGTGTTAAGTAAAACCTCCTTCTCTCTTATTCTAATATTGCCACTTTACCTCCATCCCCCCAACATTAACACAAGGAAACCAATTTACTACTGAGTATATAGATACATTTTTCCATGCATTTGTAATTAAATGAATATATGTATATATGAACATACACACATATCTAAGGTGTTTTGGTCTTTGATATTGCTTCTGACTGAATGGTGTCCCCTCCTACCAACCCCCAACTCATATGTTGAAGCCCTAACCACCAAAGTGATGATTGCTGGAGATGGAGTCTTTAGGAGATAATTAATGTTAAATGAGGTCGTAAGGGTGGCGCTCTAATTTGATAGGACTATCTCCTTATAAGAAGGGAAAGAACTCCTGACTTCAGGCAATCCACCCTCCAAGGCAGTGAAACCTGTCTCTACTAAACATACAAAAAAAAAAAAAAATTAGCCGGGTGTGGTGGTATGCATCTGTAATCCCAGCTACTAGGGAGGCTGAGGTGGAAGAATTGCTTGAACTAACCAGGGAAGTGGAGGTTGCAGTGAGGCAAGATTGTGCCACTGCACTCTGGCCTGGATGACAGAGCGAGACTCCGTCTCAAAAAAAATAAAAAATAAAAAAAATAAAAAATAAAACAATGGAAAGGAAGATCTTTTTCTCACTATCTGCCATGTGAGGGCACAATGAGAAGGCAGCCATCCGTATTAGTTGATTCTCCCCTTGCTATAAAGAACTACCCGAGACTGGGTAATTTATAAAGAAAAGAGGTTTAATTGGCTCACGATTCCACAGGCTGTGCAGAAGCAGGACTGGGGAGGCCTCAGGAAACTTACAGTCATGGCAGAAAGTGAAGAGAAAGGAGTCATGTCTTACACGGCTGGCGCAGGAGGCAGAGAGAGAATGGGGAGGTGCTACCCACTTTTAAATAACTGGATCTCATGAGAAGTCACTCACTATCACAAAAATGGCAAGAGGAAAATCCCCCTTCATGATCCAATCACCTCCCACTAGGACCCTGCTTCAACACTGGGTATTACAATTTGACATGAGATTTGGGAAGGGACACAAATCCAAACCATATTATCATCTACAAGACAGGAAGAGAGTCTTCCGCAGAAACCAACCATAATGGGAGCCTAATCACAGACTTCCAACCTCCAGAACTGTGAGAAAATAAATTTCTATGGTTTAAGCCATCTAGTCTGTGGTATTTTGTTATGGCAGCCTGAGTAGCCTAATACACACAATAAATATCCTTCTTACATCTCATTCTTCCCTTTCGACAAAAGTTCTTGAAAATCCATTCAAGTCAAGTGGTGTGATCCTAACTTACTCTTTTTAATCACTACAAAATATTCTAAAGTGTGGATTTACCATAATTTATTCAGTCTATCCCTATTCACAGTCATTCCATTTGTTTCCAGTTTTCTAAAATTCTAACAACTATGAATAATGCTGGAATAATTATCCTTGTACATATTTCCATACACACTGGTGCTTTTCATTCCTTAGGATAGATGCCCAAGAGATGAATTACCAGGTCAAATCGTGTGACAGAGTAGGCTGGGCAGGAGAACTCGGGCTCTGCCATCTTCAGGGGCACCCTCACTCACCAGCTTAGACAGCTGGAAGGAGAAAAGAGCACGGAGGAGCATATACCAAGTATGGGAGGTTTAGATGGGCCAGGCCTGGAAGAAGCACACACCAATCCTGCCACAACAATCCTGCTCACAGTCATTGGATGTATCTCTAAAGTGAGACCAGAAATTGCAATCTAACTACATGCCCAATAAGAAGAGGAAACATAGATTCTTGGAGAGCAGCAGACATTCTTTATCAATACGTGTGTGTGTGTGTGTGTGTGTGTGTGTGTGTGTGTGTATTTTACTAGATAATGCCTACTTGCTTTCTAAAGTGTCTGCAATTCCTCATTTCTTTGTTGGATGAACATAGGTTTTTAACTTCAGATACTGTGATAGTTTTACAGTGATATCTTATTTTTTAACTATAATTCACATTCATCTTTCCAACAAGTAAATTTGAACATCTTTTCAGATGTTTGCTGGCCACTTGGGTTTGCTTCTCTATCAATTGCTACTTCATATTGTTTGCCCACTTTTTAAGTGAATAGTTTTTGCCTTCTTATCAATTTGCAAAAGTTTTGTCACAGTTATTAATTTCTAAATTGCAAGTATCTTTTTCAAATCTATAATTTTCTCTTTACTGTGTTTGCAGTACTCTTTCCTGTAAAAATAGTAGTTATAAATATTCAAATATCTACCTTTTCTCTTACTGTTTTTGGTATGCCATCTTGGTTAAAAATTTCTACACCCCTCACCCCAGAGATTGTGCACATAATCTCTCACATTTTTATATGTAACTTTATTGTACTGATAAAGTTTAAATCTTTAATCTACCAGGGTATTATTCATGTTAGAGGAAGTGATAAAACTGTGGATATGAGTAGTAAAATTGAGTTAATCCAACAAACAGGTTGGCAGAACATTGGCCCGTAGAGTGTAAGACGATCAAATTTTATTTTCTTCCAAATGTATAAGGGTCCAACCTCTAGGTTTTTATTTTTTCAAAAATATTTAAACTGATATTAAATCTTTTCTTCTCATTTTTTCCTATTGTCCTTCTCTTGGAGTGTGACAAAACAAGTCAAGGAGATCACTATAAAAAGTCCTTTGAGAATTTCTGAGGAAGTGAACATCTCCTATCTCATTGTAAAGAAGACGTGCCTTATCCAGGCAAATCCAGGAGCTGATCAAATTCTGTTTAAGTCATCATTTGATGTCATAGGGAAAAATAGAACTATAAAAGTTAATTACAGTCATGTGTCACTTATCGATTGGGACATGAACTGAGAAGTGCATAGTCACGTGTTTTGTCATTGTGGGAACATCCTAGAGTGGGCTTACACAAACCTAGGTGGTGTAAGATGGGCACAAACCTAGAACCCATTGTTCCTGGGCTACAAACCTGTACAGTGTGTTACTGCGCTGAATACTGTAGGCATTTGGGACACAATGATGTGTATCTAAACATAGCTGAACATAGAAAAGGCACAGTAAAAATCTGGTATGAAAATTTTCTGGGACCACTGTCATATATGCAGTCTGCCTTTGACCAAACCAAAACTCTGCATGATAAAAGTAATACTACACATCTACACCATTAAGGAGACTACAAATGTGAATGTCTCACACATGAACATATTTTTTCCCCATCATTCTTTTTGCCTTTACGTTCAGGAAGTAATTGTGACCCACTCATTCTTTTCTTTCATTGTCAAAGAAAAATGTCAAGGTGAGAAACCACTTCCAGTCACATGACTCTGGAGCTTTACTCTGTTTTCTCTTTCCTCTTTTAAAAGCCCTTTGCTTGGGCTTAGTAGGGCAAATTGAATGTCTAAGATCTAAAATGTCATAAAGAAATGCTCTTGTTAAAAAAAAATCACATTTCCATGAACAGAAATATTCAGAACACAAGGAGAGGATAGCACATTTTAAAATACCAGAGTAAACCATGGTATTCTTTCCCCAATCAGCTGTACACAGCTTCTGTTAGATTGTATGCTAACGGAGCCCTCACACACAGAATGTCACTGACATGAAGAAATTCTAAGAAAAATTTTTAAATGAAGTTTGATTTTCCTGGCAGACATTGCTAAAGCTATTTAGATGTTCTGAGCACAGCCCTGAATTTCAGCACTTCTCTAGTTTCAATCACTTCCACAGGCATATCTTTATTTAATCATTCCAGTTTGAAAGGCATATTTGTTGTCCATTTTAAGCACATTTCTTTCATTATCACTTTGTCACCCGAAAATAGTATTTTCTTGAGGGCTCATTTTTATTTAGCAAAAATGACCATAATGCCCTTTAAAAGTTGTGAAACCTTCTTTTGAATATTTTCAAATACCTAGAGCTGCACACTCAAAGATTTTCTGAATAATTTAACTCATATTCATGTATTAGGCTAAAATATGTCTGGAGAAGAAATAAAATAGTGTGTGTAGTTGAGTGGTGATTTCTTCGTTGTAAAATTTGAGACCACTCAAACAAACAATTTGTCAGGAATCTTTTCTGGAACGATTCTGTCCATCTTCTCAAACCCATTTTCTAGTCTAATGGTAAGTGACTGCCTCATGAAGAGAACCTTTGTGAGTTACCTGGTTTCTTGTTCCTCTTTTTGTAATGCTTTATGTTTAGAGAGTGGCTTGATTCAGTAGCTTCTCTGATGGCTATCAAACATTATTGCATCTCCATGTCATGAGAAATGTAATCACTTGATTATCTCCAATAGTGGCACTTATCTACTTGGGTTCTAGAAAATTCAGAGAAGCTGAGAAAAAGCAAGTTCTTTCTCTCATGAAGAATTAATATAAGAACAAACATTGGCAGGTTGGTGAGGTGTTTCTTCAACTTCATGAAGTCCATTAATTTAGACACTCTAAATATTAATTTCCTCTTTGAGGTAATCTATTCCCATATAACAATATTGTCCCAAGCTTTGTACTTGAAACTACACATATTGGCCAGGCATGGTGGCTCACACCTGTAATTCCAGCACTTTGGGAGATAGAGGTAGGTGGATCACCTGAGGTCAGGAGTTCGAGACCAGACTGGCCAACGTGGCAAAACCCCATCTCTATTAAAAATACCAAAATTAGTTGCACATGGTGGTGGGCGCCTGTAATCCTAGCTACTTGGAGGCTGAGGTAGGAAAATTGCTTGAACCTGGGAGGTGGAGGTTAAGGTGAGCTGAAACACCACAAAGAAAAACACCTGCATGTATTTATCTTCTCACAGTTTCTACACGTAGGTATTCAGGCTAAGCTTAGTAAGGTTCTCTATTTCAGAGTCTCACAAAGTTGCAGCCAAGAAAGGTGTTGGCTGGGCATGTGGTCTCATCTGAAGCTTGACTAGGGAAGAATCCTCTTCCAAATTGTGTGGTGTTGGCAGAGTTCAGTTCCTTCCAGGGCCTTGAAGTCCTCAGTGTCTGGCCAGCTGTTGGTCAGAGGCTGCCCATCATGCCTTGCCACTTGGCCCTCTACATTGGGGTCCCCAACCCTCGGGCCACAGACTGGTACTGGTCTATGGCCTATTAGGAACCAGGCCACACAGCAGGAGGAGAGTGGCAGGCTAGCAAGCAAAGCTTCATCTGTATTTATAGCCATTCCCCATCACTCACATTACCACCTGAGCTCCGCCTCCTGTCACATCAATTGTGGCATTAGATTCACATAGAAGTGCAAACCCTATTGTGAACGGCACACGCAAGAGATCTAGGTCATGTATTCCTTATGAGAATCTAATGCCTGATGATCTGTCACTGTCTCCCATCACCCCAAGATGGGATTCTCTAATTGCAGGAAAACAAGCTCAGGGCTCCCACTGAATCTACGTATGGCGAGTTGTATAATTATTTCATTATACATTACAATGTAATAATAATAAAGTGCACAATAAATGTAATATACTTGAATCATCCTGAAACCATCCCTGCATCCCTGGTCCATGGATAAATTGTCTTCCATGAAACCGATCCCTGGTGCCAAAAAGACTGGGGACCACAGCTCTACATGGTCAACTCAAGACATTACAGCTGGCTTCAGTACAGCCAGCAAGGGAGAGAGAGTCTTCTAGCAAGACCATTTACAATCTTAAGTAACATAATAATGCACTCATTAAACATAATTGCTGTCACCTTTGCAGTATTTGGCTGATTAGAAGCAAGTCACAGATTCCTCCTACACTCAAGAGGAGGAGAATCACACATGGGTATGAACACCAGGAGGTGGGATCAGGACAGCTGCCTTAGACTATGTCTGTCACACTCATCTTTAAAAAAATTGGGCATAAAAATGCCTGCAGTATCTTCCTTACAAAGTTGTAAAAAAGGTAGAAAAGAGATTATGTATAATAAGAGATTCTGAAGGGGCCATTTGTTTTAATGGGAAGGACCCTGATATGGTTTGGCTGTGTCCCCACCCAAATTTAATCTTAAATTATAGCTCCCATAATTCCCACATGTCATGGGAGGGACCTGGTGGGAGGTAATTGAATCATGGGGGTAGGTCTTTCTCATGTTGTTTTCCTGATAGTGAATAAGCCCCACGAGGTCTGATGGTTTTATAAAGGGCAGTTCCCCTGCACATGCTCTCTTGCCTGCTGCCATGTAAAACGTGCCTTTGCTCCTTCTTTGCTTTCCATCAAGATTGTGAGGCTTTTCCAGCCATGTGGAACTGTGAGTCCATTAAACCACTTTTCTTTATAAATTACCCAATCTCGGGTATGTCTTTATTAGTAGCATGAGAACAGACTAATACATACCCCATACTTTGCCTGTCTGCAGGTTGTGTTAGCTGAGAAGGGGCTGGAGGAGTTTATACTGATTGAAAATTTTGCTGCCACAGGTACAAACGGGAGAAGCCCCTGTCTATGAGGAAAGCAAATTGTGGGAAGCATCACAAAAGAGATTAGAGATAGTGCTTTCTTTTTTGTTTTTTGTGTTTTTTTTTCTTTTTTTTTGAGACAGGGTCTCACTCCTGTCACCCAGTCTGGAGTGCAGTAGCATTATCTTGGCTCACTATAGCCTTGACCTCATGGGCTCAGATTATCCTCCCACCTCACCCTCCTGAGTAGCTGGGACCACCAGTGCATACCACCATGACTCGCTACTTCTTTTTTCTTTTTTTTTTCTTTTGTATTTTTAGTAGAGATGGGGTTGCTCCATGTTGCCCAGGCTTGTCTTGAACTCCTGAGCTCAACTGATCTGCCCACCTCAGCCTCCCAAAGTGCTGGAATTACAGGTGTGAGCCACTGCGCCTGGGCTGATACTGCTCTTCTGATATGTAAGAATGGAGCCATGAAATCTGGAAGCACACCTGTAAATAAAGTCTGCTGGAAAAAAGGCAATTTCATCTGAAGACTTTTGATTACTTTTGCCTAATGCTAAACCTAGTCTTAAAACCTCTTAATGGTTTGAATTTGAATTGTGGCTTCTTCAAATTTATTTTTAAATATATTTGGTTGTATTTCTCAATCTCATTGTCTCTTTAATGCTAATAATATTTTATATTACTTATGGTATTTTGTTGTTTTATTCTTTTAGATCTCTGCTTTTAAATATTTTAAAATATATCCTCTTTCATGAATCCTTTCTTCATCCCAGATAGTAGAAATGACCATTGCCTCCTCGGGGCCCCCTTCATAATCTGAACATACTTCTATTGTGGTCATAATAATCATATTCTATATTTCCATTGCCATGTTTGTCCTCTCCTTGTCAGATAGCATATTCGTTAAGGTCAGAAATGACCATTTCTTTTTATATTTACAGTGTCTGAAACTTAGAAGGCTTGATAAATGTTTATAGCATGAATACATGAATGCATAAATCAGTTCTGCTTTTAATCACTCATTCTTAATGTATTTCATGTTAACCTCTTCTATTTTATAGCTCTTTTTAAAAAAAAAACACGTGTCTCATAATAATTACCCTTTAAAGTTTGTGTGCTAGATGCCGTAACTGTTCTAAGCCCTTTACATGTAGACTCATTTAATACTTACAGCGAGCTGTGGAGTAGGTATTGGTCATGAGCCTCATTTTCAGATGAGGAAGCTGAGACACAGAGATTAAGACATTTGACTAAATGGCACTGCATGTCTGTGGCAGGAATAGTACTCAAACCCAGAGCGCCTGATTCCAGA
The DNA here is from genome assembly GCF_049350105.2 of Macaca mulatta. Lineage (NCBI taxonomy): Eukaryota > Metazoa > Chordata > Mammalia > Primates > Cercopithecidae > Macaca > Macaca mulatta. The sequence continues at coordinate 25,838,633 of NC_133416.1, forward strand.
GCATATTCTTAACCTTTATAATATGTTACTTCCAGTGCCAATCCTTCATTATTATATTTGATTCTTTTCTTTGCATTTTTTCTCTTTTATCCTTATGTTTCCTTTTTTTCTTTTTTTGTTTTTTCTGAGATAAGGTCTTGCTCTGTCACCCAAACTGGAGTGCAGTGGCGCAATCTTGGCTCACTGCAACCTCCATCTTTCAGGTTCAAGCAATTCTCCTACCTCAGCCTCCCGAGTAGCTGGGATTACAGGTGCCCACCACCATAACAAGATAATTTTTGTATTTTTAGTAGAGACGGGGTTTCAACATGTTAGCCAGACTAGTCTCGATCTCCTAACCTCAGGTGATCCACCGACGTCAGCCTCACAAAGTGCTGGGATTACAGGTGTGAACCACCGCACCCCGACTTATCTTTACATTTTCAATAAAATATCTCATTTTCGTATATTTATAACCTTATTTCCTTTGTCTTTTATAGTTTTCACCAATGTTTTATCATTAATATTTGCAACATATAATAATGCTGAAAGAACATTACATGAAAATCTCTATCCCCACCATCTAGGTTCTACCTTTAATATTTTACTGTACTGGATTTTTCACATATCTATGCATCTATATATCCCTCAATCTGTTTTATTTTATTTCTTTGTTTCAGAGCGTAGACACAGCAGACCAATCTGGCTCAACTTTTTCATAACAAAGTTGTGAGTTGTTTTTCAATTGCCCTAGACCACCAGGCTGAAGATCATGTAAACTGAGCATGCCCAGATGAACCAAGTGTACAACTGCAGGTGGAACCTAAGTATCAGACCAAGGAGTGGGGACTGAATTAAGAAGTGGACCTCACATGGCAGGATCCATAATCCAATCATATTGAACAGTGGCATTACCCTATGGCAGGATCCAGTCAGATTATGCCTCCTGGCATCATGTCATTGTAAGATCCAATCACATCATGCCTTATTACCCTCCTCTGCCTGTAAAACCTGCCCCAGCTCCCAGCTTGGGGAGACAGATTTAAATGTTTCCTCCTGACTCCTTGCCAGTGGATTTACAATAAAGTTGTTCTTTTCTCAAAAGTCACTGCCTTGGTATTGGCTTTTAGGCACATTGGACAGCAAGCCCATTTATTGCTCAGTAACAAAAGTAAGCTATTTTCTCATATAGTTTTGACTATAGGGTTTTGTTTGTTTTTGTTGTTTTGTTGTTGTTGAAGTAATTACATCCAAAGTTTCATTCCTTTTTAAGATTTTTCTTCTGCTATACTTTCTGTTATCTTAGGACATGGAAGACAGTAATGCCAATAAATTGTCAGCATTGTTACTATGAAACATTTGGACTTTTAAAATACTGCTATTTTCTCACAAGGTGGCCCATTAACTGCTCCTAAAAAAGTTATATGTTTAAATTTTGATCTGCATCTTTGTTAGACATGTAAACATATCAAACTATATAAACAGCTCACAGCAAAAGAAATGAAAAAAGGAAATAGTTGGGAGGTTCCTTGTGGAAAGTGTTCTCAATTGAACTTCACAGATTTCATTTTCATAAAGATGTCTATGGTCTTGAGCATTCCATAAAAGTCAACTGGGGTGCAGTAACAGGGCCAGCTGAGGCTGTGTAACCCTTCTCTACCAGCTACCTCTGACGTGTTTATTACCAAGATGATGCGCATCCTTCCAGCTATAACTTAAGAAGACTCTTCATAATACAAGGTTGAAAATTCGTTTAACTTATGATGGGAATGAAGTGAAGGTTGGAGAACAAGGGCTGGAATTATTTCCAGCAGGGTCTTTAGAGTGAAGGAGGTTGCACTTTCTTTTCTGCTGCGAATTATTTAGCTGCCATAAGGGTCTTGCAAAAAGATCTTTTAAATTGAACAAATCAATAAACAGCAGTTCCAATCACACTTTCCTCCAGAAAGTGCAAACCTTATCCAAATAGGTGTGTTACCTATTCAAAACTCATCGTTCATAAAGAATTGGTAGAGTTTAAACTTGCTGGGTGTCTTGGGTTAAAGTTCTAAATGTCACTCAATATTTTAATGTATTTTTAATTAAAATAATGATAATAATTCTGAATTTCTCAGTAGAATATGGAGTAAAAATTTAATAGTTCTAAAGTCCTTAAACACATAACAGAAAGCTGTGTTCTGTATTTAAAACAGTTAAGTAGTTTTTATAAAATTTATGAGTTACTACATATTCTTATTTTTTTTCCTTTTTACAGAAAAGATTTGGGTTATATTGGTTATTTTCAAAAGGGACAAATTTATTGTTTCCAAGCCAAATTATCAGTTATTTCATGGGTAAGGTGATATTTATTAAATAATTTTAAAACCTCATTAGTAATATAAGAATTATATTAGTGATAGTAATATAAGAATTATTCTCTCCAGTGCCTATGTTGCTCAAGGCTCTTGGGCGATAAGTTACCATGGGAGATGGGAAGAGGGAGAATTTAATGCTGGCTAAGGTGGTCACCAGAGGGCTTCAAAAAGGTGATTCATAAAAATTTTTGGAAAGTGGTTATAAGTTTATAACTTACAGTTATAAGATTGTCCAGTTCAATGACATCATTTTATAGATGTAAAAACTGACAAACATATCCTGAGTCATATGTACAGCTGGTAATAAAACTCGGCATTCAACTCTAGTCTGTCTACTCTTTCCACTTCATTTTGCTATTTCTGTCTTCAAGGATTTTCCAAGCAGAAATGGGGGTTTTGCTTGAGTCAGACTTATGAATTGGGTTGCAGAGAAGAGTCCTTTATCATAAATGGAGGTCACCCATTCTTTCAATGGAGATTCTAAACTCCTTACTTTCAAAACAAGAAAAATCTTTTCTGAGGCAAACTGAGTGGAGGCTTAGGGTAGGAGTTCAATTGCCTTAATGTGGGGATAGTACAAAATCGATTACAAGCTAACAGAGAGGTAAATTTGTGCATTTTATGGAAGAAAATGTAGCCTGAAATTTTTTAAACAAGTTGTTTTACTAATACCTGTAAGAAAAAAAATCAGAGGCTTATATATGTAAATGTTCACAATATTATTTATAAAGCAAAAATTGAAAATTATCTATGTGTCTAAATAGAATGTTAAGATTTTAAACAAAAAGGGAAGTATTACATTTATTATATTCTCAATTTCATAAAATGTCATGTGTAGAACTAAGTCTCCAGGGGTTAAAAACTCCACCATGACCATTTAATATTATTCCTATTTTATACTGACAACATTCTTAGCATGTTACTTTTAAAAGCAGCACACCAACATGGCACAAGTATACATATGTAACAAACCTGCACGTTATGCACATGTACCCTAGAACTTAAAGTATAATAATAATAAAATTTTTTTTTTTAAAAAAAGCAGAAATAAATAGATAGGTGTATTTTATTTTATTTTATTTCATTTCATTTTATTTTATTTTTGAGACAGAGTCTCAGTCTGTGACCCAGGCTGGAGTGCAATGGCATGATCTGAGTTCACTGCAACCTCCGCCTCCCTAGTTTAAACAATTCTCTGCCTCAGTCTCCCAAGTAGCTGAGATTATAGGTGCGTGCCACCATACCTGGCTAATTTTTGTATTTTTAGTGGAGACAGGGTTTCACCATCTTGGCCATGAACTCCTGACCTCGGGATCCATCCACCTCGGCCTCCCAAAGTGGTAGGATTACAGGTGTGAGCCACTATGTCCAGTTTTTTAACTGGTGTTAATCCATACATTTTTGGATTATTAAATTAGAAGATTATGACATCTTAAATTGATATTTATTTTCTAAATCTCTTTGTTGGGTTAAGTCCATTCTGATACACGAGAAGTAGAACGATGACTTAGCAGGTGGAACCATGCTAGTCGAAATCAAGTCAGGCCCAGTTGTGCTATCATTTTGGTAATTTGCAGAGCTACCGCAAATGATAAGAATTCCTAAGCTGCCAATAGATTATTGGCTCAAATGAATGCAGTTTCCATTTAATTAAACTCTTTAGAGGATAGTCATTAACATTTTGAGAACCTCCATCATTTGTTATTCCTGAAGTTAAGGTCTATAAACTATAAACTGTAATGCAATAAAATAAATTTAAAATACTATATTAAAATAAAACAAGAGTTTTCGTTTTTTCAGTTGTTTTTAAGGCACTAGATACTGGGCAACAAAGCTAGCACTACAAGAAATTTTGAAAACATTGCTTCAAAGAACAGCTCTGTTATCTTATTGATAAACTGATATATTATTATTAAAACCATTTGCATTCAGTATTCAAATGTAACAGTTCTTTCAGAAATACTGGGAGATGCTTTAAGAATAATGCATTTTGTCCATCATTTACCTTCATCTGTCATTTAAACACTGATTTTTTTTTTTTCGGGGAAATAAAGAAAGTTTTACCACTGTTTTCAACATGCTGTCAAGGACATCTTTATTGTCATTCGGGGAGTTGTCTATGCAATTTCCCCCTCCCTGATAGGATAATATATTGACCTTCCTTATTCAGGCAGAATAAAGTAGGTTATGATGGTACTACCCACCTCCTACATAGAACTTCACTTTCTATCAGGAAAGAGACAAAAGAACCTTTGAGAATTAAAATCACTTCTACTTCATTTCCCCAGTGTTCCTTTCAGGTGGAATTTGGAAACTGAGGTTGAACAATAACCAAGGTCTAAAAATTTGCAAACTTCCTCTGAAAACCAACCCATTCATAAGTTGTCCTCTTCACTCATAAAAGAGAGAAAGCCACAAAGTATTATATGAAATTTCAGAAACAGAACACATTCTTAAGACATGCCCAGGAAAAGTGGCAGTTCCAATACGCCTCCTCTTTGATTCTTCTTTAAGTAGGAAAATACATATATTATGAATGCTATAAAGGCACAGTTTCTGGGAGCAGGTTTTTGGTTTTTTTGTGTTTTTGTTAAACGGATAAACTTGTGTCTTAATTGTTCATATTGATTTTTCAGAAAATTAAGAGTTAGAGTTCGCTCTCAAAACTAGGAGCGAAGATCAAAGAATGTATAACAAACTATTTACTCAGATAGATTAATGAATTTAATAAGAATGACCTCTAAAACATCAATAGAATCAAGGCCTCAAGGCTGAGATGTAGTTAGCCCAGCTCTGGGGACAGGTTTACCAAGTGTCAATACAATAAGAGTATCACTCTTTAAAATTTAGTAGCAATCTCAGTGATGTCATTGAGACCACCTGTGCAAAAATTATGATAGTAAGAAAAATCTGACATACGAAATTTGTGACAGTGAAAGAAATCTAACCTAACAGATTCCATCTGGCTTCTAATCTCCAAGCTGTCCTTGTTCATTCCTGGGTGTAGGCCAAGCTAACTCTGGGAAGAAGTCAACTTAAAGTTTACCTTTGAGACAGAGATAATAATAGCCCCTCCTCAAAGCAAAACCCTCCTGGTCTAAGGGCCAGATCACCTCTATAAAGCTAACAATTGGGCCACTAGATTAGAAATTATTGTTGAGGAGTCATAACAGCCAGAGGCCACAAGATTCCTAACCTCCCCAATTGCTTCTATACATAACATCACTATTATAAAACCTAACATTGATGTTTGGGTGTTTTTCAGACCTTGTAGTCTGATGGACTAGCTAGAACCACCCAGACTGGTAATCTGGCATAACTAGTTCTTCAGTCTCACCTGGGAACAGAAGACAGCAAGAAAAACCAGCTTTGACCCCATACAATTTCATCTTCAACCTAATCAATCAGCATTTCCCATTCCCTAACCCCTCCCTGCCTGCCAAACTGTCTTTAAAATACCCTAGCCTCTGAATTTTTTAGGAGGCTGGTTTTAGTACTCCAATCTATCATTTAGCCTCCTTTACATGTAATAAACTCTTTCTCTATTGCAATTCCACTGTCCTGACAAATCAGCTCTACCTGGGCAACGAGCAAGATGAAACTGTCATGTGGTTACATTATTGAAATCCTTAGTATTTTAACTTTTTTTTTTTTTTTGAGGGAGAGTCTCACTTTGTCATCCAGCCTGGAGTGCAGATCATGGCTCACTGCAGCCTCCACTTCCCAGGCTCAAGTAATCCCCCCACCCCAGCCTCCTGAGTAGCTGAGACTACAAGGCATGCACCACCATGCTGCTAATTTATTTTTTGTAGAGACAGGGTCTCTTTGTGTTACCCAGGCTGATCTCGAACTCCCATGAGCCACCACGCCTGACCTTCAGTTAGCTTTTCAAGCAGTTGCTTTTGCAGATGGAGAATAGAAGATTCATTTATATGAAACTATGAACAAGAATCATTAGTGAAATCCCCATGTCCATCATCCATCTATCCTTTATTATTTTATTTATTCTCCAAAGTTATTGGCGAGTGTCATGTACTATCCTAGGCACCGAGAATATGTCACCAAAAAAGATGCACTCCCTTCCCTCAAAGATATTCAGAGTTCAGGCCAGGCATGGTAAATCATGGCTGTAATCTCAATACATGGGGAGGTTGAGGTGGGTGGATCTCTTGAGCTCAGGGGTTTGAGATCAGCCTGGGCAACATGGTGAAATCCCATCTCTACACAAAATATAATAAATTAGCTGGGTGTGGTGCTATGCCTCTGTAGTCCCAGCTACTTGGGAGGCTGAGGTTGGAGGACCACTTCAGCCTGGGAGGTGGAGGTTGCAGTGAGTCGAGATCACACCAGTGCACTCCAGCCTGGGTGGTGGAGTGAGGCTCCATCTCAAAAAAAGTTCACAGTCCAATTAGCAAAACATTTGCAAAGTAATAAATACAATATTGTGTTTTAAATAATATTTTTAAAGTATACACAGCTTACAAAGTGACACAAAAGAATAACTTCTACTACAAAGAAGGAAAAGCAGAAGAGATTATGTGAAAAACATTTAAGCAGAGAACTATAGCAAAGTTATAAAAAATGATGTCATTCCTCTTACCTTGAATCTTTACCAAAAAAAAACTGAGTATTACCATTACCTATTGGAACTTCAGCTCAAAGAGATTCATTAACTTGCCTGAAGTTGCTTAGTGACTAGAAATAGTATCAGATTTTGAATCCAAAATGTTCTGTCCCCAAATCCCATGCTCTTTATTTTTTTTAAATTTATTTTAATAGTTTTGGGTGTGTAGGTAGCTTTTGGTTACACGGATAAGCTCTCTAGTGGTTATTTCTGAGTTTCAGGTGCTCCCATCACCCCAGCAGTGTACACTGTACATAATGTGTCATCTCACTGTCACTTCCCTCCCAACCTTCCCCTGCCATCCCCAAACTCCATTATATCTTTTTTTTTATTTTTTTTGAGACAGAGTCTCACTCTGAGTTTTGGACACTCATTGTATTAATTTGTTCAATGAGCTATAGAACCTTAGAACCTTAGAATGAGCTATAGAACCTTAGAATTGGAAGAGATATTTGAAGCCATCTAGTAATTAACACCCAACAGAAAACAAACAAAGAAGAGAACAGAGACATGACTTGAGAAAGATCCTAAAGTTAGTCAGTTGCAGAGTAGCTCCAGAACCACCTTCTCCAGCCATGACCACTTACAGCTGAGCTGTCACTTCTCTGAGTATCATAATGTCTGGTGCCTATCTCCAATGGATACTTTGTTTTAGGGAAAGAACTGGCTTTCTTCTTTTTTTGTTTCAAAAAAAAAAAGTGCTAAGTACATGGAGGTAGGTAGCTTAGAGGGTAGGAGATGAAAGGCAAAAACAAAATAAATAACTATTTAGACTTAAGAAATGCAAAGGGTTTTGAGTATGAAAAAATGAAAGGAGAATCAAGAAATCGGAGCATTCAAGCTGGAGCCCCAAATTGTCAAGGCCAGAAGGCATTCTCAGAAGCATAATTGGCATTTTAATTTAGTTGTGTGGCTGCAAGTTGTATACTCTGTCTTCTTAAACTTTCAGAAAAACCTACCATGTATCCATCAATGTCTTGTAGAATGGAAATGAAAGGGAAAACAAATTACATTTCATTTCTGAATTTATTTTGTCAAATAAAAAACAAATCCAGATTTAGCAAGGAGAGACTATATTCTAAAGGACATGGCAAGGAGGGAGGTTGGGGTTTCAAGGGGGACAATGACAATAGAGAGAACTCTGACCATTGAATCTGTAAGAATCTCTGGAATTAGGCAAAAAGATGTTTCTTATTTTATTTTTTTGAGACAGAATTTTGGTCTGTCACTCAGGCTGGAGTGCAATAGCACGATCTCGGCTCAATGCAACCTCCACCTCCTGAGTTCCAGTGATTCTCCTGCCTCAGCCTCCCGAGTAGCTGGGACTACAGGAGTGTGCTGCCACACCCGGCTAATTTTTGAATTTTTAGTAGAAATGGGGTTTTGCCATGTTGGCCAGGCTGGTCTCGAACTCCTGACCTCGGATGATCCTCCTGCCTCGGCCTCCCAAAATGCTGGGATTACAGGTGTGAGCCACCACACCCCACCAAAGATGTTTCTTTTATAGTGAGGAATAAACAAACAAACACGCTAGAAAGAACCAGGTGTGGCGAAGTGGGATGGAAGGGTAGCCTGATGAGCTAGTAGATACAGGCATGTTTGACCATGAGGCTGGGCTACTCTTAGAAGGGGCTACATGCTGGCTCAAACTGAGAGTGAGTCAATGTTCAGGGCCCGAGGGAAGGAGAGAAGCTTTACCAAAATTTGATAAACCAGCATTTTATTCTGATTGAGACAAGCAGTTCCGCTAACTATGAGGTGAAGACTGGAAATTTGAAAGGCTGCATCTGGCCTTATCACAGGAAAACAGGGCAGGCATCCTTGAGTCTTATCTAAATCATTTGGGGAAGGGTAGTTCTTTGCAGTAAGCCATTTCCTGGAACACAAAGGGTTTCAGAAACTACTCTTCTCCAGGAACATAGGAATCAGGCAAGATTCAACACTGTCAAACTTGGAGCAAGAAGGAAATAGCTGTGAGAAGTGACATGGGAGTCAGATAAGAGACCTGTGGAAGTAAGAATTGAAAGTCACCAAGATGATACCTGAAGCCTCCAGAAATGCATAGAAATCTTGTGCAAGCTTTGTGGATTAAACAATCAGGGTTGGTCCTCTTCCATTATAATAATTAACATGTGTCTGCCTCCATGCCAACACTAGACGGTAAGCTCCTACAGGACAGATTGTCTTCTCTCTCTGTATCCATAGCACCTGACACCAAACAAGTGCCAAAAACCAAACTTGTGTTTCTAGTGCCCTGTCCTTAATTCACGTCATTATTATAGGGAAAGCACACAGGTTTTTCTTAACCAAAGTAAAGCTGAACTTACTCTGTGGATGCATAATACAGCCATGGGAAGGAGCACCCGAGACGACAAGCCCAGCACCAGGTAATGTAGGTAGCGGACGGGCGGACACTGACTCCTCTACTGCGGGGGAAGCAGGAAGAGCTGAGAACTAACAGGAGTCAGCAGTGGAGCAAACGAGAGGAATTGCAAAAGCACCTGGTGTGAATAAGCCATGAATAAATGGAGACGTAAAAGTCAGGGACCCAGCTGTAGGACACAATGCATTTATTAACAATGGATAGGCAAGGCTTATGTTTTTTAAGCTCGTGTTAGTGGGACAGCTGATGACTCACTCATATTGTTGTTGAAATTTTAGTCAGTTAATTCTTTCCTTCCAAAGTACTGAGTAAAATAATTTTTAGTGACATGGTGTCAATCATTAATGAACAACAAGCTAGGTGGTTGACATCCGGGTGTTTGAGGAAACTCCACGTTGCTTGCGTCAACACAATCGGTTTCACACGGGTGGGTGTCCACCATTAGATCTAGCCTGGCCACCTGGTCTTAAACACACATTTACCCACTTCATGGAGATTTGTTGAAAAGACATAATAAAAAGAGCTTCACATCATTATTACCCAGACATAAGAGTGAGTATGCTCTCACGAGGGGACTGTATTATGACTGGGGTATGCTTTGCAGTGTTCAGTAAGCTCTAGTTAGTCTGTTAGAAGATAACACTAAGGTGAATTCAAAACTCCTGTTGTCATTATCTAAGTCAAGGCACAGCTGGAGGCCTCCAAAGCCCTGCCTTGTCTTTCTTATTCCCTACTGTTTGCAGGAGGAGAGCTATAGAGGATGAGAGAAGAGGCGCAAAAGGATATTCTAATTTGAGAGGAAAGCCCACAAAGAAAATGTGATAAAGCATCAAAGACTATATATAAGGTACAAAAAAATAAATAAAAGCAAGGGAAGAATTCATGCATTCAGAAAAATGAGGAGCAGAACAGAAGGTAGAGGAAGTACAGGAATAGAAAGAAGGGGAGAACAAAAATGCCACTAGCCACTTGGGCAATTTCTTTTTCCTGAAGCTTGTTATGGGGACAAAAGAATTCTCCATTACTTAGTTCATAATATGAAGACCTTGGAAAGGGACAAGAAAAGAGACTGGAACTAGCCTGGAGAGGGCTTATGAAATCTGTTTGAGAAGAGAGTGCCCACACAAGAGTGCAGGGAGATCCCATGCACCAGAAGGAGGCGGTAGTGGATCCATCTCCCTGCAGACAGTCTGCTCTGGAAGGAAGAGAAAGCCCTGAGGTACCAGCCCACATGTGTTCCAATGGTAGCACTGGGAGAGCAAGTAGAACTCATAGACATGTGGTCATGCTAAATTCTGTTACCTATATCTAGAAGCAGATGGGGACACAGGAAAAATGAGCAAAGTGGAAATGAAGCAATGGAAATTAAGTAGATTCCAACAATTAGAAATATGTCAAAAAATGGTCAGAGGCAAGTGTACCAAGCAGGGAACAAACCATTTATTCCACATTGGGTAGCTATATTGCTAACTGGTAATTTTTAAAGTGTTACTATGGCTTTGGGGAACTAGGAGTCCTTGATATTGTTCTTAATTTCAAAAGATATTTCGTCTTGTGTGTATGCTTTTGTTGGCACCTCAGATCTCTGTTGGAAGCTGTAATAGCACAAATATAGTGTAAAGCAAAAACAAAATTCTAGGGTCTGTTTTCTGTACTGTGATGTTATATCAGAGTCAGGCCTTACCAATGGACTGAATGAAACCTCTTCTTGGCCAAGAGGACCCAAAGAAACCTGAAAAACTAGTTCAGGCCATGATGGGAATGTGGGGTGGGACATGCCTCATTATACTGTCCTCTGTTTGGAGTTCAGGCACAATTGACCAGTATTAACATAATTTAGAGATCCTAAGACAGGCAGAACAGACTGTTCATAGCAATAAGATACTAACTCCAACCTGACTCTGATGTAACGTCACATGACAGAAAATAGACCCTAAAAGGAAATCAAAGTATTTTACTCCAAAATATATTTCTTTGACATATTTTGAAATGTTTCTCCAAAGCTGTCTCTTGTTGGGGAAATTTGCATTCTGTATAGAATCCCCTTTCCTTATTAGGTCTCTCTAGGGTCTGACACATTTGATAAGACACATTCACATCTATTCTCTTTGAAGCCTGCTACCTGGAGGCTTCATCTACATGACAAGACCCATGACTTCCACAACCCTGCCCCTTACCTTAACTAAAACTGACTTCAACTCTTCAGGGAGAACATAACCCTTTCAATCAACTGCCAATCAGGAAATCTTTACATCCATCTACGATCTGGAAGCTTCCGCTTCCAGATGTCCCATCTTTCCAGGCTGAACCAATGTACACGTTACATGTATTGATTTATGTCTTTGCCTGTAACTTCTGTCTCCCTAAAATGTATAAAATCAAGTTGTAACCCAACCACCTTGATCTCTTGTTCTCAGAACTCCCTGAGGCTGTGTCATGGGTCATGATCCTTAACCTTGGCAAAATAAACTTCTAAAATGATTGAGACCTGTCTCAGATAGTTTTTACTTTACAATAGAAAACTTGAGCATTTTCAATCACAATGGTCAGTTATAAATTGCTCAAAAGCAAATATTTGAGAAATTTTTTTTCTTTTCTTACAAATATACTTTTAGATTAAGTAAATGGAATATGTGATTTGTGTTTGGAACTTATTTAAAATACTTCATGATATCAACCTTATAAAATAAATGATGTGTTTTGAGAAGAACTGTGTCAGAATACAACTTATAATTCTCTGTTAGAAATACTATCACTAGTATTATTCAATACTATATATGATTAATTCTAAGATGCACTATTTTATATATTTTTAACATCTTTGGAACCAAGATGCATCTTGCAATCAATGTGACAAGAAATTATAATATTTTAGTTTAACTGGTGACTTTTTTTACTTTCTAAATGTCCATGGATTAATGGTATGCTTTATAGAGGATGGCTGGAGTCTTCGAGTTAATGAAGATATATGTGTTGTTACTTCTTCCCGAATGTGCCTTTCAGTCAAATCTTTACCTGTGAATTACAGATTTTGCCTGTGAATAAGGAAAGGAAGCCCTCATTTAATAAGCCATATAATTCTCCTCCAACACCTCATGTTCCATGAACTTCATGCATACCACAGTTTTGCTCATTTCCTTGCTCACCTGGATTACTTCTTCAACCTCCTTGCTCGTCTCTCTTTCTTCAGTGAAACCAAAGATAGGGCCATATATAATTCTGCAACTTAAAAAACAATCATGCCCTAATGGTAGACTAGGGCTGGGGGTTGAGAGAAATGAAGATTGGCTGCTAGTGGGTGCAGATGTCTTTCGGGTATGATAAAAATGCTATAAAATTGACTATGGAGATGATAGCCCAACTCTGTGAATATGATAAAAACTATTTAATGAAAACTTTAAATGGGTGAATTGCATGGTATGTGAATTATGTCTCGATAAATCTGTTATACATTTAGTCTTAAAAAGTAATTATTATTTCCTATCTCTTAACATTTTCTGGATAAAATACAAATTTTTATGATGTTCTTCTAAGAGAAGGAAATGAAAGTACTGGTTAAGAGCTCAGTGACGGGAGGTGGGGGAAGAAAGATGGCCAAATAAAAGCCTCCACTGATCGTCCTCTCCACAGGAACACCAAATTTAACAACTATCTACACAAAAAGCCATTTCATAAGAACCAAAAGTCAGGTGAGCAATAACAGTACCTGGTTTTAACTTGATATCACCAAAAGAGGCAACAAAAAAGGCAGCAAAGACAGTCTTGTATCACTGACGCCACCTCTGCACCATTCTCTGGCAGCAGCTTTGTGGCTTGAAGACTGCACAGTCAGCTGAGGGAGAGCTCAGTGATTTTGGAATTTTGCATTGGAATTCAATCCTACTCAAACTATTCTGAAAAATAGAGGAGGAGGGAGTACTTCCAAACTTATTCTACAAGGCCAGTATTACCCTGACACCAAAACCAGAAAAAGATACATTAAAAAAAAAAAAAACATAGAACTACAGGCCAATATCCCCAAGGAACATTGATGCAAAAATCCTCAACAAAATACTAGCAAACTAAATTCAACGACACATTAAAAAGATCATTCATCATGACCAAGTGATATTTACCTCAGGGATGCAAGGATGGGTCGAGATAAACATACCAATCAATGTGATACATCTTATCAACAGAATGAAGTATAAAAACTATGTGATCACTTTAGTTAATGCTGAAAAAGCATTTGATAAAATTCAATATCCCATCATAATAAAAATACTCTAAAAACTGGTTATAGAAGGAACATATATCAACATAATAAAAGCCATATATGACAGACCCGTGGCTAGCATCATACTGAATGGGGAAAAACTGAAAGCCTTTCCTCTAAGATCTGAAACACAGAAAGGATGCCCACTTTCACCACTGTTATTCAGCATTGTACTGGAAGTCCTTACTAGAGCAATCAGAATAGAGAAAGTAATAAAGGGCATTCAAATTGGAAAGGAAGAGTCAAATTATTTGTGTTTGCAGATACAATGATCTTATATTTGGAGAAACACTAAAGACTCCAAGAAAAACTATTCAAATTGATAAACAAATTTATTAAAGTGGCGGGATATAAAATCAACATACAAAACTCAGTAGCATTTTTTTTTGAGGTGGAGTCTTTCTCTGTAGTGCAGTGGCACGATCTCAGCTCACTGCAACCTCTATCTCCCGGGTTCAAGTGATTCTCATGCCTCAGCCTCCTGAGTAGCTGGGATTGCAGACGCCCACCGCCACACTTGGTTACATTTTGTATTTTTAGTAGAGACAGGGCTTTGCCATGTTGGGCAGGCTGGTCTCGAACTCCTGACCTCAAGTGATCCACCCACCTTGGCCTCCCAAAATGATGGGATTACAGGTGTGAGCCACTGTGCCTGGCCCTCAATAGTATTTTTATGTGCCAACAGTAAGCAATATGAAAAAGAAAATTTAAAAAAATCCTATTTATAATAGCTATAGATAAATACCTAGTAATGAACTTAATGAAAGAAGTGAAAGATCTCTACAATGAAAACTATAAAACATTGATGAAATAAATTGAAGAGGACACTGAAAATGGAAAGATGGTCCGTGTTCATGGATTGGAAGAATCAATATTGTTAAAATATCCCTACCTACCCAAAGCAATCTATAGATTCAATGCAATCTCTATCAAAATACCCAAAGTCATTTTTCACAGAAATAGAAAAAGCAATCTTAAAATTTATATGGAGCCACAAAAGACCCAGAATGACCCAATCTATCCTAAGCAAAAAGAACGAAACTGGAGAAATAACATTACCTGACTTTAAATTACACTACAGAGCTATAGTAACCAAAACAACGTGGTATTGGCATAAAAACAGACACATGGACCATGGAACAGAATAGAGAACCCAGAAACAAATCCACACACCTACAGCAAACTCATTTTTGGTAAAGGTGCCAAGAAGGATAGTTGTTTCAATAAATGGTGCTGGGAAACTGGATATTGATACACAGAAAAATGAAACTTGACCCCCATCTGTTGCCAAATACAAAAATCAAATCAAAATGGCTTAAAAACTTAAATCTAAGACCTCACACTATGAAACTATGACAAGAAAACATTGGGGAAAATCTTTAGGTCATTGGACTGGGTAAAGATTTCTTGAATAATATCCCACAAGCTCAAGAAACCAAAGCAAAAATGGACAAATGGGATTGCATCAAGTTAAAAAGCTTCTGCACTACAAAGGAAACAATCAATAAAGGAAAGAGACTTTATGACAAGGGATTAATAACCAGAATACATCAGAAGCTCAAACAATTCTATAGGAAAAAGAATCTAATAATCTGATTAACAAATGGGCAAAATATCTGAATAGACATTACCTAAAATAAGACATACAAATGGCAAATAGGTATATTAAAATGTGCTCAACACCATTGATCATCAGAGAAATGCAAATCAAAATTACAATCAGATATCATCTCACCCCGGTTAAAATGGCTTCTATCTGTAAAACAGGCAATAACAAATGATGGCCAGGATGTGGAGAAAGGGCATCCTTATATAATGTTGATGAGAATGTAAATTAGTACAACCACTATTTGAGAACAGTTTGGAGGTTCCCCAAAGCTAAAAGTAGACCTACCATGTAATCCAGCAATCCTACTGCTAGGTATATATACCTAATAGAAAGGAAATCAGTATATTGAAGAGATATCTACACTCCTATGTTTATTGCTGCACTGTTTACCATAGCCAAGATTTGGAAGCAACGTAAGTGTTTCTCACAACACTTGGAGGACTATTCAGCCACAAAAAAGAATGAGATCCTACCATCTGCAACAACATGGATGGAAGTGGAGATCATTATGTTTAGTGAAATAAGCCAGGCACAGAAAGAAAAACTTCATTTTCACTTATCTGTGACAGATAAAAATTAAAGCGATTGAATTCATGGAGATAGAGAGTAGAAGGATGGTTGTCAGAGGCTGTGAAGGGTAGTGAAGAGAGGGAAAGGAGCGGGGGTGGTTAATGGATACAAAAATAGAAAGAATAAGACCTAGTATTCGACAGCACAACAGCGTTACTATAATCAATAATAATTTACTTGTACATTAAAAATAACTAAAAGAGTATAATTGGATTGTCTGTAACACAGAGGATAAATGCTTGAGGTGATGGACACCCCATTTAGTGTGATGTGATTATTACACATTACATGCCTATATTAAACTCTCTTATGTACCCCATCAATATATGTATCTACTATGCACCCACAAAAGTTAAAATAAAAAATAACTTAGTGACTAACATAAAAACAAACTGAATTTGAATACCATTTACAATTTATAATACCCTGAGCAAATTACTTATCTTGTGCTTCAGTTTCCTCCATTACAAAATGTAGAAATTAATAGCACTTTACTCATTAATTAATAAAGATCAAGTTACATAATGCATGCAACAATGTTCTGAACTGAACTGTGTCCCACCCAAATTCATATGTTGAAACCCTAAACTCCACTCTGACTATATTTGAAGATATGGCCTTGGGGAGGTAGGTATTTAGGGATAAATGAGGTCAAAAGCATAAGGTTCTAATGCAGTGGAATTGGTGGCTTTATAAAAGGAGGGAAGACATCAGAGAGCTCTCTCTCTTATTTGCGGGTACCAGGGAAAGACCATGTGAGGACACAGTGAGAAGGTGGCTATCTGCAAGCCAGAAAAGAGCCCTCACCAGAAACCCGATTTGTTAACACCTTCGTCATGAACATCTGACTTCCAGTACTGCGAGAAAATAAGTTTTTGTTGATTAAGGCACCCAATTTGTGTGGGTTTTTTTTTTTCTTTTCCTTTTTTGTTTTCTATAGTAGCCGGAGCTGAGTAATATAAACAGGTTTAGCATAGTTTCCACAATCTAGAAGCCGCTCAAAAAATGTTAGTAATATTAATAATGTTACAGGACTCCACCACTTACCCAAAGTTAGTCTTTGGGTTAGGGTTTCCTTAGTATCATGCCTTCTATGGTCACTAGAAAGATGTTACAGGTAAGGGGTCCCAATCCAGATCCCAAGACAGGGTTCTTAAATCTCATGCAAGAAATAATTCAGAGTGAGTCCACAGTGCAAAACGAAAGCAAGTTTATTAAGAAAGTAAAGAAGTGAAAAAATAGCTACTCCATAGAAAGAGCAGCCCTGAGGACTGTTGGTTGCCCATTTTTACGGTTATTTCTTGATGATACGCTAAACAAGGGGTGGATTATTCATGCCTCTCCTTTTTAGATCATACAGGGTAACTTCCTGATGTTGCCATGGCATTTATAAACTGTCATGGCGCTGGTGGGAGTGTAGCAGTGAGGACAACCAGAGGTCACTCTCGTCGCCATCTTGGTTTTAGTGGGGTTTGGCCAGCTCCTTTACTGCAAACTGTTTTATCTGCAAGGTCTTTATGACCTGTATTTTGTGCCGACCTCCTATCTCATCCTGTGACTTAGAATGCCTTAACCGTGTGGGAATGCAGCCCAGAACGTTTCAACCGTATTTTACCCAGCCCCTATTCAAGATGGAGTTGCTCTGGTTCACATGCCTCTGACAATAACAATACATGCATACATATATACACACACAATAAGATTCTACAGTTGTATAGTTTTCAAAAATAATTTCCCAAGGATCTTTTCAGTCAGGTTCAAACTTGTCTTCCCAGCCTGGTCTCCTGACAGCTTCCTCCGCATTGTATGTACAAGGGGTCCACATCTCTGAAACTGCCATACATTTTCAGAAGCCTATGAGTCTGTTCACATTGTTTCCACGTAGAGAAACACCATGCCTGCATTCTCTATATGACAAACTCAAATCTACCCATTAGGCCCCAACTCAAGTTTCATTTCTGGGAAATATTTCTTTGACATTTCTAGTGATAATTAATAAACTCCTGCCTTTTGCTCCCATTTCCTACAACATGACTAAAATGATACTTAACAGATATCCAGTAATCACAGCTCAAATGCTTTCTTTCTGTGGAGAGATGCTTATGTAAATGTACAAAAAACCAAATGTAACAGCTGGGAGTGCTAGTATTGTTGCCCACTGGAGGAGTCAGGCCCAGCCTAAAGGCATTCTAATTTGGATGAAAAACAAAACAATGTGGCCGGACACAGTGGCTCATGCCTGTAATCCCAGCACTTTGGGAGGCCGAGGTGGATGGATTACCTTAAATCAGGAGTTCAAGACCAGCCTGGCCAATATGGTGAAACCTCATCTCTACTAAAATTACAAAAATTAGCTGGGCGTGGTGCCGTGGACTTGTAGTCCCAGCTACTCAGGAGGCTGAGGCAGGAGAATCGCTTGAACCCTGGAGGCAGAGGTTGCAGTAAGCTGAGATCATGCCACTGCACTGCAGCCTGGGTGACAGAGAGAGACTCCGTCTCAAAAAAAAAAAACCCAAAAACCCAAAAACAACAATAAGAAAATAATGTGCTGGTGGAAAAAAAAAAAACAACAAAACCACAGGATGGATTCAGATGGTAGCCTACCAGTTCACATCCTCAGTTCCATAGCGTCCCTCTTTTTGTTAGACTAAGAACTTTTGTGAGTAGACACTGTCTTTTATCTTCAGTGCTTTACCCAATGTCTGAAAAGCAGCCATTATTGAATGAATGAATGAATGAATGAATGAATGAATGAATAACTAAAGCAATGTGCCCTTCTTTTTAATCAAAATCAAAACAATTGAACCAGCCAAGAATCCTATGATTGAAGCAAAACAAGGTGGTGTGGTAGCTCAAGAGACAAACTCAT
Source organism: Macaca mulatta (assembly GCF_049350105.2). Lineage (NCBI taxonomy): Eukaryota > Metazoa > Chordata > Mammalia > Primates > Cercopithecidae > Macaca > Macaca mulatta. The sequence goes on from NC_133416.1 coordinate 25,857,276, forward strand.
TTTGGGCAGATGCTTTCAGAGAGTTGCATGGCCCACCACTGACACTATGTGCTTTCATCCAGCCCACAAATATGTCAGTCACACTTTAGTGAAAGAGACAGATGTGAAATAGTCTATATGAAAACTATTGTCACAAATACCAATTTAATTTGGAAAAATATGGTGATCTTCTAAAAAGACTTACTAGCATTCTCCAAAGTACCTGGTAATGTACCTGAACCAGATAGGAAGGGTTCTCTGTCCTTCCTTCTATAGTCTGAGAAGTTCTGAGTTTGTCCATTTTACTTGTTTATGATGAAAGGAAAGGAGAAGAAAAGGAAAAGGAAAAAGAAGAAAAAGGAAAGTGAAATCTTCAAGCCAAGGAGAGACCTTGGAAGAAATCAACCTGCTAGCACCTTAATCTTGGACATCCAGCCTCCAGAACTGTAAAAAATATATAGCAGCCTAAACTGACTGATAGAGCAACTATTACAGTAAGTGAACAACGATGAAAAAGCTCATCCATTTTTCAAATAGTCACTAAAAAGTAAAGGGATAACTTTGAAACCTGGATTTGAATTTCAGTGCTTATGAAATGGACAGCATTGGCCCACTTCATTTTATCATATTTATTCTCTTATTAACTAGAGAGACATAAGGTAAATTTGACACTGATCCTACCACTGAGGGTTCTCCTTATTTCTCTTTTAAATTCTTTTTCAATAATTTAAAAAATTAAGGGAAAAAAGAATTTGTTGACTGTTTCAGAGTCAGTTTACAATCTGGTCCAATCTCCAAACAATGCCAAGAAGCCCGGCTACATACAGTTTGTCTGCAAAGGGTGACTCCATCTCTGCTTGAATGGATGACGGCATTCTTCCTGCAGTTCTACATTGGAGAACTCTAAGTATTTACCTCTCTAAACTGATTGGATACCTGATCTCTTGCAAATTCCATTGATCAATCTCCGTTGTATACTCTGCAACAACAGAGAAGGAGGCCATTCCACCTATTTTGTGACAGTCCTTAGAGTACCTAATGACATCTTTTGTGGTTATGTCCCAGATCTTTCCGCAGGCTACTTTTCCCTGATTCATTCTGCTGCTCTTCAGTTGACATGTTTCTAGAACCCTCACCGTTCTTCCTATATATGTTCCTTGTTTTGTTTTCCCTTTCAAGTATGAAACTGCAAATGGAAGTTTCCCCCAGAATATTGTTATAATGTCCTTATATAAACAATTTAAAAATGGCTTTTAGTACACTAAAAATTATTACATGAATTTTATAGAAATATGATCATCACTGTATGCAATTCATTAATAGAATCTGATAGTAATTATAGAATAGGGTAGCCTAGCTTTATATATTTTAGAGAAGATACAAAAAGAAATTTGGCATATTTATTTTTAATCATTTCCTTCAGGCATTTCTTCTTTTTGTGCTTTCATCTTTTTCCTTTCAACTCTTAAATTATGTTAGTTCATGTATCATTTACATATATAACTTACAGTAGATATTTTCTGTTTTGCCTTGTGAAGATTCCCTGATGTTCTTAGGCTTTAATACTATACTTTCAAATCTATGGTTGTGGAGTATAAATTAGATTGTTTGCATATCAGAGTAATTTTGTTGTATTCTTAACCTCATTCAAGAGGAGTCAGTTGTAAAAGAAAGTAACCTGGTTGACTACTACAATTTTACAAAATTAAAAAAAACGATTACCTAAACAATGCCTCAGGTAGCATCATTTTAAAACTCAATTAAAAGGCTGCAATTAGACAAAATTGGTGATAATTTTTACATAGTCTTATCTATTCCTAGAAACTTAACTACTATCATCTTATGAGTGAAATCTTCCTAAAGTACTCTAAGTGACTATGGCTTCCATGCTAAATAATTGCTCAATAATAAATAAATAAATAAATAAATAAATAAATAAATAATTGCTCAATAAATATAATCAATTCTATTGATCTTTTCAAAGAATCATTTTTATAGACTTGTTCCTTTTCTCCATCATTCGTTTTGTCTTTCAGTGATTTATGTACTTGTATTTACTATTGCTTTTTTTGTAATTTCCTTAGGTTTTATTTATCATTTCCTCTAGCTTCTTGAAATGGAAACTTAAGTCATTTTTCTCATTTCCTCTTTTATAATTTACTTATTTAAGACCATGCACTTCCCTTAAGCACTGATTCAGATGCATTGCATGTTTTGATAGGTCTTATCTTCATTCTAGTTTAGTGAAAATTTGCTAATCATTATTTTGATTTTTAATTGATTTATGATATTATTTCATATCCATGTAGTTGCAATTTTTAAAGTTATATATATTAGTTGTTTATTTTTCATTCAATTCCATTGTGGTCAGAGAATATACTATGAATAATTTATGGTGCAGACTCTTGTCAATTTTTGCATATGTTCCACAGGCACTTGAAAAGAATTTTGTTTTGTTTTGTTTTGTTTTGAAACTGAGTCTTGCTCTTTTTGCCCAGGCTGGAGTGCAATGGTGTGATCTCAGCTCACTGCAACCTCCACATCTTGGGTTCAAGGGATTCTCCTGCCTCAGCCTCCTGAGTAGCTGGGATTACAGGCGCCCACCACCACGCTCAGCTGACTTTTTTGTATTTTTTAATAAAGATGGGGTTTCACCATGTTAGCCAGGCTAGTCTCGAACTCCTGACCTCAGGTGATCCACCTGCCTTGGCCTCCCAAAGTGCTGGGATTACAGGCATGAGCCACCACGCCCGGCCGGCACTTGAAAAGAATTTTAATTTTATCATTATTGTGATCTGCCTTCCATATATGTCAATTAGGTCACGTTTGTTAATTCCATTGTTCAGATCTTCTATATCATCACTAATTATCTTTCAGCTTGTTCTAGCAGCAATTGAATGAACTGTATTAAAGCCTTCTGTTATGCTAGTGGACTTGTGTATTTTTTATTAACTTCTGTCAATTTTATTTGTTTTATATCATTTGCAGTTATAATATTTAGTATATGTACACTTTTAAAATTCTCATATCTTCCTGTTGGATTGAATATTTTATCATTATTGTTGGTAACAATTCTATCTCCTTTAGTCTGATATTATTATAGCTACAGTAGCTTTCTTTTCATTAATGTTTACATAATATAGCTTCTTCCATGCTTTTACTTCCAATTATTTTGGGGTGTGTGTGTGTGTGTGTGTGTGTGTGTGTGTGTGTGTATGTGTGTGTGTGTATATATATATATTTTTTTTTTGTTGTTGTTGTAAGTTTTTGTAGAGACAGGATCTCACTATGTTGCCCCGACTTGTCTTGAACTGCGGGGCTCAAGTGATCTCCTCACTTTGGCCTCCCAAAGTGTTGAGATTACAAGCATAAGCAGCCACACCCAGCCCCTGGGTTACATTTCTTGTGGTAGCATATAGTTGCTTTTTTTTTTTAATTGTATTCACTCTGACAAGTTAAATTTCCTTTAGATCAAAATTTTTTATTTCTTTTTTCACTTCTGTGAATTAGTTAGTTGTACATTCTTTTTCACCATTCTATTTTTAATTAGAGATCAGAGCATGCATCATTGACTTCCTGATATTGTTAGAAATTTAGAATCTTTTAAATCCATTTAAACTTTTTCTCTTTCCATTATTATTGTCATGTATTTAATTCTATATTTATTTAAAAATTGAGAAGGGATTGTATACAGATTCACCTCATTTATATTAACACACATATGTTATCATTTTCAATTCTCTTTACTTATAGCTTCAGTTCCATTTTTCATGTAGAATCATTCCCTTCAGCTTGAAGAAATTTCTTTGATATTTCTTTTAGTCAGATATGCTAGTGATGAATCCTGCAAGCTTATTTATCTGAAAATATCTTATTTCACCTTCACTGTGATAGAGTAGTTTTTGTTGTGTCTAGAATACTAGTCAGACACATTTTCTTGTGGCACTATAAAATTGTGACTTCATTGTTTCTTGATTCCACTGTTTCTATTGAGAAATCATCTGTCGATCTTATGGTCACTTTTCTGAAGATAACGTGTTCTTTTCTCTCGTTACTTAAAAAAATTTATCTTTATCTTTGGTTTCCAATGGTTTCACCCTAATGTTATATGTGGGGTCTTTGTTTGTTTGTTTATACTGCTTGGATTACTTGAGTTTCTTGATCTGTAGAATATCTTTGATTGGTTTTGAAAAATTCTCAACAATCACCAGTTTAAGTATGTCTTGTGATAAATATGTATATTTTAAAATTAAACTGTTTTACTTTTCACTAATCTTGTGCTTTTCCATTTCAATCTGATTATTTATAGCTTTCACCTTTTTATCTATTTTGATGATTTTCATCAATTTTCTTGTATATATTAGGTATAGTTATGTTAACATCTTTATTTGCTAACATCACTATCAGTATCATTTGCATATCTGCTTCTAATGTTTGCTTTTCCCTTGATTAATTTTTGAAAATATAAATACATAATATTTAAAAATAAATAATACATTTTATATAAAATAAAATACCTTTTCATTTTTGTGTATTAATTTTTAAAAAATTAATTCCTAAGCATTTTATATAAAATTAACTACAAAGAACCCATAGATTTAATCTTTCATCAGAGTGGAGTTTCTGATTATACCTTCTCATCTAATAGGACTAGGTCAAAGAGCTGATCACTTTAATCTTATCAGGGATTTAGCTGTGTTGAGGCTGATTGGCAGTTTAGTAGTACTCAGGTATCCTTTATTTTGTCTCAGGGCATGATTTTCCCAAGATTTGCTTGTGAACATGCATTTGTCTCCTTAACCGTGAAAGACTACAGGGAATTCATATCTGCTCTTCCAATGTTCCCAGCCCAACTTTCTAGTATCCTTACTCCTTCAAGATGAAATCTGGCAAACATCAAGAGGCAAACTAGCTGTATGCTTGAGGTGGGTCCTCTCTTTCTGGTTTGTCTTTGTTTTTTAAGCAGTAAATGCTTTCAGTCTTTCTTTTAGAAGCTTTGTCATACACTGTCAGCAGCATTCCACAAAGCCCCACAACTCATCAAGTATGTTATCAGTAAAACTAGTCTTGCATTTCAGGTCCTCAAGACTCCAATTTGTCACTTTAGAGCTACGCAACTGCTTTGCTGGTTTGCTTTCTTCCAGCAGTTGCCAAAGCTTTTATAGCAACACCCAGAATTTGCTTATGCCTTCACTAAATACAAATGGCTAGCAATCATCAGTTTCACTTTGAATGGATTCTTGCTTCTCTGGAACTGCGGTTCATCTAGCTCTCATTTCTTCCAAAGCTTTTTAATGTTTTTAAAACACAATTTTTGTAATTTTCCAGCTTTTTCTAGTTCCAGTAAGAGGTTGGCCATTTACCACCTACTACATACTATTTGGAAGCAGAAGTCTCAGTAAATATTAAAATGATTCTTGTTTTCATTTGAAATCCTGTATCACTTAGTTTCTGGTTCATTAATCATTATCTCATATTGTTTTGTTACTTAATGTGTGTTGGTCTTATTTCCTTGCACATTATGAACTTTGAGGGAAGGATTATTGTTTTCTATCTTGTATAGACCTATCATTTTGCTACACATAGCATAATTAAAACTCAATTCGAAACACCTGATAGTTTAAAAATCTAGTCTGGTGACATGATATTCATCATAATCACAATTCTTCCAGCTTTATCCTTGTAAATTCTTGTTTAATCATATATCCAGTTATCTATCTATATGTATACTATCTCTCTGACCCCTTGCAAATTGTCTTTATAAAACTCTGCTCAAGGACTGATAAACATACATAAAACAAACCTACAGCTTTTGTGTATCTATTTACCAAAAAAAGATGGGTATTTGAATTGTTTCTTATTCCTTAAATGTGAAATCCCTCTGAGAATTTATGGCAATGAAAGGCTTATTTTTCATTATAAACTTGCATGCTTCTTTCAGTTAAGCAATACAAATTCTCTAATTCATGAAGTTTCTTATTTACTATAACTGCTATGAAAATAAGAGCTTGGAGTTGTTCTCATCAGTGTGTATACACACACACACACTTTTGTGTCTTATTGTATGTGCAGATATTTGTGTAAACACACATGTGCATGTATGTGTATATACACACATATATACATACACACATGTGTATGTTTCTCTAGTGTGTGGGTTGCTGTATGATTCCTTATTTCTTACTGTTTATCTTTTTTCTATTTGTGCTGTGTTAACTGTGTATTTATTGTAAGTCACACCGAATTTTGGAAATGGATAAATGAGCCTATGAATTGACATAAGCTAACACAATGACCTAAGGTACCAGTGACTCATCAACTTTGGCAAGAATTAGGCTTTTTATTGTCAGATGGACCAGGTTAGCAGCAGTCATTTAATATTTGCCAAATATTGAATCATTAAGACAAGAGAAAGACAAACCACAAAATCGCTTAAGGTTCCTTTTTCTTACCATTCATTTTCCCTGACTTGCATTTTTTGTTTATAAAAATGTCTAAAAATCTTTCCATGATTCAAACTCAACCTTTATATGCTTAAAATTTGTGTGAAAAGTGTAAAATTTAGAAAGCTGTTTGAGTTTGTCGACATGAACTTTGGGAATCTTGAAGTATTTGAAAAAATTAAGTGATCTTTTAAAGTTTTTACTATGACAATAAAAGACAAAGGTGTATCTCCAGCAGAGGATTTGATAAGCAAGAGATTAAGATATAAGTGACATAATAGGCTATAATATCGAAACTTGTAGATCTGTGGGATTAGTCAGGAGGAAATTGATCTCTTTAATGATTACAATCTAAAATCTTCTCTTTGAAATCTATAGTTAAATGCTTTTGTTCCCAAATTGTATACCACTAGAAATTTCAATCTATTTTCCAGATTTTAAAAAACATCTGCCAAAGAGTTCGAGACCAGCCTGGCCAACATGGTGAAACCCTGTCTCTACTAAAAATACAAAAATTAGCCAGGTGTGGTGATGCACACCTGTAATCCCAGCTACCTGGGAGGCTGAGGCACAAGAATTGCTTGAACCTAGGAGGTGAAGACTGCAGTGAGCCCAAATCATGCCACTACACTCCAGCCAACAGAATGAGACTGTGTCTCAAAAAACAAAACAAAACAAAAAACCCCAAAAATCTGCCCATAGAAAACCAGGTTGTTAATTCTGCTCATGTATGCCCACCCAGTAGAAGACAATGTTGCTAGGATCATTTCCAAATAAAAATGACAATTTATGTATTTATTTGGGGTCTACTAGTGACTGACTGTAGACCTAAAGAAATTTAAGACTAAAGAAACTTAGGTTCACACAACCAAAATTTTAAATTTGTACTCTACACAATTGTAGGTTTGAAATACAGGGCAAAAAGAATCCTTACTGAGGGCCAGTGCTGGAGCAACTTGAATACAGTCAGCCTTTGGTGTAAATAATTGTCTAAACATGTTCTATGGGTCCCCCTACCTTCTTGCAGAACCACGTGAATTTATAAAAAAGTTATCACAGCAGTAATTTTTATAAACAAAAGACTTTATTTCAAATATATTTTACAGTTTGTGTGTAATTAGGATTGCTTTCCAGATTGTGAAATTTAAGAATAAATTGAACAAGCAATGTACAAAATAGTGGTGTTTACTTAGGCCTACTGAATTCCTACAATTGTTCTTGTAGTTTTTTTTCTTTTTAAATTGTATGGGTGGAGACATCAATGATAACACAAATTTCATCCTCTTGGTTATATTTTGAATAGCAACAAAGTACCATTCCATTCCATATTTGTTTGCATCTTTAGAAACTGGCAATAAGGGGAGTAAATCTCATGTATCTGGACCTAATTGAAAAATGATAATATATTGTTAACAGAGCCGAACCAATTCATTCTTTGTGGTAAAAAGTTTGCTAAGCAAATTGGTAGAATAACTAAAATTGTAGGACAGATGTTTAGCCTCCTTAAGAAAACATACTATTTTAGAGAACTTTTAGCAATACTATTGCATACACTTTACATACTAATTACAATGCTTACTTATAAAACAGGTCTTCTCAGCTAGCTATTAGATTGCTTTAGAAACTCAAGAAAATAGATTGGATTTTTTTCATAAACATTCTTTAAATCAGACATTGAACTAATTCATGCTTACCTTCACCTCCATTGTTATAACTGAGGTTTCAATGATGATGTGAAGTTATAGAGATGACTTCAGAACTTTTAAATTTGGTAAGAATGACAGTATACTGATTTTAAAAACACATACGTGAACTTCAAACACCAGCAACTAAAATTAGCAAAATTGAGATTTTAAAAAAAGAAGGTGTTTTCTTTTCACTATTGCCAGTATTGTTTTTGTTGTTCAAGGCATTGGCAATAGGAAAATAATCTATTATTATATGCTAGTCGTAAATATTACATAAGAAACCAAAAAACCAAGAAAAGAAAGTTTCCAAGTAAACTTTATTTGGTAGAAGAAAGAGGGTGGTGGTTGGGGCTTTCCACCTTGGTGAGCCAAGTTTCCTAAACAAGCAAGATTTTCCCCATCCACACAATACTTAGCATATCCTGGTAATGTTATTTCCTGAAGAAACATAGGGTGAGATCATGACCAATGTAGCGATAGGTGGTCCATTATAAACACTGTACAGAATGTTTACTGCTCAACTCCTACAATGGATAGTTTCCTTTCAAAGAACCTCAATTTGTTTTGCAAATATTCAGTGGGTTGTAGTTTTCTATGTTTGTTATATTTGTAGTGTTCCACTTGCCTGGAGTCTCTGAAGTCTACTGCTTTGCCATGATGGGCAACACAAGACAGGGAAACAAGGAGTGGCAACGTGGTTCTGATGGACCACATGTCCTCCAAACAATAGAGGGATTGGGAGCTCCTTAAAACCTCAAACCCTTGCCTACTTACTGACCCTGTTTCAAGGTTTTCTCAGAGGCCTAAAGAGAAAGTATGGTAGGTAATAGGAGCTGCAGAATTTGACATGCAAAGAAAAGGTAGGCAGAGGAAGAGAAAAATATCCCCACCTCCCGATTGTTTTGGAACATAAGAGTATGCAGAATTATTTAGAGCTGTTAAATAGCAAAAGCTTTGTTCTATCCCCAGAGATTCTGATTCACTACATCTGGGGTTGGGCCCAGGAATCTACATTTTTCACTGTTAATTTTGAAGTAGGTGGTCTGTGGACCAGATTTTGTAAAACACTCCTGTTAAGGGACACAGTGGGCAGTGTTTCTAGAATAAACCCTTTTATATACTTGTATTCATTTGAACCAAATGTTACCTGACCCATTGTCTTGATACCTATTTAAAAAACCCACCCACCCACCCACCCAACCAACCAACCAACCAAACACCCTTATATGAAACTATTACATAGAGAACTATCAAGGTAGAAAAACATATTATGGTGGAAGAGACAAGCAAAAATGGCCATTGAAAGGAAAGGAGACTTCTTGTTTTTAACATTCACTAAAAAAGTTTAAGGTAGAACTCAGAGGCTAATGTTAAACAATTCAGAAATATCCATTATTCAAAATTAGATACCAGCGAGGTGAAAATTATTTATAGTTCTTAGTAATTTCATGATCTGAAATTTATAAATCTTCTATACAAACAAAAGGATAAAGCACAATTCTAAAGCGTAGAAATCCCCCATCCCCCACCCAAGGATAGTGTCCAGCCAGGGAAAACAACAATATTAAAGGTGCTTTCGACTGTCGGGTTTTCAATTGTGTTGAATCAATTACATATAAGAACAGTATCTTTTGACAGTATGGTGAAGCTAGATCTGTCTGAGTGAAACGCATTATATCAAGTCCTGACTGTCTTTCCGGGAATGTCCACAGCTAAAAATTAAACCTTTAGTTCTCAAAGTCAACTTCAATAAGAGGGATTATTTATATCAAAAACAAGATTAAATTTCCATACTTTCGTTCTTTTCATAATAAAACTAATAATTACACCCTCATAACAATAATTGTGAAAAGAAACACAGTATAATAGGTAAAGAACACATTTGCTGTTTTTATTGGTGCCTTGCATGGCAGTAATACTGAAAAAGGAGAATGCAAAAAAATAAAATAAAATAAACAAAAAACAAAAACAAAAAACAGGTTGGTGGCAACCCACATCTTTTTTTAAGAGCACATAAACTCCTGTTTTATTTTTATTGTGGCATGAATGATAACATAAAACCAAAAACATGAAAATATACAACTTATATTACACTATGTGTTATGAACAAAATATAAATCTATAACTCTATGTTATATTTACATAATTATTTATTTCATTAAATTTCAAGTGAGATGGTAGGTTGCACATACTTTGTTTTAAGCTCCAGGCATTTGATTGTCTCTTTTCTATTTTTTTTTTTTTTCCATTTTTACTTGTAAAATCCAAAATGTTAGAAGGACTAAAAGCTTTAGAGCCAGTGGAGCTATATAAATACTGTTTTAGTGAACCAGTGACAGAAACACTGGGGAGGACAGGAATCAATCAGTAGGAAACTCAACACATCATCTTCAACCTGGGAAGTTGATAGTTATAGGAAACTTTAAAATTAAATACTGTAAAAGCCTGGCTAAACCAACAGCTATGCCCTACAAGACAAAGAGATACCTGAACCACTTTAAGTGGCCTTCATAGTTTTCCTTGTGGACCCCATAAGTTTTATTTTACTATTAAGTTGATAGACAAATATCTTATAAACCTGTTTGTAAATATACAGTTGTTTATTACAATTCAATAATTTACCCATTAGAATGAATGAAAGTGTAATTATTTTTTGTTTTAAATGTGATATAAGAGGTTTCTTCTGGGAACAGTCACAGCTTCTGGATTAAGAAAATATCTGAAGTTGGACCAAAAAATGGTTAATTTTCTTTAGATGAATTAAGGTAAAATTCTACTCCAGAAATCAAATCTATAAAATAGCTTCACCAAAGAAAACTTTTTTTTTTTTTATATTTGTTCTTTATAAGAGGATTTGGTTTTAACAATGATGATTATGTTCTTTGGGAGGGATTTTATACATGGTTAACTCTTAACTGCAGATGCCAAATGAACTTTAAAAATGGACTTCAGTAATTTAGGTATAAATGTACTGAAGAATAGTTTTGTATTTTATCCAATTGTAGTAACTTAATCACTAAGTTATTATTAGTAACTATAAATAAGTAACTTCATTTTCTCCAGTGATGTTGTCTTAGATTCATATGAAAACAGGACTATTTTTAGAGAAACTGACTACAACAACATTAAAAACCAGAATTCTGGCAAGATTATTTCTCAGTGTCGGGGCAAGTGTGTGTGTGTGTGTGTGTGTGTGTGTGTGTGTGTGTGTGTGCATGTGAGAAAGGGAGAAAGGAAAAGAGATAAAGTGTGAACAGACAGATAAGAAAGCAGAGAGGAGGGAGACTGTTTATGTTTTAGTTTGATCTTTTGATCTTACTCTCATTTTCTTTACTTTATCTTTTTTGGTCATTATGAGGCACAGAAAAAGAATACAGGGTTTTAGGATCCTTTACCAAAATTATAAATCAACCAATGCCAAAAAGGCAATGTAGTAACACAGTAAGTTGCTATTCATAGCACCTTTTATCAAGTGACTTCAAAGCACTTTCAATATTGATATAACTATTTTTGCTTTTGTTTTCCTTTGGGGAAAACTAGGGCAAAGAAAATTTGATATCCAGTGAATTAACCGTCAGAACAAGAGAACAGAATGCAGGGCTATGAACTTGCTTTTTGTTTCAGTTCATGCACAGTTTAGTCTCGGACATAAACCTAACTAAAATCAACTTTTGAACTTCAGCAGTTAAAAGTCACCATTAACAATTTTGTTTTCCCCTTCAAATAAAACAAAATAAAACAACAACAAAAAAAGACTAAACACCAACGTGTTGTCAATTCACTGGTAAGTGTGTTAGAATTGGTTTCAGCCACGAATGCCTTCAATGGCATCTACCTGGAGCTAAAACAAAGTATTCTTGTAGCCCAAAGTCATGAAATGAAAACAAAGCATCTTTTATAACATGGTGTAAAGTAAGTATCCAGCAAACGTGAGAGGTGAACCCACATAAATCAGAAGGAATTTGTTAACAAAGACAGAGAACAAATTTTTTAAAAATCTGTTTTCACATTGTACATAAAAATGATATAAAAACAAGTGTCTATTTTTTCCTTATCCAGAGTGCTTGAAAACAAAACAAACAGAAACAAAAAAAAAAATTGGCTCTAGATGACTGTGGCAATTAAATAACTAAAATGAGTGATGAGAGCATAAGTTAATTAAGATTGAACACGACCCTCCTATTAATTCACTCCTTTGTTTTAAACATCAGAACTGATATTGTTGGGGCCAAAATTCTTAAAAAGGAGAAAACTTATGGAAGGAGAAGTAAAATTGTGGGTAAATGTGTGTGTGTGTGTATATATATATGTATATATATACATATACATACATATATGAGTTGGAGATGGAAATTTGTTTTAAATATCTAACAGCTTATTGGCTGCACTTCCAAATCAGAGCAGAATAAAATAGAAAGGGAGAAATAAAATAAATTATACATAACTTACTAATCTGGGAACAGCTGACCATTATTATTATTATTACTATTATTATTATTATTTTATCATCATCATCATTATTACAACACTAGCAAAAAGAGGCAGTTCAAATGAAAATAAAGTCATCAAAAACAAACAGAAAAACAAACAAAATGAAATCTCTGACATGCAGGCTATGATCAGCTCCTCCAAGCAAAACCCCAGAGCAAGTCTTCTGAGAGAGAGAAAAATAAAAGGGATTCTTTTTTTTCATTATTTATATGTAAAAATCCAACTTTAGGGTGGTGTTTCGGGGGGTGAGATAGGAAAATGATGACTGGAGTGAAAACTATAGCACATCGAGCTACTAGTTGCAGTATTTACTATCTGATACTTCAGTACAAATAATGGCAATTGACTTGAAATGATTTTGCATTTATTTGTACAGGCCCTACAACTGCCTTGGCATTTGGCTGGCAAAATCTACATAAGCAGTCCCATCACATTCAGTTGTTGCTCTTCGCAAATACTCTGCTCGAACCAAAGTTGGACTTCAGTGGATTCATCTGACAGCAAGGGAAGAGCAGTGACAAGAATCCCTGGGTGCAGCCAGGCTCCATTTTGTTGGACTGCAATGACTTTTAATTAAATCCTACTTTTTATGGCATGAACTACACATGGCCCACACTTCTGAAATGCTAAAGGCCTCCACCTCGTTTCATGGAGGGGTGAAAAATACCTTGTAAAATCATCAGTTTCATTTCCTGATCGGGAAAGGATGGAATGTTGAAGAAATAAGCTAATTCTATTTGTCTGAAAAATGGCCAAATATATTCAATGAAAACAATGATTGTTTTGCTCGAAATATCAACAGGAAAAACAAAAATCACTAAGTAGCAAACGTTAATGGAACCAACTGACCAGGGAGAAAGGACATCTGGGAGCAGTTTGCTAGTAGCTTCCATGTTATACATGCACACCTCTATTACACAGGGCCACCTGATCCATCCAATAATCATCATATTAGACATTTAAAAATATAATTTCTGAGCCCTATACTTGGTTAAGTTGTCATTTGAAGTGCAAAGTCAAGGTCAAGATTATTTCTAGACCAGTCACTTGGGAGGATGTGGGATTTCATCCCCAGATGTGGGTTTAACTCACAATGGTCCAACGTTATTCCTATTAGTACCATAATCACACACATACATACACACAAAAATCCAAGATCAGAAAATATTTTTCTCTAAATTTCTTATGTCTCTCTCTCTCTTTTCACCTGAGAACAGCACCTACAGTTTCCATTAAAAAAAAAGTCAAATCTCACCAGCTGCTGGTATTTCAGGTTTTTCAGGGATTGTCTAAGATTTAACACTGTCCTAACTTAAGAAGGAACAGGAAAAAGTAAAGGGAAAAAATGAACTTGGTCAACACTTCAGTACAAATTTGGCACTTGCTCAAAGATGTAGTGTGGTGTGCAATAGATAAAGAAAGTCCTCTAAAGAAAATAATTGCTTATTTTGTGGTGGATAGCAAGGAAGTTAAAAACAGGCTCTTTTTCCCTCTTCCCCCTCATGCACAGACTTCCATCTTTAAAGTATAGAGATGGAGAAGGTGGAGAGAAGTAAAGAGAAATTCATTTTTCTTTTTTTTCTGTCAGGTGCATTACAAAGAAAAAAAAATGAAAGGAAAGAAAAAGAAAAGGAAAAAACCCAGAAACCCCAAAAAACAAAACAAAACTTATTTCTTTTTAAAAATTGTAGCACAAAACAACAAAACACATTCACAAGCCACTTGTTGGCACTGTGTACCTGAGTGAGAATTTCTAGAACATTGTAGAACAAACAGCCATAAAGTTTATTTAAAAAAAAAAAAAAGTTGACGGGTAAGACTTCAGTGCTTGGATGTAGCAGCTGAATTACTGGCATTATTTTACCCATAGCTTATTTCAATCTCTTGTTGTTGATATTGTTGTTTGCTTGTTGTATTTTTTTTTCTTTCCAAGCCTTTTGAGGCTGAGGTCTATTAGTCAGCTGATGTCCCAACTATTTAAGACTAACAGTTAAAGTAACAGTCAGTGTATGAGAAAGTTAATGTGCTTGGCCACTGGTAAGGATGAACCAGTTAGGGCTTCTTTAAGTCCTAAGGTCACAACAATCTTTTGACCCTTATCAGTTGGCTTGTCCTGCAATATGGTTTTCACTGTCACTCCCATAATCTACATCTGGATCATCCTCTTCCTCGTCGTACTCATCATAAATTTCTCCATTGATGTCCTCGGCCTGTATCTCTTCTTTGATATGTGGCTCCTCTCCTTTCACACCATAAGTGCTCTGGATAACAGGCATCCCAGGCTCTGGGCTGCTAGACACGCTTGAGTGCTCCGAGGGCAGGTGAGGGGAGGGCATTCCAGCCATGGCGATGGCTCCCGGGTACACAACACCGGCAGTGGCAATGGGGATCTGTGCTTGTTGCCTGTCAAGAAAGGAATTCCCAAAAAGATATCATGGGTGAGTGAATAGTTAGATGTGGACTTTATTACATAATTAATTTGCTCAGCAATGTCCAATTCTAAGGTACTAATTTTATCTAATTGCCCAACATTTTTCAGACTGTATCCTACTTTGACTTTAATACCTTGTTGTTTTTTTTGTTTTTGTTTTTGTGTTTTTTTGAGATGGAGTTTTGCTTTTGTTGCCCACGCTGGAATGCAATGGCATGACCTTGGCTCACTGCAACCTCTGCCTCCCGGGTTCAAGCGATTCTCCTGCCTCAGCCTCCCAAGTAGCTGGAATTACAGGCATCTGCCTCCACACCTGGCTAATTTTTGTCTTTTTAGTAGAGACGGGGTTTCACCATGTTGGCCAGGCTGGTCTCGAACTCCTGACCTCAGGTGATCTGCCTGCCTCAGCCTCCCAAAGTGTTGGGATTATAGGCGTGAGCCACTGCGCCCGGCCTAATACCGTACTTCTATGGAGTGCTTCATAGAGTACAAGACATTTACATGTGTTGTCCCATCTTATTCTTAATCCTGTTTTGTTACTACTGTTTTATTAAAAAACTGAGGTGCAGAAAGTTGAAGCAGAAGAACCCAGGTCATTAATTCCAAGTTCAGTTTTCCTTCACTATAACATACAGAAATAGCATTTTTCCCCAGAATTAAATGTAAAGATAATTAAATTTTAATGGGAAAATCCTCAAACATTAGAGTTCTCAAAATAAAACTTTACTGCCCAGAACACAGCAGAGCTGAACAAATTCACACTATCCACTGAGTCTCTGAAACAGTTTTGGCCTTGTAGTGGTAGGAGGCAGGACCAGCTTCATGGATGTACAAACTGTGCAGCTATGCTAAGGTCTCATACTTGATTTCAAGTTGTGCTGCCACAGACTTGAAATTCTTAATAACTTTTTAACAAGAGACCCTGTCTCCTCATTTTTGCACCTAGTCCTATAAATAACGTAGGTGGTCCTATTGGAAGGGATGAAGAGATGATGTTCATTTATGCTTTTATTCATTCATATGTTTAGTATTTGCCCAAGAACTGTTGGGCTCTGTGTTTAGCTTTGTAAGGAGTCACATGCTTGCAATATCACAGAGCCCTGGACAGAGCATGCAGCCTATTCCAAGGAACTGGAGGGGACAGAGCAGATTTGAAAAGGTTTTTATGAGTTTTTCTCTGCCCACATTTAGAACAATATTCATTATTCTAAGAACTCTTAGAAACTAACTTCTGTTTCAAACATGAACAACTTTATTTTGGGTTTTTTTGAGAGAATTCTCTAGAAGCAATGCATTTCTGTAGCACATCTACAACACTGTCAACAACCTTGCCACGGGAGCATTGTAAAACATCTCGGAGCTGCGTTCTCAATTCAGAATGAAACCTCCTGTTCACAACCTTGTTATGCCCTAAGTAGAATCCCTAGCTTGTGCAATCCACAAAGGTCACACATGTACCTTGATAGTTCACTAACCTCTCTATATTTAGAAATAAGTATTTTTTTTTATTTTGAAATGATTTTTATTTTGTATCATCTCAGTAAAGTTGTTAGTTTTAGAATTTATCATGGTGAAGCTTAGGAAGTAATGCAAACCAATGAAGAAAAGAACCAGTTATACTTCTGAGTTTTTAATGGAAAACTTCAAAATTATTTACTCGTGGATATCTTGTTTTTAAGCCAGTTGTTAACAGATCTCATGTTAGAGCTAGGAACTTGCAGTGGATTCATACGGACATATTTTTCAAGATCATGTGGGAGATTATTTGTCCCTGAAAATACTCTGAGCTCAGATTCTTTTTCAAAATGCCTCTTTGCAACTGAACAAATATGTTTCACATCCCATTAAGTATAACAGGAAGTTTGCTCCATGAGAAAAATGACTAAAAGGTCCATACCCAACATTGAAGTACTGCCGCATTTCCTGCCGCCTGTTGCGCATGATTGCCTTGTATTCACCAATGCGCAGCTTTTTGCCATCCACGAGGCAGGTGCGCTTTGGCCTGGGCTTGTACTTATAATCAGGGTACTTCTCCAGGTGCTGCTTGCTGAGACGGGCTTGCTCCTCATAATATGGCTGTTTCTCTAGGTTTGTCATAGCTTTCCAGCGAGATCCTATGAAGAAAGGAGGTTAGGATTCCAATTTGCACAGCTTCTAAGCATTCTAAAAGAGATATAGCTGAGAACAAGAAAATCTAAAGTACAGATGTTGACCAAAACCCAGAAATACATAAACCTGTTTTTGATTAGTGAGATCCCACAAGAACAGAGGTGGTGGTGGTTTTGTACCTAAAGATATAAACACTGGGCAGTATTTTTTTTTTCTTTCTGGCTTGCATTCTAGTCAAACTTTTGTATTATGTACCTTAAAGCTCATAGATAATTTAATGGATATATTTCTCATTTCTACATTAGATCATGATATAATTCACCTGTGAACAGAAAAGTTACATGCTATGTTATCATACATTTTGAATCTGAGACTATCCAGTTACTGAGTATTTTTATGTGGGAGATGTTTTTTACTATAAAAGTTCCCAACATATCTCATGTAGTCTCATCCTCCCCAAAATGTTTAAGTATTTTAAGCTTACAGGAATGGTACTAATTAAAAATTCATTTTATTAAAACTTTATAATTAAAATTACAGTATTAATGAACATGGAGTGGGTAACTGCTATGTGCCAGACACTGTGCTAAAACCTTGACATATGTTATCTTTTTCCTACCTTTCACCTCAATCTTATAAAATAGACAGCATTTCTATTTTCATAGATGAGAAAATTGAGATTCAAATAGATGAACTAACTTAGCCAGGGTTATAATTATTGAAGTGCAGATCTGTGACTCAAACTCAGATTTGACATAACTTACATTGTGCTATAATGTACGCCCTTTCCTGCATATGGCCACCTACTATATAAAATATAGCAGAGGTCACAATTACAGTAAATGTGTATTATGATTTTCTCTTAATCAATTTCAATAACATACAAAGATGTCACTTCCCATGATACAGTCTGCATTAGTAATAATAACCCAAATTGTTTTTCCCCTTTCTTTTCACTATTAATTTTGGTGTGAATTTAGTTGGGATTAAAAGAGACAAGTTTGAAGCTTAAATAAAAATAGTTTATGCTAATTCACATTTTAGATATGGTTTAAAACTTGGATTCTGTCAGTATGGCTATGTGTAATAGAAGTAGTAGTAATTTTTTTTTATTAAGAGAGATTTAAGAATCTATTTGCAGATGAAGTGTGTTTATCTGCAAACAGTCATCTCAAATCAACATGAGTGCATAAAGACTGAAAAACTGGAACTAGGATATCCCTACCAAATAGTCTTATACCTGCCTTCAAATGTCATCTAAGTAAGATCTTAGAAGCTTTCAAATGAGTTCATTACTCACCCATAACTCCGTATCTTAAATGCAAATAGCTCACTGTTGAATAGTTCTTTCTTACACATGCAGAGAGTGCCTCAATATGGGCTGTTAGATTTATTAAAGCATGCAGTGAAAGAGGCAATATGTCTTCCCTTAGAAATGTTTCCATTGGAAGAGATATTGTATTACATAGGTATAAATACAGATTTTTCCAAATCTAGAAAGCCAATATGAATTTATTCTATTTACAATATAAACTCAGGTTACAGTTCAAATAATCGTTTTTTAAAATTTATTTATTTATTTATTTTATTCCTTTCTTAAACTTCTGTTTAAATAGCATCATCCAACATTTTAAGTTGGTTGGTCAAGCCATATCATTTGTAGGTACAATCTCAAACTCCTTGTTGGCCCAGCATTATTCTCTGAAGATTCTTGAATACCATTATGTTATTCTCAGGATCTATATAAACACAGATATGGTTATGATCCTATTGAACTAGAACAACCGTTTCAATGGATTTTCTTCCAAGCATTTATACCAGTTTTTTGAACTTCAGATCAGGGAGTGGAAAGTGAGCTTGCCATAAATAACTCACAAATAGGAATACACTGAAAAATGGATCAAGGATGGTTGATCTAATATAAAATTTGTTAGCTATCATTATCTCAAAATTCAAAAACGAAACCAGTATTTTCAATTAGAAGAGGAATTGACCAAGATTCTTCCCTAAGTTTAAATGATATAAATGCCAAAAGGCTTTGGCCTCTCAAAGGAAAGAAAATATTTATGCTTTGAAGTAATCTGCCTTGGAATGCCAGAGCTGTTTGTGTATTTCCTGCTATGTGCATAGTGTTGTATTAATTACTGAATATGTAGTAGTGAGTAAATAAGAAAGTTACAGTTCCTGTCTTTTTGGAGCTTATATCAGTCAGGGAATATATAATAAATATCTAATTACAAAATTTATTATTTTCCTTATAGTTGTGGAAAATGCAGGAGGGTATGATACGGAGGCAAGATCAATCCTCTGCAGGTCAGGAAGGTTTTGCTGTAGAAATTACTCCCATGGGGCTCACAGAGAGAAGAACATCCTATTGAGGAGGAATATAATAGTTGAGGTCTTTCAGTGGAAAGAGGAATTAGACTAACTTAAAGAAAGCTGGTCTGGCTTAAGAAAAAAAAAAAGAGGAAAAAAAGATGCATGTATATAAAGAAATGGGATAATAAAAGATGTGTAAATTCTCAGATAAGTTGGCTTCCAAATCTGGCATGAACGGGAATTATAAAATAGTTTAACTCTTGATAGTATAATTTCTTTAAGAGTATCACTGACTCCTAAATTACACTTTAAAATATGGCCATATAAATCCAAGTGTTTTCAAAACTAAGAATCAAGATAGCCTAAGCACTAACTGGGTCAAATGGCTGACTACTACATTTTAAGACAGTACAGGGCAGTATTTCCATTTGGTGGTAAATCCAGTTTCATTTCAACATCCTACCCTCAAATTAGGTTAACCAACTGAAAAGTTTGGCTTTGATTTCAATGGCTTTGCAGGTACAATAACCATTGTAGGCAGCTGAGGTGTTAACTAACCCCTGAAACACACTTGATGAGAATGGTAGGAAAGCATTTTGGATATCACCAAAAAAAAAAAAAAAAAAAAAAAAAAAAAAAAGATAAAACAAATCTACTTGATTTGGGCGTGGCTGGCTGCTTACTCTGGACTGTTGTACAGGGAGTTTACCCTGCTGCTTTCAAAAGGTTGTTCTTTTAGAATAAAAAAGCAGGGAAGGACAATTGGGTTTTCCTCCTGATGACAAGAGAGGAAGTTTCAATCAAAAGTATTTGATGCTCAAAATAGGGGAAAAAATAAGGTCCTATGATTATTCCTTTCCTTTCTAAATCTGGCAATCCACTGAAAGTGAAGAGTTTGGGCTGAGCAACATTGTCATCTCCATGGGGTCTGTAGTGAATTTGCACATTTTACTCCAACTACTGTATATCTAATCGGAAAAAGATGTCCCTCATCCCCTGATCTAGCGCCAAGCAGTAAAAGGTGATTCCTTATGTTAACAATTTCAGCAGAATGGCTTATTAAAACCAGATTTTAGGGTATTATAAAATGCTTAGAAGCCCTTTAAAATGTCAACCGGGATCCCCAGAGACTACGTAAAATGTCAACCCAGCTCGAGCGCCTGTTTTAAGGAGAATGAATTAGCGGCATGCTGTCGGAGGCTGCTATCCAAAACAATCAGCAAAGAGGAAAACATCAGGCTTTCTTTGTACTTTTGTATGAAATGGGTCATTTAGAATGATCTTGTGGATATTTGAAGATCACTTATTTATTTAAAGCTGTGACTAAATATTGAGGCCCACAACACCTCAATGTTTTATTTGTTCCCAAATATAAATGCCACATCTTTAAAGAATACATTTTCATCAGAAAGACTGAAATTAGACAGTATTCTCTTTCATGTTTTCTATTATAATATAATCGTATGGTCATTCTAATACTCTTTCCCTCACATCAGAAGGGAATTCTCTTAGCCAGCCGTTTCTTTTCCATAGAGGCTTTTGCTGCATTTCCTAAAATATCATTTCCTATCATCAAAACTGATATTTCGCTTACAGTCAAGATAGTTTTAATTAATAATTATCACGTTTTTGGTATTCAGACACATGAATTGAGTAATATAAAGAGAGTTTTGAAATCTTAGTATTCAACTAGTTTTTTATTCTGACAATTTTGGATTTCTAATTTGGGAATAACTGATATATTAAAACGTGAAATATGCTTACATAAAGTATTCTTTTCTAGGGTTTTTCCAAATGAAACTGGTATGTTGTTTTTTAAAGACGGGAAATTTCATATGGAAGGTAGAATATAGTCACAAAAGGGAAAAATAGATCAGAGCTGGTAGAGATGTAAAAAATGTGTATTTCCTCTTGATCAGTTCAAGTTTTTGATTATGCATGATATATATTTTTACACACAGATTTTCATATTTTCTACGTATACTACTGAAAGCTTTGCATGTTCATGTCTTTTTAGATAACATTTAGGTGAAAAATGAGACACAATTTTAAGTGGCTAATGGTTTCTATTTCGATCCCATTACAAATGGACCTTGTGGACTAGGTGGCATCTATTACTTTTGTTGAGAATATGGGATCATAAAAACATGCAGCCAGGCGCATTACGCCTGTAATCCCGGCACTTTGGGAGGCCGAGGAGGGCGGATCACCTGAGGTCAGAAGTTTCAGACCAGCCTGGCCAAAATGGTGAAACCCTTTCTCTGCTAAAATATAAGTTAGTCAGGTATGGTTGGCCCGTGCCTGTCATCCCAGCTACTCAGGAGGCTGAGGCAGAAGAATTGCTTGAACCCAGGAGGCGGGGGTTGCAGTGAGCTGAGATCACACCACTGCACTCCAGCCTGGGTGACAGAGCAAGATTCCCATCTCCAAAACAAAACAAAACAAAACAAAAAACCTCATGCATATGTTAGCCATTTATAGATGATCAGTAATGAACCAAAAGTGATATTATCTTTATAAACTCCGTCCAATTCCAAGTGCCTTATGAATTTTAATAAAACTTTAATAATTTTGACAAATTTTGTTACTTATTTGTTAAAGCCAACGTTTTCTGATAAAATGGTTCTATTCTATTTTTGTCACTTAACTCTTAGAAGTCACACAGTGAGTAATCAAAATTTTCTTATGTTGTCCCGTATCTGGCCATCAGGCTACTTGAAGATGAAGATGATGAAGACAAAGGCAGTGATGAAGTTAGGGACAATGACAATGATAATGATGTCAGATAAGGCACGAAAGCAATGGAATCTTCTCTTTCCTCCGCCGTCCCTCCGGGACCTGAATTGGTCTATAATAGGTATCTTTATAATCAGCACCCTTTCTCCCCAACCATTTTTTCTGTGTGCTTCAGTGTCTATGTGGGTAGAGTAAATGTGTACTTTGTTTTCTGTTAAATTGAATGTTGCGATGGCAGAAAAGTATTTAGTATTACTAAAAGTACCTTTAGTACTTAAGGTTACTAAAAGTATAAATGTAAAAATGTACACTCTACATCTTCTTGTGTTCTAAGAATCTAAAACTGATTTTCAATTATAGCACTGGAACAAACATCTTCCCCACCTCCACCCTCACCCCCACAACATGATGAATTCTGCAAACAAAACTCCTTATCCTTCTGTTACAGAGGATGATGAGAGAGGAAGGAGGCCTTAAGATTAACAATAACTTGTCTCTAGTATGCAAGGAAATGAGTACAAATGATCAGTAGCAATATCTAGTGGCTCACGTGAAAGCAACTTTTTTCTCAGCCTTAGTAAAAATATTTCTAGATTTCTGAAGAAGATAAAGCATTAAAATAATTAGTATGAAGACAAACTGCTAAATGAGGTATAGAAATATGGTATATTTCTCAATGGACATAGAATGCTTCATCACCAGAAGAAGCCTCGATGATGATGTTTATTTTCTGGATAAGCAGATAACATGACCTGCATGGCCTCCAAATCCAGGATCCTTCCACAGCTCCAGAAAACACAACAGTACCTTTATTCCATATGTCACTGAGTTCTTAATGTTTTTCTTACCCAATATCTTGCTGATGTTGGAGTTGTGCATGTCAGGAAAGGCTTGAAGGATCTTTCTCCGTTCATCTTTAGCCCACACCATGAAGGCGTTCATTGGACGCTTTATGTGCGGTTCATTGCTGCCACGCCCTCTGGATTCCCTATAAATTCTTGACTCTGAAACTCCAGCACTTCCTGAAAACAGGAAATATCACTTAGTGTTAGTGTTAAAACTTCTGGCAACTCTTTTCCTCGCATTCCTATTTTTTAGTCTATTAAGATATCTGAAACAAAAAGTACTTCTGATAATGGTACTTCCAGTTCTTAAGACAGATGCTTGTTTATGAAGTTTTTGTGATAAGCCTTGTGGTGGCAAATGTCAAATTTGTATTTTTAACCCGTTTCTAATCTGTTTTCTCTTTCTTTCAATGGACTGTTTCACCATTTACTTTCAACAGCTCAAAATAAACTCTGATATGTGATTTTTGATGCCATTCAGAAAGAGGATAGATTAAATCAATAGGCATACCAGTAGTGTGGAAATATTAAATAGGTAAAGAAGCACAAATCAATTTGGCAGAATGGATGATTATAGGGGAGGATATACCTTTGCTACTTAAAGACTGTCTGAACATATAATACCTTATGTTCTCTTTCTCTCTCCAAGGTTACAAAAATAAAAACATTGACCAATTTTTGAGGTTAAAAACAATATATATATTTCCCCGTAATATAATTGGCTTTTCTTTGAAATTCTATGCTGACAAATGCATGACATATGCTGATATAGCAATGACAGGTCTGCTCCCAAAAATATATGTAAAAATGGTATGGAAAAGAACAAATGAACAATTAACATTACTCTAGTTTCTTAAGGAGTCTACAGTCACATGTTTAAGATGAGAAAAATAAAAATTTCCTTTGAATCTTCCCCCTAATACTCAAAGTTATCCAAAGAGTCCCATGGACAGTTACATTTCAATCAGTAAGATTCACAGATGATAAAACACAATTCAAGAGTTAACAACAATGTCTTTGGAAGCTGTATTCACTCCTCCAACCTATGTGGCTCCTTAGAATGGCTTCGGCAGATTAAATAGCTTCTAAGATACTTGAGTTCAGGCAAAGAGAAAATAAGGAGAACCAGTAGAACTCTGACAGTAGGTTTTCATTGGTTATTATCACAAAATAAATAGATGTATTTTGATAGTATCTAAAAATTTAAAAATACTTTGGGGATTTGTAGAGACTGTATTCTCAACAAAAGCACTGCTTTTCTTTTCTTGCTTTGTAGTCATTCCTCATCTTTTCTTTTTTTTAAATTTGAAGACACAAGAATCAAACAAAATTGCCCAAACTTAAGGACCTCTATAGCAGCACATTCAAAGCATAGCATACCTGTTGGTGAAGTTTCTCAATATTTCTCATTAATAACATGCTCTTTGGTTTAATGAAAAGTGGAAAATATTTCACAAACAAGCACGATTGAATTTAGCCAGTGACAGCAACAAAAACTTTGATGTTTTAATGCTGATTACTGTGGGTATATTTTATCATGCTAATACAACTTAAAATTTATGAAATGTGTTATTACCAGTAATTGTCTTTTATTGACAAAATAAGTGCAAATATATGGCAACATCTTCCTAAAATGGGTTTGTAACTAGCAAATGATCATTTGCACATCTGCCTTTTCTTGTTCTTACACCTTACAGCAACATAAGCAATAAAATGAACATTATGTGTCTTCATCAAATCTAAACAAGCTCTTTAAATGTACATAGACTCGGTTTATCTCAGCTAAGTGAAGCAGAAAAGAGAAGAAAATATTTGCAACATTAGACCCAGGAAAATGCAAATTGAATCCAATTGAATAAAAATCAGCTTTGATAGAATTACGTGTTTCAACGTTCAGGTTTGTTTAGTCCCTCGACTAGTATAGACCTGGTTTTAAAAGTAGAATTGGCTCAAGGCACAGAGTAGAGAGCTGTGTATATTGGAGGATTCAAGGGGGCCCCCTCTCAAAATATGCATCTCACTGGTTTGCCCTTGTGCACTCTTCTCTCTATGCAGGGAAATTCCCTGTAGTAGTAC
Source organism: Macaca mulatta (assembly GCF_049350105.2). Taxonomy (NCBI): domain Eukaryota; kingdom Metazoa; phylum Chordata; class Mammalia; order Primates; family Cercopithecidae; genus Macaca; species Macaca mulatta. The sequence continues at coordinate 25,882,393 of NC_133416.1, forward strand.
CAAAGTTGAGGTCGGTACCACCAAAGGAATGCTTAACATGCATGGATGCCACCTGACAGTAGAGACAGGCTCCCAGCCAGGATATTGTATAAGAAGAACAGCACTTCTTCTTTTTCCCTCTTTGCTATGCTCTTAAAAATCAGAGTATCGATTTAATTTGTTGTCACTGTGGATGTTTAGAATATTCAGAGATGATACAGAAAACAGAAGTCTGGAGGCTTAGGAGAGGGGAGCATAAAGTTGTGCAGCTGAATTCTAGCTAGGTTAGAGAGAGTGGGCAGGACACTTGACTATGCAGTATATAGCACTGGGGAGAAGGGTTCCAAAATGGAAGAAACTATCCTGGAAATGTCCTCTGAGCCATGTATTCTGGTCAGGGCTTGACAAATGGAAACTTAAAAATGAGCCAATAGAAACAAATTTCTGAAAAAGTTCATTTTGGGTACAAGAAATAGGGAAGCGAGGCCACGTGCAGTAGCTCACGCCTATAATAGTAGCACTTTTGGAGGCTGAGGTGGGAGGATCACTCAAGCCCAGGACTTTGAGACGAGCCTGGACAACATAGTGAGTCCTTGTCTCTTAAAAAAAAAATTGCTGGGCATGTTGGCATGCTCCTATACTCCCAGCTACGTGGGAGGCTGAGGTGGGAGGATCACTTGAGCCTGGGAAGCTAAGGCTGCAGTGAGCTGGGACTGCACCACTACACTCCAGCATGGGCTACAAAGCAGGACTCTGTCAAAAAAAAAAAAAAAAAAAAAAAAAAAAGACAAAGAAGGAAAGAAATAGGGAAGCGAGGAGAGGAATGGGGAAGATGATGATCAAGAGCATTTGCTTTAGAATCCTGCCATCTCGATTTAAATTCCTGTCTCTGGCACTTAGAGTCCTGTGACGTGGGGAAAATGCTTCAAAACTCCTGAGGCTCAGACTCTTTCTCTGCAATGGGCCTGACTAGGAATTAAATGAGATGATTTATGCAAAGCACTCAGCAGAGTGCTTGGCACATGGGAACTGCTCAGTATATGTGACCTCTTAAGGTAATGATCAGGTATGAGGTGGCTGTCTAGTCTATTTTTTAGCAGTTTTAATTGGCACTACATAGACACTTTCTCACATTATTAGAATATATATGAACAATTTTCACAAACCATCAGAATCTCCACTCAGATTGAAATCCATCATTGCATGGCTAAATTTTCCTTCTTCATTCTGTTTAACTGCCAGTTGCTGAGTCAGACTCTCCAGTGTTGTTTTTTCCTTTAAAAAAATTATAATGAGAGATCAGTCTAGGAATTATAATTATTTGAAGACTTTCTTTTTCTTGGGCCATATATAATACATTAGCTCCTGGAAAGGATGCAGTGTTGATTTCTTCACCTTTTTACGTTCAGCACATTAACCTGAAGTCATTAAGAGAATGATCAGCAGGATTTTTGAAGGAGCTCTGATTCTCATAGACCCCTATAAGTCTTGGCATTTGGGTTTGGTATGCCTAAAGGATATATGCCGGGATCCTTGGAGACAACCGTCCCAAATTACAAAATGTGCATAGAAATTTCATGGAAGCAACCTGTTTTACATTTGGAATGTCTGCTTTATTTTTGGCCAGACAGTAGAAGTATAGGAGTGGCATGAAGCCCAGAGAAAGTCTTCCAATAGTCAGGTGACCAAATAATAGAAACATAATTCACAGTAGTGCCCTCTGGTTGCCATCTTCCCAAATGCCATCTGTATTCCTCATGCAAGGGTAATGAAGACGTTTAAATATTCATTGCTAATTGCTTGTCAAGTCTCTGTACATCCAATGTGAGTGCCTGCTACTTGGACCACAATTTGATTTGGATTGCTAAGCCAAAATATTGAGTTGGCGAATTATTTGAGATACAAATATACCAAAATTAGATCTACAGAGACATCAAGTTGTTTAAGCATGCAGTGCACGATTCACATTCATGGAGAACATGGCATTACAAAATAAATTATTTTCAAGAAAAATATAATGCTTAATCTAAACCATATGAGACATTAAACTACTGTCAAATTAAGAAACTGGGTGACTTTAGGAACAGAAAAAGCATATAATGAACGGCTGACAACTTTCTCTTGAACTCTCCAGCATTGCTCTCATTGATGTAGTAGCAAAACAGTTTTAAGAAAAGCATCCATTGGATCTCATCACATTGTCTCAGGTTTCTTTATAATTATTCACCTCATTTTCTGAGGAACATAGTCATGAATCATACTAGTGAACAACATACACTGCAGAACTGCTATTGACACAATAAAATGTTCACAGAAAGTAATCAATGATTTAAGATAATTGTATTACAGGTAAAGGGCCCAACTAATGTTCCCACCAAGAACTAATAAGATATTGAAATTCTTCACACAGTACACACTTTATCTCAATGAAGTCTCTGACAATGTGACAATTGTGCATACTAGATTAAAAAGTCTCTTAAGCCAGTGGCCTTGGAACTCCTGTACTCTATTCATCAAAGTATGTACATTATTTAATAGAAAACTATTTTTAAATTGTCAATCAGTATAAAATACAGTAGAGAAACTGGGACAAAATAGTTCGTATTAACTTTAGTTCTATAGAATTAAATAGTATTAAAGTTGAAATAAGTTACGCATTTAACACTGTAGAATCTGACTCGATTTGTTTTGTGTGTGAAGTTGTTGTTTTCAGCTGCTTTATATGTTTTGGATGTCTTTTGCTGAGAGAGTCAGCTGTATATATTCAGCTGAGCTCAGGAGCATCAAGGACACCAGCTTAACAGACTTTCTTTACAGTAAATGTAGCTGTTAAAACAAAAGACAGTTACATTTGAAAACACACACACACACACACACACACACATTCCATCAACATGGTCTGACAGTCCTCGGGTCAATGAAGACTTTACTGTACTCTCTTTGAGGAATGTACTGGGCTTGGATCACCTCTTAGCTTTTGATTTAACAGTATAGGGCAATAATACTACACATTTTCTAGAGAGTTTTCCATTCTGAAGAAAAGTCTTTCAAGACGAAAAAGCAAAATGAACTCAATCAAAGTAGAAAAAGTATGACACGTTAAGCGACTTCCAAGGTTCTGAGTTCAGCTCTACAGATGCCATGCTGTCTTACCAAGAGACTAAAATTAACAAATATGAGCAGGAAAGTGACACTCAGTTTTTACAATAAGTAACCTATAATTAGCCACCACTAATGCGCCTAATATTAATAAAATGATTAGCTACCCAAAAGTAAAACTTACTATGCTTCTCAAGAGGATGTCAGTGGCACATAGTGGAAGTCGACACAGCAAGCTATACTTTCTCGTAATAGTGTAGTAATTTATACTATTTATATAAATTTAAGTTTTTTGTATAGTAATTTAAGCTAACAGACATGTGAACAGGCCAAAGGAAAGGTGACTGCAGGAACTGGAGAACATGAGGTATGCCTTTAATTAAAGCAGATTACAACGGCATGTAAATCAAAATGATAACGTTGCCACATTTTTTAAAAAAGTGTGGACAATATATTCAGAAGACAAAGAAACTGATGTGAGGAGGAGATAATAACAACTTAAGTAAAAAATAATTATCCTATAATTCCATATGAAAACTGATCCTATAAAGTTGATACATAGTACTTATGTATAAAAGTAGATATAAATTCATATGTGGTTAGGTGTCTAGGTAATATATTGAACCACCAAAAAAATGAATTGGATTTAAGAATAGTTCCCAAAAGTTTAAATTCAACTGAATGGCATATAGGAGGGGAAAGAATCAGCTAAATGCTATAAAGCAGAAGTACTGATACACTAGAAAAATCTCTCCTACTTTATCCTTTTAATCTCACCTGTCTCTGGCCATCCCCTCTCTGAAGGGTTCACCTATGCACTATCATGTATAAAGCTCAACCATTTGAGATTCTGTTCTGTGGGTTAAATATTTCCTTTTCTAAAAGTGTCTGTTCATAAGAGCAAATACTACTGGAAAAGGTAATATTTTGATTCTCAAAGTTCTTATAAATAAAATAATCTTTTCTAAATAGAGGCAACTGGAACAAAACAAGGACAGTAGATTTCAGGTAAGCAGAGGGTTAAGAGGGAAGATGTTGAAAATGGGAAACACCCAAGAAACTGATTTTGGGAAAACAAATATATGTTGATGGGCACAAGTGACCATTTTTTACCAATCTTATAATCTGATAAAAATCATGTTAGTGATATCAATCTTATAATATGATAAAAATCATGACTCTGATAAAAATCATGTTAGTCAAGAGTTTGTGCAGAAAAATAGCATCTCCTTCCCCGATTTAAAGATCTGTATTCTGGAACACAAATCCAGCCCAGCACTTAGAAATGCTGATATGAAAATGACAAGAGTCATTGGTCTTTTCTCCTTTACCTTCTTTTTATTAGAGAGAAAGCAAAAAAAAAGAAGAAAAGTAAATACATTTAAAGGAATACTCTCCAAAATTCTAAATGCCCTGAATGATGTCAGAATAGAGGGCAAAAGTAGATTAATTACAACAAAGTAGTCAACATGTTAAAGTCCTGGGGTATGGGCCAAATAAGATGACCTGCATGCTTTCTCTCTTGAATAAAAACTAGCAATGGGATAACAACTAGATTCCTTTGGAAAGATGAGTCTTATCTACCTAATCATGTCTTTACAACTCTGCAGGTTTGCTGAGATCAAGGAGAAACATTAGGTTAAGTCTGTTTAAAAACAGACTTGAAAAAATCTTCTGATTTTATGTTGACTTGAAAAAAGATCCAAGTGAATTATATCTCATCAACAGAAGAAAGTTGTAGACCGCATGGTTTCCTGGGTGCAAATGAATAACTCCAAAATCTGACATACAGAAAACTATTATTAATGTATTAATATTCACTTGGGGGACTTGGTAGCTGGTCTTGTGATCTGTGACTTATCCACAGACTTGCATAATGGAAAACAGCATGTGTACTCTTTGCACATAATCCCAGGCTATGGTGGGAATCAAAAAGGACAGCCAAGAAACAGCTAAAGAGATATGGACACTTTGTTGATTGGAAGTGGTCAGTATCAATTCATACTTCTAAGCCAAAAGCCATTCTAAATGACGAAAGGCCACAGGGATTCATGGGAAGAGGACGTTTTTGAGGTTAGAAAATAATGAGTTTTGGCATCAGGAATATCACATTTTAACCAAACTCTCTGCCATATATATTAGCCATATTGCTTTAGACAAATTAATTATCCTCCTTGAGTTCCAGAATCCTAGTTTGTAAAATGATAGTTAAACATGCTAGATTCTCATTACTTTGAAAAGTTTAAGATAGATATATTTTAAATATTATTTTTAAAATGTCAATGGGGAAAATTGAAAAGACAGGGAATCTAACATGTAATAATTATAGAAATAGTTAAATTTGAGTATTAAGTAGTCTGTTATGATGATAAACTCTATTCTGTATGACCAAATATGCATTAAAAAAGGGAATTTTAGTAACAACTCTAAATATTGTCAAAAGTTCTCCCTCTTTTTCCTACCATTTACCACAATATATTTGATCATTGTTTATTATTTCAATTTCATACTCAGGCATGATGAGTTACAGTTCCAGACTGTAAGTCTAGTACATATTTTAACTGAAAAAATTTCCCTACTCCATTATTTCAACTTAAAAAACATCAAAAACAACTGAGAATTCACTATTTTTGCAAAGTTTCTAATAGGCATCCTATGTTGATATTTCACGGAGCAGTCAAAACAAAGGAACACACAAACTGTACTTTAGAGGTAGATATTTCCTTAGTTACCTAATCCTAAATTAAACAGTGCATGAGTACATAAGTCTTCTATTACTCCCTGAAACTGGGATTCAGCTAAGTGATGAGCTTTGGTCTCTACCAGACAAACATACACAAAGAGATGGGCTGTGGATCAGCTATCATAATGCACATCCCTGAAATAAAGCTCACAAAGCTATAAAACTCATAAAAAGCACATGCATGAAATGACAGAATAGAGTGTGACTGTCAAATGTTGACTCAGTAACAGTTAAACCCCTTCTGGCTGCACTTCTTTATGGTCTCCTACTATATTAATGACATGGGAAGAAAGAAGAAACAAAAAAAGGTTTTTAACCCTCTAATTATGTGAACCTCACAGACCACCAAAGAAGATGAAAGATTATTTATAATGTCATAATGATTTATCAGTTGGAGATTCTTTTCATCAGCTTAAGTATAAAGAAATAATTCACATGTCTACTCTTTAACCTCCCGGTTTCACTCTTGCTTATTAATATCTCAATTTTTAAGAAAATACCATCTACCCACATACTATAACACTGAAAATGGGAGAAAAGGCTTTCTTGTAAGTTATGTATAAATGACATATAAACTATGTATGTGTGCACACAAATACACACTCACACAAATACACACTTTCCTCTAACTCTAACAACAGTACATGTTGAAGAGATCTGTCACTAATTTTACCTCTATTGAGTGTGAATTTATCCATTAGAATATCCATAGAACCTTTGGTATTCTGGAATTTAATAATCCTTGAAGAGAAGAGAATTTTTCTATTCATTTTCTCCATCGAGAATTATAGCGAGATATGAACTAAGGGGATGGAAAGGTCCATATACATCCTCTGGTCTAGTCATCCACAAAATCCACCTGATTTAATTCTGATTTTTTTCCCCTTTCTGAATTCCCTCATGAATTAAAACCCATAATTTTGTTCCACAATCCAATTTCCTTTTGTAAAATTTGGTAGCTAGCTTCATGAGAAGTTGCTTGTATAATTCTGACTCAACTTCTTAGCAGGTTAATTTCATCAGGAAATCTGATCATGTGAAATGTATCAGCAGATCAAGATAAGCAGTACTACAAAGTCAAAGATGGTTCAGAAACACATAGTGTAGAAATTTGAGAGTTTTGATCTAGGTGAATAACTTTTCAAGATCTTAAAATGACTTGATAATACTGATGAATCCTTATTAATGATTTTCAAAGAATGATTTTAAAATGGGAGGAATATTTCAAAACTGATGGCAAATATCTAATTTTGATTTTTATGAAGAAAGAAAGAAATTTGAAGAAATATGACTTTAGCACCTAATGTATACTCCAGAAAAGATGGGGTTACCTATATAAGATTAGTTCAGAGCTCTTGGTAGAGGCTGTGGTAATGACAGGAAGTTGGTATGGATTCACTAAAATAATGTTATAATGGCCTCATTTTCTTTTTAAATAGGTGTTGGAATGCAGACCAGGGAAACTCAATGACAATAATTGTTTGGACTTAACTCAGTTTAACTCAGTTTTTGAGCATCCTCCTATCTATTAAACCTTGTTGTCATAATGAAGAAATTACACAGGATACTGAAAAAAAGGGTTTGAGTAGAGTAGGAAGAAAAAATCAACAATCATTGTCTTTAAATATCTTAAGAACCTCTGCGCTTAAAAAGAATAAACAGCTATTGTTTGTGAAATAGAGGTAGAGTTTGTCCATATGTAGTTAGGAGATAGAACACTGATCAAAGACTGTAAGTTATCAGGTGAAAGATAATGAACTACTGAAGGAAGAGAGATCTAATAGAGCTGTCTATCCATTGAACGGTCTGTCTCCAGATGGAAGAAATTTCCACCTTCCTAGAGATTTTCAAGTGGTGGACATATGACTACCTGCGTAGCATATTACAGATACTGAAGAGGCAATTCAAGGTTGAATGATAGGCCCTTTTCATTTTCTTTCAAACCTTCAATTCTATGATTTTATGTCCTACTTGACTGAACTCAATATAACAAAACTGTTTTGACATATATCTCACAGAAAACAGGCTTTGATTCTTTTTAAACATGGAGATGTGCAAGGTATTTAAAGACAACTATTGCTGATATTTTCTTTACACTCCACTGAAGTCTCTTTTTCAGGTTCTTGTGTAATTTGTCATATTTTTATACGTTCTCTATTCATAAAAGATAAATTTTCTCAAAAGTCATTAACAAGTTTCAACACTTAAAGCTACGGTTTTGTAATCAATAATTCCATAATTCTTTTCTTAAATTCAAGGAAGACATTTCAAATTATGAAAAAAACAAAAATCTGATTGCTTTTCGAACATATTTTGTGAAGAGACTATCCAACAGTAATTAGACTTACAAATTCAGGTACCTTGTTAAAGACACACTTAAACATCCCCATTCAACATTACAAATTCAGTCCTTAAAAGAGAAAACCACTGCCACAGGGAGGAAAAAATCCCTATGGCCTGGATGTGTAATGTACAGAAAAGTTACTCAAAAGAATGTATAGGAAACAAAGAATTCACCAAGAACTTTACACAAGAATACTATCACAGTAAAATACCGGCCCTTGCTTCTTCGTCATGATGGTGCTTATGGTGTGTATATGTGGAAGAAGGGAGGCAGGAGGGGAAAAAACAAAACCTGGGATTTTAAATGTCTTTATATATGGTCAGGCTACAGCCAACATCTAAAGAAAAGGTTGTGTTGTTCTTCCAAACTGTGGCAGACAGACATATTATACATACTGAGTCAAATCAGAAGGGTTAATGTGAGAAAATCAAGAGGCCAACTAAGAAAAATAATAGAATTTGCAACCTACACAGGATGTCCAGTTGGTGGGAGGGCCACACAAATGTAAACACAAAAGTGGAATGTTATCTGATGATAATTATTCTATAAACAATGGGTAACTCAGTTACTGAGCTACAGAAACATATAGGATTACTTTTTTCAAATTTTCTTTTTCATGGAATAAAAGCTATAAAACTGTCAGCATTCTTACAAATGTACCCTCAGTAGCCAGTAGTTACTTCAGTTAAATAAATATAATCAGACCATTTTAAAGAGTCATGACTTGGTTCAGAAATGCTGGATCTGACAATAGAAACAGACATACCAGGGTTATAGTTCTTTTTTCAACTATCCATGGTAGTTTTAAATACAGAGAGAGAAAAATATATATTAGAATAGATATTTTAAATCTCTTTTAATGAACAGCTGAAACGTCATCACTTGTTTTATCAGAGCTGCTAGGAGAAACAAAGTAACTAGGATTGAGTATATTGTTTTTGCTTTCTTGGCTTATTCTCCAGTGATGGGGTTTGGTGCACAGTGAAGACAGGAAGAAGGAAGGAAGGAGTAAAAACAGGAAAAATGAAGATTTGGAAACCAGATGTACGGATTGTGGAGATGGCGATTGCTTAAATGAAATATTTTTGATCAAGTCTCAAAAATGTGCTGAGGACTACACATGACCAACGCTGGGGCACAAGCGAATTGAACAGGAACTGGGTTACTTTCTGGATTTCCCTCTCCATATTCCATTAGAAAAAGTTCAGTTGAAAGACTGATCTACCCCTTGAATTCCTCTAGTCTTCTCAAATCTCAAGTTTAAAAAGATGTTTTAATCAAAGAATACTGTTCTACTTACACTACAGAGTGAGACCAAAATATGATGGGAAAGCCCTGAGAAAATGTTAAGGTACAAAATAAATATCAATAGCTGTTATACTCCTATGACACAGGCATAAGCAAGTCTTTTTTATTTGTAAAAGAGAAGAGATGTGATTGGAAAGATTCAATGAGACCCTTTAAATAAACGCTACATTCCTCGTATTTTCCTAATAGCTTTAAATCCATACTGGTAAAATAGCTTGCAATAAATATAATAAAGAATCTATCAAGTAAATATATAGGATAACTGCAAAACAAACTTCTCCTTAATTATTTCAGTGTCTTAATGTGTAAGTGTCTTGAGGGCAGCTGTTTGATTTTGAGGAGAAGGAAGGAATCAAGGGGGAAAAGGATGACCTCTCTTTGATAGACCAAGCTTTTATAAAGAGCAATTCTGGCCCAACAACAAAAGTGATTTTTACTTTACTTACTGAAAATTAGAAAATTCAGAAATGTGGAAATACATATGAAAACGTACAACCCCATAACCTTGGCATAACTACTGCTGACATTTTGTGGTATATTCTTTTAGTCTTTTATCTATGCATTATGGAAATAGACTTTAAAAAATATTGACATCATTCTATACATGGTGTTTTCAAACTTATTTTTTCAGGAGTACTATTGTGAGCGTATCCTCGAATCCCTAAACAAATAGACAATTTCAATCATCAGAGAGGCCTGTGGGTGTCTCTCTGAAAGCCCAATTTGGCATGCCCTATGAGTCTCATTTTATTGGACCATCCTACACTAACCCCTCTACCAGAATGATGTAAAGAACACAAGACTCTCTGTTTGAAAACATGCACAGCTTTTCTAGGCTAGAAAATTAAACCATAAAAAGTTTACTGGAAAAAAAAAAACCTTTAAAAAGCTCCTTAAAAACTCACACCATAATTGCTCCCCACCAAGCGTGGGCACTTGCTAGCTGCAAGTAGTGGCACTGTGACAAATGTAGCGAAACTGAAAGCAGGCTATACTAAGAGAAAGAAAAAGTCTTCCACTGGCCATCTGTGAAAATAAGGCATGTGGCCATTAAATGCAGAGGCTGTAAATATACACAAACTCCATGAAGCAAATGGCAAAAAAGGACTAAACTTCAAGCTCAAACAAATCAAAATGTTTAATGCATAGTTACCACTGCTGGACGAAAACAGCTCTGATCTTTGCAGTCTGCAAACTCGGCATGGATTTCAATTAAATACCCCCAAAAAGAAAAGAAAGAGAGAGAAAGAAATGAAAAGACACAGAAGAAAACCGTCTAGAACAAAAGGCTACAGACAGCCTATACTCAATTTCTAAAAACAAACAGCCCCTTTAGCTTGCATCGGTCTGTCGAGCATGTCGATTGGAATTATTGAAAGGATGACATATACAGTGATGGATAGTGATGACATAATACCTATTTGCCTTTTTGTCATGGTCTTTCAAAACTGGCTGCTGTGTGCTGATAATATTCACTAAGGGGTTTTCCTCTCCCCTCCTGTCCCATAAGAAGTGTTCCCTAGCTAAGACACTCAGAATTAAGAAGGTTTTATGAATGAAAAACAAAAGGAAAGAAGACCTAAGGATCAAATGCCAACTTGCACATAAAAAGCTGGTCTAGATGTTCTAATAATCAGTTGCCTAGAAAGCTGTTTCCCTTTCATTTTATATACATTTTCAGAGTAGAGAGACTCCAATAATAAGAAGGCAAATATTCAACTTCGGGTTTTGCATATCTTTTAATTAAAGTCACCAAATAAATAATTACATGTAAATGTAGAGATTAAAAAAATAATATATGCTCACTTTAAAAAGGGAAAATACTAATTACTTATGTTATTTTAATTTGTTCTTAGGCAAATTCTAACCAGAGGATTTAACACACTGGGAACGTTTTTCAGAAACACACACACCCCTAGTAAAATCTGCTTTACCACACACTGTTGCAAGGGTCTATCTTACTTTCCTCCAGAAGGATTTACCTAACATGCCTACTTCCTTTATACAATTTTTCTCTAGCTATTGAAATATCTATTTCTAATTTGACTTTTAGAATTCATTTTAGCTAAAGGCAACATTTATAAAACCCATCCGTAAATCATTCATTGAAGCATCTTCCACTACCGGAGAGGCATGGGTTCCTTCATATTCACTTTTTTAAAGCAAAAACCTGTAATGCACAATTCCTCACAGGCCTTCTCCTTATCTCAGGGAAGGAACATGTGTTAGATAATGCTGAACTACACACATTGTGTCAGTTTCCGAAGAGTTAACACTGCTGGCCCCATCCATCAGATGGCCAGCGAAGCATCAGGAAAGAATGATGGATGTAAAATTATTACAGGGCTGCCATCCGATACACTTACTGCCATTTGTAACTAATGCTGGGAATGACACACTTTTTTTCATTATTAAACATCCACATTAAGTCAACATTGGTCACTGTCATTTCATGTTTGGCACTCTTTTAAAGGGAAAGAAGAGGGTTGACAATGGCAGGAAAGAGGTGGGTGTAATGGACGAGTTTCCAAGTGCCAGACAGAAAAAATTAACCTTTGTTTACAATCAGCCTATATAGTCTGTGGTGAGGCTTCTTATGAATATGACTCAGAAAGGGTCAAAAATGAAACTACTGTCATTATTGAGTCAATTCTTAATTAAAATATACACGTTATTTACCAAATTTCCACCTTATTTGACAGAAAATTACAAAGAATTTTCACTACAGCTCAGCAGAAAAAGTAAGACATTTTTCCAGCTATGATTTACAATGATAGATGTATTCATAGCATGCATTATGTGTTTATATTCCAGGTACACTGTAGGCAATTAATGTTCAGTGAATACTCTTCCTTAAGAAATATATGCACACACATGCATGCTTATTTTTGTGAGTGACATCTGTTTTACATAAGAAAAGCAATACAGAAGTTGGTCTTAACATGTATATGGCGTGTATGTGAATATACTTTTATAGATTTAACCTGTCATCAAGCAAAGTCTTCTTGTGCACATGCTTGTGTGTCATTTAATTCTTTGTGAACCCCAGACAAGGTATAAGAACCCTGGACATGGTCCAGGCACATTGGCTCACGCCTGTCATCCCAGTGCTTTGGGAGGTCAAGGTGGGCAGATCATGAGGTCAGGAGATTGACAGCATCCTGGCTACCATGGTGAAACCCTGCCTCTACTAATAATACAAAAAATTAGCCAGGCGTGGTGGCACACACCTGTAGTCCCAGCTACTCAGGAGGCTGAGGCAGAAGAATCCCTTGAACCCTGGAGGCAGAGCATGCATTGAGCCAGGATCGTGCCATTGCACTCCAGCCTGGGTGACAGAGCGAGACTTCGCCTCGGGAAAAAAAAAAAAGAAAAGAAAAGAAAAGAGAAAGACCCTGGACATGTAATAGTGGAAGAGCAAAAGACAGATAGATGGCAACAATTATAAAACAAACAAAACCAACCAGTTTCATGAAGGAAATATTTGAGAGCTTTGATATCATGTTTTTAATACGCCTGTGGCTGACAATCGCCTTTTCATACCCAACAGCCATTGTCCTTCTTTTCTTCCCAGCTAATATTACCTTCGATCTGAAGATAATCCCTTGATCTCAGAGAAGATAGGATTAGCTCTCTACTTTAGTGTTAAAAAATAATTCATGATCAATTTAAAGCAGTCTCTTTTCCTTTGGCCAGTAATGGTCTTAAAGATGTTCACATGACCCAGTTCTAGCCAATGAGATGTGTGTGGAAGTCAGCTTGAGAAGAGGAATGAAATACCCCCGTATGAATGAAGACTGAAGATAGCAAAGAGAAAATGACTTCTCCTTCCTGAATCTGCCTGCCTTCATGCGGATGGGATAGCTGCAGGTGCGGCAACCATTTTGTGACCCAAAGGGAATAGACAAGAGAATCACAGATTTCAACTCCGATATCAAGTTGATGAACTAATGCCACCAAACTCCTACTCCTGAACTTCATTATGTGATAAAAATGAATCACTATTTTTTTAATTTTTTTTATTTTTTTTGGAACGGACTTTCACTCTTGTTGCCCAGGCTGGAGTGCAGTGGCGCCATCTTGGCTCACCACAACCTCCGTCTCCCAGGTTCAAGTGATTCTCCTGCCTCAGCCTCTTGAGTAGCTTAGCTGGGATTACAGGCAAGCGCCACTATGCCTTGTTAATTTTGTATTTTTTAGTAGAGACAGGGTTTCACCATGTTGGTCAGGCTGGTCTCTAACTCCCAACCTCAGGTGATCCGCCTGTCTCGGCCTCCCAAAGTGCTGGGATGACAGGCGTGAGCCACCATGCCTGGCCATGAATCACTATTTAAGCTACCATATTCAGGTTTCCTGATACATGTAGTGAAACTCATTCCTAACAGCTATGACAGTATAGGTAGTCTTCCCAGGATAACTATATTTCGAGTGAGTGACACAAACAGAAAAGCTTCTGGTCTATTTCTTATTTCAACTGAGTGCACTGGTTCTCTATTGTATTAACACTGTGTCGTGGGATCAGGACAACAAAAACTGAGCTTTTTATAATCTCTTATTAATATGGATACTTTCAAACACAAGCTCAAGAACCTGTACTTGACTCTGTGAACAAAATTGTGCCATCTAGGTGGTAATGAAGCAAAGTGTGTTTTTTACAAAACAAAATATGAGAGGCTTCTTTCTGTTCCTTCATACCTGAGAAGCTCACCTTTTCACCCACAACACTAATCTGTAACAAAGCCATGTGGCAAAAGATAATATTATTTGAATATACAATCAGTCTACAATTAACCAGAGATGACAATTATAAATAATACTGTGTCCCACAGTTTCCAAGAAACCTGACACACACAGTTCTTGGGTATGCTGAAACACTTCCAAGAAACGTAAAGAAATTAAAAAAAGTCTCTTAGAAGTCTTCCATTAAAATGTGTTTCAGTAAAAATGACTTTCATGATGTGTTTTGGTACATATCACTGAGAAATCATCGGTCCCTATCTTCACACCTCTAATTGTTTTCACTGTCCAATTACAGCTTTTCGGAATTAAGACCTTCTAGCTGGGATAACCACGTGGCTGGCTATTTGAGATATGAAGAAAAGTTAATGTGTATAAGGCTGTGTACCCAAGAAAACAGATCTCCACCACAAGATTTCAATCATCTGGAGCTCAGGTCATGATATCTTTTAGGTTGATGTAAAGCACCAGGCTGAACTTCTTTTCTTTTTTTCCTTTCTCCCAGTTCCTTTCCTTCTTTCTTTCTGCTTTGTCTCCCTCAATCCTTACCTTACACGTATTTTCTGGGTTTAGGGAGTTAGGAGTATTATTATTATTATTAGTAGTAGTAGTAGTATTAGTATTATTTGAGATGGAGTCTCGCCCTGTTGCGAAGGTTGGAGTGCAATGGTGCAATCTTGGCTCACTGCAACCTCCGCCTCCCAGGTTGAAGCAGTTCTCCTGCCTCAGCCTCCTGAGTAGCTGGGATTACAGGCATGCACCACCATGCCCGGGTAATTTTTTTGTATCTTTAGTACAGATAGGGTTTCACCATATTGGCCAGGCTGGTTTCGAGCTCCTGACCTCATGATCCACCCGCCTTGGCCACCCAAAGTGCTGGGATTACAGGCGTGAGTCACCGCGCCTGGCTGGCAGTATTCCTTTAGACAGAAAAAAATGCCCTTATTTTGGGATTCAAGTGATATAAGATGATAGTGCAAAATGTAAGAGGAATTTATCATATATTTTTTACGTCTTTCACTAAACACTATGGCAAAACTTCACACCAATTACTAATCCACATATTTATTGGCCATAGATAATACTGAGTGATTATAAAAGTCTAATAAAAAGATAAGTATTAGAAAAATAACACAATATGCATAAATACATGGTTAATGTGAGAGAGAACATCTACCTTTGTCAACTCAGGTATATAACTGATTTGATATGGTAAGCAATATGGGGTCTTTATTCAATTCCTATGGGTGGGCTCACACACATTAATATGTAATGAGTAACAGTCAAATAATAATTTGATCCAAACTGTAAGCTCTATAAAGGCCGAACTCATATTTTCTGGTTTAATACAATACCTCCAGTACATACCACAGTCTCTAATACATAGCACGTGCTAATGTTGAATAATTACTAATTAAAAGATATAAGTGTGACATTATTATCTCATTTTCATGACTTACACAGACATAGATTGATCATTAATATTCTAGAAATGACACCCAAGTTATTTCAACAGGAAAAGTCAACCACAAACTAGAGTAATACCTGCTTCAAAGAGTTTCAATAATCTCAATTTCATTTTCAGGTGTCAGGGTAACATAAGGGATGAGATAATTCAGATCCTTTGATGGAGAAGGTTTCCTTTTATATTACAAGAGTTTGTCATACTATTATAATAATGAAACTACTTCATTTCCGTAACTTAAGTTTTTCACTTAAAAACTCATAAATTATAAGACTGTAGTTCAAGATGTAACTCAACTGCACTGAAAATACAGGATGAAGAGATTCGGGAATGAAGATCTTCTTGAGAACAGAGACATCTTAACTGTCCCACAGGTTTTGGCAGGTATTCTTTCAAAAACAGATTTTTAAAAAGTTGTTATCACAGTACGAAACAGAAAGGAACATGGAAGCAGTAGTTATCAACAGAGGCAACTCTCACTCCTGCAACCCAAGCAGGAGGTGCTAATCGGAGAAATAAAGTATGACTGTGGAGATGGAACGAGAAGTGGCAATAAGGTCGCCTAACAATGGACAAGTATGGAATAAAGTGAATGCAGATGGTTCCACTCCTGTTACTTAATCAAAAGGCTGTGCAGAGTCACTGGAGCCAGCATAAAGTCATGTGTTAGAACAACAGCTGATCTGTATTAGAGAAGATTAACTCACAGTGCCATGGTGGAGGGCCTAGGATTATTTTATGTACTTCCATTGCCTTACAAGCCGTCAGCACAATTATTGCCCTCCAATGTGAATGACTGATCTGTAACCACAGCTAAACAGCACGCTGCTTAGGGGCCTAGGAGCTTCATGAAGATGAATTTCCATACCATCAAAGTACTTTTAATGGGCTCCCTGATTCAACCACAAGGCCTGCTTTGCAAGTATATAGAACTCAGGATGAAGGCTTCCTGTCCAAAAGGATTTGGTCGGTTGTCACTTGACAATTCCCAGCCAGCACTGGAGAAGAGAAGGGGGAGATAGGTAGAGTTGTCTCTGCTTTGGAGGATTTAAAAAAAAAAAAGGGTACAGATGCTTGCTGAATGCAACCAACTGCTGTATCCACAGCTGAATTCAATGCGCTTAACAAATAACGGCAATTTAGCTATGCTTGCGAGGAATAGCTTGAGTCACTTTGCATTAGCATCTGGCTGAGTGTTAAACTCATTTCTACGTGGGGAGCAGAGAAAAGGAATTTCTGTTCAAGCATCCTTTCAAGAATGTTTAAATATTTGAATATAAATTCCTTTATGCTTGCTATCATTCCTTCTTTAGAACTGTCACGTTGCTTTCCCCCTTCCTTTTGGTGCTTAGCTATAAAAATGTGCCCTTCTCAGGACACCAATGTCATACGTCTTATGTTGTAAGACTGCAAGGGATGTATACTGATCTCTCCTTTGCTCTCCCCTCTGGACACACAATAGAATTGAAATCATTTCTCCATCCTTAATTTTTACCATATTAGGACCAGGGAAAGAGCAGTTGTGACAGGATCACCCATACATTTCACCTTCACTATGCAGATTGCCAGCTTCTTAGTGATTATACATCAAACTCCACATAAAACCTGGGAAACTAGAAAGCTATCCAAATTAGCAATCTGCTCATTCTGGACAATTCTGTTTGACTCATAAGCTTCCTATTATGATTAACTTTCCAGTTATTGCTAAGTAGCTGATCATTTTTTCTCTTCTCTACTGGATCCATTTATCTAGAGGATTCTGTAAAGAGGACTGGGTAACATTTTAAAATTTCAATTTAAAACATATCAAATATTCCAAAAGTACATAATTCTGAGGATTTTACAACTTATAATATTTTTCTATAAATTTCAACTTATAATATTTTTCTAAATAAAACACCATGTATGCTTAGACAAAAGGGCTTGAAATCATTGTCTCTCAAATTCAGAAGTTTCACTGGCCTTATTTATAATACAAATAATGTCAAAGTTTTTAATAAGTACATTTTGTTTTATAATAAAGTCAAAATTTCCAGTCATGAACTCATCTAACACTTGACAGTGCTTTATGCTGGAAACATATTATGACAAGCTCAGGATCCTAAATACTTAGAATATGAGCATGGATATCATCCAAGCTTATGCTGATTAAGGAAGATTCAGCATTTCAAATCCAGCTCATCCCCAAATACAAGTTAAGCATCTCTGAAAAGCAAAACTTTTAGTCAGACTCAGATATTTCAAATGCCATTTTGTTTTAATACAGGCTGGTGGCGTAAAAGGGGATATTCATTGTCCATAAGGTTTGGAGATGGATCAAGAGAATTATAACTCTTTCTATTTCCAGATGGTTTTGTTTAGGAAGGTGATGAGGCCGTCTATATTAATGGAGGGAGAAAAGGGACAGAGAATCATTCTGAGGATGATAAGAAGATGGAAATATATATATATATATTTTTTTTAAAAAGCATCAGGCGATTTAATTAAGTATTTCTAGAAAGTAAGTTATGTTATGAACTGACCTTTTCTGTCCGGCAGTTATTGAGACCCAGACTGTTCACAACAGCCACCTTCCCATCAAGCACCTGTTGTTCCCGTCGAAGTTGCTCCTTCATTTGCCGAGCTTCTTGGATTGCCTTGGTGACGGCATCATGGTCATTTAAGTAACCTGAACATGAGACAGATCAAAGGATATCTTTTGTATAAATGCATGTCTAGGCTAGCCTGTAACCATAAAAATCACTTCTTTTCTTGGTAACAGCTAGTGTCCGGCCTATAATGATTTCTCCATGGGATTTATCTAAAATGAATGAATGAATAATTGACAATGACTGATTCATATAGTCATACATAAACATGTTTCCAATATGTTCAAATATCTGTAATAAAAATATAATACCTAAGTGAAATATGGTTGTTTCCAACTATTTCGAAAGAAGTTGAAGATGTATTTTTTAAGTAAATGCTTTAGTTATTATTCGAATATTATTTTGTAGTGCAAATACAAAACCCACTTTTAATTTTTTTTTTGCAAGGAACTTTTGAATTTTAGCACAGGATTTAGGTATTCATAATTATAACTATGATTATTGAGTCTCTCCTAGTATTAGAAAGGCCACTTAAGAGGGTCTGTATACCACTATTAGGTTTGTTATATACAGAAGAAATAAATCATTACTAACCGACTGAAGAGCATTTTCTTCCTAAAAATCCATTAATGGTGAAATAAACCACAGGTGGCAGTGGTTTGCTATGGATGCAAACTTGTAATAGTTAGGCTAAATTTCAAGTACAGAATGTAACCAAGCACCTGTAATTGTTTGATAAGAAATTGTGGCTACTCTTAACTATAGTCACACTTAATTCACACTCTTAATAAGATGGCCAAACGATCAGCTTATGCATGCAACTCCACAGTCCATGGTTAGTAATATACACTACCAAAATATTGCTTTTATAGAATAACAGATGTAACAACCAAAACTAATTTTTATTTAATTTTACTTTTAACACTGATCATTTATTTATTTGATGCATATTAGTATGATGATCTGCATTATATTAGAATAGAATACTGACGGAAAAAGATTGTTTTGCAAGTATTTAAAGAAAAGCTGATATCTCATCTTCCTCTCTCCCTATCTTTTAACTAGGGCATAAAATGGCATAAAATGAATCTGTAATATGAAATTGCCCAGAAAAGGGACTTGTTTGTGACACGAGGCTAAATCTAACCAGATCCATTGGTGAATTGTGACAGATGGAGGGACTGTGAGACAGAAGGCAGGCACTAATCACACATAAAATGACCGGCTTGCCTCAACATGTTCCATGGATTCCAGCAAACTTTACACCCTAATCCATTTTTAGAACAAAAAACATCTGGGCCATAAATCCTCTAATCTGCCAAAACACGCTATTAAATCCCATGATTTGTTGAAAAACACTAAGATTAAAGAAAGGAAATATAAAATGGCTAACTGCCGTGTTAGGAAAGTGTTATTAATACTCTTTGTCTCAATTATGAATGTTCTGGTACTAAAAGCCTTGTCTAATCATGTCAGATTACACATCCTTGTTGTATTGCTAGACTCTTCTATCTGATCTGCTGATTGCCAAAAAACAGAATATTTTCTTGCTGCTTAAACGTTTCTATTGAAGAAACTGATGTCAGAAACTGATGCAGTACTTCAGTGCTGGCAGGTTTCTAAATGATCCATGCCTTTCCCCCTGTTACTATGCGCAGAGTAGACCTGGTCCTCTGATCTCCTTGAGGCAGAAAGAAAAGTTCCAGTGTAGGCGATAGAAAAGGGAAGCTTGAGAGTGATTATATATTTTGCCTTTCAGAGCTAAATTCATTGGAACTTATTCAAAGAACAAAACATCTCTGCTCATTATAAACACAACAGTGAATTGAAAACAACTCTAAACCTAGAACAGATCTTCAGGGCTAATATTTACTGTAAAAGATGGTTGTATTTTATTATCCTCAACATCCTAATTTGGATCTCCTGTACATCATTCTTAATGTATAATTCTTGAACTTGTTCATGAACAATATTACTCTAGATAGGAATACAACTCTTACATGACCGTGACGGTCTTGGTATATGTTCATTTAGTAAAATCTTAAGAGGATCAGTCTGATTTTCCTAGGCTCTAACCCCTGTTTATACGCAACCTGGCATCATACATTTTTGTAGTCTATTTAGCTTCTATGTAGTCTAATTAGCTTCTCCAGAACACAAATATATTTGAAATGGCTTGGCACATGGCACTGAATAAAAGCATGAATTCTTTATGCTTTTTAGGGACTGCCAAGATAACATTGTGTAGGAAAAATGATTAATATAGATGCAAGAGGAATGTAAATTATTATGAGGGGGAGTAACTGACAGACCTATGTTCTGTAATGGTTATTTCCAATTTGAGATGTGTGTTTCTGTGCAGGTAGAAATAACTGTTCACTTTAAAATAAACATTCTTGCTTTTAGAGACTCTTGAGTTTTAGTTATAATGCTATATGAAATGTTAACATTTGTCTGCTATGTTAAATCATAAAGCCATTTATATATGACAACATTCAATCTTAATAGGATTGTTTGCTGGTTCTTTACAGTTTGTTCTCCTCATAGTCACCAAATCCTTAACCCTGCTGATGCCGTCTCTCTCAGCAAATGGCCTTGCCTCTGATTTTGCAAAAAGCAGTAAGACTGAACTCTCACCTTCCTGAGCCTACCCACACTCTTAGCTTCTGCTGCCTTCAAATTTATGTCCATTTATGCCTAGTTTGCTCCTCCTGTTTCAATAAAAATGGTCCCTTTGCTTTCAATCAAGGCAAATCTCCTAATAAGAGTTCTAGATTTCCATACTTCTTCATTGATTATTCTGTTTCTCATTTGTATCATCTATCTACTTGTCTCTACCCTCTCTACCACCTCAACCTGTGGATACTTAAGGTTCTCTTTTCTCCTAAAACAAGCAAATAAAGTGTCTTCTTTAACTCTGTTTTGCCCTCTCTTTCCAACACTGTTTCTCTTTTTATCTTTGAAGTCAAGCCTCTCAAAGATGCATTATCTCATAATCTCCCATTCCCTCCCTACTCTCCAGTTCTCACTGCAATCTTGTTTCTGTTGCTATTGGTCTTCAGTTGTCGAATAAATCCAAAGGACATTTTCCATTTCTTGAGAGGGATGACAGCATTGACCATCCTCTCCTTATTGAATCTCATTTTAGCATTGTTCCTTTTTCCTCACTGCCTCTCCTCTGTGTTTGTATCCCTGCCTGGGACCCTTCCTTCACCTAATCCTTAGATTTTCATTCAAGATTCCAATTATTAGAAAAAGCCTGTGTTCTGGAGCTGGGCAAGCCTAAATTAAAATCCTAGCTTTGACACTTACTAGCTATATAAATTATACAAGGTGTTTTACTTTTCTACGTTGCAAGTAACTTTTGAGTAACTTCTCATAAGTTAAATAGGGATAACACTCACTAGATAACAGAAATGTCAAGATTAAGTGAGGTAATATAGTCTTTCATCATAATAAATGGTCAATGAAAGTTATTCAGTAACTGTCACTTTATAAAATGGCATAGTAAAATAAGTAGAATTTGGAAATTGGATTCAACTGGATCTGGGATTTCCAGTTCTTGGTAAGTGTGATATTTGACAAATTTTAATGCTCAATCTAAGTTTTCACTTCCCTTAACTACAAAATGAAGGTAAAGTTGATGGAAGAATTAGACGAAATAACACATGTGAAGGAGGAAATAGCACGTGGTATCTACAGAGGCAGGAAAAGATATTAGACTCCTTTCTTTACTCTTCACACTTTCATTTTCCCTATACGTTCACCCTTAGCACTCCTGTTAACATGGCTTTGACTATTATGATGCAATCTGTGAGGGGATGTCATTCCTTGGCTGGCATAGAGGTTCAATTAAATGGGCATCAGACCATAAAGGCCAAAGAGACACATAATGGCTATCTGATAGATACATTTTATTCTGCCTTCATTACAGATTCAAGCAACAATTGCATCTAAAGTTAGGATCAGATGGGAGGGCATGTGTATAGGAGAGGTTTGGTGAACCTCAGTCTTAAGAGGAAAATGAGATGGCAAAGGTCAATATAACTTCCAGTTAACATCTCAAATGAGATTTGGAAAATGTGGGTTAGAGTAAGAAATTTGTGAGATTCTGTAACTTTGTTAAATTCACTATAATTTTATTTATTTATTTATTTAGTTTTGAAACAAGGTCTCACCTAGGCTGGAGTGCAGTG
Organism: Macaca mulatta; assembly: GCF_049350105.2. Lineage (NCBI taxonomy): Eukaryota > Metazoa > Chordata > Mammalia > Primates > Cercopithecidae > Macaca > Macaca mulatta. The sequence goes on from NC_133416.1 coordinate 25,904,852, forward strand.
GCATGATCATAGCTCACTGCAAACTTGAACTTCTGGGCTCAAGCAATCCACCTGCCTCAACCTCCTGAGTAGCTGGGACTATGGGCACTACTACCCCCAGTTACTTTTTAAGTTTTTGTAGAGATGGAGTCTTGCTATGTTGCCCAGGCTGGGCTAGAACTCCTGGATTCACACTATTCTCCCGCTTTGGCCTCCCAAAGTGCTAGGATTACAGGCGTGAGCCACCATGCCTGGCCTACAATTCGATGTTTTATGCTTCGGTGTTTCTTCTTAACCATTACCAAAAATATTCTCAAAATTTTTGTTTTTCTTAACTCAAAAGGCCCCTTATATATTTTTTCAGAGGCAGAAAAGAAGGGACAAACTAGAAAGTCTAATTTTTGAGGAGATCAACTCTAAAAGGAAAGAATTAGTAATGGCTGCTGTACAAGGAAAGAAAATAAAATACAAAACCACTTGTAATGGGTTGAATTTTGTCTGCCCAACAGATATATCCAACTCCTAAACTTCATTATCTGTGACTCTGGCCTCTCTTGAAAACAAGGTCTTCGAAGATGTCATTAAGGATCTCGAGGTGAGATCACCCTGAAATTGGGGTTGGCCCTAAATCCAATAACCGGTGTCCTTAAAAGAGGAGAGAGATTTGACCCATAGAAATAGGGGAGAAAGCCAAGTGAATAGGCAGGCAGAGATTGGAGTTATGCATCTATGAGCCAGGACTGTCTGCAGCATGGAGGCGTGGAACAGATTCCCATTCAGAGCTTCCAGAAGGAACGAACCCTGCTCACACCTTGATTTCAGATTTCTAGCCCCCAGAATAGCAAGAGAATAAACTTCTGTTTCAACCCACCCAGTTTACAGTAATTTGTAATGGCAGCTCTAGGAAACCAATATGCCACCCTTGGTCTTTACTATGTCTCTAACAATTGAGAAATGATCCCAAGAACTGTAAAATAACTACTGCTTGCCTCAAACCCTTCCAGATTGCCAGATACATGTATCTGTTTATTGACTAAGCTTCTCTACTTGAATGTCCCATAAGTACCTGAAATACAGCTGTCTGGTAAACAATTCATCATCTTTCCACGGCCTCAATCACTGCTTTCTATATTCCATAGACCTTGTCAGCTGCCCTTCCAATCCTTGGGAATAATTTAAGGTCTCTCCTCTACCCTCTAAAGATACAAGGCAAGCAAGCCCTGACAGTTGCACTTCTTCCTCAGCTCTCAAATTTGCTTCTCCATCCTCTGTTTTCATGAAAGCCACCTGATATCCCACTGTGCCTTAGACTCCTAACTGGTTTTCCTGTCTTTAGGCTTGCACTCTTTGAATTTTTGTCTACTCTCTTTCTAGATAAAGCATTTCAAAATATTGGAAAAAAAAAAATGCCGGGTATGGTGGCACATGCCTCTAATCCCAGCACTTTGGGAGGCTGAGGCGCGTAGATCATTTGACCTCAGGATTTCGAAATCAGCCTGGGCAATATGGTGAAATTTCATCTCTACAAAAAAACACAAAAAAATTAGTGGAGCTTGGTGGTGCTTGCCTGTAGTCCCAGCTACTTGGGGGGCTGAGGCAGAGAACTGCTTGAGCCTGGGAGGTAGAGGCTTCAGTGAGCCATGTTCACCTGCCACTGCACTTCACCGTGGGTGACAAAGCAAGAATCTGTCTAAAGATAAAAATAGAAATATCTATTTATTTATCTATCTATGTGTATTAAAAAAAATCGATGTCAAAATCCCTTATTACAAACTCTCCTCTGGTACCCTAGTGCTTCCAAAAACATTTCATAAAATAATGATCTGTAATAGCCCATGAAAAAATATTTCCAGCCGGGCGCGGTGGCTCACACCAGTAATCCCAGCACTTTAGGAGGCCAAGGCGGGCAGATCATGAGGTCAGGAGATCGAGACCATTCTGGCTAACACGGTGAAAACCCATCTCTACTAAAAAATACAAAAAATTAGCCGGGTGTGGTGGCAGGTGCCTGTAGTCCCAGCTAATTGGGAGGCTGAGGCGGGAGAATGGCGTGAACCCAGGAGGCGGAGCTTGCAGTGAGCTGAGATCGCACCACTGCACTCCAGCTTGGGAGACAGAGAAAGACTCCGTCTCAAAAAAAAAAATAAAAAGAAAAAATAATTCCATGTACAAGTAAGTGCAGGAAATACAAAATTAAAGTTAAAAAGGTTTAATTGCATGACTTTTTAAAATCCTGAATATGTGAATGTGCATTGTGAATCTTCAAGAGATCCCAGTGTACAGCTTTTACTGGAACTTTTAAAACTCTTTCATGTTCCCGGAAAATCGTCATTCTGAGATAAGTCCCAAACTCTTTCACAAGGCCTAAGAATCTCCTCATGATATCAACTCTGCTTGTCTTTCCTGTGTCCCCTCTTGCCAGTCTCTCATGAGTCCCATGTTTAAGCTGTACACGACATTCTCCCTTTTCCAAGGACAGGCCTTCATCCTTTCACTTCACACGCCTGTATCTCAAGTTTTTCTCTTTTGCTGAAAGGCTCTTTCTGGTGTGTGTGTGTGTGTGAATTTATTCAAACATCACCCCTTCTGTGGGAACTTCTCTCACATACCCTAGACATGTTCTTGGACAAGATTAGTGCTTCCCACACGTGTTCCTTCAAAACCTTGTGAATGTTTTTATTGTCATATTGTCTTGCATTTGTCTTTCATAGTGGTCTACGGACTACTTGGCATTTTTTAGTTCAATCTATTATTCCTTTGGCCCAGGGCAGGATCTGTTGAAGAAACAAATGCATATTCTAAGTTGAAAGTATCTGCCTTGATAATTCCAAGTCTATTGATCATTTCTGTCTTCTTATCAATAGAAGCCTGGACCATATGGTACAGATTTATTAAAATTCATGGATTTAACAGATGATATTAATGCAACACAAATTCTTATTTACTACATATTTATTTTATATAGGACTTTTCAGTTGTAAGTAAAAGTAATGGCATATGTGTTTCCAGTGGTTTTCAACAAATATATATTTTTCCTATTTTTGTGGTCGTTGATCAGCATTACATTTTTGACACTCAGATAAATAGACAATTTTTTATCTGTGAAAGCTCACAGGAATTAGATAATACATGTGAAAGCAGTTTGCAAACTGTAAAGTGTTATGCAAATATTAATTGCCAGATGTCTTTGAATGATATCTCCAACTTCCTGATAATCCAATGGCTTTCCATGAATCACAATATTCTTTTACATTCTTTCAATCACTTTCCCGCAAACAAGGTTTTTCTCATTAAAATCCTTGTATAAATTTTGCTTATTAAAAACCAGCCGGGCATAATGACTCATGCCTGTAATCCCAGCACTTTGGGAGGCTGATGTGGGCGGATCCCTTGAGTCCAGGAGTACGAGGCCAGACTGGACAACATGGGGAAATCCATCTCTAAAAAAATACAAAAATTGGCCAGGCGCGGTGGCTCACACCTGTAATCCCAGCACTTTGAGAGGCCGAGGTGGGTGGATCATGAGGTCAGGAGATCGAGACCATCCTGGCTAACACGGTGAAGCCCTGTCTCTACTAAAAATACAAAAAATTAGCTGGGCGTGGTGGTGGGTGCCTATAGTACCAGCTAATCCGGAGGCTGAGGCAGGAGAATGGCGTGAACCCAGGAGACGGAGCTTGCAGTGAGCCAAGATTGCACCATTGCACTCCAGCCTGGGTGACACAGCGAGACTCTGTCTCTTTCTCTTTCTATATATATATATATTTTTTTTTTTTTCATATTTTTGAATTTTTGGTGGTACATGCCTGTAGTCCTAGCTACTTGGGAGGCTCAGGTGGGAGGATCATTTGAGTCCAGGAGGTGGAGGTTGCACTGAGCCAATATTGCACCACCACACTCTAGCATGGGCAATAGACAGAGTAAGTTCCTGTCTCAAATAATAATAATAATAATAAAAAAATAAAAATGTAAACTAACAAACTTTCAAAATAATATCCTCCTTCAAGTCATCATATATTAAACTGGATGCTGTACAAATCAAGTAGCCAATTAATGGAATTGGAAATATTGCCCTTTGTTTTACTGGGTCAATGTGCATTTACATTTGCTCAGGTATAGTTAGTTTTCAAGCGTTAATGCCTCTGAGGAAGGAAGGCTAAGAACAGTACATTCCAATACGTTCCAAAGATATGCTAGGAAAAAGACTGTAGGCACCGAAAGTCTCAGTCCAAGGCTGTTGTCTGCTTACCCTCCAGACTAAGCAAAACGTATGGCAAAGAGAGAGTATTTAAATCTCATTTGTTACATGTATGAGTGAAATGATAAATGACCCAAAAGAGCATCTAATGTATAGTGGCTACCAAAAGGCAACAACTAAAAAGAATGAATGCCAACTAATAAATTATGGCTCTAAGGCTCCAAAATCCATTAGCTCTAAGTCTGGATAAGTTACTAGATTTTTATGTACATTTATTTCCTTAAAATTAAAGCTGAGGTAATAAATATAGAATCATAGAATTGTCTACGCTCTGACAAAAAGTTACTTCAAATCCCTAGGTAGACACATAGGCTCTTTAGGTCTGTGTTCCCTATCTGCTAAATAACAAGCTTTGACTAGATTATATGGATATCTACTCCATCTAGTTAAGGGTCTATAATTGTAGAACAGCTGCAGTGAGAAAATAGATGAAAAAAATGCTTTGAAAAAAAACTTAAAAGTGTTATACATATGTTCGATATAGGTGGAAAAAGCCAATAAGGGAAAGATAACATCTGGTCAAAAGATTCTAAAATTATCCATCATTCTTCTGAACTATTCATGCCTTTTAAGGATCTCCTTTCTTTGGAGCTGCCTATCATTTGCGTACCATATCAAAAGCATTCTTATAGAATACACTGTAATATTGGTCACCAACCTCAAAAAGTCACTTTCTATATTTGTAGCTAATAGATATATAGCAAAGAGCCGCATGTCATTAACGATAACTTAAGTCATCTTTCAGTCCACAGTTTTCTGTGGTTTAATAATGGCATCACACACTAATTCTTCTTTCAGGAGTGACCTTTACAACACCATTAATCCTCACAGCTTTTATCCAACTACATTATTACTCATTAAAGTTTCAGCTTTCAACATCTGCATTCGTTGAAAAGAGAAAAGTAAATTGCAGTGGACTTAAATCCTTGGAAATTATGAGGGATGTGTATGTGGTGAAGGGACTTTTCAGGAAAAAAAAGAGATGTTTTAGTAGTGGGGAAAGTCATGATAAATGACACTTAGTATGTTCTTGCCTTTCTAAAATACTTTGCCATACTTAATCCTTGGGAATGCTAAAGAAAAAATATTCATACGTGCTACAAATAAAAACATATTAGTTATTCTACTAGTCACATATTCCAGTTCTAACAACATTGCAAAAGTTGCTCATGTACTAACACTATGACATTTATAAGTTTACATGTATATTAGGATAGTGAATGATTCTTGCCAAATAAAATATTTTTTCTTTTACATAGTACATAAAAGTAAATCTAATCTTGGAGCTCATTTAGGATGCTGAGCAGAGTAACTGGAGTTAGACCATAAGATGAAAAAGCACACATGTGTCTGAAACCTTTTTCAAACTTCTCAAAACTTCAGTTTTTACTGTTGTTCTTTTCACTGTGGCCCCACTGCCCAGATTGAATTCCTCTTAACAAATAATCTGGAATTCTACTTTGTGGAGATTAAAGCATTTGATACACACTCCTTCAGCCTTCATTCTGATCATTCCAAAATTTCTCTGAAATTTTACCATTTATCTCTTCCTTTCCTTCATTCTCAGGAAGAAGAAAAGTTTTTCTCCTTTACAAGGGTTAATCCCTTCCCATCACTTTTCATACCTATACATGTCTTTTGCACTTTTTCATATCTATACATGGCTTTAACTCTTCTTCCTCTCCCCTCTTGAAGCGTAATATACATATTCCTATTTTAAAACCTGTCTCTACTTAGCATTCTCAAAGTATTATCACTTTCCAACACCAACTTAGAAAGAGATGAGTTTATGTCTCCAAATTAACTTTCTTTCCTCATAGTCGTCTGCTCTGTATAACTGGAAATCTATTCAAACCGTTCTATTAAAATTTCTGTCAGTCTACCTGTCCATGAGCTCCAACCAAATCCTAAGGCTCTTATTCTTCATGTTCTCTAATTGTCCTGCAGAAGTTGCACCATTAAATAATCCCTTTTTTTTGAAACTTAGTTTTCCTAGGCTAGCATGACATTACCCTATCTTCACTCTTATTCTAAAATACCCACTTGCTCTTTACTCTTATTCTCAGACACTCAACTTACTCGTCATCAGTTTTGCATCTAAAAAAAGTATAGTTGTTCTAAAATACGTCCAAAGATACTTTAACACTCTCTACTTCAGTTGGAGCCTAGTTCTCCTTGCCTTGAGTTGGGCTGGATTTAATGATTCTCTTATAAGAAACAGAATAAAGCAGAATTGCCTCTGGATGAACTTGGAAAACAGGTTATAAAAGCCACTGTGCCTTTCTCTTTGTTATTCTCTTGGATCACTCACTCAGGCAGGTCCACTGTCATGCTACGAGCAGCCCTAGGTACAGGCCTAATGTGGCAAGGAACAGAGACCTCCAGAAAACAGATAATAATAAATGTTAAACAATAAATAATAATAAATTAGACAATAAATATTGGTTGTTTTCTGCTGCTAAGTTTTAGGTTAATTTGTTACACAGCAATAAATATTAGTTATCTATATTATAATATTAATATCAGTTATCTATCTATTAGTATCTAATGCAATACCAGCTGCTAAGTTTTAGGTTAATTTGTTACATAGCAATAAATATTAGTTAGCTATATTATAATATTCATATTAGTTATCTATTAGTATCTAATGCAATACCTACGATTCTTCACTCCACTTCTTTTCTTACCACACACAGCCTTTTTTGATGGACTTATTTGTTCTCCTGTGTTCAACCACCTCATCAAGGAATAATTTCCGTATCTAAAATTCTGGCACCTCTTTTACCTATGAGGCTTATATTTCCAGCTTCTTCCTGAACATCTCTACCTAAATAGTTCCTTGTGCTTCAAATTCAACATATATTACATGTTTATGTCTTCTCCCAAACCTGCTCCAATTCTGGGCTCCCCTTTAATTGTTAATAGAGGCATAATAATCCTTGTTATTTCATAAATTCAAAATTCTAGTTTCCTCTGTCTACAACTTGACCTTTACCAGATATATTCTATTGTGACTGAATTATGTCAATTCTTCCTTAATTAATATCTTTTTAATTAATTCTCTCTTTTATCACTGTTTATTTCTATCTCATGTAACTTATTCTTGCCCTACACCTAAACAATGGTTTCCTGAATTCCAACATCATTCTGCCATCTCATCCTTTCAGCTTTGGCTGTGATCACTTTCCACCACACATTTTTTCTACAGTCTAGACAAATCAGTGCATTTCTTAAAAATATGCTATTTCACTTTGTGATTTTTTTCTTACTATCTAGAATGCCTAGGGATCTATCTCTTCTTCAAGGCTCAGTTTGAATTAGGATATATCTAACTCATACTCTTCTGTAGTCCTTCCCAGACAGAATCCAACAGTCTCCTCTCTTTGTAGAATTTTATATGTGCTCTGCAATAGCACTTATTACAGCTGACTTATACCATAGAATGAATGACTTTCCTTTAGCTAAACCATGAGCTCCTTGAGGGCTGGCCTCCTTAAAAATTGAATAAAAATAATAAAAATATCAATAAATCTGTGTTGAAATCAGTATATACAGTCTGATTTATGTATGCTGAAATTAAAATCATTGAATTTTTCAAAGTCAGCTTATAAAAGTGTTTTCTACTATTTTGTTTACTCTACTGAATTTACAATTATATAGAATTGAAGCTATCCACTCTTTATAATACTTTGGTGTTTGCAAATAATCCTCAAGCAGAATGAAAGTGAACAAACTTCACATCCTTATGGCTGACTGATGATAGAGGCAAAATGCATTTCATCACAATGTAACTTTGTGCAATTCACACAAAAAATGGAAATTTCAATGATGTAAAAGGTAAGTCACCTAATAATAACATTCTGGAACCATCACTGCTCACTGCAATTAGTCATTTAGTCTTCTTTTTCTGTTGTATGCACATAGTTAGAAATATAGATATAACCTACACAATTAGATTTTCAGGAGGGCATTATAACTTAGACTTTAGTGTGAAATTTCATTTGCATGTTTAAAACGGACCTAGGTGAACTCAAGCCGTGTATAGAATGTGTGTGATGTGCCATTTAAAGATGATTCCATTCAATAGCCATAAACAGAAAATCAGCAAGAACAAAAGAAACAGAACTTACCTATTGTGCTAACTCTGGCTGAAGGGCTAGCTAACGCTGCTGGGACAGAGGCTTTGAGGGGGCCTGCCCCACTGTTTATTCTCAGAGCTGGCATATGGGGAGAGGTGGGTGATGTGGGTGATTTGCCATCAGAGGTCTTGGGTTTAGCTGATAGGTTCAGTGGCTGTGCCACTTCATCCTGCAATGATCATTAGAACATGAGCTGTGATAAGGAAAGGCTGATCAAAAATGCCTAGAAAAACACAGGTATGCAGCCTGTCATTTCCCATCAAATTACTCTACCAATCAGTGATCTTAACATTCATTCTGAACATTACAGTATTTGGTTAGCTGCCAACATAATGTCTCCTTCAACTACACATTCCAAATACCTTTCGTATAAGAGAAAATACATGTGTACCCAACTATCCACAGAAAGCAGATAATTTTTATAACCTGTAAGAAATATTCTTAAAAAGCTACTCTTGGTACTATATTCATTTGTATTGAGAGATATTACACATTAGATTTGAAATATGATGTAGGTAGGTTTTTTTTTTTTTTTAAATCTCCAAAGAAAAGGGGTTGGATCTGATGCATGTTTGTACCCTGGTGCCTAGGCAGAGCACCTGGAACACCCACAATGGAGGACCACAGATAGTTGTGTGACTCCGATCAGAACTGCTCTCCAAATTCAACACACACACAAGAAACTTTCTAACTTTCTTAGAAAATAATCCTTTCTCCCTAGGTTTTGCAGAAACACCTTTGAAGTTGATCTAAAAATGAAAATAAACATAATAACATAACCCTAATATGTACAACTTATTTATATGTCATACTGTTCTAAACACTAAACAAACACCATGTTTTCAAAATCCAGATTTGTTTTCCAGGTTTTTCTTTTAGTATACTATATGTGTCATGAAGATCATGTGATCAGTTCAGCATGGTTGATGATTTCCAGCTGTTCTATGGTTTAACAGGTCAAAACACAGTTTATACTCAATTTTAAATCGTTCTTAGGTAATTTCATACATGAGACTTATGGATACAGTATCATTAAAATTTATATCACATCATATATGAATATAAGAATGAGATAATATTAACATTATATAACTTTTTAAATTGGAAATTGAAAAGGTTACTTTATTCCTTTCCTGTGCTCTAAAATTGGAATATCATGCCACTTGTTTATATATCAATGTTTACAATATATACAATTTTACATTAATATTATTGTAGAATAAAAACTTAGTTTCCACTTAGCTATTTCATGAGTTAAGAACATAAAATATTTACCAATAACAGGATGATCTGTTGAAAGTAGAAAAATTTTTAATCAAATGGGGTAGTCATGTGACATTAAAGTGTATGTTAATTACTGTATACAAAAGTTTAATGCACAGTTTTACCAAAAGAACCACTGAAATAAATCACTTTACAAAATGGTTAAATGGTAAAATATGACATCAATTTCAAGTTATATATATATATATATATAAATATATTTTTTATATATATAAAAAAATGTATTTTTTATATATATATAAAATATATTGCCCAGGCTGGAGTGCAGTGGTGCAATCTTGGTTCATTGTGATCTCCACCTCCCAGTTCAAGTGATTCTCCTGCCTCAGCCTCCTGAGTAGCTGGGACTACAGGTGCACACCACCACATCTGGCTAATTTTTGTATTTTTAGTAGAGACGGGGTTTCACCATGTTGGCCAGGCTAGTCTCGAACTCCTGACCTCAAGTGATCTGCCTGCCTTGGCCTCCCAAAGTGCTGGGATTACAGGCGTGAGCCATGGCGCCTGGCTTCAAGTCTATATTTTTAAGTGGTTTAATATTATTAGATTATTATTTGATTCTGTGGTTATGTGCACTTAAGAATCCCATGAACAGACTAGGAAAAAAATTACTCTTGTAATACATCTTATTTCAGTTTATATTGTTTGTTTCAGTAAAATAAATTTTGAAAATTCATGAGATAATTCAAATTAGCAATCTTCTATGATGTCAGATACGTAAGAAATTAAAGATGATTATACCAAATCTATATTGATTCATAGGATCTTGACAGGAAGTAAAATAATTCCATGATTGATGCAACATATAATTTGGAGAAGTTTACTTTAGCATTTTAAAAACTACAGGGGCAATGGCCGGGTGCAGTGGCTCACACCTGTAATCCCAGGACTTTGAGAGGCCGAGGCGGGCAGATCACAAGGTCAGGAGATCGAGACTATCCTGGCCAACATGGTGAAACCTTGTCTCTACTAAAAATACAAAAAGTTAGCTGAGCATGGTAGCACGCACCTGTGGTCCCAGCTACTCAGGAGGCTGAGGCAGGAAAATCACTTGAACTGGAGAGGCTGAGGCTGCAGTGAGTGAGATCGTGCCACTGCACTGCAGCCTGGGCAATAGAGTGAGACTGTGTCAGGGAAAAAAAAAAAAAAAAAAAGCTATAGGGGCAATATTATCCCTAAATTGTTAAATCTGAAACATGGACCTGTTCAACCATAATCTCTATATATGATGTCTTATTTGGCAGCAGTATGGAAGTATTGTATCCTCACATTTTAATCTAGTATGAATGAATACTTCTCAGAATGTGGTTCACAGACTAGCACCATAAGCACACGTGGGAACTTGTTAGAAAGGCAAATTCTCTATCATAGAATCTAAGAGGATGGTTCCAACAACCTGTGTTTAACAATTATTCATTCCCAGGGGATTCTGATGTACACTTAAGCGTAAGAGCCACTGCCTCATATATTAATAATATAAAGGGAGACTATTGAAAAAGTTTTATTAGACTTTCAAATCCTTTAAAAAGCTTCTTCTGTATAAGAAGTTAACATTAAAAATATGTAATATTACCTCAGTGTTTAAAATACAATTGGGACATATCATATGCTAATAGTGGAAACATTCATACGCATAATAAATTGAATGTTACTGAGATTCCATGGGACAATAAAGATTAGAATCCAGATCTACTCTTGGTCAGTTAAGCCTAAATATCCTGACTGTCAGGGACTTTACTATTTACTACCCAGCTGTAAATATTCCAGGCTCTGTTTTCCCCTAGCAATGTGGTGCCTGTTTACTGCCTTCTGTGTGAAACTGACTTCTGACATGACACCTTTAGAACTTCTTTTTGACATCATCATAACTCTTGCAAAAGTTTCGGGAGATACTTGGATCAAAGATGGCTGTTTTACTTGAATGTGAAGAAAAGAAAAAGAAACAAAACAAAAAAGCAAAACAAAGCAAAGCAAAGAGAAGGACTGTATTCCCAGAGTTGGAACAGGGAAGACTTTTATGAGCAGAGAGGAAACACAGTGTGAGTGTATAGTGAGGGGGGAATGGTAGTATTGATGAAGATGATGTGGATGTGGGTGCTGATGGGATGAAGTTTCATATGTCTTAGCTTTAAGCACTAATAACTATTATTTGCCCATGCTGAAAGATAACTATTCAAAACATTTATTAGAGCAAGAGACCCACTGAAAACTCTTAGTATGCACCTCCATTCAAGGCAGCACAGATGTCTGAAAGCCAAAAAGTGCAAGGCCCCAAGGACATAATAGAGGTTGACAGTTCCAAAGTTGATATAAATGTCATTCAAAATTGCCCTTTCCTTCTCTTCCATTGTGTGACCAGGCTAATGGTATATTAATAAGAACTCACATTCTTGATCTTTATATTGGTAACTGTATAAATAATTTTGACCCATTATATGGTATTATTTCACAATTTTGTTCTTTTAATAATTTACTACTGAGCTGCTATACCAAATGCCTATTATTTATGAAGAATACAAAAATTACACCAGTTTCCCATTTTATATTAATTATTTTTCATTTGACTAGATGAAAATTTTAAAATCTTAACTATAAAATGGACATGGACAATTTATTTCTGGAATGCATTCTTATAATATGAATATGTGCAATAAAAGCTGAAGGTAAGACTTCTCTTTGTTTTTTACTTGTAATCTTATGTTGGAGAAATTCAAAAGCTTAACATGATTAACCCCTATTGTTACAAATAAAACACACATTTAAACATGTTAAATAAATTACTTATGAATAAAAGGATGTAATTTTCAAGGTCAAAAATAATTGAAAAAGATACTATTTCTATCAACTACACCATCAAGCAGTGAGCAAAGCAATTTCCTGTTAATTACTTGCCTAATAGTTAAATGAGGTTGCCAATTGGAACTTTTGAAAATAACATATTTCATAATTATTTCATTTATACACAAAGTAAGAGTTAAGAATTTAGTTATCTGCCTAGTAGCTCCAAACTTGTATATCATAAATATAAAGAAAGCATTTATGTTTAAGTAAATGTGTAAGTTAAACAAATTTTAACTAGTAGAAGGCTATAATTTACATTTATAGGGTTCATTATAAATATTCCAAAGAATTTATTTAAACTTCATGACTATGAAGTAATTACTAATCTTGTGGAGGACAGTAAGGCTTAGAAAGTTCTAATGAAACCCAGGTTTTTGGACTCAACATACAATACTCTTTTAATTTCTGTGACAAATTTAATCTTAAATTTAAAAGGGCGTTGATGGAATGTAACTTCTGAAATTCAGTCCTAGCTATATAATTCTGCTACACAATAACCGCATGAAAAATAACATATCTGCAATAAAATGATGTAATGCAAACATTTGCCATTTTATACATAAAAATGTTAAGGCACAAATTTACTTGTCTTGGTGACTTGTTTTGTGCTTCTCTGTCCTCTACGCTATGTAGCACTGAAAATTTCCTTTAATACTAAAGAGTGGTTTGGACTATTCTTTTAGAAAAATCTCAAGAGTTCATGTATACATGATACAAGAAAATAATATTTTATATAACCAAACACAAGTTTTAGAAGCTCACTCATGATATAACTTCTTCTAATCAATTACTAGACTAATCTTAGTTTTCTGGGATAGAAGGCAAAGTAAGTAAAATCCAAATAAACATATAGGTCTGGGATGTTCCATTTACATAATTACAGCTACGATAACTTATCTGAAAGCTAACATCTCAATACCAGTTTGTGGTCACAGTAGTAGAAATACTATAGAGGCCTTAATCACTTAATCCCAGCCAATGACAATTTGCCACACAGATGAAAATAAATTGCATAAAGAATGTGGAACAAATATGTAGCCTTACATGCACTGAGGGAATACCAATTGTCACCATAAACTTATTCCACATAAACTTAAACACTATAAAATAAATATATAAAGTTAAAATATATTTCATTTAGTTGGTTTTCAAATAATTTATTCTAGAAGAAAATATTTTACTGTCACATAATTGTATAAAAGTCATAATTTTATAATGTACAAACACCAAATGATTCAGAGAAATCAAACATAATTTAACAAACAGAAAGCATTCTTAGCAATCCTGGGGTGTTATTTCTCTCTCCCCACTCCTTAGCTTTTCAATTCTTTGTTAAGGAGTTTTAATAGAGAACTAGATAATAGCGATCCAAGCATCCTAGAGAATTCTATTTGTTTCTGTTTCTCTGTTCTTCTTCTCACAACATGGAAATATACCCACATGTAGGTTGCTAGACCACAAAATGCACTACCGAGGACATGCACATGATTAAACCCTTCAGAATTTAAATTTCATCTTTATTTACATCTTTATTCACATCTTTATTCATTCTCATTATCTAATTGATGATTTGGCTCATTCCATATCACAGGTATCTCAAAATTCCATTTCTTTAAATATTTACCTAAATTAATTATTGAAAATCAAAATTTATTTGGCAGTTAACACATGTATACCAGTCTAATGGCAACAGATAAGAACAGATACATTTATTCAATCATCCATACATTCATCCATTTATTATTTATCCAATGGTATTTCAACAATTTATTAATGGCTATTATATGCCAGGCATTAGAAACCCATAAACCAAAGGACATTTAGGCATGGAGCTTTGAGGCTTTTGTTTTACATGGTCAGTAATAAAATAAGTCCACTTACTTTTTATTTAAAACCTAGATATAGATTTAAGTGGAAGTGTGTGTGTTTAAACTTCTTTGAGAACAGTTTGTCTTTATACTCAATATAATGTTTCATTTATAAAAATACTTTGATTCTTCAACAGCCACACAATGACTGAATATATATATATATGTGTGTGTGTGTGTGTGTGTGTGTGTGTATAAATAAAATTTCAGGCTTGTTCCTCTGCATGATTTGAAAATTGTGATTGTCCCCGTGTTTATCATAAATACTCATGTGAAATAAGTAGCAGTAATAACAAATGGGGATGAGTAAAGGCATTCATGAAACATGTTGCAAAATTAATCATGTTGCCGCTATTATCGTCTCTGATGAAATAATCATATTAACCTAAGTACGGAAGTTACACGACAGCCTGAATTGCATAATGTGCGCTGTTGCCGCACCTCTCTTCCCTAGCTTGTGCACAACACTCATCCTTTCTCTTTCATTTTCTAACTCAATGCACTGCGGGAGCCCTCTTTCACCTCTCCTACCCAAATAAGGCATTTCTTTGCTACAGGTCCATAGAGGTTTACTAGAAGAAACAAAACAAGTAAACATCATGAGGATCTACAAAGAGATTGAAGTGTACCTGTCGAGCAGAACTTAAAGGAGAAAAGGTTTACGTTTATGTGCAAGAGTCAAAGTAATCTAAGACAAAAATAACTAACAATCTTGAAATTATTTTCTTAGTCCTCAAGGAATTAATAATCCTACTTACTTAGCCATCCCAACTCCTTATTTAATTAGTAGGTTCCTAAAATTCAAGTCTATCATTTTACATAGCACATAGTCTTGAAACCCCTTTTCATGAACAGATGCTTACTTTTAGACTTACAAATTGCAAAATGCCTTGTTAACCAGGCAGAAAGAGCTCCAGGAATTCTTTGATAGGTATGCTTTTGCTTTGTTAATGCTACCATTAGACTTGATGGCCATTTAAATGTAAGTCTTATTTAGCTGAGGGTAATATGTTCTAGCATCTCATTTGGCTTCCTTATTTGCCATTTTACACTTTTGCTTAATGTATACCTGCTTCTTTTAAAAGTAGATGCTAGTAGTGTGGTTGGGGACATGTGCTTCATTGTGGAAATTGTATGTTTCTTTACATTTAATTTGCTGGCCCTTAATTAATTTAAAGGTATTCAAAGAGTACTCATCATTTTATTTGCTGTTTAAAATGCCCCCTGCTCACTTTCCCTTAGTATCTTAATATTTTCCTTGTTTTCTGACTTTGTTGAATTAATGCCTCAATGCTGTAAATGATACGCGCAAGCACACACATATATTTAAAAATAAATAAAGAATAGTGTGGCTTCTAAAATATCAACTATACTTCACATTCCTTTTTTTTTTTTTTTTTTTTTTGAGATGGAGTCTCGCTCTGTCGCCGAGGCTGGAGTGCAGTGGCGCGATCTCAGCTCACCACAAGTTCCGTCTCCCGGGTTCACGCCATTCTCCTGCCTCAGCCTCCCGAGTAGAGACGGGGTTTCACTGTGTTAGCCAGGGTGGTCTCGATCTCCTGACCTCGTGATCCACCCACCTAGGCCTCCCAAAGTATTGGGATTACAGGCGTGAGCCACCGTGCCTGGCCCCACATTCACTTTTTAATTTCAAAAATTGCCTTGAATTAATCCAAATAGCGCCATACCATTCCTTTTTACATTTTCCTTCCTTCTCTTTTAATATTTATTCTCCTTTCCCTTTAAGATCTCTAATTTAGCTTTTGAATTTTTCATTTTAGATTAACTATCTAACATTACTTTTTATTTCCAAAATGTCCTAAAAATACACCATATAAATACAGTTTCCATATATTTACCAAGAAGAATGTCATATTAGAAGACATTTAACCCACAATATCACATGAAAACCCACGCATAGAAATTCCACAGAGCAAGTTTTTCTAACTATACTTGAAAAGAGGAAGAATGGGAGGAATACAAGTGTCAACAATAATGTGTGATGAAGAACAGTTATAGTTATAACATGAGCCAGTAGGAAACGTATGGTGTTTCCAATTCAACTTTGTTTAACCTCTGGTCCCCAGACAACTTCAAATTCCTAATAATAATGGTTATTTTGTCCTATAGTGTTCATTACAGCTGGATGATTGCTGTTATCTTTTAAAATGATTAACAGTTCTTCTACCAAGAGGCTAAAAGGAAGCATAGAGCAGTAAGAATTGATGTTAAATAATCACACCAGTTCCTCTTTTTAACCTCTAAATGTAAATCTCCAAAAGCTTTTAAAAATGCTTTAGAGAAATTAAGGAGTTGGTCGCTCTTGTACAAGAAAATGTAATGTGTTTTTGACACCACCTGGTAAGTCCTTAAATTTATAATTACAAAGCATTTGTCATTGTTGCTTTCTTGTTAGTTCCACTTGAAGATTTGTATACAAACATAAGCCAAGAACTACAAAACTGTTAAATGATGGAATAGATTCATTAAAAAAAAGTAAAACAGGAGCTCACAGAGCAATATAACTTTATAAAACAAAGAAATAGAAGTCATGCTGATCAAATTCTACTATCATCTCTATGTTGGAAATGGCATTTCCACCTGAACCAAAATGTACAAAATGAGCACATCAGCATCTCTACTGGAATCTACAAAAGGAATTACTATCAAAAGGAAAGCAGAACAATATAACATCATCAAAGCAAATCCGTGGTAGAAGGTTTGATCCATTGGAAGCATATAAAAGAGAAGTAAAAATACCACATGAAGGCATGGATAGCCCATTGAGGGGGGGAAAAAACTGATGAAAATATTAATGAAACACTGATGAACTTGAAACAAAACAAAATGAAACACTTTGAAGGACTCTCAGAGGGCTCCAAAATTCCTTTTCAAAATATATATCTATGGCTCTCTGAGAGATTTATGTTTTCTCAGATCTTTGAAAAGTTTGGTCTGGTTATATGCAGATAGACCATCTTTAGATAGCAACCTGGCAGAATGGGAGAAATAATAGTAAGCATCATTATGCATAAGTCATTTATTACGAGCTCCAATTAATTACATCAAAGAGACATTCCCAGTGCTCACATACATGCATGTACAGCTCCTATGGCACAAATCCCTAACAGTCTGGTGAACCCACTATAACTGACTGTTTAATGAGTAATGACAGTTACAACAATGAACTGATATAAACCATGCATTGGTTTATATTTGGGAGATGAGTGAAGGCCAAATTGTCTAAGGCACAGAACCTTGGAGAAGGACAGGTGTGTAGGGGTGTGTGTGTGTGTGTGTGTGTGTATGTGTTTAATGGATTAGACATTAGAATGAAACACGAAGCAAGAAAAGGCTAGGGAAGCCTAAGGCAGCACCCTAGTGTTATTGACTGTAACATTCATATCACTGTATTTCATTTTATTGTGTTGTTTTCTTGAATTGTTGATGGCTAAATAATCAAATTGCAAATACTTTAAGAAAACTTTCCTTTTTAAAGTGTTCTGAATATACTCTTTACACCCACATATACCTTGAATAGAAAAAAATTTACTAAATACTATTAACTACTAAATGTTTAATGGATACTGGAGATTAATGAATAACTAACTTGATAAATTCAAAGTTTTTCCTATTTTTATTATAGCATTTCAAAAGTTATTTACGTTTATGTACAATGCACATACACATCCAGCAAATGTTACTTTGACTTGTGAATAACAGAATAGGAACATATGCAATATCAAAATGGATCCCTCTATATTTAAATCTCTTGTAATGAATTCTCCTCACCACTTGAATTTCAGTTCGTCTCAGTCTTCAGAACTTTGCTCCCTTGCTTTCCTCTTAAGAGTTGAAAGTTTGATGTCCCTGGGACTCACTGCTTTCTACTCAGAGATGTCTGCTAAGAAAGCCATTGTCAGGAACTACTTAGCCACAGGCTTCCTCCTATTCATGTAACTTGAGTCTTGACTAGGTCAGTACATCCAAACTACAACTCTTTTCATTCCATTCATTACAGACAGAGAAAAAGGGGCAGTCATTGAAGACAAAAGGTAAAAAGTCCAAAAATAAGTAAAAATAAAATTTAAATGCAAAACTCACTTCTCGTACCATACTTAGCTTTAACCTAGACTGAGATCTACTCCTCAGGTTAAGAGCAGTACAGTAATAGTGATATAGGAGTTAGTAAGAAATTATTTAGGCAGTTTGTGAGGATAAAGGAGTTCTCAGTGGAATTTTCCTTTAAATAAAAAGCAGCCCCTAAAACATTTCTTAAAAAAGTAGCCTGAGAAATCAAACCGCAAGCATAGATAAGCAAGCTAGAAGCTTGCATAGGTAAATGCCTGCAGCTATGCCAGAAGCCAGGTACCTTCAACATGGAGGTATCTCCTCCCTTCTCTTTGTCCCTGTGTGAGTGTCGCGGTACTTGCCAGATAAACTCACTTTGCATAATAAAAGATTCACAGACTATGTAAATAGCACACCTGACCCCTGGTCAAAGCAATCTCCTGGGCCCTAGTAAATCAAATAGGACCTCCTCAAACCCCTCTGTAAAATGGACCACATCTCTTCCCAAACCCAGAAACCCGCTTGAGTATCCCCTTCCTCCGCAGGAAGAAGTGCTCTCACTCGTTCGTCCCCTTCCTCCGCAGGACGAAGTGCTCTCACTCTCTCTCTCCCCTTTTGCCTATTAAACTTTCCGCTCTTAAACCCACGCCGTGTGTGTGTGTGTGTGTGTGTGTGTGTGTGTGTGTGTGTGTCCGCAGTTTTGCTCTCCTTAGCACAAGATCACGAACCTTGAGTATTTCCCCAGACAACAAGGCCACTTAATTAGCAATTTTCCTTTATGAACACAAAATTAGAACAGTTGTGCCATCTACCCCTGTCTCTTCTTTTTCCCCTAAGTGGTGGGTTAATTCTTTAATTTGTGACACAAACACTATTCCCAAGAGAATGATAGGTCATGAGAGAGAAGAAATTTATACACTAGAAGATAAAACATTTTAAGGCAACGTAAGTGACTAGGAAACTTCGATAGTGAAATAAATATCATTATGATTAATCTAAAACAATGTCATGAAGGAAGAGTTTTACGGGGAAAAACATTTCTTGTATTTCATTTCATTTGGATTATTTAGATTGAATTCTTTGTTACTAAAGTGATTGACTCTTGGATTTGAATTTTGGATATCAGGTGTTTAATTTTTTTAACTTTTCATAAAGTTATCAATTCTTTATTCTGTGAATCCTTAGACCACCTTTTTTTTTTTTTTTTCTTGAAGAGTCTGAAAACTTACAAAAATATATCAAGGGCATGAGTTGTTGGAAGATTAAGTCTCAAAAATTTGCTTTCTGTATTAGATGAATTTTTACTAGAAATGACCTAAAAATTATTTTCCCCTCCTCAACATAGTCATCAAATCAATTATTTCTCATTATGATTGACTTAAAGTGTTTTTTCCTTTTTTCTTCTAATTAACCTATTAGTGAATAAATAAAAGGCACAGTATAAGTCTATTTGAATACAGG
Source organism: Macaca mulatta (assembly GCF_049350105.2). NCBI lineage: Eukaryota > Metazoa > Chordata > Mammalia > Primates > Cercopithecidae > Macaca > Macaca mulatta. The sequence goes on from NC_133416.1 coordinate 25,924,753, forward strand.
AATTATACATTATATATTTTTTACATATTTTTACCTGAGAACTTCTCCCTACACCAAAAGAAATGCTAATTTTATAATGCAATTTTGTCATGGAGAAAGCTAGTTTTTAAAGAAGAAATAAATGCTTAAAGCCCAATACACTATTTGTTACACAAACATTTTGAAGAGTAAGTTAAACATTACAAAACTATGAAAGTATGTTTAGTGGGTTTCATAACCTAAAAACTTCTAACTTTTAAAAATAATTTAAATTATTATATAGCAGTTCACTTTTCAGGGCTGATTTTCTAATACGATTTACTCCTTGACATCTAAATTTTACAAGTTACAAAACATCTCCATATATTTTATTTTATTCTTACAGCAAGAATACGAGATATCATCAACCCCACTTCACAGATAAAGAGAAGGAGGTTGAAGATATTCAAAAATTTGCTAACAGTCATACCTTTAAGAAGCCTCGGACTTGAACCCAAGTCACAGAGGTGTAAGCTTAGGCAACTTTTCAAAGCTGCTTCTCTATTATTTAAATGCCAATAGGAAAAATAATCATTAAGTAATAATTTCTTTGAAAACTTAGACTACAATCACGTAATTTCTTTTCAATTCTGAAGAATTTTTTTATACCTCATAGATAGGGGCCTTGTAATGCTCAATTTGAGTAATACTGGTCGAGACCCTCACAAAATTTTTATGACACTAAATCATGAAGTATTTTAACATAGTAGCTATAATAAATTCAAAATGTATTCAGAATCCTAAAATTTATATCAAAAGAATACATATTTCAAATAAACACCATGAACATCCTTAACACTATTATTCATATAGACCTATTTGCCTTCAACTTAATACACATGTCAATTTATATACATCCAATTCCTTTCCAGTCACTTGGAGAGGAAGTAATACTGCAAGAAATGAAGGAGAGGATGGAAAAGACCTTTAGCCCACTTACTGGCTCAGCCAAAGGCTACGAATCCATCCCAGGTTTATTTCAAATGAGTTGTGTCAAAGGTTACCCACCGGCCATTTTATAGTGATTTATAGCTGATGTCTGCAAATCTCCTTTATTTTAATGATAACCTCAATAGAGTCATTAAGGCATTCTTTGTCTTCATGGCAGTGACCAGGAGAGAACTGATGTCTTTAAAGAATTCCAAGGGGTGATGGCTATTTATACAGAATGTCAGTTAAGGCCAGTTTTTATGTTGTGCTCTGAAGACAAAATATTTTTTCTCAACATATTAAAGATGCTTTGCTTGATGATATATTCTGCCTATTGATACTATAATGTTACATTCAAGGTATGGGTCAAAGAAAATTCAAATAAAGATGAAAAGGCTTAGAACTGAGCATCAGGTAAGAGTTTGATCTTAATTATAACGATTTTGAATTTGTACTAAAGCTCTCACAGCATAATGATTCTTAAGTGTCTATACTGAGTTAAGCATGTCATGAAGCATGAGGAATTGCAAGATTGATTTATCAGATATTCATTTAAGAAACAGTCGATTAAAATAATTAATGTGTAGTGAAATTCAGCTGTAATGCTCCTTGTTTAATTTTTCACAGCCCATAACATTAAAAGAATAATACATTTAACAGTCTGAATTCCATAAAAGACTTTATATAGTAACTCTAAAGACATCATTACAGAAGAGTTTTCATCACACCTTTTAGAATGAATTAAAGAGAAAGAATGGGTATATTTGCCTTAGATTTTATCCTATTTTGAATGTTGCTTTGGTCCATTACATTGCCAGATAAAATTGATCTGTATTCTTGATTATTGTTGTATGGGATAGCGTGCGCACACACACACGTACACATATAAATATATGGTCATGTACTATATAGGAACACCAACATTTTGGTCAACCATAGACTGCTTGTATGACAGTAGTCCCACAAGATTATACTACTATATTTTTACTGTACTTTTTCTATGTTTAGATACACAAATACCATTTTGTTACACCTGCCTAAACTATTCAGTAGAGTAACATACTGTACAGGTTTGCAGCCTAGAAGCAATAGGTTGTATCATGTAACCTAAGTGTGTAGTAGTCTATACCATTCTAGGTTTGTATAAGTATATGCTATGATGTTTATGCAAAAATGAAATCACCCAATAACACGTTTCTTAGGACACATCCCCATCATTAAGTGTGTGTGACTATACATACATATAATATATCCATACATATAATATAAATGAATATGTCTTTGTGTGGGTGGGAAGTTTCTCTGCCACTTTTGAGAACTTTTTTTGGCATAAAAGAGAAGCAGAGAAAAATAACCTTACAAAATGAAAGAAAATTTGTTCCCTCCTGAAACTTTATTTGAACTATCAATTAAACAATATAAAAAAACTGGACACTATTTGTATAGGCTGGGTCCTTTATTTCAGGATCGACTTGATTCTTCAGCAGCTTGCGTAAGGGAGGTCACTCACTTAAAGATGTATTCATAGTATACTAACTAATGGAGGTAATGCATAAAACAGAATGCCAATTAATTCATTTATACATGACCTAAATAGCGCTGAGTTTCCTACAGTACACCTTTCCTAATTTCAAGATATCTACAAAAGCCAATTTCACAATCAGAACCAGGGCAAAAAGAGGTAAATGGTGAATACTTTATTCAAAGCACAGTAAGGGCTGGGAAGTAAGGCATGGTTCACTATAGATAATATCTCCCCAGTGATCAAAGGCTCATATTTCCTAAATCCAGTATATTTTACCTAGACTGACAAGTTAAATAAGAACAAATCTTACTTTTAAATTGCATAATCTTTTTGTATAGATAACATTGTTTCATTTCTCTTAGGTACAATCTTATTCTACTCATACTGCATTATCTTCCAATGATCCAAACCATTGACCTTTGATAATTTATTTATTCTTCTAAAAGAAGTAGAGCATTAATTACATGCCAAGTATTGTGCTTGGTGCTAAGGATGATTAAGCTATAATCCCTACCCTCATGGGACTCAGGATCAAACAAGGGAAGACAAGTACAATGAAGTATTATAAGGGTGCTTTGATAGTATTCAAGGAGTATGTGTTTGTGCACTGGGGTGACATGCGATGTAATAGCCAATTCTATTTAGAATTCTATATAGAAATGATGGTTTAAATGGATATTATGTTACTAGTGGTGCTAAAAAAGAGAGAAAAGTAAAATGAACAGGGCAGAAACAACCCAGAGAAGTCCAGTGTCACAAACATAGGCAAAAAGAAGTGAAATCGCATGATACCTGAGAAAGTGATTTCGTTTGAAGTATACATTTCTGGAACTGGGAAAAAGGCAGAAGTATTAATTAGCCTAGTGAGGTAGGTGGGGCTAGATTGCAGAATGCCATGGTAAGGAGGTTAGACTTCATTTGTTACACACTTGTATCTTTACATTTTCATTCTTCTTAAATTCACTCACCAAGTTCTACAGATGTATTACACTCAACCTTGTTTCTTTCTCCAAAATTCAGGTAAAATCCAACCTTTTATTCGTTCATAACTATGTGTCCTTGCACAGACTGTTTTCATTTTACTTCAAAAACCTTCTAACTGTCACATCTTCTGGAACCCTTTTCCTTATTCTCCTATTTCTCCCCAGGTTATGTTACCAACTTTCTTCCTTACCTCCATATTATTCTTTGATTAGCACTTCGCCTACAGTATTTTAATTGTTGGCTTACTTGTTTGTTTTCCCCATTACATTGTACTGTGTGTTAATTGCTGTTCTTTTTTTATTCAACCAAAGTGTCCAGTATATTAGAGGTGCTCAAAAGGTTTACTGAAGAATCCTTTATAGAAGTTGTTTTGACATTTCTAAAAGTAATTCTAGAAACCTCATCTATGAATAACAGTCATTACATGATTTTTAAAAATTTATATAAACAACATATTGCTTTGTTTCAAGCAAAATGTAAAGTCTCTTGCTTGGAACAGATCAACAACATGTCTCTTTCCCACAGAAAACATTCTCATCTCTCCTTACCCAATAGAAGATAACTCATTTATGACAAGTTATATTTTATTAACTATCTATTCTAAGTGGATCTTGTTTTTTAAAGCAGGACTCAAATATATTTTGAAAAAACATATTTTTAAAAATCATATTTCTTTTTGTCTTACTAAATTCTCAATGTCTTATTTTATATGCCCATATTCTAAAAAAATATAGCTATACAAAAGTTCAAAGTTCACCTTAACAATAGCTAGAAAGCAATTACTGCAGTTAAAAAAAACTTTATACAGACACATTCTCTTAGATTGTGTTGTATTCATAAGCATAATTTTGCAAAGATTGAAACAGTGAAAACTATATTACAAACTGTGATAACTAGGGTTCAATTCATATTAAGATTTATTCTTATAACATAAACATTAATCAAGTGTACATTTGTTAAGAGCCTATTAGGGGCCAGCTATTTAAATTTCAATAGACAGAAGACATGTTTCTAATGTGATCCATCCTATAGATTTGATATCTCCTTCACTTATTTTGTTGTAACTCCATCAATTATAGTCCCAGATAAAACAGATCAGAATTCTAGTTCGGTGTAACTTAATGAATGCTAATAGAAAAAGATAAGCAAAACCAAAACAAACACAAATTACCTAGAGGTTCTTTTAAAATGGGACCAGAATCATCATTTTTTTAGATAAATCACAGAACTATTTGCATGAAAACTGGCACTAAAAATTCCATCATTTGACCCAAAATTCTTGTCTTGCCCTGTATTCATGTAGGGTTGACCTGAATATTGAGCTCCCACTGATTTAAAATGAAACTTTGATCCTCAGAAGAGTTGCATAGAGAAGTATAGAAAACACAAATCTGTACCTATTTAAAGACATTCCTGTTGCTGTCATAATGCTTCTTAAAACATACTTCACAACAGTATTTTCTTTCTTATGTTATTTTAAGTGCTACTGGAAATACCACAAGAGAAGAATTTTTGTAGTATTTCATCCTTTCTATTTCTGGTCTTTATTTTTCTCTTATTTATGAAATATCTACACTGCCAAAAGTTATTAAAATTGTAAAGCAAATCATAACAGCTCAAATTATACAATAAAGTACAAAAAAATAAGATTACTTGGTTTTTAAAAGGTCCAATTTAAATGAAAGTCTCCCACAGAATCCCAATGCTGGAAATTGGCCTTGCAAAGAACTATAACAGAGCTTTAAGAAAATATAATTTGTGGTTTCATGAAAATGTGAGGTTATTAGACTTTTTTGGTATTGGGCAAAAATGTGAGAGAAAAAATATTTTTATCTATTTGAGTATACATTGTTTCTTTCATATTGTTCTAAGACTGGAAAAATGGAAATTCTCTTTATTTTCTATAAATTTAGAGGTCTGATCCTCATCTTTTAAAAAACCCAAATCATAAAATATATTTCTTAAACTGTTGGCTTCTGAAAGTGTCACCCAATGGAATCAGCTAGTTCACATTTGAAAATGCAACTGCTAAAAGCTGTGGGATATTGCAATTTAAGTCCTGCAGCTCACAAGGCGAAGTGTGTAATTATAAGAAGCATCAAAAGATACTATCTACAAGGAGATTCAGGACTAGAAAAGGAGCACGTTCTTCCCATTACAACCTGGTATATGACTCAGGTTTACAGAAATTCCTACCTATTCTTAATATCTAGAAACTTCTATTTTTCAAGCAGCAGTCTGACAATCAGTTTCTTAGCAATATTCAATAATTCTGAACCATTGAGAGTACCTGTTTCAAATTTAATATTTATAAGTTGAAGATTTCAATGAGCAAAATTTTTATTTCAGTATAGACAAAATTTTAAATATATATTCAATTTAAATAAGAGATATAAAATTACTCTGCGCTGGCCGTGGTGGCTCATGTCTGTAACCCCAGCACTTTGGGAGGCCGAGGTGGGTGGATCACCTGAGGTCAGGAGTTGGAGACCAGCCTGACCAACATGGTGAAACCCCATCTCTACTAAAAATACAAAAATTAGCTGGGTGTGCTGGCAGGCGCCTGTAGTCCCAGCTACTCGGGAAGCTGAGACAGGAGAATTGTTTGAACCTAGGAGGCAGAGGTTGAAGTGAGCCGAGGTTGAGCCACTGAACTCCAGCCTGGGCGACAGAGCTAGACTCCATCTCAAAAAAAAAAAAAAAAAAAAAAAAAAAAAAATTGCTCTGTTTCCTTTAAAAATAGTTTTTCTAAATTTCAAATAGGTAGTCCGTGTTTCTTTCTTTCTTTTTTTTTTTTTTTTGAGACGGAGTCTCGCTCTGTCGCCCAGACTGGAGTGCAGTGGCCGAATCTCAGCTCACTGCAAGCTCCGCCTCCCAGGTTCACGCCATTCTCCTGCCTCAGCCTCCTGAGTAGCTGGGACTACAGGCGCCCGCCACCTCGCCCGGCTAGTTTTTTGTATTTTTTAGTGGAGACGGGGTTTCACCATGTTAGCCCATGTTGGGATGGTCTCGATCTCCTGACCTCGTGATCCGCCCGTCTCGGCCTCCCAAAGTGCTGGGATTACAGGCTTGAGCCACCGCGCCCGGCCGTCCATGTTTCTTATGTTCTCCAACTTTACAATACATAAGACAAGGAATATGTGTGCCTACAAATTCCTCTGATCATATTACACAGACTCTAAACAATTCACTTAATGTAAATTATACCACTGCATCTGCTGAAGACTTTCCCCCCCACATTTAATACTAATCAAGTCATACCATTTCTGGTCTTTGTTTTAAAAACCCTAATTAAGAATGACTGGGTTCTTCAGCTGATTATTAGCAGTAATGAGAAACCACACGAATAATGATGGAGAACCTCATTTTCTTATAATATTTTGGACATGCTCTGGAATCAAATAATCTCTATTGCTCCTTCCATTAATTTTGTGCAATTAATGCCACTACCATATTGTATGTATATTACTGAATGTGAAAACAGGTAAAACTAAAAAGAATCTCATTTTATGAAATACAATGCAATAAAACTGACGTATTAGATCTTTGCATATAAACTCATCTATTTCACTAATATACATTGAATATTAAGTGCTTTAAGAAAGCACATGTTTAAATAAATGATACAATGATTTTTTTTTTTTTTTTTTTTGTTACCAAGAAAATAACATTATTTAAAGAAATTTATAAAACCTTTACAGAAGTTTTTGGTGTTTTTCTTTGTTAAGCAGGTGGCATTACATGCTTGTATGACAGGAGGTGTGACTTTTAAAAAGCATATACTAACTGGAAAGAGGTAGAGAAGAAGGAAGAGAAAAAAGGAGAGAGAGAGAGAGAAGTGGGATTTAAAAATATATGAAAGCAACCATACTAATCAGAAATTTGGGTGTTTTTTCTTATGTGACTTGTTTACCTACTTAAAAGACATTATGTAAAACAAGAGCTCCAAAACTCTTATGAACACTAGTATATAGCAATTATAGTTTTTTAAGGTGACTATTTTAAAATCAATACTCATGTAATAGTGTTAGTGCCAAAATATCATCTAAAAAGTTGACTTTGTAATTTGCTTCACATAGGTGGTGACAGGTACTATCAATGCTATGTGTTTTCCTATATTGCCAGTGAAAACTCGCTGATGAAATGAATCTGGAAAAAAAACAAAATAAAACAGGAAATATTCTGGGTTGAATCTACACTCCTGGTCCATACTTACTGCCCTTCTTAAATTATATCTGATTGTCTCTATCTACATTCTTCTTCATATCCCTCACTTTATACACTCTGCTACATGAGCACATATATCTGTCTACACCGTTGACCACTATCCTCAGGTCCTAGGACTCCAACACCTCACAGGCAATTAACAAATATTTGTGGAATTATGTCTCTCCAACAACAACATCCAGGATATGTCATTAGGGCTCAAATTCCAGTATGTTTCTAAGGAAGTGCTGTAGAAGTGCTTAAAATATTAATTAATTAATTGGCACAGGAGAAAAAAGAATTCCTTTGCTATAAAGACACAATACCTGAGAGGAAGACAATGAGTACATAATAACAACAGCTTGATAAGTAATGTGACAGATAGAAAATATATCATTAATCTTTAAAAATGAATATATTTAGAATATAATTCAAAGTCCTGAACATGAAAAAATCCTATAGGATCTGGTCTTTCTCATTTCCCAACCTGACTCCTTATCATTCTCCTTCATGTTCACTGCACTTTAGCTACCCCAGCCTTTTTTCTGAACCTTGAATTCACCAGCCTCATCCACATATCAGTCTTTGCAATTACTTTCCCTCCTGTTTAGAACAACCTTTCCTTAGACCTTTACAGGTGTCCTCCTTTTCATGATTTCAGAGAGGGCTTCCCTTAAAGCTCTCTCCAAGAAGATTCCCTTCTTGTCCCCAGCACACTATCTTTGACCATGTTTTAATTTTTTCATAGCACTTACCATGCATAAAATTATCTATGTGTTTAATTGCTCATAGTTTGCTTCTCCCCATTACTACTGTGAAATTTTAAGAGAATTACTGTTTTGTTTACAGCTATAGTTCTACTGGCTTGAACTAAACTTGATACATGATAGAAATAATATTTGTTGAATCAGTGAATGGTAGACGTAAACATAGGGTGCTACAGAACACTAAAAAGGGACCATCCTTTTAAGAATGAAAAACAGCAGAGCTAGGAAATATAAATCAACTCTGTATGATATTGTTTGGGCTCCTGATTAAACCACACATGAAATTAGAACTTAAAAAAAGACATTGTGGACCGGGCACGGGCCAGCGCTTTGGGAGGCCGAGACTGGCAGATCACGAGGTGAGGAGATCGAGACCATCCTGGCTAACATGGTGAAACTCCGTCTCTACTAAAAATACAAAAAAGTTAGCTGGCGTGGTGTCACCTGTAGTCCCAGCTACTCGGGAGGCTAAGGCAGGAGAATGGCGTGAACCTGGGAGGCGGAGTTTGCAGTAAGGCCAGATTGTGCCACTGCACTCTAGCCTGGGCGACAGAGTGACTCTATCTCAAAAAAAAAAAAAAAAAAAAAAAATTGTGACCAAATATACTTCCATTTTCTGTCACTTGCAACCGAAAGAGAACGACTAATGTAATTGTTGTTCAGTGACACCAAAAGAAAAAGTCCTGGAAAGATGCTTTCAGTTCTCTTTAAATAAGAACATTGTGATATTAAGGCTTATTCTGAAATACTACCTGTTGGGTACAAAGTACACTATTCCAGTTATGAGTCCACTAAAAGCCTAGGCCTCACCACTAAGCGATATATCCTTGTAACACAACTGTACTTGTACTCCTAAATCCATAAAAATGAAGAAAATAACAAAAAAGACTTTTTCTGAATAAGACAATGCTATCTCATTAACTGGTGGACTCCTTGACATTGTGAGACTCTAGGCAGAAGCAAAGTGACCTTGAGACTGGGTTATTGTGTCTTGGACTGAATACCTTCTGAACTTCCTTCTGACTGAACCTTCCATACTTCTATAAATAAAATATCTTATACATTTTATCAAATAAATACAACTTTTGAGTACTTTGGGTTTTTAACTTGTCTTCAGTTTAGAATGTTTCATATCTATTTTCCAACCCTCACGTCTACCTGTTTAGTTTGTATATTGTTTTCTTTCTGCTCTCCATTTTGTAATGTTTAAAAATATTAATAGTATTCTTTATTTTCTCTAGTGGAAAATCTAGATACAATCTATTGAATAATTTTGCCTATATACTATTTTCCATCAACCTAAATAAGACATCAGTAATTGTTGTCATTTTACAAACAAATTTATACTTTGAGGCATCTCTGTAAGAGAGACCGCTAAAATTCTTCTTCTTTTATGAATAAGAATGTGTAAGTGACATATATTTAATAAAGAGAAAGAACTAACTCTGACATTAAGAATAGTCCTCCTTAGTTTCACATATCAAGTCTCAAATCAAACAGTTCCAGTACAGGTGATGGCTAAAGTGATAAAAAGGAGTTGATTATCGACAGCTCCAAAAGAGGCCATGATCAATAATTTAGCATAAAAAATAAAAGATTTCAACTGTTTTAAAGTATGCTTTAGGAAGTCAAAATTATAAATGATTCCCCCCAAAAAAGAGTAACTACAGAAATGTACTTTTGCTTTCTCAGTCTCTGACACAATAATGACTTAGCATTTTCAGCTATGATATTCATTGAGGTTTTATTAGATACTCCTATATCCAGACATCCTTTATTGTTCTGTTTTTATTTCCCTAAATGACTTAGGTTTTAACTACCTGCTGTTTTTGATTACAATGCTTCAAACACACAGATTTTTAGATGGTGAATCTACTTTGGGTTGTACCTATTTTAGAGTGCAAGTTTCCCTTAAAAAATCTGATTCTGTGGATATTCCTTAGTCTGCACATGTTCCACATCCTCTTCTTTGCCCATGGTTTGCATTCTTAAAAAGCTTTGACATGGCTCATCATGCTGTGTGCATGAGACATGGTTCTGTCAAAACAAAATCAGTATACTGGGATACACAGCCCAGGCTGGGAAAATTCAAAGGACATTACCTAAATCATTCTGCATATTTGTTTTTTTCATTTAATGCTGAGATTACAACTAGCCTCTTCTATAATTTTTATTGTTTTTATGGTAAAAATGTGACCAATCCTCAACTTTCTGCATCATAAGAATATATCGCCTAATGATCTGGACATTTAATACCACAGAGCTCAGAAAAGCCTCTGTTTAAGTACCTAGCCGTTTGAGATTTCCATCAACTGAATAAAGATGAAAAGGAAAGAAGGAGGCTCATCACAGGGGTCCTGTTGATAACATTTCATTTAACTTATTTCCATGTAGCAACACAGAATCACAAAAAGAAAACTACTTCATTTAAAATGACAGGGCGACTATGTTACATCCACTGTAAATAAGTCCCACCCAGGAAGTGATGATAATGATAACGGGTGGCATTTGCAGTTTATGGAGGGATTCTTCTTAGATGAAATTCACCTCTTGAGTATATGACACATCCATATCACATCTCAAAGGCTAACAAAATAGCTATTTCACAGATACTGAAATAAAGGAGAGAAAGGGGTTTTCAACAGCTATGTAACAAAGCATACAGAATAATTTATTAAGCAGATTCTGGCATTTAAGTGATATGCCAGACACTGTTAAGACTAGAAAATGGTCAATTTAAACGCTGTTATAATTAGCTGAGGCAAATACCCCTTTCTGTCCTGAACTCGTGAGAGAAATGGAATCTACAAAAGTACCAGGCCCACCGGTTTCAGGATGGATCAGTGATTTGATGCTGATATATAGAGATAAATGGCGGCTCCTCTTTTATCAATACTATTTCAGCACTGTGAATTACTTAGAAATACTACATTCACAGACCAGTTTTAGCCCTGTGCAGTAAGTCATGATTTGAGATTTTGACCTTAAGAGCTCTCAGAGTAAGTCAAATAGTAGTATTCTAAAACTTTTACATATTGGAAATAACACCCCTAGAAACTACCACTCAAAATTTCACATGGTCAGATGAAATATGAAAACTATTAAATGAGGTTATAGTTACATAGAGCAGTGCTTTTTGAACTTTTCACCATGGAAATATTCCTGTGGAGGCCTTAGCACTTCCTAGTCCATTTCAAACTCATGAAGTCTCTTTGTTGTCTTTGCTTTATCTTTATTTTTATTTTTTTATTTTTTGAGACGGAGTCTCGCGCTCTCGCCCAGGCTGGAGTGTAGTGGCGCGATCTCGGCTCACTGCAAGCTCCGCCTTCCGGGTTCACGCCATTCTCCTGCCTCAGCCTCCCGAGTAGCTGGGACTACAGGCGCCCACCACCATGCCCGGCTAATTTTTTGGTATTTGTTCGTAGAGATGGGGTTTCACCATGTTAGCCAGGATGGTCTGGATCTCCTGACCTCGTGATCCACCCGCCTCGGCCTCCCAGAGTGCTGGGATTACAGGCATGAGCCACCGCGCCGGGCCACTCTTGTGCTTTATCTTCAACAGATGTTTTTTTGGTCACAATATTAAAAATAATGTTTTATACTTTGTGTTAGTGGTAGGTAGACTTGGTTGTGATTACGCTGTATGTGTGCTTTGTATTCTGCTTTTTCCCCACTTGGTATTATAAAACACTGTCTCCAATTACCAAAAATGCTTTCATTTCCCAAATCTCCTGTGAGAACTAATCCTCAATCAAGACGAATCTTGATTATCCTCTGATTTCTCATACTGCTAGCATATTGCTAAGTAATCTTGTGTATATGTGTACCACAAATGGTGACTCATAGTATTAAACTACAAAATTCTACCATGCAGATCAGTGTGTATTGATATAATGTTTACTTGATAGCATGAAACTATGTGATTGGTACCATTTCAGCAAAAAAATGGGTTCCCTAATAGGAGTCATCGGCACTGCTGATATTACTAACACAAACAGGTGGTACCACATCAGGCAAAATCTTTACTATGCCTTTGAAAGAGGATCAGATAACAATAAAGTTCCAGTTCTTGCTTCTGAATTTGAAGCAATATTATAAGGACAGTGCAGCTCAAAAAATCTGGTTGTGTCTGGTCAGCTGGTTAGGGCCATTTCTGGCTTGTCGGCAAAACATTTCTTTTCCTTGTCATACTCCCAGGTGCTACTGCTGAGCAAATGGGAACATCACTGTCAGAAGTATTCGAAAAGAACAAAAAAATTGATTAGGACAATCTGTGTGCTCTTGCCATTGATAGAAACACAACTGTGACTTGGGGTATGACTAGGGTCATGGTAAGGTTAAAAGAAAAGCACCCAGGAATTCTCTCTTGTCATCGGCTTTTTAAACTGACTGTTCTTGGCTGCTGCCGGCAATATGTAAGTTTCCATCAAATACCAAGGGAGGTTTAATAGTATTTACAAGTTGCTCTTAGGATTTTCCCAAGAGGTTGCTACTTTTACAATGGCAGAACACTTACAATGTGAAGTCTGGATTTTAGCACACCAAGTCTTAACATTTGAAGACTTCTTGATAACATAGAACTATAAGCCTATTCATAACTAACAATTATTATGAGCTGTGTGTGAAACTGAGTCTAAATACTCTTCCTCCTAAAGTAACTGTTTTAAGTCTGATACTGATTCCATTAAATTTAAAAGAAATCATTTATTTTTAGAAAACAAATGTACCAAAAGATCAATTACTATAACAAAGCAAAGGTCATCTAGTCTCTTAAAAGACTACACGAAAGTATGTGGAAATTCATTTAAATAAATATGTCATGCAAAAATGAAAGTTGCTGAATACATTGCAGTTCCTTCTGTGGCAGAAAGTTAAACTACAAGCAAATAATTAAAACACTTGTGAAGGCTATAAGCAGATTCAAAACAACACTATTGTATACGTAATTCAAATGTCAATACTGCTTAACAATAACTCAATTAAATAATTTTCTTTAATGTGAGAAGGTATAATTATTTTTATAATTTTCATTAAACAGGATCTCTTGTCATAAAATTTTAAGGTTTTATACTTTCACTCAGACTTATTTACCGACATTTAGCCATAAACTTAGCTGTTAGGACATACAAGAGCTAGAATAGAGCTAAACATATTCGCTTTTGTGGGCCAATGAAAAAAACAGTCCTGGAGTAACATCCAAAAGGGAGCAAATTAAATAATTGCTAAAGAGACAAATGTACAAGTATTTAGAAATATTTTATTGTAACAGCTGAGAAATTTTTAAAGTCTGTCAATGCTCTTAATTCTGTATCATCCAGTCTTTGGCAAGATAGACCATGGGGGGGAAAATATACATATACATATATATACGTATGTATATACATATAACTATATATGTATATGTATGTATATATTTGGCTTGGGACTAATAAAACCAAGGCATTGAGAAAAGAAAAAGTAACTCATGACAATATGTCAGGCATTAATGCAAACAGTTCACAAACAGTAAGTTCAAGGACCTGTAACTCAACAAGCAACACTATGCATGTTCTTGAATGCAGATTTTGAACAGACCAGATTTCTTTTCGTGTTTTTAGATTTACAGAACACAATTCCAGTGTGCCGTTTTCAGAGGTTCACTGTGAGTCCTCTAAAGGTTTCTTTATCATTTAATATTATAAATAATTATGCTCCTGGGCGGCAGTTCAAAGCTCAGTACAGCACTCGTACAACACCACAGGCAGGTCAGGTGACCTTTCTCCAATTCTCCTCTCTCTGGTGCTGAGGACAGACAAAGTGATATGTCTGTCATACGCCATTACCATTAGAACAGAATCTTGTTCTTTTATTACAACTGAACTCCGCCAGATTTCTCAGCAGGAATGCTAAGTGAAATCAATGTCTTGGATTTCCAGGCTGAGCTTGGAGGTCACAGCCACTCTATCATTTCTCAGCATTATCCTTTCTCTCTCGCGCACACACTCCCCAAGCCTCCAACTGGCATACAGCAGATTGAAAACAGCATGCATCAGAGGACTCATGCTGTACAATTTTACAGTCTTTTGGAGCCCCCTCCTTTCGATTCCCCCCTTCCATTTTTTGCAAATTGCAAATAAGTTTTGTTTGTGTCCTTCTCTAGAGTTCTGAGTCAAAGGCAAAGGCATACCCAGGAAGAAAGGCAGGCAATGCAACTCAGAGAACATGGTAGATTTTTGACAGCTATCAATAAGATCATTATCTTCACATTGTCACCTGGATGTGACTTACAATTCCATTGTTCCAAAGAGCAAATATACTTTCAACTTAAACCATCAATTTGGTTTATGCCAGGTAAGTATGTAGACAACACAAAATCCTTTAGTAAAATAACTCTATTTTATGGTAACACAGACATGAAAATTTGCCAATAAAACACACAGAAAATACCCCCAAGACATTAATAGTTATTTGCTTAAAAACATAAATATGATAATAAATGATAGCTATTACACATGAATAAAATAGCTTTGTGAAGTCAAAATGTTTATTATGCTATGTATAAATGTCAATTCCAGGCTACAAGAAAGTAAATTCATGTATTGTAATGGGTCCTCTTTATTTACTATAGGTGGTATTTTTTTGGCCATGTTCTTCATTAAAATGACAACAGTATTACTTATTGGTGTGGCTATTTTTAACCCACTACATTTTACTGCTGAGCCGAAACACAAACACACGGAAGAAATCTTTTCTGACAATAAGAGCAGTTGTGGACAGTATGCTAGAGGGCACTGAGCAAAGAAAGGGCATATTTTTATTAAATTGTTGTTACTTGAAAAGAGGCACTTTATTCTTAAACCTTTGTGTATTTTACAATAATTGTGGATGGAAAGAAGTACAACACCCACTGTTTTCTTAAACTTTATATGATAGAAAATTCATAAAGGCTTACTTTCAAAAAGTAATTGAATTTCAAAGAAGAACTATATTTTTAAATAATGTATAATCATGGCTATAGAAACACAATCTACTTTTTCACTTGTATTAAATAAACAGAGGTATATAAAACCACAGGATGTGGCAGATTTCTGACACTACTGAAAGAATCATTCTCTTTTGCACAAAGTCTATAAGGTTCTATGAATGTATAGAACTATATAGTTCATAAAGCAATTTCTTAATCTTAGCAAAGCAAACCTTCAGTTACGTTAGCATTTTCCATGGTTACCTAAGAAAATATCATTGTAGCAACTGCTCAATAAACATTTGAATGGATAAATGAGTGAATGGACAAATGAGCAGATGCGTAAATGGATGAGGCTGACTGACATCAAAAGCTTCATGATGATTTGTATAAGTAATCTGGTGAGAAGGTATCAATGATAAAAAGTGATTGTAAGTGTAAGAAAAAAATCCATCAGCCATTTAAAAGTGAGCTACATATCCTAAAATCATAAAGTGAAATGTCCTGATGTAAAGCCTCATTATGAAACATGATGTGAAATCACATCAATAAATCAAGGGAAAAAACAGAGAATAATAACTCACAGATGTATCTGTGTATGACAATGACTATGCTGCTACAGCGATTTATTTTATCCAAAGTACATTTTTCTTTACAGGTGATACATGAAAACTGCTGGTCCACAGAAACACTAAAATTATCACTACTTTAAAATTAAATGTATTTAATAAATGTTAAAATAATTACCAAGTTTTAAAAACTTACATGCTGTTGTGATTATAAAGAAAAGCAGACCAGGCCTTAGATATACATTAAGCACAGAAGATGCATGGTCCATTAAACAACTGAAAAAGATCTTAAAAGTGGCATATGTATTGTATGTACACACTACTGTCAATGTAGTGTGTACAATCATTTTCATTAAATATTTCTACATATTGTTGAAAAAGCATGGTCTAAGGTCCTTGTCCAGGTTAAGTTATATTCCCCAAAATATTTGTCTTTTAGTAATATGGAAAAGGACTGGGGAATTCTAGGAAGATGGAGGCTGGAGTGCCCTTTTCCAAATGATTGATTGATCCCTTCTCCTTACTGATTTACTCTCTGGAGTATATAATAACTCTGAACGACATCCTGACAGAGCCACCAGGGTACTAGAGAAAGATTTGTTTAGGATTCTTGGATTTTTTTCTTTTAATGTTTTCTAATCCTTTTCTCTGTGTATTGCAACGATTGTGACTATTCTTACCCTAGTTTGCTTTAGACATGTCAACATGGCACTCATGGGATGGAGAACAGAAGCAATTTTCTACATAATTCAGCAAAAAAAAAAAAAATGTGTATATATATGTGTGTGTGTGTGTGTATATATATATATATATATGTGTGTGTGTGTGTCAGCTTTCTATTCAACATTTTCTAATAGAATCAAATTTTCTGTGGTTGTTTCCCTGAGTAATCTCAAGGAATCTCGCTTTATGATCACTTTTCTTATTTCTTGCATGGAAAGCTTAATATATTTACACAATATCATTTAAGCAAGATCTTAACACAAATACAATTTTAAAATCAATTTTTCTCTCCTTTTAGACCAAGAAACATACATTATTTGACTTTTCCCTGATCCTTTTCCATGTGTTCTAATGTTTTCTTAGCTTAAAAACCAAAACTACTTCTAAATTGCCTTACTTCTAACACTACTATTATCTTCATTTCCTTACATCATAATCTCATTGGGTGGGTGATTTATCTAAAAGTATATCTACACTGCACCACATTATAACAGTCACTGATATTTTAAAAACACCTTCTGTAGGTCCTAATACTACTCGCATTTTAAGGTCTATTTCAGTTGTCCCTTCTCTGGCAAACTCCTGCTGGGATCTCTCACTGAAGATCATCTCTGCCTCCCAATATAACTTCCAATGTACTTTATCTATTTTTATACAATTTATTTTGTTTCATAGAGTATGGCTATTTGGCTATTTTTATACATAGCTACCTAATCAGACTGTAAGCTCCTTGGGTACAAGATACCCATTTGATTATCTTTTTTATCACTCACATTTTCTGCTATAGTTATCCGTACATGCATATTGAATAAATGAATAAATGAATGATTACATGTATGCAGATAAGTTTACATGCACACCTGTTGCCCTTACTTGACTCTTACCTCCTTGTACACCCAGAGTTTAACCTAGCTGCTGGCATATAATAGACATTTAGTAAATACCATTGAATGAAAAATAAAACTAAGTGGCAAGACAGTGGTTTCTTCAAAAGGGTACCTTGCTTTTGGGTGGTGGGCTGTTTGTGCTCTTGTCTGTGTGAATGCTGGTAGGAGATACAGCAGCACCAAGGTTGCCTTGGGGTATGCCTGGCAGCTTCCCTCCTGGAGATACCTGCATTGCAGCTAGCTGGGCAGCATATAACTGCTACAGAAGAAAAAGAGGGGGGGGGAGAAAGAATACTATGAATAATAAGATAAACGTACCTTTCAGAGAGTACATATATTCAGATGTGGTATTTTTCCTATGGGCATTTTGTTTAGTGTACTGGAATATTTAAAGAAAGAAGCTGTCACCTCAGATTTCATTACTTTTTAGGGGAGAAATGGCAGATACCACATATAAGTGATCTCACCTTCAGTATGTCCAGGGACTCAAAGCAAATAAGAGCCATCCATATTTACTTTATTCCAATGTCTATGGAAGGCAAGTATAACATATTATCCAGTTAAGAGCTCTTTATATTCTACTTTGAATTTACACAGTGTGTTACAAAAGGATGCTTCATATACACAGTAATTTTCTACTATCCATATTGGTTCAAGCCCTGTATGCCTCTTTGATTTCTTGAAATGGGCACCTGAAACAATTTTTCTGAGGGTTAGGTGGGTAGAAGTAAAGAAAAGTCACTGAAAGGCAATGGAAAAAAAGCACTTAAAGAATATTATCTGGTCCGTCTGTCTATGTTGATAAAAATTAACTGGATGCTTGCCAGAAGTTTACTTTACTTCATGATATATAAACCCAGACAAATCTCAAATTATCTTGAGGATTAAGGTTTTAAAGAATACTGCCTAAAACACATATTCTTCCACTAAGCCATTACCTATTCTTATCAAATAAGCAATAGAAACTGTCCAAGTAATTAATAAAAGAAAAATTTTACTTTGATAATGATAGCCATATGATATATTATCCTAAAACATGGAAGTTGCTTTAAATTCAAATATTACATCAAATATTTAGATTATTACTCTTTTCATCTTCTTTTTGCACTTTGTTAAAATTTTAAATAACTACATAAGAAAATAATTATTAAATAAATATATCATTTAAATTACTAAATATTTAATTATATATTTAATATTAAGTAAATTTTACACACACACACATATCCCAGTTTCTTATTTCTCATTCGTCTTGAGATTCCATGGATAGCATTTACAATGCAAGCTAGAATTTCTACAATGAAGCAAGAAAAAAAGTTCTCAAGGAGAAGTACTGTGAAATAGTTATCTTGATTATCTTAATTTTTTTTCTGAAAGAGAAATTCCAAAAGACAAAATTGCTCACAATAAGCCACAGATCCTGATTAGCATTGTCTCTCTCTAAATAAAATAATGAAAACTGAAGACAGCACACATTTACGTGAAAAATACACATACATAAGTCTCCAGACACTATAACCTAAATAAAAATACATTAACATTATCGATAAAAATTATGGCTTATTTTCATGCAAAGTAATGTAAAATATATTCCAGAGAAAAACTGAAAACCAGAAAAATATTTTTATATTAATAATTATCCCATAAGCGTTTTATGTGTTGGAATAATTACATCTTTTCTTACCCCAGCCAACTGGAAAGAATAAAAATGATTGTCTTCAATTACATAAACATTAAAAGGATAATTCACTTCAAAAATGAAGACTTTAGAGTTTACTATTTAAAGAAAAACTACCAGAATTGATCCATTTCTCCCACCTGTGTTAAAAATCTATGGCATTATACCCTGCAATTTAAAAAGCACTTCTTTCCGGCATCATTCTAAACTACTTATAAAGTCTTTAAGAAAACAACCAATTATCCTAGGATATCACTTTACAGATTAAAACTATGCCCAGTAGAATGCATGTACTAATATTGAATTTTAAAAAATGTACGTTTTTTCACAAATTAACTAGCTAACTATATTATAGTTTATGCATTTCATATTGGATTGTATATTGTATTCTTGTCTTTAAAAATGATTTCACTGGGTATTATTACTAGAGGATAAAAATTTCTATTACTGATTTGTTATACACTAAAAATGAGATTATTGTGTAATTACTAATGACATGGAACATTACAATATCTGTGGGTAAAGAAAATGTGAACAAAACAGTTATTCAAAATTTAATTTTGATTCTTCATATTATTGACAAAATTATTGGTTATTTGTGTTATTTAGATATTTAAATAGCTTAACCAAGTAGTCATTAAACGTGATTCAATATTTAAATATTAGGCACCAGAGACAGTCATAATTTCCAAAGAAATATAAGAACTAATATTAAAAATACAAGCATAAAAACTCTAAAATAGTTTATTGAATTAAAGGATTTAAAGGATGGAGATGACATATATTTGGAAATAAAAGTTATACATATTCCTTCCTCATTGAAATAAATGTACTTTCACCCTTTTAAATATGGGATTAAGGTGTATCTGAGTTAAATTGTCCTAAAAGAAATGCTTTTGAGTTGAAAGGGAAGAAACATTTGTAAAACAGATAGACCCAGTTAAATATGCTAATATTTCTATAATAACAGTATGATATCATTTGCCTTGCTGGTATTTCTATAGAATACAGAGACTTAATGTAATTTATGATGAGAGATAAGCCTGCTATTCAGTTCGAGGGTGGCTAACATTAGGGTGCTCTTCTCTACCCCAAATTGCCCATAATCTCTTTCTTATATTTGGCTTCTGTGCAAGAGGACAAATTTTAGAATTACTCTTACCCAACTGTGATCAGGTTTCCACTATTCCCACATCATTGCATTTTCCACCAAGCATATCAAATATCCTGGTGTGCCAAGGTATTGAAATAAGGCCAGGAAATATCTATTTCAACACATTTTGTGTCACAGATATATTTTCTTAAAAGTTACATTATAATACAAAAGCAAAAATGAACCCCGTCCTAGAGAATTTAACATACTTTGAGTCTGCACAGATAAGATCAGGAATTTTAATACTCTTGTGTTCTACCTTAGCCATTCACAAATTAATAGGAAATTTCAGCAAAATTAAAGAAGCTGACAATAATTCTTCTATCTGGCTATATATGTAAGAGTGGATAACTTTTTTAAATGCTGCTGTGACTTATTTTAATTCAAAGTTTTAAAAAATTATGCTCCTTTTTCTATCCACTAAAATATGTGTAGCATTGATTTTAAAACAAAGAAGCCAAGAAATGATGAACAGTTTCCTTCTTTTATTAAATGTTCTTGAAGCAAAATCCAGCCTAATAACAGGTGTTTACCCTGAGTGAAGTCGACAGTCACAGAACCCTTGGTTGACCTTGTACAGGGGAAAGGGGCATGAAATCTAGTGACTACTAGAAGGTGACCCGAAGTAAAAAGCATCTGGAGAACTATATAATCCACTTATGTTTCTATGTATGTCTTAAAGAGAAAATCTGGTTAGCATCTTTCTTTACATAATGACAGATAAAACCCAAAGTTAAACATAAGGTATATTATGATGAATGTATTTTTATGACAGTGAAGTTGTCTAAAACATCAGAAACAAACAGATAACACTAAACAGAAAAGGCTGAGCTGAGCCAGGTTTGGTGGCTCACACCTGTAATCTCAGCACTTTGGGAGGCAGAGACAGGAGGACTTTTTGAGCCCAGGAGTTTGAGACCAGCCTGGGCAACATAGTGAGACCTCACCCCCTCCCCCCCAAAAAAAAATAGCAGAGGAGACAGAAAGTGTACAAACATAGTATCTGCCTTAAGTCAAGACTGATAAACAGAAAACAATGAGACTATAAGTGTACTGTAACTGTATGTCACTGTTGAAGGTGTTAGAGAGAAGAAATGCATCAGTGCACTCAGGTATGTTTTCATAGAAGAGATGGAGTTAAGGTGGACATAGGAAAAGGAGGTAATATTCTAGGAAGGGAGTATAATTAAATGAAAGGCATGAGAGCAGGAATGAGCTAGTTGCAGCAAAGGAAATATAGAGGTTGGTGTGGAACAGTGAGTGGTAGAAAGGACAGTGCATACATAGTCATGTTAGAGGAAAATAACATTAGTTTTGTAGGCTACATTCACCTTAGGAAAGCTTTTGAAACATAAGCAAGAGAGTTTTCATTGAAAATGTAGTAAGAGAAAACCAGCGACTGTTTGAGAGCAATAGATATAATGTTTTTAGCTAGAATATCGATAATACAGAAATATCAGCTATGAGGTTATCAACATTTAACAGTGATAATTCTGATCATAAGAACTTGAGTTGCAGTAACAGTTGTGAAATGAAGATGGAAGAAATAATTTCAAGTTCATAGTACACTGGGCACATAAAAATTGCCAATTAACTGGGGAAAAGAAAGGAGAAACAGAGGAACAGGATGATAATACAATTTATATACAATCTTCATAAGTATGTAAGTATTCTCACCAATCATCTATTCTCATTTGTGTATATTCATCATATTATCCTTTAAAGAAAAACAAAACACATACACTATATTTTTCTTTTATTTCTTTCTTTCCTTCTTGACAAAGGAATAATTAATTCACACAGAAAGGATTTCCCTGAATGACTAGATGCATTCAATCATGAACTTCCCCTAAAGTGTGGCTCATTAAAACACTTTAAAAATATTATGAAAAGTGTGATGTTCTCCACCACCAACAACATAAGCTTGAATTGTATCTAACTTACTCAAGTCTAATCAGTTTTTCTTGTAATTTATTATTATGTGCACCAAAGCGCTGTTGGGCAGTGGGCTGGCAGTTCATTAACAGGCATTCTTTCTGTTCATCTCTAATGGCCCACTATGGGGCCAGAAAAGGTCTGGTAGGATAACAGATATTTTAACTTGTACTAATTAATAGTTGCTATTTGGGGGAAAAAATAGTATAATTGTATTTGGACGACATAGCTTTTATGCTATGGTTAGAATCAAGTGTTAAATCAACCGTGCTTTTATATGAAGATACCTATTTTATATGAAGATACCTTAAACAAGTACTTTTCAGTGTAAGGAGTAGAAAAATTCTACAAACAGCTTATTTAAATTCTAAGCTAGTCTATGTCATTAATTCCTAGAGGTGATAAATTCTTGCCACTTTTCTGTAATAGCGTACTTTCCCGAAATTGCTAAAAACACAACTTCTCTCAATGACTACTAGTCCACTGTCTAACTGCCATCTGGAGTATTTGGATTCAGTGCATTAGGCACTGACAAAAATATCTATCAAGATTTGTTGCCCCAAATCATTTACTGACCAGTAAACCCCTTGAAGGCAGAGATTATGTCCCTGCTAATCAATGCTTTATCAGAAAATTTTAAAAACGAGGAACAGTAAAATTGAACAAATGCAGAAATTGACTATGTAAAATATTAATATAGATCTTTTGTACATATTTAATGTATTTCATAATGATAGTGACTATACACGAAACAAATTTTTAAAATCCGAAAGGAATTTGGAATGCTTGTACAATCTGAAGAATTAGAAAGAAGGGCTCATTAATAATACAGAAAAAATTCATATTCATTCACTCATTTCATTTGCTTGAGAGAAAAAAATGAATTTAAATCTTATCAGCATAAGAACAAAATAGATTGTTAATACCCTCATTGTAGTCATAATCATAACAGTAACTGAATTTCTGTTTGCAAAATAAATACCAAAAATGGGTGAAGATTATTTGAAAAAAGTTAAAGTATCTTTTCAAAAGACAACAGAACCAAGAGTTGAAGCATATGGATATTCTGAAATATTTTGGAAAAGACAGATGACAAATGCCTTCTTTTTGATAAATAAATATACATGATTTATTTGCTGAATCTTAAATATTTGCTATTTAGAAAGTAAAAGATATTTAGTAGTAGTTATGGTTGCTGGCAGGTATAAGCTCTTTCTTTGGCATCTTTTTAGCTTGCTCAAAGTTTAATTTTCTATTTTTAAAAATTATTACTTGACCAGTATCTCCTCAGTCCCCCTTACCTTCTACCCTGGTAATCACTATTCTACTCTCTACTTTCATGAGTTTGGCTGTTTCAGATTACACGGGTAAATGAGATCACATGGTATTTGTCTGTCTGTGCCTTGCTTATTTCACTTAACAGAACATCCTTCAGGTTGATCCATGTTTTCACAAATAACAGGATTTTCTTTTTTTTCAGTGCTGAAAAGTATTCCTGTGTGTGTGTGTGTGTGTGTGTGTGTGTATACACACATATCACATTTTCTGTATCCATTCATCTACTGATGGACAATAAGGTTGATTCCATGTCTTGGTTATCGTAAATAATGCTGCAATCAACATCGGAGTACAGATATCTATTCAACATGCTGCTTTCATTTCCTTTGGATACATGCCCAGAAGCGGTATTCCTGGGTCTTTAATTTTTATTTTAACTGGGATCTTTCTACAGGTCTCCCTTTTGTGTGCCCAGTCAATCTGGATAAAGGCACAGGAGGCAGAGATGATGCCATATACAGTCACTTACTCAGGAGCCAGCAGCATATGACAGTGTATGGTTTGATCCAACTATTTTCCTTTACTTCAGGCACGGATTAGGAGATGGAGCTATTTCTACTTTATTGTGAAGACAGTGCAAAACAAGTTATGTCCACCATCTTCTCTCTACCCTTACTCTCCCCCTTTTCACCCTCCTTACATTTCTTCTCCCCAAATCACCAACTTCGTTAAACTTCATAGGAGAGCTGGGCACAAAAGGCATTTTAAATTAAAAAAAGAAGAAGAACAGTAAGATTACAACTGAAATATGTCTTTCTTAAATACGGTGTGATAAAATATACTGATTCCTAAACATAATTTGTGAACTTTTTACACTGTCATTATCTGAATGGAGAGTGCTAAGTGCATGCATACCACTTAATACTGTTTTTTTGTGAAATTGTTTAAAATTATTTTTGTAAGTATTATCCTTTTCTGCAAGTGCAATCTCATATCAAACACCAGTATATAAAACAGAGAAAGAAGAGGTATGTCATAAATGAATATAAATAAATTTTACATATTTTTAATATATTTTATTGCTATATATTAGATGTACATATTTTGAGGGTACATGTGATAATTTGATACATTCATATAATCCAAGTCAGGTAATTGAGATTTTTAAGTATTTAATAAAATGTGACCAATGAGATTGTTTAGTTTACCCCAAGAGTTTAAGTAGGCATAAGGAAAAAGTTGTAATCCTTTTTCATGCTCAGTGATAAAGTCCTCACTCAAAAATAAATAGCTGTCACTTCTAAAATTGTACATAAGCAAATATATAGACTTACATCTTCTAAAAGAACATTATAGAGCTAAAATCTTGCTGATTAATAGCTTCTCCCAGGTCAAACATACATATAAAAATGGAAGATTTCTTTTCAGTCCAGGGTTTGAAATATGGCAAGAACTATTAACATACGTGCAATGTGTTAAACATTTGGAATAGAGATTTTAAAATATATGTCATCTATTATGATTTTTAAAAACAGTTGAATGTGAACTGTTAAAGTTTAAATAAAACCTAAAAAGATATATACTATATATATTTGATGGAAAAGTATTTGTTTATTTCTTCTTTCTTTTCCTGTTTTCAAGAGGAGGAACAGGGAATATCATTTGTGAGGAAAAATTCAAAAAGCAATTTCAAGGCTCCATAAGTGTTATCTTTATAGCTTAATTTCAGCTTCTTAATGTAACTTAAATGTGGAGTTTAAAGAGAAACTAATGTACTGGAGAAAATCTTGCAAAACATAGCAGCATGTTTCAGTGTGAATAAATTTGCTTTGCACATTATTTTTCATAATGTTTTTTCACAGAAAATTATCATAGCAACTTGAGTTTAAACAGGGACTTTCCGTAACATTATCAGCATTTCTTTTGCATGTTCTTTAAGTGTAATGTGTGAAAACTAGGATAGGCCTTAAATGCACTGAATACCAGGACAAAAGCAGAGACAGGAACTCACATGTTGAATGTACAAAAATGTATAATTCATAAGTCAAGTTAATGAACTGTCTAATTAAACATGTTTCATTCTCCCATCTTGACAAACCTATTTTCAAAATGACCTGGATGCAATCAAAAGCAGAAGAGATACTGCTTCACACCCACTAGGAAGGCTACTATAAAAAAAAAAAAGCACCAGAAAATAACAAATGCTGGCAAGGGTGTGGAGGAATTGGAAACTTGTATATCACTGGTGGGACTGTGTAATGCTCCTGCCACTGTGAAAAATATGGTGGTTCCTCAAAAAATTAAAGATGGAATTACTATATAACCTGGTAATTTTACTTTTGGTCATATACAAAAAAGAACTGAAAGCAGGATCTCAAAAAGAGATCTGTACACCCATGTTCATAGCAGAATTATTCACAATAGCCCAAAGGTAGAAACAATTCAAATGTCCATTGATGGATAAATGGATAAACAAAATATGCTATATACATGCAATGAAGTATTATTCAGCCTTAGAAAGAAATGAAATTCTGGCACATGGTACATCATGGATAAACCTTAAAGGTATCATGCTATGCTAAGCAAACAAGCCACTCACCAAATAACAAATATAGTATGATTCCACTTACATGAATTACCTAGAGAAATTAAATTCATAGAGGCAGAAAGCAGAATGGTGGTTGTCAGGGGCTCGGGAGAGGGAGGAATAGGAAGTTAATATTTAATGACTACGGACCTTCAGTTTTGAAATCTGGAGGACAGCTTTGAATCTAGAATTCTTGCTCTCCTTGCAGCTCAATGTTAAACCTGGTGGCACAAGGACAGCAGGTTTGGGTGTGCACCTGTGTCCCTCCTCTTCCCACCCCTAGCTCCATTCAAGAGACAAGAAGTGGTTTCTGTTCTAAATAGGCTCATCGTCTTGACCTCAACTGACTTGTAAAGGCTTCTGAAGTGGGGGCCAGGATCTGACACAGCTTCAGTCCTGCTACGTATGTCCTCAAGGAAGTGCAGGATGAAGTTAAAATGCAAGAATATTCCAGGCAGAAGGAACAAAACATGCAAAGCCATAAGGTTAACCTTCAAATCAACCAACAAAGTATGTTTATTAAAATTTAAGGCTTTTCTGTACACAACAGAAGACCTTCCTCTCCCTTTTTAAAATGAAATAACACATTCCTGCTATGTCTCCTTGGCCAGATGTGAGGTAACGCTATTTTGTAGTCCCCACTACTGGGGCAATGTTGGAAGAGACTATAGAAAAAGAGATCTGGTTTCTTTCACTTAGTGTAACATTTTTGAATTCTCTCCAAGGTGTAGCATGTATCAGTAGCCTGTTATTGTATTGTTGAAAAGTATTTCTTTGCATGGGTGTATAATATTTGTTTATCCATTTATCTAGTTGATGGATATTTGGATGACTTTTTCCAATTTTCCAGTGAATAATCCTGCTATGAACATTCCTGTACAAGTCTTTGTGTGTTTTCATTACTCCTGCTTACTCCTGCTTATCCATGTCCTAGGATTGGATTTGTTGAGTAATGTGGTATCTTCATGTTTACCTTCTAAGGAAATTGTCAAACTTTTCTGAAGTGGCTGAACCATCTTTCATTTCCATAGCAATGTATGAGAATTCCGGTTTCTCTATATTTTCTTTCTTTTTTTTTTTTGGAAACAGAGTCTCACTCTGTCACCCAGGCTGGAGTACCTGTGGCACGATCTCTGCTCACTGCAACCTCTGCCTCCTGGGTTAAAACAACTCTTCTGTCTCAGCCTCCTGAGTAGCTGGGATTACAGGCGCCCACCACCACGCCCAGCTAATCTTTTTGTATTTTTAGTAGAGATGGGGTTTCACTACGTTGGTCAGGCTGGTCTTGAACTCCTGATCTTGTGATCCACCTGCCTTGGCCTCCCAAAGTGCTGGGATTACAGGCATGAGCCACCGCACCCGGCCTTATATTTTCATCAGTACTTGGTATTGTCTTTTTAATTATAATGATTTTAGCAGGTATGAAGTGGTATCTCATTGTAGTTTTAATTTTGCATTTCTCTAATGATGTTGAGCATCTTTTCATGTACTGATTAGCCATTCCTGTCTTTTTTGGTAAAATATGCATTCAGATCTTTTGCTCTTTTAAAAAAAATTAAGCTGTCTTATTATTGAATTGTAAGAATTACTTATATATTTGAATTTTATTTAAATTTTTTTTTTTTTTTAGGTCCAGGGGTACATGTGCGGGCTTGATATATATATATATAGGTAAACTTGTGTCGGGGGCATTGTTGTACAGATTATTTTGTCACCCAGATATTAAGTCTAGTACCCAATTGTTATTTTTTCTGCTCTTCTCCCTCTTCCCACTCTCTACCTTCAAATAGGCCCCAGTGACTATTGTTCCCCTCTGTGTGTCCATAAGTTCTTATCATTTAGCTCTCACTTATAGGAGAGAACATGCAGTATTTGTTTTTCTGTTCCTGTGCTAGTTTGCTAACAATAATGGCTTCCAGTTCCATTTACGTTCCTTTGAATGACATGATCTCATTCTTTTTTATGGCTATATAGTATTCCATGGTGTATATGTACCACATTTATCCAATTTATATTTCTTTAGGTATATACCCACTAATAGGATTGTATTTATATCCCATAATATATTTTACAAATTGAGCTGTCTTATTATTGAGTTGTAAAACTTCTTTATATATTTGAATTTGACTTTAAAGGGTCAAATTCAAAACCTATCAGAGAGACTGTGCAAGAGTCTGGTTTAATAGTACTATATAGCTATTATCAAAATATTCATAATAATAAACAACATAATGGTGGAAAAAGGTCATACAAATAGTTTCCTCTCAAATGAATTTTTTATATACTTACACAAAAAGTAATTTTTTATTCTTTAATTTTCAAAAATCCTAACAGAGGAGAAGTACAACGAGGCTTCTAAAGGGATATGTGTTCTTTGTATCCATCAAGGAATACTGGGCATGCCAAGGTAGGACTCTGAACATTGACGACTTTCATTAACCACTAAGGTGACTCCTGCAAAAAATGAAGAGTAGACAGGGCTGACAGCCAACTCTCAGAACTGAGACTCTTGGTCAAACCTGAGTGGAACGGGACAGGGGTAGGCAACAGATGGAAATAAATAGTTCTCGGCTAACCTCCTAAGTGGTTAACCCACAGAAGTGGGTGGAGGCTGCAATTGTGAAACCTTTCTCCTGTTGCCTCCCCAATTCTATGAAGCCCATGGGGGAAAAGTGATTGGGGAAAGGTGCCTAGAGGAGGGTGGGAAGCGTTGTCACTTAATTTCCAGTTTAGAGTCCCTGCTGGGGAAGAATTCATCCTGAAGGGAGTAAGGAAGGGTATACTAAGGCCTAGAGTCACTGGGAGGAGCAACTTCACATACATATGATCTGGGAGATTTAAAATCTTTTGTGTTTGTATACAAATTCTAATGAAACTTGATGTCAAGAAAAAAATGTATTACAATGAAAGAATGAACAAACTCAGACTTGCTACAGATTTATCCATATGAAGGGGAGCTAATAGCTGTTATGTCAATACAGCATAATTTAAAAAACAAACAAGTTGCAGCTGTTGGGTGTATAAGGGTTTGAATTAGCAGGTCAAACAAGAAAATGACTTGAGTGGACACAGGCCTCAAAAGGCCGAAGAGTCAGTTGGTATCACCAGAGGTTAGTGATTGGGTGCTGAGGCTCAAGCCTATAATCCTAGCACTCTGAAAGGCCAAGGTGGGAGGATCACTTGAGCGCAGGAGTTTGAGATGAGCCTGGGCAACATAGCAAAACCCCATCTCAACAATAACTTAAAAATAAAATAAAATTAGCTGGGCATAATGGCATGTGCAGTCCTAGTTACTTAGGATGCTGAGACAGGGGGATTGCTTGAGCCCAGCAGTTCAAGGCTGCAGTGAGCTGTGATTGTGGCACTGAACTCCAGGCCTAGGCAATATAACAAGACTCTGTCTCAAAAAAAAAAAAAAAAAAAAAAAGCAAAAACAAAACAAACAAAAAGATGTCAGGAGGATAAGCCATCAGGGGAAATATGTTACCAACTTCAGCAATGAAATGTTCTGCCTTCAGAGAAAACAGGTGAGCCACTGGGAAGCATGCTTGGTGAAATAGGGGGCTTGGTGGTATGGGCTCCAAGGCATACATTACTATTATGACCCACACCTCCTTGAAAATATCACTCTTGTCTGATATAACCTGGAAAAGCTTGGATACAAAAGTAAATAATTACATCTGGCTATAGTTTGAGTTTTACTGTTAAAAAGCTATAGTGAATACATGTACAGAAGATATAATGTAATTTATTTAAAGCTGCTATCACCAAATATTAATAATACATGGACAATCTTGATTTTTCTATTCCAAATTCAGTCTTACTCAGTGTGATACTTGGATGGAATACGAAGCTATCAATGAGGGGTGGAGTGTTAGGAGGGTGTGAAGATAGCATCCTGCTAAAAATTAAAGATACATTTGAACTTACTTAACTCTTAAGACCTTTTTCACAGGTGTTTCTGTCACATTGCAGATACTAAAGCCTATAAATAAGAAACACTTCAAATGCACTGGGTTTTAAAAGGCTTTCTTCATTACACACCAGTAAATCTTAAACAGCTAGAAAAAAACATTTTGACTTTTATAATTGAAGCAGTTCCTTAAAGAACCAGATATATTTCGTGAGAGTCATGTAAGAACACCCCAACTGATAGTTTCTCTTTCGCTCACTCCCTCCCTGTATTTCTACTCCATAAGCCATCTTCATGTACTGCACAGTAATCCATTACAATATGTTCCAACATCTGCCTCCCCATATGATGTATGACCTATTCGATTGACCCTTTTTATGCCGCTCCAGACTTGCTGTTCATTACTGTGGGAGGATGAACACTCTGCATCTATTCCTGAGGTCACCAACCAGTAAATATATCTCCATTTGGCAAGGTAAGAAGGACACTGGCTGGAAGACTCTCTGAATTTCTTTATGTATCAGTGATTACACTTATATCTTTAATCAGTTTAATTTAGAGAAAAATATTGCTGAAATTCCCTTCAAAGCAACAGTAAGAAGAGAAATGCTTGTTCATCAGAAGAAAAAATTTCTGTTGTTACCAATTTTCATTATTTAATTTGGGTATTATCAGAATTATAGTATTATCAGAAAGAGTTCTAAAGCAAACACTTGTCTTTGGCTAAGTTCATATTTGTGAAATCACTGTTCAATGTATCCCAATAGATTGGAGGGTAGTAATCAAGTCATTTTTAAATAGCATTCTACCTCAATATAAAGACAATCTAAGTCATTTCATATTAAATCAGACTATATATTATTTTGCATGTCATAAAAACGTACCTCCACAGTACATACTTGCTGGAGGCTTGCAAATACTTGAAACGTATAGAGGGAGGAAGTACAATAACCAAGATTTTCTCCATGACTATGAGATGTTAATCATTTTGCTAGAAGCTTGCATACTATTTCAGGAATCACCACAACAACTTTGTGAGTTTAGTGAGAAAAATGAAAAATGAATTGAACAGCGGTTCAGTAACTTGCCAAAGGTTAAACAACTGGCAGTATCAGAAGTCCAAGTAACCCTGAAATTCTTCTGTGATGTAATGCTACTATGGGAAAATGCTTTCCAAATAAAACGTTACGTGATTAAATTCATCTCTTTTGCAGTGGGATACAGGTGGAATCCCCCATCTGCTGGCCAGTGAAAAAAGGAATTTCCCCTGAACTCTGAGTCAAAAATAGTAGTTTCCAAGGCCAAGGGTTAAAGGCGTCAAGAGAGAAAGACTCCTTGAGTCAGTAGTAACAGAACTCAACTTTCCCTGAAGAAACCACAAAGTCACTTAAGTTTGCTCTTATTGTTGTTGTTTTGCTTGCTGTTTTGTTTTGCTGTTATTACTAACAAACAACACATATGAGAGGTTTTAAAAAAGGACTTCTTCCTATGGATTCCCCTCTTACTTTTTTCTTCATCCTTCCCTCATAAACCTTTAAGATTAAGAAAGTATCACATATAAATATTAGTTTGGGCTCTTTGAGTATACAAATTATGCCAAATAAAACTACATTTCAGGGGAAATCTGGACAGAGAATAATAGCAGCAATAATAATCATAACAGCTGAAGTTTATAGAATGCTTACTGTGATACATGTCCATGTGATATCTCTCGGAACCTTCTCAACAATCTTAGGAAATAGGTATTATTTTTATTTTATGGAGCAGGACATTGAGGCCTAGAGAGAGTAAAAGTCATCTGTCCAAAGTCGCATAGGTAAGAGACCAAGGTAAAGTTGGAATCCAAATCGTTTTGACTTTTTACAGAGCTCCTAACTCTTAGCCTATGTCTTAGGAACCTCTTTTCTGGTCTTTTAAATATAGTAGTAGGATTTGTGTGCTCTAAAACCAAGAGTTAGACAAACTTGGGAAGGGTAATTCAGAAAGCAGTTTTTATGGAGGCTGGGCTCTTCTGATAAAAGCGATAGCATTGGGAACACAGAACAAGAAAGAAACGTGAAGTGTCCAACAGGAAATTTTTCCTGGCATCTTTCATCCTTTTACTTCCTTTTGGCTACTGCCAGTAAAAAGCCCTTCAGTTTGGTTTTCTTCTCAATTTGATACTTATTTTAACCATTTAAATAATTGTAGGAAACAAGGCAATGAAATATGGAGAAAGCTGTTATACTTATTATCTTTTACCATTCATGCTTTTATTCATTGAAAAAAATTATAAAGTACCAGTTTCATTCTAGGTCTTCAGCTCCATAGAGCTTACGTAGAATAAGAAAGCCATCAGTGAAATAATTACACAAATGAAAAGTAAAATCCCAAATGTGCAAAATACTACAAAATAGAAGTATATGGTGCTCTAAGCGCATGCAAGCGAGAGCTACACTACAGGCAGGCAAAGCAAGAAAGACTTTCCTGCAACTATGAATACTCGGAGGTCAGAAAGATGAGCTGATATAATTACATACATACAGGAGGAAAAAGACTGGCAGAAAAACTACGTGCTGGGAGGAAACATGACAAGTTCGTAGTATCAGAAAGAAACCAGTGAGACGCAGCGCAGTGGGAGACATGTCTACAAAGGTAGATGGGAATAGATAATAATTTAATAAGAGGAATGACAGAATCAGGTTTATAGTTCTATAAGATTAGTCTATACACGATACGGAGAATAGATTGGGAGGGTTTGCTTCACCTACAACCTGCTTTTAATTGAAGTAATATCTACCTAATCACATTTTTACAGATTTAAACTTGATTTAAAATCGATTATAGAATAAATCTGTATATACAATTTTCAACATTCTGAGCCTCATCTTTATTTAAATATCTGCTCTTTCTTGTATAATTTATATGAAGAATTAATCATATAAAACTCTGTGCTTTGAGTAAATTCATGGTGGCCAACCTCAATTTTTCTAGATCATTTGAAAAAGAAAAAGGTAGAGCAAAAATGAGTCCTTTTCACCACCCCAACACATGTAACTCATAAATCAATTAAAATAACAATAATACACTCCAATAGCGCCTTGTATTTACAATTCATTTTTACTTTCATTGACTTTTTTGATCACAATAGGCTTCATTTTCAATTTCACAGGACCTATTGCTCATGTACCAACGAAGTAGTACAGAGAAAAAACTCTTAACTTCTGCTCTCCTGCCTTAAATTGATGCATTAATTTAATAAATATTTACTGGGGACCTATTATGTGCCAAGCACTACTCTAAATAATTAGTAAATAACTATCTCTGCTTTCATGAAAGGATTTTTAAATTTTTTCCCAAGAAGATTTGCAATAATTTAATCTTTCATTATTTGTCACATAGTTGTTTAATATTTCTCTATTTGACACTACATATTAGTTATGATTATTATAATTGAGAAGTTATATATCCACAATTCTTGACATTTATAAGTAAATGTTGTTTTTGAGAGAACTAAAGTCATTCTGAAAGTGTGTATTTGAGGGATACATGCGACAACATGGATGAACCTTGAAAATATTATGCTAAATGACATAAACCAGTCACAAAAGGACAAATAACGTATGACTACATTTATACAAGGTACTTAGGATATGCAAATTCATAGAGACAGAAAGTAGAATAGAGCTTATCAGGGGATGGGGGAAAAGGAAATAAGAAATACGAAATAATTAATGAATACAGAGGTTCTATTTTGCATGATGAAAATGTACTGGACACAGAAAGTGGTGATGGTTATATAACATTGTATATAATGCTACACAGAACTGTACACTTAAAAGTGGTTAAAATGTAAATTTTATGTTATACATATTTTACCACAATAAAAAAATGCATGATTAAGAGGGCATTAGAAAAAAATCACTGTTTTCCAGGACCACATTAGGCTTTATTTCTCTAAAACCGTTTCCTCCTTTTTTATTCCCATGTGTTGGTATATGAACTAAACAGAACAGGTGCAAAGGGGGGAAGGAATATTGTGATTTTAAAGTAAAAGAAGGTTGGAAATATTAGATTCTTTAAAAAATACTTAACATACTCCCAGCTTTGGAGACAAATATAAATAGAAGAGGAAAGAGTACCAGACCCTAAATCAACCAAATCCAGTAATGCCTTCCCAGTTAAAGAATGCTCTGAAACAAGAGCTATGAGATCAACCCACCCTTCACTAACTTTGCAAAAACCACGGCATTTGCTAGTCACACCGTAAAAGGTAGTTCTCTCTTCACTTTCCCTTCCTATTCCAAAGCTAGCTTCTTTTTCATATTCAGATGACTGTTTATGAGCTCAATCCTGTTTCAACTGTCACTCTTTACATCAAGGAAAGATAGATGGGACACACCAACCCCAACCTAAATGACCTTTGGATGTGACAAGAGTTTTAGGTCAGCCTTGCTAAATGGAGGCCTTGGTGTATCAAGACATGCCTTGGGGTGAAATTTACAGTGAATTTATTATCTCCCAATGCCCTTTGGACTGCTTCCCACCATCAAACACCATGGCAGCACTTGGAACAGGAAGAAATACATTAACTGGAATCTGATCGTTTTAAAAGGTTACAGCTGCCCAAATATAATTTAATTTCATACTTGCCCTTTGAGGGTTTGGTGTATATTTTCATTTTATGACTGCAAATGATAAAGCTCTTAAGATTCCAGGCAATAAAAAGAGAAAAAAAAAAAGTATTTTAAGGGTTAGAAGTCTATTCAGTTCATATTCAATGAGTGAAGTGACAAATTAGCTTTTTTTAAAAAATCTAATATTTCTCTTTTTTATTTGGATCATCCCTTATTCCTTTTCTGATCCTGCACTTCAATGTTTGGTTGATATCAGTGTGTGAACTCCAACCTCAGATCTCAGTGTGTGAACTCCAACCTCAGATCTCGGCGAATTTGAAAATAAAAAGGGTGATTTTTTTTAAATGAAGAAAAACCCATCTGATTTAAACTGAAAATATTTTAGTACAAGAAACAAGA
The DNA here is from genome assembly GCF_049350105.2 of Macaca mulatta. NCBI lineage: Eukaryota > Metazoa > Chordata > Mammalia > Primates > Cercopithecidae > Macaca > Macaca mulatta. The sequence goes on from NC_133416.1 coordinate 25,959,864, forward strand.
TATTTTTCCAGTAGCACACAATTGGGAAAATTTACCCATTAAAATATATCAACACTGTGCCAACCTACCATTGATCCTGTATATCACACTTCCATAAACTTTAATAAAAGATTCACAAAATCCTACTTAAATACTATGCTATATCATCATTAATTGGTAAATAGTATTTCTATTATTTTATTGACAGAAAATCAGAGATATGGTATTGTTAATGCCACAGAATGAATCAGAAAATCAGAAACAAAATTCAGATAAACTCATCTATATTCTATTATTTTAGCCATTAAAAAAAAAAAAAAAAACTTTTGCCACCTTTTTTTTTTTTAACTCGATACCTTTCCAGAAGACTTAAAGTTCCTTTAAAGATCAATCCAATAGTCTGAGGCAATGCATACTTTGGATTCAAGGGTAGTAATGAGAAAAACAACATCAGACAGGCCAAATGCAACAAAGTTGTGTTTGTGTGTGTGCAGGACACCGGCACACACATAAATATACATTCATTCATTCTTTTTTTTTTTTTTTTTTTTTTTTTTTGAGACGGAGTCTTGCTCTGTCACCCAGGCTGGAGTGCAGTGGCCGGATCTCAGCTCACTGCAAGCTCCGCCTCCCGGGTTTACGCCATTCTCCTGCCTCAGCCTCCCGAGTAGCTGGGACTACAGGCGCCCGCCACCGCGCCCGGCTAGTTTTTTGTATTTTTAGTAGAGACGGGGTTTCACCGTGTTAGCCAGGATGGTCTCGATCTCCTGACCTCGTGATCCGCCCGTCTCGGCCTCCCAAAGTGCTGGCATTACAGGCTTGAGCCACCGCGCCCGGCCATTCATTCATTCTTTTATTCAATCAGTAAAAACATTTTTTGAAAGGTACTGAGTTAGATCCTGTGAAGTTTATACTTTTAAAAAATATTTTAATTATAAAAGAGTACTCCTTACATATGAACAGTAGAGACAGAAGCATACAGCATTTATGTATTATTATAAGACAAATGTATTTGATAATTATAAACACTGATTGATACATTTTTATTAGCAAATTTTAATTTGATCTTGATGTGTTAACTGTGTTAAGAGTTTTGCGCATTAACTTGCATAACAATACCATGGGGAAGGAAATATTACTATCCTTATTTCTAGATTATAAGATGTAGCCTTACAATCAGGTAAGGAAACTGCCCCAAGTAGCAACTCTAGCAGTTACTAAGACTCAAATGCTCCAGATGGTAATTAGAAAGTGTTATTCATTTACTTGTTCATTTATCCCTCTTTCATTCAAGAAATATAAAAGGCCCACCTAAAGTGAGAAATATTACAAAGTAAATATTATCTAGGAATCAATTCCCAGAAGTTTTATCAAAAATAATCTTATTCACATTTCTACAAAAAAGATATAAAATTGGCCAACAAATATACAAAAATATACCTAACATCACTAATAATTAATGAAATGCAAACCCAAATCACAATTAGATATCACCTCACATCCATTAGGGTAACAATTATACAAAAAGAAACACAGAATTACCACATGATCTAGCAATTCCACTTTTGGGTATATACCAAAAATGGATTGAAAGCAGGATCTAGAAGATATATGTGTATATCCAATGTTCATAGCAGCATTTGTCATCATAGCCCAAAGGTAGAAATAACTCAAATGTCCACAGATGGATGAATCAATAAACAAAATGTGGTACATAGATACAATGGAATATTATGCAATCTTAAAAGGCATGGAATTCTAACACATGCTACAAGATGGATAAATATTGAAGACATTATGTTAAATGAATAAAATTAAATATGGAAGGCCAAATACTGTATGATTAAGTAATATGAGGTACCTAGAATAGTTAAATTCATAGAGAGTGAAGGTAGAACACTGGTTACCAGAGGTGAGGAGATGGGAGAATGAGGACTTCTTAAAAAATGGGTATGTAGTTTCAGTTTGGGATGATGAAACGTTCTGGAGACGGGTAGTGGTGATGGTTGTACAACAGTGTAAATGTACGTAATGCCATTGAACTATGTACATAAAAACGGTTAACATGGTAAGTTTTATGTTAAACATATTTTACCATGATAAAAAGAAACCTATAGAGGATTCACACAAATTAGTAAAGTTTTAGGTCACAATTAAAATTTTTAAGAATAAAATTAAAAGCAGAAATTTACCCCAGCAAAATAAGGTGAGGAGTAAATATAAAGAGAAAACCAAGTGTTTACTTTCTAGAGAAAACGCTGAATTGAGGAACACTAGACAGAGCTGAAAGCAGTATTAAAATGGAGGGAGTGAAAGAACACCTATTACAATGTAAGACATCTGGTTCCTGCCCACTCTCAAACTCCACTGTCTTATCAGCCAGGGTTAGACTTTCTGAGGAGATGGGAGAATTGCTTTCTGAGTTTGTCAAGGAGATCAAGAGAATTTTGGGGGTTGATGGAACTGTCCCATATCCTGATTACAGAGGTGGTGAAAATTCAGAATTGTACATCCAAAATATAGCCAATTTTAACATATATTAATTTTAGAAATTACAAAACAAAAGATACAAATGCAACAAGATAAAAAGGATCTCACTCAACAACTTTGACTTTTAATTCGTAAACATTTTGGACCTTCTTCCTAAGAAAGAGTTAGAAAGTGGGAATTTGCTACCATTTTAGATTATAAAGGTTTTCTAAAACACTAGCTAATTTAGATAGATCCCTATAAATGTACAATATGCCACATGGGTATAAAGAATGAATAGCAAATGTTTTATGTGTGCAGGACAGCAGGCAGTCAGGGTTCACCATACACCATTTAAGATAATAGAATATAATGTAATGAGAGACTCTTAAATAAACAAAGTGAAAAGCAATTCTTTCCATTTCAACTGATGCTAAGAAACCAATTGTGCAGTACTTTCTGAGTACAAAAATAATGAGCTGTGCTTCCACCTCTACGTTTTTCCTTGCCAAGAGAACTCACACTTCCTTCCCAATCTCTGAAACACAGTTTGAAAACATCTCATTCTAATGGGAGAGTGGGTGAAAGTGGGGGCTGTTACTGGTGTTACGGTCTAAATGGAATCCTCTCTCTTTAAAATTATTTGGCTTTATTAATACAAAGAGATGAAATACGGATGAAAACATTTTAAGGCTTGTATCTTCTAATATCTATGATGTTATCAATTATATTTAGACAAAACAATCTCAGATATCTTTTTCTTTGATATCCACCATCCTTGCCACTTGAAATTCCCAATTCCAACTCTTAACTCATGTGCTCATATATGGATTACTAATAGAATTGTTCAGCTGACAGGCAAATATTTGCTTTTGGTTTTGTTTTTTGCTTTTTGAGACTGAGTCTTGCTCTGTTGCCCAGGCTGGTGAGCAGTGGTGCCATCTTGGCTCACCGTAACCTCTGCCTCCCAGATCAAGCTATTCTCCTGCCTCAGCCTCCTGAGTAGCTGGGATTACAGGCGCCTGCCACCGTGCCCAGCTAATTTTTGTATTTTTAGTAGAGATGGGGTTTCACCATGTTGGCCAGGCTGGTCTCGAACTCTTGACCTCGTGATCCACCTGCCTTGGCCTCCAAAGTGTTGGGATTACAGGCATGAGCCACCGCTCCTGGCCTCAAGCAAATGTTTCTAAAGAAGACAGTCCCTCCATTGTTTCAAAATTGTGGGAGAATAAAAATGTAGCTAGAACTTTAAGAAAAAAGAAAGGAGGAAAGTATTTAAGAAAATAGTTGAGGGGAAGAAAGAGGTAAAGAGGAATTAACAGAGGAAAGTAGTTAAAAATAAAGGGAAAAAATGAAGAAAAGAAGATAGGAAAGAGAAAAAGAGAGAAATAGAGAGAGTCAAGAAATAGGAACAGAAAAGTAAATATTTGGAAGTTCCTATTTTTAAATCTTTAAGAGCCCTAAGGACTAAAAAAGTATATGGTGTCCATCTAGTTGGCTATGCAATTCAAAATAAAACAACATTCTGATGACTACTATGAAACTACTTTATGTTCAACTTTGTTATTTATTTATTTATTTCTAGATGGTCCTTATTTTTCATGCATAAGCATGTTCTTAATGTTCTTAGGTTGTGTCTTGGGTTATCCAGCCCTGGTCTGACGTGCTCATCTTCCTTCTTATTCCATGGAGCTGGAATGAGAATAATTAAAACTTTCTTGCTTAATTGGATCTTCAGAGCTGGCTTGACAATTTTCAAGGTTCCAAAGCATTTCTTTCGAATGCCTCAAATCAATGCTTGCCTCAATATTCTTCTCCCATTTTTTCCTTGACAACACAAGAATAAATGTATCCAGGAATCAGGAAAGTCCACTCACAAGGTACAGAGGCTCCTTCTGGGGATTTCTGGGCTCCTGGCTACTTTCATTAGTGCTTTTTAAAAATCTTCTTTTATCCCTTTCTCCATGAGATATAGGTTTAGCTATACTTATAGGTATTTAACAAATAAGGAAACTTGAGTGCTGGGTAGGTTAAAAGACATGAGACCAGATTCATACATCACTTCAGAGTCAGGTTGAGACTAGAACCCTTAATCCATCTATGCCAGAGGTTGTGGTTTTTTGTGTGTGAAAAATCAGACCTTGGCAATGACCTTAAGCAGTAGGATATAAATAACTCCCACAAGCTTAGCGTTCCAATAACGGAACAGCAGACATACGTGGGTTAATTCACTGCTGTATTTGTAGAGCAATATGGGAGGTTAGAACGGATCATCATAGGTAGGCCAACTATTTTGGTTGCCTTTATAATGCCCTAACTATTCATTCTTGTTGTAAAACTCTCTTTATTATGACAAATACAACAAATTTCCAGTAACACAATGGCTTGCCCTTCAAAGAGGAATGTTTGTTCCTTTCACAAATAACTGTCAATGCTATTAAAGCAAAGCTCTAGTAACTCTTATGGAATGGAAAGAAAGAGAGACAGATTATTTATATTTTTAGTAAGAATTGAAACATACATTTTTGTAATCTGACATGCAGAAGAAAAGATTTTTATACCGAAGGGATATTTTGTTTTCATAAAGACATTTTGCTTGCATTAAATATGAGGACTTGGCTCCCAAAGGTGTTCAACCCAAACTTGAATTAAGATGAATTTCTCCATTTGCCTTAAACCTTTATGCTGCAGAATATAATTTCTGCATCCAAGAAAGTTACTTGCTAACTTGAAATATGGATAGGCTCTTTGCCAGTTTTATACCTTTGAATCTAGGAGATAATGATGAATATAACAGCTAATGAGGCTGAATGCTTACGCGAGGCTGAATGCTTATGCTACGCTGAGTATTTTGTGTGTGCCATGTCATTTAATTCTCACAACACCTTTATCATGTAGGAATAACAGTATCTCATTTCACAGGTGAAGACACTGAGACTAAGAGATATTCAATATCTTCATCAAAGATACATGCAAATAAGGCCTGTGTTATCCTACAGGTCAAGCTCATAACCCATTACATTATACCTACCATTTAAATATTATTACTTGTAAGTTTCAACATTCATAAATGTTTAAATAAGATTAGTGGAGCATGTTTTAGAGGAAAAAAAACCCCTCAAGTCATCAAAGTCATCTAACTGGTTACTCTCTCTCAATATAGCATTATAATACTAACTGGTTACAATGCAAATATTCTATGTATAAAAACTTGATATTTTATGGTTTTATATTATATTTAATGCTAGGCTTATATCTCAAGTGACACAAAAATATCAAAATTTAAAATTTCTCTGGAAGAAAACCAGAAGCAGGATGAATCAAACCAAAATAAGAATAAAAGCAGAGAACGTGTAAGGGCCTTTACTTTTTTTTATTGTTTGGTTTAACTTTTTTTGTTGTTGTTTGGTTAAGTGTCTTTGCTTATCTCCTTTCTATTAATCAAATATTTTAGTTGTACTATTCCTACTAATTTAAAATTTCAGCCAGGGGTTGGGGTGGGAAACTAGCCATATGAAAAATACTTGGAGAGCATATTTAAAATAGTAGGAGTCATATACTACAGTATAGTGAAATTTCAGATGGAATTATCTCTGTTATCTTAAGCAACTATTACAGATGAAAGGACAATATTTTCTATAGTTCTGCTTCACTCCATAAAGGAGGTAATTGTAACTTTCACTAACACTATTACTTTTAAAATTATATGTTGAAGAAGTTCCAGTAGTAGAGAAAGCAAGACATAATGTTGTAATTTTCATGTTAGAGGCATTAATTACGCTGCCCCAAAGCTCACTGTAGCAAATAATTTGTGAGAGTACTTTGAGTCTGTTCCTCCATTTCTTCCTGTTCATTTTCTTCATTCAAGGAGCGTTTGGATAAGAAAAAGGAGTATGGCATTAAGAGAAAGGTCAAGGTTAAGAAAAATGGAAAAACTAGAGTTCATCCCTCCCTTTCGTCTTGTTTTCATACCCTCAATTTGGCAGGAAAATACTGAAACTTCCACAGGAGACAGCAAATTTGAAATGTGCATGGCTGGCTGAAGTTTTTTTTTTTTTTTTTTTTTTTTCTCTGTAGGAATCAAATAGGGCTCTATTTTCAAGTCTTGTGAAGACACTTGCCAACCAAACCCAGCTCAAAATTGTAATGTGGTTTTTCTTCTTGGTCTTTCTCTCAGAACAGTTCATTCATGACTGCAACATCTTATCTGCATGATTATATAATCATTTTTGAATACTATCTTTCTTCTAAAAAGCAAATAAAATGTCATCAAGACTTGTGATGTAAACAATCTCACTTTGAACCTTCTATGTACAAATAGATATGAAACAGCACGCTTGTCTGTTGTTTTGTTTTCTAAATTCCTTGATCTTTCAATAGCTTTCCACAAAAGATTTAATTCACAGAACACAATCACTGAACTCAGCAAAATGAAAGCAATTCAGAAGGTTGCCATTGTTACCAATATGCAAATCCTAACCATTGTTTTATTCATTCTTTCTTAATTTAATGGCCTAAGTGCAAAATTAACAATTTCTCTTCCCATCATTTTAAACAAAACAACTTAAAAATAACATATAAAATATATATGCATTTAGTTTTAAGACTATCATGGCAAAATGGGAAGAAGCTAGGTTTAATTGTCAGTTGCTAGGATTCTGGGAACCCTTTCGTTAATATCTGTTTAGCCAGGTCACTATTTAGAGTCTAAATTGCCTCATCCATAAAATTAAGGAGCTGGAATAGAAGAATGGTTTTTAAGTTTTGTTTAGCAGCAGAAATCTTTAACTCAATTTTAACCGGTAGAACTTAATATATAAAACAAATAAAAGTCAATGGTACTATTTGGAGGGTGCTTGAACATACTTGGAGTCCGGTGAATAGTTTGAAACAACATTTTCAACCATCTGTGCGGTCTTTTTCATTTCAAATATACTTGTTTGAATGATAGGTTGTTTGCCTTTCTTCAAACTCTATTCCACTTTCATATTTCATTCATTCTCTTTCATTTCAACCTCCTCTACGATCCACCAAGGATCCTTGACTGATTCATCTTTGCATTCCTTATAATGCTTAGCTCAATAGCTTACAAAGAATAAATATTTGCTGAATAAATAAAGTTTCCAGGATACTATGGGTCTATAAAAATAATTCACTTTCACATTCAAGTGTGAAATAAAACTGTTTGGTAAAAGAAAAATTTTCTCAATTCAAGAAATAATTTTGCTATGGACAATATATAGGTGGAATAAAGGACATGTATCCTAGTGTATCTAGGACATGTGTCTATTACCTAGGAAATAAATAAGTTTGAATGGCTATACAAGAAAATACTTTATATTATTTACAAAAAGTTGCATATTACATTAAAAGCACCTATGTAAACATAATTTATTTTAGACTTTGTAAGAAATTTATTTAGAATAGTTAGAGGCAGCACATAGAAACAATTCATTTGCATTACCTCCATGGAAAAATGGGAATTGACTGGAGATGTTATTCTCATTTTACAGATATAAATACTGTAACAAGGAACAAACAATAGCAAAATATGAAAAACTACCCTTCAGGAAACTACCCAGATTGTCTTCTGGATAAGTAAACTCATTGCCTACCATAGATTCTTGAGATGGGCCTTTATTTTATACCACAGAGGCGAATGAAATTATTTCTTCAAAAATAAGACATGTTGTCTCAGTTTTATTAATATACTTTAGATGCTGCTCTGAAACATAAGGAAAGTCTGTCATGCCCTAATTTTCAAGACTTCCTTTAAGCAACAAAAAATAGTTCTCAAACCTATTAATAACAGTTATTAATCAGCTAATACTATTAAATATTAACTCTAATCCAGCACATGGTATTTGAGAAATAATACATTTATTGTTCTAAAATTTTGCATGCATTATCTCATTTAATCCTCAACAATAAGAGATCATTTATACCCATTTTACAGACAAGAAAATTTAGGCATGGAGAGGTTAGGTAACTGGCCCAGAGTTACAGAGCTAGTAAGTAACAGTATGATCGTTTAAGGAAGAGATGGCTGCAAGAACCACACTCATAGCCATTATGTTATACTGCCTCTCACTAAATGAAGTGCTTCTTAAAATATTAATCTAAAGATAATAGCTTAATAAAATAAAGTTGCTTTCATCTTTTTATCTTTCCTCTATCCCCTAAGACATTAAATTTTTGTGTGTATCTATATATAATTAAGTAAATTTTCCTCTGTATATTTAATTAAGACTCCACCCTATGTTACAAGTTGTATGTAATGCAATTTGTATATCCCAGTTGCATGCTTTGACTTAACCATAGAAACAATGGATAAAAATCCATGGATAACATTAAATAGTTTTCTAGTATCAACAACAACAACAACAACAACAACCACCACCACAACAACAAAAACCCCAGCATTTGTTCCTCTTAAGGAGCATCTGTCTTCATTTGGGTTATTGGTCCTATTAAGGTGATAACTTTTACTTAGGTAAAATTTTACTCCCAAGATTGAATTTGTCTTTATAAAACATTCCTTAAATAAATTAAAGAATACTAGTAACATAAACTAAACCAACAATTAGGCTGAAGAACAAGTTTCTAAGATAAACATAATCTGTGAACTTGAAAAATATTAGTTGCCCTCTCTTCTTATCCATAGCCAAGATTAGAAAACTGAATATTTCTGTTTTTCTTGATAAAATTTTAAAAAGGATACTTTAGAAATTTCAAGAAATTGGTAGTGTTCGTAGAATTACATCTGTTGCTGGTCTTGGGCCAGCAATTCCTTTATGTACATTAATTAGCCCAAAAACATTTTAGAGTCACTTAAATATGTTTTGATTAAGATAACACAGGATACTATCAAGGAATGGGCACGGACTTGTGACCAGAAAACCTGGTACTGACTAAAGTTATATAGCTTCAGTATAGGTAATAACAAAATTTCAAATATAATTTTAAAGTTTACCATTTATTTAATTGGTCATTACAATAAAAATGAACACTTTGGAAAAACACATGTGGACTGATGTTTCTGTTAGCATGTAGTGAGACATGAAGCTGCTGAAAGCAAGAAAACCCAGAAATAGTATGAAAAAGACACTGTGTGTACTGACTCCATTGACCAAATGTCAAGCACCTCCTGGGAACTCTAGGGGTGGTAACAACTATGGAAGCAGTTCCTAATAGATTCTTCCTTAAAGCGGATTCTTGAAAAACTGCTGGGCTCTGACTCTAGCCCATACGGGCTTGGAAAAGTCAGAGAAAATGTTGGCTGCACTTTTTCAGGCCTATTTGCATATGTTCTTTAGTATGCAGATTGTCTCTGTATATAATTTAATTGTTGTTGGGGGTTTTTTTGCCTCTATTAATACATATGCAAATGACTCACTCTTGCAGCTGTGCTGTATTAATCATATGTGTGCTTCTGTCTGTCTGCCCTCCAGGCTCAGGGTCGAAGGCAGAGGAAAAGAGGGAATTCAGTCTTTTAACCTGCAAGAAAACTCACTCATGCACACAGAAGTCCAGCAGCAAACAGCACACCAGGGTTGCGACTGAAATGAAGAGCAGTTGATCATTATTCACCCTGTATGAAAATGATACGACCTAAAAGTTTAACCAAGTAGTACAATAGTTGGGTAGGTAAAGATGAATACTTAGCAAGTATACATGATTGTAAGTAATTCCTTCAATAACAAGATAAAAATCCTCACATCTAGATATTTCTATATGGTTATTACTTCCTTATTGATTTTCTGGAAGTTTCCCTTGGCCAAGCATATAAGGCCATGCTCAGTCACTCACAGTGCTGGGATATATGGAATATTCATTTATCTGTGTCCTGTCATAATTATTGACCTTCTTCAGAGACTAGCAGGAGTTTGATAAAAAGATGAGCTTCAGTATTTCATCTACCTCTACATTGATGTTACTCTCCATCAGGCAGGAGCTTAAGCCATTTCCAATATTACTACCTATACCTATGATTGCTAAGAAAAAAAGATTGATTTCAGTTGATATTTTGTATGATTCATTCTCTAACACGATCACACATCATCTATCATTTTCTCTATTCCAGAGAATGCATACTACTAATATTACTGGTTACTGAAGCTGTAAGCCCATGAGGTTTCATTTATGACAACTTGGAATTTTGAGCCTTTATTCCAAAAATATTATTATGAATTTTTTAAATAGTCCTACTAAAATAATTGTAAAAGTTTAATTAAGTCAATAAAAATCATGATTGAACGCTACTTGCTTATTTTGAATTAAGTAAGACCGTCCAAAAAGAATTTCAATCTTTTTTTCCTTCTGCTTATCACTATCAATCATTGGTTGGAGTCAACATTTTTGGCTTCCTATAGGTAGAACAGGTGGTAACCATCTTTTGGCCAAGACAAATACAGTATTTATAAAGTGAGAAATAAGTGGATAAATATTTCCTTCTAATCTCAAATCTTAGAAGTGTAGCAAAAAACAGAAACAGTACATTACAGAAGAATTACTACTATTAAAAATATTCATGATGCCCATTAAGTAAAAATGCAAATTATAACAAAAATGAATATGAGAAATAAATGCTAGATGGACTGTTGCCATCATTTGATCTTATTAATTAGAAACAGATGATTCACTTAGCTGATTTTATCTTGTCACAAATGTCCAAAAATTCAAAGTGTAACTTCATTTTGTGTAAATAGTGATATTCATTTTTAATATTAAAATGAACATAGATAAGTAAGCTATATAAATGAATCCCTCGCCTTTAAAAAGAGTCAGCATCAGTATAATAAATAAGTAAATATCCAAATCATCATTGGCTCTTGGAGATAAAAAAGAGTACTTGAGGATGTAGAAGAATGAAAAAAAGAAGGAAGGAGAGGAAGAGAGAAGAAGGTAAACTCAGTGTATTGAGTTTACTGCTAATTGGGTAGTAATTATTTTGATAAACAAATGCTTTCATTATTTAGAAATAATTTACTTCAGTATTGTATTGGCAGAATAAGCCATAATGAGTCAAATAAAAGTACCTCTAGTAGTTCATATTTTTATATATGTCTATACATACACTAACACATAATATAGGAATTCTCAAGTATTGTAACATTTGGTCTTTTCGTGTAAATTATAATGATTTTAAAAGAATTAGATAAACTGTAATAAGTGCTAAAACACATTCTTTATGCAGCAATCCATTGTTATGATAAGATAAAGGGAGGAAAGAACAGGAGAGAGAGAGAGCTGTGGACTTTGCATACTCTTAGAATCTTCCAATGGGGGCAAGATAAAATATCAAGTTCCCTGGCCATTAAATTAATATCATTTACTGCAGAAATCAATACATACTGCTTTGTTTTTATTAAAACTTCTTATGACCATTAGCCATGATAGTTGATAGTTTCTTTCATTTGTAAGTATGCATTGAATACCTGCTATTTGCTAGGCATTCTTCTGGATACCTGAGATACATTATTGAACAACAGCAACGATTCCTGTCCTTGTGGGGTGGTACATTTGGAAAAGAAAGACAATACATAAGAAACATAATACATTTTATAGTATATTTGAAGATGACTAGTGCTATAGAGAAAAATGTAGAATAAAAGAGCTAGGAAGTGTGGTATCTCTTAGGATCCATCTTAGGATTTTAAGTAGGTTGGTTAAGGTAGGCCTCAGAGAGATGGTATTAGAGTAAATACATGAATGAAGTGAAAGACTTAGCCTTCCATGCAGAGGGAAGAGCTAGAGGGAGGAGCTAGCACAAAACTCTAGGAAGGGACTATGCCTTGGTAAGATAAGGGCCAGAAAAGAGCCTAATGTATCTGGAATAGACTGAGTAGGTGATGTGGAGCAAAACAGTTACAAAATTAATGTTTGTAAACATTGTAGTGCCAAACATGCGACTAGGCACAGAGAGTGTTTTCATACGTTTCTTTTATTTCATTAAATGAGACAGTTTATTATAAAATTTCAACATTATCTTAATTAACCAAATTCAAACTATTTTTTTCCTCTATCAGCAAACCATGCCTTTGATATTTGAAATTCTGCTATTGTCTCATTTTAAAAGGTGGAGATTAATTAATATAGAAAACTAATTATTAGTATTCAGCTTAATTTCAATATTATAAAGCAAGATAGCTATTTGAGCAAAATAGATGAATAATTTAACGAAAGTACACTGTTATGATTCATTCTTCATTCTCTATTTAACACATATTTCTTGAGTCCATAAAATATTTCAAGCTCTTGGTTAAGTACAAATGATGGTGAACCACTGACTTTACAGACTTTACCATCTGGTAGATGCCAGAAAGCAGGATTTAAAACATTCTACCAGCAATGTGAGAAGGGAAATGCAGCGTGCTCTCAGAACACACGGGAGCTACTTTAAGCCAGACTTAAGACCAGTGAATTCTTCCCTGAAAAAAGTGATGTTTTAACCTGAAACCTGAGGGGTAAGTGGGAGATGGTTAGTAAAGATGGTGAGTAATGGGTTTATTTCCTGGGGTTAGTCCAGGAAGAGGAAACACCACTTGTAAAGATCCAGAGTTGAGAAAGAACTTCAAAACACCAGAGAGTCATTTAAGGTCCTTGAGCAAGAAGAGGACATGACAAAATTTTCTAAAATCAGCAAGGGACATGGATGAAGCTGAAAACCATCATTCTGAGCAAACTATCGCAAGAACAGAAAACCAAACACCGCATGTTCTCACTCATAGATGGGAATTGAACAATGAGAACACTTGGACACAGGATGGGGAACATCACACACCAGGGCCTGTCATGGGGTGGGGAGAGGAGAAGCGATAGCATTAGGAGAAATACCTAATGTAAATGACGAGTTAATGGATGCAGCACACCAACATGGCACATGTATACACATGTAACAAACCTGCACGTTGTGCACATGTACCCTAGAACTTAAAGTATAATAAATAAAAAAAAATAAAAAAAGAAAGATTATTCTGACTAATGTATAGCGTATAGTGGAGAGTGCATTGAAGGGCTCAAGATGAAGACAGAAGACCAGTTTAGGGGCTGCTGTGGTGAATCAGGAACGTAGTAAGGATAGCTCAACCCAAATGAGTGACAATTATGATGGAAGAAAATTGATAGATTCTTGGTTTATTAGTACGTGGAATGAAAAGCTAGTGAATGAATAAATGTATGGGGAAGAGGGAGGAAGAGAAGCTAAGAAGAGCTCTCATGTTTCTGGGTTGAAAAATAGATGAAATGGAGTCATTCACTAAGATCAAAGAATAAGGAAGTCTAGGGACAAGGCAGACAACCCCTGATGAGTTCCGTTTTGGACTCAGTTTACAGTGTCTGTAAATTTCTGTATATTTCCTCTTCATAGTCAACAAGCAGTGGGCTTATGCGAATTTGAAGCTCAAGGAAGATTTAAAATGCATAAAGAAAAAGACAGATTTAATATTAAAATAATAAATTGTGTCTATGGTACATGCTAATTTGTATTATTTATATACATGATCTAGATTAAGCTGACTTTCTCCATAAAAATAAATATATATTAAGATTTTTAGAATATTTTAACTGCTTCTGAAAGTACACAGTAAGGTGATGTTTCTACATGAAGAATTTTTTATTATATAAGGATCTCCAGGGACATAAAATAATAGTTAAGTAATAAACAGTAGTTTCCTTTAAAGCATATCATTTTGCTTGTCTTTTAAAATAATTGTACTTGTCTGCACTCTTTAATAAAAATTTTGGATTTGCTTATCATAATATTATCCAAGTGTGAACAATTATATGCAAAAGGTTATTTCAAATGAAAACACATATGGTAGGTAAGTAAAGTCAACCATAAGTAGGAATAGATTTATAATGTCCCTTATTTAATCTAGGTGTTCAAAAAGAAGTACTTGAATTAACATATATCCATGTAAAGAGGTATCAAATAGAAAATTCAGAGTCTGAAGTAGATAGCTGTCATTACGAATCCTGCTACTTCTTTCATTATTGCAAAGCACAGAGAGTATTTGTATTAATGTCAGTCAGCATTATTGTTATAATTTCATTAGCTGGTTATGAGTTAACAAATGTCTGAAGAGGGCCAATGTCTCCAAAGATTAACATAAAGTCTCCTGTACTTGAAGAAGCAAATATAATTGTTTAAAGCCATGGATTTTGGACTCTGTGACTCAGCTTTCTTCTTTGCCAAATGGAGATATTAATACATAACACAAAATCTTGTAATATGAATTAAATAAGATAATCTTTGGAAAATCTTTGCCAGAGAAACTAGCTTAAGAAAATATTCCATAACCATGGGTCATATAAACTAGTGACATCAGTTGTTATGGCACTTTACATGCGTTAAAATCATTAGGTTTGGACCCAAGGAAAAGAAAACAGCATCCTTTTGTATTTAAAATATATATGACAGCATCATTTTGTGTTTAAAATATATATCCCCTCCACATTACCATTGAATAAAACCACTAGTTCTTTGACAAGGCTATTTCAGTTGTTACTCCAACTGGTCTTCCTGCTGTTACCTCAACCCATCTTACTGCTGCCTTATCAAGTATAGCTGTGAGTTTATCACTACCTACTTAAAACATACACGAACAGATTAAACAAAAATAGAAAACGAGTAAGAACAAGCCAACAACAACAAACTCTTCAATGGTTCTAAAGAAAGATACCAACAATTGGTACTAGACAGCACCCACACCACCAATCATACTCCCCTTATTGAAACCTTGCTGTCCTGGCCCTACTTCAGTCAATGTTCATGACTGTATCTCACCTCTCTCATTCTTCTCACCCCATCTTTCCATTCCCACAATACATATGAGCTCATGTCTGGTGAGGGAGCTGAGGAGAGAGAAGACTTGGTTAACAGCTTTACAGGGTGGCTTGGTTCTTAGTGGTCTTCCCTGCTTACCCAAAAAGCAGAATTCGTAGAAACTGGAGAAGCCAGAATAAAGCAAAAACTTGAACGTTGTTCCTCAACGGGTTTTTCGTTGAGCTAAAAACCTAAAGACTCCTCCATCCGTAGAAAGGTCTTAGGAGAACTGGACAGTGTACAGCTTGGTGGTGTATTATGTAACTAAAGACACAGTAATGCCTGTTTTCTCTACTGAAGTTATCTAAAGCTGGAGGTGTGTTGCTGGAAAACAGTGTGGTGTTTGCTGCAGGCTGAGATGAGGACTGCGATGTGCTACCACCACAGCTCTAACAGGGCACAGAAGAGGACCTCAGCAGAAGACTACAGGGTTCTCCATGGAGCAGCACAGAGGGTGAACAAAGGCAGGTGTCATGCTACCCATGTAGCTCCTGGCCAGTAGTGGTGACATCCCAAATAAAAAAAAAAGGGCAGGAAGCATAGATCAACAGACCTGGCTTCCCCTCTCTTAACAGACCAAGAAAAGCTGTTCAATACACAAGAAAATAACACACACACCGTCTCCACGGTATCTCAGGGCAGACATACCTTCCTAAACCCACATCTGCACAGGAACAAAATTGGAGCTGAAGAACAAAAGAGTAAGCTGCACCCTTCTTACTTCTGGTCTCTAGAGCTGGGATTCTTAACTAACGATGGAAGGTGAAACAGTGAGATATGAAGTGGATATAAGATTAAAGTTTCCATCAGGACTGAATTTTAATAACTGAAAGGACTGGAAAGTGATGCAGTCTACTCAAGGTATTAAGAGATGGAAAATAGAGATTTAACAGAGCATAATTAAAAGCAGATTTTGGAGAAAATTAAAACTGACCCATATATTATACTCCACTGAGATGAAACATCTCAAAAATAGGTTTCAAAGACTGGGGTGAATTTTAGGTAAGGCTTATAATGAAACATCTGACTCGGCATTATAGTTAGCTTTTCTGTCACCCATCTCGGCAGGTTTGTGGAGAAAAAAAGAATTTGGATGCTATTTTAAGGCAAGGGGAGGGAGAGTAACAGATATCCTTTTTATAGCTCTGGGGAAGGCTGAAGTCAAGGTCAAGGGGTCTGTGAATACTGTGTTAGGAACAAGCAGAAAAGTGAGTTGGTGTAAGCACCCTAGCAAAAGTGAGAGTCAGTCCACTTCAAAGAAAAGCCAGGTTCTCTGACACGACATGTTTTAGTCATGTGTTTGATTCTGAATAACAGTTATTTTCTCACGGCAACAAACAAACAAACAAACAAACAAACAACTCGTGTTTTTGTATGTTTATGTGAATGTGTTTTAATAGTAGCTGATGGCTTTCCATGAAAAACTTTTGGATTATTACTTTTCTTGTTATACTACAGTATTGATTATTTGGGGCTATACAACTCATGCATTTTAATGGGTACAATACCACTTGTATGAAAGGAACTTTACCCCGTTTACATATCAAATCATAGGTAAAGTAACAGCAGATATGTTTGGTGTCTAAAGTTTCTCTTGTTCGGTGACAAAACTGTTTATATTTTAATATCTCAAGATAATCTCAAATATAAGAATAAAAATAAAAATCAGCATCAAATAGTCTCATACTGTCTCTATAGGAAAAGTTGATTAGATTGTTGCTTAACATAGCTACTTTCGAAGAGAGTCCTGCAATGAACATAGGAGTTGCCTCTAATTTGCTCTCACTTCCTCTCGTCACTAATCCAACGGTCAAAGGAGAATGTCTAACTTGCTTTGAAAACCAACATCTGAAATCTCTAAAACCCCTATTCCTATATTTAATCTATTGCTGGATATTATTCCCTCTTGCTAATTCCACTACTCTTTTTTGTTTTACCTATTACAATCACTTTTTCGTGTTATAGTTATTCCCCAGATGCCATTTCAAAGGGTAACAAATGTTATGTTACTTTTATTGTCCCCATGGCTCCAACACTTCCCAAGGCATTTCCAGCTCAAAGAAAACAGATACTCACAGTGTAGTTCTTCGCAGAAAAGGTAGAATAGAAATGAATGTTATTAACCTCTGTAGAACACAGTATGTCTCAGCTTTCACACTGGTAGTTCCTCCTGTGAAACTCAACTGGCCTTTCAGAAACCCACCAGGTCTTCTGATAAACCCATGTGCAGGCCAGATGTATCTGTCTCTTGATGCTACAATATAAAACTATATTTTCCTTATAGACTAAGATCATCTATCATGACAATACCTTTTCACGAGGAAAAATTAATTATTAAGTATAACTGCTTTATCTCTGACTTCTTAGGCATACTGTGTCTTTCAGGCTAACGAACATATGAAACTTCTCACAAGAGGAGAGTAATCCTATTATGAGATGATTTTCTATTCCCATTACTTGCATAATCACAAGGTCCATAGCGATAGAAACTAAGGAATGTTTTGTGGGATGCTGATTCAAAAATGTCAACAGTTAATCAAAGCTACCTGTTACACTAATTGTATTGATTTTCTTTTCAACCTCAGAGACAAAGCTTCTCATATCACTTGGACATCTGGTAAAATTATCGTTGACATTCTCGGATTATAGGAATATGTATTCCGCATGGCTAGAAAAGTCCTAATTGTGATGACTGGGATACAGTTGTGCTTATTTAGTCTCCAGCTTATTTGGTCTACTTTTCCTTGCTTGCCCAACTGAGCTGGCATTAGCAGGAGAACAAAGAGACCTACAGACCATTTCAATGATACCGGGCATCCTGAGCAATTTTAAATGCATTTTTGTTAAGTCGCCTTGCTCCTCAAGTGTCTGAATACCTTTTGCAGGTTGTTTTGTTCTTTTTACCTTGATAAGGACCATTCTGTGACAAAATTATGGCACATGGTCGTCAAAGCAAAACTACAGCTCACTTTCTTAATCATACAGGCAAGAAAAGAAATGCAATAAGCTATGTTTAGTGCAGAAAACAGGGCTAAAAATTAAGAGAATCAACATTTCAACTTTTGGTTGAGGATCAGTACAAATAAATTTAAAAACAGAAAGTGTGAGACAAATATCACGAGTCAGTTTTATTTTGCTTTAACACCATAATAGCTGTTTTCGATATTTACTTAACCTTTGTCTCCTCTGTATTGTTTCCTGACTTACCTGCAGTTGGAGTGGGCCTAAGCCTGGTGTTGCTGCGGCAGCAGCTGCCATGGTAGTTGGGATCAGCTGAACAGGGTAAGGGTCACCTAAGTAAGAGAATAATAGAGGCGTCAGCACCTTTTATCTACTCTCCACCTGCAAATTAAACTCATGCATTCACTCTTTCCAAAAGCCTTCTTTTGTGTGCCTTGCTGAGGCCTAATGAAAAGCTCTATTGTGCAGCCTTTTACTAACACTCTTTTCACAATTCTGGCTGAGAGAGGAATGTGAATAAAAGGCACAAGCAATTAAGGCGGAAACCTCATCCTTTTTTCATGATGTATTTAGGAAAATGGGAGGGAAAGTGAGCATTGATCAGAGGGCTGCACTTTATAACACACACGCGCGTGCACACACACACAATTTTAATACGAGCACAGTAACTCCTCAGCAAATTTACAGTATTATTATAAAAGGAATTTAACTTACTTTTATTTTAATGAATTAAACTCCAAAGATTTAAACAAAGTAGCTTATCTTTGAAATGCTATGTTACTGTCTTGATTCAAATAATCTCTTAAAGAATATCTTATGGACAAATTAACAATGAAGAAAATATTTTATGTGTTTTTCAAGTTATATGAAATGTTGACATCTTTGTTATCCAGGGATAAATGTTTACAAAACTATATTGTAATGAAAATGGAAAATAGATCGCTTCCCCCATAAAGTTTTTTATCTATTAAAAATACATAGTAATTCAAAATTAATCCTGAAGTTTTATTGTTATATGACCTGTAAAAATATAGGCACACACACAAACATACAGAGAAGCACATAGAGAAGATTAGTCTGCTTATTTTTGATGCAAATCAAGGGGCTTTTCTTAATGAGTAAAGAGGTACAATAGTTGCATAGGGCCCAGTGACTTGCTAAGAAATAAAAGTAATGTACATTATTTGTTATCTGACACATGACCATAGCAAATAACTAAAAATAATAGAATAATTCTGTAATACACAAAACATTTTGTAGAAATCTAATTTATAAAAAATGTGTTGAGTACTATATACATGAAAAATATAACTTAAAATAACTCAGTTAATATAGCCATTCAAAAACATTTATCGAGTAACTGCTATGTATTAAGCACTCCTCTTGGCACTAGACATAAAGCTTTGGAAAAGATTAATATGCAGATGTGAATTTACTGGGAATTTAATGAAGCTTAAACTTTGGGCTTTTGGAAATGGCCTCTTGCAGTATGTTCACTATATATTTTTATATTTGTCATATATTTTTATATTTATCAGTTTTTGTAATTTGTTGTGATTTCTTGTTATAAATGAATATTCACTTTTGTACCTAAGTGTGTGTGTGTGTGTGTGTGTGTGTGTGTGTGCCTCAGTACATAAAATTTTTGCATTTTTATTCTAAAGAGAGTCTGCCAGGTTATTTTTTAGGCTTCAAAATAGCTGGATCTACCTCTGCGGATCTGGCCTTCCAAAAGCTTACAGTTTAATGGGAGAAAAAGATAATTAAATGATTAGTATCAAATATAATGGCAGTTAAGACAATGAAATAGATAATGCTGTGGACTGTACTGTGGATGTCCCAAACCTAGTCTAATAGGTTAAACACAGCCTCCAGGAAAAGGTTATGTTTAAGCTGAAACTTGAGTTAAATTATAGTTACCTAGACAAAGAAGGGAAGAAAGAATGTTCCAGGCAGGGAGACAATTTTCATGAAGAATCAAATGGAAGTGTTAGTCATAACCCAGTCCCTGTATTGCTGAAGTACAGAGAGCAGGTAGGGAATGAGATCAATGGATTGGGGAGGGAGTCACATGCCAGATTATGTATGATTTTTGTAAATATTAAATGATCTAAACTTTATCCTGTAGGGTAAAGGAAATCATGAACGTGGAAAACAGATGGGTGGAATAAAATCACTTGAGTTGGAGGTTGAGAGCTGTAATCAACTAGTAAACAGATGCAGAAATCTGTATAACAGGTAATAATGGTCAGACTAGGGTGGTGACATGGGGATGGAGAGTGAGGCAGGGACTCAAGTGATATTTAAATGGTATAACTGGTAAAACCTAATGACTGTTACATATGAGAGTAGGAGAAGATTCAAGGATGACTTCCAGGTTTTTCACTAAAACAACTGATTGACATGTGGTGGTATACACTGGGTTAGTAAACACCGATTAGAAGCAAGACTGCCAAGTGGGGCCTAAAGGGTGTTGCTGGGGGGAACGAACAAAGAGTTCTGTTTTAGATATTTTCAGTTTGAAATTATGATTAGATATCTAAGTTGAGGTATGTATTAGACACTTGATAAACATGTTAAAATTTTAGGGGAAAAGCCCTTACAGGAGACATAGACTTGACAGTGGTTAGTATGTATCTGGAATTTAAGCTGTAAGCCTTGATGAGACCACTTAGGAGTTAATCGTAGATAAAAAAGAGGTCCAAAAAATTGGACTGTGGGATGTACTAACATTTATAGTCAGGGAGATAGGTAACTTGCAGAACAGACTGAGAAGAAATGTAAATTTGGTATTCCAGAAGCCAAGTAAAGAAAGACTTCCAGACAGTGATCATTTTTTTTCAGTGCTGGATTTAATAATGTGGACATCACTAGCAACTGCAACAATGGCGGTTTCAGTGGAGTGGAGGTTGAAAAAGCCCAATCAGAAAAAGTTTGATCAAGAGAGGATGATCGAAAGAAAGGAACTGGAGGCAGGAAGTGCAGACCCTTGCTTTTCAATGCAAGATTCTAGATGAGGAGCATTAGCATCACCTAGGAGTTTCTTGGAAATGTACATTTTTAGAACCCACCCTAAAGCTACTGTGCAGGCAGCCCCTAAGATAGAACCTCCAATGACTCCCACTCCCTGGTATTTATGTCCCATGTAATCCTCTCCCTTTCAGTGTGGCCTGGATCTGGTAATTGCCTTCTAATGCCCAGAATATGGCTACAGTAATGATATTTTACTTTTGAGATTAAGTTACAAAATATTTTGGCTGTCTTGGTTGCCCTTACCCTCTCTGTTGGAGCAAGCAGCGAGGTTGTGAGCTGCTCTATGGAAAGACTCACATAGCAAAAGACAGATGTTTTTGGCCAATAGCAAGCAAAGAAATGGGGCATACCAACAGTTAATGAAGGGAGCTTGGAACAGATTCTCCCCAGGCCAAGCCTAGAGATGACTGCAATCAAGGCCAGTACCTTGACTACAGGGGGAAAGATCCTGAGCCAGAGGTACCCAGCATGGCTGTGTCCAAATAAATGTTTGTTGTTTTAAGGCACAACAGTTTTAGGCTAATTTATTGAAGTAGGAAACATGTGACATCTGAATCAGAATTTAAATTTTAACAAGAGCCCTAGATTATTTGTATGCATATTAGAGTCTGAGAAGTGCTAGAACAGACAATTACACTGAGGTGTTTTACAGTAGCTCGTGAAAGTTGTGTGATCAAGCAAACTTTATGAGAAGGTACATATGTGGAAAAATTAGCATACCATGCTCGTATGCTAATGAGGAAGATTCAGTAAATAGAGCAAAAACCTATGATACAGGAGAGAGAAGGGACAACCAATATTACATGATGATGCTTTATCATTTCATATTTTTAATATTTAATCTCCAAAACACTATCCAATTTTATAACAGGACATTTAGATATTTAAAAGCTAAATTCATGCAAACTAGTTAAAATTGTAAATACTATTCTAGTAAGACTATTAGAATTGACAATTTAAATGCTTAAAACTACGTAATTCATTTGTATTCTTAACTTAGGATACATCATCTTAAAATTAACAAAAGCAAAATTGTAGAGACTGTGGTACTCTTCACAGTGAAAATTCATTTTATATTATTTATTTTCCCTGTTGTAAATTAACCAGTTCATAAGCACTTTAACATTTCTCATGAACAGAATTCTGCTAGCTGCTGTGAGACAAAACAAAACTTGGTCTGTATTTACTGTATTTCTGTCTTTTCTAATTAAGTGCTTATTTGAATAATGTTGACCATCATCAATAGATATTATAGGCGGTAAGGGAGAACTAATCTAGGCTTGGCTTCAATCTTAAGGGAATAGTTAAAGAAGAAAATAAGAGTGAGCTTGGCCTTGAAAATGTGCAGGTGGAGGGGAGGAGAGACGTTTCAGGTAGGGTGAAACGCATCAAAGCAGGAGTATGACATGCTAAAGGAATGTAGAGAAAAAAGTTTAAATAACAGGTGATAGAATAAAGTAGAGGGAAAAGAGATTGAAGACAAGGAGTTGGAAAACTTTTAATACTCCAATCTTGAGATCTGGATATGAAAAGGCAATGGACAAGAAATGAAACTTTAAGAAGCATTATTAAAGAGGTTAAGTAGTAGGAAGTATTAAAGATCACCTGATTCTCCATCCTAGAGACAAAGACATATTCCTAAATTTGTTTGTGACGTATTCCTACATTTGTTTAACTCCTAAATTTAGCAAAACACCTGCAGATGTTTGGGACACTTTTGCTTTACTGGCATCTAATTATTAATATCAAATTATATATACATTTAAAGCTCATTACTTGCAATACAGATTATTCCATAAAATTTTAAAATATGCATTATGTTAGAAACTATTTATTTCCTAAATTAATGAATGTGTATCAATGAAATTAACATTATCTTTCTTTTGGATATGTACAGATATGTAAATAGCTATTTTGTTTTACTCATGCTATATTGTATGTGTGTAAATGTATGTATACACAGGAATACTTTGGAGATATTGTAAGTTTGGTTCCAACTACCACAATAAAGCAAGTATCACAATAAAGCAAGTTATGCACACTTTTTTTTGTTTCACAGTGCATATAAAAGTCACGTTCAGACAAAACTATAGTCTATTAAGTGTGCAATAGCATTATGTCTAAAAAATATACACACCTTAATAAAAAATACTTTATTGCTAAAAAAATGCTATCATCTGAGCCTACAATGAGTTGTAATCTTTTTGCTGGTTAAAGGCCTTGCCTTGATGTTGATGGCTGCTGACTGATCTGGATGGTGGCTATTGAAGGTTAGGGTGGCTGTGGGAATGGGAATTCCCTTCCTTTTCTTCTCTCTTTTTTTTTTTTTTTTTTTTTTTGAGACAGGGTCTGGCTCTGTTGCCCAGGGTGGAGTGCAGTGGCACAAACATTACTCACTGCAGCCTTGACCTCCCGGGCTCAGGCAATCTTCTCACCTCAGTCTCTTGGGTAGCCGGGACCACATGCCCATACCACTCCAACCAGCTAATTTTTTGTAAAGACAAGGCTTTGTAATATTGACCAGGCTGGACTTG
Source organism: Macaca mulatta (assembly GCF_049350105.2). Taxonomy (NCBI): domain Eukaryota; kingdom Metazoa; phylum Chordata; class Mammalia; order Primates; family Cercopithecidae; genus Macaca; species Macaca mulatta. The sequence goes on from NC_133416.1 coordinate 25,983,666, forward strand.
AACTCCTGGGTTCAAGCAATACACCCGCCTTGGCCTCCCAAAATGCTGGGATTATAGGCATGAGCCTCCGTGCCTGGTGGGAATTTCTTCAAATGAGACAACAATGAAGTTTGCAGCATTGATTGACTCTTCCTTTCACAAAAGATCTCTCTGTAGCATGTGATGCTAACTGATAACACTTATCTACAGCAGAACTTCTTTCAGCTTTGAAGTTCCATCAAATCCTGCCACTGCTTCATCAACTACGTTTATTTAATGTTCTCAACCCTTTGTTGTCATTTCAATAATGCTCACGTCATCTTCACCAGGAAAAGAATTCATTTCAAGAAACCATTTTCTTTGCTCATTCATAAGAAGAAACTCCTCACCCATTCAAGTTTTATCATGAGATTACAGCAACTTAGTCACACTTCAGGCCCCATTTCTAATTCTAGTTCTACTGCTATTTCCAGCACATCTGCAATTATTTCCACCACATCTGCAATTATTTCCTCCACTGATGTCTCGAACCCCTCAAAGTCATCCAAGAGGGGTAAAATCGAATTCTTTCAAAATCCTGTTAATGTTTGTATTTTGACCTCCTCCCATCAATCATTAATGTTCTTAATAGCATTTACAATTGTAAATCTTTTCTAGAAGTTTTTCACTAATTACTTTTTTCCAGATCCATCAGAGGAGTCTCTATGGCAGTGAGAGACTTATGAAATGTATTTCTGAAACAATAGGGCTTGAAAGTCAAAATTACTCCTTGACTCGTTGGCTGTAGAACAAGTGTTGTGTTAGCAGGCATGAAACAACATCCATCTCCTGGTACACTACCATCAGAGTTCTTGGGTGACTGGGTGCAACTGTCAATGAGCAGTAATATTTTGAAAGAAATGTTTTTTCTGAGCTGTGGGTGTCATTAGTGGGCTTAAAATATTCAGTAAATCACGCTGTAAGTAGATGTGCTGTCATCCAGGATTTTGCTGTTCCATTTATAGAGCACAGGAAAGGTAGATGTAGCTTAATTCTTTAAAAAAAACTAAGATTTTCAAAATGGTAAATGAGCTTTGGCTTCATCTTAATTCACCAGCTGCAGTAGCTCCTAAGAGTCAGCTTGTCCTTTGAAGCCAGGCATTGATGTGTCCTCTCTAGCTATGAAAGTCCTGGATGGCATCTTCTTCCAGTAAAAGGCTGCTTTATCTACCTTGAAAATCTGTTGGTTAGTGTAGCCACTTTTGCATCAATGACCTTAGCCAAATCTTCTGGATAACTTGCTGCAGCTTCTACATCAGCACTTGCTGCTTTATCTTGCACTTTTATGTTAGGTAGATGGCTTTCTGAACCAACCTCCCCAACATCAAACTTTTCTTCTGCAGCTTTCTCATCTCTCTCAGCCTTCATAGAATTGAAGAGAGTTACAGGTCCTTGCTCTGGATTAGGCTTTGGCTTAAGGGAATGTTGTGGCTGGTCTGATCTTCTCTCAATTACTCAAACTTCCTGTAACTCAACAATAAGGCTGTTTCACTTTCTTATTATTTGTGTGTTCACTGGCATAGCACTTTTAATTTCCTTCAAGAACTTTTCCTTTGCATTTGCAACTTGTCTGTCTGGTGCAAGACGCCTAGCTTTCAGCCTACCCCAACTTATGACACAGCTTCTTCACCAAGCTCAATCATTTCTAGCTTCTTATTTAAAGTGACGGATGTGGGACTCTTCTTTTCACTTGAACACTCAGAGGCCATTGTTGGGTTATTAATTGGCCTAATTTCAACATGGTTGTGTTTCAGGAAATAGAGAGGCCCATGGAGAGGAAGGAAGAGAGGAGAATGACCAGTTTGTGAAGCAGTCAGAACACAAACATTTTTTACGCTTCCCATCTTATGTGGGTGCAGTTTATGGCATCCCAAACCCATTAAAACTGTAAGATCAAAGATCACTGATCACAGATCACCATAACATATAATAATTACCAAGTTTGAAATATTGCAAAAATTATCAAAATATGACAAAGAGACACGAAGCGAGCACATGCTGTTGGAAAAATGCTGCTGACACACTCGCTCTATGCAGAATTGCTATAAACCTTCAATTTGTAAAAAATGCAATCTGCACGAAACACACTAAAGCGAAGCACAATAAAATGAGGTATTCCTGTATGTGAAAGTTTATATAAGCGAAATAATTTTTATATGTGTTGTGGGTTGAATTATGCCTGCCTACAAGTTGATATGTTCAAGTTGTTACTACTCGTACTCCAGAAGGTGACTATATTTAAAAATAGACCCTTTAAAGAGGTAATTTAAGATAAAATTAAGTCATATGCATGGGACTTAACCAAATATGTCTGGTGTTCTTATAAGCAGAACAGATTAGGACACAAACAAAATAGAGTCTGGTATGACCAGGTGTGGACATAGAGAGAAGGTGGTCATCTACAGGCTGCAGAGAGAGGTATCAGAAAAAACAACCCTGCCGACACTCTGCTCTCAGCTCCATAGCATACAGAGCTGTGAAAAAATAAGTTTCTGTTGTTCAAGCCACTCAGTCTGTGGTATTTTGTTATAGCAGCCGTAACAAATTTATGTTTTATGTTTGCCATATACGGCCTTATGTCAATATATTTGGTGTTTAAGTGAATTGGGGAAAACAAAAGACTGGCAGCAGGAATTTAAAAGACTACTACAGTTATTATGTATCTTTAATCATATATAGTTTCAAATATAGAAATATAACCGATATATCGACTAATTTCAAAAGGTTTTTGTCTAACAGCACTATGCTGTTTCAACGATGTTCACCCAACACATAAGCACGATTAACTTAGAGCATGTCTCTACCTTGTTACCATTTTTTCAAGCCAAGATTACTTTGGTTGAAGTATGCTCCAAGTTATAACAAAGCAAATACAAATAAAATACCTGTGAAAATTTTCAATACAGTCATTTAACTCTCAATTTGAAAAATTCAAAATATATTACATGGATGTGTCAGTGTTCTACAGTGGACACAGAATCTACAAAGCTTCACAAACAAGGTCGGGGTAATTTTTAATGGCAAAGGAAAATACAGAAGCTGCTGTAAAAAAAAAGAGTTTTTATTGAAGTAAATACTGTCATCTATTTGTGCCATTCCTCAATTAACTGTACTAAAAAAAAATTACAACAGGTTTATTTTGTAAATACCTCATGAAGTTCATACTTAGTAAAAAAATCATATAATGGAAAACTTTGACTTTTAAAGTTCAACCATGTGTAAGTTATTCAAATTGACTTTCAAGTAGTTAAAAGTAATTTCTTCTACTCTTCTCTACGTTTTAACCATTTGAACAATTTTTCCCTAAGCCTTTCCAAAATTAATTTGCTTCTTATTTCAAGACCAAGCAAGGAAATTCTAGCTCAAAACCAAAATATTTCAAAAAGCTAAAAAGTATACTGAGGCATGTTAGTCTATTGTTTTCAGAATATAACATAGCTTACAGTGTCTACTGACACAAATGATACAGCTCATATTAAAAGCATTCAATTGCACCATTATTATAGTTATGCATATTTAGATATTAATTATCTCCAGTCATACTATGAAGAATTCATCTCTATACTATATAACACAGCCTAAGAAAAACAATTTTTCCAACAAGTTTATTTAGGATGAAGAAAAATGTGAAATGCAGATGTGGTTTTAACAAGAGTCAACAACACACACTATTTCATCTACTGAACTAATACAAAAGTTTTGGACAGTTTTATGGCATTATCTTCACTGAAATGTGGAGACTCATTCCTTTATTAGCCTTTCATTTCTTTTTGTTTGTTTTTGTTTTGCCTCCTTGACAAACATCAGATTGCCTTCTCTAGGTGCTGGGAAATATGAAAATTAACCCCTTCTCTGACATACACACATACAATCCTGTCCCAGTCTTAATCAAGTGAGGAGGATTCACCATGTAAACTAATCCAAATATACAATAAGCAAAGTAGAAGAGTGTCAAAGTTATTCTGGAAACCTGCAAGAAAGAACTCAACCTGAAAGAGACTCGACAGTCAAGGAACTGTATTTACTGAGGTGTCTCTTAAAAGATGGCCACTATCACTACCAAATTATACTTCGGGACCATTTTACTACCTCCTTTCCATGTATTATAAATGGTAGAGGGTCAACAGTAAGCACGCACCCTTTCAGTGCAATGAAGATTGCTCCTATTTCAAAACCTTCTCAGATTGGTACTGAAAGTACCCTGTTCTTACCACTCTCATTTCCAGGTGGAGGAGGCCTTGTAGAAGTCTAAGACAAAATGAAGTTAGTAAGGACACTGTAGATGGAACTTTGGAAGAAAACTGCTTTCTTTCATCTCATGTTGCTTTCTTTCATGTCATGGGCTGATAGAGAAATTGGTGGGTACCTTCTACTTGGGGGAGCCCCCTGCCATTCACAGAACTAACAATAACAACTATCCTGTATTTATGGCTACATCCAGGGATATTTTCATTACCCTCAGTGTTTCTGATGCAGAAAGGGAATGGGGAACTATTCAGCTAAAGAAGCAAGTAGAGCTCATATCTTGAAGAGCCTTATGTTTTCCTTTGAAGGCAACGTTAAGTCACTGAAACGTTTTAAGCAGGAAAGTAGTATTTTTTGTTACTATTTGTGTTCCAGATATATCAGTTTTGTGGCAAGGCATAGAACGATTCGAAGAAGGAGAGACTGGAGATAGATATGTTAAAAACTATTGCAGTAAATCAATGAAGGAGAGCAGAGAATAGCTTTGGGAGACAGACTTGATAACTGATTTGATGAAGTAAAAGAAAAGAAAATATGTGAGAATTTTTTTTAATGTTTGAAGTTTTATTTTGGTATATGATTTAAGAAATATTGTTTCCGTAAATATTTAATTATTCCCACATCCTTTTTGAATAATTACTTGTTTTCCCACTGACTTGAAATGTGGGAAGCTATTATTTGTTGACTTTTGGCACTCTGTTGAAAATATTTTACATATACGTATACACATATATACAAATATGTAAATGTATAAAATTGCTTTTAATCTTCACAACAACTCATTAGGGTAGAAATTATTATTCCTATTCTATAAAATTTTTAAAGCTGCTCAGGATTGTCCCAAGGTTAATCATTACTAGAGTCCTTACTATTTTAATAAGGAAAACATTAAATTGTAGAACACATAGACTACTTTTAAAGCATTATGCAAATGTACACTTCAATTTTCATAACATATTCACCTAATTTTCATTCAATTAACATGTATCCAACTTTTACTATGTGGAGAACACGAAGCACTAAAAGGTACAATCCTTGCCTTCAAAACACTTTCAGTTATGAAAATAAGACATATAAATACGGAAAGTGAAATGAATCAAAACTATACAATTGGAATCAAATGAATATAGGCAGTAATTACCACAGAAAGGAATTTATACAAGTTGGATTACTGGGGAAAGAATCAGTGGAGGGGCTGAGATTGAGTTAGGCCTTGAATATAAAATACAAAGTAGAAAAGATGAGAGAAGCCTATGAGCTGAAATGCCTGCCATAGAGTAGATGCTCAATAAAAAAATGAGCCCCAAAGTAAGAGGTACAACAGGATCACAGAAATGACTAAGCAAAATTCTTCAAGAATCAGTCTGTAGTTGAACCCATTTCACCTAGTAGCAAAAAATATTTAGAAGGTTGATTACAGTCTATCGATGACCTCAAATACCAAAGTAAGAAATTTGTACATAATTATGTCTTTAAATATATGCAAAATTACCTCCTATCCTAAAAAAACAATGAACTCTCTAGAATATAAAACCTCTTCTAAAACCACCATCTATTTTCTATCATCTAAATTGTTAAAAACTAGTAATAATCTTAAATCCTTCTCCTACACTTTAGTCCTCAATCAATATATTTTTGGGGAAAAACTTTATAAATCTACTAATGACCTCTGAATTGCCAAATTTTAATCAACATACATCTGCAATAGCTGACTCTGTTAATGATTCTCTCCTTTTCTAATTATATCTATACATTCTCTTGGCTTTTCTTAAAACAGCTGTCCTGGTTCTCCTTATACTTTATTCATGCCGACTTTATTATCTGTTTCTGCAATAGGCTGTTCCACCTTCCTTCATCTATCCCTTCCTTAAATATTGGTACTCCTTGGGGTCTAATCCTTTGCACTTGGTTTTTCTCCTTCTATTCACTTTATCTGAATGATCTTATCCAATCTCACGGTTCAGCAACCATATACAAACTAATATATTCCAAATCAGTGACTGTAGCCTAGACCTCTTCTACTGTTTTTTTGAGCAATTCTCCCTAGCTGTCCCACAATAAGCTCCATCTTCGCATGTACAAAATGTAATTTATCATTTCTTCCAAAAGCTGCTTCTACTCCTGGCGTTCTTATATCACTTAGTGACACTCAGTCACCCAGACTATAAATATGAAAGTAACCTTGATTTCTCCATCCCTTTTACCCTCCATGGCCAATAAATCATGAAGATCTTTTCCTTTAAACTCCTAGGTCTACATTTCTTTCTATTATAAGAGCTTCTCAATCAGTCTCCCAGGCTCTAGTCCTCTGCTAATGAAATTCATTCTCTGTCTAGTTTCCAGTAGCATTCAATCAGTCAATCTGTAGTATTCATTCCTTGTACTTAAAGTATTGTAAGTATTTATTAATGATATACTATGTGTTAGGGGCTGAAAATATAACCGTGGACAAGAGAAGCATGCCTTGATATGGATATATGGATGGATGAATGAATATAGATGGATGGATGGATGAATGTACAGATAGATGGATGGATGGATGCCAGTATGATCTCAATCCTAGGCTTCAGCCCTTTAGTGGTTTTCTGGCTCCTATAGCATTTGTCTACACATATTTCCCTGAATTGGTCTCATGTCCTCAAAGTACTACTCACTAGTCACTTCCTACCATATACATTATTCTTAACACTTAATTGTTTATAGGGCCATGTCCACCCAATTTTATCTCTTGCTTTCTGGTCTTCAGGCTTTTTTTTTTTCCTGTTTGGAATAGTCTGTCTGTATCCCTTCAGCCCATTCACTTCTTGTATTGTATAGCTGCCTTTATCCTTTAGGTTGACTTGAGACCCCTCACACTAAGAATCCTTTCCTGATACTTCAACACTCTTAGATTTAAAGTAATTCCTTTTTCAAAGACTTCTCTTAAAATGTGATGCATATCTGTACATTACCAGTGCTTACATCCTTATTTTGTCTGTTGGGGCTGATACAACAAAATACCATAAACTGGGTAGCTTATAAAGAACAAACGTTTGTTTCTCACAGTTCTGGAGGCTGGGAATCCCAAAATAAGGGCACTGGCAAATTCTGTGCCCGATGAAGGCCCATTTTTTTGAGGAATAAATGGTGCATTCTTTCTGTGTCCTCACGTTGTAGAAGGAGCAAGGCAGCTCTCTGGGGCCACTCTTATGAGAACTTTACCCTCATGACCTAATCACCTCCTGTTAACTTGAAGGTGAGGATTTCAGCATATGAAAATAAACATTCAGACCACAGCAATCCTATTCTCCCCAACGAGACTAAGAGCACCTAAAGGGAGGAATTATGTCTTACTCATCTTTAAATCCCCAGTCTCTAGCAAAATGCCTGACACACTGAGGCCTATTAAAATGTTTATTGACTGAATAAACGAAGGAAGAATTCATTTAAGAAATTAACAAATTTCAAATACAAGAGACAACTGTTGGTATATCAAAAGCTTAAGGTTTAGTAGAAAAAACAGATTATAAGACAATAATTATACAAATAAGTAACAAATTAGTTTTTTGTGCACGGTTTAATTCAAATATATGTTGACTTGCAAATGTTAAAAGGAAGAATAGATAATGAAAGGTGATGAAGAGGCATAGAATTTAGGGGTAGGAGGAAATCAGGACTCAGATAAGGTAGTTCAAGAGTAAAATAATCTCTTTTAAGATATTTCCATATAGCAATAATTCTTTTATAATATTCCATAATTTATCTCTTGTAAATTTTGATTTTCTAAACAATTCTTATCCTCTTGGGTATGAAAAGTAAATATGCACTTCCAAACTCCTAAAATGATTTCTGTTCATCAACAAGAATCTTTTATTATGATTTCATTAAAGCACTGGCGCTTGGTCATTGTATCCACTAGAAAATAAGATGTTACATATAAACATATAATGAAAACAAAATCATTCTTTATTGTGATTGTTTCATATCATTTTATACTTTCTTAAATCCAACCAAGATGAAATTTATTTCCTTATGGCAATAAGCTCAGCTATACTTTTTCCCTCATTGTAAGTAGTTACGTTTATAACAATTCTTCTACAGCATCTTGAGCAACCAAGAACAAGTGATATGCTATACACAAGTAAAGGTGAAGGAGTTTCTAAATGCAGAAAATCTGTACAGCCTTTTGAGATTTGCTAGAACAGTATAATATGACTTTAACATTTGAAACTTTTATAAGAAATGCTAATATTTTGTATTAAATTTCATAGAATGGTAAGTAATGAATAGGAATATTTCATATACAATTTATTTGAGAGAGTAAAATAAATTAGCTCTTGTTTGACTATATAGATATTTTAAAATAAGATATTACAAGGTAATTGTTAGTTCTTAACTACTTTGTCACAGCTAACTATTTTCAGTAAGAGTTTTTTAAAATAAAATATATTTTTATGACTTCTTAATGTAGCATAGCAAATGAAAACTTTATCCTACTTAATTTAACAGTTACCTAGTTGGCTAGTTTAGACAGAGATGAATTTATGAACTCTTTAAGAAACACCTCTCAGAATGGGAAGACCTTTCTGCATATAAAAAATACAGCATTGTTCTTCATCTCCTTGCCCATAAATTGGAGAATGTGATTATCAATAAAACTTCTTGGATTAATTATCTAAGAAACCTGAGTATCCCTGAAAAGGTGACAATGAATCAAAAACGTCTCCTTTTCCTTCTGTATTTCTGCCTGACTGCTAAGGCATCATTTAAGGTATTGCACAATAATTCATTTTAAGCTGCTTAACAAGAATCATTAATTATGGAACTGCTTCTATATCCAGCTCTATCCTAAAATACTATGTCTACATTTTGCCTCTGTGTCTCATGAAGAAACAAATGGTCCGGAGAAAATTCATCCAAAATGTTTCAAGTATTAGAAAATAGGAATTTGGAAGAGGGGCATTCGCATAAGCCACTTAAGACCAAATCAAATGCACTTTCTCTTTTATTTCCCACTTTTAATATTAAGGCTTAGCAACGATTTAATTTGTTGACTCCCTTTATAGCCATTGCTCCTTTCTCTCTTATCAGGGCTTTTGGCAGACATTATATACCTCCTTAGTGTACCTAGGGTCTGAAGTTCACAGGTGAGAACAGGAAGCTTCCTAAATCACTATAATGGTAAGCCTATGAGATACACATTTGAAATGATTGCTGGCCTAGAGATTCCTACTAAAACAATAAATGTTAAACCTCCAGAAGTTAATAAGCGTTGTCATTAACGTGAATGAAAATGAAAAAAATACATAATATAAATGTCTTGAATGGTCAGAGGCATAGTGACCTAGAATAGAAAGACTCCTGATGTCCTTTTCATTATGACATATTAAATAGTTTCAAAACAGAAGTATATATTTAATGAATAATAATGATTTTTTACATTTATACAATAATTTGACTTCTTTAGAAATGCATATACTCATCCTATTTAAATTTTACAATCTCCTTATGAAGTATGTAGAGCAGACATTACTGTGGCTGCCTGAAAGATGAAAAAGATAAAACATGGAGAGGAAGATGACTTGCCCAAGGGCACAGAATAATATGAAATGGGACTGTGACTACTAAGTCTTCTAACCCCTTGTTTCATTTTTTTTTTTTCTGATAGAATTTATTAAAGCCAGACAATTAGTTTCTCATTACAAGTCTTATGAATGCTAATTCATAGATAACTCGGGCCACTCCATTTTGAAAGTTTTAAATTCTCCATTAACAAACTCAGAGAGCATTAGAATTTAGAGGCAAACTCTCAGGTGCAAAATGTTCAGAAAGAAACTAAAGTAAAATATCACATACTAGAAATGGAACTGGTTACATGAAAAATTCATTTGGGGCAATATGTACATACAAAAATATTCATTGTAGCATGGTTTGAAACTGTAAATGCTGTAGAAATACTTAAATGTCCATTAGTGGGGGAAACCAAATAAAATATGATGTATCCATCACAAGGAAATATAGAATAATTTACGTCTGAAAGTATGGAGGAAGAAGACATCCATAATGTATTTTTCATACATGTAGGTAGTTTGTAGTCTATATAGCATATATCCTCACACATATTTTATGATATACAGTACATATCATAAATGTACATAGTGTATGTATCATATTATGCATATTACAATACACAGGTAGCTATTTTGCTACATATTACATATCTATATCTAAATATTTTTATACAAATATATATAATGGATTCATATTTATAGGTATACCTAGCTCTGTTAATGAGATGAAATTCCATTCTTTCTGTGGCAATGAAAATAAAAACTTAGAAGTCTAAGGGTCAGGCTCAGCTATGACAAATTCATATGGTAATACCATATTTTGAAGTCTTTTGGCTGACAGCATGGAGTGCCATTAACCACTCTTTCCATTTTATGTTTACACATCGTCAAGGAGGAGACTCATGTCAAAAAGAGAATACTAAGCTGAATGGGCTTTCGGTTTAAAATGAATGACATTCTTATGTTCTTAATTGTTAAAAAGCAAATGACATGGATTAAAAGAAAAGCTAGTTATGGCCTAATAAAATCTGAGAAATGTATCGAAGAAAGAGTCTTTGCTTTTTTGTTTGCTTGTGTGTATGTATTTTGGTGGCAGCAGTGTGCATATGTTGGGGTGGAAGTTGGATGAAATGCTGGTTACTAATACAGATCCGTTATCATCTCACAGAGTTATGATGATTAAAATCAAGTGACAATATTTAATAAATAATACAATACAGTATAAGCTACGATTTTTATATCAAGTTATAATACTGTGATTGCCACAACAAAGACATCTCCCTTTTTCAGTAATATAATCTTAAGACAATAATATCAACTCCATTTTTAATCAAAAGATATATTTTACTCATGAGAAGTGGATGATGACTGTCACCACATAATTATGGAATGTTGTATATATTTTTGAACCCAATTCTCTTTACTGTTCAATCATTTCTTTTTTTTTTTTTTTTTTTTTTTTTTTGAGATGGAGTCTCGGTCTGTCGCTCAGGCTGGAGTGCAGTGGTGCGATCTCTGCTCACTGCAAGCTCTGCCTCCCGGGTTCATGCCATTCTCCAGCCTCAGCCTCCTGAGTAGCTGGGACTACAGGCGCCCGCCACCACGCCCAGCTAATTTTTTTGTATTTTTAATAGAGATGGGGTTTCACCGTGTTTGCCAGGATGGTCTTGATCTCCTGACCTCGTGATCTGCCCGCCTCGGCCTCCCAAAGTGCTGGGATTACAGGCGTGAGCCACCGCGCCCGGCCCATTTCGTATTTTTAAACCACTAATATAACTACCTCAAAAGGGAATTTAAATGATTGGTTATTCAGGTACCAAAATAATTCAATTCTTTACAAATATAAATATTTACAAAGCTTTACAACTAAATCAGGATCTCCCAAAGTCATTGGTTTATAAACTTCTGGGAAGGCAGAGGAGAGGGGAAGAGCTGGTCACAATAATTCTAACACACAAAACACAGAAGCCAGCTGGGCATAGTGGCTCATGCCTGTAATCCTAACACTTTGGGAGGCCAAGGTGGGTGGATCACTTGAGGTCAGGTGTTTGAAACCAGCCTGGCCAACATGGTGAAACCCCATATCTACTAAAAATACAAAAAAAAAAAAAAAAAATTAGCAAGGCATGGTGGCAGATGCCTGTAATCCCAGCTACTCAGGAGGCTGGGGCAGGAGAATCGCTTGAACTCAGGAGGCGGAGCTTGCAGTGAGCCAAGATCATGCCACAGAACTCCAGCCTGGGCAACTGAGCGAGACTCTGTCTCAAAAAAATAAAAAACAAAAACAAACAAAAAACAGAAGCCTAAAGACATGATTATATCCTCTTCTCTCTGCTTATTTACAAAGAACATACAGTATATGATCTTGATAACACATTTCCTATTTTGGCAGTTTGATAAAAGCGTACCATGTTGATGGTTTTTAGCTTGTGCTTTGGTGATTATTTCAGCACTCATCATTAATAACCTGTATGTCAGCTGACACAGTTAAATCAGAAATTAGCATGCAGTCTCCTAAAATGCCAGACACATGAACTCTTTGCATAAGAGATATAATGGAACCCATATGATACTCCCATTAAACAATGAAACATGTGACATTAACTAAAAACAGGAAACACATCAGCAAATATGCCTGAGGAAGTTTATGGTATTTAACTCCTAAACATTAATTTTATTGTGGTGTATGAGGAACTAATTAACTGAGAGTTTCCCTTTTTATTGGAAACGGAAATACTGTTCAGAAAACTGATGAGGAGTAAATACAGCATATTTTAAGTTTATTAAGCTTGGCTCATCGACTTCTATTTATTTAAGCTAATCTCATAAGGCAATTAAATATTTCAATCAGTAACTTTATAAGGCTATTTAGCACATTTCTGAAAAATTAATCAATGTTTTAAAATACAGAATGAGTATGTGAATATATTTCTAGTTTTATACAGCCAAAACAGAGACTAAATACATTTTCTAAAACTCATGAGCTCTAATAAAAGGAGAAGTAAAAAACAACAACAAAAAAAGTTTAAAACTGGCCAGGTGCAGTGGCTCATGCCTGTAATCCCAGCACTTTGGAAGGTGGGTGGATCACGTGAGGTCAGGAGTTCGAGACCAGCCTAGGCCACGTGGTGAAATGCCATCCCTATTAAAAATACAAAAATTAGCTGGGTGTGGTGGTGCGTGCCTGTAACCCCAGCTACTCAGGAGGCTGAGGCAGGAGAACCTCTTGAACCTGGGAGGTGGAGGTTGCAGTGAGCCAAGATCACACCACTGCACTCCAGCCTGCATGACAGAGTGAGACTGTCTCCAAAAATAAAAAAATAAAGAAAAAGTTTAAAACTTGGTGATTATAATAAAAACAGGTAAGGCTAAGCTTGTATTAAACCAAACAAATGTTTTCATCAGTACTCTGCTACTTTTCTGTAAACAGTTCTTTTCCTTAGTCAGAGGAAGCCTCATTCATGTATGGCAGAGTGAGTTTGATCCTAACTCAAAGAGAGTGAGTGATGAAATGTCATCAAATGCCAGGTGTGATTTTAAAATCCTTTTTTCTTTTCAAAACAACATCAATATTTTGCTCGTACTATATTATCTCAGTCTTTATCACTTATAAATAACATAAGACGGGCACAATGTTAGGCACCAATTCTTAGATAATCTCATTTGATCATTGCAACAATTCCATAAAATGGATCTTATTACATCATTGTGTAGATGTAATAACTGAAGCTTTGTAACTTGGATTAGCACAATCAAAGCATCAGAATGAGGCAAAATCTGATCCCAAGTCCAGGCTCTCTCCTTCAAAGTACCTCTCTATTTGTAGTGGCCTATTTGAAATTGCATTAATTAAATCAAAACAAATAAACCAAATATTGAATGCTTGAAATCATATTGACAAAGGAATCAATTGCTATAGACAAGTAATTGAGTATCTTCATAATACTGTACATAGCACTGTTAAGTGGAAAATAAATTTTATTATAATATTCTGTTCTGTGGTTGGCAGTATAACAGGTGAATGACAATAACTTCCAGGTTAAAAAAAAATCACAGTAATTTTTAAAACAAATATACTCTAGGACAAAAGTTTCCAAACTTTCTTCAATTAAGGCACCATTGATGGTTCAATAATTGTTTCATGGGACTCTTAAAAACAAAGGAAATATCCAACCACTCAATTTTATTTAGTAAAGTACAAACAACTTATCTATGATAGTTCACACAGTGTCCAATAGATGCCTCTGTATTTTCTCTAAAATTTTAAAATATCCTGTTTCCCTATGAATTAGCTATAGCACCCTGGGAATCTTCGCACACAGTTTGATAACCACGGCACTAGGCACATGTCCAAATGTTCTTGGTAAATATTCTCTATCTGTAGCTATATTTCATATTCAGTTTGATACTTTGAGCCACTCTTTTACTATCAAGCCAGCTCTTTTATAATTGTTGGTTTTATACTGTATACAAAATGGGTTATTTTATTGGATTTTGCCATTCATGCAGATTTTTAAAATTTCCACATAAAATATCTTCCAGTTAAAATCTCTAAAGCGTCTAATGGTTACAATTATGTGACTGGGGACTTTATACCCAAACAGAAAAGAGAGGGGCAGAGGAGTGCAGTCTCTAGTAAGAAAATAATCATCTATACCTCTAATTTCTACCTCTAAAATATGTACTCTGAAGAAATAGCAGTGATCCTGAACACGGGGTTCAAAGAAGCCATGTGCTGCAGAAAGAGGCCTGGAGTGAGAGTGAGAGAAAGTATTTTTGACTAACCTTATATCCATCAACCACCTTATCTCAAAAGTCTCTCCCAAGTATAAAATGTTAGGCTGACACCAACACGAACATTCAAAAATTATTTTCCTTTAAAGTTGATTTTTTTGTAAAGTAGAATTTGCTCTAGGATGAGCAAAAGCAGTCTCTTTCCAAAAACAAGAAACTGTTCTACAGGCACCAAAGGCATTTATATTTTATTTCAAAAAGACGTATCTGACACAAGCTTCACAGCTCACACGTTGAAGTCTTTGATAAATAGTTTAGGATACTACTCAGACTTTCCAGCAGGGGCAAATGGACTGTGTTCTTGGACTCTTCAACCATCCACTGGGTACTTGTGTGTACTTGAGCCAATTCATTTGTACCCCCAGTTATTTCATTAATTTAGAATTGAAACTTTAGTTACGTAGTTGTTCAAACTTAAAGGGCTGCAATAATTATTTTCTGATTAAAATGAGCAATTATGCACAAATATAATTTACATTTGATATTTTAAATTATCTCTTATATGGTCTGGGGTGTGTTTATGTATAACTAAGTTGACAGTTTTAATAGAACTGAGAAGTTCAAAATACAGATTATTCAACTAATTTTTTTCTTTCCCTGAATGAACTGGTCTCTGAATGAAGCTGACTGATTAAACCAGTGTTTTCATGTAATTACTTTCAAGTTCTCTATTTTATAAACACACATTTTTTTATATATATATATATATATAAAATGTGTTATATATATATGTATATATATAAAATGTATGATATACATATAAATGTATATATATATAAATATATAGTGAGAGAGAGTGAGAGAGAGAGAGAGAAAGGATTTGATTCAAGAATATACATCATTTTTATGCCCTCAGAAGTTTTCAAGTATTTTTAGGATTTTAATAAGTAAGGAAAGCAAGAGCTAGATATGGACCCATGGAGTGGTTTCATGCTTAATTTCATTAATACCAAATGCCCAAACAGAGTCTGAGATGCTGCTAATACTACATCAACATCTGTGAACTGATCCACGCACTCATGGAAAAGAATGGGCAGCAATATTCTTTAGAGTTTGTTTTCTGTCTGTCTAGTCAATTTTCTCTGATGTGCCTGGCTGTGCTCCTACTAATTTACTCTTATATTGTTTAAATGATATACATTCTAGCACTCAAGAAAGGCTCAGGAACCACATTTTGTGGGTTTCCAATCCACACCATATTTCAGCTATTACGTATTTCTTAAAGAAAAAAATATTTCTGTCCAACTAAAAGCTTTTGTTTCAGAAACAGGAGATGCTAACTCAGTTTATAACGATTAGGTTCCTTAAACTGTGTGTGTATTTTTTTTTTCCTGTCGAGTACATTTAAAGTTTCTAGTTTAGTTCCAGAGATTTAAAATTTATTTTATGTATTTTATGAAGACATCTAGTCTAAACAGAAACATTTATCATCAGTATGTTCGATAAATGGATTGATGAAAAGTATCTGGATTTTTGATAGCAACAAATAGTGTATCTTTCATATTTGCTTGAAATTGAAAGCAAGATGGGTTGGTCAGTCTCTTTTATTGAAGACTATGTAATAAATGGAAATAATTGGCAACTGGAAAAGTCATAAATGGTTGACAACTATGAGGGGAATAAATCAGGAAGTCCCACTGAAGAGCAGAAACAGCACAATTTCTTCTCCTACTTCTATTCCTTTCTTGAAATGTGACTAGGGAGGATGTCGTCTGGACTACTTTTCACTTCCAACCAGTTCTTCATTCAAACTGACTCAAAATGCCAGGGGTCAACAAGGGTGGCACTTCCTTTTGCTACTGGTTTCTGCTTAGTTCTAGAGTTTGGTGTGATCCCAGTTTCAAGCTTGCCAGCAGCTGTAAAGGCTTTTTCCTATTTTATTTCCAAGGTTACAAAAGAAGTGGTATCATTTATAACTGTAAGCATTAAAAGTATGAATATCAAATGGTTAATATACTAACTATTTTGGAAATGGAAAAAATTCTCCATGCCACATTACATTAACACTCAACAAATTTAGTATGCCAACTCTGTCAAATGAGAGTGAGGTGGAGGTGTTCTTGACCTTTTCCAGGCCTACAGTTTTGCTATTGTTCATACTAAATGTGGTTTTCTCTTCAGCACAATATTTGCTAATGGGACTTACTTTTGCAGTTGCTTTAAAAGATTTTTTTTTTAATTGAAAATATAACTAATCTATATGTATATATTACAGGTGCAGTCAAAGGCAACTAATGATTTTAGAAAGTGTCATCTTTCTTTTTTTTTTTTTTTACTAAAAACACATGTATGGCATGTGTTTAATGTGAACAGTAATTCCTTAAGAAAACAGAAACAAAACAAAACATCTTTCATGATTTAAAAATGAGAACTAAAAAAATCAGAACTTAGTGTAGCAATAAAAATGAAAATTCTATTCATAGAATTTAAATTATTCTTAGAATTTAAAATATTTAGAATGAACATAGTATTTAATTACAAAAAAATGTTGGTGTGTCTGGATGAATTGATAACCTACAAAGGTAGGATGATATGAAAAGTAATACTAGATGAATAAATTAAGGGTCCAGAGTGAGAATTCCGTTTTAAAACACAGGAAACCAAAGTAAAGAGAAAGATTTCCAAAAGCAGTATGAAAATCTCAAAGAGCAAAGCATCACACATATGCGAATTTTTATAGTCTTGAATGCAGACCACTTTTATCTGAACTACAGAGTTGCAATCTTCTAATGTCAAATGGCTTTGCTTATTTAAGAAATTACAACCCATTTCTTCTATATGATATAGAGAAAGATTGAAAGACGAGAAATAAATGTTGAAATCCCCAATGTGAGAATTTAAAACATCACCTAATAGAAAATGTAGAACTGATTTCTAGTAATGTTAGAGTTTCTCAAATTAATTAAATACTAAAGCATAACAAGATGTTAATGACACAATTTATATATATATATATACACACACACACACATATATATATATATATATATATATGCCAAAATGCACTGGAATTTAAAAACAATATTCTATGTAATTATCTAAATTAATGTTTCACTAATTTTTTTCAGTGGTATTCACTTCTATCAATGAAAATATTTCAATCAACTTGCTTTTACTATTTTTCTTCTGACCATGGTAAAGATGTTCTGGAAGATATCTAGCTTAGCAATCTAGCCCCTCTTTAGAATGTGTTATTATTTTTATCTTACAGAATACAGTTGGCATTTTGACTATAACTTTTTCAAATGATGTATTTTTTCCTAAGACTAACAATGTGCAATTTATATTTGGGTAAGAAAGAGAAAAAGGCATGACATCACAGGCATCTAAAGTTAATAAGCAATATAAACAGTTATTCTAGTATATCACTTAGCTCAAAAAAGTCCTCTATATTGCTTATGTATTCATTTATTAATTCATTCAAAAATGTTGAATGTTGTACTAAAAGTTGAGATACAACAATGAGTAAGACAGAATCAGCAACTGCCTTCAGAAAGTTTACAATTAAAGTGAAAAAGAAAATATACAGAATCCAAAGGAAGCAGGAGAGAGGGACCTAACTTAGGTCAAGTCAGGCAAGTGCTCCCTAATCTGAGCTAGAAGCGCTTCACAATATGAAGGAGAGTGAATACTGACGATGCAAGTCCAGAGTCAAGAAAAAGAATGGTTCGGTCTAAGAACTCAAAAGACTGGTGAGAATTTAGGCTGTAAATATTTGGAGGAGACAAATAACAGGTGAACTCATTCACATTAGGAAATTTGGGTTTATCTCACTGTTAAAAAGGTGGTAAAAAGCATATTCCTATGTCATCTGTGCAAAAAATTAAATGAATCCACAAATTACATTCATACATTAACAATACACTGTAAATAGAAGTTATGAAATTGAGTTATACAGAATATTGGCTTCAGAAGCACAGACTTAATCTAAGCCCTTTTAAATACTAACACACTTCTCCACACATTCCGTGTGTTTCCTCTTTAAAATAAAAATGCAATATAGGTGATCTCATTTCTTGGTGTGGCAGTAATATTAAATTGCCTAATTTAAAGCTTTGCCCTCCACCCACTCCCAGATGAAAAATCAACAGTACTTACTACATCCAGCCTTATAGCTGAAGCCTGGAGGGAGGAGGAATCCTTGCTGGGCAGCTGCAGCCAGTGTCCGTTGATCAGGAGGGAATACGGGAATCATTAATGGCGGCAGCTGACCTTGAACCTGCTGAACGTGATAGAGCGAATCAAAGAGAAGAAGTTTCGATGCTCCATGCTTCTTCCCACCCTCCTTATTTCATGATAAAAGAAAATCATTTATTCAATTTAAAAGACTGGCATAGAAGCTTGCTGGGATACTGGCCTTGAGGATATGCTTTGGGACTACCTTAAACAGCGAAGTAGAAAATCCTAGAGCTGAAAGGTATTGCTAAATCGACTCTCTAACACGATGAATAATTTCCCTACATGATATCCTTGGCAGTGATGAAAATATCACTACTTTGCGTGATAAGCCTTTTTCTTATTGCACTAATGAAATGGCTCAAAAATTACCCCATAGAATGAACTGAAATCGCCCTCTGCAAATCCTACTTGTTGGGACTAATTCTACCGTCTAAAACAAAACTAAACCTGTATCATTTTATATGTAAATAGCTCTCCATTATTTGAGGACAAATTCTCAAGTTAACACATAATATTGAATTTTTGAATTCTTGAATACAGTAATTGACCTGGAAGAAAGATTACAGAATAGTTAAAACTTTAATCTTTTTTTTTTTTTTTTTTTTTAAATAGAAGATGTAAGTAATGCCAAAAGATAACTGACTTGCCACAGAATTACTTAGACCTGGGTCTCGAATTCAGTCTCTTGAATCCTACTACAGATTCTCTGCACAATATTTTTGCCTGTATCTATCCCTTTGGAAGCAATTGAACCACTCCTCAGACCACAGGGTCTCCGTTTTGGTTGTCATCTTTGGAATACACTCTAATTTGCTGGTCCCATTCTCAGAGTATGGGGCTATATTGGTTAATAAATAATCCATCACAATAGAATCACTATCTTCTTTGAACTGAATAGGAAGTTTTAGAAATATAACCTAATGTAGCCATTTCTGCAGCCTTGTCACATTATTAGAGATTTGTCATTAACTAAAATAGTTTTTTTTTTTTTTTTTTTTTTTTTTTGAGACGGAATCTCACTGTGTCGCCCAGGCTGGAGTGCAGTGGCCGGATCTCAGCTCACTGCAAGCTCTGCCTCCCGGGTTTTTACGCCATTCTCCTGCCTCAGCCTCCCGAGTAGCCGGGACTACAGGCGCCCGCCACCTCGCCCGGCTAGTTTTTTGTATTTTTTAGTAGAGACGGGGTTTCACCGTGTTAGCCAGGATGGTCTCGAACTCCTGACCTCGTGATCCGCCCGTCTCGGCCTCCCAAAGTGCTGGGATTACAGGCTTGAGCCACCACGCCCGGCCAACTAAAATAGTTTTATTTGAATAAATATTTAAGCAAGATCTCCCTGGTAAAAATGATTATTGGTTAGTGTTTACTGATGGATGGATATGTAGATGGTAATTTGGGATCATGTTTAAAATTACATTTCTGACAATTTATTCTCCTCCATTAGTCTTCCCACACAGTGAACACTTATTTGTAAAATATTTAATAAAATATCTACTATGTGCAAGAAACTGAGGTAGGCAGTAGAGATGCAAGAAAAGTAGTGAACAAGAAAACCAAAATCCCACATCTATGAAGCCTTGATTATAGTAGGGATGATGGTGGTGAAAAAAGTAAAAGAAACAAACACACAAAGATAATTACATATCAATTCAGTCACAAATCCTAACAGCACCTCTGAATTGTCTTTCAGATCTGTTTTCTTGTTTTTCAAGTCACATCACGCATTCCTAGGGTTCTTACGATTCTTAGAGTTCTCATCATTTCTCACTTTAAAAGCCCACCTTCAATTTCTCCTTTATTTAATCTTCCACAGTAAACCTCTGAGCTATTTCTGAGATTTTGGTTGGTGAGTGTGGGGGGCAGCAAGTACTGAGAGAAGGAGAAGGGGAGGAGAGGAAGGGTGAAAGAGAAGGCAATGTGTGTGTGGTGGTGGGGGTGGCAGACAGGGGGAGAGAGAAGAGCAATGTGTGAATGGTAGATCTGTTTTCAGCAATGACACCAAATTACAAAGCATTATATAGGGAAAGTTTTATTGGTTATATTGTTAATTGGTTATTATTTGTATATAAAGCATTCTTGTTATGGTGGTTTTTATCTAGATAATTTATACCTTAATAGTTTATAATATTCTTTCAGATGCCTTATAGTTTATAATATTCTTTCAGATGAAATTTTTAGTATTTTAAGGAATAAATTACAATGAATTCTGGAGCTTTTATGAAATCTGTGCGTTCTAAACTTCGGTCTTTTATAGATTAAATTATTAAAATGCATTTTGTTTTAGTATTATAATTTGTTTTAGTGTCTAAATTTTTCAAGATCCACTTGTAAAGAGTGACATCGAAATTTAAAGCTGAGAAAGACCCTAGAGATTATCAGCAACAACATAATCATCATGCTGATGAGGAAATAAGACCTAGCTTGGCCAAATAAATTGTTCAAGATCGCATATTTAGCTAAAACCAAACTTACACTGGAACTGCATCTCCTGACTCAATCTAGTGAGGGGAAGTAGGAGATAGAGGAACTACAAGGTGGAAATAAAGGAACTAAATGAAAAATAAACCTAATTTCCCAGTCCCAGTGATGGGTTTTTATTAGACCATCATAGAACAGACTGTAGAGAACTGTACAGTAAATAATAAGAATACAGTAAACAGTAAAATAAATGTAATCCAAAATGTGTAGCTAATCTATGTGAGCGACTAAAAGCATATATCAAAATATTGTTAATCCTGATTATTTGTGGATTCTGTATTTGCAAATTTGCCTATTGGCTGAAATTTACTCATACCCAATTTTAATAATGCCACTTTCCTGGTCATTTGCAGACGTGCACAAAGCAGGTAACAATTTTGTTGATAATTTTTTTTTAAAAGGCTCCCAAGAATAATGCTTAAGTGTCTAGTGTTTATGAGGCAAGAGGGCTGTGGTGTGACTTTTGGAGAAGACTATGTGTTAGATAAGCTTTGCTCAGGCATGAGTTATCCTGCTGTTGGCTGTGAATTCAATGTTAATGAATCAATAATAAATATTAAAAAAGGTATTTTTAAACAACAACACACACAGAATGAAGTTATGTATTGATAAGCTGATGCAAAGGTTGTGACCAGAAGCTGCCAAGAACCTATCTATACTTCCTTTAGGAGCAATTGTTCAGCATTCACTAATTCAGTGTTCACAGCAACTTTATAGACCATAACACATATAAATAATGAGCAGTGACTGTATTATTCCTATATCTTGATGGATTTTCATTGCACTGCTGTGGAAATTTAGCCAACATTTGGGAGAAAAGGACACACAATATCAAAACAATATGTTTTTTGGGTAGATTCTAAAACTAACTTGGTATAGGGTTAGTAATTCATTCTATATATTTTCTAGTTTTGAATATTTCCAAATCCTAATCACTATTATTTTTTTTTTACTGAATGTATGAAATTTCCTTTAAACCACTAATTAAAGTTGAAAATGTGTGACACTTATCAATAAGTTTCAACAAAATACTTTTGTCATAAATTTTTAAAAGATGGGGGCATGTTATTCACAGGTTAAATAATTCATAATACACATAAGAGGCTACTTCCTATATTTTGAAAACTTTTTAAAAATCCTGTCTTAATGCTTTCTGTGTCTACCTCAAGATACTACATAGTCTCTAAAATGTTATGAATCCAATACAAATCAATTATATTATCCCGTTTATGAATAACAAGTAAATGCCTATCAATTACTCATAGTTAAATATTTTATATTTTATATAAATGTTCTATTGTTGAAACATTCAATGGCTTCAAGAAATTAACATATTAAGTAGATTCTTAAGATTATTTAATCTGAATTTCATTACGTCCCTATTTATTTATTTATTCAATCCACATTTGCTAAGTAGAATATGCAGTTTGTGGTAACTAGGGATTAAAAGATGAATTCACATACGTGGATGTTCTCTAGGAGTTCTGAATCTGGTGGGGCAAATAGACAGATAGTTATAATGCACTCCTGTTAACCCAATAATACAGACGTGTATAGGATACTATGGAAGTACAGAAAAGAGGCTCCTAACACAGCCAGGAGAAGTCACTAAAGGCCCTGTGAAAGCGGGTGTGGCAGGTATAGGGCCTGAATAGGTAAGGAGCAGAGACAGAGACATAAGAAAAGGGAACAGGGGCAAGAAAAAAACATCATGTGAGGGAGACACTACCAGCAGTTAGGAATGGCAATAAATATAAAGAAAACAGTGGTGAGAGGTCTGCCTGAATCAGTCTATGCATTAGGGTAAGAAACTAGAGATTTCCCCTGTAGGCTCTGGGGAATTATGGAGGGATTAAATTAGGGTCAGTAGAATACCCTGGTGGATATGGAAAAGAGATTGGAGAGGCCCATAGAGACCAAGTGGGAAGTTAATAAAAGGGAACAAATTATGAGGGCTTGATCAGTAGAACAGTGATGGATGAGGAGAAAAAAAAAAAAAGAAATATTTAAGGAAAAAAATGGCAGTACTCATAGATGAAAAAATGAAAAAATCAAAGATAATGTTTACTTGATGTCACTCTACTTATAGCGGCATCAAACAACTAAAAACTCAGAGTAGTAGTGATAATTTTCATGCAAAAATGATGGCTACGGGTTTGGATATGACGTGACTGAGGTGGCTGAACGATGTTGCATTGTAGTTATTTTTCCAGCTGATGGACACTCCAGTCTGAAGCTGAGGGAGGAGATCTTCAGAGGCCACAGTGTGGGGAGTCATAAGTTAATGAGAATAAACTAGACAATCTAGAAAAGATCTGAAGGAAAAAGGGGAACAGCTTAACATCATCTGGGTTCCAACAACAGTTCAATAAAAGGTGGAGAAAAGGAGCCTATTGGCAGATAAAACTAAAGTTAGACAAAAATTTTAAAAATCATGAAGGGTATGGTATAACAAAAGCCAAGGGAATTTCAAGATTGAGGGAGTAAACTAATTGTGAAAAACAAAACAAAACAAAAGGCAGAAAGTATTTGAGAGACAAAAATAACATCTCTGGGAATGATCAGAAGATGAATTTATAATAACACCACTTCCATTAGAATAGAGGGTAGAAATCATATTGTAAAAGGTTGAGCACTGAATGACAGGCAACGAAAAGGAGAAAGCAAAGAATCTTCTGATTCTTCAGAGAAAGTTGATGACAGGTGAGGAGAAACATTGATAGTAGCTGTAGAAAGATGTAAAGTGAAGCAAAGACTTTTTTTTCAGGTAGCAAGGTTCTGAGCACATTTATTGGCTGAAAGGGGTGAATAGAAATGGAGAGTTTTAAATGTAGGAAAGAGAGAAACTAACCAAAATTCCAGGGGAGGCTAGAAGACACGGCAGAGGTGGAGGGATTAGTTTAGAATGAGAGTAGCATCTCATCCTCTGGGCCCTGAGGAATGGAGCTATATAATGGATGAAGGCAGATGTGCTTTATGGATAGGGAAAGGGGAAGGTAAGGAAAATCAGGCCTGGCAGAAGAAATTTTCTCAATGATAAGGCAAGGTCATATCCAGAAAATTAGAGAGATTGGGAGTGAGGAAGAAAACTGCAACAAGGTTCCAGGAAGTTCTTGATAATCACTGTGAGAAATGAAAGAGAAAGCAAACCACAGAAATTAAAGAGTGATAGAAGATGCCAAGACCTTAGGTGAGACCACATGAATTGGTCTCCCTTTTCTGTGATTTTTCTCAAAACGTGCCTCGTAATCGTGATTGAGGATCAGAGAAGACGAACTCTAGCATTCAAGGGAAGAGAAGTGGACTGGAGGACTTTGGCAAAGACAGGTTTTGAGGAAATAGAAATTGCTTTTGATCAACAATAGGCTTTGGGTTTAAAAACAGGGTGTGAGGCCTGGAAGGTATCACCAGACTGGGAAAAATACAGGAATCAAAGAACTGGAAGAACTCCATGATCTTAAGGAACAGGTCTTATGTGAGTTTGTATGAAAGCTCAAACAGCACAAACTTATGGTAGGATATTTGTTTAAATTACACACACAAATGTTAAAATGAAAGGCAGCTCTATGGTTTATGTCAGCACAATTACAAATAAACTGTAATATCTAAAACTTTTTCAAATGTTCCTCAAGAGTTTAGTCCGATGAGTGCAATAGTGTTCAAATACACACCATCCTTAGGGATCAGTTCACCTACAAGTGAAATTCAGTCACCTTCAGTGGGGAGCATAGCAGCTGTTTAGAAGCACACAGCAACAATACACAGCAGTTTCTGAGCAAATGAAGAATATAATATCCAAATGAGATTACAAGAGGGGTTTAGGTAGGCAGAATATAATTACCCAAACTGGAGTAACCAGGATAACAAAGCTAACTTTCCACCATTAGCAAGAAGAGACATGGGATCGTCAATGACCCCTAATAGTCTGATTTTTCATTTCATATAAAAGAAAGTCAATTTGTCAGTTTTTCCTACTCAATGCAATGGTCTTTAGGAAAAATTAAAAATAAAGGAGTCAATTTATCTTCCAATTAATCTACTAGGAAGACTAAAGAACATCTCATTGAGGAATATAGGCACATAAAAACATTGCTAAAATTGCAATCCTTGCCTCTCACTTCCCAACAGTCATATTGAAGTTGTATCACCTCTAATTTCATTTGATTCAAGACAAAGACAAAGTAGCCATATTCTTTTAGAACAAAAATGAACAGCCATGTGGATTTTTTACATAGTACTCTTCTTCGGCAAAAAGCCACAGAACTTTTTTTAAAAATCGTTTCCAAGGATGAAAGTGACTTTGCCAAGCAAAGTGGCTTCAAAACAGGCCTCAAAAATACTAATAGAAAGACAGATGGTTCTACTAAGAGCTTGGCTGCCAAAGTGGAAAAAAAAAAGTAAAAAACAAAAAAAAAAGGAGTGATGCTATTGAAGCTGACTGCAAAGTTATCTGATGACTACAAATACTTTTGTCCCATAGCAAGTGCTAACTCTGCCTCCAGGGCTGATATAGCCAAAATACTAACTTCCCCACATCCAATCCCCCTGTATTCCTACCCCTCCTAAATGAAACCTGTCAGTGCCAAGCCCCACAAAACAGCACAAGCATGCACTTGATTCTGACTGACTGCTCTGCAGAAGCAAAATATTGCATTGAAGAACTCCTATTTAGGAATAGACCCACAAGGAAAATTGCTTTTCTTTTCAAAACTGCCTGTCACATTTTCTTTTTCTAATTCCCCTCTTCTTCCTCCTTCCTGTCACCAAAGGGCCCCTGGGCCCTATGAGTTTATATGATACAAACTCAATTTGTATAAAGAAGGCAAGAAGCAGCACCACAGAGAGGTGAAGATAGTTTGCAAGGATAGAGAAATAATCCAGTCAAGACACAGTGCAATTTTCTTTCCAAACTACTACTACAATAATACCTCTACTTTATTTCCTTCAGGGCAACTGTCATTTCTTTTTAACCAGATTGCTACTAGATATAATAGAAACTGAAATATTATATGGTCACTGACTCCTTCTTTCAATGCCTCATTTCACTACTGCATTTTTACTTTTGCATGATGTGTTTATTGTTGGCAGTGTTACTAGGATACAACCACTTTCAAAGGATATAGAATTAAGACCTCTGTTACTTTAACACAATAAAATTTCATTCTTAATGCTATGCAGGTTTGTCTTAAAAATTCTTGTTGTCTAATAGTAAACTTAATTTTCAAACCTGAAGCTTTGTTCTTACAAAGCATTAGTTCTTACTAATACACATTAAATTCATATCAAATTTCAAAAAATGATGACATGTATTATAAATGCAATACATGCTTAAACAAAATATATTTGTTGACTTCAGGTATAATCTCCATATTAAAAGTTGCTAATCATAGAAACTTAAGGGTTGCAAAAACATGGTGTAAAATAAGAAAATGGTGAAAAGATATGGGAGAAACACAGCTATTTCATTTGCCAAAAATAATTTTAAGCTGAATAAATGAATTCAAATGGTAATTATTAAAATATATTAGATAATTCATTATTTAAAATTGAGTTTTTATTCTAATATATAGCTATTTCTTAAAGTATTATTTTTCTACAGCTGTTGCTTGATCAAATCAAAATCTTTGTTATACAATTCTACTTGTTTCCTAAAGCGTGTGTGACTATTTGTATTACTTATTGTGGTTCTTGACCACAATACAGCATGGTTCATTTGAGTATGCTTGTCTGTTAATGTGAACAGAATCAAGCTTTGCAAATACTACTAATTCAATCTTATTTTATATCATGCATTACTACATTAATTGTCATTTACAAGAAAATGAATGAGAACATAAAATACAGTGATCAACATGAAATATAATATAGTTTTCAGTTATATTTCTTAGGTATCTATGATTAGAAAACAATAAAATTCACTATTAATTTCTAATTTGTGATGTTTTACCCAATGGTTTATATTAGATTATCAGTGAATTTTTTCCCCATGTAATATAAAATTAATATAAAATGTCAGTATTCTTATGTTGAATTTCAGCTCAATGTAAGTTCTTTAAAAAAAATCTCAAAAATTAACAAATGTGGGGAGGGACGAGCTGGGGGCACAGGTAATGGGTACAAGGTTTCTTTTGGGAGTGATGAAAATGTTCTGGTGATGGTTGCAAACCATTGTGAATCTATCAAAAAGCACTGAATTATATACTTTAAAAGAGTAAGTTTTATGGCATGTGAATTATATCTCAATTTAAAAACTAACCAAAGCTAGTAAAAAAAAAAAACTTACAAAAATACATAACTTCACTAATACCTGAAGCAGGATTGAGTGTACTTTGAGATAGGCATGTTTTGGAAAAATGTTTTGCATTTTTATAAAGCGCTGTCACAAACACTAGTTCATGCATACTTTATCCAGCCTCCTAGAAATCAGTAGATCTGGTGTTATTTCCAATTTTATAAATGAGGAAAACTGATAGGAAAACCAACAGTTTTGGGGACTTACACATGATCACATAGCCACAAATTCTTTCATTATTCTTAGCAAAGTATAAATCAAAATACAGTAATTTCCTGATATAAAAATCCTGATTCAGATAGAGTACAGAAACACTAACAAAATTAATTCCCAAATATTTTCTCACCATAAAGAGGAATAATTTTATTTTATTTTTTTTTTAGAGGGAGTTTCGCTATTGTCACCCAGGCTGGAGTGCATTGGCACAATCTTGGCTGTCTGCAACCTCCACCTCCCAGGTTCAAGCAATTCTCCTGTCTCAGCCTCCAGAGTAGCTGGGAGTACAGGCACACGCCACCACTTCTGGCTAAGTTTTGTATTTTTAGTAGAGACGGGGTTTCACCATGTTGGCCAGGCTGATTTCGAATTCTTTACCTCAGATGATCCACCTGCC
Organism: Macaca mulatta; assembly: GCF_049350105.2. Lineage (NCBI taxonomy): Eukaryota > Metazoa > Chordata > Mammalia > Primates > Cercopithecidae > Macaca > Macaca mulatta. Next base: position 26,011,831 of record NC_133416.1, read on the forward strand.
TCGGCCTCCCAAAGTTCTGGGATTACAGGCATAAGCCACCACACCCGGCCAAAAAAGAATAATTTTTAAAAGCTAAAATTCTATTATGTCTTAAGAGATTTTTATACCAAGGGTGGCATTTTGGCTGATTTTAATTTTCGTCTTTATATTGTGCCTTATTTTGCTTTTTGTTTTCTGCACAAAATATTTTTCAAAATTGCTCTATATATACTACTATATAATATATATACTACTGTATAATACTTTAACAATCTGAAAATGGAGCAGAAAAATAGAGACGCAATAGAACGTCACAGTACCTGGCATAAAATAAAAGGATATTTAACATAGTAACTGCTATTTGGTGTTAATTTCTTAATACACCCTATCCTGAAGATCTTACATTGTTAGTCGGCTTTGCCTATTTTGGTAGAAAACAGAAATTTATTTTTTGATATTTGACTGAAGAAAGATTGATCATAAAATGTTAACGTTTCACTCCAACCAGCTAATTTTCATAAAAAGTATCTGATACTCACATTTCCTTCAAAGTCTCTTGAAATCATTACAAGATTACAAGAGGGGTTTAGGTAGGCAGAATATAATTACCCAAACTGGAGTAACCAGGATAACAAAGCTAACTTTCCACCATTAGCAAGAAGAGACATGGGATCGTCAATGACCCCTAATAGTCTGATTTTTCATTTCATATAAAAGAAAGTCAATTTGTCAGTTTTTCCTACTCAATGTAATGGTCTTTAGAAAAAATTAAAAATAAAGGAGTCAATTTATCTTCCAATTAATCTACTAGGAAGACTAAAGAACATCTCACTGAGGAATATAGGCACATAAAAACATTGCTAAAATTGCAATCCCTGCCTCTCACTTCCCAACAGTCATATTGAAGTTGTATCACCTTTACTTTCATTTGATTCAAGACAAAGACAAAGAAAGATTGATCATAAAATGTTAATGTTTCACTCCAACCAGCTAATTTTCATAAAAAGTATCTGATACTCACATTTACTGAGGAAAGTAAATGTATCTGATACTCACATTGACCTTGACGTTGACTCGTTTCTTGCTGATATCTCCCACACCACTATGTATTCTGTGCAATGAACTTTCAATTATAACAACTTTAACATTTTTAATATCTTGCCTATGTTGGTTTACTCTTCCTCAAAAGACCTACAATTCTTTCTGGCCAAGAGACATTTTATTCTATCCGTCCTCAGAATGCAGACTGCACAGTGTAGCTGAAAACTTCACCTGACTTAGCCCAGAAATAACCCCAAGCCTACAAAGTCAACTAATTTTCAACAAAGGCACCAAGATCACACAGTGTGGAAAGGATGGTCTCTTCGATAAAAGGTGCTGGGAAAGCAGGGTAACTACATGCAAAAGATTGCAATGTGACCCTAAGCCATACACCACACACAGAGAAAGTCAACTGAAAATGGGTTAAATACTTAAATGTAAGACCTGAAACAATAAAACTCCTAGAGGAACAAACACAGAAAAAAGCTTCTTGAGACTGGCCTTGGCAATGATTTTTTAAATATCACACCGAAACCTCAGGCAGCAAAAGCAAAAATAAACAAGTGGACTTCTTCAAACTAAAACGTTCTGCACAGCAAAGGAAATAATCAACAAAATGAAAAGAAAGCCTATGTATTGGGAGAAAATATTTGTGAACTATGGGGTTAATGTCCAAACCACATAAGGAACCCAACTGAAAAATTCAACAAAGGACCTGAACAGACATTTTCCCAAAGAAAACATAAAAATGGCCAATAGGTATGGTAATACCTATCAATCATCTGGGAAATGCAAATCAAAGCCACAATGAAATACCACTTCATATCTATTAGGATGGCTATTATCAAAAAGACAGGAGATAAACGTTGGCAAGAGTGTAGAGAAAAGGGAATCTGTATGTTGTTGGCAGGAATGTAAATTAGCACAGCCATTAATGCAGGGATGGTGAAAATGGGGAGATGTAGGTCAAAGGGGACTAAATTGCAGTCATATAGGATGAACAAATCTAGAGATCTAATGTACAGCATGAGAGCCATAATTAATAAAATTATATACTGAAAATTTGCTTAAAGAGTAGATTCTAGGTGCTCTTAACACCAAAAAAAAAGTAATTATGTGAGGTGATGGACATGTTAATTTACTTGACTGCAATAATCATTTCACTATGTATATGTACATCAAAATATCATGTTGTATACCCTAAATATACACAAATAAAAAAAAGCAAATGAATAACTGAATATTTTTTATCCATGAACCCCTAAAAAAGCTACACTTTATACTCAAGAACAACTTTTTCCTCAAAACCCGGCGTTAAGTGTCGCTGTCTTTATGAAGACTATCCAAACTCTTCAAGCAAAATACATTCATTCATTGAGTGTTCACTTGGTGCCAGGTATTGTTTCAGTCTCTGGGGACATTGCAATGAATAAGGCAAGTGCTGTGAAGTAAGTGAAGCTAGGGCAGAGGAAAAGGAATGCTGGGGCAGAGGCTGCAGGTTTCAATGTGGAATCCATGACACAGTGACATTTGAAGACATGGAGAAAGTCAGACAATAAACCTCTGAAATATGTAGTATAATGAACTATGTAATGCCTTGAATTATGGCACTTTTCGCTCCATTTTCTGGAAGAGGAGATGCAGAAAAACCTAAGTTAATAGTGTTCTTACTGTGTTCAACAATGTTGCCCTCTCCTGTCTGTCCTCCATACAACTCTCCCATTAGGTTGACATTATCTGTGTCTGTCTCCATGGTTAAGCTGCCTGAAGAGTAAGGGCATAGCTAACTCATATTGGTATCCACAATACCTAGCTTAATGCCTCAAACATAATAAATGCTCATTATTTCTTAACTGAAGTGATTATTTAAAAAGATATTCACTATTATAAAAGCTTACTTATGTTTTAGCTTTAATTTCTTCTTGTAGTTACTAGCTTATTAAAACATTCATATTATACAGTGGATTTTAGGCTTTATTCCATTTTCATTCAGGATTCATGACTTTTCCTCAAAGTAATGCCTTGAACTATGGAAAATAATTGATTCAATTTCCCTCCACCCTTTCCATTCTGCTCCTCAGATCCTAGTTTCAGCCTTGATGATGCCCACAGTTAGGTTTTGTGTGTTTCATTAGATGGAGAGAAATAAAAAACTTATGTGTCCTTAATAAAATAACCCAAGAACGGCTTTTACATGTTCTTTAAGATAAAAACCAAATCTTGATTACTTATATGAAATGAATGTAAGCTTATGAGAAAATCAGAAATAATTAGAAAATAAGTTCAAGTGTGAGAGACTGTGCGCCGTTAAACACATTTAAACTTTTTGCTACCTCAGTTACCAGGAATATAAAGTAACATAACTGGAACATATAGCAATACATGAAATACAGAGCTTTAGCTGAAGACATGATCCGTATATGTGGAAAAAACCCAACAAAACTAAAGCAAAACAAAAGCTTTTCATTAAAAATTCAAATCAATAGCTGCATCCTTAAACTCTGTGCATTATTCTTATTTTGTTGCAGAAGGTAAATGTGATTATCCTGCTTATATTTCCTTTGTTCAAATTTCCCAGTGAGTAATTTCTATTTTTTAGCTAGCAGGTGCTAGATTGGTGTGAATGGCTAGTGATTGGATATTTATTTGCTTGTAGCATGCAGAGTATACTGAGTCAGTAATGAAAAATGTTACATTAGTGGTAAGAAGCCCTTAGTGTAGCATTCCCACAAACAAAAACAAAGATAACATTTCAATACAGCTCCCCCAATTCAACTATATTAGGGCCAAGTTAATGTCTAGTTCCATTCTTTAGGATGTGAAAAATCATGCTCTTTGAGTAATAATGGATGCAGTCTCACAGTATCTGATGGAACACAGCACTAAGATGCTTGTCTAACTATACCATAGCTAAGGACACACTAGCAGTTTGCCACTCACTAGAACACTTGTCACTGAAAATAAAACATGTGTGAAATTACCAAAAAGGCCATGGTAGATGTTTCTTGAGCTGAAAATGTGAAATATTTTTGTAATTGGACAATCCATTGAACATAGTGTCATTTATGTAATCATGAATTTTTAAATCTTCTAGTCAAGAAGAAATATTATACAATCTACCATTGTAAATATATCCAATAATAAGGAATAGCACATTACTTGCAAAAATCTGAGCAAAGTATGGCTAATTTTACTACTTTGCTAAATTTACTTTATACTTTCCAGCACAAAGCACTGTAACCTGCCTACACATAATGACAATATTTAAATAAAGATGAATTATGTAATACCATGGGTACCTTACTAAATCTATAGACTGCTTTCTTAATTAGAAATTATTTTCCTTTGTCATCAAAATTATGGCAATTCTAATTTTATATAGACATTTTATGGGATGAAAAGAGAACACAGACTGACAACAAGAATTCTTTCCATCCACTTGCCCTTTACCAAAAGGACTCTGATGGGCAGTTAATGTTAGTAATTATTCTGTTTCCCTCAGCTTCTTTTATAATGCATTTTTTTCTGTGTTGACCTTTGCGCAATTCTATCTTTACTCTTTGAAACTCACAAAAACCCTATAAGATAAATATTTTCATCACCCCTGTTTTACAGATAAAGAAACCGAGGCAAGCCTGAAGTCAAACAGATAACAAGTGAAAGAGCTGGAATTCAAATCCAGGCCAGCCTACCTACAAACTAGGCTTTTAATCACTATACTTTCACTTGAGCAAAGTATAAAATACTTATAAATAAATCTTACATATCAAAATAAATTATAATTATAAATTAATCTTAAATATCAAAATAAATTATAACTTGTATAAAAACATTAAAAATGGCAAAAACTTTGACACAGCATGAAAATAATTATTTCAGCATGTAAATTCTTCTAAAGTATGGCTAATGGTTACAAAAAACTACTATTAAACATTAGATATCCTAGGAATATTTTCTGCTATAATACAAGTAGATCCTGGATGCATAATAACCAATATACTTTTTTTAAATGCAGAGCCTCCAAGAAAGTTGCAGGTAGGAGGAAGAGAAATCTAGTAAATCGAAAGTAGTTTGGAAGAATAGGGTAAATGTAGATAGCACCTAGAACCTAAGATGCTGCCTTGGGTCCCTCCAAACCTCACTCTCTCACATTAACCCAGGACAATCAAAGGGGATATTCCCTTGGTGAAAGATTAGTTTAAAAAGAAAATCTTGCAATTAAGAAAGGTGAGGATACCAGGATCTTTCTACAGTGCCTTTGGTGGAATACCACTGCTGCTGTTGCTACTGCTGCTGCTGCTGATTCTTTGACAAATATTTATTAACTGCCTATGATGTATCAGATACATTTCTAAGTACTTGAAATACTATAGTGAATAAAACAATAAAAGCCTTGATATCATGAAGGCTACCATCCATTGCAATAAAATGCTAATGAAAATAATGTACTACTATAAGGCAATCACACAGACTTTACCTAACTTAGATCTGGAATTCAACCCAAAACTTCTTAATGGTCAGTAAAAACTCAATCTCCAAAATTAGAAATAAGTGTTTCCTAGTTTGTACTGCTTACTAGAAACTTGTAGAATAACTCAGTTCAGTATTTAAGCAGCATCAATTTAGATACTCCGATTCCCACAGACGAAGTTCAGCCAAACATTAATATGTAATTTAAATTTAACAATATTTAATACATGAGGAATGATTCAGCATGTGTGAAGCAGAATAAGGAAAACAGTAGATTCAGATACCCAAAGATAGCGAAGTAGTGGATAATCAGATAAAAAATAAAATAACATGCTTAAAATATTTGCTTATAAAAAAGTTGCAATAAAAATTAGTAACAAGTTTAAAAAAACAAAGAAGAAGTTCAGGAAGATTTGAAAAATTATTGAAAAGAACTTTGAGAAATGAAAAATATAGTAACAGGCCGGGCATGGTGGCTCACGCCTATAATCCCACCACTTTGGGAGGCTGAGGTGGGCAGATCGCTTGAGCTCAGGAGTTCAAGAGCAGCCTGGGCAACAGAGCGACAACCCGTCTCTACTAAAAATACAAAAATTAGCCAGGTGTGGTGGCATATGTCTGTAATCCCAGCTACTTGGGAGGCTGAGGCATGAGAATACCTTGAACCCAGAGGTGGAGGCTGCAGTCTCAAAAAAAAAAAAAAAAAGGAAAAGAAAAGAAAAAATAAGAAAAATATAATAACGGAAATTTAAAACTCATCAAATAGACAGCAAATTAGATGTAAGTGATGGGAAATGTCACGAACCATAAAAGAAATCCAAAGAAATGAACCAGAGCTCAGTTCACAGAGACAGAAAGATGGAAAATATGAAAGAGAGGTTAAGTGTCATAGAGTCTAAAATAAGACGGTTTAACAAATGTCTGGTTAAAAATTTTAGGAGAATTTTTTTTTTAAATGGAGAAAGGCAACATTCGAAAAATTAATGACTGATGACTTTTCTGAATTTGAAAGATAAAGGCCCATAAATGCAATGGGTAAAATTTACACAAGCAGAACAAATGAAAAGAAAAGGTCACTTAATACTCTGTTATAAAACTAAAGACAATGAAAGGCAAAGATAAACCTTAAAAGCAGCCAGCTAGAAGTCATCAACCTAGGTATGATAATTAGTTTAACAATACATTTCTCAACAGTAGTGTTAGAAGTTAACGGAAAAAAATAAAATAAAATAAAAATACTGACAAAAATATGTTTCCAGTAAACACTTTGAAGGATAAATGCAAAAAAAAAAGGCTGTTTATTTTCCATAAAAAATAGTCTATCACAAATTCCTTCACTAAAGAAATTTCTAAAGGATGTGTCTCAGAAACAAGAAAAGAGAACCTAGAAGAAATAGGTAAGATGCAAATAGACCAGTGAGTGAAAAACCTGGTGAACATGTGACTAAATAGAAATATACTATGTATTAGCTAGTGTCTAATATTCGAAGAAAAATAAGCTAAATTCAACAATATTAGTATGTAAAGCAAGAGAGGAGTAGCCATAGCTATGGAGTGCTATGGTTATTTTAAAATTCAGGAGGAATAATAGAGTACTTGTTAATTTTAGACTCTCTGAGCATAAGTAGAAATGTTAAATTTTCAAACATAATCCATACAAAATGGAAATATAGTAGATATATCCAAACTGATAAATAGAAAATATAAAGAATGCTAAAAATTAATACATAAAAATAAAAGAAAATAGACACAAAAGGTGATACAGACAGAAAGTATGAATTAAATGACAGACCTAAGTTTAATTACAATAAATATAAGTGGAGTAAGCTCATCAGTTAAAAAACAGAGACCAAGTGATTGAATATGTTAAAAAATCCAGCTATAGTGTACAAGAGATATACTCAAATCATAATAACAAAAAAAGTTGAAAAAGATGAAAAAACATTTATGAGGCAAATATTAACCAAAAAAGTAAACAAGTCTAAAGTATCTATGTTAGTATTAGACAAAATAGACTTTAATATACAAAGCATAATTGTGGATTCAGAGCTCCTATTATAACTTAAGAATTATTATATCTTTCTCTTAATTGAAACTTTAGTGTTATACAAATACTAAAAAGTTATTACTGCTTCAGCACTTTTCAAAAGAATCCAAATATGTATAACAAAGGCAAAAATTATAATTGTATATTTTAATGTATTTTAAAACATTTATATCAACATGAAATAGTTTATAATGAACTAACACTAAAGTTTCAATTAACAGGAAGATATAATAATTCTTGTTATATCCATCCAATAAAATATTCTCAAAATTTATGAAGAAAAAATTTAGAGAGTTACAAGAAGAAATTAGCAATTCCCCACTATAATGGAACATTTTAGCACAACTTTCTTAATTACTGATAGCTCAAGTAGACAAAAAAAATTTAGGTGATATAGGCAATTTCTGCAACATAATTGGCAAGCTTACTCTAATGGATATATGTAGAATTCTGCATCCAATAATTACAGAATACAAATTCTTTTCAAAACCCACAGAACATTTATAAAAATTGTTCACACACTAAGCCATAAAGCAAGACTGAACAGATTTCAGAGATTTAGTGCTGTGCAAAAATATGATGATAGTATTTAGTTTTAGATGAAAAGGAAATGTTCATATTTTAAAATGAACCAAAATGAACAATTTCATTTTCTGAATAAGTAGTTTTGCCTTTAACTTTAGGTTTATGAGGTATATTTTAGAAGAGGCTGGAACATTTACTTGTGAATTGAGTCTAAGTTTCCACTAAAAATACAATTTGATTATTGAAATATGATCCTTTTTTTCTAAATGTGCTTTACCATTGACAAGTGGGATCATTAAAATTGCTGTGTTTGTTCTAATTAATGTGTGGGTGGTTGGCAAGAATTAGAGGTTATTTAATATCATGTAGTGGTTAGCAATTCAAAACCTGTACAGTCTGAAGATTGCATATTGGGAAAAACAATCAAGAATAAATTTAAAGCCACTATGTTTTTTAAAAAAATCAACATCACACACAAAGCTTTTAAATTCTCAACATGCATCTTAAGCTCTTTGTATAATATCTTCTTCATTGAAATAACAAAGAAAGAATTAAAAACATTATGTTTGTAAAAATACATATATGTATAAAAATGTTTTTCAAAAACTGAAACTAAAACTTAGCAATGAAATTGATATTAGCAGGAAATAAGATGAAAGCTGACTCCATCTTGTAAAATAAAGAAAAAGCTGTTTAAGTATTTGAATATAATTTTGATAAAACCAACATCTCTAATGTTTTCACTTCCCATTTGTTACCTGACTCCTTGAGCACCTTTGAAAAGAACGCAAATATGTATAATAAAGGTAAAATTTATTGCATATTTTAATATATTTAAAATCACATTTATATCAACACAAAATAGTTCATAATGACTAGCTTTTTTACAATTATTGTGATAGCATTTACACGAATTTATAAAGGGAGTAAGATCTCCAATGTGATATGCAAGTAATTAATGTGATAAGCAAGTAACTAAGCCCTAATGATGGTGTAAATCTGAGTGTTAAACATATTTCTACATCCAGAAGAAGGAGATACATAATAGAGATTTTTTAGCTTTTTAGTTATTCTGCTTGTGTCTGACTGTCCACACTGCCAGTGGGATTATTCTTCAGTACATTCCATTTTATATATTTTTAAAAAATGAAATGGAATGTATCAGAATTTCAAAAAGAAAACTTTGGTGAAAACTTCTGTTCATGTCCTTTAATTAATGCTATCTCATAGTTCATAACTGATCTGGAAAAATGTCAGTGTATCACTCATTCTTAGTGGATCATTCATCTTTTAATACTACTGTTTTTCATTTATTAATCTAAAACATGATTAATATTGCATACACAGCTACTACTCCTAAAGGTCATACGTGGTTCTCAACACCACACATGAATTTAGCAAGACCTGATCCTCATCACAGGGAACCTTTAGTCTATAAATGGTTCACCTGGAAAAATTTAACAGGAAAAAAAACTCAACGTTTCAATATATGCATTGATCAGCAATAGGAAGCATATTTCAAAATGTGAGGAAAAATAGTATTTTAATTTTATTAGCAAACACTGTTTACTTGACATTTTGTATGCATTTGCTGACAGTTTTCTTATTAAATCATTCTCTGCACTAACCCTAACACCCCATTGGTTGATAAAATCTTTTTACCACATAGTTTTGAGTAGAATGGAAAAAAATAAAGAAAGAAAAAGTTTTCAGACAAGCCCATAGAGTTAAAAACACTGAAGTTAACAAAGGAAGTTAAAAAAGATGAGACTGGGGATGGGAGAAAGGGGAAAGAGAGATGTCGAGAGACACAAATACATGATTGAGACTGTAAGTAGGGTAGAGAAAGGAAAAACCTAAAGATAATGCATTTTAGCATGTTCCTAATTTCAGTATCACACTAAATACACAATAAAGATTTCCAGGTTTATCTCTTTTAACTAGAAATGTGCTCTACTCTTAGTTCCATTTCTAAGCCACTATAGGTATTAAACAGCAATTTACATGTGATTTGCATATTTTTTTGTACTTGTGGTTTTGGTAAGTCTTCCAAACCTAATGACTGTTCCTTTGGCCAGCAACATAAATGCTATAATCACACAATTATTGTGCTGGGAACAGTTTAATTCAGCATTTTGTTCTCAACCACAGAACAATTTCTCAACAATTTTGGTTAACCAGACTAGCTAGCTGCCTGGAGAGAAAGAGAAATATTCACAAGATCTATTGTCTTACATAAAGGCAGCTACTAGATCTGCTGGAACTTCCTAGTATTGCTTTGCTCACTTCTCTTTTAGGATCTCTCACATATCTGTCCTACAAACAATGACAAACTGCAGGTTTGCCTTTAAGGACTTGCTATTCGTTCAGTTCTTTTAATTACATATTGGCATACTTTTTAAAGATCATGAGGTTTTGGTGCATCTGGAAATATAGGTCTATAGATAAATGTACTTTAAAAACATTTAATGTAATGATCTTGATACAAAGAACTGCAAATTCAAAAGTGTAAGTTCAAAACCCTTCCTTACAGCTATCCTATAGCACTTAAAGTGATGGTAAAGGCATCCCAACTGCGGGTGATCTCATCTGTCATTTAAATTACACGACTTCCTAACTGTGCAACTGGCTTAATGTCAACCTTCATTCTATATTTTTAATTTTGAAAATAGAAATGGAGGCATTTAACATAAGCATGGCTGCTAAATGTTCTTTTCGTATTGTTTTTTTAATGTTAATTTATCAGAATGGAAAAGTATGGGCTGAGCATATTGCTATAAAAATATTTAGAGATGCAGTATCAAATAATTTATGTACTTGTGTAAAATGTATATTGAAATTATCATCTTCCTTGACTATTTCTCATAGTAAAGACAACCATTAACTTAGTACCATGTCACACTTCATAAGTCTTGAAGCTACTCAAATGAAGTTGTCTATAGTGAACTGAGTCAGTGAGTAGTCAAAGGTTATAGTGAGAGAAAACAGACAACCCTAAAAGAAGGCATTCTTTTCTCTCCTGCTGTTTTTTCTTCTACTCCCTTTCTTTGTTTTCTTCTCTCATTTTCTTCTTTCTATTCTCCTGCTTTAACTTTAGAGGACAGAGAAAAGGGTAGAGAAATTATAATCTCATGGTTACAGAAATCCTAACTTACAGTAAACAGCAAAATTCTGTTTTTTCCACGTAAAGATACTCTCTGAAAACCAGAAGAGAGCCCAACATAAAGATAACCCCTTAAATCAACAGGTGAAGACAAAATAGACATGAGAATTCTGGCAACTTAAAATTTTAATTGTGTGTGTCTATACATTTGAATAAGCAAATAAAAATAATGTAGTGAAATACATTATCCAAAGGTTCTTTATGCCTAGATTATTCACTTCCTAAAGCATGTTAGTCTAGTAAGAACCTTACATGGATTGGTTTCTCACATTTTTTCTAGCTCTAAAAATCCTTCTTGTCCCCCAAAAAATCTAATATAGAACCCTAATTATGAAAGCTCAGCATGGGAAGCTCAGGTCATCCACAGTGACCTGGTTCTCCCTCTCAATACCATGATCCCATCCCAGTAGCCCCCTGAAAGAACTCCATGGACCCCATGAGGTATTATCAAAATAATTTGAAACTACTGATTTACCGTATGACTTCATTATAATTATTCAATACCAACATCTGAAATAGTTGATAAAGTAGGAAATATTGTGTCTAATTAAAACAATCAAGTATTCACTTATTATGGTGTCATATAGACTATCAGTTGTAGTAATGCACGAGCCTATTCCAATCTAGAGTCTTCATTTCTTCTAAATAAAAATTCAACAAAGCACAACAATCTTCCACACAATAGGCACGGAATTAATTTCCCTTTAAGTATGAAATTCATTTACCTTATTGTAAAAGTCCCTGGTATAATTTCTAATTATTTAATCTAGGTATTGAAGTGAGCTATAATTAGAGAGCAAACATTTGTAGAACAGAGCATAGTCTATAAAAAGAGAATGCTGAAATAGTATCAGGTTCTTTTGAATGAATATAACTCAACTTACTGCAAAATTTATGCTAAAGAATGAGCCAGATATTAAATTCAGAATGAAAAAAAAATTGTCTATATCCTTGCCACTTCCTGGTTAATTTGGCTGAGGGCCAATTTTCCAATGTTATGACCATCCTGTAGCCCCAGTAAGTGTTTTATTTATTTATTTTTGTATTGCATAAAAATATCAGCTTAAGAAGGGAAATGTGAAATGGATGACATATTTTAGAACAGCTTCTCCCAGAATACAAAAATATTCCCCAACTAAAAACTGAAACAAATAGTAGAACTACCAAGCAATGCCAATTGGCGACTCTCTAATGCCATTCAAACTTCACAAATACTGGGCTCTCAAACTGATTTTAATTATTCAAAAGAAAACTAGGAAATGGTTCAAATATCAATTGCTTTCACAGAAATACAAATTCTCTTTTAAGAAAAGCATATGACATATCTTTCCTATATCCTATTACATCGCAGTAATTACCTGTTCAGTTGATTGTGAACAGGGCCATGGAAAAAAAGGTAGTTTTCATCAGTAATTATCAAGACTATGCCTCTTGAAAGTTATTATTGATATAAGATATAAAATATGTGAAAATAGATATATTTGCCATTGAAAACTGGAGGAGACAACAACAGTAAATAAAACATGGTTCACTACATCCAGGTAATTTTCCACTAGAACAAATTCCAGGGATAATTTAAAAACAGTTTCTATTGACAGGCAGTCTTTATTTAAGAAAAACAGCCTCTGGTCTGGGGTAGTGTCAAGTTATACATGGATTACTGTAAACTCAGTTTGTTACTAAGGATTTATTTTACTATTTGGCATAGGGTTTATGCTAAGAGATTCTGTATATTTTGTACTGAGATTCAATGACACAGCATTATGACATCTAAATGGTTTCATACATATGAGAAATATGCACTAGTCACAGTAATACCACTTAACGTCAAAAAAATTGTATGGGCCTACATGTGTCATCATTAAGGAGCAAAACTTGTATTTTCAAGGCAGAATTTAGTGAACACAAAGCAAAATAATTTCTGATTAAAATTACTGGAGCTCCTGAAATGCATGCTGATGTCCAACCTTTGGAAGTTTGTGTATATATACATGCATGAAAGCATATATGTAAATATAAGTGTATACAGTATCATATAGAATGATACACACACACAATATTATACTAAATATAGAAAAGAAATGACAGCATTGCTCTTTTTAAAAAGCATTCTTCGGATGAGCTGATCCTAAAGGAAAACAATGTTTTCAATGACTTAATAAGCCCTACAGCACTTTCAATAAGCAAGGGACTCATAGAATTTTAAATATATCTAAACCCTTAAATAATAAATCTGAACCTGTATTTTCAGAATCTGGTTTTCAACATGAGTCATTCATTCCCAGAAATCATGGGTCCTATGGTTGGCTGATGGTAGCACTCTAAATTAGTAGCTACACGATAGAGAGCTTATATGATTGCAATGGTCCATATCCAGTGAAACTACCTAAACACACTGAATAATGAGCTCAATCTATAATAATTGAAAAAGAACCATTTACAGCTGCATACCACATATGACCATCTCTACAATGGCTACAACGAAGCACTGGGGACTATTTTCTCTGAATCAGTGTATTATTGGGTAGTGCCAGTTCACTTTTTTTTTGCATTTTAACAAAAAGGTTTTGTTTGGTGTTTCAATCAGACTGCCACTGGTCACCTTTCACATATTAGCCTCTCCCCTAGAACACTCTAGACAATAGTATTGGTTCCATCTGTGCTTCCGATTAAATCCTGATAATCCTTTAAGAAATAGGTGGACCTTTGGGTCCCAAACACAAACTCTCTGTAGATCTATTTGGCTACAATTATGCTGATGCTGTACTTACATCTTGCTTGCAAATGCCTTTTATATGGTCCTTTGGGGTTGTGAAATAGAATGGCCTGACATCACCAATTCAACAATACAATAATATAGTTCTCATCTCAATTATAATGTGATATTTAGTCACCTCTAATACCGAGCTGCACTTAGAAAATTATTTTTTAGACATATGACAACATTAATGACAAGTTTCCAACTACACTGTATTATTAAATAATCAGGAAGTAACATCTTCAGTTAATCAAATGGTTCTGATACACTCAGTATTGGAAACACTGAAATTTTACGTTTTACTCAAGCAATTACAGTGAGCAGCGAGAACAGTAACTTGTTCTTCCAGTGTAAAATAATTTCATTAGATTCACCTGACTACATAGCAATAATAAAAATTAATGGCAAAATAGGAGTGGTTGTAAAGTTACATGAGTGGTCTAACCGGTATCTGTAACTAGTGTTTTTCTATGCCTCACTTCCATTCTATACCTCTCTCTGTCCCTTATTTATTTTCCAATAGTTTAGCAAATTATCAGAGGTCCTTTGCTAAATACTGCCCAAGTAATTGCTACAAATTGGGCCTCAGTTTTGCCATTTTTGTAGGAATCATTCTATCATTAACTAGAAAAATGGATCTTAATATGCCCACAATCATGTAAATATCACATGCATGTACAGGAATTCTTTCTTGTGTGCAGTATTATCTTTTCCATTTCAAAAAGTACCTGAAAGTGTAGGCATGTTCAATAAATGTTTGCTGAATGAACAACCAAATAGATAAGAGTATATCCTTTCTTAAAAAAGATCAGGAATTGCTGTACAACTTTTCCCCTCGATTCTGATATTTCACAAGCATCTCTTTCAGAAAATTATTATCTGAAATCCCCAAGCTAGTGTAAGCTCATTTTCTTTTGTCTTACCTTCCACGTATACTGAAATAGCTCTTTCATATATCTAAGGGTCACTACTAAGTCAATATCAATTTTTTTAGGCCATTTAGAGCTAATCCGTTTAACCCTTCTTAATGCTTCAGTAGCCTTTGTTTTCTCCTCCCCAACCATTTGGCTACAGCATTATCCTACGGGTACAGCTAATTTTTACAGAGGAGTTACTTTCTGATATCCAAATTGTATATTTTTAATTATGTTTTGTTGTTGTTGTTGTTGTTGCATATGCTGTCGAAACCAACTTTTTAAAAGCTTGGCAAACGTGCTAGCTGCCTGCCGCTGAGCTTTTAATCTTCCATGACTCAGGGCTGCTGCTTCTGTCCTCATTCATAGCCCAATATTCAAATACTGCTTATTTACTTTTCCCCCTGTACATGCACTGCCATACTACTTTTATTATTGACCATACTTCGTCAATTTACTTAAGTCATTTTTAATTCTAATTAATCTCTGGAGTTCCGATCACCTCTTCTCATCTATTTTTATGCTTTTATTGTCAGATAAAACTTAACTAGTGCATTCTCTATCATGGCATTCCAGCCGTAAGTCTTTATCCTAACTCCCAATAATACATGCTATATACATCACCTCATCTGCTGTTTGAGCTTTGTCATGATAAGATGAGGAAAATGTAGAAAAAAAAGACGTTGTTAAGGAAAGGTAAAAGGAGAAGGAAACATGAGAGAAGAGAATAAGGAACGAAGGATTTGGAAGTATGTCCTAGAGTCAGGTAAATAAATAAATTCTCATAGTGAGAGAGATGTTTAATTCAGAAAAAAATACATTTAAGACGCATTGCTGGCACTGAGGCTACCTGGAGGAAGTGCTTTTTCAGATTCGCGTATATACATCAAATTTCTTATTGATATGGTTTATTTCACAATGACTTCACATGCAACATGAATAAAACTGAGCCCTTTTCCATATGGAATCTGCTCCTAATGCATATAATCACTATCTCAAGTTGGGTCAGTCACTTCGTCAACAGAGTAATTTCATTAACTCCTATTCAACATTCAGTTCAGGTCTCACTTTCTCCAGCAAGTGGTCCCTGACTCCTAATTCATGCCCCTTGTCTCTTCCCAACTTGGAGGGGCAAGTATATTGGCATTATTTCATTCATCACATTAAATTACAATGAAAAGATCTGGTTAAAAGACAGGTCATATCACAGAATATAGAATAAACTCATCTTTGGCTATGTGCCAGAATTGGCCATAAGTGGCAGTGAAATTCTATTCCTTCGTCTTTCCATGTAACACGTACAAAGACACATTCATTTATTCACACAAGAGTACAACCAATGATTTATTTTGTGGACTCTTATATGCCAGACATTGTTAGACACAGATTACAAAGACACGGTCTAATCAATTAACAAGTTGATAAATATTTATTGAATAAATCCTCTACTCTTCATGCCTACTTATTTCCAATGTAAATGGAAATGAATATCCTCTTTATTTTTTCCTTTCACTATTCATAAAATTTATAACTGTTACTCACTCAGCCACCAGGTGTATCCAAAATGCAAATCTATTTTAAAACATGTTAGCAATATCCTATCCAGAGTATGTAGCACTGATTTCTCAACCTGTCAAATGGCCTTGACCTAACTCCCTCCGACCTTATTTCCTGCCTGCCCACTTTTGTGGCTTCCTGACAACTGAAGATTCATATTTCCTTACACACACCAGCTTGCCAGGATCTCAATGGATTTCTCATTTTAGTCACTGTACCTGCAATTTACCTTTTCCCACTTAATTAGCTCATTGCACTCATCTTTTAACGTTCAGCTCCGGTTGACTTATTCCAGTAAGTCTTCCTTAGCTCTTGAATCCTGATTCTTGTCTTCCTGCCTGACTTTCCAGACTGGAAAGGGAGCACACCCTCACCCTAATGACAATTACTCATTTTCTCTGTCTTCAAGTCGGACTGAGTATCTTGAGGGCAGAGCTCTCATAAGAGACAGTTGGTGAAAGGTTTTAAGCATGGTAGGGTTCTTCCCTCCAGAAAGACCAAAATTGAGAGCAGTGAGAAGGGAAATTTGGAGAGGCAGCCAGGCTAAAGGCAAAGAGGCCAGATAGAAGGGTATTGAAGTGACTATGCGAGGGAGAATATAGGCATGAAACAAGGCAGGAGCAACGAGTGCCCCAAGATTCCTTAATTATGTCTTATGTCACACTATTAAATTGTCTTGTTTAGATTATCACAATTCTGTGATATGCAGAATATATGTATTTTTCTTGAAACCTCCATTAGCTTTAGTTAAGACTATGTTAATTCTTAGAATGAATTAGAAGTGAATCTCTCTTTTCCTACTATCTGGAAGAGTATAAAATCAGAACAATCTATTCTTTGAATATCTAATACAATTGATCCGTAGAAACTAAAATTTCCTGGCCCTAGTGTTTCTTTGTGGGAATATTTTAAATCACTAAGTCAATATATTTAATGATTATAAGACTATTAAGGCTTTCACTTTTCTATCTGAACAGTTTCTATGAATTTAATTTTTTCCTAATAATTTGTCTACTTATTTTTTAAAATTAGTAGCAAAAGGTATTTTCATTTCTATCATATGTTAAGTCTTTGCTATAGCTGAATTTATGTCTTCTTTTTTATTCTTTGTGTTATTTGTGTCTTTATTAGTGGTAAATCTCATAAAAGATTTGTCTATTTTACACAAGTCTGTTCAAATAAAAAAATACCCTTTGGCTCCAATAAGCGTGTGTACTATATATTTGCTTCTTAGTTCATTAATTCCTCTAGTGCTTATTATACCTTATTCCTAGTTTTTTGTTGTTGTTGTTGTTGTTGTTCATCTCATCTATTATTATTGCCTTACTTTCTTGAGTGGACAGTGACTTATTAATTTTCTTTATTTACTGAGATATAAGAATTTGATATTAATAGAAAGTACTATTTCAGCAATATACCAAACTTTTACACATTAGTTCTTAAAAAGAAGTTCTAAGAACTCTTAAATTTCCTTTTATAAATTCACTGCCTCCCAAAATTCATGCTTTATCTATTGATTATTTAAAAATGATTTATGGCTGGGCGCGGTGGCTCATGCCTGTAATCCCAGCACTCTGGGAGGCCAAGACAGGCGGATCACTGGAGGTCCGGAGTTCGAGACCAGCATTGCCAACATAGTGAAACCCCATCTCTACTAAAAATACAAAAAATTAGCTAGGCGTGGCAGCGGGCGCCTGTAATCCCAGCTACTCGGGAGTCTGAGGCAGGAGAATCGCTTGAACCTAGGAGGTGAAGGTTGCAGTGAGCCGAGATCGTACCACTGCACTCCAGCCTGGGCGACAGAACAAGACTGTGTCTCAAAAAAAAAAAAAAAAAATCTATAATTTTCCAAATATTATTTATATTTTGATTACTAAGTTAATTACATTATTTGCAGTAAGCACTGTATAGTACCACATTCTATAACAGTTGCTGAGACATGGTTTATGACCTAAAATAGAACCAGTATTTTAAAATTATATTGTGTATGTGTATGTGAAAATAATATTTATCTTCTAAATGCTTATCTTCTAAATACTGAATACAGGGTTAGGTAGAGCTTTTCACAATTCTTTTCAAATATTCTGTATTTTTAATAACCTTGTACCTACTCGACCTATGAATAACCTTGTACCTACGATTGAGAGAGGCATGGTAAATTTTTCCACAATATTGGCTGTTTCACAATTTCTCCTTGGTAAATTTTTCCACAATATTGTCTGTTTCACAATTTCTCTTTGTAGTTCTATCACTTTCTCTCTGAGGTTCTCTCAAGCTGGCATCATATAATCTGAGGATATTTTATTGTACTCTAGTTTAGAACAGTAATATCTTCCTGGCAAATTAAATGGTTTATCATTACGTAGAAGCCTATTTATCCCTAGTAATGCATTTTGGCTTAAAGTCTATTTTTTTTTCAGATATCAATATAATTCCTTATCTTTGTTTAGATTGATATTTGCCTATTATGTCTTTTTGCCATTCTTTGATCTTCAGACTTTCTATTTCCTTTTGCTTCCTTATATTTCATGTTTCCCTCAACAACAGCATACAGTTGTATTTTTAATTTTTTTTTTTGAGACAGAGTCTCACTCTGTTGCCCACGCTGGAGTGCAGTGGCACGATCTCGGCTCATTGCAGTCTCCACCTCCTGAGTTCAAGCAATTTTTGTGCCTCAGCCTCCCAAGTAGCTAGGATTACAAGTGTGTGCTACCATACATGGCTAATTTATGGATTTGTAGTAGGGATGGGGTTTCACCATGCTGGTCAGGCTGGTCTTGAACTCCTGACCTCAAGTGATCCACCTGCGTCAGCCTCCCAAAGAGCTGAGATTACAGGGGTGAGCCACTGTGCCCAGCCCTGGTTTTATTTTTAATTAAATTTGATAAAACTGTTTTAAGGTATAAATAGTTACGTTAAGTACTTACATATTTTGAACTTGTTTCTACCCACTTACTTTGTGTTATTCATTTTTCAGATATTTAAAATGCTTTTTTCTTACTCTGTCTTGATTTATTATCATTATTATGAAGTTTTGGAGTTGTGTTTTGTTTTCTCTCCTGCCAGTGCTTTAGAGGTTTTCTTTTAGCAGTTACCTTTGATGATTTAACATAAAGTAAGCTTAAAAAATCTGAATAGATTGTATTACTCCGCACCAAATAAAAGAACATGTTACTTCTGTTCTAATCATTATTCTTGCCTTATATAGTTTTTATTCTCTTTGTCTTATTTTCAATCGTAAAATTATAAACTATGATTATTTTTCACAGAGACTTAGAATTATTAAAATGTTTTAAATTTATTTGCTTTCCATTCAAACTTCAACATCTACATTCCTTTTCCTTCTTCTGTAGTATATCTTTTAGACAACTGTTTAAGAAAAGATATCAGTAAACTTGTTATTTTGGCAGTAGACTAGTTATTTTAGCCTTGACAAAAATATACTGCTTTGTTCTGAAAGATAAATTGACTGTGGTATGCAATTTTATGCTAATAGTTACTTTTTCTTATTTTATAGACTTTTGCTTCTGTGATTATGTTTGAGATGTCTATTTTTAGTCTACTTGTGAGATTTTATAAACGATTTGCCTTTTCATGACTGTTTTTAAGATCACGTCCTTTGGTATTCTTCATCTTTAAACAATGTGTCCATGAATGAATTTCTTTTTACGTATACTCCTTGATAATACTGTGCTTCATATATCCAGACTCATGTCTTTTATCAATTATGGAACAGTCTCAGCTACTTCCTCTTTAAATATTAACTCATTTACTGTCTCTATTCTTGCATTCTAGGGCTCCAATTATATATATGTTAGAACTTGTCAATCTATCTTCTGCTTCTTTTAACCTCATTTTCATATTTCTCAACTGTGTCTCTCTGTAATCTAGTGAATTTCTTCACATTTCTCATCTAGTTGATGAATTCTCTCTTTACCTGTGTCTAATCAGGGGCTTAACCCATTAATTAAAACACATTTTTTTTTTGAAGTCAGCTTTACAGAGGTATAATTTACATACAATAAATACAATAATATTGTAATTTTATGTGAAAAATGCAGAAAACCACAAACACCACAATCACAACATAGAACAATTCTGTCACCACAAGCACCCTGTACCCCCTTTGAAGTAATTCCCTTCTATCTATTCTACAACAACAAATGAGCTTTTTATCACCATAGTTTTGCATTTTATAAAGGCACATGGAGAAATATTGCATATAATATTTTTTTTCTCTGGCTTGTTTCACTTTGTATGATGCTTTTGAGACACATTCGTACCAGGCATGGTGGCTCATGCCTGTAATCCCAGCACTTTGGGAGGCCAAGGCAGAAAGATCACCTAAGCTCAGGAGTTTCAACCCAGGCTGGGCAAAACATGGCAAAACCCTGTCTCTACAAAATTTTTAAAAATTAGCTGGGCATGGTGGTGCATACCTTTAGTCCTACTTGAAAGGCTGAGGTGGGAGAATCACTAGAGCCTGGGAAGTCGAGGCTGCAGTGAGCCGTGACTGTGTCACTCTACTCCAGCCTGGGTGACAAGGGAAACCTTATCTCAAAAAAAAAAAAAAAAAAATCAATTGAACATACATTTGTGTGTGTATATTCCTGAACTCTGTTCTGCTCCACTGATCTGTACATTTGTCATTATGCCAAAATCACACTGTACGGTTAGCATAGCTCAATAAGCCAAAATCAGAAAGTGTAAATTCTCCAACTTCGCTCATCATTTTCAAAAATGCTTTGAATTTCTATAAAAATTTTGGAATTGGCTTGTCAATTATAAAGTACAGTGATGAATAAAAATTTTAAGAATATGAGCAAGCTTATGAGGAATATGTTCAATTCAACATTAAACAGGATGATAGTTGTAAATTCTGTGTAGAAATCCATTGTTAAGTTGAGAAAAGTTTCTAGTCCTAATTTGCTGAGATGATTTTATCTTAAATAAGTATTGAGTTTTGTCAAACGCTTTTTCTGCTTCTATTAAGATGATTATTCTATTGATAATCTATTTGTAGTAGAAAATTATTTTATTAATCTAGTCAATTAGCTATACTTATTTTCGGATGATACAGCAACCATGTATATACAGTAAAAATACAACATATTCATATTGTATTATCCTTCTTATATATTGCTGGATTCAGTTTGCTAACATTGTAAAAAAATTTGCACCTATATTTGTGAGGAATACTGGTCTATAAGTTTCTTTCCTTGACATATCTTCATGTGGTTTTGGGAAGTATTCATTCCTCTTCTACATTCTGAAAGTTTGTATAAAATTGGCATTATTTTTTTTCTTAAACATTTGGTACAATTCACCAATGAAACCATCTGGGCCTGGAATCTTATTGTAGGATGATTTTTAACTGAAAAGTATATTTCTTTAGTCGTGTAGAGGTATTCAGGGCATGCATTTCTTCTTGAGTGAGCTTTGGTAGTCTGCCTTTCAAAGAAGGTTATCTGTTACACATAAGTTGCCAAATTTATGGGTATAAAGTTTTTCATAATAGCCTCTTGTTTTATGGTCTGTAAAATCTTCAGTGATGTCCTTTTTCTCATTCCTGCAATTTCAAATTTGTGTCTACTCTGTTTTATTTCCTGAGTTGTCTAGCTAGAGGTTTATCGATTTTATTAATACCAAAGAATAAACTTTTCAATTCACTTTTTTCTCTTATTTTACATTTCTAGTTTTACTACTCTTAATTTTTACCTTTAGGTTTAACCTTCTATGCTGATCTCCTTCTAGGTTTTTAAGGTGAAAGCTTAGGTAATTAATTTTAAACCTTTCCACTTTTCCAATATATATACTTAATGCTATACGTTCCCATCTAAATACTGCTTTAGCTCCGTATCTCAAATTTGGAAAATGTTATGTTGTAGTTTTCATTCAGTTCAAAATATTTTCTCATTTTCCTTATGGCTTCTTCTTTGACCCATGAGTTATTTTAGAAGAATTTTATTTAGTTTCCGAATAAACTGAAATTTTCCAGATATTGTTTGCTTACTAATTTCTAATTTAATTTCATTTTGATCACAAAATATGGTTTAAATTATTTCAGTCCTTTAGAATGTATTAAGACCTTTAATGGCCCAGAGTGTAATCTGCTCACTAAATTTTCTGTGTGCACTTTAAAAGAATTATTCTTCTGTTGTTGGGTTCTACAAATGTAAATAAGGTCAGAGTGACGAATAGTGTCATTCAATTCTTAGTAATTTTCTAACTTCTTGTTCAATCAATAATTGAAAGAGAATTATTGAAATATCCAACTGTAATTGTGGACTTCTCCTGTTAATTTTATTAATTTTTATTTTTTGTAATTTGAAACTCTGCTATTAGTTACACATGCATTCAGCATTTTTATGGTCTCTTGATGAACTGCCCAAGTTAAAATCATAAAATGACTCTTGGTATCCTTCATAATATTCCTAGTTCTGAAATCTACTTGACACTTGCATAGCCATTCCAGTTTTCTTTTGATTAGTGTTAACTTGGTATATCTTTTTATATTAACCTGTTTCTTTATACTGAGAGTGGTTTCCTGCAGACAACATATAGGTGTATCTCCTTCCTTTTTGTTAACTTAATTTGACAATCTCTGATTTTCATTAGTTTGTTTAGATAATTCACATTTATTTATCATTATGATTTATTTATTTTTTTTAAAGGCAGAGTCTCACTCTGTCAGTCAGGCTGCAGTGCAGTGGTGCTATGGCAGTTCACAGCAATCTCTGCCTCTCAGATTCAAGAGATTCTCATGCCTCAGCCCCACGAGTCGCTGGGATTACAGGTGTTCACCATCATGTTTGGCTAATTTTTATAGTTTTAGTACAGACGGGGTTTCATCACGTTGGCCAGGCTGGCCTCGAACTCCTGACCTTAAATGATCTGCCTGCCTTGGCCTCCCAAAGTGCTGGGATTACAGGGGTGAGTCACCACACCCACTTGATAATTTACATTTAATAAAATGAATGACATGATCAAGAATCAACCTACAATCTTGCTATTTGTTTTCTGTTTATCTCATTGGTTGGTTGTTCCCTTTTAATCTCTTCATTCCTTTTTTGTATTAAGTATTTTACAATAAAATTTTATTTCCGTTATTGACTTCTTAGGTATTTATTTTTATTTTACTGGATACTCCATGATTTACGGCACAACAATTAAACTTATCACGGTCTACTGCAAATGATGTTATAACTTTTCATGTATAGTATAAGAAGAACCTTACAACCATTTACTTTCTCCGTATGGATGTGTTTTTTAAATCTCCGGCAGCTTTTAAGTTTTTCTGTTCATTGCTTCTTTTCACAATCTGACCATGTTTCTTCTGCTTAGGGTTCTTTGAGGTTCTTAGATACATGAATTTATAGTTAATGAAATATTTTGAAACTTCTGGGACATAATTTCCTTAATGATTTTTGTCTGTCTCCTTCCTTCACCTCACTTCACTGACATTCTGGTTTCATTGTTTTTTTGGTTTGTTTGTTTTTGGTTTTTTTTTTCTGTTTTTATTTCTGAATAGTTTTAATTGCTATATCTTCAAATGCAATAATCTTATCTTTTGCAATTTCTAATCTCATCCAGTATTTTCAAATCTCGGATATTGTACATTTTATCTCTGAAAGCTCAATCTAGGACACTGTTATAGCTTCCAATCATGTCCTCATCATGCTCTTGAATGTAGTGAATATATTTTTAATAGCTGTTTCAACATCTTTGTCTACTTATTCTAACATCTATGCCACTTCTGATTAATTTTCCTTCTGATTGTGTGATTTTTTTTTCTTCTATAATGCATGCTATTTTTTGACCGAGTGACAAAACATTTTGAATTTCGTCTTACTTTTTGTAATCTCTTTATTTGGGGGGCTGTTCTGGGGTTCACTGAATTTATCTGGAAACAATTTCATCCTTTCAAGTCTCACTTTATACCTATTTTTAAGGTCTGGTTTGGAATAGCTATTAGACTAAAATTAACTTGGTTCCACAACTGAAGCAATACTCTTCTTGAAGATTCAATCCTATCCTCTACATGTTAGGAGTTCCTCCATTCTGCCTTGTGAAAACACAAGTATTTCTATCCCATGTGAGAACTGAGGATTATTGTTTCTGTTAGCTCTTTTCCAAAGGTGCCTTATCCAGCTTTGGTAATTTACACACATATATATTGATGAGTATTCAGAAAAGACCTGATGAACACATTCTGCAGATTTCTAGTGAGTAAGACTCAGTTTGTCTCTGTCTCTGTCTCTCTCTCTGAAAAGCTATTCTTCCCAGTGCTGCAAATGTATCTATTTACCTGCCTTGGCATCCCTGAATCCTGATGTTTGTTTCTTCAACTCAGAAAGACTGCCACGATGTGCCTGAGTTCTTTGTCTCACCAGATAGTGAGCTGTGGACAGTCACCATGGGCTTTCCTCATTTGTCCAATGCTTGAACACCTTTGTTTCATATATTTTCTCTGGCTTTCTAGTTATTTATGAGGCATGGTTAATCTGGTTCCTACATCTCTATCCTAGTTGGAAGAAGACAGAAAACATCCATTGATTGAATTTGTAATTTCAGCTACCATAGTTTTTATTTCCATTTAGTTATCTTTCAAATATTTCTGTTTATTTTTTAGAGTTTTTTGATGTTTTTTTTGTGTGTGTGTGATTTCATTCTTTCCTTAGCATTCTATACATATTTATTTTATATTGTCTATATGATATTTCTAATAGTTGAAGATCTTAGAGTGGTAGTGCTAAATACTTCAGTATTTCTGTGTACTCTTATTTTTTAGGTACTGCTCCTTTGTGTTTTGCAATTTTTAATTTTGAGTATATGTTTCCTTAAGTGGAAATCTTGGGGAATGAAATTAGAGATGCTTTCTTTCAGAGAGGGTTGGTTTGTATGCGATCAGGTTTTCAGGGGCACTACTGAACTTGAACACCTATTGTGATAGAGTTTACTTTTAAAATAAGCAGAAGCAGTGTAGCCTAGTGGTTAAGAGAGTTTACTTTTAAAACAGTTGATGCCCTACTTTACCGGGTTCCTCTAGAAGGATTTTTCTTCCCACACTACTGATGCCAGACTTGGCCACGTGACTTGCTCTGTTTTATACAAAACATGGGAAGAAATGATGGGTGCAAATTCTGAGAAAAAATTTTAAGAGTCACTGCATATTTCTGCTATACCTTTTCTCTCTCTGCTGTCAAATTATCATGTTCCAGACCAGAACTGCTCTGTAAGCCTTGATCTTGGATTGAAAAGAATGTAGAGCAGAGCTGCTGCTGACACACAACAAACTTAATACAAGTGGAATTTATATCTCTAAATTTTTTTTTCTGTTTTTTTAACTTAGTCTAAGCTTAATAAGAGAGTCTCAGGTTAAGCTCCACCATCTTATGGATTATCCAAAGCTTATTCTCTGATCCTAATGTTGCTGTAAGAATTTGACTGCAGGGTAAGCCCAGCTTTTGTGTTAGTTTATAGTGTAGTAGTCTATGTTGTAGACTCATCTTAAACTTCTGCTCGGTTTTCTCTCTTGAGACTTTTCATTTAATTCTCATAAGAGCAGAAATACATTATAAAGCACTTTTATCCAGAAACTAGTTGGTTTATCAAGCTCAAAGTGCCTTTGAGCACTTGTTCCTTCACAATGCCACAAGTAAAGGCCTCACAATTTGGGGTATGCAGAGCAAAAGCTGACCATACTCTCCTGGTAGTGACTCTAAAATCTCTTTCCCTTGAATGGTGGCCACTACAATCTTGAATGTCAAAGTATGGCAGAGAGGGTAAAAATAACGAAAACTTTCCCTTTATGAAGTAGAGAATGGGTTAATAGTTTTCATAAATATGTAGAGAGGAATTGAGGTGACAGAAATTATTCAAGTCAAATAAAAAAGTATGAAACTAGATTACCCAGAAAATAGAGAACAGCCCAAATGAGTTCTTCCTGAATGTACTGTATTTATGTATCATTAAATATTTTATTATATTGATAGCTAATAAAAGTTCTAAAAGCCTCAAATAGAAATATATATATACACATACATATCTCAGTCTTAATTTCATATGGAGTACTTAAAAACTTAAAAATTAAAATTTACTATTTTCTCTGTACTGTTTTCACTTGTTTTAATCTATAATTTCATCCTGAACCAATAGATTTTTGAATTGCCTCAGGAAATGAGTTGGCCTATTTAGACTTCTCAGTTATAATCCTTAATTACTGCAATTATTAATTTTATTTTATTTTGGTTTAACTTTCCAACCACTCTGAAGAAAACTGTGGTAGTGCTCAGTGTGTGCCAATATCTACGGCATAGCAACCATGTTTTCTTATCTCCAACAGAACTAGTTCATCAAGAAATCACACACAAGCTTGTATTAAGAGAAATTGGAATTCTGAGGTTTCTTGATTTTTTTTTTAAATAAAAAGGATCCTTTTCTTAAGTTACAGATAGATTTTGTTATTTTTAGAAATTGTTTATCCCCCTCTGCAAAATCCTTTTCTCTCTTTATCATAAACATAGCCATGGATAACTCACATATCAAAAACTTTAATACATGAATCTTTATAGACATATCATTAAGGTCAAATATGGTCTTTATTTCCCAACTTGGGTAAGTATTTGGAACTACAATTAATTATGAATTCCCTCAACATTTGCTATCTGTTTCTCATCAGACAGTCCTATTATTGTATAATTACTTAAAATGTAAACAGGAACGTTAATAGAGGTAATTTTCCAATGGAAACATTTTTTGGTCCCCCAGCAAAAAATAGATTTGTAGTGACATAAAATCCCTTTCTCAATATCCTGGTAATTTGTGCCAGATCCCACCAAACATTGCCACGGATCAAGGGAAGCTCCTGGTAGGTAGAAAGATTTTTACATTCTCCTCCATTTCTCTTCTATTTCTCTTTGTTATCACATACCCTTTCTTTACCTCCAAAAATACACCAAATTATACCAATCCTTAAAAATATTGGAAGTTGTTATTTGGCATTCCATAGGCTACAATGAACATGAGTATTCCAGTAGCAAAATATAGATGCTAGGGCCAAAAAATGAAGAAAGATTTCCCTCATAGAATACACAGCTGAAAGTCTGACTCAAGCCTCATATTTTGCCTGTAGTTGAAATAGATTCATATCTCTTGTATGCTGTTTTAAATGTAACAATATATGTCTCTAACCATTTTTTATTAAATACCTATATATCTCAAGATTCCAATGTTTAATATCTACACTGCAATATTAAATAATTTAAAGGACTAATTACAACTAAGGTGAAGATGAGAAGGTTTACTCTTGCAGAAGTTATCTGTTTAAGATAAAAACTAATTTTAAACAGTTTATGCCTAAGTATATATACATTTCTAGGTCTCCAAATTTCCCCCAAAATTTATCAGCTAAAAGGTCAAATCCATTTTGATTCATACCCATCAAAGTTGGGTATTTAATTGAGTGATAGTAGTTACTAATTATATTTGGATGTGAACCAAATGAAGCTATTTGTTCATTAAAACTAGAGAAACCATATTTTACTTTGACTGAAAACAACACTTAAATATTAACTCCTGCTGATATCAATGGGAATCCTGAATAGAGTTCAAGCACAGTCTCTGGCCCTGGCATTGATTCTGTTTCTTGAAATGATAAGAAAAAGAAAAAAACTTTTCTCTTTTTAGAAGGGATGTTACACAAACAGTAAAATTCCAGATTCTGTATCACTTCGGTATGAATAAATTAAATACCACCAGTGATCTAATCTTATGCTGAAGAGAAATGAACCAAAAAGAGAAACAGAGAGAGTGTGTGTGTGTGCATGTACACATGCGTGTATGTTTGTGTACAGAATAATCAAATAGATAAAGCGGTCATATAGTTTAGATGTAAAAGGATTCACTCATCTTCTTTTATCTAACAGAAAAGGCCACAATGAGTGCAAGCTTATAGAATTTCTCACAGAAACCAAAACCTTCTTATTATAATTTGCAATTGTCCATGGGTAACTGCACATTCATTTGAATTCCTGAAAGACTGAATCTTGTAAAGAGAACAAGATGGGCCCATATTAAAACTTTTAATGACTTTAGTAAAAAAAGGTGGAACTTTGCAGCCAGCTGGCTCCATACCGAAAGCCAGGCTGCACAGCTTGAACTTAAAGCTATCTTAACATAATGAATAAGTGCCAATAATTAGCATATGTAGTGTGAACAGGTTTGCTGGCACAAGCAAGTGAAAAACTCCAAGGTAAAGTTATTATTAGGGAGTAATTAGCTCTGTGAAGTAAATGAGTGAAACAATAGCTGCCAGCACTGACAATATGGCTAACATCTGACTATGTGGAAGATAACATTGTAAAGTATTGCTCCCTGAGCTAGAATCTGTTAATAACCATATGTTAGTGTAATTAATGCAGAGTCTTTCTGACCTGTTGTCACATAAGAACAATACTTTCTTGGAAACATTCAAACAGGCAGTCCCACACTCTGGGTAAGAAATAATTGTGAAAGTTGCTTACAAACAACTCTTACATCTTTTTTTAAAGGAAAAAAATCAGCGAGTGAAAAAGCTGAAAGACAGAAAATGAAATGAGGTAAAATTGTTTCCCATCTGACATCCCAGACACTAAGAAGTCAACTGCAGTGGAATGGATCCTTCAAGGTGACTGAAACTCAGTACATATTTGGACAGACTAAATTAGGGATAGACAAAATATTTCTTGTATGAAATTTTCGAGCTACATACCAAAAGCTTCCTCTTCATTTCTCAGAGGACACACACACACACACACACACACACACACACACACACACACACACCAGAATATAGTTTGAGAAATACGTCAAAAAAGTTTAAGTTCCAATACTCTTAAGCATCTATTGCCCATAAATCTAAGCTTCTCAGGAACAATGACTCCATCTTATTCATCTTTTTATTGTCTGTGAATGTTAAGAGCAAACTGCACATACTATGTTCAGTAAGTATTAGATGAACGTATAGATACTTCTGCATTCTCAGTGACTTTGGCAACACAGTTAGAAATAGATTGGGCACATGGGGGAGATGATTAATATGACTTTTAAAAGTTGGTCTTAGATAATACTATAACAGCAGTAGACAGAACTGCATGGCTTTTTCCATAGCATAATTAATTATCATTAGTTTTCCTTTTCTGGTTCCTGTTTTCCTCTTCTACTTCCTCCAATGACTCCTCCCCATCTTCTAATGTTTGTGTGTGTGTGTAAAGTTTTTATCATCTTAAAGATGCTTTCATTTACATTATTTCATAATTATTATCTATGCTCACAAGTTCTTTAATAATCATCTTTCTATTAGTGGTGATAAGACTGATAGCCATATCTTGTTTAACCCGAATTTAAAATCAAAAGAATTGAAAAATCACCATGATAAAGTGCAAAATATGCAAAATCAGTTCTTCTCCCTTATTTTTTCAATTATGTATAAATGTTTTCCTAAGAATTTACAAGGAAATTATCATAAAACCATGGCCTTATGGCATTAAAATGCCAAGCCCTGTAGAATATTTCTTGCTACTAGCTTGCATGACTCTACAAACAATAAGGTAAGAGTGATTTATAACGACACCTAGGAAAGTTGTTACCACCATAAGACATATCAATCCAACTGACAGAAATCTTAAATCTGCATTCCCCTGTGATAGTAATGAAATAAAAACATAATTGATGACACCAAGTATTTAGCCCTGGGTATACACATGCATATATAGATATATATATACACATATATACACATACATGCACACAGATATCTACTGTATACATTTTACTTCTTGTCAAAGAAAATAACAGAAGACATTCATAACGTTTATTCGTTATACACACTTGTAAAGAATTAATAGTGATAATACAATTCACTATGGAAATTCTGTTAATTTTTTTTGTATTTTCATAATCATGAATTATTTCATCCAATATTATTCTAAAATTGTATATTACAAACATAAAATACATATGTTACTTGAATATTTCTAGGTTTTAGTTACATTTAATTTACCTTAAATGTTCTATTTTAACTAAACTTTTCAAATACGAGGCAGAAACACTCATAAACTAATTAATAAGCATTTCATACACTATAAGATAAAGTACGGTCATGTTCATCAATTCCTGCAGAAAGTTTGATAACTTTCAAATCTCAGCTGTGTTAAATCTTGATAATAAAAGAAAGGCTGAGATTTAATGGAAGTTTGTTAGTAACTTTTTCACCCCTTTTAAAGGAGTAGGTTTCTTTAGCAACGTTTAATACTTCACAGACTAAAGTGGCCAAGTAAAAGAGCGCTGCGTGTTTGAGATCTCACACATTCATCTTCTCACTAAACATCTGTTTAAGGTCTGTGTGATCTACCTGTCAGCACTAGTGATCCATAAAGTGTTTGAACCTCCTGTCACAAACCTCTGAGCTGGTTTGATCAGAGGCTTTGTGCACACTAATCACACCCTTTATCTTTCTAATGTTGAGGGGGAAAACACACACATACACACACACATACACAGCAAGGCTGTCTTCTCAACCTGACTGTAATTAATCTTTCTGAGGGGGAACCTGCCTGGTTTGAAAAGGAAAGATCTGATGGGCTGCTGCTCTTTTTGTATAAAGGCCTTATTTTCCTACCAGGCATCTTTATACTTGGGTGGTACTCTTTACAAACCACCTTAACTGTGGCTCAGTGACAGTGAAACAACCTTCAAGATCACCTTATGAATGAACCTGTTGGTAACTTTACGTAAGAAAAGAAACCAATAAAAGGGGGTTCTACAGGAGCTCATTTAAATGATTCTCTCTTTTTAACTGCATGCAGGAATAAAGGAGCCAGAATGTGAAGCGGTCCCCTTTTCATGTTCCTTGTAAGCTTCTCTCTCCACTAATAATCCCACTGCTACTTTTCTCTTGCTCAGTTGCACACAAATGTATTGAGAGCTGCAGGAGCTCCTAGAGAGGGAACATTTAACATCTTTTTTTTTTTTTTTTAACTGTTTAAAGTAATGCTTTATGCATCTTGCTTCTTACCACTATTTGCTTTTTATTGCTTTAAGTGAGATTAATGACATGGTTGAAATAACTTGGAATGGTACTGATATTCAAAACGTAATGGACCATTCCCAAGGGACATAATCCCTCGTGTAACTGTTTAAAAACAATTTGGAATATAGTAAACAAATGGCAAAGAGGGGGGAAAAACAATATGAGTCAGCCATAAAAGTAGATAAAAGAGTACAAATTATAGTTATCTGATGATCTCCAATAACTGGTCCTGGTATGAAATATTATATTTAGTATTTATACACACTATTGGAACTAAGGACCAAATGTTATTAGAATGCACATAAATCCAACAAATATTATTTAGTCAATTGCTGGATAAATTCTGTCTAGTTATGCAGATAAATTCTTACAGGATTGGGTAGCATAAACTAACCTAAATGAAAGCATGTCAAATACATGGTCTCATGAAGCTTACGACAAAACTCCTAGCTGTAGTTAAAAGTTGGAAAGTCTGAAATTATAGAGGGACAAAATATACCACATTTTATAATAACTCCAGCTAGGTAAAAAACATTAAAATGTGGAATGAAAAATTATAGTGAATATTTTTAGTACAAAAAAGTATATTTATTCAAAATAGGACTAAAATTTTAAGTTAAAATACTTAAGTCAATATAAAAAGATTCAAATAAATAGTATTTTAATGTATCCTGCTTATTAAAAATTCTCTATTTTAAAACCTTAAAATATTAACCATGGAGAACTTTTACATAACGTGTTATAGTGACATTTTCATGTCACTATAAACTACTTATTTCTCTGTGGATGTTATATTTTAGTGCTAATCCAATGTTGTTATAAACAAATTTGAAATTGTTGCAGAATGAGATAGAGGATATACCTACATCTATATCTATGCAGTCTACAACTAATATGTTTATAAACCACACTTCAGACTATATATGCCTTCTCAAAATACATGTATTTTAAGACACTTTAACTCATGGCTTAAGAAAATTATGATGTCCAGATGATCAATAATAAACTAGATTTCCTATTAGTACAGTTATGAAATAAAGTATTAAATAATTAACTTATATAGAGTTACAGGACCAGGTTTAAGTTTTATTCTATTGAAGGTATGGCTGTAGTCACCTTGCATGTGCTTCCTGCTCCATCCTAATTAAAAGCCTATTCACTGTATTGCCATTCATGGCTGATTGGGAGATTTCTGTTGTTTTTAGGCTGGTTCTTTAGGTCATCCAATCATTAGCATGTAGTCATATCAAGAGAGGCCTGGCATAGGACTGGATTTTTAAGAGTACTTCTAAATCAAAGCAAACTACAGAAATTCCTATCTGTTGAGCCCCTTAGTCTTGGCCATCCTAAGTGAATTAGTCTGAGTTTCAGGACACATGATTCAGACTGAATGTGTATGGCATTCACTTGGCTTCAAAAAGGATAGAGTCCCAGGAAACTTTGCATTCTGATATAGGCCAGGGCATTCTACATTAGAGATAAGGTTAGAATATACAGAGAACAATGATTATGTGCTACAATTTAACTATATATATTTAAAACATCATAATTTATAGGATCATTTCACTTTTATAGTCTAAATTTTAGTTTTGGATTTCTTTCATAAACCTAAAATTAAAGTAATACAGCATTTATTCATTCATTTTAAGGTTACATTTTCCTTTCAGGAACTTTTTATTTTTTAACATAATATGACTAGTGTTTCAAAATAAGCACCTCTTTCATAAAGAACTATGAAGTTAATTTGCACTTCCACACATTTTCATTAAAACAATCTGAAAATGTTGCTGATTGTATAAAGACTCCTGATTTGATTAAAACATTATTTTCAGAGAGTGGTTTTGTTCTCTATATTAAACTTTTCTAGATCAGAAAGTTGAAGATTTTTAATTATTTTCAACTGATGCCTTTATTGAGCAATTAATACACTTCTCGTAAGAGACTCAAATATATGGTGTAAAAATGAAAAAAATAAATACTATCTAGATTCTCCTCTCAATGAGAGAAGACAGAAAATTGCTTAAGTAAGTGTAATACAAGGTAAAAAGTAGTAGGACCATAAAAGAAGCAGAGAATGGTAAATACTATAGAGGTTCAGA
This sequence comes from Macaca mulatta, assembly GCF_049350105.2. NCBI lineage: Eukaryota > Metazoa > Chordata > Mammalia > Primates > Cercopithecidae > Macaca > Macaca mulatta. The sequence continues at coordinate 26,045,454 of NC_133416.1, forward strand.
AGAATTTTTTTGTCCTAGGAAAACTTGGGAACTATTTACAGATAAGAAATCAGGCCAGTTTGGCCTTACTGAATGTGACTACATTTGACATGGAGAGAGGTAGTAGAGAATACTATTCCAGGAAAAGGAATTCACATGAATAAAAAACACAGAGGGTAGAAAGTATGAAAAGTGTGGAGAACAGAAGAACAATTATGTTTGGCTGAATCATCAATTTGTAAAAGGAAATAATAGAAAATAAATTCAGAAAAGTAAACTAGCAGCAAATTGAAGAGGGGGTCTTCAATGACAGGCAAAAGCCAAACATTTAATTTTGTAGAGAGTCAGTAGTTGTCAAAGATTTTTGAGTCAGGGATAAACATTAGGAGAGTTTTTCTTTCAGAACATTGATCTGACAGCAATGCGCAGAGCTGACAGGAGAGCGAAGCTCCTGGCGTCAGAACAGTTAGGTAGCTGTTGCAGAGATGAGTGATAATGAGAACTTGAACGTGTGGCAGGAAAGTGGAAACAGAAAAAGACATAAGGGATATCATAAAGGCAAAATCGATACATGCACAATGTTATAGAAAACAAAATGTGCAGTAGAAGGCATCAAAAATGAATTCAAAGTTTTGAAGTTAGATGATTGGGAGACTGGTGATGCTATCGTTAGTCATCTGTAGACCACAAAATCACAAGATTAGAACTTCTTCATAGAATACATGGCTGGTATTTCAGTGACTAAATGTTAATACATGGTACCTCTATACTACACTTCACATTACATTTAAACATATAACATCATCATGAAAACCATTTCATAGAGCTGGAAGATTGTTGTATTGACTAAGAATCATTTCCTCACTGCTTAGAACTATTTGCCACAGAGTAGAAGGTTAGGGATAAACAAAATGGGTTCAGGGAATCTTTTATTTTTAAATTTTACTTATTTACTTATTTTGAGACACGGTCTTGCTCTGGTGCCCAGGCTGGAGTGCAGTGACATGAGCATGACTCACTGCAGCCTCTTAACTCCTCAGCTCAAGGGAACCTCCCACCTTAGCCTCCAGAGTAGTTGGGACTACAGGTGAGTGCCATCATGCCCAGCTAATTTTTAAAAATTTTTTTTTGTGGAGACGGGGGTCTCCCTGTGCTCCTCAGACTGGTCTCACACTCCTGGGCTCACGCAATCTCCCAGCATTGGCCTCCCAGTGTGTTGGGATTACAGGTGTGAGCTACAATGCCCAGCCCCTTTAGAAAGCCTAATTACAGAAGCATCCTCTAGTATACCCAGACCCTTGGGGTTTTATAAAAAAGGAAATGAAAAATGTACTCAAAGGGCAATATTCTCACGATTCAGATGTATTAACAAGTATCCTCAGAGAAACCAAAATCCTAAGAGAGCCGCTTTAATTCTACTCCAATAGGAGTAAATATAGAAAATACAGAGATTAGAGAATAAGGGTTTTATATAATAATAATTCTTAGGTCACCAATTTAAACAGGATTTCTAATGTAAGGACAGTCCTCCTACCGGTTAGGAGGTTGTGCATGGTATGTGTTTGTGTTTCTGTGTATGTCTGTGTGACCTACATAGTGATAATACTACATCAGGATAGAAAATGTTAAATCCTGCTAGTATCAACATAGCTTTGAAGTAATATTTTAGCTTTAAGGTTGACATATGAAATTGGGTGAATTTTGAACATTTAATTACAGCATAATATTAATTCTAGTGTTATTAGTACTAAATAATTTGAAATGGATCTTCTGCCCAGTCCAATATTTCAGCAGCTTGAAGTGAGAAGGAATGGATTGTTTTGGCATTTTTTTCTTATCATATCAAGACCTATTTTTACTGAAAAGCATTGTTTCTATGATATTCTAATGGACAAAGTCACTTATTAGAAAAACACATGCCTTTATTATGGGATGACAGGTTACATACAGACACACACCACACGCACACACTCAAAGACACACACATGGTAAGAAAGAGAAAGTTCTTTGTTGGATTAAACAGACAGCTTGTTATATGTGGCACATAATTTGGCCTGGTATATTTTCAATGCATTATATGATATTAAAAACATTGCCTTCAATACAGATCCACCAGTTCAAGGAGTGCCTTGAAATTAGGAATGAAAAAAATGTATTGCTCTATTTACCCTTAATTACAAATATACTCATCTCATAATAAAAACAAAAGAGTACCTTATTTTCAAAAAGAGTGTATTTCTATGTTGTCTTTTTTTCTGTGTTTACATTGGCAATGTGGCATATTAGTGTGTCAGTTTAACAAAGATCTGTTACTTGATGAAGCCTTATTACCTCCCATATAGAAATAAAACTAAAAATAATTCACATTACATTGTAGGGTTGGATAGTCTTCACTTCTTAATTTTTAAACTTAGCACCATCAATTAACATTTATCAAACATAACCCTGTGGTTGTATTTTTGGCATAATTTTTGTCAAAGCTATAAAATACAGGCAAAGCAGTATACATGTCTATATGCATAGGAAATAATTGTGCATTTAAATATATATTTATGCCAAATAAACAATGTTGCTACATATATGCTGTATATCTTTGAAGCAAAAAAGCATTATTTTATTATTAATATTTGAGATTAATAGCCTGTTTCTAGTATCTTCTAATACATTATTGTTTTTCTGTATTTCAATGCATCTTATAAAAAGATATGCTGATGAACTTGACATAGCTTATAAAACACATGATGAAATATATGTTATATGTAAGCAAAACTAAACAGAAAATGTTAACAGAAAGAATCTGAAGTAATTACAATTGGAAAATAGAACTAGAAAGCTTAAAATTATTATATTGATAAAGTAATCATCCTAACACAATATAACAAGTCTTGGCACTTACCTCAAAAAGAAATGAAACAAATAATTTCATTGTAAATTCTATTTCTGAGTCATCATCATCACCACAAAGATGCTATTAATATTTTCTTTTAAACCACCATTACCAAGTACCCTCTTTTAGCTGGACACCAACTTGGTGCTCTAATTTATTTCTAATGATTACAACAAACTTGAAACAAAGATATATTATCTGTATCTTAGAAATGAGGAGAATGAGTAAATTGCTTAGGTCCTACAGGTAGTGAGTAGCTGAGCAGCCATTTAAACTTTGTTTTATCTGACTGGTGAGAATTGTGCTATTTTAACTGCATCTCTTACATGAGAACCATGTGAGAACAATGCCAATACACCAGCCACAACTCTTAAATCAATAAAAACGCGGTCGATCATGATCACTTGTTTAAAAATTTGACTGAATTCATCAAATATTTTGGTATCATATTAGACACCGCCCAAAAGGGATACATAATTTCCTATTCACATGGTCCGGAGTCTAGAGTATAGTGGTGGTAAGAGCAATGGAAAACATGTAAAACTGGTATATTAACATTTCTTAGTGATGAAGGCAATTTGTACAGATTTCATCCACTGAACTGATATGGATTAGGTACAAATGAGTCTTAGGCTAGGTCCACACACTCAGCAACAGAGCTGTTAAGAGACTTCTATTGATTGTAACTTCAGGACAAACCCAGCAGCCAGGTTTATCTGGAGAAAACATATGGTTATAGTCACCATCATAATGAACTTTTCACATATTAGTATTATTAGCTAGAATTTACAAATGAAGAAATCAGACCTCAGAAAGATTAAGTAACATTCTAAGTGTATGCAACTAAGTGATGGGCCAAGATTTAATCAAAGTCCTTTGACACCAAGTTCAGAATGCTATAGACTATACCATTCAATAATAATACTGTGTCTTTATAAACCACAGCTACACTGAAAAACAACTATGCAATGTGACTAAAAGTTAAAGTGAAATTATATCTAAAATAATAAAGCAACTTTGCATATTCAGTGTTCCTGAAAGTCATACACTCATCCTTCTCTCTCCTCATTCTTTTTTAGTAGCAGTATTTTCTCACAGACACAAGATATCCAACAGTCTAAATAACTGCAGTATAACGTATAAATAATTTTAATAGATATAGTAGGTTGAATTGTGTCCCCCCAAAAGATATGTCCAAGTCCCAACTCTTAGTACTTGTGAACATGATCTTATTTGAAAATAGAGTCTTTGCAGATGCAGTAAAAAATGAGATAATCTTGGATTTAGATTGGGCCCCAAATCAAAGAGTAGTTTCCTTATAAGAGAATGGAGAAGCATGTTTGAGACACACAGACATAGGGCAGAAAACAATGTGGGGACAGAGGAAGAGACTAGAGTCATGCATCTACAAGCCAAGCATCCCAAGGATGGCCAGCGGCTGGCTGGCCACCAGAAGCTACGGAGAGGCATGCTACAGATGCTTCCTCAGAGCCTCCAGAATGAATAAACCCTACCAACACCTTGATTTCAGACTCTGACCTCCATAACTGTGAGGGAATAAATTTCATTTGTTGTAAGCCACCAAGTTTGTGGTAATTTATTACAGCAGGCCTACAGCACTAATATCATAACAGTTCTAAAACTAGTACATGAAAACTTTACTTTCCCAATATATGGTAGTGAAGTGTGTAAAATTTCCTTCAGTTCCGGATGACATAATCCACATCATTAATTCCGTCCTAGGGAATTTGTGGGATGTCGATTCTGTTATAATTATCTGAATCATTAATACTGTGGCATTTTTTAGTTCTTTCGTGTTCCACTAATAATATAAGGGAAAGATATATTCTCTAGTGTCTGTCTCTGTATGTATGTGTGTGTGTGTATTTAAATTATTTGGAATATCTCTCTATATTTTATATATATATAAATATACATGTGTGTATATACATAATCTATGATTAGCATTTTTTATTTAATAATATATATATATAGATTATTGTTGGCCAGGTGTGGTGGCTCACACTGTAATCCCAGCACTTTGAGAGGCCGAAGCAGGTGGATCACTTGAAGTCAGGAATTCAAGACCAGCCTGGGCAACATGGTGAAACCCCTTCTCTACTAAAAACACAAAAATTAGTTGGGCATGGTGGTGCACACCTGCAATTCCAGCTACTTGCGAGGCTGAGGCAGGATAATTGCTTGAACCCAGAGGGCAGAGGTTGCAGTGAGCCAAGATGGCGAAACTGCACCCCAGCCTAGGTGACAAAGCAAGACTCCATCTCAAAAAAAAGAAAACAAAAAAAGATTACTGGTCATGTTTCCTTGTCAGTACATTTGCTCTTTCTTAACTGTTTGATATGTGTACAATCTTTCATGATATGAATATACAGAAGAATTTTTCTTCTAAATAGTTATCTAAAATTTATCTTCTAAATACTTTATGTAAATGATATAAAGGCAATGGCAATAGACTAACTTTATAACTAGGTTATAAATATTTAAAGTCCTTTTTAACAGTATGTCTACACTTGTAGGCTGGGCACGGTGTCTCAGGCCTATAATCCCAGCACTTGGATAACCTGCAGCAGGTGGATAACTTGAGGTCAGGAGTTTAAGACAAGCGTGGCCAACATGGCAAAACCCTGTCTCTATTAAAAATACAAAAGTTATCTGGGCATGGTGGTGTGTGCCTGTAATCCCAGCTATCTGGGAAGCTGAGGAACAGAATTCCTTGAACCCAGGAGGCGGAGGTTGCAGTGAGCCGAGATTGCGCCACTGTAGTCCAGTCTGGGCAACCGAGTGAAAGTGTATCTCAAAAAACAAACAGCAACAACAAAAAACCACAACTGTATGTCTACACTTGTAATCATTTTCTATGTTAAGTATGTCTTGCTTTGAGATAACTTCATTTAATATACATAAAAATCCAAATGTAAAAAAAAGTAAGATATTATCTACAGATGAAAACAAATACTTGCTTTTCAAAAGAATAATAAATGCAAGATTTTTATAAATGTGCTGCTTGAATTTCAGTCATACTTTGTAAAAATGATTTATTTATAAAGTTTGATCAAATTTCTATGCATATAGTAAGGTACACCAGTAAGAAGAAATCTATATTAATTTTATATAAGTAATTAATATATAGTGAAATTTCATGGTATTGGTTACAATTAATAACTGTATCTTTGAGAAGCATAGAGTTTCCTATGTTTAAAAAAAATGCATCCTACGATGGTACTGGTAGACTCACTTTCTTTGTTATTATAACTAAGTATGAGTTTCATCATTTCACACTACCTTATTAATGACTCAGCATGCAGTAAATGCTAAAAAAAATACAGAAACTTGATGTTTAAAATGAAATAAAATAGTTAAAACTTGCACAGATTTTAATTTGTATGACAGATCAGTAACATTTAAAAGTTCATACAGAAATTATATACTTACTTCTATTCCTCAGAGAGCCCATTATTACTCTAAGTACCTTAACAACTTTTATGACCAATAACAACATTAGTAGTTATCCACTAAATACAGCTATGCCAGATTATTGGACGCAGCTGGAGGCAAGACGCCAGTTGTGGCGAAGCAATCAACTGCTCCCATATGCTCCTTTAAAGCATGAATTCTATACAGAAATATGAGTGGTAACACATGCAGCAACTTAGCAGAGAAGTCAATAAATGATGTTGTAAGGAAAGAGTAGTAATTTCTCAAAAAAAAAAAAAAAAAAAAAAAAAAAACAAAAAAAAACTTGGCCTCAAAGGATAGCTAACGGATCAGTTAACAACTAAATAACCTTAATCTCACTATCTATTATCCAAACATGATTATCATTAGTAATAAATCTTATTAAATTTGGGCTCAGATTAAATATTTCCTGGTCTCTAGTTAAAATTTCCCTAAGTCAAAAGCGATTTAAGTTTGTTGTGTAGGTGAATCTAGGATTTCCTTGAAGCTTACCAAAATTTTGTTTCCAAAGGTATGGAGGCACCTGAAGTTATTCAACACACAGAAAGTGTTGTGACGCATGATGAGAAGAAAATTTTGGTAAATCGTGTAATTTAGTGTGCTTATATGCAACCTAATTAATGTAAAGGTTTATAAAGTAGGCTAATTCCAAAATTCAATTTGACTAAGGTCAAAATTAATTCAGAGATGTAAATCAATAAAGATACTGAATGCTAGCATTCATTATTGACAGAGGAAAAGAAAAAAGAGAACTTTGGGATAGTTAGTGATTTTGTCAGAAAACAGGCTTATCCATTGTTCTTACAAACATATGTCTTATTTCATATGTATGATAATGAAATGTGTTGTAAGACATAATGCCGGGACATTGGATTGTGATCAAGCAAACTCTTTTAGACACTACACTAATATGTATGCCACCAATTAAAGCTATGAAGTAAATTCATAATTCTTTAGCTATTTTCTCTCTGACTCTTTCTTCTTGGTGAAAAAGAAACATCAACAAGAAATAAGCAAAAGCCCTTCTGGGATGTTGATCACTAAAATTTCAAGTTCAGAGTGATAAGATGAAGCACAAGAGGAAAAAATAGATTTCCAAAAACATCATTAGTATATTCTGGTTCTTTTACAAGGCCTACTTATATCGCTGTATTTAATTTTTTATCTTGACAGTTATGTGAGAGATACTAAAATGTCCAGTCTATTTCTGAAGAGGCTGAGAATCAATGACATTAAGTGACTTGTACAAAGTTATATAATTAAAAAATAGTAAAGTCTCCTGTTTCTAAATCCCACAATCTATGTACAACCCAAAAAGCTTTTAAAGGGAAATACCATCATTCTTCTTATGTGCCCTCTCTCAAGGTACCCTTAAAGATACAGCCACCATCCACACACAGAGAAATGCCTCTGTGCCCCTGTGCTTGGCTCTTCCAAGTCCTATGCCCTTTTTATGGCCTTTTAGCTGATGCTCCTTATCCCTTGCTTAATTTGGCCCTTCAAGATACTTTCGTAATAAACGAAGTTATATCATTGACTTTTTCCCACAGGATTCTGACAGTTGGAGTCATATGTAAGCATTGTTTCACACAAAATTTTCATGATAGTAGAAAAAAGATTTGGGATGTCTGATCTCTACCTTATTGATATCAATTTGGGGGTATTCATTGCATAAATGTTAACACCGTTACTGAACTTTAAAAGGCCAAAAGTATTCCAGTTGTGTTGGTTACACACATTGCAATGAATTGTGATTTTATTCATTAAGACACCTAACAAATATAGTCTCTATTTCATACCTTTCTGTCAGCCCTCAACCATGATTATTTTTCTTTTACCCATCAATGACAAAAAAATGTATTCTTACTTAATTACTGCTCTTTCACTTTTAGCAAGCTATTAAATAGTGAGCAGAAAACAGGCCTGGAGCATTTCTCACCATCATGTTTATTAAGAGCAGCTCAGGATCACATAAGGAGAGAATTATATTTCCTATGTAAGCAGGTGGGTATGTAAGATTGTAAAAAGAGAGCCTCAGTGAAAGAGTCCCTATGAGTAGGAGCAGATCATTATAACAGATGATGCGGGCAGACATCCCACTGATATTTAGTACGGCTTAACACAGCCAGAACGGAATAAAACTTAATAGTGGTCAAAGTGGAGAGAAGGAATGAGTACTAATAAAGTAAACACAGCACATCCTGAGGTTATATTCTGCTTCTCCTTTAAGTTAACACTGTACTGTAAAGAGAAAAGTTTTATAGCTATATTCCAGTTATCTGAACAGTTATTGGCACTGGGGGAAAATGTCTACCAAACTTTTCATGTATTTTTTTGATGAGATTTTTCCTTTTTGATTTTAATAGACAAAAATTATAATGTTTGCCTTATTACCTAGATGATAGTTATTAAAGTAAAAAAAATCCTTAAGCAGGTTATTTGCATCCTTAAAATATTTTAAAATTAAAGACATACTCCAAGTTCACGATAATTTTTAAAAACCTTTCTCCACAGCAATATATCTTTTAAAAAATCAAGCCATAACTATGTGTGTATGTGGTAGAGATTTCAAATAGAAAAGAACATCAAAGTTTTAGTATGTTTAGCAACTTCTTAATGTTACTTACTGGAAGACACCAGTTAGACGAAGTGAAAAACATAAATAAAATGGTGTAATTATGCTGGTATACACACATGACTTGTGCTTTCTAAAATATTCTCAGTGAAAATAAATTTAAATATTCAAGAATTATTCCTTCTTGAAGACATTTCCATTTCATTTTGAGGCTGTAAAACTCTTAAAGATAAGGACCACACTTCGCATCTTAATCTTTGCATCAGAAAAAGAGATTAGAAAAATGGAATCAACATCTTAAGGTCCATAATTTCAGGAACTTGGCAGAATTAGACCACAGTAGGTTAATCTAAGTTGAACTAGGATGACTGCAAAATGCAATGTTTTTACAAACCATGTTTAATCTCTCATCTTTTCCTCTAAAATGCAGATGATTTTGATTTTTCTAAAGCCCCTCTGTGTCTGTTTTCCTATTATTATTTCACTATTATCCTGCATCGAAAACCTTACAAAACAACAAATTGAGTTTTAATTTGAAAAGTTTTGTTATTTCATATTTCCCTTCTATTTTCTCTGATCAAGTGTCAAAATGAGAGCGACCCAAGTGAAAGAAAGGAAAAGGAAAGGACTGAAAACAAATGGCTGCTAAGACGGGCAACAGGAGAACGTCAATTCCAAGCGGTTCTCAATAGGGCACTAAAAAGCTTAGCGAAAAGGTACCTCTTTACCATTTTAGATAAAATATAAAATTCTAGGGATTTGATCAGAGAGAGAAGGAGAAATGGGGGAATATTATATCTTAGCATCAGAAGCCACTGAAAATCTCAGAGTGGATAAAGTTATAGCATACATGGTTTTGAGAACTTCTGTTAGTTGCATGAACATTGTTATTTGATTCTCTTTAGTGTGAAAGTAACTCAAGAATGTCCATGGATTGGCTTCAATATTTTTTAATTTTTTTTCCTGCTATTGACTCCTCTTATGTTATTTCTGTGATTATGATTGTATGCAAAAATAAAATTATTGGATACAATGCATCATGACATGGATGAGCACAGATTCATTGGATGAATTGGAATCTAATCACTTATTACACAAAGCAGATTTTGTTTACATGTATTAACATTTTATCTTACGTTGGCCACATAAGAGACACATAAATACCATTTGATAATGACAGTATGGGGAGAAGTGAGATTCACAAGGTTTCTAAGCTCTCCTCATAACTGTAAAGATTATTAGCATTTTCATGCTACCAGGGTACTAATGTTTCTTCATAAAAAGCAGCTATTTGCCAAGCATGGTGACTCACACCCGTAATCCCAGCTCTTCGAGAAGCCAAGGCAGGAGGATTCCTCAAGGCCAGAAGTTTGAGACCAGCCCGGGCAACACAGGGAGGGCCCCGCCATCTCTACAAAATATATATTTTTAATTAGCTGGGCATGGATGGTGGCATGCACCTGTGGTCCTAGCTACTCAGGAGGCTGAGGTGGGACGATTGCTTGAGCCCTGAGCCCCTGCCCAGTTTGAGGCTGCCGTGAGTTATGACTGTGCCACTGCATGAGCCTGGGCAACACAGTGAGATCCTGCTTTCAAAAAAACCCCAACTATTTACCAAAAAAAAAAAAAAAAAAAAAATCTGATGGATAGTTATTTCCGCATTATGTTCATTTCTCCTAAATTCTCACAGCGATGATCTGCTATTCAAGAGTGATTTTGTATCACGAGCATGGGAATGACTGGGTACAAAGCAATCAGGTAAGAGACAGTGTAAAAGAGAGGAACAAAAATGGTATGAGGCAGTAGAAGACAGGTTTAAGTAACGATGTGTTGATGGAAGTATTTATACACCTCAAGATCATGCTTGTAATGCATTTAAGAGCAGTAGCCTTTTTAATCACAAAAAAGACTCATTCCATGTTTCAAGAGATCAGGATACAGAGAAAGTCTTGCTTTCCTGCTCTCTTATGTGAATGAAGCACCTATTAGAGCACAAAACAGAAAGAATTTTTTAAAACAATAGAAAACTAAGGAAAAAGCCTTCAATAAATGGTCAAATAGAAAGAAGCCTAATAAATACCCTACATATGGAAAACGGTGAATGAACAGTATTTTATAGTCGGCGAAAAAGTAAAATCAATTGCATAATGGGAAAATAATTTTCTTAGCCAGAATATTCATTTCTTAATTGAGGTTTTTAAAACATAATATCAAATAGGCCTTCTAAAACATTTGAGTCTTACTTTAAAAGAGCCTCAACTACCCTTTGTCAAAAGAGCACTTTTCTTGGAGAAAAATTTATTTATAGTTTTATACTAGAACATCATTTTTCCTTTATTTGGTTAGTTCACAGGTCCACATGATATGTTGTTAAACATTTTGATCCAAAATGGGTCAAGGAGAGATACTAACTCACTGTAAAAATCTTTAAAAAAAAATACAGGGACTATCATGAACCAATGAAATATATGTTGTTAAAGTTTTTTAGACGTACCTTCCAAAATAAATTACTAATTTTAGTGAATCAAAATTTAAGATTTCCTAATTGTTCTCTAAGTAATGTTTCATTTACAATTTTTATAAAAACATACAAATATTGTTCCAAATGTCTTCAGCATTAGACTTAATATTTGTTTCAAATTTCAGATAAAGTCAGTATGATGGGCTCTGCACAATTGCTCTTATTTTGTGTTCATCAGCACCTATGATCTTGATCTATTTAATATGATTAACCAGAGCTAAGGTAAGACCCGGAAGAACAGGGTCTATGCCTAATTAGTTATAGGACTTGGGCATGGCCCTTTTCATTTCTGGACCATATCTTCATCTACAAAAGAAGAAAAAAAAAGCTGGACTGAATTATCTCTAAAGTCTATTTTTCTATATTAATTATTTTATTATATTTATTTATTTATTTTTGAGACGGAGTTTTGTCTTTTTGCCCAGGCTGGAGTGCAATGGCATGATCTCAGCTCACTGCAACCTCCGCCTCCCGGGTTCAAGCGATTCTCCTGCCTCAGCCTCCCGAGTAGCTGGGATTACAGGCATGCGCCAACACGCCCGGCTAATTTTGTATTTTTAGTAGAGACAGGGTTTCTCCATATTGGTCAGGCTGGTCTCGAATTCCCGACCTTAGGTCATGCACTCGCCTCGGCCTCCCAAAGTGCTGCGATTACAGGCACGAGCCACCGCGCCTGGCCTATATTAATTATTTTATTGATCAAAAAGTTCTAATTCAGTACTACCCACAGTGTTGGTCTGTGATGAGGTCAGTAGCTTATCCGAGAGCATAAACTACCAAACTGTTACCCTCATCAAAAAAAAAAAAAAAAAAAGAATCTCAGCTAAATTAAAGTGCATCTAGCAAGCTCCTTATCTTATTGTAGACTTGTAGCAGTTCACAGCATGGCCTGAGTTCCACACTGTCCTAACACATTCTTCCTGCTCACTCAAATGACTGTCTTTGAGTATACCCCAGTTTGTACAGTAATATAAAAACATTAGTAGTCTTCTGTTCTATGGCATGAGAGGAGTGAAATAATTTGCAGGATCAAGAATTGCACCCACCAAGCATGCAGTTGGGTGTTCATCAAATAGTTAAGAGACTACACATGAAGTTTAGCCTACCAGGTGCACAGGCACAAGCCAAGGAAGTTTGGAAAATTAACCATGAATATGGTTATTATTACCATATCTCCAAATTTAAAATAAGGACATATGAAAGGACAGAAACAGGTTTATTTATGGGTTATCGAACTGAAACCAGTTATTTAAATAAAGAGCATGGTGTTCACAGGAGGGTAAATATCATTGAGGAATACTGCATCTACCTTATTAGGGGTCCACAAAATACAAAATTGTGTGAATACACAGACAAAATATTTTGAAACATAAATGCCCTAGAAAATGTAAAGGATGATGCACGTTCTATACACATTAGTCTAATCACTGAGTATAAAAAATTGTTATTTTCAGAAGTTCCTATTTGTGGAACTTACAGCTCAGTAAATCTGAATATACTTTCATTAGAACAGTCTCAAAACTGTGTTTAAAATAAAAAGAAGAAATATACCCTTACCTGATTTTATTATATAACTATGATATTTCAGTTAGAGATAATGGAATATTTTAAAAATACATGTTAAATATTAAATATTTACATAAGAAGGGAAGCGGGGAGGTGAATTGAGATTCTCCCTCAGGGCAAAAATTACTATCTATGTTAGTGGATGACATTCTTATTATTCAGGTGCTCTGAGGCATCCATTTGGTCAATGCTAGCTGCTCATATAAATAAGGCTGGAAGTCTATAGTTACATATTTTTAATTTGGAAATTTCATCACAAATGTATATAAATGATTAACCTTGGATTCATTTCACAAATTGTGACCTCAACAACAATGCTCTTTCTTTCACCCTTTGAAATTCTGCTTGTGAAATGACTTTTGTCTCTCCTATATACACATACACATATACCACAATTCTATATACATCACTTCATTTTAAACGTCTTTTAGTGCTCCTGAGTCTGACTGATGTAAGATGTTATTTTGAACATGCCAAAGCATCTAAACGGTTCCAGTCTTTTCTTTTCAGCCTGCATTCCTTGATAAGTGGCAAAGCTTCCCACTTATCAGTCACTCAAAGTGACTGTAGCTGTCAGTTGTGTACAAAGCGCAATCAGTTTGGAAGCGGAGACACCAGCATTTTTCTTCTCAGCTTGAAGCAAACACGTTTTGACTGCTAGTCATTCAATTTTAAAGCATCCTCAATTAGGGGCGGATGAAGATATAAAGAAAACACATCCTAAATACCTCCAGCAGGCAACAGAAAAATTTTATTGTTATCTCTTGATTTACCTTCCAGCAGCCCTATCCCTCCTCTTTTTCTGGCTGCATGACACGGGTGCTCATGGCAACATACCCTCGATCATGAAAAGATTGCCATAATATATTATACTAACTATCTGGGGAACTGCTTTTCGGGCTTGTTTATGTTTTCTTGCTCTCTCTCTCTCTCTCTGTTTCTTCCCCTCTCTCTCTCTCAAATTGCCCCACAGACAGTCAAATAATTGACTTTTAAAATGAAAACAAACTCAATCTTTCCAACTTACTCTGTTTATTGCTGATCAAGTTTTTATTCAATGAAAACATGAAATCCGATTGGATAATGAAAAGGAAAAGAAAAAAGTTAGCTAGAGAAAGAAACTACATATGGGAGGGAAAAATAAAAAGAGTAAAATAAATCACGAGTGGCTATGTCAGACAATTCAGCAGCAGGTATGGATGTAGGTGTTGGCAAAGCCAGGAAAAGGAATACAGAAGTAGAAAGAGAATTAAAAATGTATTCAGAACTAAATGGTGGTAATTAGAGAAGAAAAATTATAAATATATACACACACACACATACCCCTATATGCAACACACCCACACACCTATAAACAGAGAAGATAAAGGAAAAGTAAATGATCAAAAAAAGATACATAGAAACCTGAGTATGTATATATGAACACACATACAATTCATATACAATGTACGCACATAAATTAATATAAACCTGTAAATAAATATATGTATATGACATTAAAACTTGCTCATTAGTTCTTTTAGTTAAACATTTATGTACATTATAAAAATTAGTTCAGTTTTTCTAATTTACTATGTAGATATAAGTCTCAACATAAGATAATTCTCTTTAAAGAGATGATATTTATCTATTATAAGCATAGCATCCTATTTTCTTAGCATTTATCGGTGAAAGTTTAGTACTATGCACTATTTGCATATGTGGAAAATGTCTTTTCCTGATTTATAAATATTTATTTTCACCATTTATAAAAGGACAATCAATCTCTTATCTTGTTTTACTGCAGAAAGCAAAAATAAATTACTTTAAAAACAAATCCTGCCAAATTTGCCAACCTGGTAGATTTAACTCAGTTTGAGAGACCAATTAGTCTTATTTTCTAGACATCATCTGAATTAAATCACTCATTACTATTCTAGTAAGAAGAGGGAGGAAGAAGGTACCCTTTCAGTTTACAAAGTACTCAACTGTCAGGGTCTCAGAATAACACACATACGTACACACACACACACACACACACAGGCCTCAGTTCTATCATCTATAAGGTGGATATAATAACACAAACTGTCTGAACTCTTGTGCTGATAATGTCAGATGACCTCTGTAAAGTGCCAAATACTTAATAAGCAATAGGCTGTTCTTCCTTCTTACCAGTACAGTACAAAGGGATCATATTTTTTCCCTATTTATGTCAAGTCAAAAATTTATTGAAATAGAATGACATTTCAAAGGTGGTATACTAAATAGTTCATGGCTTACAAATCCTAAGATTACTAATTTAACCTTATTTGCTACAGGAAGTACTAATCTTTAAGATAGGAGATTTATGTACCTTAAACTGTTTGATAGGGTTACAAACCCTAGATATCTCTAGGGAGTTTTCGGATTATTTTGGATTGGGCTGTCAGAGGTGGCCTCCCTGACAAGAATGGCATTTGAAGACATTTGAATGAAAATCTAAAACATCTAAATTATATGATTAAAAAAGTATTCCAGGCCATGAGAATAACCAGTACAAATGCCCTGATGGTAGAACACTCTCAGCATGTTCCAAGAAACCAAGAAGGACAGCACAATCACATTTAAAAGATCACTCTAGCAGCTATGTGAAAAATCTACTTGGGGGGATAAACAAAGGAAGTAGGGTGAGCAACATGGTTAGGAGCTTACTGCAGTAGTCTGAGAAATGATGGTGAATTAGACAAAAATGACGTTGGTCAATTTGACAGATGTTGGCACAAAACGAATATAGATGGATTACTTGTGAGTTGTGAAAGAATGAGGATTCCAGGATGTCTCCCAGGTAGTAAGCCACAGAAAACAGGCAAATGGTATCATATTCAGAGGAGGAGAAACTGGGAAAGAATGAGTGGGGAAGATAATTAAAGGATATGTTTTTAAAGTGTGAACTTTGAAGTGCCTATTAGGTATCCATTTGTATTAGTCTGTTCTCACAATGCTAATGAAGACATATCTAAGACTGAGTAATTTATAAAAGAAAGAAGTTTAATAAACTCACAGTTCCACATGGCTGGGGAGGCCACACAATCATGGCGGAGATGAAGGAAGAGCAATGGGACGTCTTACATGGTGGCAGGCAACAGAGAGCTTGTGCAGGGGAACTCCCCTTTATAAAACCATCAGATCTCATGAGACTTAGTCACTATCATGAGAACAGCATGGGAAAGACCCACCCCTGTGATTCAATTACCTCCCACTGGGTCCCTCCCATGACATGTGGGAATTATGGGAGCTACAATTCAAGATGAGACTTGGGTGGGGACACAGGCAAACCATATCACCATTTAAATGGAACTGGGGTATCTGACTCTGAAGATCAGGAGAGAAATTTAGGCCGGAGAGACAAATTTTGGAATATTACTTTCAGGGTGACATATAAAACTACTGACCAACTGAGACCATTTAGAAAGTAAGTGTAGATATGGAAGTCAGATGATGGAGCATTATCACAATTCAGCCTTTTAAGGACGGGCAGAGAATCTACCAAATAAGACTGGGAATAAGAAATAGAAACTTAAAGAGAAAAGCAAAGTGTGGTGTTTTAGAGGCTGCTGTACTGAAAAGTATTACAAAAATATGGGAGTGATCAAATTTTTCAAATGCTGCTGTAAGGTCAAGTATAATGAAGACTGAGAATTTGTCACTTCTAGAATATACTCTTTGTAGAAGAAGTTTTTCCGTTTGCTTCTCCTTCAAGGGAAAACTAGGGATAAGCCTAGTGGCATACAGGTGTCCTTAATTCCCTACTCATCTTTTCTTTCCCAATTTATTCACTTATTTGGCTCTCTTTCCTGAAGAATAATGGTGTTAAATACATACATCTCCGAGAGAGAGAGAGAGACAGAGAGAGACAGAGAGAGAGAGAGAGAAGTCAGTTTCTCATTGTTTGTAAGTTACATGAAAACGTACTAGTAAAAGCTCAAAAGAGTAGAAGTTAGTACTCTGACCAGGGAGCTGAAGCAAATTTGCCATATGTTAGAGATGTCTGGAATGTATGTCTTGAATCATGATGTAACTGTGCTCTTCATAGAGTAACTCGTTTTGTTAACATTCTGTTAATTTCAATGGCATTTATTTTTCTGCCTATTTGTTAACTCTTTTCAAAGACAGGAGGTAGAAATTCATTCTAAAGACTTTGTGAGTACTCACAGCTATGGCATTTATTTTACCACACTATTGTGTAAATTAAAGTAAAATAAAAAATGGTTCATTTTGGACCAACATACTGACTTTGGCCAACATTCCCAAATCTTTCTGTTGTTGTTGACTTGCTTTGTTTTGTTTCTACTACTTGAAAATTACACTCCCAGGGGCGTATCTAAGCACCGATAGCCTCTATTTTATTAAGAGGATCTGGACTACAGAGCCTCAGTGAGAAACAGTTCAAGTTTGTCCACAGGTAATTTTGTTTGGGAAGAGGTTGAAAAGTCATGGGAAAAATGACTATCAGTCTGCCTTCTGGGCCAATCTCAATGATTCCAGAATGGCCATATTTACAACTTGTGAAAAAGCAGCTGCTCCAGACACATGGCAGATTTGGATAAAATGTTCCCAATGCTGAAGCTCGCTGGTTCTGTGGCTCTGATATTTCAGTTTACATGCAGATCTCTCTTCTTTAGACCATAGCAACACTAACCGAAGTTTAAACAATTATCTAAATAGATTAAATGAACTCAGGATTCACTTCAGAAATCATACTGCAAAGATTGAAGAAGAAACACAGAAATGGGAAAACAGGAAAATAAAAATAATAAAGAAATTTGAGATTCCAGATAAAAAAAAGAAAGAAAAAATGTCCTTCCATGAAGTGCATTTTTTAGTGTTTTTTTTTTTTTTTTTTTTTTTTGTGAGAAGCTCAAGTCAGGATAAGTTATAAAACCAGGATTACAACTTCTAAACATTGTTATCAACATCACGTCAATATAGTAATCAGCTTAAAAGCAATACAGACTTTGTTATTTCAAATAGGGTCTCAATAAAAATATTAAAAGTTCAAAATATCAAGGACATAGAGTAGTTAAAAATCCTATATAAATATAACCTCTCATGTTTGATAAATTCGTCCAAAACAGGGGGTCACAGGGCTAGAAAGCGCATATCCAGGGAAAGGGGATTCTGGAGGTTTTATTTAATCATAAGAGTTTGGAGCAATTTATGGAGATAATAAGACCAACATCATAAGGAGAAAAAAATAACAGAAATTGGCAGTTGGGAGTGAGAAAAGAGGAGATACACCATCCTCATCTGACAAGGCAAGTGCCAAGGAACACTTTATACTTGATTGAACAAGAAAAGGGGTTGTAAGTAAAATGAAGTTTAATAGTATCTACTCCATACATTTAAATAATATATAACTGTATCTTGAGGAAGGGGAAAGGAGAGGATATCAGAGTGGCAATAGGGGAGCTAGTAAATCTTTATGTTTCCTGGATCATGGTATTTAAAGTTGATAAGTCAGAAATAGTACTATAATTAAATTTTTTGATAGAGAAGTAAATACTAGGAGGAAGTCTATCAAAAAATAAAAACTTGAAGATTTTTAAAGTGGCTCCTTCTGAGTAAAAGAAGAGTAAAGCATAGAGAACTGGGTTTGAGATGGTTGCTTTCATTTCTTTTTGGTAATTTCTTAGCCATGTAGCATGTGTTGTATCAATGAAGATGAAAATATATACACCTGTCAATCTGTATCTCTGTCTACAGAGACAGGTTTGCCTAGGCAGAGAAATCAGATGAATGACTGGATTTCTACCATTAGGTAACTGCCAGGAGATGTATTGAAAAAAAGAGAGAATACTTAAGGAATTTTAAAGTGGCTCCCTCTGAGTGAAAGGACAGGGCTGCAGGCAGTTACCTTACGAACCCTTTAGCGCAGGCCACCTGTCTTCTCAAATGCAAGTTACGCATCCAGAAAATCCTTAAAGTTACTTCTTTATATCTCCATATTTTTCCTCCTCTTCTAATCTATCTGAATGCCAAGAAATTGTATCCTGTCCAGTTATGATGTATTTTATTTCACACAGCAAAACATTAGTTGGAGCTCAAGGAGTTAATGCACGTCTTTCTCAGGTTGAAATGCTACCTTAAGTGCACAGTGTTTATTCTTGGCATTTGCAGACTCCAAAAGAGACAAGGTTACTTTGTAATCTCTTTGTGCTCTTGTATGTGTGTCGGGTCTTTTGAGCGGGGTAAAATGCCTACCACACTCAGGGAAAGAAATCATAAATCAGCAGGTCAGTCAGGTACATACTATTATTTCACCTTTAACATTATGTTTCAATACAATATTTCAATGGATTTCTTTCTGCATAATAATTTTTCAAGAATTACCAAAACTCTAATGAGCTCAGAGAACTTTGGTGCCAATAAAATGAAACCTTTATCACAAATTAGTTGAGCCCATGACTGCAACTTAATCATTCAATTGTATACAAGTCAAGTTGTATTTTCACTGTGTAGGAATAAGTTCCCAGAGAAAGAAAAGTCATTTTAAAACTTAGGGCCATTAAGCCTTAAATGGTAGAATATTGGTAAAATAAAAATGAACTGGGCCAAAACTCGGGTAACTTGGAATTGAGCCATCGTTCCACAAGAAACAACTTATGTGACACTGGGAAACATTTCTAACCTTACTTAGTTTTAGTTTATAAATGTCAAAATGAGAGATAGGTCTAAATAAAGCCTTTCTAAAAACCTCTTATAGTTCTAAAACCATATGAATATGGAACACTGAACTCACAGTTTTTAGTGACTACTACCGTGTAAAGTATATTCTTTTTTTTTTTCATAGAAATTCTCCTCTGGCTGGAAACATTCATGAATTGCTCATCATTGGAAATACAGAAAGAACACATTTTTCTCTCTAATGACTTTGGCAAAAATGTTTAGCCCATGTACTTGGTAAATACCAGTCACAATCCCATTTAATCTTCAGAGAACCAGGTGTTAGTTAGGTATTATATTTCCTTTTTTATAGATTGGAATAATGAAACTCGGAGTAAACAATTTTCTCAAGATCACATGGCAGATATCAGATGTGAAGATGCAAAGACTGAGTTCAGGTGTATTTTATTCCAGATCACTGTTCTCCATCATTTTTTAAAAAAACTACTCAACATAATTAAAATTGCATTTCATACAGGTAATTATAATCCTATACCACTGAAAGCAACCAAGTTCCTTCCTATATACTATGCAATGCACATTTTCAAACTAAGAATACAAGAGAATGGAAATATTTTCTTTGCTCTGCCCTTAGGTTCAGACAGAATCAGTGACCCAAAGCTATGACTAGTCCTGTACATGCTTACCTTATGAATCAGAAACAATGACAGGAGATTATTAAATACCAATTCTTTGCTTGCAAAGGAACACAATGAACAATAGTTGGAAAAGTTAATCAGACGGGGAAATGGGGTAAATTTTTGGAATCTCTTATAAAAGTTCTAACACTGATGCCTTGGTATGGGAATCATAAAATATGCAGTTGAAAAGAAGTACAGTATCTTTAAACGTGTACTTAAAAAGTATCTCAAGTAGATTTCATGATAGAACACATTTTTGGATTAGCCCTATTAGTTGCTATAAAGAACCTTAAATTCCATTAAGTACTATTGAAAAGGGGGAAGAAACTTATAACTGGGACATGCTTCTCACACACATGCCCAAAACTATAGAAACCCTGTCCCACCAGAAGCTTCAGGATGAAAGGAAACTTAGGTCTCCGGGAACACTCAATTTGTCGTCATAATGAAAGCTGAGTAGAGGTCACTCAGTCACTTCCTGTAAAACAGTGAATCAGGTCAAGATGAACCACTGGTCCAGGATCTTTACTGGAAACGTAAATCAACTATCAATATTAGAAACAGGTTGATTTGATGTAAAAAAAGAAAATACAAAATAAAATTGCTAAAAGATGGGGACTGTAGAACAGTCAACAGAATAAGAGGGGAAAAAAAGAGCTTCCCTTCCAAAATAATCTAGAATGATATTTTATTCTTAAATATTTAAAAATTTCATCTCATGTATTGATGTGCATTAAAGTTAGCTTGATACAGTAAATTGAAATTTAAAAATTCTCTTTTAAGTCAATCAACAAAAATATTAGAGGGAAATATTCCTGAATAGTAGAAAAATAAGACAAACTTCTTAGTGCTTCTAAAATTAAGAGTCTCCTAGAAAAGTGGACATGTTCTTGAGGGAAGATGGATGTTTCCGGTATTTGTAGAGTAAACTGATTTATGATATTGCAAACAATAACAGAAAACATTCTTAATCCTTAATGAATTAGGTGGGTCAACCTGGCAGAAGACTGTAACCCTATAAAGTCTTTATAAGGAAGAAATGTAGATTGAGTTTTTAATCCAGTTAGAATTATGTAGTTTTAGAGCTAAGGTTGCTTTTTAAAGAAATAAAAATAGTTCATAAAGAACTGATCCTGAGCAATTAAATAAAACTGGTTCACTTGCAGATTCTTATGGCATTTTCTCTAGAGTAAGTTTACCTACCACCAGTTACCTACTACCAGTTAAATGTATCACCACTCTTTTCATCAGAGGTTGAGAAAGAATTAAAAATGCCAAGAGAAACTTGAAATAACCTGGATGTGATGATTAATTTTAGGTGTCAAGCTGTCTGGATTAAGGATTACCTAGCAACCTGGTAAAACATTATGCTGTGGTGTGTTGTGAGGTTGCTTTCTGAGGAGATTAGCACGTGAATCTAAGTGGCCTAGGTGGGGAACATTCACCCTCTCAATGTGGACAGGGACCATCTAATCTTCTGAGGATCCAGCGAGAACAAAAACAGAGAAAAAGTGAATGCGTGCATCTATCTGGTGGGACTGGGATACACTCTTCCTCTGTCCTTAGATATCAACTTCAGTCTCCTTGTCTTTGTACTCCAGGACTTACACTTGCAGCTTCCTGGGTTCTGAGGCCACTGGCCTTGGAGTGCAAGTTTTATCAACACCTTCCCTGGTTCTGAGGCCTTTGGACTTGGACTGAAAAACCATGCTGCCTGCCTCCCAGGGTCTCCAGCTTGCAGAAGGCCTGTTGCAGGACTTAGCCTCCATCACTGGCTCACGCTAATCACCCAGTAAGTCCCCTGTCACAATCTATCTATATCTACATCTATATTTATATCTATCTGTATCATCTATATCTATATCTTTTATTGATTCTGTGACTCTGGGGAACCCTGAGTAATATACCGGGGTATTAGAGTATGTAAATGTTTGTGCATACACACAAACAAACAAACTTGTTCATGCTTTTTAAATCAAATGACATACATTTCAAATGTAATAAAGATGTCTAAATTGACTTCTCCTTTAGCGAGATCTCACAAGAACAATGAGCAAAATGTAGGAAAATATTATCTTCGCTGTCATTTGACATACCCATCAAACGAAAAAAATTGCCCAGCTCTAACTCTTATCAATCGAATCCACACAGCAGATCTGTCTAACCCATTTGATGTATTGGATTCCTTTGCTAAAACTGGACCAAGATAATGTATTTTGTATTCATATAGGAAACAAACATTTTAAAGGCATACTTAATTGTGGACTATAAAACACTACAGTCTACTACTCCATCAATATATGCATTGTTTTCTAAGGTCCGGAGCAACAATGGTACAAAACATCTAAGGAGTACAATCAGGATGAATAATTTAAGTTAGTATCTTTATTTCTACAAGGTATCAAGGCACTGTATTAAAAAAAAAGTAGATCAAAATTCTAGATGAGTATTTTCAAATGTCAAATAAGATAATATATGGTAAATTATTTTGTGAGCATTCAAATATATATCCATTTTTAATTAAAATAAATCTTAAAATATTTGTTATACACTCCAATTGCCTTTCGTGATAGCAGATTCTATATTTACTAGTCTTCATCCTTCCCTATGCTTCCATGAAAAAGAAGGCAGTAGGAAGAAGGAGAAAAGGGAAGAAAAAACATTCTAAAATGAAATATGGCAATGATTTATGTGGTGGGAAAATTAGTCTGTTCTACATCTTTAATGTCCTATTTCTACATATTCCACCACATCAGAGCTTTCCATAATTGTTTGAACAATCTCAGAGTAGACTAAATAATTCAAATATGTTGTTACTTTCGAAACTATTAAGTGTTTATAAGACTTCTCCAAATTATCAATTGACAAAATATATTTCAGAACTATACTTTTAGTTAATGAATATGCTGGAAGCTGTGAAAACGAATTTCTTTCAGGTTATCAGTCTTGCTGAGTACTTATTTGTTGCCTGAAAGGGTTTTGACTCTGTCAGTTTCATTTATCTGCACTAACCCTAGAAAGAAGACAAATATATTTATATATCTCAATATCTCAATGTTTCCCTCAAATTACTTTCAGTGTGACTTTATTTCCTTTAGGGACTTTTTCTTTTCCCACTCTGAAATAATAGAGGCTAGCCGCTTAACACTTGGATCAAATAGAAATTCTACGCTTTTAAAATTCTCATACTCCACACAAGTTCTATTATAGTCAGAAAACTTTGCTTCTTATCCTAGCTCTACAGTTTCTAATTGTGTGGTCTTGGGCAGGTTGTTAAACTTGGCCTTTGCTCTCTGGAATATAGTTCCTATAGTTATAGAATTTCTAGAACATATAATTTTTAAGTACTTTTCATTAAAAATGTTCTGACTTATAAATTATAGTGCTTCATGCTCTGAAGCAAGAATCCATCCATTTCAACTTTCTGTCATTATGACAGGGCTTAAAATCCACATTGTGAATGTAGTGGTCCTAATTGTGGAATAATTCCTAAGAAAGCACTGAAGGTGTTGGCTAATATAATTGGTCAGAACAGTTAATTGAGCCTTACACACATTTACAATAGGAGTTGAAATCTATGTTTGCCATTCTGTATAACCGAGGACTGATTTCAGTATCACAGAAATTATAAAAATCTAAAACTATTGGTACACTTGTCAAATTGCAGTGAAATCAAGTGACTACCACGTTGCTGATTATGGAATTACCTTACTTAGAAAAGGAAAGTGCCATGACAATATTAATACCTATGTTTTGATAATTAAAAAAATTTTAAATGCAGATAACCAGCTACCATCGACTAAAGTCAGTGTACTTTGAACAACATGAAGTTCAATGAACAGTTTCAAACCACTGAAATGAATAACCACACTTCAGATATGAATGGATTATAACATGTTAGAAATGTGCTGATCATAATTACAGTTAAGGAGGGGAAAGGTCCCTGGCTGGAACATCTTACTGAACTTCCACTGTCTCACTGAAGCTATCTACAGGTCATTAAAATCCCAGGTAGAATAAGAAAGAAGGAACAGTGACGTGTGCCTGACTCAATTAGATACAATGGGAGAAATTTGGATGGCAAAGAAGTTAAAACAAGATTAATACAAGAGTGAAATAATTTTGACACATTTGCTTCCTGTCATTTATGATATTTACACTTAATAAAATATGTTGGATCTCAAGATGTAACTTCAAGAGAATCATGAATTTCTCTCCAGATTAGCATACTGCAAAGCTGACAGTTGCCTCCAGATGGATGATGTTACATGGGGTTGGATTCACAGCTCCACCAATTAGGTTCCTTGAGAGTCACAGCAAGTGAGTACTGAGCACTTACTATGTGCCCTGACACTATGCTAAGGCTCTTTATCCATGATTTCCTTTAATCCTCAAAAATCTCTATATGAAGTAAGTGCTGTTGAGAAAGCAAACTGTCAGAAGGGAAACAAAGCTGAACTTTTGTCAAAGTTTATGACACTAGCAAGTGGTGGAAACAAGACATCACTGGAAACTTTTTTTCTCTTTGTTACCAATACAGCTGCTGCCTCCTGTATTGAGGCTCCTTATCATTGCAAATTTCCAAATAACGAAAATATGGAGGTCCTACAGCCTTCAGGCTTGTTTTCTCCAGGCAAAACCACAGGTAAATCAACTTCAACAGCAAATTATTACCGTCCCTGTGTTCCACTTTTATCACACATGGCTCTCCGGCATACAATAATAAAGTTCTCTCTGGCACTACTTCTCTAACTGAAAACCTAGGTACATTTCTGCTTTGGTTCCCTGCACCTACCCAATTAAGAACTCTTATAGACACAATTTAACATTAAAATATAGATAAAATGAAACTTTTATCTACAATAATTTCTTCTCAGCATAAGATGAAAATAACTGTTAGCTTGCTTAGATTGCAGCTCCCTGACACAGTAGGGCCTGTGACTGACAGACACCATTTGCAAGATTCGCCTGGCAGAGGAGGTGCTATGTCATGAATTAGCCTGGAAGTCATTTTATTTTGGAGGTCATTTCAGTTAGATATTTAAGGATAAGACAGAAAATATTTTTTTAAAATTGTAAGTATATTGAAATTATGATTTCTGACCTGGATCTGTTGCTGGAGCAAATTGATTTTGTGTTGTTGCTGCAGAAGCTGCTGCTGTTGTCTTGCAATCTGTGAAGAAATTGCACATGAGAAATTTACAAGTATATTGGAGTCCGGGAGGGAAGTTACTAATGTTCTGTTTCACAAAGTTTGATTTGACACTGATTAAGATGATGAAAATAGATGTGTCTGTGCTCTGAAATTTTCCACAATTCATCCTAAGATCAAGGAAGATATTTAGTCTTTAGGAACAGTTATGTTTCTTTTGGCCTAAAACAAATGAAGACTAAGATACTAGGACAGTCAGTGATCAATCCCAGAAAGAAATGTCTGATTTTCAAACATTCCTCTTTCTGGTGATATATTAAGAAAGGTGCTGCTTCTGACATTTTCAGCCTTTCACTATGACACAGTGCTTCACAAATGGGGAGGGGGAGGTTTAAGACAGGAGTTCAGAGTAGCACAAAGTATTGCAAGACACTGTATTTATTAGTAAAGTTTTTGTATTTTTTTGTTTGTAGGTAAATAATTTTCTTATTACTGCCTCTCACAAACCCCTAACCACCAACTCAATGCATACTACTGTGGTTTCTGCTTCCATGTCTCTACCAAAATGATTCTTAAGAAGGTTGCCAATCACATCCATTATTTTAAAATTCTGAAGCGTTTTTCAGTTGTCACCTTTTGACCTCTCATTAGAATTCAACACTCAAATGCTTTCCCCTGATCATGAACTTTATCTGTTGGCTTCTGTGACATCATCATACTTCCCTGGTTTCATCTTTACCTCTCATGTCTTCTCCTTAGTCACCTTTAATGGCTCTTTCCAGACATTAAATGTTATAATTCTCTGAGACTCAATTTTAGACTCTGTTCTTTCCCTTCGTACTTACTTCCATATGTAAGCCAAGTGCTTCTAAATTTGCTTCTCTGGTCTAGACCTTTGTTTTAAGCATCAGGTCCGTTTATTGAGAGACTTATTCAAAGGAACCTCAAGTTCAACAAGCCCCAAACTAAATTTGAGATTTAGCCTTCCATATAGTCATCTTAAGTATTTCCTAACTTAGAGAACAGGACAATCACTTCCCACTCCCACTGTTATTTGCATTTATGACACCTTCTACATTTACTTAATATTACGCCCATGCTATGACTTTATATTTGTTTATCTATTTGTTATTAACATATTTCTGTCTCCTAGGGAGAAGTGCATAAATTCAGTGAGGGTAGAGGCCATGTATATTTTACCCACTGTTCTCAGCAAGTCCATTATAAAAGCAATGCTGAATGGATATCTGATAAGAATGCATGAATGGATGACATGAAAATTGCAAATATTTCATCACATGGGATAGGATGTAACTTCTAACATCTTGAAACTTATCAGTCTCTTATAAATAAGTTCTAGATCCCATTCTCATCAAGTAATAGTCACTAACATTTTTATTTTTAAAAAAATCTCTTAACCTCTATACCCAAAAGTCAAAAGCTCAGGAAAAAACTCACACATCACCGTGAATAAAAGAACCCATGTGATAACGATGAGTCTACATGGCTGCACAAAAAAATGTATTTCCCTATGGATGTTGATATAATTATAATTATTTTAATGCTTTAATTTTATCTTTGGAATATAGTAAAAAAAAATACATTTTTTTATTTCTTTTTTCTTTTCTTTTCTTTTTTTTTTTTTGAGACAGAGTTTTGCTCTTGTTGCCCAGGCTAGAGTGCAATGGCGTGATCTCGGCTCACTGCAACCTCCGCTTCCTGGGTTCAAGCAATTCTCCTGCCTCAGCCTCCTGAGCAGCTGGGATTACAGGCATCCACCACCATGCTTGGTTAATTTTTTTGTACTTTTACTAGAGACAGGGTTTCACCATGGTGGCCAGACTGGTCTTGAACTCTGACCTCAGGTGATCCACCCACCTCGGCCTCCTAAAGTGCTGGGATTACAGGTGTGAGCCACCGTGCCAGACCCACAATTTTTTTTTTTTCTGAAGGAAGTGGTAAAAGAGACAGTAGAAGGAAGATTACCTTTCTCATTAAGTCTAGTTCCTTCCTCCCACATATCAATATTTCAATTGCTTTTTGCTCCTGCTCCCTATAGTCAATCACAGACCAGCATCTTGAGAGTACTTTTTAAAATATGAGTCCACTTTGAGAGGCTGAGGTGGGCAGACTGTGAGGTCAGGAGTTCGAGACCAGCCTGGCCAATATAGTGAAGCCCCGTCTCTACTGAAAATATGAAAAATGAGCCAGGAATGGTGGAGGGTGTCTGTAATCCTGGCTACTCAGGAGGCTGAGGCAGAATCTCTTGAACCCAGGAGGAGGAGGATGCAGTGAGCCGAGATTATGCCATTGCACTCCAGCCTAGGTGACAGTGTGAGACTCTGTCCCCCAAAAAACAAAAAAACCCATATATATATTTATATATATATAAAACATATAAATATACATATGGTTTATATATATATAAAATATATAAAATAAATATATATACGTGTGTATATATATATATCATGTCATGCTATTCATCTTTCCAAAACACTTCTCTCTCACTCAGCAAAAAGCTGGTGTGAATATAATGCCTGCAAGGCCCTATATGTTATGGCCTCGTGCTACCTCTCTGATTTCATCTCCTCCCCTTTCACCCTCATGCTTGCCACATTGCATTCCTAACTGCCTCTTGTACACACCAAGGATGTTCCTGCCTCCCAAGGATACTCCTGCTTCTGGGCCTTTGCACTTACATTTCGCTCTGTCTCGAATACTCTGCCTAGACAGCCCCATGGCTCACTCCCACACCTCCTACAGGTTTCTGCTCAAATGTTCTCAGTCAATAATGTCTTCCCTGAGCACCCATTTTAAAAGAACATATTCCCATAGATAATACCCTCATCCCCAATGCCCTGCTTAATTTTTCAACATAATGCTTATCAACATATAGTTTACTGGTTTATTTATTGTCTACCCCTCCTAGCAAGATTTCAGTACACAAGGGATTTTTGTCTGTTTTATCCCCCTACTCTACTCCCACTAACTAGAACAAAACCTGGCACCAAATTGGTGGTCAATGAATATGTATCTAATAGATGAACGTGGAATGGAGCTCAGAATCTGAGGGAAAGGCTTGTCAGTAAACAGGTCCTTTAGCTTTTGTAACAGCTATACCAGCAGTATTAGAATGCACAGAATGGAGACATTCTACACTCAGTAGGGAGTGCTGGGAGGAGCGTCAGAAAAAGACTTTGCAGGAGAAGATGAACCTGCCCTGACCCTTAAAGAATAAGTATTAAATGCCCTTCATGAAAAGATCTGCCACCACAGAGTGGTAACTGTGCATGCCTGCTATGTATGGTAGAGAAGCGCTGGGAGAGCTGAATGGGCTCTAGAAACATGTCCTGTAGCTATCACCAGGGATCTTCTCTCAGGCTGTAGAGGCAGCACTGCAGGACGTCTCTCCAACACAGGAGAGAAATTCTTGAAGAACCTAGGGGTTTGTAAAGTTCCAAGGAGAATGTCAGAGGTCTTGGGAAAGTATTAGAATCAAAGGATTCTAGAATCCTTTTATAATATTCAGGGATGGGCTAGAATGTGAAAGAGATAAGAAGGAAACTTCCTCTCCATCAGTCATTGCTTAGATCTTTCAGGACATGTGTGCCCTCAGACCCATCAAAGCAAATAGGGATTATTTACAAAAAATATCCCCAGCCAAGCTACATTTTCAGAGGCTCCTAGGATTCTCCAGAATTCAGTTGATTGAAAGATTGAGAGTTAAGGATAAGAAAAGAGTGGTGTTTTTTTAATGCTGTTACAGGCAAGCATTCTGAACTCTTTTCTCATAGGGATAAAGCAAGAGGCATATGGGCCGTATCCAAAAGCAAGCCAAATATATCTTTAATGAAAGTGATGAGGCATTTCATTAAAAATAAAACTAACATCTTTTAACAGACATAAACCACCAAGTAGAGAAGAGTAGAATGGAAATAAGAGGGTAGAAAAAAGGAGCTCCTCAAACATAAACTGAGTATTTCTTCATGCCATTCAATCCTGCTGGCTTATACTATGAAAGATGTTTAGACGGTTTTGCAGGGATGTGTAGACACACAAATATTAAATAGTGGCCATCCTCCACTTGGGGTGGTGAATGGACTATGCCCAGAACATGGAACAGG
Source organism: Macaca mulatta (assembly GCF_049350105.2). Lineage (NCBI taxonomy): Eukaryota > Metazoa > Chordata > Mammalia > Primates > Cercopithecidae > Macaca > Macaca mulatta. The sequence goes on from NC_133416.1 coordinate 26,075,060, forward strand.
AAAAGGACTTAGCCATGAAAAAGAGGGCCATACTTATCTGTAAGCTGAAACTGTGTCACCTCCCCTCTATCTTATCTTCTATTTACTACCGATTTTTTTTTAACTAATAGTTCATAGGCATTGCCTCCATTTTTCTACTACGTATTTTCCAGTTTTTATTGTCTGATTTTGGCTACTAAAACACTATAGAAGTCTTACTCTTCAAGGCCAACAATGAGAATCTAAATGAAAAATCTAGTAGTTTCAATTTCATATTAGAATGACTACTTTTCTGTAGCATTTAACACTGCTCCCTGTATCTCTCCTTAAAAGTCTCCATTTTGTTTCCTATGACATTGCACTCCTGGCCCCACTTCCATATCTGATTCTTTCTGCATATGTTCATTTTCCTTTCTCTGCCAGCTCTATAAGCCAGTATCTCCCAAGGATCTACCCTTAGTTCCTTTCTGCTTTCTTGTAATATTACCACTATAAATTAAGGCCTATAAGCCTGCCACATCTCTGCATAAAACACTCCTGTCCCCGATATTAACATGGCTGCCTTTTGTATGTCATTTAGATCTGAGCTCAATTGCCAAAGCTTCAGAAAGATCTAGCCGCCCAATCTAAGAAGCATTGCCTTGTCATAGCAATCAACTTTTATCTTATTACTCTGTTTATATTTTTTCAAATTATTTATCACTATATAATATCATTTTGTTAATTTATCTGTTCCTTTATATGTCTCTTTCTTTCCACTAAAATTTAGGGGCTTTGTCAGTAATTAGTTAGTACAGTGCCTGGCACATAAGAAGCACTAGATTACTATTTGTCAAATAAATGAATGAATGTTATCTCTTCCAGTAGAGTTTAAACCACTATTTCTCTGTAAATAGCCTAAGAAACACCTGAGCTCTCTTCCAAAGTGCTGATTGGTGTTTCTAGCTGTCTCTCACATACCTCCAACTGGAAACCCTGACAGCAGCTCTAGTTCAACATCATAAAACCACTCTCTTTTCCAAACTTGCTCTTCTGACTTTCTCTGTTTCCGGTGATGGCATTCTCCATCTCCCTATCACTAGGCTCAACACTTTCCCTTTCTTTCCCTTTTGCCTACTCAAAGAACTCTACTAACCATAACTCTTCCACCTGTTTATTCCTTTCATCTCTTTGTCCATGGTCATTACCCTGACTAATTTAGCTTCTCACTCTTTTTAATTTAAAGTATTATAATGACCTTGTAACTGAACTTCCTGCCCCCAGCTGAAAACTCACTTTACTTGTTGAAGCCCACAAGTTCTTCAAAGCATATCTCAAATGTCAGCTCTCTCATGAATTCTTTCAAAATGTTTCTTGTTGAAAATGTTCTCTTGACTCTCCATGGTTCTTTCATGATAGTTTTCTCATGATTTATCAGAATTGACCTTGATTAAAATTACTTCTGCGCTCCTTACCACCAAAGTAGTTAATAAGCTTCTTAAAATCTGGGTTTTGTCTGTGGGTGGGTTTTTGTTTTGTTTTTGGCCTTTTAATTTATTTAACGAGGGAGGTGGAAGGCACTCTTACTCATTGTTGTGTGCCTAGGACAGTGACCTATAAGTAGCAGGCAAAACAATGTCTGAGGAGTTTGATTGCGTCGCTAAGTTCTTACTCACCTGTTCTTGTTGCTGCTTGGCCAGCTCCATTTGCTGACGCTGTTTCTCAATCTGAGAGGCAGCTAGTTTCTTCTGCTCATCGTGGGCAGCCAACAGCTGCTCTCGTAGGCTGGTCAGCTGGTTGATCATGCCCATGAGTTGCCTTTCTTTCTCAGCTAAGCTCTCGGGAGTCCCTACAAATCACATGGCAATAAAACAGACAAAATGCATGAGAAAAAGCAATGATTTCAATGAAGATGGCTCTGTTGCATACAGAGCTAGTCCAAATATAAAGTTCAATAAACACAAAAACACTACCTACCTTGTTTTACATTTTCACGCAACAGTAAAAAGTGATGGCAATTTGCCCATTACAAAATACCACAATGAACCTGGCTCTCTGGCACAATAGATAGCACATTGGGCTTCTAACAAAATACCAGAATGACCAAACATTTTGAATGTTTTTACATTTATGACCAGTAATAATCTATAGTTTTTTTAACTTTTACTTTATAAGTAAAATTTTTTAAAATGTTGGCTGACCGTCCAGTTTTTAATGTTCTATGCTAGGGCCTGCTGGAAATAAAAAGATGTCCAAAGTACAGTTCTTGGCCTTAAGTACCATAGTTTTTCATATAATTAAAGAGGGAAGACAAAGACATAAAAAACTAACAGCCACAGTTATTAAGAGTTCAAAGCATTCATATTAGTGATATGATTCTCCCTTTCTTTAAAAAAAAGTTAAAGATTCAGAACTAAGAAATTCTATGTTAAAAAAGAGCAAACATCTATTTAGATAATCAAGATTTAGGCTGTATTCCCCATATGCCAATTCAGAGTCTATCTTCAAAAATAAAATATAGTTAACTGAGCAAATACTTAAGTTTGAGAACACAAATACAGCAATCGTGAGATAATGTGGTTGGCAAATTAGCATCACATTATGGTCATGCAAGCTAATACATAAATCCAAGATTTGGAGAAGTCATGGTAATCATTTAAAATACATATTACACTCAAGATATTTAAAACACGCCAAGGAATCTTATTAAGTTAAAATGCATATTTAATATAAGGGAAATGTGTGCGGTTCACTGTAACAGAAACAGTATCACGTTTAATTGTTCTTTTAGAACTCACAAGATAGACAAGGCCCCTATGATAAAGTACTACCAGTAGGAAAGAACACCCTCTTTAATTACAATTTTCACTTTAAACATAAGACACTATGCACTGGCTTACTACTGCATTTGCCACCTGTATACATGTATAGATAGAAGGATCTGTTATAACTCAGTCACCCTTCTTAACCCTACCAGTTTAGGCTGAAATGGTTTGTTCTATTTGAGGAAGTAGCAGCTATAGTTAGTAGCTTATAATTTTTATATGCCCTTTTGGAATAGAAAGAAGGGTTCTAACGTATTTTACACATAGCCTAGAGAACCAATATTCAGAAAAGAAAATGTGTGAGTAAGGCAGTAACCATCTCTTATGCTCTTTCTTATTATCAATGCCTATCCTTCTTCAAGGCAGGTGGTCAATAATGTGTTGCTAATACTTTATTATATCTCAGATATTTGGATTCCATCAGAATGAATGAACGTTAACTCTATGAATAGTCACATGACTATTATATTCTAATATTAAATAATATAAATATATCCTGTGAAGATTTATTTAATGAAAATATTCATATGCTAGCAAGATAAAGATCTTCCTACATTGTTAATACAGAAGTAGGCCGGGCGCGGTGGCTCAAGCCTGTAATCCCAGCACTTTGGGAGGCCAAGACGGGCGGATCACGAGGTCAGAAGATTGAGACCATCCTGGCTAACACAGTGAAACCCTGTCTCTACTAAAAAATATAATATATAAAAAAACTAGCCAGGCGAGGTGGCAGGTGCCTGTAGTCCCAGCTACTTGGGAGGCTGAGGCAGGAGAATGGCGTAAACCCGGGAGGCGGAGCTTGCAGTGAGCTGAGATCCGGCCACTGCACTCCAGCCTGGGCGACAGAGCGAGACTCCGTCTCAAAAAAAAAAAAAAAAAAAAAAAATAGAGAAGTAAATTTCTAACACATTTCAAGGAATAAACACTAGGAATAGCAATACACATCATGTCTTAGAATGCGCATAACCTACAAAGGATAATTCTGCTTTTAGAAATCTAGCCCAAGGCTGGGTACAGGAGCTCAGGCCTATAATTCCAACGTTTTGGGAGGCCCAGGCAGGAGGATCACTTGAGGCCAAGAGTTCAAGACCAGCGTGGACAACATAGCAAGACTCCATCTCTACAAAATTTTTCTAAAAAATTAGCTGAGCGTGGTGGTGTGCACTTGTAATCCTAGCTACTTGGGAGGCTGAGATGGGAGGATCACGTGAATCCAGGAATTTGAGGTTGCAGTGAGATACACTGCATAAAAAAAAAATTCTAGTCCAAAAATATCTTAAGAAATGTGGGTTAAATACTAATTATTTTATTTTATTTTTTTTTTGAGACGGAGTCTCGCTCTGTCGCCCAGGCTGGAGTGCGGTGGCCGGATCTCTGCTCACTGCAAGCTCCGCCTCCCGGGTTTACGCCATTCTCCTGCCTCAGCCTCCCAAGTAGCTGGGACTACAGGCGCTCGCCACCTCGCCCGGCTAGTTTTTTGTATTTTTAGTAGAGACAGGGTTTCACCGTGTTAGCCAGGATGGTCTCGATCTCCTGACCTCGTGATCCGCCCGTCTCGGCCTCCCAAAGTGCTGGGATTACAGGCTTGAGCCACCGCGCCCGGCCTAATACTAATTATTTTAAATGAAATTCTAGAAACAACCTAAATGTCAAAGAAGAATAATCAAATAATTATGGGTCATCCATGGTAAAGTATTTTGCAACCATAAAAAATTATTTTTGAAGAAAATTTAATGATGTGGGATCTAGTTTATGATATAAAGCTAGGTTTAAAAGCAGTTGGAGAGAAATGAAACATGTGTATAGTCACTCAATGCATGCACATGTCTATGTTTAAGATATGAGAGCAAATTTAGCTACATATTAATAGTAGCTATTTCTAAGTGGTGGAATATAGTTCATTTTAATTTTTTTATTTTTTATTTTTTATTTTTTTGAGATAGAGTCTTCTTCTGTCACTCAGGCTGGAGTACAGTGGCGCAATCTCGGCTCACTGCAACCTCCGCCTCCGGGGTCAAGCAATTCTCCCACCTCAGCCTCTCGAGTAGCTGGGATTACAGGCACACACCACAATGCCTGGCTAATTTTTTTGTATTTTTAGTAGAGACGGGATTTCACCATGCTGGCCAGGCTGATCTTGAACTACTGACCCTGTGATCCACCCGCCTTGGTCTCTCAAAGTGCTGGGATTCATATTTTTGTATTTAGAAATTTTTCCACAATGGTTATCATTACATTACTTCCATACTCAGAAAAAACTTATTTCACCTCAACATGCGGAAGTATAATTTAAAAGCTTAAGCAAATCAGCACATACTCAACGCCTACAGTTGGTCCTGTACAACCCACTTAAGTTAGCCCTCTGCATAGGTGGGTTTCACATTCCATGAATACTGTATTTTGGATCTGTGTTTGGCTGGGGAAAAAATCCACATAAGGTGGACCTGGACCTGTGGCACTGTAGCCTGTGCTGCTCAAGGGTCAACTGTATATATTTGGTGATGAGAATTAACAAATATCATTTTGTCATTAAGTGTGTGAAAGATTAACAAAATTATTTGTTTATTTGTTTTCACTTAGTCATAAAGACATAAATAAGATTTCAAATTTAAAACAAAATTTCTAATTTTATAGTCCATATTCATATCAAACTTTTTGAACCTTCAGCCCATCTTGCTGCATCTTAAGCATTCTCACATGACTTCCTAGACACGATTTCATTCCATTTCAACTCCTACTTAACTAACTTTTCTTCTCAATCTTTTTCACTGACTCCTCTGTTGCCACCCATAAATGCCCATATCCTCCCCAGTCCAGTCCCATTCTTTACCTTTTCTGGCCTTGAACTAACATACTTCAACCTCTAAGCACTATATTTCAACAATGCTTAGCATACTTTAACCTCTTGAGTTCTAAAATACATAGTTTCATAGTCAATGAAATAATAAGGTACGTGCCAACCCTAAGATTGTCCCCCAGTCCTATTAGCTTATTTTTAGATGCAGAATGGGGTATCTCTGAGGGTGTATCTCAGTCATAAAATTCAACATGCATAAAGTGAAAGTCACCATTTTCCTGTAATTTTAAAGCATTATCACCAATCAGCATTCTAAAATATTAATGTCTTCAATTTCCTTCTCAACTACCCATCCCTGCATTGATATTAATCAATCACAGTAATTTTTCCTCAACATAGGTTTGTTTTCCCTTTAATTAAAATTGTATGTTTCAATATTATTATGTTCATATTAGTAAATAATGATGATAAATGTGTATAGTAAAAGATCTGCTCCCAACACTGCCCCTTCAAAGGTAACCACTATTATTAATTTTTGTGTGTATTATCCTCGATAACACAGATTTAAGCATATACAATAATATTTCTGTATTAGTTTGCCAGGGCTGCCGTAACAAAGTACCACAGACTGCATAGTTTAAAAGACAGAAATTGCCTTACAGTTCTGGATGCTAGAAGTCTAAGATTAAGTTGTCAGCAGGGTTGATCTGTTCCAGGCCCCCTTCCTTGGCTTGTAGATGTCTGTCTTCTCCATATGTGTTCACATCATCTCGATCTGTACATACCCATGTCCAAATTTCCTCTTCTTACAAGGATACCAGTCATCTTGGGTTAGGACCCACCATAATAAACTCATTTTAATTTAATTCCCTTTGTAAAGATCCTATCTCCAAATATGTTCATATTCTGATGTTCTAGGCATGAGGACTTCAACATATGAATTAGGGTTGGTGGGTAGGGGAAGGTGGATAGTTCAACCCATAAGAATGCCTTTTAAGCAAGTGATAACATAAACACTGTTGTACTGACTTAGAGAGAGCTCTTGTTCCAGCCTCCCTTCTCTATCTTCACTGCCATTTTTGTCAACTTTTTTCACGAATTTTTGTAGCAAATTTTTAAAATAGAACTTTTAAAATAGAACTTCCTGCCATCAATTGATCTCTGTACAAATCTATGCTCTAAAACTGGTACCAAAATTACCTTCCTAGATAACAAAGTCATGTCATGTCAAAGTCTAGTCCTGTCACTTCCCCTGTTTAAAGACCTCCAATTGCTCCCAATTGGCTTCAGAAAAAATTGTCAAGTCATTTTTATGAATTAATGAGGTCCTTCAAAGTATTACCTAATCTTCCCACTTCCTCTGTGCATCCTAAATTCTAGCCACACTGAATGTTCTAACATTACCCCACCACCAACACTCTGAGCATTTGCAAATGCCATCTTTAACAAGTGCCTTGCCTGGGCCAGTCTCTCCCTAAACATTCATTCTTCGTGTTCCAGCTCATGCATCTTGTTTTTTGTGGCTCTTTTCCTGATTTCCATGGATAACAGTTGTTCTCTTCTTTGGGAATCTACACAGCATATGTGTAGATCTTTATTATAGTATTGAATCGTTGCATTGTATTATCTTATGTTCACATTTTTCTCCCAAAATCAGGAGAGGTAGCTGCATTAGCAGCAACTGTAAATGATGGACTTTTCTATCCTCATTACCTACTATAGGTAATGGCAAATAGCATATGTATTGCATATAGCAAATCATCTAACACTGTTTAATGAACGACATAAAGAATAAAGCCTCTTCCCTTTAAACCATTCTCAAATTTAAACATGCATAGGAATTCTAGTTTTGGCTTAAGAGAGTTGAGCCAAAAAAATAAGCTTTTGCAAAAGAAATCTTCCCCATTTTTACGAAAGTACTAAACTGAGATGAAGAAGCCCATCCCACGGCTTCATCTCTAAATTATCATGTTCTTCATGGTCATCCCCAAGTGTTCAGAGAGGACTTAGTAAGTGGTCTGTGAACAACGGAGAAAGTAGCAAGAGTCACAAGATATCCTTGACTTTAAAAAATTGAAAGGAATATTAACTAGATCCTTTGAATACTCCAGAGGTCTCTCACCAAAAAGGAGCTACTCTTTATTCACCTACATTCAGGTTTTTAAGAGTCATAACTTATATATGTGTGTGTCTATATAGTGTATAACCCTATGGAGGCACAGTCATGTATATATGAACTTGTTCCATCTGAGTCAGATAGCTAATGCCATGAGTTCACTTGTGTGTGACTGATAGTAATTTATTTTCATGTTTCAGTTATTTGCATTCTTGTATGTTTTTAATCTATGCTAGTCCTGCTCCAGTCCCCTTCGAATGAAAGGTAACTGAAGTAAGACACAAAAATATTGTTTCAGTCTTCCTGCTGCCTAAAAACTGCAGGCATGGCAGTCATTTATACTTCTGTATTCCACAGAAGCAGCACATGTCAGATTCCTTAATATAATGAGACAAAGTCATGAGGGAAAGGAACCAGCTTCAGTCATCGCCAGCTCAGCAAAAGACATCATGATCTCATATGGTTTGGCTGTGTCCCCACCCAAATCTCATCTTGAATTTAGCTACCACAATTCCCATGTGTTGTAGGTGAGACCTGGTGGGAGGTAATTTAATCATGGGGGTGGGTCTTTTCCAGGCTATTCTCATGATAGTGAATAAGTCGCACAAGATTTGATGATTTTATAAAGGGGAGTTTCCCTGCACTAGTTCTCGTCTCTAGTCTGCCGCCATGTTTAGTGCCTTTCACTTTCCGCCATGACTGTGAGGCCTCCACAGCCATGTGGAACTGTAAGTCCATTAAATCTCTTTCTTTTGCAAATTGCCCAGTCACGGGTATGTCTTTATCAGCAGTGTGAAAATGGACTAATACACCATCCATACATTGCTTGGTCAAAATCCAGGTGTTCATTTTTTTGTCTACTTCATCTTCCCTACATAATTCATTGGAAATTTATCAACCCTAGAACATATTATAAATTAGTCTCTATATCTCGTTTCCACTATTACTCCTTAATCCAGGCCACTATCATCTCTTGCCTGTACTACAACAATTGCTTTCTAGCTATTGTCTCTATTTCTACTTGTTTCCTTACTAAAATCCATTCTCCAAACAAACGTTCATAGTTATCTGCTGGTAAATCAAGTCATGTCACATGTCTGTATAAAACTGTTTCAAAACTTTATTCTGCACATGGAATAAAATGCAAACTCCTACCCTTACGAAGCCCAGAATGGTGTGTCCCTTGCCTTCTTCCCTGGCATCATCTCTTCCTATTTTCTCTTTTGTCAATATGATTCTTTGAGTTCCTCTAATACCAATATGCAAACTTGCTCCCACCATAGGACCTTTCAATGTTAACTGTTACTCTCAGAAAACTCTTCCCCCAGATCCTGGTTTCTCAACCTCAGCACAGTTGACATTTAGGCCAGACAATTTTCATAGGGAGTTGTCTTGCCTCTATCTTCTAGATGCAGGTGGGACCCTCACTCCTAGTTATAATGCCCCAGAATGTCTCCAGACATTGTCAAATTTCCCCTGGTGGAGCAAAATCACCCTCTTTAAGTGACTGGCTTTTTTCTTTACTTCATTCAGCATATGTTCACAGGGCAGCTCCCATGTGCCTCATACTGTTTTTAAGTGTTGAGGATACTATGAGTACAAGCCAGAAAAGAATGCATGCCTTCAGATAGCTTAAATTTAAATGAAAAAGATAACAACAAAACAAATACAATCAAATTTATCCAAGGTAATAACTTAAAGGCCAGCTCCTCGGAGGGCCTTCGCGGACCACTGGAATTATAAAAGCAATCATAACTTACTTTCTATCACATCACCCAATTTTTATACTATAGTAGTTAGCATTATATGTTATATTCTTATTGATATAGTTATTTATTTATTGTATCTCCCAGTAGAGTATAAGCTTTATGATAACAGGATACTATTATAATTTGTTTTGCTCAACACTGTATTTCTAGCATCTACAGAATAATGTCTAACACATAGTGGATACCTTTATACAGATTTATGACCACTTGTTGAATGAATAAAATAAATAAACTTAAGAACAAAGAAAAGTCCTTGGTTAGCTGATACTGTACAATTTTATGCACAAGAATAACCTTCATCAGGGTTGAATTAAAGATGATCTCAAAAACATAGAAATAAGAAAAAATACACAAAAATTACTATTTCCCCAATATTGTTTTACTCCACCCAAATGAAATAGATAAATGGCTTGAAATCAAATCATCAAAATCAAAGTAAACCATTGGGAACTATTGTCCAAATAAAGGAAAAGTGAAAGTAAACTCACTTTAGAAAAAAATGTCCTAGAAGTTTAGAGCTAAAAGTAAACTAATTACCTTTCTTCCTTCAAAAAACTTACCAAAAATTTAATTCTTTGTTTCAAAGTGAAAATCTTTGCAAAGGTGTTTTGTTTGTTTTATTATTCGCGTTTGTCAGACTACTAGTGTTTCAATTTGAATAAGACTTTACTTGGTTTAATTTTTTTATGGAAATGTCACTTTCAACTGGTATTCCACTTGAAACATCTAAAAATCATTCATTGTGTTGCCTTTTAATATTCTGCCTGATGAAGAACTACTACTAAGCTATAAGCTCTAGGAGGGCAGGAAATCTGTCTACTAAATACTAATGGTATTTGCTACCATTATATCTCCAGAGCTACCACATGGCAAGACAGACAACAGCCTTTGTGGAATAAACTGAAAATAAAATGAATAAAAACTAAGTTAGTCTAAATGTATAAGGGAAGCTTCTTTCAGCAGCATTCTTATCCAGTGAAAGAGAAAAAGCAGACCTCCCCTCATCAAAAAGGCTAAATAAAAATGGCACTATTACAGCTCATGAAACGAGTATTTGTTGTTAGGTTATCCTACCTTCAAACATCTATTAATTGGTTCTTTACATTAAGAAAGAATGTAATCAGACTTTGATAAAATTTAGCTACATATTCTTTACTGCAATATAGATATCCTTCAGAAGTTGGAATCAATTAAAATTATGTAAGGAATACTATAGTTTATTACATGACTGAGTATACATTAATTGACATCTTGTACCCTGTTAATACTATAAGTATTCTTACCTTTTTAAATATGTTTCTGATTTATTTTGACAAGATAGTGTTGTTTTTGCTTCAGTCTCCTAAAATCCAAGCCTTGGCTTGGATTTAAATATATCGAATGTGGAAAACTTTCCATTTTAAGGGTGACACCATCAGAGTGAATAAAATAATTAACAAGTAGCTATAGTCTTCACTACTGTTGCCCCGTGGTGAATGTTTTGTTTCTGGAACATTATGAAAGAGATGCACGCATTATAATTTCTATAGTGAGTGAAAGGGTTATTCTTGTTACCTTTTTAAAAGTATTGCTCTGTAAAACATCTTATTAAAAAATGTTGCCTTTTAATGGAGACTGTAATTTTAGGAACTTTTTCCAAGACTATTCCATCCACTTACTTATTGTACTTGAAACATAAATCCATTATTTTAAAATATCACATTAAATCTGCTGCATTTGGAATGTAGTCAAAAATAGTTATCCCAAAACATGGCATTTTTTGCTTGTCATTCATTCCTCAAATATGCACTACATTCCAAACTTTGAGCCAACAGAATATTAGGTAGTCTACAAGGGACTGGTCAATATGTAAACAGGGAACAATACAAAACTGAGTGTGTGTGTGCTAGGGGCAGATCTGAGGACAGAGTATCTTGTAGGCAAATTATAGAAGTTCTTCATCCAGGTTTGGTAGGTCTCTCTAGTTTTAAAGGATTCTAGAGATAACCCAGTCAAACTCTGTTGAAGACAGACCGCTAAGCGTTACATAAAACACACAGGCCTTAAAGGCAGTGAGAAGTTAAGTTCAAATTTTGACTCTGCCACAACTAGAGTATGTGGTGTTTGATGATTAGTTTCTGAGTCTCAATTTCTTCATATGTAAAATTAGAATTAAATGATGATGTCACAATAATTGTGTAAGAAAGATGTTTACACAGTGCCTGTAAGAAGATGTTCACTAAGTAGCAGGCAATAAATCATAATTGGCAACTTTTCAAAAATGAGTAGATGAGGAAATAAACCAAAAGTGGTAGCCCAATTGCCACAAGTGCTTGGAAGAATCAGCCCACATAACATCAAATCACTGTGGCTACACCATGCGTTCCTAGTAAATTTTACTACAAAACAGGAAAAGGTTTTAGGTTAACTGCATTACCCAATAGTCTGGAGAGTATTTAAACAAGCTTTGGAATTCATATCCAAAAGAAAACAAATAATGTGTTTATAATTATTTTAATTTCAGAATCTTTTTTTTTTTTTTTTTTTTTTTTTTGAGACGGAGTCTCGCTCTGCCCCGCAGGCTGGAGTGCAGTGGCCGGATCTCAGCTCACTGCAAGCTCCGCCTCCCGGGTTCATGCCATTCTCCTGCCTCAGCCTCCCGAGTACCTGGGACTACAGGCGCCCGCCACTGCGCCCGGCTAGTTTTTTGTATTTTTTAGTAGAGACGGGGTTTCACCGTGTTAGCAAGGATGGTCTCGATCTCCTGACCTCGTGATCCGCCCGTCTCGGCCTCCCAAAGTGCTGGGATTACAGGCTTGAGCCACCGCACCCGGCCTAATTTTGGAATCTTTATGCTTCTCAAACAAGCGATTTTTTTTAAATGAATGAATGCATTTTTAAATGAGAAACATGTTGAGGAGAGTATTTTTTCCAATACAAAACCCAGATTAAATATGTAAGAGTTTAATATTTGATTAACTGTATGTTTAAAACACACATTATTAAGTACTTTAAAAAGTACAAATTGTATAAAACTTCCTAATTGTGAACTGGTCTATCAATATACAGATCAATTGAGATACAGTGACCTATCCTTTTCTTCCAATCACTAGCTGTAATTACACACTGGCATGAGGACACTGGCATCATGAGACAGAGCAAGTCACTGGTTTATAGAAAATGTAGTCACTCTTTGCTTTTATAGACATTGCCAAACTTATTTTGAAAACTTATATTCTACGCGCCAGCAGTCTTTCTTTAGTTCTTGTGAAATAGTTTTTATAAAAAGTGAAAACATTACTCATAAGCAACTACAGAGGAACTATAAAACAAGCTTAGTAGATTAAAAACATTAAACATTTACTTTATTTAGAAGTAAATGACTACATGTTGTGTACCTTCCTTATGGCTGACTCTTGTATTGAACAAATTCCAGATCCAACAGTTCTCTCAGAAAATAATCAACATTTCCAACCCCTTTGTAAAAATGTGCAGATATATATGTTTTAGGTTAATGCACAAATGTAATAATCACAAGATTACTATTCGCAAACCACATGATTCTTAAAACTGTACTGGATTTTAAAAGAACATGTTTGAAACAACTTTAGAGGTGTTATAAATCCTTACATATTGAAATGCTGAAATATTAGTTTCCATGTTTTAAATTTATAAAACTTATAGGATCCCTTACTAGATTTTTTACCTAGGATCTGATTCCTATTCTAAGCCTACTTTTTTCAAATCATCTAATGTTATTTAGACATAATTATCCCTTTCAAGCCACTGACTGACTCTATATATCTTCTATCTCAAACATTTACATGCCACCTAAAAGATTATCTACTTTAATCCACACACTGAATCTACATTGCATATGTCTTTAATTCATGAGCTCTGAAAGGCTATAGTATTGCTGAATGGATTATCTCCTTGAATCCCTTATTGGCAGTTCTAGAGGTGTTTGGTGTTTGCCTTTATAGCCCTTCTTCTAGAATACACAAAATTATAGCCTTGCAAAAGAACCATTTGTTGAATTACATCAAATGCCCCTGGCACTTTTGTTAAAAACAGATCCAACAGTTTGTGGGCCTGAATTAATGCACTGTGACCAGGGTCAGAAGAATCCATCAGAGATTCTGAGGGGAAACAAACCAGGCTCTAAAAAATTCTTGAAATAAGTCAGGTAGAGAAACTGGTCTAGAATTTTTTAAAGTGACTTGGCCAGAGAACCTCCCATACACAGCTCTGCGTTTATCAAGATAAAAACAATTGAGAGTATTTTGCATGCAGATATTTGTGTTATAATTCTACAAATAAATATTAAGTCAGCAAAATACAGATTTTGCAATTACTTTGTTGAAAAACAAATGATCTGCTTAGATTAGTTAAAGCCAACATGGATCCCCAGATACTAACCTCAGGTGAGGTACCAATGCAATGACCTTCAGTGTAATGGAATTTCATGCTAGCTGAAACTGTGTGTGACTATTGGTTGCCAACTGGAGTACAGGCATTGTTTCTCCTTCTGCACTCAACAACTATGAGACTCTAAAGTATATTTCTTCACCTTTCACATTACTGTTACTCAGTGCTTCTGCTATAGATAAGGGCAAAAGTCTGTAAACTGACCAGTTATACTGTGTCGCTGACAAGTAAAGAAGAAACAAATAATTCCTTTGGGCAGCTAATCATTTATAGCATATATTGACTGCTGTTGGCAGAACTTTTCAGTCAAACTGTTTTGTTCTGCAAAACCAGATCGAGTGTCCTTTTCATGTGTTTGCTAGAGGATTGTTTCTAATTTAACTTTAAAACCTAATTCACATTTCCAAAGTACCAGAGCATAAAATGGCATAAATTCTAACAGGTAAAATAATCTAACATGAAAAATAACTTTATGCTCTTAGAAGTAGGTGACCTTTACTAACTCACATTGTTTCTTGAAAAATGAGATTGACTTTAAGTGGGCATGACAACTATTTATTGATAGCTAAACCCTCCAAATCAAATGCTATTCATTTTTCCTATTTTAAAAAGTCTCTCATTCTTACTTTTTGAATATTAATAGTAAGAAACACCTCTCTAAACCCTTCCAAGTTATGATTGTAATATTTGTCCAAATGCTCTGAAACGAATTCACTGATAGCAATTGAAAACAGCACTTAAAAATAGAGCTCAGTCCTCACTTGGCTATAGTATGAAATATTCAGAAAAGGGAAAAGGGCACACACACACGTACGCACACACTTATTCACTCACACATCTCCTGGAACTAATTAAAAATTAAAAGGAAACTGGCTAATAGAAATGGTGGAAAAAAGTTTCCATGCACACCAAGGCTCTGTGAATACTGCAAAGGCTGGAAACATCCTAACATATGCAAAGGTTCTCTTTAAATACATTATTTTAAATTAACCTTAATAAATAATAATTCAATACATTCATATATTCAGATTTAAAAAAAAATTTTACTTATTCTTCCCTCCCTCAACTAAACAAGTATAGGAGAACACAAGACTTACATCTTTATTTGCCTCAAAAAATTACTTCCAAAACAACTAAGCCATTGTTCTTGTCTGACTTCTGAAGTGGCAGGAAAACTACATTCCTGGGCCCTACATAATTTTTGTGCCTGACCCCCCAAGAACCTTTAAGTCAAATTCACTTACCCCCAGAGGGTAACACACTATTGTATCCTCTCCACTTTCTAACCACCTGTGAACAATGGATAGTAATTGCAACTGTCATGGGCAGTCAGTAGGAAAAGTAACCCAGTGCTGTTTTCCAGATTTACTGCCAAACCTGAGTTGAACACCTAATAACCATGCCCTGAACAGAAGAAAGACCTACAGTTGCTTTTAAAATGCATCAGAAAACAGTGTTTTGAACAGAACCAGAGGACAATAACCTAACTTGTACTCTGAATGTGAAGCTTAAAAAACTCAGAATTAAAGACAGAAAACTTCTTTTGTGATTGTACTGTAGCTTCCTAAACTAACCCCCAAGGCAAGCCTGAAAGGGACAGCCGAGCTTTCCTCTAAGCTTGTCATCACTGCTGCTGCTGCTTTTAAGTTTGACTTGTGAAGGAAAATGAGGGGGGGGGGAAAATGTTTGTCCTCCATTGGAATGAGATCAGAAGGCTTGGAAAAGGCAGTCTTCTCTGCGCTACTGTGAGTTATTACCTAGGTCAGAGGAGAATAAAAAACCTTGGAGAATGCATCCTATGCCTCAGGGGTAAATGGGTTAAAATCCATCAAAATAATATCAAGGACCTGCAGCCTCTGAAGATGAAACTTCTCAGTTCTCCTTAAACTTTGTCTTCAAGCTATTTAAGGCATATCGATTCTCATTCATTTGAATTTGATTCCATTGTAGATTTTGTTTACTGAATTTATTGATTAGCACCAATTCATTTTCTCATCACCCTTTCACAAGTAATCATAGCCTAAATACATGTAATTCCAAATGACTTGCATGAAAAGTGAAATATATAGTAAAACATTTTGCGGAAGTGTTTAGATATCCAGATGTTGTCATGTAGGCCAAATGTTTAAGACCGATGCTCTGCCTTTCTCCAGGATACACTGATGGAGTAAAGCCTTAAGAGAGAAAATTGCTTCTCTCATTGGGAAAACACTTGCACAGACACACATATGCAAAAAAGTTATTTATACACATATTTCACATGTATAATAATATAAATCTGGTGATGTTTTAAATATATATTTAGCCTCTACCAAAAATATACACAGTAATATATAACCAATAACTAAATATTTTATACTGAAGACTAAGTATCTTGACTTTCTCAAAATCCTACTGTAGAGCTCAGAATCTTAAGTGTCCTACTAGCAACAAATAGAAAACCATAGATTGCCTACCATGTTTTGAGAAAACATACTTTTAAATTAATTGAAAGGATAATTCGCTTTTATTTTATATGAGGAAATTAAATCTTCTCCCCTTGTTATTAGTAGGAGTTTATTAAGATATGAATAGTTTCACAGAACTTTTCTTAGTTGAATGTAATTGCTGATTCAAATAAAACCAAAACAAATTGTTACCCTGACTGGTACAAAACAACCTTCTATTATGCTCTCCCTATTCATCATTTCTGGTTTTAAATTTAGGTTATACACACCCATATTTCTTATATGTACAATGTACAAAATTATCTTATAAAATACAGTTTTTAACCTTGCTGTAGGTACATTCTTACTTATAAAATAAATAATTTAATTTTTTTTAAATGATGAAAATCAGAGCCTGTTAGAGGTATAGTGGGTGATTCTGTTGAAAACAACATATCATTTATTCCATAAGGCACAAAGAAAGAAAGAATATGAGAACCCTGCTATGTTCTCCTTTAAGACAGAAAGAAGAAACCACAAACACATAGAATGCAAGCAGCAGAAGAGGTGAGGGCAGACATACTTTATCACCATTAATATTCCTGAATATCAACTTCATTTTGGTACATTTTGGATCAAAATAATCACATTGTATTACCTTTTATTTCGCCAAAGTTCCCCGATCCCATTGCAAGAAGCTTGTCTTTCCAGTCCTTTGAGAGTAGCTTTTCAATACTGGGGGTTTCTAAGTAAAGAAAAAAAGAAGTAAGCAAATCAACATGACTCTCCTTACAATGGAGCTCATTAAAAGTCTATCAGCTAAAAATAAGGCCAATCCTATCCCAGCCCCACTTTATAATGGCTTCATCAAAAAACTGATAACAGGGGTGGAAAAAAAGAATGTGTTTTGTCACCTGCTGTTTCAAAATCATTAGCTTTTTCCTCTTGCGGAACAAAGCCATACTAATTCTTTATGACAATGGGTACACATAAACCTTGCAGTTCATTGTTTTTCAATTTGGTGAACAAATTCTTGCTATAATGGATGCTTGTCAATTTCAGGGTGTTAGTCTGCAGTCAAAAAATAATTATGTTGATAAAATGCGGAGTAAAAAAAGGCAAAGAATTAGCTCTTAAATCTGCTACATGTAATTATATCCCTCTGTGTGTTTACAATTACATCCACTTTATAATATGTGTTTAACATCGTGTGGCGGTCAGCACACTGTGGTAAGATTTGCCAGTACCGCGAACATAAGCAAAAAAAAAAAAAAAAAAAAAAGTTGGTATAAAAGAAGCTTTAAAAAGATTGCAAAATCTAGAGAAGCGAGGAATGCCTATAATGGAAACCTATTATTTGCTTATTTCAGATTTGTATCACACTCTTTTACAATGCCCTGTGTTCGGACAGGGCACACACATTTTAGAAAGCAAGGTTCTGCTTTAGTCTGGTATTTGTTTCTACATATAACATAGTTTTTGACCTTTCCTTTTGTGTTGGACTTTAATGCATAAGTAAATATAAATGCTAATAAAAACTCCCAAACATTAAACTCAGTTTCAAACAATATAATTGTATATTCTTGTCAGCACTTAGATGGGTACACAATTACAATGGCTTTCAATCCCACGATTAGCACAGCATTCACTTAGAAAATGGAATGTACTAAAAGATAAGTGTCCCAGTATGCTCCATCTAAATAACAATACCCACACTTATTATATAGATCTAAGACATACACTGCCATTCTCCACATTGGTGTTTATGTGTATTTGTGTTTGTTCAGGCATTTGTTTACCCCCTACTAGGAGCATAAAGGGGATACATGTTAACTTATCAAAGAGACCCTCTGGCCTAGAGACTATAATATTATTAGAAACTGCTTAATTTTCCCCACAGTAAAATGCATTGTAAAGAGTTTTCATCACCATGTTTAGTTAATGCTATCTACTTTTTCCAGGGTCCCCTCTTTACAGCAGTCAGCTAGCAGAGTCAAAAAGCCTGTGTGGAGTTTTCAACAAAGCAGAGGTGCCATTTTCCTTGGGAAAAAAAAATAACAATATGGAACACTTCTGTCTCACATGTCAGAAACTTGTGGAAAATAAAAATGGTGAAAAGCTCTGAATGATTACTTTTTTACATAGTCTAAATGTACACACATATACATATGTGCAAATACGTATATGCACTTACAACTTAATATATGCACACTTACCTATGGACTGAATTTGAAACGAATGAATGCAGTTGAAATGAATGAATGAAAAATGAATTTTTTCCTTCGAAACAAAATACATAGCTGTATTTTTCACATTTAAGGAACTAATCCTGAAGAATTTACTTTTAGTTTTTCTTAAAATATCCCAATTTCTATGTGGGATTGTTTCAGAATATTAACAGCAACTCTAGGAGTCATAACACAGAGTAAATATCTTCATATTGTAACCAGTATTTCTCTTCATTGAGGCTTTAAAAGTAACTTTGAAATACTTCCGCAAGGACTTCCAACATTTCTACATTCCCAGTAAACAGTTTGAGAGTAAAATTATTTCTTAAACCTTATCAGAGTAGGTCAAACAAACACCACTGTTTCTTTTTTCCAGCACTCTACAAAAATTCTTGAGTAGCATGTAAACAGGGCACAGCCAATATGGTATTTGCAATAGAGTACTGTCAGTCATTAAAAGCTAACAAACCTTTGCAAAGCAGGAATGCAGCAATAGAAATCCATTGTGCACTAACAATAGGCCCCTGAACCTCCAGGCACCAAAAGCAGACCATTTTACTTTTAAGGCTATTGTCTGCAAAGTCCATGACAAAGCTTTTCCCCCGCAGCTAGACAAAATATTCACTGTAGTGTGCTCATAAAGAAACAGAAGTCTTCTGTCTCAGTTGCAGAGTTAAAGAAACAGCAGCCAGATTTCTGAAACCTGCAGAACATTCCCGGCCTCTTTATTAACTAGCATAAAGATATAAGGCTGGTAAACAGAGCCAGTTTGTTCAAGTACTTGACTTTTAAGCACACACTACAAAAAAAAAAAAAAAAAAAAAAAAAAAGAATAACTTCTTTAAGACTAAGTTATTTTGAAAATGTAAAATCAGAAACATATCTAACTCATGGTTGTCATGTCTGTGGATGAATAAAGACACTCATACTTACAACTTGGATGAGGTATATACTTTAAATTCAGATTCAAATACATTTATTTAGCAGCCTATGTGCCAGGAACTGTGCTAGAGGTTTTTATCTGTATTCTCTCATTTAATGATAATAAGTAATTGAAGACTTAGATTGTGTTATTACGTCTATGTTACGGGTTTAAAGAGATGAAGAAGCACCAGCAAAAAGAAAAAAAAGAATTGCTCTGAGGTTCCACAAAATGTAATGGGCAGAATTGAGGTCTTGAGCTAAGTTTTTTTTTTTCCCCCCCTACACATTCCTAACTCTCTTATCAACAACAAAATAATAATAGCTACTATTTAGAGGGCTAAGTGCTAAGCAAAGTACTAGGTCCTTTACATGTGGTATCTCAAACTTCTCACAGTAATCTGCTGAATTAGATATTGGTGCATCTGTCTTACCATTTAAGAAACCAAAACCTAGGAAGTTATCATGACCTGCCCAATGTGGAGCTCAATTCTACCTATTGGATCCCAAAATCTTTGTTCTTTGCAGCACATACATTGCTATGGTTTGAATGGGTCCCCACAGAAGCATGTGTTGAAATTTCATCCCTAATCCAAAAGCATTGGGAGGTGAGGCCTAATGGAAGGTATTAGGTCATAAGGGCTCCACCCTCATGACTGGATTAAGGCTGATTAGAGAAAGGCTTCAGGGTACAAGTTCCATCTGTCTCTCGTGTGTGCACTCTCTTATTCTTCTGCTTTCCACCATAGGATGGTGCAGCAAGAAGGCCCTCACCAGATGCTAGCACCTTGAGGTTGGACTTCTCAGTCTCCAGAACTGTGACAAATAAATTTCTTTTCTTTATAAATCATTCAGTCTGTGTTATTCTCTTATGGCAAAACAAAACTAACACACATGCACACACACACACACACGCACACATGCATACACTCTCCCTCATTTCATCTATAAAACAGTCCTGGATAGTAGGAAAAACAATTCTTACTAACTCCTTTGGATGGGTGAAGTAAAAACCTGATAAACATTCTAGGGTAACACATATGTATGAGCAGCAACTATGGAATTAAAAGGTAGGCTTTTTTACAGTTTTTGTTTTCAGGGTGTGGTCCAATTACATGCCTTGCCATCTAGGATTCTGGATAATTTAGTGACAACCTATGAGTATATAGCAGAGATATACAATGAAATGATTCTTTTTATTTATATAGTAGAAGGAATATTGGGCTATAACTCAAACAACCTGGGTTCTCTCCAAGACAGTGACACTGGCTAGATGGGACCCTGTAGGGGTGAGGAGGGAAGGGGATCATAAAGACATTTCACCCACTTCACCCCTCTGTCTGAATTTCTGTAAAGCAAAGAGTTTCAAAAAATCCACATTCAATACTCTACCAACTGCTACAATTTCCATTGGTAGTTCTTGAAATAACAGTAAGAAATGATCTCATAACAATGACCACAAAGAACGGACATGTAGCAGTGATTAAATTTCTCTGAAAATGGTAAAGATACAGTAGAAAATTCATGTTTCAAAATGTAAAGGACCAAATGGCAGAAGCCCAATATTTACAATACACCTGTTTGTTAATGTGTGAATGTGAGTAAAGTGAAATTTGACACCATTATGTAAGTGCTGCTTCACTGCTTATGGAGTGAATAGATAGTACTTATCTATTAAATATTTAATTTTCTAAAATAAGATTTAAAAAATGCACAAACATAGAATCGCATTTTGTACTATGAATATGGTATGTAGGGTGCCTAGTTATTTGCAAATGTTCAAACTCTGGAGTTTCCTTTAATTTTTTAAAATTTTTGTGGGTACACAGTAGGTGTATATATTTATGAATTTCATTTATTTTCATGTTAAGATGTATCATGTTTTTTCACTTAACTCTAAAAGATTCTCCCCAAAATTCCTTCTCCTGAGAGTTCATTCTCCCAAGTACTGGAATATCATGATTACTTTCAAAGTAAGAACTAGAGCTCCTTATATTAAAATAAGTGTGAGTTAATAATTATTATTTGCATGGCATTTCCATTTACAGAATGCTTCCAGATACAATTTTGTCAGTGGCATATATAACTGTTATATCCATTTTGCAGATGAGGAAACTAAGGCTCAGAAAGATGCTTTGCCCAACATCAGCCCATCAGTAAGTAGAGTAGATGGAATACAAAACCAGGTTTTCTTAATTTAAGGATCTGTCTCTTTAGCGGAAAGGTAAATGCATATATTTTAAAAGAGAAAATAAAATAAAGCTAGGAAATAAGCTATAATATAAATTAGAAATAAAATATACCCTTCATCATCAACATACTAATATTAAGATAAACCTAACTGGATTACTATTGTTTCTTTCTGCCAACAGGACCCTTCTGATACATTTGCTTGCTTTTCCCTTCTCACCCTTGCCTCTTTTGCTCACATATGCTACTTCACATCAATGCCTATGGCAATCCCCACCAGTGAATGCCCCCCCCAACTGTGCCAGCCATTGTTACAACAGCATCCTGCCTCTTTAGGGCCTGTTCATTCCCTATAACTCTCATTCCTTTTTCCCTTCAGTGCCAAACACTCTTAAGACCGACTCCCTCATCTGGAACAATGAGACTTAGAGACTCATGCCAACATATTGTAATTCTCCAGCAAGCTGCCAGTGCCAAGAATTAAACCACATTCGCTCCAGTGCAGTAGCTTTACACACAAGCTCAGGTATTTGCTTTGTGTTTATGTAGGCTTTTTTTTCCCTTAATCTCCCTTCAGCTGCTGTGGCAGAGCTCACTGAAAACTCGAACAAGCAAAAAGTACGTTATGCATAATATTTGACTTTTAAACAAAGTTGAAGGAGTTAGGTCATACCAAACCTATCACTGTTTATACTTTAATTTTATAGCTGAAACTAAGCTGTTATTCTTGACATGTGATAGTGTACACATTGAGGAATGGAAGTTGTCTTTTGGAGGGAACTAGATTTCAAAATATACCAGTATCTCCTTCAAAGCAAAAAGGTAAAAGCATATGTAGACTATTCATGTCATAAAATAAGAATTGTAGAGCTGAAAAGGTCTTTATACATCATTTAGATAAGCATTTCATAAAAGCAATTGAGGAAAACATATATCTGACATAAATGGAACATAAATGGTTTGGCTACTTAAAACTAAAATGACATAAACATTCGATTGCCATGCAAATCTAATTAACACTAAACAAATTTATATTTCTTCTTTACAAGATTTAGATCATTTTGTGTACTAACAGATTGGCAATTTTTAAGCTAGTTACAGATTACATAGTATTTTTAATATATTTGACCAAGAAAATTAGTGTTGGGAGATGACTGTGTGTATGGCTCAATACAATTTGGGTAATAACTGGTTTAGACCAAACTTTTCATTTTACAGGCTAAAAAAGTACAAATTAGAGATGCTAAATAACTTGGCTAATATCACAAACCTATATAAAGATAAAGGCAGAATTTGAAGTCCAATTTCCAGTTCAGCATTCTTGACAGCATATTACATACTACCACAAAGTTTTTTAAATAGACGGTCAAACTCTTGAAAAATGAAATTGTAGTTCTGTTTTATTCACTTCGTCTATCTTAAATTAGTAATTACTTGATAGGGGGTACTGGAAGCTAATCTGTGTTAGAGCTAGGTATTATTAACTCGATAATCTCTCTTTAAATTAGGTACTATTAACTTGATGTTCTACTCTTGGAAGCTTTCATCTGGTAGTCCCATGAAACCGAAGAATAAACACAAGTTAGTGCATTTACTTAACCAAATTTATTTTTCTTCAAAAGGCTAATTACAAGTTCATATGTTGCTATCTATTAAGTTACTTATAATAAAATTATTTTTGAGGGGAAGATTGAGCTAAATCTGGAAATCATATATCAGTAAGAGTTCAATTTCATGTTGACAATAGCTGCATATCTACACAATATTAGGAAGCAAATATTAAACAGCACAGTGTAAGTAATACTGACTTTTACATATCTGGAAAGCTGTTTATACACTAAAAACCAGATGGCCCCATAAGAGTCCCCTTAGTCAAGTATTACAGCTAGTCTGCCACTGGAAATACCAAGCTCTTCTAGGAAATATTAAAAAAATAAGCTGGACACAGTGGTGGGTCTACAGTCCCAGCTACTCAGGAGGCTGAGACAAGAAGATTGCTTCAGGCCAAGAGCTTGAGGCTGTAATGCACTTTGATTGCACCTGTGAATAGCCACCACACTCCTGCCTGGGCAACATAGCAAGAATCCTCCCTCCAAAAAACTCCTAATATAACACATACCACAACAAACAATAGAAACACACAAGAAATTCCATAGCATTAAGATTTAGATAAGCCTCATTTTTATATGTGATTGTCCTGAAGTGAATTAAGCTCTGGAAATACTTTACGTTTAGTATTGCCAAAATATTTGTTTGTTTCCACTTGAAAGTTAATGAGAGCTTGTTAATACAAAAAAAAAAAAAAAAAAAGTCTTTGGCTGACTCAAGTTTTACAATTTTTAATGTGGAGTTTTAGAAAAATGTAATGTAAGACTTAAATCATTAGTCATAGGCTTAAATTTTCTTGTTGCTTCAGCTGAACCTGCTCAATTATAATCGGTGTTATAACACATTTTAGAAGAATGTCTTTTATCACATGATTATGCCATAATCAATACGGTATCATTACTACATATCAATAACCTTAGGTTTACTCCTCACAAGACATATTTTCTACACAAAAATCTCCATTAAAAGATAGGCATTATTCATATGTGATAGAATAATGATGGTTTCATCCACTCCATCATTCACAAAGTAACTGCATTTTCTTACATAGACTACAACTCTTTGTTTTGTTCTTAGTTCAAATATTAAATCCCAGTAAAAAGCATTTCAACAAGAAATTGAAGAGCTAATACTCATGAACAAAATGCATACTGATATTGATTTCCAGATTTAGCTCGATCTTCCTTTATGTTTTACTACTAAATATTTACAATGATAATGTAATGTCACAATGTCACATATAACCTGACTCCATCACTTATTTTTTTTTTTAATTTTTATTTATTTATTTTTTTGAGACGGAGTCTCGCTCTGTCGCCCAGGCTGGAGTGCAGCGACGCGATCTCAGCTCACTGCAAGCTCCGCCTCCCGGGTTTACGTTATTCTCCTGCCTCAGCCTCCCGAGTAGCTGGGACTACAGGCGACCGCCACTTCGCCCGGCTAGTTTTTTGTATTTTTTTTAGTAGAGACGGGGTTTCACCGTGTTAGCCAGGATGGTCTTGATCTTGTGACCTCGTGATCCGCCCGTCTCGGCCTCCCAAAGTGCTGGGATTACAGGCTTGAGCCACCGCGCCTGGCCACTTATTAAGTTTTGTGCCCTTTGGCAAGTAATGTAATCTCTCTATGCTTCCATTCACTTAACCTGCAAAAGAGGCCAATAACAGCATTTACTTCATATGGTTGTTGTGAGAAGTCAATGAGATAATTTATGTAACACCCTTAAAACAGTGCCAGGCACATAGTGACACCCAAAAATGTTGACTAACATTACAACTACAACTTAATCTAAAACAACCTAAGAAAATAATTTAAAAAAAAAAATCAAGTAAAATACATTTCACCTTGCCTGTCACGAAAACTATCCCAAAATCAAAAGTTTCATCAAAGAGTGATAGGTCTACTCGTACCCATTTTTATGATAGTAACAACCTACTATTTAAATGTATTTGGTTATCTACTATTCCTTTGACTTCTACGGTTTGATCATATCAATAAAGATGATAAAGGAATATAGTAAGTATGAATGACTGGGGAGGTGTCATTTCTATTAAGTTAATGTATAAAATGCCAGTAAACAGCACAAATACAAAATTGCTCAATTAATCTTTGCCTTTTTTTTTTTTTTTTTTTTTGACAGTTGTCTTTCTAACTTCCCAAAGGTTCTATTAGGTCCTCAACAATATCTAAAGCTTTTAAGCCAGCGCTGTTGACAAGTGAAAGAGAACAACAAATAGCTTTGTAGTGCTCTTTCCCAGGGTCATTCAACCAATGGTAATAGTTATTATTTTTATATATTAGCACTGAGCCCTGTCCTCTATCATGGCTAACTCACCCAACCTCCTGACAGCAAAAACATTTTAACTTTTAATAAAAATGGGAGAGTGCAGCACTCTTGTGTAAGGCTCTTTCAGTAAAGTGCACAGCTAATGAATATTGTCCATTTGGATTCAAATAATTTATGATGTCAGCAGAGTATGGGTGGGGGGACGTGAATCAAATCTAGCTATTAGTTACAACGAGAAGGGTGAAAGTGGAGAATAGGAGGGTTACTAAGGCAAGAGGAGCAGAATGAAAAAGCAAAAACAACTTGATAAAATATTGGGAGGAAAAATATTTATGATGCATCCATAACAGTCCACTTACAAAAATTAAAATATTTCCTACAAAAGATTTTCATGACTATTTTTGTTGTCCATCCATCAAATGACCAACTTTCTTACAGACTAATTGTAATAACTCTGTTATTTTCCATATATTCCATTTGAAATAGTATTTTCTCAACTGGGTACATGTGAGATAGAACAAAAAAATAGAAAAGAATACTGTAAGAACTATAAGCTATACATTATGGCATAAAGTATATCAGAATCAGGCATTTAAAAACAAAGTTAAATTCACAAGGCAAATTTATAAAGAAACTGAGGAAAAACTTAAGATATCTTAAACATGTTGCAGCTTAGTAAAGATAAAAGTGCATAGTTCTGAGCAACTTATATATGCCTCCTGATATATTTAAGAAAAAACTACCTAAATATGTATTTGAATTATAAATGAAGCAATTATCCTACTATAAAAAGTGAATTCACATAGTCACTTTGTGTAACTGGATGTCTAGACCATGTTGAGAACAAAAATTAATATTTGCAGAATTTTGTTGTTATTCAAAATTGTGAAAGTGGGTGGTAGAGATAAAGAAGATGCAAAACGTATAGAAATAGAAAACCATTTAACATATATTAGAATAAGAATTTCAATACTTAAAAAATATGACAGAATGTTTTACCACTGGAAGTGAGAATTAAAGCACATACAGCCTGATAAACCACTACACATCCTGAATCTTCTCCATCACAACATATGTGAAAACAAATTACAATCTCAGCCTGCCAGATGCCTGAAAAGATATGAACAATAAAAGGTGACATGATTCATATGATAAATCAAAGACTGTGATATGCAGGTAGTTGACTAGTTGAGCTGAAAAGCTAGTTATAATTCAAGTTATATGTTTATGTTCTAATACATAGAATCAGATTTTAAAATTAAAAAAAAACCCTCTGATTTGCTTAAAATAATGTATTAAAATTTGTATATACATATATAGCCTTCTCAACCAAAGTAGTCCATCTGCCTTAACAATTTGTTATTATATGATCTCTTACAACCTTTCACGAATTTCATATTTTTGTCATTTTCAGAGCAAGTTTAGGTAAGAAAATACAATAGCTGGCCGGGTGCGGTGGCTCAAGCCTGTAATCCTAGCACTTTGGGAGGCCGAGACGGGCGGATCACGAGGTCAGGAGATCGAGACCATCCTGGCAAACACGGTGAAATCCCGTCTCTACTAAAAAAAATACAAAAAACTAGCCGGGCGAGGTGGCGGGCGCCTGTAGTCCCAGCTACTCGGGAGGCTGAGGCAGGAGAATGGCGTGAACTCGGGAGGCGGAGCTTGCAGTGAGCCAAGATCGCGCCACTGCACTCCAGCCTGGCTGACAGTGCGAGACTCCGTCTCAAAAAAAAAAAAAAGAAAAAAGAAAAGAAAAGAAAATACAATATCTTTATTTGCAAAAGGGCGTTTAATGTTCACAAACTTTGATACAATCTAATCAACAATGAAACTTGCAGTCATGTGTTAGCTATGATGCTGCTGTGAAGTCAAAAGTGTAAAACAGCAAAAAAAAAAAAAAAAAAAAAAAAAAAAAAAAAAAAGCCTGTTAGAGTTTTCCTTGGAAGAAGTATTTTCATATTAGAGGGAATAAGTGAAATAAGATAAAAAAGAAGCAAACAAACAGCAACAATAAATAATTAAAGGAAGCCTGGATACTTAGAAAAAGAGAAAAGCAGAGTGTGGAGTTTTACTTTTCCTGTATCACCAGAGACTTCCCATTCTTAATGATAAAGGCAGTGGGTATAAAATTAGGTATGTATAACCTATTGAAATATTAATTTAATTTCTGAACTTTATGAAAAGTATTATCTTTTCTTTTAATGGCATAAAGTACCATTAGAACGATTAGACTACTTTAAAAATTAAAATACACTTTATTTATGGATACTGCCATCTTCATTTGGCACAGTTCACACAAACATGCATGCTCACATACACAGACACAAAGGATCAAGAGGCATCATATCCTATTTGTGTATTCATTCATCTATCTAACAGTCATTGGGTAAGCCCCTACTATGGCACTGTGATAAGAACAAAGACATGGCCTCTGAACCTTATGGAAACTCACCATCTCCTGAGGAAGATATACCAATTGTGACCATCACTAAAACCATTTATTCAAATTGCTATAGTGTCACTGAGTTGTTTTCCAAATGTTTCATTTATTGAGGCAAAATTAGAGCTAATGATGCCTTACTTAAATTATTAAATTAGTGAATAGTAAATAAATGTGCAGACAGACTTTTCCAAATGCCACTATAGCAGTATTCCCACAAAGTAAAAGTTCTAAAGTAATCTTCTGGTCATCGTTAAACCTGCTATAAAAATTTCTACTAGGCAACCAAAAATGGGAGCAATTTCTCATCTTGTCTATAATGAGGAAAATAATTGAATCACATAAGCAATATAAAGTTAAATTTAAACTATATGGATAAGAATAGCAGAGACTATTAGTTCAACACACAATATATACTACATATTTTTCCAGGCATGAAGGATATTATCAAGAGCATAATAGAATTGAACCCTACCTACCTAAAGTTCAAAATCATAGGAGGCTTTCTTAAAATGCAAAATTCCAGGGCCATCAGAGAGTATGGTTCATTATATTTTGTTTGAATCCCAGGAATATGAACTTTTCTAAGACCTGAGGTAATTCCTTGATGAAAACACTGACTTGGGTTATTAAAATATGGATAAAAGCATCATGACAAATGTTTAAAATTTGAATTAAAATGACTAAGATGTGAAAGAGTGAAATCTACTGAATTCTTCTAAGAAAGTTAAAAGAATTTTACTAACACCTCACTATCATGAGTTAAATATTAAATATTATCAACAAAAAATCCAAATATATTCCAATATATTTGCTGTTTTACAACTTCATGAAATGTAACATTTTTAATACAAGAAAAAAAGCCAAAGTAAAATGCAGTAAAAACTACTAAGGAGATAATACTGTACATATATAATCTATTATATAGGAGAAAATGAAGAAAATGATTTACTGATGTATTCTGATCAAAGATTTTACATAACTCTTAAGGAGATTATGAATCATGTGACCACATATTAGAAACACACTTGTAATCCCAGCACTTGGGAAGCCAAGGCAAGAGACCCTCTTGAGCCCAGAAGTTCAAGAATAGCCTGGGCAAAATTGTGAGACCTCGTCTCTATCAAAACCAAAACTAGCTGGGCATGGTTGAGTGCCTGTAGTCTCTGCTATTTGGGAGGCTGAGGTGGGAGAATCATTTGAACCTGGTAGGTAGAGGCCGCCGTGAGCCAAGATTGTGCCACTGCACTCCAGCCTGGGCAAGAATGGACCTTGTCTCAAAAAAACAGAAACACACACATATATATTTTCATCAACATAATGCACTATACACATAAGAGGCATACAATATGGTTATGTAAGTTGCAAACAGAAAAGAGAAACTCCTGAGATATCAGCCAAATGACCAGAACATCGTCTCTGAATTGTCAAGAACTGAGGTGAAGTAAGTTCAGAGAAGAATGGTAGAATCATGTTACAAGTAATTTGATGAATCAGAGAAGAACAAATGAGATAATGTCCTCTTTATTCAGAAAATTCCCTGTGCGAACTCTTTAAGGGAATGGCAGGACCAGAAACTATGAATCCTGGAAAGGGTGGCATGGTAGAAAATAAAATAGTCTACATACCTTGAATATAACTAACAGGGATTTCTACAGGACAACAACATTTTGAATCATTATTCCTTCTATGTTCTTAAAAACATCAGTGAGTAATGTCCATAAAATCATGTCTCACATCTAGTAACTGAGAGGAAAACATGATATATGAATATTTGAAAGGATAATGAAATATGGGGAAGGTAAGAGAAAGATTATTGTTGAATATTATTTCTCCTGCACTGATCTTTTCAGAAGTAAATGTTGAACATCTTCACTCTTTTATATATACATATATAAATTTATATAATTACACATATATAATTATATATATATAAAACATAAATGATCAGGATACAGATCTGTAGATATATATCACTTAAATCTTTCTCTTTCACACACATGTGTATTTAGTATCGTTAATGTATAATATTTACATAAAATTTGAACTCAACCCCTCATTACGAATGTATCTGAAGAAAAATAGCAGGTGGTGTAGGGGGCGCTCCAAGGATGCTCACCATACTATGCCATGGATTCCATGCTTTCCTAATGAGTCACCCATTTAAAAGAATGGCATTTTAAAAGGTAGAAAAATGCTTGCTTACAACATTCTTGGGGTTTTTGTGAAGTGCAATGAAACATAAGCAGCTAAAAAATTAAGGTATAGATCAGTATTTCATCTCAAAGGGATAGATGAGTCCAATAAAATAAGAGACCACCCAATTTTCTGACCTAGGGGTCAGAGAGCAAGTTTTTACAAACTAGAAAATGGTCTTTTTTAAAGCCTTGAAGGTCTGTGTTCCACATGTCAGAAACTCAAAGGTGTTTATACCTCTGGGAATCTTCTCTAAGGTATAAAATAAAACAAAACAAAACAAAAACCCAAGAACCTGCTATGGCAGTTTTGTCTCAGCAAAACAGGGTCCTTTTACAGAACAATTAGATCTCTCACCCAAAGTGAACACCAGGATAAATATGAAAGTTTCAAAAAAACTTCACTGGCCTCAACTAATTGGAAAAAGTCTCCCAATTCTTCAAAGGAGATGATTTCAATGAAACATTGCTAATAATTAGGATAAATTAGAAACAAATATTTGAATCATTCTTACAAATTACAGTGTTCCAATAATAAGAGTTGAGATCTTCAATGAAATTACAAGCATTCTAACTTGAAATTCCAACTACAGTAGCTGCTCATCACCTAGTTGCATTTTTTTTTTTAACAAGGCAAATATTTTCACTTAAGAAATCTGGGAAGTGAAACAGGTAAGTCATTGCAATAAATTTATAATCATCAAAATTGATCTTTATTACTTGACAGGGATCAACACTGAAAGGCATATTATCTACTCAAAACATACGTTTATGAGATTAAAAATAAAATGTTTCATTTCTAAAGAAAGAAACAAAAACGCCATTGTTCCCTGGTAGCTATCAAAGAACAAAAGAGAAATTACTTTGTATAATGAGGGTATTAAATTCTGCATAAGAAAACTTCCCAAATGTTTAAATTACATTAAAGTAGATACATAATCTAACAAGTTTTCCTATCACAGAGTGGGTGTCAATGTATTATTTTAGTCCATAATTCTAGACATAAAACTTGGGTTATTTTTCTTTTTTTTTCTTAGCAAATTGTTCAGCTTATAGAGTAGCACCCTCAGAAATTATGAAGCAGCAAAAGCAAATCTCCAAACATGTGAAGAGTTCTGTGCCAAATGAAGGTGTTTAAAAACTAAACCCAGCACCTTTTAAAAGTACCTGATTTGGGCTTAATTGAATCTCTTGTTTCCATACATATTTTGGCCTTTCTGTTGTTGATGTGACATATAAAATACTTAAAAAATAATGATCAGTGAAGTTTCACAGCATGGAAGGGAAAAAAAATGAGGGGAAAAAGTTTATTTCACACTATTTGAATTACCTGTAGGTAGTTCTCTATGGGGTTACTACCAAATCCTTTAAGCTCACCAGCTCTTACCTACATTAAATTAATGAGGCATCTCAAGCATTCATTCTTCACCAGCAGCTCTAGGCTCTCCAGTTGGACACCTACAATTTACTAAATTACAAACAGTGACCTAAGGGAGACATCTGTTTGTTATATACAATATTGTAATACAAAATAAGCTAGAAGAATATTTGAGAAATTAAGATGAAAAGATACATGTTGAACTGTATTTTCTGGGGTTAATAGGGTCGGTCTACAACTCTGTGATCCTCTCTTTACCATTATAAGTTCCTGTTTTCCCATCAGGAAGTAAAGGTCTCTGAAGATCAACATTATGAAATACAATACTTATGAACAATCCAATACTAAGAGGTCCCTATTATGCCATGATACTCACTACCTCCATACAATACTTTTATTAAGCCTAAATACATTCAGCTTGATTATAATCAATTTTTTTATAATACCACCTTCTTACTAATGCTCATAACACTTGGCTCCCAGGGATGTACTTATAATGAGATGGCCGGGTGTATTTTCCATTAAAGGACTCTGTTGGAGTTTCTATAGTGCTTTTTTTCATATATTTCAAGTTAAATGCTCCCTCTTTTTTTTTTTTTTTGCCTCACAATAACCACTCAC
The DNA here is from genome assembly GCF_049350105.2 of Macaca mulatta. Lineage (NCBI taxonomy): Eukaryota > Metazoa > Chordata > Mammalia > Primates > Cercopithecidae > Macaca > Macaca mulatta. Next base: position 26,107,226 of record NC_133416.1, read on the forward strand.
TTTTCAATGATTAATTTTCTATCAAAAAACAATTTGCTTCATTTTCCTTTGTCCTGTCATGTTTTCAGAACCACCTCTTTCTGTTTCCCCTATCCATGGCAGAGACTGACCTCTTCCCTCCCGCCAGACCACCACTTTCTAGTCCCCAAATTGTTTCTAATGATGTATAGTCAAAGATATTTAGGAGCACCCCCTTACCCCACCCACCCAAAGCAGGCAACTACTACTCAATTAACAAAAACAAAACCCTGAATTATCAAGGCCATAACTGAGCCAAAAAGTACTGTAGCCATTTATTTTATATGACCTCAGCAATTTCTTGATTGAATTGCAACCCTGCATTAAATCAAACACTGTGTGTGTGATTTCATAAATGCTGGGTGTGTAAGGTGGAATCTAGGAGGGGAGAGAGCGACAAAAAGATTATTTTAAAAATCTCAGGAAAAAAATTCTTTTTTCAGAATTTTTTTTTTTCCAACATGCTCTTTACTTTGTTATGGAACTTATACACATTTTGTGAAATTCTCTGAACGGTATTCCTAGGCATGTTTAAACAACAGAAATAATGGAAGCATAATTGATTGCAGCTGGGAACTGTCTTCCTCTCAGTAAGCAGCACCTAACTGACAAATACTACAAGCTTGTTAAAGATTCCTTTATGAACTGGGCTGTGTAAGGAGACTGGGCATTCTTTATCCCATGTAGTTAAATCAAAATCTTCACTGACTTATTTCTTAAGTTTTACTAGACTACAAACAGTAAATGGTTAGTTTGTTGGTCTCTATTCAGTTGGTTTGGGCAGGGAAGGTGGGGTGCTTGTTTTATAAAGTTAAATACATAACAGGTTTATAAGCATGCTATATCTTTCTGTCACAGTGGAGATAATCAATAAAAACAGTCTTCTCAGTACATGAACTTTCATAAGAGAAAGGAGAAAAAGTAAAATCTCTTACTTAGAAATCTATTTTTGTGAATCAGATTACTATAAATTTCTTCACACATATCATATTCTAATCAGGGACTACCAAGGTTCAATTCTTATCTAGAAGCAGCTTTTATATCAGTTTTTAAGTTTACCTAACACAGACTTTCCCAAAAATGGAGCAAAAAAAAAAAAAAAAAAAAAAAAAAGAAAGAAAAACTAATAACTCCACATTAAATTACTAAGAGAAAAGCTACAGTAAGTCCCTTTTCCTATTTTCTTATATTTGTGTAGCTGTTAGACATTTTGCAAAGGAGGGGAGTACCAGCCAGCCTTTCACAACAAAAGACCTACTGTCACTGAGCCAGTCCCAGACATGGTGGAAACCAGCCCACAGGAAAAGGCCTGGCTCCAGTGTTAGGCCCCGGCCGAGTACAGTCACTATATTCACTCAAATTGGCAACAGGTCTCAGTGTTCCTGGCTTTGAGCTGTGAACAAGGGTCGGGATTGAATAACCAATTATACAACCGCTGACTGAGTTTATCCAAGGTTTGCAAACTGCTATAATAGCCTAGTATTCAACCAACTGTTTTATCCTTTTCCAGATATAGTGTCATATCTCCCCTTGTGCTCCATTTACATGTCACTTTATTACATACATCCATTAAAAAGGTTAATACAGTGTCACACTCAATGCCTAAATGTTGCCTTACTGGAGTTCTGCTTCTCTCCGGGGCATTTCATATAGACACCTTTCTCTGTCTTTCACTTTCTCTCTGCAAGTTAAACCAAGTTTCTGTCAAGACTACAAAACAGTGCATGAAAGAACAGTAGCCAAATGTCAACAGTTTCAAAAATATTCCTTATACAAATAGGCTGCTTTAACCCACCTTGGTATATAAAAAATGTGAAAACTCTGAAGTCTGGCAGTTCAGACTAGCACCCAAATTTGAGGTGCTCATATAAATTCATAGAAATATGTGCCTTCCTCCTCTGCCAAAATGGACGTCTCTCTCAAAGTTCAAGAAGACCTGAAATTTCTCCCAGCATATTTGTATGCCTGCTTTTATACTAAGTGGTTATGATGGAATTAAAAAAATAAATTTTCAAGTACTTTTCCTAAATATCTACAAATGTGAAATTCCTGAATGAGCACCTTCTAGTTCAATAAAGCATAAGAGAAATGGTAGAAATATCAGTAGCTGTGAAGACGTTGGCAATTTTTTGATGTCTTCATCTTTGGCCCTTTATTTTTATTCCATGCTTTGTGTTAACAGGTGTTTTACACATAACTTGTCTTCTCCACTGAAACTATTTATCTTTAAAATCAATAATACAGATTCCTTTTAGAAACATGATATCCAATGGATTATATGAAAAGTATACCAACATTAAATGACAAAGCTGGCTAAAAATGAGAATCACCAACATTATGGAAAATCACTTACATCTTCTGTAAATATTTGAAATACGTGTAGGTCTTTTGTTTATCTGTAATTAAAATAAAAGAAAAAGTTCTCTCAAATGCACAATGAAAACCTTTTATATAGAAACTACTAATTGAGAGCTAAATGATAATTAACCTTTAAGTGCTTTACATATATTTATTTTTAATTCTTACAAAATGCTATTTGTATTTGTGAAGAACAAGAACTTCATAGCTAGCCTTCCTCTTTCATTTACAAGCTCTGACATCTGGTTTACTCATCCATATAATTAGTATATACCTAATATACCTAACATATAGGACTATCTATTAAATGACTTTCTCTAAGTGAGATACCTCAATATACTAAATACGTTTAGGTGTTTGTCACCATCAACATCATTGTCATCAGCATTATGACCATATTAAAAAGTAATTTATTGACCAAGTAACCAAATCTCAAGCAGCTCAATGAGTGGCAGAGTACATGACATCTTTTTGCTTTTTCAAGCAAATCGGTATCTGCAAGCATTTCCTTACTAATAACATCAGTCTTCATTTACTGAGCATCTACTATGCTTAGTTATTTGCAATGCCAAAGTGTAGGAGAAACACTATTCTAATAAAGAACTCAAATCTTATTTCTGCAACTCTTGAGTTTGATATAAATACTTAACAATCTGAATTCTATCATCCTTTAAATCATTGTTAATTCTAGCCAAAAGTGGTAAGCATGACTATTTTTGTTATTTTATATTTATATATGAATATACAAAATAATAAATACTTCTAATTTCTTGGCCCTCATCTGTGACTAAATAATTTGTTCACCAAATCCGGTGGTGGTAGAGTTGGCAAAAAACAATCTATTCTGAAAAACGAAACCGTAAAACTGTACATAAAAAACCCCTGTGCAGCCTTCTCATTGTTACCAGGGCTTTATTTATTTATTTATTTATTTATTGAGACAGAGTCTCACTCTGTCACCCAGGCTGGAGTGCAGTGGCGCAATCTTGGCTCACTGCAACTTCCGCCTCCCAGGCTCAGGGGAATCCTGTCTCAGACTTCCGAGTAGCTACAGGCACGTGTCATCATGCCTGACTAATTTTTGTATTTTTAGTAGAGACAGGGTTTCACCATGTTGGCCAGGTTGGTCTCAAACTCCTGACCTCAAGTGATCCACCCGCCTCAGCCTCCCAAAGTACTGGGATTACAGGCGTGAGCCACCATACCTGGCCCATCAGGGCATTTATTAACTTAAAACTTGTTGCTGATCTTTTAAAAAGGAAAAAAAAAATCAAGTTTTACGTATTTACATATTTGCAGATTTTGGAGATACAAAGATGTCAGTCAAAAAATCAATATAAAACCTAAAATGCAATGCAAAGTATTAAAATGTTAATGGAAATCAAGTGTACTAAGGCTGACATTTGCAGCTTGTTGAATAAATCAGTTTCATTACTGTATGAAAGGTATAATAGTAGAGGGAGAGGAAAACTTCAGAGTCAGTCAAAACCAGGTTTGAATTTTGGTTCTGTTGTTTATTGACAGGCAGATGTAGGCAAAGTATTTAGCCAGGGTCTGTCTTTGCTCATTTTAAAAAGTAAAAATATGATGCCCACTCACAGAGAGAAAAAGGAAGACAAAAAGAGAGACAGAGACAAAAATGGTGTCTACACATTAAGTGCTTAACAGGGGATAGCTGCTATCATCTTCATCAATATCATCATGTTACCTTACTGCCATTACAAATATATCTACAGAAACATTACTCTAGAACAAATAACCAAAATAATTATTTATGGGTTTAAATATGTTTTCTAAACCAAACTGATGTGTTGATCTGGGCCCTATTACTAGAAAATGATAGGGAAATAAAGAATAAAAGCTAAGAAAAATAAATCCGATTCTTTTACATATTTTGGTTATAATTGTAAGTGGCACTAGCCAGAATATTTATCTAATAAGTTTCACTCAGATTTTGGAATGATATAAAAGACTGCCATTGAAAAATAATATTTTTATCTTTCTTCCTTTGCCCCCGAAATTCTAATTTCACTGATCTTCTAATGAGTCAAATTTTTGTTCTAAATTTTAAGATGTTATTTAAAATAGATGTATAAAATAGTAATAATTGATTCAATTATAAAGACATAGTAAATTGTTAATGTTTTGACTATGCTTATCATTATACTCCAACAGCATCAGCATACAAGGAGAGAAAGTAAAGGCAAATGAGAAATTCTTCACATTCTATCACCCTAAGCAAAAGAGCAATTCTGCACTGAGAAGTCCTCTGTTTTTACACTGTCTCATTCTTGTAGTCATTTTCTCTGAAGAAAAAAAAAATAGTACTGGAATATTAGTCAAGCTAACTGGGGAAATATGAAGAATGTAGTATTAAACAATTTATACAGATAAATATTTAAGTATTAAAAAGATTTTTCTGGTATACATCTTTAATCCGAATCCATGACTTTATAGAAAAATTTTTTCAGTGATGCTCTTTTAAAATATTCAAAATTCAACACTTATCTCCTTTTGTGTATATGCAAAATAGAATTTGCCTTAAAGCAGACTCTGCATTTGCAACAGCTATGACAAACCTACATAGTTTAACAAATGATAAAAATTATAAGACCAAAGAGACAACTTTGTCACACTAAGTCAATTAAACAAATGCTCTAAATAGCATGAATATTGTCTATTTTGGAGCTATATTAGTCATTGTTCCCTTTTCCCTATCTTGTACATAATAATATGGAAATTACTAATACTTATTGATTGTTTAAAATGTGCCTTGCATGGTGCTGTGGTTTATATAATTATTTAATTTTCAAAAAATCCTTAAGGGGTAGGTAATATTATTATCACCTACTCAGAGGAAACTGAAACTTAGAAAGGTTGAGTCATTTCTCAAGGACATATACCTAAAGAAGAAATAAGCCAGGATTCCAACAAATGTCTGTTGAATTTCAAAGACTGTTCTCTTAATCAGTAACAGTACTGACCCACCAAGCCCACTAACACGAATAGGTGGCATAGCACAAAAATAACTAAGTGCATATAATGCAATACCTTCTGAGTTCCTGTTGGTGATGATTTCTGAGTTTTCCAGCGTTAATCCTTATTATTTGAACTTAGAATGTTATCCAAACTTCTTACCAAGGTCTACAGACTTCTACAAGATTTGGCCTTCATTTATTTCTTCACGGTTATCTTGTACTGTTCATCTGGTCATCCACTAGCCACTGTAGCCATCTATATACTTGGCCAGTTAGCTGAGTTCATTGTCACTCCTGTCTGTTTCCACTATCTTTTGCACTTTTAGGGCACTCTTGTCCAAAAACCTCATGTGACTGGCTCCGTCTGTTATTCATATCTTAACTCATATTTCACTTTTTGAGAAAGGCCTTCTTTGACATACCGTCTAATGCCACGGTCTCCAACCTTTTTGGCATGAGGGACTAGTTTCATGCAAGGTAGTTTTTCCAAGGACTGCGGGCAGGGGTATGGGAAGTGGGGAACGGATGGTTTTGAGATGAAACTGCTCTACCTCAGATCACCAGGCATTAGTTAGACTCTCAAAAGGAATTAAACTGTGTTTAGTTATTTCACTGAGTTAAGTAATGCTAATGAATATAATTGTACTCAGAGAAAATGAAATTCATAACTTGAAAATTCAAGCACAAAAGATTTTCAGAATTACAAATAGATGAATTTAGTAATAAAATTTCCATTGAAAACATTATCTTTTTTTGACCAATTAAGTTCTCCTGGTACTGGAACTTAAATGAACTTATATAAATTAAGTTTAATTAGTAACAAGTTATTTTCCTCACTGTCTTATATTGCTATATGAATGTAGAATTATGACACAGTTAAAAGGACAAAAATAAATGATCAACTACAAGTAACAGTCTTCAAACTTTTAAAGAAGGATATAACTGAGGAAGGCAAGAAATTTTATTTTTGAAACCAATTAATTTATCAGAGAAGAGACTATAGAAGCAGAACTTTAGAGTTGAAAAGGACCTTAGAAGTCACATTCCCTGAGATGTTAAAGACTTACACAAGACCATGCCGTTGATAAGGAAGGAGTATTTGAGGTTCCCTTAAAGCAGTGGTCCCCAACCCTTTTAGCACCAGGGACCAGTTTTGTGGAAGACCATTTTTTTCAATAGGGGGGTTGAGGGAGGGAGGATAATTTTGGGATTAAATGGTTCTACCTCAGATCATCAGGCATTAGATTTTCATACAGAGTACACAACCTAGATCCCAAGCATGTGCAGTTCACAATAGGATTTGTGCGCCTATAAGAATCTAATGCTGCTGATGATCTGACAGGAGGAGGAACTCAGGCAGTCATACTTGCCCGCCACTCACCTCCTGCTGTGCGGCCCAGTTCCTAACAGGCCATGGACCAGTACTGGTCAGCGGCCCAGGGGTTGGGGACCCCTGATCTAAAGCAATACAGCCTTATTGTCACTTCCAGTCAATTTCTATCCATTTTCCTTTATTTTTATAGCACTCATGACTAATAGAAGTAATTTTATTATTCATTTATTTATTTTTTCTTCCTCCCCACTAGAATACAAGTTTGAGGAGAATTGGAAGTTATCTGTCTTGACATATATCAGACACACAACAAACATTTGTTGAATGAATAAATGAGTATATGAATATTCTGCTGCACTCTTGGAGATCCTCTTTGCTTTAAGGTAACTCAAGATTACATATGATTTGGAGATCATTCTTGATGTGAGCAAAGACCATGATTTCAATTACTCATAATTATAGTGCAACAAATGATAAATTTGCATTATCTAAGTTTCTTAATTATCTCCCATGTATGCTATACATCAAAGCAGTTATACTGTGGATAGAGGCAGGGATATTATTGTTAGATCTAATTAAATTTGTTAAGACAGACAGTAATCAGAATATCAAAAGTTACAGGGAACTAGTAGTAATATAATTTCCTTGTCTTCTTAAACAATTCTGGGCTCATAGTTTTCCAATTTTTAATAAATTCAGACTCTTTGTGGGTACATTGATTTTTATGTCAGAGAGCAATGACCATAACATCTGCCTCTATTCTCAAATTTCAGTAAACACATATACACACAAAATAATACATACCATTGCTTTGCACATGTCTAACTTATATATGCATGCATATATTTTCTGAAGCATATATAAAACTCTGATAATTTTTTGGGTAAATTAAGCAAAAAGATCCCCTTCATTCCTTTACTGTAGAGTCACACTATACAAACATTTAACTCATCTAAATTCAACTACGCTCATTTGAAAAAAAAATGGAAAGAAAAAGTAAAATAAAACAAATTAAACAGGGCAGATAATTTCGTCGGCCATTACCTTCCAAGTACTTGCACAGAATAAGCTGACACATGATACATAAGACATGAGACTGCTATTTCCTCAGTTGGTCTCAGTTCTAGCATGGCTCTCATGGTTTCAGCGTCTCACTGTGCCAAGAGTGGGTTTGTGTTTAAAGATACATACTTTTCATAAAATATGAAACACAAATCAACAACTTCATTTGAGGCTCCACCAAAGAAATGGCAACATGTTGCAGCGGTTTGATGGACTGATCAAATGACAAGGACATGATAGTCTTCACTGGGGAAACTTCCTGAGGTATTTCCAAATGTAATTGTCCTTCCCAACTTTACAACTGTAACCCAGTTTAAATGTGACTCTGTTGTATTTATTGCAAATAAAAATTGATTAAACATTGAATCCTGACTTTAAGATGCACGTCTAGGCAAGAATAAACTGTTTTCTTCCAGGTGCTTTCATTTTCTAAAAAAAATTTGGACACAAAGGAAAGACATTAATGTGGAAGGTCTACAGAGGAAAACGAGGTTAAGTGAACCAAGTTTTATAAGTTAAAAGGAGTTTCCATAGGAATGAACAGGACAATATCATCCTAAGCAGGGGAAGCAGTAAGGAAAAAGGCATGAGAGAGAAAGCCTAGCATGTTTCAAAAGCCAAAAGAAGTTTGATATGTGTAGGGCATAAAATGGGTATCTTAAGTAGAGAGAGCTAAAGCTATAAAGGTAGAGAGAAGTCATACCATGAAGGATCTTGAATAGCACAATAAGGAAACAGCAAGGAATTTAATGAATTTAAGCAGGAAATTTATATAAGCAGATCGGTGAATTCCCCTCCTTTAACAAGAAGGGCTGGGAGAGTCAAACTGGATGACATGGTCCTGTGCCAATGATCTTGTGTTGCAGCCCTTTTACCTAGAGCTCTGGATACTTGAAGAGAAAAAATGAGAGGAAAATTATCATGTCTTCTTCATAAGAGAGTGGTGAGACTCAAGGCCAAACGGTGTTTAAATGGCTTGTGAAAGCAAGACGGATCTGCAGTAGGCCTCAGAAGCTGGAGTACTGAAGGTAGAAACTGAAAAGTCAGAAAAATTAGAACAAAGCACCTCAGATCAAAATGGTGAGATGAGAGCACAATCTCAGTGAATGCAATAAATGAAAGACTGTTAAGTAATTTTACTGGAAAGGCAGATCACTGTAGTAGAGAAACTATTCTAAGCTTATGACCAATGTGTGTGGCTTTACTGCTTCTAGCATAAGATACTTTCATAGTAAAACTTTTCCGTGGTGGATTCTAATGTTTAACTATTATGTCCCTAAATACAAAATGGAAATTTTCATAAATTGCCATTGAGCAATACTCATCTAATGTAGGCCTTAAAAAATGCTATTTTGAGAAATGTTTATTTTTTTATGACACTTCAGCCACAATAGCAAATTCAAGAGCAATCATTGCAAAAAGGGGAGATTACACTTATTACAAAATCATCTGAACCCAGTAAAATCATCTGATTTTAATTCCACTGAATAGACTAACTCAGGCCCTTCTCAAACTTTTGAGACTTGCTATCTAGTACATGCCGTCAAGCACATCCAAATGATAAAATGAATGAACAAGCAGCAAGAAAATGCTAATAAATATTAACACATATATTCAAAAATAACCAATCATGGTTAGTTTGACTGTTTTTTACCAAATTCAGAAGCTAATGTGAAGATATCTGTGATTTTAATATGCACACCTATAATACAGTCATATTCTGTTTAAAAATGGTTCCTAGTCCATATGACAAAATTAAATTGTTCATGGTTTGATCTAAAGTGCATCATAAGGAAGAAACACTAGCCTAAATTCAATTTCATGGGAACTTGTTATTTCAGTTTTCTGGCAACTTCTTTTGATCTCAAACATACAGCTTTGGGAAATTTCCCAAAAGGTTTCCTGTTTCTTGAATCTTCGATTTCACAGATTAAAAAAATACATATATATGCATACATACAAATAAATATATGTGCATACATATGACTAATAACCTAATGATACGTGTGATCCAATTAGAAAAAGATGTGTGTGTGTGTATGTGTGTGTGCATGAGACACAGCAAGAGACCCTGTAAGTATGTATGTGTGTGTGTGCGTGTGTGTGTGGGTGTGTGTGTATTTGAGTCTAAGGTTCCATACTGACCATTAATAAGTACTGTGATGATACAAGCAATTTTCCCTAATCATTGTTGTCTTGACAAGAATTTTTAAGTTTTTATTCTAATAAAGATTGATACTGTCATTTTAGGATTATCTGCACAATCTGAATACTGGACATTTTATGTACTAGAGGTAAAATGTCTAATAAACTACATTCTTTAATAAAAAGCTGGCTAATCCTCATGTCAGCAGAAATAGTACTCATTTTTTCTGAATTTTATAAATTTCCTATTACAAGACTACAGATTATATACATCATTAAAAAAAAAAAAAGAAAAGGAAAACCAGTAAGTCAAAAAGCTAAGTTATACATTCAACACTTTGTTGTATTTTATAGATTTTTTCTTCAATTCTAAAAATTGGCTTCTACTTTCAAGGATCTTACAATGTAGTGAGAGTTTCTTTTTTTTTTTTAAGCTGATATGCATGAAGCAAAAAAGAATAATAAGTGCTAACTGGGTGATACTGATTTTGAGTTTAATAAAAATTAGAGAAGAAAGAAATGTCTCATGGCTAAAATTAGTCAGAATCTCTTGAATGAGGGAGAATTTATTTGAAATCAGCAGATTTAGAGCAAGAACACAAAAATGGGCTATGAGCAAGCACACAGAGTAAGTGAAAAGTTTTGTGTGGCAATCCTGGTAGGTAGACTAGGTGATGAATATGGAGCAATTAATGTGATCACCGTGTGGAAGTCTTAAAAAGGGGATAAGAATTTGCATTTCATTAAGCATATACTATAGAGTCAAAAAAGTATTTTATATGTAAAATACTAAGAATGATATTTAAAAATCTGAGTCTGGCATTATAAGATAGAATATGTTGGTAGGGAGTGGCAGTAATGGCAGGGAAATGTAGAGGCTCTACTCTAGACATGAGGAGCTGGGCAGAAAGTGGAGGAAATTTCTGAAAGGGAGGGAGAGTCAGGGAAGAATGGCAGCCATATCACTCATGAACTAGAAAAGCTCATTTTTATAAAATATTATTAACCACTCTTAATACATTTTTACTGATTTTGGCAGTCATGTTGTCCATGGAATTCCCTTGTCTCATCACAGACTCTTAAATGTTCTATGAAAACAGAGACAACAGTCCCCGTATTTTGGAAACAGGGCAAGGTATCAAAGGTAAGGTTTCTTACCTAAGGAAGCAAAAACAGCTCAACTTTTCTGTACTTCCTTTCTTTCATGCTTTTAATGGAAACCTCTGCTGTTACCATGGAGGAATTTTTTTTTTTTTTTTAATCTCCCATCTCTGCTCTGGCCAACAAATCACAAGGCTAAAAGCTGCCTCCCTTTCTAATCTATGTGTTATGATACTGCTAACAGATGACTGTTACTAATAGATAACTGCAAACATGAAAATAAAGAAAACATGAATGCATACAAGGTCTGACTGTTAAAAACAGCTGTGATTGCCTTTTCTAAAATGAAAAGGAAAACAAAACAGTTTAATTTTACTACTTACTATCCTCCTACATTTAAAGTAATTCAAAAACTACTTTAAAATGATGCAAGTAAAAGAAGGGAAATGGTTTCAGGTAGACTATTAAAAATAAATAACAAAATACTTTAGCCAAAGAAAATTTAACACTTTACGTAAAATTTCAAGCACATTATAATGTGTTGTATTCTCTCTCTCTCTCTCTCTCTCTCTCTCTCTCTCTCTGTTTCTCCCTTCTACTCCCTTTCTGGGGGTATATATGTATATATGTATTTTTTTACTTGTCTGTTCTTTAGAACACAATCAATCTTTCTTTGGAAATAATGCTTTTTCTTCATTCCTAAATCAACACAGGATCAAGGAGAATTTGGAAAACTGAAGCTAAATTAAAGGCCAAATGCAGAAACTACCTTTATTTAGGTGAAGTTATACTGAAACAAGTCATGATATTGTTAAACTAATAGAATGTAGTATCTTTCTAAGGTTAAAATAAATGAATAGAAACTCAAAAAGATGAGGATTTCTTGCTAAGTCTGGATATACATGTTTCTTTTTTATTGACTAGAAAGTTCCATAGCATTACACTCAGCATATTAGAAGCATGCAACAAATGTGAAATGTCAACTTCATTCTAGTATCCAGTAGTATGTTATGTAGCGGTATCATTTCAGTTTCCAACTGTAAGGAAAGATGTAGAATAAACAAACTATGGAGCTAAAAGTATTTATGTCATATTGATACTTCTTCAATAACAGTTTATAATCACATTCTTCTGGATAAGCTTTTACCTTGTGTCGTTTTCAACTAGGTAAACATGTGGACAATGAGAATATGTAGGATCCACGTTTTCTCCAAGAATTTGGTAGTAAAAAATACAATTATATAATAAAGAGATAATAAATCTCAGGATCAAGACATAATAGACAAATCAGAGATATGCAGAAAGCAGAATGACTGTAGAAATCTTAATAATTTAATGTAATAGTGTTTGAAAGTGTTATCGTATCCAAAAAGTCAGGGAGAAAGTTCCAAGTATCTAAAACTTTTGAGTGTAAGGAGAGTGAAGGTTTGATGAACAGAGGAAAGAGGAAGAACAACAGATTTAACAAAAATGATCAAAATGATCAAAATAACAAAAATGATCTGGCACAATGGCAAGGCCATCCCTATTGTTGAAGGTGCGTTTACTACGAATAACAAATTCTTAAAACTAGTTTGTTCTACTAACATGCTTATCATGATCTTTAAGAAAACTATTTGTCTTTCCACAAAGATTTATCTGTATCCACAGGAAGAGAAGTGTTTATTTTGTCATAAAGAGTTTCAGTATTCTGAACTTAGGAATAATTATGTTTTTTAAAACTACAGTTTTGTATTCCAGTTAAATAGTTTAGTCTTCTGAACTTGGATGAAGCAAATCTACCACAGAGACATAAATTTGTGTGTGTGTCTGCATGCGTGTGTGTGTCTGAGCTGGTAAAATCAGATTTACAAGGTTATAAGCTCTCTGATCATCAAGTTTAATAAATATCCTGCAAGCCCCTTTGAGAGGCTTTCCTGTGAAGAAAGCACACTGCCATACCTGTTAGTTCTCAATTCAAATGCTCCTTTCTTACACACTTTTTCTGACCATTGTAGGTATCTAAATTAGCTCATCACAGTCAATGTCTATTATATCATGTTGATTTATTTTTTTCAAAGCATATACTGTCTGAAATAATATTTTCTTATTTTCTTATAATCTGTCTTCATCCATTAGTATATAAGTTCTAAAGAGAAGGGACAGTGTCTGTCTTGCTATTCAATGTATCTCCAATGCCTAGAACAGTATTTTTTATGTTCCCCTTACAAATGTAATTTAATGTGGAATGAATGTAAGATAAAGGAAGTATGTCTAGTTTGTATAATAGTAACTTAATGAGAAGGATAGTACCTTAGTCATTTCATTGGGCAATCTTGAAAGATGTACTGATTTTGGGGGAAGAACAGATAATCAAATGATAATTTTGTTTGACCAGAAAGAACTAAGCAAAAATTTAAAAGTAGTTTTAGTGTATTACAATTTAGAAATATAGTAAATTTGACCATGTGCTGAGGAATTAAGTTGAAATAGAGAATCAATTTATATAGCAAAACATGAACTTAATCTGAAAGACATTCTCTTGTCTAGAAGCCTTTATTTTTGTTCTAGCAAACAGAAAATAATAATACTGCTGCAAATAAAGAAGCAAAAAGGAAGGTGCTAATCCGTATGAAAACCATTTAGCACAAGGTCTTATAAATTTTTCTTTTATTTTTATCTTTATAGTAACTTTACCCAAATTTTATGAAAAAATCAGATATTTTGATAATGTTTGATAATGTTTAATTGACATGGAACTGACAGGCTCCAAAGAGGCCACTAAACTGCATTTCCTCCACATGCAACAAATACAGATAATTTAACATGTAGATTCCCAGACACTGAACAAGTATCTGGGAATTCGGCAATAAACAAGTTGGGCTCTCTTACCTGCCTTCATGGAGTTTATAACCTGGAGGATTGTTACAAAAACAACAACTAAACATTGATGACACCGTTATTCCACTCTTAACAAAACTCAATCAGAATGTAATTGCTGAATGATTAACATCTAAAATTTCCAAAAAGCTCTTTAAAATAAGCTAAAAAATTGAGTATATTTAATGCAATATTATGATGCCGAGAAAGGAAAAAAAAAGTAACCGTGCACAGACCTCAGGGTGGGAAGACTTGGCTCATTGAGCTGGCTCTTTTATCAATCACTGAGTAGCTCTGGGCAAATCATGAAATCTCATAGGCTTCTCCTTAGCAAAATGAGGAACTGGATGACAAAATCTTGAAAATGCCATCTAGACCAATGGATGGTTCTTTTATTGTATTGCATTGTACTGTATTGTACTGTATTGTATTGTATTGTATTGTATTGTATTGTATTGTATTGTATTGTATTGTATTGTATTGCATTTTTTAAGACACAGTGTTGCTCAGTAGCCCAGGCTGGAGTGCAGTGACGCGATCTCGGCTCACTGCAAGCTCCGCCTCCCAGGTTCGCACCATTCTCCTGCCTCAGCCTCCGGAGTAGCTGGGACTACAGGCGCCCGCCACCACGCCCGGCTAATTTGTTGTATTTTTAGCAGAGATGAGGTTTCACTGTGTTAGCCAGGATGGTCTCGATCTCTTGACCTCATGATCGGTCCACCTCGGCTTCCCAAAGTGCTGGGATTACAGGCGTGAGCCAACCGGCCCGGCCAATTTATTTTATTTACACATTAAATTTGCATAAAAGCCAAAATAAAATGGGAATATGCAGCAACAAAAAATGGTGTTGTGTGAGTACGTGGACTTCTCCGAGGCTCTACTGATTCTTCAGTTTTGAAGAAGCACTACAACTCTTTCCTCATACATTAGAAAGAAATCATTGGCCACGCGCGATGGCTCACACCTGTAATCCCAGCACTTTGGGAGGGCAAGGTGGGAGGAATGCTTGAGCTCAGGAGTTCAAGGTCAGATTGGGCAACATAGCAAGACCCTTTTTTCTGCCAAAATTAAAAGAAATCAGCTGAGCATGGTGGCGCATGCATGTAGTTCCAGCTACTTGATAGGCTGAGGTGGGAGGACCGCTTGAGACTGGGAGATCTAGGCTACAGTGAGCCATGATTGTGTCACTGCACTCTAGCCTGGGTGACACAAGGAGATCCTGTCTCAAAGATTAAATTAAAATATCATCTATTTAATCAACACTTTGTGAATCTTCTTTGAGAAAGATCACAACTGAGAAGTATTTCTGATGCACATTTATTTACCATTAATGACATGAATTGTACAAAGTAAATTTTATAAGAGGTGACTGTTCCCCAACCTGAGAGCTTTTATTGAAAATTTACACATTGGTTTAAAATTAGTCTTGAGAAGTTGTAAATCAAAACCTACTACCTTAAATACCTAATGTTTCCATTTCCATTGGTTTGTTGTTATAGGATTAGTATAAATGCTGAATTGGTGTCATTTGTGTTTAAACCAAACATTGATTTATTTGTGGGGAAGAAAACAAGTGGTGGAATATTGCAAAATTAAATAAAAACATTTTAATGAGAAGCCCAAATCATTTCAAATGGTAAATTTTCATAATTTATTCCAAAAGTTTACTTTTTATGTAATCACCTGCCTTCCTAAGAATGCATGAACAAAATATAAAGTGGGTAGTTTACGGTTTTGTTTTTATCAATTCTAAATTCACTCATTAGGAATGCACAAATAAATCAGTTATATGGATAATAATGTTGAATAATGCTACACATTTAAAAAAATGTTCATAAGGCATTAAAGTGACTTATAGTTGGAATATTCATATACACAGACACAAACACACAAACACTACTAAAATGCATTGGGGACACTCCTTGACGTAGAGAAAACGTAAGACTCCTTAACTTCAGTAAGTCCATCCAAATCTATTTAGTCTCTCAAAGTAAGCAATAAAAGAATTACAGTTTTTTTAGATTTTTTTCATGGTGTTGTTAAATTAAAAATTTTTTTCCTCTCATTTTTGTTGGCATTTTCTTTTCTTGTTTGGGCCAGAATTACAAACAGGAAAGTAGAACTGTGAAGATTTTTTAAATAGTGGGAAAACAAGTTACCTACGCTTCTTTAAATTTAAAATGAAAACGTTTTTTTCTAGTTATCAATTCAGTGCTTTTATTTTTAAAAAGAATCATTAAACCATTCTTTTTCCATTGCTTATCCAATTCTTTTCCTAAGGATAATGAAGTTTTGTTATAATAGAATATGAATCTTAAGAAATCATTGGTTTATCCCACAACAGCTAGTGTTTCAATCATATCAGAAAGACATTCTTCCACTTACAAATATTAAAAAACAGATTCTATACTCTTGGTAATAGATTTCAGGCAATAAGTTCAAACTATTGTATGTAGCTTTTTAAATTATAAAAAGTCCTTGTTTTAAACATACATTTTTCTTTTCAGGAATGATAATAACTGCTTAGATATTGTTTGGTAACCAAGGATTTTAAGAAAATCCTGGGAAAATAATCATGTGAATGGAATAAAATCAGTTCTGGAAAGGACTATTTTATTTCTGTTCTAAAAAATTTAATAAACACCGAGTTTTCCAGTGGTGGACAGAGTGAGACTCCATCTCAAAAAAAAAAAAAAAAGAAAAGAAAACCTAGAAATCATAGTGCTTTTGTAGGACACCAGTGTTCCTACTGTATCAATCAGGTATTATTTTTCTAGAAGAAATTGTAACAATAGGGTAGGTATGCAACTATAACATCAAAGTATGACAAATCCATGAATAAGACACATTTGAAAGCTAAGTATTATAACATTTACTGTCTCTGAATTTTTATTAATATTTGCCTGCCCCATTCTTCATTTGACTTGTATCAGCTAGGCAATGAGTAGCATCACTGATTTTGGAGAAAAGTTACAAAACAAAAACTTAAAATTATGCAAATAATATCTATTAACCTGTTTTTTTCTTTTTCTGAATTAGTTGAGGTTCCTGTTTCGGGTTTTGTAGTGAGTGAAATGAAAGGTTTACTGTCATCACAGTCTGAGAACTATTGATATTACCCATATAGTCGCTGTAAGCCAGAACAAAAAAGGTCAGAGGAGATTATTTTCTCCCATAAGCACTCTGCCAACAATAAACAGCTTTAGATAATTCACAGAACTTCTTTTGGTCTCGGATGCTAGTGGAGGAAGGAGCAGAGTATGTATTAGAACCACATAATTTCTATACATCTTCAAACTGCAACTTAGAAGCATTAAATACTCATTAAAACTTAACTGTAGGTTCATCTCAGTACAAACAACTGATAAAACAAGCATTTAGGAAAGTAACTGGTATGATAAAGGCACTTAAGATTTTAAATACACCAATCAGGAAGAGATCTGAAATTCTGAAGTACCAAAGCTGTCTGCTCTATGAACAAACTATTTAAAACAGTAAGAAAGAATTTTGTCTCACTTTTTTCCATCTTCAATTCTTTCGTGACTACTTAAAACAAAAGGTCTAAACCCACTAATTTTATATTAAAGGGCAGTTAGAAACCTTTCTTTTCCGTATCATTGGTTAAAAGAGAATTACACATTTTCTTTGATCCAAAGTTTGCATACAAGATGAACACAGTCATCTGAAATATATCAATAGCAACCTCATTAGAATCAAAATTACATTCCTTTCAAGTAACACCCATTACTAACATAGAAATTTAAAGTCTTTAGTAAGAGAATATATTAAACTAAAACAGACTAAGGACATAGTGTGACATACTAGTCTATTCTGGAAACAAACCACAGTGATTGTTGTTGTCTAATCAATCAAAGAGACTTCAACTTAGTATAGATTGATTAAAAACCTAGAAACATGATTGATGTCAGCTGTAAAGTAAAATAAGAGTTATAAATTCATGACACTGTAGTTACAGGCTCAATGCTCATAATCATTGCAGATCAACTTTAGCAGAGATAATACATAGGAAAGTGAGAAAGTGCTCCTGTTTAGACCTGAGATGCTGCAGCAGAATTAACAGAATCTAAGAGTCTTATCAAATGAAGACAATGAGAAAGATACTGCTCATATATTTATTTAATATTGGAATTTGAATAGATATACTAGATATAACAAAAAGGAAGACTAAATACTAGCTAAACACAGGTGTGAAAGTGTTATTAAAAAGTTGCAGTATTCATTTTTATTATGGTTTTTCATTTAAAAAAACAAAATTGGAGTTACTGAAAGACAAAGTTCAAAAATAAAAATACATTTTAAAAGGCAGAAAAAGAAGGACTTGGAAATAAAATGAGTGGAGGGATTTAGGTCAGAGAGTAGTAAATGTAAACCTAAGGTTTAGTACAATTGCTAGGGCATCTTATTGTCCAGAGTTATAAGAGAAGCAGTTCACAGTTTTATGATGTCCATCAGATAAAAACAAATCAGTTGCACAGAACCAAGCCTTTCCTAATACACAAACCTGAGTAAAAATTTTCCCATGGGTCCTCATTAATGGAACGCTTGATTTGATTTAGTGAACTATGTGCTTGTAATAGCATGGTTTTTTTAAATGAACATTTCTTTTAAAATTCTTCTGGGCAGACTTATGAGGTAATGTCAAAGCACGGTTTAATAAAAGCAATTGTATGATCGCCTGGGAATGAAACATGGTAAAGTTCTGTTTCATCCAGGGATAAAATTTAGAAACCTTTAGGTATGCTTGGATTTGGGATAATCAGGTATGAATATTCTATTTTGTAAGTGAGGTTTTGATAAGAATTTAATGGCAGAGTTCAGATTTTATACAATTTGGCAAGAATACAGCAGAAATTCTATATTGTTGAATAAATTGATTAAATAAGTAATTTCATATTAATCAATATTTCAATATATACCAATTGAGCACATACCGTGCCACACAGCATTCACTAGCAATGAATAATATTGAATTTAAACAATAAAACGGATTAAGTACCAAAAAATTATACTGTTTCTGTGTTTATTATAGCTGAAGAAACCCAATACAAGATAAAAGTAAATATATTAAGGGCCATAGAGAATATTTGTAACCTATTCCAAGGTCTGCCAATGAATCTTTTCTTCAGAGAGCAGAGCTGCCACATTTAAGTAAAAATGTTGTCAGAATGTAAGTATAAATCATAAATCTCCAGAACTGATATAAGAAATATGTTCAAGAAATCCATTTTTTTTTATGTACGGGCAAGAGCACATAGAAAAGGATGGTAGAGAAGAGGAAGAAAGAAAACTGAATGAGTGACTAGATCATAATGCAATAAAAGATTATCCATTTTCTTCCTTTAATTCTGATCCTTTCTTTGAAATAAACTAAATTATGTTAGCATTTTCAAAGGCCATCTTGCCATGTGCTTAACATATATTTTAATTCTGAGGGTAACAATGGTGATTGCCAACAATATCCAATGAACATGCATTTTTTTCCCATTCTTAGCAGTATTAACCTTTTAAATGAGAGAATTAAAATCATCCTTTTCTAATAAATGTGATCTGAGGAAGAGTGTGAACCAGTTTTATTCTATCTGCCTCTGACCTATTCTTAAAGGAGAATATATTTCTTTTTAGGATATTCTTTCAATTGAAGTATCATGGGTTTAGGGGCAAGGTCTCACGGATTAAATACTCATGTGAGCCAGAGAGAGTTAAACTGTTCATTGGTCACATGCTATTGATTAGGTGAAGCCCAGAATATGTGAATAAATCAGTACAAATATATCACTACTACTGGGAGGGCATTCAAAACTAGCATACAAACAACATTCTAGCTTTTCTTATTATTTTCTATTGTTTAAGGAGTTGGAGGAAATATAGCTGTTCATTCAAACAAACTTCTTAAAGTGTGAGCCTCAAATTTTACTGACTCTTTCAAAATTAAAACTGCTACAGACAAGATTCATATTTATCGTGGTATACAGTTAAGCTTTTTTTGCCTAACCCATTTCAATAACTGAGATAAGCATTAAGAGAGCCTCAAGTTTTAAATTATCATGTTAGAACCAATTACCTTCCTAGTAATATACAGAGAAATATTAACCTAAATCTTGAAAGGCTAATTTCCTATTGTATTAATATAGTCAATGCTACCATTAAAACTCTCAGGATAATTTATCTGTCAAGTAAATAAACTTTCAAAATATCTAGGAAAGAAAATCATATTTACAAATATGCCAACATCAATTTCAAGTTTTATAAGGAGATCACAGAGAAAGGCAATCGAACACAAAAATTACTTTTACTGCTGTTGAAATGCAACTAATAAAACCAAATCTTGATCTGGATATTACCAGATATATGTGAGAAAGCAAATAAGAAAAATAACCATATACATAGAAACACTGATACATTTCATACTTTTGAAAAACTGCAAATCTGTGCCTCAGGAAAATATAACACTCCAGTTTTTTCAAGCTCAACCCCGCAAGTCCATTCCTAGAATAATTTATATGGTAAATATCACAGAATGCTTTTTATAAGTACTATTAAGAGAACTATGTAAAGCAAACCTGTAACAAATCCTTACACTCTGTCTAAAGAGCATCAAATAAAGAAAATATGTTCATATAGAAGGTACCTAACAATTTGGACTCAATATGATAATCACTATGATAATAACTATAAAATTGAAAAATAAATGTATGAAATAGAACAACATTTGCTTCAGTTTTTCCAGTTTATGTGTTCTACTTAATTGCCAGAAGACATTATTTCTCTTCATTTACATAATTTTCTGTTTATGTGAATTTTATTATTTCATAATCATATCTTAAGTGTCATCATTTGCAAAATATACATATGCATGTATTAAATATGAATAAAGTTTTCAAGAAAGGCATTGTTTTAGAAAATAAAAATTCTATCAAGAACTGGATACCATATATTCAATAAATAATAGTGACTTTATGATGTTACTCTCTTAATTCTCTTATTTATTTCCCAACTTCATTGGCCTGTCTTGCAGTGCTGCCCTCCTTGATACCTCTCACAACCCTCTCTCTCTCTCTCTCTCTCTCTCTCTCTCTCTCTCACACACACACACACAAACACACACACACACGAAAGTTCTGTGAACACTCTTCTCTTTTCAACTGATACATTTTCCACTACTGATCTCAACTATTCCCATTAACACTTCTATGTAAATTAATCCTGAATCATTCTACTTATGACCAGACTCATGTTTTCAACTGTCTCCTAAATACCTGTGATTATCTTTCAGTTACAAGTCGACCTATCCAGACTGTACCCTACTAATAAAATTTAGTGTCTAGTTATTGAGTACAGACAAAGGGCCAAGCACAGTAATAGGCTTTTTCTATGCATGCAATCTCATTTAATCTTTATACCCGCTCTATAAGGTAGACAATTAATATTCCATCAAAACTGAGAAAATGTTGCCTACATTCTTGCAGGAAATAATTGGCAAATTGGCATTTCAACTTAGGCAAAACCCTAATTCTTCCATTCTTCCAATGTCCCTCATCTCAATAAATAATGTTACCCATCTAACAACGGCTGAGGATCAAAATTTCAGAGGAAACTTCTATTTTTTCCAACCTATCTACCAGTAATGAAGACTTGTTAATTACACAGAGGCAGCTTTTCTTAAGAATGGTTATTACCACAGGTGTACAAGATGACAGGATTCATGCTACACAATCCAAAACACTTTCTTGGGTCCAACTCCTGACTGTGGAATAATCATAATTACATATTCGGGTTCTATTGTCTCAGATACTGTTTTCCTGAACTATGCAAGTATGCTTGAATTTCCAGGTGTTTTTATTTTTAGAGAAAGGGTCTCAGTACGTTGCCCAGACTAGAATGCAGTGGCTATTTGCTGGTGCGATCATAGCATACTATAGCCTCAAATTATTGGGTTCAAGTGATCCTCCTGCCTCAGCACCCTGAGTAGCTGGAAACATAAGCATGTGCCACTGCACTGGCTTTAGCTGTTTCTAGTGGAATGAGATATTGTGTTTCAGAGCATTTCAGCTGCAGTGTTCAATGGGCTGATGGGTATCCTAAAGACATAAAGGCCATAAGGTACCATGGAAATTTCATTGCCAAGTTCCTTATCCACAACCTGTGTTGTTGTGAATGGATATCCCATGCTGAAGTTCAGACCAATTAGACTACAACTTTAACTAATAAAATAATATCAGAGAAGATGAGATCTTATAAAGATTGATCACACACTTACTTTGTTTATATGAATTATTATTGAGACTTAGTAGCTTCTAAATTGTGGTTGATGTGGCTCTTTTAACATAGCATATCTTAACTGAAATACTGAAACTCCCAAGGTTTGACAATTAGTAAAATTAATAAGTGACACCTATTTCAAATACACCTATAGACAAGAGTGACTCTAGCAAAAATCAGTAGAGGATATAGAGTAAAAATATTAAATTATCTCTTTCTTAGATTTATTCTCAAATTCAATTTTAAAATCAAATTTATTAATCAGGAAAGATTTTTAAATAGTATCTGAGTTTTCATTTTTATATGTGAAAATTATAATATAGAAAGTTATTTGCAGGTGTTAATAATGTACACAACTATATAGAAAAACTTCATTGTAAAGTGCTGATGAAAGACCAGAAGGAAAGCTTAGAATATTAAATATAGGGAAGACATTGAGACAGTGTCTAGACTGGGAATATAGAATAGAGAAAGAATGGATACGAAAACCCACAGTCAACTGAGGAAAAATAGGAATGACCCATCATTTTACATATGGGGATACACATAAAAAAGGTGATAAAAATCTTGGGCAGGCCAGGCACAATGGCTCATGACCGTAATCCCAGAACTTTGGGAGGCTGAGGTGGGCAGATCATAGGGTCAGGTGTTCGAGACCAGCCTGGCCAACATGGTGAAACACCACCTCTACTAAAAATACAAAAATTAGCTGGGCATGGTGGTGCATGCCTGTAATCCCAGCTATGCAGGAGGCTGAGATAGGAGGATTGCTTGAACCCAGGAGGCAGAGGTTGCAGTGAGCTGAGATCATGCCATTGCACTCCAGCCTGGGCAATAGAGTGAGGCTCTGTCTCAAAAAAAAAAAAAAAAAAGAAAGAAAGAAAGAAAGAATAAATCTTGGGCAAAGCACTGCAATAAGGAGCAGTTTCAGATGCTGCCAAAGAATTCCTTGAAAAACAACTGTATTGTCTGTATGTGATGATTTAAACTGCTCTGACCTCATCATCTGTTGTAGTTTCTGTCTTTCGCGCTGAGAAGTCTTGCTCTTACTTTTGCTTTCTTTTCAAAAAATATTTTACTGTCCTGGATGAACAGAAAGAAATCAGTGGCTAGTTGAAGGCAATTCACCTCTTCCTTCTGTTCTCTGACAATAAGTAGTCTTAACGGTAAAACTGGCTAATATTATAAAGAAATCCACTGAGACCTTAATTAAGGTTTTTGAAATTTGGACTTGATAGTCAAGACAAAAAATTTCAAGGACAAAACCTGGAAAATAGAGGAGAAGCCTAAAACTTTCCTCATGTAAGACTTTCACCTAAGGATTTTAGCACTTCCTCTGAAATTACAGTAATCTTCCTGTAACTATAAATTCTCCTCATGTGAAAATAAGTAGATATACATTTGTATATTTTTCATCGCTGTGAGAATTCTTGATAAAATATATGTGAATCATGAATGACTACAAGTTTTAAAGTAAAAAATTGGTAGTTACAGTGTAAGCCATTTATTTAACATGCATTTATTAAGTGCCTACTCGGTGCCATACACTCTGCTAGGCCTTTAGGGTGAGGAACAGATAGTACAATCAGTACATTAGCCAAAAGTAGCTTATAAAGAAAATAATCCTTGAAAATGGTTTTACGCAGAAGGTACAGTATGTATTTTATAGTACCCAACCCTAAACAGTAACTTTTCAGCACATGAATATTTAAGAAGAACTCTACTAGACTGAAGGAAAACCAAAAGTATTCTGTATTTTATGGGGTATAGGTGGGGAATTCTAAAAAGTGGCTTTCTGCAGACTTTGCTCAATTGCTTCATGCAAATTTAGGGTAAGCAAGATAATGATGTGTGAAGATTAAGCAAAATAGTGTGGAAGCTGTAAGAAGCAAGGTTCTGAACTTAATACAAAAATCAAGTGTGCATATGTCATAACTACAGGGTATAGCCAGAAGCAACATAAACCGGATCTCTGTCTTCAGACCTCGACCAGACAAAGGTGAAGTAAGAAAAGCACCAAAGTGCAAAATTTAAGCACTTGAGGTAGCACACTGTCAACTCTTCTGTATTTTCCAGACACCAAGAATGCATTTCTTCTTAAATTTTGTCACCTAGATACTAGCATTTTACACCAACATTCCAAAGAGACAGAATGGTTCTCCAGGTCTCTTACCATCACAGGGTATGGTGACTGTGGCATATTTGTTTTGTTACAGATAAACCTACAAAGATGTATACAGTTTTTCTTTATAATCCATGATTGAAATGTTTAATGTAATATGAGTTAAGAATTTCATTGAAACCAGAAAGTAAAAATATTTTTAAAGTTTTATCTAGAAAAAAAATCCTCTATTTTAATATACTCCTATATGATATGAAAAGTTTTATTGATTTTCTCTTTAATTGGTGTGCTGTTATTACTGGTTTATTTTAGTGACCAGAAAAATAAGTATTTATACACATATTTACCTAATATTTACTTATTAATATTAATTTATATAGGTTCACTTATAAATCTTACTCTCCATAAGGTCTTAACTTATTTGGGAAATTCTCTTAAGAGTTTTCAAGAATATAATCATAGAGTTGATGTCAACATACTTTTTCCACAAAACCTGTAGTCTAGCAGCTACTATATGTACCATTGTCTCCCAGTAGATTGTAAACTACTGGGTTAAAAGAAACGACACAAGGTAACTGCCAAAAATGATAGTACTATTCTTTGTTTTTTACCTTCAGCAGGCTTACAGGTAGAGCCTTATTTATTTTAACACTCCCTCCAACAGATAGGATAATGTCTATCATACAGTAGTCATTTAGTCAATGTAACAAAAATAAAAATGCAATTTTTACAGATAATACCTCATGTTCCTCCTAAGAAGAACATTTAAAAACTCTTTCTATAAAAAATATACAAATAATTTTTTATTTCATCTTTTTCATAAAAGTATAGCTGTGAGCTACATACGTTCATATATTCTGCTGGTACAACAGCTGATTACCTTAGGACTAGTTTAGGTCTACAAAAGAACATCTCATTTTTATAGTATTAGCATTGAAATAGTATTATTTCTTAGTCAAAAAAGTTACATTTAGATTTTCCTATAGATATTAAGCATATCAATGATTTTTAAAATGTACTATTTTAGATAAGAAATTTTTTTTAACAATTCAGCTGATATATTAAAATTTTAATTAATTTATTTCTAACAAAAACACAGTAAGAAATTCTCAACGGTAAACTGGAATACCATCCAGTGGCTACGGCTCTTGTATTTAAAGTTGTATTGGCAGATTTGACCATGAGTATTCATGATGCAGTATCTTAAAAGTGATAGGTTACAGGACACCTTAACATAGTTGGGATTTGACCTCTTCCTAGAACAGAGTAGCCCTTTGAATTTTTTGGAAAATGGGAGGAATCGGTGTAGGTGGCAAAGAAAATAAGAGTAGTGCATTTTTTAAAAGGGTAGATTCAAAATGGAATCTTTTACCACTGACTTTTTTTTTTTTTGATGGATGGACTTGTATAAGATTTTTCAAAGGACACAGAGCTCATAAAAAATTCTGGCAACAGATGCTCTAGAGACTCATTCTGTTTATCACAGAAAAGTTATATTATGACTTTAAATACAATTTCCCCCTTTCTGTACTTCGACCACCTTCCTCAAATTTTACCTTTTTAGACTACCTTTGGATTTCCTTTTAACAGAGTTCACACAAGCTCCTTTAAGTCTTGCCTTGTGGCTAAATTGAGCATCAGATCGAGCCAAATGTGAGGGTGGTTTTTGTGATGTGGGATAAGCATGTATGTGAGTGTGCGAGAATGCGTGCTCATGTGTATGTGCCTATTAACTGTTCAAATAATCCAGGAAAACAGAAAAAATGCTGAATGGGAGTTTTGTGGGTAGGACTAGCCAGGCAACAGAGCCTTTGCTGTGTATCAGTTAGTGAATTTCCAAAGGTTGCTGCTATACAATGAAGCTACAGTTTACAGACAGCCACCCTCAGGAAAATGTATGTTTGTGTATATGTATGTATATGAAATATAAAATTATTTGTAACATCTCTATTGATTACCATTTTTTCTTCCTGGAAACAATCTTCAAAGAATGAACCTTTCTGGTATTTAAATTACTGAGCTGTATTTAACTAATAAACTAAAAAATATTCTGAAGTCTAGGTGACAAGGTCAAGAAAACGGGTATAATTTAAGTCTGAAACCTGCCTGATGTGCAGCTGTCATTCAGCCACATAAAAGGGAGTCTAGAAAACCTCTAACTGTTACTTATCGATACTCAATCTTATACCAAATCCTTTTAACTACAACTCAGTTATGAAGAACACTTTCAAATTATAATGAATCCATGGTGTTTATAACTCAAATTACACAGTGCCACTTCATTCAAAGTCCTTTTGCCTAAAATCTTGCCTGGCAGCAGAATTCTTTCTTACTTAATAGTATACATTGCAATGCAACATTGAACAAAGCCCTGCAGAATCCAATAAGATGGTGATGGTCAATGGAGAAAAGCAGGGAAAGTAAATGTATCATTATTCTAAAGACCTGTAAGTATCCCTGGAGGATAAATTTCAGGAAAAGGGTAAAAGAAAAGTATATTTGAATGAGTAGTTTGAATTTCATAAGTTAACAGCAGTCAAAGGTCATATATTCATAGCTGAGTTGCATAGCTAATGGTTAAAAATCATATCAAGGAGTTTAATGACAGTGAAAGTTGTAGAACAAGCAGGCACCAAATATGAGTATCACTGGTGGTGGAATTTTCATATTCTACAGGGCCTTACTAGGAACTAGGTAGGAGGAATTAAGTCTGGATTAAATTCTCAAACTGTGTTTAGTTTCTAAACTGTGCCTCCTAAATGAAGACATATTGCTCCTAGCTGCAAAATTATAGGGTTTTATAATTCTAATGCATGAAAGAACTAACTGAAAACTACCTAAAGAGATATAGTAATTTCCAATATAGTAATTTCCATTCTAATGTACTGTATTTACTCATTCTTATATAGTGTTGTGTATATATGTGTGTATATTTAAGCATTTTTTCACATTGCAAAGCCTTAAGACAAAATATATTTATAAATACGTGAGAGAAGGTAGAGCTAAGTATGATGCTCTGCTCCATGCTACTGCACAGTAGGTATTTTTATTTAAACATTTAAGGGGAAAATTAGTAACTATTTTATATATGTTAAAAATCAAAACATGAGTCCATCTCCAATGTAAAATCTGAAAACAATACAGCTTCAAAGTAGTCTTAATTAACACTATATACTTTATCAATTCAAATCATACAACTAGAATGGATTCCTGACACCCACCTCTTCTTTTGGTAACTTAATTAATTGTACTCTTGAAAAGTAAGAGTGTCATTTTTTTCAGATTAGGTATTGGTACAATCAGATTAATAGAGATATTTAAACCTGTAGGGTTTATCTGTAATAATTTTTGGGTAGTGGTTCAAATACCTGCTTTAAATGTGTAAGGATATAGACAGATGTATCCTGGCCATAGAACATGCTTTTATTGAATCCACCAGGCTACGTGGGTCAGTTGGACAATTTCCTAAGTTGTGAAGCAATGGTAAGACCACTGAGTCACCCACAACTTGAGTTTTTGGCTATAAATAATCCTGAAGGAGAGACTTCAAAGTGAAAACTCTCGGGCATTTGCACCCCTCTCACCTTTCCACAAAAAAGAAAAAAATCCAAATACTTAGAGTAGGTCCTAATGGATCCCAGGAAAAAAGTTCCAGGAGTGCGAGCAAATGCCACGTACCTATCTGATTTTGGATTAAACATTCTGGGATAATTCCTGAAGCCTCTAAAAGTTTGGGACTGTTCTACAGAAGTCTGAAATAAGAAATATTTTATGCTGGGCTGTAAAGACATTTCATTTCTCTGCTGTGTTTGAAAGCTTCCAATAGCTTTCACTTCTTTCCACAAAAGACAAAGCTATGTGCTAGCCTTCAATACTGGACAATCTAGCCCCTCTTTACCTCTCTCAACTTACTACCTCCTAATCTCGCCTCAGCTTATTTCATTCTAGCTATACTGGCCTCCTTGCTATTCTTCAAAACTGTCAGATCCTTTGTTTGTTGTTGTTGTTGTTGTTGTTCTCTTAACTAGAGTGATCTTCCCCCAAATATCCACATGATTCATTCCTTCAACTCCTTCAAGTCTTTTGTTCAAATGTCATTTTCTCAGGATGGATTTTTACATTTATCTTTTCCTATCATTCTCATTCCTCATCTCCTGCTTTATTTTTTCCCATATCGCTTATTGTTATATGGCAAACTATATATTTTACCTATTCATCATATTTTTAATCTGATTACTCCCCCTGGAGATACATAAATACAGGCGTTTCTATCTTGTTCACTGCTATATCTTCTATACCTAGAACACTGAGCTGACATTCAACAAACATTCATTGAATTGAATTATATCTAAGGACCTAATGATTTGTGCTGCCTGCAAAAAATACAAAATTATTATCTTTCTCTTTCCTGTGACTGCCATTTGAAACACTGCAAATTAAGGGCTCATACTCTTTTAGTAGTTTTAGAGGCAGAGACTTACATGGCAAGTCTTAAGTTTGGGTATCCTTTATTATTTGGTTAATCTCAGTGCATATAACTTTATAGATTCATACAGAGTTACACATATATACTCATGCCTATAGCAAATATAGATTTACATTTATATACACATATATAATAGCAATATCCCATTTTTATTCCTAAAATGGCAAAAGAACAACAACAACGAAAAACCAGTACTCTCTTACAACACACACATACACACATTTACGTTTAAATTTAAAGCTGTGACCAGTCACTCTTGCCACTCTTTGGTGACATGACTATTCCTACTCTCAGGACATAACAAAACATAAAACTATATTTTTAAAAAACTTGATAAATTTGAGAAGATTACTAAAGTAATATAGGACTGTTAAAGAAAATAAATGAGAATCTTCTACTAGAAACATACTAAAAATTATTTGTAAAGAAAATTTGATCTGTAAAAAGCAAATATACATGTACATTTTCATAACAACCCTATTGTATAAAATGAGGTATAATGGTACTGATTAGCCAAAATAGAAGCATCGACATTACTAATTAGAAAAAAACAAGACTGGTTTATGAAAATTGTCATCAAACTATAATTGGAAGACTTCTTCCCTCCTCCTTGACCATAGTAATACTTACAAAAGGTCTTATCTCTTTAAGAGCTTTTTGGGGGTTCCACTATCCTCTTCCCCCACACACAGAAAATAACGGTGTATTTTGGTGATATCAGCCACTTTATATTGTTTTCTTCTAGTAGATAAAGGTTGAAAGAACAAAGGTTAAGAATGTATAAGCATTTTAACTTATTCTTGTTCATGGATTTGGTAGTGCTGATACTAACAATGATGCTGTAGTAACAGGGTAATAACAAAATCTGTTTGAACATTAAAGTCAGAACCTTCCTTCTAGTGCGCATTAATTCATATGATGTGATGTGAATTATCTAAAAATGATACTGAGCTTCTGAAGTAAACACTATATCCTTTCTCCCTAACGAAGTAGCCAAATGGTTCTAAGATGCTTGATGTGTTTCCCAACAGAAATATTGTAGGCACACCCTACCCATGGTGACTATAAAATGGGTAAATGGTGAAACCCTCAGCAATTTCAGCTAGTGTTAAAGTATGATAAAGCAAACAATATCCGAAGTGAAAATATTCTACATAGGGAGGATTTTTCCAAGAGAAATTTATACTAGAAATATTCATGTTAATGTCCATACTGAAATGCTTATTTCACATACATACTCAACTAATACTTTTTTGCCTCTATAAAGTACATAATAAATATTTTCAGTATTATTAATACTAACAAAATTTGTCCAAAACAAAATTATAGACAGTGTTCTAGAGACAAGATTAAGCAAACCATATTACAGACCTATGCTCTTTTCTGCTTGAAACAACTATATGAAATTTTAACAACTTATTTATTTCATCTGTGAAGATTTAGACATAATGCATTTCACAACAGGTAATAATCGAATTTTCAACAATGTAATTTCAATGCCAATCTTCCAAAGATATTAAGCTAAATGTAAGTGTTTAAATAAAATATGTCATTGGCTCAAATAACAGTGTACTTGAAAGACAGCCGGAATATTCTTAGAGTGAGATCTAAAATGTCATTGTGTGCTCATGGTTGAGATACTAGTCCAGGGGTCAGTCAACTACAGCCCATGGGCCAAATCGTACCAGCTGTGAAAACAGTTTTAACATTTTTAATTGGTTCAAAAAAAAGAAGAATATTTTACAATATGTGAAAATGATATAAAATTTAGATTTGTGTCTATAAATAAAGTTTTGTTGGAACACACACAAAAATAAATTAACAAAACGTCAATGAGAATAATGGATAATATAATGATACTTACTTAATTCTGATAGGAAACGCTGATAAGGTTTGCACAAAATTATGTTATCCCAATACTCAAAACACACTAACTCCATAAATATTTGTTAGTATATGAATGAAACACTGTCAGATAGACAGGAACCAAAGGAATGCACATAATGAGCAAAGGATGCTTAAAACCTACATGATGATGACTAGTGAGAGATGGTAATATTTCAAAGTTGCGACATAAATGATACAACGTTTAGGTATCACTCTTTAAAATTAAAAAAAAAAACACTTTGGTATAGAAATGGGTTAAGCAGCTACACCACTAAAGTGTTAACATAGATGAGGAACAGAAAATTTTATTCTATTTCCATTTACATCTGTCATATTAAACACTCCTCTAAAGTACTACATTTAGGGAAAAAGAGCCTTGCAACTGCTCACGTGGAAAACCATGTTTACAATAGTTAGTAACAGGTCTGAAAGAAGGTATATCATAAAATAAATCCATGTTCTCATTAGAAATTCCATTAACAATACCATATATATGCTTATCTGTCAAATTGAGACAATCCTACCTTATAGGATTGTAATAGGAAATTAGATAATGAAAAGCATTTGGTGGTCACCTGGAGAACTTGTTAAAACACAAACATACTGAAAACCACTCCTTGTTATTTTGAAACAACTAGTAGTAGTGCACTGGGCCAAACCCTGAGAGACACTTCTCAAGGAAAACATCATACTGTTGCAGCCCATTCCTCTTTGGATGTATTTTCACAAAGCACAGATGAGAAGCCATACTACGAACAGGAAGTCTTGTTACTCATCTTTCCCTTGGCTCCTAGGGCAATTTTACAGCACCCAGGCCTAGCGACAGCATTAACAGCAAAATCCAGTGCATAGGACTTATTTGCCAAGATAAAACTGGAGACCTGTTTTGATTATGAAACATTGGTCTGTAAGAAGACAGGATGAAGGAAAAAGGGGACTGAAAGAAGAGAAAGAAAAGGAGCCAAAGAGAACATGAACAAGGAATACGAAAACAGTGTGACAGTTATAAGGCCTTCCTTCAATCTTCCAAACTCATTGAAACCTGCAGTTTTTTAAAGGTGGCAGTCAACAGATGGTAGTCACTTAACCACAGTCAACCCCTAGTTTATCCAGTAGATTACTTATCATGCTAAAGACCAAGGAAGTGAGTCCAAATTTCCATCTAAATGATTTCCTTTCCTTTTACATACATTTTGTGAGTAAAATTTTAAAAAGTAGCTTAATGTAGTCAAATATTAGGACATTAGATTTCCCACCTTTTATATATAAAAATTTTCTTTTTAGCAAAGCATGTATTATTGTGCCTAGGATTTTCTACACTTTTTAACATTATTAATTAATACTCAAATCTATTTAATTTTTCACTTAACTACTATACATAAATTAAATGTAATGGTGCTTGGATTTAGATTCCATCCCTACAGTTGACTTCAGATGTAAATTTTATTCATGCTTTCACTTACACTTTCATTGATAAGTTGTATTGTTAAGGGAAACAGACTTGATATTTTAGCTATTTCATCACCTTGACTACCACTATTTCTTAACAGTTCTATAGAAAGAGGATTGACTACATCAATTCAGAATTTATAGACAATGTCCTTCAGAATTTACGTATCAACTATTAAAATATGAAAGTCTTTTTCTGGGAAATACATGCTACAATTATAGAATAAAATTAAAAACATACATAGAACAAACTTTATGGAACATTTATTTCTTTTCTTAATTTTTAAAATGAGGCCCAACTCAAAGTTGTACAAGAGAGCAAGTCTATGGATACGCACAATGAGACTTAAATTAAAAATACCAGCCATCCCATTCGTCGTATTTTTTTTTAACCAATTTTGGAGTCTTATATCCCAAAATATGACAAATTTCTAAAACATAGCTTGCTTATGGAAGTCAGTATAGCTTGTCCATGTGATTATCCTCAATATGCAATTGTGGAACCATCTAAAAAATCCACGTTAACCTTTATATCTCCCCAGATGTGATAGGTAATATCAGCTACAATTTTTTCTAAAATGTATTTCTACAATACATTTCAATACAATCCATATAAACATCCTCCATGGGTTTATATGTCATATTAGGTCAAAGTAGAAATACCTCATACATAATTATCTTAACTCTGCTACTCACATAATTTACCACCTTATTGTGTCCCTTTATGTGTCCTTAGTCTTGCAGTCTGGCTTCTGATCATATTAGTAACTGCCTACTTCTCAACCACACTACAGAATATTAAACTGTTAAGCATTTCTACTCCTGTCCCTCTTCCCCAACATTCTCCAACATTCCTAAAACTACATTCAATCTTAACTTTCCCTAAATTATTATTTCCTTGTTTTCCTTTTTCACTATGTATTCTCTCGAACTCTTCCTCCGAATGTGCCAGAATTAGCTGCCCTACAAGATTCAATCATCCTTCTCTACTCTAAATTCTCTATCACAATCTCTCCCACTAATGCACTTCAACTATTGTTAGTATGTGAATGGTTCACTGATTCCTGTGTTCTTTCTTGACCTCTTTCAAGTTCTAATTTCTTATTAACTGCTTATTTAAGCATCTCAGTATGGCCCACTGTTACCTCAAAATCACTACATCCAAAAGAGGACTCATTATCTGTCCCAACAAGAAATCAGCTCCTACTCTTTGCTCTCTTACAACAGTTAATGGCACCTTTCTTTCACAAGTCATTTTGCATCTTTAACTTCTCTCTGTTTTTATCTTCACATACCATCTGTCACCAAGTCCCATTAATTTTTATCCTTCAATATTTCTGAAATTCTTGCTCTCTTCTCTATTCATAAAGCCAAAAACCCCATTTAGCTCTTGATTTTTCCCTACTCTGATAGCCTTACTAATCAATCTCCCTACCTTTGATCCGTAACTTTTTAATAAAATATTTAATACTAATCTGCTATCTACCAAATACTGTATTAGCCTAGGAACACAAAAATGAAATGACATAGTCCCTGCCCTCAAGAAATTTATAGTCTAGTGAAGAAAGAGATTGTGAAATAGTGTGATTAAGTGCTGTGAGGT
This sequence comes from Macaca mulatta, assembly GCF_049350105.2. Classification (NCBI taxonomy): domain Eukaryota; kingdom Metazoa; phylum Chordata; class Mammalia; order Primates; family Cercopithecidae; genus Macaca; species Macaca mulatta. Next base: position 26,140,907 of record NC_133416.1, read on the forward strand.
AGAAACAGTAAATCTATGTAAGCACAAAAAATGAGCACAGACATATCATTTCTAACCAGGCTGACAACCGTAAGAAAATCCTTCCCAGAATGGGTTTTGTTTAGCTGAATTTGAAAAGACACAGGAACCTCATTCCAGAAAGTGAAGGGTTAAGAGCTTTCATAAAGATGACACAGCATGAATAGAATCTCATCTGTGTGATTAACCGTAAAGTCCACAAAATCTCAGATACAGATATCTGTTCAGGTAGTTAGAGACATCTGTTCAGATACAGGACAACAAAAAGTTCTAGGTTTTATTTTTTTAAATTTTATCCATTTAAAAATAATTAATAAGTATTCAACAATTACTCATCAATTCCCTTATTCAATGAACAATAATTAGGCAATGATCATGTTTGGAAGTCAAGCTATCTAGTAAATAAACAAGCTTCTTAAGCCACAACACTCTCAAAATCTCATGGAAGAAATAATTCTTTCAAGGAATAGAGTAAAATACAAATTCTACAAAGTAATAAAACTCTTGGGTGGCTGCATCATATTAACATAGGTTAACTGATCACACTATAGTATCTCCAATCTGAAATCCCATTTAAATGGAAACAAATCCATAGATCCATATCTATATTAGCATATCCACTGTGCTACTGTTTGTTTGGTTATTATTGTTATTAGTCAAAGGAAATTCCAGTAAGTGTGTGGCAAGGAAAAATAGGCATGAGAAAAATGGTTTGTGAGAACAGAACTTTGATTAGATCACTCCACGGTTGGAAAATCCTCAATAGCTTTTTCAGTTCCTAACCTATAAAGTTTCAACTCTGTAGCCTGGCATTTAGGACTTCTCAATCCTAACCTTTCTCCATTTGGAATCTAATTTGTTTTCCTTTTCTCAATTTATTTGCCCTATGTCCTCAATAATTAAAATTATTTATTATCTCTGATGGTACCTGATGCATTTTAACCTCGATGCTCTTAGTCGAACTATTCATCCCAACTCAATCCCTTCAGATCCAGCCCTAGAGTGTCCTCCCCTGATGGAACTACTGACCACCTTCAATGACTAATTTGAATACCATTTTCTCCTTAAACTCCTCCTTCATCACTCCATCATGAAATAATCCACTTTGTTTCTGATTAAGATGTCTGTACCTTTCTTATGGAATTTATCATTTCCTGATGTTTAACATTTTCTCTATTTACTTATCATTGTATTTTACATATATATATATATTCCTTTAAAAAAATCTTCAATATAAGAATGTAACTTTCTATGTGATAAGGTTGGCACCTTACTTGTTTTCCATAAGAGTGCTTTGCATGACTAGATGTCTTTTTAAAAAAATCTGTGGAATGAAAGAAGGAATGAATTAACTCATTCATTACATCATAATTCATTCATATTTAACTATGCTCATCACATGCTTTGAAGTTGTGACAAATAATATAGTGTAATAATTTAAAAGCTAGCTTCGTGCTGGATATCTCTGAGATAAAATCCTGCTTTTACTAACCTTGTAAATGGGTAATTTATTTAGCCCATTTAGACATCAGTTTTTCCATCTCTAGGGGTATATGTTGGTGCATATATGTGTGATATATATGAATAATAAATAAATAGGCATATATTGGTAAATAGAGTGGTTGCAAGGATTAAAAGTGCTAAAAGAGATGAAACATGTAAAGCACCTTGCCTGAAAGTAAAACCATATGCTCAATAAATGTTACCTACTGTTATCACAAAGAAGTACAACCTTTCACTAAAGTCAGTACAACCTTTCAAAGTAACCAAAATTATTTTGTTTTGCTTCTTTTATTCATATTCCCTACCACTAAAAGAAAAACAGAAAACGGTTTATGCATTTTATACAACTCAAACACAATGTGTTAGAAATCTAGAGGACAAGAATCAGGCTGGTCTATACAAATGCATATGGCCAAACAGTAATTCAGAACAAAGTCAATATTATCATCTAACTGAAAGTTTTAGCAATCAGAAAATTTTCTATATACTGTTAACACTTCCTTCAAATTTTATAAACTTCGGTTTAATATTTGACTAATTTGCTGTATGTGTAAATTTTGGTATGTCCCCAATTAGACAAGGTATGCTGTGAAATGTATTTGTTCATTACTCTTCTAAGGGTAGTGCAGATATAGACAGAATACATACATAGGTTATATCAAATATTATTTCAATTTATAAAATTAGGAATATGCTAAGATTTAGACCATCAATTTTATGAGTCACTACATTTTTTTTCTGGCAAAACAAATATTTTAAAAGTGGCAATTCCTCTCAATTCTTTTTCTGCTTTAACTTACAATAATAGCCTTATAGAGCTAAAGAAAAGTAAGAATCTTCCATTTCCCCTCTCAGTTTTGTTTTTAAATTTCCATTAGCTTTCTATAGTTCAATGAAAAAATCAGTCTTCTACACTGAAACCTAACATTTCTCAACACCACTGCTAAGAATGCCAGGAGAAAACATTAGGACAAGAATATAAAGGACAACCCTGCCTAACAGAGGCAAGGTCAAGCAGCATGCCTCAACACCTTCTCCTCCCCAATCTGGAGCACTGAAATGGGAGAACTAGCTTCGGCTACAACACTCTGCTCCTAATAGGTGGTAGAGACATGTTTAACTCTGGCATAAATACAAAGAGTACAACTTTACTCAAACATTTCTTTTGATCTTTCTTTGGTTTATAGCATCAGATCAATGTAAAATGTAAACCAAAAACTGAGGTGCTATTTTACAATGTAAAATTTATCCTTTTTCCACTCAAATAAAAAGAAAAAAAAAAACTTTTCCTAAAATAAGAAAGCATAGCATCAGAGAATAGTGGAGTGGAAAAAAAAAAAAAAAAAAAAAAAAAAAGACGGGTTTTATTTAGTAAGTTGCAGTCATTTCTGGCTTTATTTTTAAAACAATAATAGTGTTGGACGAATAGAGCCACAGTCCCAGTAAGAATAGAATACAAGGTACAATGAAACAGCTATAAACCCTCTAAATAACTTTTCCAGTCACAAGGTACTATAATTTGCTTCATGCCTACCATAGGCAGGATCAGCATCTTTGGGCGGTAAGATGACTTTCAGGGACAGGTGAGCATTTTCTGCTACAAGGAAGAAGAGTGTGTTTGTTTTCTGCAATCTTTTCACCTCCCTTTCAGCATGATTTCTAACCTTTTCTCCACTTTCAGATATCTACCCAGGGCCTTGTGGCCAGCTTTTGGATGGCCACATTTCCCAATTAAAAGTCCACTTAGTTAGAGTGCCCTATATCAATGTTTCTATGAAGTCAAAAATAATGTATTTTTCTTTTACACCCCAATATTTAATTTTATGTGATACCAATTTAAACTCATACCAAGATTAAATTAATTCATAGCAATGTAGAAATGGTCAATTGGCCCATCTATCCATTTGTCTTTGCATTTTTAGAGTGTCATGGATCAAAACATGTCCCTGAAAGGTAAGTCCCCAGTGACGATGAATATAACCTTACTTGGGACACTTCAGTAAGGTCTTTGCAGATTCAGTCAAGTTGATATAAGGTCATTAGAGTGGGTCCTAATTCAGTATGATTGAGTTCCTTAGAAGAAGATGGCCATTTGAAGACCCCAGACACACAAGGATGAAAAATCACAAGATAACAGAGGCAGAGATTAGACTGATGCAGTTGCAAGCCAAGAAGTATCAAGGCTTGACAGTTATCACCAGAAGTTAGGAAGAGGTAGGAAGGATGCTACCAAGGGTTTCTAAGAGCATGGCTCTGTTGACAACTTGACTTCAGACTTCTAGCCTCCAGAACTGTGAAATAACAGAAATTTCTTTTTTTTTTTTTTGAGACAGAGTTTCGCTCTGTCACCCAGGCTGGGGTACAGTGGCACAGTCTCGGCTCACAGAAGCCTCCGCCTCCTGGGTTCAAGTGATTCTCCTGACCCTGCCTCAGCCTCAGCCTCCTGAGTAGCTGGGATTACAGGTGCCCACCACCATGGTTAATTTTTTTATTTTTAGTAGAGATGGGGTTTCACTATGTTGGCCAGTCTGGTCTCAAATTCCTGACCTCAAGTGATTTGTCCGCCTCGGCCTCCCAAAGTGTTGGGATTAGAGGCATGAGCCACTGCATCCGGCCAAAAATTTCAATTGTTTTAAGCCACCCAGTTTGTCAAACTTTGTTAGAGTAGGCCTAAGAAACTAGTATAAAGAGCATATTATTAATTCAAATATCTCAATCTTTACCCAGAATATGTGCAGAATATATGTTTGAGCAAGGCATCCTTGTTTTCCCTTCAGACTTCTGATATATATATTTTTACATGAACAAGTATGTTCAGAGGAGCTTCTTCTTCCAGCAAATTTTAAGGGGAGATGTTTCTACAAATATAGCTTTGGAAATGAATCAAAGTTAACTCTGCATTTCTATCCCCTTTTCAATGACTTTCCCATGATCCTTTGTAATGTCCCTTCCCACCCCATCATCTCTCACTTGCTGCCTTCACATATAAGTTTTGTATATTCCCTTAGTTTTTAATGACACTTTCTTCCAATGTAAGCTGATGTTTATAGAAACTAAAAATCCACTGGTAACTGACTTTTATTAGCATCACTAAAGATGGTTCACTTATTTAAGATTTAATCCTTACCAATTAATCAAATATTAATTAAAAATGACCAAAGTAAATATTCAAAATAAAACACTTATTTGTAACTTATATCTAATTTAAGATAAAAATATTTCATACTTAAATAAATTTCTATACAAGCATGCATATATACTATAAAAAATAAGATAATTTTATCACTACTATCATTCTACTTTTAAAAATTAAAATATAACTAGTAGGCATCTTTCCATAGTTTTATGAATTAGGATTCTTGCCGTTTAACAGTCTTATCGTAATCCATTTATGAATACATAATAATTACCTTAGCCAGTCCCCTGACACTTAGAATGTCTCTAGTTTTTCTGTAACAGTAATGTCATATGTTCTTACATATTCCAGCACATATATGTGAGAATATTCATATCAATAGCTTCTAATAGTGGACCTATTAGGTTTAAGAATATCTTAATATTGATAAGTAGCGACAAATCAATATTCTTTATTCAATTTAAATTATAATCCTCAGGCACAAAATAAGTAATTTGCATATACACATCATATACATTGTAATCTTATCCTTCAAACTCATGTATTCATATGCTTTTTTAGAGAACCGACATCATGTAAATCCAGAGATAATGAAATATAAATTTGGTGTGTATATGGGAGATATCCTTCTGATATAAACCACACGTACACACACAAACTGATATTTCTATGTGTTTATATATTTATATATGCACAGAACATCTCTGGAGGGATCCAGAAGAAAACATGTTACATAAAACCTAAAAGAGGAACGGGCTGGTGGGTAGGGAGAGGCAGTGGTAGGAATAGGAGCAGAAAACAGAAATATTTTTCAATTTACATCTTTTATTGAATTTTTCACTGAGTACCTTGTGCATATAATATTCTCTCAAGAAATAAGCCCCATTTTTACAAATAAATATGAAAACCAGAATTTCTTAGAAATTAGCACAGAGTATTATTCAAATAAATTAGTGTAAATGTATTCAACACCAGTATTACATAAATTTTAAAAAATTGTAAAGTGGCCCCAAATTATGTGACTACTACATTTTATTAAAGCCTGTTTTCATTAATGATCTGTTTATAGTATTCTTAAATAACTTAAAATCAATTTAAGAGTCATCTATTGAGTTTTTGAAACATAGTTTAGTAAAAAAAAAAACAAACCTAATACTCAAATTCAATCTTGCTTAACCAAGCAGAAAATCTATAGTTTTTCCCTTTTTTAATGTGTAAGGTTAAACCAGGAGGAAAACTCATTGGTTCCAGATGGTTACATCAGTGACAAATGAAAGTCTTAAAAAAAAAAAAAAAGATTTGAGAGATTACTACACATTTTTAATAGATTACAATTGATAATAGACCGAATTTCCCAATACATTTTCCACAATATTAGCTTAGAATGCCACTAATGAAATAGATCCCAAGTACTGAAATTATATAGTAAATGCCTCTTATGATGTAAAATATTCAATAAAAGAGGATCTAGTCAAAGACAAATATTTCAAACCAAATATTTGGTTTGAAAGTATAGAGTTACTCTAATTTAAAATGCAACAAAACATTCTACTGCGTATTTTCATGAAAGAGAAAAAACATGTATCTACTAGAAGTAACTATTGTTTCTGGAAACATAGAAGCTATCAAAAGCAGGTGCAATACCATCTTCTGTCTCCTAACTTCTTTATTATATCTCGTCCTTTTATGCTTTCCAAGTTGACTTACTGTTCATTGAATTAAGTACACCAAAAAGTTACGTAACACACGACAGAATATAGATAAGAGTGGCATGCAGCACATGGTTTATTTATATATTACAAAACATGGCACCAGACTGTATTTTGAAATTATTATTATGATCATTTCATGTGTACAGCATCACAATACCAGTCCTCTTTAAAAAGCCCACAAATTGTTACTCTAGTGCATTCAGAGAGACACACAATGCAGGCTCAGATCTTGGCAACCTGTGAAAGTGCCCAGTCGAAAATTACTAACAGCTGGAGATGACAGTTGTTTTAACAGCTGAGCTGACAGGATTAATTTAAATGCACTGAAATCAAAAGTAGATAACACCTGTTTAGTCTTCTAGGGCCATTCGACAAGGTAGGCCAAAGGAAAAATGCAGAGCCAGAATTGTGTCGCTTTTTCTCCTAGAAGGACAGAGGGGCTTCAGAGGAGAATGTCACCTTTTTGATGGAGGTGGGGTTACATTTTAGCAGCGGGGGGCTGGTCAGCCTTTATCAGTTTTTAACATCTGGTTTCTATAATGTATCTCCTTCCCTTTTTTCCTTCCTTGTCCAAGGTCTTTGACCCAAGCTCAACAGTGGATAAAGATCACTACATTTCAAAGCTACAGTTTCTCACTACAGCTTCCTAGAAATTCTCTTGGGTTAATTAATATATTCTTTTTGAGCTTCACAGCCACAGAAGAGCTGCTTTTTTTCCCTCTCTCTCTCTTCTTATCTTTGGTTCCAAAATATGTCATACAAGAGTTTGCATTTCAAATAGTTGCCAAAAAAACTTATTCAGAGGGGGTTTTTGTGTTAGATATTTGTCAGTAGTTGATTATTTTAATCTGAGTGGGGGTGAGTAAGGTATTGTGTTTTCCTCAAGATGCTTGCAAGCCTCGATTTCTGTATTCTTATGAACACATGTATATAAATGAAGCAAAATCAGTCTGAAAGCAGAAGTGTTCATTTTGCTTCACTTCCAAGAATTAGGCTCTAAATTAACTTGAGGAATATAAAGATTATTTTCCCCCCACACAGAGGAATATTTTGGCCTAATATTAAGAATCCTAATATTCAGATTGAAAACCATACCATTAAAATACGTTCCCAAATTGCACTCATATTGTTTGCCAGTAACATATATTATATAAAATGAATTTTTCAGTAGACATAAAGTTTGCCCTTCAAAATTTTACCAAGTTCAATACCTGCCCTATTTAAAAGAAAATATACTTCTATCCTGTAAGGCAGGGAAAGGAAATATCTTCAGGATTAAGGCTCCTTGCTTCTTAGCCAACTCTCAATGTTGAAGAGCACAAAACATAAGGTTTTTATGTTTATTTGATTTACAGCCAAAATAAAGAGATAAGACAATAATGCTTTCCTTTTTCCCGTTTGTGAGAAAATATGAGTGCATAAACTATGTTGAGAGGCAAAATTTTTGAATATTAAATAAAGTTAGGGCTTTTTAAATGGTCAAAAGTGACATATATTTAAAGAAAAGCATGATTTAACATTTTGATGAATGATGAGAAATACTGGATGAAGTATTTCATGGGAAGGCCAAGTTCTAGGCACATAGTACTTCCAGTTTTCCTATTTCATAAAAATAAGTTCTGAATTAGAAGTAGTTAAAAATAAGCCTAATTTGTAATAAACCAGAAAGTCTTCTTGAAACACTCTTTTTAAAAAAGATATATCTCTTTGTTAACTTCAGAATATATGAAAAAGCTTAATCAATAAAAAATAGCTTTTAACGTGCCTTAGTTTTGCTCATTAACTTATATGTGTAGTAAGTGTAGCCACTGTAAATAAATAAAGACAAAATGTTCTTATTTTTTCAAGTAATTTGCAATAATATTAGGATATTTTTAAATCTTGAAGACCTATCAAATCATTGTATTTCATGAAATGAACTGAAACAATACTCAAAAGAAAAAAGCCGATAAATAATCACTGCTGGTAGTTTCTACAACTAAAGTCTGGCATCCAGTAAATGAAGTTGTATGATAGAAAACAGCTACTAATGGTATATATTTCTGTTTTTTTAATCATCTAATAATAAGTCTACACAAATATTAATACTGATGACTGAGATTTTATTATCAAATGAGCTGCAATAAAGAAACTCTTGGTCAAATAATGACCATCATATTTTCTTGCCTACATCAAAGTTATGACTGTGTTATAGACAGTAAAAGTGTGATGACACATTTTAAATACTTTGGGTCAAAATATGTCTATCAATAATTTGTTCTTCTTGGTAATATCTTAAAGCAATTTCCAAAGAAAAAACACAGATGGGGTTTTTTTTTCAGAAAGAAACATTTATACTTTAAAGGACAATCTGTTATATGGTATTAGTTATTAGATCTCTTTAGAGAAAGACACAATAAAATTTTAAGCCCATAAATAACATGAGCAAGGCCAAACCAACCAGGAGAATTTTAAGAAATATAGGTTGTTTGTTTTGTTTCTTTGATATCCAATACCTGCATCAGGAACACGGGGTGTCAGAGGGAATAATGACCTTAAACACCATTCCGACTTTAAAGCCTGAAATATCAAAATCCCACTGAGTGATGAAGAGCTTTGCCTAAAAAGACGAATATTGATGTACTGTATCTCAGAAACGTATTATTCTCATAAAATTCACACTGATACATGAAAGTATCTATATGAAGTATGTAACATGTAAAAAAAAAAGTAAAAAGACAAGTTCGACAGTAACATTCAAGTGGCAGTTATTGTGAGAACTAAAATTGCTAAATGATAGGAAGAAAAACTCCTCAAACTACATTTCTTTTTCTTCTTACATTCAGTGCTGTCTAAACAACAGCAAAAAGCACACATTTTCAGAAAATCTAATTGTATTTCTAAACCATTCCATTCCAGAAAAATCTTCGGCTCTTTTGCCTTATGGTTATTTTAAAGTTCTCAGTGTATTGGGCGTACAACAATAACTGTCGCTCTATTCTGCCTAATGATAGATTCTTCAACTTTTAAAAAATCAGGAGCAGTTTCTTTCCTGCTTTTTATTTCTTTACACAACTCAGAGACTCAAAGAAGATAATTACAAACAATGCCTGAAGAATGGTTCAGTTAATGTTAATTTATACAACAAACTAATTACTACCAAATGGTAAAAATCACATGTGGAAGTCCCTCTCTCCCACGCACATAACTAAACCAGCAGCCATCTGTCTCAGCTTGGGGAAAGCTCAGGGACACCCAGGGAAGATAAGGAAAAAGAAGGGTGCAGATGCATCGGCTCATTCACCTACATACCAATCACAAGATCTGATGACCACATTTCTGAGCATTTAGTATTTTCAGAAAAAGCAGAGAGTAAATACATGGAAAGAAGGTATTTCAAATGTGCTTTAATAAAAGTATATGTTGTTCTATAATCATTATCACAGGTAGAAACCTATCTTCGGCAAGTAAGTGCTTATTTTGTTTTAGATAAAAATGACATATTTTAAAACTATCGTTCTTCATCCATGTACCATTTTGCTACAGAAGAAATAGCATGCGTGCTTGAATTTTAATAAGGAAGTTCATAATTTCTGAGTTCTGGGAGGTGTGTCTGTATTTTAAAACAATTAGTAAAATAATCTCTTTAGATATTATAAATATAACGGGAGATACTTGCTGAATTATTCTTATTGAAATAACTTCATACATTTTTAACAATAAAATAATGCTATCAATACTTTGATATTTAATCAGCCTGTCATATGCAGCAAAATAAGGGCAATATTTTTCTTTAATATCACAATGTAAATCTTGACTTATAAAAAACAATGAATTTTCAGATGAAACAAAAATCTAAATGAGAATTTAAGAGTATTAAAATGCTTTTTATTTCTATAAATTAAAAGAATATTTATTTATGGATGTATTTTGGCATTCAAAATTCCAAATAGAGATTTTAGTGCTTGGTAAATATTTTTTCAGTAATAAAAAGGATAAGAAAACTAGAGGTAGTATCAATAATGCCAATTTCCCCTAACGTATATCCCCTGTGGAATTTAAAAAATGTCTTTACATAACATGTGCTGATCTCATTGAAACTGATTCTCTTGCATTGCCTTTCACATACTTGCTAGTAACTAACCTGATTCAATGATAGACCACAAAACAAACCCTGAAGCAGTGGGCCTATAGGAAACTTATTCCCTTGTATAATATGTCCCATACTGAAGGGCTCCAGGCCTTCAATATAAGAGGTTCCTGTAGAAAGCAGTGGAAAAGACTGCAACAGAGCAGCAGGACCCAAATACCGGAAGTGAGGAAATGGGAAAATTCCCTTCATATGAAGATATTTCTTGAGCTTATTTCATAAAAGTTGACAGATCTATAAAAGAATTTTTCTGAAAATTTTTCTGAATGTACACAATTTTTTCACTTCAATTAACAGATTCTAAATTATTGGAAGCATTTTTTGTTTCCACTATTTGTCAACTTCTTTTAAGATAACAGTCCCACATTTAGAAAAATTGATCAATGTTACTCAGGCATATTCTTGAGAAAACAAGAATATTTTTAAAGTCTATTATTTTGAAATATTTTATGACCTTTTAAAACAGGTTAAGAACAGCTATAAACTGCAAAAGAGTTTTCATCCAAAGACTCCTTAAATAATTATTGTGATATTTTCCTTCAAGAAATCTTTATAGAAGGGCCAAGATTATAATGGGCATTCCTGTTAGAATCAAAGAAGTCACTTTAGAGTTGTAAGAACTTTGCAATTCTCATAATCTATATAAAGCATGCAGGTCAGTTACCAGCAATTTCCTCCATCTAGCTAGGGGTGGGGGCCACATAAAGGAGGAGAAAATGATAAAAACAGAAATGAACACAGGATAATTGAAGATTCTAGCAAAACCTAAGACTGAAAGTGTCTGTCTTTAATTATTTGGACACAATTATCACTGAAAGCAAGGTAAATAAATTACTATATAGACCACAAATCTCACAATACAAGATCTTCAATTCCGATGTACCAACAACAACGTTTTTTTAAATTTGGATTACCACAGAACACCTAATCAACACCAATGATAAAACTGATATCTGATAAGAGTTCATTATTCTTTTCTTCTTTTGGTCCATATGTCTTAAACGGTCCATTGACTTATTAAAAACATTGATAGCTCTAGAATTTCATGCCTGAAAAGAACTATAAGACTTTTTAAAGTAATTATTTTATTTTCATATAAAGGGAAATGAAGTACTTGTCCAAGATCATACAGATAATGGCAGAGAAAATGCTATAGGTCTTCATAATTCAGTATTTCCTTTATTAAATGTCCACTAGGATCAGAGCCAGGAGCCCTTGTGTGAATGGTTCAGGTCAGAGATAGCTTACTCAACCATTTAATTAACTTGTTCAATTAGGAGTCTCTATGCTAGGAACTCTGGATAATGGAGTGACTATGATTTTATTGCTGTTCTTTAGGACAGGGGTAGGCAAATTTTATCTATAAAGGGCTAGATAGGAAATATTTTAAGCTTTGCAGGCTGCACTACTCAACCCCACCATTGTAGCATTACATTACATTAATATGTAAATGAAAAATCATGGCTGTGTTCCAATAAAACGTTATTTATAGGCACAAATTTGAATTTCATGTAATGTTCATGTGTCATGAAACATTATCCTTCTTTTAATTTTTTTCAACAATTAAATGGAAAAACATTCTTAGATCATAGAACATACAATACTAGGCTGAGGTAGATTTGGCCTGTGGACCTTATTTGCTGACCACTGCTCTAGGAGGTCAAAATCTAATGGAGGAGAGACACTTGGACAAGATTTCTTTCTTTCCTTTTCTTTTTTTTTTTTTCTGAGACGGAGTCTTGCTCTGTCACCCAGGCTGGAGTGCAGTGGCGCAATCTTGGCTCACCACAACTTCTGCCTCCAGGGTTCAAGCGATTCCCCTGCCTCAGCCTCCGGAGTAGCTGGGACTACAGGTGCACACCACCATGCCCGGCTTTTTTTTTTTTTTTTTTTTGTATTTTTAGTAGAGATGGCGTTTCACTATGTTGGCCAGGTTGGTCTCAAACTCCTGACCTCATGATCTGCCTGCCTCGGGCGGGATTACAGACATGAGCAACTGTGCTTGGCCAGGAGAAAATTTCTTAAGGAAGGGAGGATGGAGGTTTACATCTAGCAGAAAATTCCTGATAGAGGGGAAACCTGAACTAAATAGTAAGGATGAATGGCCATCATTCAAATGCAGAGTAAGGTAAAGGCATTGCAACCAGATATCTTAAGCAAATAAAAGCAAGGTGGCTAGGAAAAACAGCAGGCAATTGAGCGTTTGTTAGAGCAAATGTCATAAAAGGGTGATGCAAGGAAAAGGAGGAAATGAGAAGTGGGGCTGGAGAGTTACACAGGAAGTGAGCTCACTGCAGCTGCAGGTTGACTACGCCCACTTTAATAACCGTCTCTGGGAGACCCAATAAAATATACAGGACGGCACAAGTACCACATCACACACCACTGAGGCTCTTTTTCCATTCTTGAGAAGATATTAAATAGTTCTACTCTCCTATCACTGAAGCTGCTCCTCCATTGTCTTTTCCCCTCATGCAGAAATATTTAAAATTATAGATTACATTTTAAGAGCCAGCACGATATCTGACCATGTCACAATTAATGTATTACTACTTTGTGTTATATTTATCTGTTATATATTTGTGTGTGTTAGAATTCAAGCAGTTTTGGTTAAAATTGGGGTTACAGTTACAGAGCAAATAGCATTTTCATGAATTTTGGCTAAGCATATATATTTTTATTAAGGATCAGCACAGGAATCAAGAATTTACAAAGCTAAGTGTATTTTAGTCCTCTGAATAAGATTAAGGTTAGGTTAATTATTATTATTATTACTATTATTATTATTGTTGTTATTATTATTATTATCATAATCTTGACTCAACTTTCCAAGCAGTTTTCTGCTGGTATTAAAACAAAGTTCAAAGACAATATCCTCTACTTTTTAAAGTAGGTGAAGGCTAAAGATGGATAAAGGGAAAATCATACATTATATGTCTAGCCTTATTAGTCGCAGCACCCAAAGGAAAGCAATTAAAATATTTTCTTTACAGTTGTAAACTTTTCTCCAGAAGTTCTGAATAAGCAGAAATGAATAGTTTGAAAATGTCCAGATAAGCTGGCATGATGAGTGAAACTACTTTAAAAGAAGTTGCATCATGGAGAGAGAGATCCAGTGACTACTGGAATGGTTTTTGCATAACCACTGAAAGCAAATTGGCTACAGCAGTCATAATAACCATATGACCTCAAAAAGTGACATAAATAATAAAATGTCTATCAATATGTAAATATTAATTCATTTTAAAAGATAAATAATAGATTGCACTGATTCTACATTCACTTTGATATAAGTTCCCTCCCCTCTACTTACAGAGCCTCCTGTGCCTCCTCACTCACACTCCCATTCACCAAAAATAACATAGTTAGTTTCTCTCCCAAAAGGCCATAAACAACTTGAGAACAGGAACTGTATCTTTGATTTCTGTCTTTTCGTTAACCTATAAAATAACTAGAATATAGTAAGACCTCAATAAATGTTTGCTGTCAGAATGAGAGAATGACTGAATAGGTGATCACACAAAAAACAAAGATTAAAGTTCTAGAGAAAGGAGGTATTGACTCTGTCTTGGACATTTAGAGAGATTTTATACAAGTCGTTAAAACAGGAATCCTAAGGTAATGAACAAAACAATAAAACATACGACAGAAGTGGGAGTTCCTATTCTGTATTGAGATCCTGATCTGTGTACAGTCATGCATTGCTTAACGACAAGGATATCTTCTGAGAAATGTGTTAGGTGATGTTGTCATTATGTGAACATCCTAGAGTATACTTTCACAAACCCAGCTGGTATGTAGTCTACTACACACGTAGGCTATATGGTACGGACTCTTGTTTCTAGGGTACCAACCTGTACAGCATGTTACTGTGCTGAATACCGTATGCAACTGTAACACGACGGTAAGTATTTGTGTATCTAAACACATTTAAATACAGAAAAGATACAGTAGAAACAAGGTATGATAGATAAAAAGTGATACACACATATAGGGCACTTATTATGAATGGAGCTTGCAGGACTGGAAGTTGCTCTGGATGAGTCAGTGAGTGGCAGGTGAATGTGAAGGGCTAGGACAGTACTGTACACTACAGTAGACTTTATAAACACCGGATTCTTAGGCTCAATTAGATTTATAAAAAATATTTTTCTTCAATAATAAATTAACCTTAGCTTACTATAATTCTTTTACTTTACAAGCTTTTAAATTAGTTTTATAATTAATTTAAATGAAACAAATTTAACTTTTGGACTGCTGTAATAACACCGTGTAAAACAGACACATCATATAGCTATACAAAAACATCTTATTTCCTTATATCCGTGTTCTATGAGCTATTTTTCTATTCTTAAATTTTTAATTTTTCAAAACTTTTTATATGTTTTTGTTAGACACTAAGAAACAAACACACAGGGACTACAGAGGGTCAGGATCATCAATACCACCATCTGCCACCTCAGCATCTTGTCTCACTGGAAGGTCTTCAGGGGCTATAAGTTCCCCCTGTGATCTCCTATGATAATGATGCCTTCTTCTGGAATATTTCTGAAAAATATGCCTGAGGTTGTTTTACAGTCACCTGACTTTAAGAAGTAGGAGTATACTCAAAACAACTATAAAAATGACGGAATAGTAAATATATAAATCAGTAACATAGTTATTATCAAGTATTATGTACTGTACATGACTGTATGTGCTATACTTCCAAATGACTGACAGCACAGCGTCTGCTTACAGCAGCGTCACCACAAACTTGTGAATAACGTGTTGTGTTATGACCTTACAACAGCTACTGTGTCACTAGGCAAAAGGCATTTTTTAGTTCCATTATAATTTTATGGGGCCATTGTCATCCATGTGGCCTGTTGTTGAATGAAATGTCATGTGGCACTTGACTGTACTTTGTGTAAAAACTTGTTCTAGGAAAATAGGTTTAGTTTAGAGATTAAGATTGATAAAAATGCTCTCCAAATGTAACTGTAAATTTTTTTTTTATTATACTGTAAGTTCTGGGATACGTGTACAGAATGTGCACGTTTGTTACATAGGTATACATGTGCTATGGTGGTTTGCCACATCCATCAACCCGTCATCTACATTAGGTATTTCTCCTGATGCTATCCCTCCCCTAGCCCCCACTCCCCCCGACAGGCCCTGCTGTGTGATGTTCCCCTCCCTGTGTCCATGTGTTCTCATTGTTCAACTCCCTCTTATGAGTGAGAACATGCGGTCTTTGGTTTTCTGTTCCTGTGTTAGTTTGCTGAGAATGATGGTTTCCAGTGTCATCTATGTCCCCGAAAAGGACACAAACTCATTTTGTTTTTACGGCTGCATAGCATTCCATGGTGTATATGTGCCACATTTTCTTTATCCAGTCTAACATTGATGGGCATGTGGGTTGGTTCCAAGTCTTTGCTATTGTGAATAGTGCTGCAATAAACATATGTGTGCATGTGTCTTTATAGTAGAATGATTTATAATCCTTTGGGTATATACCCAGTAATGGGATTGCTGGGTCAAATGGTATTTCTATTTCTAGATCCTTGAGGGATTGCCACATTGTCTTCCACAATGGTTGAACTAATTTATACTCCCACTAACAGTGTAAAAGCCTTCCTATTTCTCCACATCCTCTGCAGCATGTTTCCTGACTTTTTAATGATCACCATTAAAATTGGTGTGAGATGGTATCTCATTGTGGTTTTGCTTTGCATTTCTCTAATGACCAGTGATGATGAGCATTTTTTCATATGTTTCTTGGCTGCATAAATGTCTTCTTTTCAAAGTGTCTGTTCATATCCTTCACCCACTTTTTGATGGAGTTGTTTGATGTTGTAAATTTGTTTAAGTTCCTTGTACATTCTGGATATTAGCCCTTTGTCAGATAGATAGATTGCAAAAATTTTCTCCCATTCTGTAGGTTGCCTGTTCACTTTGATGATAGTTTCTTTTGCTGTGCAGAAGCTCTTTAGTTTAATTAGATCCCATTTGTCAATTTTGGCTTTCATTGCAATAGCTTTTGGTGTTTCAGTCATGAAATTCTTGCCCATGCCTATGTCCTGAATGGTATTGCCTAGGTTTTCTTCTAGAGTTTTAATGGTTCCAGGTCTTAGGTTTAAATCTTTAATCCATCTTGAGTTAATTTTTGTATAAAGTGTAGGGAAGGGGTCCAATTTCAATTTTCTGCATATGGCTAGCCAGTTTTCCCAACACCATTTATTAAATAGGGAATACTTTCCCCATTGCTTGTTTTTGTCAGGTTTGTCAAAAGATCAGATGTCTGTAGATGTGTGGTGTTATTTTTGAGGCCTCTGTTCTGTTCCACTGGTCTATATATCTGTTTTCGTACCAGTACCGTGGTGTTTTGGTTACTATAGCCTTGTAGTATAGTCCGAAGTCAAATAGTGGATGCCTCCAGCTTTGCTCTTTTTGCTTAGGACTGTCTTGGCTACACAGGCTCTTTATGGGTTCTGTATGAAATTTGAAGTAGTTTTTTCTAATTCTGTGAAGAAAGTCAATGGTAGCTTGATGGAAATAGCATTGAATCTATAAGTTATTTTGGGCAGTATGGCCATTTTCACAATATTGATTCTTCCTATCCATGAGCATAGAATGTTTTTCCATTTGTTTGTGTCCTCTCTTATTTCCTTGAGCAGTGGTTTCTCCTTGAAGAGGTCCTTCACATCCCTTGTAAATTATATTCCCTTTGTAGCAATTGTGAATGGAAATTTGCTCATGATGTGGCTCTCTCTTTGTCTATTATTGATTTATAGGAATGCTTGTGATTTTGGAACATTAATTTTGTATCCTGAGACTTCAATGAAGTTGCTTATCAGTTTAAGGAGTTTTGGGGCTGCGATGAAGGGGTTTTCTAAATATACAATCATGTAATCTGCAAACAGAGATAATTTGACTTCCTCTCTTCTTATTTGAATACACTTTATTTCTTTCTCTTGCCTGACAGCCCTGGCCAGAACTTCCAACTCTATGTTGAATAGGAGTGGTGAGAGAGGGCATCCTTGTCTTGTGCTGGTTTTCAAAGGGAATGTTTCCAGCTTTTGCCCATTCAATATGATATTGGCTGTGGGTTTGTCATAAATAGCTCTTATTATTTTGTGATATGTTCCATCAATACCGAGTTTATTGAGTGTTTTAGCATGAAGGGGTATTGAATTTTATCGAAGGCCTTTTCTGCATCTCTTGAGATAATCCTATAGTTTTTGTCGTTGGTTCTGTTTATGTGATGGATGAAGCCAGCTTGATCGTGTGGATAAGCTTTTTAGTGTGCTGCTGGATTCAGTTTGCCAGTATTTTATGGAGGATTTTTGCATTGATGTTCATCAGGGATATTGGTTTGAAATTTTCTTTTTTTGCTATGTGTGTTGTTATTGGTCTATTCAGGGATTTGACTTCTTCCTGGTTTAGTCTTAGGAGGGTGTATGTGTCCAGAAATTTATCCATTTCTTCTAGATTTTCTAGTTTATTTCCATAGAGGTGTTTAAACTCTTCTCTGATGGTAGTTTGTATTTCTGTGGGATCAGTGGTGATACCCCCTTTATCATTTTTTACTGTGTCTATTTGATTCTTCTCTCTTTTCTTCTTTATTAGTCTGGCTAGCAGTCTATCTATTTTGTTAATCTTTTCAAAAAATCAGCTCCTGGATTCACTGATTTTTTGAAGGGTTTTTTTGTATCTCTATCTCCTTCAGTTCTGCTCTGAACTTAGTTATTTCTTGTCTTCTGCTAGCTTTTGAATTTGTTTGCTCTTGCTTCTCTAGTTCTTTTAATTGTGATGTTAGGTTGTTGACTTCAGATCTTTCCCACTTCATCCTGTGGGCATTTAGTGCTATAAGTTTCCCTCTAAATACTTGCTTTAGCTGTGTTCCAGAGATTCTGGTACATTGTGTCTTAGTTCTCATTGGTTTCAAATAACTTATTTATTTCTGCCTTAATTTCCTCATTTACCCAGTAGTCATTCAGGAGCAGGTTGTTCAGTTTCCATGTAGTTGTGAGGTTTTGAGTGAGTTTCTTAATCCTGAGTTCTAATTTGATTGTACTGTGGTCTAAGAGACTGTTATGATTTCCATTTTTAGCATTTGCTGAGGAGTGTTTTACTTCCAATTATGTGGTTGATTTTAGAATACATGTTATGAAGTGCTGAAAAGAATATATATTCTGTTGATTTGGGGTGGAGAGTTCTGTAGCTGTCTATTAGGTCTACTTGGTCTAGATCTAAGTTCAACTCCTGAATATCCTTGTTAATTTTCTGTCTTGTTATCTAATATTGACAGTGGGGTGCTAAAGTCTCCCACTATTATTGTGTTGGAGTCTAAGTCTCTTTGTAGGTCTCTAATTTGCTTTATGAATCTGGGTGCTCCTGTATTGGGTGCCCATGTATTTAGAATAGTTAACTCTTCTTGTTGCATTGAGCCCTTTACCATTATATAGTACCTTTCTTTGCCTTTTTTGATCTTTGTTGATTTAAAGTCTGTTTTTATCAGAGATTAGGACTGCTTTTTTTTGCTTTCCACTTGCTTTGTAAATCTTCCTCCATCCCATTATTTTGAGCCTACGTGTGTCTTTGCACATGAGGTGGGTCTCCCAAATACAGCACCCTGATGGGTCTTGAGTCTTTATCCAATTTGCCAGTCTGTGCCTTTTAATTGGGGCATTTAGCCCATTTACATTTAAGGTTAATACTGTTATGTGTGAATTTGATCCTGTCATTATGATGCTAGTTGGTTATTCTGCCCATTGTTTGATGCAGTTTCTTCATAGCATTGAAGATCTTTACACTTTGGTTTGTTTTTGCAGTGGCTGGTACCTGTTTTTCCTTTCCATATTTAGTGCTTCCCTCAGGACCTCTTGTAAGGCAGGCCTGGTGGTGACAAAATTTCTCAGCATTTGCTTCTCTGTAAAGGATTTTATTTCTCCTTCACTTATGAAGCTTACTTTGACTGGATATGAAATTCTGGGTTGAAAATTCTTTTCTTTAAGAATGTTGAATATTGGCCCCCACTCTATTCTGGCTTGTAGGGTTTCTGCAGAGAGATCCACTGTTAGTTTGATGGGCTTCCCTTTGAGGGTAACCCGACCTTTCTCTCTGGTTGCCCTTAACATTTTTTCCTTCATTTCAACCTTGGTGAATATGATGATTATGTGTCTTGGGGTTGCTCTTCTAGTGCAATATCTTTGTGGTGTTCTATTTCCTGAATTTGAATGTTGGTCTGCCTTGCTAGGTTGGGGAAGTTCTCCTGGATAATATCCTGAAGTGTGTTTTCCAATTATGTCCTATTCTCCCCGTCACTTTCAGGTACACCAATCAAACGTAGGTTTGGTCTTTTCACATAGTCCCATGTTTCTTGGAGGCTTTGTTCATTCCATTTCATTCATTTTTCTCTAATCTTGTCTTCTCGCTTTATTTCATTAAGTTGATCTTCAATCTCTGATATCCTTTCTTTCGCTTGATTGATTCAGCTATTGTTACTTGCATATGCTTCACAAAGTTCTTGTGCTATGTTTTTCAGCTCCATCACCTCATTTATATTCTTCTCTACACTGGTTATTCTAGTTAGCAATTTGTCTAATCTTTTTTCAGAGTTCTTAGTTTCCTTGCAGTGGGTTAGAACGTGCTCCTTTAGTTTGGAGGAGTTTGTTATTACCCACCTTCTGAAGCCTACATTTGTCAATTCGTCAAACTCATTCTCCATCCAGTTTTGGTCCCTTACTGGCGAGGAGTTGTGATCCTTTGGAGGAGAAGAGTCATTCTAGTTTTTGGAATTTTCAGTCTTTTTGAGTTAGTTTTTCCTCATCTTTGTAGATTTATCTACCTTTGGTCTTCTTTGATGTTGGTGACCTTCAGATGGAATTTGTGCATGCTTGTCCTTTTTGTTGATGTTATTGCTTTCTGTTCATTAGTTTCCCATCTAACAGTCAGGCCCCTCTTATGCAGGTCTGCTGGAATTTGCTGGGGGTCCACTCCAGACCCTGTTTGCCTGGATATCACCAGCTGAGGCTCTAGAACAGCAAAGACTGCTGCTTACTCCTTCCTCTGGAGGCCTCATACCAGAGGGGCACCCGCCGGATGCCAGCCAGATCTCTCCTGTATGAGGTGTCTGTTGACCCCTGCTGGTAGGTGTCTCCCTGTCAGGAGGCACAGGGGTCAGGGACCCACTTGAGGAGACAGTCTGCTGGGAGATCCACTGCTCTCTTCAGAGCCTGCAGGCAGGAACATTTAAGTCTGCTGAAGCTGTGCTCACAGCCGCCCCTTCCCCCAGGTGCTCAGTCCCAGGGAGTGGGGAGTTTCATATATAAGCCCCTGGCTGGGCCTGCTGCCTTTCTTTCAGAGATGCCCTGCCCAGAGAGGAGGGTCTGGCTACAGCAGCTTTGCCGAGCTGTGGTGGGATCTGCCCAGTCTGAACTTCCCGGCAGTTTTGTTTAAACTGTGAGGGGGAAAACCGCCTACTCAAGCCTCAGTTATGGCGGATGCCCCTCCCCCAACCAAGCTCAAGTGTCCCAGGTTGACTTCAGACTGCTGTGCTGACAGTAAGAATTTCAAGCCAGTGGATCTTAGCTTGCTGGGCTCCATGGGGGTGGCATCTGCTGAGCTAGACCACTTGGCTGCCTAGCTTCAGCCCCCTTTCCAGGGGAGTGAATGGTTCTGTCTCTCTGGCATTCCATGTGCCACTGGGATACGGAAAAAGTTAGCCCAGTTTCTGCCCAAACAGCCATCCAGCTTTGTGCTTGAAACCCAGGGCCCTGGTGGTGTAGGCACCCGAGGGAATCTCCTGGTCTGCGGTTTGCGAAGACCATGGGAAAAGCATAGTATCTGGACCGGAGGGCACTGTCCCTCAGGGCACAGTCCCTCACGGCTTCCCTTGGCTAGGAAAGGGAGTTCCCTGACACCTTGCGATTCCTGGGTGAGGCAATGCCCTGCCCTGCTTCTGGTCACCCTCCATGGGCTGCACCCACTGTCTAACCAGTCCCACTGAGATGAACCGGGTACCTCAGTTGGAAATGTAGAAATCACTTACCTTCTGCCTTGGTCTCGATGGGAGCTGCAGACGGGAGCTGTTCCTATTCCGCCATCTTGCCTGGGGGCCCCTATTATTTTTATTTTATATGTATGTGTTTGTATGTGTGTATTTATTCAGAAAAATTTTGGAGATCCAACAGAGTTGGCAAAATTTTATCCTGTTGATAGTATTAATATAGATATAGAAACAGATATAGGACAGAGATAGATTTAATACTACTTTATGTTTCCAAAACAACAAATAGATAATATTTTAGAAGGTTTCATATTGTTTGCAATTTAGATAGAACATTTCAAAAGGTATAGTGTATAAATATCTATATAATATGTATACTTTAAAACTGACCAAATGATTTTTTATTCAAATCGTTTTAATTTAAAAAGCAAAGGAAAAAATTCTGGCAAAAAAATTAAGAACTCTAAGATTTACTATTCCTTTTTACTTAACTAATATTCTTTATTAACTCCTAATTGTAATCCTGTGAGTGAAAAAGCTGTGTTAAAGCAACTGAACAATTTCAACTTATCTTGAGTTACACTGTTTCATTTCTCATGATTTCCATGCCACCAAAGGAGAAAAGAATAAGTAAAGCAACAACGGCTTGTCCTATTGCAGTGCAGAAAAATAATGCCTATAGTTCTCCTTCAAAACTTAAGCAATGAGAAGGTAAAACATGAGCAAACACATCTAATTCCTATCCCATTTACTTGGATACAGGATGCTTTTCTCTCCCTGAAAGCTGGAGAGCTATACTATATAAGGACTGAGAACTGACCTCCCTTATTTATACTGCACTGTTCCCAATATGGCAACCTCCCCATTTATGTGTTCACTAAGACATGGTATCTTGACATTAATGAAAAATCCTAAAGTCCTGGATGCAAGAAAATTAGGACTTAAAAAAAGAAAAAGTAGAGAAGGAAAACAGAACCCCAAAGGGGAGAGGGTGCATTTTGTTCATTTATATGGCTTTCTGCTCCCAAGTCTTCTACATGACTAATGTCACACTGTGCTATGTAAACCTCTCAGGCAAATTTTTACAAACAAAGCATAACTTCTCAGACAAGAAAGGTCTAAGCAACAGAGATTTAATTCCTGTGAAACAGCGAATCAATTCTTATCTATTAACACAGTAAATACCATAATAGGAGCACTGTCCTGTTATAATAAACAGACGTGCTCAATTACTGTGTGCTTCTGCAGCTACTGATCTCTTCAGTAATTATACCATGCAATGAGCTCTACATTGATATTATATTAATGTGTGGGGAGGAGACAACTGAAATAATAATTAAATCAAGACTCAATATTTCAGTGGAGCTTACATAAGGCCTGAGAACAAAGGGTACATTTCTTAGAAGGAGATTAAAAAGGTGATTTGTAAGATATCTCCTTATCGGTTTCTAAGTAAAAGGTTTACATATAAAGACTATCTTGAAATTCTAGTCTCTTAACTGTCCATTTCAAATTAAACTGTCTATCATGTTTCATAATCACCTGTATTTGTCATATTAATAGCAATAAAAACTTCAAAAATTATTTTACATAGAGAATTTACAATCAAAAGAGAATGGTAAATAGAAAACTTTTTCTACAGAGACAAACAAAAGGATAAAGTTCAAGGAAAGTTCCTTACCCCTTTGCAGAACTGTCAAACAACTTCTATTGACCAAGAATAGCACACAGTAAACACACCAAACAAAAGAATTGATGAAAGATGTATTTACTTGTTCAGGGCCTTTATTTTTCTTTCTATTTCATATACACCCACACTGAACAGTCTGCATTGTGTTAATAAATAACCAGCAGCAACTAAGTGAACAGAGGAGGGGTTTCCACGTTGCTGTCAGGTACCAGACAGTTGCTTGGCACTGTGGATACAGTTCTCTACATGTGAGCTGCATGCCCACATAAAAGAGAGAGGATATAGGTTAATAGATGGATCCTTTAAAATATTAAATGTGATGGAAAGAAATGGAGAAGAAGCTGAAAAAAAAAATAGTTTTTATAAAAAATTGTCTAACTCTTTCAATTTGGGAAGGAGCAAATCAATTTTAGGTACCAGGTCCTGCCGGAGCAATATTTCACCAGATTACTGGCTGTGGTTATTCAGAGATCAACTGAACTATCATCTCAACTCTTCAACATTTAGGAATTCTTCATTACTTTATTTTTCAAATGGTTTCTAATGTGGGTTCTATGAGTTATTCCATATACAGTTATTCTCCGCATAACAACATTAATGTCAATGACAGACCACGTATACAGCAGGGGTCCCATAGATTATAATACTGTATTTCTACCGTACCTTTTTATGTTTAGATACACAAATACTTACTTTTGTGTTACAATTGCCTACCGTATTCAGTTCAGTAACATGCTGTACAGGCTTGTAGCCTAGGGGCAATAGGCTACACCATCTAGTCATGTGTACGTGAACTCCATGATGTTTGCACAAGGGCAAAATCACCTAAGGACACATTTCTCAGAATGTATTCACATTGTTAAATGATGCATGACTGTGTGTGTATGTGTGTGCATGTGTGCACATGTATGTGTATAAAACTCAGATGTAATTATAAAATTCTAAATATATTTTTCTATATCATTTTAAAAATACAAGAAGAGTGTAAATAATACACATGAATTGGGAATAAACTGCACAAACTCAGAGGTCAGTGCTTTAGAATTTACCTTATTCATGACATTTAATACACAAATGAGAAAAATATTGTGTTGTGTCAGTCTGTGCCATTTTCAGTATTCTGAGCTTATACTCATAAAACTTTGTGTTTAAATGTCCTGTGACAGCCCAAAAACAATCAGAGTAGAAGTAAAGTCATATATATGCACTTATTATCTCATACATGACTTCTATATAATGTGTAAATGAATGAGCTTGGAAACAATTAATGTAAAAGATAGATGAATAAAAGTTTCTTTTCAAATTCAGGACATCAAAAAAAAAAAGAAAAGCACTTATTCTTAATTTCAAACAAGATCTTCTTCTAAGCCTCCAAAGTTGGTCATCCAAAAAAATGAGAGCAAGGAGCACAATCTGGTTTTCGAAGATTATCAAAATGTAAGATGGGCTATCTTAATCATCCAAAATGCCCAGGTCATATGCTCATCCTGTTCTGCCCTAGCCTCGTTGCTCCTTCACAATGCTGGCCATATTTGTCCTCAACATCAAGAGTAGTTCAGACGGGTACACTGGGAGTCCTTGAGGTGTCAGAACTCTGGGAGCAGGTGGCAAAGGAAATTCTGAGTGAGCTCTCCACTGACTCTAGTGCTGTCCATGCCTTTCCCATAAGCAACTCCTATTTAAAAAGAAAAGACCAAGCATCCACTAGAACCAACCCAAGCAGGCCTATTTAATTAGGGCAAATGCTTGATATCCACTTCTTCATGTTAAACATACAGCCACACAGGCCTAGGAGGTCTGATTAATTTTAATATGCACGGTCCTGACAAGTGCCTCAAGGGTAACTGAGTGAAAAACACACATGCACGCACAGACACACAAAATCCTCCAGCTAGTCTTGACAAATCCGTTTCAGAAAAAATGCTATGTACGCTGCCCAGATTAGAGTGTTACTATTCAGCAAGGGCCTGGACCTTTAATGGGAGGGAAAAGAGGCCTCAGAAACAGGTGGCTGGCTCTTCACTCTCGAATAAATGATATCCCCAAAAGCTGTGGCACATAAGCAACAAGAGGGACTGGCACATTCTCCTCATGTTTATTTGTAAATGTAGAGTCTGTGTCAATGGGTCTTCTTTAAGTGATCTATGAATTGAAACTGAAAGTCTAGAACTGCTAGTTTCAGTGAAGGATAAGAAAACGAGTACACCATTTATCTGAGGGGCTTAGAAAGTACTAGAAATGCTTGGGTAAAGAGAGGTTTGGAATGACTTATATAGTTCTGTTAGTAGACAGACTAATGTATGAGCAGGAATCAAATACATTCCTTTTTATTGAGTCAAATAGCCAAATAAGAAAAGAATGATGGCTTGATTATTAAGACAAGATGAAGAAAATGAAGGCTGTAATCTTAAATATCATTACATTTTATTAGCAAAAGTACAAGCTCTAGTTGAAAAGAAAAAGAGAAGCTTTCTGGGACAAATGATTTTCTTGTACAGACAACACTGGAACTCAGCTCCAGGACCTGTTATATAAAAAGATCACCAAGGGCAATCTCTGAGCCTTTACGATCCAAGCCAGAGGTATTTAAGGAAAATACAAATTAATTTCCTATAACACTAATGAAATAAACAATATCAGAATAAACTGCTATGATGGATACCACTTGAAAAGGAGATGACAGTGAACAAGTTTCACTTTGGTGTTGAAAAATTACCAGGCTTCAAACTCAGCTAACTCAGTGCTAAAGTTAAAACACTTATTCCTGAAGAAATAGGCTCTACAGCATTTGAGGGTGTCTTCTTGTCCTGACCTTTAAAAAATAAACTCTTTTCTTTATCATCATTTTATGAGTGTCGATTTCCATACAGTGGTGCTTTTGAAAAGGGTGCCTGGAGGTTAGACTCTAGCTTGCTCAACAAGAAGAGAGACATTTTTCAGTGACAGACTGCATAGATGAACACATAGCCACAATGCATTAGGAGTAGCCTCCAACAGCAGCGGGAGTGTGAGGAACGAAACTTAAAAGGGCTCCATTGAAAAGTACCCTTGTTTGTCCTTCAGTGGAACAGCACTTACAAAGCCTCTTCAACATGTACTTTGTCAAAAGGACAGTGAGTAACTAAACAAAAGCAACTCAAACCTCTGCCAATTAAAGTATCTTTAGGCTTTTCCCCTGATCCGTTCACTTTTTATTTTTCCCACCCCATCAAATGTGATTTTAAAACAAGAGTGAATTTCAAAGTGCCCTCTTCTTTGCCCAATTAATGGATGCTTTGGGATTTTGAATTTAAGAAAGCCAATCTCCACAATTTCCCCATAAAAATAGTAATTAAAAAGTTGGTAAGATTAACGGGTAAATCTGAATCTCCAGTTTAACTTGCCTGTTGATGTAATATGGTTCAGTTTAATTTCTAAAGGGCTGCTCAACAACAGACATTTAAATGATAAGAACAAGCATTGTGATTTATAATGTCAACTCAAACATCAAACATGCAATGCCTGTAGAGATGTTCACAAGGCCAAATATCCTGCAGCAGGGGCCTGCCTTTTCTACAGAATAATTACATGTAATTCTGTAGCACACCACAGATGAAAATATACTGCTAATAATACCTTCTTCAGGACCCATAAAATAAGTCTTAAAACAGGGAAATAAACTTTTATCTGTTTAGAAGATCTAATGGTTTTATAGGTCAAAACATTTGTAATAAAAATTAAAAGGACATTAACATACTTTAAGAAACACAAGTATCATAGAAGGTGCAATCAATTAAAGTGAATTATTTTTGTGACAGATGCAGATATAAAAAAGATAAACAATAATGTTGATTTTTTCTAGTTTTGAAAGGATAAATAATGAGCAATGGATATGTTACTTTTTTTTTTTTTTCATAAACATCCAGGAATAAACATAAAACTGTCTAATCCAATTCCACAAATGGTACAGGTGGGATTAAGTGGGTGTGTTAGGATATTTGCCTCCAAGAATTTGTATTGCATTGCACAGTACAAAGGAGAGAGGGATGGGTAGGGGAATATGAATGAAAATCCTGGTATTTCCTTTACCCAACAATGGTCTATACTCTATAGATGATCCTGAGGGTGAAGGCTTGAGGTCTGCCTCCATACATACCTTTTGAAACTCATTGCATTATTTGCATTAGTTCTCAGAAGAGAACTCTTTTTTTAAAGTCCATACTAAAGGCAATGAACTGTTTCATGTAAAGTAACACTAGGTAAGTTTGGTAATAAGTTATGCCTTTAGGGTCTTGAAATATAAAATTGTGAGCAAAGATTTTCTGAAGAAGTTCAGGGAAAAAGTTCTAGTTGTTTAAATAATGATAAAGTCTAGTTCTCGTAGAAACAAAAATTTCACAAATAAATGCAGTTTCTCACACACAAGGAGCACACTCATCATGGCAAAACAATTTTGGAGGTGTAGGCGTCATGCTCAGAAGGAAGAACACTGACAGATACAGATGCTAAATAAAACCAAGCATATGTGGGATCTGAAAGGGGAACTACACACACACACACACACACACACACACACACACACACACACACGCGTGCGCACATGCGCACACTCAGGCACACAAAAGGAAGGAAAAGAAAAAAGTAAAGTGATGGGTTGGGGGAAATAAACCACGTAAGGGAAAGCTAAAATCTTAGAAACTGAAAATGTGGGCTTCAATTATATGTCTTCAGCTCATATTCACATTTACTGTGGAAACAGAAATATCACAAATCCACAAATCCAACGTTAAAACTGCCCTTTCTGGTTTCACACTGGTCACAAGTTTCAATTTAATCCCTGTCAATTTAGAAAAAAAAAATTTTGGAAAGTGATTGCTCATTTAGGCAACTGCCTAACTACATATTTATTTGGGGAAATGTATATAAACTTCAAAGTCACTACCTGTCTCAGGATTTTTATGACTGTTGAGTTCGTTATTGTTCTTGTTGTTGACTACGTATCCTAAATTTCCAGATATTTGCAGCTCTGAATCCCAAAGTTTCAGTACATAAAAGTATGCTTGGAAAGGAGCATATTTTAACTATATAATATTAAGAACATGTAAAGGAGAATTATATTGAAATATATAATGTTTCTGGTATATCTAAAGTAACAATGTTTCAAGGTAGCCAGAGTGAAATAGTGACAATAACTGGTACAATTCCAAGTTGTTTATAATTTACAAAATACTTTGATATACATCACTTCATTTGTCTCCTTCAATAATCCTCTGATGAAAGTAGGGCAGTTAGCATTGCCAACTGAGGGCAGATAATTATTACATTAATACAATTATTATAGCAAATTAAAGGCAAGTAAATATAATTTTTTACAATGTGAATTATAAGGTAGAAGCTCACTTTTAAGCAAAAAAAAGCCCCTTACTTTAAATTAAAATTTGCATTTCCTGCAAATGATACAAAATTCAAGAACCAAAATAGATAAAATTATACTTCCAAATATTGCTAAATATCTGCAAATTATCCCCTCAAAATTGATCAGAGACTAAACTACATAAATGTTAAATTATAATCACTTAGTAATCAGTGGCAGACTCAGGACTGAAACTCAAACACTGAATACTAACAGTCTAATTACTCTTTTTATATTGTGGATTCATTTGAAAACCAAAGTTATGGATTATCTCCCCAAAAATGTACAAATACATTTATTTTCATCATTTTGCAAACTATTTCCAGGATTTATAAAGCCTCTGAAGAAACTCATGAATCCTGAATCTGGAAACTCTGCCACCTCTGAGGGAAGCTGTTAGACACCTTGGAAGACTCGAAGGAACAGGAAAGGTCTTAACAGGAATATTACATTTCTTTCACCATATCCCCTAAGAAGAACTAGGAAAGGAGAGGTCATAGAGGGAAAGATTCGATAATAAAATTGCCCCAATCTGGAGCCCATCATAAGCAATACAAACTGTATACCAGCTCTATTTACCTAGAAAAGGGTGCTTGTCTCCATTATGTTGAAACACTATTAAAGAACAAGTTATAGCTTTAAATTCTGGAAAATTTTTCAAAAATCAAGCCAATTCACTTCTCACTTTACCTATAGCAATTGAAGAGAATTATTATCTATGGCCACTAATCCATAGAGAATGTTACCATATCTTCTTAGAGAAGTGTGCAATATTAAAGTCATTTAAAAGATTAATGTAAATATAAAATTTTCATTTGTGTAAAAATCACTTCATGTGTGTATTTTAGTTTTATATCTTGGGTATTAAAATACCTTACTTTATGACTTAGGAGAATATTTTAACCTCTAAGTCACAGAAAAAATGGAAAGAAATGATCTTAAAATTCAATAAGGATAGGGATATACATATGAGAAGAAGGTTGGAGAAGATGGAATAAATGAGTCAAACAGGTAAGGAGATAAAAGAAGAGTGTGAGGATATATTGAAAAAGAGAAAGGCAGAAATTGATTAAAAAGACAAATGACACCTAATCAGTTTGTAGGGGAGAGTTAACAAGGCTATAAAATGTCAATTAGTAGGCTGACAGTCATCCATAGTTAAGAGAAACAAACACCTCCAAAGTCCCAAGCCCATTATTACAAAGCGAAGCACAGAGAAATCAAGAACACTTTATTTAGACAATCACATGCTATTATAGAAGACAGAATGTAAATAAACAATAATAATGTGGTAAGAACTATAGAGATGAGTTACATTAGCAGTGTTGACTGACCCGAATTCTGACAAGGTTGTTTGAGGAAATCACTGAGTCTTAAGAAGTGAATAAAAATTCATCAGGTAGATAAGATAGGAAACGACATTTAAGGCAGTGGAATGGCATATGAAACAGCACAGTAATATTAAAAATAGAGAGTGTTGAGAGAACTACATGCGATTTGACAAGACTGCATGACAACATGTACTTTGAAGAGTGGTGGAAAATAAGGTTAAAGGGGAACAATAGGGTAGAGTCAGATCACATATGATTTTGTAGTCAGTGCTAAGGAATTTTTAGCTGATAGTACTTTCGTTCTAATTCAAGTTCCTCCATATAATAACATGAGCAAATCAAAAGTCTTGTTTACTCACTTTTAAGATAAGAACTTATACTAATTTAAGAGCTTTTGAAGATTACATGAAATAGCACACATAATACCTGGCAGGAGAGTTGGACATTTGTTAAGGTCTCTCCTCTCCTTTACCCAAGGCAACAAGAGGGCAAAACTGAAGCAGTAGAAACATTCTTTCCGCAAATATTACACTTCCTTCAAAGGTAAGGAGTTTAACATTGCAGAAAAAACTGACAAATAAATGAACAATTTTATTTGAGTAAGGATAACAATGGAGGCAAATAACAGTTCTTAAAGAGGTAAAAAGGTGAAAATAGCACGTGTATACTACTTCTTAGCAGTTTAGGCTTGGGGACAAGAAGGATAGACTTGTAGACAGAAGGGATGGAAATCAACGAAAAGTGAGTTGTGTTTGCTGTGGCTCTAGCAGGAAGAAACTTAACTATGTGTATAAGCTGAAATGACCATTTCAAAGAGATGCTAAAGGTGACATAGACATGAATATAGAAAGATTAAAATAAGAAGCCAGTTAAAATCTTGTTTCTATAAGGATTCTATTTTAATTGAGATTTCTAAGGTTCTTGTCATCGTAAAAATTATTTTCACCTAAACTGTAATTAGCCTAAAGTCTGAATGAAAATCAAGTTTAAATCAGACTCCTCAATTTAACTGCTGATCTACGTTTACGACCACTCCTGGACACCCGGAAGTTGAGAACACAGAACATTGATGGATACTTATCTACCTTTACTTATTGGCGAAATTAACATAGTTGGTTGCCTTCTGTTTGTTAGAATTTAATGAAATAGTCTTTAAAACTAAGATGGTAACACTATTTCTAAAATATAAAAAAAAAAGCAAAAAAAGAATATCTGAATGTATGATGTAACTGAAAGGGAAAAAGGGAACCTGGACCCATAAATCATGGACTGGATTCTTGCTTTAGAGTTAGCATCAACTGCTGTGTGAGCTCAGTCATATGTATCTCTGTCTTGGTCTTTGTCTTTCTAAAATGAGAATGGAGTCCTAAAATGTATCTATGTTTCACTCAAATTTTTAATTCCTATTATTCCACAATTATTTTGCTCTCAGACATTTTTCTAAAATGAATTTTTTATTAAGGTATCCTCCAAGGCATTATTTTGAGCAGTAAAAACTGAGTTAATCTCCCATTAAGTTTGTGGAAAATTGATCACTATAGAGGCATAAGAAATTTACTGTAGTAGAAAACTGTTAATCACTACTATTATGCAATACTATTAAATATTTCAGATAATATATTATTCAATATTTAAAATTTAGATACACATGTGTGAAAAGATAAAAGTAAATGATTATTTGGTAAAATCTCTCATTGGAAGGAACAGCAGTAAGTATTGGTTAAGGGCATAGATTCTAGTCTAAGGTTGACTTTAGGCTGAAAAGTGACCCTGACTTGGTCACTTTAAAACATATTTAATTATCAGTTGCCTCATCTGGAAACGGAGATAATAGGAATCAGGATATTAAGATCATGTGAACGGTATTCCCTGAAACTGGAATGGCTATGCACAGGAGCCCCGGTTACACGGTTTTCATCAAGACTAAAGGAAGCATTTTACATAAATTACTTAATATTGTAGTTAATACATAATATACACTTAATACATGGTAACAATTTATATATTTATATATAGCAATTTATATGTTTTATGCATTTCCCTTCAATACGTAATTATTTATTCAATGTCTTGATACAGGAATTATAGATTTTATGTGTCATATAATGTCATATTAAATTTCATTATCACTCTTAACTGTTAGGTTTAATAGCTGAAGACCAACTGATAGACCGTAGTTATTACAAAATATAAAGTAACTATGTAACATAGGCCAGATATTTAAAACCATGAATATACTATGCACTTTAGCATTCCAGTCAGTTAAAGTGACACTGGATAAATAAGAATAAATAAGAATCAGAGCTTTTTGTGTAATGACAGGGAAAATTTCTGATAGAAAAAAAAGATGCAAACCAAATATATCAATATATTATTCTCCTATTTATAAGTTGCAAAATATTTTAATTAATCACTTGAAAAATAGGCTGGCTAAAATAAAAGAGAGCTGTCTTTTCTTCAACCCATATGCAAATCTAATTTTCTTTGTAACCATTTCACCTCAGTGGCCTCCTTTTGTATGGCGCACTATTCTTTTCTAACTTCTGAATTTGTGTTAGTTTGCTGTTGGCAGGGGTAAGGTCGGAAATAATACGGACTTTCTATTGAAATCTGCTTCCCCCCCTCGATGAAAGGAAGCAAAGACATGAATATGGCACCCTCATAATGATTTAGCTGGGGCTTAATGAAATTTTCATCACAACCTGCTGTTCATTTTAATGGCCTTTGAAAAACAATGGAAAAAATAGCTTGAGGGAAGAAAAGATTTTTCTGCGGCATATATTTGTGAGCTTAACATTTAGTTACATTCACTCTACCTTTGCTTCCCTCATCGTCACGATGTTGTTCCCATTACAGAGCTATGAAAATATTTGGTAGTTTTTAGAGTATACGTTTTTTAGTTATTTTGTTAAATTTACTCGTAAGTATTTTATTCTTTCTGATACTATGGTGCATCTCACAGCTTTGGAACATTTGTGCTGTACGTCGTGTCATTGTCCTCATGCTCAGATGACGTAAGGTTTTGGTGACTATTCTCAGGTCAAATCATACCCTTTGATTAATGAAGTCATTTAAGTCAATGTAGCTTTCCAGTTGTTGGAAGAGGCGTATACATCTCCATATATATATATAATATACATAATATTATTTATAAATATATTTATATTATATATATTTATATTTATATGTAATATATAACATATATTTATATTTATAATATATATGTTTATATTATATATTATATTAAATATAAATACCCATTCTTCTTTCTTTGTAATTTAAAAAAACAAAATTCTGTCAACATTCTACTATTCTTTTTTATGATACAATTTTTGCTTTGTTACTGTCTCTTTTTTTGATGATTAGATCATTGCCTTACTCAAATACATAAATTACTCCTTGATGCATCTCTCCCATCATCGCAGTTATTAAATAAACATTCTTGTCATAGCAAATTCTCAGTAAAATTGAGTCTATTTATAGTTTTGTATATTCAAAGTACACGTCAAAGAATCTT
Organism: Macaca mulatta; assembly: GCF_049350105.2. Lineage (NCBI taxonomy): Eukaryota > Metazoa > Chordata > Mammalia > Primates > Cercopithecidae > Macaca > Macaca mulatta. The sequence goes on from NC_133416.1 coordinate 26,174,328, forward strand.
GTGTATGTAAACATAAATGCATCTTAGTGGTTCTATGTTTATGCTAAAATTACCTTTCTGAAACTAACACTTTTAGATGCTTGCTTTTTGCAATTTATATTCCAATCTTTCATAAATATTACCTCTGTATTTTCTCTTTGTCTTTATTTACCAAATCACTCCTCAGCTCAGCTTTTAACATATTTGTAGAGAGGAAAGTACAAAAGGTACATTGTTGTAGGAAATAAAATAATAAAAACATTCTCATGTTCAGATACAATAGTGACGTTTGTTTGTGTCTACCCTTCCTGCTATGGATGCTCTATTGCTCTATTTCTTCTTTTATACCCAAGTTATTCTTACTTGATATTACCCTTTTCTAATTCCCAGTAGTTTTTTTTTTTTTTTTTTTTTTTTTTTTGAGACGGAGTGTTGCTTTGTTGCCCAGGCTGGAGAGCAGTGGCACGATCTTGGCTTGCTGCAACCTCCACCTCCGTGGTTCAAGCGATTCTCCTACCTCAGCCTCCCAAGCAGCTGGGATTACAGGTGCCCAACACCATGCCCAGCTATATATATATATATATATATATTTTTTTTTTTTTTTGTATTTTTAGTAGAGACAGGATTTTACCACATTGGCCAGGCTGGTCTCAAACTCCTGACCTCAGGTGATCCTGAGCATCACTTGAGCATCAGGTGATCCGCCCACCTCGGCCTCTTAGAGTGCTGGGATCACAGATGTGAGCCACTGCGCCTGGCCCCCAGTACTTCTTAATGTCTCCTGCTAAGAAAAGTAGGTGGGGGAGGTATCTATCTCCTGCACTCTTTTCTCTTGGGACTTACTCACTGGGCTTGGCATGTCATACACTTCCAAATTAAGTGTCTACGTATCCACTTAGAAGTCAATATGATACAGTGGGGGAATACCAAGGCCATATACCAAATTTCCATAGAGAACATCATCTAAAGCTAAACCCCCAAAAGCTACTTTTAAAATACAACACATACTATCACAAAGCTGGTTCTTGGTAGACCTCAGCCCTGAACTCTGAAGGCACCTCAAATGAAAATTAAAAATTAACATGAGAGGGAACCACTTGCTAACTCATTCTATGAAGCCAGCATTACCAACTAAAAACAGATAAAGACATTACATAAAATGTAATGTTGTATCTCATAAACATAGATGTAAAAATCCTTAATAAAATATTAACTGATCAAATCCAACAATATATAAAAATAATTATAAATTATAATCTAGTAGGATTTATTCCAAGTTTGCGAAGTCTGGTTCAACATTTGAAAAGCGTATCACATCAATGGTATAGTGAAAAATAAGCATATATCATATCAATAGATACAGAAGAAACATTTGACAAATTCTAACAAATACTTATAATAAAAACTCTCAGCAAACTAGGAATAGAGTGGGGCCTTCTCAACTTGGTAAAAAAAAAATTACAAAAATCCCACAGCTAACATCATACTTAATGGTGAGAATTAGATGCTTTCCCCCTTATAATCAAGAACAAGGCAAGGATGTCCCCTCTTACTACTCTTACTTACTCAACATTGTACTGGAACTCTTAGCTAATGCAAGAAGACAAAAAAAATAAAATAAAGTTCACATCTTGAAAAGGAATAAATACAATTGTCTTTGTTTGCAGATAACAAGATTGTCTATGTAGAAAATTTCAAGGAATCAGTAAAAACTACTAGAGCTAATAGTGAGTCCTGACAGGCCAAAGGATGCAAGGGCAATATACTACAGTTAATGTCCCATATTTCAGCAACAAACAATTGAAATATAAAATTAAAAAGAATATAATTTATATTTACATTTAAATTTTTCTATCAAAAAAGAAATAGGTATAAATGTAACAAAGAATGTTTAAGATCTATATGTGGAAAACTATGAAACTCAATAGGCATCATTAAAGATCTTCATAAATAGAGAGATATTTTATGTTCATAAATATGATAACTTGGTATTTTTAAGGTGTCAATTATTCCCAACATAATCTACAGGTATAACACGATCTCAATACAATTCAAGTAAGTTATTTTGTGGATATCAACAAATTGATTCTAAAGTCTACAAGAAAAGGTAACAGACTGAGGATACCAACACAATATTGAAGAAAAAGAAGAAAGTTGGAGGGCTGACACTATCCAACTTCAAGACTTATTATCAAGCTATGGTAATCATGACAGGATGATACTGGCAAGAGAACAGACCAACTGATCAATGGAACAAAATACAGAGGGCAGAAATAGATCCACACAAATACGTTCAATTGATCTTTGGCAAGGAAAAAGGCAAGTCAATGAAGAAATAATGGTCTTTTCAACAAATGGTCTTGGAATAATTGGACTTCTATATGCAAAAAAAAAGCAAAAACAAAAACAAACGAACAGAAAAACCGAATGAATGCAGGCACAGAACTACCTTTTACAAAATTTAACTCAAAAGGGATCATAGACCTAAACTGCAAAATGAAAAACTATACAACTTCAAGAGACAAGATAGGAGAAAATCTAAGTTACCCTGGATTACGTGATGATTACTTACAGACATCAAAAGCATAATCCATGGAAAACAATTAATAATTAGATTTTATTAAAATTAAAATGTTTATTCCTCAAAAGACAATGTTAAGACAATGCAAACACAAGCTGCAGACTGGTAGAAATATTTGCAAAACACATTTCTGACAAAGAACTTGTATATAAAATATACTCAGAACTCAAAAAACTCATTGACAAGAAAATGATTCAGTTAATAAATGCACAAAAGATCTAACCGGCCACCTCATCGAAGGCATATAAGCACACAAAAAGATGCTGAACATTGCTTAAAATTAGAGGACTACAAATTAAAACAATGAGAGATACCATTATACACTTATTTGAATGAATAAAATAAATGGACAATATCAAATTCTGATGAGAATGTAGAACAACAGAAACTTAACATTCATTCCTGGTGGGAATGCAAAATCTTACAGCCACTTTGTAAGATAGTCTGGCAGTTTCTCCCAAGGCTACAATATAATGTTCTCAGAAATTCCAGCATTCATATTCCTAGGTATTTCCCCAATTTGGTTGAAAACTTATGTCCACATAAAAAACTGCATGTGAGTATTAATAGAAGCTTTATTCATAATAACCAAAAGCCAGAAGCAACCAATATGTGCTTTGATAGGCAAAAAGTATTTATAAAATAGTGGTATATTCATACAATGGAATATTGTTCACTGATAAAAAGAAATGAGCTATCAAGCTACAAACAGCTGTGGAAGAACCTTAAATTACTGAGTGACAGAGCCAGTCTGAAAAGTCCCCATGCTGTATTATTCTGATTATATGATTTTCTAGGAAAGGGAAAACTATACATAGTAAAAAGATCAGTGATTACTCGGGATTCTGGGGAAGAAAAGAGGGATGAATAGGTGAAACATAGGATAGTTTGGAGTAGTGAAGGCTATTCTACATGATACTGTCAGTGCTAAATAAGTGACAATATGCATTTGTCAATGCATACTGCATTATACATTGCACATTTCTATGCATTTGTACATATAAATGTATAATACAACATAATAAGTGAACCTTAACATAAATAAATTTAAAAATATCATTGAGGAGTATGAGGGACACCAGTAAAGAATACAGAACTAATTTAACTGTATTAAAAATATATGAAACAATTTCACTGAATGGGGTGGGGGAAAAGTAAGTTACCTTAGTAACTTTGGAAATGAATGGAATCTGTAAGACTAAAAGCAAAAGGACCCATACACTGTACCCTAGTTGACAAAGATATTTCCTATGGTAGTAGCAGTTAATTATTCTGATACTCTTCTACATGTATACTAGAAGTAAACAATTATATAAATGAGTGGTGGTTAGTAGGAGCCATATTTCTCACTGTTTGGGTGGAAATGTACAGATCAACAAGACATGAAGCTTCAATAATCCATGCAGAAACAGATTCAAGTTAGAGACATTAGTAAGAACTCACGTTCAGCTTAATATAGACAAACATGGACATATTTATAAATGTATACATATATAGGTTAACATACACACATATATTTTCATTGCTCTGTCCGCTTAGAGGCCCTAAAAGAAATGATACATCAGAAGCAAGGAGTATACCCAGCATTCAGATCTTGCATTCTAATATTCTCCAATAAAAGGAGCCAGAGCTTCTTAGAGATATGGATGGTTCTAGCACTGGAGCAAGAAATATACAAAATAAGCCCCCAGTATCTTAACAGTGTCAGAAAGAAAAGAAGTGCTAAACTAATAATAATCATTATCACAACCACAATGGTGGTACGTAAAAATGACACACAAAATATAACATAATATTCGTGAATCCATACTGATGTAAAAAATGATTGAATGAAATAATAAATGGTAGAGAAGAGATAAATCTCCCATGTAGAAAAATCCAAATAAATTATGTAGACACTCTGGCTCTAGTAACACAACTCCCTATTCCTTAAGTGTGGCTTACACAGAGCTCCTGCCCTCCAAAGAGTATGGTGTAGAAAGGGGACAGAGAGCGAGTTTACAATGGAGAAACTTGCAAAACACTACTTCAGCCAATGAACAAGGTCAACGCCTTAATTTCTTAATTTCTTAATTACGTAGAAAGTATGTAACTGATATGAGATGACAAATATGGTATTTCACTTCTGTGGTCTTTCTCCCAAAACTCCAAATCTCATCTGATTGAGACAAACATCAGACAAATTCCAATAGAGAGATGTCCTGCAATGTATCTGAACAGCACTCCTCAAAACTCTGAAGGTCATTGAAAACAAGGACATTCTGAGAAGCTGTCTACAGCCAAAAAGAGCCTAAGAAGACATGACAGCTAAATATAATGTGTTACCCTTGATGGTATCTTAAAACAGAAAAAGCACACTTGGTAAAAACTAAAGAAGTTTAAATCAACTCTGGACTTTAGTCAATAATAATGTATCAATGTTGGTTCGTTATTTTAACAAATATACCATACTAATGTAAGATGTTAATAAGAGAGGAGACTGTGTATAAGGATGGAATACATGGGAACTCCTACTATCTGCTTAACTTTTCTGTAAATTTAAAACAGTTTTTTAAAAATAAAATGAATGTATGAATTATAATAGTAAATCATGGTCATACTTTAGAATATTTGAAAGTCATTTCTTTTTTTTTTTTTTTTTTGAGACAGAGTCTCGCTCTGTTGCCCAGGCTGGAGTGCAGTGGCCCAGTCTTGGCTCACTGTAACCTCCCCCTCCCAGATTCAAGCTATTGTCCTGCCTTGGCCTCCTGAGTAGCTGGGACTATAGGTGCACACCACCACACCTGGCTAATTTTTGTATTGGGGTTTCACCATGTTGGCCAGGATGGTCTCGAACTCCTGACCTTAGGTGATCCACCTGCCTTGGCCTCCTAAAGTGCTGGGATTATAGGCATGAGCCACCGTTCCCAGTCTTGGCAGTTATTTCTTTTTAAAGTATATTACTTGGCAGAAGATATACTCATACTATAATTCTAAATGAAATAGGAAGCACAATACTTTAAAAGTACAGATACTCTTAGACTTATGATAGGATTATGTCCTTAAACACTTTGTAAGTTGAAATTACCATTAAGTCAAAAATGCATTTAATTCAGCTAACCTATTGAACATCATAATTTAGCCTTGCCTACCTTAAACTTGCCCAGAACACATATGTTGTTACCCCACCATAGGGCAAAAATCATCTGGCAACACAACGTACTGTGGAGTATCATTGTTTACCCTCTTGATTGTGTGGCTGACTGGAAGCTATGGCTCCCTGCCGCTGCCCAGCAATGAGACAGAGTATCCTACTGCATACACGAAAATATCAAAATTCAAAATTTGAAGTGTGGTTTTACTGAATGCGTATTGCTTTTGCCCCATCTTAAAGTTGATAAATCGTAAGTGGATCCATGGTAAGTTGGGGACCATCTGCATAAAGCTAATCATAAAAAATTAGCAGAATACATAAAAATAAACACTAAAAAATACATCCTAAGGATAGGAATCCTATTAACCTCATATTAACATTATGAGGAAGTAAATAAAAATCACCTGAAGCTATGACTTCATGCAAAAATTTACGATGTAATCAAGTCTATTAAAATATCAAAAATATCAAAAAAATCAGATAAGATATCCCATTTTGCATGTCTCTAACTTCCTACATCTTTCAAAGAGGAGGAAAATTTTTTTTTTAAGTTTAGCATATTTCACAAGTATTCTAAACTGAGTTGCTGAAGCAGTATAAAAATAATTAAACATTATTGCTATTTCACACAGGAATAGCTACGACTTCAGGTGATTTTAATTTTCTTCCTTATAATGTTTTACTTTTAAAAAATAATTATTACAAAACTGTATTACTTTTAATATAAGGAAACAATCCACCATTTTAAAAACATAAGGTTGTCTGGATCCCCCTCAACACTCCATTTTTATCTCCATGAGAATGGGAGGACATGTAACAAAATATCCAAAATCTTTGGCTGACAAGAATATCTTTAAAATTCTTTCCAATTCTCAGATAATGAGAACTGCATAAATTTTAACCAAAATCCAGATCCCAGCTATGCATTTGGTAGGGAACCAGAATATTTAATTGTCACATGACTGCCACATACACAGGTTAACATAATTTTGTGTCAGGTATCCTCATAATTTACCAGTGTCCTAACAGACTAGCAATGAGCCCAACTTATTGTTACACAGTATACATGCAGTGTATTTTTGTTATAAAGTGTGTCTGCACATCATTGTTTGTTTTAAATGTCCATCTGATTGAAACAGGAGGCATGTTCTTGTGTGCAATATGGTACTCATGCTTAGGATGGACAGAGGTTTCAATAGGCGTTAGTAAGCATGTGTAACATAAAGGATGATTGTCAATTATGCACAAGTTTGTACAATTTGCAACAGTTATCTTATTGGCTTGTTTGCTTTAATTTTAAGATTAGTCCATTTGCATATTACCTGAAGGCTCCTATCAGGAACTATTGAAGAGATTTAGAGGATAAAATCTTAAAAGAAAGACTTTCTGGAAGTTGAACAAATAGGAACTTAAGCATTTCTAAAAGTTAAAGTATCTCTAATATGTAAATACATAATAGTCCTAACCATATTAATTTGTGACTATACAGGAAACAGGTAGGATAAGATTATTAATGTATAAAGGTTATGAAATGTAGTGAAATTCTACATTAATCTACAAGGGGAAAAAAATGGAGAGAAACAAACTAGACTGCAGATATTTGACAAGTAGGTTACTATTCCCGGCTCTGCTGCCACATTCTATTCTTGAATCATTTTCACTCAACTAATTTACTCATATGTGAAAATAACATCACAACATAAATTAATGATTTAAAAAATTGAGATAGACAGGCCTAAGTGTTTCTGAAAAAAATATACCAACCATCTTCATAGCCATAAGTTTCCATTTTGTCCAACTTAACTTTAAGAGTATAAATCAAAAAACAAATCAAGAAGCTAAAATCAAAGTATTAAAATCAGGACACAGCACCAACTTTGTTTTCTTTTCCAGCCTTTACCTTCCGGCTCGTTTTTGATGAGCTCTTCCATTTTCCTCTGCTTCAAGGTGTCAACAACATCAGCTAAACTGCCCTTGCGCCGTTCAGGAGTTCCCAGGGCCGTACTAGACAAGGACTCGCCACTCTGTCGCCCACCTTCTTCTGCCTTCTGAGGTGAGGTAGATGAGTTGTGTGGGGCAAATGAAGACATAACTTTATTGCCATCAACTTCCTGAAAGAGAAAGCAAAAGGACAAATAATTGTTTAAAATTCAGAAACTTAAAAAAAAAATTGGTTATATGGCTTATTCAGCTGAAAGATTGAAAAGTGAAATGTCACGCTGCAAGAGGCAGAAAAACAAAGAAACTTCAAAAAAGAATAAATTAAGTTTGCATGGTAGGACTAGAGTAAGTCAAAGATCTGTTCAAAGGAGAAATCAAAATTTGGAGATTCTCTCCTTTAAACTGAGTATAAATGACAATATAGTCTTATATGAAGCCTATATTATTAGATTTGTTTATTTCCTGCTTTTGTTTGAGAGTCTCAGATTTTCCTATGGGTATTAAATGTAGTGATCATTTGTGTTAAACTTCCTGACTTTGTAATATTTAAACAAATATCATTACACACAATTTATTTTCATTTTCAGTAGCTGCCTCTTCTTGATAAATACTCTAATTAAAGTTTTAATTTTCTACCTCCCTCTCCTACTTTTAAGAAAGCATCCATCACATGGGTTATTTGACATCAGACAAGAATATTCCAAGTTCAATTTTGCCAATGCTGAAGACATTTTCAATTTCATTTGTTATATGAAGCACAGTTTCTGTCAATACTCTTTGCTATTTTGTATTTTAATCCTCATTTGCCCTATAAAATAAGGTCTGTTGCAGTGTTTGCTTCTTCATGATCACGTGAGTATGCGAATGAAAATAATTTATTGTACGGTTCTAAAATGTAAATATCTTTTTATAGTCTATTGTCATCATTTTCTCACATATTCTAGCACAACTCTGGTAATTTGTATAATATTTGGGGAATATTTTGTATAAAAGATACTAAGCTGATGTTTTAGAAATTATCAGGAGGAGTGATAATTAAATGATAAAGAAAAATTAATTTTCCTAAAGATTTTCCTTGTATAGTCTCTTACTTCCATAATCCTTTACCTTCCACAAAACAGACATCTTAAACATAAAGCTGTATCCTAAGATCTTTGAGTCTCACCCTATTTCTTAATTCTGCAACAGAAATATTTCTTAATTCTGCAACATTAAAAGTTTGCATTAAAATATATTTGAATGTGTGCTTATTTAATATTCAGGATATTAGTTTATACCTGTTTGCACATTTCTTCTCTACCTATTTAAGACACATTAATACAATCTGTTGACTTCCAAAAAGTAACAAATCACACTGATTGATACGCAATGATTTTAAGGTTAATGCAATATTTTTGACTAGCTTAAAAATATGCTAACATACTTGGTTAAAAAACCATCAGTGTAATTTAAAAAAATAGATTAAAAATAGAGATGTCAACACAAACATAATCTGTTAATATGATTTGTTTTTTTTTTTTTTTTTTTTTTTGCTGTTAGCAGATATTAGTGAGTACAGGGACAACAGGCTATGCTACAAACATCAGTTTGTTGCATGTGGCTGAGGCATTTGGGGAAGGCAAAAAAAATGCGCAACAGAATCTTCCAAATTATAATTCTAAATCTCAAATGGCTTTCATTTCTCACAAACATTACAGAATATGCCTCTGACTAGCACTATGCCTTGAGTGAATATTTTATGGACAAAGTAGCTTATAACACACTTGGATTTAGAAATCAATGTACAAAATGTAACAATTACAAGCTCCTACAGGTTAAGTGAAAGTACACTTCTGGCACTATTAAAACCTACATATATATACAAACACATAAACACACACATACACATACACACCCCTAAAAAGAGCAATCACAAATTCATTCAGTAAATTAATAGGAATGTTTTTATGAATGGCCCATAACACACATTAGCTTAGTTTCATGTGCAAACCAGAATATTGCAAAACATCTGTACTAATTTTCCACAGATCTTTCTTCTCATTTCTTTCCAGGACCAAAAGCAGAAACATCCCAATGTTAGCTTCACTTTGAACCTTTCTCTATCTGTACTCTGCTTTCACATTATATGATGACAAACAATAATTGGGGAGCTGACCTTTAATTGTCATAATTGAACATTACAATGAAATCAAGTCTATTAAAATATCAAAAATGTCAAAAAATATCCAGATAAGGTATCCCATTTTGCATACCTCTAACTTTCTACACCTTTCAAAGAAGAAAAAAATGTATGTTTTAAAGTTTAGTATATTTCACAAGTATTCTAAGCTCAGTTGCTGCAGCGGTATAAAAATAAATTAATTAAACATTATTGCTATTTCACACAGGAATATTTATCTTATCAGTATTTCACCTGCCTGATTACATTTCAGCCTCTGGCACTGTTAATCTCCTTAACAGTTTTATGTAGTTAACAGCTGTTTGAGCCTGGGACTCCATTGTTCATTTGCATGGTGAATAGCTTGTTAAGGAGTGGTAGCACAGTCTACAGTCAAGGAAATCCTATCTTTTTCAGAGCTCCTTCCCTGGGATTGCATTTGTCATACGTGAAGTAATGATTCCATGTTTCACTTCATTTTGCTGGCAGGTGAAATCAAGAGAACCAGCTAACATAGGCATAAGTGGTCCAGACCAGCAATATCTATTTAATCAAGTTTTGTGAATTCTAAGGGCATACCAGTACTTCGCAAACAAGTTCCCAGAACTGTGATATACGACCTCTAAAGTCTAATCATAAAAGAGGTTTCTCAATGTTCAGAATAAAGTTGATAATCTTCCTTTGTTATTTTTGAACAAGGTTTGCTTAATCTTACCCCTTTTGTTATCTTTGCAACCAATAGAAAAAGAGTCTGCCTAACATATGTATTCTCATTAAAATATCTTTTTAAAACTGAATTCTTGTTAATTCATTTTAAAGACAGAATATTGCTATGAAGACGTTGAAAGAAATATTATTTCCACCTTAATATTTAAACTCTAATTTACATGATGAGATAATTAAGAAGAATTAACTCATTTTATAAAAGAAGAGATTATATGAAATAACCAGATGCATGTGTTTCTTTTATTATTCAAATGACATTTCATCCTTGACTTCTGGCCTTAAGAAACATATTATTATGCTTACTTCTTGGCCTTATAAACTGAAATTAAGCTCATGCTTAGAAACATTACATTAATATTCCAATCTATCAGACAGTAATTGATAAGAATGACAGCAAATATGTATTGAATACTTTGTGTTAGGCACGGCTTAAAGTGCTTTACATGTATTAACTCAATTCTCATGGCAAGCCTAATTATAATTTCCATTTCATAGCTGGATAAACTGAGGCGGAGAGACTGAAGCACAGTATATGCTGAAAGTCACATGACTGCCAAAAGGTAGCGTGAAAAATCAGCCCCAACCTATTGGGCTCCAGAGCTCTCATGGACAAAGCCCTTATGGACAAAGTAGCTTATAGCATACTTGGATTCAGAAATCAATGTTATTATACCTCTTTCTTTTTTTTTTTTTTTTTTTTGTTTTTTTGAGACGGAGTCTCGCTCTGTCGCCCAGGCTGGAGTGCAGTGGCGCGATCTCGGCTCACTGCAAGCTCCGCCTCCTGGGTTTACGCCATTCTCCTGCCTCAGCCTCCTGAGTAGCTGGGACTACAGGCGCCCGCCACCGCGCCCGGCTAATTTTTTGTATTTTTAGTAGAGACGGGGTTTCACCGTGGTCTCGATCTCCTGACCTTGTGATCCGCCCGCCTCGGCCTCCCAAAGTGCTGGGATTACAGGTGTGAGCCACCGCGCCCGGCCTATACCTCTTTCATCTATGTTTGTATCTATCAATGTTATGGGTGAACAAGACATTTGTCTTTTTAATAAGTATGAAAATGAGAGGTTTCCACTGCAATATGTTCAAGCCCTAAAGAAAACAAATGAGCTATATGTGTTTAAATTAATTAAATCAACCACATTCTAGACTTATAAAGCTCTGCCCATCCAAATATCCACTGGTTTATATCATATTTTTTAAAATAAATTTTAATGTTTAAAGAATTATTTAAACCAAATATATAGATTTATATCTCTACATGACTAATCAGAGTAATGGTACTCAGTAGTCTGTTTTTGTAACTATCTTTATAAAATTTGTGAGCATCTCCAGCATTCTTTCCAGTAAAATTAAGTTTTGAATTTAGAAAAAAGCTAGTACAGAAGATCTGGACTATCATCAATTAGATTCTCATGAATGCATGTCCAGTAATTTGGGTACTGTACAGAGATAGCATAAGATGAACTACAGATACACAGAGAGGATGCTTTGGTGCTCAATAAGTTTTGATACAGTCATGTTCCTCTTCCAGCAGCGGGTCGTGATTTATAAAATATTACCAGGATTGCTGGGCATGGTAGCTCACACCTGTAATCCCAGCACTTTGGGAGACCAAGGTGGGCAGATCACAAGGTCAAGAGATCGAGACCACCCTGGCCAACATGGTGAAACCCCATCTCTACTATAAATACAAAAATTAGCTGGGCATGGTGGCACATGCCTGTAATCCCAGCTACTCTGGACACTGAGGCAGGGGAATCGCTGGAACCCACAAGGCGGAGATTGCAGAGAGCCAAGATCGCGCCACTGCACTCCAGCCTGGCAATAGAGCTAGACTCCGTTTACCCAAAAAAAAAAAAAAAAAAAGAAGAAGAAGAAGAAATCACCAGGACTAGGTAAAACAAAACTTCAAAAAATATCTTAAAAGCTATAATATTTGACTGTTCCTTAAATTCCATCAAAAGAGTATAAAAATATACCTTATTTCAAATGTTGAAACTAAATTTCCTACTTGTAATCTCTTCTGCCAAATTAGGAGTTACCAAATTGAATTTAGTTATAGAAAAAATGTAACCATTGTCTAAAGAGCTCTTCCAATTATTTTTCGAGTTATCTTGATTAAAATAATTTTTCATAAAATGTCTGCATGAAACCCTAAACCACACTTACTCCTTTGGGACTACTGATCCCTTGAAGATAGCTATAAATGCTATTTTAAACACATATGCACATGCATAAACACACACTCATGTGATTGCACACATAATTTCATAAAGTTTTACAGAGTTAACTTTATATGTTCATAGTTCCAGTTATGAACCTCCTCCAGGAAATTCGCTATTAACTCTTATGAACCATGGATTCCAGGTTAAGGAATGTATACCTGACCTAAATGTATACCTTCCCAGAAAAATAATATAAGCTCATCAATATAGACAATTAGGTGGTTTTAAAAAACCAGTTGCCTGCAAAAAAACAAGAAACAAAAAAAAAAACCTTATCAAGATTAAAGTGTATCTTTTATCAAGATAAATGTTTATCTTTTATCAAGATAAAAGTTTATTCATCTTTTATCAAGATGTTTATCTTTTATCGAGATAAAAGTTTATTTCAGGTATATATGTTAATATCTTAAAATTTTACTGCTCCAAAGATAAGCATTTGGAAAGAGATACATATTTTAGTTATTCTTTAAAGAGTAATAAATACGGCAATGACTGTTTTCTTATTCAGTAATCATCTTGTGATAATACGCACAGAAATCTGAAATGCAAGACAGAATTGCTGACTTTTACAAATGAATTCTGCAATTTTGACAGCAAGTTTGATCAGCTCAATTTTCCAATATTAATATTCCTAAAAATGAGTTGTAAATATAAAAGAGATACATTGAGGCAAAACCAAGTTTGCAAAACTCAATAGAGAACACTAAGAAATTTTCTCTGGTTAAGATGATCAAAGTCAGTACTCTGGGAGCAAGATATTGTCGGTTCCCAATAACTACAGAATAAAAGTCAGCACTTACAGACAGACCTCTGAAGAGTGTTTGTTATAATAATGATTATGGATGAAGTCATCCAATTTAAAACCTTTCCTTAATTTTTGTCTGAAAAATAGCTAATTGTACTTAGGTCCAGTAGTTCAAAAAGTGAAAAATAACAGAAGTACTTTTGTTTGGCCTATTTCAGTAGGTCACCTAGAGAGACAGCTTATCACAACTGGTCATCCCTATATATTTGAAAAAGCCACTGATAATACCTTTGTAAAACTTCCAGATCAGCACTTATAACATCAGGAATCCTTAGTGCCTAAACAACTACAGGGTACACTACTTACGATTATAGATTTTAGATAAGTGGGCCTCGAATCTATCTTGGGATGGGGTCAGGAAGCTACATATGCGCATTTTTTAAAGTTCTCTAAAGAAGTGTGATGATCAGTGGCTAGGCTGGTATGCACTGGCCTAATCTAGACCGCTTACAAGCAAGTTAACAGCCAAGTCAGTTTTTAAGGAATGTTTATATTTTATATATTCAATATTATTATATGATTGAAATTCTCTGAAAATTAGTATTCTGAATCCTTAGAAACATTTATTCACCACAATATTAAAAATGGGTAGAAATTCTAAAATACTTAAATAGGCATCTGCATCCTTTTTTCTCTATGATCTAAGGAAAGCTCTAATTTCCTGAACTAATGAGTTCTAATTTTTTCTAACTTTCAAAGAACATTGGAGAAACTTTACAAATTAATTTGTGTCTTTAATGCAGACGTCGCACACTCTTGGGGTAGACGGAATATTCTAGACAGTAATGGTCCTCATCCAGTTCAGGCAAAAAGATTATCATTTTATAAAAATGGCCCCATTACACTTCAAAAATATAATCCAGCCCGTATTTCAAACATTTCTTATGTATTTTGGGACAGTGCAAACAGAAGTGAGAACTCTTTAATGTTTTTTTCAAAGCCTAAAAATATAGACTCTTTTAAAGATTGCTATTCAACAGGATGGAAATTCAGCAGAAGTCTAACTTGGTTTTGCATTTCTTTGCCAAGCATTGAGATGAAATGTTAGTTTAGGCTTATGTTTAATTACTAATTAGGAAACTAAATAAATATTTAAAAGTGTGTTCTTCAAAAATTGCATTCAAATGGTACTAAACAACAATAAAGAATGATAGCATAGTGACAGGTGATTTTTATAAACATGATTCACAAACGGTGGTCCTCAAAATAATATCATTGGCATCACCAGGGAACACTTTAAACACTTTTCTCAGGCCTCACCCCAGACTTCCTGAATCAGATGTTCAGGAGGTGGAGCCCAACCAAATCTGAGTTAACAAGCCTTCCATGTGAGACTAAAGTTTGAGAACTACTGTCATAGAAAAAACTGTTAAGAGCTAAGGAGAGAAGGAGAGGCAGAGAAGGGGAGAATTATTAAAAGCTGCAGTGGGGAAGAAAGACATCATTAAAGTAATGGGACAGGAATTTGAGAAGAGTGAGAAAAGGTAAAATATATTCCAGGGAGGAAAAGAAGGGTAGTGGGGATGGAGGAGAGTCAGCAAACATGCAAAAATTATACATATATATGTATATAAATATATATATAAATATAAAAACACATATTGTAGAAGAATGACTTTTAATTTTTTAATAGTCATTTTGGCATTTGTTGAAACAGGCTTATGTTTCCTGATGTCCTACTAACTATATAGATAAGGAAATCTAAGATTTGTGTCAAAATTGAATTGGGAAAATAGATTATTTTTAGAAATGCACCAACATTTAGTTTAAATTTATTAATAATTAGATCTCATTTATAATATAAAAATATTATATTTTGTTTTATAAATCACTATCATATTTACCATCTAATTTAATTCTGGTGAATGAAACTGAAAGTTAAGGGCAAATTTTGTGATTATCAATAAGAGATGCTATGAATAGGATAAACAGTTTTAAAAATATCTTTACTTTTATGTAGACGCTACATGGGCAAAAGTGTCTAACGTGTTTTTTTTTTCCCCCCAAATGTTCCTTCAGGGTATTTGAAAATATTCCTTCAGAATCACATTTGCTAATAATCTCAGAAATGCTGCATTCAAGAATAAAATGTATGTTTTCATGTGCTCTCAAAACCTCTTAATAAGCAAAAGTGGCATTTAGAAAATTGCTAATACATTAACTAATAGAACCTGTAAAAACAAAGAACATTTTGTGCTGTGACAGCCTCATTATCTTCCTGCAGATGACTTGTGCATTATGTCTTACTTATGTTTAAACATCTAGCAAATACACTTTAAGACATTTGATGATCTCTTCCCTGAGCGAAGACCAACCACAAGATGTGTCTAAACAAAAGTGAGACTACAAATCAAAACATTTCCTTTTAACATCTGTAATAAATTTAACATTTATTGTAAGTAGCCACTGATTAGATATAATTTTTCTGTCACTCTCCTAAATCTCTAGAACCTTTTTATTGTCGTTTTTAGTAAACTTGACTAAATATTCACTCTCTGCGTCTGAAGGAATAAATAAGATACAAGGAATTTCTCAAATGTTCATCTGTATTCTGTACCAAAATTTGTAATAGAGTTGTGTAAATATAGGAAATTGAGGAAATGACTTATTTTTATTCCACATAGCAATAAATGCAGTTTTTTACACAGAGCATTCACTCAGTAAAGAAGCTAAATGTTTGCTAGCACTGCTTATAACTGGAAACTGACTATGTCTTCAGTAATGAATACAATAGATTGTGGTCCCCCCATGCAGTAAAATAAAATGGTACCAAAGCAGTATAAAGCAGTTGTTAAGAAACTGGAGGCAGAAGTCAGGATATTTGGGTCAAGGACAGGCTCTGTTATTTATAATCTGTATTATACAGTTATATATAATTCTATAATCTAGGGCAAACTGTCTAAACTCTCTACATCTGTTTCCTCATCTAGAAAATGGGATAAGTGAAAATTAATACATATGTATATAATTGATCTCCAAAATTGAACGGTAATGAAAAATAAACATTTTAAAAAGGAAATATTACTTCATTCACTCTATTTTCTCTTTCAATTATGTAACAAAATGTTTTGAACGCTAACTTGCAGGGCAGCATAAAGATGGGTTAAGCACACAGAATTTGAAGCCAAATAGCTTTGGTTCAAATCCTGGCTCCATCATTCACTAGCTGTGTGACCTTGTACAAATCATACAATTCAATCCTTGTATGCCTTAATTTTCTCATCTGCAAAATGGGGATAATATTAGCATTTAATACCTCACTGGGTTGTTAGAGGATTATAAGTTAAAATGTAATGAGTTATATGAGCTAGGGTATTACGTAAGTTAATAACATGTGTTATGAGCTATAAAATTCATAAAATGGCAATAGATATTACAAGAGTTATATGAGTGTTTGTTAAAATAAATGTGCTTCCAGGCATATTAACCTATAAAGATGAATAAAACATAGAATATACAAAAATGAATAAAGCAAAAAATAGACCCTTTACCAGAAAAGTGAAGAAAAAAGATATTAGGAGGAGAAAAGCCCTTTCTTTCACCCACCCTGCCAAAAATAGAATATGCACATACAAGCAGTTTTTAGAGTTATTTCTGCCAAAATCAAACTGTATCAAAGGAAACATTTTTTTAAATAATTTAAAATGTATTTAATGTGGTCCATTTTAAAAGATAACCTAATACAAACTTTTCTTTTGTTTATAAGGGAATAAAAGGTATTCCACAAAATGCCATACAGCATTAGTAGGCTTTTACCTCTGTTTCATACTCAGTTTTCAAATTTCACAGTTTCATGGTTCTCTTGAAAGTGATAACTCAGGGAAAAGATCAAAGAAAAGATGTTCAATTACTACTCATTATTAAATAAAACTTTTAAAAGTGAAAGTTTGAAAAAAATGAAGAGGAATGAATTGTTTGTCATAAATACATGACACCAATTACTTTTTATGTCATATTTCAACTTTTTCTGTTTCTGAGATGTGCACATCAAGCTTTTTCTTTCTTTCTGAGGACATCAGCAGCACTAGATTGCCTGGCAAATAAATCCTTAGATTCCTTTACAGGAAAAATATGAAACAACAATAGTAATATGAGGAAGGGTATTATCAAGTACAAATTCTCCATTTTTGCTAGCTTCTCTCTGCTATGCTCCCGCAACATCTTGAAACACAGTCTTCAGGGAATTTCTCTGAGAATTATAAAAGAAAAAGTCTGTAAAACATATGCCTTCTCACTATATGAGGCTAATTTCATAGCCTAAAGTCAATCCGCTCTGTTATGCCACCACACTAGTCTTCCCCTTAAAAAAGTGCTAAAGACCTATTTTTCTATACTAATTAAGACTCTCAATAGCGAACTATGTTTAGGGCAAAAGAAGCTTTTTTTTTTTTTGTGAAAGAAACATTTAACATGAACTGACATTAGGCAGTGAGTTGAGAAATAAGAATCACAAATTTCAGTTATCAGTCTAAAAGTAATGGTAAGGTATTAAACAGTCCACGGTCTCTTACAAAATTTCTCAACTAGCCAAATTATTTATTCACACTATAAAGCAGAACTTCCTGAACCCACTTTAGCGGGCCCATAAGGACCATCCCACAGCACACACAATCACTGAGATACTGGCATTCTTAATGTAAAATATTAGGTTCTCTGCAAAGATTATTTTCATGTAGTTTACATGAGCAATGCTTACATATAGATTTAGTCAATCTTATAGTTTTAAAGGATATAAAAGGTACCTTTGATGAGATACACAAAATCTATTTATTTACCAATGTTTCAATAAAATTATAGCTACCAATTTTGGAGTTCTTAAAGGCACTGTTGCAAACGTTCTATGGACTTTAAAAAAATAATTCTAGGAGAAATTCCCTGAAGAATGTTATTGCTGTTTAACATATGATGAAATTAAAGTTCTAAAAGTAATTTACCCCAAATAATAGTAAGAAATGGTAAATTGGAGAATTAAACCTAAGATCCAATTCTAAACTCCTTGCTGTGGTCATCATTAAGCTTCCTCAACTGATTCAGGTGCTGCAAGAAATGCCAAAGGTATACGAAAATAAAGCTGGTTTTCTCTCTCTTCAAATAGTTTAAAATTAAATTTTAGAGGCATTGAAATGCACCTGAAACAATTAGTAATCATAACAACTATAATAAGTACTAATTTTTAGAGTAGCAAATTATACATGCAAAAGATGTTTAGAGAAGAGAGAATGCTGGAAATCAAAGAAAAATGGAAAACTTCTTATCACAGTACTAATCACACTCTTTTGGGATTGTTCATTTAATTTTCTTTCTATACCATGAAGGCAGGGAACATGTCTGATTACTCACACACACACTATGCCGTTATTAATGTTCCATTAATACATATTGAGTTAATTATTAATTTATTAAATCTTCATGTATAGAGAGTCTTTTAGTTTAAGCCTAGAAGAAATAAGTGAAGAGGAAAAGATACAGAGCATTCCCGGAGGCACCACCCAGGAAATTTTACAGTGCATATACACACACGCTACAGGGAAGGAAGTGGCTTAACCAAAAGAAATGAAGAATAATAAATAGAAGACTAACATAGGAGAGTCATTTCATGAAGGGTCATGAAAGTCAAGTAGGGTAGTTTACATTTGACCTAGCAGGCGATGAAGAACTATTGTTGATCTATAGTGAGTGATTCTATTAAAGTAGCTTGTTAGGAAGATTAGTCTAGCAGTGGTATGTAGAATTAATTGGGTAGAGGAGAAAGTAAAGATCTCCACTGAATAGGAAACTGTTACCATGACACATATGTGACAATAAAAGGCCTTCCACTAGATTGTAGCAGTGGAAGTTGAAAAGAACCATCATATCTATCTGTCATCTGTGATTATCAACTGTTTTGGAAAATAGGTTACACTCAGCAAGGAGCTTTTCCATACGGCATATATTCAAATTATTTTTGTTCACGTTCCAGAGTGCATTGCCCTTCTCTCTTCATCCACAGTCTAGTGATAGTTACTTCTATAGGGACATTGACGGGAATGTGTAAGGCATATGGAAAAAGGCTAATAGCTACTTTTAGATAGTTAGATACTCTATACACAATGTGTGAAAATCGATGACAGTGTCCTTAGGGAGTTTTTTTTTTTTTTTTTTTTTTTTTTTTTGAGGCGGAGTCTTGCTCTGTTGCCCAGACTGGAGTGTAGTGGCACGATCTTGACTCATTGCAATTTGTGCCTCCTGGGTTCAAGCAATTCTCCTGCCTTCTCCTCCTGAATAGCTGTGATTACAGGTGCCCACCACAACTGGCTAATATTTTGTATTTTTACTAGAGACGGGGTTTCACCATATTGGCCAGACTGGTCTCGAACTCCTGATCTCAGGTGATCCGCTCACCTTGGCCTCCCAAAGTACGGGGATTACAGGTGTGAGCCACCATGCCCAGCTGGGAGTTATTTTAATTTGTAATTTAATATGCCTGTGTATGTGTGTATGCAAGGCAGGTGCATATATATGCACTTTGTTGTTTTCTGTTTGTTTGATTTTACAATGTATGCTAATTTCCTGTGAGAAGGGCAAAATAATAATAATAATAATAAATCACTAATTAAACTTAAGAGCCTCTGCAGAGCAAAGAAAACTATCAACATAGTAAACAGATAACCTACAGAATGGGAGAAAATATTTGCAAACTATGCATCTGACAAAGGTCTAATATCCAGCATCTATAAGGAACTTAAATTGACAAGAGGAAAACAAACAGCCCTATTTAAAAGTGGGCAAGGGACATGAACAGAAACACTTCTCAAAAGAAGACGTACATGCACCCAACAAGGATATGAAAAAAAAACTCAATACTATTGATCATTAGATAAATGCAAATAAAAACCATAGTGAAATACCATCTCATACCAGTCAGACTGGTCATTATTAAAAAGTCAAAAAGTAACAAGTGTGGTGAAGTTGAAGAGAAGAGGGAATCCTTATACATTGTTGGTGGGAGTGTTAATTAGTTCAACCATTGTGGTAAGCAGTATGGTGGCTCCTCAAAGAGCTAAAGCCAGAACTATCATTTGACTCTGCAATCCTATTACAGCAATCCTATTACCTATACACAGAAGAATATAAAGCATTCTACAGAAACATGCATGTGAATGTTCATTGCAGCACTGTCCACAATAGAAAAGACATGGAATTAACCTAAATGCCCATCAGTGACAGACTGGATAAAGAACATGTGGTACATATACACCATGGAATATTATGCAGCCATAAAAAAGAATGAGATCATGTCTTTTGAGGGAATATGAGTGAAGCTGGAGGCTATCATTCTTAGCAAACTGAAGCAGAAACAGAACACCAAATTCTGCATGTTCTCACTTACCAGTAGAAGCTAAATGATAAGAGATTATGAACACAAAGAAAGAAACAACAGACACTGAGGTCTTCTTGGGGGGAAACGGTGGGAGGAGGGAGAGGAGCAGAAAAGATAACTATTGGGAATGGAGCATAATACCTGGGTGATGTAATAATATATACAACAAACCTCCATGACATGTGTTTACCTGTATAACAAACCTTCACATGTACCCCCAAACCTAAAATAATTAAAAAAAAATGTTAAAAATATGTTCCCAATCCTAGAGACAATTTGAAGGAAGCAATGATAGGATTAAGTAACTTGAAAATAAGAAAAAAAGAGTCAAAGATAAACATGGTTTTTGCTTGGGAAGTTGAAACAATGATTACTGTATGGACAAAAACAGAATGGTTAGCAAACAGAGATAATGTTTTCAATAGAATTGGTATGTCTAGTACATTTTAATAAGTCCGCTCAACTAAATTAGTTTATAACTTGAGCATCAGTCCTGGTTTCTGACCCCAGGACTTTAAGAGATGCCATATAATCTCCCTCAGGAAATTCAAATGATGAGCTAACTGAGATCTTTAAATTTATATATGGAATATCTAAAGGTAGATATGCCTACAAAAGGCAGGTGAAGAAATAAAGGCTGTAAAATAATGACCTATGAAGCATTTATTTCCAGTGAATGATTAAATCCACTTCAGGTCATAAGCTCTTAGAGAGTATCCACAGGGAGAAGAGCAAATGGCCAAGCTCTCTTCACCTATGCCTAAAAGTGGCGGTTATAAGAGAGTAACACCTTCTCCTTCAGTGACTTGGGTTTACCCTGTACATTTTTGAAAGCTTATCATTATTTATAATTAGATTTTGAAAAACAAAGGATATTTTGTAAAAACAAAACAAAACAAAACAAAAAAACCCCTGCAAACTTAGAAATAATAATGAGTACCTATAGAACATGCCAAACAGAGAGAGAAAGAGGAAGATGAGAAGGTTCTA
Source organism: Macaca mulatta (assembly GCF_049350105.2). Classification (NCBI taxonomy): domain Eukaryota; kingdom Metazoa; phylum Chordata; class Mammalia; order Primates; family Cercopithecidae; genus Macaca; species Macaca mulatta. Next base: position 26,196,223 of record NC_133416.1, read on the forward strand.
GAACAACAATGTAAGAATAGAAGATTTTTGTTACTCCAGGAACACTAACGCATGACAAAAAGATATCATTGTAAAACTAAGGGATAAAATTAGAAACTGAAGCAACTTTCCCTTACTTACAATCAATGGGCTCTCAGAACACTGAGTTCTTGGTGCTGTGTGTTCAGCCTCCAAAATTCTTGCCACATAAATGTTAGAATAAAGGGGGAAAATGAAATTTGTCAATATAAAAAAATGTTTTTCAGAATCCTACTGCTGTTTAGTGCTTTATTGAGTTGTGACTACAGGTGACAGTATTTTCACCCCCATAAAGAAATTACTTTGTCTTAGAAACTTGGTGAAGATATACATATAAAACTAAAATTGCATTTAAGTTATATTAAATCCTGTGGTGTATAAAGAGGAGACAAATAATTTTGAATTTTGGACAGATGTTTCCTCTTCTACAATTCTACTTGAAATCCTGTTTTGTGAATATCTTTGGATATTCCTGTTATCCCAAAGTGCTCTGACTTGGTGCTCAATAACCCTTAAAAATGCTGATCCAAAATAAAAGTATTTAATCTTTATATTCCCAGCTTCAAGAGAATACAAGCTCTATTTATGTTTTAAAGCTACATTGTTTGACTAATGGAGCTCATTTTAAGTAGTCACTTCTTTAAGTCTCAAACGTACTAAGACTGAGTCTCAGGATGGGAACCAACCAGGTACTGCTATGCTTACCAGCTTTGAGGTGATTCACATTTAGAGGCTCCTTACAAAAGTCCTTTGCTATCTATTCATTATACTTTGCAACATCAAACAGGAAAAAATAATTAAAAAGCTCCTATTGAGCACCTAGAGACCTTGAACATAGACATGGGGTAAACACAAAGACAGAATATTTGGTTACAAGAGTCACACTTCATCTTTTTAATTAATTATACATTTTTGGGTTTTCCATTATTTCCCTTCTATTCCCTTGGTTCTAACAGAAGTATACACTTACATGTATATATTTCATTAAGAGGAAATAAAAGGGTTGTCGTTAGTTAAGATGTTTCCATTCACAGAGACTACACATTTAAAAAATAAATTGCCTGAATAAATTCAATTATCTAGAGAAGCAAAGGGAATCACATGCAAATGACATAATATGAAGAGGCCATTCCGACAGCTTCATGTTTATTTTTATTGTTTCAGTCAGTGGAAGGGAAAAGCTGTCAAAAAATGTAACATCTCTTCCTTTTCAAAGGCCCCATGTCTCTGGTACTGAAAATTGCATGAGTAATAATATTGAGAGAAGAAATTTGTCTACTATTGAATATAGGATCAGGTTCAGATTCTCACAAACTTACCGCCAGCACACAAGTGGGCCACCATATTCCTTGGTTGTATTTTGCCTACAAAAAGCAAAGACTACTTAATTTGCCAGTATCCAGATCAATCTGGCCAACGAAGACTGGTTTTAAAAACCAGTGTATCTGAAAAGCAACTAATAAACCCACTTATGTTAAATTTGCCTAAAACATGACCCTTCTGTCTCTGACATCAGCATTGTAAATAGTAGGCGCCATATATGACTTTATCAGAAGGGACTTTAGCCTTGTACATTCCAATGAATAAGAATTTATGTTTTGCCTTATTCTTTCAATCTGACAAAAATAAATGAAGAAGATTTAGGCTGACTTTGTAATAGGTTCTCACTGAAAATCTCTGTCTTTTTACATCGAATTTATGTGCTACCTGAGTTCTCTTGAAGCGTGAATGTACCAAGTAAATGTGGCATATGTTTGTATTTTCTTGCCAGTTCCAAATTCATTCATTCAAATCACTCACTGTAGGCCAAATTCTTATCCAATTCCACAGAGCCACCGGTTTTCCTAGAAGTGAATAACAGCTTTGTGCAAGGAAACAGGGAAGTCAATAGCAGGTCTGTTGGAAGAACTATGCAACTAGTAGACAGCATAAGAATTTTGACCACAGGGTTTCTTGAGTGTGGTAGAATAGAGTTTGAAACGACCTAAATGATGAAGCTTTCAACACTTTCCACTTAGGTGTCAATCCCAAACCCTGACAACTGGAATACTGTGAATTTTTCATTTTCTACTCAGTATATGTCTTTATTTTACCTTTTTCCCTGGCAGTATTGTATACTACTTTGACTGTAACATGGGTTAGCTAATTCTTTCCATCTATACGTGTGTGTTACAATGCTCTTTCTCATGATTAACCTCAGATTGCATTCAGAACGTAAGAACCTATTCTGGAAAAAAATAAAAGCATTATTTACTAAACTTATTAATGTGACAATCACTATACGAGATTTTAGTAGGCTATTTCTTTGATTCTTTCTAACAGACCTATGAGGTAGGAAATATGATCAATGCTTTTACACACAGAGAAAATGAGTGTAAGCCATGACTTCAAGTTAAATAACAAACAGTTTGAATCCACGTCTCTGATTCCTTTGAATGTGCTTTTAACTATTGTGTCATATGGCTTCTCATCCGAATAAAACACTTAATTGTTTTAATTTTACTAAACTTACTCTAATTTTCTCTTTACAGTTTGTTTTATCCCTATATATGTCATCTCTCAATACCATATGATGTTTCTGATACTCTAGTTTGGTTTCCTAAGGTACTTGATTAACATCTTCAACTTTTTTTTTTTTTTTTTTTTTTTTTTTGAGACAGAGTCTCGCTCAGTCGCTCAGGCTGGAGTACAGTGGCACAATCTCGGCTCACTGCAAGCTCCGCCCCACAGTTTCATGCTATTCTCCTGCCTCACCTTCCCCTCCCAAGTAGCTGGGACTACAGGCTCCCGCCACCATGTCCAGCTAATTTTTTTGTATTTTTAGTAGAGATAGGGTTTCAGCATGTTGGCCAGAATGGTCTTGATCTCCTGACCTTGTGATTCACCTGCCTCGGCCTCCCAAAGTGCTGGGATCACAGGCATTAGCCACCATGCCCGGCCACATCTTCAACTTTCAATACTACTTTTAATTGGCTATATCTTACATTTCAATTTTCTTAACTTGTACTTCCAAAAGAAAATTCAGCAATTTTGTCAACTCCTAAATAACATTTTAAACAAACTACATACACACACACTACAACAAAATATGTTTATCATGTCCCTACTTTTTGAAAAGCACTATCCTGAGTCCTAGAAGAAATAAAAATATAGGAACCTTGTTTTATGTTTTATGGCACTCTGCTTTACTGTGTTGCACAATTATTGCTTTTTCTTTTTCTTTTTCTTTCTTTCTTTTTTTTTTTTTTTAACAAATTGAAGGTTTGTGGCAACCCTGCATTAAGCAAGTCTATTGAGAACATTTTTCCAAAAGCATGTACTCATTTCATGTCTCTGTGTCACATATTGGTAATTCTTACAATATTTCATACTTTTTCATTATAATTACATCTACTTGGTGATCTGTGCTCAGTAATCTTTGATGTCTGTATTGTAATTGTTTTGGAGCACCACTAACCACATCCTTGTAAGATGATGAACTTAGTAAATGCTGCATGTGTTCTGACTATACCACTGACTGGCTATTTCCCATCTCTCTCCCTCTACTCGGGCATCTCTATTCTCAGACACAATATTGAAATTAGGCCATGTATTAACCATACAATGGCCTCTAAGGGTTCAAGTAAAAGGAAGGGTTGCATATCTGTCACTTTAAATCAAAAGCTAGAAATTATTATATTTAGTGAGAAAGGCATATGGAAAGCAGAGATAGGCCAAAAACCAGGCCTCTTGCACCAAATAGTTAGCCAAGTTATGGATGCAAAGAAAGGGTTCTTGAAGGAAATAAAAGTAATACTCCATTCAACACACAAATGGTAAGACACCAAAACAGCCTTATCGTAATATAAAGTTGTATTGGTCTGGAGAGAAGATCAGAACAGCCACAAAATTCATTTAAGCCAAACCCTAATCCAGAACAAGGCCATAACTCTCTTTAATTCCATGAAGGCTGAGAGAGGTGAGGAAGTTGTAGAAGAAAAGTTGAAAGATAGCAGAGGTTGGCTCATGAGATTTAAGGAAAGAAGCCATCTTCATAAGATAATAACGCAAAGTGAAGTAGAATATGCAGACACAGAAGCTGCAGCAAGTCATCCAGAAGACCTAGCTAAGATAATCGATGAAAGTGGCTATACAAAAAACAGGTTTTCAGTGTAGACAAAACAGCCTTCTGTTGGAGGAAGATACCATCTAAGACTTTCACAGTGAGAATGGAGAAGTCAATGCTTGGCTTTGACGTGTCAAAGAACAGCCTGACTCTCCTGTTAGGGGTTAGTACATCTCAGAGTTGATGGTGACATTAAGTTGAAGCCAATATTTATTTACCATTCTGAAAATGCTAGGACCCTAAAGAATTATTCTAAATCGGCTCTGTCTTTGTCTATAAATTGAACAATACAGCTTGGATGACAGCCTATCTGTTTACAACATGGTTTACTATTTTAAGCCCACTGTTGAGACTTACTTCACAAAACGAGAGTTTCATTTAAAAAAATTACTGCTCATTGACAATACAACGAGTCACCCAGAAGTTCTGCTGGATATGTTCAGGGAAACAAATGTTGTTTTCGTGTCTATTAACACAATATCCATTCTTCAGCCAATGGATCAAGGAGTCATTTTGACTTTCAAGTCTTATTATTTAAGAAATACATTTTGGGGCTGGGCACGGTGGCTTATGCCTGTAATCCCAGCACTTTGGGAGGCTGAAGTGGGCAGATCACGAGGTCTGGAGATCAAGACTACCTTGGCTAACATGATGACACCCCATCTCTACTAAAAATACAAAAAATTAGCTGGGCATGGTGGCATGTGCCTGTAGTCCCACCTACTTGGGAGGCTGAGGCAGGAGAATCACTTGAACCTGGGAGGTGGAGGTTGCAGTGAGCCGAGATTGCACCACTGCGCTCCAGCCTGGGAGACAGAGTAAGACTCTGTATCAAAAAAAAAAAAAAAAAAAAAAAAAAAAAAAAAAAAATTTGTCAGGCTATTGCTGTCATATATAATGATTCCTCTGATGTATCTTGGCAAAGTAAATTGCAAAACTTCTGGAAAGGATTCATCATTATAGATGCAATTAAGAACATTCGTGATGCAAGGGAGGAGGCCAAAATTTCAGCATTAAGAGGAGTTTGAAAGAAGTTGATTTCAAGCCTCATGGGTGATTTTATGGGGCTGAAGACTTCAGTGGAGGAAATTATTACAGATGTGGTAAAAACAGCAAGAGAACTAGAATCAGAAGCAGAGCCTGAAGATGTGACTGAATTGCTACAATCTCATGATAAAACTTGAATGAATGAGAAGTTGCTTCTCATAGATGAGCAAAGAAAGTGGTTTCTTGAGATCAAATCTACTCCTGATAAAGATGCTGTGAACATTGTTGAAGTAACAACAAAGTACTTAGAACATTCCATATCTCTGACGTATACCTGTCTATACAAACATGTACATACAAATGTACACTATGGTGTAACGATAGCATAATAGCTATACACACATGTGCATATCCAAAGGAAAGGTAACTATGTTAATTTCAGTAATATATATTTATGATTTGAGCGATGAAAAAAGATTCTAATATTGGATTTTTAAATATATGAAATAGTCCAGATTGTAACTAAAGAGTTTTAAATGTACATACAATTTGTTATGAACAATTAGATGCTAGTAATGCAAAAGTGCCCAAAACAGCTCTGTGAGTGTTTTGCCACCAATCCAAATTTAAGAGTAAGCCTCTTTCACTAGGATAGGCATCCAGGTCATCTTTAAAACTTCTGACTTAGTTAATCTCTTCAATGATGCCTGTTAACACTTCATTTCTTGTCCATTGCCTTTTCATATCCAAAGCAATATTCTCTTTATTGTGGTAGTGTGGAACTGAGCCTACAACATCTCGAAGATATGTCTACAATCTAATAGTCAAATCCAAAGTTTTTAATAACCTCTTCAATACATTTAAGACTACTGAACAGTATTTTTTCTAGCTTTCTGATGGCCTACCCACTACTGGTTTTTCGTCCTTCTCTCGGGCATTGCCTGTTTTCATCTTCAGTCCTCTAAAATAAATTTAATGGCCATAACGAGTTCTGATTTGAGCATATAAAGATCTCGTTTCTGTCTAATTTCCCTTTTGGAGATTTGATCTTGACATTGTGTTGCTGAAGACGTTTCTTCAGCTTCCACCTAGTTTTCAGGGAAAACTTAGAACTCTTTGGATAATGTGCATACTCATTTATCATCACTCTCCACTCCACTTAGTGATATAACCATACCTCCTTGCTTCCCCCTGGCTATGCATTTCTTATTCTCTCAACTCCATGCCTCTCCTCAAAAAACTTCAAGCTTTAAAACATGGCATAGGTTTACCTCCTTGGGGAATTACATATTCTCAATCTCTATCTCCTGACCTTGTGATCCACCCGCCTTGGCCTCCCAAAGTGCTGGGATTACAGGCGTGAACCACCACGCTCGGCCTATATTCTCAATAAACATTTGTGGAATTAATGACTCTTGAAATTTACAATTTCAAATCTCATCTCATATACACAGGTGAGTTTCACACTTCCATCTCAACGAAGAGAGGTTTGAATCACTTATTTCCATTAGTCCATTTTCCATCAATATCTCCTATGTCAAACCCAATAATAATAATGTTAACTCAGAATTCTGTCACACAAACCTGTTGTTCTTTTTGGCTTATGCTTCCCCTCCTTAAAGTGCCAGCAACATTTTCCCAGTCACACAAGATTAAAGCAAAAACCACACTTTTGATCTTAGGCGAGTCTCTTAACCTGTCTGAACTTTAATTTTACCATCACAAAGTTAGATATATGGACTAACAGACCTCTAAGACCTAATGCCAAGTTTAAACTTCTATAGATCTGTGAGTGGCAAATATACAAAAACACAAGCTGGTAGTTGTCATACTATTGGTCTTTAATTGTTCTAAAATTCTTATTATAACATCTTTCTTTAAATAGACCAAATTAAAAAAATCTAGATTTACAATAAGATGATAAGGAATTTGTACTATTGCTTGACACTGAAATGAATTAAGTGGGATAGATCTATCCCCATAGAAAGGAATAGGTCTTTCCTGTACACTATGCCACCAAAATGAACAGTGATACCTCTTACTTTGAAAACCAGATCTGCAAATTAAGCTCTAGCTGTGTAAAAACAACAATGATAGTAAAAAAAATTCTACATACAAAACACAATTAATATAAAAATTATTACTTTTATTGCTAATGAGTAGATATAATTAAATACCAACTAGGTGGTTTAACCTCAATCAGAAAAAAATGGAAATTGTAAGGATGTGAAGAAATGACAAAAATCATAACTACCTTTTAATTTCCTTCATTTCTTCCTTTCTCCCTTCTTTCTCTCCTCGTTCCCTCTTTCCCTCCCTCCTTCCTTCACTCCCTCTCTCCCTTGTCCCTTCCCTGCCTCCCCCTTTTTTTCTTGCTTGGTTTCAAAAAATGTGTAAAAAAATTACCTGCTTTTAATATTAGCTGGTTTAATAAGATTTCCTATTTGACCTTTTTGTACATACAATGAACTGTTCTATTTTATGGCCCAACTTTGTATTTCTAGGGAAGATAAGAATGTTAAGATTTCTTTTTGCTGATTACTCCAACATGTTTGTTTATTTATCTAGTTTTTCCACCTGCTAACTGGCCTGGGAAGAATAAACAACTTTAAGGCTGAGAAAATTATATCAAGTATTTTGAAGCAAGAGCAAATTCATTTTCATATTTGAGTAAGAAAAGTAACAATATAGGTACTAGCTATCATTTCTCATACTCTTCACAAAACCCACTCTTGCCATTCACTTTTGCTTGTGGCAATCTCTATAATTTAACCCTAGATTACATGTACAACTATTTTTCTGACACATAGCAGACCAAAAAAAGTCTGGTCTTAATTCACAGAACTTACTTGACAATTTATGTATCTCACTAAAATACAAATAAGCCAACATCTTTGAGGGATTTTCTTAAACAGAACACTCATATCCCTTCATTCCCACAATTTTGCTTACATGAATTTGGTCTGGAAATAAACCAGTATTAGGCTTTTTTTTTTTTTTTCACTGTTTCCTAAAGATACATATTTTGAGTATAAACTAAATACTAAATTGAGTTCACAAGATAGGATTTTTATTAAGCCATTTGTATACTCCAAACCTCTTATGACTCCTCAAAAACTGTAGATTATAAATTCCTAATTTTTTATGACATTCAAGGCCCCCCAAAATCTGTCCTTCATCTACCTTTTCAACTTTTTCACATTAAAACATAATCTTTCAGGTCAGGTCCATTCTTATAGGTTGTGGACCTTTATTTTATGCTCTGTACTTCTATATTTACATCAGTAAAATGGAAATAATGATAGCTTTGCAGAAGGTTGTTAAAGATTACATGACATGATGAATATAAATACTTAACCTAATTCCTAGCCCACATTTACATCTAGATAAATGTTATTTCCTTTTTACTAGAGTCCTTGAAAGTACACTCTACATCAAATAAATTAACTTGCCTAGTGTTCCACACACATACCCAGAAATTCCCTGAAAAGACAAAAAGTAGTACTGGTTATATGCTACATAATTTCCACAACATACCTAGAATATCTGTTCCTTATTATAAGCTCTTTTCCTTCACTTTACTTGGAATATCTTCCCCTCAATTTCTCTCCACTTCCACTCACATTTTCAAGTCATACCTATCCTTCACGACTTCACTTAAATATCTCAGTTTTAGGAAGGCTTTCTTCATTTCTACCCTCTCACTGAAACCCCACCACCTTACCGCCCTACTTTTGAAATTGATCTCATGGAGTTTTGTACAGTTTTGTTCTGATCTGTACATGTATATTGGATGTGGGCCATGGTCCTCTAGAAGGATGGTCCTCAAAGCACCAGTCTACAACAAGATAAGCAGCAGCCCCAGAATGCAAATCAATTCTATCACTAAGTACCCTGCTTAGTTCAGCTGATGTTCTTTTCATACTAAGACTTCTTGATGAAAGAAGTAGCTCAGACTACATTTGTGAGTAGTACTGCTCTAGAATCATATGCCAGAAATTTCCTATTCTCCTTCTGTCAGAAAGTATTGTTCTTCCCCCATATACTCCCATGACGTATCCTATATCCACCCACCTGTAATGTTTCCCACAATATTATCACAGCCACAATTAAGACTTTTATGTATATCTATTTTCCCCACCAGACTGAGTTTCCAGTAGATAAAAATGTGCCTTTCTCAAGTTGAAATCCAATATATTTTATACATAGACGATAGTCAATATTAGTTTAATTAAAATGATTTATCTCCCATGTCACTATATTAAAGGACAAAACATTTAAGATTTAGATAAAACACGACCTCATTCTTTTCCACCATTTTCTACTATCATACTGTTACTCAGAATGCCCTTAGGGTCCAAATAACATTAGAAAAAGAGTACTGAAGTGAGAGCTAAATATAGAAGGTGATTAGAAAAAGAAAAAGACTGGGGAATATAATTGAAAATAAAATAAAGAAGACAAAGGTACACAGAAGTCTAGGGTTATGAGTAAAGGAAAGTTGATCTATTTCTTGTTGATTTAACACAGTATGGAGAAACTATCTGAAATTCAACTAGAATATTATAGGGATACAGGAATGGGGCAAAAGCATAAGTAAGAATAAAGATTATACCTAATTTCCAAACTTTTCCCCTAAACCAAAGGATAAAATACTTTTACTCTCCATTATAAACCTAGAGGGCTTAAAATTCTTAACACATTTCCCCAATAAATATAAACTCTATTCTTTTTTCTACACAAGAATGCACTTGACAATGCAAATTGTAAGGAGTAATGTTAGGCTATACTAGATAACCGATAATAGATCCACTTGTATGATCCAACACTTAATCTTTCAGGACTGAGCTACAAAGTCTACAGTTCTTATCACAATCCCATAATAACTGTTCAACCTATGTTTTCCCTTTAGCTTTGTAGACCAGGTATTTGGACATGAAAACAAGACTTGGTGCTAAACTTTATTCTAAATTGGATTTGTGCTATCCATTCCAAGTGGTTTTGAGGTATTCATATTTCTTAACTAAAACTTCTGGTTATACTGATCATTCAAGTTTTTTCACTATTGCTACTTATGTAAGATTTACTATGATGTAGTTTTTTTTTCTTCTTCTTCAGTAGTGGTGCATAAATGAGGTACTTCACCCACTAAAGAAATCTCTTTATAATTATAGGGATCATATAAAAATCCTGTTATCCACCATGAAAATCTGGTAGCTATTTAAATGTAACAGAAATATTTAACTATTAAGAATTAGATGAAGGGACTACTATCTTTTTTAAATTATAAAATAAAAATTTTAAGGAGTATATTTTTTCTCAAAAATAAGCAATAGCTGTGAGAAAAATATTTAGAGATGATAAATGCATATATATAGCTCATATATTAAACTAAAAGCATCTCAATTACAAATAATCAAGTTTTCTTTTTGATACTAGCTTTTGACTCTCATACTCTCTGAATGAAACCACCACCTATATGTATAACTGCTACATTTTATGTTAACACACAAAATGAATTAACATCATAGGTCTAAAATGAAAAATAACTTTATCTTTGTTTTGGTCTACGCAGCAGATGATCATGAAGATCAGTTGGTCAATATCAATTCAAGCTACTAAAGGATTGTGATAACAAACTGACCTGTAAATACGAATGAAATGCCAGCTTCAGACCCAGAATGATTAAACATGAAATGTCAAAGAGTGGATAAGAGGACATGAGAGGAGAAAAAAGGAAAGTGGTAGGAGCTACATATAAAAGACAACTTTGTAACACTTTTTCAAAATTGTTTATGTTTCATGCTGCTACCAGGGTTACATCATTACTTTCTTGGGCCCTACGATTTTTGCTCTTGTAAACTCTTTTTTCCATAAAAAAATTAATAAATACAACAAAATATTTTAAAATTATATTTTACGATTCCGTTGGTATAAAAACTAATCTATTAATATGTATCAAATCAAAACATTTTCTTCAACCTCAATGTTCACTTGCTTGTCTGTTTTTAAAAGGAATGAAAACATCTTCATGAGACCCTGAAAGTATTATGGGTTCCGGCACTGTGCCTACAGTTCTCAATGGATAAGTTGGCCTTGGCCCTGTCTATAACAATAGAGTTTCTCCCCAACTATCTTTTCTTTCCTGTGATTATTCTAAGAATACTTGAGAGTATAACATATTTGCAAAGCTCGATTTAACACAAGCATTATATTACATTTATTCTTTTTTTTGAGACAGAGTCTCGCACTGTCGGCCAGGCTGGAGTGCAGTGGAGCGATCTCGGCTCACTCAAGCTCCGCCTCCCGGGTTCACGCCATTCTCCTGCCTCAGCCTCCTGAGTAGCTGGGACTACAGGCGCCTGCCAACACGCCTGGCAATTTTTTTTTTTTTTTGTATTTTTTAAGAAGAGACGGGGTTTCACCGTGTTAGCCAGGATGGTCTTGATCTCCTGACCTCGTGATCCATCCGCCTCGGCCCCCCAAAGTGCTGGGATTACAGGTGTGAGCCACCGCATCAGGCCCATTTATTCTTATTGAATCTTTTGTACATGTTACATTTATCTACTTCCGTACCTTCAACTTGCTGACTAACAAATCTACGAGCTTTCACCATCAATACTCAAAAATACAAGCACACGTGTCACCAGACGGCTTCCCGTTTCCCAGAAGTTATGCTGTCATTAAAATATCTGAAAATGTAGTCCCTCTTACGGTTTGATATGAGATAAAGCATCCAAAAAATAGAAAACTATGTTTGTTCCAGGTAGACACTAGCAGTAAAAATATAAAAAAACTGGTTAATTAATTCACATTTAAATATTTGTTTTCCCATGATTTTCTTGGACTGTAATGTCAGAGACTTAATACACACTTTTACAAACATAATACTATTTAGCTAGACCATTTGGTAACCATTTGATGTATAGGTTGTGAGTTTTATCAAAGTAACTAATACAACCTTGATTTTAGATAGCTGGGAAGATCGATGTCTTTGAAAGAATTTTAAAGATTGCAGATGGAACTACGCAAGAAAAGGAGGTAGCAACTTAGGGAGCCAGGTTAGCCAGATACACCCTGGATATTAAAAGAGTGATGAACATTCCTGAAAGATCCATCTTCATATTCAGTGACTAATTAAAGCTAGACTAGAGAAATAAGATGTTTTTCTCTAATTGCACAGTCAAAATGACCATGGTTCTCAAACTCTATAAACCTACAAAATACAGCAAAGTCTACCTTAATACCTTACTTTCTTTATATGAGATAGCCTTCGCCAATAAATCATTCTCAAAAGTTACATTATTTCTAGCTAATAAGCAAAAATGCTTTTTTTTCACTATAACTCAGGCTGAACATTTCAGTTTTTCATTAAATCATCTCTGAGCACTCGATTTAAGGGTCAAGAAATGACTGCAGGCCGGGCGCAGCGGCTCATGAGGCAGACAGATTGCTTGAGCCTAGGAATTCAAGACTGAAGACTGGCCTGGGCAACATGGAGAAATTCTGTCTCTACAAAAAAAAAAAAAAAAAAGAAAAAAGAAAAAAAGAAACACACAACAACAACAACAGCAAAAACAAACAGAAAATAACCCAGGCATGGTGATACACACTTGCAGTCCCAGCTACTGGGGAGGCAGAAGTGTGAGAATCATCTGATCCCAGGAGGTCAAGGCTGCAGTCAGCCAAGATAGTGCCAATGTACTCCAGCCTAGGTGACAGGGTAAGACCTTGTCTCAAAAAAAAAAAAAAAAAAAAAAAGAAAAAGAAAAGAAATAACTACAGTGCCATTGCTGACACCAAAAATAAACCACTTGTTTACATGTTTATAAACTTTTATTATAAAATACCAGTTTCCGTGTCTTCAGTGCCAAGTATATCATTCTCACCAATAGCTCAATTGTAATTTCTTTTTCATATACACTAAATGTCCATCCTATATCCTTCCTTAAATCAAACAGTCTCTATTATTTCTGCTTTAGATTATAGCATTTTCTTTTCTTTGCCACAAAGGAGGTATAAGAGACTATAGGTAAAGAATTGCTACTACTGTGGAAAGGGGTATATAAAGATCATGTAATGATTGTTCAAGAGATTTACAAAGCAGGTTTGAAAAGCCACATGTGGTTAACTGGTCATTGTGCTATAAATATTTACCTTCTTTTTAGATAAAAGTTTTCCCAATACTTTTGATTATAAAAAAACTCACCAGATGGACTTTACTACTGAGTTACAGGTTTTCTGGTAAGAATACAGTTAACTGTGAGACTCCTTGCAGTGGGTTTTCTGAATAAAAAAGAGATTGAACATTAGGTACTTCAAAGATGGTGATCCACAAAAGTATATTCTCTTGTGTAATAAATCAAGGAATAAAAAAACAAGCACGAGAAAATGTATAAAGCCAAATCATACCAGAAAAAGCAAAGATGGGAATCATTTTTCTCTGGCCTAGAAACCTGAAGACAATTCATTTCCAATAAGATTTAAAATGGCATTTCCTCATCTAAATTCTTAGGTAAACATTCTCATTAAAAATAAATTCTAATATTCATTTATTTATGCCTAGTAAATCGACACTATAGCTATTCAAAGAGGAAGTAAATCCCGGTGCCGTATTTTGTCCTTGGGTAGTCACTGCTGATTGCGGACTTGAGGCAATCAAGTTTAGTGATGCACTATATGCAGACCACTGCAACCTTGTTGCTCTTAGAAATCTCTATAACTTTTGAGGGAAGCCCAATTAAAGTATTCTGTTTTTAAAATTTCCCTAAAATGAAAGGAATGGGAAGAGAAAATGTAATGAAAACATAATAGGTTTCATCCAGTAAAGACATCATGTAATAGAGAAATCCGAAATAATACAGGTAGCAACTTAAAAGAGAATTTAGCCCAAAGCTAGAGTTATAAGGAGAGGGAGACAGTGAACAGATGATCCCAAGATGATGCAGATCCTAAGATGAATTCCAAGAGGCACAAGAAAAGGTCAAGGATTCTACGGAATACAAATACACTCTCATGGAGGGATATTTAAACCTGAACCGAGATTGGGGGAGTCCTGAGAGAAAGGATTAGTCTCATAAATCATGAAAAACTACTATAACAGATTCTACCTACAGCAAAGTCCTCGATGTCCTGTATCCATACTGTTTTCCAACTCAAACCACTGAGTACCATAGAAGAAGGGGGAAAGGCAATAGGAATATGTTGAGTGCATACTCACTTAGAGCTCAAAAGACCTCAGGCTTTATGTGGCCTACACGGACATTTTAGAACAGTGAGGTATTTAAGGATAGGTCTTCAACCTTGATTGTGTTTCCATTGTTCTCAAACAATGGCCCAAGGTTCTGACCACAGGACAGTGGATTTTCTCTGTGCATCTTAAGACTGTGTGGTTTACGTAATGTCACACCTGTAACTAATAGTTGACGATGAGTTTTACTCCTCTGTGGAAGTAAAAACAATCTTATAAGAAAGCAGGAAATTTTTCTTCAATAATCATGAAGTGGAACCTTTTGATATAAAAACAGTAACACATAAAGAGGCATTATGAAGAGAAACTGTATATTAAATTTGCTTTAAAAAATCAAAAATTAAAGAGAAAACCATTTGTTTGTATCATTAGGAAAGTTGGCTACTGAAAGGTTTTCATTAGAATACCCAAGGACTTCAGGAGATCATTTTAAGTTCCATAATTCTGACCAAATAACCCCACTGTTTTTTTCCTGATTAAAATGTGTTATATATAATTCTGCAAAAAATCCTCACTGTTTTTTCTTTAGTAAAAAAGTTTCATTGTTTTTTCTTCATAGAAAGGAAGGAAGAAAGGAGGGGAAAAAAGAGGAAGCAAAGGAAGGAGAGAAGGAAAAAAAAAGGAGGAGGAAGAGAGGAAAGAAGGCAGGAAGAAACCTGATAAAATAGTATCAAATCAAAGTAGTGATAGTGAGCAAGTCTGAATTACCACTGACTTCAAAGAGAACCAGAGAATTTTACCATTAAGTTTGAAGCAATGCTAGGTTGAGATTATACTACTATCACTCTATTAACTACTTACAAGAACTGTTTAAGCAGTGGATGCTGAATTTTATCAAAGACCTTTTTGAGAATTTTCATAGAAGGTTTCCCCTTCAGCCAGTGAGAATATAAACCAGAAGTCGGCAAAGACTTTCTGTAAAAGGTAATGTAGAAAATATTTCAGACTTTACAGGCTATTGGGCCTCTATTGGAAATACTATAGCAAAAAAGCAGCTATAGATACTAAGTAAATGAATTAGTGTGACTCTGTTCAATAGAACTTTATTCACAAATTTACAAGTAGTGGGCCAGATTTTCCAGCAAGTTGTAGTTTGTTGACCCCTATGATAGATTATGCTAATACATATTTCTTTGTATAAACTTTCCTGGCATTCCCTAAACTAACTCTTTTTAGGCATGGGCTATTAAAAGTATAGTAAAAGGCACTGATAACTTTCTTATCACAGTGAACAGGCAACCTACAGAATGGGAGAAAATTTTTGCAATCTATCCATCTGCCAAAGGGCTGATATCCAGAATCTAAAAGGAACTTACACAAATTTACAAGAAAAAAACAACCCATCAAAAGGTGGGTGAAGGATACGAACAGACACTTCTCAAAAGAAGATATTTATGTGGCCAACAAACATATAAAAAAAAGTTTGTCATTACTGGTAATTAGAGAAATGCAAATCAAAACCACAATGAGATACCATGTCACACCAGTTAGAATGGCGATCATTAAAAAGTCAGGAAACAACAGATGCTGGAGAGGGTGTGGAGAAATAGGAACACTTTTACACTGTTGGTAGAAGTGTAAATTAGTTCAACCATTGTGGAAGACAGTGTGGCGACTCCTCAAGGATCTAGAACCAGAAATACCATTTGACCCCGCAATCCCATTACTGGGTATATACCCAAAGGATTGTAAATCATTCTACTATAAAGACACAATATACACTTACGTTTATTGCAGCACTATTCACAATAACAAAGACTTGGAACCAACCCAAATGCCCATCAATGACAGACTGGATAAAGAAAATGTGGCACATATACACCATGGAATACCATGCAGCCATAAAAAAGGATGAGTTAATGTCCTTTGCGGGGACATGGATGAAGCTGGAAATGATCATTCTCAGCAAACTAACACAGAAGCAGAAAACCAAACACCCCGTGTCCTCACTCGTAAGTGGGAATTGAACAATGAGAACACATGGACACGGGGAGGGGAACATCACACACTGAGACCTTTTGAGGGTCAGGTGCAAGGGGAGGGATAGCATTAGGAAAAATACCTAATATAGATGACGGGTTGATGAGCACAGCATACCACTATGGCACGTGTATACCTATGTAACAAACCTGCACTTTCTGCACATGTATCCCAGAACTTAAAGTATAATAAAAAAAAGAAAATAAAACTTTCTCTGATTTTATTTAGAATTTTTGCATCTCTATTCAAAGTGTTAAAGGACTTATTTTTTCTTTTCCTTTTTTTTTGGAGGAGAGTTTGGTATTGCAGTTATGCTAATTGTGGAAAAGTTTAAATTTATTTTTGTGCTCTGGAAAACAGCCTTATTCAGAGTGGAAATTCTCTGTTCTTTAAAAGTTGAAAATACCTGCATAGTTACAGTTGCCATTTTTGGAGATTATTCTTTGAATTAAAAAAAAATTGTTCATGAGTCCAGTCAGTTTATGTTTCCTCCTTTCTCTGTATGTAGTCCTGTGAAATCATACAATTCATCAAGATTCTCAACCTTATTAATAAATAGCTTGATGTAGCCCCATTTGCCAGTGTGAGTTCAATGTGATATTACTTCCTGGTAATTTATTTAATAAGAGATATATTAAAGTAAAGATGTAAAATTAAAGGTGGAAAACATGCAAGATTAAACTGAACAACAGAACTGACTTCTCAAAATCTTCAATATTCCATATGGAGTGTGAATACAAAAAATTGGGATATACTATGAATTGCTTTCTAAATTGATTTCACTATATAACCTTTTTCTTGGACATTATATGAAATGTGTATTCTTTGGAACAAAATTTTGAAAATGCCAGTATATACTATAATAATTTATCACATCTCCACAACTACAATCACTTCTAATTTTGTGCATTTGTGTTTTCATTTATTAGTAGAGAAAAAAGTTTATCTAGTTTTCTCCCAGTTCATTAATTTATTTTCTTATGCTTTTTGGGTTCTGTGTTATGGCTCCACTGAGGTTGTTTTATTATATTTTTTCTGCTTCTAAAGTTAAATACTTAATTCTTTTTTCTCATTTATTCTATTTAATAATGAATGCATCTAAAGTTATCAGTATTAGAACTCTGATCATTTCACGTGAGTTTTGGCATATACTCTTCATGCTGTTATTTTTAAAGCATGTAATGAATTTTGATTCTTATTTTAAACACAAGATCAATTAGTAGTATAGTTTCTTAAAAGTTTTCAAGTGATCTATATACAGACATATAATAGATCAACCTTATTAACTATTTATCAAATCCTCCACATCTTGGTGTTCTGCCTCATCCATTTGTCAAAGAGAAACAGATAATTCAAAATATTTCTGTATAATTTTGTTTCTGTCAACACCCCATATTTCTAACATTTTTTTTCTTTTCTAGACTTCAATATACTCAAGTACCTTTTCCTTTATGTAGTTTACTTAGTATATAAATGTTTATGATGTTTTATCTCTATATAACAACAAAAATATCTGTTCCAGGACTTTCATTCAACTTGGTCTGATAAATAATAATGCTACTTCTGCTTTCTGTCTATGGATGCCTATTACATTTTTACCTTTCTTTTACTTTTAACATTTCCATGTTATTTTTCTTTCTGTCTTTTTTAATGAGTATGAAACTAGAACAAATCCAGAAAATATTAATCTTTCAAAAACACATTTATCCATTTAGTGTGAGTATGGACAGCTGTTTTTATTATATTAAGCTATATATATAAGTTTATCTGTTTACATTTTTTATTCTCTTTTTCCTTAAAATTCTGCTTTGTTGGTAGAAAATACTACATCATACTGACTTTCCAAATATTAAAGAACTCCTCAAAAACAATCTCTAATATTAAATATTCTATTTATTGCAGGAATCCAATCCTAGGATAAGACTATCATTCCATGTTTCAGGTATCTGTGTCTGCCTGTCCCTTAAGTTACTCTTTTTAGCTCTGAGTTAGGAGATAGTAGTGAAGTTTGCCAGAATATTCTCCTGTACTTTTTGACATGCTTTTGCTTCATAAAATATAAAATTTTGTGTGTCCTTTATGGCTTCCCATATCAAATACAATATTTATTTGAAAGAAATCCTTTCATGTTTTAATATGAGTGTTCACAATGCTCACTAAATATATTTATTAAATAAATAAGAATTTGAAATGAGAATAAGGAAAAGTTTAATGTTTCTGATAACACCATATCAACTTACCTCTAAGTCCTGAACTTAACTAAAAGAATTAATTCCGTGCTAGAAATAATTAAATGTAAGAGGTAGTGGCTACTTAGTGACCCTCTATTTTAATTAAAAGAGTTGCTAATATATCCAATCTGATGAAAAAAAACTAGAAAAGAAGAAATTAACAGGAAGAAAAAGGAGGAAAATACTAATTTAAATAATCACTCTTTAAAATCAGTTCCCAAATAATATATAGCATAGAAAGGCAACTTGGCAAGGTGTTTTTAATTTTCTTTTCTTTGAAATAATGCCATGTATATGAACATAAGCAAATACTGAACATAAGCTAACTGCTTTGACATTAAAAATCGTGTATTAGTTACGCAGCATGGTACCAGGGCATCATAGGACAGATGTAACTATTGAGGCCAATCTTAAATTAATGTATGTTTTCTTTTTCACAGTCTCACAACATGCTGACTTGGGAAAAAGGTGGGAAGGAGACAGTGAGTAGGAGAAAGCAACTTATCAAGAAAAATGGAAAAAATACATTGCACTTGTTTCATATACCTCACAAGCTAAATAGTCTTTTTGTATCTCTAGAGTCAGGGCCTTGAATCCAGGGCACTGGAGAACTGAACCCCACTCTTACTCTAGAATTATAGTGAGTCTATGGCTCAAAAAGTAGGTTAAAAAGATGCTGCAGGAATAGTTTTAAGTGGTCAAGAGCAGTAGGTGGACTGAAGGACTAATTCCAGCATGGCAGCCTTGTAAAAAGTCTCCAAGGCAAGCTAAGTGAACATATTTCATGATAACAAAATAACCAGGATCATAGCTGTGACTGTAAGTCAGCTGCCAGATATATAGTCCCAGTGTGAGGATGCACAGCAATACCTAAGAAAGAATTAAGCTCTAGAGGAGCAATCATCTATTTCAATTGCTCAGGCCCCTTAAAGAATATGATCAAAGCTGTGGACACTCTCCCAAGAACAATATGTAAGTGCATATATCACACAGTTTCAGGGGGTTCACAGGTTTCAAAAAGCTCATCCTTCAACCCTTAAAGTGATTTAACACCTAGGTTAAGAACCCTTAACTTTAGAGGTTGGTGAGGAAGCAGTTCAGTCTTGAGCTGAAGACATAAGTGAATGGACACCCATATTATGGTATTATGAAGCTTTAATTTACCCCTTCCTTTGACCCAAATTCCAATAGCACTTACTGAGTGAAGAAAATTACATATTGGATTTTGATTGTTTTATCAACATTTTAACATAGGAGAAAGAATAACATAGGAGAAATAATTCCTACTATATTTCCTATATGTAGATTACAGAAAACACAAGAAGGGAATATCCGCATCTTGAAGAGGCGTGAGAAATTAACCTCAACTTTCTCTCTCTGTCTCTCTCATTCTCTCTCTCTCTATCTCCCCTTTTAATAAGTAAGTAAAAATAATACAGGGAATGAAGTAGCACCTGGTAAACTGTGGGGAAAAAGCAATAACCTTGTTACCTCTATATAAGGCACAATCCCCTTCCTAGTTCTCTTGAACTATCCCCCTACCTGACCAGTGGGAGGGAACAAGTATGCCATCTTGCTTTCCTCTATAGAGATCACCACCAAGCAAATCTTATGGAAAGTAAAGAAATGAATGCTTACACAAATGAATGGACTAACTGTAGAATAACAGTAAGATTAAAATGAAATGATCACAAATATATTCTTAATTCTGATATCTAAAGATAACATTTTTAGAACACTGAATAAAATAATTATTTCTACCCAAAGTGGCCATTTGATCTAACTGAAACCTATCTATTGTCTCCTTGATATAAATTTATTTTCTGTAATTATTTAAATATTGCTACTGTCTAACCCCAAAATGCTTTAAGCCTATAGAGGGGTGGGGAAAGGGAGACAGCGTCTTAAATACCACTTATCTTCTAGGCAGCAATTTCCCCAGATGAAGAGGTCACCACTGTTTAACAGTGTGCTGCCATGTTAATTTAGTATGACAAGATAAAGCAGTAATCTCAGCTCCTGGAGGCTGTAAACCGCCTGCTATCCGGGGACATGCTCAAGTCGATTTGCACTGTATATCACTTTATACAATTGCCATGACAAAGCCCCCTGGATTCTCACGTGTAAATCTCTCTATCCCTCTCTTCCTTTGGCCCCCTCTTTTTCTCTTTCATTCCCTCGCAATTTCTTTCTCTTTGCTTCATCACGTACAGGTAGACCACATCCACTCAGCACTAATCTCTGAAAACTTAATGCTCTGCATATGACAAGGGACATACAATACACACCCCTCTCACAAACTGTCTGTCAAGTCCCCCAATTTAAGAGAAGATGTTCAGGGACTTAGATAATCCATTGATCCCACTTGCATCGGCTTTTATATTTCAATCTGTCGTGTTAAGTTGTCAAGGGGAACGATTAAACTGATGTTTCATGATTTGAGATTTACTTTCCTAGGAAAGATAGTTTTCAAAGCTTCTCTTACTAAGTACGTTCTGCTTAAAGATTATCCCTAAGAAAGCTGGTGTATTCCTACTGGTATAAATCTAGTAATAAAACAATAAAGCATTTTAGGTAAGGACATGTTGGAGATATTCAGGGTTATAAACCTAAGAATGTAAAACTGAATAAAATTTGGATTTTTCAAAGTGTCATCTGTGTAGTTCTCTCTGCATGAAGCAAAAACACCATATGTAAAAAGGGGCGAAAACATGTGTCTATCTATCTAAAACAAAAATAATTATAGAATCACTGAAAAGGACATAAGTGAAGAGGGAAGAATTTATATGATACGAAATAAAAAGATCACATGAAGCACATTAGGAAAGTGACAAGTCAAGGTTTTACCCTCCCCACCAAAAACGGCAGAGATACATATTTAATCATCAAGAATTAGCAGTTGAAGATATACACGTCCTCAGTAGGTATGTCAGTTTGAGAGGCAACATGTCAGATTTCTAACAGGCGAGCTGTTATATTATAAACATCCACATGTATTGTGCCTTTCTCCCATATCATATCCTTTTTAACATCATTTTAAGCCCCTCTTGCTAATAACACAGAAGCAAGATCAAAAGCCTAAAAAGCAATAAACAAAATGATAACAAATGAAGGACTGAATCCTTCATAGTACCCCTAAAATCCCTGAATGAAAAGGAATTTTAAGTGAAATGAAATATTTAAAAAGTAAGCGGATATACTAAAAAAAAAAAACCACAGTAATAAACACAAACCCCTGAACTATGTCCTAAAAGAATATCATCATGTAGCCTTTAGAATGTTCATGCAAGAAAATTAAGCAATTTTAAAATATATTATATTCCGAAATTTTGTTTGGTATTGTGTTATTGTGTTGATATTGTTATTTTTCTCTGGTAAACGGTTTGAAGAAGTATAGTATATGAAGCTACAGAAGAATGATTCGATTTATCAGAGTGAGTTGCTGAGAGGATTACAAGGGTGATGGACAGGGAGTTCACACTAACTGAAACCCACTACATAAAAGTACTATGTTAGGTGATTACCTCATTTAATGATTATATCAGCTGCTTATGCATTAAATATCATTATTTCAAGATTTAAATAAGGAAAATTACAATTAAAGTGTCTTGTGAGCACAGGCTTTAGAGACATTCATGAATTCATCCATTAAACTATCTTGAAATACTTGCTGTGTGTCAGGCACTGTGCCAGATTCTAAAGATAATGATAAACAGACAAACATGTTATCCCAATAGAACCACAGCGCTTTCTGCTTTAAATGAGTTTGCATCTCCTGTTCAAGGTGAATTACATCCGAGGATATTGACAGACCTTCCCAGTAAGACTACTGAATCACTTAAAATGGGGAGTCACGTGAGTCATATTCCTTTAGGTTATTAAAAGGAAAACATGACTATTGGAAACCTATAAGAAAATACAGTCTTTCGTTCTGATAAATAATCGTAATTAGTAAAAAGAGACAAACTATATAAGAACTATATCATCTATTCAGTGCTTGCTATGTGCCAGCCATGGTGCAAAGCCATTTGTGAAAATTCTGAAAATATGAAAATTTCTGAGAATTTTCATATGGAGAGGTTCTTATTACTATGACCATTTTAATATGAGAACACAAAGGCAGAGGGATCCCGCAAAAAGATCACACACCTTGCATGATTTGGAACCCAAGCAGTTTAAGGGCAAGCTTAGGCTCTATACCGCTTCATTATGCATCTCATAATCTTATCAAAACATGGTTTTTGACTTGGTTTAGGTAGATATTGTTGTGGTGGTTTTAGTGGAGGTGGTTGCTATTGCTGACTATCCTTAACAGCATTAAGCAAAATACTGTCTGCAAATAAACAATATTTTTAAGAACTGAATCTGTTATAAATATTTGAGAGATAATATCTCAGATTGAATAAATGATTTTTCAGTGACAAGAGACTGAGATTTCTACAGTATTTGATTCTCATTTCAAATGTCTTTTTTTTCTTTAGCTTAAGGTTTTCTTATAGGTGACTTAAATTTATAAGCATTGAAGCCAGCTGACATTTCATACAACACACTGCTAGATCACAGAACTTAAACATTTCTCTAGGCACTTGTTTAACTAACAACTGACAATTACTGAGTACCTGCAGAGGCCAGCAACAGAACGTTTTATGTGTCTTGATTTCCTTAAACACTGTACGCACCCTCTAGGTTAGATACTATTTTTATCGCTGCCATTTTACAGATGGCAAAAATAAGGGAAAACGATTTCCATAATTTGCCAAATGCAATACAGATTTCAAACAGACCTTGGAATTTACCCAGTAATTTTGTCACTCAGGGTCATGTGCTTAACTACTACCCTATACCAATTCTCTTATGGCCAGAATACAAATTAATAAATTAATACTAATTACTACATGAAAGGTTTAACAAGTTGCCCTTTAGAATCTCATATGTTGCCCAATAGCCTATTATTCTAAAAACAGTCAAATTCCTGGCCCATTTAAAGCCAGTTAAAAAGATTTAAAAAAACTAAGTTTTCCATAATGTTTGAACTAGTTTACAATCCCACCAACAGTGTAAAAGTGTTCCTATTTCTCCATTATGGAAAACAGTATGGCGATTCCTCAAGGATCTAGAACTAGAAGTACCATATGACCCAGCCATCCCATTACTGGGTATATACCCAAAGGATTATAAATCATGCTGCTATAAAGACACATGCACACGTATGTTCACTGTGGTAGTATTCACAATAGCAAAGACTTGGAATCAACCCAAATGTCCATCAGTGACAGACTGGATCAAGAAAATGTGGCACATATACACCATAGAATACTATGCAGCCATAAAAAAGGATGAGTTTGTATCCTTCGTAGGGACATGGATGCGGCTGGAAACCATCATTCTCAGCAAACTATCGCAAGAACAGAAAACCAAACACCGCATGTTCTCACTCATAGGTGGGAACTGAACAATGAGATCACTTGGACTTGGGAAGGGGAACATCACATACCGGGGCCTATCATGGGGAGGGGGGAGCGGGGAGGGATTGCATTAGGAGTTATATCTGATGTTGATGGGTGCTGACGAGTTGATGGGTGCAGCACACCAACATGGCACAAGTATACATATGTAACAAACCTGCACGTTATGCACATGTACCCTAGAACTTAAAGTATAATAATAAAAAAAAAAGAAAAAAGAAAACTAAGTTAACCCTAAGTTAGGATAAAATAAATAATCAAGTAAAGATTGTTCTACCTGCCTCCCCCACAAGTATTTCTAAAGGCTGTTCAAGTTATTTATTCTGATAAAATATTTTTAAAAAGATTTTAACATTTATATGAGTGCAGAAATTGAGCAGAGTTATTAAGTGCTTGCGTTCTAAAACCATGAACCCAAACTGTATCATTTATTTATTAGGTAAGTCATTTTAACTATGAATGTTTTCCATCTGTAAACTGGGTATAACTGTAGTTGCTGAACTCACTGGATTAACAGAGGATTGGCTGAGATAATCAATGTAGGGTGGCTGGTACCCAGAAAACATTGAAATATTATGCATTGCTATTAATTATTAGATATCTTATTCTAAGGAGCACTGACTGAAATCTTCCATATTTAAGTTGCACCTATCAGACTGAAGATGGCTATAAGATATATTCAACAAAGCTTTCAACGTTGCTTTTTATGTTCTACTGATGACCCTGGGGAAATCAGAATCTCAGATACACAAGCATGTTCTCCAGCTTCCATGTCCCTAGTGGTGCAAGGCATGCGGGCCACTGTCACAAGGACTGAAGATGAATACTGATAACAGCCTAGCAATCTCTCCTACTCCAGGATGTGTGTTTACACAGAGGGAAAGGTCTAGTAGTGGCTGGAGAGGTGGTTACAAAGCTTTGTACAGTAAGTGTAATGCTAAAATTAATGTAACTTATTTTTCTTATACTAACAATAGGTTTTGAATTTTCACGTGGTACCTAGTTTCTATGTTTTACATAATTTTATAAAGCTATATTTGGAGCTATACCCCTATCATCTTTTTCATATCCTATCTCCATTTTAATGTTTTTATTAACCCTTCGAATATCACTTTGTAGTTTAGGGATATCAACAAACAAGATTACTTGTTTTGTCTCAAGACAGGCTGGATTTTTAAGAGCTAGGAAGAGACACTGAAGTAAACACTGCTTCTCTATATAATGATAATATGGTTTGCCCTGCTGCCACGGAAGCAGCCTTGACTAAATAAGACACAAAATCTAGTCACTTGTGTTCATTTCCTTTATCATGTGATGTCAGTGTCACAGAGCTGGCCAAGGCTGCTCTCCTTATATCACACCTCATCTGCTCACATGATCATTCCTAAAAATGGTCTATGGGAAAATTTTAAAAAGCATTTTGCACACAAAGGAGATGTGTAACCAAATGGGCCATTTACAATTGTCACCTTAAGTTAGCTTTACATTTATTTCCCATTTCAAACACCAAAGAATGTTCCCCCATTCTCTCTAGTAAAATACAGTAAAAAAAAAAAAAAAAAAAATTGCTTTCCAAAACAAGAAATAGGAAGAAAATGGCAAAAAAAAAAAAAAGATTAAAATGGGTAGTATACTAAAATTCTATCATGAATTGAGTTTTAATGGCAGCTTTAATGTCAGTACAAATTATTAGTATCTCAGGCTTGTGAAAGAAGGAAAGGGTTTAAATACACTGAATGCTTTTAATTTACCTAATGTACCACCAATGGTGCCCCAAGCATTTTTAGTTCTGATTGCATTCCTGAAGGAATCATTTTTTCTTGAAAATGCTCCCACTCATCATTCTGTAAGATTTTCTTTACTGTTGAATCATTTTAATATTTCTAATTTATCACCTCAAAGTCCAAGTATTTGTCCTTGTATATACTATTAAGAGTAAGCCATATGAATATATTATTGTCAAAATATGTGAAAAAAGAAAATCCAATACTATACTCCCTTATATTATTTTTAAGACTTGACTTTCTTAAGATCCAAATGAAGTGTCAATGGTTGTATTTTTTAAATAGGTTGTTATACAAAGATCCCTTTTTAAGTACAATAGGTAGTTGAATCTAACTGATGTGGCCAAGAAGAAATATGGTGTAAGCATTATTTGATACATTTGAGTTTCCATGGACAAATGAGTTACCACGTGTTACAGATTTCACTCTAGTTTCTAGAAACAGGCACCAACACTGCAAGAATTTTTTTTTTCTTTTTTGGATTCTGTTAAGTGGCTGTCATTTGAAAGTGTAATAAAAAATAATGACAAATGCACTGGTATTATCACTTATATTGAGTCTATACAGTGACACTAACGTTAAGATTACTTTTCAGTTTTATAAATGATCTCCTTCCCTATTTATTAAAGTTTTTACTAATCTCTATAAAATCTCAAAATTAAAAAAGAAATAAATTTGAAGAAAAAAGATTTAATTAAATCAAAAACTGATTGGAAATAGTGACACATGCTGTCAAATAACTTGAAGTGAAAGTCAGTAACAGGCACATAAAGAACACCAGTATCTGCTAAAGCATAAGTTCACAGATATTTGGATTTACTTAGGTAAGATTTCGAAACAAAATTTGGGAAACAATACAGGGTTTCAAGAGTTGTTTAGCTAAGTATGGGCACTGAAAATAAAACCACCATTTATTATCAACACTGGATCACCAAAGAGAAGTAAAATAATACAATGTCAGAATAAATTGAATATACCACATAGTTTTGTGAAGAACTCACTACATAGTTTCTGTGACTAAAAACGAGTTAAAACTTAATCATAAAACAACAGATCTTTATTAATCATATGCAGTAAGAGAAACCTAGACTGACTGCAGGAAGGTCTGGCAAAGCCCCAAGAGGCAACATATAAGAGGAAGGAAGTATATATCAGAGCACAATGGTGCTGATTCTCCTACCCTGTCTTCCTTTCCAATAATGGCTCTATTGAGATTCACAAGAAGATCTATTAAGAATGTTTTCTGATGGAGGCAAATTGAAAGAAAGAGGAAAAAGAGAAGCAAAGGAGGAAAATAATCAAAGAAAAGATGAAGAATTGAAAACAAAATGTCTATAATAAAGTGGGATTGCAAAGAAACTTCTAATTATTTTTAACTTCTAAATATAAGTAATCCTTTCTTAATGCATGTCTGAGAATAACAAATGAGATAAAGATGACCACCTATCCATGCCACAAAATCAAGATCAGCATTCATGCAAGTCTACAGCATTGCTTCTTAGCGTCCTTGCTATTTCCAGTATCCCAGCCAAGTATTTCATCATTCTCTCCACTGCATTCAAGGTGGTCACCCAGATAAAGAAAGGAAACATTTAAAACTTCAATATCTAAAGTAGTTGTTTTTATCCCTGTTAACATGAGGTGCATATTTTCCTAACTTTTCTACATTTTACATTAAAGGCTTCATAGTATATTTTGTGGTCAATTTTTTCCCTTTTTTTAACATCCTTTTTTATTTTTCCTGAGTTAATTCTGTTGGAAAAGAAATCTGTATGGCAAAAGCAAAACTATATTCCAGTACAAAGTAAAGACCTTGAATTAATGGTAATTGGTCCAGTGTGTGTGGTGTGTGTATTTGTGTGTGTGTGTGTGTGTGTGTGTGTGTGTGTGTGTATATATATATATATAGCTAGATGTCAAGTAATTATTTTCAGTGGAAACAATTTCAAGTTACTTTATTTTGATCACCACAAATGAGAAACTTTTCAACTGTGAGGCTCTGTATCAGGGTTCTAATATTTTATATTACATTACAGTGATTTTGTGCTTCTCTTACCTTCATACTACATATACACAAAAAAACTACATGAGGGAAGATACTAGTTTTTATTCATTTCTATACCTCCACTGATAACTATTCGTTGTATATATTTGAGTTGAATCTGTCTGCAGCA
This sequence comes from Macaca mulatta, assembly GCF_049350105.2. Taxonomy (NCBI): domain Eukaryota; kingdom Metazoa; phylum Chordata; class Mammalia; order Primates; family Cercopithecidae; genus Macaca; species Macaca mulatta. The sequence goes on from NC_133416.1 coordinate 26,224,217, forward strand.
CTCCCTGTTAAATGAAAGTCATTAGATTCCATTAGATCAAATCTTTTCAAGCTAACACATTTCCCCCTATTACCACGGCACTGGAAGCACTTGCTTGTTCCCCTACCCCCTATCACTGCATTACACTGTGTGGGGATAATAGTAGACATTCATTAAGTGTCCTGAACTATCTCACAACTCCCATAGCACTTTTTTTTTTTTTTCATGTGAGAGAATACTCATTAATTTCTCAAGGTCCAGTTAACTTTACTCTCAACAGAAGTACTTCAAATACTGTGGACATCATATGAATGAATCAAAGTTTTCTCAATTTAACATTTGACTCCTTCTCCCACCACTGGATTGAATGGAATTGTATAGCAATAGGACAAAATGATCTATTGCACAACTTATCCAGTGGCTTTGATGGACTCCAACTGATTGTTTTTCACACATCCCCATTCCTGCTAGCCCTGGGGGTAATTTCCCAAAACAATGCAAGTATAATGATTGAACCACTTACACTTAAACACAAGCCTGGGATTATATCTAGATAAACAGCTTCATGTGGTATTTTGTGACAACATTTACAGAATATTGTTTGTAACAATGTAATTTCATTGTATGATAAACATCAATTTACCATAAAAAACAAATACATGCTTGTCAGCATTTTTACCTTGTTTCAATTGAATTAGCCTTGTTCAGATAAGCAAGCCTATCTCTTACAGAAACAACAGTTTATAGATAAACTGTGTGAAATCGGGTATGTGTGTGTAGAATTATACTGCCTACTATCATAATTTTATACTGCCACACTGCACATATGGCTTCCGAGCTTACTTTATCTGAATGTTTCTGAATCTATTCTCCATGCTATTAAACTGAGCACATTCCACATCGTTCAAAAGTAATTACACTTTTGTCTAGAGTATAGGAGAATGCTCTCCCTAAACAATGAAATTCTCATTATTAGAACTGGCACAACAACCACACTGGTTTAACGACAATATGCATTATAGCATCACAATAACTTATGCTAAGTTTGATGTACAAAGGTAACCAGAAATTTTAAAGCTTATAAAAAGCACCATATAAAAATAGAAATCTTTACCATACCGTAATTAAGGCCCTATTCTGTGACTTATTTTTAAGTAACACATGCATTTTTCTCTTTTCCTTGTTAAATTTTCTGAACAGTATTACACGCATAACACCATCCTAGTCAAACATTGAAAACACATAACTAACTGTTAGATTGTAAGCAAAATTTATATAAAGAGTATTTCAAGACATAGCTATAATACAGCAATTAAAATTATTTTGGGTAAATAAAGCATCCCAGGAGCTGCCAGTGAGCCTGAGCAAGTAAAAGCCTCTCTATCATGTGCATTGAATGAATTCTTTCAGTGTTTAGGGTTGGATTTCATATGTCGGAGATTTGCTATAATGTTATACTTAGGATCTCAGGTATATTTCCAAACTCTACAGAAGATCAACTTAAAAAGATACTTTTTTCTTCTTTTGATGGACTTCAGGAAGAAAACTGACTCACGGTGAATGTTGCTTTATGATAATCAGTATATGTGTAATGTTTAAGCATATTAACATTAAGATATATGACAAAGTCAAACTAAGAGATTATATATTCAGAGTTCTTTAACAATTTCAAGAAAATGCCATCAGTATAAACAATAAATTAGATACTAATAACACATTTTCAAATCCAATAGATCTTCATACGTTAAAAAATACACACACAGTATTTATTTCATAATAAAATTCAGCTACCTCTAGAATGAAAAACCTAAATTATTTTTTAAAATAAAAATATTGGCCGGGCATGGTGACTCACGCCTGTAATCCCAGCAGTTTGGGAGGCCAAGGCGGGCGGATTACCTGAGATCAGGAGTTCGAGATCAGCCTGGCCAACATGGCAAAACTCCATCTCTACTAAAAACACAAAAATTAGTTTGGCATGGTGGCGGGTGCCTGTAATCCTGGCTACTCGCAAGGCTTAGGCCAGAGAATCACTTGAACGTGGGAGGCGGAAGTTGCAGTGAGCCGAGATAGTGCCACTGCACTCCAGCCTAGGCAACAAGAGTGGAACTCCATCTCAATAATAATGGTAATAATAATAATAATAATAATAACACTGTTCACTCAACACACCAGTATTTTAAGGAATCAAAAGAAAATTTGGCTAAGATAAAATATGCTTTTTATTTAAATAATGACAACTGATTATTCAACAACCACAGGTGGTCAAGACTTTCATTTCACATCACATTTGACACTGGAACAACCACCTAACCAACAGAAGTAGCATACAACCAGACAGAAAACGAGCACCAAAATGGCCACCATAGAGTTACCCCAGCTGCTTCTGATATTGCTACTCGATTTCTCTTCAGAGGTACTCTATTCCTTTCTGGTGCCCACAAATTCTCATATTGATTGACATGAGGATGCACTCTGGAGAGTCCTTTCCATCATCAAATAAATCCATCTATATCCAAACTATTATTAAAAGTCACCCCAAAATTACAGTGATCCTTGCTTGTCTCTAAAATTTTGAAGCAACAGCCTCCAAAGTCAAGTTGAAAAAAAAAAAAAAAAGAAAAACAATAAATGAGACCATTGGAGATTTAACTACCAATAAGAATAAAGCTCAGGACTGCCTTTTCACTAATGTCAGAATCAGACTTTCACATTGCTTTCAACTTTGTGAAGATTATATGAGAATCAAATGTTGCTCTTAATTGCTTGGCAAGATTATGAAAGCTTCAGAGAAGGAACCAACAGAATCAGTCTTTTTCATAGATTTATAACAATCTGTCTCAATCTTACCTTGATTAGAAATCTGACAATATTTTATGAATATACGTATAAGTACATAGTGTGCTTAAGAAAGCTCATCTGTAATACACTCTGAACACTGAGTGAAATATTCCAAGAATAAATGAACTTTAAGTATTTATACCACTTACAGTTGTTTGGAAGTCGCTTTTAGGCATTTAGTTTATTTCTCCAAAATACTGAGGCAATAAACACAATTTCAGAAAGGAAGAATTACATCTTTATCTGACTCAGTTTCAAACCTTAACATTTGCATAACCTGAAACTGAACAAAGCATTCTAATTCCTCCAAGTCTTTATATGGGAATTGTAATTAAGTGTACAGAACTTCTATCTCAAGAACTCTTTCCAACTTAAGTTTTATACTAAAAGCATTTCTCCATAACTTCAAGCCAGCATTACAGGGATTACTCAACAGTTGTATTTTGTCGCTAACCTATTCAGGTAATACAAAATATATACCTCCCAGCATCTCTCTTCTTTATTTAAGAATGAAGTATTAATGTCACACACAAATACACAATGAAAAACTGTCTTTTTTTTTTCTTAAATTGAACCCTGTGATATAAAGACTATGAAGCATTCTCTGTTTTCCAAGATATGGAATAGAAAAAAAGAGAGAATGTATTTCCTTACTGAAATAAAATAACCTATTCTGTGAATATGACAATGGCCTGGTAGCCAGAATAAAAAGAGAAATTATTTATATTGAAGAATACTAAAAATATATTCAATAATTTTGATACATGAGTAAAATAAATCTTAATCAGTTTGACAATTTGAATATATCATGACTTTCTGCTTTCTGGATATATTATACATTAGTAGATTCTACTTTAGTTCTACAATTGCTAGAAAATGAAATCACTATTAATTACTGTCCTTAACTACTCTGCCTAAAACATATTTACTTATCCATGTAAACTCACTTAGTCAATAATCATAAACTGAATATCTAGTATATGTTAGATCCCAGAAACATAAATATACATATATATGACTATGCCTTCAAAAAGGAATACAGTATATAAAAAGGCAGATATGTCAATAAATAAGTTATAACGTAGATCATGAGAAAATATATAAATAATTCTCATGGATGAAATAATAATGCAGTAACCATTTTGCCTTGGGAGGTCAGTAAAAGCATCTAAGAAAAAGCAATTTTTTGAACCGAGTCTTGTGGGAGGAAACATAATTCACCAGGAAGGTAACATATGAAAATAGAGAGTTTTCCAAGTAGAAAGAATAAAACTGTGCCATTCAAAGGCCATCTGGTATGTTCATGAACATGTGTGAAAAGCTTGGCATCACCAGGGCATTGTGTCCATAGTAGGATGTGTTAATAGAAGACACTGAAGCCACAGTTTGATGCTAGTCTACAGAGATTTTTCTTTTGCTAAGAAAAGGTGTTTTGGACTAAATCCTATGTGCAACAGAGCACACATTAGTTTCAAAAGTGACGTAAACAATCCAAGTCATTTATCAGGAAAACAAGTCTTGTGGAAGTTGAAAGTAAGTTTGGAAAGAGGTTGAATGCTTGAGACCATATAGGTAACTCTTCCAACTATCTACTCAAGACAGAAAAAACAGCTGCAATCAAGAAACGTATGCAGCAGAGCAGAAACAAATTTGGAAACTAATTAAAAATATAACAGAAAAGTATAAGTGCTGATATCACTAAAACAATCATTTGTATCCAAACTGTACTAACTTCTAGAATAACAGATCTTAACCTTTTAGGTTACAGATCTACTTAAGAATCCAACGGAAACCACAGTGCTACTCTGATATGCTCACATATAGAAAAATTCTCAACTTTTTTTTAGGAGATCTATAGACCCCAGTTAAGAAATTGTGCTTTAGAGCCCAGGAGTTCGAGGCTACAGTGAGCACCACTGCATTACAGCCTGCGTAAACCTGTCTCTTAAAAAAATAAAAAATTAAAGAGAACTTCTGCTTTAGATGAAGTTCATCGAGGAAAGAAGTTTGTATCTTATTCAAATCAATTTCCACAGTGCCACGCATAAAACATGGTACAGTGTAGGCAGTTCATCATTTTTTAGTTAGACTGAATTCTCCATTAAAAATGCAATGGTTTTGGCAAGGTGCGGTAGCTCAGTCCTGTAATCCTAGCACTTTGGGAGGCCGAGGTGGCTGGATCACGAGGTCAGCGGATCAAGACCATCCTGGCCAACATGGTGAAACCCTGTCTCTACTAAAAATATAAAAATTAGCTGGGCTTGGTGGCAGGTGCCTGTAAGCCCAGCTACTTGGGAGGCTGAGGCAGGAGAATTGCTTAAACCTGGGAGGTGGAGATTGCAGTGAGCTGAGATTGCGCCACTGCACTCCGGCCTGGCCACCGGGTGAGACTGTCTCAAAAAAAAAAGGAATGGTTTCATTTGTATTAACTATCTGCATCACAGCATCCCCTCATGAAACTACATTATGTATCAATTTAATATACTTTCCTCATACCCATCCTTGAGTATACTTAAAATCATCTTCCCTTTATCTTTTTGTTATTCTTCTAGTCATAATTATCTATATTCATCTCTTCAAATGTATATATTTGTGTGTATGGTACTATCACACTATTCCCAATTAGATATTTTCTGAAAGAGGACAGTGATGAAAGCATTAAATGTGAAAAAGGCACAAGGAGTGATGTCATGCCAAATGGAATGTCTGACTTCCTTACCCTACTGACCTGTGTACTACTCATTTTCCCCTTTCCCTAGTTTAACCTTTGTAAGAGGAAGATAAAAAGTTTGATCATCATACATAACTTACGTAAGCTCATAGTAAAAAGGAGAGGGAGGAATGATGCGCAGTAAGATTTAACTTGCAAAGAAATAGATAGTCAGAATATAAAATATGCCTGTGCTCTTGTGAAGCAGCAGCATGCATAATGTTTGTAAGCATGGACTCCAAAGACAGACTGCTTGGTTAAACCCTGGTCCTTCCATGAATTAGCTGATCTGAACAAGTTATTTAATCTCTCTTTGCCTCAGTTTTCTCATCTGTAAAACAGAATTAATAATAATACCTCACTCAATTACTGTGAAGGTTAAATGAGTTATTACACCATGAGGAATGCTAAAAACACTAGTTCTGTATGTCTGACATATGAGTTAGCTAAAATATTACTATTATTATTATTGAGATGGAGTCTCACTCTGTCACCAGGCTCGAGTGTAGCGGTATGATCTCTGCTTACTGCAGCCGCCGCCTCCTGGGTTCAAGCGATTCTCCTGCCTCAACTTCCTGCGTAGCTGGGATTACAGGCACGTGTCACCATGCCCAGCTAATCCTTGTATTTTTAGTGGAGATGGGGTTTCACTATTTTGGCCAGCTAGTTTTGAACTCCTGACCTCAAGTGACCTACTTGCCTTGGCCTCCCAAAGTGCTGGGATTACAGGTGTGAGCCACCAGGCCCAGCCTAAAACATTATTCTTGGTGGAAAAATCTTGGCATTGTCAAATGCCCAAAGAAATCTTGACCTATGAGGCTGAAATGTTGAATGGGAATATTTAAATCTAATATGAAAATCAAAGTATTAATCTATTACACAGCTCTCAGAAGATATCTGATTCTTCTTGATTTAATTCCACATGCAGTAATTCAAAATCACGAACAAGTGGACATATTTATGACAGGCAATAATTTCCTGGAGGAAAAATAAGATTTAGCAGAATCAGAGCTGTCCTTAAAGGTATAAGAATGTAAGCTAAAATATATTTTTGTTGGTGTAATTCAGGTTCAAATTAACAACACTAACATCCGTAAAGTAGAAAAGGTGGAATGATCACAAAAATGTGACATCCACCCAAGCAGCCATGTTGAAAAGGTGAGGGTGCCTTTAATGGTAGGTAAGTGCCCTGCCACCTCCTTAACGTTATGATTCTATGTATTTAAGTTGCTAAGAAGGACCACAATGACTTATTTGTGTTTGTGTGTGCTGTTTAAGCTGCAGCCAGAGATGCTATGCTGGCTTCTTTCCTCTCATCCACGAAGTCCTGGTTTCCTAATTTTCTTTTTTTTTTCTTTTTCTTTTTTTTTTTTTGAGATGGAGTCTCGCTCTGTCGCCCAGGCTGGAGTGCAGTGGCCGGATCTCAGCTCACTGCAAGCTCCGCCTCCCGGGTTTACACCATTCTCCTGCCTCAGCCTCCCGAGTAGCTGGGACTACAGGCGCCCGCCACCTTGCCCGGCTAGTTTTTTTGTATTTTTTTTTAGTAGAGACGGGGTTTCACTGTGTTAGCCAGGGTGATCTCGATCTCCTGACCTTGTGATCCGCTCGTCTCGGCCTCCCAAAGTGCTGGGATTACAGGCTTGAGCCACCGCGCCCGGCCCCTAATTTTCTACAGTGATCCAGACCCCAAGATAAGAGGTCAGAGGATTTACCCAGAGTTGCATATTCCAGAATAGGATGCAAAAAACAATTAGTGAATTAACAAAACAACAGTGTGAATAGGCCTGAGTTAGAAATTAGTGCAGTCATATTAGAAAACTATACTCTCTATGAAATATATTCTTCTATGAAATTCCAAGTACTGTTAAGGAATATTACAGAATCCAATCTTGGCAAAGCAACAAATAGTAAAACACTGATTTATCATGGTGGAAATGTTCAAACTATGTTCATTGTAACTCTATCAGAAAAAAAAACAAAAACAAAACAACTTTTATTAGAAAAATGATGACACCAAATTTTCAGGCTGAATAATTTTAAATATCTTACTTTAACATTATTTTTATATTTCGTATGTTTTTTCCCTCTAATTAAATTGCAAGTGTCTCAAATGCAAGAAGTCTTGAAAAATACAAAAGACACAGAAAACAGCATATTTTATGCTGCTTATTGGAACAAATTTAAAGAATTCTAAGATGCCAGGGGTGAATCTTGTGCATGGCTTATTAAGTAGATGTTAATTATAAAGCAAAGGACTGAGGCCAAACTATTAGAGGAGTAGACTGGTCAAAAAGTGAGTGTAGGCACAATAAACCATGAGAAACCTACCATTGTATTGTGCTGAGAAGTGGGAGTCCTATGGCCACAAGTCTCTTGCGTCAGCAGAGAAACTGGCTGAAATTCCTCAGAGTGAGGCTTGTTGGGAAAACTCACATGCAAGGGAAGGTGAAAGGCTGGGAGCCCGTCACTCTCCTCTTCTTCCACTTTCTGTCTGCTTGTCACCATGGCTACCTCTCCATCTGCTTCCCCATACGGAGAGGCTGGTCGCTTGGAAGACATCCTGGAAGGAACAAAAGAGGAGAAAATAATGAAACCTCCACATAAATCCTTAATGCCGTCATTGTGTGGTTAGGGGCCATTGTAACAGAAATGCCTTTTTGTGCTAGCAGAGAGCAGGAAACCATCCAAATACCACTGCAAAGCACACACAATCAGAAACAATGGCCAAGCAGGTAGCAACAGAACAGTGCTTGTTTGTTGTGAGAATAATACACTAATATAGCACTCTCTTGTATTCTGGCTTCTTAAACAAGAGAATTCACCTAAGAACACTGCATAATGAAAGACCATTCCATTTTAGAGGAAAGAAAAATACCCATCTAGTTTTACACTCTGATAGACCTTATTGAAGACAGAACATCTATGAATAGCAAATACTGTTGGCAGTTTAAAAGAAGAGAAATAACTAAGATTTCTTTCATCAAAAAATAGACTCAATATAAAAATGATTGCCATTAAAACAAATTTGCATTTTATTGAAAGTAAGATTATTGTAAAATGTAGAAATATTGGTTATAAGCTAACCTCAGAGCAACTGACTGAAAGTTTAATATTTGTTTAAAGCTTATTATGGATTGAATAAATTTTACAATCACTGTTAATCTTAAAACATTTCATCTCTCCAAATTACCCAATTTGGGCATTTAGTTATAATAACAAAGTTGCAAGGTAGTAAAAGAAAAGGTGAGAATATTCAAATATTTCAAGTCTATTTTCACAACTCCATGAATGATTTAGATGTGAATAATTCTGACTTATTTATCCTTAGGATACTTAAATAAAATAAAAAAAAAATCCAAAGGAGGATATTTTGTTTTGATGAGCTAAAGCCTACATGAAAATGAGCTTAGATAATTGAACAAGAATTAAACATTTTCTTTGTACTTGAGTCTGATTCAGAATATTACCAGAGGTTAAAAATATGTGGCAAATATTTTAAATAGAAAATTCCTTGTCCTTTCATTAAATTATTTCTATAGAAATAAAGTCAAGTTAAAATATTTAATTTAAAAAACTTTCTTGTAGTATTTACAACTTAATCTGACCTTGAAAAAGCTGTTATTTTTTGTTCAACAAAGAGTGTTTACAAAATCATTCATTCTTATTCTAGACCAGTGAGATGGGAGGCAGGGAAGTATTTACTAACTGCCACAACACTTCCTTCATATAGATCACTGATTTTTAAATTTAAAATGTGTTCCCCAAAATGCCTCTAATCATTGCTGAATAATATTATTTTTAGTGTTAGAAGTTTCAAAAGAAAAAATGCATTCAAGTACAGGAGATATGCTATTAAAAATATTAGGACAGTAGAAAAATATAAGGGCTTTACAATCAGACAAGTCAGAATGAAAATACTGATTCTGTCACTTACTGAGACTTAATTTCTCTATCTCAACTTACTTATCTTTAAGGTGAAAAACATCCACTTGTAAGGCTTTTTGAAAATGGACTATGTACCATGTGAAAAATAACTAGTGTATTATTTAGCACAGAATACACACTCAATAAATCATAGCCCCTGTTTATTTAACAAACTAAAACTACAGTGTGCCCCATCCACCCTCAAAAAACAAAAACACTCAAACATGAGGAAAAGAAATTGCCTAATAAAGGGTTTCACTATAAAATCAACATAAAATAGAAAGTTTCCCTTTAGAGAAATGCTCCCTGGCCAGCAATACTTAACAGTAAACCGATCAGATGTTATAGCAAGTGTTCAAAACAAAATCTTAACAGTACAGGTGTTGATCAGCCAAAGAAACAGATAAAGAGGAGGAAATAGGGGCAGCTACCATGTCAGCATTGTCTAAAGGAGAAGTAGATTTGGATACCACATTTCAAGTAATTTTAACTATTTCCAATCCCGCGAACAAGGCCTATTGCAAGTATATACTCTATATACTCTAAGTATGGAGAAGTATGTGAGGAGCTAGAGTTAACAAAGCCAGAAGAGTTCTAGTTTAATTGGCAATACCAATTCACACACTAAATTGATATATTATTAAACATCATAACCCATGAACACTAGAGATATTTAATTCTCACTGTTCTGACTCTATGTTCTCCAGGCAAACTTCTGATTCTCATATAAAGAGTTTGTGGACAGAACAGGCTTAAAATGTTTGAGGTCTTTGTGAAGTGATTTATTAAACTAATAAAGAAACTTTTAATTATTTCTTAGTTTTGCATGTAGCTTGACTATAAGGAGATTACGCCTTTGTTATACAAACCTTAGCATTTGTGGTCTGAGTGGGCATTATCATTCTTACTGGAATTAATATATTGGTATTCTGGTGTCTGCCTCAGCCTCATATGCAGTCTCTCAATGTCTAAAAACTCTAGTCTGTTGACAAGAGCCAGTTTCTGAGTCATCAAAGCAGAAAGCAAGATCAGCTAGCCTTTCCTAAGTTAATACAATTCTATGACCTTCAGAACCATGAACTTTCTGTTGATTTCTACTTTATTCATATCATTATTAACATCAGTTATGAAAACGGAAAGTCCAAAAGTAGACATAGGTTGTTAAGGTAGACAGACAAGACATTGAGAGTTTTATCAAAACTTCTGGTTATTTCAGAACCTAAATTAACTTTCTATTTAACTGGGTAAGTATTCTCTATATATAGCATTCTGGAGAGCAAAAAGGTTAAGGTTTATAACACTGAACATGAAATAGTCATGATGCCAGAAGGCAAACTGGTCCTAGAATGTCACATATTTCATGCTTATTTCAATTCCATTTTCAGAGTGTTACTGAATGTTCTTAATGCATTGGACTTGAACGTATTTTTAATTCAGGTAAAAGATTGCTTAAAGATTTGTTAAATTGTTATAATAAAAGCAACCATGGTTATATTTCAATGATAGGCTACTAACTCAGAAAAGTAAACTATATAACAAATTACATATAGATATATGAATCTCTTGGTTGTATTATTCATGTTTACTATGACCCATAGTACTTCTAAAAATATTGACAACAAAATCACCAATAACATCAGATTCTTAAATTTTTGTCCATCTATCAAAGTGTTTCATCTTGGGCAGAAAAAAGTCTCATTAAGAAGTCACCACAGGCCAGGTGCAGGGGCTTATGCCTGTAATCCCAGCACTTTGGGAGGCCAATGCAGGCGGATCACATGAGGTCAGGAGTTCCAGATCAGCCTGATCAACATGGAGAAACTCCATCTCTACTAAAAATACAAAATTAGCCGGGCATGGTGGCGCATGCCTGTAATCCCAGCTACTTAGGAGGCTGAGACAGGAGAATCACTTGAACCTGGGAGGCAGAGGTTGCAGTGAGCCGAGATCACACCATCGCATCCAGCCTGGGCAACAACAGCGAAACTCCGTCTCAAGAAAAAAAAAAAAAAAAAAAGAAGGCACCACAAGTTTGCATATATTGTTCCTCTGAGATATATAGCTTATACTATATGACTTACACTAACTACATATCTGTGTTGCAACTTGTAACAATGTGAGCATCTAGGCTGGTATATGCTCTTATCCTTTAGAGATGATTTTTGTCACTTCTGTGGCGCTAGACTTACCAATGAACAAAATTCAAAGAAACTGACATAAGACAGACAAATATAATCTAATGTGAAACTGCCTTGGGGAGCTATGATGACATAACACTGGTCTTATCTCACTTTGTGGTCAAAAAACTTTCTTGAAAGATATGACATCTAATTTTAAGGCACAAGCAAAATCTTCCAAATCATTAACAACTATTCGATGATCATCTACCATGTGCAAGACACTTATTTAATGGGAATAAAATATGTATTTCTCAGCCTCTGGTTAAAGAAGCTTAGGAGCTGGTTGAGAATATTTTAAATAAAAGAATAAATACTAATGAAAGAGAGTTCAGTCCAAAGGCCAAATGACATTATAGCTAAGTATCTGAGAGTTTCTTGAGGACCAGAGCATCCCTAAATGTCTCATAGAACTGTTGAACCAGTTGGCTTTCAAGGAAAAAGGAGAAATAAAAAGTCTTAGGATAAATAGAGAGGGAATTTCATATAGGAAGTAATAATAAAAGCAAAGATGCAGAGATACTTTTAGAAAGTATTATATAAACTTAGGGTTCAAGCTTACTTGAAAAAAAGAAGAGATTGAGGAATATGGATCAAATCCCAACTGTAGTCTGTAACACTCCTGGAATTGCTGAGTTACATGAACAAAATAAGATACAGGCTTACTTGTAAAAAGTAACTTGCTTTTACAAGGAGTCTCCTTCCCTTTACTTCCCCTCGTAGCATTCTGCATAACTAAGCTACTCTTGATAAATGTGACAGTAAATATAAAACTACTGGGGTCTTTTGCTATTGGCTGAAGGCTCTCCAAGTGTCTTATAATCACTCTGCAAGTAGGTTATCCCCAATGTGTTCAGACATGGAAGGCAAACTTAGTGGTAGGGTGGAAGGTGTAAGGCTGCAACAGAAAGATAAAGCAGTGGTTCTAAACCTTTGCCTGCACATTGGAATTACCTGGAGAGGTTTAAAAAATACTGATCCCTGGGTCTTACCCTTAGAAATTCTGATGTTATTGGTTCTGGAGGGTGACTGGGTATCAGAAATTTTTAAAGTTCCCCAGTGATTTTAATATGCAGTCAATGTTGCAAATAATTTGGTAGTAGTAAAAATAATGTCCCCCAGACCAGGCGTGGTGGCTCATGCCTGTAATCCCAGCACTTTGGGAGGTTGAGGTGGATGGATCATGAGGTCAGCCTGGCCAACATGGTAAAACCCCGTCTCTACTAAAATACAAAAAATCAGCTAGGTGTGGTGACACATGCCTGTAGTTCTAGCTACTCGGGAGGCTGAGTGAGGCAGGGGAATCGCTTGAACCAGGCAAGCCGAGGTTGCAGTGAGCCAAGATAGTGCCACTGCACTCCAGCTTGGCGACAGAGCAAGACCCTGCCTAAAAAGAAAAAAAAAAAAGAAAAGAATAATGCCCCACAAACCAAGATGTCCAGGTCTTAATACCTTACATGTCAAAAGGGACTTTGCATGTGTAATTAAATTGAGTATTTTGACATCTGAACTAGGGAGATAATTCTGAATATTGTTGGTGGGTCCAAAGAAATCATAAACACCCTTATAAGAGGGAGAAGAAAAGTCAGAATCAGAGGCAGAGACCGGATGATACTATGCTACTGACTTTGAAGATGGAAGATGAGGCCATGAGCCAAGGAATGTAGGCAGCCTCTACAAGCTACAAATGCAATGGAACAGATCCCTTCCTAGAGCCTCTAGAAGAAATGTGGCCCTGACAACACCTTGATTGTAGGACTTCTGACCTCCAAAACTGTAAAAGAATAAATTCATATTTTTTAAGTCACTACATTTGTGATAATTTGATACAGCAGCAATAAAAAAAATATACCATTGATTTAAGCACTTCTTTTTCATAGTTGGTATTTTAATCAGTCTGGAATCCTCCTACCCTAGACATATACTTGCCTTCTTCCTCTCTTCATTTAGTTTTCTGCTCAAACATTATTTCTTCAGTAAGGCCTTCCTTGGTCATTTGTCCTAAACCTGTACTCCATTCCATTCTTAGTCCTTACCCCATTTTGTTCACAGCTTTTATAATCACTTAATACATTTTATACTTATTTGTTTACAGTCAATCTCTCCCACTATAAGATCCATGTAGGCAGACTATATTTTTGTTCACAGCTACTTGCCCAGTACTTAGACCCTTTCTGAAAATAACAGTCTTTCAGTATACATGTTACATGAATAGCTACTAACTAAAACCAGCAACCCGCTGATTATGCCCTACCTATGTATAGCTTTAAGATTTAATCTTACAGGACAAATATGCTTCGAATATGTCTCGGTATTGTCAGAAATAAGAAAACAGAGTTCAATAATAGTATTCTTCTTTTTAATAATTTCAACATAAAGGAATTGGTAAGCTCTGTATAATAATGTTTTTTGAAAACTTGTGAAAAATAGTATAGCTCTGGTTAAAAATATTATATTTAACACGTCTAAGTAAAAGATTATAAGAGTTAAGTAAGTTTACCAATAAACACTACATAGTCAATTACTAATAGACTTATTACTGAGGTATCACCTACTTACTGAAAAAAACTTTAAAAAAACTTTAAGGAAATGTTCTTTGGTACAATTATTCTGGAAAATGACATATACAGAGTTAAAGATATTCTGCATTTGGAACATTATAAGATGAAAGACTCAGAATAGGAATTGCTTTCCTTATATAGTAGATTCTTTTTTAAAGTTTCTTTCTTTAAATATTTTAACCTTTGACTAGATAATACATAAATTAAAATCCTAGGATGCCGTGCCTTCTACTGGTTGTTCTTTTGGCATGATAATATTATTTATCTTCAAGTTTGCAGTTATATATAAAAAAATTGCAAAAATAAATATCTAGAAAGAGGAAACTCAAATTCCAGTTCTTCTACAAAGCCATCCCTTCTTACCACCATGGCAGAAGCACCATTGTCCAATCTCAGACTATATCATCAACGTTTTCAGTTGCATGCATAAAAGAATTAAACATTTTTTATTAGTATACACAGTATCTGAAACTACAAGAGAACCATCTGGAAAACAAAAATGTCATTTTAATTTCTTCAATTCCCGTATCATGTAGCATGTCTTTCATGTAAAATTTTTTCAAATACAGTTCTGTTTTTGACAATTTCACTTTATGTCACCAAAATTAATGTGAAGGATGGGACTTTACGTGTATGATAAAGGCCTTTCCAAATTGCTCTGCATTTGTTTTCCCAAATATTCTAATCCTCTACACCAAATGAGACACAATTAATAATAGGGCAGTATAATTCTTAGCACAAAGTTGGCAATGCATTTCTTTTATGAATAAATTAATGAATTGAATGAGTCCCTATTTTGTGCCAAGCAAGTTACCTTTGTGTTATAAATAAAACAGGCAATTTAGAGATGATGACCCTTCTGCTTTACCTTTAAGGAAGTTAGAGTTTCGATGGAAATAGGAACTATATACCTACTCATCCATTTATACACACATTCATTCATTAGTGGAAAAACATTCAGTGAAAAATGCTATGTGCCTGTTAGACAGCAACATAATTAATAAATCAAGAAAGAATATTGTAAGGTGAATGCCTTTTTAAAAATATGAGTGCTACAGGAGATAGATAGACAGATAATAGATGATATCTCACTAATCAGAAAAAGCTTCCCAGAAAATAGAATAATTCAACAGGGTAATGAAGAATGGGTCAGACACAGAGGGCTCGGTGTGGTTGCTCAATCCTTTATTCTAGCACTTTGGGAGACCAAGGCAGGAAGATTCCTTGAGCCCTGGAATATGACACCAGCCTGCAAAACTGGGAGACTCTGTCTCTACAAAATAATTACAAAATTAGCCGGGCATGATGGCCTGTGCCTGTAGTCGAGCAACTCGGGAGGCTGAGGTGGGAGGACTGCTTGAGCCCAGGGGAGCAAGGCTGCAGTGAGCTATGACAGTGCTCCTGCATGACAACCTGGGCAATAAAGTTGAGACCGTGTCTCAAAGAATTAGTTTAATTAAAAATATTTAATAGATTGCACCTTCTTAAGGGAACACTGAAGATGGATATGCAAAGCAAAACAAAAATTGGCAATTCAAAGAGAATAATACTTTCCTGGAAGTTATGTGTCTTAAGTTTTTTGAGTAGCAAGACTATTTGTTCAGGACATTTACTTGTCTGGTTCCTTTTGTAATTAAGGTTGTTGTGAAAAGACTAATCAATATTAGGAATTAAACTTTACTGTGTATTAAAGATTCTTTCACAATAGAATGTTACTTATCCAATATGGCAAATCAAAACATACGTTGAGCTTGGATAGAAAGGTTTCTAATTCAAATGAATGAAACAACAAACACTTTTATTTGATGTATAAACAGAATTACACAAACTTAGCATATCACTGTAATAAGAAAAAATTCAGTTTCATTACCTTTATCTCTGAATTTCAATTATTATTATATCTTATAGTTCACACTTTCCTTTTCCCTCTTACATGTTTTGAACATCTTTATTTTTCTAAGTTGAGAGTTTACTCTGAGCATTCTGTGTCAATTTTTATAACCAAGTCTTTCATATATAATATTCAGAAGTCTTTTAAATAGAAAATTTATTTAAGGTAAACACGCAGTCTTTCAAACTTCTATACCATTTTTCTTCTCTTTTCTCTAAATCTTCTTTGCCATCAGTTTCTGATATAGAACATGCCAATCTCCATACTTCTCTACCCATTTCTTCCCACATACAAAGATCTCATTCATTATACTGTTATTTAGCGGCATGAACAAGTTCATCAGGTCCTGGCATAAAATATAAATTGAAGTAGAAACACAAATTTCAAAGAAATATAGAAACAGACAACATAGAATAATAAAAAAGATAAACTTCCTTGTAATCTTTACTGTGTATTTCACCAGAGTGGAGATCAACAAAATTTACCGTAACATGTAAATCTAAAATCAAAACTACTTTTGAGCTATACTTACTTATGAATAAATTAATATTCTGTTTTTAAATATAATCTGAGTTTATACAAAATCTTTTATTACACGTTACAAAAGTTCAAACTATTTAAAAACATGTTCATCAAAAATGTGGTCAACAACTTTTGAAGTGATCTTCATCAAGGTTGCCTCCTATGTTTAGCTTGCCACATGTTTAGTTTCTGAGACGTTCTCTGCATTGAGATTAAGCACTTCATTACACCTTTCCTTCTTTCTGACAAGAAGAGCACCACTTTTCCCTTCTTCCCCACCTTTTTGCTGTTCTCTTTGCTAGCATCACTAGCAAAGTAGCATCACTACTTTTACCAAATAGTTTTTCCCAGCCTCTTCCATGCCACCAAAGTCAGAGATGGAGGGGAGGATAAGATGCGCAAAACAATATAAAGGCACAAAGTTCTCCCAGGAAATGGTATAAAATGAAAAAGAAAAAAAGCAAGTTGAAGATCAATAAGGAAAGTCTCAGAAATAGAATCTGATTCTTGTCATTATCGGAAAGAAATGAGTGCTTCTTTACTACTAGTTGGACACAGAATATTTTAAAAGTTTTTGAAATAATGTACCTAAAGTGAGCAGGAAAACTAACTATAAAATGTCCATTTTTGTTCTGTTAACTCCACTTCTACTGTTCTATCCTTTTCTAAACAGGGAGACAAACATTTGAAAACAGTTTATGGCAGCCAAATTCCATCCTACAGTGATTCAGAAATCACAATTCAGCTCTTCCTTTGCTCCTTTGTTTTCTTACTGTTTCACTAATAACTGTAAATCACTAAAATTTTACTCCAAAATTAGGCTTTGTCTTATTGGCTGGAGACACCCAGAAAACGTTCCAGTCAGAAGACTGTTTTATTATGAGTAACATAGTTGGGCTAGGGGGTAGAAATTTATCTAAACAAGTATATCTGTCAGCTAAAATGACTTTCTGTTTCATTACATTATTTTGATATTAATCCATGCTTACTATGTGCCTAAAGTAACAGTAGTCCTGATAAATAAAACAGAGGAAAAAATATTTAATTAAACTCCACTGAAATCATTTTATAATGTTTAATACTTGAAAAAGATTAATTAATGGTGATACATACAGCAAAACTGAAGGAAAACTAGTTTATGGGAACTTTTATGACTCCTATGTACAAATTCACTTTCATTAAAAAGAAGTAGTAAGTGTTTTAACATAATTCTATATTGTTTTGAAAAAAATTACAATACTTTTCTCATGATTTACAAGAAAGAGTATGGCAATAAGCACGTTCTACTTAAAATTTTGCCAAACTTTACCTTGGATCATTAAAAATTTTAATAATTTTATTTCCTTATCTCAAAAACAGAAACACCTTTATTTGAGATAAAACATTTGATCACAGAATCTCTCTAATCATCAAAGATACTAAATTTCAATCAAGTCACCTTGAAGAAAAATAATAGAAATGATTAAGACTTTTAAGTATTGAAGATAAATTTCTTTTAAGTTGTAGATAAAATGACCACATACATAACTTTGGGAGAAAACAACGAAGTCCAATAAGAGCATTTTGTTGTAAATTATTTAATTCATGTACTGTTACACATTTGTCATTAATCGCAAACTGAAAAATATGTTTAACCTTCAGCCATCTACAGGTTAAAAATGTCAAAAGTCCTTTTGTTCCATTTATCTATAAATTACTTAGAATAATCTAGCCTTAAGATCTGTGATTCTGTAACTTTTTATTTCTAGTTAGAGAATGTATACTTTTTATGGAAATAAAAAGCTTTTTCCATTTGAGCATGGGTTTTGCCTTTCTGACAGCTCTAAGTCCACAGGATGTGGAGGGATGATTTAAATTTTACATCAAAATTGTGACTGCAGTAGACTTTTTCCCCCCTTCTCAAGGGAGGCATTGTTCTTGCCTTTCCATAACCAGGCGTGACAGCGCCAGACTGGAGTCATACGGCTGGTCTCTGAGTCAGCGTGAAAGTGCTCACCTCCTGAGTTTCCCCAGATGCTCGGCTCCTTGTGTGTCTGAACGCTAAGCAGAGTAGCCACATACCCCATTCCTGGGACAGACACAGGATTGTGGGGAAGAATCTAGAGATTAGTAAAAACTATCTCTTCCGATAGAGGCTGTAAAAATCTTTTATTAATACTATGAAGTACTACAAAACAAAGCCCCATATTTAATGTAAGTACAATTGTTTCCGACCCAAAAGTTCAGAGAATTGATTAACAAATTGATTAATGAGGAATACTGTGCTTCCGGGTTAAGGAAATAAAGACAGTATTAAAAAATCAGAAGCTTTTTGGATTTTTCGGAGACATATGGTTGCCATATGTATAAATTTTAGGTTATAGACAGCCGAATAGACAGCAAAAAATACTATGTGAAATGCTTATCCATTCTCAGTATCTCTAATAAGGTATCTTTAAAAATTATCTGCAGAATCCTTGCTACAGGGACAATATTTTCTGCTTTCTGTCAGAACAACTGCGAGTGAAAAAGGAATTAATTCCATTTCTATTGTTCTATCCTTGAATAAACCTGTCAGGCCTAAGTTTGGGAGGTGTCTCTGTCTTGTTTATATATGCAACCATGTGTGTGCATGTGTGTATGTGTGCACACGTGCGTGCAGAAAGAGAGAGACAAAAAGAGGAATTAGAGGAAGAGGAGGAAGAAGACAAGGAGGAGGAGAAGCAGAAGGAAGAGAAACTTTACTATCTAATGATATGTTAATGAACATTAATATTCTTTTTTTTTTTCTTATGGAGCCCCTCTAGTAAGGATTGGACAACACTACTTTAATCACGATCTGATGCTAACAACTTTCAATAATATATAATTCAAAACTATTTGAAAGTTTTGTATATTTTAAAGGAAAATAGAAGTAGAAAAAAACTCCTTCCAATTTGTTAACCCATGAAAAGGAAACCCAAATGATATGTAATTCCTGAATATTACTACTACATTCAGTATTACCAATTTGTTAGTAATACCAGTTAATTTTTTCATATTATCCTTATGAGGATGTATTAATGTCTACATAGATCACAAATGTGTATATGTGAGAATGTTTGTAATAATGTGTAAAAACAGTTCACCATATTCACCATATTCATCATGCAAGAAGATGGATGTTCATTTATGGATAACACTGCTCAGGTGAGGTACACAAGCAAAAAAAAAAAAAAACAAAACTTTTCAAGTAGGAAAGAATATCTATTCAGGCTTTATAATACTGAGTCCTCTATAAAAAATCATTTCACTTGTTTTAACGACTTGGTCATTTTGACCCCTTCAGGACTTTACAGTATTGCAATGGCAGAACTGCAAATAGGATATACAATTTTATTTTCCAAAGTAATATCCTTAGGTACGTATTTTGAGCATCTTCCCTGACTTCTTAATCTGGGATTCTTCCTGTTAAAGTGCCCATCCCCACTCTTGCTCTCTCCCTCCCATCTCACATTACTGGCTAAGTCTAAATAAATAGCAAATTGTTCCATAATCAAAAGTGACTTATTCTTAGCATGGCCTACGTCTTGAAATAAAATCTGTGGCATGTTTAATTTATTTAGGATCTAATAATGATGACAAAAATAATTAAGTAACCAGTCTAGTTTTAATTTCTTTTGTTTTCAAAGGTCATTGTGAAATCAAGCAAGTTAAGCCGTCTAAAGAAAACCTCTAGAGAATGCTTCCCCCCAGCAGAAATGAGAGAGGCCCACAGCTAAAATGAGGACTGAACATCAGCATCAGATTTGTTGAAAACTGACTGTCTAAGTAGTCCAATGAAGAGAAATATTATGACCCCCTACCCTCTTTGGAATCCAAATAACCCTGACAAGGAATAGTTTATATATTGCTACATTCTGGCCAATTTAGGGGGCTCACTCTTCCTTTCCATGCCCCATACAGACTTGGTTACAGCCTGTTTCTACAACAGCTGTTGAAAATGTACAAAGTAGAAAATATTTATGTTATATTCAAAATAGACAGCAAGGAACGTATATACAGTGCACAAATCTTTTCTCAAACAACAGCTTCTGATGTGAGAGACAGGCATGCTAGACAAAGACAAATTTTCTGAACTTCTCAGCAAAAATAAAGAATATGCCATCCTAATTAGGAAAAGTCCAAAAGTAAGGGTGCAGTGCCAAAGACGATGAGCATCTATCAACCCAAACTCCAAAACAGCGGGATGCAGCTATGGTTGATGTTATAAGAATGCTGAGCCTCTTCATTGGCTCCTTTCATGCCAAAGCTCCTTTGCTTGGATGAATATGAATTAAATCCATAAGCTTTCCTATTTTTCTAGCTTGACCTCTAAACTCATTTTATGTCTTAACTGTTTATCTTCTTTCCCCATTAATCTTTCTAGTTTTAGCACATGCCCTGTTGTTTTTAGGAAAAAAAAAAAAGCAAAAAAAAAAAAAGCTTAAAAGCACGGTTCATACTGCTACTGTGGGCAAGTCAGGAATGCTAACCCCCAAAATAAAAATTCAAAGGTTATGGTATACACTGCAGAGAAGAAAATCATCAAACTCCAGCAATGGTATGACAAGTATAAACACACAATAAGATCCCAGTACAAGATTTGCATTGTATTTCAAACAGGGCTAACAGTAATATTACTATTAAGTTCCCATTTGTTCATACTTTAAAAGTATGTCATAGAGATAAGCCTTTTGAAATAAATAGCTTTTCCTATATTCTTTCTCTTTTCAATCAGTTCTATGCCTTGGCACATACAATGGAGGTGTTTTCTGAAACACTGTAATTATAACATGAATATCTAGTTTTAGATGGTAATATAACTGAGTTCATTCTCATCATTTGTTAGAGTATAGCCGATAAGAAATTTTACTGATTAACACAATCAATTTACCCATATCACCACAAAATCTGTCAGTACAAAAGTTAAAACAAAAATTTTAAAAGTGTTTACCTTACAAATCTGTAAAACAAAAACTTAATAAAAGCAAAACCTTCAAGCTGGAATCTTGCATTTCAGTACAGTATTTACCATTTACCATTTATAGGTACTCAGTCTGCCATCTTTTCTGCTGTTCTCTACTGTTTCCCCCAAAGCTTAACAAAGGCCCAGCTGTATAAACCAGTCCTGTCAAAGAACATAGTTAAGGGATGGATAAAACAGGGAGGGGTGTCTAACATGCTGACCACTGTCTGAGCTTATGAGGATAAAGGAGCCTTGATGGAGAAAAGTAATCATCCATTGCTGTTTTCTTTTTTTTTAACCTCATTACCACATGCTAGAACATTTTTTTTTCCACTACCCAAACACCCCCATTCCAATCCCCGACAACTGAAAGACCTTTGTGTTCCAAAGGGGACCGAATCCACCCCAACCTCTACTTCCATCCTCTTTTTTTTGTTTGTTTTTTGTTTTTTGCTGCTGGCAAGTTTATGGAGGCATGATCATTTAAAGACCTCTCAAAATACTGGTTTCCTCTCCATCACACCATCCACGCACGGTTCCCTGAAAACATTTTTAAAGCCTATATAAACTTACTTGCTTTGGATTCCTTTTTTACTAAAATATTATCAACAACTTTTGATTTCAAGATAGTTATTTATGCTAAGGACTCTAGAAAATGAAACATGCCTTTAAAAGATATTAAAGCATATATAATAGAGGTAGAATGAGTGCTGAAATATAGGATATATGAATTATATTTTAAAGAATGTGTTTCTTACAGAATATGTATTTCAAAGGGAGTTGGCTAAGTGCTTACTCAAAGTGTGTAGCAACTGTGAGATATGATTCTGAAATTTGAAGGAAAGTTAGGCTAATCTAATTAATCCTTTCAAAATCCTAGCTCTCATGTGTCCAAGAACATCAAACCATGTGGAAGATTTCCCGCAGATTTAAATACGCATTTCCTATTTTCAAGTTTGTCATTCTTACATTCTATGCTGACATTATTTATAAAGGACTAAAGCCTAATCCCCACAAAGATAGCTACCATAACTGTATTAGTTAGTAAGCAAAACACAATAAATGTCCAAGGAAATCCCTGGGCAAGAGCCACCAGACCTATATGGAGAGAACTGTATCATCTGTTAAGTTAGTTCTATTTCAGGGTTTCTTTTGAGGTTGGGACAAATATTTGAACATTATTAAATCCTCTATTTATCCAAAGACTGCTGCAGCTGCAGTGTAAGTCTTCTTCATACTGTCCTCTCAGTGATCTAAAGGGATTGTCCTTTTTTAAATGGGGTAAAATGTGATTTCTTCCCCAATCTGTATATTTTTCTATTCAACATAAAATGTGTATTTGTAACACAAAACAGAGTCTCCACAGAGTAAACTATTATCTATAGTTGCTTTCAGATCCACCTCTTCACAACATTCATGGCTGGTTTAGCGACAATAGCAACAGCTACTCTTATTCTAACTTGCTTCATGCAGTAGCCCATTTTCAGAAGTAATTGAGTAGTTTACCTCCTAGTATTTTTTCTTATGAAATAGATATTTTATTTCAAAGTATATAAAAAATAATACTTTCCAATGTCATATTCAAATCATAGTACAGAAGTGAAATACAGAAGAAAAACAAGAAAATTCCATTGCAAAAGGGAACAATGTTTAAACTCACCTTCTTACCAACATAAACTTCTCACCTTGCCTTTCCTTACAATATTACTTAACTTTCCAGAAATACATGTGGATAATCTATCCAATACTTACAAAACACAGCAAAACGTTATTTTGAAAAATAAAACTAAACCACTAAAAAAGACAACATTCTGTGACATCTCAAGAGATGTTAGATATTAATTAAAATGATCACAAAATATAAGCCAAATTTTTTCAATTTCAATATATTTCCCAGAGAGTCAATTTTGTTTATACTACAGCATGTCTTCATGTTAACAAACTTACAGAAATGAACAGCGGAACCTTAAATCTGCTCAAACTTGTTATTCTGTTTTTCTTCCATGTCTTTGCATTTTTGTTACTGTAAATGACTTATTAATAATAACGTGCAATTATTAAAACCTCTCTGGAAATGTTTTTTTTTAATGATGTATACCTTTTATTCCTTATAGTTCCTTGTAGAGCAGTAAGAACAATAATGTGAGAGAGACCTAAAGATAGGTTCTAGTACATATTCATGAACTTTGGGTTCAAAGTAGTTTGAATGACTCCCACTAATTATGCATTGATGAGTGCCAGTGACTGTGCTAGGTGCTTTCCATGTATTATTTCTGGTCACCAAAACAACACATTATTGGACCATAGACATAAATGTAAGAGCTAAAACCATAAACCACTTAGAAGGAAATACAGAAGAACATCTTCGTGGCCTTGGGTTAGGCAATGGTTTGCTAGATTCGACACCAAACACACAAGTGACAAAGGAAAAAAACAGATAAATTGGACTTCATTAAAATTAAAAACGTTTGCACTGAATATGATGCTAACAATAAAGTGAAAAGACAGTCCAAAGAATGGGGGAAAATACTTGAAAATATGTATCTGGTAAGAGAACTGCATCCAGAATTTATAAAGAATCTTGATAATTTAAATATAAATATATATGTACATATTTATATACATGGAATTATTGTACAACACTTATAATAAAAAGATAATCCATTTTTAAAATGAGAAAAAGATCTGAATACACATTTCTCCCAAGAAGATATACAAATGGTCAATAAGCACATAAGAAGATGCTCAACAGCATCAGTCATCAAGGAAATGCAAACCAAAACCACAATAAGATGTCACTGCACATCTGCTAGAATGGCTAAAATAAAAAGGACAGACAATAACAAATGTTGGAGAAGATGTGGAGAAATTGGAACCATCAAAGATTGCTGTTAGGAATGTAAAACAGCGCAGTCACTTTCAAAAACAGTTTGCAGTTTCTAAAGAGTTACCATATGACCTAGCAATTCCCCTCCTTGGTAAATACCCAAGACAATTGAAAACATATGTCCATGCGAAAACTTGTACACAAAGGTACATAACAACATTATTCATAATAGCCAAAAAGTGGAAACAGACCAAGGATCTGTTACATGATGAACGAAAAAACAATACATGCCATATCCATACAATGGAACATGATTCAATAATAAAAAGGAATGAAGTACTGATACATGCTACAAAACTGATGAACCTTGAAAACATGCCAAGTCAAAGAAGCCACTCACAAAGGACTACGTATTCTAAGATTCCATTTATATGCAACGTCCAGAATAGAAACATTTGTATAGAAAGTAGATTGGTGGTTGTCTAGGGCAGGGTATGGGGGTGGGGAGGGGAAATGGGGAACGACTGCTAATAGTCACAAGATGTCTTTTAAAGTAACGAAAATATTCTAAATAGATTGTGGTGATGATTGCACAATTCTGAAAATTCTAAAATCCACTGAATTACACATTAAGTGGGTAAATTTTATAGTACTGAATTATATTTCAATAAAGCAGTATGCTTTAAAACTATAAAACACACATTATCGCCTCCATTCTACTGATAGAAACTAGCTCAGAGATGTTACCTAAGATGACAAGGCCTCACAGTTAGAAAGTGGCTGAACTAGAATTTGGAGCTCGACCTGCTCCAAATATTATCACATTTTCCATTAATTAAAAGCCAAATATAAAATATTTTTATGAAAGAACTTAAATAAATGCTTTAAATTGGATTTTTCCCCAAAGAATCAAAAATAGATTTCTCATTTCTATTGCTTTTATTTGAATACAAGCTTTTGTTGAACATTGTTATTGCATCTACGTTAGACACATGTTTTTTCTTAAGTTCTTTTTTTTAGCTCCTTCTCTCTTTGCCACATTAACTTTTTACACTCCTGATAGGCAAATATTTGATGACTGTTCTAAAAGAAAGCACTCAATAGGCCGGGCGCAGTGGCTCACACCTGTAATCCCAGCCCTTTGGGAGGCCGAGGCAGGAGGATCACGAGGTCAGGAGTTCGAGACCGGCCTGGCCAACATGGTGAAACCCCGTCTCTACTAAAAATACAAAAATTAGCCAGGTGTGGTGGCATCTGCCCATAATTCCAGCTACTCGAGAGTCTAAGGCAGGAGAATCTCTTGAAACTGGAAGGTGGAGGTGAGATTGTATCACTGTACCCCAGCCTGGGCAACAAGAACAAAACTCTGTCTCAGAAAAAAAAAAAAAAAAAGAAAGAAAAGAAAAAGAAAGAACTGAATAGACTGACCACTCATTACTAACATTTACATAGAACAGACAATATCTTGTTCCCCCACAGAACTCCAATGAAAGATTATAAAATTTTTATATAATTTTTACTAATTTCTTCATTTATATGCTTAGAAAAGTTAATACGGGTTATCTTATTACCCCATAGCTTAGTCTATAGTGGTCTGATCCAGCATTTCATCCTTGTTAACACAGGTAAAGCTTTGGAAAGGTAGCTCAATCTTCAGTTTGTCACAGGATACTTCTGAAGGAATTAAAACCTTTGCAAATAACTTCTCGAATAATCTCCAAAATAATAATTATTAGCTGTTAATATCTGTTTCCTCCATCTCCAGGGCCTTAAATTAATTCATTTCCTACAAAATCAACTATTGTTGGTGCTCACTGTATAATGAAGTCTTACATTTTTTTAAAAACCATTACAGAGGGTAAGTAAAATGGATAAGCCGATGATTTTCTAAATATTTTTCATAGTAGTTGTTTTACAAATACATTTCCACTGTTATAGAAGTAGAACATTATACTCAATTAATATAGCATGATATATTCCATGATGCTTTCCACTTATGATAGTAGTTGGAATTAATTTAGAGCCATGCAACATAGGCTTAATTAAATAGACATTGATTTACCAGGACAAGTAACTTCAAACCAATTTAGAAATCAGGATTTCCTTAAGGTATATCTAGAAGCAAGTGTTTCAATTTTTATTTCCTTCAAAATAATTTCATCTCCATCACAGCAGAGGGGAAAGAAGTGAATTAGAGGGAAGAGGCACAGACATTTGAGTAATAGCAATAATAACAAAATCTGTAAATGTAAGCAGTAAAGCAAAAGAGCTTACTGATTCCCAAGGACCTGGATATTTAAAAAATCAATTACTAGTCTCATTATTAAAGTAATTGTTTTTAAATTCTGTACTAGTAGTTTATATTTATTCATTTTTATCTTCTTCCAAATTTAACTCAACTTTTTTTTTTTTTTTTTTCACTATAGTAAGTAATGTACTTGAAAATTCTAGACGACAATACAAAATCTCACATTTCTGGTCTTTCTTTCCATTACAGAAACCCATCTAATAGACGTTTAATCCGGAAGAAACTTTTTAACCAAAATAAAAGCGAGTTTACTACTGTTGTAAACTCTGAGCCAAAACCGATACTACTCATTTTTCAATTTAATGAAGGACCTAACATAAAGCACAATAAATCAAGGTAGAGGCATGAGGGCAATGTCTAAGAGCATGAGCTTTGATTAGACAGACCTAGCCTGAGTCTTGGCTGTGTTCTTTCCTACCTCTGTGACCTCGATCATGTTACTTAACCTCTCTGAGTCCGTTTTCCCATTATAGGAAACATAAATAGTACATTATTTATGGATTTTTAGGGAAGTAAATGAGTACATATAGAAACATGTAGCACCAAATCTAACACTATATATACTTAATAAATGCTACCTATTATTATTGCTAGTTTTTTTTTTTTTTTTTTTGAAATGGAATTGAGTATCATTTAAACTACTTAGCTATAAACCATAGTTAAGGTTAGGATACGACACAATCTAATTAGCTATGAGAAGCCATCTGTGTTTAATATACTTGGACCTTTGAAAAGGAGTCAAGAGTTATTTTAATATTTTTATACAGCCAAAAATTTTATTTCTGAATTTAAAAAATAAGACTTAGAATTCATGGTGCGAAGCTAAGATTTCTGAATCTTGCAGAAAAGTGAGTAATCAGGTTCTTACCACTGGCTCTGAAGCATCCTGGGCCTTCAAATAACGTTAGTTTCTAACTAAGTTAAAAGAAATCACTTGAATGACACCGAGAGCTATACTAACAGCCTTCCTACGACCAACATACCAAAACCTCATCCCATCACTAGGAATTCAGAATATGGTTTTTTGCTACATGACGTTTATTTCCAAATAACATAGATAAAAGAAATTCCTACCATGTGCTTCTTTAGGAGACGCTGAATCCCCTTAAAATCAAGGACAGAAGGACATGTTATTGTAAGATTCAGTCATTGTGAAAGTTTCATTAGAAACTGCTATTCATATAAACAGTGGTTCCCTCATTCTATGCGGAAGACTTAAAACTTCCAGACAAAGAAATGGGTTTGTATTGTAAAGAATAAATGTGGGACATAGGTGCATTGTATCACTGAACTCGCTGCACTAGCATTGCAAGAAAAATCACAAACTCTTAAGTTTGGCTTAGATGGATACCCTGCATTTTGAAAGGCCATCTGAGGACCATGAGGTTAAACTCAAAAAGATGATTTTTGACCAGAAAAATCAAGCTAACACGAGAAATAAGAATGAAAAAAGAAAAAGTACTAAGAATGTCCTTTTCAATCTATGTAGCTATTTAGCTACTGAAATAGTTGATTTACCCTCTTTCTTACACACTATCATCAATAATTTTGGCCATCAGCATTCCCAAAATGACCATGTTGTTCATCTAAAAATATTTTATACTTCTAATAAAATGTTTGAAAACAAAGGAGTGTAACCGCACACACTCCAAGAGAAAACAATTGAACTAGAATGTTCCATCAATCATTTGGCAAAAGAAAATCAATAGAAAATGTGCAGTTCCAGGTAGATTTCTGCAGGCTATCACCAAAAAGCAGGATGAAATAATAGCTACTTCAAAATGGAGAGATGTCCAGATAGTTTAAACACCACCAATTACTTGCCATATGGACTGTATCTCCTCAGCTCATGGAGTATTTAGAAACTATTCAGAATGAATAAGCACTGCTGTCGGTGTACTGTCAAGAAATGTAAAACCCTCATTCATATTTTGGAGATAATGTGGATAAATATAAGAAACAATAAAGAACTATAATCTATGGGAAATTTGTACTTCAATGTTACCAATGTTGTTTTAATTGCAAACATTGGGTAAAATGTATTTTATAATAAGTAATCAATGTAGCCTTTCTGGTTCTTAGAAACCCACAGGGAATTATCAAGGAATGTAATATTAGAATTCCCAATTCAGTATCAACATGGGCATCAATCCAGAAGCTACCAATAAAGTCTAAGTTTTAAATATTTGTACCAACTCATCTGATTACTGCCTATGGAATTTCTATCAGGGCTTTTTAATATCTAAAAAAAATTAACTGTTAAAATTTTATACATGGATATTTTGTGCTATATACAGAAGACACGGCTCACTACCCACATCTAAGAAAATTGTTGAAAGGTAACCATGACATGGCATAGGAATTTTTGTATTTATATTGTGTGGTTTTAGAGGACAGAATCTGAACTATTCATTAATTCATTTAATATTTATTGAAGGTCTGCTATGTACCAGGTGCCCTATCTTGTAAAGGCTAGCATATAAACAGATAATTATAATGTTATATAATATACAATAGATTTACAAACAGAGATACAAGATTTTTAAAAAGAATTAAAAGCATTATTGAGAGAAGGTACATTTAGGCTCAGTATTAAAAAGAACCTTCTGGCCTGGCCGGGCGCAGTGACTCATGTCTGTAATCCCAGCACTTTGGGAGGCCGAGGTGGGCAGATCACATGATGCCAGGAGTTTGAAACCAGCCTGACCAATATGGTGAAACCCTGTCTCTACTAAAAATACAAAAACGAAAACAAGAAATTGACAGGCATGGTGGCTCATGCCTTTAATCCCAGCTACTCTGATGGCTAAGGCAACAGAATCACTTGAGCCTGGGAGGCAGTGGTTGCAGTAAGCTAAGATTGCACTACTGCACACCAGCCTGGGTGAAAGAATGAGATGCTGCCTCAAAAAATAAAATAAAATAAATAAAAATAAAAAATAAAAAGAACCTTTAAACAGTCAAAGCCAACCAAAAATGATAGCATTTTGCTTGCTTCAACAGGTAGTGTGCTCCACAACTCTATAAGCTCCAAATAGAAAACAGATCATTTATCAGAAATGCTGGACAGAGGATTCATGCATACCTCCAAAATGCTGGACTAGTTGACCTTTCTGGTTCCTCTTACTGCTGATATTTTACTCTTCTTTTGAAAATAGTGGGTAGGATTGGCTAATATTTTTATTATATATTATGATTAGCAACAAACTGTAACAGGTCTCAGTTAAAAGTTGGGAAATGGAAATTATAATGGTATGAATAAGAAGTTTCAAGAGATTCAATCAATCGGTTATCTACTAATTATGAATAATTTTTCATGATATGGTAACGAATGTGAGTATGCTATAAATTACACAGTATAGTTTCCTTCATTTCATAAAATAAAGACTACAAAAACTGGTAGTAGGTTATATGAGTTATATTCTAAGACTGGTGGGAGATTTGAAATGTTTACGCTTTCCTCATTCTTCCTCTAAGACGGCATGTATTTATATATTATATATATAGACAGATACATGAGAATATTATATGCATGTTTTATGCCTACTAACAATACAAATGTAATATTTTCCTTAACTCTGTTTTTCCATTTCATAAATAATTTTTACAGTGTTTCATCTGGCATTTTTTTATTTAGTCAAAGTATTTTAAAGGACATGGTTCCTAGAGAGTTCTAATTCAGGGTAACAGGGGCATGCAATTTTATCATCTTCTCTTTTCTCCAAATGTCACATATCCTTCTATTACCAAGAAGGGACTAAGTCTTAAATTACTGGTTAAAATACCTGAAGCTAGCAATAATCAATATTTTAGGATTAACTAAAAATGAGATTGAAAATTTTGCCCAATAACTCATCTCAGGTAATGAATATGGTTCTTTACTTGTTGATTATTTTTCCACTTGTAAGGATTTGGCAAATACTAGAGTCCTGCTATACTTAACCATGCCTTTCAAATATTGTACCTGCCTATATTTCAGGGACTGATACATATAAGAAAAAATTGGCCAGGTACGCTGGCTCACACCTGTAATCCCAGCATTCTTGGAGGCTGAGGTTGGGGGATCACGAGGTCAGCGGATCAAGACCATCTTGGCTAACATGGTGAAACCCCGTCTCTACTAAAAATACAAAAATTAGCTGGGCGTGGTGGCACATGCCTGTAATCTCAGCTACTGAGAAGGCTGAGGCAGGAGAATTGCTTGAACCTGGGAGGTGGAGGTTGCAGTGAACCAAGATCGTGCCACTGCACTCCAGCCTGGACAACATGGCAAGACTCCATCTCAAAAAAAAAAAAAAAAAAAAAGAAAGAAAGAAAGAAAAGAAAAAAAAATGGCCCCCAATTCTTCCATTTTACCCCGAGCAGCCAAAATTATATTTAAAAAAATTACACTAAAAATCAGGACACATTGCAGAAAATCACAAAAATCCGGAGATTGAAAGATAATTAATAGGTAACACCAATGAGTAATGAAGATGACTAAGTAAATGCCTGCATTGTGCCTGTGTGTGTTTGGGGTGGTGGGGGGATTTAAGTGACAGGTAAGCTGCAGAAATCTGAGCATGTGCCCCAACTAGAGTGGCTCTTGTGACCTCACTGAGGTTCACAGTCCCCAGGTGAAATTGGTAGTTTCATGTAGCTAACTCATACAATCATGAGGAAAAACCAAAACTCTGGATTTTTATGAGGAATGTCCAGATTTTTAATGTTAGTATAATCAGAAGAAAAAAGAAGAAACACCCACAGCCAGTACATCAGTTTGTGAGCTTTGGTTTAATGTGAACTAAACAGTAATGATACATTCAATATTAGAACTATCTCATAATATCTTGGTATTTGTTGTCACTTTAGCCATAGTTCTTTCATTTAAATGTGGTAATAAAATGTAGCTAATACTTACATAGTAACTAAGATATCACACTGAGATATATCTCCGTATCTGGCTATCTACTTATTTACCTGCCTACCTATCTAATCTTTACAACCGCCAAGCAAGTGGGTACTATTCCTATCTCTATTTTATAGCCAAGGAAGCCAAGGAATGGAGGTCAGGAGATGCCAGGGATCAGAAGTGAAGTGATTTGCCTGAAGTCCCACAGCTTCAGTAGCAAGGCGGAATGTTGACCCTGAGCCGTTCGCCTCAGTCTACGCTTTTAGCCACTACACTGCTTCTATTGGAGATTTTCTCTGAAGTGCACTACATACAGAAACTATCTTTTACAAAAATAACCCTAAAAATGGCATATCTTCTGGCAAATATATTTGTATCTGCTATGAATGTGTGAGATAGTTTGAAAAATATAGAGTCCAAAAGGGAGAGACTTTTGGATAATTTGGATGAGTTGTTATTATATTTGACACTAAAATTGTCCCAGAAAATCCCGTAAACATGATTAGTAGACTCTGTTATATATCTCATCTATCTTCCACAGCCCTGTTGCCAAACATCAGCATTTATTTAATCAGCACTATTGCTTAAAAGTCTATTCACTTATGGCATTTTCTCTTTTTCTGAAAGCCTTTTCTAATCTCTGCTAAAAAAAAAAAAAAAAAAAAAAAAAAAAAAAAAGTTAGTTTTAATAAACTTCTAAATAGAAATTTCCCAATACAACTAAATGTTTTCTACAAAAAGCAATAGAAAAGAATGTTTTTAATAATTTGCCTTTTTAAAAAATTTTAATTTACCTGAGGTATAATTTTCTAATTCTAAGATATTGTTTGTATTTCACTGAGCGATGGCCCTCGGTGTATTTCAAGTAAGAGACAAATTTTAAGACTGCCTATTGCAATCTTTATGTAAATGTGGTAGCCTAGATGGATGATTCTCTAGATTAGTAATAGACTAGTTCTAAGACAAAATCCCCAGCATGGACTACTAGCATTTCTGCTTCTTTTATCTTATTTCCCATTTTGATTTAGGTCCAAGTTGAGTATAGGAATCACAACTTTTGGGCAGATCACATATGAATTGGAAGTAGAAGCTTCTTGACATTGTTTCCATGAATCTTCTCATGAAGAGCTAAAAGAAAACAAGAATACCATTGCTTTTATCCATGGACCTACTCCTTATGCAATATGCTTGCCAAAACTGTCTATAAGTGGGAGAAAAGAAGTATGTTAGTGGAGAAAATCTGAAAAATCTTACCTAGTCCTGAATTTTCCATAGTTACTTAATTTGAGGTCCTCCAAAATAAGCGGTTTGTATATGTACGCAAAATAGCATGATTCAAAACAAAAGTATCCTGTTTACAAGGTCTATTAATAATATTGATAATGGCTAAGAACAAGTATTATGAAAAGGGTACATAAAATTTTTAATGGATAGCTAGATAAAGCTACTATTTAGACTGTAAACTTTATGAGACAGAGATCATGGATATTTTCTTCATTTCTATATACTTTGGGCTAACACAGTGTCTGATATATGAAATATTTGTTGAGTGACTGTCCAAATATCCAAAATAATTATTGCATCTATATAGTTAAAACAATTACTGGTACATAATCCACCTAATATGCTCTCAAGAGAACCCAAGTTAGAATAGCCTCTGTGCTGCCAAGGAAGCCTAATAAAGAAGTACAAAATAATCAACAGGAGCAGTGCATCAATCAGAAGAGGTCTGATCATGATTAAATAAGAGCATTTTTAAAACCTCAAATTTCCGTTCCTAAGTAGAATTTAAAGCAGCTGTTCAGCACTAGCACAATGTATGCCCTATGAAAGGCAAATCATGGCAGCAGTGAAACTACTGCTCTAAGACCTCAAAGTTGATACGACCTGTTAAAAAAAAAAAAAAGTAAAAACATCCAAAGGGACAATTTTCATTTTCATATTGCACAGCAGACAAAAAGAATTTGGTATTCCAATGTTGGGGCCTCTGTTTTTAAACATGAAGCTGAGGTGTTTCCCTTAGAAGCAAAGGTCTTAGGGGACATGTCTGTCACAGCAGTTATTTTCTGTTTCACTTGTTGGCAAACTTACATTTCAAAACAACAACAAAAACGAGCCTCCCCAGCTCCCTGTAAACCAAGGAGGTAGAAACAAAAAATATTTCAAAGCAAGAAAGCAAACAGACTGTGAGGACTGAAACTCAGACCAAAGGCATCTGCTCTCTAACTCACACTCCCCACAACCACCCAGCCTTCTTACAATCTTACAGATTTTCCTAAGAGATGTTGCCATTTTAGCTTTGTTTTTCCCTAAGTTCTGGCAAAACCCATCACTGCAGGCAAGGCAGCAAAGCCACTAGCAGAATCCAAACCGGAAAACAGAAAAGCTGTTCTGTCTTTTCTTCCCTGCCACTCCATTACTAATTTATTTTTTTCAAAGTAAAACTCCCTCATTCTACCCAAAATGGCAATCACAAACTTCCAGCATATAACAATTATTTCATTAAGGGCAAAGAATACAGAAATGATTGCAGTCTGCAGGGCTAAAAGATGGACTAGCTGAAACACCAGACAATTTCCCCCCTGGCCTCCCACTTTTTTCAGGGAGAAATAATACTATAAACCAGCTAGTGTGTTCTTCCTTTAAAAAAAAGACCAAAGCAGTCTTTGTTTTCACTGCTTTCTGGTACACCTCCTTCTGAATCCCACCAAATGTGGTGGTTGCCAATACAGCTTCCTGTTCAGTCTTGATAAAAAGAAAGAAAGAAAAACAAAATAATAGGAAAGAACAAAATGTCTAATGTCATGTGTCCATTATCAATATATCATTTCGAATATAAGAATTTCACTGTGATACTTCAAAAAAATATCATTTTTGAAATTCAACCCATACACGGTGCTTATATTTTTCTCCTTTAAATTTACAATTAACAGTCCACAAACTAAACCAAGGGTTTTGTGTCAAGAAAAATACACAGAAAAGAAGAGGAAATCCACCTGCATTCATGGTCACTTGTGTCTTACAAATATTTCTCTCTGATTTACTATATTTTGCTTTATATGCATAGGTGAAGTTGAAACCGGTCTTTAGACACTATTACAGAGAAAATGAGATCCTAGAGCTACATTTATATGTAACATGTGTCATATATATCCTATGTTAAAAATAAGTTCAAGTGCTATTAAATCTGTATGAAGTTTGAAAATTCAATCCAATTCAGTAAGTATTTCTGTAGTGTTGATATTGTGCTTGGCATGAGGAAATAAAGATTAATGAATTTTAGTTGACGCACTCACAATCTAGTGATTTGCAGTCTAGTGAGGAAAAACAACTGGTAAACATACTGAAATAGGGGTAGAAAGAAGATTCTGTGCAAATGCCAGAGGGAGTACATGACTCTCAGTTAGTCGAGGGAAGCTTTATTTTTTATTTTCATTTTTATTTTTTTTTTGAGACAGAGTCTTGCTCCGTCGCCCAGGATGGAGTGCGGTGGTGCCATCTTCGCTCACTGCAAGCTCTGCCTCCCGGGTTCACGCCATTCTCCTGCCTCAGCCTCCTGAGTAGCTGGGACTACAGGCGCCCGCCACCACGCCCGGCTAGTTTTTTGTATTTTTAGTAGAGACGGGGTTTCACCGTGTTAGTCAGGATGATCTCGATCTCCTGACCTTGTGATCCACCCGCCTCGGCCTCCCAAAGTGCAGGGATTACAGGCGTGAGCCACCGCGCCTGGCCAAGGGATGCTTCTTAAAGGATGAAGTTATACCACTCAAAAATAAATGAATGAATGAATACATATGTATTCATATGTATAAATAAATAAATATGTAGAGGCATAACGAAAGCAAATAATTAAAAGAAATATAGAATGATATACAATAGCTACAGACTAGCATGCATAGTAGGAATCGGTAGACAAATAGCTAGATAAATAGTCGGATAAACAGCTAGAAGGTGAAATTAAGGTCTGATTATTTAATAATCATCAATTGAACGTCAAAAATGTACCTAGCACTGAGCCATGAGGATGCTGCAGGCAACTCAAGAGTTATCACATGTCGTTAAATTAAGAAGTGCCATGACCAAAAGACACTTTATCATAAACTCCATAATGCAATCCCCGCCCCAAGCTCAAAGAACAATACTTTTTATTGCTTATGAACTAACAGCCAGTTTTGAAGTTTAGGGTCTTCCATAGCCTGTCCCCAGCTTATGTTTTATATCCGGTATCTCAGTCACACGAGATTCTTGCCATGTTCAAAGCTGATCATGATTACGTGGTTTTATTTATGCTGGTGCTAAATCTGAAATGTCCTTTCAACCCTATACTGGGGTGCTCCAAAAGCCTACACAACCTCTAGGTACCAGTTTGAAAGCCACCACCATTGTATAACCTTCTTTAATCTTCAGAGTTTGAATTTATCTTTCACTTCTTAGGACTCCAATGACATTTTACGGGTATCTACTGTAGTTGTTCTATAAAGTTGTCTTGTGATGCTTATATCAGCATTTCTACCACTCAAATGAAAAACATTGAGGGAGAATTTTTGTCAAACCTTTTCCACAAATGTTGCCTTAAAAGGCTTAGGATGAAAAAAAAAAAAAAAGGCTTAGGATTTAGTATACATTCAACAAATATTTACAGAATTGTACCAAGATAAAATATTTAGTATGTTAGAATATCTAAGTGATCTTAAAAATTTATGAATGTTATGGAAATATCAAAAATCTCGCATGAATTTAACGTCAGAGATTAAGCTGCATAAAGAATATCATATTATTGCTTCTTTCATACTTGATAGGCTACGTTGTCACTACTTCCTCAGCCTGTAGCTACTACTGTAGCAATTCTTCCTGCATTTTGTTACAGACCTGGGACCAGACTTTATCATCAAGAAATTACACAAGGTGACATGGTAGATTAAAATTATGGGAAGCTAAATTTACAAAGGCCTTATATAATTTAACAAATTACAGTGCAATTTTGGTGAAAGCACCAAAAATGCTAATATAATGTTTTCTTCTCTATCAGAATATCCTTAGTTGTAAGTGAAGATGATGCAGGTTTAAATCAGGTGCAACGGAGAAATATTACATTTGTAAAGTCTATAACTTGCAGGCTACCAGTATCTCAGCCTTCCATTTGTGTTATCATTCCCAGAGAATATTTAGTCAAATGTGAAATTTGAAGGGAAGAAATTTTGAAAAACATTAGATCACAGGAATTCACAGAATTGACATAGCAGCAAGTTACTTTGTTTTGGTTTTTCTTAGGTATTTAAATTATTACTATTGACTTCAGGTCATCAAATAATTGATACTTCAACAAGGTCAATATTTTCAACTGAAAAAAGTTTGGCTAAGCTCACATGGTTAAATCCCTATCATTTTAATTTTAAACTTCTTTCATTCCTGCTCATAAAATAAGTTAATAGAAAACCCAAGCCATGGTATATTGTTCATGTATCATGCCAATGAATTATCACAAATATATTACCATAGGTGTGAGATTTTATAATTCTCCTAGCAATATAATATTTTCATAATGCCACAAATGACAATTATGACCTCATTCATCAGTACAATGCTTTGCCTCTCTATTATAGGTAGAATTCAATGGAATTTCTCTCACAAATCAAAAATGCACAGTATGTCTTGATAATTCTCTGTGTGTTATATTCGAATAATTTACTGAATCGAGTTAATGTTAATTTTTAGTAGAGGGCAAGAGGTACATCAATGTGATTTTTTAATATGTCACTAATATCCAATTTATAGGAAAGTGGTTCATAGCTGGTCTCTGACATCATCTTCTGTAATACTCCTGTCTTATATAACAAGAAAAACTTCACAGGCAATTTCAGAATATAATTGGCAATTTAGTGATAGGTGCCAGAAAAAGTATTTTCCTTTGAAAACTCCATCACAAGGTCAAGTTAAATATGCAGATGAACAGTAAATGTAAATGGTGACTAGTAATCTGTATGTAGGAAAGTTATTACAAGGTTGTTTTAAAATTATATTGAAGAGGTCCATAACCACATTATATGGTTTGAGGCTGAATATTCTATGCCATAAATGATTTTAGCAAAGGAAATCTGTTCAAGATACAATCACATTTTTGGGGAAGTGATATAAATCGTATTTGTTTATCCCAGTTTTCCTATAAATAAACTGATCTTAGAAACAAACTGATAAAAGTTATGCCTGTATATGTTGCTCTGACGTTATGAATAATATTTCACTTAACCCTTACAGTCACCTTTAGTGTAATTTAAAATGATAAATAAAATATCTCACAAAAGAGTATAACGTGGCACCAACCAATTAGAATAAATGTTGGCAATCAATAACCAATGTAACCATACTGGTTATAGCAACTGAGTATCAGCCCTGCAGGCTGCTGTGAGAACAGACTCAGTAAGGGAAGTAACATGCTGGAGTTATCCTTCATCAATTTGATAGTTCCAGGACACTGGAATGGCTTGATATTTTAATTGCTAACTAGCTCATATTTATTTACCATAATACTTTTTATTGAAATTAGTTGAACCTGTAGTTGTACTCCTCACATTTTTGGAATCTTTTTAAATAGGTATTTTCAATTTT
The DNA here is from genome assembly GCF_049350105.2 of Macaca mulatta. Lineage (NCBI taxonomy): Eukaryota > Metazoa > Chordata > Mammalia > Primates > Cercopithecidae > Macaca > Macaca mulatta. The sequence continues at coordinate 26,262,420 of NC_133416.1, forward strand.
GTATTCAGTGGTACATCTCCTAAAAAGATGCACTGTAAGAAGACAATTTCTCTCACCAAATAAATTAGGGGTAAGCTACATGAAACAAGTTTTCTTTCTTTTTCTTTACTGTAGGACTTCTCAGAGTCTGTAATATATATAGTAGGAGGGAAGAAAATAGGTAATCTGTGCTTTTCAGGCAAGAAATCATCTACATGGGGAGAGTAAGTATTACAAAGACACAAAATATTACTAATTCACCGGTTTAGTATATTTTTAATCAATGTTCCTGTAAGGACACCTGAACTTATGGATTATGTTTAATATATTCAAAATCCTATGCTTTACCTGAACTTATGGATTGTTTAGTATATTCAAAATTGTATGTGTTTTTTTTCCCTGAGAGCACTTCACTTCTTCGTTTTAAAGAAATGACACATTTTTGTCCTACAAAAAAAGCATAATTGTGATGACAGATTTGAGTGTTTTTTAATAATGTCAAACAAATAGTATATGGCTAAGGTTGTCTGTGAGATATGCTTGTCAAGTCATAATGATCTACAGGGAAAATGCCTTTGAGAAGCACAATTCTCAAAACACTTAGATTGCAAGGTTTATCAACTTTAGGAGAGAGTGCAATACTAAGAAGCAGCCTATTCCAGAGGACTTAAAATCCATCTGCATTAGGTAATAGGATAAGGAACTTTTTGTTGCATGCCAGAAAGGACCTCACAATTCTTATCTGTCATGTTTACTACTAAAAAATGAAAAAGATGATCTGCTAATACAAATTTTGAAAATTAGAACAACCACTATTAGAGAACCTCATTTTAAAAACTGGACATTCCTTGTTTTTTGTTTTTTGTTTTTTGTTTTTGTTTTTTTCCAAAAGGATTATAGTCTGGATTTTATGAATCAACTTTATAAAACATTCTTATAAATTAGCAAAGTTCTTGACTGCCTTTAACCATTACAGCAATTATTCAAATTCACCTAAAATAAACTACATAACCATTCTGGGGGAGGCTCTTGGTTCTTTAATAACTTCTACTTATGGGAGAAAGAAGGGCTATCCTTTCCACTGGAAGTGTATCACTTCTGTGAAGAATTCATAGCATTTTACTAAAGCCACTCCTCATTTTTCATCACCATCTCTATTTCTCTCCAAGTTAACACCTCTTTTTCCTTCTCTCTCTCCTTTTTATCTCCCTCTCTTTCATTCTCGCTTTATATACACACATACATATGGAAATACAAATAAGTAGGGCTACAGGACCTAAGATCTGAGACACTATATTTTCCATAATTAGTGGAAAATCCTTCATCTTGTTAAAATAATGATGATCATGACCAATAGTTATTTTAATTTTCCTGTTTACCTCACACACTATATAAAGCCTAAAATCTCTCCATCAGAGTTTAAGGACAAGTTATACCATCTATAACATCATTTCTTTTTTTTTCTAAAAATGAACCTACAATGCTAAAATCCATCTTTAACAAATATGTAAGATAGTACTTCTGCTTGATTGCACTTTGTCTTCAAGAACTGTTGGTAGGTCTGCTGTAAATGCCTTACACTTTGATGATCACGAGTAAGACCAAACTCTGTTTATACCTTTCAGTGTGCTAATATCATGTTCTACACAACACAGAGATCCTCAAAAAGTCACAAATAAGCTCACCTTGAAATTTATTTGTCTCCAGAAAAGCATTACATTTTCCAGAACCCAGAAGATTTAGTAGCCATTAGATGGCTATGAAATGCACTCTCAAGTAATAAGAGCATGAAGGAGCAACTAGAGAGGATGGAACCAGGGCAACTAACAGTCATGGAGCTTCCCGATGAAAATCTATTGGGCAAATGAGGAAGGACAGTGGAGTACAGCACAGCTCCCTGGAGAAATAAGGTAACAAAGCCTGAAGGGAAGCCAGATTAGCCCAGAGAAAATACAGGTGAAAAGCTAAAAAATCCAAGTAGGACTAGGTACCAGGAAAAACATAGGACCTGCAGTAAATCCAAGCAGCCAAGAAAACCAGGATCTCAGAGATTCAACATCCATTAGCAGAGGGCCCTTTTGAAGCAGAAATACAGATTTTCCTCTCTGTCCTTAATGTTGCTCAGTACTCAGGTGTGGCCAAGGAATTTTATGGGAATTGATAAGTTACACTTTAACTGAAATAGAACTCTTTAATATTAAAGCCCAAGAAACTGACATTCAATGTATGAAACTTAAGAACCTAAAAGAAAATTGCTTATTTTATGGGTGTTTAATTTTTATTATCCACTACTATGTTTAAACTGTCAATTCATTATTAATTAGCTGTTGCTAAATTATTGCAAGTAAATATAATTACTAAAATAATATCTGAAAGAAAATTATAATAAATGACTCTTCTGGTAGTTTTTTAAAAAATATGCCTTCTATGAAACAAAAACACAGAAAAGCTTAACATTAAAACCATGGCAGTATTACAGACATATGGATAAATTAAAAGTGGAACAATCAGAAGGGACTTTGAATTATCTCACAAAGAGCAATTCCTTAAACAACAACAACCCATTTCCTTCCAAATACGGATTATTCTCACATTAAAGTCTGTAAAACAGACAAACTAATATAAACTCTTAAAGTATGTTACATTGTAGAAACAAAGTTATGTATTGAACAATGATATAAATGAAAGAGAATTTTAAAAGCAAAACCGTCAGTTAGGAAACTGTTAAAAAGGATAATGTTGCTTCATTATCTCCCACCCTTATTTTTTTCCTTAATAAAAACATTCTGCGCTGTGAGCTGAATATCAGATAGCCAATTAAATTCAGGGGTCTTCTAAGTATGAGTCAAAGTTCACACATCATGGGGCTAGCATTTATCTGAGCATTTGACAATAAGTATCCAATATAGAAAAGTGAAAATGAACCTTTTAGCTGTTAAAATTATTTAATCCCAGTGTGAAAGAAAGAAAAAAACTACAACCTTTCTAACAAAATCCAACTTGTCATAATTAAGATCACAAAAGGAGATTAAATAGCATACATCAATATAATCTACACTTGTACAATTCTTAATTTTTTTTTTAAAATAAGTGTTTCCACCTGATATTTAATACCTTTGCAAACAATTTTTAGAACTATTACTTTTCAAGACATAACCTAACATGATAGCTTGCATTGAACCAACAGAAAATGTTATATTTAGAAATTTCGCAGTTCAAAAACAGCATTGAAGTTTATCAGAGTCCATCAATGAAGAGGATAATAACAACAGTTTAATCAAATCAAATCATTCTTTAGCATCTCCATTTAATAAAAGAGGACAATCAACAGGCTGTTCAAAACTAAATCTTCCCTACAATTTCTCTACTCATCCTCATTCTGACCACACAACATCTCTTTTCAGTTCAAACTATGCATTCTGGAGCTCCCTTTCTCACCCCTCACAAACCTTAGTGGAATGAAGGGTATTAAAAGTAAACAACCAATAAATGTAACTGCATTGCTGTGTCATGTGGGGAGGAGGGCAACGTGCAGAGAAAATGGCTAAGTTGTTCACATTGGTAAAGCAGACTTTGTTCCATAAACTTTCCAAGAACATTGGTAGAATGCTTCTTTTTTAATTTATTCAAACACACTTAAAATTTACCTGAATGTAGCAATTTGGCTAGGTTATTTTTTGCTCTCACAAAATGCCATTTTTTTAATACACCAAGAAAAAATATAAATATGCTCAGTTTGATATTCAGACTTGTGTTTTGAAGATCAGACTCAGGTAAACCTACAAAAGAAAGCTCTGTATATATTTATAGGGGCAGGAGGATGAAAGTTGAAGGAATTTGCAACATAGAACCATGGTACAGTTATATCTAAGGAATAAATTAAGGTGTTTTAGGTCCTTCAAGTGATTTATTGGTGTTACCAGGGCTTAGTACATGCTGAACCCTCTGGTAATATAGTCAACATTTATTGGGTACTCAAAATGTCAAAAGGACAGTTCTTAGTTGTTGGTAATCATCTCTTTTAATTCTCAAAACAACCCTGTGAAGTAGGTGCTATTATTATCTCCTCTTCACAAATGAGTAAACTGAGGAAGGCCCAGGGAAGTTAAAGAATTTACCCAAGGAAACTCATTTTGCATATGGTAGAACCAGACTCATAAACTATGGAGGATTATACTCTACAGCCCACACTCTTGGCCCATACGACTGTCTAGGTCTGGAAAATTTACCATTCTTCACTTTCGGTTCGCACCTCCTCCCCAGAAAGACCCTCTCTAACAGACAGAACAGGATTAGGACTCCTTGTGTTCTACCATAACACTTGAACTTACTTCCCCACTCACATTTTCCTTTATTGCAATTGCTTGCTTAATATGTCTCTCCCACCAAACTATAAGCTTTACGAGGACAAAAGCCACATATTTCTTTCTTTCTTTCTTTCTTTTTTTTTTTTTTGAGACAGAGCCTCGCTTTGTCGCCCAGGCTGGAGTGGCGCGATCTCCAAAAGCTATGTATTTCTTATTCATTTTTAAATCTCTAGAAACTAGCAGTGTCTAGCATATACAAAATATTCAATAAATATTTCATGAAAGAACGCACAAATATTTTACTACTGCTTTAAAAATCTGTTCTAATGTCCAAGTGCTATTCAGGAATCCCTATGAGTTATCGCAAATATTGACAATTCATCAACAATATTAATAGCTACTATTTATTTAGTGCTTACTATATGCTTGGTCCAATTTTAAACAGTTTACATACATGCAATTATTTACAACAAAAAAACCATCTTACATATGAGGAAGATGGAATTCAGAAAGGTTACATAACTAGCTTCATATCACACAGCCAGTGAAATGTACAGTCAAGATCTGAATACAGGCGTCTGACTCTAAAGTCTGTGCTGTACATTACCTCTAAAGTGGGGCAATTTTCCAATTGATAAATCTGTCTGAATAGAGAGGCATGGTATAAAGTAGTTAGAACAGAGAACTAGGAAACTTTGGTAACAAAAATATCACTCCATTGATCTTGAAATACATTTCTTTAATAGCAGAATAGTAGAGTTAAAAGAGAATAGCCTGTACTTGCTTCTAATTTCTTTCGAAATTTATTAAATGTTTTGAAACTTTAAACAAGATTATTTCTGATTTTCAATTTGTGAACAGTGAATGACAAATGAGGAAATGAGTTGAATCTGTTTTGACTGAGGTAAGTGGCATCTAGCATTTTTTCATAAAGAACAAATGTTGTAGTTCTAAGTATGAACTCTAACAAAATACACTTATACAATGTCATGTTATTACACAGACTTTGCAATCAATATTTTTAGATTACCTGCAAAAAATGATATTCATGGCTATCTTCAGAGTAGACATCATGACTATGTGGTGATGGCTTCTTGAACTAAGGAAGCCCTATTTCCTCAACAAGGGTCAGTTAAGCTCTATGCAGGACAAATCACCATAGCTCAGATAGCTTTCTCAGAACAGATTAGATTTCTTAAAAATCTAAGCCAAAAAAAAAAAAAAAAGTTTCCATGAACCTGGTACACCAAAATCTGAACTTGGTAGGTACTTACTTCTGACACATCTAATTACAATCTTAAGTGGTATAAAAAAGAATGATGGTCCAATACCTGTCTTAAAAGCCCTGTATCTAATCTGAATCTAATCATGAGAATAAAATCAAATCCAGATCGTGAGACATTACATGAAGCAAGTGGCCTGTACTCTTCAAAAATGTCAATGTCAATGTCAAGGCAAAGAGATGGCAGGGTGCTATTTACAATTTAGCTAGAAACTAAATGCAATATTTGATGCTTGACTGGATCCTTGATTTTAACTTTTTAAAAAGGCATAAAAAGCATTACTGGGACAGTTAGAAAATGTGAATATGAACTGTATGTCAAATGTTATTACTTTATTAATGTTAACTTTCTTGGATTTGCTAGTATTATTGTGATTAGATAAGAGAATGACCTAGTTCTTAGGAATGTTAGCCTCAACTTACTTTCAAGTGAATCAGAAAAGAAAGAAATAGAAAGTGAAGGGGGCAAAGTTAATAGTAAAAAGTATAGAGATGCTCACTGTGCTATTATTTCAACTTTTCAGTACATTTGACTTTTTTGAAATAAAAAAAGGGAAAAATGAAAAGGTTTCTGGATCTGATTAAATGAATATTTTTTAGGGGACCATAGTGTTTTCAGTTATAGCAAACGTAAAATCAAAAATCTTCTCGGTTGATCGCTTAGATTTACCATCGTGATCTATAAGTACCTAATCATTGTCATAAACTGAAGTTCTAGAATAATTATGCCACAGACAAAACCATTAGTTTTGAAGATGTGTTAGTTTGCAAGTGGAAAAGAGCAGTATTTTAAAATAATATTCTCATGTTGCTAAAATGATAAACTATAAAATGTCCTTTTTATTCCCTACTCTTTCCTGCAGTAGCCCTCCCCACTGCTTTCATTCACATTGATGTGTACTTTTCTCCTGCCAGATAACTTGTAGTAGACCCCCTTTTACATAGTTTTGCTTTGTGAAGTTTCATTTACCTACAGTCAACCGAAGTCTGAAAATGTTGAATGGAAAGTTCCAGAAATACAGAATTCATATGTTTTTAATTGTGTGCTGTTCTGAGAAGCAAGATGAAATCTCAAGCCATCCTGCTCCAGTTAATCCTGGACCTGAATCATCTCTTTGTCCAGTTTATCCACGCTATGCATCCTGCCTCAATTATCGGATGGAAAAAACATAACATATACTGTACAGAGTTTGGTACTATCCATGGTTTCAGGCATCCACTGGGGGTTTTAGAGCATGTCTCTTGCCTTGCAGATAAGGTGGACCTACTGGTATTCACAAAGTAAGTGATCAATAAATATTTTTAAATGAATAAATCAAAATGGAAATATTTCTATGTCTACAGCATTCTAAATGTGCAAATAAATCATGAGAAAGCATGTAAAGTTGCCTTATTTTCTAATTTGATTTTTAGGATGACTTTCAAAATTAAGTCAACCTGGAGGGCCCAGTGAGATGCAGTATTGCTCAAAATCTGCAGAAATGGCAATGGATCAGAACAATAAATATAAAGTTTTCATGCCTCAAATGCAGACAACTTGTGCTATGTTTACTATACCGAATTCTAGGGTCTCACTGGGATGCTCTTCAGGTACTTGAGCAGATCCAAAAGTGCTTCCTGAGGAAAATTCTTGCTTTGTCTCTATATACTCTTAAACCCAGAGCAAATTTAAGGACAGAGGTGGGAGTGCCCTCAATCTCAGCAAGAATACAACTCAGTCAAGAACTGATTGTTCCTCATCTCTTAGCAACAGCCTGGATGTAACAACTGTTATTTAAAGGAGATAGTTTAAAGGACTTGTTAGCCTTTTCTTAGATCTCTGCCTGTATCCTTTCACCAAGAAATCTACATACCTGGCAAACATTAGTTTAGCTACTTATAGAAATGCCTTCTTCCACTAAGTTAGTTATCATTCAATATTCTTTTTCTTATCTGGTCTCTACTAAAAATGGCAATGTGAACAATGCCTCTGAATTTTCTGTAATACTTCTGTTGAAGACATTTTAAGGATTCATAAAATAAATTATTCCCTCAGATATCAGGGCTCCTAAAACAATTGTGATTACTGATACAATAGTGAGCTTCTTTCCATTAGACAACAACAAGCATAAACCTCATTATGAGTCAGGTAACTCAGAATTATTCCCAGCTAAGGTTTCAGTCTTAGAAATTCTCTTCCCCCATTTCACTTTATATATACACATACATACATATAAAATATTCATGTCAAAAATCAATTTATATATTATACATATGCATATGTATATCACATGATTATGTGTATATATGTACACATACACATACATGATGTAAATAATTATATATTTATAATATATGTCTAATATATAAAATATAAATGATTAGACAACATGAATATTTTATTTTAAATATTTTTTCAACCTCTTAAGCAGCCATAGTTCTGATAAATCCTATATAAACCACCGGTTTATACAACACATAATATTCAGCATAATTTACTAGTACTTGATATTTATATGTCCATAGGTAGTTCAATGTTACCTACCATATTATATGGAGTATTCTTAGAACTCTTTCTCTTTCTACATGATTAACATCTGTTAAAGAATAATCATAACATACATTTCCTAAACATGCTAAGTTATAAATGATTTCCTATTAAAACAGTAAGATGACCTATAATATGGGAATCGTTATAATCTCCATTTCACAGATTAAAGAATTAAGGCATGCAGAGTTTATGTAAATCGCAAAGATCACAGAACTAATCAATAGTGAGGCTATAAAATAAATGTAAGCAGTCTGACTCCAAAGCACACTTGCAACTACAAAATTAGATGGCTTCTCCTTACTAAGGTATCAAGAAATCAAAAAAGCAACAGAAGCCTTGGACATATCTACATGTGGAACACTTAAAAGATTAAGACTCAAAACAAAGATCCATGGATCAAGTCTACATTAACGTATATTCATCCATCAGTAAAACTGAAAAATCCAGTGGCTGAAAAACATGAGGTTCATTTCCATTCCCCAATACCTTATTGTTACCATAAAACTACAATCATATTATCAGTCACATTATTTTATCATACCTAATTGAGTTTTCTATTCAAAATTACCACACTCTTCCTGCTACCCAAATAAAATTAGTTCATCATGGCTACGAATTAAAGAATTAATATCATATTAATTATACCCTTATTTACCAATTCATCATAAACTTTTCTAAATCAATATCCCCACATGAGATGTAAACACTGACACACTTAAGAATTACTATACTGTAAAGAGGCTTTCTGCCTACTGAGCTATCAAATACAAATCAGATAAATTTTTAAAGCAAAAATACTGCCTCTCTGTAAAGATATCATTTCAATAGGTGGCTTATTACAAAGGACTTGAGAAATGGATATTTGAGAAATACTAAATAGTTACACTTCTCCTAGTAAGAAGTATCCATCTATAATGTGCACCAGAAGTCAGTATCTCTCAAAAACAGTCCCAATTAGCCATTACCAAGAAACCCTTTACATAAGTGTACACATGCCTGGATATCCACTACCCAGCATACCACCTTGTGCAATGAATGAGTTAATTCATTCAGAAAAAAATTAGAAGTTTATATCACAATTATTTTATGTCATTTATATTGTCTACATTTTCAACATTTATTCAGCATTTAATATAACACCTGGCATAGCAGGAATTTAAAATGTAGTTGTTGAATAAAGAAAGAAATATCTGCCACTAAAATAAATAACAGATTATAAAGTTATGGAAGTACATTACTTTCTAGATCAATACTATAATGTGATGGTTAAGAGTGATAATTAGAGTTTGAATGTCTGAGTTTGTATCTCAGCTCTTCCACTTATTACCTAGAAATTAGGCAACTCTGTTTCATTTTCTTCATTTGTGAAATGAGGTAAAAAATAAGATTGTTGTGAGGCTAGAGTGAAATAATGCATGTAAAGCAATTTATAACAGAGTCTGGCACATAATAAGTACATACTGAATGTTAGCTCTATCTTTATATCTATCTCTATAAGTGTATCTCCATATGTATAGAGAAAGTTTGGATCACATCTTGTGGGTCAATTTAAGAAACTGTGTGTAGTATCAGCTGGGATACAAAAGCTGAAGGTATTCCTACCCCTCCACAAACTTCTTTAAAACTCAATTGTAAAATTAAAGATACACATAGTGGCATTTCAAAACAGTAAATCTAATTCCCCATTTCAAACATATAATCTCTAAAATAATTTATATAATTCTTAAGCAAACATCTTCCTTTCTATTGTAACTCCATGGAAGTTTGAAGAAAGTGACAGTATTCATGAGGTAAATAATACATCTATGAATGTGAGTGCTAATTACTGTAGCTTTTAAAAAAGTAATACAATTCCACCTTCTAGAAGAAAGCTAAGAATAAAGACAGTTAATAAACCCCTAGGTCTTTCTAACTGATTGCTACCCTACTGAGCTACGAACCACTAGAATCTAGATAAAGACAGAAGTTTTGATTTCCCTCCAGTCACAGGAAGGTATAAAGTAGCATCATCCAATAGAAATATGAGAGCCACAAATAAGAGGCACGCGTGTAGTTTTAAATTTTCTAGTAGTCATATTTAAAAAGCTTTTAAAAAGAGGTGAAAATAATTTTAATATATATTTTATTTGTGCCAATATATCCTAATGTCATTTCAACATATAATCAACATTTTATAACTTAGTAAGATATTTTACATTCTTTCTTTCAACCTATGTCTTTGAAAGCCAGTGCGTATTTTATATTTACAGGACGTTTTGGCTCAGATTAGTCACATTACGAATGCTTAATAATGATACGTAGGTAGTGGCCACCATATTGGAAAGGAGCACAAATAGAGAGGGACTCTGAGAGCATTTCTTTATGCTTTCCTAAATCACATACTGTTCATCAAGAGCTAAGAAGGTCTCAATATTTATTTATCAATTCATACAACCTACATATACAACCTCGACAAATCAATAAGCTAACACATTCTAATAGCTTGATTTTCCTAATGTTTAAAAATACAAAATATATCTCAGCTAAAGATAATACAAGGTCAAATCATTACTTAGTCAAAAATTTATGTTTTGCCTACTATAATGCTAAGGAACAGTCTATAACAGCTCTTGTCAACTGGTCTACAAATATAAAAGCATCTAATGTATGATATTTACCAATACTCTTCTATTGAGCATTTTGGGATTTCTCCCTCACCTTTAGGTAAATGAAATGGGTCAAACAATTAGATTTTGCCTATAATTTCCTACCCATGGCATGATTTTCCTTTACTGAACTAGTGATGAAACAGTACTGCTCTGATTTAATACTATAAATTCAGAACAAATGGGAAAGCATTAAATTTAGAAGTGCTTCTGGACCATTAACTTCCATGCTAATTTGACATGCACCATAGTATTCAGGCAACAGACTCAGGAATATAACCTATTCCTAAAGCAAACAGTACTTTCTCTCATAACCATCTGGGGTTCTCATCCTAAGGGCCACTTGCTTAGTGTTGTCTGGTATTATTTAATATCCTGAGGTACAGCACTATACCGATTTTATTAGTGAAACCGATTTTGCCAGGATAAGAAGACTGACATAGAAGAGATTATGGGGGGAACAAAATTTTGGCTGAGGCCCTTGTTTGCATTATTTAACTGAAGAAAATCATTGGTTACACATGCATTCAAACCCCTATGGTTTTTCTAAGGTACCAATAAAAGTAATACCATTCTTAACGTGGACAGTGGCCTCTTTCATATATTGCCTATAGTCACAACTTAAGTGCCAAGCAGATGGTTGAAATCTGTTTTGTATAAAATGTGCGCTTTTTTTTCCCCCAACTGTGTTCTTTGTATTCATATTCAGCCTAGGTTTTAGCCATCAAAACACTGGCACTATGTCGATCATTAGCAGCATTTTAGACAACTGGCAACTAAGGTATTCACTGTTCTCCACAAAATGTTCAGCTAATATTTCCCAGATGTATAATTAAGGCAAAAGATCATCTTCTTAAATTGGTATCAGCACTTTGGATGGCTTCTGGCTTTCAACAGATTATATCTGTGAAAACAATTTTTTATCAAAAATAAGGGTTCTGTTTCTTAGGTGATTTGGTTTGCTTGCTATAGAGTTCCCCGTAAAAAGAAATCTATGTATTTCTTCAAGCTTAACTTCCAGTCCAAAGAATATGTAGCCAATGCAAAACCTCTTATGTTGCTTTTACTATGAAAATCTATAATGCACTGGATTTGTATACATAATTGTGTCTTTAAGTTATTTAATGTTTTCTAGTTTTCAAAATGTTTGTACAAATAATACTTTAAAAAGCAATAGTATGTGTGTGACCTTCTTAGATTAACAGAAAAATCACTGTTTTTAGTTGTTCAATCATTTATTCTATGAAATGATTCATTCTCGTGATTATGCAAAAATAAGTGAACTTTAATTTGTGCAGCTTAAAGCATAGGAATATGTTAAATCAGCAAATTCATTACTCAAATACTTAATATACTGATACTTGCAAAAATAACTATTAGTGCATCAGATGTCCCATATATAAAGTGATAAGAGATGTGTTTTTGGAATATTTAATTATTAGCACTAAGCAGTTAGAGGAAACTATAGTTGCATTGCTGCTATTTAAGTACACGTTACCTGGGATCAATAATCGTAAGTACATTTAAAACAACTATATTAACTACAAAACTAAAATATAAGTTAACCAATTTCTTACATGTATTATTTTATATGCTGAAATAATTTGCAGATATCTGACTAGTATGTTATCAAACAAAAAATTATTTTTATTAAAGTGCTGATCATTTTACATTTGCCAAAAATTAAACTTAGTTTTAAAAATCTGAATGCAGTGGCTTGCATTCAGACATACCCAAATATTTTTATAAATTTTTATAAGTTTAAGCTGGCTCATTTGCATTGGGGGATAAATAATTTTATACTTATTTTTAAGTCCATTCATAGATGCATGGCTGAAACCCAAACGATGTAAGTGACTTATACATCACAAAGTTTTAATTCTTGATTTAGAAACTGTAGGAACATATGCCAACTTTGTATATAACTAAATGCTGGATTATAAAATATATTAGCAGTAAGTTGCCCAACTGGATGATTTCCAGATTTTCTTTCTGGTTTAACAGTAGGATATTTGCACATTTCTCTTTGGTCCTAGTTCTAAATGTAGTGCTGGTTCAGTGAGGTTATTTTCCTTCTTTCTTTCTTTTTTCAACATTTATATCTATAGAAGGAGAACAAGAGAATAATACCCATTCTTTGTGCCTAAATAAAAGTGGCAGGAACCAAATAAAAAAATCTACATCATAATTATTCTGTAAAAAAAATAATTTTAACATAGCAGATTCCTGTTATCTCAAATACATGAATCTATTAAATATAAACTAATTTGTACAAAGATTTCATGATACCACAGACATATTTTCTAAGTAGAGCTAATGCGGAAGAACCTTAGATATGTATGTTCCTGATGATATAACTACACTGTTTTTCCAACAGTGCATTAAAAAAACAAAACCAAACAAAAAAAAACAGCATGCGACCTGACAAATATATTAACAATATATGAAGCTTGTCTGCTCGATATAGCTTTTTAAATGCATACTTCATTGCTCTTTGCTCTACTCCCTTGCTGTGTAGAGTTTAAAATTTCTTGAAACTGCCAACTAGCAAGTATAGTATAATGCATATCAAATTGGCTGGCCTGGTAATGCTAATAGTTATTTATTTTGAGAAACACTCAACATTTTTCTTTGGACTACATGTGTGTAATATTAGTTGATCTTGCTACTTTCCAGCCCTATGTTTTAATTATTCATATAAGGACATATACTGTCCATAGCCCCTGTGCTGTACTAATGCTCTCCTGAGGAATCTTCATATTTTTTCTTTTCTTTTATCCCTATAAACAGACCTTTAGATCCCTTACCTAAAGTGCCACTCTTAGGCTTTTCATATTTCCCCATAGTGTCTTGTTCATTTAACCATATAAATTTATCTTTTACAATATTTGTAATTGTTCAGAATGGTGATCTGATGCCTGAGAGTTTCAGGATCATAGAATGTGAATCTTATCTTTTGAAACACTTCAAATAGCTCAGAGCAAACTTGGGCACTTAATCCTAAATAAGAATTACACATGCTATTTAGATTAAAAACTCCTAAGACACTATGGTTGCTTGTTCCTGTGTAATGATACCTAATTGACAGGTAAACTGAAGTGATTCTACATGTAAAGGCTGGCTATAGAGATAATCTCCAAATAGCTACATACATGCAAAGAATTCTGACCACTAGAGTTAGGAGCTGGGGACACTGCAAATGTAGTTCAAAGTAATGAAATTTTAGAGTTAACTGATTTTAGAAATTATCCATCCTATCTTCTAATTTTACAGATGCATACACTAAGAGTCAAAGAGATCTCAGTTTTTAAAGAAGAACTAGAACTTGAGATCTTAACATCTAGCTAATAGCGCTTGGTACTATGTTACATTTCCAAAAAAAAAAAAAAAAAAAGAAAATCAGTGAAAATACTGGCAAATATAAATCTTACCTAAAAGAGGAAATTATTTTATTTATAGAGGAGATAAATCATATTACACACACACACACACACACTCATTCATTTGATAGGTATGCTTTAGACCCTGAACACTCAACTTTCTTATTATCTCAACCTAAAACCTCAAATATCCCCAAAGGTTACTCGAGCATACCTTGATTCACCCAATGTCTTCAGTTCCAATTTTCCATTAAATATACACCACAATACCACCTTTAATCTTTTTCAAGCTGGAATACTATTATATGTTCCTGTAGCACATGCCACAGGATTCTGAGCTGCAAACCAGAAAACGGGAATGAACCTTGTTTGTATTTCTATGAAATATTTCTTCCTTTCAAGATTTTTTGCCAAAACTGCAGCTTCATTAGAATTTGGCAGGATTCATTCAAGAGATCAACTGCCCTATAAATGAAAAAGTTTCTCCTGGCTTTCTAACTTTTGCATGTGCACACACATGTAACTATTACATTCCCTAAAATAATCCTTCATATAACTGTTAGTGAATTCCAACTATCGTTTCATTCACTTATAAAAGTCCAAATATATTGTCCCATCACTTTGATTCTTTAAATTGTTATCAGGATCTTTTGGATTTGCTTTTATTTCTCTCGAAGAATGCTTTTAAAGCATTAAATATTCTTAAATTGTTTATAGGTCAAATTAGATCCATATATTTGTCGAGTAATGCTAACATTTTTAGAAATAATTACCCTATAAATATTTATATATCATAATCCTTACGGTCCTAAAAACAATACCTTTTCCTCTATTTCCCAAATTGTAGTTATGTTTAGGACTGGAGGAAAACAGAAGTTCTACTCTTAGGAATAGCATTCATAGTTATCTTTCTTTTCCCATTCCTAGGTGTTCTGTCTGACTATTGGTACTTTTAATATTACATAAAATATAATAATACGTAATGCTGTATTATAGATGACAAAGAATCTGAATCTGATATTTTATATTCAGTTATCACTCAAGGTCAAAGTTGAATTAGTGAATACATATTAAATTGAATAGTCTGAGCACCAGTTCATTCCGTTGTACACTAAATAATGGGAATACTATACATTATCCTAACGAATCTCCAACATAGACCTCTTAGAGTACAGATAAGAAAAAAGGAAGGAAATATTAACCTTAATTATATGTGACATCCCCCTGCAACCTCTTTTCAAACATATTATGAAACTCACTAGCTTAAAAAAAAAAAAAAAAATGACAAAGGGACCTCAGGAGAGAAGTGAAAAAAAAGTCTTTGGACTTTGAAAACCATTGCCCAACAAACACTGGCCCAGGGCAAATAACCAAAGGAAGAATTGTAGGCAAACAAATAATACTTTAACTCTGCAATTAGAATAAAAGTGTTTTAGAACTTTGTCAAGCAACCTAATTAACTGTGACTGAAAAATTAATAGTATAATAAAGTATTACTTTTCCACTTGTGTTCTCTTAGGTTAAGGAATATTTCTCATTTTCAGTGTTGTATTTCTTTTTCATTAGGATATCTTTTATTAGATAAACATAGTTTAAAATGATATGTGAAAGATCTTCTGTAAAAGTTTCACAACCAGTGTTCAAACAATCTATCTCCCTAGTATTTCAGTCGTACTTAATACAAAAACAAAAACAAACAAACAAAAAAAAAAAACAAAGGCAAATTCAGTACTAATGTAAACACTGACTACATTCTGAAATAAATTTTGATTAAAAATATGCCAAGAAAACATGATTTGGGTCTACTTCTTCTTTTTCTCCTACACTAAGAAATTAACAACAGGCAACACAGGTTAACTCTTTCCCTTCTTTTCTTGAAAATGTTCCTGAAGCCCTAAATGAGAGGACACATCCTTTATAAAATTTCTGCTCAGTGTCCCAATTGATCTAACTCCCTTAAACTGCCAATATCAAAATCATATAAGGCTCTGAGGCTTTTTTTGGCTCTATGCAGTGAATTTCATTTCTTCATATTACACTTACTCTCATGCATCTGATCCTTAGGTTTCAATGTGACAGAAATGATTGGGAAAGGTAGGGGAACCAAGAGTGCATAGAACATAATGAAACCCTATGCATCTCCACAATGAGAAATATTAAAGTGGAGCTACACATACATTTTTAAGAAAGATCATATCATCTGTTTTTTAACATTTTCTTTTCTAAAACACACTTTCTTTCAAAGATGTGAAGAGCAGAAATAGAAACGCTGTTACATATGAAAGTTTCAACGGATTTGCTGCCAGCAGCTTTTCTTTATAGTGTTCCTCTTACCTACACTATGTGTTGGCACTGGCAGGTAGCCCTAATTCGTTAGTAGCCAAATTATTTTTGTCCCTGAAGTACGAGAAATCTCCATAGCACATGAATGAGACATGGTTTACTAGTTTACACACATTTTATAACTCCAAGAAACCAAAACTCATTCACAAATGCTTTCATTTCAGCAAAGAGAAGGGCCACAGAATATCAGAGATATCCACTTTGAATTTCTGGTCCCATTGTCCATGAGAAAGTGAAGAGAAAAAAAAAATCTCTTTAACTTCAATAAAGAACTTTGATCCTTAATGCAAGAAAAATAAACAGCTTTCTGTTCACCACACTCCACATTTCATTTAAGTCAAAACATTTCAGTACAAGGCATTAAGAAAAAACGTCATTTAGTAATAAACCTAAATGTCTCCAGATAAAAATTCATCACGACGGCATAGTACGTTTAGATAATGTGGTTCATAATAACTAGCATCCTCATATTGCATGATCATCAGATACATTTATACGCTGCTGTACCACCTTCACTAAGTTACAGAGAACAATAATAAGAAATAAGCAACACTTAGAAAGAAACACATAACACAGAAATGCTGATTTAGCCACAGCAAAACAAATCTCTGAATTTTAAGACAAGACAAAAGTAAATGTATTAACACTAAAGAGCCAAGTGACTAAAATGTTACTTAGATAAAAGAGAGGTTTGAAATACAATGAGCCGAGTTCAGGTTTGAATTGATTTAAGGTTTGACACTGATTTCAAATGTCTATGAACATCCATAAGCTTTTGTTTTAAATTTTCCTTCTGTCATGTTTATGGGCAAAAACTCCTTAAACTACCTTGTAATATAGATTAATTACTTTCAAGCTGGGTGACAAAAGGGCATAATGACCGGAAAATGATACAAAAGAAACAAAAAACGCATGTTAACAAGTTTATCAACAAACCTGGGTAATTCTCATGAAGTACAGATTAAGGTTCAGTGGTTCCAAACTGGCAGCATTCAAATTGGGTTCATATTTGGGTTTTTTGTTTTGTTTGTTTTTTTAAACCACCTGTCCTAAAACGACATTGTTTATGCTAATTATCTTTGTTTATGCCACAATTCTGTTTGTTTACTACATTCTTTTAAAATACCATATCCCTATAAACAGTTCTCACCAGAATTCTTCTAAATCTTGTTTCGGTCTGGTCCTTCTCGGCAGCCCACTGAGCAGAATGCAGCTCTACAATGAAGGCGCAAGAGCTGGGAACAACTTTGAGTCTCTGACTCCTCAGGCTGGCAAAGGGAGGGAGTACTGCTGAGGTTTTACTCTCAGGCTCCAAGGGAAAAGGATACTGAATGTGGAGAAATGCAACACCCCCCTATTGGACAAGCAAAACCATACGCCACAATATATCCAGAGAAGATGTGTGAACTCTCAATTAGTAAGTAAAGAAAAGAATAGACAACACTAAAGGAAAGAAAGAACAGCTTCCAAACTGCAGGAGAAAACACAGAGGTCAGAAAGAATAAAAAGGTCTTCTCCTGAACCACTATCAGTTCCTGATCACAATGAAGGAATAGTGGCATTCTCCTAAAGCACGTCAAATTTAAATTTTTTTCCCACTCTAGCAATACCACTTGATCCTGTTTATCTACATAGTAATCAAATTTCACATTTAATACAAATGATGATGCTATCAATCAATGAAAGAGAAAGAAGGAGAGAATGAAGGAAGGAAGGAAGACTTTGTTATGTTTTTGTCCATTTCTTGTTCAAGAAAATTTTCCATTAGGAAGGAGATATTTCATGCTTTGGCTAAACCTTTAAAAATCTTATTATCTTACTGCCATCATCGGAATCAGAGACCTGGCATATTGGAACTATACATGAGTTAGTACAAGAGAAAAACTTAGATTAGTTTCTTTCCCAGGCTGTTGGATAACCCCATTGAAATTATAAATGAATAACAAATTATGAAAGAAAACAAAACTCATCAGTTATACTTATTTAACTAATCTATAAAAAGGGAGATATTCAGCCTCCATAATGCACATCTGCATTATACAATATACTCATTAGGTTGCTGAAGAATTGATAGTGGAAAGAAAACAGACAATAAAAATCAGCCTTTACCCATGAATGTAATTTTGCTTTCTAAATGCATTATGAGTGCAATTCATATGAAATAGTTTCCAACTCTGTGAAGGACTAATGTGCTAAAGAATCAGAACAGGTCTTATTATCTGCCTCTCATGTATGATGCCTATACAAGATTTTTGCCAAAAGCTTCCTAAGAACAGGTAAATACTTTAACATGTGCTTATTATATTTGAGAAACACAAGATAAGAACACACCAACATGTGAAGTAAGCGTAATATTTGCACATTTCTATGTCTATCAAACCTGCTAAACACTGAGCAGTACACAATGTCACCTGACATTTAACCCTTAATTGTTCTTGGTAATCAGTCAGGTCTCCTGCCAAGTCTTCGGGACAGTATTTCAGCATAAGTGTGATAGAAATGTGGTTTATGAACTGCCTCATGCAAGCTGCATTCCAAACCAATGTCTTAGCTCAGTTAGCTTGCAAATTATTGACATGGTAATTAAAATCTATACTCAGTTGTAGACATTGTCTCCTCTACAAAGTAGTAGTAAATAACAAATAAATAAAATTACCAAAGGCTATCAGAACATCCTGAAAACATAATATCAAACTTACAGGTTTACAGTTGCCATTAGGTGACAGAATGTGAACAGATAACTTTTCTGTGATTCACACCTAGAGTGTGCCTGCTAACCTGAATGCACTTATCACTCGTGAGCACAATGGATTTTTTTGTTGTTGTTGTTAAAGTCTTTAATTAAGCAAAATATATCTGTGTAATAAATATTTCATTACTATGGTCAAACTTTAGGTAACTAAAATACCACTAATGTCAAAGAGTAGTTTTTTGCAAATGTCCAGCAGTAGCTTTTCATGGAATTTTATGAATTAGTTTGTAAAAGGATCTGATGTATATTTCTTTCTTCAGAAAAATACTGAAAAGTTTCCTAATAAGAAAAATTATTTAGTCAGCATGACCAGAAATAAATTTGATGGAAATATGAAGCAAATAAGTTAATTTTTATTGCAGAAGGTTTTACTATTGTAGTGTTCCTTTCAACATCTAGAAAATCTGCTGTCTGTTGTCTGCACCAATTTGGGAGAAGCAATCAAATAGGTGATACTAACAACCTAATTTGCATAATCCCACGACTTTCAATCCCAACTTTTTTCTTCTTTCTAGACATTATCAGAACTGTCTTCTTAAGCAATCATCTTACACTTGCTATTTAAGTTTCTAACATAAAGCAATTAGAAACTGTAACGAGTAGCTTAGACACAAAACTATTATATTACAACCAAAGAGGACAGATAAAATAAAAAGGAAAGAAATAGAATATTGAGAAACTACCAAAAATGGCTGTTTTACTTATCATGAACAAACTAATATTGACATTTAAGGCAAATATTTTCATTTCTTCCTTGGAATATCAAAAAATAGGTGACATTCTCAAAGGAAAACCTTAAGTCACAATTTTTCATTATCTACTTTCAGTTAAATATATACATTTATTGACTTCTTTTAAATATTTGGGGAAACTTCGGGCATTCGTTCTAATGATGCTATTACTCACATTTAGACCATGTTGCCAGCTATGTTTTCTCTAAACGGTAAAATGTAAAAGAGTTTCCTTACGAATAATCTTTAGAACATATACGCCCATTTGCTTCCCACCTGGGAATTGTGTTTTTCAGTAATCATAATCAGTCTATCACAAGGATGCTTGAAAATAAAAATATTTCAAGTTCTTTACCTTTTAGAATCACTGTTCTATTTGCACTACCTCCTGCATATTTTTAACAAACAATGAAATTGTTACTACTTCTTAACTATTTAATAACTGCTTGTTAGTCTGAGAGTACTGACCATGTTCATTTCTAGTGATGATAATATAGACACATACAAATCTGAACCCAAATTTTGATCCTGATATTTAAGTTTTGAATATTCCTTAAAGTTCAAATAGTCTACAGGCTGGGAAGAATAAAAGATGGACAAGACTCTACCAATGAAATTAGTTAAAAATGATCACATAAAACTTTTACAGTACATGAACCCCAAGCAATTTATTATGTTCTCTAGATCAAAGTTCTCTTTTTCACAAAGAAATTTAGCAGTCTTCTTTTAGATTTCTAAGTTTAAGCGGAAAATCATCTATAGCAAGTGATCCAACAGAATAAAAATTAACAGTCAATAGAAATGACCTATTTATTCAGTGAAAGTTGCAAACAGTTGAAAAGGCAAAAAAAAAAAAATCTAATTATATTTGATAGTTTCATTACATCATAAATACCTCCTTTGGAGAATACAAATATTCAATATTGTGTCTACATGATATACTGTATCATGCATGGTTGCCTATAGAGACACTCACCCGTACAAATTCAATGTAAACAAATAGTAATGATTTGCTGACATCTTTGTATGTATTACCAATTACAGCCACAGGGGAAATTATTAAGGAACGTTATAGTGTACGGCATTTTTCAGAATTATTTTAGATACTAATATTTCTAAATTTGATAGTCATACTAACAACCCTATTGATTATCACTTGCTTATTTAATTAGCTAGTTAGAAAAGCATGCCTCTGGGTGAAAAAAAAAAATGAAATTCCCACCAGGAGGAAAAAAGATGTTAACAGATTTGAGCATCAGAATAGGAAAGGGAAAAGTTTAGTTTAAAAAGAGATAATTGAAAAAAAAAATACAAATAAAGTTCACAGCAGGAAGCTTGCCTATATAGAGAAATAGGCTGCAGCCTGTTAATATGTAACTACCTTTTTATAAGTACAATCTGTTAACAGGCTTACAAATCAGTCTCAGAGTTGTATTTGCAAAAAGTATAATTAGAATTAAAGAATATTATCATTTAAGTGCTACTCTGTGCATTCTAGAAAACTTAACTGTGTTAAATTAGCAAATCGCTACATTAGGTAATGTATAGTATGTTTCACTATGAATAACTTCAACATCTACCTATGAAATAAGGCTATATTTGCAAATAAAAGCTCACTAATTAAAGAGTTAATATATAGAACTGAAAATTTTAATTCAAAACTGTAAAGAAAGCTCAAACATTCGCTGGAATTATCTAGTAAAGATGCACTTTAATTATACAAAAAAACACACAGAAGAAATCAAAGAAAGATGACAGCACTGAAGTATATATGTTGGCTATTTTACTTTCTTCCCTGATTTGATACTGGCTTCTCTAATATGTGACCACATTCAAGCGTTACTTTATCCTCAATACTCTTTTTCTCTTCCATTGCTTCACTTCTAGAATGTTTTAATCTTTGTCCTTTCTTTTTTCGTCTTTTCATATCAAATTCAGTCGTTTGAGCGATGAACAGCTTGACTTAGCATATTTTTAACCAGCTGGTCTAGCACCTAGCTTGCATTGCATAGTCAGATACAACAAATGTTTATACAGAAGGTAGCTTTCATGAAAATGAAAAAAAGCCTGGGTATCATGCATCCTGGCTTTTTTTAGCTTTTTTTTTTTTAATTCACCATACAGAATACAAAGTTTGAATTCTTTTTAATGGCAAACAAAATTCTATTTATAGTTCAAAAAAATGAACTTATGCTGGGATAAGAACTCAAATTTAAAAATTGCAATGTGTACTTATAGGAACATTAAGAGGGCTAAAATTCTTTCAAAGCCCTGCTTTACTTGCAACAACATCAAATAAAAGGATGTTGCAGATACTTCTCTAAATAGGAACAACTTAATTACAAATACACTATTCCCATCATAGCAAAAGGGGAAAATACAGTAAATTAAAATTCAGTGAAGACAGCTAACACAAAAAGTGGTCACTAAAACTTAGAAAGGGAACAGCCCCATTTATCCCCTTTCCCCCCCTATTTTTGACACTTATGGAGTAATCTAATATAGCGGTGATGTTAAATTTTCTTTGGAGGAAAAAAAAAAAAAACGCTCTCTTATATCAACAAAAGGTCATGTGCTTTACTGAGCAGCTTCCAAAGTTTTACGGAAGGATCAAATAGGAACTTATAGCCTCCGTTTAAAGCACCACTAAAACCTTCTGTCACCCTAGAAATTACATGAGACCGAGATGCTGAAAATGGTAACATTCTGCACAAAAGCATTTTTAAAAGGTGGGGAGAAAACAATCAATGAAGGAAGAAAATAAGAGAGTGAATGAGAAAGAGAGAAGCAACGAGTTGGGGAGAGAGAGAGATGCTTAAGGTTCATTTAATTTGCTGTTACAGGACGCAACCTGAAAACATTAGCAGAAATCCCGGAGACTTTGCAAATCAGTTCAATTTGGTCCGGGCAACCACAACAAAAAAAAATCAGCTAACAAGACTGCAGAAGCCCAAGCTAAAAGCTTCTCTAACAAACACGTTTTGGGGGAGCATCTTCCAATGATTCAGAGACTACTGTAAAATGGGAGAGTTGTACTTCAATATATTAGGGGGAAAAAACTGTACTCACCTTTCAAACTCCTGAGGTAAATCAGGGTCAGTAAGCATGCTGGAAAAGCACAATTTCCCTTTGTCACAGCAGCCACCTATGATCGTCTCCAACTGAACCTGTCAAGTGAGTCCAAACCTTCTAAACCAATTGATTTTCTCTCTCTCTCTTCCCCCCCTCCCTCCCTCTCTCTCTCTCTCCCTCTCTCTCTCTGTCTCTCTCTCTCCCTCTTTCTCCCCCCCTCCTTTCCCTCCTCTCCCTCTCCTAGGACTCCTTGACCAGTCTCTTAAAGGGGCAGTGCACTTCCAGCAGCCGGGTCTGGCTGCTCCCCCCTCCGCGGAGCCACACGCTCCGGCTGCAAGGCTCTAGACAACCTCAGGGTGCCTGTCCTTTCCTTTTAATTCTCTCTTCTAGACATCACTGAATGTGAGAAGTCAACTCATTTAACACGTCTCCCATACTCTGTCTTCTGAATCATAAAACTCACACACACACACGCATAACAGTATGATTTTGTAAAACATATTTGCTGATTAAAAACCAAGTCTAGATAATAACAGAAGCTCGATTAAACTGCATTTATTAACTAATGAAGCAAAAAATTTAAATGTTAGCAATAGCATTTTTACACAAAGAATTGTTACTCCTTCTCACCCTTTTCTAGGCTCTCTCCGTTCACACACGGAAATACACGCACACATACACACACACACACACACACACACTCACACACACAACAATCGGGCATTGTTCTGAGGGAAGAAAAGCAACTTTGACAGATTGAAATATAGCAGAGGCCCCTTCAAGGAAACCTGTAAACAACTTGTCACTCACTCTGTCCGTCTCCCTGTTAGATCGTGCTTTCCGCAAAGTGGTGCGAACGTCCTGGCAACCCAACCAAAGTTTCCTCAGCTCTAAACTCCATAAAACACGATGTGCGATGTGGAGGGGAATAGGTATCCGCATGCCAAAATAACACCCACGAGCGCACAAAAACCCAAAACGAAATCAAAACATAACAACAAAAAGACGCTACTAACAAACTGTCCTGTTTGGGATCGCTGGGGAGGTCAGGAGTAGGAAGCGCTCCCCTGGCTGTGGATCTCTTTAATTTCCTCTGCCCAGGCAGCCACAGATAACAAGGTGGACAAACTATGGCTTTACAGATTCTAAGCTGGCTGGCAAGGCACAGCCTCCATAGCAGTTCCAATTATCTAGATAAAAATCTGGCAGGCGAGAAAGGTAATCAGGTAATGTACCTTTGACATGAAATGACAGAGGCACATACACACACAGAGAGAGACACTTACACAGACATGCATGCAGAGATGGTGGCTGCCCCGTGCACCGCAGCATCTGGTCAGGGAGTAAGCACACACTCACCAACACGAGATAGTGTGCATTCTTCACACACGCATGCACACACACATACACACACACACACACTCAGTCACTCACACACGCTCTCCACTCCTACTGGGAGGGTTCATTCTGCACAAAAGGCTACATTACAGAGCCCGCCCCAATAAGGGAAAGAGAGGAAAAAAAAGCCTTCCATTGTTGAGAGGGCAGGTCAGTTGATTAGATTTTCTGTGGAGAATTCCACGAGGAAATTCCCTTCAAAGCCGAAGTGATTAACTGGGGGCTATTCTGGAAATGGAGCAGACAATGGCTCAATAGTCTGTACAGCCAATGTCCAGGCTGGCACTGAACTCACTTAAAAAAAAAATAAAAGCCAGACTCCCTGTTCTTTTCCACACATTCCTCCCCCCCAGCCCCCTCCACTCCTTCCAACTTCCCCTCCCAATTCCTTTTATTTTGCAGCTGGACAACATTAAGAGCCTTTAAAACCACAAGGGTTGACCCCACGGCAGTTTGATTAGGTCCCACTTTTTTTTTCTGGAGACAGGCAGACAGTAAGTTTACTTTTTTAGACATTCACAATGATACATCATACACATATTCTGAAGACAAAAAAAAAATCAATTATTAACTCATATTAGTAAATTTATTCTTCATTCAAAGCTTATACATTTTTGGACAAGTTGATAATAACTTAATATTTAATTCTATCATCAGGAGATATTCTAAAAATATACACACACACACTACAAAATCAATGTGGAATAAGATTTAAGCATGTCACTATGGAGTTAAGACACTAACAAAAACACAGAACTATGACCCACCCTGAAAAAGCTGTTAACAAGGGATGTGGCAAAAATGACTTGATGCTGACATGATTTTCACTTTCAGCAGTTGGGGAAGGGGGGAAGAGTATTACTCACTAGTCTTTCTTGTTGTTAATCTCAAATTATGTTTTGTTCCAGCAACAACCTACTCCTACATAGAAAAATGAGAAAATTGTTGCCTTTATTTTAAATATCTATTTTTTCCAGCCCGTAAGGGACCTACGATCTAATACGCTCTAATTGATAATGTATACAAATGATAATGTATACATTATATTTTTCTTCATTTGTTAATGGCGGTTATGAGAATTAGGGTATAGTAGCTGCATAGCTATATACACTTTTAAAAATATTTAAAAATTTTTGTCTTTATTAGGAAAAATCTTGCTTATCTGATATCAATAGAGGAAAAAAAGTGAAGAAGGAGGATGGGTGAGTTACAGGGAGCCATGGGAGCTGGAGTCAGGAAGAGGAGGAGGCGGGAGGAGAGGACGCAGAGAGAGCACAAGAAGGAAACATAGTGGCAGCATAAAGATAGAAACAAAGATAATGGCCATAAGGCAGGATGCTGAGATCCGTATGGTCCCAGCTGCTATCTTGCTACAGCTACTACCTCTGGTTGTTTCTCTGAAACTCTCATCTAGAAGGTCAACAGAACAGGTAAGAAAGAGAGGAGGAGTGTTTGAGGCCAACTATAGTATAAAGAAAAGATACTCATATTAGAACCTTCCTTATATTTGATTTCGATTTTATTGGCACTTAATATATGTATACATATGTACATATGCCAAATAAACACAAAGAACATATAAGAGAATTTTAAATGGTTTGAAAGTGAGTTTTTTGACTTTAATATATTCTGCAAACATTACTGTAGCCATTCAAAAACAAATTATTTCTTGCGCAATCATCTATGCCGAAGGAGTTGAAATAGACTAGGAACTAGACAGAAAATTTGCCAAATATAATAATGATCATCCTAATAATGATAATTTGAACTAATGGAACTCTAAGATCATAAGGAATTTTGTTCACATAAATTAGCTCATGGATCTTACACAGTATAGAAAGGGGTAGGTATGTATTTCCCTAATTTTCCCACTGTTCAACTTGGGCAAACAGAATTTAAAGTCATTCAACTGTTAGTAGCCCCTCTGTTACTTGAAGCCACTTCTATCTATTTCACTTGTGACACCATAATGCAGAATAAACTGATCCTCCAGAATTTATAGTTAGATGAAAATCCCAAGATGGTACTCACATTTTAAGTGACCTGAAAGGCTTTCAGGTAATTGTTATAAAAAATAAAATTTATAAAAGCTGTCATTAAGCTAATACTGTATATGATGGTTTAATTGAATAAATATTTTTAAATGTACCTCTCTAAGCCATAAAAGTTTTCTTTCATTTGAATCCTATATTGAAAATCAGCATTTCTGTTAGACTTTACAATATCAACAAAAGGAAAGACTGTTCCAAAATGTTTTGGTGAAATTTTGCCATGGGTTATTTTATTAAATGATCAAAATGATCCAATCAATACAATGTTCAATATTAAAATACTGTTAATTGAATCATCTTTTAAATTTTGCATTAAACATTAAAATGTTTAAATATTAAATGTGTTCATGACTAGCACATATATTAAACGTAAATTCTTTTTCAATCATCTGAAAAGCTTAAGATATTCAATTGACTATAAATATTCTTTAAATCAGAACTAATACCCCAATGTGATGTTTGTTAAGGTTTCAAAATATATCTTTGTTGAGAAACACTTTTGCATTTACTTAACATCTATTAAATGCTTACCAATATGTTCAGTGCTGTGGCTTTAACAAAAGAGTTCAAAAAAAGTTATAACAATTCTAATTATATATATGTATATAAAACCAAATTTCCAATCAATTTTTTAGTATCCAAGCCTTCTGAGGCAGATGTAGTGAGAAAAGTTAAAACAAAAACATGAAAGCAAATGAACAAAAAATAGTGCTAAGAACTTAACTGAATAATACATAAAATGGTAAATAAGTATGATTGACAAGCACAGATACACAAATAAAATATATTTTCAGAGATGACCAAAGTACAATAGAAACCCCAATAAAAGTTTTACATTGGATAAGTCTTTTTGACACTGCTGCAGCAGCATCATGGAAAATGGAATGAACATGAAAAAGTATGCTTTTGAGCTCATGTTGTTTCCATTGTAGATAGTAAAAGGGGATTCACACAGGCTAAGGAATATAAGATATGCTAGAGAACACTGCTGGAAAATTCTCAAAGAGACTATCAAGAACTGTTAAAATCACAAACAAGTTATTTTCAAATGTAACCCCTTTTCAGGTATAGTTTCCAGCATGCATTCCTACTATTTTTGTCCTCATTTTAAAAGGATATATTTTCATTCCTCTATTTTAGATTAGAATCATTAAATATCTTCTATTTTAACATCTGAAATAAAAATATGTGGTCATAGGTGCAAGTTACATTTTCCTATTTGATATGTATTCCTACCATCAAGCTAGTTTTCACATCTCATAGAATTTGGAAAACTTATTGTGAGAAATAAAACTCCTACTATTATAATCACAATGAATTCAAAGCATATCAGTGTCAGACAATATTACCATTTTATTGCCTTCAGGTGACACAATGGGCATTAAGAAAATATCTTTTGCCTTTGCTGTTATTTACTTTGTCACAAAAAATTAAAATTAAAAAAGGACACTTCCCCTTTCAAAAAAAAGAAAGAAAGAAAGAAAGAAGCTTCCAACCAATGTACATCTGTGAGTCATTCACCAGATGCCTGGTGAGCTCACTATTGACCTATCACATGTAGCTTAAAACTCTTAGAGTAGTGTCTTGTAATATTGGACCTCTTCAAAAAATGTCTTAGGCATTCTATAGCCTATCTTCTTTTTTAAAGATCTAAAATTCAGTTCCCCCTAATACATGTATGCCAAGGAACTGGTACACAATAGCCTACAAATTCAAGGTCTTTCTAACTTCATACTCTTTCTATTGTCAGTTGGTTAGAATACACAGATGAATTGTTCTCAGATTGCATATTTGAAGAAACAGTGTTCTTCAGAAACACCTTCACCTTAGAAACTCTAGCTTCATACTTCTTTCAATGAAATGATGTCATTTCCAGTAACTGCTTTCACTGTATGATCTTATGATTTATCTTGTTATTCAGAATAGCTTGAAATAATTTTAAATAAAAGCTTTTATTTTCTGAGGAATTCCTATCTATATGATACATAATAAAACATATTATCTCATTTAATAGTCAAAACAACTATATGCGATATGTAGACTTATCCCAATTACGAATGAGCAAGTCCCAAAACTAGTAGGTGCAGGGCTGGAGAACATCCAAATTATTGATAGGCCATATTTCCTGCACAGGTTTTAAAGGCAATGAATTTTAGTTCATCTCAAATACCGCATAATGGCAATTAAGTATAGAACATACAGGAAAGTGCTTTACAAGTATGTTTCTACGGTAACTGAATGTCCAAATTTTGGACAAAGTTAGGGTTAGAAATGACTGTCCCATTTTCACAAATAACATAAAAGATAGTTCGTTCACACAATTAAAACAGAGAAGAATAGTATTCTTATCTCATTTGTAGTGATGACAATCACCAGAACTAGTACTATTCTTCATGTAATTTGGCTCTATTTTTAAGAATAATTTCTAAAACAGGTTTCCTTGCCGAATATAGTTACAATTTTTACAATCTCAGGTAAAACCCAGGGGCCAATTTTCTGGTCCCTATGCAACTCCTTTGCAATGGAATTTCTGTCTTATATAAATAATCAATTACTTCAGGCAAAGGTTGTCAATGAGGAAAATAAGACCTACTGAATTTACGCTTTTCAATTTATTTTTTTGCTCTCTACACTATCATTTCTCCTTGGGATACATGGTGATGTCTCATGGTTTGTTCATTTATGAGGATGAAAATGATGTAACTCAATCACCCTTGTGGTAAAAATCAGAAGGTTTCTTTTGAGTAAAAAAAAAAATTCATATAACCCATAAGAAGAAAAGTCATTCAAATGGGACTATACAAATAAAAGGGCTCTTGGCCACCAAACCTTTGACATTGTAATTTTTCAACCTCGAAGGTAATTCAGGGAACCTACTGCAAGGACATTTTACCTAGAGGTAGCAGCAAAGTGAAAAGTGGCACCATTATTTTGCAACAGTGTAGTTTTGTTAGGTAACATTCTTGTTAGGTAATGTCGATAAAATATTTTAGTAGACATCATTCAGAGAGGTTTTCCCACCACCAAGGTATACATTTCATTTTATTAACTAATCAGAGGAGAAATGAGAGTTAAAACTGACGAGAGTATGAAAATGTTTGAACAATTTCCTTCATTTCTGACTACATTTGTCTGTTCTCCATATTCTCCTTTGCTTGTATACTAAGTGAATGACAAATCTTATTCATAGTGAATGAGAATGTTACCTGTTAACAATGTTCAGTCTACTTGTATCTAGCACAGTATAGTGGAAGAAATTATGGCTAGGCTGAAAGTTAGGAAACCTGTACTCTAAGGCAGGGGTCCCCAACCCCCAAGGCCAGTACTGGTCCATGCCCTGTTATGAACCAGGCCACAGAGCAGGAGGTGAGCAGCGGGCAAATCCACCTGAGCTCTGCCTCCGGTCAGATCAAACGCAGCATTAGATTATTATAGGAATGCAAACCTTATTGTGAACTGCACAGGTGAAGGATCTAGGCTGCATGCTTCTTATGAGAATCTAATGCCTGATGATCTGAGGTGGAACTCTTTAATCTCAATACCATACTCCCACCTCACCTAACCCTTCCCACTCCCATGGAAAAAATTGTCTTTCATGAAACTGGTCTCTGGTGCTAAAAAGGTTGGGGACTGCTGCTCTAAGAGAGCCTCAACTACTCCTTCCTTACTAATGGCATGGTCTTGTCTAAGTCTTTTTTTTTAAGGGAAGGGGAACAGAGTTTCACTCTGTCACCCAGGCTGAAGTGCAGTGATGTGATCTCGGCTCACTGCAACGTCCACCTCCTGGGTTCAAGTGATTCTCCTGCCTCAGCCTCCTGAGTAGCTTGGATTATAGGCATGTGCCGCCACACCCAGCTAATTTTTGTCTCCATGTTGGCCAGGCTGATCTCGAACTCCTGACCTCAGGTGATCTGCCCAGCTTGGCCTCCCAAAGTGCTGGGATTACAGGCATAAGCCACCATGCCCAGCCATTGCCTAAGTCTTTAATGTCTCAGAGAACATGATTTCTAGGTCCCTTTCAAGTATAAACCTCTGTTTCTATGATCTCTTCTTTGATATATCAATTTATCATTTCAAAAATAAAATTTCTTGCATTCCTCAGTTAAGTCCTTCTTTAACAATTTAAAGACTATTACTTGTAGTTGACAATTTATTTTGGCCTTTTAAACTATAGCATAATTCTACATTCATACAGCAATATAAGACAGTGAGGAAAATAAACTGTTACTAAAGTTAATTTATATAAGTTAATTTAAGTTAAAATTACCAAGATAACTTAATTGGTTCCCCAAAAATGATGTTTTCAAAACTAATTTTATGACTAAGTTCATCTATTTGTGATTCTGAAAAAATTTTGTACCTGAGATTTTAGTTTCCTAAGTACAATTATATTTATTAGCATTACTTAATTCAGTGAGATAATTAAAATAAGTTTAGTCTCTCACTATAGTAAATACCTCATGTGTGTGATGGAACTGTGATTGGTGTAGGGGGGAATAAATACAAGGGTTTTTGCCTGTATCAAAAATTTCAAAATATCAAATGACAAATTCAAACGCAAACTAAAAAGTTATGTTAGAAATCCTGACAGGCAAATTGTGTTCAAGAAAACCTAGTTCTTAAAATGCATTTTGTGGACACTCTGAAGAGCTGCTTCCATATAGACAACTTGCTTCTTTCATGTTGTTGTTAACAAAATGACTTACTGCCACAATTTAGAAAATAATTCAGAAAGACTATGGACAGGATGAAAGTATAATATAGACATTACCAAATGAATGTATTCATTCAATTACTCAACAAGCATTTATAGAATCTTAAATTTATACCTATATTTTAAATCATCTATATATTAAAATTTTAATGCATAAACTGCATATTTTCATAAATAAGAAAACAGATAAGTTAATGTTTGTAATTTTCCCTGATGCCGAAGAACTGTTTGGGAATCAAATGGTATATTACTATTTGAAAAACACCTGTTAATACCTCTAAATAAATCATGGGTCTATAATCAGAAATATTTATTTTCAAATATTGCATAAAGTCAAAGCATAGACTTGAAAACTGTAAGTATTTGTAAAATATGCTAGTATCCTAAGAACATCTTAAAAAAATAAGAACATATATCTAAAGTCACGAATACTCTTCCTGGTATGGAAAACTAACTTCAGATTTACTCGTTTTTCATAACTGGGCCATTATTCTTAATCTTAGTAAACAAATCAACTTAATAAGCATTGTTCTTATATTGAATGTGTGCCCTGAATTTTATGAGGCACACTGAGAAAAAAGGAAAGAATCAATACACCTAATGGTTTTTTTCTGACCATCTTTTCTGGGCAGAGTACTCTGATAAAAGGTAGAAATGTAAAAACAAACTTTTTTCATAGAATTATGACCTAGTTCAGTATAAGGACATCCTAGTCTGTTTCATAAACAATTATCAAGTTCTTATAAATAGAAATCAATAATTTTCACACAGATTAGTTAATTTAATTTTTAACAAATCTAAAGGAAAATACAAGGACAAAAATTAACTAGCTTCTGATTTCACAGCTTATAAGGTGAAGAAAAACTATTTGAACCAAAGTCTTTTGATTACAAACCTAGTGTCTATTTCACTAGGAATTGACACTAGGTTTCTACAAGAAAACCTACCTAAAATACAAAATAAAATGATAAAAGTATTATTTTATAAACAAAATTATATGGAGATTTTTAGTTAAAAAAAAAAAGATATCAAACTGAGATGACCAGCTTCTAAACTTTGAGAATTTAGAATTAATTTGTTATACTTAGTAAAATATATATTAAAGAATCAATTGAAAACCCCCAGAAGTCCTATGAGAATTCAGAATTACTGTGGGGAAAAAAGTAATATGTAGAAATCAATATATTTCATATATATGATAACACCTAGTCATTAGAGATAAAGGGAAAAGACCCCATTAGCATTGGTAACATAGACAAAATACCTATGATGAAGTCATTCACATACAAGACCTATTTAAAGAAAGCTTTAATACAATATGAAAAGACATACCAAGTTCCTCAATAGGTAGCATCAATATCATAAAAATATCAATTCTTCCTAATTTAATGTATAAATTTAATGAGTTCAAAATTAAAGTACTATCATATTTAAAGCGCTAAATAAATTCAAAATTTATATACAATTAAATAAGAATAAAAGGAAAAATTTTGAAAAGGAAGAAGAATGAGGGCTTAATTTACTAGAAATTAAAACACAATATATAATCTCAATGATTAAAACAATGTAGTATTGAATGAATTGAAAATACAATGGAATAGAAAAGAACGTAGAGGAAAACCTTAATTACATAGAGAGAATTTATTATATACTATTAGTCAATACTATAGGTGGCATTCAACAAATGCCTTATATGCTCAAATATCCAAACATAAAGAATAAAATCATAAACTATTAAAAGGGAACATGAGTGAACTGAAATATAATTTTAAAGAAGAGAGAGTCTTACTAACAATGTATCAAAATCCACAATCCATGAAACAAAAGATTTATAAATCCAGCTATATAAACACCAAAAACTTCAAAGTGACAGAAGGCATCTATAGAAATAAAAAGACAACAATGACACTATCTAAGGAAAGGGCTACTCACTCCATGACCTATAAAGAGCTCTTTGAAATCAATGAGAAAAAGATCAACAAATCAATAGTAAAATAAGCAAGCAATATAAATTGTTCAAAGAAAAGGAACTAGAAAGTGTCCTTAAATAGATGAAAGATGCTCAACATATATGATTGTTCATGCTCTGGCCTGGCCTCCTTATCCAGCTTCATCTCCCCCTACATATCAAAAATTTCATATTCTAGGTACACCAAACTGGTATAGCTTTTGTCTGAAGTGTACATTACTCTTGGAATATCTTCCCCCCTTCCCTTCTCCCAATTTATAAGGCTAACATCTACTCATCCTTAAAGATTTGTTGAGGTATCACCCCCTATTGGAATCTTATCCTAATCCATCACCTGTCACTCTTCTTCTGTAATACCCAGTAGAACATAAATTCCCACCACTTGACGATAAGCTATATAAAAAGAAATGTTTATCTTTTTCATTATTGTATCCTTAAGACGATTTCACAGCATTGTATGTAATACCACTGCGCTCTTTACCTGAAGAAAATATCAGAAGACTCCAGGACCCTGTTTGTGTATCCTGGTATTCCTAGGCCATTCTATAATCTGTTCCTCAAGATTAGAATATGCTCTTCCACTTTCAACATTACATCTAAGTTTAAATATTACTTCCTTAAAGAAGAGAGATTAAAATAGAAGAAACAACATGGAGTAAAGTACCAATGTCCATTGACAACAGCAATGTTATTAACAGAAGTTTGGAAATTGGAACATTCTGGTGGAAACAGTGATAAGCTACATTGAATTTTACATAATGGCAGAATATCTAATAGAGGTTTCCAATGTAGAGATGGAAATACTACACTGAAATGTGTAAAAATTTCATTAATGTTTTATTTCATGAGTATAAAAGACTGTGTGAGAAGGTGAATAAAGCACTAAACTAGAAAGGATAAGAAAGGACAAACACGACAAAGAGTTAAACAAACAAACAAAAAAGACCTATTTGAAAAGCCATTAATTTGGACAATTAGATAGTCAGTGGTGATAGAGACTCTTAAAAACCAGAAGAACAGAGTTCATCTCAGGCAAAATGGAACCATAAATTCTATAGCCCTCCCTCACCCCATGTAAACCACACATGCAAATACAGAGACGCGCATACACACGCATGCAAATGTTTCATTCCTTTCAATAAGAAAACATAGGGTTTCCACATTAAAAATTATATATTAAAAAGGAAAAAATGAAGGCATACTCCAGGAAAAATACACTGATGAAAGAAAAAATGCTGAAATTTTAAAATGTCTAAAATATTTGAGAAAAAATAATGGACTAGCCTCTGCTTTCATAACATAACGGACCTCTTTATTAATTTCATAATGGCAATAATCCTGTCGAATACAACTGCCATTCCATTTTTCCATGTGTCCAGATGCTATTTTTGCAATTAGGCAGGCACTGCTATTTTGATTGCATTTAAAGTGATCAAATATGCAATTGCCCACTGTTGTCCTTTTCTTCTAGTATGAACGATTTGAGTCTTATTTTTGATCTAAAAATATTCCATTTACATCTCTTTGTTGATAGATTTTCCTGTTGCTTTATTTCAAGGTACTGTAGAAATCATTAGTGACATTATGCCAAGGGCTGAACTTCATAAGCAACCCGAACATTTTGATTCACTGAAAAAGAAACCCGCAATTCACTAAAAGAAAATGTAATGATGACCCTGTCCAATTAAAACTGTTAAATTAAATGAATAGAAATTAATGATTTCCCCTTATCATTCTGACATTCTAGAGGCATGGCAGGGGAACAATAAATACCACCACATATGTTAAAGATGACCAGCGATTTCTGGTTTAAAGAAAGCAAACAAATTATTTTATAAGGAGACTGCACTATTTCATAAAAGAATATTTTAATGGATGTATCTAAGTACCAAAAACCCAAATAACCTCTAAATTAAAACATATTTAATTCTTAACCCAATTGGCAAATAGGAATCTATCCTACTAACATGCTGACAAAACACAGGAGAATATAGGAAATGCTGCCTGAGCATTAGACTAGTCAAGAAAACTCAAAAGAGACACCACTTACGTTCTACTACTTCAAAAAGAGTAAATTTATCTCATTTCTATTTCTCTATAATTCCAGTCAAATACATATAATCATGCTTTTCCGTCACATATCTGCAGTTTTTTTTTTTTTAATTATAAAAGCAGATGCAGGATTCAGGGGAATGTCCTTGATCCTTGAATCTGGCATTTCCATATAAGAGCAAAATTCAGTATCAGGGAGGACTAGGCAGGTTAATTTAACAATCTGACTTTAGAGAACATTCAGGGATATTATCAACAGAATTACAACAACTGACTAAATCCTGAGTCTAGCATACACTCATGCAGGCACGCATGAATGAAGTACAAAAAATTGTAAGACTATACATTCTATACAATGGATAGCTTTTGGATTAGAGCTCCTGAGTCCAGCATACATGCATGCAGGTATGCACGAATGAAGAACAAAAAAACTGGAAGGCTATACATTCTATACAATGGATAGTTTTTAGATTAGAGGTATACACTATCTTAAACAGGAATTCTGAAAATAAACCAGGCTGCTAATAAACTAGTTATTAAACTATTTATAATTGGTTAACAAAACACTAAAGCAGTAGTCTTCAAACATTTTGGCCTTGAAACACTTTATCAGAAACCAAACTAAACCAACAAACCAAAAAAAAAAAAAAAAAAATTACGGAGAATAGAAATATTGCACTAAAAAATAGGGTTGAATTTGTGTTTGTGTAGAAAAGGTGGGAACAGTGTTCCACCAAACCTCTCTCTCTTCAAAGTATAGTTTGATAGCATCATACCAAAATAATCCTAAATGGCTCCAGGAACAAATTAAGATATACTATGGGGGATAAATATTGGGAAATTTAAAAAAGTTAAAATACTCATAAATATTTATAGTATGTTCCATAAAATGCCTCATTGTAATTATCACGAGTTTGTCGTTTCCCTTATCCATTATTTCTTCACTATCCCAATATACAATATTACTGTAATTCTCACCATGTTTCCCACGATTCACGTGTATTCCTTAAAAAAGCTGTTTAACATCCCCTTCATTTACTTTGCAACCATTCCTGGGACAGAAAAAAATGCCAGTCATTGAGTATTTTCTGCGTGGTTGAAAGATACCTCGTTGTCCCGTTAGCATAGTGGTACCAATATAGGATACCCACAAGTATACAGCATATCCACATCTCCTTCAAGGCCAGCTTTGTAAGGGAGTTAATATAATATCGTCCTAGAGAAGATTGTCAACCATCCACAAGTGTAAAGCCCAGCACAACAATGGATGCTTTTCTGTTTGCCTTGTGCTTTAATACTTCTATTTATATAAGTATATATGAGGTGTTGATAATTCAGGACAATCATTTACCTCAGTGTTTTTCAAGCATCTAAAATCGAGCAATAACGACTTTATTAGATTATTTTAAATATAAATATGTGTTTGTTCATATAAATACATATATGGGCATCTATTTATACAATTAAAAGTATATTTACATATTTCCATTAATTTATGGCCCACCTTGAGAAATGAGCCTTAGACAGATAACCCATGATATCAAAAAGTTGACAGGCTAGGCTTGCTTTAGTGAATAAATCAACTTGTAGAACCAGCCACTAGGGGAACAGACCTGGGCAAAGGTGACTGCCAGGGCCAGCACACAGCGGTGCGTGACCAGCTCCCGGCAGCCCCCAGCGAGCACAGCACAAAGGGAACGTGTTGGGTATGCCTGTCGGCACTGATGTTCTCCACATGCCCTAGCAGGACACCATCTACCATGGAGCAGATGGATTATCCCGATGGTGGCCCTGCCTGCCAACTGACCTTCTGGTGGAACCTGTAAAACCTGTCCACATTCATTGTCTGGAACAGGTGGTCAAGGGCATCCGTGGTGGCCTGAAGGCTAAGAATGACCATGTGTCTGGGCACTCCTGGGTGGCCTGTACTACATGTTTGAGGCGAAGGCTTACCTGCCTATCGGTTTGTCCTTTGGTTTTATTGACCACTTCAGGTTCAGAACTGTCTGATCCTGCCTCCTCTGCACCAGCCACCATAGTTAGATGCTGGGGAAGACCTCAGGCACCAAGACCAGAGGTAAAGTACTCCAACCCTGGATAACTTCCTGCACAAATTGCAGAAGGACCATCTGTGCTAGTGCTCACCATCCTCTTGTGATACTTGGACTACGATAACCACAACCACTCCACAAATGTTCAGACCTAAGCAACATTTCATTTTTTGTTGTTTTGTTTTTGTTGTTTGTTTGTTTGTTTTTGAGATGGAGTCTTGCTCTGTCACCTAGGCTGGAGTGCAGTGGCACAATCTTGGCTCACTGCAACCTCTGCCCCCCAGGTTCAAGCAATTTCCCTGCCCCAGCCTCCCTAGTAGCTGGGACTACAGGTGTGCACCACCACACCTGGTTAATTTTTGTATTTTTAATTGAGATGGCATTTTACCATGTTGGCTAGGCTGGTCTCGAACTCCTGACCTCAAGTGATCTCTCCACCTCAGCCTCCCAAAGTGCTGGGATTACGGGCATGAGCCACCATGCCCAGCCATTTCTTTGCATTTTTATAATTGGCTTTGTAGCACCTTGAGACTGATTGTTCAGAGCACAGTGATCTTCAGCCATAAAAGTTTCTGTGTTGTCCATCGCTTAATGCAGTTTATTTCATTATTCATCCAAGATTTCAAAGAAGTAGCAAAAATGTCCTTTCATAGGAACATATGCAGTCATTGAAATTGAGGCCTAGGATTATAGGGCAAGATGACTGTGAATCTATCATCTTTTTTTCCAGAACCCCCGCCTCCCCAGATTTCTTCGGAGGGACACTCAATATCCAAAGCAAAAGCTGTCTGGGTAAAGGGCCTGTACTGGACTTTTTCTCCTACTGGAATGAGGGGAGAACCAAGTTTGCTTGCACTGGGGCAGAAACTGAAAGGAAATTTTGTTCAGTGATTGTCATCATAAACATCTAAGTATACATTTTATTTTGGGGTGAATATAAATACATTAACATTAAGTTGATTTAAATGAAAGGATTTGGCCAGAAGTGAAATTAAAGAAATGCAATGAAGAAAAATATATTGAACTGCCCAGCACAGGTAAATTTTATTAATTTAATTAGCAAATAGGCCAATTTCTGAACATTGACATTTTATATACATACCAGCCAGGTATAGATATATATTGATTTACATTTAAAAAATCTCAGAAGTGATATAATGAATAAACACAAACATTTATTATGTTGTGTCTAAGAACCTAGGTTCAAATTCTAGTTCTGACCTATAATGTCTCTTATGATGTTCAGTTGCCTCATTTGTAAATTAGGGGTAACAGTACTTATCTTGCAAAGATAGTATGAACATTTAATATTACAACGGATACAAAAAAGTCTTTGTAAACTGAAATGCAATATGTATTCACAGTTATTACAGCCAATACAATGTTGTTGATAAACTTTAAAAAGTAACACCAGCATATAAAATAAATCACACAAATTCCTATGTAAAATGACCTCTTTCAATAAGACTACTCTTCATACCAGTGATTATATTTTCCTCTTGAGTGAATGATGCCGAAAGAGCAATAAGATGCTTTCTAGCAGCTGTCTGTTTAACCAATAGTCAATTATTTTCAGATTGTTTATGTTGCATGCTCAATGCATAGCATAAGAAAACAAACAAAAACATTAAGCATCTGAAATGAGCTTTTAAAAGTTAAGATTATTTAAGCATTTCATTTATTACACAATATATATGAAGTATAGCATAAGCATACACACACAGTAAGGAAATGAATTTGAAAAGTCGACACTAGGTGGGTCCATAGTAATGAACTGAACATTTTAAATTATAATGTGAAAAATATCTCTGTTTAAAATAGATGCATTACAGCATAAAAAGCCAATTGAAACTGAGCAAAATGAAAAGCTCAACTGGTATTTTTAAAAGGTATATTAAATATACACAAATAGAAAATATAAAAAGTAACTAAATATGCAAAATATTTTAAATTATTTCTTAATCTGGCGACTTAGCATATGCAAGTTCCTTTTCATAAAATTGTACAGACAATATGCAATATACAGTAGAAATAAGAAGATAGATATAAAATCTATAAATTATATAGAATAATGGTTCCCCAGAGTAGTGACTTTTCTGATTAAAAACAATAAGTTTCAAATATCCTCGTGATTTCAGAATAATTTTAAGCCAATGGTTACAACAAAAACACTACATTTTATCTCTGCAATAAAACATTGTGAGATGATAGGAAGTATAAATAATAACATAGCTTTCATTGCAAGAGAATGAAGGATTGGAAAGACTTCTTAACTAAGTATTAGTAATGAATGATTAAAATTATTATTTAGGACAAATAGCCCTTAGTTTTTCCTGTCTGTATCCTCTGATTGTTCTGGCTTTGGTGTTCCTAAATAGAAATTTTTTGAAGAGTATTAAGTTTAATTTTGTTGCTAAGAAGATTCCATAATATCAAGGATATTACAATATCCAGACCAAGGATAATCATAGCTCACATTTAATAAATGCTTACTAAGTAGCTAAGCCCCCATTACAAAGCACTTTGCATGCATTAGCTCTTCTACCAACCCTTCGAGGTGGGCACTATTGTTTGCATCATTCTCATTATAAAGATTAGGGCATACGATCAGAGATAGTAATTTGCCAAAAGTCAAATAAATAGTTGATGTCAGAATGCAGACTCTACTAGTATCCCTAGTAGTTTCTTTGCCCCTTTTCCGCTAAATAACCTCTAAGGGATGTCTGCATTTGTGGTTACCACACAACAACTTTGCATTCACTTCTCAGTGAAATAACATATGGCTTTTATCCACATATAGTGCGACCGAAACTACTCTATTCAAGATTAACAGTGACCTCTATGTTACTAAATCCAGTGGAAACTCTTCAAGTCTTATGCTACTTGACCCTGGCCAAGTCTGCTGCTATGGTTTGAATATGTCCCCCAAAGTTCACATGTTGGAAACTTGATTTCCAACGTGATGGTTTGGAAATGGGGCCTAATGGGAGGTGTTTAAACCATCATGAATGGATTAATGCTGTCATCATGGGAGTGGATTTGCTATCACGGGAGTGGGTTTCTTATAAAAGGACAAATCTGCCCCTACTCCTCACCCCATTCTTCCATCTACCCTGAGACGACACAGGAAGAAGGCCCTCACCAGGTGTTGGCCCCTCAATCTTGGCCTTCTCAGCCTTCAGAATCATAAACCGATCAATTTGTTTTCATTATACGTTATCCAGTCTTGGGAATTCTGTTACAGCAGCACAGAACAGACCAGGATACTCTCCTTTAGTCAGCGTTCCCTACTCTTTACCTCCACTGCAGCAGGCCTGCTTTTTATCCTACCTCTCTGTCTGCCCTTTCATTGATTTCTTTGAGTATTGTTTCTTCTATGCTCAACCTCTGAATCTTCGAGATGCTTGGTCTGTGAATTCTCACTTTTCCCTCTCCCATTAGACACTTTTATCTGTTAGTTTCATCTATTTGTCAAGACTATTTCTATTTCAAACCCCTCTTCTAAATTTTGTATGTCTTCGTGGATGTCTTATAGGCATATCAAACTCAATATGTCCCCAAATTAAACTCATCACCTCTCTACCTTTGACCCCAAATATTCTATCATGATAAATGGAGTCAACATCCACCCAATTGTTTGGGCCAAAAACATACAAGTCATTTATTCTTGACACTTTCCCCTCCCTCACCCTCCCAAATCTATTCATTCTCAAAGTCTTTCTAGTTCTATTGCCTAAACATATCTCGAATCATGTAATTCTCTACTGTCATTGTCACTGTAAAAGTCCAAAGCATCACCATATGCTGCTAAAATATAATTTTCTCTTAATTAGTCTGACTCTACCCACTCTTGCCCTCTTCAATCGATTTTTTTCCCACACTGTACCAAGACCAATGTTCTTCAAACAAAAATCGGATCATGCCATTTCCCATGCTTAAAATCCTTCAGAGTCTTCAATTTCTCACATAGAATAAAATCTAAAACCTTTAGTACGGTCTACACAACACCTTCCTTATTGCTACCATGTGCCAGTTACAGCAGTTTTATCTCTGTTATCTAGATATAGGAAATTATTGCTAAACTAAGACTTTTGTCCTCAGCTATTTTCTCTGTTTGGAATTGTCTTTATCCAAATTTTTATTGACTAATGTCTACCTACGCTTTAAATTTCAATTCTACTTCTTCTGGGTAACTCTTCTTTACATCCAGACTAAGCTAGCTCAACCTAGTTTTTATTGTTACAGCATTACAGTTGTGAATTATTCCATTTATTTTCAGGGTGAAAAGTGATAGCTTTACATGATTAAAAAAGTCATAACATCTGGAACAATATTGAGCTAGATCAGACTATAGCATCAGGTATCATTTCAAAGATGGCTGGGTATGATTCAGGATTTCATTCTTTTGGTTCACTACCAAACCAGCAAACAAACAGTACAAATGTTTTACATGAGCTCAAGGATGCAAGTGTGCTGGCAAAGCTCCACAGTTACTTTCCAACAAGGAGGACCTCAAAGTTCTGTGGCCAACTGTCCCCTGCCCCAGCTAAATGGGAGCTCTACCAAAATGGAGAAGCATGTCAGCGTGCACAAGTACACCCTACTGACATATAACACATTCTTGCTGTGCAACAGTTTATCACAATAACATTCTATTTTACTCTGTTATATTATTCAGTATGGCCTATCCCAGTCTATCATAAAAATGGAAAAGTAATGACTCCTTCCCTCCTCACAAGGGTGCACCTCAAAAACTTTCAGTTGACTTATTTTTTTTGGTTTTTTAAAAGCTTTGTTGAGATATAATTCACATATACAATTTACCCATTTAATGTGTATAACTAAATGGCTTTTGGAATATTAATTTTAATTATGATTAGATAGATAGGTAGATAGATAGCTTACAAACTTTGCTATTTAAGTACAATTCAGTGGCATTAATTACATTCACAGTGTTGTGCAACCATTACCACTATCTGTTTTCAAAACATTTTCATCACCTGGAGCAGAAACTCTAACCATTAAGCAGTAACACCCCATTCTCTCTTCCCTTCAGTCTCTGGTAACCTGTTATCTACTTTCTGTCTTTATGAATTTGCCTATTATAGATATTTCATATAAGTGTAGTCATAGAGTATTTTTCTCTTGGTGTCTGGCTTATTTTACTTAGCATAAAGTTTTCAAAGATTGTATAGTAACATGTATAATTGCTTTTTATGGCTGAACGATATTCTGTTTTATGAATATACCGCATTTTGTTCATCCATTCATGTGTTGATAAACACTTGGGTTGTTTCCAATGTTTGACCACTGTGAACAGTGCTGCAATGAACATTGGTGTCCATTCGGTGTTTGGGTCCACTTGCAATTCTTTTGGGGTATATAACTAAGAGTGGAATTGCTAGGTCACATGAGATTTTTGTTTGTTTGTTTTTAAGAAATGGGCTTGATTCTAACTCCTGGGCTCAAACAATCCTTCCACCTCCGCCTTCTGAGGAGCTGGGATTACAGGTGCATGCCAGCACTTGGCTTACAATGGTAATACTATATTTAGCTTATTGAAGAACCATCACGTTGTTTTCCATAGCATTCCCATCTGAAATGATGAGGGCTCCAATTTCACTATATGCTTGTGAACACTTGACACTTTGTTATTATTATTTTAATAATAATATTATTTAATATAATATTTAATATATATTTTATAATATATATTATATATATTTTAATATATATAATATATAAATATATATTTATAATATATTTTAAATATAATATATATTTAATATATTATTTAATATGTATTATTTAATATATATTATATAATTATAAATAATATTATTTAATATAATAATAATATTAGTAGTAGTAGTACAGCCATCTGAATAGGTGTGTCAGCTGACTTTTTTTTTTTTTTTTTTTGAGACAGAGTTTAGCTCTGTCGCCCAAGTTGGAGTGCAGTGGCGCGATCTCGGCTCACTGCAAGCTCTGCCTCCCGGGTTCACGCCATTCTGCCTCAGCCTCCCGAGTAGCTGGGACTACAGGCGCCCGCCACCACGACCAGCTAATTTTTTGTGTTTTTAGTAGAGATGGGGTTTCACCGTGTTAGCCAGGATGGTCTAGATCTCCTGACCTGGTGATCCACCCGCCTCGGCCTCCCAAAGTGCTGGGATTACAGGCATGAGCCACCATGCCCGGACATCAACTGACTCATTTTTATTCAACACCCACAGATTTATCCAGGGGGATTTTAACCACAATTACCACCACCCCATTGCCTACAGTGGGGAGGTTTACTTCCACTTCAGAATATACATATATACATTAAATTAAAAATGTAAATTATATCATTGATTCACAGAAGGCAATAGCTTCATACATTTTTTCATATAAGCCAAGTATAGAAAATGAAAAATGTAGATATCATAATCATTTAAAAATAATTATCTTATTTTGAAGAGAATAATTATCTATTCTTTTTAATAATTCTCTTATCTTGAAATTGTGAACTAGAGTACCCGTTCATTCCTTTACACTTCCCAAGTCTGTTAATTATTTCGCCAAATAACAGATTTGGGGAGGGGAAAATCAACACAGTTTGAAAACTGCTGAGGGCTAAACATTGTACATGTACTTTATACCAGTAAATTACACATTCCTCCAAATAGGTAATAATAGGTACTTATTTTTTCCATTTTATTGATGAAAACACTGAGGCTCTAAAGGAAACATTTATGAAAAGAGTA
Organism: Macaca mulatta; assembly: GCF_049350105.2. Taxonomy (NCBI): domain Eukaryota; kingdom Metazoa; phylum Chordata; class Mammalia; order Primates; family Cercopithecidae; genus Macaca; species Macaca mulatta. The sequence goes on from NC_133416.1 coordinate 26,306,422, forward strand.
AAATTAGAATAAATGAATGGTTCTCAAAATTTTACTGTAGTATCCATTTGTACATTCAATAAATATGTGTTAGGTATTCAATGTAGTCTTATATAGCATCACAGAACACCAAAGAGATTAAAATTCTACTGTTTTGGCCTAAGGATGAGGAAGACCTATAGACTGCAACAGAACCTTGCCCTGCAAGGCCACCCATAGGATTGTAATGTGAAATAAATAAGACTAGTGATTTCAGTGTTACTTCAAGGTATGTCAGTTGAGTATTTTTACTTAGGAGTCAGAAGCTGAGCATAAACATTTTAGGGTATCAGATAATGAAACTAAAATGCTAAGCCACTAAAAATATCCTGGTCAGATTCCTAAAAATATTTTTCTTCCTATGTTTCTTCCTATGTTTGTTTGCTTGGTTGGTTTTGTTTTGTTTTGTTTTTAGATAGAGTCTCACTCTGTCACCCAGGCTGGAGTGCAGTTACCACTGCTCACTGCATCCTTCGCCTCCTGGGTTCAAGTGATTCTCCTGCCCCAGTTTCCTTGGTAGCTGGAATTACAGGCGCCCACCACCATGTCTGGCTAATTTATTGTATTTTTAGTAGAGACGGGGTTTTGTCATGTTCGCCAGGCTGGTCTCGAACTCCCAACCTCAGGTGACCTACCCACCTCAGCCTCCCAAAGTGGTAGGATCACAGGCGTGAGCCACTGCACCAGGTCCTTTTTATGCTTTTTTTTAAAAATACATTTTTAAAAATTTTTTAACTGACAATGTATATATTTATGGGGTACAGTGTGATGTTTTGCTCTACGTGTATATTGTGAACAGATTAAATAAAACTAATTAACACATCCATCAATCCATCAATGTATCATTTTTTGGTGAGAATGTTAAAAATCTATTCTATTAGCTATTTTATAATATACAACACATTATTATTATGATCACCATGCAGTGTGACAGATCACTAAAACTATTCCTCCAGTCTAACAAACTTTGGACCCTTTGATCCACATCTCCCCTTTTCCCATCCCTCACCACTCCCTCTCCCCAAGCCTCAGGCAGCGATCTTCCTACTCTGTCTATATGAGATTGACTTTTTTAGATTTCACATGTAAGTGAAATAATACAGTATTTTTCTTTCCATGCCTAGCCTGTTTCACTTATTATAATGTCCCCTTGGTCCATCCCTTTTGTCACAAATGGCAGAATTTCCCTTTTTTTTTTTTTTTTTTTTTTTTTTGAGACAGAGTCTCACTCTATTGCCTAGGCTGGAGTGCAGTGCCAGGACCTCAGCTCACTGCAACCTCCGCCTCCTGGGTTCAAGTGACTCTCCTGCCTCAGCCTTCCTTGTAGCTGGGATTACAGGCATGCACCACCATGCCCGGCTAATTTTTTGTATTTTTATAAAGATGGGGTTTCACTATGCTGGTCAGGCTGGTCTCAAACTCCTGATCTCATGATCCACTGGCCTCGGCCTCCCAAGGTACTGGGATTACAGGCATGAGCTGGCGGTGCCCAACCAGAATTTCCATCTTTTTAAAGACTGCAGTTAGGGGGATGTCACTGTATATATACAAAACAGAATACTATACAGCCTTTACAAAGAATTTCCATCTTTTTAAAGGCTGTATAGTATTCTGTTTTGTAAATATACAGTGACTTCCCCTTAACTGCAGGAGATATGTTCCAATACTCCTGGTGGATGCCTGAAACGTCTGACAGCACCAAATCCTGTATACCAGGGGTCCCCAGTCTCCAGGTTGTGGAATAGTACTGGTCTGTGGCCTGTTAGGAACCAGGCCATACAGCACGAGGTGAGTGGCACACGAGTAAGCATTACCATCTGAGCTCTGTCTCTTTCTGTCAGATCAGCGGAGGCATTAGATTCTCTTAGGAGTGCAAAGCCTATTGGGGACTGAACATGCGAGGGATCTAGGTTGTGCGCTCATATGAGAATCTAACTAATGCTTGATAATCTGAATGGAACAGTTTCATCCTGAAACCATCCCCACTCCCCGCCTGTGCATGGAAAAAAAATTGTCTTCCACAAAACTGGTCCCTAGTGCCAAAAAGGTTGGGGACTGCTGCTGTATATGCTATGTTTTTTCCTATACATATATACCTATGATAAAGTTAAATTTATAAATTTAGCACAGCAAGAGATTAAAAACTAATAATAAAATAGAAAAATTAGAACAATGTCCTACAATAAAACATAAATGAATGTGGTCTCACTCTAAATATCCTGTACAATACTGTGGGTGACAGAAATCATGCAAAGCAAAACCACAGAAAAGAGGGACTACTGTTACTATATTTTCTTTATCCATTCATCTATTGATAGACAATTAGGTTGCTTCCATATCTTTGGTATTTTGAATAATGCTGAAATGAACATGGGAGTGTAGATATCTCTTTGACATACCAATATCCATTCTTTTTTTATGTTTCTGTTGCGCTTATTGACACTAATGTTGTTTACCTTAGGTGACCCAAATTCTACTCTCATTGCAATGTAAAAGAGAAAAAAAAAATGCCAAACCACAATTTAACCAGTATTATAAGATGAAAGGATTACAGGGAAAACAATCAGCATAGATATATTCATGATCAGCCTATCTTCTTTCTTTTCAAAATCTAGATTAGTATTTTCCTTTAAACAGATCCATTCTTCAGTTCTCTGAAATCACCAAGATTCCTGGCAGGAATGACAGGAAGATAGTGGTAATAAGAGAGTGAATCATCTTGGAAGAAAATATAAGGGAAAATTCATTTATGGGATCATAATTTTGTATTGAATGAATTGATGCAGAAAAGGGAAAACAAATAATTAGTGATGATGTTTTGGTGATATGAAAATTAAGGAAAACTGGTAGAAAAAAAAAGTTGGGAGAGTTAGAATAAATTAACAAAAGAAGGACAATTTGAAATATGTTATAAGAAAAGCAGAGAAGAGAAAATATTAAGGAAGAAAATATTCTAGATATGTTTGGGGGGAAAGTACAAAAGCAACCTGACAAAAAAGAAACTAAAATATCAATCTGAACATAAATAACTTCTATTTGATGCTAAGGTAAAATAAATCACTTCTTTTTCACTATATGTCTGCCTTGTATTCATTTTTTTCGGTTACAAAAATAAATTAATTTGCAATATTGTTTAGTACTTCTATAGTCATTTTAGACTCCTGTTCACTAGAAATAGTCATATACTCTAACATAGGAAATATTCAAATATTCTATTTAAACGAAAAAAGATTTGCAAGCATATTAAAATGCTGCATAGCCAGGGAAAGAGCACCATCTAAATCTTCTTTTATTATTTTCCTTTCTTATTGATAGCTCAATACTATAACAATAAACCAAACCAGACCTTTACTCTTAAGATGAATTTGATACATAATAATATGATATACATATTTTTTAAAAAATCAGTGAAAACAATATTAAGTGTAAAGCATGAAAGTAATACAAAATCATTGAATATGGTCCTATTTATTCTTCATGTATCTAGACATAACTTCTCTTCTCAGCCATTTATGTTGGTTGTTCTGAACTACAGTTTGTTTTATCTTTATTATGGTCATTATTGTCCTGCTACAAATCATTTGTTTGCATTCCAGAAGCTCTGGAATGCTCTATATTTCCTTGTAGTGGGACAGTGTGATGTCATGATTAAGCCATGGGATCTAGAGCCAAACTATCTGGGTTTACATTCTGTCTCTGCCACTCATTAGCCACCTTCTGGGCCTCAGTTTTCCCATCTGGAAAGTAAAGTTGATAATAATTATATCTGCTTGTTAAGGTTATGCGAAGGATAGAATAAATGAATATAAATAAGGCACTTAGAAGAGTTCCTTGAACATAATATGCACTATAAGTTTTTCTATTATTAAGACCAGAAAATAAGTCAATAGTTTTATACATTGTGACTTCTATTTAACCAGGCTTGCTACTTAACCTAGCAGATTATCCTTAACTTGCTTATAGACAAAATTCTGATGTGTAAATTATAATTAGAATATATCTTCTAGCTATAGACATCAACTTCACATATAATCAATATAATTCATTTTAGCTATTCAACACCACGATGAGCAAAAATAAATATTTTATATATAATATAAATTTATAAATTTAAAGAACAAACTGATTTTGTATTGACTCTCTTGAGACAGTCATTTTAAAAACAAAAGTTGAATAATTTAAATTCCATCAGATTGTAGAACTTAATGAAATCACTGGATAGTCATAAAATACTTTTCCCTGAGATTAAAGAAATAATTCTGTCTGGAATTAAATAAACCTAAAACTTATTTTGCCAAAATTGCTTAGAAACAGATGCCAGACAGTTGGTTAATTCTTCAAGAAATTCTTGGAGAAATGGATGTACAGTCCCATAAAAGACTTTCAGTTTCTTAGAAACGATGTATTTAAATACAGGTAAACATATTTCTAAGAGGTAAACGCTATTTAAAAAAAAAAAAAAGAAGAAGAGAAAGAAGGTAAACAGGATGAGGAAGAAAGGTAAAGAAGTAAAGTTAGTAGAGCTCAAGAAACAAATCCAGGGATTGGCCTAATTTTAGTTATTTTATTAAAAACTAAATGAATATAATATTTGCTGAGACTAGAAATCACATGATTATAAGCAGATTTGGATAATAAAATGAATATTGCTTGGGATGTGATGTGGAAGTCCACTAGACATTCCCTTGAAGGTGGATTTATAACTGTAACAAAACTCAATAAACAACGTCATTATAACAATACAGAGTCCCTTTTATACGCATGGAGTGTAAGGAAGAACATCAGTCTTGCTGATAACTCCCCTTTCAGTGATTCTAGTCATTGGAAACTCGCGACTTTTTTTTTTTTTAATATATTAAAAAACTAGTAAAACCTGTTGACTTGTAGAAGAATAGAATAAACTGTGAAAAGCAAATATACAAAGCAAAGAAGGGAAAGGGGGAAAGAAAGTAAAAGAAGGAGGATTCTGATTCTACAAGATGGGCCCATTTCCCAAATATACCAATATATCTACTTTATTGTGACTGAACTTTGTATTTAACCTCATTATCCATCCTGAAATATCATTAAGTTCATACTTAGATAAAAACTCTTTGGGGATAGAAAGTAGAGACAATAAAAAGACTGTATTAAGAGCTGTCGCATATAACTTACTGTAAATTAATTTAGTCAAGATTAATTTCTTCCGATATTTCATTGAAGACATCGACACAATATAGGAGAAGGTTCACAGAGAGGTAGTAAGGAAACATCATTTTGGAATTTGGAGCATGCTATAAAATGATGCTTTGCTATTCCATCACCCTTCTACCACCCAGCCTCCAAAAAAGTAGAGTCAAAAGGACTGAAGTCTGAGGAAATAGAAAAACGGTATAATAAATAAAGGTGGGCCGAGCACAGTGGCTAACGCCTGTAACCCCAACACTTTGGGAGACCAAGGTGGGCAGATCTCTTGAGGCCAGGAGTTCAAGGTGAGCCTGGCCAACATGGCGAAACCCCATCTCTACTAAAATACAAAAGAATTAACTGAGACTCGTGGTGCATGCCTGTTTTCCCAGCTACTTGGGAGACTGGAGGCACGAGAATTGCTTGAACCCAGGAAGCGGACGTTGCAGTGAGCCAAGGTGGTACCACTGCACTCTAGCCGTCTGGGCGAGAGTCTCGTTCTGTCTCAAAAAAAAAAGCATAAAAGCAGGTTGAAAGTGTTGGAAACAAAATTTATCTCATTATTTTATCTAAGACATCCTTGTACGTAAGTAAAGAAAAATAAAATAAATGCCTTTCTTGTTCCTCTTGAACCATAACCCCATCTTCACCCCACCTATTAGCTCTAACCCTGTTAGAATTGGAGTCCAGATACTAATTTGTGGATTAAATGGGCTTTTGTTGGCTGGCCTGGTTATGCAAACACAATTCATAACTTTATTTCTGTAAGAAAATGTGTTGTGAATTCCAAATTCCAAACAAACTACTTGAAACAACCTGTTCACAAGTTTGGGACAGCTTGCACACTGTATGTTTTGGATTTAAGAAGTTAAATGACACCTTACTGGAGAAAAATGTATTATGACATGTGATTCATATAACTATTATTAATCTTCAATAAATTCTGCTGGAGTAAGGACCCAAAGGTGTGCTGAATTAATTTAAACCACTGCAAAATTTGCCTGGTAAATTTCCAAGAACAGATTGACTCAGGATATTTTCAATGTCCAAAAATTTGTCTTTCAGTCATAAAAAAATCATGTTGCACATTTCAACACTTATGTCTTCATCTTAAATTAAAAAAAAAAAAGAGTCTAAATGTAGCCAATATTAAAAGTAAACCAATAAAACATATCAAAGTTTAAAACTATATCTTTTGATTTATTTTTAATACAAGAAATAAAACTTTGGGGTTAATAATAGGAAGCAGGAGCGATATTAATTACACACAAAACTAAAACATGAGACCAGAGATGTGATATCAAGCTTCCCTAAATACTATCACTTGTTTGTGCTATATATCATTTTCTAAGCTGGTCAATGCCCTTTATGATCATTATGCAGTCCTTCTTCACAATACATGACAGAAATAATGTGAAATATTTGCTTTAAACCTGAAGGATAAGGAATTCATTGCTTTTATCATAAACCAATCTAGAGCCAAGTCAGTGACAACTCAGATTTTTTTTTTTCATTCAGTGTTCTGTGTTCCATATTTAGTCTAAATGATGTCATTCATTTATTTGAAACTTACGACTGGTCAATACTAATAGAAAGTTACTTAATATCTGTTAATTTTTGTACCTCTATAAAGGAATTATATTTTCCCAAATACTCTAGTAAATGATTCATCACCTTTAGATGCTATCAAAACAATTAAGTGTTTAGGAATCTTACACTATCTATCACATCTCCTCTTCCCTCCTCCTTTATGTCTTTAGATATATTTTTCCTTAGTTCTTCTACTCATTGCCTTTCTGAATTTAAATACTATAAATGGCAAATTTAAAAATGTATCAACTAAGGCAATATCTTCTTATTCTTTGCTATGAAAGATGTGATGAATACTAAACCTTTTCTTCACCTCTCCTCCTCACTCACCTCAAAAATCCTTTAGGTATAATTTTATATCCTTATTATGAGGGTTATTTATATTGTTTGGTCACTTTATTTAGGACAACTAAAAGCTGATTCTAAGACTTTAAAATAGTAATTAATACTTGTATGTATGTATTTATTTATTTATTTAGAGATGGAGTCTCACTCTGTCAGCCAGGCTGGAATGCAATGGTGTGATCTCGGTTCACTGCAACCTCCACTTCAGGTTCAAACGATTCTCCTGCCTCAGCCTCCTAAGTAGCTGAGGTAACAGGCGCCCACCACCACGCCCAGCTAATTTTTGTATTTTTAGTAGAGACCAGGTTTCACCATGTTGGTCAGGCTAGTCTTGAACTCCTGACCTAAGGTGATATGCCTGCCTCAGCCTTCCAAAGTGCTGGGATTACAGGAGTGAGCCACCATGCCTGGCCCCAATACTTGTAATATTATTTAACTGTAGAACTGAGTAATTTTATTGGCCTCCTATAAAAAGACAATGTAATCTTACATCTTAATTTTTTTTCTTTTTGACGATCAATTTTCCCAGCATCAAAACCTCATGAATCATTTCTCATTTTCTTTCTTTCTTCTTTTTTTTTTTTTTTTTTTTTTTTTTTTTTTTGAGAATGGGTCTTACTGTGTCACCCAGGCTGGAGTGCAGTGGTGGGATCATAGCACACTGCAGCCTCAAACCTCTAGGCCCAAGCAATCCTCCTGCCTCAGTCTTTTAAGTAACTAGGACTACAGGCACATGCTACCATGCCTGGCTGGCTAGATAGATAGATAGATAGAGAGACAGAATCTCACTATGTTGCCCAGGCTTTCTCAGACTCCTGGCCTCAAGTGAACCTCTTGCCTTGGCTAGCTTCCCAAAGTGCTGAGATTACGGGCATGAGTCCCTTATCTTTTTATGGCCATAACGAGTTTTTTAGCACTTGTATTTCATATAGTCTTTTCTATGTTTCTTTTTCTTGATTGTTTTACTGGTGAAGCCCTTGAATATTCTTTTCATATTGAGAGACTAAATAATAAGTAAACTAAGTTTCGGAATGACTGGAAGTGTCTTTTGCATAATACAAAGTGCAGCTAAGTATATTTTTTCTTCCTAACTTTGAAGATATTGCTTCCTTTTCTTTGAGTATTCATTGCCGTTGATGAAATTTTAATGTCAATAATATTCCTTTAAATGTAATATTCCTTCATATATGTAATTTTTGAAGAGGGTGAGTTCTAAAATCTCAACACAATGTGGTAAGATGTAGAACTATCCTTAATATGTCCTGTACATGAAATGACTACCATTGATGTTGGGAGGTAACATCAACAAAGAATCCTGATGCATATTTGAGGAAATGTTTCAAAATGTTCTATTTTGTGGTTGTCTTATTTCCAACATGTCTAAAACGTATGCCAAATGACAACATTTCTGGTATATTTCCATTTGGCATTTCGGACAGAAAGAGAGAGGACTCCCTGCTTCTTTCCCCGTCTTCCGTTTTCCCCCTTCTTATGCCCTGCTGTATCTGATGTTTGTCCCCACCTCTCTCCCAGGGAACTACATGGCTCATGAATCACCCCTTGGGCCTGAGGATGAGTACCCACAGCAGCAAAATCTTCCAAGGGAAACCACGCTGAGGAAGACATGGGCAAGCTCTGGCAGCAGATCAAGCTGTTATGGCAAGAATTCCCGGTTCTGTGTCCTCATCATATAATATAGAAGATCTGGGAATGGGGTCTTGAGTCTGTAATGTCTGTGATACAGCTCCTCACATCTTCTTATGTAGAGTGTCATGACCAAAACGGGAGTAACGTGTTTGCCCCTCTAAATTCCCCAGTAGTCTGAGTCTGAAGCTAGTCTGAAGCTAGTACGGTCTATTTTAAGGGATTCCATAACGTGTTTGAATTATATCTGTATGGTAGGGGCTTTCAATCAGTAGCCAGGATCTGCTACTAGATCTCCAATTCTAATTCCGCAAGCTACATACCTCCCTTAGAGGCCTGCCAAAATTCTTAGAGGAGGACAAGGAAGTTGGTAGCCTTCATTTAGGGATTTTATTAATACCTTCTCCCTCTCCACAGCCCTAGTTTAGATAATTGCTTAGTCTTTTCATTCTGAGAAACTCAAAATTTCAATGAAATCAAAAACAAGAAAAAGAAACATTTTTTCCAACTGAAATTCAAGAGTACTTTTTTGTGGTGGTGGTGATGTGGTAATTAATAGTAATTAAATTATATAACAGTCATGAAACCAATGTTGACATTCAAACTTTGTTAAACTATGGATCATGTACTCGTTAAGATCTGCCAGGAATAATGAGCAGAGATGGATTTGTTTTATTTATTGCACTTTTTCACTATAGATTACACATATGCACTTATGAAGAGCTTGGTTTTTGTTTCTGGTTGATTTTATTCACTTTTATTTAAAAAGTTGAATGTGGCCTCTAAAATATGTTTTCTGAGCAAGGAATCATGAAAATAGTGGATGACATTTGCCTATTTTTTGTTTTTTCTTGTTTTTGGAGATGGGAGTTTTTATGTACATTTCATCAAGAGGCTAAGGACTGTTATCAAATTAATAGTAATTTTTGTAAATTCTCAATATGCAAGTTATTCTTCCTAATTCATAAACACAATTCCTTGTTTTCTAGTGGCCTCAATGATCACCAGAAAATTAACTAGGGTTCTTTACACACTGATATGTGAAAATATTGCATGTGTCATTGTAATATTTATGGCAATACTCTAATACTTAATATTGATTTAATAATTTAAAGGCCTAGAGTGGATCACCTAGAAGGCAAAGACTGTATCATTTTCTATATGTGATCAACATCCAGAATATTCAATGAAGTATGATTGATGGAGATATATACATGGAATGATCTCCTTGAGAAGGAAGTGGGCACAAAAGAACATTTGAACCTGAATTCTGATTCAAAGCATCAGGAAATGTATTTGGAAGAAAGTCTCTTGAATGCATAAAACCATAAACTATCTCCTTTTCAGAAAAGCCCATTTTCATGACCGCCAGAAAAATGACTATCTCTCCTTCAGGATTTTCACCCTCACCAGAATAGATGCCAGGTCTACCTGTGAAATAGGAAAAACTTAGAATGCTGTAACATTCCAGTGGGCATAAGGTTTACACTTCTTTCATGGGAATATATGGTACAGAGAACTGGAGAAGAATCATTGCTTTTCTTTTTGTGTAAGTATATACTTTTTCCAAATATCCATTCAGAGACGTGTATAAGAGTGTCTAAAGATCCATTATATAATAAAAAATGTAAAATGTTCTGCTGGGATACACTGGTCACCATTCTGAGGAAACCAGAAATGCTGCATGATATATAATTTGCAGTAATCGTGCTTTGGTGACTGAGATTCCTTGTAGCGGTCGCTGACGCTAGAGGTTTTATGTTACCTACCCTAACTACTTCTTACAGTAGAATTGTCCGATAGAAACAGATATACAAATCACACATATAATCTTTATGTTTTCTAAGTAGTTACATTTAAGTAAAAAGATGAAAATAATTTTAATAATTTATTTAACCCAATACATCCAAAATATAATAAATTCAATACATAATTGATAGTAACAATAATATCCTTTAAATTTATATTTTCTTACTAAGCCCTTGAATCCAGTATATAGTTAACACATCTCAATTTGGACTAGCCACATTTCAAGTGCTCAGTAGCTAATAGCCAATGTTTTTGACAGCCAGCAGCCACTGGCTACTCTATGGAACAGTGTAGTAGGTGTGTCATGCTCGGTCTTCACCAGCACTTTTCAGGTTTTTGTAAACCACTAGCCCAGCACAATTAAGATCCTGAGTTAGTCTTGGACAGCAAGAAGCAGAAAATTCTCAGGTTTGGTAGTCACTGGGATCTGGAGTCCATTTTTTTTTTTTTAAGTAAGCCCTGATACACATGTCCTACGAGAAGCCCTTAAGCATCTGTATTCAAAAATGGGCAGGTGCCATCCTACCCACTGCTTTAAATCAGTGATATGAAGACTTTGAACAGGCTATGTGGTGCTTTAGAGTTTGTAAGCATCACCTGCTTCCCTCTGAATATTAATCTTCCTGAGTGGTTCTCCAACTTTTGTTGTAGTGCCAAGCTCAAATCATGCTTTCTGATTAGAAGTTTAGAATTTTTGCCGAAGCATCGAATGGTAACACTGTGCCATTCTGTATAATGGGAATAACCATGGGGTCAGAAGACTGGCCTCTGAAGCTCGTGGCTGTCACGGGAAGTCTCAGGAGAATTAGTTGAAGAAAAGGGAATCACTTTTCCTCATCTGTAAAATTAGTGAGTGGTTGGGCTAGATGAGCTGGAGACTTCCTTCCTATGTTGACATCGTAAGATTTTTGAGCAAGCTACTAAATATCTTGAAAGCATAAATCTAAAATCATTTACTGAATACACTCAAACCTTATTAATTCAGAATTATACAAATAAGTACACTCCAATTTATGAAAAGCTGAATTTATAAAATGTTATTGCAGAGAGATTTATTTTTTTTTTGGACCAAGAACTTACAAACTAGATTTTCCTTAAATTTTGTCCTAATTTATTATTAGCCAAATTATTAAGAGAGCATATTTTCAAGATAAAAGTTTATAATATTATCCTCTAAATACATTTTAAGGTAAAACAAATTAAAACAAAAAACAAACATGAAGCAAAATTAAAACAAAATATAAACAGGAAGCAAAATTAAAACAACAAAATAAAGCTCAATGTGCAGCCTGGGAAATCCAAATCCACATGAATGATCTGAGGCAATACCAGAAACACCATGATTTCTAACTTATTTTCCAGTTCTGAGACTACAGGTTCAGAGTAAAGAAGAAAAGGCCAACCTCTCCTCCTTTGATTTCTCTCAATACTTCATTCCTCTGTATTTTACATATTTACTGGTTCATTTATTTAGTAATTTTCTATTGAAAACACCTTATATGACAACACTGCGCTAAGCATCAGAGATATTAACATAATAATGTACAATGCACAATCCCTGCCATAAGGAAGCTCAGAGAAATTGAGGGACGCAGAAAAGTGAAAACCCAATTTCAGCCTGCTGTGCTAAGTGCTACAACAGGAGTAAGTTTAGATTAAAAGGGCCTACAAGAAGCACAAAGCAACACTGGAGAAGCATTTAGCTAAGTCCTGGATCACTCACAGAAAACTTTATAGAGCAGGAACTTATAAACTGAAGCTGAGCTCTGGGTGACTCAGAAATCCACCAAGGGGTAGAAGCATTGGTTGGTGGAAGGAGGTTGGCATATTTCCTACAAAGCAACAGTGTGTTCACAATTCTATAAAAGAGAATGTGGCCATTTTGGGGAATAGTGGGTCTTAGTATGACTAGATCATTGAATATAGTGAAGTAGTGAAGAGAGACGGGATAGAGATGTATAATCTGTGTTCTTATTGTCACTATCTCACATCTGAGAAACTCAGAAGTTATTTGAATGAGAGAAGAGTTGAAAATGCCAAAATAAGAGTATATTTCAAACTGTAGACCTTTTCAGTCTGTAAACCTATCACTGTCATTTTATTAGCACTATATGCTTAAATTAGACTTTGCAATAGATCTAGCAAACCAAAGTTTTAAAATGTTGCTAAGGTAAATATTGAGTACGCATTTGAAGTAATGGACTAATAATTGTGATTAGTATATCAACTCTTTCTTTGTAAATATACGATTTTAACCCATTTATGCCAGAGGTTGCAATTTTTTGTGTGTGAAAAATCAGACTTTGTCAATGACCTTGAGCAGCAGGATATAAATAACTCCCGCAGGCTTAGCGTTCCAATAATGGAGGATTAGGCATAAATGGGTTAAAGTATTTGAAATTGCTTTAAAATAGTTTGTTCCTTTAAGTATTTTAAAGATCCCCTCTATAAGACAAACGAAAACCTCAAGTGCATCATTTTTAGGTAAACAGAGAAAATGCTATCTACCATTATAAAAATGGTTATATATAGATAGGGGAGATCAAGACGATTAGGTTTTTATTTTATTTTTGTTTTTTTGATTTTTTAAATTTATTTAAAGACAAGGTCCCACTCTGTCACCCAGGCAGGCTGTAGCCCAGTGGTGCAATCAAGGTTCACTGTAGTCTCAAACTCCTAACTTCAAGAGATCATCCTGTCTTGGTTTTCCAAAGTGCTAGGATTACAGGGATGAGCCACCACACCTGGCCTGTATTTTTTAATTTTATACATTTCCATCTCTAAGGGATAATAAGTGGCAGTGCACACTAAAAGCAGATAACTTAAAGTTTGTAATTAAATTGCACTGGCCAAGTTTGCCCAAGCTTTCCCACAACACATGACCAAAAGGTTCTGCATAAGAAACAAACTTGAAACAGAAATAACAATGCTAAGTGAAAAGCCTTCACAGATACACATAGAAACATATCTACTACCCTTCCTTGAAATGCTTCCTTTATTTTTTTTTTCCCAAGAGGAAGAGCAAAAAGGAAACTGTATGAGTTTCCTATTGCTGCGATACCAAATTATCACAAACTTCATGGCTAAAAACCACAGAAACGTATTATCTTGGTGGTCGGAAGTCCAAAATGGGTCTCACTGGGCTAAAATCATGGTGTTGGCAGGGATCTATTCTTTTCTGGAAGTTCTTGGGAAGAATTCATCTTCTTGCTTTTTCTAGCTTCTAGAATCTGCCCAAATTCTCAGCTCACGCTCCCCTTTGGTGTTTAAAGCCAGCAATGGTAAATTGAGTATTTCTCAAGATAACAACTCTCTGCCTTCTTCTTTCCCATTGAAGGGGGCTTGTGATTACATTCGGCACATCTGGATAATCCAAGATAATCTCTTTATTTAAGGTCAACTGATTAGCAACCTTAATTTCATCTTCAACTTTACTTCTCTCTTGTTATATAATATAACGTATTTAAGGTTGTAGGGATTACAATGTGCATATCTTTTCAGAGGGGCATTATTCTGCCCACCAAAGACATCATCAGAGTAAGCAATAAATCTATCTTTAACCGACGTTGTAAACTCTACTATATTTTTCCCAGTAAGATTTAATCCCCATTTTTGATACTTTAGTGGTTTGTGTTATAGATTTTATCACATTAGCCAACTTTTTTTTTTTTTTAATACTTAATTCTCTTCTGGGAAAGAAAAAACTTAAAATTATACTTTAAATTTCTCCTCCTTTTGTGCTCCTCCTAAAGACTCATTTAAAAATCACTTTCACTCTGTTAGAAAAAAAAGAATATTTACTTTCTTCTCTCAAGTACAGAATGTAGTAGAGTTCAGTTCATTAACAGGTTTTACTTGCTATACATTTAAAAGGCTGATTTCAACTGCTGATTTAACATATTTATTAAATGCCTACTAAGTGTTAGGCACTACTCCAGAAGATGTGACTATCACAGAAAATAAGACAGACAAGGAGAGACAAAACTATATAAATAAGCCAGAAAAAATGATCACATGGTGACAACTGCTATGCCGAGAACTAAAATGAATGACATGATCAACAGTGACTGGGTGTCTAGGTTGTGTGGTCAGAGATGGCCTCTCTAAAATGATGACATTTAGGCTGGGATCTGACTAACGAGGAGGAGTCAGCCATGCACAGAGTGGTAGAAGTACACTCCAGTGGCCCAGTGGGACCATTAACGGTTGTAAGCCTTAATGCAAACTTGATGTGTTGGAGATACAGAAGACCTGTGGAGCTGGAGAACAGTAGGGTAGCAGGTAGAGAGTACAAAGTGGTCTTAGAGAGGCAGCCACAACAACATCATGAAGAGCTGGGTGCGGTGGTTCACGCCTACAATCCTAGCACTTTGGGAAGCCAAGGTGGGTGAACTGCTTTAGTCCGGGGAGTTCAAGACCAGCCTGGGCAACATAGCAAAACCCCATCTCCACAAAAAGTACAAAAATTAGCCAGGCATGGTGGTGTGCGCCTATAGTCCCAGCTACAAGGGAGACTGAGGCTTGAGGATCTCTAGAGCCCAGGAGGTAGAGGTTGCAGAGAGCGGTGATCAGGCCACCACCTTCCAGCCTGGGCGACAGAGCTAGACCCGGTCTCAAAAACAAAAACGTCATGGCAGATTCTAAGACACATGGTAAAATGATGGGAATTCATTGAAAGGTTAAAGACAAGAAAACGATACAGTTTGATATATATTATGAAAAACATCATAGCTGCTAAGTGGAGGGATAATTGATTGTAAGGGGGAAAATGGAAGTAGAGAAACTTAAAATATTATAGTAATCCAAGTGAGTAGTTTGACTAAAGTAATGTAACAGAAATAAAGAAAACTTAGCATTATCTTTTGGGGATGGTTCAAAGAATGTGGTGATTCAAAATGGAAGAATAAAAGATAAAAATCAATAATGACTCACAACGGTTTTTTTTTGTTTTTTTTTTGTTTTTTTTTGTTGTTGTTGTTGTTGTTTGTTTTTGTTTTTTTTGAGATGGAGTCTTGCTGTATTCCCCAGGCTGGAGTGCAGTGGTGCGATCTCGGCTCACTGCAAGCTCCGCCTCCCGGGTTCACGCCATTCTCCTGCTTCAGCCTCCCTAGTAGCTGGGACTACAGGCGCCCGCCACCACATCCGGCTAATTTTTTTGTATTTTTAGTAGAGACGGGGTTTCACCGTGTTCGCCAGGATGGTCTCAATCTCCTGATCTCGTGATCCGCCCGCCTCGGCCTCCTAAAGTGCTGGGATTACAGACTTGAGCCACCGCGCCCGGCCTAATGACTCACAACTTTTTGAGTTGAAAAAGTGTTTAGGAGATCATGCTATTTACAGTAATGGAGGTGACAAACAGACGAGCAAGCCTGTGGGAAAAATGAAGAGTTCTATTGTGGCCATGTTATACTTAAGATGCTTATCAGACATCTGGGTCACCTGGGACATCATTCAGTCATCTAGGACTAGTAAATCAGTAGAGAAGAGAGCCTGAAACATAGGCAAGGAGGTCCCAGCCTTTAGAGTGAGCAGAGTAGTAACAGTCAGCAAGGATTTGAAGAGCCCATGGGCCCTGGCAATAGTTTAGAACATTATAGGGTTGGGATTTGAGGAAATTAATGTCTAATGCTTTCAATATTTTGTATTCACTTTTTTGGATCATATGAGATATGGGCATCTAAGGTCAAGCAAAAGTATTTGAGAGTGATGTGGGAGAAAAGAATAGGAAGGGGCCAATTAAGGAAGAAAACCATAAATGAGCAAGCACTAATTAATATGATTATATTATTTCCTTCAGAAGTGCTATAAGTTAGGTATAGAAACAAAGTAGGACACTTAAACCAAAGTGAATATAGTAGAAAAACAAAGTGAGATTTGTAAGTACTCACAAGAGAGTAGGAGAAGTGACACTCAAATAGGTTTGGATTCAAAAGGGAATTAAGTGAAGTTAGAGGGACTGATGGGTTGGCAGACTAAGGAAGACTTAAGGGATTGAAGTTTTCTAAGTCACTGAGGTACAAGTCTAGTTGGAGCAAGACAGAGTCTCTTTTGCACCACTCCAGTGGAAGACATTCACATTAAGCTGAAGTGTTGTGCTAACACAGAATACAAGATGAATAGTGTTTTCTAGAGTTATACGATGTGGCAGCTTTAAAGGAATAGAAGATTGTAGTTAGAGTCTTGAGTAGGAAGTTATTATTTCAGATGTAGAATATTTCTGAGTGATGATAAAGAACAAAGTTTGGTCATGTGAATAAGTGGCTTAGGAGGCCAGGGGCGGTGGCTCATGTCTGTAATCCCAGCACTTTAGGAGGCCAAGGCAGGTAGATCACCTGAGCTCAGGAGTTGGACACCAGCCTGGGCAACATGGCAAAACCCTGTCTCTGCCAAAAAAAAAAAAAAAAAAAAAAAAAAAAAAAAAACAGCCAGGCATGGACTGGTGCGTGCCTGTGGTCCCAGCTACTCGGGAGGCTGAGGAGGGAAGATCGCTTGAGCCTGGGAGGCTCAGTGAGCTGAGATTGTTCCACTGCAGTGTAACCTGGGTGACAGAGTGAGACTTCATTTCAATCAATCAATCAATCAATCAGTATCTTAATAGACTTTTAGTAGGATTGACTATAGGATATTGAATGGATAGTTTATAAACATTAAAGTCATCTAAAAAGGAACATGGAAACTATCAACACTAGATGGCAAAAGTTATAAACTGAATGTCAGTATCCTCCCAGAATTCACAGATTGAAACCCTCCAAAGTGATATTAGGAGGTGTGGCCTTTGAGAGGTAATTACAGTTACATGAGGTCATGAGGGTGGAGCCCTCAGGAATGAGATTTGTGCCCTTACAACTATAACTAGAGAGCTTGTTTCTTACACTTGTTCTCAACAGTGTAAGTATACAAGAAGCAGGAAGTATGCAACACTGAAGAGGACCCTCACCAGAGCCCAACCATGCTGTCACCCTGATCTCAGAGTTCCAGCCTTCAGAACTGTAAGAAATAAACTTCTATTGTTCAAAGTACCCAGTCTCTGGTAGTTTGTTATAGTAGCTTGAACAGACTAAGAAAGCATATTAAAATACAATCAGAAGTGCCTCCACTTTAGAAATAGAAAATATTCAGGTACAAAGGAAAACATTTTATTTAAATGAACATTAATTAGATTTGCAAGTATAGAAAGAGATAGTGCCATTATTAACCACAATATAATTCTAATTAAGAGGAAGAAAAGAAGGAGAGGGGAAAAGAAGGAGAGAGGGAGGGAATGAAGATACAAAAAGGAAGAAAGATAGATTTTGACCAATTAAGACCAAAAGACTGAGCTATAGATTATGGCCTCTGTCCCCTCAGTTGCATTATTCTCTTACATAGGCTCTGTCTTATTTTCATCTGGTCCATCTTTACAAGACTATGCAAGACATCTTTTTAAGATGAAAAATGGATCACAGAATAATGGACTCACCTCCATAAACCCTTCAACAGCTTCCCATTATCCACAGAATCATGTCTAAACTCCTTAGTGTGGCAATCAAGGACCTTGATGATCTAATCACTGCCTTTTCCTCCAGGCACGTTTCTCACCACATTCCCCATAATTCTCTTGCAATACAATTACTTGTCCTTCCCTACAAACACTAGGTCACTTCAGACATCTGTGATATATGCAGGCTATTTCTTTTAACTATGATGTATTTTGAAAATTGCATCACATTCTTTGTGAAACCTTCTCTAGTTTTCTACTCCTTCCCATTCTTCCTTCTCCTAATTGTTTCATGCAAGAAAGAAACATCACCTCATCACTTCTATTCCATCCTATACTTCTGTATCTTCTACATGTTTCTATTATTCCATGTATTCATGTGTATTATTTGTTAGCTAAGTCTCTAAGCTTCTTGAAGGAACAGACATTGTCTACTTCTTTAGGCATTTAAGCTTAACACTGTTAAGCACCTACCCATGCCTAGCACATCATAGTTGCTTAACAGTGTTTGCTGAACAGATGTTATCTGATACAAAATAGAAAGCTTCACTAAGAGTTAGTGAAAGATGCTACACAATAGAAATCTTAAGTAACAATAAAACCAGACTAGAACATTTTTGGCATTTTTTTCTATGATCCTGATAGACTTAAATTTAACTGTTAATATAGGTGAAGATCTATTTGGAAGATCCTTTATCCAAATCCGTAGAGGCCAAATGAGCTTCGTAATACTGAGAAAAAAATGTGTTATGGAAATATAAGGCTGGGTATGGTGTCTCATGTCTACAATCCCAGCACTTTGGGAGGCTGAGGAGAGAGGACCGCTTGAGCCCAGGAGTTCAAGACCAACCTGGGCAATACAGTGAGATCCTGTCTCTACAAAAAACTGTTTTAAAAATTAGCCAGGCGTGGTAGCATGCAACTGTAGCCCCAGCTACTCATGAGGCTGAGGTAGGAGGATCCCTAAAGACAGGACGTCAAGGCTGCAAGCCCTTGTCTCTCTCTCTAAAAAAATAAAAAGAAAAAAGAAATATATATACCGCATATCATACAGTACTACTAGTGAGGTCTGGGGTAATACTTCATAATCAAATATATAGATATTTCTGCAGTAAAATATGTATTTACACAAATAACCTCACGTCAGATTAGTTTAGATTTTCCAAAAATGAATTACTAAAAATTTTAAGATATTTTTTCCAATTTTCCAGTTATAAAATAAATTACAAAAAATTCAAAACTACAAATAAGGAATTATAAATTTACATTAAATGCTGTTTTATAGATACTAAGAAATTTATAATCAATATTTTCATAGGAGGTAGTAATTTTAACTACTTCAATTTCCTTCATTTTATAATAAAATAATGTATTAAAAGAACACAGTGAATCAAATACAGTAACCAGATAGACAAATACAGGAGGTTTTTTTTTTTTTTTTTACTTTATACATAATTATGCAGTACGAGTACTGAAAAGAATAGAACACAAATTATATAGACCAAATTGTCACATGAAAAGAATACTTCCTAGTCTAATCCATAATTCTGATAACACTTTAATCTGGTTTTAAGACTACCTTTTTGATAATTTCCAGGTATCGCTTGTTAGAATATCTTTAGCTCTGAAAAGAAAGAAGCAATATGAAATCTTATTTTATACTACGCAGCTTTCCAAAAATTGCTTTTTCTGTACCCTCATGCATCTTTCATCATCATCAGTAGCAAAAACAAAAATAAGAAACTGACAGCCCTAGGAAACCCAAATCAGTATTGGTTGGGGCTTACTAAAGAAAAGAAATGCCTTCCCTCATAAAATTCCTAAAAATCTACAGGTCAGTAGCTTCTAAATATTTTTTGAGGAGCTTTGGTCTGGCAACACCCTTAAAGGAAGTTGGTCTGGCAATACCCTTAATTGCATCTTTAGTTAACAATGATATATTTTTAAAAGCTAGATTTTTCTCCATATTTTCCTCAGGTAGAAAATTACTTTAGTAAATTTGCACAGAAACTAATGTGCCACAAAAAAGATTGCTTCCCTAATCGGTTTATTAATTTGATCATACTTACATTATTTCAAAGTCAAATTATGTAAGTAAACAAACTTAAAAAAGACAAGGTTTCATACATAATTTGTAAAGTAGTCATTAACAACTCTTTTATAATGTGAATTATTAAAATAATAATGATCACCAGATGTTTAATCTTTTTTTTATGCCATAAATGCATCATCTACTTTTCAGAAAACTTTTTTTCATGAGTTCTCCCTTTCTGTTCAATAATCGTTTTGTACATTGTCAAGAAATAATTGCTTCTAGCACTCTGAAGAATGCCTGCATAGATGACCATTCAAATATATTTATTTTCTTCTTTGAGGTCTGTTTTATATAACATAGTAACTTTTAAACACCAAAAAAGAAAGGGAAACTTCTCTTTCATAGTAATGAGCTTCCCAAAGCCAAAGTGAATTTTAAGTTCCACTCAAAATTTGGTGAGATGGCTGTATGTCATAGCCATCAAGCATGCATGACAAAAGACAGACTCTGTGCTGGTATTGCCTCTACTCAACCACTCTGTAGTGGAATATGTGAACGAAAAAAGAAGGATGACAAAATAATTATAGTATGTGACTTCTCCTTCTAGTCTTCTTGGTCCCCTTCCTACCAATGAGTATATTGACAATTAACTCTACTCAGAAGATTGGGACAGTTCCACAGAAATTTACTTCATCCTTGTACTAGATAAACAGAAGCAGTAACTGAGCATTTAATACTCATAATTTGTTATAACCTACACTCTGGTCTATAGGCTAGAGATCTCAGACAGTTGACACTGTTCAAAATAATAAACATATGAGATAGACAATCAATGAAACACAGAATTTCAGCTTTAAAAAGCTGACTTCACAGTGGCATAAAGCCATATTCCAAATTACTTATTTTTAAATACAACAAATAAGCCATATTAAAGAACAGAACCTTGGTAAATCAGAGTCTTAATATTAAAAGCAAAGAAAAAAAAAACATAGACATTTTGGTATCTACCTTTAATCTAGTTCAAGAATACACAAATGGATTTAGCCCCAAGAGGCAATGTTTATTTTTCTGTTGGAGCAACAAAGCAAGTCAATGCTGTAAAAGGAGATAGGACTCAAAATGGTCATCATGACTTCATCTCAGACTGTCAACATGACACTATTTCTCCCAGATAATTCTGTGGTCCAGATTTGGTAATCTTTCCCTTACCATCCCCAACATACTCCTCCATTGTGCCAACAGTCACATGGAATCCAAAACGAGAAAGGCTTTTTCAGGAATCTTTTGAAAAAAACATTCTTTTAAGATATTACATAAAGAAAAGTGTAGTGACAGAAAATGTGAGAAGCAATAGATATGAAAAAAATATTTTTGGCTGGCTAGAGTGTCTCACACCTGTAATCTCACCATTTTGGGAGGATAAGGGAGGAGGATCACTTGAGGCCAGGAGTATTGAGACCAGCCTAGGCAACATAAAGAAAATCCCTCTCTACAAAACGTATGTATATATGTATCTATGCATGTATGTATGTACGTATAAATAAATAGCTGGCTGTGGTGGCGTGTGTCTATAGTCCCAGCTACTTTGGAGGCTAAGGTGGGAGATTCATTTGAGCTCAGGAGGTCGAGGCTGCAATGAGCCATGATCACACCACTGGCACCACTGCATTCCAGCCTGGGCAACAGAGCAAGACCCTGTCCCCAAAAACAAAATAAAACAAAAACAACAAAAAGGAGTGTTTCCATAATGGTGTAGCATGAGAGGGAAATCTGATGTGAATGAGTGAAGACACATAAAAATACTAAAATAAGTATGATAGTAAAGGAAAAATACAGAGCAAAAATGAAGAACAGATAGTAAAATGAAATTAAAGGAATTGTTACTTGAATTTTACTTATATAAAAAAACTTCAAGTAACTTTCAAATTTTAAAGAAGAGTAATAAATTAGC
The DNA here is from genome assembly GCF_049350105.2 of Macaca mulatta. NCBI lineage: Eukaryota > Metazoa > Chordata > Mammalia > Primates > Cercopithecidae > Macaca > Macaca mulatta. Next base: position 26,328,457 of record NC_133416.1, read on the forward strand.
CCTTTTGTTATATAAATTTGACTGAATAATCTTATTTCCTCCAACATGTGTATGAATGTGTATAGATAGATATATAGATACAGATACCTACATCAATATATGTGCCTTTTGTCAACATCTAAATATATGGATTCTTTTTGTTTGACATTATTACGGTATTCAAGGATTATGTGACCAATACTATTTTCTCTGTAATTTTGCCCTAACTTCTTATTGTCTGTATTCATTCTTTCAGGGGAGAAAGCTCACACATGAGCATGGTGGGGGCCAGGGTGGGGCATGGGAGGTGTGTGGGCAGGAGGAGAGAGGAGAGCTCTAAATTAAGAAAACAATAAAACTATTTTCCCTGCTAGGCTAATACTTCTACAGTTTTGGTCACTAGATGAGGTTTACTAGCAAATTTCCCAAACCTTCATAGATAAATATGGAAAAGTTGGAATGAGCTTTTTTGTGCTATTGGTGTAACATGAGAAATCAAGCTGTTACTGTACTCCTCTCTGTAGATGGCCATAATTTGATAGACAAAATGTCTAGAACAATTGGATCACAAAATGCCATAAATCCTGACAGTATAAAAATATGGCTATTACCTACAGTATGTCCAGAATCAATCTTTGCAAGGGATGATTATGGTTGACCCAATACGTGCCAACTATATTTTCTTCCAAGAAGTCCCTGGTGCTTCCAAGCACAGTCCCTGCTGGGGATACATTATATGCTCCAAAATGAACAGAATGTTCAAAACTAACAAGATTTGTGAGAGTCTTTTCTTGGCAAATTTGACAACAATTAGTGTCTATTAAGTTTTTATTAGTCACATAGTAAATGAAACGGAGGATGTGATATTTAAATATATACATTTGACATTTAGCAAGATAGATTATGACTGTAAATACTGATGGGAAAAAGTGCTTTTGTTTAATAGTTTGTAAGTAAACAAATTAATAAAAAGATCACATTTCATAAATAATTTGCAAAGCAGCCATTAATATCTCCTAACATGAATCATTAATATAGTAATAAGGAGGAGCACAGTGACTCATGACTATAATCCCAGCACTTTGGGAGGCCAAGGGAGAAGGATCACTTGAAGTCAGGAATTTGAGACTAGCCTGGGCAACACAGTGAGACTCTGTGTCTACAAAAAAAAACCTAAAAATTAGTGGGCATGGTGGCACATGTGTGTAGTCCTAGCTACTTGAAAGTCTAAGATGGGAGGATTGTTTGAGCCCAGGAGTTGGAGGTTGCAGTGAGCTATGATCATGCCACTGCATCCCAGCCTGGGCAATAGAGCAAGACTCTCTCAACCACAAAATTTTTTTGAGTCCTAAAAGGGATCCAATTTTATTTTAGAATTCACACTAACAAGGATAGTGATAATATTAAAAGCTAATACTCTGCTCATAGTAGTTATATATTTTTCACCTATAAAACATTTTCAGGTCTGGATACCAAAGTGGATATTTTCAGTAGCAGTTAAACTTCTAATGGAATAAAGACCAGTGTGAACTTTTCCACCATAAAAGCTCCTTTAGTCTGCCTTAACTTGGGATATATGTCAGTTCACATCATGGAATATAAGCCTACAAATATATAGACAAAATTATTTTCTCAATTAATTTTAGTTGTTAGAATGACTCATTTAATAAGGACAGGACTGCATTATCGCTGTGTGGGTATATTGAATGAAGACAGGGAAAATTTAGGAAATCAAACGATATCATATAACATGTAGTAGAAGATACTGTTGTACTGACGAAAGGCTAATAAACTTAAATTCAGAGACCTGAAATCTAATCCTTGGATTGTTACATGATTCTTGCTTAAAATTCGAAGAAAGAAAAGATGTTCAATATTATTAGTCATTAGGGAAATAGAAACCAAAACCACAATGAGATACTGCTTCCCACCTGGTAGGATGACTATAATAAAAAGAATATGGAAATTCCATGTTGGTGAGCACGTGAAGAATTTGAAACACTTATACATTGCTGGTGGGAATGTAAAATGATAAATCTACCGTGGAAAACAGTTTGGTGGGTCTTCAGAAAGTTAAACATAGAATTACTCAGCAATCCTGCTGAAAATAGGTACTCAAAAATACTTGGACATTAAGTGTTCGCAGCCACACTATTCATAATAGACAAAAGATGAAAATAACCCCAGTATTCATGAGCAGATGTGTGGATAAATGAAATATGGTATATATGCACAATGGAATATTACTTTGCCATGAAAAGAAATGAATTACTAATACATATTACAATGTACGTAAGCCTCCAAAGCAATATGCTAAGTCAAAGAAACATGTGATGCAAAGATGTCCTATGAATTTGCCTGTTCTGTATTATTCTATTTATATGAAATACAAAGAACAGGTACATGCACAGGGCAAAAAGCAGGTTTGTGTTGCCGGGGTCTAATGGGAAGGGAAAATAGGGAATGGCTGCTTACTGAATATGGGATTTTCTTTTGGGGTGATGAAACTATGCTGGAACTACACAGAAGTGGTGATTGCACAACACTGTGAATGACTATGCCTCTGAATTGTACACTTTAAAATGGCTAATTTTTTGTCATACAAGTTTCACCTTAAGAAAATGTTGAAGGAGAGTCTTTTTGGATGGCCACATGAAGAACTCAGCATATTTTCTCACAAAGCAAAAACAAAGCTACATAAACTGTCAAAAACAACCATTTCAGATCTGAAAATTGATTAAAGACATAGAAAAAAATAGTGAAATACTTATTCATATAAATCTGTTAAGCCTCAGAAAAACAGTAAGAGTCTGTGGCATTGCATCCTTGAGCAGTTTTCACCCACCTTATTCACCAGCCCTAAGCTCTTTATTGCTCTATTTCTACCAGACATGGCAAACTGTAAGGGACATCGGCTTTCCTACCAAACAGAGAAGAAATAATCTGGAGCTAAGCTTGAAAAGGTCCATGTCCTGAGGTGCTGTCAAAAACCATAGCAATCTTGGATGGCCAACAATCAGAGAAGGCCAATATCACAGCTTGCCTGATATAATACAATACTGGAGATAAGATACTGGAGATAAGAAATAGACCTGCCTACAGTCAGAAATTTTATAGGGGAGATCTGAAGAAAGCACCAGACATAGTGGGCCCTGATAAACTCGCACATATCCTGGGGGTTGGGAAGGCTGTAAACATTAGCATGAGATTGTGGACAGATTCCTAGCTATCTACTCCCGTTTGCCTGAATGTGATGCCTTATACAGGAAGAAAGTAAAAGATGGGGCAGATTCATAAACTACCTGAACTTTCAATGTGTTTCTCAATGCAAACACTGATCCATCAGCAAAGGACAGAACCCCTCCTGGCTCAACATGTTTAATAAGCACAACCTCTGACACATCATTGTCTGACCACCAAAACGATTTAGGGGAAACCCTAGAAAGACAGATCTTAAAAGGAAAAGATTAAACAAATTTTTCTATAAAAAGAAACATTAGTCAGAGACATCAGTTATACCCATGAGAGACAAGATAGAATTTCCAAAATTAGGCCAGGCAAATCATTAATCAAATTAAAAACAGAAACAACAACAACATCTACTATTGGGTGGGGGTGCAAGGTGAAGAGGTCAGAACCCAGCATTGCTGTATTATCAAATTGTACAGTTTTCAATGAAAAATTGCAAAACATGTAAAGAAATAGGAAACTGTGACCCAAACACAGGGGGAAAATAAGTGAATAGAAACTTTATGAGGGAGCCCAGGTGTCAGACTTGCCGAACAAAAACTTCAAAACAGCTATGACAATTATGTACAAGAAATTAAACCATGTTTTAAGAATGACAGAAAATGTGACAACAATGATTCATCAAACATATATCAATATAAAGATAAAATGACTGAAAAAAATAAAATTCTAAAGTGGAAAAAATACAGTAACTGAAATGAAAATTTTACTGGAGGGGTTCAACAGTAGATTTCCTGGCCTGTAGAAATAGTGAGCAATTCTGAAGATAGATCAATTGAACTTACCTTAAGAAGGTTAGAAGAAAAAAGAATGATGAATTGAGAACAAAACCTTCTCAAAGACCTATGAGAATACTTCAAGTATACCAACATATGAATAATGGGAGTCTCAGAAAAAAGAGAAGAGGAAAAAAAGGGGCTAAAGGCCGGGCACGGTAGCTCACGCCTGTAATCCCAGCACTTTGAGAGGCCGAGGCTAGTGGATCACGAGGTCAAGAGTTCAAGACCAGCCTGGCCAATATGATGAAACCCCATCTCTACTAAAATACAAAAATTAGCTGGGTGTCGTGGATGGGGCTTGTAATCCCAGCTACTCGGGAGGTTGAGGCAGAAATTCCTTGAACCTGAGAGGCGGAGGTTACAGTGAGACGAGATCATGCCACTGCATTCCAGCCTGGGTGACAGGGTGGTGAGACTCAGTCTCAAAAAAATAAAAAGGGGGGTGGGGTTAAAAATTATTTGAAGTATAATAATGGCCACAAACTTCACAAATTTAATGTGCAGCATTAAATATATATTCAAGAAGCTCAAAAAACCACAAGTATGATAAACAAAAGAAATCCATATCTAGAAACATAATCATCAAGTTATTAAAAGCTAAAGACCAAGATATAATTTTAAAAGCACCAAGAGAAAAATAACTCAAATAAAACATAACCACATTAAGTTTAACAGCAGAATCTTCATCAGAGAAGAAGAAGAAAAAAAAAAAGACCAGAAGCAGCAGGATAGGACATTTATATAGGTAAATAAAAAAGACTGTGTGTGTGTGTGTGTGGTGTGTGTGTGTGTGTGTGTGTGTGTACCATTGCTTCTCTTAAGTGATTTAAAAGACAACTGCATGCTACATGATCTCACTTATATGAAGTATCTTTAAAAACTGAATGCTTAGAAGCAGGGAGTAGAACTGTGGTTACCAATGATGAAGTGGGGGTGAAGTGGGGGTTATTTACAAGATAAATAAGTTCTGGATACCTAGTATACAACATACCATGTTGTATACTATAGTTAATAATAATGTACAATATACTTAACTTTTCCTAAGAGAATGGATATTAAGTATTCTCACCACAAGAAGGTAAGGATCTGAGGTGACAGATATGTTAACTAGCTGAATTGTGGTAATCATTTCATAATGTATACATATATCAAAAATCACACTGTACACCTAGAATATATTCAATTTTTTGTCAGTTATACCTCAATAAAGCTTAACAACAATTAATAAATAAAAGAGTCTTTTACCTTAAAAAAGACAATTATATAAAGCAATAACTATAATACTATATAGTAATCAAAGTGCTACAGGAAAAAACTCAACTGCTAATCAAGAATTTTACATACAGCAAAGCTATCCTTCAAAAAATGAAGGAGAAACAAAGATGTTTCCAGGTGAACAAATAATGAGAAAGTATTGTTATATTGCTATACCTTTCTTATAATAAATACTAAAGAAAGTCCTTTGGCCTAAAAGAAAATGATACCAGCTGGCAACTTGATTCCACTTGAAGAAATAAAGAGCACTATGAAGATAATATAAAGATAATATAAACACATTTATTTTCTAATATCATTTCTTAGTGAGTTTACAAAAGACAATTTCATAAAATAATTATAAACCTGTATTTTTGGGCTCACAGCATACGAAGATGTCTTATATATGCATGTTGTGTGTTGTATATCTATTAGGGTAATACATATGTATATTATATAATACATAAATATCATGTATATGCTAGCAAAAAGGAGGTAGAGAGAATGGAACTAAAATGGAACAAGAAAATTACAACAGATAAGAAGTTGGTAACTTCGATCCACAGAAAGAAATGAAGAGTGCAAGAAAAGGTAAATATGTGGGTTAATATTTTTACAATTAAATACATTTTCATCCTTTTCTCTCCAAACTTTTTTAATAGGCGTAAGATTGTACACAAAGCAATAATTATAACATTGTATTTCTCAGTATATATGCAAATATATATTGTAATAATAGCACAACTAGGTGGAAAGACTGAACTATAATGAAGAAAAGTCTCTATATTTAAAAAAAATTAGGTTACTATCCAACTGATCTACATTGTGATAATTTGAGATGCATTTGTAATATCTACAACACCGCTAATAATTAACTGTGTTTGTGTATTTTGGTGTTTCTGTGTGGTAAGTAAAGGAATTAAAATAAGACTAGACAATATTTATTACAAAGAAAGCAATAAAGGAGGACTTGAAGAACAGATATAAGATACATAGAAAAAAATGGAAAAATGGCAGGTATATATCCAACTCTATAATAACTGCATTAAATATAAATGCATGAAATACTATAATCAAAAGGGAGAGACTGTAAGACAAGATTTTTTTTAAAAAGATTTAATTATATGCTGACTATAAGAAATACACTTTAAAGACACAAATAGGTTGAAAGCAAAATGATGGAAAAGATGTATCATGCAATAGAAATCTTAAGAGAGTTAGAAATTAGCCAGGATATATAAGAATTGAACAACGTTGTCAAACATTTGACCTAAAATCTATAGAATGCTTCTTCCAGCAGAATCCATACTGTTTTCAAGTATACATAGAGCATTCTCCATGATACATCATATGGTAAGCCATAAAAAAGTTTTCATTATTGCAAGAGATTTGAAATCATTGAGAGTATGATTTAAACTAGATTTTTAAAAAATTGAGACAGGGTCTCAATCTATCACCCAGATTGGACTGCAGTTATACAATCATGGCTCACTACAGCCTCAACCTCCTGGGCTCCATTGATCCACCTGCCTCAGCCTCCCAAGTAGCTGGGACCACAGGTGCACATCACCAGGTCAACTAATTTTTTGGTTTTTTGGTTATTTTTTAAACAGAAAATGAGGTCTCACTATGTTGGCCAGGCTAGCCCCGAACTTCTGAGCCCAAGTGATCCTCCTACCTTGGCTTCCCAAAGTGCTGGGATTACAAGCACAAGCCACCAAACCCAGTCTAAATTAGATTAAATCTAAATGGATTTAAATTATAAATAAATAACAGAAGAAAGTTTAAAAAATCAGTAAATATTTGGAAATTAAAAACACATTTCTAAATAACCCATAGGTCAAAGAAAATACCACAGAGAAAATTAGAAAATAGTGAGAGCTAGGCTGGGTGCAAAGGCTCATACTTATAATCCCAGTACTTTGAGAGGCAAAGGCAAGGCCAGGAGTTCAAGACTAGCCTAGGCTACACAGTGAGACCCCTTCTCTACAAAAAAAAATTTAAAAATGCATTTTTAATCTGTACAACACCACTAATAATTAACTGTATTTGTGTATTTGAGTGTGTGTTTGTGTGAAGTAAATAAAGGAATGAAAATAAGACTAGACAATATTTATCACAAAGAAAGCAATAAAGAAGGACTTGAAGAACAGACATAAGATGCAAGTACAGTGGTGCACACCTGTAGTCACAGCTACTTGGGAGGCTGAGGTGGGAGGACCACTGGAGCCCATGAGTTCAAAGCTGCAGTAAGCTATGATCACACCATAGTACCCCAGCCTGGGAACAAAGTGAAGCCCTGTCTCTAAATAAGTTAAATAAATAAATAAATAAATGAATAAATAAATAAATAGAAAATAGTGTGAGGTAAATGAAAATAACAAGAAATAAAATTCATTGGATACAGCTAAAGTGGTGCTTCGGGAAAATATATAGCTTTAAGCACCATAGTAGAAAATAAAAAAGTTCTCAAATCAATGATTTCAGTTTGCATTTTTAGAAAGAAAAGAAGAAATCAAATTAACTCAAAGCAAGAGGAAGGCAGGAAATAAGAAAGATCAGATCAGAGTGGAAATCAGCAAAATAGAGAATAGAAAGACAAGAGAAAAAAAATCCATAAAACATCAGTTGGTTCTTTAAAAAGATCAATAAAATTGACAAACCTTTAGCTAGACTGACAAAAAAAAGAAAAAAAAGTGAAAAAACCTCTATTACCAAATCAAGGATGAAAGAAGAAACATCACTACTGACCTTAGAGAAATACAGAGCTTTATAAAGGCATTCATTGAAAAACATGATGCTAACAAAGTAGACAACTTAGATGAAATGGAAAAATTCCGAAAAAGACACAAATGACGATCAAAAAATGGATCAAGAAGAAACAGAAAATCTAAATCTACCCAGAATTATGTTAAAAATTGAATTAGTAATTTTCTTATAAATTATAAAATCTACTTGTAAGTTTCTTCCAAAAAAAAACCTGCTGGCATTTTTATAGGGAGTATGTTTAATATTTCCACAAAAATATTTTATAGGGAGTATGTTTAATATTTCCACAAAGAAAAGCCCAGTCCCAGATAGCTTCACTTGTAAGTTCTATCATTTAGAGAGGAAACAGTACCAGTTCTTCATAAACTCCTACAGAGGATAAATTAACAATTTATTTTACGAAGTCAGTATTACCTGGGTAGCAAAGTCAGACAAAAACATCATAAGAAAACTACATACCAATATTCATCATGTATATAGACACAAAAATTTGAACAATATATCAGCAAACTGATCCAGCAACACATAGAAAGAATTATAAGTGGAATTTATCCCAGGATAAAGGGTTGGTTTAATATCTCTTCATCAGTTATTGTAATACACCATATTAATAGAACAATCAATGAAAATTGACTATCACAACGGATGCAGAAACATTTTTGACTAAACCCAACACGTATTCATGGTAGAAATTCTCAACTAAAAAGGATCAGAAGAAAACTGTCTTAACACTGTAAAGAACATCTGTAAAATGAAGCAGCTAATATCATACCTGACAGTAAAAGACAGAATGCTTTTCCCCATAGATCAGGAACAAGGTAAGGCTGTTTGCTCTCACGATTTCCATTTAACATTGTACTGGAGGTTCTAGCCAGTACCGTGAGTTAAGAAACATAAATAAAATCATCCATCTTACTGGAAAGTAAGATGTAAAACTGTCTTTCTTCATGGATTGTTGATCCTACATACAGAAAATCTGCAGAAACCCACAAAAACTGCAAAACTGATGAATGAGTTCAGCAAGGTTGCCAAATACAAGATCAATAAACAGAAATCAATTATACTTCTATATACTAGCAATGAATAATACAAAAATGAAATTAAGAAAATAATTTCATTAACAATCGTATCAAAAAGAATAAAACATTAAGAACTTTAACAAAAGTAGCACAAGACTTATATGCTGAAAACTACCAAATCACTGAGAGAAATTAAAAAAGAACCAAATAAAGGAAACGATACTCCATGTTCACAGACTGTAAAACTCAGTAAGTTAAGATGGAAATTATCCTTAGATATGTTAAACATACAATCTATAAAAATGCCAGCAGGTTTTTTTTTTTTTTGGAAGAAACTTACAAGTTGATTTTATAATTTATAAGGAAAGGAGAGAGAATGGCAAAATAACTTTGAAAAGGAAGAACAAAATTGGAGGACATACACTTTTGTATTTCAAAGCACAATGTAAAGCTACAGTGATCAAGACAATTTGGAAAAGTCTCTAGAACAGAACTGAGAATCCTGCAATCAACCCTTATATTTACAGTCAATTGATTTTTATTTATTTATTTATTTTTTGTTAAGGTGCCAAAGCAATTTAAATGAGAAAGGAAGTCTTTTTAACAAATGGTGCTGCGACAATTAGATATCCATGAGCTAAAAGATACATTTAGATGCTGGCCTCTCACCATAAACAAAAGATGCTCAAAACTGATCACAGACCTGAATGTAAAACTAAATCAATAAATGTTTAGAAGAAAACAGAAAAAAAAAAATCTTCCTGGCCTTAAAGCATGACATACACAAAAAAACTGATAAATTGAATTTTATCAAAATTAAAAACTTTTGTTTCTGAAAAAAAAACCCACAAACATATGAAAATGTAAGCCATCGACAAGGAAAATATTTTACAATAATATTTAAGAGAAAAGATTTGAATCCCAAACAGATGAAGAACTCTTAAAACTCAATAAAAGAAACAGCTCAATTAAAAATTCACTAGAGCTATGAAAAGACATTTCATCAAAGAAGATACACAAGGAATAGCTATATACATATAAAAAGATGATCAGAAACATTACTGTTTAGGGAAATGCAAATTAAAACCATGATGAGATATCACTACACACTCACAATGATGGCCATATTTTAAGAAGACAGACAATAACAAACCTTGGCTAGAATGTGGAGAAACCAGCGCCTGCATATATATTGCTGCTAGGTATGTAAAATCATGTAGCCACACTGAACAGTTTAGCAGTTTCATAAAGAGTTAAAAATAAGTTTACCGGCCAGGCGCGGTGGCTCACGCCTGTAATCCCAGCACTTTGGAAGGCCGAGACGGGCAGATCACAAGGTCAGGAGATCGAGATCCTCCTGACTAACACGGTGAAACCCCGTCTCTACTAAAAGTACAAAAAATTAGCCGGGCGTGGTGGTGGGCGCCTGTAGTCCCAGCTACTCGGGAGGCTGAGGCAGGAGAATGGCGTAAACCCAGGAGGCGGAGCTTGCAGTGAGCCGAGTTCGCGCCACTGCGCTCCAGCCTGGGTGACAGAGCAAAGACTCCGTCTCAAAAAAAAAAAAAAAATTTACCATAAAATCTAGCAATTCCACTCTTAGATATTCAAAGAGATTAAACATATGTCCACACAAATATTTGAATGTGAATGTCATAGCATCATTAGTCATAATAGACAAAAAAAAATTGTAAAATAATCCAGATTTTCATCACTGGGTGAAAGAATAAACAAAATGTTTATCCATTAATAAAATATTATTCAGCAACAGAAAGTAACAAATAGTCGATGCATGCTAAAACGTGGAGTAAACTCAAAAATATTACCCTAAGCAAAAGAAGGCGAAGCCAGAAGACTACATATTGCATGATTCCAATTATATTAAATGTCCAAAAAGGCAAATCCACAAACCTGGAACAAAGATTAACTGCAAATGGACACGAGGTATCTTTTTGAGGATGATGGAAATGTTCTAAATTTGTATTGTGGTGACGATAGATAGCACAGCTCTATAATCTTACTAAAAAAAAAAAAAAGACTTGTAAACACACAAAATTGGTGAATTCTGAAGTATGTAAATGACATTTCAATAAAGCTATTTCAAATTATTGAAGAGAAACATGACTGATCTTTAATTACATGATTATTAGAAAAGAAGCATCTATAATATAGAGCGTAATTTTTAGTAAAATATTCTGATATTTTTCTTGTTACTAAATATGCAGTCCTTTTGTTACATTTGCCCACATTCTAATGCAAGTTGTATGCTATTGTGTTTCTGCCTCAGAGCCTTTGCATCTACACTTCTCTCTGTCTGGCATGCAGTTCCACAATCAGTCCGACATCTCCATGACTCATTTCTTCACTAAGTGCGCTAACAATTTGCAACTTCATTGAAGAGGACTTCTCTGCCTAAAACAGGTCTTCTATTCTGTCTCGTCCCCTTTAGTTGATACGTTTTCCTCATGACATTTCTTTAAAATCCATTACTAAACAACAGAAGTGCTCTAGAATATTTGGCACATACTAGGAACTCGATGTAACTACTCATTGAGTGAGTGAATGATGTCGCAGATATAGCTGTCACCATGCATGAGAAAACTTGAAACTATATTTTACAAAACTTTTTATTAAAATACAGAGAAGCTAAATATAGCACTATACCATACATTTTCGGGGCTTGGAAATATTTACTATATATTTATTGCAGAAGCTTTTCTTATGGAATAAAATATAGAGAAGAAAGATCCTGGAAGTAGTGCTTGAACCTTCAATCTGCAGGTAGAACAGTTTTTGCATTGATACCCAATCTTATTCATTCCTTAAGCTAGGTTTATCACTGGCTAATTTAAATAGGGTATTGATGTCAAAGGCTTTTGTAATAATCTTCAATGGGAAAAAATTATTACTCAGACCCAGTCAGTAAATAGGAAAGCGTTTCTTAGAGCATCCAGTGGTCACTCTTATGCACAAAAAGAAGGTCCCCATCTTTTCATCAGGATAGTAGAACAGAAAGAATATTAAAATAGGAAGTTGACTGGAAAAGGAAAGTAAGAGAATCTTTTAAAATACTCTCTCATTACTGGTTAAATGATGAATCCTAAGATGTTACAATAACAAAAAGCTGGGGAATATTAGTGGCAAAATGCATCCTTCTTGTTGTCCTTACTTGTGGAGTCCCATTATCCTGAAATTCTGTTTATCATGGTCCCCTTATTTACTGCTTTCTAAGGGAGGTGCAGAGCTGTTTTTCTTCTTCTGGTGGGTTTAGAAGCAGAAATTGAGCGTAAGTCACTCAGTCCCCTTCTCTCTCTCTTTCTCTCTCTCTCTCTCTCTCTCTCTCTCTCTCTTTTTTGTCTCGGGAGTTGGATGTTTACAGAGATCACAAGTTGTCCTTGTGATCTGTGCCTGGACCTGTGCCACTCCTTCCAGGACTGTCCTTGTCTACTGCTTCCAGGATTGGGTAGGTAAATCTGCCTGATCCTGGAACTCAGTGTTAGGAAGATTCCCTGTCCATATTCTCTGATATCACCTTTATCAGTAATAAAGGTAATCTTTCAGTCCTCCTCTGTCTTATTTATTTTATAATGGCTGTTTAAAAAAAAAAATCAGACAGAAAAGATCTACTGATTAATCCTCCTCAAATAACCTCAAATAAGTCTTAGCTGACTCTGATTAGCATTAATATCTTAACTGAAGCCGGCCGTGGTGGCTCACGCCTGTAATCCCAGCACTTTGGGAGGCCAAGGCAGTCAGATCACCTGAGGACAGGAAATTGAGACCAGCCTGGCCAACATGGTGGAACCCCACGTCTACAAAAACAAAAATTAGCTGGGCATAATGGCGCACGCCTGTAATCCCAGCTACTCATGAGGCTGAGGCGGGAGAACCACTTGAATCCAGGAGGTGGAAGTTGCAGTGAGCTGAGCTCATACCATTTTACTCCAGCCTAGGTGACAGAGCGAGACTCCATCTCAAAAAAAAAGTATATATATATATACACACACACATACACACACACACACACATACACACACACACACATATATATCTCTCTTAACTGAAGAAACAGAGGCAGTAAGTAAGATTTAGGGGGTACTTAAGTCTTTAATCTTCCATTATTTCTGAATTATTTTATGCTACATCCATTTCTCATCCATTTCTTTAGTTCCTAAATAGTCTCACAAAGCCTTCCTAATTAAATTTAAGAAATGAGCTGACAGAAAAAGTATATCTTCTTTGGTATTTTAAAGTATAGCTGCCACTCAATAAACTAGAAATATCTATAGAGAGAAATAACTATAGAGACCAGGAATATCTGAAACAAGAGACTAAGATTGCTATTTTTCTAGTCTACTAATTTAGGGACAGTTTGATCCAAACCATTTGAGATGACAAGAGTGAAAAATGGATGATGGTACTTTTACCAAAACACTTTTTAAGGATTTTCGGTGCACATTTTGCAAAATATTATGCCAAATAAACAACTACTCTAATATAAAGGACACATAGTATCAATTATTACCACCGTCAATCAGAGAATAAAAGCATTCTACAATGGGCCTTGACAGAACCAACTATTATGATTGTTTCTGCAATGTTGGAAATATGTAAATGAAGACACTCAAGAACACTTTGACACAACAGGTTTAACAGATAGGGCCTAATTATGTCAGTCAGTGGAATTCAATTACCAGGAAGCATAGATGGACATCCTAGTACAGAGCTTGGATTAAATCTGCCTATATATTTTTGAGGTCTAGTTCAAAATAAAAGGATATAAAAGACAAAATATCCAAGCTCTTAATTCCCTGAGATTATTTCTTTAAGGTATTATGACCTCCATTTTAATATTAAGTAAAAAAAAATTATGGACTCTATTGAAAAATATATCATTTTCAATATTACAATTTAAATATTCACATTTTGAATAACTTGCAAGTAAATTCCTATGTTATTAAAGAAGTTCTCTCCCAAAAGACAGATATGGCCAACACTTAACTGGGTAGGTGGTACCCAGTTAACTGGGTAGGAGCCTCTAAAGATGGCTCCCTAATGAACCATGCTTTCCAGTATTTATACCCCTATGGACTCGCATCCTCTTAAGATTGTGTGTTGGCCTTGTGACTCACTTTTAGACCCATAAAATGCAGCAGAAATGATGCTGCATGACTTCCAAGGCTAGGTCATAATACATCTTGCAGCTTCTGTCAAGGTCTTCTGAAATGTTCACTTTGGAGGAAGTCACTTGCCCTGTAAGAGACTGCCATGCTTTGTAAGAGCTAACCATGTAAAGAGGCTGCAGGGAAAAGAAAGATACCAAGCTTACAGCTATTACAGCCAACCTAGCAGACATGTCAGCCATATAAGTAAAGAAACTATCTTGGATATCCAGCCCAGCCATGCCTTCAGATGACTTCAGCCCTGCTGTGATCTGACTACAATGCCGTAAGAGATTCCAGGTGACACTCATCCAGTTTAACCCAATCAAACATCAGGAGCAGAAGAGAATAACAAATTGTTGTTTAAGCCTCTGAGTGTTGGGGTGATTTTTAATGCATCTCTAGACAAATAGAAATGGGTACTGAGTGGAAAGAATTCAGACTAGGCAGGAATTAGACTTTTTGATTTTTAGGCTGCCATTCACTACTTGTGTGGTCTTATATAAATCAAAACTTACTTGCATCCTATATTTTCATGTGTAAAATGAACAGAGTAGACTACACCTAGGTCAGATCTGAGAGCCACTGAAGAGATTCATGGGTTCTACAAATTACCTCAAATTTAGAGCAGAATGCATGTATATATAAAATTTTGGAGTGACAGGCTCTATGGCTTTCAGCAGATTTTCAAGGGGTTATCAAATTCCAAGAAGAGATTAAAAAGATCAGAGTATCTCTAATGCCTTTGGCTTGAAATGTCCATTATTTTATGAAAGCCAAAAAGAAAATGGAAGCTTACAGATGGCCTATAGTATTTAGTCAAGAATATTTTTATGATTAAATTTTTTAAACAGATATCAGGTCCCATTATTTAAGAATATGTTTAAATCTGTGCTTGGTCAAAATGGTATTGGGTTTCCACCCATCCCTAATGCCCTCCCCCAGAAATTCCAACTACAAAAACCTACTAAATTAAGGTACAAATTTTGAAAAACTTAAGAAGGGATTATATTGTCAGTCTTGACCTCTTGCAAAGAAGGTATCTTCCAATGCCTAGCATGATCCCATTAGCTGGTATTTTCTTATCTTTATTCAATCATCCAAATCTAGTCCAACCTTTGGATTCAGTTTCCATCAGTAGAAATATAACTATTTTTATGTGTTTCCTAGCAATAAAACAATTTCTCAAAGCAAGAAAATTTACTGAATAACTACAATGTGCCAGAAACTTTTCCATTTATCAATAGATTTGTCAATGTATCCAGAGTCGAGATAAGCTTATTAATTTTTGACCTTTCTCCCTACTAGAATATAGTTCCACAGGGGCAAGGATCTGTGTTGGTTTTGCTTCTTCACATATCCCAAGATGCATCCCTAGGATTATGTCTGGCATACAAAGATAATAAATATGTGTAAGATGAATGAATATGTGTGTATGGAGGAGAGAAATTTGAAAAGGAAGTAACTAGCAATAACACATTGGATTGCCTCCTGAGAAATCTGATCCCCATAAGAAAAATGTTATATAGGTAGAAACAGAAATAGAAGGTAGCAGTTGCTTTGCCTAAACTGCACATACAAGAGGCTAAACCAAAGGACACAATCATCATCCAGGGCCAAGGAAGAAAGATAATTTGCACCTTATTTTAAAAATTGCCATTGCTACTAAGTGCTGTGCATTTCTTGGAGAATCTTTCTTTAGAAATTAGAATAATATTCTAGGCCGGGTACTGTGGCTCATGCCTGTAATCCCAGCACTTTGGAAGGCCAAGGCAGGTGAATCACTTGCGGTCAGGGGCTCATGACCAGCTTTGCCAACATGGCGAAACCCCATCTCTACTAAAAATACAAAAAAAAAAAAATTAGCCCAGTGTAGTGGCACATGCCTGTAGTCCCAGCTACTCAAGAGGCTGAGGCACAAGAATTGCCTGAACCTGGGAGGCAGAGACTGCAGTGAGCCAAGAACGTACCCCCTGCACTCCAGCCTGGGTGACAGAGCCATGCTCCATTTCAAAAAAAAAAAAAAGAAGAATATTCTGAAATATTAATAGGGTTTAGATGCCAAAGAGACCAGTGAACTAAATCCTAGGGACAACATAATTGTTAAACACTACTTTTGTTTTAAGAAGTTATGTATCAGAAGTATTTATTTTCTAATAAAGGGGAAATCATGACAATGATGCAGCAATAAACTGAAGTAGCCTATTTAGAAAATTGCTTGTAATACAGCAGGGATACTTACATATAGGCAGGATTGCTTATTTGCAGATTATCTACAATTAATCAAATTAAAAAAAATAGAAAACAATGTTCCTCATCTGACATACAATTCACATGTGTACATTTCACATGTGTACATGCAAACACACTCACACACACTCGAATTTATTTTACCTAAATACAAGTGGCCACCATGGTGATTCATATCAATAACTTCATAATGGTCTCCTATAGTTTCAGGATTGGGAAATATGTATTATTTTACTAAAATTGTAGATGAGCCCATTGTGACTAAAAATTTCCTTATGTATTTTCTTTCCTAATTCTCTCCCTTCTTTGTATCTATTCTTTCCTTTTTACTTCCTCAAAAGAAGAAGATTCCATATTTTTTGTTAACAACTTTTATTTTGTAGAGTAGGAAGAGATATTGACAGTTCTGGCCCATTTCTTGAGTTATTCCTTTGTGGTAAAAACCTCTTGTTGCTCATTCTTCTTGCTGTGCCTACAACCTGATTCAGGCTTGAGTTGACTGGAGTTAAAATCACCTTAACACTGGAGGCACAGGTTAACAGTGACCATTCTAAAGTAACAGTTAAGGATAGTAAAATAATTTATCTGAAGTGAAACTTATCCCCTATTGCAGTTTATTTATTATCTTGGTCAACTTTTTAAATGATACTTATATTAGGAGTCTTCCTAAATGAATGACTATTAACATGGAACATTCCCTCTGCCAATTGACTAACAAGAGAAAACATTATTGTCTCCTATTAATCGTTGATACAAGTGTAAAAAAAAGAAAAAGTTAAACTGAGATATCGGATGTCAGAATCACATTCAGGTGAACATTTTTCCCAGGACTTCAAATTTTATTCAACAGTTAGAAGTTTATGTGTTCTTTACCCACAGATCACTTTTGCTAACTTTTTTGATTTTGTGAGTAATTACGTACTAATAATACAAAATTTCATCAAATTGCTGACTTTGGCAGAAAGAAACAGAAATGGTAAATTTCTAGAATCTTAATTTGCAAATGGGTTATTTAGGAGACAAGTGGTTGTTTATTTTTACTTTAAGCAACTTCTTTCCATAGTGACACAAGCAACTAGAATGAAGTGTGTTCCCTTGGCAAAGCAGAATGAAGAAGTCTTGTTCATGAGGGCAGTTTCCAAGTCAACATCACAAAGGTAACTTACATCAGACAGATTTTTCCACACCGGAAAGAGTCCAGAAGACATTCAGGACATGGAAATTTCATATGACATGGAAGTCCTACTGTCTGCAATTGTCAATGAGATGTAAAAAACTGACGAAATGATGGATTTGAATTTTTTTGAAACCCATAATTCACAGTAGATAATTTTAAAGTGAAGGAAAACATTTTGTGATCCATCCTTGCATATCTCTGAATCATCCTTATAACACCATGATTACAAAACCGTAGCCTACAAATCTAGGCTTTGTACTTGTCACCTATGGCTTAATAAATACTACCAGGTACTGCTAGATCTTGTCTGATAAACCTCCAAGGAAATCATAATTGCTTTAGGATGAGAAATCAGCAGGTGGCACTCTTTCCTCTATCCATTTTTAACCACTGTTTTAGGGCAGAATATTAGAGATTACATCCTAAGAGGTGGATACCTAAGGTCTAGGGTGAACAGGCGTAAATCAGTGTTGAAGACAAGAGACATCACTAGTGCAATGGAGAACTACCAAGCACTTCCTAAATCTATTCAACAGAAGCACCATAAACCTATTCAGTAGAAGCAATATGAACTATTGATAAGTCATATTGATAAGTAGCTGTTGCCATCTCATTTGGTGATCACTTCATTCCCATAAAAAATTAATACATTTGTGGTTCAAAAATTGTGTCTTATCCAACATGAACAAAAAAAGTTTCTGCACATACTAAATCATCTTCACATTTTATTTTCCTACCTTCACAGCATATTATCAATCAAAGCTTTTATAAAGAGATGAGGTTCTGTATGTGACTCTTGTCAAGCTTAAGAGCAGGAACTGGATGGACTGACTCTGCAAACAGATAAGAAAAAATATAATGGTGCCCTCTTAATAAGTACACATTGGAGCTTCAATACTTTCCATAAAGAAAGCTAGTCTGAGCAGTGTTGACTTAACTGCTATAACTACTTCTCTGTATATCTACGAAACTTACTTTCTTCATAATAAAAAAGAGATATTGAGAACACGTCCCCTCAAAACCTAAGACAGCTTAAAAATTTTAATAAAAAATGTTCATTCGTAGATAAGAAGAGACCATTTCATCTGTCAATTTAAAGAGAGAATTTCTAAAACATATCTGCATATTTAATCTTTGCCATTGCCAAGAGCAACCCTGGTTTCCCAAACTTCAGAAAGATGGTCTAGTTTTTAATGATAATGTGGAATTTGGTAATTTGTCCTTTACATAGTAAAAAAATACTTGGAGAAGATCCTTGTGGAGGGTCTGCTATAGTGAACTCATTTGCATCTGGTCTTATTTGAGAGACTCATGGGAAAACTGCAAAACTAATTTGATTTCCTTCAAGTGCATAACAAATAGAAGACCATTTTTAAGGCTGAAGTTTGAGATATAAAGTAAGGCTTATTATTTTTATCCGTAAAATACAGTAAATATTAGAACAAATTAGAATGCCATAGTTTAAATGGTTTTCATAGATTTCTAAGACCACGTATACATCCGATTTCACATGAGATACCCCATTTGGAGCTGCCCAAAGGGTATAGTGGAAATAAGACAAAGCACAGCTGTTCTAGATGGCTAGATGAGTGATAAACACAGAATCAATTTGGGTTGCTATCTTCTTCCCATTTGCAAATAAGACGAGAGAGATGGGTGATACCATTTGAAGAGAAGTGTCTATTAGTCTATTAGTGTAGAAGAACCTGAGAACCCTTCGTGACTTGTAGTTTTTATGAAAAGATTTACTTTCCTTTTATTAGCAATGGATTTCAGAAACAGAACTGATGAGGAGACACCCACAGGTATGAAGCATGGATTCCACAGGGCATTTTAAAATAAGCTAGTTGCTCTTATTTCATCAATGCATTCTATGACTGGAAAGCTCAGATAAGCCAACGTTCCTCTCTTAGAGTCTCCTTTAACTGTATGTCATCACATATAACCTTTCCGGGTAACTACTCGTTATGCATGATGGCATACCAACCTGTGAGAACATGATGGGGAAAGCATTATGCTCATCAGAGGCTGTGGGTTTAGCCAACATGCCTAAAGAAGCCCTGAGATTTCTGAGCCTTTTAGCCTCTTTCAGTTCCTGCTCCATCCTCAGCCCTTTCTCTGGTGACTATGTAAAAGGCAGCAAACAATCTGGCAGCACCACCCATGTCTGAGTGAAGTAAATGGCCACCCTTCTAAAGAATTAAAAGTTTTATGTCCAACAAATGCAACTGGAATTGAGTAGTTAATAAGCCTCGATCTTGGGTAGATTCAATAGGTTTGCTTCATCCATTGAAAAGTCAACTCATACCTCAAACATTGTGTGTTACAATAAAATGGTAGGTTTTGGGAAAGTCACTTGGAGAAAACAAAAGTAGAAAAGTCTAAGTTAAATTGCATAGACAAAACCTGGACCCATAAGTAGCTTCGTATAATCACTGATTATTTAGTATGAAATTTTAAATGACTCCTTAAATTCACAATCTGGTGGCCTTGTTCCTAATATAGACTACAGCGTGTTGAGAAGCACAGTATATTATTTCATTAAGTGCTTTTTGGGAGAAGGGGATTTAGAGGTAAAACTGCTGGCTTTGTGTGGCAAGGTCATGACCTTTGACAACTTTGGAGCTTATCTCTTTCATGTTCTCACTCACCAGAGACCCCTAACTTGTAGAGGAATCAAGCACATAAGCCTGGGCTAGGCAGATTTCATCATTGCTGTGGAGCTAGGTTCTCTCTTTCCCTCTCTCTCTCTTTCTCTTTCTGTCTCTCTCTCTCTCTTTCTCTCTCTCCCTTTTTTCCCCCTCTAAACAAAACAGATCTGAACTGAGCCAAGGAAACAAAAATGTATTGTTCCTCGCAGATGGAAGCGAGTGTCGCCTAGGTAACCAGATTAATCTCCTTTTTCTCTCCCTTCCTCTCTTGTAGTGCGGTAATCGGTGGGCTCTTTTCACAAAAAAGCCAGCCTCAAAGCTGGGGCTCTAACTAGGTTCCTAATTAGCTGCAATTTACAATGAAGACAACATGATGAGATAATAGAAATTTGCAAAATAATGACATACCTCAGCAAAATATTCCTCCTCCTAAGAACCATTTTTATACAAAAACAATAAAGAGGGCCCTTCTAAAGCAAAGCTGGAAAATGGTGGTGTATTATGTGACACAGAACATTATTGTTCGCCTCTTGTTCCCCCAATCAACAGCTTATTGTTTGGCATCTTAAATAAAAATGACTCAAATACAGGCCACATAATGATCTCCATTGCGCTAATACACTGTATATACTGAGTAGTCAAAAATGTACGGGAGCCAATGCCAGTGGGGCTGGTAAAGTAGCAGGGCCCAGGAAGGTAATTTACAATACAATGCAATAAGCATTATTACTGTTCTTAATCACACGTATCTTTCTGATTCCTGTCAGGATGCAACTCTGACATCAAAAAAGGGCACCCAAAAGGAGGACAGCTAGTTAATGAAATATGATGGATCACATTTGTTTTCATGTGGTGGTTAGCTCAAATGAAGCAGCCTCCAGACTGTTAGCCAACAGTATTCTCTTGTGTGACATCAAAGACTACCATTCAATGGGGGCAGAAAAAAAAATCACAGTAAGACAGCACAGAGGGAGGAGCTCCTAGGAACTGAAAGAACCATTAATAGTAATCTCTACCTTATGTCCAAAAGAACAGAGCATGAGGAAGAAAGGCCAAGGCCAACCAGTCAGTGATTTCACAATGAGGATCATCAGCACCTATGCTGATTTCGCGAGAATGGTGCAGCTAACATGCGGTGGGCGAGATTTCACATTTTGCTACACAGGAGCAATTTGTCACTAGTGACAGGAGGTACATACCCTCGTGCCTTGTCTGAATCAAGATTACAGCACCCTATGAAACATGGAATCCAAATAATAAAACAGAATCCAATGCCATGTTTTGCATCAACAAGAATCATTCATAAATGGCAACAGATTGTCTAACCAATCAGGGGAAAAAAAAACAACCATACACAAAAAGTAAGTCCACATTTGCTTATGGACGAGTAATTGTGAGGAGTACAGCTGCACATACTTGAGAACTAATGGTCCCTGGACTTCCCCATAAATAACTACTGACTAAAAACCAATTGGCCAGGGACAGAAAAAGCATTAACCCCTTGGTCATTTGGCCCTCAGCAACAACAAGACAACTAGATCCCCTCACAGAGTAATTAAAAGGTAACAAGTAGGACAGATTAGAGAAGGTGCCAAATGGGCTCTAATGACTTTGGAGGAAAAATTGTTGTATTTGGTAATAACATTTGCAGAAACGCAAAAAAAAGGGAGACCATCTGGGTATATCACAACCCCAAAGAGTTTGGCATCCGCCTTTTGGAAATGTGGCCATAATATACTGACTTGCATAGGACTATCAACCTTTTCCAAAGTCTTTTTTTTTTTTTTTTTTTTTTTTTAAATTGAATCTCAGTCAACAGAGAAAGAGAGCAAAAGGCTGTGACACCGTGCTGAAAACCAAAGATTGGTGATCATAGTTATCTGGGTTTCTGCTTCTAGATTTTCCATAGATTTGATGTTTACTGTAAAATGAGACCTACTCACCAAAACCACTTTACTTTTCAGTTTTATGTAAAACTTACAAGAAATGTTCTTATCCAAAGAATTCACTGAGTGACTCAATATAATATTTTTGGTGGAAATAATGAAAAAGTATGTGTTAAACTATTAACTGACTGTATACAGTGTTGGGACCAGAATGTTTGTGAGGCATTATCAAGACTCTAGTGGCCCCATTTAACAACTCTTTAAACTATCAATAATTGTGTTTGTCTTTTAAAATTGTTTGAGGAATTAATAAGGCAAAGGCACCAATGCATATAAGGTCCTCTTTATCCCTGTGCATTTCTTTTTCAGAAGCTCCCATCCTGACTCAATCCAACAACCTGTCTCTTCTGCACATCCAACCTGAGGTAGCTGAACTCAGCTGGAGAAAATCATGCAACAGGTTAGGCATGGTGGGTCATGCCTGTAATCCCAGCACTTTGGGAGGCTGAGGGAGGCGGATCACTTGAGGCCAGAAGTTCGAGACCAGCCTGGCCAACACGGTGAAACCCCATCTCTATTAAAAATGCAAAAAAAATTTATCAGGGCGTGGTGGTGCACGCCTGTAATCCCAGCTACTTGGGAGACTGAGGCAGGAGAATCACTTGAACACAGGAGGTGGAGGTTGCAGTAAGCCAAGATCGTGCCACTGCACTCCAACCTGACACTCAGTGAAGAGTGAGACTCTATCTCAAATAATAATAATAATAATGATAATAATAATAATAATAATAATAATAAAAAGAAAAGAAAAGAATGCAACTCCACAGACCAGGGCCACTACCCCAGGCAGACCTGTGCTCTTAACCCTATTCAAGAATCTTCTCAGTTGTCCTTTCACACCTCCTTTCACTCATTTTCACAGCTGTCTCCAACCTTCACTATTTTCTTCACTTCTCTATCACCATCATTTTCAGATGACCTCACTTCCCATAGAGATGTACTACCTGCCTCGTCCACACACACATCACTTTCTGCAACCCTCCTTAAAACATCTCTGCCGGAAAGATGCATTATCAGAGGACTAGGCATCTTTCCCTCTGTTTGAGGTTAACCCCCACTAATGATTGGGATCCACTCTGCTCACATTAGCTCAGGATCTTGCTCCATCAGTTTTTCCCAAACCTTCTTTTGTCTTCTGTTCTACCAGCTCATTCTCCTAAACCAATATACACATGCACAAATCAGTCTTATCCTCTTCAATCCTTCCTTCACACCTCCATCTTCCTTTATCTGCCCCCACATCACCTGCTTTCCCAGAGATTCTTCTTTTCAGCCCAGCCTCCCTGATCGTGTCCACTTCACAGCCTCTTCTAAAAGATTCTAAAAGTGAAAATTAGAATTTAAAATATGGACTAAAATACCTTCTCCCTTGCAGTTTGTTGCTGTTTTATCATTTGCTTAGCATTTTTTAACCTGTATTTTTCTATGTATTTATCCATAAACAGCTGAAAATATTTTAGGAAAGAAAAACATAATATTCAACATATCTGATGCATTGGTTTCAAAGTCCTAATTGTGATGAAATTATTAGAATTACAGAAAATCAGGCTTGGAAGGAATCTTAATTTTGCATAAGTTGGAAATGAGACTTCAACACTTTAGGTCATATTTACAAGAGCAGAGGTGGCCGGGTGCAGTGGCTCATGCCTGTAATCCCAGTACTTTGGGAGGCCGAGGCGTGCGGATCACCTGAGGTCAGGAGTTCAAGACCACCCTGACCAACATGGCAAAACCCTACTAAAAATACAAAATACAAAAATTAGCTGGGCATGGTGACATGTGTCTGTAATCCCAGTTTCTCAGGAGACTGAGGCAGGAGAATCTCTTGAACCTGGGAGGTGGAGGTTGCAGTTAGCTGAGATCTCACCCATTGCACTCCAGCCTTGGTGACAGAGAAAGACTGTCTCAAAAAAAAAAAAAAAAAAAAAAAAAAGCAGAGCCATAATCTGGCATGAGGTTCCCTGACTCCCAGTTCAATGTCCTTTCCTCTAGAAATTGAATTATATTCTCTAAAATACTCCCCTTCACACAGAATTCTTATTCAAAAATTAGCAAACACAATATGACATTGATCAATTTAACATATAATCCTGCATTTTTTTGAGACAGGGTCTCACTGTGTAACCCAAGCTGAAGTGTAGTGGCACTATCACGGCTCACTACAGCCTCAACCTTCTGGGCACTAGCAACCGTCCCCCTCCACCACCTGGTAGCTGAGACTACAGCTACATGCCACCATGCCCATCTAATTTTTAGAAAAAAAATACGTTGTACAGATGAGGTCTCACTAAGTTGCCCAGGCTGGTCTCGCATGCCACCATGCCCATCTAATTTTTAGAAAAAAAATATGTTGTAGAGATAAGGCCTCACTATGTTGCCCAGGCTGGTCTCGAACTCCTGAACTCAAGCCATCCTCCTGCCTTGGCCTCCCAAAGTGCTAGGATTACAGGCATGAGCCACCTTGCCCAACTACAATGCATTTAAATAAAAATGCTTTCCAGCCTTTAATTCTTTAGATAATATATAGACATCTCTACCCAAGGGAGGCCTACTAATTTTCATAGATCCAAAACAGAACTAGAAAAATAAATTGCCAAATCTGCGATTGGAAATGAATTAGAGATATATAGAATTATAGTTTTAAAGATGAAAGGAACCATAGAGATCCTCTGGGCCAACGTCCTGTTATTTGTTTGTTGTTTGTTTATTCTGAGGCCTGAGTCTCAGAAAGGAAATGGTCATAGAGCAAGTGAACAGCTATGTTTATTTCACACTGCATCTTTGTGTAAAGCTTAAAATATATAGTGATGAAGAGTCAATTTCTCCGAGGTTAGTCAGACACTTGGAGGTGGGAGTAAGTTACCTGTGGAGTTGTACAACAATCCTCACAAGCTCACTGCAACTGCGGTTAATTGAATGTGCCCAGTGTCTCAGAGTTGATTTACTACTCTAAGAAGCCACTTTCTTCCAGGGAAAGGCTTAGTAACTTGGTGAACTGAAGCTCCATTTTACTTAACATCATTTGATCTAGATCTGTAAATTATATTTCCCTCTTAAACTACGAGAAGCAGTTGAGGGAATGGAGGCAATTAATTACTTTTACCAAAGGGGAAAAAGTTATTACTAAAACCTCACGTGGATGCATCCTGGTTCCACACTGTGTGCCAAAGCAAGTTTGGTGAAGCTAAACTATAATTAGGCCCTTTTAGTAATTAAATCCCTTTGAACAAAGTAAAAGAACCATGTGATACTGAATTCTGGAAAATGTAAGTCACATTAGAGTAATTTTTAAACTGATTTACTCCTACAACATCTTGATGAATCAATGTTGAGCAGTCCTTACGTATATCAAAGGCACCAAACTCTATACAACATGTAGATAACTAAGGGTCAAAGTTCTTTGACTTGGGCCTCAACATTAACCAACCCCCGATGGCCCATGATGATGTAGTTCAAATCAATAACTGAAATTATGACTCGAGTAATCCCTTTGATCATTACACCTGAGGTTACTAACACAAACCTGGGTTTCTCTCCACCCTCTTCCAAAGTCAAGACAAGTAAAAACAGACAAAAAGAAACTCTCCCAGTTCAGAATTAACAATGTTCAGGCAGTGCTCTTTACTTAAAGGAAGAAAACAATTAAGTGAAACCTTGAAGTAATCTCATTCTGCCTGTTTAGCCTCTTCATCCCTCAATGTGTGGTTAGCAAGTGTGGCAATCAGGGCTAAGGCCTGCTATCATTCGGCCTTAATTAAAAAAGACACAAGCAGCGGAGCTGTGAATTAGAAATGTAGCTATGCACTACCCCTGATTAATTCGAGGCTCATGTTGGATTAATAACTCCAAACAAAGAACAAAAGGAAATTGTTATGCGAATTGCAGCCCTCCCAGGCCAGACAAAGGTCAAATCACAGGATTTCAATTTCATCCGGAGTCGCTTAATCAACTCCCTCGGAAGGAAGACCATATGTAGTTCTGAAAGCTACCCATTGTAGTCCTCTTGTCACTGGACCTGAG
Source organism: Macaca mulatta (assembly GCF_049350105.2). Taxonomy (NCBI): domain Eukaryota; kingdom Metazoa; phylum Chordata; class Mammalia; order Primates; family Cercopithecidae; genus Macaca; species Macaca mulatta. The sequence goes on from NC_133416.1 coordinate 26,354,709, forward strand.
AGACGGCACAGTCATCCTCTCAAACGATTCTCAATCGCTTCTCTTCTTTCCCCTTTAATATGACAAAAACATCATTATTACCAGTGATTAAAGAAACAAGAGATCTGCCCTGCAGAAACCATCCCAACAACTGCTGGTTTATGGAGTGAGTTGGACACTGTTGGCACAAAGCCTGCAGACTTTGCTCCTTTTCCTGAGAAAGGTCTTCACCAGCAGCGACAGAGTCACAACCACCACAGAAGCGAGTGACATCATTGGCAGGGCATTGGGAAGGTTTTGTCACTCCACTACATTTACTGAGAGATGACGATAATAACTCTGCCTATTAAACACAAACGAAGTGCCTGGAAGGTACAGTCCAGGAGATTTCAGAAGGCATCAGAAGACAGGGCTCTCTCCTATGGCTGAGTAGAAGCTCTGCATGAGATGGGGACAGAGGTCTAAGTGGCTCAGGAGACCTGAAGGGCAATGACAACCACACACCCCTACCCCAGCAGTTCTAGTTTCACCCACATTTGGGGTTTTCTTCTCTTGGAGACTGCACTAAGGTCTAATGTAGGCTGAGAATGGCTGACTCTCATTAGCAAGAAGGGATTAAGTGGTTTGAAGATGTGATGACTTACACTACAGCATTAACACTTCTCACCCTGTCAACACCAACGAGCTATTAATGGTAAACTCTCAGGACCATTACAACCTTGTCCTGTATAATCAAGACCCAGCGTTCCTCAAATGAAATTCTAGCAAACTAGATGGTTCTTTCAAATGACAAAATAATAATCTTCAGAGATTTTAATATGAGAATTCCAAGATAGCCCTTTGGCCTAATGGAATCAGCACCAGTATCTTATGATAATGATGGCAAATGTGATCCTTCTATGAGGTGATTCACTGGGGTGATTCACGGGAGTGCTTAATGAAATACACTTTGTCAGACAGAGGCTCATCATCGCAGATTGTCAGAATTTGTATCATCCAATGTGATGTGGCAGAATTCTCAGCCTCTGCCTTCTTCAAGGAATGCAATAATAGTTGTCACCTTCATGTATTCTACACTTAGTCATTTGGGGAATTCATTTATTCCTCTGAATTCCTAGTGCTTTGGCGGGACTTCTCTTATTGAACATATTATTTTCTTACGTATATCATGTTATTCATTCACTTCTTTATCTCTTATTCATTGAACAAGTATTTATTGAGTGCCCACTATGTGTCAGGCACTACACTAGGCACTGGAGATAAAAGGTTATCTAATAGCAGACAACATTCTTGCTGACACGGTCTTTACAGTTCAGTCAGTGAGACAGATCATAAACAAATGCAAAGTCATAATATGCCACGTGTTATTTAGGAGAATACATGATAGCATAGGTTTTAACCTATTAAGGCTGTGAGAAATTTCCCTGAGGAAGTGACACTTTTTTCTCAGATATAAAGTAAGAGTATAAGTTGAACTTGACGAAAAGAGAGACAACAGAGGCAGAGCCTCTTGTCTGAGGGAGCATGACAAGTGGATTAGTGTGAAAGGGACATGTGTCTAGAACTTAGGTGGCAAGGCAGAGAGCAGAGCAAGATTAGTCTAAAGAGGTAGCACCCTAGAACAAAATAGCAGCCTTGTAGGCCATGTTAAGAATGCTGGTGTCATCCTGAATACAGGAGGAAACATCTAAAATACTGTAAGTGGAAGTAGTCAAGATACAATCATAACTGTGTAGCCATTGTAATTTGCCTACCATTCTACAAAATCTCTAGTAGTTAAAAACAGTTCACTAGTGTCCCTTCCCAGTGCCAAGCACAATGCTTTGCACAACAGAGTGGCATCTTGCTCCCAAGGATTGGCAGGGCTGATTCAGTTTTATATTATTGCTCCATACACGTCGCCATGCCTAAGCCATAAGCATGGTTGAAGAGGATGGTCCTCTTAGCAAGAGGAGAACCATTCCTTAATTTAATTTTCCACTAAATTAAACTGAAAAGCATTTTAGTATACTGCTTGAATGGTGAATACACCAATGAATGAATAAATGGCTTTAATACTACACTGGAAAATGGCATTTGCAATCACTGAGGACATTAGCGCCCCCAACAAACTTCTGACCATAGGTAAAAAAACTGGTATGCTTTGCTCCTTAAAATTGTATTGCTATTGTTTGGGTTGGATGACTTCTCAAGGTAAAATGATAATTTCTACCTCCCGAGATATTCAAAAGTGTAATGGCAGTGCTTTTTCCAAATCAACCCCATATCTGAAACATAAAGTCTGCTATTTCAATTTAATGGCTATCAAAAAAGTTACACATTTATCTGTGAATCATAATTCCCAGGGAGCATTTATGCAAGCCATGTTCGTTATGTGACATACAACGATCAAATAATGAGCACATTCACGAAGCACATTCAGATGTTTGTTACACATGATAGAACAGCTGCATCAACAGAGCTTTCTGAGGATTATTCTTCAAGTTTCTTCTTAAAGCCACTTCATTTCCTTTCCAAAAACCAGTATTACTTGATCTGCATATTTAAGACAAACCTCAGAAATTGGATGAATGTTAAATTTTTCATATTAGTTTGAAACCCAGAGAAGCTGTCCAAATCCCAGTTATAAAATGTATAATTATCTTGTAGACAGTTTAAGTCTTACAGCGTCTGATTGGAGAAGGAAAATTTATCTCAATACAGAACTTATTGACTCTTTTAGATAGTTTGTAAACATTACTTCAAAACACACTCAACAAAATAAGTGATCAACTTAATTGCTAAATCTCATTGTTCCTTTTACTGAGTTTTGACATTGGCACAGGCAGTGGTAAATTAGGGGTCATCTAAACATGTATTTTTAGAGTTGACATGGAGGAATGATAAAAGTGATTCCCCATTAATTGATCAATTAAATGTCATAAACTCAGCTACATATACATTTATTTGTCTGTTCTATTTATCTTTTAAAAACTGAGCCATGTGCTGCAGGTATCTGTTTATTAATTCATTCATTATTTACTGCATGATTGCTAGGTACTGTGACTATAGCAGTCAACAAAATAAACATAATCCCTGCCCTCGGGATGCTTTCATTATCTCTTGGACATGTGAGGAAAATGTGGGGAAAAATGTGAAAAGAAGTCAATTATCTTTACATGTCCTGTTATCATATGTAAAGTGGTAGACCCATGCTTTTGAAATCCAGAGTCTTAGATTTTAAGTATGCTGTTATTTTTTTCTTAATATAGTGTAACTGCAATAAGCATTTAGCCAGGCAGTCTCATGTTAGAAATTAATTTAGGCTAAGATAGGTTATTTTGAGGAGATTATTTAATAAGTTATTAAAATACAAAGAAGCAAATTATTGCTCAGTATTTTGGAATATAATGAAAAATGGAATACAATGGTCAAAAGCAGTTAATTTTACTTTCCAGGACAGCAGACTTCTATTTTACACGCTGTAAAGGTCTACTGTGTTTTAACTACAAAATAATTTCTTTTGATTTCTTGTAAAGTGTATTTCATTTACCCAATCAAAACATCAAGTGAATTTTATATTAAGACAATGAAAGCATACAGTCTGTTATTTCCACCTACATTGCACTGTATCACATTAACTGAAAACAATTTTTATAGCAATACAAATCAACTCAGATTTAACCTCCCAAATAACTGCTATGTGACAGCTATAAAAAGTAAGTAGTATAGCTTAAAAATAACTACCAGAATTCAGAAAATACGGGAATTCTTAGGCATTTGCTCAAGATGAATATTTTGCTTCAAAACAAGTTGAGCTGACTAAAACTGACTACATTTCAGACATTTCTAAATATGTGTAATAATTTTCAAACACTAATTCCAAATCATTGTACTCATAAACGCTCTCAAGGTAACAAGTAGAAATCTATACTGTGTTAGCATTGGACAGAACACATTAACAAGGACTACAACCTTTAATCTCCATAACATACCCAATCTGTAACTCTGAGTACTCAGAATTTTATTTCTGATTATGAAAAGATTATAAAGCTTGAGTATAAGCACTTAGATTTTCACTGAGCCAAGTAGAGTAAGACTGATAATTCACATCAAACTTCTTTACCCTATAGGAATTCCAGAGGTGATTTCTCTGAACAAGATAACGTATATGCATATAAAAAGTGACTATTAAAATAAGTGGTGACCTGAGTTCTATAATTAAACATTTACTAAAATCCTATCTTTTACTAAATTTTAAATTTGCAATGACTTGAGAAAAAACTAATAACAATGTAAGGAAACCTGTAGAAAATCCTTCAAAACTGACGATGCTATTTTTAATGTATAAAATATAAAAAAGAAAAGAAAAAAGAAAACAGAAAGTTCCCTAATGATGGGATGAGAGCAAAGTTGAGGAGGATGGGCCTTTGTACTGAAGGATAACATGAGAGTGAGAAATGGAAAGATGGAAATACACAGATTGTAATCCAAAGCGGAGGCCACAAGAAATCTGAGACCCTGGTAAACACGACGTGTGTTTAAGGAAAAAGTAACGTATTTCTCTAAACTCATGCAAAAGGTTTGAAGGTTACATAAACACTGAAAAGAATCCAGTCTAGAGTGAAAGAATTGAAAGTTACTACCTCAACTCTAGTTCTCTTGCTTAAACATCTCCAGTCCTACTTTTTAACATAATAAATTTGCTAGCAGTTTTCCCAAAGAAAATATTATTTTAGATACAGAGAACAGTGACTCTCTGTCTGGCCTTTTAATATTCACAGAAGAATGGATCCTTCTTAGGCTGCAAAGACTCTCTACCCCTATCTAGTGGTACCTAATGCTTATTACAGGGAAGAGTAAAATATTTATCTCAAATTCCAAAATTAGTTGACAGCTGATAAACAAGTGGGCAATGTCAAAATGCCAATAAAACTTTCAAAGTAATTCACAAATAAAATAGCACACTTAAAAATACAAATGACTGCAATTAGTGAAAAAATTCCACAGAATAAAAATACTCATTTGTGACCATCCAATGTTCCTCTTACATGAATCAGAAGAGTGAACTGGATCGCACTAAAGTGAATATTAAGATTAGTTGGAAAAGAATAATAAACACAGGAACTCTGTAAGCTTCACAATTAGCTCCTGATTACAAGATGTGCTTTCTAATCCATATCCCTACAATAGATTAGATTGCTGGAATTAAAAAATACTCTTAGACTATGAACAACCTAATATGGCTCAACTTCTATTTGAATGACGAGACTTAACATAGCTCCACTCTTAAAAGTAGTAAGAAGAAAACAAAATATCTCATGATATTTAAAGTAAACACAGTGAAGAAGGAAGCAAAGGAAAACTAAATTTGGCAGTTTGGCTCTTTTGCTTCCTAAAGGAAATGATTTTGATGGGGTAACCATGGGAGTGAAGGTTACAGTGATCCTTACTTCCTGGACTACAGAAGCTGACATAATCCTAACATGGATATTTCTCCAACTCTCTATTAGATATTCTGAGTATAAAAGATTTATTATCTCAGAAGAGATATCCAAGAACTTTTTTAAAAAATTCACTGATTATAATTTAATAGCGGCTGAGAAAATCCCATTGGTACTGTGGATAGAACTGGTGAGGCCTTGACCATAGAGAAGATGTTGACCCCGGCTACGAATATTAAATTGTGGTCAGGTGCGGTGGCTCACATCTGTAATCCTAGCACTTTGGGAGGCCAAGGCAGGTGGATCACTTGAGTTCTGGAGTTTGAGACCAGCTTGGGCAACATGGCAAAATCCTGTCTCTATGGAAAAAAAAAGTAAAAAAAAAAAAAAAAAAAAAAAAAAAAAAAAAATTTTGCCAGGCGTGGTGACACACAACTGACCCTATTTTAAAAAAAAAAAGTTAAATTGTATGCATAGAGTTATTTAAAGTTCTCCATAGCACATCTGCAACTGTTTTTATTTTTGAGATGGAGTCTAGCTCTGTCGCCCAGGCTGGAGTGCAGCGGCGCGATCTCAGCTCACTGCAAGCTCCGCCTCCCAGGTTCAGGCCATTCTCCTGCCTCAGCCTCCTGAGTAGCTGGGACTACAGGCGCCCGCCACCTTGCCCGGCTAATATTTTTGTAATTTTAGTAGAGACAGAGTTTCACCGTGTTAGCCAGGATGGTCTCAATCTCCTGACCTCGTGATCCACCCGTTTCGGCCTCCCAAAGTGCTGGGATTACAGGCGTGAGCCACCGCGCCTGGCGCAACTGTGTTAATATAAACTCATTCACTCAGGAAAAGCGGAAGCCACTGAGGGAATTGTGCATTTCCATCATAGACTCACACCAGGCTCTGAGGACTTTGCCATGATCGTGAATATAAAATCTGAGACCACAGCAGCAATGAAGCGTTTAAGAAAGATTTATAAACAGCTGAGCTTTTAAAGGTTAATTTTAAAGCCGGGAGTACCCAGAAAGCTTTGTATCATATTGTTATAGTCCCTTTGGCTAACATGGATTCTTCTCAAACTTGTTTCTGATCTATTACTCAGCCAATTCCAATCCACTAAAACTGATCATGTTGATAAAACAAATAGACACTATTTACATATCTCTTTCTTTTACTTAATTCCACAGCCTATCTGCAACTACAAAATATTCCTACTTCTTCAAAACACCCTCCTCCTTAGCTTCTGAGATTCTAGCCTCTTTAGCTAGACCCTTAAATTTTGAACTCCTCATGACTCACCCTAGGCCCTGTCCTTCACTTCTGTGTTAATTACTCCAATGACTTCTGGCACCATCTGTATTAAAAACAACACTCAAATCAGCTCTCCTGACTCTAGACTATCATATTCTACTGCCTTTCACATCTTCATTTGGATGGTTTGCAGGCACCTAATATTCATTCTCTCTCTCAGCTTCCTCAATGTTTTCCAAGTGACATTGCCATTCACTGAAACCCCAAAGCTAGAAACACAAGAATTATTCCCAACATGCAGTAAATGACTAGGTACTACCTATCCATCTTTGTAAATGTCTCTTAACTCTGATGCCATGGCCACACCACTTCACTTGGGGCAGAGGCATAGCAAGAGACAGAGTAGTGGGACAGTAACTCCCCCGCTATTTGCTGCCCCAAAGCTCTGTCCTTTCTTTGAAGGGTTATTCAAGTTGTCATTCGAATAACCTTTCAACTTACCACGTAAGATGGTAAGTTTGAAGACCAGATGAAAAGTAACAACGAGGGGGATGGGAAAGCAAAACTTGGACACTAGGGAGGAGGCCCTCACATGTAAAAGCCTTTGTCATGTGTCCACTCCTCCACCAATCAAAGTTACCATCCTGCCCTCAAGTCCATTTCCCAAATATTAGAGCTTGGCTCTGCCTTTAACTTGAGGTTGCCATAATTTCTTCTCTGGACCACTCAGGTGGGCTACGCATCCATCCCCTGCCTCTAGTCCTGTTCCTCTCCAATCCATTCTCCATCCTACATCCAGTGTCATCTTTTGAAAATGCAAAACCAGTCACATCAAACTTTTCCCCTCACACCACAAGTCCACGAAAAACATCTTTAACAAGTTAACAGGGCCTTCTCCAATCGGGTTCCTCCTAACTGCATTGCTCACTGTGCTCCCTGCTACTCTGTATTCCTCATCTTGCAATTCCTGGATTTCATCATGCTTTCTCTCACTTCCAAGCTTTAGAAAATACTATTCTATGACTTATGTGGTTTAGGGTGCAGGGGGCAGGCAGGGGGGTTTCCCTGGCCACCTAGATTATGACACTTCCCTGTTATGCCTCTGTGCAGTCAAAATGTCTGTAGCAGTCACCAACACTTTTGTGATTACAGTATGTACTTATAAGGTGACCATACTGTCTTCTAGTCTCAATGTCCTTGAGGGCAGGAGATCATAACTATCTCATTTAGTGCAAAACTCCCAGCACAGCACAATGCCTGTCACACAGCAATGCCTTCTCAATATTGTTGGATGAATGAATATGCTTGTTTCTTTATGATTTGGATTAATAGGAGCCATGGATCACAGTTTTAAAGTAGTAATATATCAAATATCTAAAACAGAGTTTCCTTTAAACTAAAATTTGGACAATAGAAAACCATATATTGATTGTCCCATAAGGAGATGTGGCACCTTCCTTCTAGCTGCTTGAATTTGCATGCTACTAGGCTGGTATGATAAACAGACTAATTTAAAAATCAAATAACAGACTCTAAGAAGTTATAACAATCCCTGGATTAGTACAGGATGATAACTAAAGGATCTGCTATATTAAGTCATGACAATAAAAGTAAAATCCCTCCATCTTTTCCTGGATTACATTTAGAGCTCAAATCAGAGAGCCCTAAATGAATAATAATGAATGTATGCCTCTGTGAATGATTGAAGACTGAATCACATTTTAACTAGACAATATTTATAAGTCCCTTTGGATGACATAATTACAATTCAAACCATACACTAATTAGTAGCAAACATCTATTTAATATTATTTAGTGGGTTTAAAATATGTTTTGTTTCTGAAAACAGTAAGAGAGAGGACACTTTATGCAGAATACAAGAACGCTGAGGATTTAAGTCAACAAATAAGTTGGTGCTACTTAAAAACAAAACCAATTACACTTCAAAAATACATAACCAAACCAACTATATTGCAAAAATAAATAACCATATTTTATTTTTCTGATTAATGATAAGGACTAAATATACTCATATACAGGAGATACTGCAAAATTATTTTAAACATAGATTTTATCAATGATAATAATAGTCTTAACAGTAAGTATACATTAGTTTCTATTGACTGTAGTTCCTTTTAAATTGGTGTATCTCCTCATCAGTTTTACACTGCAGTTAAATGTGCCTTAATAGAATATTTACCAAGAGCCAAAACTTCTCCAACATTTTATTTATTTATTATTTATTTATTAGAGATAGGGTCTTATTCTGTCACTCAGGCCAGAGTACACTGGCATGATCATAGTTTACTGAAGCCCCGGACTCCTGAGCTCAAGCTGTTCTCCCACCTCAGCCTCCCAAGTAGCTAGGATTACAGATATGTAACACCACACCTGGCTGGTTTTTTTTAGTTTTTGTACAGATAAGACCTCCCTATGTTACCCAGGATGGTTTCAAACATCTAGACTCAAGCGATCCTGCCACTTCAGTCTCCCAAAGCACTAGGATTACAGGCATAAACCACTAAGCCCAGCCCATTTTAATCTTTAGATATAACTCAGTTTTGCCCCAGTTTTGCCTGACAAGTGAATACTTGTTTAATTGGGTTACTAATTAAACTAATTAAATAAAAGCTACTCATAGCATTTATTTTCATTTTTCAGAAATGTTGATCATTGCCTTCTCATATTACTTATAAGTCCTTATGCTTTTTTAAGTTCATGAAAGAAGAAGGAATTAGGAAAGAAGCCATAACAAATTTCAAAATATACTAGTTTGAAGATGAAATTATTTTTTTAATAGGAAGACAGCCAACGTTTAACATTTTGTTCAGTAAGGTATCTTTGGATAGTTATATGTAATGGAAGAGTAAAGAAATGTTAATATTGTAAATTAACCATATCTATGTAGCGCTTCATATGTGCCAGGCTCAGTTCTCACTGCTTCATGTGTATTAATGCCTTTCATTCTCATTGTGACCTTATGAGGTAGGTGTTGTTTTCACCTTCATTTTACTGAAGATAATTTGAAGCACAGAGGATTAAGTTACTCAGTCACATAGTAAATAACGAAGGGGCCTGGGTTTGAATTGAGCCCATCTGGCTCTAGAAAGTATGCTCTTTGTAGGTATATTATGCCAACTCTGTAAAACACAAATAATACTATTTTTTTTTTTGATAGTTCACTAATAAAAATACTCTCCTCTAACCTCAAATAGCCAAGTAAATCTACAGCAAAAAGAACATACTGAAAGCATCATACTACCTGACTTTAAAATATACTACAAAGTTATAGTAATCAAAATAGAATGATACTGGCACAAAAATAGACATGTAGACCAATGGGGCATCGTAGATCCCAGAAATGAATCCAGACATTTGCAGCCAACTGACTTTTGACAAAAGTGCCAAGAATACATGATGAGGAAAACATAATCTCTTCAATAAATAGCATTGGGGAAACTGCATATCCATGTGCAAAAGAAGGACATTAGATCCTTATCTCACACTATATAGAAACTAAACTCAAAATAGAAGAAAGACTTAAATGTAAGATGCAAAACTGCAAACCTACTAGAAAAAAATGCACAGGAAAAGCTCCATCACATTGATCTGGGCAATCCTTCTTCAGATATGACCAGAAGCACAGGCAACAAAAGCAAAAATAGACAAACGGGATTATATCAAACTAAAAAGCTTCTGCATAGCAAAGAAAACAATCAACAGAGTAAAGAGACAACCTATGGAATGGGAGACAATATTTGCAAACCCTGTATCTGATAAGTTGTTAATATTTAATCAGATCAGGAACTAAAACAGCTCATAGCAACGAGACAAATCATCAAATTTAAAAAATAGCAAAGAACCTGAACAGACATTTCTTAAAAGAACACATGCAAATGGTCAATGGGTATATGACAAAGCACTCAACATCACTAATCATCAGGGGAACGCAAATTAAAACTACAATGAGGTATCACCTCACACCTGTTAGAATGCTATTATGAAAAAGACAAAAGGTAACAAGTCTTGGCGAGGATGTAGAGAAAAGGAACCCCCGGTACACCGTTGGTGGGGATGTATATTAGAACAGCCATTATGGAAAACATTATGGAGGTTTCAAAAAATTTAAAAAGTTAAAAATAGAACTGTCATATGATCCAGCAATCCCACTACTAGCTATATATATACAAAGGAAAATAAATCAGTATATTAAAAAGATATCTACACTCTTATGTTTATTGTAGCATTATTCACAATAGCCAAGATATGGAGTCAACCTGTGTCCAATGATAGATGAATGGATAAAGAAAATGTGGTACATCTACATAATGGACTATTATTTGACCATAAAAAAAAGAAAATCCTATCATTTTGCAACAACATAAATGGACCTGGAGGAGCTAGGCCCAGAAAGACAAATACTGTATGACCTAATTTACATGTGAAATCACAAAAAGTTGATCTGACAGAAGTAGAAAGTAGAATGGTGGTTACCAGGAGCTGCAAAGGTGCATGAAGGAGGTTGGGAAGTTGATGGTCAAAAAGTATAGTTTAAAAATTCTCCTGATTCGAATCCTATGTACACTAGTGTCTAACTTACAAGTTAGTAGTCATCTTAAGTCATTTATAAATTTTAATTTAGCACTCTGTGTTAACCTATAAAAATGTTATATAATGCCCTATTTTTACACATCCTGAAGAATGAGAATCATTGGCATGCAGCATTAAAAAAAAAAAAAAAAAAAAGACTCGGAGTAACTTAGTAATTGAGTATGCCTGGAGATAATGTAGGGAGAATGGCAAGAACTGAGGCAGGAGTCACATTATAAAGTTCTATGGTCCCAAATGCAATTTTGTAATTTTATCCATAAGAGAATGAAAATAGAAGAAAATTATTTTAAGCATAGGCGTGAGATAGTCAAACACATGTTTTACGAGGATTATAACAGAGAAAATTTGAATATAAACTGGAGGCCAGGTAGTTATTTAAAATGCTGTTGCTATTAGTAAGCAATGATGAAACCTAAGTTTAATTAGAGTGGGGAAGAGGAGAACTAAATAAAAATTAACACTTAAATAGTAAGTAGACTAGATTTGATAACTGATAACACTGAAACTGTTGGGGAGGAAATAACTATGGGCAAATTATAGTAACAGCTAATATATACAATGTTTTAACACTGTTTTGATTTTTAAACAAAAAATCCATAGGCAGCACAAGAACAATAACATAAGCCACGGTTTTAAAAAAATAGGTTTTATCATACACCACTCTTATCTTAAAATTCCATTAAAATCTTCATTTTAAAAGACCATCTAACTGAATTTGCTTCCTGAAAACATGAGTACCTTTTATAATTTCACCTATAATATAATCAGCCAACATTGATTAATAATATATTGTTAATAATATATTGTTATACTAAGGCTTGGATAGAAAATAACAAAAATTTATCATCAAATATATTTTACCTGTTCAATGATTAAAATCTATAATTATAGATAACATTTCATAGCAAATTTTGTATGAAGAATTAATTTGGTTTTCTAGCATTTCCTGCTGTTAACTGTGGTAGCTACTTATAAATGACATTTAACATTAACTCATTCATTCATTCATTCATTCATTCAACCAGGTCATGCCAGGTAAGTACCAGGTGGGTAAAACTACTAAACACGATGGGAAATATAAGTGAAAGAGAAGTTATAGTTATTATCTGAAAGAAATTTAAAACTTAACTAAGGAAACTAAATGTAGGGACATCTCATTCTAATAGTAGCAACTAAACCTGTTAGTGAATATTTTATTTTCAATGAAATTACCTTCAAACTACACTCTCTTCTGCTGCTTATTAGGATTAAATATAGCAGGTTATATATTTCACACTTTGTAACACTTGGACTTTTTGTTGCCCTAAACTGGGATTTTCAAACTGGAAGTTGGATTTTGAATCTTGAACTACATTGTAAGTTTGTGTATAAGCACATTAGTAAGGAAGTCTACAGATTTAATCAAAATTTAAAATGGTTTCATGACTCCCCAAAAGGTTGAAATACCATGAGGTCATTTAGAAAGTAGGTAGGCAAGTAGAAAATGAATCTGAATCATGTTTTTCCAAAGCCAGTTGAAGTAACTTATTTTAATTTGTTGTTATATATGTTTTCCAAATGACTTAACAATTTTGCAGAAAGAGGAATGAAAATAACAAAACCTCACCCCAAAAGTCACTGTCCTAAAATTGCAAGTTAAATACCTAGCCAGTCTTGAGATTTTCAGTTATAAAATTTAAGATTTTAACAAAATATTTATGTGTGACAATAAATTTTCAAGATTTTTCATGTCTAACTTTAAAAAGTGCTTTGAAACTCACAGGACCATTATAAAGTCATTTAAAAAAAAAAGTATCAATCCAGGCTTTAAAAAATAAAGTTTCTATGCTTTTTGTGAAAATTCAGTTCCACATGTTATTTTTTAAAGTTACAATTTTCTGCAGCATCAAAAAGTTCCATCTTGAGGACCAGAAGTTTAATCCAGACAGGATGGTTCTCACCGGCCTTCTAAAGCAATCCACACCTACTGATGTCGGCTTACAGGTAAGTAAGAAGATGGTGATTAACACCTTCAGAAACAGTAGAAATCTTTGTGATTTTATTTAATCTCTGTTGAGCACAGGGAATATGAATGAATTCAAATTTCCAGAAAATCTGCCAGTAGGTAGAACAAATAAAATATTTAATCACAATGGTCTGGAATCAGTACTCATTACTGCTAATAGCACAGTTGTATAAAAGAAGACACAATGCTACCTTATGTTAGCCTGACGCAGACAGGATTAGGAATAGCCAAAACCACAATATAGTTCCCTTTTTTGCTTGTTTTCAATGATGCTTAGTTGGGATTTGTCATCTGAAGACAGTGTTTTTTATAGGCCATAATAAGACCAGTCTATAATCAGTCTGTCAGTCCAGTCTATATTTTATAAGTCCAGTCTATAATTGAAGACACCAAATTTAGGACTATCAGTCTCAGACTTTAGAGAAACATAACTGTTTTGATAATCCAGGTGATTTTAATTTTCTCCAGTGGATTGGACAATCAATCTCCAACAGATTGATTGTCACCAAGAGTTTTAATTTTTTGAAGAGGACAAAGAATTCCATTCAGCTTCCAGAGAATGAGTGAATGAGAAGGCATTTCATTTTCCAAAGCTCCCTTCTCTCTCATTTCTCTAACACAATGCACTTGGAAACAAAAGACAGATTATTAACTTTTAAAATGAAGCTACTTGTTTCTCTCCCCTCTCTGGATGCCTGGCCCCTCCTCTCTCTTGCCTCTCAGCACATCTGGTAACCATGTGTGGCAGTGCTAATGAAGACTTTCCTGAGTGAGTTACAATTAGTTCCGACTGCCATGCAGCTTTCCTGGGCTGTACCAAAGTAAAACATGGGAATGGGGGCAAAGGAGAACCAATAACTATTTCACTTCTCAAAACTGAGTTCTCTTCTGCCCCTGGGACTCTCATCACCAATGCTCGGGACAATTTTTTTTTTTTTTTTTTAAGATGTAAGCAAATACTTTCATAGTTTCCTCCAAATCAGTATTTTACCCAACTTGATTGAATGCAACAGGCAGGCAACAGTACTTCTATGATCCTCTTAACAATAAAGAATTGTTAAATAGATGCTATTCCCCCTTCGTGGCCTACGTATTATACTTACCTAACAATTTTATCTACTTTAATAGAATAAATTTGTGTGTTTGTGTGTTTTACTATTTGATGGATTAGAAGGAACTGCGGAAGCAAATGTACTGTATACAATTAGGCTGTCCTGAAAACGTACATTTTTGTTTACTCTAGGCCTCTTCCCCCTTCTCAATCAAGCTACTAATAGAGCTGTTTTAAGTTTCAACAAGGACCATATTAACTGCGGGTCTCCACATGAAACAGAATGCTAAACCCCAGAGTCTCCTGACAATGTAAGCTCAAAGTCTCCCAAATCCTGTTTCACATTTTTGTCTGAAATCATGGTAACTTCTTTGCAATGCTTTTTCCTGTACCTGGCAAATTATTAGTGCTCAATAGACAATATATGATGGCAGCGATGCCCTTTGTGAGCATATTTTAAGTGACATTGAGGGTAGAAAACTTGATATAGTTATTTTTGACAACTTGTATCTATGCCTTATGATTTTAATGGGATCTACTTTTTAATTTTACCAACTCTGGTCCTTTTATATGGATTTACTCGGTAAAAGCTAATCAATGATAACAACCACAGTTTACATTTCAGCCTGCCATGCATATTCTCTATATACACACAGTAGGCACATGAATCCCTATAACAATTAAGAGTTACAAATAATCGTTTACAAATAAGAATTCAAAATCAGAAATAAAAGCTGGATTTCCTAACAGGTCACTTGAAGCTATAACAATGTATAAATCAAATCATCCCCAAAACAAAGAAAGATAGCAATCAAGAAACCACATAGAAGAAAGCTGTGGGAATGTTACTTCTTCTTTTGATAGAAACCAAAATGAAATGATATAACATCCAGGAATAGTGATCATAAAGAAAATGCAATCAGCATATTAGGTCAAAAAATAAATCACACTCCTTCAGCTCCTCTGGAACTTAAATGTAAATAGTTTCTTAATAAAATAAAGAGGCCGGGCGCGGTGGCTCAAGCCTGTAATCCCAGCACTTTGGGAGGCCGAGACGGGCGGATCACGAGGTCAGGAGATCGAGACCATCCTGGCTAACACGGTGAAACCCCGTCTCTACTAAAAAATACAAAAAAAACTAGCCGGGCGAGGTGGCGGGCGCCTGTAGTCCCAGCTACTCCGGAGGCTGAGGCAGGAGAATGGCGTAAACCTGGGAGGCGGAGCTTGCAGTGAGCTGAGATCCGGCCACTGCACTCCAGCCCGGGCGACAGAGCGAGACTCCGTCTCAAAAAAAAAATAAATAAAATAAAATAAAGAAAAGCATCTCCCTCACTATATATAATTGAAAAATATTTCAAATTCATACAACTAAAATTTCTACAACTGTTTTCCCTGCTGCCTTCTCCCTCTCTCATTAAAAATGTGAATGATTTAACTGTACAGTACCAAATTCTCAGGCTAGAGAAAGTTTTACTCTGAGCTGGTAGCTATTTGCATTCATGTCTGGGTGACTATCCTTCCGAGTTGATCTCTGTCCCTTTCAGGAATGATCAAATTTATGATAGAAACAAAAATCCTCTGCAGATCTTTTGTAAGGTGTGTGGGTGTTTTTTCACACCAGGAGAAACCTAGAGAACAGGAAAATTATACAACACACGCAGAAAATTTTTATAAAAGGCTTTAACTTAAGTGATAAAAATACTGAGATTCATCTACATTTCAAAATGCCAATATAATTGGCACCACCAACAATAAGTTAGTTAGCAAAACAAATACTGTGATATAGAATGATGTGACTTTCAGTACTAATTTTTTCTTTATATTTATGAATAGGATGCTGACTTTACTAGCAATAATGACAGTTAATGACAACCCAGTGAGCCATTGCCCAGTGCCTCCTGGGCCTTAGGACGTGGGTAGCTCCATGTATAAATGATATAAATATTCCAACACTATACTTACTTAACAGCTTTTGGCATTCAAATACTCAAATGTTTCTACAGTACCTTACAAAATAATTAGATACTGCGAAGGTATATAGCTTCATTTTCAAATCAAATACCTTGATTTTCAAGGTAACTGATATTTCTCTTTTTACGTTCACAAATCAGTTTTATATGTGGGCATTATATTTTTATTGAACTAAGTAATAAGCTGTGTAAGAATTCAATACACAGTAAGCCGTGCCCCTCACATAGTTGACATCAATTCTCAGTCCCTGAGTCACTAAGGTTTGCTCTGCACCTGATGCTGCTATGGCAAATCAGACTGCTTCTAGATGTGATTCAAATGCATTTCTATAAACTGTGAACTCAGTGATTTATATAATGATCATAGCCCTACTCTCAATATTTCAGGAAGGTAGTAGGAGGTAAAACTAAGTAATACAATATTCACATATTGGATAACATCTTTAAAAGTTATTTAATGTTGGTAAACATGTATAATAGGATCCGATTTCCTGACAATAAAGAATCCTTTTATTGTATGTACAGATGTTTAAATTAACACACACATTCCATTCTTATCTCTCTTAAATTCAGCAGGATAACTGTAAGTCTTTGCAAGGCATGTTATCAATGTAAAGGCAATAAAAAAGTCACTCTCTTGTGAATTACTATTTACAGTATTTCACAAGAATGGCATTCACACCCTCCAAATGAACAAGGTTGTCTCTTTAAATTGAAGGACACGGCAGGCACTCTTCATCAGTTAGCATTAGCGATAGGGGGAGGGGGAGGGAGAAAATAAACCATTTTTCCATCATTTGAACTCTGCCTGACCCTTGCAGCATTCAAGTATGCTCTTAAGACAATTAAAATGAATAACATATATACACATACATAGAACAGATATACAGACAGCAAAAGATTGAATCCTATTAAGTAGATAGGTTGATAGGTAGACATTCACCACCTTGAAACCTATTTCTTGGAATTGTCATTGAGAGCACAAGAGTAACTCCCATTAAAAGATACTAAAAACATTCCATGATTTTAATCAATAATTATGCGAACCAAGGTATAGACTTGCTGTGAACCATGTATAGATAAAAGAGTTAAATGGATAAAAAATAATAAGAAAAAAGCCACCTGCCCATATAGTGACTTGAAATTTTTCCACATATGATTATAGTTGTACTAGTTGGAGAAAGTGGGTAAGGAGACTGGCAAATATCAAATGCACTAAGAAGTAAGTATACAGTGAAATAGATCATTCAAGCAACATTTAGCTTAAAAAATTCAAAATATCCCAGTCTTAAACTTATTTCTATTCCAAAAGTTAAATATAAAATTTTAGGAAAAGATGTTACATGTCATGAATGTGCACTTGTACACATCTACAAATACAAAATTATTTATTCATTTTTACTAAAATATTTGCTCAAAATAGAGACTAATTGGTGTCTGTCTAGCAATTTTCAACACCACTTCCCCACTTAACTTGCACTACATGCTGGAGTCTTAATGGTAATATTACTGGGCCAACTGCAGTTTTTTACACAGAACACTGATAAAGATAGTAACCCAAACTTGACAGTTGAATGCATTAAAAAATCATGCATGAATCATGCATGTAAATACTTTAGGTTGCTTTCTGAAGCCACTCAGTTACCTCTAAAGACATACAAAAGGAGAAAGGAGTAGAAATTAAGACTTAAAATACGACAAAATTATCGTCTATAAATCGTACAGTTTCTAGACGCAAAAGCAAAATCCTACCAAAATTAACAGAGGAAGATAGAGATGAAAGAGTCCCAGATAAACCTTTCTTCCAGCCAGAAACCATGTGAATGTGGAAGTTTCTTCAGAGTAAAACACGTGTCTTGGGTTCCCAGGAAGCTCTGTCAGTGGCAGGGATGTGGAATTCACTGGCTCTGCATACTCTTCCCTCCTGGGCTTTCCTGCTACCTAATGGAGCAGTGACAATACCAATTCTAGAAACCAGGAGTAAAGAGGGAATTGCTCAATCGTGATTCCCAGTGACCCACAGAGCAGGATTTCACTAGTCTTATGACATGTGACTGAGCTTGGGGAGTTCCAGTGTCAGATCCAAAAATCCTAAGGTGGGGTCTTCACTTTGTGAAGCAAATTAATTACACAACCAAATACTGCCACATTCTTGAGGTCTATTGACACAACGGGAACTTCAACCTCTACTTTACTTAGTATTTTTTAATTTCAAGAGTTAAAAGTAGTCCAGGTAGAGTACAATATAATTTAAGTAAAGGAAGATTAAAAACATGTTTTTATCCATTACCTATAGTGGGAAATTACATGTTTTAGATTTGAGGTCCCCCTCTCAAAAAAAACCTTTCAACTTTGTATTATTCACTCTTGAATAGTATGTGGTAGATAATGAGTGGAAATCAGTTTGTCCACTATTTCTGAGTCTTCTGAGCTGCAATACTTCTATCAATATTTACAATGCCTCAGTCCTGTTTACAGATGTGTATCACATCAGGCTCAACCAACTTACAGAATTCCCTATGGTTTTTATCTGGACATCTAATTAAAAACTAAGAGTTATTATTCTCACAATTATCACTGCTTTTTAAAACCAGTGTATTCACTACATGTTCTTCTTAGTTTCCAAATGAGAAAATAACCAGTATTGTATGCATAGGATATCCAATAATAATTTTATTAAGAAACTCTTCCCTTTCCCCATATTCCTGCCAGGATAAAATAGCACTTCTAATGGTAAATACTGAAGTAAAAAAATGTGAACAGTCACGGAAACTGTGAGTTTTCCCAACACATGTGAGTCACTTAATATCCCCAGAAGTAATGTAGCCACCCGAAAAAAAACACAGATTCAAAAGGAGATGATGATTTGATGGTTTTTCCTGTGTCTAAGTAAGATTGGCTATGACTAAATAATTTCTCAATTGCTGGACTAAAACAAGCCAAAACAAACAGTGTTTAAAACTTTAAAGTATATTGTGTAGTGGTGACTGTCCAAGGTCTTGCTAAAGTCAACACTGATAGATAATACTGAGATGAGTTAGATGCAAAGGGCCGTTCTTCAATTCACTGGATTATAAAAACAAAAAACTCTGCAGCATTGTTGTAATCAGAAAAAAATAAAAATAAAACATTCTCACCTATATATTAACAAATCCAACATGATTCACATTTAATAATAAGAGGGGAAACATATATACCTGAGGTAGTCAAAGTTTAAATAGTTGCAAAATGGTAAAATCTTTCTCTTAGTATACTAATAGTAGAATTATCTCAGCATTTTCAAATCAATAAAAATTTTGTCCATATCCTACAGTATATACATATTCATTTTCCCTAGCCCTTTTGTAATCATTCACATTTCTTTAAATGAAAAAGTACCAGGAGTATAGTTTAAAATATTAAATTGAAACACTGAAACCTAATCAAGGAAAAGTCATTCATTTAATCAAGAAACTTTTATCAAATGCCTATTGTGTCCTACCAAAAGTGTCTCAGTTCTGTCGGAAGTTAAACTATGCAGATACAATAGAAGTGAACATTTGTTTCCTAGCCTTGCTAATTTTAATCTTATTATGGAAACTAGGTAGACACAGCAATTTTTCTAAATTACTTAAAAATTTAATTCATGTCAATGTGTTCAAACCGATCAGTTTCTTTCATTGTCCTGGTTCAATTATGTTAATATTATTTTCCCAGGAAGACAATGTTCCTGGGAACATATAGATTTTAAAAAACAGCAAACAGGAAAAAATGTAGGTTATAGACTTCTTTTGCAGCTAGACTTTGAAAAATGAACAGAATTCAGTATTGAAAATACCCATGGTTCTAACTTTCTTGCTGTGTAACCTTAAATAAATTACTTAACATCTCTGAGTCTTTACTTTCTAAACTATTAAATGGTTTGTGATGAAACTGGTCCAAGTAAAAAGATCACAAATTTACCACTTATAAATTCTAGTAGATACTTGGAAGATGGTAGAAACAAAGTAATTGTAACCATACTGTTATTACACTGTCATAAGGCAGAATGCCCTTGGTTGTTCAAAATCTACATGAATCTTCTATGATAACTTAAAAATATAAATGCTTCAATGTTCCATTACAAATATAAAATATTTACTTAAGCTGTATGCCTGTAATGCTTATTAAAAATTCATTTAATGGTAGAATTGTGATTGGGGGAAATGCTAGTGATTGGGGGAAACAGCAGAATGCTTAGAATACTTCATGATTAGGGGAAAACACTTTGTAAATAACAAGCATTTAATAAGCTAAGTACAACTCTAAAGTTAAAAATATTTTCTCTTTACCAGTAATCACAAATATTATTATTTCTTAAACTACAGAATTTGGACATGTAGGAAAACTGATGTAGCTGCAAATGGATAAGAGATACCAAAGCTGAAGAATCCCAAAGATCAGTTTGGATTGTCCCAGTGGGATAGGTAAACAGGGCTTTCTCTATCTTTTGAGTCCCGAGTTTTGCATATCATAAGGCTCCCTGAATACTTCTTAATTGAGTGATACTAATCTTAGATATTCATATAGTTTCAGTGTCTCTATCCCTTAAAAAAATTGTCATGATCAGGATACTGAAATTATAAGCTTCAAATTACTTACTAGCAATATCATATGCCAGAAAAATGACAAATTATTGAGTTCAGGAGACAGACAGAGGGATCAATTTGGTGCTTAAGAAATACTGTCAATTAAGAATTTCATGAAGAAAAAAGAATTTGGGTTCTTATGATTAAAGGCTACATATTTACAATATAATACCATAACTACATTTTTTAAAGTCCTTAAACCACTCACTTTATTATCTCTTTATCAAAATTCAACTTTTCTTGATAATTGATAACTGCAATCAATAACTTTCCAAACTGTTCCCATGATCGAACTCTAATGGTGAACAAAATATTGAAAGATCCTTATATAAATTAAAACACAGGTGAAATATAAAATTGCTATACATGCTCAGAAAACATCATAAAGAAGTCTAGATAAAAAGCAGATAATAACATTAGATAACATTTTTTGTACCTGGCTACAAAAACTACCATCTCCAAATTTCAAAATGTCCCTGTGACAAATGACAAACTAATAAATTCGGTAAGACTTGCTTTATTTGATGTATTGGTTAATAATAATTTGTAACTTATTTTAAACTGAATTTTAAAAATAAATATTATGTACTCATTAAATAATGTTAAGTCCTCTTGTAAAGCCCCAAATTAATCATTAAGGTTGTTTGTTTAACATCTACCATGCATAAAACACAGTACTAGGCACTTTAACTGTATTTTAAAGTTAATAAATAGATGAAAGATTAATCAATACCTAATTTAATCATTTGAGTATATATCTTCAAGTACTGTGAAAAAAAAAGTTAGTGTAGAGCTGAATACATGTAACATTTTTATTATAAAAATAAAGAACTAAAGAAATATGCAAGGCATATAAACAAACAATACAAGTTTTAGGAAGCCTCAGTACTATTGGTTCTAATAAGTATGCATTAACATTAGCATGATAATATCAATATGTACCTTTATAGTATTATATATACAAACTAGTAATAAAGCAGCTAAAATTGATAAAACAGATTGTACCACATTTATCCTGACCTGGAATCCGTCTTGAAATCATGCCTAATATTCATAGTAGAATCTAGAGTTCAATAATATATCAAAATTTTAAAATTTTAAAATAACAAAATTTTAAAATATTTCTTCCTGACCAAGTTTTTCAGCTATACTGAAGTGTGACTGACCGGGATATTTTAAAGTTTCTATAGATAATGCAATTGTGCCATCCATATCCATCATATGTATTTAGCCTTTTTAAAAAAGTATATTTAGTATATCATTTGCTTTAACAATAGCCAGCAGCAATGAATTCCACAGTTTAGTTGTATGTTTCAAAAAAAAATTACTTCCTTTTAACTGTTTTGGTCAAGATATTTTATTTCACTGGGTATATACTTGCATTTAGAATATGAAGAATGCTAAAGAAATCCACCAATAGATATGTATTTGTCATTACTATCTTCAGTCAATACAGAAAATAGCCTTCATTTGAGTCTCTTATTTCACTCATGACTAAAATACAGTGCTGGCATTTGTGATTCCTTATTTCTCAATGATTTCATTTTCTGCTTTTGTGAAGCACATAGAACCTTCAGCAAACATTTCTCAAAGAATGCCTTGTTTAATATTTATCAAAGTTTGTTATAGTCTAACTATTGAGTATTAGTAGAGGAGTGACTGGAACAGATAACCTCATGTTGGGGCATATAAAAATAATTGAGAATGCTTCCCATCAAAGCCTGAGCCAATTTGAGGTTCACATTGTGTTGCAAACTACCTAAAGAAGAGATGAATTGTCTCCACAGACTTTCTGGTTCATAAATTTCCTGTAGAAAGGAAGTAATTGTTTTTGTTTAAAGGAAACATCCTGGGTTAAATTAAGCAAAAGTCTCATCTTCTGTCAACAGAAGACAAAGCAGAGAGGTAAAAAGGTCAATAAATATCGGAAAGCAAGAGACTAACTGGTATTTATTTGGTAGCCTGCATGTGTAAGTATCGAGAACACCAAAAAAAACCCAAAATATCTGAATTCCTGAATTAATTTCCCTTTTTTGTTCAACTATTTTGTATTTTGTGAAGGCATGATATAAAAACACATTGCTCACCATACGATAAATATATATGCTAATGTTTTAAAGTTTAAATGCTTTCTAATTCAAATTGAAACATGGTAGAACTGGGGCAATCATCTGTTCTACCCGCATGTGTCCAACAGGTCCAACAGAACTTTCTTGCTGAATTTCTTCAGAAATTAAGGTAAGGTCCCCCAAGTTCATCATGGGATGGGGCATTTCTGTGTTTTTAGTATCCTAACAAGGCACACATTTCCTTAATCATATGGTACACATATAAAACCTTTTCTGATCTACCTGAGTTTTCTTTTTGTGGATATTTAAAATGTTATGGAATTACTCATAAAAATACAAATATAGCCGGGCGCGGTGGCTCACGCCTGTAATCCCAGCACTTTGGGAGGCCGAGGCGGGCGGATCACAAGGTCAGGAGATGAGACCACGGTGAAAGCCCGTCTCTACTAAAAATACAAAAAATTAGCCGGGCGAGGTGGCGGGCGCCTGTAGTCCCAGCTACTCGGGAGGCTGAGCCAGGAGAATGGCGTGAACCCGGGAGGCGGAGCTTGCAGTGAGTGGAGATCGCGCCACTGCACTCCAGCCTGGGCGACAGAGCGAGACTCCGTCTCAAAAAAAAATGTAAATATAAGATATAGTTACCTCTTGAATTTGGACTACTGTATTATTTCTTAGAAAAGAGAAGAATAATATATAACTTTTACTTTCTGGGGTCTTTTTCATTAGTAATGTAACAGCAATTTTAATTATAAAATACTGAAACCTTGATCACATGTCGTCATTTTCAATTTAACCTTACAACAAAGCATGTACCCACTTCAGAGATTTGGGGTAAGGATTACATTGAATAAGTCATGCTAAACACATAGAGGAAGACCTAATATATAGTAAACAATTCAAATAAATTATCGTCATTGTTGTTTTATAAAAGGAATGATCAATGCCTTTAAAGACTCAATTTGCCTTGGGGCATCCACAATTTGAATAATACTACACAAGATAAAGGTGTCTGTGCATGCTTTTGATTTACATGTATACGCAAAATGTATTGATCAATGTATTCAACAAGGTTATACTGAGTACCTCGTATATGTGTATGACAACACAGAGATGAAGGACATAATGCCTCAGTGGAGAAGCTTAGTTTAACAAGTAAGTATAATACTGTTGCATTTAATAGATAAGTCTGAAATAATACATTATGTGCCACAATAGAACTAAGAACAGGGTATACTAAGTGCCAAAATATTGCTGCCTTTTCCAGTCCAGGAGGGGCAAGGATTATCAGAGAAGACAATGAATTAAAACTTTTATGTTTCTTAGAAACATTCTCACGATAAGGCAGGATCTTCTTCTAAGTATGTTTATCTATTGTCATTATGGTATTATGTTGGCAGAGTCTTTGGGTATGCAACTTTAAAAAATGTTTCCGTCTCCACATGATACTTCTAAATATTAGATTCAAATTGTTAAGTTGTATTTTATCCTATTGAGTTAAAAAGTTCCTGGCTATCTCCAAATATAAATTGCTGTTTGTCTTTGAGAATGTCACTGTCTTCATAAGGATTTCTACAATGCATACAATGCATACTCCACATCAGACTGAACCTAAAATGCATCCCTGATTGACTATGTCAGCCAGAAGGCTATTCTATTATCCATCATAGTGCCTGGCATGTAGTAAGCACTCAAGAATGCATATTTGTTAAAGCAACAAATGAGTGAATGAAGGAATTGACTCAGTTCCTTATCGTCTTAGAAGAACCTTGGACAAAAGCAAAATACTCAGTGTTACAATAAATGTAGCTCGTTCTCACTATTTTAAAAATATTTCTTTTGGATCTGAGGTGAACATTCAGAAGTCTGGATATGCTTCTGAAACAAAGAGTGGGTTCCAAAAAAATCTGAGCAGGGTTTGCAAACAACTAAGATCAGACAAATCTCCCACTAGGAGGGTATGGCCATGAATACCCTCAAAATACCCAGCAAAAGCATAGGAAGTAAGTAAGAGAGTGGACTCTGGACTCCACTGCTTGAGTTCAGATCAAGTCTCTACTCCTGACTCGCCATGTGACATCTGGTAAGTTACTTCACCTCCCAGTGCTTTAGGTTATTCATTTATAAAATAAGAACACAATAATGCTTCCCTCGTAGGATTGTTTCAATGACCAAAGAGTTGAAGTAACTTTAAATAGCATCTGTACATTTCAGGTACTCTACTGGTGTTTAATAAATCAGTAGTCATTTAAAAGACCTCTCAGGCTCAAGCAACCTTCCCACTCAGCCTCCTGAGTAGCTGGAACTACAGGCGTGTGTCACCACGCCCAGCTAATTTTTTAATTTTTTTGTAGAGATGGGGGTCTCACTATGTTGCCCAGCTGGTTTCAGACAGCTGGGCTCAAGCAAGCCTCCTGCCCCAGCCTCCCAAACTGCTGGGATTACAGGTGTGAGCCATCTTGCCGACCAGAAGACAACCTTCTTAAAGACAGGGGCAATGAAAACTGCTATGTACTTCTGTTGAACTGTCGCGGAGTCCCTTCCTATGGGTATTTGTAAATTTAAATGTGTAGACCATCCACTGTGCAGAAACCACTATGTATGGTGGCAGCTACACAGGTGTGTTTCGAACGTTATAGAATTATCCCTCCGTACGGGGAAATCCTTTACACATTTCAGTGTAGGATTCCCTCCTTGAACAATTCAAACATGTTGTTTCTATAGCCAGGGAGCTGCATGGTTCTCCTCTGTCTCACATGTTTTGGTTTATTCCATAGCTCTTATGTGTCTCCTGTCACTCTGGCTGTTTTTGGTTTTGTTGTCTGTATTCAAGCGAGGCTTGTGGTCATGTCTATCCCAAGCATCTGTGTTGCGAGTTCCGCGGTTTGCCCCCTCTGTCTCTCATCATTCCTTTTGGCTCAGTCCCTTGACAGGAAATGAGAGATTTATTTTATCTGGCTTGAACTACATTGTTCCTTCCTGACTACTGGTGTTACTTCAATCTAAATAACGTGACTTTGTGCTCACAGTCTGCCCAAGGTCAAAGCCTGAGGGTAATAGACACATTTAAGAGAGGGGAGGAGACTGTAACCAGAGCGGGGTGGGCAAGAAGAGAATTTCTAAAAGGTAGTGATGTAAAAGTGAAACTTGGGGCAGGTCTAAATTTTCTGGGGAACTCGAAATAGAAGAGCTGAAAGGAGAGCCTTTTTTCCCTTTCCAGATGTTATCAATTTAAAATGACACTGAAGTAATTTAGGCTTGAAATTTAAATTTAGCTTTAAAAGAAAGCATGAGTTATCTGGCAGAAGAATTTACAAAGCTTATTAATATCTGTGATATCCTAATTGTATGATATTAAATTGACATCATCATCAGAATTCAAATATTCCTCTTTGGTTTGACATAAAAATATAAGAGAATTATAAGACTGCATAAATCAGTAAAGACAACTTAATTATGGAAAAGTAAAACAAAAGACATTCTACCTAGCCTCAGAACTTGTAGCCATAAAAAAGGTTTTAAAATGTGTGTCTTTTTTGTCTTTTTTTTGAGACGGAGTCTTGCTCTTGCTCTTCTTGCCCAGGCTGGAGTGCAGTGGTGCAATCTCGGCTCACTGCCTCCCGGGTTCAAGCAATTCTCCTGCCTCAGCCTCCTGAGTAGCTGGAATTACAGTGGCCTAACACCATGCCTGGCTAATTTTTTTGTATTTTTAGTAGAGACAGGGTATCACCATGTTGGCCAGACTGGTCTCAAACTCCTGACCTCAGATGATCCACCCACCTCGGCCTCCCAAAATGCTGGGATTACAGGCATGAGCCACCTTGCCCGGCCCTGAATTTTTAAATATAGACAAGAATACAATATCTCCAACCTATTCATATTATTTCCTTTCCTTCTTATTTTTCCCCCTTTGGAGGTATGAATAACACCTTCTTGGTTTCTTCAGATACCTCTAGTGTTTCAAAGAGACAGCAGGATGACAATCAAAAGACATGGTGAAAGAAAATATTTCAGTGTCACTGGTCACACCAATTATGCTGGCCTGAACTTTTCTGGAATAGTTTTAAGAATTGAGAGGCAGGGAGAAAACTGGCTAATCTAGAAATATATTTTCCTGTTTTTTTTAACAGATAGTCATGTTATTTAATAATACTTCTGCCTCAGAAAAACAGATTTAATGGAAATGGACTTTAAATGAAGCAAAAAGGATTTAGGTTACATACAAGGCCAGGTTTTGCACACAGAAAATTATTTCATATGGATACTCCATTCTTGGGGAACATGATGCAATGATGAAATTCCCTTTACTAATGATCTTTCAACACTCATTCTGTGTACTGTAAGCACAGTTTATGCTGAAGTCAGAAGGACATTCCTAATGATATCTTAAAGACTGTAGGCGTTTATGACTTACGACATCTCCTTTATGAAGCCCTACGCAACTCTATGGCACTAGTGGGCATTACCACATGGGATCAGCCAGGACCCAGTGTCTGCAAATCATAAATAACTTGTTTCTTTATGCAAATATCTCAGCTTTACACATTCTCTAACTAGAAGTTATTCAACAAGTTCATACTTCCTTTACCTGTCAATTTCTTATGAGATGGTTTGTATGTGGAATGAACCCTCAAACCCTAAAATTTGGTTGACACAACTGCATAACAATTCCAAGAAAGTCTCACTTTTAACATTAAGTTACTAAAAGTCACAGCAAACAGTGTTTTGTAGACATTGTTTTAAATGTTTTCTGGTTGTTAAATTCTAAATAAAGTAGACTAAACATTAACAAGTGATCCTTTTCTTCAGTTAGGAGCGTCTAAATCAGCCAAGGAGGTTCTCACGTGAATCCCTAAATCATCCCAAGAATCTTCTCCTTGTCAGTCCCTATACCTGAAGTACTCAGGAGCAAAAAGTTAAGAAACAAAGGAAAATAACATTCATTAGAAAGTTACTATATGATCAGCACTGCATAAACAGCTTTCTGATACATCATCACATTCCATGCACACAAACTCCAGGCAAAATCAGTGTTATCACCCTCATTTTATAGATGGCAGAATGAAATTTCAGAGATATTAAGTAACATGCCCAAGATCATAAAGCTCATAAGTGGTGAAGTTGGGATTCAAATTTAGATGTATTTAATTATAAAACTCATGCCTATTTACTCTTCTGGAGTAGGAATTAAAATGATGATTTTCAGAATTCTGCATGTTTGAAGTCCAACTGTGTTCCTTACCCGTACAAAATAAAGAGTTATAAACAGGAGCAGTTCTTGTGTTCTTCAAAAGATTAACCATAGAGCTACTAAACGATCCAGTAATTCCATTCCTAGGCATATTCCCAAGAAAAATGTAAATATATGTCAACACAAAAACTTGTACCTAAAATGTTCATAACCACACTATTTATAATGTGAATTCATACCCACTGGTTCCAAAAGGTGGAAGCAACCCAGATATCCATCAACTGATAAATGGATAAATAAAATGTGGTATATCCATTCAATGGAATATTATTTGGCAACAAAAAGACCTGAACTATTAACATATACTATACGATGAATGAAGCTTGAAAACATTACGCTAAGTGAAAGAAATCAGTCACAAAATATCACATATAATATGATTCCACTTATTTGAAATTGTCCCAAATAGACAAGTTTATAAAGACAGAAAGTAGATTAGTGATTGCCTATGGCTGTTAGGGTTTCTAGGAAAAATAAGGAGTGACTGTTAATAAGCATGGGATTTCTTTCTGTGGTGATGAAAATGTTTTAGCTTTGATTGTGGTGATGTTAGCACAACTCTATGAATAATACTAAAATAACCCACTGAATTCTTCAGTTTATATTTTATACAACCACATCTCACTGTAAACGATGTCCTAATAAGGCTCTTTCCAAAAAAAAAAAAAAAATGCAGTTACATAAAATCTTAGCATACATGTCCTGAGGAACAAATAGGTAGGACATTCCCCGTGGAGATGAGAAACTACTGAACAAATCTAGCTATAGCAGCAGGGAAAGGAAGTTGGTTTTCTTCTATCATGTTCCCTCAGTATCAGTAAAGCTTTAGTGTATTAGGTCAAGGTAGACTTCTAATAACTGAAAGGGTTGAAAAGATATGACTCCTTGGCCAAATACGCCTTGAGACCAAGGCTTGATGAAAAAGTTAAAACTACAAGCTGGCAGTTTATTTACCCATGCTAAACCACTTGTTTGACATTTCCTAGCTAAACTGACCAGTGATTTGAGAGTTGTATAGACAGCCACAAAGAACAACTGAAGCAGTGAGAAAGTATTATTTTAAAACATCTAAGAGAATTGCCTGCTTCTACCCACATTCAGTTCTTCATGTTCCAACGAACATGGCAAATTTGTCAGTATGATTTTTAGTCCTGCAGCTCATCATTAGATGACAGAAAAACATCATGTTGTGGCAAAGAATCAGTAAGTAATAATCAGATATCTCATAATGTTGACATTTCCCAATCCTCCATAGTTTTTTTTTTTTCTTCTTCTTTTTTTTTTTTTTTTTTTTTTGGAGGTAGGGGGAGAATCCCAGAACTACCAGAACAGCAGATTTATGAAGGGCCAGCTCTCTGGAGATAATGACACATTTATCCCAATAATCTTTAGATGCTTATACCTTAAAAGTTACTCAGCTGAAGTTGCTTTCAAATTAAACACCATTGCTGCAGTGTTTCTGTTGTGATTGTCGGAGGGAAGTGGAGCCAGTGCAATTTGTCCATGTTTTACAAATCACCATCTGGCAGGGATATGGCAACATGTGAAATCTTCACAGGACTCTTGTTTTTCTACTATCTGCTGGATAACTAAGGAGATCACCAGACTGCTGGGACGCCTGCCAGATGGTAAGCAGGTATGTTTATGAGTTTAAGATTCTTATTTTCTTTCAATGCTTTCACATGCTGTGGGCGCAGAGGCAAAAAAAAAAAAAAAAAAAAAAAAAAAAGTAAAAGGGAAAAGAAAAGGGGAGTGGATAAGTAAGTGACTGTGTATGATCATTACAAATGTCTTTGAGGTTTCTTAAAATGTGGATTTTCTAAGGTCCAGATTAAATTATTTTCTCTCAAGGTAGAAAAATCACCAGTCATATGGTTACAAGATTTTTTTAAAATGCTACATTTTTCATTTTTTTGTACGCATAAACAGGTGTATAATTTCTTCAATCCTGTTGACTAGACGTACATTACTCAGAGGATCATAAGCTTCGTCAGCAAACATGGGTGAGTGTATACCTGTTCACGGTAACTGGGCAAGCCATTTCAGTGAAATAAATGTGAAGATCTGTGTATATTTTACTTTGATTACTTAAAAAAACTGTGATAGACAAAGAATACTTAGAGTCATAACAAAACCTCTGTAACAATAAAAGATCCACAGAATTGAATCTGAGAAGTAATAATAATTAAGAGTCTTTTCCATGAAAAGGGCATCCTTTTAAACAATTTTGACGGAAAATAGGTGACTATCACAAAAGAGGTAATGTCTAGTATATAGAGAGGTACAGTTCTTTAAAGTTATATATGCATGCCTGCTCAGCAATATACCAGGAATTCACTGAGCTTCAGTAAGCTCATCTATATGGTGATAACAGTTCTATCTTTTATGATTGTTATGAGGTAAGAAATATAAGAAATGCAAACTGTCTAGCAAGTATAGTTGTTCAATAAATGAAGCCATTATTATTATTATTATTATTATTATTTGGAGAGGTCTCCTTCTAGGTTAAATCCCTAGATGTAAAATTTACTCATGTGAATATTCAAATATACATCTAATCTCAAATATTTGTTACTGAATTTAGATACATATAAGGTCTACATACAGTTTTATACTCCTATGCACATATTCAAGTATATAAGTATATATGCTTAATAATAGATATATCCTGCCCAACTGTAGGGAACAAAAATATTTTAACTTTAAGCTCTGTAGTTATATTGATTAAATATTAATAAAGTTTTAGTTTCCAGAAGTGATACTTTGTGCAAATCACCAAACTTATCTGTGTCCTTATCTATAGAATGCAGGAAATAAAACCTGCTTCATGGAGTTATCATAAGGATTAAATGTGATTATTTCTACATAACACATTGCATGATGTCTGGAGGACAATAAATGAATAAATGAATAAATGTTTGCTTCCTTTCCGTTTCCCTTTAATTGCCAATTTTCCTCCACCTCTAAATTTAGCTCTGTGATTGCCCAGCGTTACCTCCTTCCCTTAAGCTGAGGGATAGGTATCTCTGCTTCTTTCTGACCCTTATAGTTAAATTCTTAATTTCATCACTCTTTCTACCAGAATAATTTTTCTCCTTAATTACATGATCCTCTCTCTTTTTTGTCATACATTCCATCTCATCCACTAGGTCTTCTCCTTAGCCGAAAATATACTCATTTTCTCCACCCTAACTCTAATGTTCTTTAGGATAAGTTACCAAACTTGACAGAGAGATGGAAAGCCTGAATAGGACAATGAGCATAGAAGACATTGAGAAGATTATTAAAGATTCACTCCCGCCCAAATTCAAGGCGCAGGTGGATTTTTTCTTTGACCCTGTTAGTTTTACATTAGATACTAATAAAACTGACTAGAAAAGAATGGTTCTTTTCTTCTTTAAAGAGTTCCAAAATTTTACAATGATGGGAAGATTCAGTTTTTTAATAAGACTAACATAATTCTGTTACCAAGAAGTAATCGAGATACTCTACTACACACACATAAACACAAGCACACACCCATACAGGCACACATTATATATCAAATGCACTTAAAAATAAGGAAAGAAAATCCTGGCAAGACAAATATTAGTAAATAGACCTCAGGAGTAAAAATTAAAGAATACACCGTAATCATATGGAATTCATTCCAAGAACGAAGAGCTAGTTCAATACAAAGATATCTATTTAAGTATTTTTTTACATTTAAGATTATAGACTGACAGAAAAAATCCACAAGAAAATTGTTAAAAGTCTTTGAAAAAAGTGCCAAGTGTTCCAGATTTGTTTATATAAGTTAGGAAGAGAAGAAAACTGCCTTCTAAAGGAGATTATTTGTCATAATACCAGTCAAAACACGTAGTTAGTAGTAAAAGTCAAATTCTCTTTTGTTAATCCAACTTCCCATATTTCTACCTTCATTCACCTTTTTACCAACAACCACATTACTTGCAAACTAGGCCCTGTTTACTGTCTCTTCTTAGTAATCTCTTATACACTGTTCAACTCATTGCAAATTGCTTCAGCTCCTACCTTTTTACAGAAGCTCTTTTCTCAAAGATTATCAATATCCATTTAATTTCCAAGTCCAGTGGCCTGTTCTCTGGCCTCATCCTATTTAACCTCTCCTTAGCATTTAAAACTGTCACATACAATCCTCTTAGCTCTCCTCCCTAGGCTACCTTCAATAGTGCCTTACTTGACGTTCCTTCCACATCTTTGCTTGTCCATTTTCAATCCCTTTACTGGCTCTTCTTCATTTACCCTCTCCTTAAACACAGGAGAGCCCAGAAATCTACTATTTGACCCCTTTTTTCATGCCCTACCCAGAGAATAGGAATCAAACTTAAACAGGAATAAGAGAATCAAGACACTATTAATAAAACAATGTAAATGAAATACTGCATTAAATACAAAATTTTCACCTGACTTCTAACTTCTCAGGTCACAGTATAAGTGAAATAAATTTTTTAAGAAATATTGCAACACGAATGAGCTCTACCTGTATTACCTTCAAAACATTTAATACTGTCTTGTTAATTTTAATAATAGTTTTTAATATTAAGCTTAATGAATGTCTTTCATGCTATTGCTGTTACTCAGTTTTCCTAAATATGTTATTGACATTGATAATTAAATTACCAATTTAAACTCAAAATACGAGTTTTCTAATTTTGCATTGCTTGATTTTTAACCCTTTCACAACCTAATTAATTTGAAAGCAGTTAGTGTTGTCTGAATTATTAGGATTTATCTGGATATAATGTATCTGGATGTAATGTACCCGGATTTAATGTAATAGAATTCAGCACTCGTTTATTGAATTCCAGTAACACGTGAAATGTTTTTTTATGGTCATCTTTTAATACATAAACTTCAGCCAGATGCTACATAAATGAAATTGGCTAACTGGCTTCAAGTAACAATTTTAAGGAAGTGCTGATGTTTTAATGATTTTAACCCTGAAATCCCATTCTTTCACTAATTTGTAACCAATAATACATTCAAACAAAAATATGAGAAAGAGAATTACATAGTTGTTTTCAAATTCCTTATTACAAGTTCAACCATCAATCTCGCAATAAAATCTCTTCAGTCAACTTAGATCATCTTTCCCCATTGTCCCATCTTACAACTATTGCTAGATCATTTTCTGCTGCTGTGTCCTCCTTGTCTGCCTTTGTAAAACTTAGGGATGACTTTTCCCCATTTTTTTGCAAATGAAAACTTTTTCCACCTTTTGCTTCTTCTTTTCTTCACTTTGACATATGGTATCCCTTAATGTTATACCTTTCCAGTAACTTATGAAGCCAATGAACCCTTTTTTTTTTTTTTTTTTTGAGATGGAGTTTCGCTCTGTTGCCCAGGTTGGATTCTCCTGCCTCATTCTCCCGAGTAGCTGGGATTACAGGGGCCCACCACCATATATGGCCAATTTATTTATATTGTTAGTAGAGACGGGGTTTCACCATGTTGGCCAGCCTGGATTAGAACTCCTGACCTCAGATGATCTGCCTGCCTCGGGCTCGCAAAGTGCTGGGATTATAGGCGTGAGCCACTGCGCCTGGCCCCGTACTCTCTCTTATATCATACATGTATCTCTCTTAAAGAAAATGTAAAATTCAAAAACTCAAACCTAGACAACATAAAATGGGCACTGTTCACTCTATAAAGAAGAGATCTTTAACTTTACTAAAAAAAAAAAAAAATGTCCTACCAAATCCCTATAGTGATTTTATCCACTGCATGAAAAGAGTAAGTCAATTAAATAACATACATTTATAGTCAATTTTTCCAAAATCATTTCATTGTTTGCAAAGTGGGCTGCAACTTATTCTCTTCAAATTGTTGCACCTCATGCCTTTCTCTTTATTGACTTGACATTGAGTTTCCTTAATTTCAATAAATTCTATATTTCATATTTAATAGCTTTCATTGAGTGTTATTAGATGGCAAACATTGTACTAGGTACTTTATGTATCTTATCTCCAATCCACATAGCAACCTAACATAACAGGTATGATTACTGCCTTTGTAAGAATAAGGAAACTGATATGCAGGGAGGACAAGTGACTTGCCCAAAGCCTTACAACAGTGAAGTAATGCAACAGAGATTCTCCCCCAAGCTCTGTGGCTCTGAAGCCTGTGTGTTCTTTCCATGGCACTACAAAATCACTGTCATTGTGCATGAAGAAAAATGGGAAGATGCAACTCTTTACTGTATTTGAAAACAAGACATTAAAGAACACAGACTTCTTGACTCCAGCTAAGGAATTTGTTCTTCTAGAGCAGCGGATATCAAACTTCTTTAAAAGCTGTCAAAATATTTCTTCCATAGAAATCTTAACAAGGACACAATATACAAGAGAGATTAAAGTAAAAGAGTTATGTCCCTTCTCCTCCCTCCCCTTCACTAACTGGCCCCAGGGTTACTGCCAAAGAACCTGCATCTTCCTTAGAGAACAGTTTGAAAACAATTGTACTGGACTATTTTCTACCTATCACTAAAGATCTAGCTACTAAAAATCATAATCTTACCACAGATAGAGCCTCAACACACCCACTTGGGAGTTCCTTGGGCACTACACATGGGCATGGCTTTCTTCTTTGTTTAGAATGCTACCCAGGACATGGGTCACACACACAACAAATGGTCAATGATGGTAACAACAATCATTTTTAAAATAATGAATAGATAAATCTCCTTGACACAGGCATGGTTTCCTTTTCCTGTGCCAATTGCTCTGTCTGTGCCAACTCTAACACACACCCCTTCCAGGAATGGCACTCAGCCATCCTGGCAACCAGAATTAGAGCAAAGAAAATATGAAATTTCTCTTCAAAACATAAGTGGAAAGATAAATGCAAAGCCAAGCAAAAAGTACCCAGATTCAACATGCACGTTATTAAATGTCACTTCGTCGGAAGACATTCTATGAAAGTCAAGTGAACATGGACATGTATAAATTGGGGGAGAAGAGGTATAACCTTGTTTAAAAGTATCAGCAAATAATGTAAATCTAGAATAACACATAAGTCGCCAGTTACAACTGTTATTTGTGGGGAGTGAGGAGAGTGGAAATTGAGCAAATGAAGAATGGGAATGGGGGAGAGATTTTTTCCTATACACATTTTTTATACTTTTGAAATTCTGAACCTTGTGAGTCTATTCAAAAAAGCAACTTAATAAACTAAAATTTTCAAAAAAAAATGAGGATAAAAAGATAGCTTTTATTTTCAATAGATGGTTCTGGACATCTTAACAAAAAAAATGCACTCTTTCAGTTTTGGGGAAAAAAGCCAACAGCGGGAGAATGTTTCATCCCAAGGATCATTTAGTCTTAGGTCAAGCAGGTCCATCAGTCAGGAATGCTGCTGCTTCTACTTCCAAAAACTCCTTCAAGAAAGAAGGACCTAATGATTCATGCCAATGACTCATGCCCTGATTATCAAAGAGGGATACAATATGGCAGGGGTCCCTCACAGTCCTTATAACTGATGGAAGTCTGTAGTAATAAGCTACAGATCAACAGTCTACAGGGCATGGCAAAAAGGAAGTCAATGTCATACCTCAAATTAAAAATCAGAAAGGAAAGTTCACAGCTCCCTCTTTGTCACAGCGAGTTTCAAACATCAATCTCTGCCACCCTGAGTGGTACAGACCCTCTTTTCTGCATTGTGTTTTCCCCCTGTGAACCAGGAACAACATGTTGGTTGACCAATAGGTCTTGGTCTGTACATTTAAACACCAGAAGGGTTCTTAGAATCATCAAAGACTGATAAAAATGAAAAGACGTAAGATTCTTTCTAAATAAATGGGTGATTCAGCCAATCATTATTTCCCATCATCTTGTCTAACAATTAGTTGCAAATAATATTTTAAACAATGAAAAGAAAAAAAAGTACAATGACATTTTAAACAACGAAAAGAAAAAAAAGTACAATGACATTTTAAACAATGAAAAGGAAAAAAAGTACAATGACACCTAGGAGTTACCATGGTTTATTTAACAGAGTGAAAAGTAAAACCATCTTAGTAAATGCCATGTTCCTGTTAGTGTTCAAAGGCGGCTGACCCTCCACAAAGCCTGCATTACTTATCAATTAACAAACAGGTCACACTGGCTTCTAGGAAACAGAACCCACAGCACCATGATTTGGGAAAAGGGGATAGCATTGAACACTCTCAATCTTTAACCATGTCTAGGGTCACATGTGCCACACCTTTTTAAAACATTGTTATGCCATGACTTCCTTTACCTAGGACAGTTAAACACTGAATTCAAGTACTAGTGTATGAGCCGTCACCAAAACCATTTGTCATTAAAAAAAATACACACCAATTAGGTGCCTAATTGTGCATACTGTTGAAAATAAGTGCTTTTAAATGATCAATGACTTGTTCCCCACCTTGGATAAGTCCAAGACTGAGAGACCCACCATGTGGATCCACATTCCACAACACACAGGAAGCCAAAGAGATGAATGATGTTTCAACATGAAATGCTAACTCCTGATGGATATAAACCCATCACGAAATAATTTCAACTCCATTTAATCCTGTAGTTGAAATTTGAGGTTACTTGAAGTTTTTAAAAAGTCAGACTATAGTTTTGAAACATATTAATGCTTAAAATTACAAAATTAGTATTGGATTTTTAAAAGACAGATGGATATCCATGGTTGCTCTATTTCTCCATCATGACTCCCCTTAATCTTTCCAAAATAATATTCAGAAACTTCAACTCAATTCAATCCCATGGCTTTGGGGAGGTGAGGTGCGTATTAAAATGACTCATCACTCTGTTGCTTGCACAAACTTCTATGGGCCTCTTATACTTTACAGAAGGGGGTCAGATACTATATCAAAAATTCAACAAAAAATAAAAGGAAGAAAGTAAATGGCCTCTCTGTTCATGTTACAAATCTTCTATAGCTAGATAACTTAAGGCCTTCTTCAGAGGGAGATGTACTCAAAAAAGAGGTGCATTTTAATCTGTGTATCTTCATTTCAAAAAGATAAAAGAAGGAAAAAGCCTAGCTTCATTGACATGAGGATGGTGTGAAGACAAAGAAAATGGAGGGAGAGAAGACACAAAGACTAATATAAAGAAGGAATTGATAAAATACTATACTCAAAGCAAATGTAAACTAAAACTAATAAGAAAAAAGAAGGAGCAAAATAATTTTAAGGGTAATTACATTGTGAACAAACATAACTAAAGCACAGCAAACATTGTTTTGGATTTATATTTTTTATATGAAGACACTCAGGCATATCTCCCCCTCTTTACATGCTAGCAAATTAATATTATCAACACTTTTGTATTATATAAATTTTTAAACTATTTTAAATGAAAGGTGCATGATTTAGTCTTTTTAAGATTCCTACATGATGTAATCATTTTGTTTTAAATTGAATCACAAATGCAAATTGACTCAGGTATGTCTTTATTATAGTAACTGATAATATAAAAAATTAGTAGTAACTGATAATATAAACAAAAATAAGTGGCATCCAAATGACTGTTAAACTTTCTTAATTCTCTTCAATAATGCTGTTAACAAAATTAACTTCAAAAAAATTATCACTGCACAACACAGGCAATAATATGTTACCATGTGTAACTATAAATACAAACTTTTTTTCCTAATTTCATGTTTTCCACCTTTTTGAAAAAAGCATGTCAATAGTTCATTTGTGATTTGAGGAACTGTAAGATGATACTCACTGGAATGACATAATGTAGCCAATAGCAGAAATAAGTCTGCTGGTGTAAAATCTAGAAATTAACCGCACCCTTAATTTCTCCACCATCTTTAAATTTTTTGCAAAGAGAAAAATACACAAAATAATCCTTGTATTTTCTTCTACGTTCCAAAATGTGCCATAAAGTAAATCCTTCAAGCAGAATCTGTATGACTGCCATCCCTCTGCAGCTCTGCAAAGCAAGGTAAGATAGCTCAGCATAGCTTTTATCTGCAAGGATTCCCTGAGGCAGTTTCTGTAAAAGGGTTAATGACAGATGTTTCCATTAAATCTGACCTACCTCTTAATTTTGCCATTGCCTGATAATATCCTGGCTTTGCGCTTATTTGCATGGGCAAATGGAGTCACTCCATAACAAGTAACACACCGCCCTCATTGAAACAAAAGGTCAATTCATTTTAAACCGATGTGCACAATATTTTTTGTAGTTGTAGTTTAAAAAAAATCCCCTTTCACACAATGCTACTACTTACAATGAATTAAAAGCTCTGTTTTCTGAAACCCTGGACACAATGTACATCTGTAGGCAGAGACCAGTACTACCAATAGAAATCAATACATCCCCTCGTAGGTAACCAACTAGAAAAATCACTTCTGTCTCTAGGATGCCCCACTTATTTTTATACTAAATACAACAGGACACAGTAAATTTTCTTTGCTGGTAAATTAGCTGAGAACTTCAAAATGCTAGCAGCACTTTCTTGTTTATCGAGTGTTATTACTTTTTCAAAGAAAACATTTCTGTAAGTATAGAGGAAATAGTTATTGTCTCAGGTTGGTTAAAAGATACAGGCTTTTTAGCCTTTAGGATACCAGTCTAAAAGCTACAGTTTAGAAGGAGTCTTTTTACTCTAGGTAAAAAGAGTAAATGATCCTGAACCTTCATCAGGTTGCTGTAATAAGCCCATTAGTAAATAAGTACATAAACAAATAAATATAGTTCATGCACAAGGTTCCATTGTACATATGTAGTTACATATAAGTTTCCATTCCAGTCGCTTCTTCTGGTGGCAGGACCAAATAAGGTGAAAATCAACATCAAGGGGCCTTTCCATGACTCCTCTGAAGAGATATCTCAAATACGTGCTTCCTGGAATGGTGAATAGTCTATAGCCAAGACTAAAGAAACACTGCATTAATCTAACTATGCTGTTTCATTTTATGATAACATTTAAGGAGTTTAAAATTATCACTTGCTAGAGAAATACTCTCTACATAATTATATACAGTGCTTTATACATATATACACATATACTATATGCATATTACATTTTATGTTTATCATTAGAGTCTGATCTCTAAGACATTTAAATATTGAAATTCTGGCATTAAATTTCACCTTACTCTGAAAACGGCACTCCTGTGTTTTTGATAGAAAATCCATATTCACAACACTCTCATCGCACCAAAATCTTTAAACTATCTGTAGGCTAGATTCGTGCTTAGAAGAGAGGTACTTGCTAAATAGCCAATTTCTTCATTTGAGATAAATAAAACCCACACTTGGCACTTGAGTATTTCAAGCCATTGAAACAATTTGGAAAACTCTACTTGCCTAGTCCAAGGTTTGGTTTTTTTAATGAATTTGCTAAAGAAAATTCTATTCTCACCATGCTGCCTCAACTTTATCTGAAAATGAGGTAGATGAGGAAGGAACAGTAAGTGACTCCCTGCAACAAGCCCAGGAAGGACTCTTCTCAGCAGAATGTGTGGTGGGGAGTGGCACGTTGCCCCCTCCCATAGGAAGCCCATATCTGATCCCCTGCCCCAACCTCAAACCTGGATTTCACTCCAAGTTTGAGAGTCTACAAGTCTCCAGGGAAGGGAATCACATTTCCTCTGTCAATTCCCCGTGGATGGTCATTTAAAATGAAACCCACAATCGAAAGTATAAAAAACAAATGAAACTTGAAGATATTTACAGAATACATCGTTAATGCAAGATTCCAAGTACTGTGAAGGATACCGTGAGAGAAAGACATGGTTACCTTTCTTCACAAACGTATAGCTTCATTAGTACAAGGAGTTAAACAGTAGTATCAGACAATAAAAATGATATTAAAATGTAAACAATAATAAATTACATGAATGGAATTGTCCATGCTGAACTGTGAAAGACATCAGGGATTTTAATCAGGTGATGCATAGATACATAAGTCCAGTTTTGGGCCTAGAGTAAATCAGCAACTAAAGTGAAATCTCAACAGTGGGTGACTTGTGTCATACTTTTATAGTCAGTTGAAATAATTATAATAAATGACAGCAGTTATTGAGCATCTGTTATATGCCAGAAACTATACACAGCAGTCTATATATTCATGTCATGTAACCTTCACAATAGCACTATGAAGTAGATACAATTATTATCCCATTTTATGGATAACGAAACTGAGGCTTGAAAAGATTACATACTTCCCCAGGGCCACAGAGCTAGGAAGTGGTGGAGCCAGGAACTGTACCTATACGTTTTACTGCAGTCTTATACTCTCAACCGTGACACCTCTCCTGCAGGTGCATGGGCTTTGGAATCAGACAGAATGGGGTAACAGTTCACATTCTTATATATAGTCCAGATATTTGTTATATGAGCTTAGGCAAAGTTCTTACACTTTTAAAGTAGGAAAAATACTACTACTCTGTTATCATGGAGATCAGTTGTTTTGTACTGACTGACATGTCTCCTGGTAAAAGACCCATCTTTTCTGATGGGAAACAACTAGTCTCCCATTCTCAAACAAGAGCTAGGCATAGGACCACACCCTAGCCAAAAAGCACGTTATCTTCTCAGCCACGAGGATGAGTTCAGGTATGGACCCACACAAGCCAAACTAATGGGTTCCCTATGTGGGACTTCGATAAAGCTATAAATAAAGAAATTCTAGCTTTTTAACTTTAGGAAATGGATAGGAGCTGCTTGGGCAGAGACTATACGGACAAAGTTTGCTTAAAAATGAAGCTAACACAGAGAAAAGCAAAGAAAGACAAGAGACGATGACAGTAACTGAGCCCTGTGATCTGGTCAAGCTTGAAGCTAGGAAGCTCCTGAAATTGCCATTTATTTGAAACGACAATATCCCCTTCCTTTTTATGATCAAACATATTTGGATTGTGTTTCTGCCACTTATAACCAAAAGAGCCCAGTATCACCTCACAGAAACAATGCATGTGAAGAAGTCAAAGTAATACCTGCAATTAGTAAGGACCCACTGAATGTTGGCTGCTTTCATCCTCCTCCTTCTTTTTTTTTTTTTTTTTTTTTTTTTTTTTTTTGGTAATTGCTATTGTCAAGTTCCCACACCAACATTGGGGATCTTTGGATTAAAAAGGACCAAGAGAAGAAATTACCATGTGACAGTTTCCCCATACAAGGCACAAGCAGAGAACAAGGGTACAAATTTAAAGGATCCATAGGTACCCCCTAAGTATTAAGTGTTAAGGGACACCAGAAGTCAGCCTCTCTTTCTTCCCAGCTAATCTTAGCATTCCCAATTAGCTTCTCTGGGCCTTCAAAAGAGCCAGAATATCAAACCATCCATTATTGCCATGTATCCACTTTGTAGTCACAATGTTCGATCATATCCAATGATTATGGATATGGAGGTCATATCCATAATCCAAATGATTATCCAGGCAGAAATAACATTTAATGAAAACCAAGGCCCCACTTTACTTACCTACTGCTGAAGTTGCAATGATAACGTTTGCACAAAGCTCTAAACATAGGGCATTGCAAAAAAGCTAAGCAATTTGGTTCTGAGAACTTTCTTCCATGTTACCCAAAAGCCTAAAGTCAGTAATTAGGTCCCTAGTCGTAACTGAATCACTTAAGGTTTACATGATGGCCATATACCTATTGCTTCAATATGACAGGAAAAAAACCAACCAACCAACCAACAGAAAAAAACCTTTCTCTCTTCTGTTTCCTCCTTTCAACAGACCCTATAATGCGAGAAGCAAGAAAGGTTCCAGAGGAACTGTTGTGAGCCACTGCATCAATCACGGGAACATTAAAACACTGCTTGCTAGTCATTACTATACGAAGTATTCTCTTGCTTTGTGGAAAATGGTTTCAAATAATTGTGTCTGAATGAGAGTTTTGTTCTTTTTTCATATAGCCATTTGAGAGAGAAAAAATGTGGAAGATACATTAAAAAAAAAACATTAACAAAGTTGCATCAACTAATTGCCATCAAATGGTATCATCATATTTGCATAGAAGTCACATATTGTAGGCTCATAGGCTTAAGAGGCCGACTGACATCCCAATAAGATAGTTGCCAAATTGTTGTATAATAATAACAAGAGAGGCACAAGAATCCGGCCCACCTAAGCAAAGAAAAGTCTTCTCTCACTTCAAAAACCTATTATTTTTGCCAGGCTGCTCCATTGCAGGGCTAATAAGCATGCCTAGAATGAAGCTTCAAATGATTTCTACCTTTATTTCTAACTTCTCTTTCTGGTTTCAGCAAAGTTGATCTTTACCATTGATAGTTTATGGTTTGTGTAAGAGAATGCCATGTGATATAAGGACAATGTAGTTGTTTCCTGAAAAGAAATTCACTGGACTACTGGTCAAATCTCAGTAGCTCTAAATGTTTCTGTGTGACAGGGACTGATGAAGGAATATATTACAGTGTCTTAGATTCAAGCCAACAAAGACTCAGACCATTATTATAGACCGGAGTTCTTCAACTATGCTTCCTCTGTAGGAAAAAGAGCTAGGCAGAAGAGTGGGGCCTCCTGACAGCTTTCTAAAGACATGGCCTTGAAGTGTTAGAGCTTGCCAGTGGGCCACCCACAGAAAATTCTGCTTATATGTAGCATCACGCTAAGTTATAAGAAAAAAAGTGAACAAAGTATCCAGGCTAGCAACTCCTTCAGAGAAGTTCTCAGGCTTAGAAACTGAACAGGGAATTATGAGATGGGATGCTGCCAATCTTTTATGGAGTAGCCCTGGGCAAGTTATTTTGTGTCTCATGTTCTTCAGCTATAGACTGTGGTTAACACTGCCATTCTTGATAACAAAAACCTCCTAATAACAACTCCTAGGAACAATATTGTGAGGATTTGTGTTGGTAC
Source organism: Macaca mulatta (assembly GCF_049350105.2). NCBI lineage: Eukaryota > Metazoa > Chordata > Mammalia > Primates > Cercopithecidae > Macaca > Macaca mulatta. The sequence goes on from NC_133416.1 coordinate 26,397,762, forward strand.
AGTGATTTAAGAATGAGGGAAGAAAGGCACAATCTTATACTATTAGCAAGCGCTTTATCAACCAGCATATTGCATAATGTGTTATAACATACCATGTGCCCATGGAAACATGAAATCATTCATAATTCTTAAGTACTGCCAGATGCGTAGCTATAACACATTTCAGCCCTTTCTGAAGAATTCACCCACTCACTTCTCCCACCAATATTTCCACTGGTAACTGTCAGAGTTGAGAAATCATAGAATAGACCCTTATTCACATCTCTGTGGTCATTACATATAGTTTGCTTCATATTTGGCTTGGGAATATGTCTTAATCATAATTTTATAACCAGTGACCTTCCCTGTTCTGGTATATAACGAGTGCTCAACAAACGTTTATTGAATGAATGAATGAACAGACAGACAACAATCAGACATAGTAATCAAAGAATAAATACACTTCAGTAATGGCACTACATAGACTCAGCAGAGCCTCTAATGCAAAAAATATTTAGAGTGGAGGTGGCCAAAGACTGGCTCCTTCCCAGTAAGTCTATATGTTATTTCCTAGTATTAATTCATTTGTCACTTGTCATAAGTTTCTGGAATGTGCAAGTAATCCTATAACAAGAGATGCTTGCCACTCTCTATAAAGGCATCTGGCTTTACTGAAGGACGGTAAATGATTTCATATTTCAATGGTTAGGAACATGGCACATTACAACCTTTACACAGATTGAGGAATCTCTGAATATTATAATAGACCTGTCACAGGTGAAGAAATACTCTAAATTTTCAACGAATACACATAAGGCACACGAACATAACGAAATGGGAAAAAACTCTGGACTTGGAATCAGAAGACTTAGCTCTGCCACATACTTGCTCTGTACGTTTAGCCTACTTCATCATTAATATCTCTGGGCCTCTGTTTTCATCTGTAATGACATGTATGTCTAATAAAAAATTCATATATCCTAGGTCAATGAGGTAATAAGTCAAATAATGTACACACAAGTACTTTATAAATGGAATATGCCACAGTACAGAATGACAGCAGGGAATAAAATGGTAGGGAAAGGTCTATGGTGTCAGTAAATTGTAAGATCCTTAAGTACAGCATCCAGAACTGCCATCTTGTAGTTCTTATGCTTAATACAGGGCCTAAAAGAATACCAAATGAACCACCAATCTTAGTCTTTGAATTGGAGACACCAACAAGACATATGCATTCAATTATCTTAGTGGCCCTTCTAAGCTCCCTTGTGAGAAACTCTCCAACCTTGGTGCTCTTCAAAGAGTGGCCCTTCCCTAGCTAGTGCCCTGTTTGTCTAGATTCATTTAAAATGCAGGCTCTCAAAACTCATCCAAGGACATTGTAATGTAATACGGCAAGTACCCAAGATGACTCTTATCGACACTGGTATAGTAGGTTCCAAACTGACTTTTGAACATCTGGTAACCACGGCACCTGATCAGTTTCATCAGAAAGGGTGTGGGCTCATATATCAAGTTACATATATGTAACTCATATATCAAGCTTTTTACAGTTAACAAACTGTTTTCAAATATATGAAGTATAATATGCAAAACAATCAGAAATAATTTAAAAGCTTGAAAGTAGTACAGAAATAAAATACAATATAATTTTAAAAATAAAATTGAATCCATAATCCATTTATGTTTGTTTTTTCAAAATGTGATTTTGGTTGTTATCTGTTCTCCTTATGAGACTGTGTTCAATATGGTGCTGGAACTGTGTTTTGTTCCCAGCTGTATCCTGACCATAGAAAGGTCCTGGCATGCAATAGATGCTCAAAAAATATTTCTTGAACAGAATAATGACTATCTACAAGTGAATATCTATGTCTCAGAAGAGGCGTCAGTTCAAAATCTTCCTGCTGATACATAAGGATGGGTTCGTGTGACAGAGGTTACAGCTCAGATTATCTTTATCAGAACCAGGGACACAGGGCACAAATACAGGCTATTGGCCAAAGAGAGTTTATATACATATATTCCCCTTAGATACTAATTTTTAAACCGAGGTTGAAAATGTAAACTGGAAGGTAATATCCTTAATCACCGGATGTTTTTATTCCTAAACAAAATTCTGTTGCATAGAAGGGCTTCCTAATGAAGAATGGCACTGTGCTCCACATTAAGGGGGTGAAAGGGCACAGTTTACGGATGTGAGGATGTGTAAGGGTCAGTAGATATTGGAAGAATAACAATGGCCTGGCAGAGACATTAAGTTCCTGAGTGTGATCTTGACTATCTCCCATCCCTTTGCCTCCAGTTCTTACCTAATCATCTGTGCCCTCCTACTCCTCAAAGATGAGGGAAGGTTGCAGGCATCACGAACAATGATAAGATGAAGGCAAGAGAATCACAGGTGTTATTCGGCAGTCATGCTTTGCTAATCAAAGAACAGAAGTCCAGTTTCCACAGGGATGCCATTTGGCTCTAATCCTCTCTAGAGGCACATGGAGCTAGATTCCAGAAGATGGAACAGGGTAAAGTTTGGGGGTACAAATGCCTCCAAATGAAATAATCACTAGGACCGGGTATGGTGGCTAACGCCTTTAATCCCAGCACTTTGGGAGGCCAAGGCTGGTGGATCACAAGGTCAAGAAATCAAGAACATCCTGACTAACATGGTGAAACCCTGTCTCTACTAAAAATACGAAAATTAGCCAGGTGTGGTGGCGCATGCCTGTAGTCCCAGCTACTCGGGAGGCTGAGGCAAGAGAATCGCTTGAACCCGGGAGGCAGAGGTTGCAGTGAGCTGAGATCGCACCACTACACTCCAGCCTGGTGACAGAGCCAGACTCCATCTAAAAAAATGGAAGGAAGGAAGGAGGGAGAGAGAGAGGGAGGGAGGGAGGGAGGGAAGGTAGGAAGGAAGGAAGGAAGGAAGGAAGGAAGGAAGGAAGGAAGGAAGGAAGGAAGGAAGGGAGGGAGGGAGGGAGGGAGGGAGGGAGGGAGGGGGGGGAGGGAGGGAGGGAGGGAGGGAGGGGGGAGGGAGGGAGGGAGGGGGGGAGGGAGGGAGAGAGGAAGGAAAGAAGGAAGGAAGGAAGGAAGGAAAGAAGGAAGGGAAATAATCACTAAATGAGTTCAATGCTAAAGTCTATACTTTTAGTTGCTCATTTCTTACAATGACCATTGTCAACCAGGAACTTATTCACTTTGTGCCCAGGCCCTTGATCTCCATGAAATGTATATCCCTGTCTTATCTCATTTCACTTTGCAAATGACAAAAAGCTCAACACTCATAATTACAAAACCACCAGAATCCTGAATTAATTCTGAGTAGGGTGAGGACATAGTTAACTTCAGCAAATTTACCACTAAGGAGCTTTGTTTCTTCAGAAGGGTCCATGCTTGTTCATCCATTGTCCTCTTTTATTCTTTCATTTGGAAAATATTTTAATGCCTTAAGAAACTTACAGTCTAAAAAAAAGTAGGATTTCAATAATTGAGCATTAAATGAATGAATACAGAACTAACGAATGCACTTGGGATTAAAATGGCTATAATTCTGGAATGAACCAATTATACATAAATTTGCCAAAAAGATACAAACTCTTCTCTTAATTATCTGTTGATATAGAAGGCTGATGCATGCATACAGGTCTTAAAATTGGTTTGTGATGTTGAACTAATGAGTATCAACACCAAAAATCACAATGTGACTCATGTAAGGATTTGTAAGATGTAATAAAATCCTGGACTTTAAGATAATATGAAGTGAAAAATCAATCAACCATGGAAATGAAAATATTCTATGATAGCTTCCAATGAAGATGTAGTGAAAAAGATAAAATAGCTGCACATAATAGGTGCTCAATAAGTGTTTGTTGAAATAATGAGTCCTTGAAAAAAATCATCTTTAGAAGTAAATAGAAATACCAATAAAAGAATGAATTTTAAAACTGTGAAAAATTGATATTGTTTGAATATAAATGGGATAAACAGCAAATTTCAGAAGGTAAATAACTAAAGAGTTATTTCAAAGTTTATCAGAAGGAGAGCAGAAAAAAAAAGTCCTACATTTCTGCAGAAATTAATTAACAACTTACTGAAACAAAGCCACATCTGGTATAAAATGTAGCAGGGGTTAAAAGTTCACAATCATTCTTAAAAATGTTTTAAGGAATCCAAGCAGGAAAATATAACACCTATCTATAACCAAGCAATGGGGAAAAAGGTGAAGGGTAAGTAAGTGTCCAAACGGGTACAAAGTTGAACCAACAAGATGAACACAGGTGGTCAGAGATTTTATTTCACCTTTCCCCTCAAAGTTGCCATCTTTTCGAGAGAACTAACACTCCCAGTGGCTCAATTCTGATTCAAAAGGAAAAGAGTCACTTTCTGAGTCACAACATCACTCTGGTTTTCCTTTCAATCCTCTGTTCCAAACCCTACCAAATCCCAACCCATTTTAATTTGTCTAAAGGTGGCCTGGCCAGCACCAGAATTTAATGCTTCCATAAATGAACTCTGATTGACATGAAAGATGACTCACTCACAGCAAAGCTTGTATTGCTGCCATTTGGTCAGTTTGGGGTTTGTTTTTAAAATGAATGCCAGTTGAGGCTGAGCCGAAGCCAGGGTGTGTTTTTATTTTATGTCTCGAATAAAAATAAAGAGCTGGGTATGAATAATCAAAGTGGCAGGCGCCTCCCTGGATACTTCTAAACCTTCCAAAAGCAGTCCCGAGGCTCAGCAAAATGTTAATATAGTCAAAACAACCATGAACAGCATTAGTACCAAGGGTTTGCCCCAGAAAAATAACATAATTGCCACACAGATTCCCTTGCAGCCCCAAACTCCAGTGCCTTTCAACATTATATTAAGTTAAAATATCCTTTGTCGGTGGGTAGCAGTCCTAGAAAGAGTATTCCTAGAAGTTAGAATGATAGCAGATAATAGGAAGATGATATTATTATTATAGTAAAACTCTTAAAGCAAACAGAGATTATTCTAATTAGCTATATATGCTTTATGACTCCCGAGGAAATGGTAGACGATACATGGTCTTCCTTATTATTCTGAGATTGATCAACAATTTTATGGATTATACACACTCTTCCCTTCCTTCTCTCCAGCTTGCCTTTTCTTTGATAGCTCTCAATACTTATGCAGTCAGTAAACAAAAAAGGAAGAGAGCGAGAGAGAGGACAGTAGGCAGTGGAAAAACAAGAAGGTGAAACTAAGAGTAAAAATAAATAAGCAACATGGATCAATTCTTTAAAAACCTCAAGAGAGGCTGAGTGCGGTGGTTCATGCCTATAATTGCAGCACTATAGGAGGCTGAGGCGGGTGGATTGCCTGAGCTCAGGAATTCGAGACCAGCCTGGACAACACGGTGAAACCTGGTCTCTACTAAAATACAAAAAATTACCCAGGCATGGCGGAGTCCCAGCTACTCAGGAGGCTGAGGCAGGAGAATCGCTTGAACCCGGGAACGGAGGTTGCAGTGAGCCGAGATGGTGCCACGGCACTCCAGCCTGGGCGACAGAGCGAGACTCCATCTCAAACAAAACAAAACAAAAAAACTTAAAGGGTAATAGATAAAGGGAAATTAGCAGATTAAACGAGGCTTCTGTAAAATTTATGGATTTTAGTCATCAATGTGTTATAGAAAACGAATTAGAGATTTGAGGCCAGTATACACAGCGTAGTTAGAAATACTAACAATATTGTTCACAAAAATTTGGAACACTGAGCCAAAAGAAATCTGAAACCTTTGGTTTTAATATGGAATAAAGAACAATGTAAAGCATTTTAGGGAAAAAAAGAATTTTAGGAAAGAAACACCTATATCATGTTATATTTGGAAGTAATTAGCTCTATAATATATACTGTGACGATAAATAAAAGAGATTATTTTAGAAAACTTGTGATGTTATAGAAGCCTTCATTTATGTATGGTTTTGTTCAAGTTAAATGCCACTGCCCAGCTGCAGAATGGAAGTTATTCATTTTTAAGATATCCTATTGCTGATGTACTCATCTCCTCAGCAAAACAACTCTTAAGGTATCTTTATTTTTAGAAAGGTCAAATTTATATATATATATATATAAATTTATATATATATATATATAAGCACATTAGTTCCTAGTTTATATCCAAGATAAATAGGTATTGCTATCACCACTATATACATATGGCAAAAAGGATGCAGAAGGGCTGGCCTTCAAGGGCCCTAGAAGTGCCCTGAAATAGTCTAATGAGGAACACCTTGTCCTGTCACCCAGAGTTAGAGCCTCAAAAACAGGAACTTATTTTTATATAGCTCAAGGAGTTAGCATAACTCCAGAAACTTAGCAGGAATTTGAAAAAAAAAAAAAAAAGTTGAAAATGAAGCTCAGCAATTCAGAAAGATCTCAAGGACTAGGTTGCTTGCATAATCAGAAAATAATATTCTGCATTGTCAAATGAAACTCCAGACTTAGGGCCTTAAAAAAAAAATAGGCAAAATTTTCCTGGAGAAGTAAACCAACTGTAGAAATGTTTGTTAGCACTTTAAGTGACAATATTTTTGTGAGGTGTTTTGAATTTTATTGTTTTAAATCAGCATGGAAAACAAATAGAGCACGCTTTCTATTTAAAAGCTCTACCTCAGAAATAGGTATGCATGTTTTCCCCACACCTCAAGTTCATGGTTTTACACCATGTACATCAAACTAAAGTTTCACCATCATTCTCGCCCAGTATTGTAAAAGAAATAGCTTTTCTTAATCTAAAATTAAAGTGTAATAATTGCATAGCAAAGCAACGATGTAATTAAAATACAGTCTTATGTAATTTTAAAGATACATCATTATAAAAATTATTATGAGAAGAACAGACTTCAGCGTTACAAGTGGAGAACCAATATCTGAAAGAGTCTCCCAAAATGACATAGCAGTGATTACATAGTGACAGATCAGTGTATCTGCACAGGGAAAATCCCCTAGTTAGAGATCACAGCAGGATCCCATCCATCATATTACACATTAGTTCAGAGAACTAAAACTCTTGAAGCATTTTTGGCAGCAGGGAGAACTTCTAGCATCCTAATGCTTTTACAAGGCTGGATTTTTCTTTTCTCCCCAATGCGCTTCAAGATTTCATAACACGAGAAACATAGGAGCAAAAGTTAAAATGCTTTAATGGTCCCCATAGGCTATTTAAATAAACACTGTGATTGCAATTTAGACAATCTGGAGTCCATTCAATATTAAATCCCCACCCAAAGCTACAGCTACTACACAAATAGGGAATTCATGGTATCCTCCACATGGCCATTTCCTACTGCACCTATTGCTTCTTGACAATCAGGGGGAGGAGCCAGCCAGGCCTAACATTACACCAGTTAAATCTGTCAACAACTGGGGAGAGCGCTCTGCTGAGCAAACATACTGATCCCTCTCACACAGCCCGTCTTTGTCCTGAGTTCGCCGCAAAAACACTAATCTTCTCATACTATCTTCAGCAGTGCAAGCAGAAACTTCTCCTGCGACCAGCTGTAACAAAAGATGCCTTTCTTTATTTTCACACACTACATGTATATATTTATGCTGTCCCTTCCGCTCCCTCCCCCTCCATTTCCACCCCTTCCTACAGACCCAATTCTAAATAAAGCTTGATTGGAATAAATCATAAGTGATGCTTCATCTCAGAAAAATACAGAAAGAAAGAGGCAACAGGACTGATCAGGCCCTTTGATCACACCCTAGTAAAAATAATGCTCCATAATGGACAGTTTTGTCTGTGCCAGGGAAAAGAGCAGGTCCCAAAACTAGGTGGGCAATAAATATCCTAAAATATGGTGTGCCAAATTGAAACAATGGGGGTGGTGAAATACATATAACTACTGAATGTTCCTCCAACTACTTTCAGACCTCAGGAAATTCATGGAATCATGGTGCCCTTTTTCATCTTTATTTATTGTTTAAAAAAAAAAAACTATTGTAAAGGACTGATATTTTAACCATGCCATCAGAAAAATAGTATTATCATTAGTTGAGACTTTTTCCAGTATAAAAATGTAATATGGTATTTATGTTTAGGGAAGAGAACAAACATTTTTAGACATAATTTATATTCAGTAAAATAAAAAAAATCTTAAGTGTACAGCTCAAAGAATTTTTACCTGTTTATCCATTTATATAATCATCCTTGGATTGAGATACAGCCTATTTCTGTCATGCCAGATGGTTTATGCATGCCCTTCCAGTCAATTATCCACCAGAGGTAACCTCCATAGATTAATTTTGCCTAGAACAAAACTAGGCTAGCTTTGCCTAATCACCAAAGGTTAGTTTTATCTGGAACAAATATGTTTGAACCTTATACGCCAAACATTATGCTGGAAATTTTCTGTACATTATCTTATTTTAAACTCACTTAGTCCTGAGCACAATAAGAGACTGGCATTTCTGTCCCAAGTTTGCAAGACAAAGGATAAGTAACTTGCTCAACATAAAGCTGCATGTGAAAGTCTGCATTTATTATACTTAAACAATTAGTTATGCTATATTTATACCATGTAGACCATTACATATGACCCCAATTAATGGCTTAAAAATTAAATGCATCACAAAATAACAATGTTAATAACAATATTAACCCCATTCTATCTGGTAGGTATTCGGCAAAATGCCTAACTGCATTGGCTAATTTAATCCTCACATCAACCATGTAAGGCAGCTATTGCTATCTCCATTAGGCAGCTGGCTCAAGAACGTGAAAAGATTTGCCCACATTTAAACAACAAGTGGAATCAAGCCTTGTTTTCTAATCCATAGTACTTAGTTTATAACAGGTGCTCAATAAATATGTGGCAAATCACCAGAATTAAAGAATGATGAAAAATGCTTGAGGAGGGGTAGATTATGTTTTGAAAATGCTAGGCAAAGTTGTTTATCACTGCCATGATAGCATCTGCAGAAACAAATTTATAAAAACTGAAAGTTAGATGGAATCTTAGACATTAGTTGATCCCTCTTCCTCGTTTTAGAGATGAGTAAACTGAAGCACAAAGTAACCTGTTCAAGGGAACATAGCCAGATAATGTTGAAACTTGGACTGGAATTCAGGTTTCCCAATTCTCATTCAAGTGTTAGCTATGTTCTATTTCTATGGTTCTGAATCAAACATACTGCATGGGTTCTAAATAAGTTTGCAATTGAATTTGATAAGTTTATCAACACTTCAAATAGCTGTGACAACTATTCTGTAATGTGTTAAAAGGAGAACGGGAAAAAAGAAGAAATATAGAGCAAAGTTTCTTTCCTGGAGATGCTTGGATATTTCATTGGCAAGATAAGAATTAACCTTATGAGACAGTGAATATTATTAAAATGTGTGCTCCTAAAAGAAATAAAAACAGATTGCCATATAAAAGATTGTATGATAATTTATATCATTAAATATAATCAACTACCACAATTTATGGAACAGATAACACCTGCAATGAAAGTCAGAAAGGGATGAGATCAGTGTTGGCAGGAACTATGAAGAAACTTGAGACCTGTTTAGAAGTCATAATAAGCTCACAGATTTGAGAAATCATCCAATGCAATTGCTAGCTTTAGACAGGAGGAAGTGTGTCCTGGGGGATAAGAGCTCTTGCCCATGGCTCTAAAGCTCTTTGATAGCAGCAATGTGGCCATAACTACTTACTTCCAGTCCATGGTTCTGTCCATTAGCACCATTTTATCGACTTCTCCATGAGACATTAATGGAAAAAACCTACTCCTCACCTCAAACAGTAAAATAAATTAAAATATTAATAAAGTGTCTCACATGCCTTAAAAGATACCTATAAAAATATCACTTCACAGTATAATGATTGAATTGTTTCTATTTTGAATGCTTTGACAAACTCTACCTGGACATTTACTATACATTAAATTAAACCCTACTTTACATGCAGAACACATAACAATTTTTTTTAAAGAAAACATAGATAAGTCACAGAGAATGTTGAATGTATCTACATTGTAATGTTGGACGCGTATGTCCTCCAAATCATTTACTATCCTAAAAAGGACACCTTAAAGAAAAGTAAAAATGGAAAATATATTTGCAAAACAAAGATTTTTTTTATGACATCTTATGATGGAATACACTTTTCTTCTCCATTTAAAATTGTCAATGGTGCACAACTGATTTCATCCTGTGAACCCAAGAGGAATGCAACCACAGGCAAGCCTTCCAGCTGTTGTTCATCAAGGATTGTAATATTTATTCTGGAAGAAGCAAACAACAGATGCATTTGGAGAACATGAGTTCACCTGGATCCTATAGCATATGAGCTCAAATCCAATCTGCTAGTCAATAAACATCTTGTAAAAGAATAACCACCGAAACACACAAAAAAACAAACAAACAAAAAACCCACACATGGTTCTAAAAATTTAAGTTTACGATCCCATGGACAATCTTGACTCTAATCTTTATCTCCATACACCTCTATTTACACTGTTATTAATAACTAAGTGCTGGGGACACCTCTGTGAACATGTCTTTTCATTTCAACACCTTATCATGCTACCTTCTGTAAAAATGGTCTCTTCATTTCCTGGGGTGGTAACTTACTGTTGCTCTAAAGATGACATAAAACGTCTTTGTAGCTTACTTTACTGATTTACAGCCGTTTTCAATAAAACTGCCAACCACGCATGAGAATCTATGAAAACACTTCAGGGACCCTGAAGGACCATCTATCATTTTTCAAATAAACATCTGCATTAGAAACTAGAATTTTTCAATAGTGATTCAAATTTAACCTTTTACCTAGCACAAGTGCTCCGATTACATATTTTTGATATCTTCTGAGAGGAAAGATAAATAAATAAATAATACACAATGAATTTATGAAATTTTATAAAACCATGCAGAAAGAATAGACAATAATTTTTACTTATTTATTGCTGCTTTAACCTAGGTCCCAGCTTTTAGCTATTTCATAATTAATATGGAAGAGTAAATGTGAGATAGAGAAAAGGTGAGACTTCTATCAGATTACTTTTTGATAAATTATCAATAAAATCTGACACTGCATTCTAGCCTGGATGACAGAGACCATGTCTACATCCTTCAAAAACAAGCTCAATGTACACAAGACACAGCGCAAGTTCAGTAGAACCACACAGCTCTCATTTCTCTTTCAAATTCATGGGTTTTATTCCTAAATTCATAAATGTATCCAAATGGAAATATAAATGCACTTTATCTCTCATCAGGTCACACACAAGAATCCTATACATTTATTTCCTCTTCCCCCAGCACTTCAGTAATGTCCATGATTTTTAAATACTGCATTTTCTCTAGACCACAAATGACACCAAATTCAGCAGATCAAATCAAACCTGTATACTCAAATTCTAATTCTATAGAAAGACAGTGAATGATTTCATAATCTTAAATCAGGAAAAAAAATAGCTACCACCTGCACCTGGATAGTTAACCAGCAATGACTATAAAAACTAACTACATTAAATATAGTTAAACATTGCTGTACATTTTAGTACCTATTTGATTAATGACAAGAGTAGTGACAGACAGTTGCAATATGGAATCTAATGTTTATACCCAAATAGTACATCAGTCATTTAGCCCAAATTTACCTTACTCCCACACAAACCTGGTGTCAGGCTCAATGTTTATTTCTGTAAATTACCAAAAAAAAAAAAAAAAAAAAAAAAAAAGCTCAATATTCAATTTAAGAAGTCTTAATTTTTTTCACATAAACAAAATTTGTATGTGTTAAAGAAAATTCCAAAGCTTTTCATACCACTCTTGAATTTACTTTCACCATTTCTCTGAAGGATTTATCACATTTCTCTTGAAAGTTTTGTGACCTACTCAGAAATCTTAACAATGAAATGACTCTACTATATAACTTAGGAAATTTGGTTTCTACTCTTTGGATTACTTTCTTTTTTTGTTTTGTTTCATTTGTTTACTCTCCAAGCCTAAATTGATTATCTTCCTGCTGATAGTCCTTTTCATTAATAGGCTATGTCAGCCAGGCATGGTGGCTCACCCCTGTAATCCCAGCACTTTGGGAGGCAAAGGCGGGAGGACTGCTTGAGCTCAGAAATTCAAGACCAACCTGGACAACATAGAGAGACCCCATCTCTACAAAAAATAAAAAAATAAAAATTAGCTGAGCGTGGTAGTGCTTGCTTGTAGTTCTAGATACTTGAGAGGCTATGGCAGGAGGATTGCTTGAGCCCAGAAGTTTGAGGCTTCAGTGAGCTATGACACCATCACTGCACTCCAGCCTGGGGCAACAGAGTAAGACCCTGTCTCAAATTTAAAAAAATTTAAAAAATACAAAGTCAGTGCCAGTCAGAAACAGGACCTGCAGGTTTTCCTAATTTTTCATAGCACATAAGTCTTAAATGAAAACTCAATATTATATTTGTCAGTATGTTTTGAGAAATGAGAGGCTAAGTATAAGAAATCCTGTTCTTTCTTATTAGATGGCTATGACCTACATTATCTGGACTGTAGGAAAAAGGAAAAAAAATATTTAGTTCTAATGGTAGTCACCATAAAATTGCAGAGATATATAGGGGGTAGAGCCATAATCCAAAGCTGCCCAAAAGTTTCTCTAAAAGAATTAAAGAAGCTTTTTATTATTTTAATCAAGAAAATTACACTTTACAAAACATGTTTGAGCCACTTTTTTAAAAAAAGACATGATCAAAATAAGCAAACCCAAAGTTTAAATGCTCCTCAGCTGGAATCTAACTGAGAGTAATCACTGAATCTCATGGCTTGTTTTGTTTGTTTTTTCAACTTTTCCTAAACTGTTTAACTCACGACGATTTTTCAAAGCAGCCAAGGAGGCCAAAGTAAAATTACACTAACATATAATGTAATGCAAAGGAAATGCTCAGAATGCACAAATTCCTGCACACAAAGGCAAGATGCTGATTCCCGCCAAAGAGAAATGGAGTTAGCAATTGGAGAGGAAGAAATGGAGATACTCCATAATTAGATGTGGAGTAAAGGAGAACACTGGGGAGGAAGATCTCTGGGATGGAAAATGAAAATGGCTGTAACTTTCGCCCCATTGGTTTACTTTAAATCCAGCCTGTAGAATGAGAAAGAGTTTTTTTTGCCTTTGGTTTCTTTCTCCTCTCTTATAGCCCTCTCCAACATGTGTGGCATCTGGCATCTAGCATCTGGGTTTGGGCGGCTTGTTATTATCTCTCTAAACATATAGTTTGATATTCCTTTAATTAAAATGGTGACCATCACCTAAAACAACTTTTCTGGAGACGGACCTTGTAAACCCACAAAACCCAGGCATGGGTTTGTTGAACCTGCAGGCAGTTTTGTTTAAGTGAGCATTAAAGACTTGGCAAGCCCTCCATGCTCTCATTTACTTACTTTCTATTATCTATCCACTTAATAATTTCAGAAACTTCAATCAGACTCTGACCAAAAAAATCCACACAGTGCTTGGGGTAGAATGATAATACCATCTGTTTTCATTCTTACGTGGGTTCTTTCCAACAGCACAATCCAGCATTCTGGTTGCTTATTTTATAATGATCCTGACATTATAGGTGATTTAAAGAAAACTCTCCTATGTCACTTGCCCCTTGCAAACATGCAGAATCTTTTTCCATTTGAAAAAGCCTAAAGTATTTTCATATTCATGTTGATTGCATTTGAATTCTATAGATAAATAGGACCAATGTGAAATACTAAAAAAGATCCAAAGCTAGCTCTTTTTTTTTTTTTTTGTAATGGTTGGTAAGACTGAAAGCTCTTCTAAGGAGTTTATCTGGCGTGAGACCTCTAATTCTCTTTCATAAAGTCTAGATGGCAATTTTTTCTAAAAAAAAAAATAAAGTCTAAACCATCCCTAAAAATAGAAACTACTAACTTACTGAGAACCTTTCATATACTGACTTTTCAAATGTGAAGCTCTCCTTTATAGTATTCCTTAAGAATTAGATTACAATACCATTCTCCAAGCCCTATGAATAAACAGTTCTATCGTTTCCTTCAAATCATGGTAACAACTGAGAATTGAGAGTGAAGGTCAAATGTTTTAAAACTCTTTGACACAGGAAGAATTAGCCAATGGGATGGAAAAATACATTCCAAATAATTCATTTTTGCAGATTTAACAATCAATATGGAGCACCATATGATAGCTATGGCTCCAACAATCTGTATCAATCATGAAGATTGGCAGTGGCAAGCTACACAGACCAATTTTTGTCATCCTACCACAGTCGACTTTACAGTCTATGTGTAACCAAGACTGACTCTGGTGCTTTCCCCGACACACCACACAGCCCCTTCCAAGATCTGCTTCCAACACATTCAAGGGCTTTTCTGAACCAAACCTGACTGAAAACCTTTGGAGACTGGCACACAATTCTTCTGATACTCCATGTTTTCCTTCCAAAGGCTGCATCTTTAATACATTATATTGGGTTTTTCCCATCACACATTTAATGTGTGAAATTTCTAAACTCTTCCCCTTCACTTATCTAAATTGAACTTTGGCAGCCAACAGTTAACTGTTGGAGAGTTGCTTAAAACGATCAAACCCTTACTAGATCTGATTGCAAGGAGTATCAGTGCCAAGATAGAAATTTCAGTCTTCATCATACACAAAATCAATATGTATGCTTCGCTCTGGAAAGAAAGCCACCTTGAAAATAATTAATAAAACATCAAAGCTGCACACAACTTCAAAAATCCACATGAGACTGAAACATTTGAGGCAATTAAAAGAAATTACTAATTTATACAAGGTGGTACTTCTCTTCGAAAGGTATTTTCAAATATATACGTAGCTCAGTGAAGACAAACCTCAGTTTTGGCTTCAAAATGGCAATTTAAAATCTTAACAACACACCCATAGCAATTCTGAATGTTACATTAAATACATAAGCTTTGAGAAGCCTTAAGAATAATTTGGAAATATTTAAATAATAATAAAAAACCATGGAGACCTGCAACCTATATTTCCATTGAATTATAGTGCACAGACATATTATTAGAATTTATATTTAAAAAGCATAACTTTTATCTTTATAATATGTACATAGATGAAATAACTTCCATAAAACACACGACAACAAAATAAATTTCATCTATTAATTACATTTTACTGTCTTACAAAGTTACATTTGCTTATTTTTAAATCTTAAATAGATATGCTGTGTTTAGTGGCGGGTATTTTTAAAAACAGGTTTAGAAAAAGGTGACTAAGAAGTAACACTAGCTATGGGAGAGGGGAGAGAGAGAGAACTTTGTGAAGTGGGCGTGATAATACAGTTTGTACAAGGAGGAGGAGGTACCTGAAAAAGGAAAGCTTGACAGAAGATATGATGTTAGTTGTGGCGTTTAAACACGAGCCATAGTTACTGAATCTTTGAATTACCTGGACAAGGGTAAGCAACCACATATAGTGAAGGCTGGAAAGCTCTGTTGGAGTGAGAGAGAGATAAGGGTCTTTTTGCCTGGCTTAGGTGTTTAGACTTTAGCCCGTAGGCAACTGAAAGTCATTGAAGGCTTTCAATCAGGAGGATGACATAACCAGATTTGCATTTTTAAAAGATAACTGGCATCATAGTGAGATAAATGGATCTGTAACAAGAGACAGGAGGCAGGGAGTCTGCTTGGGAGAACACTGTGATACACTGTGACCCATGGTAAGAACCTCAAGTAAGGTAAAGGCACTGATATTTGAGAGCAATTATCTCTATGCTCTCCACAAAGCCTCAACTTTATATATCCAATGTGTTAATTTCCAGGAACTACAAGGCTTTTCTAAACTTTATTTAGCATTTCTAGAATATATATCTTTACAGAGCACTTTTTAAGGCATTGCTTAACCAAACCTCTCAACTTCCTTAGCAATGAAAGAATGTTTTATCGTCATTATAGAATTTTTTAATAGAAAGATGGTTATTACGACTTAGTGTCTTTCATCAATGTAGTGAAACCATCAACTGCCCTCCTTCTCGGCTTACCGTTAATTTTTTACACCTGATGATACAGCAAAAATTACAACTCTGCCCAGGTGCAATTTATGTCTCCCTTCCCCCATGAGTTTTGCTCTGTTCAGTATCACCTCATGAAGCAGCCAAAATGATTAAAAGACATGGCATTTGTTTAAATTAAGAGGAAAAAAAAAGTAGGGTGGATAGAAATGCTCTAATAATAAAATTAAAAAGAAAAAAAAACTGCTTCACAATTTACTTAATATTTTCATTTTAAAGAGAAAGTAACCTTGACCCAGCCAGGTTAAATGACTTGCCCAAAATAAGATCAACTGCTGAAAGGGCTTTTCTGCCAAGACCACAGGGAACCATCTAACTGTTAACCCATATTTCCAAAGTTGTTCATGTTATAAACTATAACAAAGTTGTTAAATGCAACTTTGAGAAAAGTTATTTTCCAAGTACCTACAAAAGGTATGACATGAAAATAAATACTATATTTTTCCGTATTTCCTAAATTAAGGAGAATGTTTTTATTATTTATTTATTTTTATTAAATGACAGAAGAGTAATTTGGTATTTATCCATAAAGTTGCATTAATAATATACTAATCCTGCAACGACACTGAAACACTAATTTGAAACCATTGATTAAAAAAATTGTTTTCTTGGGTCCAATATATATACTAAGGAGAGCAGTCATTACATCAATATAGTATCTATGTATATACAAAGTATCAATATATAGTATCAATACATATACTAAGGAGATCAATCAGTCCTTTGGTTATTGATGATTTATATGTTATAGCATGGTTGAACTGGCCAACTCTTCTTTTTGACATACCTGATTTTTAAACACCTTTTCTTGGTAGTTACACTCAAGAGCTGATGTCTATTTTAATAAGTGATTAAACAAGTATAACACATTAACATCCTTATAAGTCTACCTATGAGTTTTAAGACAGCTTAATTATTCCACAGAAGAACTAAAAATAATTAGTAGATAAACTGTCTGTGTTGTATACTACTGCTTTATTTTTTCAGAGTACAAGCAATGTAAGGCTCACAGAGGAAACCTTGGAACAATGATATATTGTTTTAACTTCAGGAATAAGTTCACACTACTTTTATTTCTGATTCCTTACAATTTTTAGCAAAATTGTATAAAGTTACTGGGAAGGCAAATTACTGCATGTAAAATAAAAATACTTTTCTGAGAGGACAAAACATCTTGAACTGAAAAGAATGCCTTTGTGTATTTTAGTCAGAAGCAGTATTAATAACTGCATGACACAAAAACATGTGAACACTTTGGAAAAATATTTAGTATAGATTAACCATTTCTATGATTGCAATGCTAACATATAGGAACTCAATAAATAAATGTTGAATGTCAAATTCAAATTTGACATTAACTACGTGCCACAGTGTTATCTCCTACAATGATATATTTCTTAAATTTCCCCACATTTCAAGAAAGTAACATCATGCTCTTAAAAAGATCAAAATGAAATTTGGCTTAGTTGACTTTAATTTTTGTGTGTTATGTAGACAAATATAATTTTTATCCGCATTTGAAATTTTTATTGCCAATGCTGGTTTCTATTGTCTATTTACTTCACCCAGGACTATGGACTGTGTTTTGAAACTTCCAATGTTTGAAGATCTGCTTCTTTGCCCTCTGAACTGTAAGTCACTTTGGTTCCAAAATATTGTTTGCTGCATTCTGATTGATCTGTGTGTTTTTGCGTCTTCCCCAGGATTCTACAGCTATGGCACATTGCTTAAACCATGCAGAGTGAGCACAAATATTTGATGAGCAAAGCTGAATTTTTAAAAAGTCTTTTAGGGGGAAGAAATGGCATTGTAGCTACTGTATGATTTTAATACATCTCATTGGAATGGCTAAGTTAAACAACAACAACAACAATGAAGACTGCCAAAAAAGTAAACAAAAAACAAACTTTAAGGACAATTCCCTGTACTTGCACTTCTGTAAGTTAGAATTATTTTAGCCTGGTCTCTGTAATTATTAGCAGTAATACGCTTATTAACTTGTGAATTTAATACATATGGCATCAGTGTAAAATCCAATGATGATATCAAGAGAAATCACAAAATGATCGTTTTCTCTCTTTATCCTAAGCTGAGCAAGGAACCTTTCCAAACAGTGTGAACTCATTGGCTTCACCATAACTCTACAGAGCCCGCGCTACCATATAACTGGGAATCAGAGAGGTGAGGTCATTTCATCACTCCTTGCAAAAAAATGCAAAACGTCTGCTAAAATCTGACTTCATTTGATTTACTCTCCAAGACTGTTTTTTATTAAATATGTTTGACTGCTATCTCTAATTAAATGTAGAATTAATTTTGGCAAACTAACCACAGATGCAGTTTATGTTCAATTTTATCAGACAGATTTATTTATAAGCTGTCAACTTCTTGAAAGACTTCATTTTGGAGCAGTTTTAAATTGCTAACAGTAGCTGTAAATGGAGCTACTGTTCTCTGGAACACTAAAGGAAAAGTATGCTATAAATGTCCATTCCATCTGTGAGGAATCATAAAACAATCACATTCCTTTATTTTTTTTCCTCCGTAGGACCTTTATTAAATTAGTTCAACTCAATTAAAAATAACTTCAAAAACATTTCAGAGCCTTTTGTTTCATGGAATACTTGGAACTCTCTGCACGGAACGTCACCCTTTTAACTAATCCCTTTTACTAAATGGAGGAGAATAGTGGTATTGTGACTTCAGACAGTGCTTTCAAGGGTCTCTACTGTACCGAATTGAGGTCACTGCAAGACAATGCTCAACACCCAATAGCCATTCAAACGTTCTTCACAACTCTATCAAACGTGTCTTTCTTTCTCTCACCCGCTTTCTCTCATGGCAAACTCAGAGGACAATGGAAAAAGCCTCCAGCACCATTTATGGTCACCATATTTGCACATGACAAAGTCTATTCTTCCTGGTTTGCCAACTCCCTGTAAAAAGAATGAACCCTGGGATAGATTTTCCCACCATTACTGTTATTCAAACTTATTTTGTATTTAATTTTGTTGTTGTTGTTGTTAGAGGGCTGGTACATGGCATTTGAGAAGCTGACTTGCTATTTTCGAGCATGTGTAACAAAGCAGAGACTAAATGCAGAATTAAATATGTCACATTATAGCCAGCATATGCATGACGGAGCGTACAACTCAGGACAAAGCAGAGACAAATGATGGGATTGGAACTATTATACCTTGTCTTATTGTTTAGCATTATCAGTATTATAAAATTCACTGTTTCCCTGTGAACCACCATGTCTGAGCCCCACAAGCACTATTTAGTTTTGTCTGGGAGTTTTTATGGCTGCAGCCACAAACAAACAAAATCAATTGCTGTAAATTTTTCTCACCAGGGCTGCTCCTTTCGAAAGGAAAAAAAAAAAAAAAAAAAAAAAAAAAAGATGTATCCAGAGCCTCATCCTCCAAACAAACAAGAAAGAACACATATTTGCAAGCTATATAGTAAAGTTGTTACAATAAAGATTTTGATTTTAATTAAGAATGGGATTTGTAGGACAATTAGTGAGATGTAATATTCTTTGCAAGAAACGGTGCCCTTATTGGAAGTACCATATAAAATGGAATTGGGGGCATCTGGAGCTGCACAGAGACTTGTTTCTATGGATTTTTACAGATAATGAGAAGAAAAATACAAGGAAAATGTAGCTACCTCACCTGAAATGCAGAAATATTAATACTGTTTGATCTTATTTTTGTTAATTTTTTCTTCTTTTTAATTCAGGTCATAGTTATCTATGCTGTTGAGATTTCAGTCAGGTGTCCTCTTACTATTAATATACTTTATAAATTCTTCATTTATTCTAACCCACTAATTATTAGAAGTATATCTCATCTCCTTTGATTTTCTAAACATTTAATTACACAAAGATATAATGATACATTTAATGATAATAATGGCAACAAACTTCTAAGTTATGTTGGTCATGCTTAGCTGCCCTAACATCACAAAGAGGACTCTTTCTATTATTGTGTCATATTAAAGAACTGAATTTGTGTAATTCCTTAAATGTTAGAATAACCATTTCCTTGACAGCATATAGATTTTCATTTGTTATGAAAACTAAAACTGCATTCCCTAATCTAATGGCTGATAATTTTTCAAGTATATTCAATGTATTCTATAATAAAATGTTTATTTCTCCACTCCACCATAAGATTAAACCTTAGTAAGCAAATTAAAGGACCTCCTTCCCTGAACACATGAAAAAAAAAATGTAATAGTGACTATTTCATCAGTTATTATGCTGTGAATTATAAAGACCAAATATATATAATCACGCATACGAGATTTAAAACATATTCTGAGCACCAACTTTCTGCAACATGTATTCTACAGTATTTTCTAAGCATATGCTATCTGCCAGGCATTGTACCAAGCCATGCTACAGTACAATACACATTGTAGATGCCTTAATGCAGTTTATAATCGGCTGGGAAAACATACAATTAAACATTTGTAATCACTCACTGTGAAGCACTGTAGGTGCAGAAATAGGTATAACATTTTTTTTTCTCAGTTCAGAGGTCAAAAGTGGAAATTCCCCAGAACTATGGGAAGCATCCTGAGTGTAACTTATCACAGTTATCGCGTGATCATCTGAAAAGCATCATGCTAAGTGTATCAGGATTGAAAGGTAAAAAAACTTAGAATATAGCTATAGATGGGGTTTGGGAAAGAGTAGGGGAGAAGCAAGAAGAAATAAAATGTAAAAACACAAGGAAACAGTAATGTGTGTGGATCATAATGAGGAATAATTAGTGGCCCACTTTGTTTCTAATGAGGCTATTTATATGGAATTAGGGCAAAATAGGTCTGGAAATCTAGGCTGGAGCCATAGGGTAGTTGCTGGTCCTTAAGTGCTACCCTTAAGTACAGTTGACTCATGTGGGACCAGATAGAGAGCTAGAAAAACAAATGCCAAGGCTACTTCAGGATTTCACTGGAGAAGGAATGAGGGTCTGGTATTTCTGCAGTGCAAAAGGAAAGGAGGAAAAGCACTGAGGAGATAAAAAATCTGTATGATTTGGAAACCACAGATATCGTGGCCAAAAGAGGAAGGAAGTCAACATGATCTGAAAGGTCTACATTAGGCTGGATGTATCTATAAGGTTGAACTACATGAAATTGCCAATCTAAAATATCCAGGTGATATTTGATCAGAGGCAGTGGAGAAAGAAGAGCAGTCCAAGGGGAAAAATTCAGTTTGTGTCTAGATTCAGGAAGCAGAAGGGTGAAGTGGGGTCAGTAAAATAGTTAAGTGAAACAGTCTACTGTAGAAATGGGATTCTGACTTAATTTCCTTAGTATCACAGAAAACATGGGGGAGATCCTGACTTTTATCTCCAGTGTGAGCTTCAGAATAAAATTGATTTCATATCTTGAGTATGTCTCCAAGACCTAAGATTCCTGATTCCTTATTTTGCTCCTTCATTATCCTTTAATTAAATCCCTTATGTGTGACATTCTTTAAAATGAAATCTTAGTTTAAAAATAGTCCTCTATACATTTCATTTCAGAATCCATTACGTCAGGGGAAAATATTGAAAGTAAAATATGAACACAGCACATTTCAACAATTCAAACGTCCACCCATCCTACCAGTTATAATAACTTTGCTCTTATTATCAGCTGTCAGCATTAGTTTCAAAAGTGGTGCTCCTCATGCCGTTTCTAATTATGTTCCCCTCCCATTTTATTCTAGAACTCCAGTGTAAACTCAAAAAGCATAAATTGCCTTTTAATAGTTGTTCTGTTATGGATAGTGATGTGATATCATCACTACATGTTTTTCATTAATACTATAAATGATATATCTTAACTATAGTTATCTTTGTGCTAATTGATAAGCTTTATATAATAACACTGAGGCTAACAGAAACCTTTGAGTGATTATGTTTATATTGATATAATCACTTAGCTATCTGTCTTTTTCGCTTTCTAACTACCTTATGGAAGAAGTGTTGTTAACATCACACCCTCACGATGATTCTGTGAGACACAGGCTGACTTCAAAACCACAAGGACTACCTGAAAAAAGAGGGCACATGTTCTTAGTATGATAATAAAACCAGCTGACATATACAGCCACCACTATCCTACTGGGTTCCTCTGTTCAAATTAAAAAGATACTTTCTTTTGCCCAACCTTGCCCAGCAAGTGAGAGCATGGCCAGCAAGAGGGGCAGCAGATGCCTTTCAGCCCCTGTTCACCCCAAATTCATCCCCTCAATGGAACACCTTTGAGCCATCTGAAAACTACACAATGTAATGTGGGCTTATGCCAGGGACTCTGCTATATGTGTCCCAGATACACCATCTCAGTTAATTCTCACAATGGCTCTATGAGTTGGCTACAACTTTATGCCCACTTTACAGAGGTCAACTAACTTGCCCACAGTCAGAGCTAGTCAGGGGAAACATCAAAGTTGTCAGATGGCAGTGTGACCTCGGAGCCCTCATTCTCAGCTCCAACAAATAAGTGAAAGTATCCTTATGTTAAACCAGGACTTTATTTCATACAACTCCATAATTATATTTTGTTAACTATTTGGCTATAATATATATGTATGTTAATAGTTACGGGCTAAGTCCCACATACACCCTAGAAGCTACTATTTCCTTATGTAATTACTTCCTAACAAATGGGAGAGAGGGATATCTAGAAAGATGTCTCATCAATGTAATTCTTACGACAAAATGAAATTTGTTGTATTTGAAAGAAGAAAAGTTCTTCATTTTGGAAAGAAAAAAAATCTTGTCATTGACAAAGAAGAAAAACTAATAAAAAATTGGGGTAAAGAAATTAACTATGAAAATATCCCTCCTTCTGACACCCTCCTCAAATAAAAGCTTACACAGCACACAGAAATTGGTAAAATAATCCCCACAGGTAACATAAACATCATAAGTTGTCCACACAGACAAGCAAGCATATGCCAAAAAAAAAAAAAAAAAGTATTTGAAATTACACTACAAATATTTTACTTGGTAGTAAAATACTTAAAGTATTTCTCGCCTCAGACTAGTTTTGCCAAATCAGAAGTTTTCTTTTGGGTGGTTAAGAAAGCCAAGAGTATTCAAAATGTTTTTTAAACTGTTCTACCTATGACTCTCTCTGTTTCCAGTGGAAGCATTGGCAAACATAATTTGGCTGTTAAGGAAGGGGAAAATGCAGTACTTTTTTTTTTTTTCATTGTCAAAATATACTCTTAGTTAAGAAACCCCTAGTTGGAAATAATTGAAAATCTCTGAAGTATAATAAGTACTTACCCAGACTACATAGACTCTCAGAATTTGTTTCTCCTAAGACATGATTACAGAATCAACTCAGGGCACAATGCTAAATTCCTACAGTGCTTGTAAAAACTGCCACAGGAACAGCAAATCTATTTGCTAGCTTTGAAAGTAATCTTATATTACTTGAATGTAGTGTAATGTAAAATTCTAAATAGAATTTTGGTAAATAATGAGGGGGAGAGAGAGAGGAAAAGAAGGAGAAAGAGTAAACTGTCATGTTTTAAGAAAAACTAGTTTAAAAATACACTCATGAAGCTAGTCAGAAGAACATTTCAGAAATGATTCTTCTGGTACTGATATTTTACCTACAAACTCAATCTTTTATTTATACTATGTTATTACTTATTTGTTCACTTCTAGTAACTATATTCTTTCTACGGAGTTTGAGTGGTCTGAAGGCCCAGGAGATGGTCAAAACATTCAGCAAAAACAGGTAAGTTCTTTTATTTTCTTTCTTTACATTAGTCACTACATATAAATCCCCTAAGGTTAGGAAGACTCTCCAAACTCAAAGAAAACGTAACTGTGAAACACAAAAACACAGTCAAATATTCAAGGTTTAGAATATTATGTTAATTTGTTCGAATAATCTTTAAATTTGTCACAAGTGATATTTCAAGAATAGTTCAGAATGTACCAATCAAAGAGAAGGTTCTAAGATCATTAAACAAAAATGGCATACACATATCGTGTTTTCACAAAACTTAGAGTGACCTTTTTCTAAATTATTTAAATATACGTTTAATTAACTCAGTACTAAGGGCTCATGCATATGTTTCTACATGTTGGACACTGCCCAGGCAGTTACAGTACAACCACATGCTTAAAGAATTATCAAGAGTGTGTTCTCTGTCTCTGTCTCTGTCTCTCTCTCTCTTTATACTTTAGACTTGCTTATCATTATAGAATCAGTAGTAATAATAATTAATCCTAATTGTTGCTTCAGGACTTGCCAAAATTTTATAATTTGAGTGAAATGTATAAGAAAAAAAGGACACATTGACAAATTTTCAAATAGAGATGTAATACTTCATTTGTGACATCCACTGTTACACATACAAAGGAATAATAATAATTGATTATGTCCCTTATCTTTATTACTCATCATCTCTTGCTTCTATTTTTACCTTGCGTGTTTATTAAAGTGTACAGAGTAAAACCAATAGGGTCCTTTGCCTACAAGTGTCAGGCAGATTTACTTGGTTACCAAGGTACAAAGGTCTACATGGGGAGGATGAGTTTATTTTATCTTTGACAAAATGATTAAAATGACAGATAATATGCTTTTCATTTTGCTGAGAGAAAATACTTGAAAGGAATTGTGAATGTGGCATATTGAGAATGCAATGACCTTCAAATTAAGGCATAACCCTGGCTTGTAAACTCTGAGATCATTTAATTTACTACTGTAGATATATGTTTACAATATGTAGAATATGCCTCTTTTCTAGGAGCAGATTGTTAAACATTTTTTTCTTTTTTTTTGTATAGGAGATCTTCCTTTTAAAATATTGATGGGGGTTAGTACTTTAAAATAAACCACTCTAAATATTCACATCCTCTACTTATATGAATAACAGGCAAAAATAAAAGCATCTCTTATTTGTCCCCCTCACTAATAGAACTAACAAGGTCTTGGGTGTAATGAAGGAAAGGCAGGCTCTTTAGTCCTCCACATTCTTCCAACTAGTGAGTTTCTAATGATATCTCAGAAATGGGCCAAAACGCAGGAGGAAGCACTTGCATTCCCCAGGAAAGCTACAAGCAATGGGTAATAATCTCTGCTATTATATTTTAGAAATACTAAGAGAAAGTATAGATATGCCTTTTCATTAATCTCATCTTTAAAAAAAATCAAGGATATGTCAACACAGGGCTACTGAATCAAAAACATATTGATTGATATTACATATTTTTCAGTATCAATTTAAGAGTAAATACATATTTTAGGGAAAACTGTGCATTTTGAAGATAGGCTTTTCCTTACCCCTGTAATTATAAGCTCTGAACAAGCTGTCTTAAAAATTGTCTATTGTTGGCATTTACATAGTGTAGCAAAAGTTTTTCATTTTTGAAAGAGCAGTCTACTACCAACTATTTTCACTACTAAAAGCTGCTTTAGTGACGTTTGCATGGGCACTGACTTAACAAAACTTTCCACATACACCTTTTCCATCAATAAAAGATAATAAAATATTGATTGGTGAACAAGAGAAGCACTGAGAGAAAACACACATATGAATTTGATAACTTGAATCTAAGAGAATATTCTAGAGATCTTATATTAATGAAGATGTGACTTATTAAATGCGAAAGGGCCCATTTTAGTCTTTTCTCTACTCACCCTCTAATTACTACCATTTCCGAGTATTTGTTGTTTCTACTTGAATATGGCTATAGATTACACTGAGAAGACATAATCTTATTTCTAAATCAATCATTCTCAGACTTTTCCAATTCAACACATTTGATTATACAATGCTACTGCTAACAGTGGATTATGGCAGTAAATTTTAATAAGGGGGATATTTTTCAAAAGAGGAAAAGTATTATTTTTAAAAGTGCCTTCTTCACTGGCCTTCTGAATCACACCCCATGGAACGGTTATATCACATGGATGTGAACCATTGCCAATTTATTTAAGAATGAAACAGGATATTCCACTATTGATGTTTATGCCTGAGATGCCTACAATAAAAGTGCTGATGACTCGTTAAAAAGAATTTAGATAACACCAGTTATATACTCCTGGTTGCAAATGAAAAATACTGGTTTCATCCAAAGTCGGTAATATCTCAATGTAAAAATACCCATACATTTTCAGAAGATAAAAATATTAGTGAAGTAGGAAGAAAATAAGAGAAATATAATTTCTAGCTGATCAGTAATTCCTTATTTTAGTCCTTGCTTCTAACAAATTCCTCCATATATAGGAAAGAGCAGATTTTTCTGCTTCATCCTAAAAAACAAAGAACGATTGCTACTCCCTTCCCCCCAGTTTCTATATACAGTCACTAAGATCCATCTGCATTACAGTCGTCATTACAAATGATAGCTTTGCCAAATCTAGTCCCACAAATTGATATATTGGAAAAACTGGCATGAATATTTTAATGCCCTGCCATTCTAAAGAATAAGCTTTAGGCTTTATATTTATACATGAATATTAGGAATTTATGTATGACTATACATGCATGTCTTTATACATTCAGGAACAGAACATATAATCAAATAGAAAAATTAAATGTTTGTTAAATTATTTTTATAATTAACTACAGAGCTATATTGTCATCTTTGATAAATGTGGGAAATTGAGGCACAGAAGTACCCTCTAGGTGATAACCAAACAGCATATGACAAAGAGCAGAAAGACTGGTAAAACGCCCAGGCCTTATGTGCTTTCCTCTCTGGTCTAAACACCAGATTGCCATAGAGATTCCTATAAGGAATTCTTTAAGATGAGACCTGAATAGTTAAAGTAAATGAAAGATGCATTCTGAATATGGGAACTCTCAGCTATTATATTCCCTTCTTCATTTCTGGATGGTTAGTTATCCCTCCACAAGTGTTTGGTACAATAAAGGAGCTATAAAGTGGTTCTAATGACTTTTCCCATTATTATACTTATCTCTGTTATATAGGAAATAGAAAGTAACATGTAGGTATTTTTTTCCTTTATTCAAAGAATCAATACGTAAAACCAGGTAAAACAACTTAAGAATGATCCAGTATTCTTAAACTAAGACATTTTAATGACTAAATATTTTAGATGTTTAACAGCATCATAACATTTGATGTAAAACATCTAGAAATCCCCAGAATATGAAGACTACCCCATTTTTTTAAAATGCATTTTTATTAAAAGCCAGTTAAATTATTTTCCATCTCTTTTCATTTACTTAGATCTTGACTTTAAAAACAACAAATCTATAGTTTACAAGTGCCCTTTCCAAATCCTTACCTTCAATATCAGTGAAAGTTATAATTTATCTCACTTTGGAATGATAGTTGGCTAACGAAAGGGAAGCATAAACTCACATTCACTTACATTTCTATGTGACCACTGAGAACACTTCTAGAATTACACAGTGCTCTTTCTTACTGTTTGGTCAAAGACCACTGACTAAATCATCCCAAGAGCTCAAAGAGACATATGTAATGCTGGTAAATGAGATGACAAAATTATATATTAGTACAGTTCCATGAAAAGAAAATATTTTAAAAATGAAAAAGTTACTGTACAGTCATGGAGTCTTCTCAATAAAAAATTCAAATACTGGATATTCCAAATACTTCAAATATTCAGATTACAGCATGGCCAAAATATAGACATATTTTACTATACCAATAGTTTCATTATTATTGTTAACAATTCCATTTTACCTATACACTATTAATGCAAGATAGAGCAAGATCTGTGCCATAGCACTTTCAGGGTAATTAGTGACACAGCGAGGCATCCAATCTGAAAGCAAATCCTAAGATAGTGGGGAAATGATATTTAGAGACAGAATAAATTACATAACACTGAAACATCTGAACTGGAGCTCAGAGTGCTTGGGAGTGGTGGGAGAGGGATGCCACAGAGCACCTGACAAATAAACTGCTTTTTGTGTTTTCAGTCTTCAAGTTGACAGAGAACTGTCGACACCTTACGGGAAAACTTGAAAACCATTCCAATAAGCAAGAGTTCTGCTGCTATATTTTCTTTACTTCCTGCCTTATAATTGTTATTCAGAACAACTTGTAAAGAACAAAGCCCAAGTGTATTCTTAAGTTTGGTTCTATGTTCGCCAATTCAAAAAAAACAAACTTGCTTTCTGACGTTGCCTGAGAAGAAATCACAATGTTTCAGAGATTCTCGACTTCTCAGCAGAACACACTGTAGGTACTGATGCTTTCAGATATCACAGGGCTTGTATTTAAGCTGACAGGCAATAAAGGGAATAGAGGATGAATGAAACATAATTCTATGTTATAAGCAAGTTATGATATATTATTGTCATATACTGTATCATTGGTGTTTTCCTAGTTAAAGCTAATGGCTACATTTCAAATTTGAGAAGTTTCTAAATGGAGAAAATAAAAATTAGAATTAAAGAAGAATAAAGTAAATAGAGAATACTATTTTTTTTTTTTTTTGAGATGGAGTTTTACTTTGTTGTCCAGGCTGGAGTGCAGTGGCGCAATCTTGGCTCACTGCAACCTCCACCTGCCAGGTTCAAGTGATTCTCCTGTCTCAGCCTCCCAAGTAGCTGGGTTTACAGGCACACACCACCACACCTGTCTAGTATTTTGTGTGTGTGTGTGTGAGAATACTATTTTATAGCAAATTTTAATAAAATAGTCCCATAATCAGATGAGACAGAGGCAAATGGCAGAAATAACTTACTGGGGTACGAGAAATCCATGCTAGGATTGAAAATACAATTTTTTCTTTAAGAGACACCAATCATTAAGCTTTGATATCAGAAAATCCTAGTTAGGTGGAGGCTTTTGGGGTCATCTAGCCATTTCTTTTATCTAATTATTTCCTTCCATTTCCACAGACCCCTCCTTTTACATCTACTAAAATTCT
This sequence comes from Macaca mulatta, assembly GCF_049350105.2. Lineage (NCBI taxonomy): Eukaryota > Metazoa > Chordata > Mammalia > Primates > Cercopithecidae > Macaca > Macaca mulatta. Next base: position 26,426,682 of record NC_133416.1, read on the forward strand.
ACTCTTCCATTTAATATGAGTTCCCCCAGGATACCTTACTTGATCTCTGCAATTAGACTATTAACTCTTTCCAAGACATGGCTTATCTATCCAGCCTCTGCCTAGATGCTTTTAGGGATGGTGTTTACTGCTTGACACAGCACTGCATTTTTAAACTACTATACATCCTAGAAGATTCTTTCTCACAGTGAGCCAAATTGAACTCCTTATACTTTTAAAATGTATTCAGTAAACATTTGAAGCTCATTTGACCTCAAGAACATCGGTTTTCATCTCACTCTATTCCTGAGAAAAATTCTCGGATTACAGTAAAGTAAGTGTGGCTAAACTTCTCTGATTCATTGTCTTCCTTCTCTGCTATTCTGGGGAAGAAATAAACTCCTAAAGAAAAACTTACTGACTTGATTTTCCAGGCTTAGTGTACAATGCTGTCGATTTTTTTTTCCCCCCAGTTCTTATTGAATCTACTTTAAAGATCCCACAAACGGGGACTCTCCTACAAACAGGATCTTGCATTATTTAGGAAGCAGAACATTACACTTCTTATTTGGTCTCAGTAAGTGATGCCTCCTAATCTTTAGAGGCTAAACTACATGGTAGTCTCCAAAGTGGATGCTTCACCAATAAATCCCACCTCAATATAGATGCTCACACCCAAGAGGCCTGCAGACTCTGACTGGAAGAAACTGGTTAGACCTAAGTCTTGGGTATTAAATTGAGGATAAAGCCGTTTTACTAATAGATGCATCTTCAGCCAGCCCTAAATAAAGGAGCTTCATCCAAGCAACCGATACAAAAGCTTCATAGACCAAGTACAGATACCTGTGTAAAAACATCTGTAATATGGACAAAAATGTCCACAAATTCCTTTCATCCTTATATAAATATTCCTTTGCAATGTGACTTGGCATCTATTTTTCCACCACCAAATCTTGTTCTGGGCATATTTCTTGCTTTAGACCAATAAATAATAGCAGCAGTCCACAAAAGTGCTTGTGCATTGGAACCTGTCCTTTCTTCTCTGCCTTTAAAAGCCACAGATTGACATGTGAAGAAGCCTAGGCTAATTGACTAGAAGGTGTGAGACCATGTGGTGAGAGGCCCCAAGGATCCAAACAGTCTCAGCCATTTCAACTACCTTAAAAAATCATGAGCTAAATAAAAGGGGGCCTATTTCCAACTAAAGTTTCGGAGTGATCTATTAATCATTAAAAATGCTAACTTGATACAACACCTAATCTGATGTACTAATCAATACATTGTCATTACAGCTGCCCAATTAGTTAAAATGTCACTGAACTGGATGTTCTATAAAAAACCTTCAAAGCTCCTGGGCGAGGTGGTTCACACCTGTAATCCCAGCGCTTTGGGAGGCCAAGGCAGGCAGATCACGAGGTCAGGAGATCGAGACCATCCTGGTGAACACGGTGAAACCCTGTCTCTATTAAAAATACAAAAAAAATTAGCTGGGTGTGGTGGCGGGCGCCTGTAGTCCCAGCTACTCGGGAGGCTGAGGCAGGAGAATGGCGTGAACCCGGGAGGCGGAGCTTGCAGTGAGCCGAGATCGCGCCAGTGTACTCCAGCCTGGGCGACAGAGCGAGACCCCATCTCAAAACAAAAACAAAAACAAAAAAACTTCAGCCTTTCTCCATTCTGTTCAAAAAAGTTTCATCATATCAATAAATATTTTATAGTGATCTATATTAATACTTGTCATCCTAGTTCCCCCCACAATTTATTTCTTGTCTGTTGAAAATATTTTGGTTGTCCTTTTTTTTTTTTTTTTTTTTTAATAAGACTGCAATGGACAGTCCTGGGCACTGATACGCTGGTCCCACAGTATGTGCATATTTAACTTCTAGATACTGCCAAATTGCTCTCCAAAATGGTTGTACCAGTTTCTACTGCCACTAAAGTTGTAGAATTCTTGCTGATCTTCACATTCACCAACACTTGGCATTTTCAGGCATTCATTTTAGGTAATCTGATGGGTTTGAAACTGTATATCATTTTAATTCAAATTTCCGTCATAGCTAAAGTTGCATATCACTTTATTGAACATCTATGTTTCATCTTCTGTAAAATGTCTGTTTATTACCTGTGTCTGTTTTGCTATTATGTTGTCTTTTACCTGCTGCAAAATTGTGAAGTTCTAAATGCTTATTTTTTGGTGGCTTTTCCAATACCTCTCCACTATTAGTGGCTTTTTTTCCCTATTTATTTAGAGGCGCCTTTTGATGTGTAGAAAATATTATTTTTAAAATGCCAGATTTACTCCTTGTTTTCTTTATGAAATCCTTCCTTAACCTGAGGTCATAAAAATACTCCTATTTTTGACAGTAAGATTTTTTAAGTTTTGCTTTTCAGTTTAAGGTTTTTGAGCCACCTGGAATTTATTCTGTCACCAGGATCTAATTTTACTTTTTCCCATATGGATAACCAATTGTCCTAGCACCATGTACTGAGCAACTCATACTTTCCCCGCCGGCTTTTAATGCCACCACTGCCACGCATCTTGCATTCATACAGGAATTTAACTATTTCTGGACTCTCAATTCTTCCCCACTCTGGCCCATAAGATGAACTCAGTGCCAACTCCACACTGTCTACATCTTTTAGCAATACAATAAGTCATGATATTTTAGAACAAGTCATGCCCAAATTTGTCCTTCTCTTCAAAATTTTCTTGGCTACTTCCTCTTTCCTTTTGTTTCTCCAAGGAAATCATGTACAAGTACAGCTTATCCTTCTGGAAATGACTGATAATTGTCTTGAACATAAAGATTGTACATTACATATCTTTTACTTTCTTACAATTTCTAGCCACGACACACACATACACACACACACACACACACACACACACGCACACAGAGAGAGAGAGAGAGAAAGAGAGAGAGAGACAAAGAGAGAGAGAAAGAAACAGATTCCTTTCCCAATTATTCCAGAAAAAAATAGAGTCTCAAAAGAGCAAAAGAAAGGAAAAAAAGTACAAATCCCTAGGTTTTATAATTAAACAAAATAGAATTTTAATTGTCTGTTTTCTTCCTTAACTCTGTTAATATTATGTGTGGCAAGTAGTTGCTTGACCCCTTCCTTCCTCATCCCATACAAAGTTTGGGGAAGTTTTCATTGCCTGCTTGCCCTCTCCCTTATTTGTTTAGTTAGTTAGTTAGTTAGTTAGTTAGTTAGTTTTCTTCTCAAACTTGAACACAGTCTGGGTTTTAGTTTCGTGATAGAAAATTCCTGATGCTTCTTCCTCTGCTTCTGGCATCACTTGGAATCACTTTGATTGTACTGTTTAAAATAACTTTTTAAAGTTGTATTCCAAGATTATCATTAACCAACTCTGATATGGTTAGGCAGTGTGTCCCCACCCAAATCTCATCTTGGATTGTAATCCCCATATTCCCTACGAGTCAAAGGACAGACCAGGTGGAGGTAACTGAATCATGGGGCTGGCTTCCCCCATGCTGTTCTCATGATAGTGAGCCAGTTGTCATGAGATCTGATGTTTTTATAAGGGGCTCTTCCCTCTTCACTCGGCACTTCTCCCTCCTGCCACCTTGTGAAGAAGGTGTCTTGCTTCCTCTTTGCTTTCTGCCATGATTGTAAGTTTCCTGAGGCCTCCCCAGCCATGCTAAACTATGAGTCAATTAAATTTCTTTCCTTTATAAATTATCCAGTCTCAGGCAGTTCTTTATCGCAATGTGAAAATGGACTAATACAAACCTTTTACCCGAACAGCTCTTTCTTATTGATTAGCACTGAACTGGAAGATTAATTCTGCTCATTTTTATTATTAACTTTTACTTTTTGTTTTTTCATTCATCATGGAAAAAAATTTAAACTTTTTTTTATTACACTTTAAGTTCTGGGGTACATGTCAGAACGTGCAGGTTTGTTACATAGGTATACACGTGCCATGGTGGTTTGCTGCACCCATCAACCCATCATCAACATTAGGTATTTCTCCTAGTGCTATCCCTCCCATAACCCCCAAACTTTTAATTCTTATTGTGGCAAAATACACACAACATAAAATGTACAATGTTAACTATTTTTAAATGTACAATTCTATGGTATTAAGTACACTTACAATGTTGTGAAGCCAAAAACTCTACTTCCAAAACATTTGCACCACCCCAGAAGGAAACCGTGTACCCATTAAACAGTCACTTCCCATTCTTCCTTTCCCTCAGTCCAACAACTACCATTCTACTTCCTGTCTCTATGATTTTGACTACTCTAGGTACCTCATATAAATGGAATTATACAATATTTGTCCTTTTGTGATTGGTTTATTTCACTTAGCACTATGTCTTCAAGGTTCATCCTTGTAAATTGTGCCAAAATTCCCTTCTCTTTATGGCTGAATAATATTACATTGTACGTTACACTGTATGTACAGACACATATTATGTACCTATTCAACCATTGAGAAAGTTTGGCTTGTTTCTACTTTTTGGTTATTATGATTAGTGCTATTATAAATACTTGTGCAAAAGTGTGTGTGTGTGTTCTCATAATAACTTTTTGGTTATTATGATTAGTGCTGTTATAAATACTTGTACAAAGTGTGTGTGTGTGTGTGTGTGTGTGTTCATTTTTCTTGAGTATATATATATATATATAGAAGTAGAATTGCCATCCCATATGGTAATTTTGTGTTTAACGTTTTGAGGCACTGCCAACCTGTTTTCTACAGCGGCTGCACCATTTCACATTCCAACCAGCAGTGTTTGAGGGTTCCAATTTCTCCACATCCCTACCAATACTAGTTATTTTTTGTTTGTTTCTTTTAAATTCTGACCATCCTAGTGGGTTGAAGTTCTATCTCATCGTGGTTTTGATTTGCATTTCCTTCATGACTAATGATCTTGAGCATCTTTGTATGTACATGCTGGCTATTTACATATCTTATTTGCAGAAATGTTTATTCAAGTCCTTTGTCCATTTTTGAATTGGATCTTTTGTCTTTTTGTTGTTCAGTTGCAAGTATTATTTAATAACAGTAGACTTATTATATATAATCTTCAAATACTTTCTCCCATTCTGTGGGTTATGTTTATACTCTTTTGATGATAGGGTCCTTTGAAGCATAAACATTGTATTTTTGATGTTCCCCTTCCTGTGTCCAAGTAACAAACCTGCATGTTGTGCACATGTACCCTAGAACATAAAGTATAATAATAATAAAAAAAGGTATTTGACAAAATTCAATCTATGATAAAACTTCATATAATCCATAACAGAGAAAAATAAATTGGACTATATAAAAAATAAAATTTTTTTTGCTACTTGTGCATTTTGTGTCATATCTAAGAAACAACCGCACAATTCAAGATCATGAACATTTACCCCTATATTTTCTTCCAATAATTTTACAGGGTTTTTTAACCTCTTATATTTAATTATTTGCTCCATTTGAAGTTAGTTTTTGTATATGGTATAAGGTAAGGGTCATCTTTATTCTTTTGGATGTGAATATCTATTTGTCCCAACATTACTTTTAGTTTTGGAGAAATTTAATCAGCAATAAAACAAGTCAGGTATGAATTAATTAGCTTCCCTATGAACAACCCTCCCTCATGTATATGATTGGTACATACACGTTTTACCTTCATAATATATATCACTATTGATTGCACTGTCATTTGATGTAGATCTTGAAGCAAAGTGTCAACTTCCATTGTTGCACATTCCTCTGAAGTTTTATCCTACAGTATCTCACTATCTTTATTAAAATGTAAAAGTCTATTGTATAATTCATCTCCCATATATTGCTATTTAAACTTTTAAGCATATATGTACTTCACTTAATTATTCTCACTGTTACAATTTTTTCAGAGAAGTTCTGAGACTTTAGACAAATCTGAGAAGTTCTGAGAATCTATACTATTGTATGTCACATTTATGATCTTCTATGGTTTCCTGCTTTACCAATTTATTTCATTATTTTCCTTTTACTCCCTGAATTTTAGTCACTAGGGTGGTGTGATGCTTGGAAGTAGGTAGGTACTTCCTACCTAGGTAGTAGGTGCGATGCTTGGAAGTAGGTAGGTGTCAGTGAGTTTTCTAAGTAATCATGAGTGCTTTATTGCTAATAAAATTGGTTACAAGTTGGAGTTAACTAAAGCAATATCAATGCACACATCCTTATGAACCACTTAAGTCTATAAACGACCACTTTAATACTTCCAGCATGAGTCCTCTATTATAAATTTCCTGCTCTTGGGGTTTCCAGTGGCAGTTCACTATTTTTACTCTTATCATAATTTTGCAGAGGCAATAGTGCTTTGGAAATATTTATTTTAGCATGCACACACACACACGTAGTAGTTTTCAATTGCTTGGAAATTAGTATCAAGTTGACCCTTTAACTGAGTTGGTTTACCCGCCCTTGCCCAATAGACTCCACCTGTAAATTACAGGACTTATTAACAGGACAAGTTTAGAGAAAGGTCCAACACATTTACAAATATGGATTTGAATGTTATCACTGTCTTGATAAACTAAATATTGTTCTTGAATATCAGAATAAATCTAGAATAAGAACAATAGCAAAATTTGCCTTGGTGAAGTAACTTTTCTTTCCAGAAATGTGTATACTTTATTTGCCTTGAATACTCTCAGCTTCTCCAGACTCTCTCTCTCTTCCATCCCTCTCCCAGAAAAGGCAGCCTTGTGCAGCTCCTGAACACATACGTACCAAGGGTAGAGGTAAGTAGGAGGTAATTCCCCACCAGAAGGAAAGCTCTGAAATTAGCCATGTGTCCATATGCTCAGACTCGCATTAGCCCTGGGTATCTTATGTGCCCTCCACCCAAGTACAGCTTTCTTGTTCACTGGGTTTCAACATGGTTTATGTCTAGCAAAATGGCTATTTGTTAGTTCTGGAATCATTCTTGATCTCAGTTTTCCTACCTAAGGCTCTCAAAACTTCTAAAATTTTTGATTGCCACTTCTCTAGGAGGTCAAAACCTGATATCCATAATCCCCCAATCTCTGGCTAGGGTCTTATTCCAAATGAAGTTAATTTTCCACACTCATAATCCTGACGTGCAGTCTAACTTTAATGTTTTCTTTCTGTAATAATCCACCTTCCAGTTGTGATGTTTAAAAGTATCCAAGCTGCATCTGACCAACTTCAAGATTGCTGTCTTGGAATTGTTGGCCCTACCCTTTGTGAGTGTTTTAGGCCAGGATTCTTGAGGAAACAGATCTTGAGATAGAAACTTGCATGCAGGAAGATTATTATTGGGATCAACAGTCTGGGAAGAAACAGGATTGGTCAGAGAGAGGAACTGCACTATGATATAATCCAAACTAAGGCTTTAGCAGATCCTACAGGAGTCTCTGGTGGCCATTTAGAGCTGTCCTGAATTTGGATGAAGGAGCTACACTATTCTCCCTTTCATGAACCAATCATTGGATGCAGAGTGCCCACAGTAAGAAGGTGCGACGTGGAACAAAGTAGTTATTTCCTGATGTAGTGAGTCCAGGAGGGCGACTTGGCTGAGAGTTACTGGCTGCCAAAAGTTCTGGCAGTTGGGGGAAAGGAAACTTCAGTCTTGGAAAGGGGATCTGGATAGCATAACGTATCATGCACTAGAGTTAACTACATTTCAAATCCCAGCCACCATACTGTCTATTGGTTTCTTGAAGATGTATTAAGTTTATTCATGGATGTAAATGCATTAGCTATGGCATAAAGTAAGAAAAGGCTTTCTCCTCCCTACACTGTCCCTTCATCAACAAATGGTGCTGACTGGATACTCCCCAATTCATTAATTAGCTGTGAGACAAGCTGTAAATCTTATCTCTTATCTGCACCTTTGTTTGGTCAGCTGTAAAATGAGAAATTTTGATGTGATGAGCTCTGAACTTACCTTCCAACACTATTGTTCTATGATGAGAGGCAAATTGTGTCAGGTTAAATGTTACACAAAAGCAGAAATGCCATTTACCAAATTTCGAATCTTATACTGAGTAGTGCTCTTCTTTTAAAATACTTCTCTAGTTCAGTTCTTTCTCCCATTTCCTGTATCTACAATCTCTCCCTTCTTACTGGATCATGGAAAACAGAATATCAAATGTTCTGTTATTTCCCATCTTAAAACAAATAAACAAAACTTCCTTTGATCTCCACATCTCCCACTATTTTTTAGGCTCCATAGTCACAGCTACAATTCTATACACCTCTAAACTCACTTTCTCCACTTCCAAACCACCCAACTCATTCTTTACTTACTCCAGTCTGCTATAATTCCCCACCACTGCATTGAAATTACTCTTTTCAAAGTTAAAAATGACTACATTTCACCAAAGTCAGTCCTCCATTCATATCTTGCCAGCATTAACACAATTGACTCTGCCATTCTCTCCTCTCCTGGGCTTCCTCCTACATCACTGTTTCTTTCTCAGTCTTGTTCCATTGCTCCTAAAGGTGATTGCCTCAAATTGTTCGGGGAACCCTTTTTTATCTACACTAGTTTTTATCTATACTACACCTAACCTACACTACATCTAGTTTAGGTGATCCCATGAAGGCCAGTGCCATCAGATGCCACTTTTATGTGCTTCTGATGAACAAATTTATGTCTCTAACCCAATTTTTTTCCACTGATCTCTAGATTTTAGTTTTTAAGAAACTACTTGACATCTTGGCTTTGATATACAATAGGCTTTTGTACACTTAATAAATCCAAACAGAGCTCCCAGAACTCTTGATTTTCTCAAATCTGGACTTCTCCAGTTTTCCCAACTTCACTAAATGTCATCTACATATGTCCAGAGTCCAGTCACAAAACACAGAGTTATTATTGATCTCTTTCCCTCCCTTACATCCCATCTGCTTCATTAGCAAGTCATGTCAGTTTTACCCCCATAATAAGCATTAATATCCACATTTTTCTCCACCTTTGCAATTACCATCTCAGTCCACAATTTATCAATTATATTGCAATAACCTCTTATCAGGCCCTTCCATTTTTACTACTGACCTTCTCCAACACCTTCTCCACAGAGTGAACAAGGATCTTTAAGAAATCAATGAGCTTGAGTCGCTCACCCTCTTAAAATCCTTCAATAATGTGTACTGCTCTCAGAAGGAAAACTAAACTTCAAACTAAACCTTCCCTTGATTTGGTTCCTGCCTCCATCTCCAATTTTATCTCCTAATTATGTTCCACACAAGTAGCAATACTCCAGCCACACTAGCTACCTTCCTGTGCCTTGAACATGGCAACACTAGGATCACCTCCAAGACAGCTCCCTTGTTTTTCCTTCCCCAGGAAAATCTTCCTCTACGATTCCTGTGAATGCCCCATTTGTATTCTTCAGTTCAAAGGAAACCTTTAGAAGCTCTATCCTGCCTCCTCTTTATTTCCTTCATGACTAACACTCATTTCAATCTACAATTACCTTTTTTAACTTAATTATTGTCTACTTGCCCCAGTAGAAGAGTCACCACAAGAGCAGAACTTCTTTTGACTTGTGTTTGCCCTGTTTGCAGTTTTGGACACATAGTAGATGCTCAATTAGTAGTAATGGTTGAATAAATGAATGACTGAACACTATACATCAAAACTCACCAGCAGAAAAAATAAGTGAAATACCTCCATCATTCAAAATTAATATTGACTGTTTCCTCTGCAGATTCACAAGGGCAAAATGTGATTTCCATCCTGGTTCCTCCTCCTATCCTATGCTTCTCACCTGCCTTATTAAGTTGGAAAGATTTGCTCAGGGAATACAAGCTATTTTTAACATTAATCTACAAGAAACGTGATGTGGAGGATAGACCTATACCAATAAAATCTCATCATTCTTTTAAAAAATATATAGAAAATTGGGTTACTCAATATTTTAAATCATCTGCATACTGTTATCTTCCATTGAATGAGATTCTCACGAGTTGAGGATAAATCTCCACAGCAAAGGATTTCCTTTAAGTACATCTTTCACTTGGTTCTATTTTCCAAGTATAACCCTGACATAGCAAACAATGAGGATCCAAATCTCCATTAAATTATCTGTTTTTCCCTTTACTGAATACAGAATTGTTGTTTTGGCTAGAATTAGTCAGGCACAGTTAGTACAATAACACTCAGTGCCTTCCTGTGTAGCACCTGCTGCATGTTATTTATTTCTTGTTAACTACATAGTACAACAAATTGTGTCTTTTAACAGCTCATTGAATAGAGGAGGAAAAAGTGATGGCAGTGGGATTGTTGATAATGTTCAATGGTGTCAATACATTTCTTTTCAAATAACCAACTAGTAAATTTGCAATAACACCATTTGTTTCCCTGGAAAATGTCTCTGCCACATAATTTCCAATGACCTTCAGTCGACGCAGCATGAGTAGAATAAGTATAGGAAATGACCTATGGCTTTAACATATTAGCAAAGGTGCTTTTAATTGGATAAATGCAGCATAGGGAAACAAATCAATTCTTCTTTTCAAAAACCTTAAAAATGTTAAGATGGTATATTCAGTTGTTAGATTTCCATACCTCATCTAGAGTTCTTTGGATTTAACAATATGTTTAAATGAAACACCATCAAAGAAACAAAATCTGTACTAAGAACTTTCCAGGGCACTACCATGTCATTGAAACATGTTCTAGAATAGCACAGTTGCATTAAAGTCTTCTCAATCTATGTGGGCTCTCATTTGACAATTTCCTATCTTATCCACTAATTCAGTTTCACTGATGAGTAAGATCCAACAAACAGTGTTTGAATAAAGTACAGGGCAGTGGCTACTAATTTTTTCATCTGTGCATTTTGTTTTATTATGTTAGAGACTCTAATTGAACTTTGTTCCAAGCTATTAACCTATGACAGAAGACTGTGGAGATAAGATTTCACTGACATATAGAACAAAGAAAAAGAAAAGGCGTGAAAATTACAATGACAAGGTTGCCTTAGCAGTTTTGAGGTGGTAAAATGAAATCCCTGACTAATAGGCCTAGCTAACATACGAAGGGTGAGGATGTGAAAGGGGAAGACAATTCGGATTGAACCTACTGAGAGGCTTCTTTGAGAATCCATAATAGATACACACTGTTATTGCAAAGTTCAAACTGCAAAGCAAATTAAAGTATGCCTCTAATTGTTATAAGTTGTACAAGAGGTTCATATACAAGGAACAAATTAAGGAACATTATGAGTAAATTGCGAATGTTATCTGAGCAGCCAATTTTTGTTTGAGAAAAGGCTAAAATCTTAGCTTTACATTATATAAATTATTCAGTCTTCTTGGCTTTCAGGATCTCAAACATCTTCAATAGTAATTGTTTTCTCAATATATATATATATATTTTTAAGAGCAGGTTCTCATTATGTTGCCCAGTCTGGAGTACAATGACACAATCATAGCTTACTTTAGCCTCACACTCTTGGGTTCAGGTGATTATCCCGCCTCAGCCTCCCAAGTAGTTAGGACTACAGCCATATGCTACTATGCCCAGCTAATACTATTTTTTGCAGAGATAGGGGTCTTGCTATGTTGCCCAGGTTTGTCTTGAACTCCTGGCCTCAAGCAATCCTCACACCTTGGCCTCCCAATATCAGTATCTGAATTCACACTTGAACTGAAAAGAATAAAGTATAAAAGTTTTATCAAATTGTTTAACCTATGAAAGAATTGTACATGGAACTTTATATAACATCATATGAACAAACCAATCTTTTGTATCAAAATTATGTTCTGACTCATAATTTGAGTGGTATTTCTCAAATATGGGTAAGGAATACATGCAAGACGGAATGGAGATGTGAGTTTAGTGTAGCTCATTAACACAGTCTTCTTCCTGAAAAACAATGCCAATGTTTTCCTTCCTAGCCAGCATATGTGATGACTTCTGATGAGACAAAAATTGCTAAGGAAAGTCTCAGAGGATTTCTTCCAGTTTAAAGCTGGAAGAAATAAAGCTGTGCAAGTATTGTTTTCCCAGAACAAGCCAGAAGGGTACAAGAAAGTTTTGACTCGATTTTATAACCAAGTTTTGAATCTATTTATTTTAAAAATTTAATGATTTCAAATATATCCTTATGTAAATAGTAGATAGAATTTTATCTGTGTTTTTGGTTGGCTCATTGTGAACATACATGCAAGAAAGTTTATGGAATGTATGTCAATAATGGAATTGAAAAATTTACATGTTGAGATACATAGAAATTAGAAAATATTATCACAATAAAATTAGTTCAAAAATTCTGTATCAAAATGACTAATATTAGGTTCAATTATTTATTTATTTTAAGTGGTAAGAAACATTATCTACAGGTTTTATTCATCCGAAAGCCAAAAATTTATTTTCCCATTGGAAAGGATACTGTTATAATCTAGAGGTAACTTCTGGGAAACTAAATACACACCTATAAGAGATCATATCAACCTGACATTATACAGATTTAATTTGAAAAACCTCTAAAAATTTACTATAAAATAATGATGTTTAGGGGAAAATTTAAGTAACTTATAGTATCTAGGGCATATAGAGAATGCTTGGTGACATCATTATTGTTATTTTTATACAGTTTCACTACAAGCAATGATTAACTCAAAGTTCATGATGATGGCAATATCTACTATTCTGCTTTCCCATCAGTACTTGCCAATGAGGAGTATGTGAGCCATTTCTGGCCCCGGCAACAGAAACAGTCCCCTTTCAGAAATGTTTCTGCCAAAGGGCATTTTTGCAGATAAGCTCATATTAAGTCAGAGCACTGGCCTATCTTGAAGACAATATTATGTTCCAATATAACAGTTGGGTTTTATGTTCAATTGTTTTATTCCAGGACAGCCATACAATTTGAAACCTTGATCACCAGTAAATACAATTGCAGACTGCTTTTGTTTCACCCAAGCAGCACACAGTCCTTTCAGGTTTGAAATATTATTTTGAATTATTCAGATCATTACTTTGGAACAGTCTCTAAGTCTCTATATAAAAAGAACACTATTAAGAAAACGAGACACAGTATATCATTTACTGAAGAATGGAGGCAGCCATCATTTTGGTCCATCTGATAATGTCATTTATATCATTGGTAGCTGAAAACTTCATTTCAATGCCTCTATCTTACCTTATCTGCTATACCAAAGGTAAGCTTGCCCCTAAAGCACATTTGTTTAGGATTTATACTATCAGTTTTTCATCTAAGTCCTCACGTTGAATAAAAAACAAGTAAATGATTTAAACCCATTTTTCAGCCAGGCACGGTGGCTCACGCCTGTAATCCCAGCATTTTGGGATGCCAAGGTGGGCAGATCACTTGAGGTCAAGAGTTCGAGACAAGCCTGGCCAACATGGTGAAACCCTGTCTCTACTAAAACTACAAAAATTAGCCAGGCGTGGTGGTGCACGCCTGTAATCCCAGCTATTCAGGAGACTGAGGCAGCAGAATCACTTGAACTTGGGGGGTAGAGGTTGCAGTGAGCCGAGATCGTGCCACTGCTCTCTGGCCTGGGTGACAGAGCAGGACTCCGTCTCAATCAATCAATCAATCAACCAATAAACAAACAAACCCATTTTGCTTTTCAGGACATTTCAATGAAACCATTCCAGATCTATAAACCAGTAACTAAATATATTGTGAAATATAATACAATTACATATGTATTTGATAAACTTCAACTTGCACGTAAACTGTATGTAATATCACCTCAACTCTAAAATAATTATTCCAATTTCCCAATATTTTATGTTACCATATTCAGAGTATGTGCATTAATGGTAATTTTCTGATAGGGAAAGCATTCAGAATAAGTTTTTCTCAGAGCCAAAAAGTACAGAAAGCAGCTTTGGTATCATCATAAACAATTTAAGAATCATTCCTCCTGACTTTTTTCACAAGTTAGGAAATTATTTCATTCTTTTCCCCTAATACTTTAGAATATCTTCCTTACAGACATGTTAAAGGAAACACAGTAGCAAACCTTTGCCCTTGGGATAGTCAAAGATATCTCAGACATATATAAAAAAACAGGAACTATAAAAGAAAAAATTGATAGGTTGGATTTTATATACACTAAAATTATTTACATTTCAAAAGGCAATGTTATAAAATGAAAAGACAATTCAAGGAATGAGAGACTATATTTGCAATGCATGTATCACACAAAGAACTGGTAATCAGAAAAAAATAAATAAGCCCAACACACCAAGTCCTAACAAGTCAATAACAACCCAATGAAAATCGGCAAAATATTTAATCAATAAGTTTGATTACAAACAAGAAGTATTCTCCTCAAGTCATTGCTCAAAAACTATGTAAATAAATGGGACTGTGGATACTTATAAAACATTATTCTATTGGGGAAATATTCAAAAGTATACATGACATCTAGAGAAATGAAGCAATGTGAATGTAAAATAATTCATGTAAAATATATCTTCTAAAGATTATAAAAACAAAAAAGTCAAAGGGTTAAAAATAATAAGAGAAGCCAGGCATGGTGACTCACGTCTGTAATCCTAGGGCTTTTAGAGGTCGAGGCAGGCGGATCACCTGAGGTTAGCAGTTCGAGTCCAGCCTGGCTAACATGGTGAAACGCCGTTTCTATTAAAAATACAAAAATTACCTGGGTATGGTGGTGAGTGCCTATAATCCCAGCTACTTGGGAGGCTGAGGTGGGAGAATTGCTTGAGCCCAGGAGGCAGAGGTTGCAGTGAGCCCAGATCATGCCACTGCACTCCACCCTGGGCAACAGAGTGAGATTCTGTCTCTAATAATAATAAATAGAAGCATATTAGAACTCATATTATTTAAGATTACAAAGGATTAGAAATACCCTAAAAGAGATTATAAATTTGACTAGCTGGTCTCCAACATCAATGAAATCAATACAAAAATCAAATGAGCCAAAATTGTCACAAAATTGAGGTAAGGTAAAGAAGAATCCTGGAAGTATTGAGGTAAAATTAACAATCCTAAGTGGAACAAATGAAAAGTAGTTAAGACAAGCATTTTATCATTTATACTCTTCCTCTGGAACTGTGTCTAAATCTGATACTATTGGATACCTAATAATCCTCTTCTCTAATCCTTCCAACCAAACTTTGTTTCTTCTACCCAGAGTATGTTATGCCTCATGACAACAAGCTCTTACAATCCACCTCAAACACAACCAAAATGTGAGTATCTTTGGGGCACCAACTCCCTTCTTATTTTTACCATGCATGTATTAGTTAATAAATGCTTTTTATGTTCTTAGTGCGTTTTATAGTCCAAGGAAGAATGATTGAGTTGCTAACACTATTTAGACCTTCTGAATATACCTCATTTATAAATACACTAAATCAGAAAGGGAATTTATTTTATTAAAAAAAAAGTGGAAGTATAAATACTTTCAGTCTTTATAGGGTATACAGAATTTTAACAAACTGCCACTTATACATTACTTAATTTAAGTGGAGAAAGCCAGGGCTTCTTGAAAAAAACAAACAAAAAACCCCCAAAACAGCCTTAGTGTTTCACTGGTGTTTAGCAGAAGTGTGTTTTATTCCACCTAAGCTAAAGCTCCCTAAGGAAGAGTTTAAAAGGAGTTCCTGCATCTTTAACGTAAGAGGATGAAGACCTTGATATGACGAAAGGACAAAGCTAAGATTACAGGGGAGAGAAAAGAATTGAAAACAATCAATGTGTTGATGCTGGCTTAAAGAGGGTCACTGAGAGATCAGCTTCACCTGCATCTGTTCCTTAATTAAAACGAGAAAGATGACAGTGTCCACTACTGATCACTATGGTAACATTTAAATATCAGGCCATTTTGACCAGCAGACCACTCCAAAGCAAAGCTGAGTGAATGGTTACATAAATTCATACAGTGTATAGGCCATCTTGTAAATTGGAAATATTAAAGAAAACTTGCTAATGAAAAGGCAGAAGAGGATAACATATTTGTGAAGGGGAACTCTTTTAAAAGAGCTTTTGAACAGATTTCCATTGTTTCTCTGTATAAGTTGTATTACATTATCTTTTGCCTTTCACCATTTCAATGATACAAGCCATATCCACCCTAATTGTCATATAATTTCCATTGTTCACTATGCTCCATTTTTATCCTGCAGAAATCTATTTCGCTTACATAAATTATTGTTTGTGGACGTTTTTTGTTAATTATATTTTTTCCATCCTTTTTTTCCTTCCTATTTCCTATCTCCTCATTTAATTCATGCATCATTACTGTCATCAAGAAATGTTCATCCCTGAAAAATGTAGCTTTATTCTCAATAAATTAAGCAAGACCTACAGAACTTCTCTTGTCTGAATTGATGTGATTTATCATTGATTAGTCTATCACACACGCTGCACTGTTGACTTCTGTCAAGTTAACTCTCTAATTATTTGTTCTATAAGTATCTTTATAAGTACATAGAATAGGAAAAAGTTTAAAATGACATTAATTATTGCCTATTAACAAATTAAGAAATCCTGTTTTTACAAGTGGAATAGACATTTGTTTTATATTTTACCTGGCCTTTCATAATATCAGAGAAATTCTCAAACATGACTCTGACATACTATATATGCAAAATACATTTTATTAACAGAGTTCTCTTCTCTACCAGTGTTTAAGTCCTTCATGAAGAAACAGGCCGTTTTCCTATTCAAATGATACCTTTCTTAGAACAGAACCAGTTCCATGAACCATCAAGTTATTGTACAATGAAGTGAAAGTAATAACACTGCTTAGGCAATATGATGTTCTACTGATATTGGGTTCATTATATAGTCATCATTAACATGATTTTTACCTAAAGATGGTTTCTAGCTCTTTGTAACTAGAAATATTTGAAGTTTTTGCCACATCACAGGTATTTATTCTGCTTCTCTTACTTCCAATATTCTGAATAGCAGCATATTTGAAACCTGCAGACCTAACGTAATAACATTTTACAAAATCCAAATGAATCTTTATTTTTACAGTTTATCATCTAGGTACTATAAATAGATATCTTATATGTCTTATTTTGAGAATATGTCTTTAAAGAGTAATCAATTTTCATATCATCAATTTCTTTCACTTGTTATTCTTGCTTTAACAAATCTAACTTGAGATCAGATATATAATAGCATCAGATTACATTGACTAATTTTAAACCGTTAGCCAATTTAAGTAAAAAAAAAACACACAAAATAATTGGTAAAAATCCTTTTCTTTAAATAGTGTTTTGAAAAACTACAAAAGCGTCCCACCAACTTTTATTTAAGATATTTATCTTTATCTAAGTTTAAAGAATTATGCACTTCTACCACTTTCTGCCTCATTAAGACTTCCTAAAAAGGTAATTTAACCACTTGGAGTTCCTTTATTAAAAATAGTAAAGACAGTTTTGATCTTGTAAAACACTTTTGAAAGTGAGAAACAAGTAACAAAGTTTCACCCACCATCACCTGCTTCTTTATGCAAATATCGAAGCTAGCTGCATCTCATATCCACTAGGGGGATCATTACACAGTAAAAATAGATTGGTCTCTTTATAGGTGTTTTACTTTCCCACTTAATAGCACAAACAAGAAAATTAGTTTTAAACAACAACAACGAAAATCATTTCAACAGAACTCGTGGTAAAATATTTTTAAAATATCAGATGTTGAAAATATTTTCATTTATTTTAAAAAGCTATTATTTTAAAGTCCACATTTGGAAACTAAGCCTACAGTCCATGTCCTAGTTTCCAAAAAATAAAGACAGAAGCAGAGTCTTTGCAAAACATACGTCCACAAATTCAAATATGCTATAGCCATTAAATTTACTTTAACGCTAATTTCATTAAAATTTTTTTCTGATGTCACATTGTCAGAATAATGATGAGGTTTCAACATGAGTTTTGGAGGACACATTCAGATCATAGCAATGATGTTCACATTAAAAAAAAAAAAAACTTAACAAAAGTACTTTACTGCATCCCTTTGCCCATAAGAGGTTATCACTTACCAGTGGTCCCTCAAAAGTTTCGGTCTATGGATTATTTAAGCAAGAAAATAGAACTAAACATTCTGCAAATCAACTATCTTGCCCCATTCTCTTGCCAATGCCAATAAAGCTCTCAAAACTTCATGACAAAACTACCCTCGCTCTAAAGAAACCTAATGAGTTGCTATCATGTAAGAGAACAACAACAATGCAGTCATC
The DNA here is from genome assembly GCF_049350105.2 of Macaca mulatta. NCBI lineage: Eukaryota > Metazoa > Chordata > Mammalia > Primates > Cercopithecidae > Macaca > Macaca mulatta. The sequence goes on from NC_133416.1 coordinate 26,444,839, forward strand.
TTTACCATCTACCTACCATTCATTAATCTAGATTATGACCATCTCTTATTCAGTTTTGTATAGTCAACCCAAGTCCCACATCAAGTGCTTGCTAAAAGTTTGATAAACACATGGATGACTGATCTGGGTAAGTGACAATGACAACCACTGATTTCATTATGATCCAGATATATAGGGAAATGGTGCATTTTTAAATATCTCTATAAAGAACATATTAGAAGTGCCTCATTGATGAGCATTATTTTCCTAATTAAGAAGGTATGGATTTACGCCGGGCGCGGTGGCTCACGCCTATAATCCCAGCACTTTGTGAGGCCAAGGCGGACAGATCACGACCATCCTGGCTAACACGGTGAAACCCCGTCTCTACTAAAAATACAAATACAAATACAAATAATAATAATAATGATAAAATAGCCGGGCGTGGTGGCGGGCGCCTGTAGTCCCAGCTACTCCGGAGCCTGAGGCAGGAGAATGGCGTTAACCCGCGAGGCGGAGCTTGCAGTGAGTTGAGATCGCATCACTGCACTCCAGCCTGGGCAACAGAGCGAGATTCCACCTCAAAAAAAAAAGAAAAAAAAAGAAAAAAAAAAAAAAGGTATGGATTTAAAGAATCTTGATTCTTGATGACTTAGTTCTCAAATTTTACACTAAACCAGGCTTTCTCGACCTTGGCATTAACACTTTGGGTCCAACCTGTCTTTACTGTAGGAGACTGTGATATGAATTGTAGGAAGTATAGCAGCATCTCTGGCCTCTCTACATACTAGATGCCAGTAGCATCCCCCAACTGGGAAAAGCAAAAATGTCTCCAGACATTGCCAAATGTCCCACGGGAGGTAAAAATCACCTCTCGTTGAAAACACTGCTCTAAGCAAACCACATTTCTAAACTTGAATCACCAAGAAAAATCTGGAAAAGGCTTCAGGGAATATCTTACACATTACCTAACACCTGTCAAAGGGCAAAGTTGACAGTCATCATCTGTACTCATGCTTCAAGGAATGAAGAATTTATACAATGCATCCTATGAGTGATGTATCAGACTAGTCAACACCGTCAGATCTTGTGTTTACCAAGTCTGACTAAAACAATTACCAAAAAGTCATGCTTTAGTATCATTAAAAAATGAAAGGTAATACTGTATTGGTTATTTCAATACCTAACAAATTTGTGCACATCATTAAGAAATAAATATGTCATCTAGTTTAGTTCAAAATCGATCTTTCTCAAATCCATATATTTTAAAGTCAGAAATTCCAGTAATTCACATTGTAGGCTGACTTCAGTTTCTACTGATTCTTAAAACCATGATGTTCCTTATGTGTGAACCACTAATCTTTTATTTAAAAAAAGATTTTTCATCAAATTATCAAAGCTAAAAAAAATACTACCATTAAACCTTGGAATTCTTCATGGCAATTCTTCAAATACGTGATGACTCAGGAGGCCCTCGAAAACTTTCCGTTTCCTTTACTATTCACAACTTCAATCATTACTCATAAATTATTTTTCCTTGACCTTTAATTATTTTAGGTTAATTTATTATGGATATTTTCTGCCTTCTCTATATTCCTTCTTAATGAAAGAATCTCTATTCCATTCCGTTTTTGTAAAGGATCTTACCATCACCAAGAATGGTGAGAGAATAACAGTGGTGTTTTTCTATGTACGAAGTAGCCAAGCTTATCCACTGTCATGACAAACGGCCAAATAAAGAACAAGGAACCATTAGCAAATATTAATACCTCTAAAGTCATGTATACCATGGCTTCGCTACCAAAGTGCATGCGAAAATTTTAAGATGTTTAAATGGTTTTGCTATTGGAAGGCATAAAAACATCATTATCAAGAGCCGTCCAATGAAACTGGAAGGTTTGATAATCTCAAAGATCAGGGTTTGGCAAACTATAGCCCATATGCCAAATCCAGCCTGTCATCTATTCCTCTCAAAAAGGTTTTATGAAAACATAGCCATGGTTATTCATTTATGTATTATCTATAGCTACATTCATGCTGTAAATGCCAGAGTTAAAGTGGTTCCAACAGAAATGGTCTAGCCCTCAAAACCTAAAATGTTTACTCTCTGGCCCTTTACAGAAAAGGTCTGTTGACCCCTATTGGAGAGCATCAAGTAGAGAACAGGTAGACGGAATGTGATTGCAAGGATACAGAAATACTTCAAGGTTCTTCTTTTTTTTTTTTTTTTTTTTTTTTTTAAAGCAGGATCTCACTCTGTTGTCCAGGCCAGAATGCAGTGGCACAATCACGGCTCACTGCAGACTCGACTTTCTGGGCTCAAACTATCATCTCACTTTAGCCTCCTGAGTAGCTGGGACTACAGGCATGTGCTACTGCCCAGCTAATTTTTTTTTCTTTTTCTTTTTGAGAGAAGGGGTTTCACCATGTTGCCCAGGCTGGTCTCGAACTCCTGGGCTCAAGCAATCTCCCTGCCCACCTTGGCCTCCCAAAGTGCTGGGGTTCCAGGCATGAGCCACCATAACTACCCTAAGATACCTGTTTCCTCATCATTGCTTTTAGAAAGTATAAATGAAAAAAACTTTATTTAGGTTCCGTTTTTCTTTCAATATGTGCAAGTTTATTCTTATTTTCCTTATAAAGACTGAAAGCCATAAAATATTTCATCTTCCACTGGTTCCCAACTGTATCAGACCAAAGCCCTCATTTTTAAATAACAATTTGTATAATCCCTTTACTATTCTGAAAGTTCAAAATTATGTAAACTGTTCAGGTGCTTATTTAGACAAAATCAATACAATGTCCTACCTGTAATATAAAGTAGGAAATTAAGAGGAATGAATATATAACAAAATTACATATTTATTTGAATATGTAAATGCTCAGCATGTCTACTCTGGAAGAGAAATGATCAACTCAGATACTTGCAAATATATGTAGCATCATAAAACAGCTAAAAGTGCAGATTGATACAACTAGGTTGTTATCTGGTAACTCAAGAGGTAAATGGTATTTTGAAATGGTGAACAACCCTTGGTAAAGTTCAGGAAAAAATGAAGTATAACATTTATTTGTTTTCATATTTGTGTTGCATTTCTGAAAAAAAATTATGTATATTGAAGTTTACAAAAATACTTTGCTTTGATAAATGGTAGAAAGGCCTTTGGCTCAAAAAAATCATCAACAATATAAAACCTTTATTATTACACTGCGATACGCAAGGCTTCCGGTTTAAGATTACAAACATTCTTCTCCAATCTTTCAGAGACACCATAACTACAATAATAAATAATAATAAAGATAAAAAAGTTTAAAAAATGAAGAGTATGGGATGCAATTATCAGTGGATATAATTTTTTCAACAGATTTCTGGACAATGAAAGGTGCAAGAGAAAGAATGACAAAGCAAAATCTAGGAAACTGAAACCTGGAAAAGCCAAGAAGGTGCTAAAACCGAAAAAGTAACTGGGTGCCCTGTTATCTGTTATACTTAAGGAAGATTCAAGACTTGGTAATATTAGCTAATGGAGGCCACGAAGGAAATCCTGAAGGGAAAATTTGGCAGTTAATAGAATCAAATCCCCTCCCACTCACTTTACCACTGCATGCATGTTGCCTGGAATTCAGTAATGCAGTAAACTCCCTCACAAAAAAATGTGAGAGTTTTGTTAATGAAATTGGCAGTCCTCCAATAAAAGACCTCTCTATTTTGAAGGACTGGGGAGAATTTAGAATTATGGCTAGCAACTGACCCATCTCCTCAAGTGAAGTCTGCCCACTGATAAGCTCTGTCCAGATATGTAGACATCAGAGTCTGCAAGTTTATACAGGCAATCAAGAACCATTAAACATTTGTGGAAAGATTACAGTATGAAAAGGAGAGAGAAAATTTTCAAACAAAAAAAGTCCTGGGAGAAGCAGAATGCAGGGAAGATAATTTTTTTTAAAAAGAAATTTCACATTAAAATAATCAGAGACATAAAAGACAGGCACAGTGGCTCATGTCTGAAATCCCAGCACTTTGGGAGGCTGAAGTGGGCAGATGGGTTGAGCGCAGGAGTTTCAGACCAGCCTGGACAACATGGCATCTCTAAAAAAAACAAAAAACAAAAAATTAGCTGAGTGTGGTGTGTGTGCCTGCAATCCCAGCTTGCTGGAAGGCTGAGGTGGGAGGACTGCTTGAGCCCAGGAGGTGGCGGTTGCAGTGAGCTAACATTGCATCACTGCACTCCAGCCTGGGTGACAGGGCAAGACCCCATCTCAAAAAAAAATAAAAATAAAAAATAAAAAATTAACAGGCTTGAAAAAATATTGAATTTATAAAATAATATTCTGGCTGGGCATGGGCATGGGGGTTCATGCCTGTGATCCCAGAACTTTCAGGCCACAGTGGGAGAATCAAGGGTCTTTTGAAGCCAGTTCAAGATCAGCCTGGGCAACCCAGCCAGACTCTAAACAAAATATTTAACTGGGCTGGGCATAGTGGTACATGCCTGTAGTCCTAGCTACTCCAGAGGCTGGGGTGGGAGGATCTCTTGAGCCCAAGAGTTCAAGACTGCAGTAAGCTATAACTAGGCCCCTGCATTCCAGCCTGAGTGACAGAGTGAGACCCTGTCTCTAAATAAGTAAATAAAATAATATTCTGTGAAAATGAAGTATCAAAAAAGAAGTATACTTAAAAATTGAAAATAGATGTGATAAAAGTTTTGTAAATTTCAAAGATAGGCTTAAAGATTTAATTGAACAAAGACAGATGGAATGTATAAAAGAAAAGCTATAAAGAATCAATAGAAAATGTTTCCTATTAAAAAAGAGAAAAGAGAAAACAAAGTGGCAGAAAGTAAAGTAGATGAACCCAATACAGAAGACATTACCATTCTTGATAAAACAACCCACAGATTAGAGGCAGAGCCTTGTTGTTCAAAACATAAACAAGAACAAAAACAAAACAAAATACCAATTCGAGAAACAACTAGTCTTGATATACCTTTGTGACATTTTGAAAAGGTGAAATGGTTATCAACTTGGAACCCTATATTCCACTAAATTATAGAAATCAGTGTTTGAGCAGAATGAAATGATTTTGACACATAACATCTCCAAAATTTTTGTTCCTTGCAAAGTTTCTTGGTAAGTTACTTGAAGATGTACCCTGATAAGCTCTATAGCAACCCTAAAAACAACCAGAATACCGCAATCCAAAGGAGAGTCCAGAAATGGGAGACCCCAAGGAGGGAAAACAAGAGCCCTCCCTGTTGGAGGAGGGAAGTATATTTACTGGAATAAGTGAGATGCCAGAAACTGTGAGAAAAAATTGAAGATTTGATAAAGGCAGAGATTGCCAAAAAATCAAATCGGAAAAGAAAGTAATTACAAACTTCATCATGAAAAACAAAGAACTGCTCAAAAAGGTTATATACTCACTGCAGTGAAAACTTGCATAGTCATAACAATGTAAATAGTGTTCAAGATCTTCAGTGTTGAAAATCAACATATAAATGATTGGAGATTTAATTGCGTTTTGAACATCATTATGATTTTTAGAACAGAATGCAAATGCTATTGTTTTTGAGATTGTTGATATAAAAGTAATGACGACAGAAATTGGAAAATAGGAGGGTGGAAGCAAAAGCCCAAGAAAAGGATGGGGATGCTAATATCTTCCTGTAGGAAAATAGAACATGAAGAGACACAATTAATTGCAATATTAATTAAAGTATATACATAGATCCCTAAATTTAAAAGATAATCAATTGAGAAGCAAAGTAGAGTAATAAACTATCAAAAGATGAGGGGAAAAGAGGTGATAAAATGCTACAACTGAGTTCAATCCTCTTCTTTCATAGCAGAAGATGCCTTAAATACCTAAATGTGATCAATCAAGGAACTGTGGTATATACACAGTATTAACAATAGAGATTGTTAACATTTGTTTGGCATAAACACTATTGGCAGTCTGGTGAAGCCTTTGAAACTGTTCTCAAAATAATATTTTAAATGCATAAAGCAAAACACCTAAGATTACAAAGGAAATAAATTATATTGAAACACAAAAGGATTAAACAAATGCAGCAATTGATATAGCAATAATCTTGTTTATTAATGCATTAAATGATAAGATCTAATTTGGAAATAGAGATGAGAAAAAATAATATCTCAAGACAGATTTTTGTAAAAACTTAATGTTATATGCAAATATTTCTAAATTCTTTTTTCCATAACCTTCTCATAGTAGTCTCAGTAGTTATTTCAGAATTCTATCACTGACAAAGTCACAGTACTGCTGATGTTATTGTGGATTGTTGCCTATGCTAGATTTCAATTTACAGATTAATGAAAATGAAGATATAACTATTTTTTCCCTAAGCACACAGACCTTCTGAATTTTATTCATGCATTCCACATTAAGAATTCCTGATTTAGAAGTATGGAGAAGAAATCATTATAAGAAATGTAAATGCTTGTGTTTGAGAAATGCCACAGGGCTTATGGATGTGGTAAGGTACTGCTGCTCTGTATTGTTTAATTTTTCAAATCATGTGCATGTATTATTTTGATGACAGCATTTAAAATACTTGAAAATTTTAACTGCCATATATAATGCAATACATATGTGTATAAATATTTATGTGTATGTATGTAATAACATAATGTGAAATGTTGGGCCCTATATTTCTAAAACTTTATTCAATTATCTAAAAATGCAAAAAAAAAAAATCTGTACAGCAAAGAAAACATGAGAATGGAGAGACCGCCCATGTGCTGAGAGAAAATATTTGCAAGCCATACTTCAGATAAGAGACTAATATCCAAAATATAGAGGGAATTCAAATAACTCAACAACAAGAAAACAAATACCCCAATTAAAAAATGATCAAAGGATCTGAGGAGACATTTCTCAAAAGAGATATGAATGGCCAATAGACATATTTAAAAATGCTCAACATTACTAATCATCAGGGAAGTGTAAATTAAAACCACATTGAGATATCACCTCACACCTGTTAGAAGGGCTGCTATCCATAATACAAATGGTAAGTGTTGGTGAGGAATTGGAGAAAAAGGAACCCTTGTACATTGTTGGTGGGAATATAAATTAGTAGAGCAATTTTGGAGAACAGTATGGAGGTTCCTCAAAAAACTAAAAATAGATTTACTATATGATCTAGCAATCCCACTTCTGGATATATATATATATATATGTGTGTGTGAATTGAAATCACTATGTCGAAGGAATGTCTGCCCTCCCATGTGCATTTCAGCACTCTTCGCAGAAGCCAACATATGAAGGCAACCCAAGAGTTCATCAGCAAGTGAAAGGATAAAGAAACTATGGTATTATACACAGTAGCATACTATCCTGCGTTAGAATAGAAGGAAATTCTGTCATTCACGACCACATGAATGGAACTGGAGGATATTATGCTAAGTGAAGTAAGACAAGCACAGAAAAACAAATACTCTATGATCTCACTTATATGTGGAACCTAAAAATATCAATCTCCTTTGGGAGGCCAAGGTGGGCGGAGCACTTGAGGCAAGGGATTCATGACCAGTGTGGCCAACCTAGTGAAACCCCATCTCGACTGAAAATACAAAGATTAGCTGGGTGTGATGGCAGGCGCCTGTAATCCCAGATACTCAGAGACCAAGGCAGGAGAATTGCTTGAACCTGGGAGGCAGAGGTTGCAGGAAGCTGAGATCATGCAACCGCATTCCAGTCTGGGGAACAGAGTGAGACTCTCACTCAAAAAAAAAAAAAAAAAAAAATCCATCTCATAGAAACAGAGAGTAGAAAGGTGGCTACTAGAGGCTGGGAGGTGGGAAGGGATGAGGAAAAGGGAGATGTTGATCAAAAGGTACGAGGTTTTAATTAGACTGGAGGAATAACTTTTAGTGATCTTTTGTACTGCATGCTGGCCAGTTAATTATGACTGTATATTTCCAAATTGCTAAAAGAATAGATCATTAACGTCCTCACTACAAAAACATGGTAAGTTGGTGAGGTGATGGATATGTTAATTAGCTTAAATATTTAGACTATCTACTATGTATACATACACTGAAACATCACATTGTACCCCATAAATATACACAATTATTATTTGTCAATTAAAAATAAATTAAAGGAATAAAATAGAAATGCAAAATTCTTAGGACCTTATTTGCCTTGAACTCATTGACACAGTTCTCAATGACACAATCATAGACAAGAAACTACTAAAGGTCATTAAACATCTTGATAACATCAAAACAATACAATGAGATTACTTGACATGATCATACATCTTTTTTTAAAAAGCCTAGGAAATCCCTATTCATCAGTAATTGTAATTATTCAGTTGTAGGCAGGAAAATTCATCTGTAGATGATAGCAGACATCATGGTCTTGGTCAAACTTTAAAAAGCTTCGAGTAAAATAGAATCTAATTGACCTACATTATTCTTTAATCAAGGCATCTACTGTGTCAAGGAGAATAACATAACAGGAGGATATACCAATACCAAAATAAAGTTACTGTAAATAGGCATTTGGCAGATAATATGAGAACAACTTTAAATTACACAAATGTGTTCTATTAATACCCGCAGTAACTGAGATTACGCAAGTGAATATTCTTCACAGACTGGAAAGACAAGCACTGAAAAATCTTGGAGAGTTTTGGTCTCAGTCATAAAATGTATTAATGATATATCTTTAGAAGTATCCCTTAACTATTTGGGGTCTGTTTCCTCACGTAAAAAAATGAGGAATTTTTTTTAATGTTTGTTCACATACAATTATAAAAATTCTGACTTTATGATTCAAATTTAAGTTGGTATTTTCTTACTAGCATTAGACACTAAAGGAGCATTAGGTTGTCTGAAGGGAATATTTTCTCAGGAACTATGAGGACAGTGAGTACAGTTTGGGGAAACTTCCTCTGGATGATTAATGCTTTGTATAAAGAATCAAAAATACCTTAATCTTCAGAGTGAACAAAATATTGAGTAGAATTTTCCCATTTTATAAAAAACTTTTTGTATCATTAGCACTATTCTCACCATCAACATTGGGAGAAATCATTTAAAAATAAGAGGCATTATGTTGGGCATGCCTCACACATGACTGACTGATTTACACTTGAGGCTACATTTTGCTTTTCACATTTTGTAAAATGAACGCAGATTCTTAAAAATATCTCTGAACTTGGCAAGAATCATACCTTAAATGTAATTATGTAAAGCCATACTTTATGGAGTACCTCTATTTAACAATCTATGCCACTCAATGTACCCTAATTTTACACTAAAATAGGTAATAAGATATTAGAGAATATTAAAAATAAATAAATTTCCTTTAATTAGGAGTAATTATTTCACTGAATTTTAAAAACCTATTAGTTTTTCATTTTAATGTATTATTAAAGAATAATTTACACAGAAAAAAGAATACAGGTCAATGTATGCACAGTTCAATATCTGTAACCAATACATCTGTGAAATCCTGCAGTCAGATCAAGAAATAAAGCATTACTAGCACCCCAAAAGCCTCTCTTCTTTTATTCCTTTCCAGGGTAACAACTATCCTTAATTTATAAATAGCAAAGATGAGCTTTGCCAATTATTGTACTTTGTAAAAGTGAAATTATACAGTATATACTATTTTGTGTTTGGCTCATGCACTCATTGTTATGGTTGTTAAATTCATATATAGTCGTGTGCAGTTGTAGATCACACATTTTTATTGCTGTATAGTTTTCCATTTTAAGAATAAACCACTATTTATGCATTCTGTATTTGTTGGGCATTTGGATAGTTTCTTGTTTTGAGCTACTATGAACAGTGATACTCTGAACATTCTAGTACGTATCTTTCGGTGAGCATATGTATGTATTTCTGTTGGATATACACTCGGAAGTGGAATTGGAGTCACAGATATACATTCATATGTTCAACTTTAGTAGATACTGCTAAACGGTTTCCTGCGTGGTTATGCCAATTCACATTCTCACCAGCTGTGTATTATGAGAGTTCCAGTTTCTCCATATCCTCACTACAGTATACACTTTGTTTAAAAAGCCTATTATTTTTACTTCAGTAAATTTTCCTTCAGTATTTACTAAATATTAGCCACTGAATACTGGCCATCTTGTTCAATACTGTCAATGATGACAATCCAGAGAGTAAAAGTGCTTTTGGTATCTAGAATACATTTCGAACTATTCTTTCAGAACGACTGAGCTCTCCATCACCTAAACAACAGAATGCAAAATGATTTTATTTGGAAGGAAATGGAGGAGATTGTTACAAACTATGATACAGACTTCAAAAATAAAGCATTCAATATTCCTTTGATATTCCAGTCAATATCATGTGCACCAATCTATCTGTGATCTTATGGCTAAATAAACATATAATATGTTTGAAAGCAATGAAAATACAACATATCTGTAACTTTTTCTTATGGCAGAGAATTCAAATGGATGATCCAAGGACCTGATCTGACTCAGGGTTCTGTTTTGTTTAGTCTTCATTGATTTATACACCTTTTTTGGGTAAACATTGGAAAACTCAGACAATCAACAGTCAGACTTCTGACTTTTCTTGGAAAAAAAAATAAGACTGAGTAACAATAAACTCAATACGTGAGAAAAATGTACAGCCCCTGTGGTTGATGCAGGTGCTCTCCAGATTCCCATGGTCCTTTCTCCCTCATTATCCCTTCCATAGGGTCTGGCACCAGAGTAGAACTGAGCACCAACCAGGCACATTTTGGGATCACTGAGTTCCTACACTAAACCCAGTTCACTCGTTGTATTACCTTTTTCACTATGGGGTTTAAATGCTTACAAAACAGACACTCTATTTTGTCACATTATTATTTTATAACAAGCTACCAAGAACTTAGAGAAAATGGCTCCAGATTATAGAAATATTTACAATGACTACTGATAATAAACACAGATCCATGAAAATGAGCGTTCTTCCAAAAGTTCATGGAAAATGTATATTACTAAAAACTATGCAGGGATTTAAAAATTTTTTGTACCAAAACAAACTCATACTAATCTGTTATAACATGTCTGAACAGATCTAGTTTGAGCCACTAAGAAGGATAAGACATCAGCTTGAACAGAGCCCCTACAAGAGGAAATGAATTTTGCTGAAACTGAACAGGAACAAATATCAAATTTATGATGAAGCATGGGTGGATCAATGGTGAAATCACTGACGCTTTACTAAAGATTATGGGGACAATGACCCAAAGAAATCAGCAGTTTACAAATGGATAACTTTTTTTTTTTTTAAGAAGGGATGAGATGATATTGAAGATAAATCTGGTAGTGGCAGACCAGACATATCAATGCAAGGAAAAAATTCATCTTGTTCATGCCCTAACTGAAGGGGGCTGATGATTAACAACAGAAACAAAATCACCAACATCTCAATTGACTCAGCTTACAGAATTCTGATTGAAAAATTAAAGTCGAGCAAACTTTCCACTCAATGAGAGCAAAAATTCTTGCACCCAGATCAACTGCAGACAAGAGCAGAACTTCCAATGGAAATTTTAAACAGATGATATGACAATCCCAAAGCATTTCTTTGAAGAACTGTAACAGGAGATGAAACGTGGCCTTATCAGTATGATCCTGAGGACAAGGCACAATCAAAGTAATGGCTGCCAATGGGGGGAAGAGATCCAGTCAAAGCAAAAGCAGACCAGTTGAAAGCAAAGGTCATCACAAAAGTTTTCTGGAATGACCAAGAAATTTGGTTTGTTGACTTTCTAGAAAGCCAAAGGACAATAGCATCTGCTTATTATGAGAGTGTGTTGAATAGATGAGCCAAAGCTGTAGCAGAAAAAAATGCCCAGGAAAGCTTTACCAAAGAGTCCCTTTCTACCACAACAATGTTCCTGCTCATTCCTCTCATCAAACAAGGGCAACTGCAAGAGTTTCCAATGGGAAATCATTAGGTTTCTATCATATGGTCCTGATTTGAATCCTCTGACTCTTATTTCCTAATCTTAAAAACAACTATAAAGGGTACCCATTTTTCTTCAATTAATAATGTCCAAAAGACTGCATTGACATGGTTAAATTCCCAGGACTGTAAGTTCTTTCGAGATGGCTGGTATCATCACTTACAAAAGTGCCTTGAACTGGATGAAGCTTATGTTACGAAGTCATGTTTATAATTTTCATTCTTACACTTCAACTCCATTTTCCCATGTACTTTTTGGATTCTTCTCATATATCATAACTTAGTGTCCCAGGTGGGACACTGGGACTAGGATGCTGAGTATCTCCCTAAAATGAAGAAAGTTCTTCCCTTACTTTTAAGAGTTATAAAATTCTAAATTACCCAACAGAGGTATCAGAAGTGTATACACAAGTTTCAAGTCTAATTTATTAAGAAGGGGAGGGTTAGGATTCAAGACAAACTGCCATCACAGATTAAAACATGCTATCACCCCAAGCATAGTAATTATTTAGTGGTGCATTACACTTCCTTTTGACATTTTGTCAAGAAGACAAAAGTAAACTAGAAGATCAGAATATTTAATCTATATCCTGTAAATACACCAGAGTTGGACAAAGAAGATGTTAACCTATTTAAAAAATAGTTAAATAGGTTACTGGATAATCTAATTTATAAGTTATAATAGCCTCTGGAATAGTTCAGTGAGATAAACTATTATGTCTTTGTTTTGTTTCCATTTCTTTCCTGAAAAATATGAAAAAGAAAGTTTCTTGAAAGCAACTTCTATAAGTGAATTAGAGGTCAGCAGAACATAACTACAGAAAAAATGTTTGAAGGACACAATGTGATGTTAACTTGAAGTAATGTGATGTTTACTTAAGGAGCTGAGAAACTGCTCTTGGGCTGCTGTGAAGCCATTAGAGGCAAGTTCAATGTCAACCAAGGTCGAGGTTAAACATAAAGCTCTCCACAAAAGCCAAACCAGATTTGACTGGCAAGTTTTAGTTAAAATCATTTCTGAAGAAGAGCAGAACAGTCATGGCAGGTCTTCCACAGTCTGTGCACCTCAGGTGCCCTTACCCAGGTATATGGACAGCTCCTCTGACACATGCATGATCTTCAGAGGAACTTCCTCAGTGCCCATTTCTTCCTGTTCACTAGCATCTGAGGGGATGTTCTTTTGTTTCTCTGTTGAAAAGAAGTACTTGGATAGAAAAGATTCTATCCACCAATGTTAATAATAAAAAAAGGATAGAGGTAACTAATTCAAAATAGCAGGTAATACTGTAAAATATGCCATTGTATCTCAGAGATAGATATAGTTAGAAAATCATTTCCTTCCTTTTTAAATTCCCTGAATTACATTGAATATGCACACTAACTAGTAACATAAAAAGTCCTTCTCTAAGTTATTTACAGGAAAATTTTTATAGAAAGGCAACTTCCTCTTGTGCCTTCCCCAAACCCTTCCCCTTCATTAAAGCTTACTTACAGGCCATTTTTCATTACCCAACCATCATGTAGTTGAAATGTGAATAATTGGATAATTTATCTAAGAGCATTACTGAGAAGTTGCATATGCTGCAGTAAGTTATAGAGCATATCTCAAAAGCAATATAAATTACAATAAGATATACACCTTTCTTCTTCTTCCTTGTCCCAACTTTCAGATTCAATCAGGAGTCGACTATAAATCATTTTGGCATAAATACCATCAGGCATATTCCAAAACACAAAAATAGCTACAATTGTGTTTACCAAAACAAACTGCATATCATCATTGACACATAGGATATGAAGTTCTTCCTCAAACATCCTCCCTGTATTGAGGACCAGGGTTGAGCAGCTGGCACTCCCAGCTGGGTAGGTGATCCCAATCTCACTCACTCTCACTACATTCTTCCAGAAGTTGCATGCTAAATGCAAGAGTCTCGCCTCGTGCTAAAAAGTTGATAGTTAAGTCGATTCTTAAAATCCAATTGCATGGCTGGTTAAAATACTTCTGTAGAGCTTCATTTTGGAAGGAAATCTAGAATAGTAATAGGCTCCTATTAAATATGATGCTCTATTTTTCTTTTTTTAAATAAGAATTTTAAAAGGACCTGTATCCTCCTTTGGTCCCACCTGCTGTCCTGATCCATTTTGTACTTATACTTCTCCTCCCATACGATAATCCTTCATATTGTGTCTGCTCAGCAGCAAATCATTCTTATTGGCTGATGCAGATTTTAATGTAAGGCAGAAAAATTTTGCTGTGAACCATCTGCATAGAAATTACTTGGAAAGCAGAATGACACAATGCATACAACAGGTCTCTTCTAATGGCCACAGAACATTTGGAGCGTGGCTGTTCCTAACAAAACCATTCACTGAGAAGTTCACATAAGAGGGTGGAAAGTCAAATGCCTGGGACACTTCAGTCATTCCTCCAGCAAAAAGAACAATCTGAAAGTGCAGGCCTCGTGGAAAAGAGCATACCTTCCCTTAGGCAAATGTTCTTGTATAAATCACTTGAGGAATGGGACCACCCCTCCTCCCCCCCCCCACAGAAAAAAAGAAAGAAACCAAAAGAAAAGGATTTTGGATGGATCCCCAGGACTACAGTATGATACGAAGTTGATGAAAAATCTTTTACTTTGAAAAGAAGAAGAATTAGAGTCCAGTAAGCTACATTCACCACTGGTCTCCATTGGAGACTAATGGACTAATTGGAATAAAATATTTCTCAAAGATAGCCACTATCCTTTCTAAACCTAAAAGGGGTTATTCAGCCTTTATTTTAATTTAGCCATTCAGCATATAAGAAATGAAGAATAACCATAAATACATGATAGTAGCATTTGTGACACATATTCAGATACACTCATGTGTAAAACAGGGTTTTGTTTTCCTCCAGATTCCATTCTGAAAAATGTAGTGATATCATATATTTCCTCAAACTCTAAGCACAAAGAGAATCTCTGTGAAAGTAAGATGGAGCCATTTTCTGATGATTATAAATATAGCCATTTTTTCTAAAAGAGAGAATTATGAATTACATCAAAATTAGACTGGCTTTTAATCCTATGTCAAAAATACATTAAAAACCCTTATTTTTAATGCAAATACAATTCCCCATTGTAAAACTTCTGTGTATGAATTTATTATATAGGCCAAACTTTCCCTAAAGGAGGAATCTCAGAGCAATTTCATGAAGGATCTAAAGATCTCGAAGACATAAAACACAGATCTCATTAGAAAACACCAGTTACAGGCTTACTTCTCATTTCCTTTCTTCTCCTCACCACCAGTTTTCTTTCCCTGAATCCCAGTCACTCCCACTTCCAAACCCCTTTCTTCTCCTTTTCTATTATTTTCCTTTTCATCAGGAATAGCATGAGGTACAAAACAGTTATTCTGTCATTTAGCAAATAGTTACCGAGGCCATATGACATCTGTGGCAATACATTGCTAAAATATTGCATCAAGCATGAAATAATGTCATGCCTCCCAGTCATTACAGGTATCCTTTTTGCCCCTTCTGTTTTCCCACATCTCTCGGACATGATATCTGAGTACCAATAAAAGGAAAACTTAAGGAATACTGAGAAATCATCTCTATGATGGTTTAATAGATGTGTTAAGGTTAAAATAATACACATTTTTAATACCTACCCTTTAACCTCTCTGTTTCCTTCCCTCAGAATTCAAATTACCTGAAAGCTGTTTCATCTTAAAAACATAAAAGAAAAAAGAAAACAAAAATCTTTCCCTGGATATCACTTTACCTCCAAAGGCAGATAGGTCTGGAGCTTTCTTTTGGGGATATTTTTCTCACTTTTTACTCTCTTCTCTACCCACACCATTCTGGTTTCTGTGGCATCATTCTTTCCAGGAGGAATAGTGGAGCTAGGCCTCTAATAACCAGTGAATGCAAGGGAGCCTTTCAGATCTGTATCTTGCTTGGCATCTCAGTAGCATTTCAATGGCTATGGTCACTTCCTTTCCTACATGATCTCTTCTCTGAGATTTCAGGAGACTCCACTTTACAGGTTCTCTTACAGTAGGACCTATCCCAAGGTTCTCTCCCACAGCCTTCTCTGTAAATCCATTTCCCCCCGTCAGCCCATACCTTGAATGCTGAAGTTCCTCAGGGCTATGTCTGTATATAAGCCCTCTTTTCATTCCCTATATAATCACATCCACTCCGTTGTTTTGAATTCCCCTTCCATGCCAATGCCTTCCAAACCTATATTTCTCCCTATGTCCTTATAACATGTCCCAAGGCCCACTTAATCCAAATATCTACTCAACATCTCCATTAGAGGCCTTTCAGAAAATATGAAATTCATGTGCTCAAAACTGGACCCATTCATGTGGGTGCCACTTTCAGCATTATTTATTTCAGTAAGGCCATCACAAAGCACCCTGAAAGGCGAAAACCACGATAGCCCCCTTATTGCTCTCCTCACACCATGGTATCCTTACTAATAAATAACCTAACTAATAAATAACATGGTGCTGCAGAGTCTACAAAATTCAATAGGTTTTTAATCTGCCACTTCTCTGCATCTCCACAACCTCCATTCTATTCAGCCCATTAGCACCTTTTGTTTGGAATGATGAGATAAGCCACAGAAACATTGTCTCATAATGGAAACCTGACAATTTCATTCCCTAGCTAAAATAACTACTTTGGGTTCTTTCTGCCCAAATCCTACAAATGGTTGCGGGATGCTTCACAATCGAGCTGCACTTGCTTTCCACCTTGTCACTGGGCGCCTTTGGTCTCTGCTGCCCTTGGGACTCCAGTATGCTGCTCTTTCTGGGGTCACTGAACATGATGGGGATCATCTCACATCCACTTTCACACAAATGTCTCCCTATATGGAACTCCTCCCTCTCTTCCAACTTTTCACTTAACTACATCCTGTTTCAGATCTCATCTTTAAAGGCTTCTTAGGGACGTCTGCCTTGAAACTCAAATGAACAGTTTTATGGTTACGTGCTTAAATACTATATAACTAGTACACACTACATATGCATTTAACGTAAGATTGTACATTATAAATATCACAATACTTCCAAATGAAGACCAGATATAGTAAAACAAGTTGATACCAGGCACAGTGGCTCATGCCTATGATCCCAGCATTTTGGGAGGCCAAGGCAGATGGATCATTGTTTGAGCACAGGAGTTCGAGACCAGCCTAGGCAACATGGGAAAACCCTGTCTCTACAAAAAATACAAAAATTAGCTGGGCACGGTGGCACATGCCTGTAGTTCCATCTACTGAGGAGGCTCAGGTGGGAGGATTGCTGGAGCCCAGGAGGTGGGTTCAGCTGTGAACTGAGAGACTCTCCCACTGCATTCCAGCCTGAGTGATAGAGCTAGACCCTATCTCAATAACAAAAATAGTAACAACCAATTGGTTATCTAGGTTACCTCATTATCTTATTGATGCTATCAGGTCACTACTGCAATACTTCTGAATTTCTATATTCCTAAATGTATCTCTAAGCCACCTTGAAGGTAGATATTGAGAAAGATCCTAAGCTTCTCCTCCATACTTCTGTGATCACGTCAGCTGTGACCACCGTGTGGGAACAAAAGGAGACTATATCCTTGGGCTATAGCCTTGACAAGGCGTTTACATTTTTGAACCTTCCCAGTGTGCCTCCCCAGTGTGATAAAAAGTCACCAGTCTCTTTGGGAGGGGTATGATACATGCCCCCGACTTCCACTCTAATACCACTTCACCCTAACTGGGGAAGGGAAGCCTGAGGCATAAACCAATCACATAGAGAAGAGAGTGCATTAGAGGTTAACACTGTCTCATTTGGCCTAATTTTTATATAACTTGCACCCTATAGTTTTCAGATCAGCCCACAGTTCCCAAGGGAGTCTACCATTTCCCTTAGGGAAATAGATCCAATTCGGCAGATACCTAGCATAGCCTCCTAGGATTTGGTGAAAAGTGCTTTCTTATGAGTAATGTTTTACACCATAAATCAAACCAGTTTTTAGTGGTGGTATTTTCCACCTTCTGTAAGCATTCAACCTCAGTTAACTTCACTAGAGGGTTTTTTGTTATCTTTTGTTTTGATCTCACCTTAATACACTTTCTCTTTTTAGCAGTTTGCTGCTGCCATTGTGGGTTTTGCTGTTATTTGTATTATTATCATACACAAGAATATTTAAAAATAGTTTATCAAATGGATACATTTAGTTAAGAGGTTACTAAATTCATTGTCGGTCATTTGATAAGCATCTTCTGAGGAAAAAAATTCTGGGCCAGTCCCTGTGCTATGAACAGGACCCTGTGAATGAAGCAGGCATTGACCTTTACTCCTTGCTCATGAAACAGACAAGTAGTGGGGGAGAGAGGAAATAAACAGTCAAAATGATATCAAATACTGTCATTGTAAGCATACAAAGAAAACAAACATGGTGAAACGCTAGCAATAAAGAGTGGGGGACTATTTAGATAGGGTAGCAAAAAAATAGACCTCTCTAAACTTGATATTTTAGCTGAGACCTAAAGGATGAAAAGCCAGACATGGTGAGCAGATGTGAGAAGGGGGCAGCTCTACACAGTGGGAACAGTGTATGCAAAGGCCCTGATTTGGGGACAGCTTTTGGCATGTTCTCAAAACGGAAGTGACAGAGGTAAGCAGAAGCCACATCCCGCAGGGCCTTTTTCATCATGGCAAACACTTTAGGTTTAATTCATGTATAATGAGCTGCTATTGGCTATTGGAGGGCTTTAAACAGGGGAATAACATGATATAATATAATCTGATTTATATCTTAAGGGGTCACTTGGGCTGTTGTGTAGGAAATGGATTTGTGGGGTGGGGATGAGAGAATAGGCAAAGTGACCAGGTGGGAAACTATTGCTGGAGTCCAGGAGAAAAACAATGGTGGACTAGGAAGGTGGCAATGGAAAACAAATACAAATGGAGAGCTTCAAGATATAATTTGCGAATAGAAGCACTGGGATTTGCTGATGGATTTAAACACAATTATGCATATTTACGAGAACATCTGACTACTATTAATCTACACAAACATTCAGTCATGACTTAACTTCACATTGTGATTATAATGGGTATAATCAGTTGGATGGATGATACTCATTTAAAGCAAAGAATAATTTAGAGAAAATATTGAAAATACATCTATAATGAAGGTTCTTTTGAAATAATGTTAAACACCTTTTCATTTGAACAAACCCCTTATTGTCATTAGCAACATATTAATAGCTTTAGTCTACGTCTGTTAAAAACAAGTTCAATACAATAGGAATATTGTTTTTGACATGACTAACGTACCCTTTACTAATTTTTTGAAAGTAATGCTATGGACTCTATTAGCTACAATTTTATTACCCAGTGTGTTATCCCATTCCTTATCTGATCAAAACTCTTTTTCTTCGGGGTGTTCCTCTCCCATACTTTTGGGAGTACACATGGTCCATGCCTGGCACTGTGTCTGAACTTAGTGGCCTCAACAAAATTGTGCAGGGGTGGATGGGCATGTACCCAAATAAGGTCTTCTCTGGATATTTTTGAATTGCACATGGAGGGTGACCGTCCAGTCCCAATGTGGAGCTGGGGCTGTCAGATCGCAAAAGGTTGAGTTCAGCCTGAGCCTCAGAAAATAAATGGGAGCAGTGTCAACCAGAAGAATACAAAAGAGGCAGAGGGAAAGAGAGGTTCTGAAATCAAACTAGTTTATCTCACTACAACGGGGAGTCATAACTTATACAAAGGGAGACACATTTAATAAAGAGTATTCAAAAACATTGGGAGAAAGTTTTGAAGGTTAAAGTTGAAGATTAAAAAGACTGAAAAGCCAATGTTAGAGTTTTAGGTTTCTGTCCATTTGTTTTACTTTCTTTTAGAGTAGATTTCGGCATGTTTTATTTTAAACAGTTCTAACATGCCCATGATAAAAACTCAAACTAAAAATGCATATGTGTGTTTGTGTGTGCATGCCTGCATGTATGTATGTGTATATTTAAGATAGTGTATATTGCATATACCTGGAAAGACACGCAGGAAATTATTAATAGCGCTTGTCTCTACGAGAAGCAAGAAGAAAAAAAAAGAATACAAGTGTGAGAGGGAACTATAGGATCTGCTAGAAATATAACCAAGGAGCATGGAAGGTAGATATGAAATAGCACATTTGAAAGCAGTGATGTGAAAATACATATAGGAATGAAGGACCTAATACATTCGGGTCCTCAATAAAATTACCACATTAAGTTGTTACTGAAGAAAGCTACGCATCTGGGGTGAATAATGCGGGTGGTCACTATGTCTTTTGAAAGTCTCTTTAGTTCCAATGAGTAAGAAACATATTGAGAGAGAACATAAAAGGCTCAGAACAATCTGCTTACAGGTATAAGAAAGAGGGCAGGTGGTATAAAATCATGTTCTTTGTGGATCTCACATAAATCGAATCCTGCTCAAATCTGTGCTAAACTTAGAAATTCTGCATTGTTAACTTATTCATACATAGATATTTCATTTCAATGAATGAAGTTTAGTAAAGAATGGTTTGCTAGGAGAAGCAGCAAAGGAAAAACAAGAGCATCCTTCCCTAGACCAATTACTATAGACATAGGAGACAAAGAGAAGAGAAAAGGAGACAGAGTCCAGCACCTTCAGCTGCAGTTATCTTAGGAATTCACGGAGCTGACCATGGCTGTCTCTTCTCACCTTTTGCTGGCTGCTTCCCTGTGGTCATTTCTCTTTTTCCTCTATGCATTCTACACAAGCAAATTGGTGCAACACATGGCTTTTTTAAGCTCGCTTGGATAACTCAAAGACTGCCAAATGTCTATCTTCAACCCTCAGTTCTATTCTACGTGCCAACTCCACATTCCTACCTAGGACATCTAACATCTAACACAGCCACAAGTGACTCACTGTTTTCCATTCCTGAAACCTGTACTGCCTTCTGAGTTCCAGCTACAGCATTGCCATTCATCTAATTATCTAAATTAGAATCTCTGAATTGCCTTCAAAAATTTATCATTCAAGATTCAACTCCAATGAGAGCTCATCTGAAACTTTTACCTACTTCCTCTGAGTTATTTCCTTGCACCATCAAAATTATTTTAATAACCCAATTAGAGGTGAAGATAGTAAACCAGAAAGCATAAAATGTTCTAATCTCTGTATTAAGATTAACAGGTAAAATATGCATAGCATGTGTTTAGGATCTACATGCTAATTGTACTAATTCTCCTCTGAGTTATTAACTCTCCTGGGTACACCCACAGTATTGTGTAAATGTCTTCATTATAGCATTTATAACACCATGTTGCAGGGTTTTATTTCTGTGACATGATTTGACGTTAGACTGGGAGTTCCTAGCGGGCAAGAGATATTGAATGAATTTTTCAAAACCCAGAATATAGTATGGCATCTATCATATAAATAAAAGCCCAATAATTGCTCATTGAACTCATTTATTTATACCACTTGATTACATTTCACAAAATAAGAATAATCCATTTTAAACTAGAATGCATTACTAAACTAACACTTTAAATATGCAGCATTAACTTTACATATATTTATAATCTCACTGTAAGAATATGCAGAAGATGAAAATGTACAACAGAAGTGAATATCAGGTGGATGATTTTAGCTCTGCAGCTGCTGTTATTTATACTTTAGGAATTATGAACTATGTGAGTAATGGCACATAGAATAAATTCATGTGATTGCCATGTGTAGGCTATGTGCAAAAAAGAGAGGAGAAAAGAGTGGTACACATCTGTTTTATTAAAATGGTGTCTTTGTTTAAAACAAGTATTTTTAGACTTCACAGGATGGTTGGGTACAAATCCATGACCTATACATTTTGTCTACATGGACTAGCTTTCCCGCATTTTTTCTTTTTTATCTCTTGTGTCAGAGGCTAATTCAGACTTACTGAAGTTATTTAGCTCAAGGAACACGACCACATCCTTGTTATCATTTCATTGATAATTTAAGAGAGATTTGTTTGCTCTACATTGTGTTATGTTCCCATTCCAGGCTCTCTTCAACCCCTAATGCGAAGTAAAAAGTGAAAAATAAAGGGCTTACTTCAGTTACATTCAACAAACATGTGTGGATCATACATGTGCCAAGTAGCCTACTATGGGCTGGAATACAGAAATGATAGATAATTAGACAATGCCCATGATCAAGTAGCTCTCAATTAAACAAATTAAACAGTGAAGAATAATCTTGCTACGTATATCCTGTATGCAACTGGTAAGTAAATCTTTTGAACACAGAGCAAAGCTTCCCAACAGGACAACTAACCTTTTGTGAAGGTTTAATGTGTTTTACAAAACCAAATATTTCTTACTAACACTTTAGGAAAACAATGTGATATCTATATCTATCTATCTATCTATCTATCTATCTATCTATCTATCTATCTATATTTAATTCATTTTGACTTCTCACATTCTGCGCTATTAGTTATTACAAGACTAAATGTCAATCAATGTTCATGTACAGTGAGAAAACAATGGAAAGAGAAAGGAGACTCTTAAAGTTAAGTTATTCCGAAGGAGGAAACCATTAGAAATACAGTATCCATATACTTGGGTTAGAATTCTAAGAAGCAACTCTAGGAAACCAAATTTATACAGCAACTATTCTTAAAGAGAATTTTTAAAATTCCTTCAAACATAAAAATTGATTCTAAATATTTGAATTCTAGTTTTAAAATCAAACAAGCAAAAATGCCACCACCAAATGATGATGGGAAACATGACAGAACTCGTAAACTAAATTTTAAATCCTAACATTCTTAAAAAAACAGGATAGAACACATTAAAGGAGGGGACGGGAAGAACAGAAATGATAAGCTTTTGCAAGGTTTTACACATACATCTAATTACTGCATTTGCCTGGACCACAACCTGTGCATGCCTAGAAAGGACTGCCCAAAGTACCATGTCATTACATCAGGAGACCAGGATCGCAGTAAGTAAAAAATAAAATCAACCTAGCATTGTCATCCTTGGAGGTAAGATGATAAACCATCCAATTCTATACATTTTAATAGTCATATAATATTTCCAACAATGCAGTAAAAAAATAACAATAGGAATATAAAGCACTCACTGGCATAAAGGCTTCCCAGTCTGCTTTAATAAAAAGGAAAATCATTGCAGAAATGCATAAAGTTACTGATGAGATTCTGGGTCTTGCTACTGTGAGCAAGTAGATTACTCTGTATACGTCACTCCCTGGAGAAAGAGTCATGTGAACGGCTTTAAAAAGTCATGAAGGAAAGTCTGGAGTAGTTTCCTTCCATCCAGGGTAATAGTTTTATAAACTATCCTACTGGCCCTGGTGCCTTACCCAGTTGTCAAAATAACCTGGAACATCCTCTACATTTAAGAAAGATAAAGAAGAGATGACTATAGTGTCTAATCAGACAGGGTAAGGAACTGCCTTCCCCTTTTAAGAGCAGCATCAATTAAACCCAGAGGAGGTGGGTACAGTTTACTAGTTAATTAGTCCAGGGATGTGGTTCTTTCATGTGTAATTCAGAACAGGAACACCTGGTGTGCGGCTCTTCAAAGCACAAAGGGGGGTGTGGGGGACGGTGGGGATGCCAAACAATGCAAGAGAGGTCACAACAGAAAGCAAGAGCACAAGAACAAAAACTGTTTCTATGTGACCTTCACCCTGCTGTAAATAAAATGAGATTCCCTAGGGTCCTCTCCCCGACTGGTCCAGGGAGAACAAACAGCTCCTGGCCCTCTTGGGTAGTTCTAAAAAGACATGGTGTTAACTAATTGTTTTATAACCCAATTAAAAAGAAAACAGACAGCCAGAGAAATGCAAATAGGGACATAATGATTATAATCACATTCTGATATATAGCACACACCAGAAATATTGGCATACTCTCTCTCTGCCATGTGACCAGAGCTGCCCAGGTAACGTTTGACAAAATCAGGAAGGGAGGCTTCTACTTTAGGATAAATTAGCTTGTTCTATTGAATCCGAAATTGAGCAGTTTGCTAATGGAACACCTCTTCCTGTGAATTCTAAAATGATGAGGTAATTTTTTTTTTTAATTGTTGCTTCTAAACATTATGGTTGCAGACAGGTTGATAAATGCAGGTGAAGAAACATTAATGTTTAAATTGAGCCAAACAATGTATAATTTCAGCTGTGGCATCCATTTAAAGACAAAAATAATAAATGTTTAAGGGTTGTATTAGGGGGTTCATTCAGAAGGAATGAGGAAAAGTATCTGCTGGAATGGATGGAATCTGCCACCTTTTAAAAACCATTGCTGTGAAAAATTCTACAACAGAGAACACTGTGTGTGAGGATACCAGGAAAAAACCTGCCATCAGGAATTTTTCACTTAATTTTAAAGACCGCAGGTTCAGAAGAAAGCAGCTTAACAATGTCTAGCATTGATTATATTTGTTTCTGCTCTAGAGAAAACTTGAATGAAGACAGTCTAAACCCAAATTTGTGTGTCTGTGTCGGGGTGTTATAAATGTGTTTATTTATCACACACACACACATAAACCCACATATACAAAACCAGGCTTCTGATCCATTAAACCAAAGACATTTGAGAGAGGGAGGTGAACACGAAAATGAAGTAATGGTGAAAATGTTCTCAGCACATCTCTATAGCTCTCTATCTATATTAAGAATGAACAATGGGCCCGAGATAGGAGAGTTGAACAAAACCACAGAATTACCCAGTGACGCAAGGCAAAGAAAGCCGCCCAAAGGAAAAGTAAAAATAAGTGTTGACAATTTACTTGAGATTCACTTTTAAACACTGAGCATAAGGAGAATGGTATTCTCCCAACCATTCAAAAGGATTAGTTTCACTATCTAGTTTTTAAGTAATAATCCAGGGATAAAAAAAGTACCTTTCCTCTGTATTTTTTAAAATGCATTCATTTATTTGTAAAAGTTAAAATCTGTCCTGGACTGAAAGAAAACAGCCTTGCCATGAATCAGGCTGCAAAGACAGACACAGAAAAAGCCAAATGCAAACAAAACAGAAAACACTGTTTCTCCCAAGGCCATGCAGGAATTACAAAATGCCATTAAGGATTCCCTCATTTTTATCCACATCACTCTACCCAAGACCTGCTCTGCTATTTTCATTTCTTCCTAGGAACACCTATTGTTGCTAAACCACCCTAGCCTAAATTATGACAGCATCCAATCATTAGTTAATTCCCACTTCTAATCTCGCCTCAGAAATAGCAACCAATCCAAAATGGATCCCTCATTCCCTTAGACCCTCCTCTGAATCCTTCAGTAAGAAGCCAACCTCACACAAGTTGCTCTCTCCTAACTCTTGTCATGGGAATTCCATGTTTCCTTGGAATTCCCTCCCTTACTAAGTCAATAAATCTGATTGTGTTGGACTCCAACCTTGTTCCTGTATAATCTTCAGCTGATTAGGCTTTTACACATGCAGTAAATAATTATTGAGTATCTGCTTTGTGGAATGCACTGGTGTTCTGTGAAAGATAAATGAGAATAAGTAGCATTCTCTGCTTTCCCAAAGTCCTACTATCTTAGAGATAAGACAGATATGTACATAATATAAATAAATGTCACTTACAATAATTACAACAGGACAGATGTAAACAAAGCACTCTGGATGTTCGGAGGACGGAGGGATGGCTGTCAGGATGGGATCTGGGGATGCTTAAGAGAAAAAGCAGCATATGGTCTCGACCTTCAGAGAATGAGAGTTCATGAGGCCTGGGGGCAGGCAGTCCAGGTGGAGGGGGAAGTAGGAATCAAGATGTAGATGTTGGGAAGGGCCGCATGTGTTCAGGGAGTGGCAACACAAAGAATGCACTTGAAATCACTGGGAAGTCAGCCTGAAATCTGAGACTAAAATGGATGTATTTCATTTGGTAGATGATATGAAACCATTAAAGGTTTTTTTAAACCAGGCAATGGCTCCATCAGTGCTACACTTTAGGGCAATTTATCTTCTATTGATGTGAGGGACCAGCAAGATAGAAGTCCATTTTAAAAAGTCCCAAAGCGATGGGGGTAGGGTTTGAAGTAGGATCCTGAAAACGGGAATGGAAAGGAACAAAGAATCTAAGAGAGACCATAAGTCAAAGAAAATGATGACAGACAGGACACGTGGAGCAAGAAAGAAGTCAGAGGACCGAGCTCTGGAATCTGGGTAACGAGGAGACCCAGGGAGTCCTCAAGGGGAGCTGAGAAATCCTAAGGGGAGACACGCAGTGGAGTACAGTCGTGGGTTTTCATTCCACCACCATCCAATCCACAGCAGTCCCAAATCCCATTCTGTTTCTGTTCTACTTTTAATAGCTATCCTGGAGAGTGAGCAAGCATTGTTTTCAGACAAAGACAGACAGTATCTTATGGGAAAGCTGGGTTTAAGTACCACTTTGTCATTACTAGCTATGTAAACTTGGGAGTTATTTAACCTCTCTAACCCTAAAAGTTTTCCTTTGTGCATAGGGGATTATAACAGCACCTGCCTCATAGAGGTGCTCTGATGACTAAATTAAATTAATGAGGGATGTGCCACTATTGTTTAAGGGGGGTTCAGAACTTGTAGCAGTGGTGGGGGAGGAAGGTGGGAAGGGCAGCCTTGGCTAATCAGGGCATCTTTCAGATCCTCTCCAAGCATATGCCTAAAGGGAATGACTTTCCCACTCCTTCAAAAACAAACAAAAAAGCTGCTTGAACATCAAATTCCCATTTTGGAAAAAGTCTCTGCTTCTACTCCAAAAGTTGAATTTAGTTTGTTAGGGTTTTGTTTTTGCTTTTGTTTCTAAATATGTATGCTATCTGATGTATTCAGACTGGATTGGAGGTCTCTGTTACCCTCTAGCTCAAATAAATTAGAGTTTTAATGTCTACTGCACTATAAACATTCTTTTAGACCTGTTCTCACCCAAAATCTCATACTATGCTCCAAAAATATCATTCACTCCTGAACAGAGCTAATAAAGATCTGGAACTTTAAAGTGTCTTGATGTTAGAGAACAGATCTTTAAAATGAAGTATACTATTGACAGTTCAAATGTTCATGATCCAGTTTTCAAAATCCAGCTTCTTTTTAGTGGTTTGTTGTACACAGGAAAACATTCAACGTATTGCATAAACACCAAAATAAATGCAGTCATTATTGACAATTATGGATGGCATATGTGGTCTAAGAAAGTAAAATAATGAATCTACGCTGGGCAACTTCTCTCCTGAGATTCTGCTGTGCCTGGTGGTGAGGAGGTACAACAAGGTTGGAGGGGGCTGGAGGGGGCTGATATCAAGCTCCCTTTGCTGAGCTGTGAAACTCTTTCTAGGCCGGACACGGTGGCTCACGCCTGTAATCCTAGCACTTTGGGAGGCTGAGGCGGGTGAGAGGTCAGGAGTTCAAGACCAGCCTGACCAATGTGATGAAACCCCGTCTCTACTAAAAAATACAAAAATTAGCCAGGTGTGGTGGTGCACACCTACAATCCCAGCTACTCAGGAGGCTGAGGCAGGACAATCGCTTGAACCCTGGAAGCGGAGGCTGCAGTGAGCAGAAATCACGCCACTGCAATCCAGCCTGGCAACAGAGGAAGACTCCATCTCAAAAAAATAAATAAATAAATAAAAATAAATAAATAAATAAATACCTCTGGTGTAAGTCTTTAAACTTCATTCTAGGCCTCTATAACATTAGCCTTGACAATGATCATACTTAAGTTCCCAACTCACAAATATATTTCTTGATCTTATATCACAACTAGTTTGAAGAAATGAGAGAAGCTTACGTTACAAGAGTCAGTAAAAAGACACGTAAAGTTCAAAGGAATTGGCCGTAGCCAGGATCGTGATGCTGTTTGTGCCTTTTAACTAGATATGATCAAACTCACCCCCAATCCCTGATATGCTACATCTTTTGAACTACAGTAGCCCACTGTTGGGCAGATTGGGATAAAAAGTAAAGAATCCAGGCCGGTCGCGGTGGCTCAAGCCTGTAATCCCAGCACCTTGGGAGGCCGAGACGCGCGGATCACGAGGTCAGGAGATCAAGACCATCCTGGCTAACACGGTGAAACCCAGTCTCTACTAAAAAATACAAAAATCTAGCCGGGCGAGGTGGCGGGCGCCTGTAGTCCCAGCTACTCGGGAGGCTGAGGCAGGAGAATGGCGTAAACCCGGGAGGCGGAGCTTGCAGTGAGCTGAGATCCGGCCACTGTACTCCAGCCTGGGCGACAGAGCGAGACTCCGCCTCAAAAAAAAAAAAAAAAAAAAAAAAAAAAAAAAAAAGTAAAGAATCCAGTAGCTAACAGAGCTGGCAAGGAGCCTGTGTATGGTGGAATGTAATTATCCATTAAGGACAGGACTCAAGCCTTAAGAAGAAAAAGGTATCATGCTATTTTGGAGGCCACAAAGAGGTCGAGCTCTGCTTTGTATTTCATTCTTAAACATAAACTTGTAGCCAAAATTTGCCACTTAAAACAATGTTAGAGGAAGTTTCAGTGCACCAACTCGGAGAACGGAGGCGTATCCACTTGATCATCAGCTGTTCATGCCCGTGTTCTTCAGCAGAAGTACGAAAGCAAAAAAGGAAGTGTGCCTGCTTTTGAGAATTGAATTTTTCTCCTGTTCATCTGCTAATATTCTCTTACATCGTAGTTTGCATTTATTTGACAAGGGCTATATTGATCTTATACACAGAGATGACACCACTCCCCTCCAGGCTGGCCTGTCAATCAGTATACCATCTTTTCATAGACAACACGCTCCAGATTTCTTTGCTAACATAGCCAGTGGTGTTTTGGTTTAGTTGTGCATTAAAGCTAATGCTACTTTTTCATGAACACTTAAACATCAGATCCAGAGAACAGGATAGTGGGCATGAATTACAGAAGCATTTGTGTGGAGGAGGTTGGTGGGGGATGGGCATGGGGAAAATGCTTGCAAGTCAGGTAAGAAAATACACGTTTTTCATTTTAAGCATATTTAGTCTTAAAAATTCAGGTCTAAAATGCTACTTTTACAAAATGACCTTCTGTTCTGAGTGTACCCAGGTGAAAGAGCAGATAATAATAGGTACACTTCGGAGACATAAAAATTTCTCTCATCAATTTCAACTATGCACATCTACAGGATGATCCTAGAGACATTCCCCCCATTTTAAAAATTGCTGAAGGATGTTCAGGCTATTGCAACTGTGTGTATCCCAGGCAACATAATAGATTATACCTCGACTCCTTAAAGAGCACCCTGATAATATGCAAGGCTAAAATGTCAGAAGCTATTAGAAACTCTCAGATGCACAATATATCTCCATCCCTGAGTTTTCCCCTTACACTGCGAAACACCAGACAACAGGCATGCAAACTGCTCAGCTGCAACTGTTCCAAGTCGAATAATTACAACTTGTCAGAAAGAATTAATTTTCCCATTTCTCATAAAGATGTGTAAAAATTACCATGTTATTATACACTGACACTCTCTGGAGGCAGACACAAAATTTAATTTTGAATTCTTTCCGCATATTAAATTAAATCCATAAATAAGAGTTTAGGCATTCACTCGGAAGCATATGTTCATTGGGAGCGAAAGCCAACACGAGCCCGGCTGTAATGGCTGTTGTAATGTTTTAATAGCTCGCTTCTTCTAAGCACCAATAAATTTACATGATCATAACAGTCGTGGGCATACAAGAAGCCCATTACTGTCTGGGCACAGGCAGCAGCGTTAACAGGATGGAAAAATGGAAAAAGGAAAAAAACTCTTAAATAAAATTAGGCAACTGCACTTGTCAGCTGCTCCATGATTGAATTTTTAATATTGTGGTCAATTGGTCAAAACAAATGATGGGATAAAATATTTTAATGTATTTAGGACCTGTTTCTGTGGTTAGCCCACAAAAATAGTTTTTTGTTTGTTGGTTTTGCAAAGAACGGACCGCTTCAATCTTGCTGTTTTGAACAATTTTATTTTTAAAGACACACACTGCAATTTTTAATCTCTTAAAGGACATTTGCTCTCTATATGCCCATATTTAAAAATTGGAGCATTTTAAATTCGGCTCAACGGGTGATTCTTTTTAGCCAATGGAGTCTCATCTGAAGGAAACTGCTTGGGGTGTTAAGAAGTTAGCTCTAAAGCTAGGTACTGGCAAGCCCTGTGGAGCACACCAGTGCATTACCTGCCTGCCCTCTGCCCGGATATGGTGATGCTTTTCTTAGGATATACAAATGAATACATGCACCGTCATCAGAATCCACACTGCAAAGGAAACACAGAGTCTTCAGACCATTACTGTGGTGGCACAGATTCCACTTATCGGGTTTCTGTTTGTTTGTGTTTTGTTTTTTGTTTTTTCCTGAATGAACAGATTACTTCTTAAATTCTATGAGCAAATTCACCCTGGTTGTAAAAACAAAATAGGGAAATACCCATACCATATTTCATATTACTTAAGAGTTTTTCAAACATAAAAAGTCCAAAGTAATGGATGAAAAGTGTAGGTCGATGCTGGCCAGTTGGCATTTCTGATCTTGATCATACATATGCTGTCAAAGATGGGAAGCTACGGGGGTAAGGAAGGGGTGGTTGTGTTAGAGAATGAGAGAGGAAGTAATGTTCAGAAAAAAGGGATCTGTTGGAAGGATAAGTGAATGGACCAAGGATTCATCCTAAAGGCATGATGAGTGATGTGTTCTTATAGAAAGAATACAAATTAAGGGTGTAAATTTTTAGAAATTCATTTTTTGAAAAATAACGTGGATTTTATCATGTATATCATTATAAGTAAAGACCATGGTCATACAGGTATTGCTTATCTCTCTGATCTCTCTTAAGAAATTGATGCCAATGAAATATATTACAGCTTTATAGCTCAGTTTTGAATCCTGAGATGTTTTATACATATTCAGGTTAACAAGGAAGTCAATGGTTTGAGAGTTCTCTGTTTAGGAATCAGGATTAAACCCAATCATTTGCAAAACAAAGATAGATAATTAATTCTCTTCCTCAACAAGAAAAGATGTTAGAATCTTTCAAACAATGTATGTATTTACTCCTAAATGGTCTATAATTAATTTTTACCATTCAATAGAAAGTCAGAATAACTATTCTACTTTCCCAAAGCATCCATAGATATAACGACAAAAACTCTTCTAAAAAACAACTGAAATTGCTCAATAAAAACTGAAGTTAGCTTCAGGTTTTCAATTAAATTTACAGAAAAATTGAACTAAAGAAATACCCTAACACTCCAAATAGCACATAGCTATATTTCTATCAAGTTACACATATTTTAAAAGACAGTTTTTAGAAAATAACTAATCCTCAAGTACTTTCGAGAAAAGGACAGAGCATATACAGTAGGTATTGCTGCGTCAGAAATAGAAGAACAAATATTAAACCATCAGAACATTCTCAGAAAAAAGACACACCTTCCCAAAACTTCATTAAATTATTCTGAAACCTCTCTGCAAACCTCTCTTCATGGCTAAAAAACAAGGTATATATGGAATGTTTTTCTGAACATCCTTTTACATCTTTCTTCTCCTACATGATTTAGTCCAGGGTGCTATTAAAATGGTTTACCAGGTGAAGCATATTTATATCCAAAGTGTTGCAAAGTGTTATTAAATAAAGGAAAAATCTGTCAGTAAAACATTTTAAGGGAAACATGGCTACAGTCTCTATTTAGGTAATGGAAGACAGCGGATATATCGACCGGAAGTTAGAAGGTTTTTCACAGTTCAATATGTACATAGGTTGATGAAAAGAACACAGGCCAATTAATACTATTACTTGTAGTAAGAAGAAAGATTTGGAATGGAAGAAGATACTAGTGTAATTCACCCCTTTTACCTAGCAGGGTCTCTGGTTTTGTAAATGGTTGGAAGAATCCTTCAGGAGCCCAATGATATTCTGCTCAGTTCAAGATGGACACTCACTGTCCCAATGAACAGGTACCTTCTCTTGAACTAGTGGATCCTAATACACACAAATGAAAAGATCTCCATCTCAAATGCTATAAATTGGTTTATTATTTATACAACTACATCAATGTGCCGTTATGCCCAAGGTTCTAGTGACAGTGTAAACAGGTGGTAATGGCAATTTAGGTTAATAGGGCCTGAAATGCGACAAAAGGCAAGTTGGCATAGTTTTTCAGGGGGATGGAGAATGTAAATGCCCCACATGTTGAATTAATCACTGGCTGAATCATATTTATATTTGGGTATGATGGACTTTGTAAATGGGAAGGAATCCTTAACTATAAGGTAAGATAAGCCTTACAAACTCTACTTGAGTTTTCTCTGTACTAAAATATCCAGGATCAAATTATCCAGTTTTTCCTTTCTTATTTCCCCTTTTATGATCCTTTTAAATGGAATTTTGGAAAACAGAAAATTTCTCCTTTTTCTGCTTTGTCCTACATTGTAAAAGGAATTACCACTATCAACAGAGGTAGGTTTCCCCAGGAACAGAAACATCAAATCCACAACCAGGGGCCCACTAGTATGGGGTAGAGAGAAAAGAAACTGAGGGGATTGGGGGTCAGCAGCACTTCTGCTCCTCCTCAGCGTTCCCCATTCCAGTTCTCGAGATTGGCCTTAAATTGGAGATAAGTGTAACTAACACTGAACACCCACGTCATGGGAGGGAGACTTAGGGATTGTTTTCAACCCCATGAATGAAAGTGTATACCTCCAATAAGATACAAAATTCGGATTATAGTATATCTGTTCTAGACTACATCCAAAGTTGTATTAATGGTTGTGTATAGAAACATGGTCTAGTTCCTGTTTCTTCTCCATAATGGGCAATCTGTGGGGTGGACATTTTATAAAGATACTTTACTTTTTACTTAAAGCACAAACTATTGGGGCAAGATGGAGTAACAGGGTCTGGATTTACTGTTTTGCCTGAAATAATGTTTAAACAATGGACAAAATTATGTAACACTGCTTTGCAAATATTGAACATCAGGCAACAGAGAACATTTATCCCCAAGAACCAGGATATAAATGAGAGAAGCCCTTTGATTGGCCCAGCTGACTGTCTTGAGAGAGTTTCCAGACTGTGGCTTAGGGAAAGAGAGCTCAAATGGAGCTGGTAAACTCCACCTGCGTGAAGAAAGAGCTGAATCCAGGAAGACAGAGGCAGCTAGAGTTTATAAGGCCAGCTACTAGATAAGACAAACCTGCATAGAGGACTTGGGAGATGCACAGAGGGCCTGCCTGAAGTATTCAGCAGGATACTGGTCAGCACGTGTGAAAGGAAACTGCCCAAGGCAGGGGAAAAGGATTTTTTTTCCCTGAGGATTAGAGGAAACAGTAACTGGGGTTTACCCAGGCTAGGAATAAAGCCTATTCTGACCAGCTATGCTGGAAAAACAAACAATTTACAGAACGATGTTAGAGAATTCAAAAGTGTCTCACTTTAGTAGTAGAAAATAATTAGCTCTGGAATACATGCTATTAATACTTTGGTCCTACCTAACAAATAATAAAACTAAGACCCAAAGGGATTGATCTGCTTCCAAGACACTTCACTGAGTCCAGGAACAAAGCTCAAGAATATTTATAGGAGTACAAAAATATGTAGCATCCAATGAGGTAAACTTCACCAAATCTGGTATCCAATAAAAAAAAATTATCAGCTTTGTGAATAAGCAGGAAAATAAGACCTACAATTAGAAGAAAAATTAATCTCTGAAAATTAACCCAGAAACGACACAGATGTTAGAACTAACAGAATATAACAGCTGTTTAACCATATTCTACATGTTTAAAAACTTAGGAAAAGATGGAAAATATTAAATAAAAACCTTGAAAATGTAAAGACCCAAATATAACTTCTAGATATGGAAACCACAACGTTCCCAGGGACAAAAAGAGCAAAACTTAAACTCAGAAATGCACTGGATGGGATTAATAACATAATAACAGGTAAGAGACTAGAGGAAAGAAAAGGTTAGTGAAATTGTAGATACAGAAATAGACACAATCTTAAGTAAAACATAAAGAGAAAAATGACTCAAAAAAAATGAACAGAAAATCAGTGAGTTGAGGGACATACTACTCTGGGAACTGTGCATTCTTATATGTGTGCAGACAGAACGACAGATAAAAAGAGAATGGATGGAGAAGAAAAGGAGAAGAAAGAGGAGGAGGAGAAATAATAATAATAATGACTATAATTGCTAAACAATTTTCCAAGTTTCATACATCCACAGATAAAAGAAACTTCTTAAAAGACCCCAAGCACATAAAATGAAGAAAATTACAGCAAAAGTCACATCAAAATCAAATTGTACAACTTGTGGTAAAGAGAAACATCTCAAAAGCAGCCAGAAAAAAAAAAAAAGTCATTACAAAGAGAGCATGACAGCAGATTTCTCATCAGAAACAATGAAAGCAAGCAGTGAGTAGAGCAAAATCTTTAAGGTTCTGAAGAAAAATAACTGACAACCTTGGAAAGGTTAGATACAAAACACAAAATGCAAATACAAAAGCTGAATGATTTTAAGACCAGCAGATCCATCACAAGTCCTTTAAGCAGAAGATAATGACATACCAAAGGAAAATAGGGATCTCCAAAATGGAATGAGAAACACCAGAAATGGTAACCACATGGATATTATAAACTTTTCTAATTTATTTAAACCCATCTAAAAGATAATTTACTGCTTAAGCAATAAAAATTGTGTAATGTTGCATTTACAACATACATAAAAACAAATTATATAATTAAAATAGCACAGAAAAGCCAGGTGGAGCAGCTCACACCTCTAAACCCAGCACTTTGGGAGGCCAAGGCAGGAGGATCGCTTGAGACTAGGAGTTTGAGATCACCCTGGGTACCACAGCAAGACCCTATCTCTACAAAAAATTGTTTTAAAAATTTAGCCAGCCTTGGTGGTGCACACCTGTAGTCTCAGCTACTTGGGAGGCTGAGGCAGGAGGACTGCTTGGGCCCAAGAGTTCAAGGCTGCAGTGAGCTATGGTCCTGCCACTGCAATCAAGCTTGGGTGAAAGAAGGAGACCATGTCTTAAAAAAAGAAAAAAATAGCACAGAGGCTACAGGGGAAAAATGGAAATATACTATTCCAAGGTTCTCATAATATATGGGAAATAGTATAACATGTCTACAAAAAAACTACAAAAATTAGCCAGACATGGTGGTGTGCACCTGCAATCCAAGCTGCTTGGAAGGTGGAGATGGGAGAATCAACTGAGCCTGGGAAGGTCAAGGCTGCAGTAAGCCACAATCAGAGGCATTGCACTCCACCCTGTGAGACAGAGACCCTGTCTCAAAAAAAAAAAAATTAACAAAAATAAAGAAATAAAAAGGGAGGAATATGGTAATTTGAAGATGTATTGACTATAAATCCTAAAGCAATGTTATGACAACAAACAAGTAGTTCTAGCTTATACCTCAAAGAAGAAATAAAATGTAATTATAAAAAAATTAAATTAATTTGTGAGAGGGAAGTAACAGGCAAAAAACAAATGGGACAGATAGAAAACAAATAGCAAGATGGTACATTTAAACCTAACCATGACAATAACACCATCAAATGTTAATGGTCTAAATTACCCAATTAATAAACAGAATGAATTTTTTAAAAAGCTCTAACTACATGCACTTGACAGAAACTCTAGTTTAAATATAAGGATATACAGGGTTAAAAGAAAGTGGATTAAAAAAGATATAACACAATAACTTTTTTTTTTTTTTTTGACACAGAGTCTCACTCTGTTGCCCAGGCTGAAGTGCAGTGGAGCAATCTCGGCTCACTGCAACCTCAACCTCCCAGGCTCAAGAAATCCTCCTGCCTGATCCTCCCAAGTAGTTGAGACTACAGGTGTGTGCACCATACATGGTTGATTTTTTTTTTTTTTAATTCTTTTGTAGAGGCAGGGTTTCACTATGTTGCCCAGGCTGGTCTTGACTTCCTGAGTGCAAACAATCCGCCCCCCTCAGCCTCCCAATGTGTGGAATTACAGGTGCAAGCCACCACATGTGGCCAATACCATTAATTTTAAAATGCTGAAGTGGGTATATTAATAGCAGGCAAACTAATTTTCCAAAGAAAGAATATAACCAATAATTAAGAAGGTTGTTTCATAATAATGAAGAGGTCAATTTATCAAAAGGACATAGCAATGTTAAACATCTATGAATGAGATAACAGAGGTACAAAATACATGAAGCAAAAACTGACAGAACCACAAGAAGAAAAATAGAAAAATCCACAATTATAGTCACAGATTTCAATATCCACTGCTCAATAATTAATAGAATAAGTAAACACAAAATCACTAGGGATACACAAATTTGAAGATTATTGACCATTTTGAACTAACTGGCATTGATAGAACGTTCTACCCAACAGTAGCAGCATATATATTTTTTCTCAGTCTGCATGGAATATTTAGAGTCCATATTTAGTCCATAAAACGAGTCTTAATACATTTTAAGTGATTCTAATCCTACATAGTATGTTCCCTAACCATCATAAAAAAATTTATAAATTAATGACAGTATAATATCAGGAACGTCCTCAAATATTTGGAAACTAAATGCCATACTTCTAAATACCCCAAGGGTCAAAGACAAACTCAAACGGTAAATTAGAAAGCATTTCGAACTAAGTGAAAATTAAAACATAGCATGTCAATAGATGTGAGGTCCTGCTAAAACAATAATGAGGGAATAACTAGTACTTTCAATGTCTATACTACTTTTTAAAAATGTCTCAAACCCATGACCTTGGTTTCCACCATAAGAAATTAAAGAGAGCAAACAAAAGACAATGTTAGCAGAAGATGGGAAAAAAAAAAACAAAGAAAAGTAAATTCAATGAAACAAAAAATTAAAAAATCTATAGAGAAAATTAATGAAACTAAGATCGGATTCTTTGAGAGGATTAATAAAATTGATGAATCGATAGCCAGACTGGTCAGGAGGAAAAAAAAAAAAAAGAGTGAGAGAGAAGATACAAATTATCAATATGAGGAATCAAAGTCGGAACATCACTAGGAATGCTGCAGATGTTAAAATGATAATAAGATAATAGTATGATTAACTTCATATCAATACATTTGACAATTTACTCAAAAGGAACATATTCATTAAAAGATACAAACTATCAATGCTCAATTAAGAATAAATAGATAACACAAATAGCTTTATGTCTATTTTTTAAATGAGATGATATTAAAAAACTTTCCACAAAGAAAAATTTAAACACAGATTGCTTCACCGGTAAATTCTGCTAATCACTTAAGAAAGAAAAAATAACAATTTCTACACAAATACTTTCACAAAATTGAAAAAAAAAGAAATGCTTCTCAAGTCATCTTATGAGTCCAATATACCTTGACACCAAAACAAATAAAGATTTTACAAGAAAAATGCTGACCAATCACTCATGAACATAGATGCAAATATGCTTCACAAAATGCTAAGAAATCAAATTCAAGTGGCGATTACACCAGGAATGCAAGGTTGTTTTAAAATCTGAAAATTGCTCATGTAATTATATTATCAAACTACAAAGAAAACTGTAATCATATCAATAAATATAGAAAACACAAAGTCCAATATCCACTCTTCATAAAAATTTTCAGTGTACTAGGTATAGGAAGCAACATTCTCCCCACGCTGAAGAACACCTACGAAAAACCTACAGGTAGCATCCTACTTAAATGTGAAAGAATGAACCCTACCTCTTAAGATCAGGAACAAGAAAAGATGTCCACTTTCACAATTTCTGCACTCGAGGTTGTACTGGAGTGCAATAAAGCAAGAATAAGCACTAAAAGGCAACTATACGTGAAAGCAGTAAGTAAAACTGTCTTTAGTCACAGAAAACATAATTGTCTACCCAGAAAATCTGACTGAATTTACAATAAAGCTACTAAAGCTAATGAGTTTAGAGGGCTGTGGAATATAAGATCAATAAACAACAATTAGCTATAGTCTATATATCAACAAGGAAAATTAAAATTTAAAATACATTTACAACAGTATCAACTTTTTAAAAACCTAGGGATTAATCTTAAAAATGTAAAAATTGAATGTTACAAATTACTACTGAGAGAAATTAAAGAAGGCCTACATAAATGGAGATATTTACTTCATTGGTCAGAAAACTTGATATTGTCAAGATGTTCATTTCTCTCTAAATCATTCCATAGAATATGAAAAATGATTCCAACATGATCCCA
Source organism: Macaca mulatta (assembly GCF_049350105.2). NCBI lineage: Eukaryota > Metazoa > Chordata > Mammalia > Primates > Cercopithecidae > Macaca > Macaca mulatta. Next base: position 26,483,034 of record NC_133416.1, read on the forward strand.
ATATAAAATCCTAGAGTTTTTGGGTAAAAACTGACAAATTCATTCTAAAATTTATATAAAATGCAAAAGCTCTGGAGTAACCATAAAAATTTTGAGAAGAAAATACAAAGTTTGGTGCCCCAACCAGATTTGATTTCAAGACTTGTTATGACACTATGATAATGAAAGCGTAAGTCGCATAAAAAGGGACAAACAGGCCTGGCGCAGCGGCTCATGCCTGTAATCCCAGCACTTTGGGAGGTCGAGGTGGGCAGATCACGAGGTCAGGAGTTCAAGACCAGCCTGTGGTGGTGTGCACCTGTAATCCCAGCTACTCAGGAGGCTGAGGCAGGAGAATCACTTGAACTCAGGAGGCGGAGGTTGCAGTGAGCTGATATTGTACCACTGCACTCCAGCCTAGGTGACAGAGTAAGGTTCCATCTCAAAAAAAAAAAAAAAAAAAAATTACAGACAAACAGATCAATAGACCAGAATAGACTTTAGAAACAAACCCACAAGGGCTGGGTGTGGTGTCTCACATCCTTAATCCCAGTGACTCAGGAGGCCAAGACGGGAGGATCGCTTGAGGACAAGAGTTTGAGACCAGCCTGGAAAACATAGTGAGATCCCATCTCGAAAGAAAGAGGAGAGGAGAGGGGAGGGGAGGGAAGGGGAGGGGAGGGGAGGGGAGGGGAGGGAAGGGAAGCGGAGGGGAGGGGAGGGGAGGGAAGGGGAGGGGAGGGGAGGGGAGGGAAGGGGAGGGGAGGGGAGGGGAGGGGAAGAGGAACAAAGGAAGGAAGGAAAGAAAGCGAGAGAGAGAGAAAAAGAGAGAAGGAAGGAAGGAAGGAAAAAGAAAGAAAGAAAGAAAGAAAGAAAGAAAGAAAGAAAGAAAGAAAGAAAGAAAGAAAGAAAGAAAGAAAGAAAGAAAGAGAAAAAAAGAAAGAAAGAAAAGAAAGAAAGAAAGAAAGAAAGAAAGAAAGAAAGAAAGAAAGAAAGAAAGAAAGAAAGAAGGAAGGAAGGAAGGAAGGAAGGAGAGAAAGAGAGAGAGAAGGAAAGAAGGAAAGGAAAGGAAGAAGGAAAGAAGGAAAGGAAAGAAAGAAGGAAAGAAAAGAAAGAGAGAAAGGGAAGGAAGGAAGGAAGGAAGGAAGGAAGGAAGGAAGGAAGGAAGGAAGGAAGGAGAGAGAAAGAGAGAGAGAGAAGGAAAGAAAAAGGAAGGAAGGAAGGAAGGAAGGAAGGAAGGAAGGAAGGAAAGAAAGAAAGAAAGAAAGAAAGAAAGAAAGAAAGAAAGAAAGAAAGAAAGAAAGAAAGAAAGAAAGAGAAAGAAAGAGAAAGAAAGAAAGAAAGAAAGAAAGAAAGAAAGAAAGAAAGAAAGAAAGAAAGAAAGAAAGAAAGAGTGAGTTAGCTGGGTATGGTGGCATGCATGTAGTCCTGGCTACTTGGAAGGCTGAAGCAGGAGGATATCTTCAGCCAAGGAGTGTGAGTTTATAGTAAGCTATGATCACTCCATTGCACTAAAGCCTGGGTGACAGAGGGAGACCGTCTCTAAAAATAAAAATAAAAACAAAAAATTTAACCCACAGATATATTGAAAACTGATTTTTGATGAAGGTACAAAAAAACTTAGGGGATAAAGTACAGAGTTTTTAATAAGTGGTGCTGGAACAGCTGGTTATTCATATGGAAAAATAAAAACTTCGATCCCCACTTTGCCTCATATGCGAATATTGATTCAAAATGGATCACAGACCTAAATATAAACCCTAAAACTACAAAAATTCTGGAATAAAACATAGAAGAAAATCTTTGTTGTGTTGGGTGAGGCAAATATTGCTTGGATACTACAGCAAAATAATATAAAAGAAAAAATAAGTTGATTTCATCAAAAATTGTCAAAAGATATTTTAAAAAGAATAAATAGTCAAGACACAGGCTACAGGAAATACAAATCATATATTGATAAAGAACTTATGATCCAAAATATATCAAAGACTCGCAAAACTCAATAATAATAACAATTTAAAAAACCCAATTTAAAAATGGGCACGAGATTTGTACCGACATTTCACTAAAGAAGATATGGAGATGGCAAATAAGCACATGAAAATATTCTCAACGTCATTAGTCATTAGATAAACGTAAATTAAAATGACAGATACACCTATCCATTAGAATGACTAAAATTAAAAACACCAGCCACAACAAGTGGCAGCCCGAAGGAACTGGAACTATTGTATTCTCCTGGTAGGAAAACAGTCGCAGTTTCATAAAAAGTTATATGTGCATCTACCCTATGATCCAGTCATTCCTGTTCTAGGTATTTACTCAAAAGATATTCAAGAATATGGCCATAAAAAAATTTGCACACAAATATTCATTATCTGCTTTATTTGTAATAGCCAATCTAGAAACAACTCAGATATTTACAACAGATGAATAAAACTGATGAACAAACAAATATATACACTGGGATATTGCTCTGCAATAATAAATAATGTATTATGTGATACACACAATGACATGGATAAACCTAAATAATTATGGTGAGTGAAACCAGACGCCCCCCTCACAAAAAAGAACATTGAAAAAAAAAATGTGTATAATCACATTTGTATAAACTTCTAGAAAATGCAAACTAATCTACAGTGACAGAAAACAGATAGGCACATGAGAAAACTTTTAGGGGTGTAGGGCATGTTCACTATTTTGATAATGGTGACTACTTTTTGGATCCCTACATATGTCAATATTTATCAAATTGTATACTTCAAATATGTGCCGTTCATTATCAGTTATATCTCACATAGTTGTTAGAAACTCATTGTACAATATGTATACGATTTGTTTTTCTCCTTTACTAAAATGTATGCTCCTTGCAACCTGGATTTTCTCTATTTACTGCACTATTATATCCTCAATGCCAGAAAAGAAAAATGCCTGGCCGTCAGAAGGTGCTAAATAAATATTTTTCTACTGAGGAGTCTTACAAGGATGTAGATTACAGAAGAATTGATTTTGGTTGGACTGAAGAAAATATCATCAATTTGAAAATGTGAAATTAAGCTGTGTGTGGTACCTTCAAGTGAAAATGGCGAGTAAAAAGTTGTCATGGATAAGTTTATGGACTGAAGATAAAAATTTGGTGACCATGAGCATTTAGGTAGCAGTCAAAGCCATTGACCTGAATGAAATTACCCAAAGAAAACTGGTAAAATAGAAGGTAAAACGCCCAACAGAACCTGCAAGATAATTATCATTTAAGGCAAGGGCCAAGGAAGAAGATGATATAAAGGAGCTTAGATAGGGTAGCAAGAAAGATAAAGATAAAGCTAACCTAACATTTTCTTAAAAGCCAATAGAGGTAAAAATTGTAAAAAGGACGAATTAGTCAATACCTCACATTCAGCAGAGCCACCAAGTAAAACAAGGGCTGCAACATCGTTGCTGGACATGGTAAATGAAAAGATCTGAGGTCTTGGTTAGAAAAGAAGAGTTGCAGGGCTGGTGGCAAAGGCAAGATCTCAGTGGAAAGAAAGCGAACTTTTTGAAAAAATATTTTTTCATTCATCATTGAAACAAAGGCTTTGTTTTAGGAAAACATGATCATTGCACAGGAGATAAATTTAAAAACAAAATCAGGAAGGAAGACTACTTATAAAGCGATATATGAGAGTGAGGTGAAGAGGATTTGTATAAAAAATGGTCAGTGGAATAACAAAATTAAAAACACTGAGCAAGATCACAGAAAAAATATTGTGTAACTTATTAATGCATTTGGTGTAAATGTCAGAAGAGATGAAGGACTAAAAGGTGGTTCCATGTTTATAGTCATGATGAACTGGGAAAATCGGGATAATAAGAATAGCAATGAGAAAGTTGGGAATGAGACTTGGTTAGAGGAGGACGGAGCAACATTTTAACTTACTAAGTATGTGTATTATACTCTAATTTCCCTTTCCAAAGTTTTAGAAATATCTGCAAAGGTGTATGTACATAATGAATGTATATTTCATGAAAAAAATTATACACAGTCATTGGGTTAAAAAAATATTGATATGGCTACCTAATGAGACAGTGTATCATCTATAATTTATTTGGGTGTTATTGGTAACATCACAGCCAAAATATCAATTAACTATTTACAATTGAAGAAAAGTTCTCTCTGATACATTTGTTGAAACTTGAACTATTTTGAAGGTGGTAGTAGAGATGATGATGATGACAATGTGTGAGCTTTTTGTTGTTGTTGTTGTTTGTTTTTGTTTTTTTGTTTTTGTTTTTTAAAGAAATCTTGATGTGACAGCAGTGTCCTGAGGGAATCATATTAGTTGTTTGGTGTTTGAAAGGCAACTCCTTTTTCCTGAACTACTCAAACAGCAAAATGAACACAATATACTCTGCAGTTACTGCTATGCCCTCAAGCTTGGGTTGGAAGTTGAAATGAAAAACTTCTCATTGCAGTTCTTTTTAATTAGGACTGCAGGAAACCTGTGGATAGACAATGTCTCTCTTTCTTGAAAGTGTGTTCATAGAATATGAGGCAAGAAGTAAAAAATAATAATAATAATAACAAGCTTACTATTTCTCAAGACCATATAAAATATATTTATATTCTATCATAATATGTTTGATAGTCCCCCTATATTTTGTTTCTGGCCTTGAAGAAGCAAAGAAAATGTCTCATTGAATTCATCAAAAAGTATTCAAACATTTTAAACTCTCAGTCTTCCTTTATCACTGAAAGGCTTTCAACTGATTTGTTTTCCACCATACCCGTATTTTCTATTCTGTAGAAATCTTATCTCAAATCTTTGTGAATTTCTTTAGGCTTTCATTACTATCCTATATTTTTAAATAAAAATGAAAGTTGGCATATGTCATGGGTACAACTAATTTTTTTGAGAGTTCAAAGATTTTTATTCATTAATTAGTTAAAAGCATATTACAGCATTTCATATGTCATTGATTAAAGAGGTCTTTTGTCTATTTATTCCCAATCCAGCATGACTTCCATGAACATTTTATGACTTTTTATCCGGTAGGTTTTAGCTATCTTGAGCAAAAGTTCTTTCATGACCCTCATAGCGGGGTGTTCCCAGAAAGCAAGCTCTGAGTGAGTCACACCTCTTAGCCAGCCTTGCTTTGCTCCTGACATACTTATCCTATCCGCGCCCTGGACTCCCTACCTGTGAAATGGAGATACTTTTTCCTTGTACAGACCTGACAGGTTTCAAACAAAACAATAACAGAACATCGCCTTTAAAGTGTTTCAGAAAAAAAGCTATATATGAATATAAGTTAACATGCTTATCCACCAACACAAATATACTCGATTTATTGTTGTTACTGTAGTTGTTCTTAAAAAAAAAATCTTAAATTTGATAAAGGTTTTTGAACATGTCATCATACTGGAACTAATGCCATAGGACAGGATAGTATTGCTTTATTTGCTAAGACTTTGTTATAAAAGTGAGCACAGAAAACAAAATGAGGGTGCTTTACTGCGCTTCAGCACTGGCGCAGGAAAAAAAAAGAATCGCAATCATATCTAATTAGTGTTAAAATAATGTTTCCCTTTGAAATGTTTAATTAGCTCTGTTTTATTACGTAAACATTCTTGATGGGAAGCACACTGTAGAGCTCGAAGACTCTGATGAGTTAAATGGTGCAAAGTGTTCTTGCGCCCAGTGTGGAGCAGAACCTGACCAGGAGTGGCTGTTGTCAGCAGATGTCTGGACCACTGGGGAAACCATGATGCTTGCTCCAAGCAGCAGGCCATCATTTCAACCTTTGTTGCTTCCACCAAACCTCCCATTGTGCTTTCAATTTAACAGCATCACAAGCAGACAAAGAAATTTCTTACAATTTGCCCTTCAGTTCAGAGACGAATCCTATTTAAACTTGTCTAACCTCTCATAACATATTAGTTATTGTTGCCAGCCTGCGTGTGTCCTCTGGCAATGAGCTACTCGTTCTGGGAGAAGGAGGGGGTGCCCTTCAGTTTGATAAAGCAAGACCAGATTTACTGGCACACTTACAGGAGGCTTGTCTCAAGACTGCAGCAAATTTAATTAACCTTATTACAAATATGGGTTTCTTGATGATTACATCACAGTTTGGTATTACTTTGCCTACTGCTGTTTCAAAGTAATACGTGCTTTCTAAAATAGTTTTCTAGAAAAGGCCAGGATATTGGAAGTAGTAAACTTATCCTAGCCATGACCCACCCTATCTATGTCCTGTTCCCACACACACATAGGTTATCAACATCTGCTTTCCTGCATCTTGTGACCTTACCTCCGTTCTTGCACATTCCACTGAAATAATGGCAAGAGGTAACTTTACATTAGAACGAAAGTGTTTCTGGGACAGTAAACATACATCAACACTCTGCTGTGAAAATCGATGCCAGACTAATTGCTGCCCTAAATTCTTACCAAAGAGATGATCCTGATCTGCGAAAAGTACAACGAATTTTATCACTTTCAAAGTGCTAGTCAGGCCTTTTACAAATAGAATGTTCTCACTTGAATACACACACACACACAATCACGCACACAGACACACCCCACTCAAGACATGTTTATTTCAAAGAACCTTCCCCTCCCCAGTCCCGGAGACCTTCAGTCACTCTCTAGAAGTAAATTCGGAACTTAAGAAGGAACATTCCATCTTTCAGTCCATCAGACTAACCCTCAGTATGCCCAGGACCAGCGTCAGCACCAGCTCCAATGTAATCTGCTTTCCTCTCTGCAAACCGCTTATGAGATTCTTCTTCCTCTAGATTTCCCAGGTTATCCAGGAGAGCAGTAGTAAACTACACCTCACCCACAGGCAACCCTCAAGGTTGCTTGAGCTCTCAAAATACGCATGTAGCCTTTTGCTTATATGTGTTATCAGCCAATGGAAACATCTGTTATTTAGTGCTATTGAGATCTAGGCCACTCACTTGACTTTAGTCGGTGGTCAAAGGTATAAGGTATTCTTAACCCTGTCTAGAGCCCATTACTGACTATTATGAAGTTTTATTCCCAATAGAAGGCTCTGGTTGGCAGGAAGAAGATATATGAGCACTGCAAAGGCTCAGTAAACAACAAAGGACTCATTGCTATATGGAAAGGTTCAATCACTAAAAGTCTGACTCATACCCCTTTTAAAAGGGTGAAAGAGAAAAGTTGTAAACAAGTTAGGTGTCCAACGGTCAGGGAACTGTTAACCTAATAACTCATTCAATGGAATGTTTGGGAGGCCTTAAAAAAATTTATGAAGAGTTTGTAACAACAGAAAAATGCTTATGTTTTCATTTTAAGTGAAAACGGCAGGATATAAAAGTGTATAAACAACATACAAAAAATCAAATACTTGGAGAGAAAAAACTACATTTAAAGTGGTGAAGAAGAATTTTTCTCTTTCTTGGGCTCTGATTTTTCATAATATAATAATACAATTCATAAGTGACACTGATAGAATTAATAATAATAATGTGTTACTGTATATGGAAAATTGGGTATAAACTTTATTTTGAAAATTTAAAAATTAAAAAACTGTTCAGAGGATGATTATAGAAGTAAATCACGCCTTTTTATCAGAAATAAAGTCACAGTATATTATTGGATAGCCACTGTGAGACTATTTCCTTCATCATTTTCACTTGGCTCTCTAGTCTTGGCTAAGTACTTGAAATTGAACATAAATGGGTATATCTTCCTTGAAAACAGGCATCATTGTACGCTAAGCACAGCTCAGACGAGTCTCATCACAGTAAAGGTCCTCTATAAATATCTAAAGAATGAATATAGTGAACACTCTTGATACATATTATTTTCAGGGGTTTCTTGCAAACAAATTACATATATCAACCTATGTAGAGATGAGAATTTAGTCAGCCATACCCCGCTGGTAGTAGGGGGAATAGAAAAAAAATATATTCATAATTGCTAAGACAAATGAAAAATGTTCCCATTTTTTTTCTCCTATTATCATGTGTTTGTCAAACTATTTTGAGTATTTTGAAAGAGTTTTAACTTCTTCATTATCAAACTTCTTATTTTTTTTTTGACGTCGTTTCCATAATTTTGCTGTCATGACATGAGTTATTTTGAAACTCAAAGTAACTCAACCCACAAAGTTGCAGCTATGAAAAAAACCTTTGGGTTCAGAAGTATAGAAAGCAAAATTAACAATCTAGGGCCCCTTTCCGCCCACATGGTGGCCTCCCTGCAGAAAAACTTCTTTCCTTGAACCATGTCAAGTCCTCTTCCCTTAAACTGTCTGAAGGACTATGATGAGATGTTTTAGGTTAACAAACAGCCTTTAAACACAAAAGATAAAGTAATGGGAAGGAGTTCAAACCCATCTCTTCTCAATACTTAGCGAAGCTGTGCTAATGAAATGAGACTTTTAATTGGGTATGGAGAGAAAGTACATGGTTAAGCACGGAGCAGTTTGAGGAAGGAGGGTGGGCCTGGACATGGGCATCTGGACAGCGGCTCAAGAGCATCAGGTCCTTGAGAGTTCAGGAGGAACAGTAGCAGGAGGTGACAGTAGATATAGAAAGAGCAGTAACAATGCAACAAATGTAAATACTTCTATTTTGAAATGCTGTTTGTGGACACTATTGCTGCTCAGACCTGATGCTCTCTTTAGAGGTTAGGAGCATCCAGGTCTCAGTGGCTATGGGCTTTGTTTCTCCAGCTTAGCACTGTGAATTTTCCTCTGAGCACACCTTAGGCCACTTAGGCCTGTTCCAGTGTAGGAACACGGAGCTGGAAGTGCCTGGGAGTGGGTGTTTCATCCCATTACCTGTAGGCTTATGGCCAACGACTGCCTAGTAGGACAGTGTGAAAGTCCAGTGCCCTTGCCTGAGATGACAACAACCCAGAGGTGTAATTTATATTCCACAGCTCCCCTTGAGACTACATCAGGACTTCTGAAAGCATAACCTGCTAGGACTCTGGCCTTCTCTGTCCTGCCACCCCCACCCCTTTACTGGTTTCTCCTGGGAGCACTTCCTTAATAAATAAGAAGCACACGAATCCTAGTCTCAAGGACTGCTTCTGGGGAACTATAATATAATACACCTTGGAAAGCAAGACTTGTTACCATTCTACTTTTCTCCTCCTTGTCATTTTCTGTTCCTGGATTCATTCCTCCCTGATACCAGTTTCCAGAACTTACAACATTATTCCTAATGTTTATCTGCTGTGTGTATTAAAACAGCTATACCCAGCATAATTCTAGCAGAACTTAACACTTAAGAAACTATAATACAATTAATTTATGTACTTATATATTTCATTGCAAGGATAATTATACATTTCCTCAGATACAACACTTAATGAGTTCAGTGGCTTACTTCTCAAAAGAAAAGCATAAGTTGTCCATAATAAAAGAAATACAGGAATTTTAAGGGTATTACCATATTCTTTCTATAGCATTAAAAATCTATGCGTGGAATAGTTAACTGAGAAGGTAAAACTTGTGAGAAAATGTCTTTTGGTAAATAATGGTGTTGTGTCACATGAATCGAGAAGGGTGCATGCTATGAAAGCAATATCCAGATTCTCTGCAGTGTTCCAAGTTATAGGACATATTCTGTTTTATGTTTGTCCATGATGATTACAACTTATTTCTGCTTAGCATTTAGTACTTCTCTTTGATTAGTCTAATGATATTTTACTTTCTCATTTCCAAGTGTTTATCTTCAGTGTTTTCTTTCCATTTTCATTGTAGTAGAGTTTCATTTCAGCTTCATAATCTATTTGATCTCCATTTTTGTTTCATTAGCATTTCTATGATATCTTGGCGTTCTTATACATAGTTAAACATTTTAAACTTCTTAAAATGTATAAATATTTGATTAAGTAAATATAAATCCAAAACATTAAAATCCTTCATTGAGCTAAATTAACGCCCAGAATTGCATACAATTATTATAACACACTTAAATACTGCACTAAGTTCAAAGTAGGTGAAATACATTTAACATCCTATAAGCTTAATTAAAACAATAATTAAACAAATGCAGAGAAATAAATACAACTTATCTAGTCACAACTTGTTTCTCACCTTTCAATGTCAACAGGTATAATTTACTAATCTCTAAATGCTTACTTGTTCACTGGGGCAATACAACTGTTTCAAATAGATATCTAAATGGGATTTGGTTGGACAGATTGAAGATCCAGCTCATTACAGTTATCCTATGGGTCATTGTACTCTGAATTTCAATAAGTGATTTGCCAATGAATTCCTATTAGACAACCTGTCCTAATAGAAGCCTTATAGGCACTGCCTTCAGATTATGTAGATAAATAAGTCAGCTAAGTCATTCCCCGGATCCCACCTATTAAGTGAAGCACCAGTATTTATGGCATTAAAATCATATCTCACCCAAGAACAAGAAATAGAGTAATAATATGGTGCCACACATGGGCTTCTGCCTCCATCAATCAGAGTTTGCCTCTCTTTCTTTTATACTTCCTTTGTCTCTGTTCTACACAATAGCCATGAATGTTCCAAAATAAGATAGTATATAGGATTCTGTGTTAGCATTTACTATTTCAGAGTACCTCATTTATTTTACTTTTGTTCCTTTAAAAGGAGTCTTGAAGACTGAGGTTAGAGGTGAACTAGTTATTAAAGTAAAGGCAATTTCTACCAAGGTCGGTTTTTTCACAAGAAAAATCCAACACATTTAGAAAACCAAAACCTTTCAAATGATTTTACTAAATTAATTAGCATGTAGGTCATACTAACATTCCCATTAAAGGGGGCAAGGCGGTAGAAAAGGTGGCATATCATTTTATTGCTTTACACCACAATAGCTAATGCAATAAAAATGTTTATTTAATAAAACAAAAATCCTTGATCCTCCTGGCACTGACAAACCATTAGTACTATATTTTAAAATTTCAGAATTTCATTCTGACCAGGGAAATATTTTACAAAATAAATAAGACTGAATTATTGCTGCTCAGTAGGTCACAGGAATAACAAACATTTACCCAGAATGAATATATATTTGGAAAAAAGTCTTAATTTCATAGAAATTCATCAATACATATTTGTAACTTTCTCGGTAGGTCAAATCACAGTAATCTTTATGCCATTAAATGTAGCTTTGAGGTATGGATAATCGTTTAATAAGACTGCTTTTTAGACATACTTTCAAATGGGTTTTGCCCCTTCAAAATAGTCTCCTTGAAAACAACAAACTTATTCCAGTAAATCTATTGTTCAAATTCTTTTTGGAATTTTCACTCAGAAACTGCCACATATTCTTTGAGACACACCTCAAAAAGCAAAACTCCTCTGAAGACATATGTGATTTTAGAGGAACAAAAGTCATTTTGAGCCCCTTGCTGTCTACTAACTTAGGTCAGAGCACTTGGTTAACATTTGGTTAAATTTTGGGGATGTTCTTATCAAATAATGAATCAATAAAGTTGTTTTCTTATATAGCTTTAAAGTTGTTTTGAAGTTAAAAACAAAATAATACTTTCAAAATTACTTTGAACAGTAGCCTATAAGGATCAAAGCAATCATTTTGAAAAATGGCATTAATTTGGAGTGATATGATGTGTTTTGGCATGAAATGATTCTCAGGTATATCATGTGCCTAGGAATTTGGTAATCTATTATTTCCATTCATTATATCTATTTCGCTGACTTCCTGACAAGTCTTTATTTCATTCACTCACTCATCTATCCATGCATCCATCCATCCATCCACTTAACCATTCATTCCTTTATCCAACATTCTGTGAACTGTTACAATGTGTCAGGCTAAATTCAAGGCCAGAAGTTAAGTAAAACAAAGCCCCTGCTTCTCTTCTGTCTCCTTGGATTTTTCCCATAAATATTACAAATTTGACTCTCTGTTCTTAAATTAAAAAATGTTGAAAATAATTTGAATCTTAAGAAAAATATTTATTTTGTAACAAACTCTATTCTAAGAGAAAATATTCAATGAATTTACTAACTTTGAGATCTTGTGTTTTCCCTGTTACTGTCAACAACTAGAGTAACCTGTCACTTGGTTTTGAAACTCAATAAATTTTTCCCAATGAACTCATTATCCATCAATTAGGCATAGAAATGACTTAATCACCCAGCATCTCATTAACTGAGTTCTTAACCATATATTATTTTCTAAGCCTAATTTTAGAAGATAGCATATGATAAAACAAATTCATCTATCAGCTTATTTTAAGGAACACGTTCCAGATAATATTCTGGGATCAGTATCATTCAACCTAACACTAGTCATTCAACACTCAAATATGTGTAATTGACAAGGTGAATAATTATGCAGAAACATGATGCTGACAGACTGCGAAGATCTGTAATCCTTATGGATGAAACATTATTCAGAATACAGTACTTGGACGAAAAGTATATTCTCCCCAGTGTTTTCAACAACAACAGATAACGGGTAAAATATTTTTAACCAGGATATGCCTTTAGGCAAAGCTTCTCATCTCTGGGTATCCAATAATTAAAGTTCAATACAAATAACCATTACATATAGAAAAGCACAAGCAAAATCTACTAATTATGGCATACAGATCACCCCCTCTATCAAGAGAAAAAAAAATTAACATCTTAGCTTTCAGCTTTACATGCCACTATTTTCTGTTAGGAAATCATGAAATGATAAAATTGTCAAAGGTATTTTTTTCTAGAAAGATGCTAGTAAGTTTCAGTGATAATAAATGAATACATAAGAAATTACTTGAATGCAGTTAGACATGTTAAATTTTACAATATTCCTGAAGTTTTAATGGTCTTAACATCTACAGTAGGAAAAATATATAGAAGAAAAAGAATCACTATCCATCATCATATTTCTCGAACTCCAAGCCTGATGTACTAAAAGAAGAATGGCCTAGTGACCAGGAGGATAGGGGAGGTTGGGTAAGCTTGAAAAGCGATGCTACAACATTTACATTGCATCCTTGCACCATACATATGCAACATTGGGTCATTAAATGTTTATAATCAATGAAGTGACAGGATCAACTTTCTGTTGTTAGAAAGATCACTCCATTGGCAGTGATCTTTCTTTCATTAGAAGTGATATTCTGTTATTAGAAGATGGATTCAAGAGAAGGGAGTGGACAAAGGAAAGTTAAAGAAGGCCTGAGCTAAAATCATGATTATATAGAGAGAAAGGGAAGAAAGGACGGATATAAGCGACACTTGAGTAATGTACTGAGGTCCAACCCCACTGAAGTGTTTTCTTTTGTAGATTTTTTTTTTTTTTTTTTTTTTTAAGACGGAGTCTCGCTCTGCTGCCCAGGCTGGAGTGCAGTGGCCACATCTCAGCTCACTGCAAGCTCCGCCTTCCAGGTTCATGCCATTCTCCTGCCTCAGCCTCCCGAGCAGCTGGGACTACAGGCGTCCACCACCTCGCCCGGCTAGTTTTTTGTATTTTTTAGTAGAGACGGGGTTTCACTGTGTTAGCCAGGATGGTCTCGATCTCCTGACCTCGTGATCCACCCGTCTCGGCCTCCCAAAGTGCTGGGATTACAGGCTTGAGCCACCGCGCCTGGCCCTTTTGTAGATTTTTATGGCCCAAACTGAATTGACCACACATCAACCTGCATGAGAAGAGCAGCTTAATACAAAAAATTCTAGCCAGTAAAGATGTGATATGTTTCAAAACGAAGTTGCACAAATTATTTTTCAGGGGACGACCTCATAATACACCACCTCCAAACACAAACAATAGCATGTGCAAACACACTCCTCCCTTTACCTACGGAGCTTTAAAACTAACAGAGTACTACTATATGTATTATTTCATGATCACAACAACCTTGCTGAAGTAGATATCATTATCCCCACTTTGCAGCTGAGCAAACTGAACACAAAGAGATGATTCTATTTGCTGGGGGCATTCCACTGTGAAGTGGTAGGCTTAACTCCAGATGCTCCTATGCTGAGGTATTGTTATCCTAACACCAAGTTTTAGTCCTGCCTGAAAGGCAGTGAGTAGACTTCTAGACTTACAAAGGGCCTTTTCCAGAGGGTCTTCAATCTCCCACTTATTGACCATATAATCTTGGACAAAAAAGTTACTTCTTACTGAACTTCAGCTGTCGTGACAATACAACAATAATAAAAAGTGCCTTTGGCATTGTCCAGCAGTCTTATAAGTCCCAGTCTCCATCAAATATTTGAAGATAGCTACAATATCAAGCAGAAATGTCGCATGGGCCATGTTTCACAGATCAGCTCTGAAGTATACAGAGTTTGAAACTCTGAATATACCCAGAGGATTTGTTTATTAGACACAGAGTATAAGCACTGAGAAAGTCAGAGCCAAGGCCAGTATGTTTACTATTAATGAATATTAGTTATAGAGGCTAAATAGTAACAGTTGGCTAGAAATCAATTAAGAAATAATATTATAAAAAGTCAGGAGATGAGAGGTTCAAGTGGTTGGATACACCCAATAAGAATCAAATGTTGCAAAGAGGAAAAGCAGAGTGACTACAAATGACAACTTAAAAGTCATGGATCACTCTTTAAATTGTCATCCATAAAACTGATAAAGATTAAAAAAGTTAATACACAGTTGTTAGTGAGGGTCCAGGGAAAAGGGAAATTCATGCTCTGCTCTTCAGAATGTCCACTGGAGTCATATAGTATCCAGTAACAAAAGCCCAAAAGTGTGTACACACTTTCCTAACAATTCCAAATTCAAGAAGTCTTCCCAAAAAAGTCAGAACTCTAGAAGCAACCTAAGGATACAAAAATATGGTGTTGAAGAAAAATTTATGGTAAATGGGAAAATTTAATAGAAATCATTGGTAAGGAGAATTCTGAGCAATGCTGAAGACATTTTATTCCCTCAAGGATACTGGCAGTAAACAGAAGGAAAGAGATCGGTAGAAAAGACATTAGAAAAATCCTGAGCCTGGGTTGGTCACTGAATTTTTTTTGACAGTAATTAAGTTTTAAAAATCCTACTGGGGTTCAAGAGTGTTGACATGTTTTCTCCATTGTGCTTTTATAGAAAGAGATACAATAGAACAGAGTTTCTTGGGTTTTGATTTTTTTTTTTTTTTTTTTTTGAGATGGCGTATCACTCTGTCACCCAGGCTGAAGTACAGTGGCATGATCTCGACTCACTGCAACCTCCGCCCCCCAGGTTCAAGCAATTCTCCTGCCTCAGCCTCCTGAGTAGCTGGGATTACAGGCGCCTGCCACTGCGCCTGGCTAATTTTTGTATTTATAGTAGAGACGGGGTTTCACCATCTTGGTCAGGCTGGTCTTGAACTCTTGACCTCGTGATCCACCTGCCTCGGCCTCCCAAAGTGCTGGGATTACAGGCATGAGCCACCGCGCCCGGCCTACCAGAGTTTCTTTAGCAAACAGATCAGGTACTCTAAAATCTCTAGTTAATCTACTGATAAACAAAGGTTGAGAATGCTTCTGGATTAGTAAGCTAGTGCATATTATTTAAGTACACTTATCTAGTTTTATTCAAAGTCATCCTCATAATTAGACAAAAGTAATGACTCCTAAGTCTGATATCAGGGTTGATAGAGAAGACAGTGTTCAGTTGTTGAGGACTTTTGGCGCATAACTATTGGCACAGATTTTCCTCAAATGGATACCTTAATCTAAATGCCATATAGTAAGGAGAATTAGTAATGAGGAAACTAACAAGTAATTTTCTCGAAGTAACTGCAAACCACCATACTCTGTATTTCTAATTAGGAAAAAACTGTGGCTTACAATCCCATCAGGGAAGAGCCACGATCGTGTGAATATTATCCTTTACCCTCTGGGAAAACAAACCCTATGGCTAACTTGGTCCATGTAAAGGACATATATTGTTTTGGAAAGGAATCCTATTTTTACTCCCCTTTTCTCTCAAGGTTATGGGTTACCTATTTTGTCCTGTGGAATGTTTAAAAACAAACACACTTGAAGACCCATTTTCAACAGGTTTTGCCAGTTTCAAAGAGCTAAGGAGTCACTGCCTGGTGGGTCATCCACTTCCGACAGAGAAGGGTGACCCAGATGATGGGCACTGATGCCCTCAGCCTTCTTCACTTCAGTAGAATTCATCTGGCCTTTTTTTGGTTTGTTTCCAATGTAGGTAAATGAGCTCTGCAAATATTAACCGGTGTCAGGCATGCTGTGAGCCTCTTCCTAACGAGGCCCTAAGGATGTAAGCTGGAGGAGCTATTTCAGCTGGTCTAAAGGCACTACCTAACAGTCAGACTTTTAATTTCACTTAAGTGCAAATCAGAGAAGGATAGTCCTGGAAGGCTTTTCAAATATGAAGGAATAAACTCAAATCATAGCATAATTCAGTTCATGACACAATAGGGCTTTCAGAAATGACCTAAGGCAAATGATAAGGCAATGATTAAAAAAAAAAAAATCCCAAACTAGTCACACAGCATTATGAAGGTCTGTTAGTTTGAAGTGCTCCTTTGCAGACACATCTACATTTATCTTAATAAACAGTAGGCCTGATCCAGGATCTGGGAAGTAGTCATATGATAATAATGATCTTGGTGCCAGATCTATTTGAAGACACTGTATTAGAGAAGATCAAACTTCAGCAAAGTTCTTTTTGTCTACTCATCACACTCCTGCATTTCAGGCCTTCTAATTTTTAATTCCTTTTTTTTTTTTTTTTTTTGGTATTTATTCTGAGCTTTATTCTACAATCTCTGCCTTGTAGATGCATACCGCATTATCTGGCTTGGGTTGTAAGCTCCTAGAATACAAGGATTCTGTCAGTCTAAATGGCTTTAAAGAGTATGAAAACAGCATGGGGCATGGGTCTTCAAAATGTTTTCTGATGATGATTAATCTTTTCTGAAAAGTTAGCAGCAGCCAATCAAATGATGAAAATAATAATTTTTTCTTTAGCCTCTTGTTCAGTGCTCTCTTTTATCTGCTTTAAAAAGCATATGTATGGATCTCTGTCTCTCTTTCTCTTTCTCTCTGTCTTTGCCCATTTATCTATCTCCATATTTCTCTCTATATCTCCAGGCAGAGAAAAGTAGCTGGATGCCCTGATTCTGCAATTTGTGAAAAAACCAAAAGGCAGACATCATTCAAATCATTTATCAAAATTATTTCAATAGAAGAGAAATTATATGGTAGAAATTAAATGGTATAGTATATGATACAGGTTATTTCAGTACTTTAATACAAAAATAATCATATATATTTGCCCATGGAGCAAACAATCCTCTACTTATGGTCTCAGAGAATGATCTCTAGTGAGGAAATATTGCATAAGTTTGTACCTTTCACTCCATTTTCTTCAACGAGTCCCCAGGTACACAATAATACAGTGTTCTATGACACAGAACACACTGGCTGTTACAAGACAGAAGTAAAATACCCATCAGTAGAATTGAAGCTGATGTTTTATAGTTCAAACATACACATTTCAGAGTGTATAAACTTAAAGCTTTCTTCCTTAAATTACTGTCACGTCTAAACATTACAATAATATATGCTTTCCTTTTTAATTAAAAAAGCTCCAACATACATATATATTTTATCTAATTTCTCACTCCTAGGCATATAATATTCACTTTTGAAACCAAAATGATCATTTAACTTATTTACCAAGGAGAAAAATAGTAATGTTGTCTACTTAACTGTATGCCCTATAAAATTCGGTTAAAGGAAAAAATTGTAAATTAGATTCACCTGTCCCAGTTGCTGATTACTCTGGTGTCCCTGAATGGAAAAAAGTACTTAATTTATACCAAATCACTACCCATGAGCTAATTATCAAGTCACTACTTCTGTATAAGTATTTATGACAAGAAAGTGAAAACTGAGGAAATAGACTGGCAAATATTTAAAGGTTACTTTTCACCTGTACTACCTAAATGCTTCCTATCTCAATATATTGCTTCATTCCCCTACTTTTCTGTTTTAAATTATGAATTGTTGGTAAAAAGTGGTTAATATGTTATTTGTTTAAATGCTTTCAAATAAGGAATTCTTCTCTACGACATAGTTTCCTGTTATATTGAGTGGAACTAATGGCAATTTGTTCTCATTATTTTACCAGAAGGTATCTTTGAAAGTAATATATTTTTAAAAAAATCCAGAGTGTAAGAAAGCAATATAAAGTATGTTTAAAGGCATTTTTTTAAGTATACAGGAAACTAAATATATTTCTAGATATCTTGCAAACACTTTTTCCTTGCATCATTTATTTACAATGGGTACATAAACACAGTAACATTCACATTTTCAAAGTGATATTTCAAAAACTTAGTGAGCACACCTAGTTAACATTTGCCTTATTTCTGTGAGGTAAAATAATATCTATTATTAAATGTTTTGACATCATGTGTTCCCATGGCAACATAATCAGTTTTTCAATATAACAAACATTTGCTGAGTGCTTAGTAATGTGTAAAGCATGGAATTATGGGCTACGGAGCTTATAAAATAAACACACACAGTTCCTGCCCTAAAGATGCTTAAAACTGAAGGATAATTTATTTGCATTTACGAATCCCACAAATGTTTCATAAACCATAAAAATTCCTATTTTATTTCTGAAATGATATTCCATATCAGAGTATTCTAGATTATTCAGATTTACCAGTCCAATGGATGCAAATATTGCCCTCATTTTCACTGTTTTTATTCTAATGGATCAAAATAACTATAAGTCAAAATGTATGTGATGCTTCTATTGCATAGTTTTTGATTTATGAAGGAGTACAAGATAACTGCATTTCTTAGAGTCTTAAAAGGAAGTATAGAGGCACATCAAAGGACAGGGTTGAGAAGGGCATTCCAAGCATGCAGAAATACACAGGAATAGGTGTGTAGGTTGATATGGCTGGAGTTTGGAAGAGCCAACGGTGGGAAAGAGGGGAAGAGGAAGAAGTGTAGGAAACAGTTGTAGAAGATCATCGTTAAGGGGTAGTAGTTATTGGTTTAACAAATCAAGACTTTTGAAGCCATGCTAAGGAGTTTATACTTAATCAAAAATTAAGGGAGGTCACCAAAAGATGTGATGGAAAATAGAGATATATATGAAACCCATGAGATTAGGGAAGATCTGACAAACATGTAGAGGATGTTTTGGAAAACAACCATCCTAGAAGCAGAGATATGTTTAAAGAGATAGTACAATAACCCAGGAAAACATCATTAAGGTAAATGAACTGGGGTAGTGGAAGAAAAGACCTAGAGGAGGGACTGGGCTGGAAAGAAATGGAGAAGGAAGAAGGGAGAAGGGAAAGAATATGATCACATTTGATGTGGGGAAGGGTGGTGGGTTGGGAATGACAAATGGGTTTTGGCTTGAGTGCCATTTGTAAGTAACAGATGGAAAATACAAGAAGAGGAGTGACTTTTATGTGTTTCTTCATAGAAGAGGGAGAGAGCAGTGTGGAATCATGAATTGTTTGAGACATACTATGTTTGAGTTGTCTGCAAGATATCCAAGTAAAGATGTTCAGCCAGACAATGGATATACAGACCTGCCGTTCAAGAGAAAAGTGTGAGGTGGAAATATAAATGTGTGTGTCATTAGCATATATGTTGACAAATGAAATCTTGAATGTGAATGAGATTCTCAGGAAATACAGAGCAATACAAGAAACAGTGAGAGAGAGAGCATTAAAACAACTGTGGCCCTCCTAATTTTCCAAGCCTTACACTAATAAGATTACCTAAGTTTTGATGAGAATTAACTCCATTCATGTCACCATTATCTATAGCACCTCTTCCTTCTCATTGTTATTTGCCAGTGATTTCAAAACTCAGTCCTATTTTTGCTTATTTTAATTTTGTCCCATTTACTATCACCCAAAATCATGTTTTTAAGACTTATGCATGCTATTGCATATAAAGCTAGTTCATTCATTTTAACTAACACACATTGTTTGCATGCTCTTTGTTTACTCATTGCTCCCTTGGTAAATATCAGATCATTTCTACTTTTTTGCTACCAAAAACAGTGTTGCCTTTATCTCACTTCTTTGAGCACATAAGCAAAGTGTTCTATGAGGACGTATTTACTTGCAACTGGAATGACTGAGCGCTCAGAATGCCCAGTCATATGATTTCAGGAGAAAGGCAGTGAGGTGGAGGGTGAGTGAATACGAAAGAGGAAAATATGCTTCTGAAAGAAATAATATACATGAAAATATGTTTAAGCTGTAAAATGTTATTTAGATGCTAGCTATTATTAACCTTATTTTCTTTCTTTCTAAACCAACTTTATTATATTCAGTTCTTGTCTGTGTAATATGACAAGGATCAAAAAGTTACTCATTTCTCAAATGACATTCTATCTTTAGGAGGATAACAATAGTTGTATGATTTTTTACAAGGAAATCATGGTGAAATAAATTTGGGATGTGATACATACTATGTGCATTTCCTACAGGATTGAAATTCATATTAAATATATTAAAAGCTCCAAGAATTATTATTTAAGTTTGCTTAACTCAGTATTTGACAAACTTATTTCACCTAGGAACCTCTTCCAAACACAGCTATTAACAATTTATAGAACTAGTGGCCTGTGGAGCAGGTTGGAAGAGATAAGCTGAATTCGGAATTCACTGCTGAGCTGATAAAACCTTCAGAAGCAGCACTGTGATTTCTGCTGGCCCGGCCCTTCTGGACTTGCCCCTGGAAATGCGATGTTAATGTGTCCCTTTCCACTCTTTCCCTGACTCTGCCACATTCTGAGACTTCTACTTGAGAATCTATCACAAAGGAAAATAATTTTTGTCTCTCAATGCCAAATCTTAAATGGATCTGCAGAAAGTACACATTTTCTTTGTTTTACTAAAAACAGCCACTTATTATTCTAAATATTTTGTTTCGATGTAGTCCAGCTATTGAGATCTTTATTTTCTTTAATAAACATGACATAGTACTTACTAGATGTCAATCACTATTTTCTTTAATTATATACATCCCCTCAACCATCCTATAAGAGTCTAATTATCCCCAGTTTGCAGTAGGGCAAGGTGGGGCTCAGAGAGAGAAAGGGAAAGAGCCAGGGTGCAAACCCAGACATTTGCTGGTTCCTCAATGTTCTCACTGCCATCTGGCCCCCAAAGGCAAAGCACAGACTGCCATCTCTTAGAGGAAAGGATGTTCCTTGTTTTGGCGTCACCTCAATTCTTTTTTACTTTTCAAAGAAGGGAAGGCAAGGGGCTGAGGGGAGGGAAACGGAGATACATTTCTGTTTTCTGGTATTATTATACATTATTTAAAATGTATGCATATTTTGGAAAACTAGTTGACCTGACAAGAATAAGTCAGTCTAAACTTGTAGAGTTAAACAGTCCTTCCATGGTGAGATTTTAGATTGATTCAGAGTTGTGTTAACCTAATGACCGATACACTTTATTTTGGATTGTAGTAAATAACAACAAAGCTAGGTTTTATGATGCTTTTGTCCTACTAAATGTGTGTCAAAGCCATTTACAAACCCATTTGGTGTTATTCTTATCCTTGAGGTTTATTTATTTGCTTTTTAAAATATATTGTATTGTCTCATTGAAAAAAAATCGTCAACAGAAATAATTGCAAGGAAGTGTGGAAAAGATCAATGACCTGTAATTTGTATTTCAATAGAGATACTAAAATAAGCTGCTTTTATTCTTGATTTATTTTAGAGGATGGTTTCAAAACCTTCTTTTGACAGCTACCACAACCCTATACTAAAGCAGGAACTGCTTGGAAAATATCTCACTCTCCCAAAATATCAATAAAATGAGCAAGAAAAATTAGCTTCACAGCAGGCCACTTTAATGAGACACGGAAGAAAATTGGACAAGGCAGATAATATGATGCCTTTTGGAATATAATAGAGAATAGAATTAGTAAGTATAAAAGAAGCCCCATCGTTATATAAATCAAACTCCCAGGGAGGGAGGAAAACCTTACATATCTATGAAACGATGGGCAGGCGTGCATGTGCCTATAGGTACAAAGGATTCATTCTTGTGTATGTATTTCTGTATGTGGATGCAAATGTGTCCATATAGATTGTTCCATGTAAAACCTAGTATGCTATCCCTATCACAACAACAAATAAACATTATTACTACAACCCAACTTTCCAAAAAAAACTATTACTACTAAGATAAGGGTATGTGTAGCTCTTGAATGTAATGGAACATTTCCTAAGTAGACAAATCAACTGCTTTCAAAAATGAAACTACACTGTAGAAGAAAGTGAAGTGATTCTTATAGTGAATAGCGAACACCACATAAAAATTAAGAATCTCTTAGGATTAAAAGGTCCTTCTCAAGTAAATAAAAGTCATTTTTATTATGACAGACATAAAGTTCACCAACTTTTGCTATATTCCCAGTGGAAGAAAATAAGGTACTGATTTATAAATGTATTATTTAAAATTTCACATGCCTAACAGGGACATCTTATAGAAAACTTCATGAGATATTTTTAAAGTCTTCAGGAAAAGAAATTCACTTCAAATCATTATTGTCAAAATCCATTATCAACTCTCACGCAGGTCATAAAGACTCTGAGCTATGTCTTTAAAAATTCAAGCTGTTATACAGTAAATTCTCACTCCAAGTCAGTTCCTCAGAGATCGTTTTTTAAACAAGTGATACTTCAGAAGAAACCACTATCCACAACTGTTTTACTTGGGCATTGTCTTCATAGTGTTTCCAGGGCATTAGCATCTTCACACACAATGTGTTCTGGTTCCTGTCCTCGTTCATTCATCCAACATGTATTTTACATGTATTGTCCAGCACTAGGCTAAAGACAGAAAACTAGACAAGAAACGAGAAGTATTAAAACTGTAGTGGCTCTGTAATTAGAAGGACCTAGATTAGGATGCCACGTGCAATGCTGCATAATAGTAGCCTTGAGCAAATTATCCCCCTCAAAGATGTCAAGGGTCTTCTAGCCCTTTGTTTGTGAACTTTGTTTCACTATAGATACATATTAAGCAATGGATCTGACTGATCTAAGCTATGTTATGCCATCCTCACCACCCCAATCTCAAGGCTGTCCAGCCTTATACCTGTCCAGCTATTTGGAGGGCTGGTAGAATGAGTTCATGAGGTGTATTTCTGCCTGAACCACAAAGGGCATTGTGGGAGAAAGTAATAACAGAGGCTAATAAACTAAGTGTAAGGATCATGCATTTTTTTCAGAGGACAGTGGCACCTTCCAGTACAGCAGGTTTTATGGCTTAAGATTGTTTCCTGCCCCCGCCATTTTTCTCAGGAACTCATGTCAGAGTCCTGGGGAAACAGAAAGACGAAAATGAAATAAAAGAGTGGTTTCACAGCATTCAGGAGGAACACTGGAAACACAAGGCAGCTCTCCTCTGCCGTCCACAAAACAGCAGGCAGCGCTAGTGCAAGGAAAGGGAACTTGCGTCACATCTGCAAGGCAACCCATAGGGTGGCCGGTGACATTCCTGCATTAGTCAGCGCAAAGGAGGAGAATGGGGCAAATGCCACAGAACAAGCCAGACGCCATGCTTGTGAACACTCATGAGACCCAGTGTCAGGTGGGAAGAAGACAGAGGAGTAAGGGCAGGAGTCACTGCACTTCTCGATAAGGAAAACCGGATTTTACCCTCAGACATACACAGCACCAGGAGAAGCAGACTTAAAATGTGCCCTTAGGACCTCTGTCACTTGTGTTCCATGTGTTTCTGATGTCATTTGCAGCCCACTGCACACCCCGTCGGCCCACACATGCACCTATTTGAATTTGGGTGATAAAACTTGAAAACCAATGAGATTTATAGTACTTGGTGTGCATTTAAACAAAAGGTCTCCATGATTTTTAATAAATTATCAAGGGCATTATGAATACACATGGTACAAAATTATCTCCCCAATTGTCAGGAATAATGGAATTTGGCTTTCAGTAGTGTAGTCAAAGTGAAGAACTGGATTAAGAGGACACAGCATATCGCGGTGCCACTAATGAGATGCCTTGGCCAAGCCACTGCTGCATCTACCTACACTACTTCATCTGCAACATCATTATAAATTCATGTGGAATAGATGAATAATTGCCCCTTCCCCAAACCACCATAACCTAGAAATGCGGCTTAGCAAATAGCTATCCCACTGAAGCACCATTTCTAGCTCTTCTTGCTCTAGTTGGCTGCCAGAGTACAGGGGTCCTAGGTAGGCTTGGTTGTTAAACTGGGTGCTGTAGCAATGGGGAAAAATGCAACTTTCATAGTTTATTCCCTACTTATTTTGCTCTAAGCCTTTCCCTCTGCTCCCAAGACCTATTTTTTTGGCGAACTTCTAATAGTGATTTTGTTTTTTTCTTTTATTTCATTGGCCAATAGACAGTTTTGTTTGTTTGTTCGGTTTTTTTTTTTTTTTTTTTTTTTGGAGGCAGAGTCTTGCTCTGTCGCCCAGGCTGGAGTGCAGTGGCCCAATCTCGGCTCACTGGAACCTCCGCCTCCCAGATTCAAGCGATTCTCCTGCCTCAGCCTCCCAAGTAGCTGGGACTACAGGTACCCGCCACCACGCCCAGCTAATTTTTTGTATTTTTAGTAGAGACGGGGTTTCACGGTGTTAGCCAGGATGGTCTCGATCCCCTGACCTCATGATCCACCCACCTCAGCCTCCCAAAGTGCTAGGATTACAGGTGTGAGCCACCGTGCCCAGCCAGCCAACAGACAGTTATTAAAGTGTTGACAATTATTTTCTCAGTATTTTATGAGGCAATGGAGAAAAACGAGACAGAAACAGCTTTCATATTCGGTTTCTGAAGGAAGCAATCCTAATGCAATGATAACACTGAGTGTTTAGCATGGAAGTGTGAATAGGGGGCTAGAGAAGCATATAAAGAAGGGACACTTTGGCCAGGTGCAGTGGCTCATGCCTGTAATCCCAGCAATTGGGAGGCTGAGGCAAGAGGATTGCTTGAGCCCGGGAGTTCAGGGCCAGCCTGGGCAACACAGCAAGACCCCGTCTCTGTTTTATAAAAAAAGAAGAAATGACCCTCTGATTGAAGGGCAAAGTTTCCATTTTCACAGAAAAAGTGGCATTTAAGTTGAGTCTTGAAGTAAGGGTTAGAGTTTATGGGGTCTTCTACAGAGAAAGACAAAATTAAGCAAAGGGCAGAAAATGTGCATAGATGCTAGAGAATATGAGAACATGCCAGTTTGAGGAATGAGGGATAATATACTATAGTTGGAGAATGTGTGTGTGTGTGTGTGTGTGTGTGTGTGTGTGTGTGCATGTGTGGTGTAAGCAGGCTTGGGGATTGGAAGTAGCAACAAATTCTGTGAACTAAATTTGCATTTAAACAAATCCTGGAGAGTCCCAGGACTTCAGGCAGGGGAGTCATAGGGTAACATTTCCTTTTAGAAAGTTTCAGTTTGGGCCAGGCATGCTGAGTCACACCTGTAATCCCAGCACTTTGGGAGGCTGAAGCAGGAGGATCTCTTGAGCCCAGTAGTTTGAGACAAGCCTCGGCAACATGGTAAAACCCTGTCTCTCCAAAAAACTACAAAAATAAGCCGGGCATGGTGGTGCATGCCTGTGGTTCCAGCTACTCAGGAGGCTGAGGCGGGAAAATCACCTGAGCCCAGGGAGGTCGAGGCTGCAGTGAGCTGTGTTCATGTCATTGCACTCCAGCCTGGGTGATAGAGGGAGAACCTGTCTTAAGAAAAAGAAAAGAAAAGAAAGATGAGAGAAAGAAAAATAAAGTTTCAGTTTGGATCGGAGGAACTGAAAGAGGGAGATCACTGAGAAGTGTCGTTCACAGCAACAGGCAAGGGATTCCCTCCTGGCAGAAAGAGAAAAATCTCTGAGGGAAAAGCAGGAAGATGCAGCAAGTTACTGTCCCCACCGTGAAGAGGATGTGAGATTTCAAACATCAGAAATTTCAATTCGAATGAGTTTGAAAGAAGCAAACAGGTCCAATAAAAGAGAGTCAATTATGCTATGAAAGCAGAGTTTTCTCAAGAGAATGAGAAAGGTCATCGATTCCCGGGAACAGGGAGGCTAAATCTTTATTATTTTCCCCTCAATGAAACTTTATTATTAAAAGCACCCTAGGAATCTTTTCATAAATTAGGTGCTAGTGGTAGAAGTCTCACTTTTTATTTTAATTTCCTACAGCAGAAATTCCAGAAGTTAAAAATCATGTTTACTGGGAGGAAAGGGGGAAAACCTAGAGAGAAACATTAGAAAGTTGAATTCCAAAAGGGTGGTCCAGAGTATCCACAGTCACACTCCCATGCCATCTTCCCCTCCTTTCATGTCATATAACCCATCGCATCGTCCCACCCTCTCGCACATGTGTACACTTGAGTTTTGAGCCATACATCTTGCAAAGTCTGTCAACTGACATCCTAATAGCATGAAAGAAGTATCTGCAAACAAGATGGTTTCAAGCCATTGCTCATGACCCTGAACAAATCAGGGCCTGGTTCCCGTTGCAGTTTGGAGTCTCCCCTTTAATCACTTCACTGGGCAGATTGATGTGACACTTAGGAAATAAACTAAGAGGTCTGTTTTCCAGCTATCTACTGGTCTCATTGACTCTTTCCCTAACAGTTAAGTTGAGCTTGTCATATTTTGAGACCTAATCAATGGATAAATGAGGGGCAGCTGATATGCTGGCCTTTTCTGCTCATATTAGTTATTCATAAGGAATGCAGCCTTTTCCAGCTTTCTACCTGGTAATCATTGAGGAGTATTCATATAGCAACATGGTGAGATTAAGAGCTAAGGCCATGGTTATCAATCTTGGGTGCACAGAAAAAATTGCCTGAGGAGTTCAGTTGTTGCCTGGGTCAGGGCAGGGGAGGTGATATTTTAATATTTTAATACGGATGCTTGGGCCTTAAACCAAACCTAATAAATTAGAATTTCTGGGTGTGAGGCTCAGGCATTTTTACGAACATCCACTGTAAAATTCTGATGTTCAATCATAGTTAGGAATAAGAAGTTATCCCAGATATTCACCCAGTTACTACCAGCCATGGAAAACATGGATCCACAAAGCAATGTTTCCCTGGGAGAAGCATGAAAAAATGCAATTTCCTGGAAATTACTGAGCCCTACTGAATCAGTGTGACCCAGAAATCTAAGGGTGTTTTTGTTTGTTTTGTTGTTTTTTTGTTCGTTTGTTTTTGTTTTCATTCTTGTTTTATTTATTTGTTTGTTTGTTTATTTATTTCTGAGACAGTCTTGCTGTGTCGCCCAGTCTGGAGTACAGTGGTGTAATCTCAGCTCACTGCAACCTACACCTCCTGGGTTCAAGTGATCCTCCAGCCTCAGCCTCCCAGGCAGCTGGGATTACTAGTGTGCCCCATCATACCTGGCTAATTTCTGTATTTTCAGCAGAGACGGGGTTTTGCCATGTTTGCCCAGGCTGGTCTCGAACTCCTGAGCTCAAGCAATCTGCCCAACTTGGCTTCTCAAAGTGCTGGGATTACAGGCATGAGCCACTGCACCCGGCAGAAATCTGAGTTTCGACAAACTTCTTAGATGAATTTTAGATTCACCACCTTTTGAGAAACACTCTAAAGGACTCACAAATAGCTGCTTTGGTTTCTTACTATGCCATTTCTAGCAGATGTTATCATTACTTGGGGAGACAGAGGGAGTCTGGGAGATCTCAGTGAGACCTAATCAATTCCTATTCCAGACATTAGTAATGAAACAGAACGGGGGTAAAAAAAAACACAAAACAAAAACAAGGAGGAAATAATTTTTCTGCCTTAAGAAAAGAGAACTTTGGGAGGCTGAGGTGGGCGGATCACCTGAGGTCAGGAGTTTGAGACCAGCCTGACATGGTGAATCCCACCTGTACTAAAAATACAAAATTAGCCAGGCGTGGTGGCGGGTGCCTGTAATCCCAGCTGCTCGGGAGGCTGAGGCAGGAGAATCGCTTGAACCGGGAGGCAAAGGTTGCAGTGAGCCAAGATTACACCATTGCACTCCAGCCTGGGCAACAAGAGTGAAACCCCATCTCAAAAAAAAAAAAAAAAAAGAAAGAAAGAAAAAAGAAAAGAAAAGAAACACTACTTAATGGAGAAAATAGTCACCAAGCACTCAATGAACAAGATTACAGAGCCACAAAAAGAAAAGTGCAGAAACAGGAAGGGCATACCTTGCAGCCTGTCTTCTTGGCAAGTCATACTTCTGGAAGTTCATGTTCAGAGACTAAAAGCTACGTTTTGATTAGGAAGCATCCCTTCACAGGGCCCTACCTCAAAGCTCAAAAGTGTACTCCGGAGTTGTCCGAAAACTACATGCAGCATGCAAGTATCTTCAACATTTGTTAGTTATATTTAGCATCATACTTTACACGGCAATTAAAGTTAAATATTCCTTCGCTTCACCTCATATTTTGTCCTTTTGGCGTCCATGTTGTTCAGTTCTCTAACATCTTTCATGCAGTGGGAACAATTTTCCAGCAGTTTTGCACATAGTATTTTCAGTTCAACCACAAGGACTGTGTGATATCTAAGTGGGGAATCCCATAAAAGAGAAAAGCAACCCAAAACAAAAATAAAACTGGGACATACCAAAAAAGTACGATGGATATTTGGGGTGACAGTGTTTCTCTGGAAGCAGTACTCTACTCTCAGAAGCTCTGTTTCCACAAGGGTGGGAAAACCGTCAGTTTCCTGTGCAGTAAGCACAGTGCATGCACGCTGGAAGCAAAGGTCTAAGGTCTTACACAAATACACACAGACACACCCTCATCCCTTGTATCTTTGGGCTATAAAATGCCACCTATAATCTATAAAATACACTTCATATATGTCATCTACATCATACATATTTTATATGTATGTATGTGTGTATATCTGTAGATCTATATATCTCTATCTATATTCCTCACATTCACTCCCTGTCCATCCCCAGTGGTCACTACACAAAGGCACAAGATTTGTGGAGCCAACATGAGAGGGACCAACTGCCTTAGACCAGAGTGTGGACTGTAAGATACCTCAAGAAAATAAGGAATAGGTGTTACCATTATCTCCTGACTATACTAAAAATAAAAATGGTTTTCACTAGAGAAGGCTTCCCTAATGCCATAGATTTTGTATCTAGGGGCCTCTGTAACAAAAGGGAGCCAAACAGCCTGACCTGGGCAATGACTCCTCTACCATGAAGTGAGCTAGTTTCTCTTCTAAAGGCAAGAGCCACCAAGATCCATTAAAAAAAGAAAAGAAAAGAAAAGAAAAGAAACTCTTGAGACAACAAAAATTGAGATTAAGCATTAAATGATAAGGTTGGGGACAGTGGATCAAACCTGTAATCCCAACACTTTGGGAGGCTAAGGTGAACAGATTACTTGAGTTCTGGAGTTCAACACTAGCCTGGGCAACATGATGAAACCCCATCTCTACAAAAAATATAGACATTAGCTGGGTGTGGTGGCACGTGCCTGTAGTCTCAGATACCTGGGAGGCTGAGGTGGGATAATCACCTAAGCCCGGGAAGTTCAGACTGTAGTGAGCCATGACCATGCCACTGCACTCCAGCCTGGGTAACAGGGCAAGACTCTGTTTTGGGGAAGAAAAAAAAAAAAAAGAAGAAACCCAAAGATAAAAAAGTCAGGGTCGGGGTGTACATTTACAGTAGAAAGCACACACATTTAAATTTTCAAAGATGAGTAGAGAGAAACAGTGTATGTTAAATATTATTTAAATACATAGTGCTTTGTCTTAAACTAAATCATTGGCCACAGGTGAATGTCATTACAATCCACTGTGGTTTAAGAAGCCCGCTACAATGAGCAAATTGCCTACAATGTGATTGTATGGCTGGTGCAAATAATCATACGGTCTATGATCCACGGATTAAACGGGCTTTGAGTTTAAATGAAGACAGTCCACTGCTACATCCAAGCTCCTCACTGCAGTGGGAGTCTGCTCCTGTTTCTGGTATTTTCTTATATACATAGTATTAGGGGCAAAGATGTGGTGGCAAAGTGGAAGTCCAAGAGAATCTTGAACTTAGATGTCCTGGGTTTCCCATATTTTGAATTCCCCAACCCTTCTAACACTCTAGTCCTTGGATCTGCAGCTTCAGATTATAGATAAACAGCTTATTTCTGATGATTACTTGTCCACCAATAGACCAAACCAGTGTTTTAGGATGTGGTAATTTGTAGTACTTCACAGTATGTTCAGAGCAGTCAAGTTTTTGTTGTTGTTGTTTTTGTTTTGTTCTGTTTTGTTTTTGTCATCAATTTAGTTTAGATTTGGTAACTGAATGGAATAATCACAGGTCACTTCTTTATTCAAGTCCAGGTTGTGTTTGAAATACATCTTAAACCAAGGTAAGAACAAAACAACAGCATTACTTGGGCCTTTTTATGGGCTAAGGGATTATTAACATTATCTCATTCATTCTTCTCACTCACATAATTAGGGAGGTGCTATTACTACCTGCATTTTTTAGCTGAGGAAACAAGAAATATAGAGGGTAGAAAACTTGCTTAAGATCCCATAGCTGCCGTATCCATGTCAGAGCCCAACTTCAGATACAGGCAATCTAATTCCAAAGACCCCTTTTAACCACCATATTTCTATGTCTCATCTAGAGAGTACACTCAGAAAAAATCATCATAAATACCCTAGAAAATGCAAATGTGATGTTTAAATTCACTGTGATACTTTATGGGGTATTGTCTAAACAGAATATCATAGAAGCCTGAGTGCCAGGATAACCTAGAAATAGATCTCAAGGTTTCTATCTCCGTAATTATCTCTCTACATTTTGGACTTAGAGTCATGCTACTATTTTCATATTTAAAGGATTGTTTTTATATTAAAGTGATGACTGTACTCAACTCTTTCTCCCATAAGTATATTCTGTGGGGGACTCTTAAGATAGTGCTCATATAGATAATGGTGTAAAATTTTAGCCTGAGGGCTAAACAATAGGTCTATTTTCCCTGGGATAATAAAATTAATAACACTCACAGGGTCACTAGGCTCTTGTAAAACCAGTCATTGACTCTTTCTCATTCAAAAGATACACTGCGATAATTGACCGCGGACTATGTTTTAACGTGCCTGTTTCAATAGGATCCTTACCAGAACATCAGAATAATACCAATCCTGAATAGCTTTGCCATTTGTTTCAAGGATGAATATAGCACTTTAATTTTACAAACAGTGTGTCATTGCTACCACACTCCAGGGCAGTCCAGGACAAAGGCAGTGAAACTGAAAACACTTGAAAATTCACAGTCATCAGTCAACAGCATTAATTGAGTGTCCATGTGGTTTGGAACCACAGTAACAAAGTTTCTTTATGGAAGTTCAGTTCCAAACACCCAGTGTCATCTTGAGAGCACATCAGCCAACTTTCAGTTTGGAAAGTACGAACACCTAGAGTAACAACACAAGAGCTCGACTTTTTTTTTTTTTTCCATGTAAGCACTGCAAGTATTTATTTTTACAGATTCAATTGTTCTTTGGTGAAAATATCATGAAATGATTCATTAGGAAAAGGAAAATATAGTGAAGAAGTTCCAGGTGCAGAGGCCTAGAGAAGTCATTTAAAGCACTGCAGTGAGCTGTTTAGCAAATGCTCTGTCCAAAGCAGCAGCCAATACTCAGCTTCTGCCTGGAGTTCCGAGCAGTACTGGGGAGGCTCTGTGCCAGAAAATACACTTTTTCAAGATAAGTGAGAAGTACAGATTTTTATGTGACAGTTACTGATGTTTAAAGTTGGCAATTACTTCAAATATGATTTTTACAAACATTGTGTAGGCCAGATTTGGCCCTTTGGTTAAAAACCCTTGTGAAAGTATTTCAGATTAAAAAAAAAAATCTTGTTTTCCTCCCAAAAACCTTTTATAGAAAAGAAAGCTAAGTTGTCTGGCACCTGCTAAGTGCCAGGCATTGTTCTATATGCTACTGTATAAAGTAGAATGAATTATTTCTATTGCACAGAAGGAGAAACTAAGACAGAGATTAAGCAATAGTCCCATGACCACTCAGCTAGTGTATTCATCTAAGTCTGCCTGTCTTCAAAGCCTATGTTTTCCCCCCCGATACCCATCCTTGACAAGTTCCAGATAGATAGAAACAGAATTGGAGGACAATTTCAGTATATATAACTGTCTGAAATAGAATTTGATACAAAATCAATGTAAAATATATGGGATTTACCATCTGCAGAAAAAATGACAGAGAAATCGTTGGTCCCATAAAAATGGTATCAGGGTGCTTGTTACCTCTAATTAGATATTTCAAATGGTATCAAGGAATCTAAAACATAACTAGCTCAAGTTCTTTAAACTGTGAGCTAAATAGACATTTAACATTACAGAGCACTCTTTTACATAATTGAATAGTACCTAGAAAACCAAAACACAAAAGAATCAAAGGCGAAGAATCAATTTTTGTAACACTTTCCATGGAAAAGGTGCCCTGGTGTGTTACCTTGACATTTAATTGCATACAGACGGTCCTGACTTAAAATAGTTCGACTTACAGTTTTTTGGCTTTACCACGGTGCAAAGTGATATGCATTCAACAGAAACCATACTTTGAATTCTGATCTTTTCCCAGGCTATCAATATACAGTAGGATACTCCCTCGAGATGACAGGCAGTGGTAGTGAGCTGTAGCTCCTAGTCAGTCACGCAACCATGAGGGCAAACAACTGAGACTATACAATGCACTGTGTTGCCAGAGCTTTTTGGATATTGTATTCTGTGTTTTTGCCTCCCATCATGTATACAACATGCCCATCTGTGTCTCCTGATTCTGGTACAGTATTCAGTAAATTAGATGAGATATTCAACACTTCACTTGAAAAGGCTTTGTGTTAGATAATTTTGCCCTGCTGTAGGCTAACATAAGTGTTCTGAGCACATTTAAGGTAGGTGCAGCTAAGTTATGGTGTTCAGTAGATTCGCTGTATTAAATGCATTTTCAATTCCTGACATTTTCCACCTAGGATAGGATAGGTTTATCAAAAGGTCAACCCACCCATTGTAAGTTGAGGAGCATCTGTATTCTGGTCTATTATGAGTTAATGAATTCACTTTTCCAGAGCACAGAAAGGCATATTAGGCCTTAAAATCTGCTTTAAAAAAAAAAAAAGAAAAAAAAGAAGAAAAGATATGAGGTCTCACTCCGCTGCCCAGGCTGTGCAGTGGTAGCATCATCGCTCACTGCATCCTCCACCTCCCAGGCTCAAGCGATCCTCCCACCTCAGCCTCCCAAGTAGCTGGGATTATAGGAATTATAGGATTATAGGAAAAGTTATTCCCATTTAACTTTTAATGGTTTGTACAGATAGGGTCTCATTATGTCGCCCAGGCTGGTCTCAAACTCCTAGGCTCATGGGATCCTCTCGCCTTGGCTTCCCAAAGGAATGGTCATTAGTTATCGTGCCTGGTTATTAGTTAAAACCATTTTACAGCTTCTCCCTCCATGTTCATGGAACAATCTTCAGAAACATAACAACAAACAGCCCAAGGAGATCTTCTCAGGCATAAATGAGCTTCTAAGTCCTAAGTCTAAGGACTTGTCACGGCTGTACACACCTTTCCCAGCATTCCACTTAGCCCAGTCTGGAAGTTTACAATCCCTTGACAGCAATGGGGTATGCACTGGCCCTTTTATAACTGTCATTACTATGCCACTTTACTTTACTCTCTCAATTAATATACCATTGAGCTTCTTCTTCATCCTTTTCCTCTATCCAAGCATCAATTTAAAATGCACAGAAATTAAAATACTGCTTATGTTACAAATCATAAACATTTATTTCATTAAATGTATATTTAAAATTATCTGACTGTACATTATACTTCAGTTTCACATCATACATGCATTTTTATGAGAATTTCAACTATTCTCATATAGGAAAAATAGGACAAGGTTTAAGTAGTCAATGTAACCCGTATAATTCCACAACCACTCTACCCAGCTCACCCATGGCTCACACAGGAGATGTGAATTTGTAGTTGAATTAGTCTCAGATCTCCTATACGTCTCAGGGTTTAAGCATCTCACCATTAGAATGACTCTGGTGTTTAAAGAGAAGTATTTTTCATGCTGCTTCTTATTACATGGTTCTCAACACAACCTGTCTACATCCCCTGCTTCTCATCTAAAAAGCAAAATATTCCACTGTTGGAGGAAAAACTAGCTGTATTGCATCTTACTGAGGAATGGTATACTGGTCTCAACTATAAGGCTTACTGGGGATTTTCAGGAATTCATCATTTCTGATATTCACCTTAAACACTGACTTTTTGACCTGGCTCCCCAGTGGGGTCTGATTCCACAGACATGCAAATTAGATAATGCCTATTAATTTTGGTTGGATTCCCTTCTCTACTCTCATAGGTTTGATCATCTTGCCCCGTTGCTCAATATTCTGTCAACCAATGCTGCCTCAATTTGCATTCACTAAGGATGACCAGGCTAAAATAAATACATCTAAATTAATGACTGAATAGTAAAACTATAGTTTACCAATAACATAAATAGCCATAGATTCTCTTCTTTTGCCTGTTTATATTGTTTAATGTATCTCTCTCCACTT
Organism: Macaca mulatta; assembly: GCF_049350105.2. NCBI lineage: Eukaryota > Metazoa > Chordata > Mammalia > Primates > Cercopithecidae > Macaca > Macaca mulatta. The sequence goes on from NC_133416.1 coordinate 26,517,555, forward strand.
ACTCTCTGAGTCTGAGCAAGTTATTTGGACTCCTTGTGTCTCAATTTCCTCCTATGTACATAAGGATCATAATATGTCCTGCTTTGTTATGACAACTGAATGATTTAATGCACAGGAAGCATGATTTAAAACCCAGAAGCATGCCTGGCACATGGTAAGCAATATTTTAAAATTAGCTAGTATTATTGCTGTTTTCTATTTTAAAAATATACTGAACGCTGTTTTAGGTTCTAGGAGGCAAAGATGCAAAAGGTAAGATAGTGATCTACCCTTTAATATGGTAATAAGGATAGCTGAAAGTTCAGTGGGAAAGAAAAGCAAAATCAATAACTATGATTCAAAAATGGCCCTCTATATATGCCTTCTTAGAATATCATGTAGATTTTTCAATTAGGTAGGCTTCCAACCCATTTTTCAGTTCCATCTGTATACCGGGTGCAACAAGTTTAACTTTTCTTTCATTTATTTTATGCTACCAGATTTGTTTTCCGTGAAGCACTTCCATGTAGAATTAAGTTAGAAGTAAGTTCATAGGTTATAAAATACAACAGGTTTTTCAAGTAACCTTCTTTGAATATGGTCCCCCAAATTTTTAGAGATAATAGTTATAAATAAAGGAAAAGATATTTTAGAAGATGACAAGAGAAGAGGATAGTGAATAAATACTTCCCAAAAGGACAAAAAGACATCAGTAGGCCACAGCAAACATAACTAAAAGGATACAGCATAGAATTTAAAGGGGAGAGAATGTAAAGGGGAAAGATCTTTTCAAGTGCTCTAAGTCAAGGGGGTCCATTTATAGCTTTGGGCTTAATTTAATAACCTGAAGCAAGAACACTTAACTATCTACAAGAAGGACCAACAGCATAAATCAGATATCAGTCCACATATTTCAAGATCAAAGCTGTAAAGCAAAATGATTTGTAGGAGCACTCAAACAGCTCCAATATATTATGAGTCTTTTCAGAGAATACTTAAGCATATTAGTTATCCAAATTAGGATTTTGTTGTTGTTGATAGAGCCAAAAAGAAAAATACATGCTATTGGGACTTTTTTTTTTTTCCTTCTCACCTACAGGATACTTTCAGTGAATTAAAAGCTTTCTCCAACATACTTTAATGATAGATTACTCATATAAATCTAATTCATTGGAAAAAGTCCTAAATATATAAATTATTAGAAAAACATCCAAATTTCCAAATTGCTAATTCTTTTTTTTTTTTTTTTTTTTTTTTTTTTTTGAGACAGAGTCTCACTCTGTCACCCAAGCTGGAGTGCAGTGGCATGACCTCAGCTCACTGCAACCTCAGCCGCACAGGTTCAAGCAATTCTCTTGCCTCAGCCTCCAGAGTAGCTGGAATTACAGGTGCCCATCACCACGCCCAGCTAATTTTTGTATTTTTAGTAGAGACGAGGTTTTGTCATGTTGGCCAGGCTGGTCTTGAACTCCTGATCTCAGGTGATCCATCTGGCTTGGCCTCCCAAAGTGTGGGCATTACAGGCGTGAGTCACCATGGTCGGCCCCAAATTGTTAATTCTTACTGAAATAGTGTCACTTTTACCAGCATTACAATTTGCATCAAATCATGAGATTTCTCCCACAAAGAAGCTAAGAACCATATTCTAGTACTAAATACAGGACAACCACATACACATTTGTTATTAGTATGCATTTTCTAGATTATGTATTCCTCTAAGGTCATATTTAGGCATTTTTTTTAAGTTCCAATAAAACTATATACTACTCCACTATTGGAATTATCTTTTAAAACCTCATTTTCTTGTCATTTTACAAACCTCTGATGTTGCCACAATTTTAAAAAATTTATTGAAAAAAGCATTCATGCACGAAGACACCATAATCAGCCTGCCTGTGTTTTTTTACATCCATGAATGACTGCAAAGGTTTTCCTGTCTTTCCCCACAGCTAAGTTTATTGTTCATTTGCTATTATGTTGCCAGTGTACCATAAGGAATAGAACTAAGCTGTCCTCACATGTAATTTGTCTGAGGGTTTCCTCAACTAAGTTGATATTATTCTCACAGACAGCAGATATCCACTAAAAGTCATTTTAAATATATGGTACATTAATTATTTTAGATTGAAAGCAACGTATTTTAAAAGTCCTCAATATATGGAATGTTAGAAAAAATTCTAATATGAGAAAAATTTCCAAAAACTTCTTCTTGAAAGTGCCACATTACTTCAATTTTTATGTTGTTTTCCTACAGCACGTAAAAAATTAAGATTCCTGAGTCAATATGGTTTGAGCACCAAAGTTGGAGCCAGACTGTGAAGGTACAGCTCCTGACTCCACTCCTTTCTAATTATATGAACTTAGCAAGTAATTTAACTTCTGTGCCTGAGTTTTCTCATCTACAAAATGTAGATATTGCTAGTACCTGCTCACCTTCATTTAATTTGTGAGAACTGATGTATGTAAACACTCAGAAAAGTGTCTGACACAGAGAAACCACTCATTACATATTTTTGTTGTTATTTACTTTACTAACAATATATAAGTTCATGCTATCTATATTGCTTTTGTTCAAAAGCTTTAATTAAACCTATCTGCAAACGCCTTAGATTTGATTCTGGTTTTCAGTAGAACTTTTAACAATAAATTGAAAAATTACAGTAGAGATAAATGGACAATTAGACAGCCTTACAGCTAATCAGACAACATCTGGCAGTCATTGACAACCAGAAATAAATCTTTAGTAAAACAAGCGCTCTAACTTTAATTCTATCTTATTTGATAGTATAATCAACAACAAAACTAAGGTTGTAAAAAGATTTTTCAAAGTACATACAAAACAAAAATCTTAGAAAAACAAATACTACACTAGACGATAGAATCACTATTCAAAAACATTTTAACCAAAATGATTACATTTAAATCAATACTGATAAATGTAAAGCTGCTGAGTTCAAACAACCTATGGCATAAGCAGAGGATAAAAGATACATGATTTCAAGCAGTTCAGATAAGATTTTTATAGAATATGAATTCAATATGAATAAACATCATGTTACTTTCAAAATACTAAATGTGATTTTGAGGTGTGTTAATTAGGACAGACACCCTAAATAACAATTCTAATAACCTCATTATTTCTCGACTGGGCAGAATACATGTAAAGTTTTGGCTCTAAGTGATACAGCTAATGAAAGAGTGGGTCCTTCACAGTCTTGGTGAAACATTACCTGGCTGAAGGATCTAAAACAGAAACATTTCAAATAATCTTCTTCAGTTATTTGAGGAGTATCCCAGAACAGGATTTGTACTCATTCTTTACAGGTCCAGAAGGGAAAATTAAATAGAATTACAGGAAATTAGATTTTTGGCTCAAAATGAGAAAATATATTCTCACACATAAAGCTACTTAATGGACTTTTTTTGTGAAGCATGGAGTCTCTAGTTTCTGGAAATCTTAAAAAAATCTCTATAATGATTTTTTAATTCACTTAGTCAATCAACAAGTATTTATGGTTTTGCTACATTTTGCAGAGTAGTGTGTTAGATCCAGTGAATAAGATAATGAATAAAGAAGGACATCAGCATTGACAGTGCTCACTGCCAGCCTGACACTGCACTAGACACTTTGAAACACATTTTCTCACTTACCATTATATACGTATACAGATACAGGTCTATCTATACCCTTACATAGATATATTAGCATCTTTATTGAAAACTCTTCTCTGTGCTTACAGAGGGCTCTTTACAAACTAAACATACCTTTGAAATACCTGCTTTAAAAATATTTAATCACTTCCCATTGCTCCTAAAATAGATATCACTTAACATGGCCTATAGGATTCTGAGTTCCACCTCAGAGGCACTCCAATCCTCTCCCTCACCCCCACCATTCTCAGACACTGCTAACCCCCCAAGCTATTTAAAATCTATTATCATTTCTCATAGCGCTATACACTTCTTCTTCATAGCACTTACCATATTCTAATTTTATGTTTGTCGTGTCACTATTTATTTAGTATATTTCTCCTCCACTAACCTGAACATTCCAGAAAGGAGAGACTATGTCTGATTTTGTTTGTTCTAGGAGGCAATAAATCATCTTGACAATGAGGACAGGTGAGAACAGACCACCTGGGTTTGAATTGTTGATTTGCTACTTACTACCTTTGTATCTTTCACAAGTGCTTAACTTCTCTGTTCCATAATTTCCTCAGTCATAAAAGAAGATTAGTAATAGAACCTCTTGTAAAGATTAAATGAGCTCATACATGTAAAACACTTGAAACAGTACCTCATAAATAGATATTCCACAATCAATATTATCCATTATTAACATGACTTGTTTGCCATTGTACTCCAAAGTTCCACATGCGGTCTGGCACATGGAAGGTACTTAATAACATTGGTTGAATGAATGAACGCTCAAACTGACATGGACAAATTATAGGAGATGAATTTTGGCTTCACACCGAGGACTATAAGAGTCCAAAGACTACCAGGATATGCTTCTTATTATACCATGCTCTCAACTGTATAACATGAGAAAGACAACCACCATAGGTTATTGGGGTATAGAGTCCGGAACAATTAGTTTGATTGGGAGAGTCAGTCAAGATAATCAGAAAGGCAAATTTAAGCTTGTCTTTAAGAATAAGTAGGATATTACCAGGCAGAAACAAAAATAAAAGGCATCATCAGCAAACAAAAAAACAAAACCAACAAAATATAACACTGGCAAGGACATCAAGGTAGCAAACTATTTGGAGAATCCTGAGTAGTATGAGGTGAGTGAACACAGGTTAAATGGTTAAGTCATAAAGGTAGAACATGAGTAAATTAAAGAAGAACCTATACAATTGCTGAGAAATTGTTCTGAAAAAAATGGAAAGTCATCAAAGCCTTTATACAAGCCACAATCTTTAGAGGTGTTTGTTTTTGTATTTGCTGTTTAACTTCTTCTACAAAGATTTGATAGTTCACTCAACACAAGCACTCATTTGAAGCAACTTTGAAATAAATCATTTAAACAAGGTAAGATGAGGGCTTTATAATAACTCCATGAATGGCAATGGGAATAGAAAGCAGAAAATAGAAAGCAAAACTAATTGCCCATAAACAAGGGATTGGATGCGTTAAGTCTGGTACATACAGTAGAATATAAAACACTTTGATATGAAAATCAAGCATAAAGAATACCTAACTATATAAAAAAGTATATGCCCTTAAACAAAAAAGTAGGTTCTAAAAGTATTACAGTATGAGTTTCTATTAAAATATGTTATAAATAAATATATCTTATACAAATTTGTCTTTTTTAAAACAAAGACTATATGCCAAAATCTTGCTGGTTATTTTCTTTGGTCGGCAGAATTAGCGTATTTTAAAAATTGTTTTCTTCTTTTTGCTCTTTTTTCCCCTAGGATTTCTCCGATGAACATAAAATGCTTTTGTGAAAAAGAAAACATGATAAAACATATTGAAAAAAAGTAAATGTAGGTGAAAATGTCAATGAAATTCTGGTTTGTAGAACCACCAAACCTTGGAAAAGTTTAGTAAGACCACCAGGAAGAAGAAGGGGAAGTTTCCAAACTGATTTCACATGCAAGGAGGGCAGGCCACGGAAACAGGTAAACCATGGAAGTACAATCAGTCCCATCTCATGGATATTCTACCTGGGGCTTTTACTTTGGGTGGCTCAGAAGCATCTGAGTGTTAGACCAAGTAGAAAGATAACTCCAGAAGAAAGCTTTAATAGTGTCACGTTTATCTAGTTGATTGATCTAAAATTTGGTTGATGACAAATCACCTGGGACAACAGCAAGAAAAGTTGCGTTCCAACCCACCAAAGTCCCGCTGCTTTCTGAGCTGCAAGTATCATATCACTTGCTTTTGATTTTAAACTTAATTGTTAAATATCTGCAAAAAATACTAAGATGCTGAAAGCAAGTTAATTTATAGAAAGAGTACAAAGTATTACATCCAATGAAAGCATCAATTTGAAAAGGCACAGACAGAAATACATTTGCTTCATCACTGCACTTTGAGTGTTTTTACAAAATTGGGCATTGTGACTTTTCATTACCATTTATCTACATATTAGTTTAAATTTACATCTCTATCCCGGACCTCTCACCCTTTCTCTAGTTTCATTTTTCTCACTATCTACAGTACAATTATTTGGACACTCTTTCTCTGAATCTATTATCACCCCTTCCTAACATATTCTTTGCCAACTATCCTCCTCATTACCACTTATCTTTGAGGTTGTCTGCTGTTTGTTAATGGAGTCTAGCATTGTCTTTCTGATATGAGAAAAAAAAAATCAACTGTGTCTCAGTCATTTGTCCAAAATTCAATCTCATAGAATATGGGAAGCTCCTCCTTGTGTAGTCTTCCATGGCTTAAGCACAAGCCAAGTTTGATTTTAAAATGGCCTATTAATATCACTACTTAGCAACCGAGTTTTAATGTAAAATCTTTTAGAAAAATCTTTACTACAGCAAAAGGAATATGTAACTTCTGCTGTTCTTATAGATTTTAACGGATTTTTAATCTACCAATAGTAGGCTGTAAATTCAAGCTCAAAGGAAACACAAGTGCAACTCAATGGTAAGTTTTATTGGATTGCTTATAGAGAATTATAGTTATGATCAAAAGCTGGGAGTGAACAAAGCCTGAATGCTTCTCTTTTCTTTTCAAGTAATGTGAATGCTTCATTTCTTCCTGTGCACTTCCTAAGCTAAAATTTAAATGAACAAGGCAAAGAGCCAGAGTTAGGTAGCATGAGAATAACGGAGGAAAAGCAAAGTTTTGGAAAATCCACAAGTGACAAAGAGCCCCCTGCATAATCAATTTTTGAAATATTTATACCGCAGTATTATTGTTTATCCAATCTATTTTTATTCTTTATAATAGCAAATGATATATCTATTATGTATAGACTGTACAGAGGAACAAAATTTGTCAAGCAACAAGTATTTATTCAGTATTTAAAAGTGAAAAAAGAAGGCATTATTTCTTAAAACAAGGGGTGAAGATTTTAAAAAGAAGTACATCTGAACTGAGCCTTAAAGGGTGAGTAACAGTAAGTAGAAATATGGAAAATAGTACGTCAACGTAAAAATAACCTGGAAATCAAGTGGAAATCAAAAAACAGTAGAAAAATGCAAAGTATGGCTAAAGAGTAACATAGTTGACTATGTTAGTCAACTATAGTTGACTACAGCATCAAGGACAAGGCCAAAGCAGAGTCTTAAACATTAGACTAATAAGTTTAGAGGTCATTCAGTAGGTCCTTCAGGGAACCATTTCTGAGCATGGAAGTAATAAGACCAGAGCTGTGATTTAGGAAGATTAATCCATTTGTATTAATGAATTACAGGAAGAACAGGCTGGGGGCAGGAAAATCAGGTGAAATGTAACCAAAATGCTCCAGATGAGATGATGATCTATATGTTGTATACTCTAATGAAGCAGATGTGTAGTTATGGAAAGTGATTTCTAAAAATGATTTGTTGCAAAATAATATCCCATTATCTTCAGTGATCATGTCCAAGATATATTCCACCAGAAAACATTACCTACAAGGACAGAAATCCTAAATTGAATGCCCTATCTCAGTTACCATATCTCATCTAATTTTTGCTACAGTAACTTTTTCCCTTCTGTGTGTCTGTCTCTCATTGGCAATTATTGGAAACTTCCTCAGTAGTCAGGGCTTTGTGATGGCTGTTAAAACCTGACTTTCTATTCAAGTACAGGCATTCAGCATCCAGAGTGTCTCCCTGCCTCCTCACTGCTGAAATACTGACTTGTTCTCCAATACTTGAAAGGCCTAAGAGCCAGGGATCCCCTCATATTAAATAAATCTTCATTCATCCTTTGATTTCTTAAGTTGGAAACTTTGGAATTCTTCATTTTTAAATAAGAGAGTTCTTTCTCATATTCAAGTGAGAAGTGATATTCAGGACACATATGCTTTTCTTGGAGTACTGTTGATAGGTGATTTGAAATATCAACTCTAATACTGCGTCAACCGTGAATAGTACTAAATGAGTAGATGGTTTCCAACCAGGCATCCCAAGTAAGTATGAGTATTCTTAAATCTCATCTGGGAGGTCTCATATTAACATCCAATTATTCCTCAGTGGAAGTTTGATACTGCCTTCAAAATGAGATCTTTGTATCTGGGGAAGGTAATATAGCAAAGCCCACAATTCCATATATAGCAGTTGTTTTTTTAGTTTGTAGATTCTAATTCTTACCCTCAGACCCCTCATTTCATTTTCTCAGTAAAGTCATATTGTGTCTTCTTTCTCATTGACTCTATGCATTATTTTCGCCCCATGAAAATTTGATATAAATCGTTTTATGTATTTATGCTTTATAAAATCATGAAATCGAGACATTGTCCAAGTATTAGGACACATTGAGACAAGTTCCCATATTGAGACACATTCCAAATTTTAAGCTTACCAATGGCAGATACCCTGCAGCTCTTACAATAGGGAAAGAAGGGCTCCCATGTAGCAGAATAAAAATATATGTTAATTCAAAATAAGAAATTCAGGGAAGGATATAATTACCTTGCAAGTATGTAATATAGACAATGAGAAAAATAAAAAAAAGTTTCATGTATTATTCACTGTCCCAGTCACAAATTTGTGCTTATTTTAGACAAAGGTGAGAAATTTTATAGAATATAGTAACCAAAATAGCATAGAAAACACAAAGTTAAGCCTGAGTTTCACAATATCAAGAATTATACAAATACATAAATATTACCCAGAAGTTCTTATACTGGAAAAGGATCCGCTAAAGAAAGAAGACCCTGTGTCATTTCCAAACTCCAGAAGGTCACTTTTGGACACATACATATATATGTTTACAGATGGAGGGATTATCTAAACTCTGTTTATAAAATCTTACCAGGGTAAAGGAGATATCAGATGCAATAGATGCATTCCTACTATGAAGACACAAAATATTTCTTAAAAACCTACATGGAGGTCTCCTGTTTTGGAAAGCCCTGTCCGATTGCTCTTTTCTTATATGATGGAATTGTGGCAAGTTGTGGAAAAGGTGGCTTAGGAACTCAGGGGATTTTACTAACTACTGGGGCTCTATGAAGCCCCATGACATTCAGTGTCAGTGACATCATGTGACACTACAAACATTCTCCGGTCTCTGTGATTCAGATCATATTTGGAGCCATTGTTGGTAGCAACAGACTCTTAGATAAGCTTGGTATTTCATCCAAGATGCCATTAATTTGAGGACAACCCAATATTTCATGTGTCACCAGGAAAAAATACTCTGGCAATTAAATTATGATAAACCATCAATTTAAGATGCATCCCAATCTCATAGGATAAAATGTGCTAAACGTGTCTTAAACTAGTGGATTATGGTATAACCTCTTTATATGAATTACAGCAACTCCAAGAGGAGAAAGCTCATGATTGGGAGAAAATAGAACCAAATAAGATAGAAAATAACCTTTTTTAAATTAAGATAAAAGTGGAAAAAAAAAAAAAAAGAAGAGAATGAGGATTATGTTCTCAAAAATTATATGAATTTCTTCTTCTTTTTTTAAGAGGTGGGGTCTTCTTATATAACCATGGCTGCAGCAATCCTGGACTCAAGGAGTGGCTAGGACTATGGTGTGCACCACCGCCCCTGGCTTTAAATTCTCCCTTTTCCTGCCTTGTGTGAGTGAGATAAGCAGTAGCCATGAGAAGATCTTAGAGGAAGAAAGTCAAAGAGGATGATAATGATTTGAGCTGCTTCACTGTTTGGTCCCAAAGCCAGGCAGAACTCATAGTTCTAGCAGCCAGGATCCTGGTTTTAAGCAGTGTCAATAATTTTAGTGTTTTGTTCTTTTCCTGAGTCAGCATTTAGTTTCCATGATTTTTACCTGAGTTGTTTGGTTATGGGGTCTTTAATCTGGGTTGAGGATTTAATGTCTTGGGAGAGTCTGCTGCTTCTGCCAAGGCTTCCTGCTGCTGCTCCAGGCCGGTTTAGCTGTGTCACCGCTGCTTACCATCAGCTGACAGAGCTTCCAGTTCCTGTGCTCCAGCCTTGTTCCCCGGACACCTACTACAGCCAATAGCTAGATATTCAGCACTTGTCTGACCAGACACTTTCCTACAGAGGTGATCTGCTGCTTTGTATGCACGAGCTTCCACATATTGCTATACTCTGCTCCAATGTCCTACTCCTTGTTGGTGATTTTCCTTAATTCTCAGTGACCAGCCTTCCATTGTCCCAGTGACAACTGGGCCCTGATTCTGTCAGGTACAACAGATATTTTCAGATAGCTAGAGATGGCAGGGAAGGATTAAAGTATTTTGTTTGTTTAGCCTATGTGTCCTAGATATGGCAAAATGATGAACTAGAGAAAAGCAAAACTATCCAGTATTGGGAAAAGAACATTTCAGAGGCAGTGATACTGCTCTGGGGAAGATCAAAGCTCTATCATACAGAATCCAGATCAGGTTTAATCTCAAACCAAGATTCCAGGAAAGCTATGAAGAGGAATTTCTAATTAAGGATTATAAGTAAAACCAATACGATGAAAGACAAATTATTAGTGAAAAAAGTACTGTATTGTAGCTTAAAGCTTACTTTACAAGGTATAGTATTTGCTACTATTTAGTTAAAACTTTATAAGCAGGTAAGTCAAATATATTAAGAATCATTCCTACTCACAATGCAAAAAAACTGAGACAGCGAAGCTAAGCAACTTATTCGTTTGGAAATGATAGAGTGTGTAAGAGCCAGAATTGAACAACAGTTCTTCCGACTCATGGGCTTATGCTTTTCCTACGGCCACTAGCGGGTAGGTTTTGAGATTAATGGACAAATTTTATGCTTAGGTTAGAACTAAATTATTTTGAATTTCATTGTATCACTTTTCTTGCTGAATAAATAAAATAACAATAAAATGTTCTAAAAAATCACTTTTAACCCTGTAGGAATATCATAGGATAACTACTTGGTACGGTGTGCTTTTCTGAACCAGATGAAGTATCTTTGAAAGCAATTCATCAAATGCAGGTCTTGTAATATGGTTGGCATACAATTAATGTTGATTTTATACAATTTTATCTTTCTGTAGATTACAATAAATGATCATGAATGAAATATTGAATTTGAAACATGGCCATCAAATTATGACATATCAAAATACTGCTTTTCAAAATCAAAGACACGTCCTGCTGCCTTACAAATCCAAATTTAAAGTGCTTATCAATGGGAGAAAAGACTGACAATTAACATGGAAACGAACCACAACATTTTTGGGCTCAGATAGAAATTTACTAGTTTTTCATTCTAAATGAACTCACACTGTATAGATTCCTATGATCCCCTCTGCAAGCTGAGCAACTGTCATTCATCTTCCCTGCCCTCCAGCCTCTTCCCCCAGGTAAAGGAGAGCAGGTATGTTTGAACCATAGCCTACAGAGCAGCCCATATCTGCCACCATATCTGTTGCTCCTGTTGCCATTGTTTCTTTTTATTTGTCCTTTATATGTGTCTCTTAAAGAAAAAAATTAAACAGAGAGTAAATGTATGGAACACAAATTATTAATGCCGGCTAAAATAATAGGCATCTCATAAAATTCTTCAGTTCTGTTCTAGTATAGTCTAAGGAAATTTAAAAGCACATAACAGCTTAAAACCAAAGAGAGATGAACACACACACAAAACCACAGCTCCATATATCCCAGCAATGACAACAATAAAAACCCCAAACAAACAAATAAACAAAAACAGAACCTGCAGGAAGACATTAAGAGGCTGAATGTAATTACTCGATTTGGAAACTGACCAGGACACTGCAGTTAAAATCCTCTTGCTAGAAAGGTTCTGAGGAATCCTTAATGACTACAAATGGCCAGAACCTCATGTCCACACCTCATCTGAAAGATGATAACAACCAGCAGTAAGTCCTCCCCGCCACTACCCAGGGACTGAAGTCAATCCTGACTCAGAGACTAAAGGGCCACCTACAGAAATTGATGGAAACATTAGCTATCCTTGGCTGCCTTTGCAAACTGGTTTACATGAAGCAAATGACTGAAGTATCTCAAGTATCACTACCACATTTTAATAGAAAATATAGTGATCTTATTCCTCATCTCTATAAAGGAATATAAATTAATGCTATGCACTCTCTTTGAGCACAAACTGTTCAATCCTTGTGTTTGGCTAATATTGAGTAATGAATTTGTACATATCAGTGAGGCATTAGATGGTTATTGTTTAATCTATGTATGCCCACTATCACACTAACTTATTTTAGCTTTTTATATTTTTCAAGAAACTGACTCAAGTGCGATAATTAAAATACATTACAGTAGTGCAAGTGAAATTTGGAACACTGCCAACGTTTTCAAGAACTTATAATTTTCTTTTTCAGAGAAAAAAGTAGTTTTGACATCTTTGTGCAAAACAGTCACTAACAGTCACTTACAATTTCAGGAAAATCACTGTTTTAATCATGACCTTTCAGCTGTCCTTGATTGAAAAAAAATTGGCCACCTACAGAAATAATTCTGTTGGGCCCTCATCCCTCTGCTGATTGATGGCCTCATGTGGCTCTACATGTTCACAGTTATAAATAAAACTATATAAAAGTGGTAGAGCTTAGCTTCCATCCAACCAAATAAGGATAAAACAGTTCTAATTGACAATAAAAGGAACTTTAAGTGACATCTTTCCCATGTACCTGTAGCAAAGTCAAATGGTAGATTTTTCTCTGATTAAATGTGTATTCTTTTGGTCACCATTCATTACAACCATTAATTTAGCATCCATTGTGTAAAAGGCACTATATCATACTCTGTGGGGGGTGATAGAAAGTGGATAAAACAGCTTCTGTATTTAGAGAACCTATTATCTGATGAAATACTCAACCAGCTAACATATAATAAACATGGAACCCATACATACAACATGCAGGTGTATCTATCTATCTATCTATCTATCTATCTATCTATCTATCTATCTATCTATCTATCTATCTAGATATGTGTGTGTAAAAACTGGATTTGGTTCAATAGATTGATATAAAAATGTATGCTTATACTTGGGAACAACATATCTATCTATTTAAACTTTTATAAATATATGTGTAATTTGTCACATCAGGAAACTTTTTACTAAAACATTAGAAGCCCTAATATGTTAGTCCATGAGCTTTTCAATGGAAATGAAACAAAGATTCATCCTACTAGTTAAAGGTTTCCCACCTACTGTATAAGTAACAAAAATAGAGCTGGCGTTCAGGACTCCATTAGACGTCTACTGAAGCTCTGTGAGTCTGGAAAGCTTTTAGGAGTTCAGCATAAATCATTTAATATGTCAAAAAAAAAAGACTTAAAAATATACTCCCTTTGTATTCAATTTCTATGAGTGATCTCCAATTTACAATCTTATGTTCAACCCAGGAATTGAATTAATCAATACAATTATCTTTTGGAAATCTCTTTTGTCAATTACCACAGTTCATAAACTAGAAAGGAAGACTTGAGATTCCTTAGATAGTAAGCTTGATGACAGGATTCAGCTATACTGTGGGGCTGATTAAAATGGTCATGGTAAAGGTTCCAATATTGTGTTTGAGGGATTACAAAAATTAAGCGATTCTTTTCCCTAAAACGTAAAGCAATTATCTACTAGTTGCAGTCCAAAATAAATTGTTTCAGGAAAAAAAAAAACAAAACCTAGAAAAATATTTCTAGGATCAGATCATGAATACTAATGAAAAACATTATCACATGAAGTTCTATACTGAGTCATCTATTTTAAACAAGTAAACTTGTATTTCTGGAAATCAAATTTTTCATAATCATCAATTTTTAAAAATTCAGTCTATTTTCTGTTGTGGAAAAATTCTTAGTAATGTTCTGGAGTCACAGTTTCAACATACAAACTACAAGAGAACTGAGGCAATTATTCAATTATTCAGCTAATTTAGGCCCAAACAATACTTTCTCATGAAGTGGTCAAATAATTAGGGCAAAAGGTTTTTTTTGTATTAATCATCTTTATCATACATATTTCCGATGTACATATAACAACCTCTGGCAAATTTAACATTAAGAATGGAAAGAGAAGAACTCAATATATCTGCCTAACTAGAATTTTATAAGTTACTAAATAAAAGAAGAAATATTGGACCTATGTGATCCAAACTGCATGTCCCTCTTGTCCACATACGCTGAATACCCCCGCTCTTATGGAGTTAAGTCAAATTTGAGAAGAATATACAGAATTTTATGAATCTGAAAAGTCTATAAATCCTAAAATTCAACCAACATTTTCAATCAATTAAAAAAACACATTGATGTTAAGGATTAATTAAAAACAACTTAATACTCTTAAGAAACATCCTAATTGCTTATATAGTCTCCATACAGAAACTCTGTGCCTGTGTGCATGTGTGTGAAGGTGTGCGTGTTTGTGTGTGTGTGTTCTGAAACAGGGTCTCATTCTGTTGCCCAGGCTGGAGTGCAGTGGTGTTATCTTGGCTCACTGCAACCTCCACCTCCCAGGTTCAAGCGATTCTCCCGCCTCAGACACTGAAGTAGCTGGAATCACATACCTGCGCCACCACGCCTAGCTAATTTTTGTATTTTTCAGTAGAAATGGGGTTTTGTCATGTTGGTCAAGCTGGTCTTGAGTTTCTGGTCTCATGTGATCTGCCTGCATCAGCCTCCCAAAGTGCCGGGATTTTAGGCGTGAGTCACCACGCCTAGCCCATTAACTGTGAATAAGTATTTATTTGGTTTGTGCCCAGCTTTGTGCTATCTGCTGTGAAGCACATGGTTCTGAAGTAGCTGAAGATCAGTTTGTAATAAAAAAAAAATCATATATAAATGACACTCACAATGACATGATAAAACAGTAACAATGCACAAAAAGAAAACAGTATTGAGTTAGTGCTGAGTTAGAATTCCCATGAATTACCATACTATCGTAATGTATTTTACTGAAATAAACTTTAGGGACCGGTCCTGTATACACAACAGCATTTTCTAAATAGAGAAACTGGAGTAGCACAAGAGATAAAGGTAACTTTTTTAAGGCGGGGTCAAGCAGATGAAGAAGCCACATGCTTTATATTTTACCACAGTCTTCAACCAATCCATCTCACTGCTTAAAGGCACTTCTCTTGTTTATATTCAAACATTAGAGCCAGGCACGGTGGCTCACGCCTATAATCCCAACACATTGGGAGGCCGAAGAGGGCTGTTCACTTGAGCCTGGGAGTTCGAGACCAGTCTGGGCAATATTGCAAAACTCCATCTCTACAAAAATACAAAAATGAGCCAGGCATGGTGGCGCAAGCCTATAGTCCCAACTACTCAGGAGGCTGAGGTAGGAGGATTGCTTGAGCCGGGGAGGTGGAGGTTGCAGTGAGTCGAGATCACACCACTGCACTCCAGCCTGGGTAACAGAGCTAAACCCTGTCTTAAAAACAAAAAACAAAAAATAAACATTAGGATACAAAAGAATAAATAAGTTAATGGAATTTTAGCCTCCTGAAGTTAAAAACATACTTCTTCCTGCAGATAACATTCTGATGGACATTTTTTGTTTCATCAGGCTTGAAGAGGAAAAATGTACAACTCAGAATGGCCTAGCCTATAGGAAAACATTTCTATCCTCATAACTAACCATTTGTCGATTAGCATTTTGGAAGGTGGAAAGAAGCTTGAATCGGTTGACAATTTCTCTAACCTTGGGTGATGCCTTAAGTTATCATCTCCAGATCAATTTAATAGCCCCTTAAAAGCAGGTCTGTGCCAAATATTTGCTGAAGACTCTACGTAAAATATTCCATCAGAAGATGAGTACTCATCCAGTCAAGAGGCATATGATGTGTGGGCCTATATGGGTGTATTCTAATAAGCATAACTGTGAAGGAAACCCTAGACAAAGGACAATTTATGGTTGACTTTAAAATAAAAAAACAATATTCTCTATCCCTATTTTATACTAAGACTGGAAAAGGCAGTCATACAGGGGATTAGGAGCTGTGGCAGAGGATACTAACTGGCTACCCAATATCCCTTCCCTGGCTCCTGCTTGATAAACTGCACCCTGCTTACAACAATGAGATGTAAATGGAAGTGGGGGTGGGATTCAGTGAAAACCTTTTAGAAGGGGACAGCCCTGACTGCCTTGGTCTTGCTGCTCTGTGCTTTGTGCTTCTCCAACTTCCTTCCTAGACAAGAGCTAACAATGGCCTGCTGCAGCCCTACCAGCCCTCTTGTAAGCATTAGCATGAAGAGGTGCCCCCAGTGCGGAGGAACAGAGAGTCAGAAGTCTGGGTCCCTGATAGCAAAAGGAGACAGCTGGCTTGGACTGCATCCGCGTATCCACAGTCACTCGGGTTTCTGTTACTTGAAGCTGAATATAATCCCTAAGTGTTAGGGACTCACAGTTTGGTGTCAAATAAAATCCTGGTCTGCCCACTTATCATCCTGTGCTCTCAGACACACACTCTCTCTTTCTCTGCATGAACTTGCTCATCTGTAAAATGAGGATAATAGTGATACCCATCTCAAAGGGCTGCACTGAGAACTCTGATAATTAACAAACTCCATCTAACACACAGAAAACAAGATCAAAGTGTTTCATCATTATTTATTAGTATTCATCTTATTGGGCTACTCACACTGTAAGAGAGCAGCTCATCCATCGTTCAAAACTAGGCAAAAGTTAGCAATGCATGTGGTATGCAGGGAACACAGACCTTTTACCAAAATCGCTATCCAAAATGAGAACAGAAACAACTGTAAAAAGAAAGGAGAGGGAGAAGGAGGGGTGGGGAGGGGGGGGAAGGGTTTAAATTTATAGCATTTTTTTCCACTTGGATAAGGATGTGCTATTGTTCAACCAGATATTTGGGAAGTGATACACACTTCAAAGTCCTCTTTTTCATACAACTTAAACACTTTTTTTCTAGTTGTTTATCTGGATCTCTCTATTGAGCTGTTTGTGGGTAAGATTCTACCTATAGTTTTGGAGAATTACAAAAAGCAATAAATTCCATGTGAATTCTCTGTAAGCCCAGGAGGGCAGGGTATATGTCACGTCTACTTGCCACTGAGACCTCTGCATGACGATATATGAACTAATAACCGGATCCATTAACCCTCTTCGTTCCACGGACAGTCTTTCTCATTTGGGTCACAAGCAACCACAGGAAAAAGAATAAAACAAAACAAAACTCCTGTGCTTTTTACATACGGGAAATTACTGTTTATGTGTAATAGCAAAAGACTGTCAATGTTTTTGGCACTTTTGATTTAGGGAGAAGAAAGATTCACCAGGAAAAAGTGACCTTACATGCTAGTATGAGGTCACTACACTTTTAATTCCTGCAGGGCAAATCTAGAGTATACAGAGGTTTGGGTGGGATAGAAAAATAATAAAAGCCCTTTTATATTTGGGCTCTGAGCAAAATGAGAACTGATGGCCTGCTCCCCATGTGGCACTCCAGTGAGACGGCAGCCTTGCAGACATCCCATGACAAACTAAAGCAGGGAGAAAAGAGTACAGACATGGCTGCACAAATGATTGAGGTCCGACAGGCTGGGATGCCCCCTTTTCATCCCAGTGATGTGAAAGTTAGTTGAGGGACAGCACTGTCAGCCTGATGAGGCCTCACTGAGGATTGTGGTAAGGATGCAGACATGAGCCAAATCACGGCCGCTGTGTCTGAGATCATGAGAGATGCCAGCAGGGAAAGATGCCCATGATTATAGACCATGACAGGACAATTGTACAACGCGTCTGTTCCAGAATAAGACAGGTGAGGGCTGGAGTGTAGACATCACTTCTCACCTTTTTGCTCACCCCTGTACAGTTAAATGTATCAATATCTAAGTCCCAGCACCAAAATGTCGCAGTAATTACTTCCTGACCCGCAATTAAAGCCTGCTGCATTTTTCAGTCATAACAGCCAATTCTTTCTGAGTCATACATTGAACCAATTAAACTTAGAATCTCTATGTCTGAACGGATGACTTCTAACGAAAAGGGTGAAAGCTTCTAACCTCAACATCCAATCATATCTCTGTTTGGTAAATCAGGGGGAGAAGTTCAACTGAATGGCTTGGAATGGAGCCCATCCCAGCAGATTGTGCTGGGTAGAAATAACACTAGTCTGTCTAGGTAAGATCAGTGCCAATGGTTCCAACTAAAATTAGAAAAAAGGAGACAGTACCTTGGCTCATGCTTATGCTGGAGACAAGACTCTAACTCCTGCTAAAGCCAAATGATGGCAATTCAATTCCTGCCTGCCAGTTGCAAATCCCTACACTACCACTGCAGTATTATCAAAAGACATTTGCAATCCAGTGCACCTAACAAGAGAGGTGATTTCTTAGATTAGTCACTTAGTGGGTTAGCAACTCAAGAGCTAGTAACTCAAATGTATGCATACATTTATTCTGAAAGAAGTAAGTAATTTCCAAAACTATAGGCAGATTGTTGAAAAAAGAAATCAGTAGAATCTTACTAATTTGAAATAGATAAAGGATACTATTCATTTATTAGATTTAAAGTGTAAAAGTGGGGGGGAAAATCAAGGATGGAATGACCCCACTCCTTCCACAAAACATTATCAAAAGACCCACAACACTTCTCACGCATTTCAACAAATACAATTTTGCTCTAATCTCATATGTGTCATAAGGCACCATGCCATAGTGAAAAGAAAACTGGGCTAGGAATCAGGAA
Source organism: Macaca mulatta (assembly GCF_049350105.2). Lineage (NCBI taxonomy): Eukaryota > Metazoa > Chordata > Mammalia > Primates > Cercopithecidae > Macaca > Macaca mulatta. The sequence goes on from NC_133416.1 coordinate 26,536,299, forward strand.
ATCTGGGTACTTTTTCTGGCTCTGTCACTTATTAACTGTGTAAAATGATGCAAAATGTAACCTCTCTGAGCTTCAGTTCCTTGTCCACGAAAGCAGTGACTTAGATAAGCGTTAGCCAGCTCTTACAGTCCTTATTGCTTTCTCAATCATTGGTGATTAGATTCAATTTTAAATTTTGTAAGATCTTTATAAGACATCTTAAGTCTTTTATAAATCTTGGGTTTGAAAGTCAAATATACATATACTTACTATGTGTGTATAGACATGAATAACGAACTCTGATTATAATAGTAAAGTGTTAATTTTTTTTTTTTTGAATTTGATCTATGCTGCCATGACAACACCCACACTCATATATAGGGACAATATTTGGGTGTCTGTGAATACTGTAACCTTTTTGGCAAATGTCAAAGCCATACAGAAACTCTACTATCATTCAAAGTATTCTTCAAAGAAGTACAATGTCTCTGGACAGAGGGATCTTCTCTAATGCTCCAGAGTAATTGAGAAAGCTAAAACTCTGGCAGGTATTGCAGGTGACAGACGAGGCGACACATTCAGAATGCTCACCCTAAGGCCTCTGCCATATTTCAAAGACATATTCCTTCCACACAGGTAAGATGATTCTACCACACTTCCTAATTCCACCTAGAGAATTCTCAAGCAATCCACAGAATTTTATTCAAATCGCCCTTATGCTCACAATGCTAACTGATGCCTCAGCAGAACACTGGAACTCAGTTGCTGCTCAGGTTTCCTTTGGATCTAACGTCCTCCACTGGTACCAGACCTGGGAACCAGACCTTCACCTCCCTAATCAGTGAGGGACTATCACAGAACTATCCACACTGAAGACAATTCATAACACGGTCAACAGGAAAACTACTTCCCTGAAATTGTGAACAGCTGGAGTTCTGGTTTTAGGTACTAACTCCTGTGATTCTGGGCAAGTCCAGAATCTCTCTGTTAAATCATTTACTCTCATACTGATGTTTCTTATGTGTACTATAAGAGTTATACAATACTAAGTCCAGTAAAAGTATTTCCACTCCATGCTGTGCACTCGTGTGGAAAGAAAATTTTATATTTTGTTATGTTTTAGGTCACAGTCACCTTTGAAAATCTGATAAAAATCAACTGATTTGTATCCTTTTCTCAGGAAAAAAATGTACCTGCGTAATAATATACATAAACATTTTGTGTACTTTTAGGGAGTTTCCTGATGCTAGAAGGTTCATGAACTCAAATGAATACCCTGGTCTAGAGTGCAAGTTCATTCTCTACTAGCAGTCTCATTTGGGAAACTCTGAATTTCAGTTTCCTCATCTATAAAACATAGTTAATGATGTCAATCTCTCTGCTGACATCTTGTAACTATTTTGAACACAAAATTTTTTTAACATCAATGTGTGGGAAAACAAGCTGGTGTTGCACAGAACTCTGCTAACTCTTACGTTGCCATCGATCCATTACCCTAGTTCTTTAATGGTGTCACAAAGTATTAGTGAGTACTACCCCGATCTCACTGGCACCATCAAGCTTTGGGAGGTGTGAGTCATCAGACATTGTTTTTAACTTAACCTGGGCCCTCGGAGACTGACTGGATGGCTGCACCGATACTGTGCCCCTTACTTCCTTTCTAGCTTTTGTTTGATTACTGATATCTTAACACACATCCATGGAACTTAATGTACTAGCTCTGCTTTCCCTCTATGAAAATACTTTCATAATCTGGAGTTTTACATCTACCAGAATACACTTGGCTCTTACCTGGCATTAAATCTCGATCTTCACTTGAGTGCTTCTTAAAATTATTGTTTTTGGGCTCCATACTTGACATCTCTGCTCTCCTCCATTGGTGTGAATAATTGGAAACTGTCTTGCTAGATCATTATTTCTATTTTATTGGCAAATAGACTAGCAAAATATAAAAGTATAGAAAGTACCCCCGGGGTTTACACAGTGGGTGACAGAGCAAGTTAACAAAATACGACGCAGTTCACAGTGTAACATACCTATCACTCTATTACAATTTTCCTTTCTTCCTTGAGTCTACTGAAGTCATCCTTCTATATAACAATGGATAATAAAAAAGATTGGATAATACATACATACATTTTATTTAAGGCACATGATTTTTATGTTTCAATTTAACTTTTCATTTTGAAATAATTTCAGGCTTAAAAAATGCAAAGATAGTACAGAGTGCCCATATATTCTTTACCCAAGTTCCCCACAAATTAACATCTTATAGAACCAATAATACAATTATCAAAGTCAAAAGATTAACATTGTTAAATACTATTTGATGATCTATGGCCCTTTTTGAAATACCAACAATTGACTCACTAATGTCTTTTTCTTGGACCATGAGCCAATATTTAGTTGTGATGTTTTCTTTATCTCTTTCCATCTGGGACAGTTCCTCAATCTTTCTTTGTTTTTAATGACCTTCACACATTTTTAAGGGTCCTGCCAGGTTATTTTGTAGTATGTCCCTTTTGGATTGTCTGGTATTTCTTCATGATTAAATTCATGTTATGCATTTTTGGCAAGAACATGACAGAAATTACTTTTTGTGCCCTTCTCAGTGAATCATATGAGAGGCACATGATGTTGATATGTCTCATTACTGGGGATGTTAACTTTGATCATTTGTTTAAAGTGATGTCTGCCAGGTTTTTCCACTGTAAAGTTACTACTTTCCTTTTATAATTAATAAGTATTTTGAGAAGAGATACGTTGACATTCTGTAAATATCCTATTTATCATTATATTTTCACCCACAAATTTAGCATCCATTTGGATGATTCTTGCCTGAAACTATTATGACTGTGGTGTTTACCAAATGGTGACTTTCTATTTCCATCATTCCTCTTAATTGGCATTCTTCCTGTTAAAAAAGAGCTTTCTTTTCTCCCTCACTTATTTATTTGCTCAATAATTTCTTACAACCTTATGGACTATATTAAGAATATCCTATTACTCTCATTATTTTCTTGCTCAAATGTCCTGAATTTGGAAATACGGAGCCACTTCAGGGAGGATCCTGCATTATTTCAATGTTTTCAACATTGTTTACTCCTTCCCTACTTTCTGGCACCACAAGATGTTCCAGACTCTTATGACATACGTTTCTGGTTCTGGCCCTGGATCATCCATTTCTACAAGCATTCTTGGTTTCTTTTGCTAGAGAATGGTATTTAGAAACCAAGAACTAGGTACCAAATGTGCTCATCACTATTGGGGTGTTAATGCTTCTAGGCCCTCTCAGCAGATAGAGCTGGGAATATATAAATGAACACACGCACATACTCCTATTTCATTATTTGTATATCTGTGATACATATTTTTCTTATTGATATCTAAGATAAAAATCTAATAACCAGGCTTCATTCTAGCCCTCTTCCTTTCTTTGACAGAGAGAAAATAGCTCTCATCCACAATCCTAGGAGATATTTGAAGCAGTTTTGGAAATGCTAAATCTCACCCCTGTGGAAAATTGAATCACTCACCCATATCTTGTGAAATACAAATACTCTGATAAGAGTGCAATAGTTCTTTTTTGTTAATTTTTAAAACATCTTAGAGCCTAACTCCAATTGTTGTTTGGCAGTCACTTAGATTAACTCTTTTTTACCCACCTCCTTCATCTGTAATTCCTAAGAATACAGTTAAGTTTTCTTGCTATTTTTTAATATTTCATGTGGGGTACCCTGAATACTCTAATTCACTTTGATTATTTATTTTTTGAGTATGTGAAATATTAACACAGTTCCAAAAATCAGAACTATACCAAAAATGTCCCTTCAGATAAATATCACTCCCTATCACCTCTTCACTCTTGTTCCCTATTCCCATTCTTTCTATCCCCTTCCCCGGGCCCAACCAGAGTATTTAATCCGTTTTATTAATTTCTGGTTTGTCCTTCCTATTCTTGATTCCAATTAGCAGATACATATATACTTTCTTATTTTATTTCCATTCCAGATGATGTTCTTCATTCTGTTTTCTTCAACTACCCTCCTCTGCACGAACATTTAGGTAGTTTTTAATAGGTTACAATTATAAAAAATGCCATGATGAATAATCTTGGGCATATAGTTTTCTTTTTCTTTTATTATCATTATTATTTTTTGAGACGGAGTCCCACTCTGTCGCCCAGGCTGGAGTGCAGTGGCACAATTCTGACTCACTGCAACCTCCACCTCTCAGGTTCAAGCGATTCTTATGCCTCAGCTTCCCGAGTAACTGGGATTATGGTTGGCCACCACCATGTCAGACTCATTTTTGTATTTTTAGTAGAGACAGGGTTTCACCATGTTAGCCAGGCTGGTCTCAAACTCCTGACCTCAAGTGATCCACCCGCCTCAGCCTCCCAAAGTGTTAAGATTACAGGCATGAGCCACTACCCCCAACCCAGGCTAGTTTTAATATTGTTGATATTGTGTCTTCAGGATTAACTGCTAGAAGTGGCATTGCTGGGTCAAAAGGTTCAGTGTATATATAGATTTGTTTAGACATCACCAATTTCTCTCCCAAAGGCTTGTATCAGTTTGCATTCCCATCTGCAATGTATGAGAATAAAGCCTGTGTTTCTAATTCTCCCTGAAATCATTTTAGCAAGATGCTGAGCAGCATTTGAATGGTTAATTCGTGTTTACCTCCTCTCACTGCCTATAGATAATCATCTAACTATGGTGCTAACAATTAAGGAAAAGGTTTACATAAATGTAAAGGAAGAAGAACAGAAAAAACAAGGAGCTGGGAAAAAATCACTCTTGGAAAAAAAAAATAGTTGGCTTTGATCACAGCAGCTCAGGATGAAACTATACAGCTTAGCGTCTTCTCTTTGAAAGCTTAACAAATCAAGAAGATTTTGCAGTAATTTTTCCCATGGCCAAGATTAAGCCCTGCCTCCTTTATGTCCCCAAGATCTATACTCACATTACAACAAGTGGCATATAGTACTTAAGTTATCTGCTTAAATGCCTGTCTTGCATTAGGCTTTATACTTTTGAAGTAGACACCACATATTATTCAATGTATTTATCCCAACTCCTAGCACAATGTTCAACATTGTGCTTTCCCTGATAAAACTTTGTTAATTCAAATATAATTTCAATAAACTTTGTTCAATCAAATATAAATTAACATTTCCTGAGTGCTGCTTCTGTGCCAGACAACACCCCAAATATTTTACAAGTATTACCTCATTACATCTTTAAAACAATCATGCAAGGCTCATTTTATTCTTATACTAATTTTATAGATGAGGAAGCAAAGGCTTGATGAAGATGGCAAGTAACTTGTCTAAGGTGATAGATCATGAAAAAATGGAGTTGAGAGTTGAGTGGAGTTTGAACTGATGTCTGTCTCATTCCAAAGAGCAGCAGGGAGAAATAGGAACCTTCCTCATCCCACTTAGGTAAGCAAGTTCTCACTCTGCCTATGGTAAGGACAGAACTAATTCTATATTAATTTAAGGATTTCATGCTAGTAGGAAGGAAAGAAAAGGCGGTGGTTTAAATAGTTTCCAAATAGACTCTTAGGAAAGCTTTCTGAGCTTTTCACCTTTTGGTGAACAAAGCTCTGGCTGCTCGGATACATGCACACATTTGTTACACCCTTGTGACTGTGGTTTACGTACAAGCATCCTATTAAAAGAGCTTTTAAAAGACTGAAATTTGATTTCCTTTCGGACAGTAAAGGGAAAATAAAAAGATGTTCTTTGCCCTCCTGTTCTAATCTGTGTTTGCAAGTGAAGTCTGTAGTTCCCAGAACTCCCTCACCAGCTTGTTACATTTCCATAAATCTGTCCAAGAATACAACATTGTTCAGGCAAAAATGTAATATCAACTGTAAAACACATGCACATGATACCTGGGTCCAATTGGCCCTCATTTTGTATATAAGTAAAAATAAGCACTGCTTTAACTCTTAGAAATGACAATATCACATTATTTAGATAAGAGCCAAAAAATCGTTATTGAAATTCTGATAGCATTTGCCTTACTGGTAAAAGAAAATTACCTGTAATACATAGTTTAAATAATTACTTTTAAACAAAAGCTTCTTTTCTGCATTGCGTATTTATCTTTTGAGACCAACTCAGCAGGGCTATGTATTTTATTAAAATTGCCTTCAGACTGCTAATGGCAGGGCGTCTGTTAGCACAGGAAAAGTGATGGCAGTTTGACTCCTATTCCTAATATTGGGAGTTAGTCCAGACACTTAAGAGCCAGAACTCTGCTGTGCATTTGACTATGTTATCAACACTTTACTTGCTAATGATACTAGTGACAGCATTTCAATATGATGGGTCAGACTTCAATAGGAAAGCTTGTAATTATGCTACGGAACCAAAGAAACCCCCCAAAAACACATCAACGGCCTCCCCCCAAGAATCTCTTTTATCAGCAGATCAGTTGGTGTTAAGCTTCGTGACTGGGAATTATTTAGTAAGCTTCTGTTCAATATTGGTTTCCTTCTCCACCTTCCACCTTGGATGGGGATCCTCCATCAACACCTGATCTCTCCCCATTCAGAAAATGACAACTGAAAGCTTTCCTGTGGTGCAACTGTGTGCCAACTACCCAGCAGAAGGTCACACGGATGACTTCCCTGTGGCTTTTATTTTCCCCAGGGAAATCCACAGCCAGAGCTGACTGCTTGCCAAGTATGCTGAGTGCCACAAACCAGTAGTGCTAAGATCCTCCCATCCTTCTTGATGGGAAGCAGTAAGCAACTGTGCCGAACACCTGTGTCAGCTCCTATTTCTGGGGACACCCCAGGCAAGCACTCATTCAGCATTCAGGGAATAGGGCTCCCCTCTTCCAACAAGCACTTTTGTCCAAAAACTTCTCAGTAGTCATATGATAATAGTTCTGTTTGGCAGATCTCTGTAACATCAGTGTGTTTAACTACTGTTAAAGAGGATGATTTAAATCATTTGTGAGTTAAATATTTTACTATAAGCATCTAAATGAAATCAGCAGAAAGATTCTTTTCTGTTATTGTAAAAGTAAAGGCAACATTCGCTATCACTTCCTTTTGGAGCTATCTCAACCAACCTGAGGAGGAGGAAATGTAGTCTGAGATGTAAATGGCATGACTCTATAGATGGATGAGATCTAAATCAATCTTTTTCCTATAACTGAGAACAATATCACCAAATTGAACCAATGAAAATACTAGCCAAGAAATGAGATGGAGAAGAAGTCAGGCAGTATAATGAGGGTGCCTGTCGCAGAGTAAGACTCAGTAAGAATACATGAATGAATAAATGAGTAAATGAATGAGTACACAAACAACTTTTGATACTTCAAAAAAAATCCATAATGTAGAAATGAATATATTCTAGTGAGCCAATAAAGCCTGCATTTAGTGCTTACTGTTTGCAGACCACTCAGGAGGGCCCTGGGCAGATATTAAAGATAAATAAATGAATAAACAAACCAAACACAACTTCAAGACCATACAGTTTGTAAAGCAGCAAAGCTATAACTCAAACTTGAGAGTTTCTTTTATTTCCACTATTCCACGTGATCTTCAAAATTCTACATGGCATTCAGCACCCTCATCTTGCAGGCTATCCCCTCAGTCTACATCGCTCTTCTTCCACTAAGGAGGCAACTTTCAGCATCAAGTTTAAATTCACAGGGCTGTATCGTCAACTCCCATGCCAGGTCCCAGAATCTCCAATGTGGAATACTTCCTCAATATATCAATATTGGTAACTCAAATATAAAGACTCTCAAAACAACTCATGCTCTCTGACCAAACATTTTTAAAAAAGAATAAATCAATAAAAACAAACTGCTTTTTGTGATTTCCTGTATCTGTGAATTGCATGGCCTTTATTTCCATTATTCAAGGTTGAAATTGATCCCTTAGCACTCTAGGAAGACATCAAACCCCATCGAATCCATCTTCAGATTTCTGCTTATATCTGTACCCTGGTGTTACCACGTCAGGCCTAACTTTCCTGAACTCTTACTTCATGATTACATTAGTAATCTATCTTCCTTCTTATAGCCATACAGTTTATAAATCAATCAGCCTCATAGTGACATCATAATAATTAATTAATCCAAGGCACAGCCCTAGTCATCACCCTACTTTCCCATGACAAACAAAAAATTTTAATGACTCCACAAGTCCTGTGGAGTTAGGACAAACCACTTAGCATAAGATTCAAAGTCTTCTTATTATTTGAACCCAACTTACCTTTATAGTCACTATTTTCCTTTTGTATCCCTTGTGTTGCATCCAAACTCAAGCCCAAAGAGGAACATAAGACACCACAGCTTTAAATATATCCTTGGCAATCTTCCCACTGTCCAACATCTCTGTTGGGCAAAATCGTATGCATCCTTTAAAGCCCAGCTCAAATACTACCTTGTCTATGAAACTGTATCTTTTCTATGAAGCCTTATACACTGTCACCTTGTAGATATTTTGTAGCCTTTATGGCATTGGATTTCACATTGTATTCATTTGGCTATAGCTCTTCACAACCAAATTTATTCAGCACATGCTATTAGCAAAGCACTTTAAAAAGTGTGTTAGGGATGAAGTGATGAACAAGACAGTTCATTTCCAAGTGAAAAGCAGAGGGAAGATAGTCCTTCAAAAACAACCAAAAAATGGGGTGAGGGTTGGAAAGTCATCCACACAGCTGAATGCAACTAAGGATGAAATAAGACAATGACTAAAAAATACCTTTTGGATTTAGCATGATAATAGTTATTGATGATCTTAGCAAGATTTGGCAAGACAGAAGTGGAAGAGAATAGAGCGGTGAGAAGGAAAAAAGAAAATGACCGCAATTGAAGATAAGGCTTTAGGAAAATTTGTACATGAAGGGAGTGGTAGCTAAAGGGAGAGGTAAAAATTTTTTTAAAAGTTTTTATTTGTTTTTAGATGAAAAATTTGAGCATGTTTAAATATTTTGCTTCTAGTAATACAGAAGAAGTTGAAGGTACTGGAGCAGAGAATCAGGGTTTGTTGAACAGGCAATGGGTAAGCATAGGTGGAGGAACTAACTCTTATGGGAGTGGAGAATTTCCTCCACTGTCTGTGGCAGAAAGTGACAGGAATCACTCCAGACTCAAAAACAATCACAGATGAATATGTGAAGTTGAAGTAGGCATGCCCTCTCCGAAAAATAATGTCAAAGAATGATTTCCTTATTTATCAGTTTAATCATGGAAATGATTCTTTTTTTTTTTTTTTTTGAGACGGAGTCTCACTCTGTCGCCCAGGCTGGAGTGCAGTGGCCGGATCTCAGCTCACTGCAAGCTCCGCCTCCCGGGTTTACGCCATTCTCCTGCCTCAGCCTCCCGAGTAGCTGGGACTACAGGCGCCCGCCACCTCGCCCGCCTAGTTTTTGTATTTTTTAGTAGAGACGGGGTTTGACGTCACGGAAGTGATTCTTATTCTTATGACTGAAAAGGAAAGAATTTAGAGTAAGAATTTTTAGGAAAATAATATTAAATATTCATAAACAGGTATGTATGTATATATTTTGTTGCAATATTCTGATATGCAAATCATGAAAATCTAAGCCTAGATAACCTAGGTAGAGATTTTAAATAGTTTCTAATGCATTGATTAGAAATTTGAAAACTTTCCGGTAAATACTTATTTGGCAATTGAAAACTGCTGCCACAAGATTGCTAGAAGAAGGCACTCCCCACCTCCCAAATTACTTTTTAAATATTTATTTTGATTCTTCACATGATAGAAATGATATTTTTAGAAATAACCCTTCCTTCCAAGTATCAATAATATCTACTTTGACCTAATACTTTTCTGAAAATAAATATGGATATTATCCTCTGTTATTTACATGAAACCATATCCCTTATTTTCTCATTTGTATTATAAATGGTTACTTCTAATGTAAGTAACCCTTTATTCACCCATTTTCTCTTTATTACCTAATATTTGTACAATGGCTTGACAAACATGAAGGAACTGCAGCAACAACAACACTGCACTTCTCCCATAGGTCACGGAGGAGGCAAACAGAGGTCAAAGACGCCAAGTCACCCAGCTAGTAAGTTTCAGAGCTGCCTTCAGAATTCAAGCCTGCTAATTCATACTAAATTGATTTGTTTTAACTACTCTATGTTTCCTGCTCATAAATAGTCTCATGGATTGGAATAATTATAATAAAAGAGTTACATGATTTTCAAACACCTTCCTTTGCAAATAGGAGATAAAATTCAGGACTTGTTTCTGGACTTATAGAAAGCTATGTGGTTTGGGTTGAAATTATAAATGGCAAACAAATGAGAAATTCAGCTGTGCCAAGCAACTGATTGAATGCACACAATTTTTAAATATTATATATCATTATCATTAAGGTCTCTATTATAAAACAATGTTATTATACAAAGCCAAAAACCATAATTCAAATTCAAAAGAATTCTGCAAACTAAAGACATGGAAAAGAAAAAGGATAGCTGTATTATCTAACATTAGTCCCTTGAACACAAGCATCAGTCAATATCCTGATTAGAAAATGTTGCCCTAATCATTATTACATCTATTTTTACTCATAATTTAGATTCTGTCTATAAAGGGAAATTTTTTTAAATGATGTGCACAACTTGTAAGTCAGACTGATCCTTAAAATATATGAACCTTAACATGCTCCTCATCTGCTAAGATTCCTTTAATGATCTCCATCCCCCTCAGAATAATATTCAAGGTACTATCATAGTCTACCAGGCTGTAATTGATGGACACCACTCAGCCTCCACAGTGTCATCTCTCACTTGTCTTCTCCTGTCTTCCTACCACTGCCCTGGCCATTCCTTCAACACACCAAGCACACTCTTCATACTGGCTCTTCCTGTCGAATGTACCTCTCCTTCCCCACATTTTGAAATTATTCTCTTATTCCATTCAGTCCTCTGTTCCATTCTCTCCTTATTAAAGAGCCTTTCCCTAGACAGTGTATCTGAGATGGTCTTTCAGTGTTCTCTAGTATTATTTTTCTTCTTAGTACTTATCCCCACTGACATACTCATCAAAATCTTCACTTCACATTTTCTTCCATAAGAATGAAAGCTCTGGGAGAGTAGAAATTTTCCTTGTATGAATAAATGAATTAATGAATGGATCATCATCTTTTTATTTATTTCATCTAGCTAAAGAGAAAATTTTTCCAGGGAAATGGCACTACCAAAAACATTTTTATGATCTTGATTTCTTTGAATATTGGTATAATCCAAAGTGAAGTGTTAGTACCAATAGCATTCTTTATCAAATGATAAATTGGCAAAATGGCAAATATGATGGTATTTTTATGTGTGTGCATTATGTAGTATGCAGAATGATTTGTGTTCCATAACCTGCGAGGTAGCATAATGTAGTAGACCTGCATCATGCCAAGAAACATAGATTTAGTTTTATTACTAATGTTTCATGTAACAGAGGATAGTAATTTAGGCTTGTGAAATAAGTTGATTAGACCAAGTTTCTTTCTATCTCATAAGACTATAGGGATCTATGAGATGTTTGTCCCTTCCTTCTTGATTTTGCTTCCAAACATGCAAAAGTCAAACAACAAGTGTATTCAATTTAAGGTCAATATTTATATAATAGTTGGATGCCAAGAACACCCACCACATTTAGCTTCAACTTATTTGGTTTTAATGTTTATTTCCGTAATATTTGCAAACTAAAAATTCGGGGATGTTTATTATCAGAATACTCTTTATCAAAGTATCATTGAAAAGTGGTTCTTAACTCTGCAAGAATCTGTGCAGACACACTTACTTTGGCGTATCATTTCAAATACAGTTTTTTGCAAGACTCTTACCTAATTTAGCTAAAAGCAGAGACTTAAGCATATGCATTGCATCAAGATATAGTTGAAATGTATCTTCCCTTTAAGCTGGTAAGCAGTGTTCTCCCAAGGTACATGCCAATAAAAATGTGTCTAATCCCTAATATCCTAATGTTCATGCTAAAAAATAACAAAATCCCTGAAGCATCCAGATAGAATCACTTTAAGCTTAGTTCCTTTATGAGTAAGTCATTTTAATTGAAGAGATCTGATCACACTGAAGGACAAAGACATTTATCTCTCTGTATAATGAAAACTGAAAAAGCCACTGGTAGTTGTTCTACAGAAGACCTGGATGTGGAGGAGCTAAGACACACTCCAGGGGAGCTGTGGAAGCGGTAACACGGAAGGGGTAACAAAGAGGGAGGGAACCAAGTCTTCACTCATAACTAAGCAATAATAGTGAGAGTTGTGAGCACTGTTGAAACAACCAAGACACTTCCCTGGACCAAGGAATGAACACACAGCCATTAGCCACATTCATGGCAATGGGGACTTCAAAGGCCATTGTGGCTCCAGCTTACTGAGAAATGTGACTAAAACTAACCTTGTACAATGACTGCTGAATGCTCCCAGGAGACTCTTCGACTATTGAGACCTTTTATTTACATAGAAATTGTCCGATTTAATTAACTTTCATTTCATACACCGTAGTCAACATTCTGTAGTTACTATTAGTGTTGGCAAACAGATTGACTCTGAAGCGTGTCAAGAGCTTTGAAAGGTGGACCCCAGCACAGAGTATATGGCAGAGAAGAAAAGAAACTCGATTTTCATGACCTGGGTGTTCCGCCACTACAATTACATTTTATTAACATTCTACATGTTTTAAGAATTTGATTCTTAAAAGTCATTAAGGGAAAGTCATTAAGAAGTTTCATTTCAAAACAGTTTATACAAGGAAAAAATATAGAAAAAATATAAATTTGGGCATCAATGTAACTTAGGTAAGAAATTTTTTTTCTATTCTTGATAGTTTCTTTTAATTGGTGGGTTTTTTTTTTTGTTCATCTTCAAACTATAAAAGGAAGACACCCAAATGCTCGGCTTCTTATATTATTAGAGTGTTACTCATAAATTGCAAACCGAGAACAACTCAAGTAAGCACATGGAAGAAATAAGCAAGTGGCAAGAGAATTAATTGTAAAACTGATGGCAAAAGAATGACCAGCAAATGGTAATGCAAATGTCCTGACCTGCTGAGTCTCCCAGTCCAATCTCTCCCACTCCCGGTGTCCCGGTCTCCTTGATATTATCTATTTCTTGAAATGCTAAAAAAAAAAAAAAAAAAAAAAAAAAAAAGAAAGGAAGAAAAATTGAAAGAAGGAAAGAAAATATTAAGTGAGAAATCAAAGTAATTCCAAAATACTCAAATAAAAAAATTGAAAATCATAAAGATAGTTAAATGGGATTTCTATTGCAAAATGTTGGAAAAAATATTAAGTAATTTCATTGTAATAATTTTTTTTTCTAGACCAGATTCATAGCCGTAAAACAACATCAGACTCATAGGACTGTGCCAGTTAGTGGCTGATGAATGACAAATCAATGAAAAACTAAAAAATTTTTATTAATGACATTTCAAGATACAGTGACAACTGAAATGTAAAAATATGAACTAATTATTTAGGAGACATATCAATTAAATCACTTAAAAGTCATCATATGATTAATTCAGTCATGTGAGCACACATGTGTGATGCATGGACTCACTCACACAAGTGTGTGTATATAGCCTGAAGTGATCTTAAGCCTAGTTTTACTGAGACAATTACATCCATTTTTTATAGTCCATGATAGGTAGTTTAAAATATATATATAATGCAATATTACTTAGAGCTACAATACTTTATGCAAAACATTCTAATGGGCACCGAAATTTATGGAATACATATGTGTATAACTTTATAGAATAAAATTTATGGAATACATTTATGAAATAAAATTTATGGAATATAAGCAAACCAACTGCTACATTGTACTAGGACACTAAGTTATAAAAGAATAAAGACTTCACAAACCCATTGAATAATTTCCAGGCAAAAATACCAATAATAGGAAGAACAAAATGAAAACAGAAACACTCTATAAGCAGTCACTTTATCAGAGCGAGACTGCAGGGTCATAAAAGCAGAATTTAAGTATTGATTTCCGGGAATGTTTTTGCAAATTTATCTAACCTCTTGGAGGCTTATTTTCTCAATCTATAAAATGGCTTCATAAGCTTGTCATGAACCCCAAATCCAAGTTTTCAATACATATAGCTATTTTATTATGATTTTATTATTTATTTGTGATTGCTGACTATTTTTTATATGGGGAAGTTCATCAGCTATTATCTGCTTTTTAAAGTTTGGCCACCAAAATGATGACATTATATGACTTCAAGATGTTTAAGCATAATTATATACTGGATCTTGCAACAAGCTTATTAAAACTGTATAAGTAAAAAGTTTATCAATTTTTTGTCCTAGGTTGGTCCTATGTTATCAACCAGATTATGCAGGTCAGTATTTTAATGACGATACTTCAAATTGTACTTTCAGGAAAATAGAATTCCACTTCTGAAATACTGGTGCTGCAGACTTAGAGGTAATCTAAGACCAGGTGACTTGTGCAACTTTTATTTATTAATTTATATTCTTTTTCATTTTAAAAGCCTAAATAATTTTGGAATATTTAGATTATTTTAGAGTATGTAAAATAGCAAAAAGAATTATATTCTATAACCAAGTAGGATTTATCCCAGGAATGCAAAGTTGATTTATCATATAAATATCAAATAACATAACATACCATATTAATAAAGGGAAAAATCATACAATATCTCTACAGATGCTGAAAAGCATCTGACAAAATCCAACACCCTGCTTCAACACCATCAAAACATTAAACAAACTAGCAATAGAAGGAAACTTCCTCAACCTAGCAAAGACCATCTACGAAAAATCTACAACTATAATACTTGATGGCGAAACATTAACTGTTTTCTGCTTAAAATAAGGAACAAGAATGTTTGCTCATACCACTTTTATTCAACATTTTGTTAGAGATTACAGACAGGTTCACTAAATAAGAAACAGAAAGAAAAGGCATCCAGGCTGGAAAGGAAGAAGTATGATTATCGCTCTTTGTAGATAATGTTTTATTTTTACTTAGAAAATCTTAAGGAAGTAACTAAAAAACTATAAGGGCTAAAGAACAAGTTCAGTAAGGTTGCAAGATAGTTGATCAATACATAATAATTAATTGTATTTCTTCACACTAGTAATGAACATTCTGAAAATGATATCAAGGAAACAATTCCATTTACAACAGCATGGAAAGAACAAAATACTTAGGTATAAATTTAACATTAGAAGCGTAAAGCTTGTGAATCACAAACTAAAAACATCACTGAAAAAAATTAAAGAATATCTAAAAAATGAAAAGACAACCCACATTCATGGATGAGAAAACTTAATATTCTTAAAATGATAATACTCCCCCAATTAATCTACAGATTGAACATAATTCTTATCAAAATCCCAGTTGGCTTTTTTACAGAAACTGTCAAGCTGATCCTAAAATTCATATGGACATACAAAAAGTCCAAAATAGCTAAATCGATCCTGAAAAAAAAAAAGAGAAAGTTAGGGGATGCATCCTTCCCAACTTCAAAATGTATGACAGCTACAGTAATCAAGACATTGTGGTCCTGGTATAAGGATACACATACAGATCTAATGGCACAGAATTGAGAGTACAGAAATAAACTCACACATTTGTAACTAGTTGATTTTTGATAACGTTGCCCAGATAAGTCAATGGAAGGAAGAATAGTTGTCATATAAGTATTAATATATTTTTTAAAATCTGGTCTTTGTCCCTGGTTCCTGGCACAGTTTCAGAAATTCTTGAAATTCCCTGAGTGATAGATGTGCCTTTGTTGTGCTAATGAAGTGGCGCAGGGTTGTTGCCACAGGTAGCCTACAGGATGGGGAAGGCTGGCAGAAAAATAACAAATTTCATGTAATTAGAGGCATTCCCAGTCCTCTCCTACCTCTGGGGAAAGAAGAAGATCTGAAGATTAAGTTTAGTCACATGGCCAATGACATGCTTATGTAATAAATACCTTGAACAAAAACTGTGAACACAAGGTCGGGTGCAGTTGCTCATGCCTGTAATCCCAGCACTTTGGGAGACCAAGAAGGAGGGCAGATGCCTTGATGTTCGGGAGTTTAAGACCAGCCTGGCCAACATGGCAAAACTCCATCTCTACCAAAAATACAAAAATTAGCTGGGCATGGTGGTGCATGCCTATAATCCCAGCTACTCGGGAGGCTGAGGCAGGAGAATCACTCTAATCTGGGCAGCAGAGGTTGCAGTGAGCCGAGATCACACCACTGCACTCCAGCCTGGGCAACAGAGCAAGACTCCATCTTAAAAAACAAAAAAAACTATGAACATGAGGCTTGAATTGCTTCCAGGATAGTGAACATATTGATGTACCAGGAGGGTATTGCAACCAACTCTATGAAGACAGAAACTTGTGCTCCAGATTATTCCAGACATATCCTGTGTACTCCTTTATCCAGCTATTCATTTAAATCTTTTATAATAAAATGGCAATTGTAAGTATAGCACTTTTTGTGAGATAGGTAAGTTGTTCTAGTGAACTATCAAACCTTAAAGGGGTTCTTAGGAACTCCCAATTTTGTAGCCAATTCTTCCAAGCAGAAATAAGGGTAGCGTGGGGACCCCACTTGCAGTTGGTCTTTGAAGTAAGGACAGTCTTGTTGAGGACCTTGTCCTTGAATTTGTGGGATCAGATGTTAACTGTGAATAGTTAGCGTCAGATTGAATTGAACTAAAGGACACCCAGCTGATGTAAGAGAATTAGTGTTAGAATGTAATACAGTCTTCAACAAATTATTCTGGGATAACAAAATATCCACATGCAAAAGAATTAAACTGGATCCTTATCTCATATATAAGTAAGAATTTACTCAAAATGGATGACATATACCTACATGTAGAAACTAAACTATAAAACTCTTAGAAGAAAATGTAAATATTTATGACCTTGGGTTTGGCAATGGGTTGTCAGACACAATAACAATAGATATGCCAAGCAACAAAAGCAATAAACGGATAAATTGGACATTAAAAATAAAAACATTTGTGCTTCTAAGGACACTACCAAGAAAGTGAAAAGACAACCTACAGAATGGGATAAAATATTTGCAAATGATACATTGACCAGGAACTGACTTACATCCAGAATGTATAAAGAACTCTTAGAACTCTATAATAAAAAGTCAAATAACTAATTAAAAAATGAGCAAAAGATCTGATAGACATTTCACTAGAGAAGACGTACAAAGAAGATGCTCAATATCATTAGTCATTAGAGAAATGTAAACCAAAGCCACAATGACATGCCACTATATATCCACTAGGATGGCTATAAAAACAAGATAGATAATTACAAGTGCTGGTGAGGCTATAGAGATGTGGGAATGCTAGTAGATTGCTGGTGGAAATATGAAATGCTGCAGCTGCTATGGAAAGTAGTTTGCAGTTCCTAGAAGTTCACAAATTGAGTTACCAAATTGACCTAGTCATTCTACTACTAAGTGTATACCCAAGATAAATAAAAACCTATGTCCACACAAAAATGTGTATACATATGTTCATAGCAGCATTATTTATAATGGTTAAAAGGTACCAATAATCTAAATGTTTTTTAACTAGCTGACAAATGAATAAACAAAATTTGGTACATCCATTACAATGAAATACTATTCGGCCTTAAAAAGGAATGTAATTATTACAGCACGGATGAATCTTAAAAACATTTTATCAAGTGAAAGAAGTCAGTAACAAAAGACCATATATTGTATAATTCTAAGTATAAGAAACGTCCAGAATAGGCAAATCTATAGAGACAGAGCGCAGATCAATGGTTACCCAGAGTTATGGGGGAACACTTGAGGAGTAATGCAGAGTAAAAATGAGTGCAAAGCCTCTTGTTGTCACATGGAAATATTCTAAAATTGGGTAGTGGTGATACTGAATAATCCATGAAGTCTCTAAAAAACACTGACATGAACACTTTGAAAGAATGAATTGTGTGGTACATAAATTATAACCTAACAAACCACTCTTCTAAAAATTATGTACCATAAAACAAAAACACATTAACTTAGTCTCATTATCTTTTTTAAAAAAGTATGCACATCTACCTTGAAAAATCTAACAGTGTTAAGATAATACAAAATAAATGTAGATTACTCCCTGATACATAACATTAATGGCATACCATGGCTAAAAACTAATAATAAAATGCATAATAGGAAGATGTTCTACTTTTAAATTAGTCTTCAGAGATTAGTTTTTCAACAGTACTCAAGTGTTGTAATACAATCCAAGTATTACTGTCTCTTTATCAAGACTTAGACTGTAAAAATATTTTTAACATAAAGTATGGCAACATTTAGAATACAATTTGTTAATAGCTGGAAATCATGGACATTTTAGAATTTTGTAAAACCAAAGAGATTTTAGAATCATATATTTGAGAATGACTGCTAGAAAAGAAAATTTTAGCTGCTAATCCAAAATAGATAAATACATGAGAAAACGTCTGCTTTAAAAACATCACATTTTGAAAGGGGGAATAAGAAGGGGATGATTAATAGGGTTCAAAAATACAGTTAGAATAAGATCTAGTGTTTGGTAGCACAATAGGGTGACTACAGCTCACAATAATTTATTAAATATTTCATGATAACTAAAGAAGTGGAACTGAAATGTTCCTAACACAAAGAAATGATAATTGCTTGAGATGATGGGTATCCCAATGACCCTGATGTGATTATTACACATTGTGTGCTCAAATAAACATATCACATGCACCTTAAAAACATATGCAACTACTTTGTCTCCATAATAATTAAAACTTCTAAAAACATCACATTTCAGCAACATAAAATTGAAGTTCCCTACTTCTATCTATGTAACCTTTAATTTTAATATGAATGCATTTAATGAAATACTCAAGAGGCTACATATCCTAAGGGACTCACATTTATCCAATTTCATGATCATAAGAGTTATATGATTAAACATCCTCAATTCCAGTTATACCACCTAAGTGTCTAACCTCTCTGTTTAGTTAATACGTATTTTACTATTCAAGTGTATTTTCTGCTACTGAAATTTAAATAAGACTCCAATCCCTTCTCTAAAGTGTGCATACACATTGCTTTGAGTTAAATTGGGGATTTGTTGAACAGAAACCATCCAACCATTCATCTGTTCATTTACTCAACAAAAAGTTCTTAAGCACTTATTATAAGATATTGCATGTAAGATAAGGCAGAATGGAAAGAGAAAAATAACATGTACTTTGGGATCACACAGATATAAGCTTGAGTTCAGGTCTCAACTTATTATAGGTGGTAAAACCTTTCTGAGCCTTAGTTTCCTCATCTTTAAAGTGATGATTAATTGAACTAATGTGCTTCCAAAACTCGATAATTAATGTTAATATCTTTTTTCCTGCCTATTTGAAAGTTAAGTAGGTTAATCAGACAAGAATTCTGTGTCTTAGGAGGTAACAGCAGATACAATGTGTATAATTAAATAACGTGAAAAATTACAAGGCAGAAATTCCCAGTGATAAAATAAGTGAGATGATTTATACTAGATATAGAATATAGTATCATCATTATCATCAAGTAGATATAGCATTTATATTGTTAACCACTGAGATAAATAATTATCAAGTAACACTAATTTTCTTCCAAAACATTAATGTTCCAAAGTATTAACTATGGGAAATAATCAGAGGATTTGTACTTTATATAACCAATGATACACTCACATTCATACATAATATAAAAATGATTCAAAGTATAAATGCACAATATTACAGTGCTAATTCAGAATTACAGAAATTTTTTACTTTTTTCTTTTACTAAACTATATTTTCTAAATATTTCTCCAAGAAATTTTATAACTTTCTCAATAATAAAAGGGCTATTAAATAAAGTGACAAAACATACATAGGTTATATGTTATTTTAATGGAGCAAAAGAAAAAAAAAGTTTTCCGAAGATTCTAAGTTGGCACCTAGTCCCTCATACCCAGTCTTCCACCACAGCACACAGATCTCTACTGGGGCACCCCAGTTGGAAGCATCTAATTGCATCCCTGCTATAACTTTTTCTAGCATTTTGCCTGCTCTTAAGAATAGGAAAGCAACATTTTGAACAGCAGTGCTCACCATATAAACATGAAGTCTCCTCCAAACAGTATTGAATAACCAAACTCATAGAGTCAGAAAACTATCATTATCTTTGTATTTATATCACATTTTACTCCACTTCCTATGTAGTAGCCAAAAGTCTGAAGAAAACATGTATTGACTTATTGTGTTTCATGTTAGACACCTTATCTACACTGGTTTTTGATTTCACAACTACCCCATGAAGTGCCTATGGTTAATTCTACTTAACAAATGAGGATATTGGGTTGGACTTAGTTGTCCCTGATCACATGTGACAGAGCTGAGATTTTAATTCAGGATGGCCTGATGTCAAAATCCATTTTCTTCCCAATATATCACATAACCTCTTCAAAATATGCCTGTGTATCAATTCCTCATTTTATTTTCAAGTGTTTGGTAATGCATTAAATAAAGTAATTGTTACTAATATGGAAATGAACTAGTCAAGTTACAGTGAAAAAAAATACAAGACATGAAGGCCTCCTCCACCCCATCCATCACTCCTCCTTCTTCTTTTCCTTTCTTTCCTATATAGCACTTGCCATCTCTAAAATTAATTTGTTTTATAACCATGTCTGTTTTGTTCATTGGTTTACCTCCAACACTTAAAACAGAGCCTGACTTCAAATAAGAGTTTAAAAAATACTTAGTAGATGAATAAATATATTCATGAGAACATGTGTAAATTCTTTTTAGTAGTTAAGTGTCTCTTTACAAATCTACTAGCCTCTGTCAGCTTTTAAATCTCCATTTCTTAATGCAATACTACCTAAGATTGTTATAAGTTTAAATTTATTCACTCAAAAACTGCCCACTGAGCACCTACTACATGCCAGATTCTATTCTAAGCAATGTAATCACAGCAGGGAACAAAACGGACAAAAATCTCTCATGCAGCTTACAGTCTGGTGAGTAAAGAAAGACAAGAATACAACACAATGTATTAAATAGCAATAAGTGCTTTGGAGACAAAAACAATTTGTAGGTAAGAATCTGAGAGCAGGATCTGCAATTTTAAGCAGGGTGACTAGAAAGGAAGATATATGAGTAAGGAGGTGAGGGATGTGGAAACTGGGGAAATAACTTTTCATACAGAGTAAATAGCATGATGGCATACTGTATTTTCAGAATGGCTGCAATGGAGTGAGTGAATGCGAGAGTAATAGGAAGTGACGTCAGATAAGTGAGGGAGAAGGCAAGGGTTGTGTAAGGCCTACAAGGCCATAGTTAGGATACTGGCTTTTGTTCTTAGAAAAATTAAAAGCCAAGATGGAGGTTTGAGCATAAGTGGAAAAATCAGGTGACTTAGGTTTTAATTGGTTCAATATTTCTCAATGAGGTTGTTAATGGCATTTTGAGTGGACAGCTCCTCTTTGTCCCCCCCACTAGGCACATGGCAGTCCACTTAGTGTCTCTAAACTGGACCCATGAAATGCCAGTAGTAATGCCCCGGTCTTTTGACCACCAAAAATGTCCCTATTTATTTCCAGGGCTAGGTTAAGAATAGGCTTAAAGTAGGTAGAGTCTATTTTAATCATATTCCAGGCAACGGTTTATATTATCTTGGGCCAGAGTAGCAGTGGTGAATGTGGAATTTTTTTTTTCTGCAGAGAGGTTTTGCCAATGGACTGGACAGGGGTATGAGTGAAAGCTAGGAGTCAAGGATGACTCCCACATGCTTAAAATGAACAAACAGAAGGATGGAATTACTATTCGCTGAAATTGTGAAGACTGAATGTGGGTGGAGCAGATTTAATGGAAAAAGTAGACGTTCATCAAGGCACGTTACAAACTACCACGTAAAAGCAGATATATCTAGGTTTCAATCAAGAATTTTGCGAAATGAGGAAATGGGAACTAGTTCTGAACTGAAGGATTTTGTTAGAGCATGTTTTGGGAGGGGATAGGATTAATAGAAATAAACATTAAATAAATGAGTGAATAAATGATTACTGAGAACAAGTTGTAACATATTAGCTCTTCCAAGCAATTAGATTATGCTAAGAAACATTTTTTAAAAATATAGCCCAAAGGATTGAATCTAATTGTGGGATTTCAAACAATACATGGTATGGTGGTAGGCAGGCTTTTAATGTTAACATCACACTGTGCCCATATTGCTTGGAATAGACACCCTACAGTGAGACTAAGGCTGAACCCTGGGAAAACAGTGGGTGATACAACTGTCCGGCACCCCATACTGACTAAGCATCACCACTTTCAATACTGCAGAGTCAACTGGTCAATATATGTGACCTTTTCTCTATTCATGGGTAATTTGAGGATTTCAGACGAAAAGCTATGTCCAGATACTACTTAGATGTTTCTTCATGTGTAGAGTTGAGTCATCCTTTCAGACAGACGAAATTATTTGAATGAATACAATAAACTGATTGATACAAACACACTATTTAGAGTTGCTAGGAGGAAGCGGCTGATTGCATCACTGTTAGAACATTTTCCAGCATTCTGCCTGCTCTTAAGACTAGAAAAGCAGCATTTTGAACAGCAATGCTCGTCATATAAACACAAAGTTCCCTCCAAAAGATATTGAATAAACAAAGTCAAAGAGTCAGAAAATATTCATTATCTTTGGATTTACATCACATTCATGAACACTGTATCTCAAGATTTCTTATTAATATCCCCCATGAGTAGATACAAGTGAGGTATTTACATTCCAAAAGAAGTCCCAGGCCTGGCACAGTGGCTCACACCTGTAATCCCAGCACTTTGTGAGGCCAAGGTGGGAGGATTGCTTGATGCCAGCACTTTGAGACCAGTCTGAGCAATGCAGCAAGGCCACGTTTATACTGAAAAATTTTAAAATTAGCCAGGCATGTTGGTATGTGCCTGTAGTCTCAGCTACTCTGGAGGCTGAGGTGGGAGGATCATTTGAGCCCAGGAGGTCGAGGCTGCAGTGAGCTATGATCGCACCACTGCACTCTAGCCCAGGCAATAGAGTGAGACCCTATCTGCGAGGCCCTATCTCAAAACAACAACAACAACAAAAACAAAAAACATACACGCACGAATGAGTTTTGCTTCCTTTAGAAAATGTCATCACATTTCAGACTGACTCGACCTATTGTTAGAGATGCTTTTTCTGTGACAGTAGTGGAAGAGAACTGGATGCAATTCTTCAGGCAGGTGGCATCTCCAATCACCAGTTAGCTAAAGAACTTACAAGCGTTATGCAAAGTTGGTCACTTGAACTAAAGTGGAAAGGAATGAGATCAAGAAGCAGCAGTGGTCGACAGATGCCCCACTGGCTTCGCATTGTTGTTTCACTGGAAGGACATAGTGTGTCATAACGAATTACCATTAATTTGAGCCAGCAGTACTGTTAGATTGAGCCCGGCAACCCAGGATGACAAACAGTGCCTGCAAGATCATCTAATGAGGGACAAGGCTGCTTCAGTTGTGCCGCTTCACTCAATTAGTGGACAAGGCTTTTAATGCTGCTCTGCACAACTAAAGCAATTTTGATTACTTAGAGCTAAGTCTCCATTTAGAATGTTTCGGAAGCTGACACAGGTTTCTTTTTTTTTTTTTTTTTCTTTTTGCCTTTTAAAATATAAATTATCTAGAGAGTATTTGAATGGTAATAAGCTATTTGAAAGCCAATCACATTATTCCTTACTTTCGCTTAAGTAATATCAAAATATATTTTGTAAAAGTTCAAATGATAGAATTTACTCTAGCAAAGGAAATGTAAATAAGATAGCAAATGATTAAGAATATTCTGAGGATGTATGTGTGTGCGTGCGTGTGTGTGTGTGTATGCAGGCACTATGTGTGTCTCTCTGTGCCAGAATTACAGTTGGTGAATTTCACTTCATCAGCCAACATTATCAGGAGGGTTGCATATTTATTCTATATATCCACATTTTTTAAAAATTCCAGATCGTGCCTTCTTTGGCTGGGAGCACTTGTATCTCATAGCTTTTGATATAGGGAACTGATGCTTCTATTTCATTATTTTTTTCACTATGTCACTGCACGAGCACTGATAAGTGCAATGGTATGACTTATTTAATATTGTGATCATTGATCACAACATTGAATATTGTGATCATTGATAACTAAAAGCTTACCCGCACAGAGGCTACTTAGGCTGAATAAATTCCTTCCATTCTCTTTAGAAACACACAGGGTGCCACTCTCTCTTTACACAGCATTCTCCCATCTTCTAGCTTTTTTCTATTTAGTGTGTTGAATTCTCAGACTGCCTGCCCTGGGTGAAATTTTGCTTATTTAATTATAAGGTCATTGGATAAAAGAAATTACTCAAGCGCTGGATACATAGTAGGTATCCATACATTTTGGTTATATCGAACACAAATTCTACCCAGATAAAAAGTATAAACCTCATTGTGACACGAACATACCCCCTGCTTTCTTTACTTCACTTAGGTGGAAGAGAACATCAGGACCAAAATTTGAGAACATGAATCTCTAGTTATACCTAACCCATCACCAAAATCAGCTTGCCTACCAGTAATTATTTTAAAAGCTCAGTGCTTAAAGGAGGTCCAATACAAGCCAATTTTTCAGTGGTACACACAGCCACATCTTTGTTTTATAAAGGCACTATAACAACCCAACAAATAAAGTCATTTAGGGCAGAAAATTGGAAAAAGCTTTGAAACTTTAAAACTTTTGGGCTGCAGGAAAAGCCATTAGTTGAGTAAATTAACAATTATCAGAGGATTTTTACCCACTTAGAGTTATATTTCATTTTCTTAAAATAATTTTAACAATGGCTAATATCTTGTCTCCAAAATAGTTAACTCCAAAAGCACATGTTACACACTCAGGAGAGTTGGTTACACATTAGTAGAAAACTGTACATCACTGTCATTGTTGATGTGGTAAATAAAAATTAAAGGGGAAAGACAATATGGTTCATTAGGAAGCAAGTAATATTTCCTATGATGGTGTTATATTTTTAATGACTGTAATGACTTATAAACTGGAAAATAATTTGTACAGATTCTATATCCCCTCTTCCCAGCATATATAAGAAATTACATCACTGACTCAAATTATAATTGTAGAAAAGTAGAAAAAATGATTAATAGTTTCATTTATTCTCCTCTCTTGTCAAAAGGGGTGGTAGGAGAAAGGGGGAAGGAATTCTTGTTAGTTGCAGGAATCAAAGAAACGTAAAGTTTTAGGATTAAATATAGTGGGATAGTACCAGTAACATGTACAAGTCAGTAGGAATCAATCTCTTAAGTGCTTCCCCTTTCACTTTGTTCTTCAGGAGAGTATTGGCTTGAAGTACCATCAACAATGATTACCATTTGGCTTTCCATCCAAGTTAATATCTAACATCTCAGATATGTTCTCATCTTCGATCAAAATTTACTTTTAAAACATATGTAATATTTGCATGGTTCAAAAAACTATGTAACTCTGGACTCACTTCCATCCTCATCCGTTTTATTCATTCCACCCACACATTATACATTATTATTTTCTTAAGGCTTATACTTCCTGTATTTTTGCCGAAATAAGCAAACGTATGTATTTAGTCTCATGTGCCCTTCTTTCTTATGCAAAAGATGGCATTCCATATATACTCTTTGAAGTTTCCTTTAAAATTTCCACCTAACAATCTTTCTTGGAAATGTCTCCATAATAGTGCATAGAGATCTTCCTCATTATTTTATTGTATTTATTTATTTACTTATTTTGAGATAGAGTATCACTCTATCCCCCAGGCTGGAGTGCAATGGCGTGATCTCGGCTCACCGCAACCTCTTTCTCCCGGGTTCAAGCAATTCTCCTGCCTCAACCTCTGGAATAGCTGGGATTACAGGCACCTGCCACCATGCCCAGCTAATATTTGTATTTTTAGTAGAGTTGGGGTTTCATCATGTTGGCCAGGCTGGTCTCGAACTGCTGACCTCAGCTGATTCAGCCGCCTTGGCCTCCCAAAGTGCTGGGATTACAGGTGTGAACCACCACGCCGGCCTGTACAAATACTTTCATAGCAAGAAACAACTCTTAACCTTCTTTAAATTTAGAACTCATATTAGGGGTTTCAAAATAGTGATTGAATGAATGAATGAATGAATGAATGAATGAATATACTGGATCCAACAGCAGTCTGACACAAGAGCTTGGGGACAGCTTTCAGCAAATATAAGCCTGATTTAGAGTTCTGAAGGCAGGCATATGTGTTTAGCAATAGCTTTTTCCTACTCTTCGGAAAATGAGGCAGCCTGGAGATGAGGTGGAGACCATCTTTCCTGCAGTTCCTATGTAATGGACGGGGTGCATCCTGGTTTGTGGCTTGAGGCTGCTGTGTGTCCAAGTAACACATTCATTCTGTTGTTGTAAACCGTACAGGAATGATGACTAATGCTTTGAGGAAACAGTAGAGGTCGGACAGCAAGCCCAGAAAAACCTGCCAGCACCAAGAGGATGTCCTCAACAAGTGCCTGGGGGACATATTATTCTAACTGAAGGGACCAGAGCTTCCCCAGGAAGGGAAGAGGGGAGAAATGAAGAACGTCTGTGTTCACGTTTGCCAAAAACAAAAGTCTGAGAAATCTCTAAGAGACTCTACATGGGAGGTGAAGTTTAGCTTTTCTAAGACCATTGTTGATTTTCCCTTTACCCTTGAAATGAACTGAAATATCACTAACGGTCAGACGAAAGCTCAGAGGTTCTAATAAAGAATATGAAATAGGTTAACGCTACTGCACCAGGATTTGACTGACTGTTAATACCAGGTTTTAAAATTCACTTGTGTCATTTATAATACAAATACCTGATTCACCTGCATTCTTTTGGTGGGGGGCAGTGAGGGAACCTGGGTGTGAATGGCCTCCTAAGCAGCAAAATCATTGCTAATATCAGCATTTTGCTGTCTCATCATCTAATTATCACATACAGTGCACTAATCGAAGCACCTCATTTAAAGTGGGAAAAGCTTTGCTAAGGGCAGATGATTCAGCACAGCACCTCTCAATGAGTACTGTCACTTCAAATCCTTTTTAAGAAATAGGTATTGTGCAACTAAAAGTAAAATGAAAGCATAAAGTTTATTAAGAAGTTACATGTTCCATTTTTTAAAGTCTCTGTAGTCACGATCATCCATTTTCTCCAAAACTGCCCTGTCACATAATAATATGCATACATACAAAACTTATTTCATGTTTAAAAGGCATCCCAGAGAGATGAGATGTGGATGGGTGTGAAGAGTGGATCTGGGGAACCGAATGGGTGCAGATGTCTCCACTGACAAAGAGAAAGGCATATGGCTTCCTTCCTCCCTGGTGTGCCCGGGTCTCAGAGAGAGCTCTAGATTTCCCTGTGATAAGCTTCTGCTTTCGAGCTCCACTGGGAAGATATTTTGTATGCCACAGAAAACCAAGATGTTTGCATTCCCACCAATCCAGGGATAAAGCATTTTCCTCATACAGACACAAAACATACAGTATATGAATGTTTAATGGAGGCTAAAACTGGGAGAGGAACAGAAAACAAGAACAGAGCAGGTTAAAAAAATATCTGGTTTCTCTCTATCAAAATACTAATTAAAATTCATGTTCATGGGGATGATTATACATATGTTTTTGAACTAAAAGTCTAACCTGGCACTATTTTTTGGCCTTATTTTTGTGACAACATTTTTGTCCATATGGCATGAAGTGAATCATTTTACATCTTTTTTTAAGCTCTATGTGTTTTTCTTGTTGTCTATTCCCTCTTCTCCCACCACACACACACTGGCAGCCGCTACCAAGTTACCAAATGCCAACTCAACCCTGCAAGCTGGCTGCATGGAGCTATATAGTACTGGCGTCTTCCTTTCTTTGCAGAAATATTCTCTGTGTGTGTGCGTGTGTGTGTCTGTCTCTCTCACACATGCATGCATGCACACACCCCACATACATACCATTGAAGCACCCTGAATATTTCTCCTTCATTTCCATGCTAATCTTTCAGCTCCTCGGGATTCTGCCCAGCTTCCAGTGTGCGTGCAGCACTGGCTGCTGGCCTGCTGCAGAAGACCACACCAGCTTATTTGGTGCCCCTCACCCTTGGCCTTCCTTCTCCATGGCATTCTGACAATTAGTGGTTAACTTAAGAACTGCTATAAATGAATGGTTAATCGAGCCCATATAATTAGTTTAGTCACAACAAAGTGCAAGACCCATGATCGTCCAGTGGTTCTCCCCCTACCCCAATCTCCCGTTTTAAAAATGACAGCAATCCATGTTCCCACTTTTGCAGACAGGAGAACGCTCCTTATCTGCAGTGCAGCCACACCGCCTAACCGCCTGGGTTGTGGATGGCACACGTTTTGTACACGTGCTGCCTCCACCAGCATCAGGCACTGCTGAGTTTGTGTGGAAGGGCAGCAACTCCACCTAACAAATGTAACTTTAACAACAGTAAAACAACCTAATAGCTTAGCATGCCAGGGGGCTAATGTGGCGGGCCATTTACTGCTGCACTAAATAGCCCCGGTTTGATTCTCATTGCCAAGTGTCGAACTGAGAATTGCAAGGCAGGAGTAGCTCCTAATTCATTAGATAAAGGGGGTCATTGCTCATAGGGCTGGGGAAACTGTAGAAGCATAAGAAAAAAAAAGAAACAAGGCATTCCCTTTTCAAAGGCCATCAAAACCTGGGCTACCCATGGTCAGGAAAAGCAGAGGCTGCTTTCTTGGTACTCATATGCTAACTTCTAACTTTGGGTAAATGTGCTTTGTTTTGCAATGTTCATCTGGAAAGAGACTAGAAGAGGAAGGGATCCTGATATTGAGCCATGTCATTTATTATTTGTAAATCACTTTGACACCCTTGGAACAAAAGTAACAACACAAGAACAAAGTATATAATTCAGTCTTGGCTGTAAAATGAGCCGCTACTGACATGTCCCTGCCAGCTATTCCGCCTTGTGTGCCCTGAAAAAGTTGCTGTGGATGGTTGTGACCCGGCTAATAGGCTGGGCAGGAAAAAGACCGCTAGCAATAAAAGGGAGAACAAAATTCTTGTTAATATTGCTACATCTGATAATATTGTCTTTCTTTTTCCTTTTTATTTTTATTCCAGGCAGTTATAAAGAGTTCTAAGTTCAAACTGCCCTCAATGGTCATCATAAGGTTATGTGGACAAAACAGTTCCCCTATCTTGTTTTTTAATAGAAAAGAGAAATGATCAAAAATTTCAAATGAGATCCCTAAAATGGGACATCTTTATTTCCTGAACATTAGCCCTAAAACAACTGATTTCTCTAATTCCTGCCATCACTCAGATTGGCCTTGAATTACCTCCCAATAGGCCTCCCATGTGCTTCTAGATGAGAGTGTGTAATGGGGGATCTGTTAATTAACTAGAAGCAAAGTTGCACGGTGGGGATCAAACACTGGATACGTCCTAAAACTCCCACAGAGAAGATGAAATGCAGCGCAAACTTTAAAGACTTCCCGTCATTAGCTGAGACCTTGCTGCTCCTGGCCCAGACCCCTCCTGTTTCTGAGAACAATGAGGACAATGATGGCAGAAATGAAATAGTGCAGCCAGGAACAAAGGAACTAGCTATTTACCGGTAGAAAAAGAAAAAAAAGGAGGGGGGAGGGGGAGAAAAAGGGAGAACTTTCTTTTTCTGTGGTTCCTGTCTACTTTTAATTAATTTATGACTGCCAGGGAATTGCACAGAGAGTACACCCAGGCGCATTGTACCCCAGCTCGGTGTTAATATATGTAACATCTACTGTTTACTCCCAGGAAAAGTGCAACCCGCTGGAGAGAGACAGAGGGACTCGGAGGAAGGAGAGAGAGAAGAGGTTGGAATGAAAGAAAATGGACAAACTGTCAGGCTGAACCTTCACACTTAAGATCAGGGTTCAAACTAGAAGACGATAAAAACAAAAGAGAAAAGAAAGCCAACACCATCCCAGGAGTAACACATCCTCTTAGATCACTGCAAAAGGTAAGATCCATGCCCTGACACAAAGCTCAAATTTTGCAATTTTCAGAGGTTTCCTGGTAATATAAATTTCCTTCCATATAAATATAAATAAATATCACATCAATAGCAAAAGCACATAGTCATGATATTGACTTCTTATTCTTCCCTGCTTCTTGACAAGATAAATCTAAAAAATGGCAGTGAAAATTGAGAGAACAGCTGAATAACAAAACCTGACTAGTAAAAAACTTGGTCCTCATTTTGCGTTCCCTATTTTTGCAGAATTGAAATCAGGAGCTTTTCCATATATCTAAATCACAGGCTTCCATGGGATTAAGAGAAATAAGAGAACCAACAAAGTGCACAGAAAGGCAGCTTTGACCTTTGTTACTTCAGGTTGAAGCTCTTACTTTGAGATGGACCAGTAGATGAAGAGAGTCATTATTCAGAGGAGTTGCTCTTGCTCTTCAAATTTCAGTTAAAATGGCCACACCAGAATTATTTTATTTTATTTTATTTTTACTTGTTCATGATTGGTCATAATTTGCAGACTTTTATTCATAATTACCCCAAAGTAAAAGCAACCCAAATGTTTATCAACAGATAAATAGATTTTTAAAACTCTGGTGTAATCATACAGTGGAATACTACTCAGCAATACAAAGGGATGAACCACGACGGATACATGCAGCAGCATGGATGACTCTGAAATACATCATTTTAAATCAAAGAAGTCAGGTGTAAAGAGTACATACTATATAATACCATTTATAGAAAGTTCAAGAGCAGATAATACTAGCATGATAGAAAGCAGAACAGTGGCTTGCTTTGGGGGTAGAGGAGGGGAGGACCCCCTGGAAAGTGGCATAAAAGTGATGGGAATATTCTCTACCATGACTGAGGTATGGTTTTCACCAGTGTGTGTATATGTATCAAAACTTAGGCTGTAGTGTGCAATTAACTGTATGTAAAATATAGCTCAATAAAAATTAAAAAGTCAAATTTTTAAGTACTGCATGTTGAAAACATGGCTCAATAATAGTTCGTATGATAAAGAAACATGGCCTCAAATTATCTATAACTGATTTGAACCACAAATACGAGGTGATTATTTAGAAAAAAACTTTACACTAATAAAGGTTGTATACCCAGGTCAAAGTGGAAAAAATATAGCTATACCAGTTTTCTTTTCGTAAATATTTGCCAAGTATATACACTTTTTATCTTTTTGCCTTTAACTTTCCTGTGTTCTTATGTTTACAGTATATCTTCTAAAAGCACTTAACTGTATTCTCAAGTAACCAATATAAAGTGATGAAAATTTGAATTATTTTATTTTTAAACTTCAGTAACAAGAGTCTCTTTCCTGTTTTCAAGTCACATGTTTATAACAATCAGTGGAAACTCTGCAGATGGATGAAACAAGCAAATCCCCCAGGACTGCTTTGTGACTGATTTTCTTACTTCTCACCTATCTAATATGAAGGGTTTAAATTTTGCTAAGCTCAATCACAAACTCAACCCTAGGGAGAAAAGGTCTTAAGCATATGGTTCAACCAACTGAAAATACTATACAATCAAAAGGAAGTATAGGCTAGAGGTTTACCATTAGCTGCTTCTTTGTTCTAACCAGTATTAAAGATTAACTCCACAACGAAGTGAAAGATCCACCATCAGTTACTGAGAAACTTATCTAATGTCTCTACACATATACTCACAAAGAGTAAGGGATTCCCCACCACGTTTTGTGATTGATATGACTATGCCAGTTACCAATGCTGATATGGCAGGATGACATAAAAGAGTAGGAATGAAAGGGCCCACAGTTATATTCTTCCCACCTGAAAACTAACTGTGTGTCTTAGAAAACATGATGTACTCTACTTGGTCTCAGTTTCCTTGGGGATGATAATTCTCCTGATCACTTCATAGGGTTGTTTTGAGTATTGAATGATATATATAAATCAAACTATTCAAAAAAACCATCCATTTACTTTCAATTTGTCCTCAACTGTTCCTAGAACAGTGCTGGATCTAAAACAAAAGTATTCAGGAACTAGGAATCTACTTTAGGGTTACCAATTTCTTTGTGATTTTATAATTATCTTCAAACTTTCTGAATAAATTTGCAACTCAATCTAGGAACAATCACTTTCTAAAATCCACTTCAGATAATTCCATCCTACCTTTCATTTACCTATGTTTTTTCATTTTACTGCCTGTCCACCTACCATGGTATCTTGTGAGCAGGCTTACAATATTTTCTCCAAAGACAGTAATGGCTTACCTATTTTTGACTTCGTTCATCAATTTTCATCTTCCTGTTTATGTAACATTCTATTCATACAATATTCTCTAAAATTCTTAATATATTTTGCTAACCTTTCCGAGCTTCTGAAATGTGGGGATAACTCCAGAAATTTCCTTTACATTTAACAAGAGTTCTATAGGTTGCAGCAAAATCAAAATAACAAAGAACAATGACAGAGCCACACTTACAGCTGTAAAGAAGTAAGAACGTTTCTTGACACAAAGAGAAGCACACTAATACTTAGTACATTCAGGATTCAAGTAACTAACAATAAAAAAGTAAGTCTATTCCTGAAAGAAGGAAGACTCCTTCAAGGGAATAATCCTGATCATTAAGATCATAGTTGCTAGAGAGAGACATGCCCCAGGACAGGAAGGCAGGCCAAATACTGCTGATTTCTGGCTCTAAGAATGACTTGATGTGAGTAAAACCTCCTGATTTAATTCATAATTCTATTGGTTATATATCTTGGCAAGGGAAAAACATACATAACCTGGCTTTCATGGTCACTGTAATAGCTTTGAGAAGTACCTGCGTACCACTCACTGTGTTGGTATTCTGTTCGGCCTTAGTGTTCACATTTTTAAAAAAGTATTTTCTACTATTTAGAAATTGAGACATTCCATATAATAACCATATTTCTGTCACTTAAAAAAAAACGCTTGGATGATCTGTCAAGGCTATGCCCACCCTTCCACATGGCAGCAATCTACTGGTATTAAATGGAAGCCACCATGTGATAGAGACACATAGCCCTTGGGTTCATCCCAGTCCTCACCACTCTGTCTGGCTCCTGTGTAAGTGGAGTTGTTGACACCTGAAGTTTTTGAGTAGGGGCTTTAGGGGATTGAAGTCGTAAAATATTCAGAAACTGTTCTCAGAGCATAGATTTCACAGCTGTTCCCTCTTATGCCTAACTTCACGATGAAAGACAAAAATGTAAAAACCAATAGAAAAATACAAGATAATAGGCACGCAAAGGAAATGAGAAAATAGATGTTTACATAAATGCAAGAAAAATAGGATAAGGGTTAAAAACTGTAGAGAACATCCTCACCAATATAATAATATGAATAACAATGAAAATATAAAAAGCACACCAAAAAAATCTAATCAATACAAATTAGAAAATTTAAAAATTGTAGATGATTATGAAGACAAATATGATGAAAAATTAATAAGCAAAAAGTGTGCCACAGAAACCATAACTTAATACAAAGAATTACAATTACGTTAAGGAAACAGAGGCACAATTACAAAACTGGGGATCAAAGAATAATTGTGAAAATGTGGAAAAGGGAAAAAGTTAAATTTAAGTGGCAAGTCAGACTCCAAAGTTGCACATACCTTTGTGTAAGCAAACTTTAAACTAAGTTAGCTTTGGACAATCCACCCATACGGTTGTCTTTCCAAATGAGGGTAATGAGCGTTTTCTTGAAGGCAACACTTAGTTGGTAAGGTTTGCGAGTTCTCTGAATTTGGGACTTTCAAAATAAGACTGCAGTGAATGGAATTGTCAACGTTGCTATTTGTCCCTATTGAGAGATAATGCAGCCAGCACAAGAAAGACCTATGTGCATATTTGGAGTTAAGTAACCAGGCAGTTTTTTTAAATAGATACCAGGAAAGAACAAGCTGGATAATAGAATCATTTTTCTTCATGCTCAAGGATGAACAGCTCAAAGATCAGAACTTGTATCATGACTTTTATCTTGGAAAATGTACTCAGAATAATAAAGGAAAGGCACCACTTGCATTCCAAACGATCAAGAACAATCTTTAGGGAAACTTTTGTTTCGTGAGCTCTTGATTCATATCCAGTTTGGGCTGTCCAAATCTACACATGGAATCCGGGGCCAACTTCCTCATACTTCCTATTGTGCTAGGGCAGTTTCTGCCTACTGTTCTATAATGTGTGCTTGGGAAGAGAAAGATAATTTTAGTATCAGTTGAAAGGGTCATGCCAGAGGATCCATAATATTTCATTGCATAATTGAGAAGGCAAATATTTTGCAAAATCATATTTGATCATTTATTTGTTCAGTGTCACAAGAATCTAAAGGATTCTATGTACTTGAATTTCTGAAATTACTGACATTTACCATATAAACAACACAATTTTTAAAAAATTTCAATCAGTAGCTTCCTAAAAATACATCACCTATTTACCTATCATGTTAAAGAGAGCGGGCTAAAGATGGCAATCTTTGTCACCAAGCCTGGAGTGCAATGGCACAATCTCGGCTCACAGCAACCTGCACCTCCCATGTTCAAGCAATTCTCCTGCCTTGGCCTCCCGAGTAGCTGGGATTACAGGTGTGTGCCACCACGCCTTGCTAATTTTTGTATTTTTAGTAGAGACAGGGTTTCACCATGTTGCCCGGGCTGGTCTCGAATTCCTGACATCTGGTGATCCATCCACCTCGGCCTTCCAAAGTGCTGGAATTACCAAAGTGCTGGTGAGCCACCAGACCAGCCAAGATAACACCTTTTGATGGCTTATAGTTATGTTAAGGAATATCACAATTATATTTTGAAGGATCCTGAAGGTTTATAGAGTTGTTAAATGCTGCAGTGGTGGTTCTCAATAGGGGTTGATTTTGCCCCTGCCCAGGGGACCTTTAGCAAAGTCTGGAGACAATTTTGTTTGTCACAAGTGAGGTGGGAGTGAGAGGGGGTGCTAGTAGCATCTAGTAGGCACAAGCCAAGATTGCTGCTAAACATCCTAAAACACATAGGTCAACTTTTTCCCCATAAGAATTATCTAACCCAAATGTCAGCAGTGCTGAGGATAACAGAACCCTGCGCTACAATAAACTGGATCAGTCTATACGCCTGCAGTATTTGCATGAGATTTTTGTTTTGTTTGTTTTGCTTTTTAAAATCTCCTCTGTACTGTCTCATACTAAAAGGACTTTCGGATGGCCCTTCATCTTTCTGATTTGCTACTTTATTCTGCTGTGGGTTGGAAAACATTTTTTTCAAGCTTCAGACAATCATATAGCCTATGAAAGATGGCTTTAGAGCTATCTTATGAGTAAAGCTTAGCAGCTCAGAGGCATAGAGTAATAAAATAATTTAATATTTTCTAAGCTTATTTTTGGTTCATATCTATTCAATTAGTAGACATAAATAAAATAATTTGATATTTTCTAAGCTTATTTTTGGTTCATATCTATTGCAATTACTAGAGGTCATCGGACTTCAAATATGTGAAGGAAAGTGTCTTGTTTATTCAAAATTAAAGAACCAACTAACAAATGAAAACTCAGAAAACAAAGTAACAGAAACCCTACATTAATCTGTACTCTACTAATACAGGACTAATAATATCTTGAAAAAGGTTGAGCTAAAATGTGCCTTCTACTCTGAGTAGTTAGCATAGCCAAATTCATATGATAAGACCCAGAAGAAGGGCACAACATTTATCTTCTTAAGAAAGTACCTTTTGTTATATGTACTTAATTTTTTATGAATTTCATTATAACTAGTGATTTTATATGTTAACGATTGTTAAGTCTCATCTATATTTAATTTCCATAGTCAACTTTGGCTAGTTTATGCATTTGAGACTAATACAATTTAATTTTTTTTTTAAATAAGGCTACTTATATTCAAGACTTTCCTTTTAATTAGTCAAAAGTCGGGAAATTGTAACTAACAGACAAGTTTGCATGATCCATTCTGGGAGTAATAAAGAAGTAATAGGCCAAGCACGGTGGCTCACGCCTGTAATCCCAGCACTTTGGGAGGCCGAGGCGGGCGGATCACGAGATCAGGAGATTGAGACAACCCTGGCTTACACAGTGAAACCCCGTCTCTACTAAAAATACAAAAACTAGCCGGGCGTGGTGGCGGCGCCTGTAGTCCCAGCTACTCGGGAGGCTGAGGCAGGAGAATGGCGTGAACCTGGGAGGCGGAGCTTGCAGTGAGCCTAGATCACTCCAGCTTGAGCGGCAGAGCGAGACTCAGTCTCAAAAAAAAAAAAAAAAAATTAGCCGGGTGTGGCGGCATGTGCCTGTAGTCAGTCCCAGCTACTCTGGAGGCTGAGGCAGGAGAATGGCATGAAACGAGGAGGCGGAGTTTGCAGTGAGCTGAGATCACGCCACTGCACTCCAGCCTGGGCAACAGAGTGAAACTCCGTCTCAAAAAAATAAAAAATAAAATAAAGAAGTAACAGTGATGAATCAGGTGGCAGAACTTGGGTCGTTCTTCTCATATGTGTTAGTCTATGTACCTAGTGCTGAGAGGCATTGCTTGGTATCCTAATCCAACACATTCATCAATCAGACTACACATTAAATTCATTAACTTAATGATACAGAGTTACCACATGTAAATTTGAGAAACTGTGAAGATGAAATTTAGAATTTCCATAGGAAAAAGTTATCAATTCCAGATTGTTGCAAGCTAACAGGGAAAAAATTGGTCCAGGAAGCACAAACAGCTGAATTCTGATTCACTGCAACTGCCATCACAAAGGCCAGTCTTGGGCTGACTGATGTACACAGGACTATTTGGTTACAGCTTCCTTATCTTCTAATTAAGGACTCTGAAATGCAGTTGTGGAAACCGGGGAAAGATTATAAGCAAGAAACACAGCTGAATTTAAATTTGGGAAGCACTTGGTTGCCAATAAGACACCAATTCTTTGTTGAATTGAATTCAATTCTTGTTTCGAGTTTTTCAGCCTTTAACCACAGGGACTCTAGCCTATATTTCTGTATTGATTCACGGTAGAGGGGCTTGAGGGCATGAATGCAGGTGAAAGTAATAAACACATGGGGGTGTTGAGTGAAAGGTCAATCCCAGCCCCTCAAAAATAGGTCAGTATCTACAACTCAAAAAAAAAACACGTAGATCTGGAATGCTCAGTGAATCTTCTAGAAGCCTAAGACAGGGCATCAGTTGGGAAAAGATCAAGAAACTCTGCCACGGTCTTTTGATCATTAAAGGTGTACATGTCTACTAGAAAATGAGAAGCTGCCAAGAAATTGATAATTTTTGATGTAACAACTCCAGAATACATCTCCCAGCAGCTTACGTATATTCTGAATTTACCATGTTAGTGGGTATGAATAAAGGTTATTGGGCATACATAAATTTCAGGCATCTACTGGAAGTCAGGAAAGCTAAACCATTCGATTGGTAATATCCCAAAGAAAGATCCCTTAATACTTCCTGAGACAGAGTTCCCCAGAGACGTCCTGAGTCCTGCTCTTCTAAGGTTTGGGGCGATAGGATACTCCAATATCCTACAACTTTTTGAAAAACACCTGGCTAGTTCACTGTCATATGGAACCAAATGAACCTTAGTTGATTAACTGAACTTGAATTGGTCAGTATGAAAGTCATCGATAATAACGTAAGCTTTATGCATGTATGTAGATTATTGGCTACTAATAATAAACATTCTAAAAACCAGAAGTTAAAGTTTAATTTGTAATTTTTCTTCAAAACTTTAATTTGTAATTTCCTTCAATCTAACCTAAAATTTGAATAAACTCCAGGCCTGGAAGTCATAAGACTTTTTTTTTTTTTTTCATAAGCAACCTGATAAGGAAAAAAGTAACGATTATGAAATATTTGAACTAGTCAAGTTGTATTTTTCTAAACATACATAATGAACTTATTTTGTTTGCTCTTGATAATATATTATTTTATTTAATTACTTGTTTCATATGTACTATCTTATTTACATATATAGCCTACAGAAGTCATTATGGATTAACCTTGCCTGATATTTCCAGTGAATTCTCCATAGCATCAAGCACAAATGATCGCCTAGGACAGTGGCGGCTTCTGAGAACGCACAGGAAAGTGACCAGGGAAAGAATGATTCCATCTCCAGGAATCCCTGGTGCTCTTCAGAACCCAGACAGGCCCCTGCTGGGTCATGGTAACTAAGAAACTGAGAAGCAGATACGGTGGTCCCTATGCTGGCAACCTCAGCTGAAGAGGAACAACTCTCTCTATAATCAAGTTACCAAGAATAAAGAGCAAGTGCAAATTATTTATTTTCTTACTTTTAGATTCCTGCTAGGATAACAAAGAAAGAATTTTATATGGCTGGGCGCGGTGGCTCATGCCTGTAATCCCAGCACTTTGGGAGGCCGAGGCTGGCGGATCACGAGGTCAAGAGTTTGAGACCAGCCTGACCAACATAGTGAAACCCCGTCTCTACTGAAAATACAAAAGTTAGCTGGGCGTAGTGGCGTGCGCCTGTAATCCCAGCTACTTGGGAGGCTGGGGCAGGAGAATCACTTGAACCTGGGAGGCGGAGGTTGCAGTGAGCCAATATGGCACCACTGCATTCCAGCCTGGGCAACAGGGCGAGACTCCGTCTCCAAAAAAAAAGAAAGAATTTTATATAATAAAGGGCCATGACACAACTACATAAATTTCCAAGAAAACATAAAGTCACTGGAAGAAGGGATTACAGATGAGGGCCCATTAAGGGTTAAATAGAACATCTTTTCTCTCCATGGTGGATAGCAGAGAGGCAGAGAGAAAGAGAGGGAAGGAAGCAAGAAGGAAGAGGAGGCAGAAATCAGACTCATCTATAGGGAGCCATGATCTGCACTAGGCACTTCACGAGAGTAGTTTTTTGAGTTTTGTTTTTGTTTTTGTTTTTGTTTGTTTGTTTTTTATTGCCCAGGCTGAAATACAGTGGCATGACCTCAGGTCACTGTAGCCGCAGCCTCCCAGACTCAGGTGATCCTCCCACCTCAGCCTCTAGAGTAGCTGGAACTAAAAGCACATGCCACAATGTCCAGCTTATTTTCTGTTGTATTTTTTTCAGAGATAGGGTTTTGCCATGTTGCCCAGGTTGGTCTTAAACTCCGGAGCTCAAGTCATCAGTCCTCCTCGGCCTCCCAAAGTGCTGAGATTACAGGAGTGAGCCACAGTGCCCGGCCACAGAGTAGTCTTACTGCCATTAGTTGACTTGTTATGCTGCTTGAACCCCACTGCCTGAGCTCTCAATTTCTACCTTCTTTTCTGTCCTCTTAGATCCTACATAACTTACATAATCCAAATAATGCACCTCGCTTTCAACACAATAGCAAACTAATTCCCATTTTGCACATGGCATATTAAAGTGTACTCCAAAGCAGGACTTCTGCCCATCTCTCACATTCAATGTCACAATAGAAAGGCTTAATCACATATAAACTGCCTCTCCCAACGTTGTTTTATTTCCCAATTGTTCATTACCGTGTAGGCCACAAGAGCTAACAAAGGTTTGACAAATGAATAGAACTGCCTTTTATTTATAAGCATCTGTTGATATATTAACTACAATAGAAATACCACATTTTGGTCAGGGTGAGACAAAAAGGTAACAACCTTCAGAATCCCAACATATCATCATTCAATATTGCATTACAATGGCTGTTCAGAAGAGGTTCTGAGTGGAATAAATATGAGAAGTGGATTACTGCACTCTACTCAATGGAAGCATTCCTACCAAATAATAACTGCAGTGATTGATATAACTATTTACGAATGCTTAGAGTATAGATGCTTGAGTAGTAGCTCACTGAATCAAAAAAAGAAGATACAGTCTTCAAACTCACTACATTTCCTTAGAGATGACAAGGAATAAAGTAGAACTGCATGCCATGAAAATATCAAATTTTATCTTTGGCAAAAGATGTAAGGTTTTACATTATTGTCTCAAACTGCATATTCTGATACTTGTTTTCCCCCCAGACTTAATCTTGGCCTGGTGTGCCTCATTTTTATAGGACTTCTGAAACTAGAAATCACCAGCGTGGGGAGAGAACATTAAAGGCAGAGGTGTCTCTTATAAGCACAACATGTGACCAGGTAATATTGTCTGGATTAGCAGCTTTACAGCCTAACTAAGCCCTGAAGCTACAATTATCTGGTCGCATTAAACTGAAATCACCTGAAAAACTTCACACTGAACAAGCCCTTGGAAATGTCTAATCTGCCAGTTTACACTCAGAAGTGAAAGTGGAATTCAGTTGTTAAAGACAAGAAAACAAAGTTTTCTGCTAGGAAGAGTCTCACC
The DNA here is from genome assembly GCF_049350105.2 of Macaca mulatta. NCBI lineage: Eukaryota > Metazoa > Chordata > Mammalia > Primates > Cercopithecidae > Macaca > Macaca mulatta. Next base: position 26,576,722 of record NC_133416.1, read on the forward strand.
TTAGAACCAATGTAGGGTCTGAAGACATTTCTGCAATTTATTTTTATGCCATTCTTTCACTTTTATTTAAAAAGGAGATTTAACCTGACCATTCTCTTTCAAGCCGATGTCCCAAGTACATATGTTTGATGAGGGTACAGAAGACATAAGGAATAAAACTGCATTGCCACAGAGGGAATACACAGCTCTAGATACAAGGCTTTATGCTAATTTTAGCAAAATGTATGTATCTTTTTATATACATAAAGTTATGGCACTATATAAAGAGATCTTTAAATGTGACATACACTGAAGTCCTATTTACTGCCTGACTATTCCTTTTAAAAAATAAAAACTATAAGTAGTGGTTGTATTAATATTAAACTATCTCCAAAATTCATTTTAGTTCTTTGACTTGTAAGATACAGCCAACTCATACACTCAAAATTAAAACCAAGATTTTAGTACCAGATTACAGTTATTTAACAGCAGATCAAAGCAGCTAATCTTAGGCTCCAAATTAGGACCTCACTACTCTGTCTGTTGTAACGCCTCACTTGCCTCTGTTTCCTGTTCTTCATTTGTCAATATTGATGCTGAAAATTCATTGTGTCAGGTTGCAATATATTCTATAAAACCACATTTCCCAAAAGAACAACTAATTTTCTGTACAAAGATGCAATTTATGGCAATTTGGCCATGCTATATCCTGAAGTCAAATATCAAGCTTTCCAGAAAACAAAATTAAATTCTTAAACATGTACAAGTATTAAAATTCTTTATCTCATACATTATTGTTTTATTGGCCAAATTCCTATTTGGGCAAGAATTTAGGTACCCCTTTCCCTCCTCAATTAAATCAGTAAGAAAGAAATAACAAAACACTTCATTTTCTATCCCAAACTAATTTTTAATACTGTCACAAGACTGGCAAGATTGAGAGTTGAAATTTACTCCAGAACACGTACCCTTAGTGGCAAATAGGCAAAATTCACTGCAAAATTACATGATTCTATCAAGTGGCTGTTAACTATCAAACAATATCTATGGTGAACGTATTGCTTTCCATATAGCCATTCTATTTTTCCATACCAATTAATATGCAGTGTAAAATTTCAACTTGAGATACTTATTAGTGTACAGATTTTTCTTAATGACATCATTTTAAAACAATGTGTAACTCAAGTATTCACTGAGAACAGGTTCCTAAATCTTTTTTTGATGACAAGAGTTTCATTTAAGTGTGATGGTTCATATGTGGTGCCATGAAATAGAACGATTGGTTTGATGTACCATGAATTCTCTCTCTCGGTTTTTATAAATCTAGAAGAGTAGAGAAGGCCTAAGCTTGTGTGGACATTCTTCTCAAGAATTTGAGGTTCATAGTCAAAATTTCCGTAATTTATAAGTAAGTCATATTGTTTTGCAATTAAAAAGAAAGTGTGACACCAGGATATATCAATACATCCAAAACCACAAGTAAGATTTTTTCTTACTAGTTAAGATGAATCTAGATTTGGGCACAACTGAAAATAGTTTTGATATAGATAATGAGATTTTAAATACATGAGTGGCTCTGCCTGATTTCATTACAAAAGCCTCTTTGTTTCTATTCTATGATCTTTCAGTGAGAATTTAAAACAGAATACTTTCTCTAAATAAGAACACAATTTGAGACAATTTAAAACAGTCTCTCACTCTTCCTGGCCAGGAGTATGTCAAGAGGGTTCCTTAAATCAGAACTAAGGTTCACATCCAGAGAATATATCCAATGAATTTCCATGAAAGACAAAAACCATACTGTTTTTACTATTGCTGTACAAGGTATGCTCTGCGAATCCAAACTCCATTCCTACTTTGCAGCGTTCAGGTGACCAAAGCGACCTCTGGAGAAGACATTGAAAAATGTACTTCACTTTCCCCCTCCACAGAATATTCAAGCTCATTAGGCTGCCATTCAAAAATGGTATAGTTAAGATCCCCAGCACGCAGCTCTGGCAAACAAGCAAAGTTGCCATTTGTAGAATATCAATATTCTGGATTCCCCTTCCATTTATGTTTCTAAAATACAATAACTATTGGTTGGTTCATGAAAATTAATCAGCCACTAAAATTTGTGATTCTAATTAAAGGTAATGGGAATAAAATAAGTTTTCTTACTGTCTATAGTTTTAATTTTTAAGTGAATTTAGACACTTAGAAACTAAAAAAAAAAAAAAATTTAAAATATCAGAAGGATCTGTTTTAATCATTTTTCACTATCCAACTCTATGAAATGAAATAATTCATGTCATTAAGCTTGCAACTTTTTCTTTGGGCTATTCAGCTGGCCATCGAAAGTTATTTTTTGTCTGTTTTATAAAGTTATGTGAAGAATCTCAAAGATTTGCACAGAATAATAAATGTCATAAAGATGGGAGGAGTATTAATAAAATTTGAAAACCTTAAACTGAACTAATTGATTTGCAGCTATATACTGGTTAGAAGCTATTTTTTGATATAGAAGTGGAGAAAAATGTTGAACCTGGTTATGGCTATAAATACTGCATCTCTTCTAAATTAAATCAATTTTCTTGATGAAACTAATTTCTTGCCTGAAAGGTATTAAAATAATTTCATTATAAAGAAAGTTTTGCTACAGTTGTGCTCATTCCCCCACTAAAGTAAATGTTTCAATGTATGTGTCGTGACATGTAAACCACTTTTACAAAAAATGAGGCCATTCTGAAAACACTGGAAGATAAGAAATAGACTAATGTAAAAGATTCAGTTCCAACTTTCTAAATCAACATGATCTGTATTCCCAATGAGTTTATTTTCTCTTCTTAAACCATCCTATCCTATTCCAAACACGTATATTCACTAATAATCAAAGAAATGCAAATGAAAACTGCAATAAGATATCACTTTTCAACTACCCAATTGATACAATTTTAAAACAAGATCATTCTGAGTGCTAATAACTGGCAGGGTTGGGGGTGGTGCAGGGGGGAAAGCAGATCCTCATGTATAGTTAGCGAGAGTGTAAACTTGTACACTTTCTGAGGGCAATCTGGCAAACTGGGTGAATATTTTAACTGTGCAAGATTTTTAGCCCAGCAATTCCACTTCCAATAATTTATCTTATATAAGTAACACTTAAGTGTATATGCACAAAAATACTCATTTGAAGTATCATTTTCCAAAGCAAATAACAGAACACAAGCCTCATGTCCATCGGGGGAATTAAGGGTATATAACAACAATTTTAAGTGAGTGAAGGAGTGTCTTTATACATAGCAAGAGGATATTAAACCAACTGTAAAAGTGTTTATCTCTGGGAAAAATGGGATTGTGAAGGTTTTTGCTTTCTCCTTCATAATTCCATTACTCTGAATATTTTAAAAAATAGATTTACATTTTACAATCACAAGAACGTAACACGAATTAAAAAATAACCCCATGAACCTGGAACCCTATCTCATTTACCTGATCCTAAAATCCATATTATTTAGATAAATACATGATTTACCAGAGATGTGTTATAACAGTCTTAACAACCAAAACTCTATTTCTCTATTTCCAGTTTATAATCTGTAAAGTTTCCTTTGTTTCATAGTGTGTATAGTGTTTAAAGTGTATTTTTCTGTACATTATGAATGTATAAATAACATTCCAATTAAGGTAGTAACGGTATTTTCTGTCTTATATTTGTCTTAACTGCAACAAAGTCATTAAAAGTAGAAAGCTCAATAACAGCTTTTTAGTAATTCAAAGAGAAAAAGAATTAACATGGAAGATGCTATTCCAAATATAAACTATATTTTAACCTTGTCCTATATTGTTCTAATTAATTTTTAATCTTCTATAAGTGGTCCTTCTTTTCATATAATCAGTCCATATAAGTATTACTTTTAATGTATTGTTTAGATAGAAAGTCATTCTAAAACCCTACATTGCCTCACAGAATAGCAGTATTATAGAATGATTTAATCACTTATCAAAAGAAAAACAGGATTTTCATTCATTAAGTATACATGGGGTTATTATGCACTTTTAAATTTTTTCTGTAATTACTATTATAATGATACAGACTGAAAGACGCTTAGCCCAATCCCAATGAGTCAAGTCCCAATACTAATTCAATAAAGTTTCTCCACCTAACTACACATGGAACTTCCACCTGAGTAGAAATATTCTTAATTTTCAAATAGCCAAAAATAGCAATGATTCTTTCCGGACATGATCTAATGTAACTCTTACATTACAGTTCGGCAGTTATTCTGAATTTGAGCTATCTAACTTATCAATTCGCAAGTGGAACAAGATAACCACTGATCCTGTTAGGAAGATTTAAATTTTGAATGTAGGCATACTGACAAAAATAAATAAATAAAAAGTTGGTCGTTTTACACCAAATCATAAGTTCCCTATTCAAAGGCAGAAAGAAAAGGCTGGGAAGAAGAAAGCTTTACCACTTTGCTTATTGTGCTGAACTTCTCTAACCTTGAGCCTATGTGGTTTTCCATATAATTTAGAGTAGATCCACCTAAACAACACCCACAGGCGATCTGCTACACCTTGAATAAATATGGCTTCCTTTGAGTTGAACTAAGACATTTGGGAAGCAAGGGGGTCTGGAGACGCATGTAAAGCGAATGCAGGCGGTTATGTACCCTGGTGGCTTCCTCTACCCTTTATACTCCCACTGGTCTTCCTTCGGCCCCTCCTACTGACTGTGCTGCATATGTCCTCCCAGGGCCTATGCACCAGCTGCAGTCCCTGGAAAATTCTTTTCCCCCTCCTCATATAGGCAGGAAAAAGGTGAATGGTTAAACACTTGGGTGCTAGCACAGGCCCCTAGGTAGGAATACTCTCAATTTCTGGTCTCCCTCTGCCAACTGCAGTGAGGCACTATTGTGCCATCCTCCCTGGAAATTTGGGGAGATTAGATACATTGACACAAGTAAAACACTCATCACAGTGCCTGGGGCAGTGTAAGAGATCAATAAAGGTTAACTATTATTATTCTCAGTTATATATATATTTATTTATTTATGTTTATATGCCGGGCGCGGTGGCTCAAGCCTGTAATCCCAGCACTTTGGGAGGCCGAGACGGGTGGATCACGAGGTCAGGAGATCGAGACCATCCTGGCTAACACGGTGAAACCCCGTCTCTACTAAAAATACAAAAAATTAGCCGGGCGCAGTGGCGGGCGCCTGTAGTCCCAGCTACTCAGGAGGCTGAGGCAGGAGAATGGCGTGAACCCGGGAGGCGGAGCTTGCAGTGAGCTGAGATCTGGCCACTGTACTCCAGCCTGGGTGGCAGAGCGAGACTCCGTCTCAAAAAAAAAAAAAAAAAAAAAAAGATTTCTATTTATGTTTATATATATATTTATTTATTTTATTTTATTTTATTTTTTTGAGACAGAGTTTTGCTCTTGTCGCCCAGGCTAAAGTGCAATAGCGTGATCTTGGGCCTCCCAAGTAGCTGGGATTACAGGCGTGCACCACCACACCTGGCTAATTTTGTATTTTTAGTAGAGACGGGGTTTCACTCTGTTAGACTAGTCTCAAACTCCTGACCTCAGGTGATCCAACTGCCCTGACCTTGCCTCCCAAAGTGCTGGGATTACAGGCGTGGGCCACTGCACCTGGCCAGTACTATCACTTTTATTATTCACCTAGTTATATGTGACTCATGTTTCAGGGAAGCCTTCCCTAAACATCCTGATTAGGTGAAATTCTCCCATGAGAGGGCTCATCACAGTGTTTACTCTTCCTTTGTAGCATTCATCATAGTCACTTTTTACATGGCTTTGTGTAATTATTTAATTAACATTAACTTTTCTTATCACTAGACTGTGAGCTTCATGATGGCTAAGGGCATCATTTGTGTTTGGGGAGATTTGTGTGTGTGTGTGCGTGTGTGTTTTCTACTTACTATAGTAATCCCAGCAACTAGGATAGTGCCTGGCAAAGAATAGGACTTAGAGAAATATTTCTGAATGACTTAATAAATTAATGAATAAACTAAAAATAGGAAACAATTCTTTAAAAAAAGAAAGAAACTAAGGCAACACATGTTAAACTACTTATAAACTGGACATCCTGACTTGCCTGAAATTAAGCTGGCAAACTAATTGGATCTGCCTATAACTTGATCTTAAATTTGTCCTAAATCCTGGGCACCTTAACACAAATAGGCAGACGGGGTGACACACTTGGTGGATTAACATCTGAGTTGGGGTCTTTGCCAGCTTGGGGGTAGGGGAGAAGAACTGTGAATATGTACATGCACATATGTGTATACTATATGGCCCATATCTAGAATTGGTTTACGTGAAAATTAGCTAATTTTTAACGAGGTTTAAAACCCAACCAGCAACAATAACAACATTTGGCTAAGTAATAACATAAAAGAAAGAGATATATCACATAGAGAATATAGAGCAGGTAAGGAAAAGATCTATGTGAATGCAGAACTCAAATTTAATAAATAAGGTGTAAAGAAATGGCAAACAGAAACAGTGAAGAAAAAAACTTGTTAGTGAAAAAGAGAAGAAAATAGCCCTTTTAGGCATTTGTGTCTTAACTTGTGAAAATTTTTACTTATCCAAGGCAGAAAATGGCTTTAATGTAGAATTGTATGTTTATTAACTGTTTCTGTGTTCTGCTAAACACGAATATCACTGGCTAACATCAAGTGTTCATTTCAGACATGGACAAAGTTCAGTCTTTGACCATAAAATCTATACTTTCAACATTACACCACTGGCGTGTGTGTATATATATATATATATATTTTTTTTAATTTTGGTTTTAGTCTTGTTGAAAATTTTAAAAATGTTTTCTTATAAAATGTCTTAGTTGTCACATCACATTGACTATTTTACCAATTGCTTACTTCAATTTTTTGCCTAATTTTTTTTCCTGTTGATGTTCTCAAAGTATAGGCACAGGTTTTTCTTTTAAAGAGTGTTGGAAGTAAAAGATTTTATGATGGTTATATCAGTCATTGTCCATCATATTAAACCTAATGTTTCAAACTAAAAAAAAAAAAAAAAAAAAAAAATTCAAGAAAATTAAAATAATAATTCAACACCAATGATTATCAACCTAGAATCATACCACCTGAGAGAAACTGTAAGAGACTAAGAGCCAGGAATACATTCTCATGTTATCAACTTTTTTTTTTTTTAATTCTGAAAATTTGGCTCTTTTTGCCTCAGTTCCTTCATATTATAAACACTGGCACGTTGGCAGCAAATCAAGTAATGACTGGAAAGTGCTTAAAGCTTAAATATTCTTGGAAGAGAAGTAGTGTACAGGTGCAAAGTAAAAGAATTTTTAAAAATGTTTCCCACAAATTGAGAAAAAATAATCATCACATTCTTTTTGGGCCATGTTTACACAAAGATAAAGTATTTTCAACACCACTATAATTGTAGGGAAATGGGCTTTCCTGGGGTTGATACTGCTCTCACTTATTTATTATTGGATACCCCAGTGCTTCCAGAAAGCGTTGAGACAGCTTATAATGAAATACAAAATAAAAAGACAAGAGGTGAATGATAAAGGGAGAGGGGAATTATGAAACAGTCATACAAAAAAACTAAGAGAACAAAAAATGCAAGGTTTCTACCTATCACTTTCAAAGGAAAAAGATGATAGCGTGTAAAAATCACATTTTTAAAAAAGAAACAAAAGCAAGCCTGTTTCTTAAGAGAAGAAAAATGTACCAGTCCTCAATGACAAGAGTGATTTATTTTTGGAGATGTCACAGAAGGGGCATTCATTCACACGACATATATTTCCTGAGTGCCTCCGACACAGTGCCAAATACTGTGTTGCGGGTAGGGACATCAGCAGGGGAAAAAAAGGCCTGATCCTTGCTGGGAGCTGTTAGCTTAGGAAGGAGATAAACATTAATCTACCAGTGGGAAAAAAAAAATGACTATGTGATTCTAGACTGAGATACTTCTGGAAGAAAGGAATACAGTAGGAGGTTGGATAATAAAGAACCATATCTAGACTGCAGAGTGAGTGAAGGTTTCCTTGAAGAAGTATGGCTTAAAATGAAATCAGTTCAAGGGCTAAGAGTTCTTGCAGCACAGGATGGGATTGGTTAGAGACAGAGAAGAGTTTATGCTAAGGCCCAGGAACAGGAGAGAACTTGGGGCCTTTGAGGACTAAAAGGAAAGGCCCAAGTGGCGAAGAACAGAACCTGGTGTGGTAAGGCTGGGGGAGCTGTACAGGGGTTGGATAAGCAGAGTCTTGTGGGAGCATTACAACTTTACTCCAAAGCAATGCAGTGATTATGTATTTATTTATTTACTTTTGAGATGGAGTCTTGCTCTGTCACCCAGGCTGGATAATGAAATACAAAATAAAAAGACAAGAGGTGAATGATAAAGGGAGAGGGGATTTATGAAACAATCATACAAAAAAACTAAGAGAACAAAAAATGTCTCAGCTCACTGAAACCTCTGCCTCCCGGGTTCAAGCATTTCTCATGCCTCAACCTCCAGAGTAGCTGGGACTACAGATGCCCGCCACTATACCTGGCTGATTTTTTTTTTTTTTTTTTTTTTTTTTTTTTTTTTTTTTTTTGGATTTTTAGTAGAGACGGGGTTTCACCACGTTGCCCAGGCTGGTCTTGAACTCCTGACCTCAAGTGATCCTCCTGCCTCAGCCTCCCAAAGTGCTGGGATTCTAGGCATGAGCCATCGCACCCAACCAGCAATGGTCTCTTGATGGCTACTTTTTAAAAATGCCAGAGACATTTTCTTGTAAGCTACTTCTTAGACTGTCTCAAAATTTAGGGTCTGGGTGGAGCCTTTCTGGAGCTTATCATTCAAGATGAAATTTTACTGAACTTGTCAGAAAATGATTGAGAAGGTTCTGGGTTTAGCATCTCTCTTCAGGGAGAGAGAAACAGCAAGAACAGGATTTTCTGGAAATACACTGTTGTGGAATTGAATGGGAAGCTTGCAGAAGAGAGCCTGATTTGGACATGTGGTAATTTGCCTTTGGAGGGAGAATTCATAGGGTAGCTTCCCAAGACTACCACACTCAGAGAGCCAATATTCCTGAAGGAAGCAGATTATAGTCTTCAGGAAGCTGGTCCACCAAAAATTGGAAATCACTACTTTAATGCGTTTGAAGAAAGAAACAAAACGTGCCTTTCTTTTCTTCTTCTTCTTTGAGACTACCTCTACTGCCCAAGGCTGGAGTGCAGTGGCACAATCTCAGCTCCTGGGTTCAAGCGATTCTCCTGCCTCAGCCTCCCAAATAGCTTGGATTACAGGCAAGCACCACCACGGCAGGCTAATTTTTGTATTTTTAGTAGAGACGGGGTTTTACCATATTCGCCAGACTGGTCTCTAAATCCTGACCTCAAGTGATCTACCCGACTTGGCCTCCCAAAGTGCTGAGATTTCAGGCGTGAGCCACCACACCTGGCCCTTCTTTTCCTTTTTTAAAGCTTTGTTAGGTCCACATTCTCACTCTCTCTCCTTCGTGTTCATCCTTGGACTGTAGTTTCTTTGTTGTTCTCCCTTTCTGTATAGAGCCTGTCTTTCTAACTTTGGTAAGGTTACTTGTTTATGTTTTTAAGGACATTTTGTCCTAGGTGAATGTTGTAATAGTCACAAAAGAAATGATAAACAGGAGAAGATCTTGCTGTTCAAATGACTGAAAGAAGATAGTATATAGAGAAAGGCTAATCATACAATTGCAACCACTAGTCAAGTCACTGATTAAAAACACGTCCTTTTAGTAGAAAAAGTGCCAAAGAATGACTTGCACAAATGTATCATGCCCACGCCATTGATCAGCTCTCTGAACTGACAATAATGTTTATCCTGAAGCAGTCATTTCACACTTGCCCATCACATTACCTGGCATAGAGTAGTGCTATGTAAATGATCAGTGTTGAAAGAAATGTATTCCCAGTACTGGGGAGGGAGAGTAAATGTGAAGAGGCCTTTCATAGGCTTGCACTTGCCCTCCTAACCTCCTTTCCATTTGAAGGCTCCCCTGTGCAATCACTGGTTCTAGTCTTTAATTTGTAAGGTTGCTAAGACTTTTCCCATTCAATTGAGAGACAGCGTTGGCATGCAGGATTTATCTATCTAGAGAGGAATGGGTTCAAAACAGAAATATGGGTGCATAAGTGATACATAGCACAAGCCCTTTAAAAAAAAAATCATACCTGCTCTAGACCTTTCAGGACAGGTTTTCGTGGTGTATCTTTTTTCTAATCTTACATCTAATAGACAGCAGCCTGTAATTTTACTCATCATTACATATGGCCTATTGACAGTTGACAACAACTTTACTCATCATTACATATGGCCATTTACAGTTGACAGCTGTCACCCAGGCAAGTTCACATACGTTGCTTCACAATCACATGGCATCACAAAGAGGGTGAGATCCCAGGCCAACATGCCATTGATCAGTTGGTAATGAACCACTGGAGCTGGAAACCACCTCACTGAAATAAAACAGATCATCCCACAGACAGTACATATAACCTAAGCATGCTGCCATTACAATGGTACCAACCCATTCAAATTAAATGGTCTTTTATATTTCACTCAATACTTTCAGATCACTTTTGTTCTGGTACTTACTTCTGGCACTAGTGCTTTTTTTCCGCTTTCCTATTCAAGTTGATTTCCTGCAGAAGGAAGGGAAATAGTATCATGATATTTAAACCACAAGAAAGTCCTGCTTTTAAAGACAGTGAAGTAGGCATATCTTCACACTGAACCTCACCAAGCACTGCCATTATATTAAGTGAATGAGAGAAATCATAATAGTTAGGAAACAATAGTTATATCACAAAGATGTAAAATTCTAGAAATCCATCTAAACTGCATATTCCCAAAATCACCTCTGGTTTGAAATACAGTAGAAAAGAGTTGCTACTACTACAATAAACCAAAATTTTATGAAGGTAAATTTTTTGTTCTGTTTAAATTTTTTAAAAGGAATATAAATTCAAGAAGCATAATCATCCTCAATATAATTTATTCACCTAGCACATTTTATATCATTGCTGTATTTATGCCAACCTATTCCAAGCAGGTCTTATGGAAGGGGTTTTAGTCAGTACACAAATCCCTTTGCAGCTAGTGAATTCTAACCTTATTACCCCAGCAAGAGACAGACACTTTTTGAGACGCAGCCTAAACAAGTCAAAAGGTTGGTGTTCCATTAATACCAGCTGGAGGAGAAAATGACACTGCAGTTGTCCTTGGAACAGAGAAGCTGACAGATTTGCTGAAAGGTTCAGCCATTGTAGGATTTTGTTAAAAATCTAAAGGCAACAGCATTTCGCTTTGAAGTTCTGAAACATCTTGGAAATCAAAAAGCTCAACAAAGAGTAATGGGGACAATTGAGTTTTTCAAAACTCTATTTTTATATAACTTTTAAAACATTCTGCCTCGTAATTTATGGTGTCAACTCAATCAAAGGTACAAAGTAAGTTCATTAAGAGAGATCGCTGAAGGTACCCAAATAGACTTCCAATTCAGAAGACAGATGCCAAGGTCTAATAAGTTAAAATTAAACGCCCTACCTTCCCCATAGACTTTCTCAACAACTCTAATTGAAAGGCACTTAACAGAGGCAGGCCCACAATTCTGTATATTGTATACTGTCTCTCATACTGAAGCTCCCTCCCATACAGAATGTGAAAAGTCAGATTCCAGGTCCATTGCCCTTTAATTCCTATAATCTTTTTCAGTTAAACTTAAAATCTGAGTTATATAGTAAAGACCAATATCTAAGACCAAATTTCCTGAAGTTGGCAACTATGTTATTCTATATGGGAAGTGTTTGGGTAGCGGCAACAGGCTGAGTTGGACAGCTGAGACTAACAAAAAAACTTACTTCTACTAAGATTTATATAATTACTGTACTTCTTCTATATAAATAACAGATCTTCATTATTTTTCTCATAAACCTGGTATTTAGGAATTTAACTTGGTTCATTCTTATCCTAATTGTTTATAGACTTGATTCAATTTTAGGATTTGTCTAATTAACTGCCAAAAGTATGTTAAGGTTGAACAACTATAGTCTCAAAATACATTTTAGTGGTAAGATTTAGCATGGTAGGAAGTTCCTTCATTCCCTCCGTTAATGTTTTGATGACCTTCTTGAATTCCCAAAATGAAATACTTTTTACATTTAACAAAACAGGTCCCATTTGCCTTATTTCTTAGGGTCTGACAGTCTATATTATACCCTAGCTCTAAATATGAGTAAAAGTTCCAGACCCTTTTGAGGAGACATCCTTCTTCTATTGAACTAGGATGGTCAGGTTTTGTATGTGTGTGTGTGTTTTTTTATCAGATGAAGTCTCACTTTTGTAGCCCAGGCTGGAACGCAATGGCATGATCTTGGCTCACTGCAACCTCCGCCTCCTCGGTTCAAGCGATTCTCCTGCCTCAGCCTCCCAAGTAGCTGGGATTACAGGTGCCTGCCACCACGCCCAGCTAATTTTTGTATTTTTAGTAGAGACGAAGTTTCACCATGTTGGCCAGGCGGGTCTTGAACTCCTGACCTCAGGCGATCTGCCCACCTCAGCCTCCCACAGTGCTGGGATTACATGCATGAGCTACCATGCCCAACCAGAATTTTTAAAAATATATTAATAAGGCAGTATATTTAATCACACAGCCCAATACACCTCAACATCACAAACCCAGCTATTAAAAAAAAAAAAAATTCCTGCTAACAACAGAGGTGCAGATTTTTGTTAAATTTGCTAAGTTTAATATTTTTCATTCTGCAAATCTTAATCATTTTTGCTTTTGCCAACATTACCAAATGAACAAATCTCAACAGTGAAGAAATGGTGGGAAAAGAAAGACATCGCCTATGTACTCTCACACAAATGAGCACATTCCTTAGAAAACAGACTCATTTCCTCTCATTCTTTAGAGGAAAAAAATGTCTTTTACATACATCCCAACTGTGTCAGTTCTACGGAAAATTAGGAACATAATGAAACAAGTTAATTTCCTAAATGTCAGACATACAAGAATCATAGCAAAGACCTATGAAATTTTACCTCTAGTATTTAAGCAAAAGCAATTGCTGTCACAATTTGCCTCACTTGCCTTCGTTTTTACATAGAGAATGTGTTTGGTTTCACAGGTAATTGGTAGCCTTGAGCACATGTAACTTACAATCACTGAATGAAAAGATTCGCTTTGGTGAATTAAAATGGAACAATTTCTCCAAAATAAAGGAGGAAAGGCCAAAAAAAAAGTTAAGGGGATTAATAGGAAAGTGTTTCATCTATTTTTGCATTTAATTTGATGTCATGAAAGCTTCAGGCATCTAAAAATATGCCTCTTTTATTCTTGTAAGTCTGCAAGATTTGGCTTTTGGAATAGAAACTGTTTAGGTGGGGAGGAAATTGTTGAATTCTGTCTCTATGCTTAAAAAAAAAAAAAAGAAAGAAAAAAAAAAGAGGGTTGACCATAACCCGAGGCCCCAGCTCCTGCAGAGTGCCTGTTGTTATGAAAGCAAGGTGCTCCACACGATCTAATCATAGCACTAAACCTTGTTACAAGCCCTTTTACAGCTCCAATATCTAGGTTACATGGAAACACGCTGGAGAGCCTCCTTGTACTATGAAATAAATGTCATTCTGACTGGCATCCTCTCTTCCAGCAAGTAATTTCCCTCTGCTGATAAATCGATACAGCAAAAACAAATGAGAGCGTACAATGGGCACAGTGAGGATTATATTTTTATTCATTTCAGAGCCCCTGCAGCCAAGTTTTTAAAGCACAATAGCAGAAAATGATGCACTTGAGCTAGGAAACAAGAGATACAGAAACACTGAGATAAGAAAAGAAAGACAAAAAAGAAAAGAGGGAAAAAGTGGGAACAAAGAGAAAGCCAAGAGAAAGGAGGCAAGCGTATTCCTGCCAAGCAGCTCAGACATAAACTTTTGTTTGAGAGAAAGATTAATACTAGAATTCTTGTTCAGCTCCTGATAAAAATCATCAGAGAAGCACGTGCACATTTTTTTTTAATTCTTTTTCCTGTAAGTTTCCAGATAATTTGAAAGGGATCTAAGATTCAACTTTTATTGATTAATCATTGATACCAACATATATACAACATAGGATCTTATCTAGAAAATAAAAATGAATCTAGAAAATCCGAAACTAGAAATAGTAGAAAAGACACCATTGATTTTTATTCCTCTTTGGAAGTACCCTCAAGTCATTTATATTTTTCACTGTCTTTAAAGCAAAGATGGAAAAGGCAAAACGAAAGAAAAGCAAGAGCACAGTTACTATTTGTAAGAGGTGTGGGAAACCCCCATATAAATATATTTAAGATACTAATTGTCTAAGTCTCAATATAATTGAACGGGTTATCATGCAGAAGGAATGTGGCGCACATTGTAAAGTGAAAATTTTAAGACATTCTGTCTTTTGAAGGCAAAATGGAAAAGACCATCTCATAAAACCTTGAAAACCCCAAATTTCCTGTGAAAGGATGGCGTTAGGCTTCCTGTTATTTACTACGGCATTTAACTCTTCTTAAGGCAATGGAAGTGAAAATGAGAGAATTCTAAAGTCTTAATAAGGCTTTATAGACAATATGCTCTTTGTAATCCTTCAGTTCCAAAATAATTCTTGGGCAAGTTACTTAACTATCTGTGTCTGAATTTCCTCATCTATAAAAATGGAGATGAGGCCGGGCGCGGTGGCTCAAGCCTGTAATCCCAGCACTTTGGGAGGCCGAGATGGGCGGATCACGAGGTCAGGAGATCGAGACCATCCTGGCTAACACGGTGAAACCCCGTCTCTACTAAGAAATACAAAAAATAGCCGGGCGAGGTGGCAGCGCCTGTAGTCCCAGCTACTCGGGAGGCTGAGGCTGGAGAATGGCGTGAACCCGGGAGGCGGAGCTTGCAGTGAGCTGAGATCCGGCCACTGTACTCCAGCCTGGGCTACAGAGCGAGACTCCGTCTCAAAAAAAAAAAAAAAAAAAAAAATGGAGATGATGGTAATAGTAAGTACCTCTCTGTTTTGGGAAGTATTAAATGAATTACTGTAAGTGCTTAGAACAGTTCCTGACTCATAGTGAGTGCCACATAAGTAATGACCATCATCGTCATCATCTCATCATCATCCATTGCTTCCAAAGCTACAGTTTGGGTGTTGTCAAAATTTTCTGTTTGATCTACAAGGTAACAATGCATTCAGAGAACATATTCTTAGTACTACTGCACAATACTGAACTAGATGGATTATGGGCCTCATCGGGACATAATTTTAAAATATTCTGAACTGTTCTCTGATATCCCAGAGTCAATATACTCTCTTGGTGGTCACAGGAAGGGCAAGTTAGAAAATGTATCACTATTGCAATCCATTAGTATAGATGCTCCTTGATTTGTGAGGGGGTTATGTCCTCATAAACCCATCGTAAGTTGTAAAAAATACTCAAAAATACATCTAATACACCTAATCTACCAAACACCATAGCTTAGCCTCACCTTCCTTAACCATTCTCCGAACACCTATATTAGCCTACAGTTGGGAAAAAAATCATCTAATACAAAGTCTTTTATAATAAAGTGCTGAATGCTTAATGTAATTTATTGAAAATTGTACTGAAAGTAAAGAACAGAAGGTTGTATGGGTACTTGAAGTACAGTTTCTATTGAATATGTATCACTTGGGTTATCAAGTAGAAAAATTTTAAGTTGAATTATTATAAGTTGGGGACTGTCCATATTCTTTTTTCTTTGGGTTAGTTTTATATATATATATATATATATATTTCCTATGACTTTTTCAATGATAATTCAAAGACAGTGTTTAATATATTGTAATGTTACTTATGATCTTTCTCATTTGGTCTTTAATTTGATATTCTTCTTTCTAGAAGTCTTTTAAGAACTTGGATTACTGTCGGCTTCTAGTGTCTCCATCATTCATAATTGTACTGTGTTGATCCACCCACTTTATTCCTAAAGAAGAGGTAAGAAACAGAAGAGGAGATCATAGTGGCTCTTCAACTATTAATATACCACAGACTTCAATAATAAATGAAGAGAAACAAGAAAAGAAAGCAATGCAAAAAGAATGGTACTGCCCTCTTCCTCTCCTGAACCATCGATAAATCAAGGGTAGGTAAAAGCCTAAATCAGTATTTCTCCAGTTTTTCACTATCATCTTCCCCAATGAGCCATTTTAAATAGTTTTGCCTAATCGCTCAAATATGAAATGTTAATGCACTAGGTATACTGTGTATGTATATATATCTTTGCTGTCTACACAAAAAGAATAAGCTTTTGCTGTCTCCAAGAAGCAAATGTTGCCCCATAAGTGGCAATATTGCCTTTTGACAATATATGGATTAATTCTTAGGAAAACAGCTTTCCCCTTATCAGAAATATTGGGTCCAACATCACTGAGAAGGTAGGCTGAAATTCACTGTCGTAGTTGCATGGTTTGCATGTTTTTAGTAAACCTTTAAGCACTACTCTATAGCTGTATAATTTATCTTACCCCAATTCCAAAACAATACTTTGAGGGTGTAAGAGATATGACAGTTTGTGAAAGATGCTTGACAAACTACAAAGCAGTTTAAGGACAAGAAATAACGGGAATAGAGAGTAAAGTGGAATTGTTTCCAATTAAAGCAGCTAGGGAATTAGGTAGGTGGAATGTAATTATCTGCATTGGAGTTTGGCCAGGCTTCTCAACTCGGAAGAAAATGCTCTGTGATCTTTAATGAATAGAGAGGTAGGTCCAAGTTTAACATCTCATCCAAAAAATGAAATAAGATTTCTAAGTCCTTCTTTCCCGGAACATAAGTGGCATTCTTCTTTAACGAATTTGAAACTGCTTATAAGTTCCATACTTCAATTTAAAATCATTATTTCATAAAGCCGTGACTTTTGAAATGGGGAGTGTTGGAGAGAAGACAGTAAAATGGCTCCAGCAATCAATAAAAGAGGCTCAATTAATAGCAAATAAAAGTGAAATCTGCAGCATTTTAAACCACAAGTTGTTAAGTCATACCAACATATATCAAAAACTGAACAAGTTGGTTAATGTTTTCTTGGTTACCTAAAGAAGGAATTTTTAAAACAGGTTAGTTTGCTCAAAGTGTGCAAACCTTCCCCAATGACTGAGCTGCCAAAGCAGTGTAATGAAAACTGATAAGCTATGCAAACTTGGGAAGCCCGAGATGTGTGGCCGATAAATGTAAGCAGACATTATATCTTTCATAATCAGTGCAGAAAGAAAATGTGAACAGAATAAATGCTTGAGAAATATCATAGATTCCATTAGATGCAAAGATTGAAGTGTTAGACACCTTTTAGCTCAACTTTCATTTAATTTATGGCTTTCCATTCTGTAGTCTGAAGGGACTGAAAAATTCGTTCTCTAATTTTTTCTCCTTTCATGGCTTGACCACGAAGATGAAATTGGGGTACTTTAATTACCATTCAGAGCCAAAGGCTCGCCCTTTGATATGGAAATCCCACTTCTGCGACCGCCTTTTCCCGGGCCCTTCTCCTTCCAGTTGCCCAACAGGAATTTTAAGCAGCTTTGTCACCAGCTGATAGGGAAAGCTAACTGTAGCTCTTTTCTATTAAGTTTTAAGTTACACTACCTTTCTTTCACCAAATTGGAAGAGCTGAAAATGAGGGAGGGGGACAGAGAGAGAGAGAAGAGGGGCAGGGTGGGTGGGGAATGACTGACTGACTATCCATTAGAGTTGCAGAATTATAGTTTCTCCCCTGTCAGCATGAAGTATGGTCCATCCTGCACAAAGCCTCTCACTTTAAATACACACACAGAGCATAAACCGATGAAAACTGCCATGTACAGTTACCCCGTTATTGTCATCTGCCTGCTGCATGACTCCCGGCTTTGCTATAATTATTAATTGCACTTGTCAACTGTCATTAATTCCTCTTTAGCATCCCTGTCTTTGAGTAATTAGACAGAACAGCCTCACTGAGCCCATTGTTTAGAGCCTCTTGAAAGAGCCCACTGGGCTTTCTGCAGAGAAAACCATCAGGAATACAATAGAGCACTTCTGAGTTAACCCTTTGGAAGTGTGAATAGAAGGGAAAGTGCTTTCACAGGTTTGGGTGGCCCGCTTTGGTTTCTGGGTGCAGAAAGTCATGGCCAGACACCTAATAAATGGAACCATGTTTTAAATGTTTCTTTCCTGTAAAGAAAGGTATTTAAGTTGAATGAAAAGTCAGAGAAGGATCTTAGGAAAAAACAGAATTTCCTAATTAACACCATTCAATTTTTAACGATTTTCTCATTTGATTGTATGTTTTCTATTTTGGAAGAAACAAATTTTTCAGAAATAATATCATCCCACATTTGTTATATACATTTACATGTACAACATATAGATGCATACACAAATATGCATATATTATGCACAAAATTGTTCCTTTCTGATTTCTGTAAGTCACAAACATTTTAGAAGCTCTAGTTTTTTGTTTGTTTTGTTTTGTTTTTTGCTGAGATGGAATCTCGCTCTGTCGCCCAGGTTGGAGTGCAGTGGTGCAGTCTTGGCTCACTTCAACCTCTGCCTCCCAGGCCAGGTTCAAGCAATTCTCCTACCGCGGCCTCCTAAGTAGCTGGGATTACAGGCACACACCACCACGACTGGCTAATTTTTGTATTTTTAGTAGAGTTAGGGTTTCACCATATTGGTCAGGATGGTCTCGAACTCTTGACCTTGTGATCTGCCCACCCTGGCCTCCCAAAATGCTGGGATTACCGGCATGAGTCACCACATCCAACCAAAGCTCCAGTTTTTATTTAAACCTTTTTCCAGTCTCCCACAGAAGAATCCAGTTGATGGTGCTTTTAATTGTACAACTAGCACCTCTGACAACATGGTTTTATTTTCTTTTAAAACCCCTATTCCGGTTGGGCACCATGGCTCACGCCTGTAATCCCAGCACTTTGGGAGGCTTAAGCAGGTGGTTCACGAGGTCGGGAAATTGAGACCATCCTGGCTAACATGGTGAAATCCTGTCTCTACTAAAATACAAAAAAATCAGCCAGGCATGGTGGCAGGCACCTGTAGTCCCAGCTACTCGGGAAGCTGAGGCAGGAGAATCGCTTGAACTCGGGAGGCGGAGGCTGCAGTGAGCTGAGATCACGCCACTGTACTCCAGCCTGGTAACAGAGCAAGACTCTGTCAAAAACAAACAAAAAACAAACAAAAATACAAAAACATCTATTCTGAGAACTTGAGAACTAAGCCATATTTGGCTTTGGACCCATGGCCCTTAAACATTCCCTGAATTTTAGCTAGTCTCACCTGATTAAAACAAAACAAACAAACAAACAAACAAACAAAAAAGTGAGCTACATGGTTTACCTTTGAGCAGTAATTAAAAATGGGAATTACTGTTATCATTTTAAATGACATCATGCATAAAGAAAGCACTTGAAAACTGTTAAGTATTATAAAATGTCATTATTACTTATCACCATTGGCTAATAAAACTAAATTCTGTTAGTCATTTTCTAATAACAACCCTCTTGATAATATTAAAAAGTTACCTGTTATTTGTTAGAAAGTTACCTGTTATTTGTTAGAAATCCCTCCTGTAGAAAAGCTTCTTGATCTAGCTGTTCCAGTAAAAAGCAAACATCATAAGAATTTCTCTTGAAGAATATTAAGGTCTATGGAGTTGTGGAAAATAAACTAAAGTAAACTTGATCACTAGGAATCATTAGAGCTATTTCCTGTTTTATCTTAGCTACAAGATTTTTTCAGATACTAGGTGAGTGCTTTTTAGCAATAATAACATATACTGAAGTCCAGATATGTACTCTATGTACTTTATATACATTAATTCATTTAATGTCCAAATCTCTGTGAAATAGGTACTATTATCTCAATTTTAGAGATGGAAAAACTAAGCAACAAGTAGTTACAGAAGTTGTCCATGATCGCACCGTTAGACAACGGCAGTCAAGCTCTGGTGAGCCCAAAGGCTCCATTCTTAACCACTCTTCTAGGCCACCTCTCCAGGATGGAAGACACTATCTTTTTAGGTTGCCATTCAATAGGTAATGTACCTAGATTTCTGGTGGTGTTTCCTACAGAGCAAAATAGATTAATGTACCTTTAGGTTGGTGCAAAAGTAATGTTTGTCATAAAAGTATGTTAAAAATGTGTTGAACATCTTAGGAACCTGGCATTCTATATATTCAATGTGGAACAGTGTTGGGGAGCACAAGTGAGAGAGAGCGAGCGAGAGAGCGAGCAAGCGAGTGAGAGTGCGCACATGAGTTTTGCAAATGTTGTAGACTAGCTATTCTCGGGCACTGTTATTGTGTGTAAATATTAGGCTAAACTAAGAAAAACATGTTTATACATTGTGTGTATATATTTACATACACATGCACATTGAGCTATTAACATAGTTCAATGCATTGTTTACTGCGTATTTATTGCATATGTAGACTGTGCTAAGTATGTAAGGTACAGAGGGAAATAGAAAAACATAAACTGTGATTCCTAAGTACAAGGCATTTTCAAAGTTACTGAAGACCAAATTTTGAGAACCATACAATTAACACACTACAAAATGCTAAACGTAATATGATCAATGAAATAGATTAAATGAAACAGCTAAGATCAATAACAAGCAGTAACAAGGAAGAAAATTTTGACTTATTAAAAGGAAAACTTCTCGAAGTATTATATGTGTCTAACAATACATCAGGCTGGCTTGATAAGTAATGAATACCCATTACTAAAACATTCAAGTTGGGTGATGATCTATAAAAGAATAAAATAAAAGAATTTCTATAGTCGGTGGGACGTTGAAACAGCCTAAATACTGTTAGTGTCATTGTGTATATTTTAAATTCCGTAATTCCAAAAAATGAGTTCAAACATGTAAAATACTTTAGCAAGGGAGAGGAACTTTATTTCGTTATTCACAGAGAAGTCATTTTGAAGAAGTTTGGTGTTGGATTTGACTTTGAAAGACGAATTCGATATTAAGAAGTGGTAATAAGAGTAAAGAAAAAAATTCCAAATAGAATTACAAGCACAAAGACAGAGATGCAGAAATAAACATTTCTTGGAAAGATAAGCTTAAAAGGCCTTCCTCACTAAGTCAAAGGGTAAGATGGGAACGGTATGAGAGGAGTGGGTGGCGATGGTATGAGAGGGAGTGAAGAAGAAGTAACAGAATAAAAGCTGTATCTGTGGAAAAGAGACACACTGGAGAAGAGCATGATGAAGCATTGTTTTCACGGATTTACTGAGAAGGAGCATGATGGCTGTCCTGTTAATCAGGAGACACTGGAGTTTAGGACTGAGTTATATGGGAATAGAGATCTCGTTTCCACTACCAACAAAGTGGCCTTAGGTAAATTACTCCATCTTCCTCTAACTTAGTAGCCATATCATAGGATTGTTACGATGACTAAAAGAGTTAATCCGGCCGGGCGCGGTGGCTCAAGCCTGTAATCCCAGCACTTTGGGAGGCCGAGACGGGCGGATCACGAGGTCAGGAGATCGAGACCATCCTGGCTAACACAGTGAAACGCCGTCTCTACTAAAAAAAAATACAAAAAACTAGCCGGGCGAGGTGGTGGGCACCTGTAGTCCCAGTTACTCGGGAGGCTGAGGCAGGAGAATGGCGTGAACCCGGGAGGCGGAGCTTGCAGTGAGCTGAGATCGCCAATGCACTCCAGCCTGGGCGACAGAGCGAGACTCCGTCTCAAAAAAAAAAAAAAAAAAAAAAAAGAGTTAAGCCATAGAAAAACATTTAGAAAAGTACTCAGCACACAGCAAGCATGTAATAAATGTTAGCGATCATTATTATTACAATATACCTATTGCTAACCAATACATCTTAATTGATGTTTAATGAGTATAGTACAGGGGAAGAGAGATGATTTAGGGTGGTTACTTTTCTAACAGAGCTCCTGCAAAGTGGAATGGACTTCCTTAACTAGTGATTTTTTTTTCTTAAAGTACTTATGATGAAGAGAAGTCATCTATCAGAATGTTGCAAAGAGGTTTTCTGCAAGGAATGAGAAGTTGGATCACATGCCTCTTAGCTCTCTTCTTCTTCTAAAGTGCTGAAATTCTAAGTGATTAACAATCAATCTTACCAGTTAATAAGAAATCCATACTTTTAGTCATTGGAAAAAAAAATGAAATTTAGGTAATAATTTCTCAAAGTTGGGTTGATGAAGCACTATACTATTAAGAGTGTGAGCTTTGCAGTAAGATTATCTGGACTCACATCCTGGTTGGTTCGTTTAATTCTACTTGTGTAAGCTTGGACAAGGGCATTTTAATTTGTGCATGCCTCAGATTCCCAAAATAAAACCAAGATGATGATAATAATAATATTAATTCTTATAGGTTTGTTTTGAGGGCTCAATGAGTTCAAACATGTAAAATATTTATAAAATGCTTATGAGTGTTTAATATCTGCTAACTATATCCTTGTCATTGAGATTTTACATGCAGAATGTGAAATAATAGGAAATGCTAAATTTTAGAGGAAAAAACTGTATATCTACAGCAAAAGCACATTTTAAAACTCTCTTTTCATACTTTCATTATTTACCCTTTGTAGTACTTCAGTCAATGTGACTAAAATTTTTAGCAGAAAAGGTAGCTGATGGACTCATCCTGAACAGTTTTGGAGTATATGAGCCATTAAGGACTTTGTAGCAAAGGATCATTCCACTGAATTTCCCTTACTTGGATTTACCATTGCTCCCAACACCCACTCTTGTTAAAGGCATTTACACAGTTTCTATTGCGGAACCTATGTAACATTTTACTTTTGGCTTCTTGAATTCCAAAATCCACTCCCACATACCCACCCCAAAGCCACACCACACCACACACCAGAAAAATCTTTGAGGACATAAACACAGCGTATGCTGAATATTGACACTTCCCCTATAGGAAAAAAAAAAAAAAAAAAAAAATCAATGGCATCTCACTATTTACCAAATTAGACAAGATTAGCAGGTTGAATTTAATAACCTGAAATTGACAGACTTATGCGTCACTACTGCCTTAATATTTCTGAGCCATACTGAACTACACAGTTTTTTCTGGCTCTGCACCTTTGCACATCCTGTCTCAGTTCTCTGCTCACTTCCACCATTCAAGGCCCCACTCAAATACCATTGTCTTAGCTTTGCCTTTTTGGATTTCCACTTCTACTCCATAGCCTCTTCTTCCTCCATCCCTAGCCTGCGAAACCTCTTATATTTCTGATATATGAAATATACCAAAATATATCAATTTTAAAAGCATATGAGATCGTGAAAATAAAAATGAGAGGTTGTATTGAGGTAAATATATTCCATAAATATTTATATCTTTGGCTACGGAGACTTCAAATTTGGCACCATTTTAGTAGTGAATGGCAAAAAAGAGTACTGATTAGGTATACAATTCACACGCATCATTAGATAAAAATAGACTACTGCTCAGGGGCAACATAACATGTAAGTGGAGTCAGAAATTTCTCCCAAGGAGTCTCAGAGACTACAAACTGTAGGTTGCAATGAAACATTTCTGCAATGCAATTCTTGATGGGCATAATGAGTTTTATGGGACTCGTTCTTACAGTAGCCCTCAATCAATGACAGTGACACCATACTAAAGCATAGGTCTTAGAAACCACTTACTTGAGGTCATTAGAAGGCATTCAAAGATACATCTCCTTGCATCTCTGCCTTAATTTAGAGGTAGATTTCAAAATACCTCCAAAAAAAAACACATATCCCTCAAACCACTTTTCCTAAATATTGTTTGTCACCATTGACAAATAATTCAGATAATCTACATGGGCAAACATTAAACCAAATGCCCACAATTATACTCATAGCAAGGTGACCCCATCTTGAGACAACTGGCATTCCTAATATGGACAGCTTCTGGATGCAAAGAGCTCAGAAGTGCCTATTAACCTTTGCATTCTTCCTTTCACTGGAGGGACTGATGCATTTTCTCCTCTCTCACCTCCAGCTCCACCTCAGGACTCTAACATTTTTGAAGACAAAGGTCCCATTTTCCTTATTCTTGTGTCCTTTGCAACAACCCGTTTTCTGCCTCCTTTTCCATCCAACTTTTGACACAACTTCTGACAAAAGACTAGAGAGGATAGGTAGTAGGCATATCTGAAATGGGATTACCATCAGTAGACTGGGAGTGCAACATACATTGCCTCCAAAATGTCTCATAAAGAAATTACTGGGCTGGGCGCGGTGGCTCATGCCTGTAATCCTAGCACTTTGGGAGGCTGAGGTGGGCAGATTACCTGAGGTCAGGAGTTCGAGACCAGACTGGCCAACACGATGAAACCTCATCTCTACAAAAAAAAAAGTACAAAAATTAGCCGGGCATGATGGCAGGTGCCTGTAATCCCAGCTACTCAAGAGGCTGAGGCAGGAGAACTGCTTGAACCAGGAGGCAGAGGTTGCAGTGAGCCAAGATTGCGCCACTGTACTCCAGCCTGGGTGACAGAGCAAGACTCCATCTCAAAAAAAAAAAAAAAAACAAGAAAAAAAAAAACGAAAGAAATTACTAGGTCAGTTGTGGTGGCTCACGCCTGTAATCCCATCACTTTGGGAGGCCGAGGTGGGCGGATCATGACATCATGAGATCGATACCATCCTGGCTAACATGGTGAAACCCCATCTCTACTAAAAACACAAAAAATTAGCCAGGTGTGGTGGTGGGCGCCTGTAGTCCCAGCTACTCGGGAGGCTGAGGCAGGAGAATGGCGTGAACCCGGGAGGCGGAGCTTGCAGTGAGCTGAGATCGCGCCACTGCACTCCAGCCTGGGAGACAGAGCGAGACTCCGTCTCAAAAATAAATAAATAAATAATAAACAAACAACAAGAAATTACTAAAAGGAAGATGAAACAATACAGAATATATTAATCTTTGTTTCTGTACATTTCGAGTATTTTGTTCAAAGATAACCTAAGCATATCATTAAAATCAAGAAAATAGAATAAAATCTTAGGTAATGAACATCTCGGAGATTGCTATGCAAGTACTCAGTATATATGTAACTAAAATAAATGTGCTGAGCAATATTTGTCTATTTAGCATTTCGACTTTCACAGGGCTGCTGTTTCAAACTAGAAGTTCCTCAAAGAAATTTCAAATCAGATTTATCCTCTGCTGGCATTCCTGCACACTTGTACTTTCTAGTAGTTATGCAGTCTTAATCTTCTAGAAATTTAGATCATAATTCCAAGAGTTATTAGGTTGGAAAACAGCTTCTGGGCAAATGATGTTATTCCAAAAACTTTTTACACCAGAAATAATAGTTGGATTATTTCTGCCTCATAAATAGTCTTCAGGCTTGATTTTTAATGTAATTTAAGTACACTGACATGACTTTTTTTTTCTTTTACTTTTAAATAACAATACTCTTAAAACACAAGGGAGAGATGAGGGGATAAAGATATGACAAGGGTTTTTAAAAGGTTAACCTTTGCTTTGAGCTTCCATTTCTGTCCAGTTTAGCCTATTCTTCTGTATTCCAATGGCATTAGATAGATATCTTGGTATTTGCTATTTAAGAGTCAATCAACACATTGAGTTCTATTAAATTTCTGTCATTCCTCTCTAAAATAGCTAGTCAATGTACACATTTTCTTTAAAAAAAAAAAACACATTTTTCTTGCTGTTGAAAAGTTATATTTTTCCTAAAATTTAAATATTTGTCTATGAATTTTGATATCAGTACAAAGTTTAAAAATAGAAAAATGTTCAGGTACTAAAACTCACTTATTGAAACCTCACCATCTGAGGTGTGCTGAACAATAGGAGAACACAGAATTCATTTTGTAAAGGGAGTTCCTTTAGAGTCAATAGGTGAGTTCATTTGAATAAGCTATTAAATGTATTTATCTTTATTTTAATAATTTGCTTCATCCTCTGCATCCTTTCATTACAATAATCATGTCTTCAAATTAAGGCATTTGGTTATAAAAGTGTGGGGAAAAGGTGGAAAGGCAGAGCCTTAAAAAAATCCCACTGTAAATATATCTGTAAATTCAGGGATATGAATTATGCACACGAGATAACTGCTTCATTAATAAAGGAAAAAGTGACTACAAAAACACTAGAAGAGTGGTAGAAGGCTTTGAGTTTTCAAAAGGTGAATATCACAATAAGGGATGATGTCTATTATAAAGGATCCTGAATTTATTTTCAAAGTATTCTAAAAATCCCAAATCTAGAGTATTGTTCTCAGCGACAGGGGAACCCAGTGAATTCAAATTAAGGCAAAAGTTGATACGACAGGAAGAACTACCCAACTAAGGGAGGCAGATCAACCCAAAAGCCCGCTGTCTCCGGAAACAGTGTGTCCCCCAACTTACCATGGGGATTTTCTGAGCAAATATTGGATAAACTTGTTGTCACTGTTACAGCATATTATTCTGCCATGTAGACGTGAGTTTCAATATACTGAAATTTTCAAAAAACATTTTGTTCCTCTAGATTTTTTCTAATTAAAAAATTAGGGACGGGCACAGTGGCTCACCCTGTAATCCCAGCACGTTGAGAGGCCGAGGTGGGCAGATCACGTGGTCAGGAGATGGAGACCATCCTGGTTAACACGGTGAAACCCCGTCTCTCTACTAAAAATACAAAAAATTAGCTGGGCATGGTGGCGGGCACCTGTAGTCCCAGCTACTCAGCAGGCTGAGGCAGGAGAATGGCATGAACCCGGGAGGCGGAGCTTGCAGTGAGCCAAGATTGTGCCACTGCACTCCAGCCTGGGCAACAGTACGAGACTACATCTAAAAAAAAAAAACAAAAACCTTAGATTCTAAGTTGAAATAGTAATCCATGTATATAGAAAATGCTCTCATTAGAAATAATATGGCCGGTCGTGGGGCTCACACCTGTAATCTTAACATTTTGGTAAGTTGAGCAGAGCCCTTGAGCACAGGAATTCGAGACCAGCCTAGGCAACATGGCAAAACTCAGTAAAATAAAAAAAAGTTAGCTGAGAGTGGTGGTATGTGCCTTCAGTCTGAGCTATTTTTGAGGCTGAGGTGGGAAAATCGCTTCAGTCCAGGAAGTGGAGATTGTAGTGAGCTGAGATCATGCCACTGTACTCCAGACTGGGCAAAAGAGCGAGACACCATCTCAAAAAACAACAACAACAAAAAAGGTAAATAATATATAAAGACTACTAAATCGATATTTATGGTTTAAAAGTGATGTGCATTTTTCTTAAAATGAAAGTAATATATGTTCATTAAAGAAAGGTAGGTGAAACATACAATCGAAAAGAATAAATTTTGAAATCAGCTATAATCCTATATGTAGGTAAAGCATTTTAGTGTTATCTACACATTCTTGTTCTATGCATGCATGTGCACATATGTACTCGTTCAACCAATATTTCTTGAATATTTACTATGACCCTGATGTGTTTTCTCATGTCATTATAAAATTATTTTTCAAAAACATTAATATTGCATCATACACGACCACCACAATTTACCTAACCAGAGTCTTATTTTTCTTGAGACAGGGTTGCATTCTGTCACCCAGGCTGGAGTGCGGTGGCATGACCATGGCTCACTGCAGTCTTGACCTCCGAGGAGCTGGGACTACAGGTGCACGCCATCGTGCTGGCTGATTTTTGTGTGTGGTTTTTTGTTTGTTTGTTTGCTTGGTGGAGATGGGGTTTCACCATGTTGCCCAGACTGGTCTCGAACTCCTGGACTCAAATGATCCATCTGCCTCAGTCTCTCAAAGTGCTAGAATTACAGGCTGAGCCACCGTGCCTGGCCCAGGACCCATTTTTAATAAACAGGTTGTTTTCAGTTTTGTGTTACTATTAACACTACATCCTTTTAGCTATAATTATGCATATATGTATAACTAAATATAAATATATAACTACATACACGCACATATATGATATATATATGGCAAATTGCTAGAAGCATAAGCATCAACATTAACAAACTTTTAATGTGCACTGTGTGAAATGGTTATGGTGCAGTAACAAAATTGACACAACTGGACACAGAAAGTGAAAGGTTTCATCTCACTGCAGTTTCTTCAGCATTGGTTACTGTGGCATTTTTAATCTTCACCAATTTGCTAAATGAACTATGATCTCAATTTAAGTTGAATTATTTAATGATTTATAGAAATCGAACATTTTATGTTTATTCTTCATTTGACTTCCTCCTCTTATTAATTATTTCTATTATTTGTTTCTATTAATTTGTAAGCAGTTTAAATGATATCCTAATTGCATCTTTTGAACATAGGAAAATGCCAATAGTTGACCAGTTTTAACAAAAATGGCAATTTATGTTGTTCCACCTACGGTACTGCAAATATATATCTTAGATTTCCATTTGTCTGTCAGTCTTATCATTTAAGATGCAAAGAAGCTTTTTCATTTATGTGATCAAACCTATCACAATTTTTCTTTGGTGATTATTGCCTTTGGTGTAATGCTTTAAAAGGACTTTCAATCCTCCTCCTACTTCTATTCACCAACACTGTCTCTTAGTATTTTTATGGTTTCTTTTGATAAGAATTTAAATCTCTAATCCTTCTAGAATTCATATTGGTAATAGTATAAAATTGTAACTTTTTTCTAAATACACATCTGCCTTGAAACCATTTCTGTCACAAAGATTTGAAATGCCTAGGATAACACTTGTGCTACTCAGGAGGCTGAGGTGGGAGGAACACTTGAGCCCAGGAGGTCAAGGTTGCAGTGAGCCAAGATGGCATCACTGCACTCCAGCCTGGGCAACAGAGCAAGACCCTGTCTCAAAAAGAAAACACACAAAAGAAAAGAAAGCAAACAAACAAAAACCTTACCATGTTATGAGGGGAGTTATATCCCCCAATTATAGTCCAAACATCATGTTTATATTTTGTTATATCATAGAATATCATAAAACACCAATGACTCATAAAATGTAAGTTACTCTTCACAAATTATCTAAAAGATGCACAGATATGAGCATTATGTAAGAAAATACAAAACACAATTTGTAATTATGAATTAGGGAATATTTTTATATTCATTTAACAATCTCAGCACTTCAACCTCACTTATGTATGCAAAATATATTTGCATTTACAGAATGTGACTGTGGGCAACACTTCCACTGAGAAGATGTATAATCTAGAATTTCTGTAATCTAACTTTGCAGAAAGTACTGTGAAAACAGTTTGCGTTCATGGTTTTTACTTAAATTATTCTTGTTAGAACAACTTCTTTGTCTTTCTAAAGAAACACAAACAATAAGCAATTGCTTGCTCACATATATTATGTTAAAGGCTTTTAGTCAAAAGTTCATGTATTATTTTATTTGGAAGTAAAAATCCTCTTCATTACAAATAATTGCTGGACAACAGAATGATGCTTAAGCAATTGTTGTTATATTATTAAGGAGCAGATTTTGTCATCTGACTTTTAAAAAGTAATCAAACCCAAATTGTCCCATAACTTTTGAGAGATTCGCACATATTTTTAACCAAAGAGGAAACTGAAAAGCCATAGCCAAGAAAACTGTACATACGACCATTATATTCTGCCAGGCTACAGTTTGAGGGCTGCGTCAAGTGGATCACTATTGGCTACTCAAGTAGCGATATCTAGTTCCAAGATCAGGAAAATGGAGCATTTCTACTGAGATGGCATTATGTTACTTAAATTGATGTACCTTTTGAAATTAACTCTGTAATTCAAAAGTGTGCTAGTAAAACTCTCCCAGTGAATTATATGTACATACACTTGAAACACCCAGAAAATACATCTAATAATTTTATGCTAACTTATTCAGATAAAATATTTGTATGTAGAGCACGAAGACAATCAAGTATAATCAGGCATTTAAACAAATAATGTTGTGTTAAGAAAAAAATTATAAGGGTATGGTAGCATTAGATTTAAGTATTCCTTTAGCCTGCTTTGCATGGTGTTTTACCGAAAATGTTTCATTATCTTGGTAAGACTAAGCTGAAAGTATATTAGCAAAAGGAGTCTTACTCAAGAGATTTAGGTGTACAATAAGAGACAATTTACAATGATTTATAAAGGTTCTGAAAGACAATGAGAAATAGAAATAGACAACAACAGAAATGTTATACCTTTCAGAAGATATATGATCACACAATGAATTATTAAGAAACAAAGGATGTACATCCAAAGACTACTTTCAGGAATCAATTCTACCATACGTTACAAGAGAAATGGGGATGAAATTGTAAAGCAGGAACAATTAGGGGCACAGGTATGTAGCCTCAGGAGCCTTTATTTGTGCAACCTAAAATATGTGCCTTCTTTACTAAAGTAACAACCAGGATTTTTATTTCAGAGGGTCATCAGATTTGGCCAAGGTCTTTTATTCTTGTTAATTATTATGTGTTCAGAGTAATGCACATTTTTATCTACAGGTGGCAGACCTTTTAAAAATCAATTTCAGTCATATTCAGTATTTTGTTTTGGTGTGTGCATATTTTTTAACTGCCATCCCCATTAAAATGTAAGAGTGTGCTGTTCAGAGTTCTCATTAATGTTGCACAATTTAGATGATAGATTTGTCAACAAAGTGGCTCATTCTCAAAGGCCAGTGAACCCTGTCGGGATAAATGCCTTAAAAATTGTATATTGCAGGGTAATCTTTAATTATATAGAACTCACTTGACAATTTACAGTATATTGGGATTATTTTCCTTTTTCAAGCAATAAAGTGTTTTACTTTGTAGATTAGGGTGACTGAGGAAAAAAAGTGATTGGATTTGATAAATAGTTAAAGCAAAGAGCTTGCTTATTTGCAAGTAAAAGAGAAAGGTGACCAAAAGGCGTGTACAAATGACAACCACTTAGGATCACAAATTATTAAGTGGCTAAATGGTTAAAGCAAATAACTATAAATGCAGTGACATTTTAAAAGAATGTTAACATAGAAAGAGATAAGCAAAACAAAAATATACTGACACCAATGGTATAACTAATCATTATCCTCAATTTAACTTCATAAACTCTTGGATTTATAATACCTATGTGAAGTTTCTTATTTTGTTGTGTTGGTTTTGGTCAATTCAGGATATAATCTGGTGATCAACTAAGCATTTTTGTGACTATTATTGATTTATTGGAAAGGATTTTTAACACAGAGAAGTACTCAAAATATATGTAAACATCTGTAACTTTAGAGTTCTCAAAACATTTTTATTCCATTCAGTCTAATACCCTTCTATGCCTACTATCGTCTATTACATTTCTTTATTTTTTTTATTATTATTATTATTTTTGAGACAAGGTCTTGCTTTGTGACCCAGCTGGCATGAACACGACTCACTGCAGCCCTGAACTCCTGGGCTAAAGGTATTCTACTGACTCAGCCTCCAGAGTAGCTGGGAATACAGGCATCTACCACCACGCAATTTTTTTTTTTTTTTTTTTTTTTTTAAGAGACAAGGTCTTCCTGTGTCACCCAGGCTGATCTCGAACTCCTGAGCTCAAGGCATCTTCCCGCCTCGCTCTCCCAAAATGCTGGAATTACTGGCATGAGCCGCCATGCCCAGCCTGGTATTCTTTTCCAGAATACTGGACAGAATAAACGCTCATTTTACTATGCTATTTTTCTTCATTTCTAATGTTGGGAACTCTTTTTCTTTTTCTGAGATGGAGTCTCGCTTTGTCATCCAGGCTGGAGTGCAGTGGCGAGATCTCGGCTCACTGCAACTTCCACCTCCCGGGTTCAAGCAATTCTTTGCCTCAGCCTCCCAAGTGGCTGGGATTACAGGCACCCACCACCATGCCTGGCTAATTTTTGTATATTTTTAGTAGAGACGGGGTTTCACCATCTTGGCCAGGCTGGTGTTGAACTCCTGATCTCGTGATCCACCTGCATCAGCCTCCCAAAGTGCTGGGATTACAGGTGTAAGCCACCATGCCCAGCCTAATGTGGGGAACTCTTTATAAGATCTTCAATTATTTTACTTAATTTTGAAAGATGTCTCCATTTAATTTACACTATTTGCCAGGATATTTCTCCCACTTAAAGCATAAAACACCACTTAAAAAATTAATAAAATCTGGCCGGGCGCGGTGGCTCACGCCTGTAATCCCAGCACTTTGGGAGGCCGAGGCGGGCGGATCACAAGGTCAGGAGATCGAGACCACGGTGAAACCCCGTCTCTACTAAAAATACAAAAAATTAGCCGGGCGCGGTTGTGGGCGCCTGTAGTCCCAGCTACTCGGGAGGCTGAGGCAGGAGAATGGCGTGAACCTGGGAGGCGGAGCTTGCAGTGAGCCGAGATCGCGCCACTGCACTCCAGCCTGGGCGACAGAGCGAGACTCCGTCTCAAAAAAAAAAAAAAAAAAAATTAATAAAATCTATCAATTATTTGCTCTATTATTTTAACATTTATCTATCATGAGATATATATAGAAAATATGTTCAGTTTAACACATAGTAATAAAGCACATGCCCATGGAAGCACCACACAGGTCATTACTGGCACTCTCTCTTGAGTTAGAAGTGTTCCTGGACACAAATTCTCCACCCTGACCTCAACCTCTTTCCTCATTCCTAGATATCAGCACTCTACACTGGTATTTCTTGCTTTTCTTTAGTCTTCCTATCTACAGTGCATTCCTAAATGATATAATTTAGTTTGCTGGAATCATCCTGTGTGTTTTCTGATGTGTCTTGATTTTTCCAGCTAATATTCATTACAGCACTAAGATTCTTCCATTTTCAATACTTCACATGTCATTGTACGATTGTTCTATAATTTTCCAACTTGCTGATTACAGCTGAATTATTTCCAGATTTTTGGCAAATACAAATATTTCTCCTGTAACCCATCTTGTAGACGCCTTCTGACACATATATGCGCATATTTCTCTAGGATATTTATCTCTAGGAATAATAGAGTTGCTATTGCTTAAGCAAGGGCTACAAACTTCAACTTTACTAGGTACTGTATCTAAGAGTAGCTGTTCCAACTTACATCCCAACAAGCCCTAGATGAGTGTTGCTGTTGCTCTCCAACCTTGTCAATGCTTTGAACTACTAGACATTTTACTTTTCTCTATTCTGAGGCATGGGTAGTGGAATCTCATTATGAGTTTATGTTGTATCTCCTGGCTACTACTGAGATTAAGGATTTTTTCATGTCTTAGACATTATTTCATATATTGAACATTATCAAATTATTGTCCATTTGGATTTCTTCTTTTGCCTTTTTCTACTGGATTGTGTGAACTTTATCAATGATTTGTAGTTTTTTAAAAATCAATTCTGGATACCAACCTCGTCAATGATGTTTTGGAAATTTATTCTATTACTCTAGGTCCCGTTTTTCACTCTTTTTATGGTGTTTTCTGATAAACAACAAGGAGAAAATGTGTTGTGTGCTTTTATGGCTTAAAGAACCCTTCTCTACTCCTAAGTCATATTCCCAGGTTATAATCTTAGAGTCTCTCAATATTGTTCTGTCCCTCACACTTAGGTTTGGGCCAACTAAAGTTGATTTTTCTGTGTGATCTGAAGTAGAGATCCAATCTTATTTTTTACATAGAAAATCAATTTTCTCAGTATCCACATATTGAAAATTTATTTCTCTACTACTTTAAAGGACTGCCTTTATTAGAAATAAAGTATCCATATTTGCAAGAGTCTGAGTTCTCTATTGTCTCTCATTTGCCTACTTGTCTATCCATGCAGGAATGTCACACTTTCTGAATTAACAGAGCTTAATAATATCTGTAGGGCAAGTCTTCCTACACATTGCTCCTTTATAAAGAGTATCTTGACTATCTTTTGTCTTTGGCATTTTAGAATCAACTTGTGACATTTCTCCCTCTTTCTTTCCCTCTCTCACACACACACAGAGTACAGATAACAAGAAACAAAGACAAAAACAGCATATTTATTGTGATGGCATGGTACTTATAAATCAATAAGGGAGAAAGTGACATCTTTACAATACTGGATCTTTTCAGTGCCTGAATATGGTATATCTCATCATTCATATCAGCCTTAGAAAATATTACTTAATAATGTTTCACAATTTTCCCCATAGAAATATTGCGCATCTCTTATTACCAGAAACTAGAAAAAAAAGATGCTGATACATAGAAACACTGTACCTTATATTATATTATATGTATCAGTCTTGCAAAATTGTCTTATTAACTCATATCGTGTGCCAATAACAATGGTTGTTTCTTTTTCAATCCTAGTAACTTTATTTCCTTATCTTTCTTTACTGCATTGACTAGCATTTCTAGAAAAATACTAAATAGCAGGGGTGATAGCAAATATCCTTGTCTTGTTCTTGAAGACAGAAGGAAAGCCTTTAACATTTTACTGTTACAATTTATCTTTGCTGTATGTATTTTATATCACATTAAGGAAGTTCCTCCCTGCTTTTAGTTTTCCAAAAAATTTTAAATACAAGAAATAGATGTTGAATTTCATTAAATGCTTGCCCTGCATTTATTGAAATGATCATATGATACTTTGTTTTAATCTGTATTAAATTGTTTATTTTTTTACATATTATCAAACCTTGTATTTCTGGAATAAATCAACTTGGCCATAATTTTTTATTAAATGATTAAATGATTATTTTTATATATTGCCAAATTTGAATTGCTAATATTCTGTTGAGGATATTTCCACTTATAATCACAAGAGGAATTGGCCTGTAAGTCCTTTTTCATACTATTCTCATCAGCTTTGGTATGAAAATTATATGATAATTATTAAATGAATTCAGATTGTAACCTCTTCTATCTTTTGAAAATAAAAAATTATGTAAGATTAGACTTCGGCTGGGTGCAGCGGCTCACGCCTGTAATCCCAGACTTTGGGAGGCCAAGGCAGGTGAATCACTTGAGGTCAGAAATTTGAGACCAGCCTGGCCAACATAGTAAAACCCCATCTCTACTAAAAGTATACAAGAAATTAGCCAAGGATGGTGACATGAGCCTATAATACCAGCTACTTGGGAGGCTGAGGCACAAGAATCACGTGAACCTGCGAGGCAGAGGTTGCAGTGAGTCAAGATCAGGCCACTGTACTCTAGCCTGGGCCACCCAGTGAGACTCGGTCTCAAAAAAAAAAAAAAGAAAGAAAAAAAAAGGTTAAACTTATTTCTTCCTTGAATTTGCCTGCAAAATCATCTTGGTCAAGATTTTTGCTTTTGTTTTATAGGATGATTTTTGATTACTGAATTAAATTTCCTTTACAGTTATAGAACTATTCAAGTTCTCTATTTCTTTTCAGCAAATTTTGGCATTATACATATCTGTTGTAGTGTCTCCTTTTTCAATACTGATATTGGTAATCTGCCCATTTTTCTTGCATTGTAGCTCAGTCTCATCAGAGGTTTGAAACGTTTATTCACCTTTTCCAACAATCAGTTTTTTGGCTTTCTTAGTCCTCTTTGTTACATGACTGTTTTCCACCTTGTTAATTTTGTTCTTACTTTAATTAATTCCTTCCTTCTACTACACTGAGTTTATTTTGTTGTTTTATAACTTCTTGAGAGGAATTATTGGCCTATTAATTTTTGCCCTTTGTTTTTATAATATATTCCTTTAGGTTATAAATTTCCCAGTAAACACTTCTTATATACATTCTACAATTGTTATATGTAGGATATCTATTATTGTTTAGTCTAAAAACTTTCTAATTTCCATTGTGATTTCTTTTTTTTTTTTTTTTTGAGACGGAGTCTTGCTCTATCGCCCAGGCTGGAGTGCAGTGGCGCGATCTCGGCTCACTGCAAGCTCCGCCTCCCGGGTTCACGCCATTCTCCTGCCTCAGCCTCCCCAGCAGCTGGGACTACAGGCGCCCGCCACCACGCCCGGCTAATTTTCTTGTATTTGTAGTAGAGACGGGGTTTCACCGTGTTAGCCAGGATGGTCTCGATCTCCTAACCTCGTGATTCGCCCGCCTCGGCCTCCCAAAGTGCTGGGATTACAGGCTTGAGCTACCGCGCCCGGCCCATGATTTCTTTTTAATTGTGAAACTATATTCCTAGCTCTATTTTTGTTTGCAGCTTAATTTCATTGTGGTACAATTTTAATTCTTGGAAAATGGTTGGGGCGTAATTTAATGAGCTATTCAGTGACTTAGAATATGGTCAATGTTTATCATTGTCTCTTATGTGCTTGAAAATAATGTAAATTTTACAGTTGTATGCAATGTTCCACACATATCTATAAGGTCATGTTTCTTAATCTTGCCATTCAACTAAATCCTCACCAATTTTTCTATTTTATTGTATCAATTACTAAGACAAGTGAATTAATATCACTGCTATTATACAGTTGTTTATTTCTCTTGTTGTTCTATCAATTATTCCTTAATACACTTCAAGATGATGTTATTAGGGGCATTGAGATTTAAAATTATTCTGTCTTCCTACTGAATTGAAACTTGAATCATTTATAAAGTGACTCTCTCTAGTAATGGTTTGGGCTTTAAAGTCTATTTTGCTTAATGAACTTTAAACACTAGTCACACCAGTGTCCACGTAGTAACTATTTGCATGGTATGTTTTCCATTATTATTTATCTTTGACACATGAGAAGTCTGAGCAATAGCAGTTAAGGAACAAACCAACAGTAAACAGGTATAAGTGGTATAATTAGGAGACAGACACAAACAATCTGTCTCCAAGGTCTATGCTCCTAAACATCATGCTTCTCTTACAAGTTCAAAGAGTTAAGTCAGTTTAGGTTTTGAAAGGGGGAAAAAAAGCCTCTCACTGTCATTTCCACAAATATTTTCTCACATTGCTATCAAATTGTGATTTTTCACTCATCTTAGAGTTACATTCTCACTCTTCTAATATTCTAAGGTAACATAATACTTTAAAAAAAAATCTTAATCCAGAACTGCAGTATTCAACCTCTTCCACTTACACACAAGTTTTGCTTTGTGCCTTTGAAATAGGCATGCATACCAGAAGCCTTCATGTGTTTACCCAGTGCCACTAAACTGCAGCACGGTACCTTGAACTGCCCTAAACTAAAAGAGGCAGTCAGGCTGCAATATGATCAAGATGTCTAAGTGGTTGTATGGATCTACTGAGCAGGAATCCTCATTTCAACCCGACTTTGGGAAAAAAATAACCAAAAGGATGGGTGCTGGGCTGTTTCAACTCTCCTTGAACAGAGAGATATATATATATACAGTATCGTAACAAACAGAGGCACTTAGCAACTTATGTATACCTTCTGAAAATCCATACCTTTTATATTTCTCAAATTTTAATATTAAATTATACTTACTATTTAAAAACCCTGTAAACTATGAAGAAAATTAAAACTTCTCATGAGTCCATATCCAGAGTTAATTATATTTGATGTGTTTATTATTTTTTCTATCAATTTTTCTGTGTTTCTAATATATAGGCACATGTGGAGATATATACATGCATACATGTGTGTACGTATGTACCCACAAACTTGGAAACACATTATATCTTTAGTGTAGACTCCGATTTTTTAATTTAACATTGCATTATGCATAATTTTATAACCTTTAAAATTCTTTAGAAAAGAATTTTATTTTATTTATTTATTTATTTATTTATTTATTTATTTATTTTCTTTTTTTTTTTGAGACGGAGTCTCGCTCTGTCGCCCAGGCTGGAGTGCAGTGGCCGGATCTCAGCTCACTGCAAGCTCCGCCTCCCGGGTTCACGCCATTCTCCGGCCTCAGCCTCCCGAGTAGCTGGGACTACAGGCGCCCGCCACCTCGCCCGGCTAGTTTTTTTTGTATTTCTTAATAGAGACGGGGTTTCACCGTGTTAGCCAGGATGGTTTCGATCTCCTGACCTCGTGATCCGCCCGTCTCGGCCTCCCAAAGTGCTGGGATTACAGGCTTGAGCCACCGCGCCCGGCCAGAAAAGAATTTTAAATATCAAATATCAAATTTTAAATATCAAATGAAATACTCATTTCATTCTGGTTGCAGAATATCCCATCACATAAACGTGTTCAAATTTATCTAGCCACTGCTCTACTGCTGAACAGTTAAATCTATCTCAAATTCTTCCACTTACAAATATATGAAAATTGACTTAAAAGAAATATAAAATTTTATCTTGTTTAAATGGTTATGTTGGATCTGGATCACTTGCAACCAAATATCTTCCAAACTAATAGCATGGGAATGTTGCATAGAATGCTTTGAAAGCATTTAAGGCTGTTAACAGAAGTGGTCAAATTCCTTCCTGGAAAGTTGAACAAATATAAGGTTTTCCCAGAATTATTGAAAATGTCCGTCTCTTTACACTCTTGTTATAATATTCCAAATTACTTTCCCGTAGTTAGATAAGTGAGGCATAACTTTGCATTCCTTTTATTAGTTTTTATATTACAGTTATATTCCTTATTAACTACTTGTTCTTATATCTCATTATATTTTAAATTAAGATATTAGTGTCTTTCTTATAACTGCTCTTTACATTTGATGTTTGCCATACTTATTAGAAGTAGCAGTCTCAGTTTGTCACTTGCCTTTTAATTTTATTTATATTGGTATTTTTGCCTGTAAACCTATAGAATTTTTGTTTGGAATAATTTTGTTGTGATTTATTCCACTTTTGTTAGCATAAAAATCCATTATTCGCTATGTTTTCTTCTATATTATATTGTTTCATTTGTCTGTGAATATATGAAGCCTGAGTTATAAGTATTTTAATAATATTATTGGGATTTTAACAATTTTGTTTGTAAAAGAGGTAACCACTACCATTAATTCTAAGGGTTTTCACACATATACTTGCATCTTGAAACTGTGGGAACATAAGTCATAATACTGTAAGAGCAGATTTCTGAACAAATGAGCTTTAAGTCATTATGCAAGACAAACACTATTTCATTATTCTTTTTAGGTATCAACAAAAGGAGATTTCCCTTTCAATCTTACTGGTGACAAACTTCTCCCGAACAACAGAATTCCTTCCCTTCATCCTTTTACTGCAGTTGCCCGCATGATGACTAGTCAATCAATAAATTAGAAAACGATTTTCGGCTCTAGATCTGTGGTCAAACTTTCAGTGCCTGTTCCCAAGAGTATAACACTATTGAAAAGACAAACAGGGATTTCATGCACACACAGATAGATGCCCATGGAATGTTTCTGCCAGTAAATTAGAAAATATTTGTCTGGCTTCAGCAATACTACATTTTTGTATGTATTAACGGAATCATACCCCGGAATACTTAATAGCCTATAGAAATTTTCTAAAATATGTGACCTATCCATTGTAATCCCAAATATTTATTTTGAAGCAACAACAGAAAAGTAGCAACAAATGTTCCAAAAAACATTTTTCAGTGGAGAAAAAAGCTTTCACAACTTCAGAAAAAGTGTATCTCATTAAGAAAATGAAAAGAAAAGAAATGTTGCTATCATCTGCCAGTTTAGAGACATTACCATCATAATGAGTCTCAAAATTATAATTAAAAAGCCAGTTGTCATCTGAATATAAAAGACTATGTACTCTACTTTTTTATGTATATGTTTTATATATTTTTACTTATAAATTAAAAATAAGAGAAACCATATAAACTTCCATTTTTGTGAAATAGCATAGTTATCAATTTTTCAAAAGTGTATATTATGTGTTTTATGAATATACCTTTTTCCTACCCACTGCAGTGCCAGAATTCTCTGTTCGGCTTTCAGAATCTTGTCAACAGATTCAAACAGGAATCATGTCATCAGCAAGAGGAAAGCTGGAAAAATAAAAGTAGACCATTAACAGTGCATTGTTTTATTTAGTAAATATCAACATATGACTCTTGAAAGTAGAAGATGTGTAAGGTTTTCAAAAGAAATTTATATTTATATATGTAAATTGATACATAAACCATTAAATATATATGTAAATGTAAATTTACATTTATAAATGTAATAAAATTATGGTTTATGGAAGAAGGGGCATTATCTTGGCATTATAAAGCCACCACAATTAATCTAAAAACTCAGAAGTTGTTGTGGTTCAATTTTAATGTAAATATCCTGCAAATGCTTTAGGACAGGCTACACTAAGGTAGATTCTTGTTGCTTGAAATGATTCATGAGGCATCGTCAGGTGTCCTCTTAGGTCTCTTCTTTGAGCCCATTCAAACATATAATAGCAATGGTCAACACAGTTATTTGTTAAATGTTCAGCTGTTTTTCATTTCATTCCATCCCTGCTATGTATTTCTCTGATTGCCCTGCTCAGCTCAACTTCAGAAAGTGCTCTTGCCACTGTCATGAGTGAATAAAACTCTGGCTTTGTTACCAATTTTCCTAAGCTAGACAAAAATTGGCCCTGACAATCTGTTGAGATTCCCAAGAATCAGACTTATGAAAGCAAGGAACCTGTACAAGGGAGGAGCCACAGCGTTGGTTCTGGCTCAGTCGCTCTACTATCAGTCCAATTCAAGGGAAATTGAGTAATGTCTTGGTGTTCATTTTTATATCATCACTGATTATTCAGTTTTGATCACAAGGTTTACTGTATTTGAATAGTTTTATTACCATACTATACCTTCCTGGAGCATGCCTGGTATCGAAGCATTTTACTCCATTCCAAAATCAGAACTTCTGTTAAGAAGCACAGAAATTCAAATGCCACAATGTTGACAAAGAGAAGAATCCACATTACTTCATTAGTTTACTCATTACTTCATTGAAGAATATTCGACAATGAGAAAAAAATTATCATTAAAAACTCTGAACATCAGGGTATGGGTATGATGACTCACGCCTGTAATCCCAGCACTCTGGGAGGCTGGAGCAAAAGTAGTACTTGAACCCAGGAGTTCAAGACTAGCATGGGCAACACCGAGACTCTAGCTCTACAAAAAATTTAAAAATTAGCTAAGCATGGTGGCGTGCATCTGTAGTCCCAGCTACTTGAGAGACTGAGGTGAGACGAGCGAGAGGATCGCTTGAGCCCAGGAGGTTGAGACTGCAGTAAGCTGTGGTTGCATCACCAGCACTTCAGCCTGGGCACCAAAATGAGACCCCATCTCAAAAAAGCAAACAAACAAAAGCCAACCAAAACAATAACAAAAGAACTTTCAACATGGGAAAGTATGCTGCTGAAGTAAAATAAAGACTGTCTATATAGAGTCAGTGGAGTTTTAAAAATGTATTTCCATAAAAAGTTTTACTTAGAAAAAATACCACAAACTCCACTTTTTTTTTTCAGTTAATTGAATTGTCTCATCTGCCCAAATGTAAAGAGACTACCACAATTGTGTTTACTAAGTGAAACAGTGAAATTTTATCATATCATATATTTGGGTGACACAGAAATTCACAGGTGGTAATTTTACCCACAAGAGGGAGCTTGTATTTTTATATGTTTATTATAGAACATGAAAAACTTGAATTAAAATATGAAGTTCTAAAAATGTCTGTTGATACCATCATCTTTATGTCAGGTCAAGTTTTGAGGTAACCAGATTGCAGTTGGCATATTTTTCTTCAATGACAACATATCACTATGGCAAAAGATTGGAAATATAATTGGAATTTTAAAAACATTTCCTACCTAAATTATAATTAGGATTTTTTTAGATACAAGAATGAAGATGTAGCTGGCAAAGCAGCCTGAGAGATAATTCTTTTTAGGTGGTAGTAACATTAGGTGTATGAAATTGACTAGAATTATTATAAGTACTCTGCACCCAAATTTATTTTTTTTTTTTATTTTTTTTTTTTTTTTGAGACGGAGTCTCACGCTGTTGTCCAGGCTGGAGTGCAGTGGCGCGATCTCGGCTCACTGCAAGCTCCGCCTCCTGGGTTCACGCCATTCTCCTGCCTCAGCCTCCTGAGTAGCTGGGACTACAGGCGCCCGCCACCGCGCCCGGCTAATTTTTTGTATTTTTAGTAGAGACGGGGTTTCACTGTGGTCTCGATCTCCTGACCTTGTGATCCGCCCGCCTCGGCCTCCCAAAGTGCTGGGATTACAGGCTTGAGCCACCGTGCCCGGCCTCTGCACCCAAATTTAATTACATAGCAGTGAAATGATAGTTCAGTCTTTCTTTTATCAGAAAAGAGGTTGTATAAACTAATAATTTTCTATATATTTATAGAACAGGAAACAACCTACTTTAAAAATTACTAAGATCGCCAATATTGCTAATATCACTTAAAACTCGCTTAAGAAACATTGTAACTGGCATGATACCACAAGGAACTTTCCTTTCTTAGAGTTGAGAGAAAAAAAAATTGTTAAAAAAAAAAGCTAAGCTCCATTCCTTCATATCCTGTAAGGTCCCTAAATAATATCTTAAGTTGTTAAGACTCTCAAAATAAATAAATACACTCTGAACTTTGTAAAAATAAAACAAATTCATCAACTTAAAAACTCCCATCTAAAAAAATAATTTTGACAACTTTTATTAACCCTGAGTGATCTGTTCTATCACATTCAGAGACACAGAAATAACTGAGCTGAAATTTGTTTTCTGACCCTCTGTAAACTGCAGGGGAGACAGATGATAAGCGTTCTGTCCCTTTCTCCCAGGGTTCTTGTCTCAACTTCTAGAAGATACTATATTACACAGGCAGGGAGTTGAGAAAGAAGGGGTTAATCACTGCTGCTCTTCCTTCTGGAATTTCCAACCTACCCATTAAATCATTGTTTTTTTCTCCCACTAGGGACTGTGAATCTAATGGACCTAAAATCAATACCTTACAAATGACATAAAAAATATATTCATTTTATGGACTAATGTACCCTAGTGTCTGAATCCTATTTACACCCTCTACTTTAAAAAGGAACGACAGACCCATTTCTGCCAGTAAAAGCTTACTCAGTCACTTCAGTGACATGCTGCAGAATGCACTGTCATACTAAAGGGCAGCACGAGGGAAAGATTGGTGGCTGCAAAACCACTACTGTGGAAACTTTCAACACGGTACCGTGAAATTGTGTTAAGAAACACAGTCAGGGAGGAGCATGCAGGTAGCTTCAAAGATGTTAGCCATGTTCTGAGGTGCTTTTATGGGTCTCTGTTTTATCATCTTGTTTCATAACTTAACGTCTATTATGTAAAATTTTAAGTGGATCAAATATTACATAATACCATTTTCAAAACAAATGCAGCTTTCACTTGATAGTGAATTCTATCATGATTGAAAAAACTGGATAACAATTCCTAAGAGGCAGAAATGCTCACTAACATACCACAGCACTATTAGCCAAATAGACATAGTGTGCAAGGAAGCCACATTAAAGGGACAGAGACAAGCCCCAGAAAGACAAAAGGTATTTTATTTACCAGACACAGCAGGGACACAATCACCAAAGGTGACTACTGCTTGGTGTTTTACATATTGAGAAAGTATGCTTATGAGAGGGTTTTATATTTACAGAATATTCTCCAAACCAAAGGGCCCACATCAAAAGCCATTCTTATCACTTAGAAAGTATTAAGCTTAATTTTTCTAAAAAGCATAATACATTGGTAACTTTTTTAAATTTCGAGAATATCTTCTTCCACATTTAGTATTTTTATGATATCAAATATAGGGCAACCCTGTACAAACGCAAAGATACCTTCATTTTCATTGCAAAGATTAAAATATGAGGGGGAGAGAGAGTGAGGAAAGAGAAAAGAAAAAAAAAAAACCCAAAAAATTAAGGAAAGAACTTTTCTCCTAGAAAAATATCACCTGACTTACTTTTTGTTTCCATGGGTACAAACAGAAATAGAGAATAATGAATAAGGAAAAAAACTTTAAAACAGATAGTTTTTGAGAGAATTCTAGCAACAAGTCAGCATGAGATTTCCTGTTCAGTTTTACTGGCTTAAAATCTATACGGTTATAAAATTACCAAAAGGAAAAAAAAAAAAAAAACTGTTGTTCTTTATTCCATTTGCCAACCAGAGTCATTTATCCCCTATTAGATAAAGTATAATAGACTCTACGGAAAGGGTCATTGGCCTTCCATTTAATGATATTGCCAGCCCCAATCTGCATTTTCCCGGCAATGTCCCTCAACACAGAATAAATGGCTGATCTCTTCACAATAACAGCTGATTTCTATTTATTAAGCTAAAAAGGTCACCATTTTCTACGGCTGGGCCGCCCTGCACTATTGATAATTTTATGCATAAACAAATGGCAAATTTGTGCCACATAAATATGCATTAGCAATTACTTTTTCCTTGGGCAACGCTCACCGCATGCAAATGTGTACCTCGCAGGGCCTGGTAGCTTTTGTTTTAGCTCTTGAACAGTGAAACAAAAGAGCACAATAAACAATTTTAAAATTGCCAATCAATAAGCAATGCAAATGCAAAGGTAAATGGCAAGAAACTTGCTCAGAAACAACAAAAGTGAAGCAGGAGGGGGATGGGGAAGGATTTTCTTTTTTATATTATTTCATTTCTTTCTCTTTGATAACGAAAAGGCTAAAGTACTCTTGACACAGAACAGCTAGCTAGGCTGGTACTAAAGCAGATGCCAGATGGGGAAAGGAGAAAATATACACATGTTGAATAAACACACACATCCCAAAAAGAGAGTAAGAGGAAAACTGTGTTCCTCGATGGGACTGGGGCATCACCTACTCAAATTTCAGATTGTCAATTTCAGAGATTTGTAAGAATATTCAATTTCAGAGATTCAAAGAATTTTAAAACTAAGAGGAGCTACAGAGACTCATAACCAAATCTCAATTCCGTAGTATTTTGCTATGCTGTTGTTTCCTAATGTCACCTCCCTCAGAAAAAAAGGAATATACATGATCAATAAATGGGATATCTTTAGCAACACAAAGAAAAGGGGTAAATGAGGAATATATAAGGAATAAAAAGCAATCTACAAAATGTTTAAAATAAAAACCCTAATCTCAAAACAACGCGAGAA
Source organism: Macaca mulatta (assembly GCF_049350105.2). Taxonomy (NCBI): domain Eukaryota; kingdom Metazoa; phylum Chordata; class Mammalia; order Primates; family Cercopithecidae; genus Macaca; species Macaca mulatta. The sequence goes on from NC_133416.1 coordinate 26,621,652, forward strand.
TAATGTCAGGCACAAGAAGCAAGAAGCATAAGAAAAACTAGAAAAAAAAAAGTGTTGCTCAATTTGAACAGGAAAACAATACATAACTCAAAAAAGTTGATTTTTTTTAAATCATAAATGAGCCTTAAGAGATTTTTTAGTGTTATTTACCAAGCACTATTCTAAGTGCTTGACACTTAGATCCATTACACTTCATCTTCACAAAAACCTCGAAGGATGGTACTATTAGCGCTGCTCCCATTTCCTAGAGCTGAGGCGCAGGGAGGTTAAGTTAATTAGGGCAGTGCTAGATCTGGGTCTTGACCCCATCTGAAGCCAGCACCTGCAAGCATCACTACTGCTAATACTTGCCATCCATTCTTTAAAAGCCATCCATGTTGACCCGGTTGAAAAATTTCTTCTGACCTGTGTAGACAGCTTTACCTTTGCATAAATAAATCACACTGCGTTTTAAGCATCTACATTCAGGGCTTATGTGAGTGTCTTTGGCCAAGTGATTAAAATACTTTAGCTTCTGTAAAATACGTAAATATTAACTTGTGTGTTAGTACAGATGTACCTTAGTACATTAGTGCAACACTTCGTGATCCCATCTTGATCTTAATGTAATTAAAGGTTTTACTATTCCACAAAGGATTAACAAGATTTACCCACAATGTTGTAAAAATAAATACACAAAGTATTCTTGGCTAAATGAAAATAGGCAAACCTGAAATCTAAAACCAGCAAGTGTTTCTGTCTTGCTCAGAGCCAAGAAAGTCTTCACAGGTATCTGTTAGAATCCTGATATTGATCCTAAAAGTCAGACTTCTTTAGAGAAGGTCACAAAACTTCTCCCAGCAATGTTTTCCACCTGGTAATATCAGTGTTGGAAGGCCAGGACTGTTGCTTGAACACAGGGTGCCTTTGTCTGAGTAAGAAAAAGACGGCCCCTTGAGGGAGGCCATTCAAAAAATATGCCACCTGCGCAACCATACCTGGTAGCCCTTGAAAAGACTTTAGTGTTTCCTTACTTGGAAAAGTGTTATTGCTAATATTAAACTCTCTCTTTTTAAGAACCAAGTACCTACTCTTTAATACGAAATCAGTATAAAGATGCATTCCCACACGACAGCAGTATCTTACATGTTAATTCAGGTAACTTCGTAGCTAGGGTACTCCTGTTTCATTCTATTTTGTTTCAGTTTTCAATGTTTATGGCTGTGTAGATAAAAGCTTGGGTATGTTTTTTCTTATTATTAGCTAAATGCAACCAATATGTGCCAAAAGCCATTAATTTATAACAGGCAAAGTTTTAGTTATAATCATTCCTTGCCCAAATGCTCACTCTCTATGCAAGGTAAGTAATTCAAACTAAAACCATGAATATTCCAACTAAAGTAGAGTTTGTCTGAAATTTCTAAGTACTCATAGACCCTGCTATGTAGAAGTCATGTAAATGGAAGTGAACAGGAAGTATGTAAAAAGTGCGGCTGTGTTACATGGACACTGCAATGTCCAAAGGCTCACCATGGGTTTCACAGCCGGGGCTATGTCAAATAGTCACATTGTTTGTCCCCAATCCTACAAAATTAGATTTAAATAGAGGGTACCTTTGGGGGATTCAGAAAGTCCTAGAGAACAACAGGAAATTCTAGTGAAGATTTTGTGTGAACAGCAGGAGGGGAACCACTGCCTCATTTGCCCTGGGCGAGGGTCTTGCCAGTCACTCTGCCTTAGACGTGTTCTTTCTTTTTTTTTTTTTTTTTTTTTTTTTTGAGACAGAGTCTTGCTCTGTCGCCCAGGCTGGGGTGCAGTGGCCGGATCTCAGCTCACTGCAAGCTGCGCCTCCCGGGTTTAGACCATTCTCCTGCCTCAGCCTCCCGAGTAGCTGGGACTACAGGCGCCCGCCACCTCGCCCGGCTAGTTTTTTTTTTGTATTTTTTAGTAGAGACGGGGTTTCACCGTGTTAGCCAGGATGGTCTCGATCTCCTGACCTCGTGATCCGCCCGTCTCGGCCTCCCAAAGTGCTGGGATTACAGGCTTGAGCCACCGCGCCCGGCCTAGACGTGTTCTTTCTTTGCCCATCCCCTGCTCTGCTGATCCCTGGTGTAGGCTGATCACTGGAGGTCAAGTTTCTCAGGCTTCTCTAGCAGTCACCTTCCAGGTGAGTTCCACTACTGGGAGTAGAGCTGATGGAGGTGTAAGGAGAATGTGGGAGGCACGTGTTGTTTGTGTGTGTGTGTGTGTGTGTGTGTCTTTAACTTTTTAAACATTTATTATAGACAATTACAAACATATTAAAAAAAACAAAGATACTGGTAAACGCTCATCAACCACATCCAAATTTCAACATCTATGAACCTTCTTCTATTTGAGTTTCTCCCTCATCTTTCCTGGCTTTGCCAGGGGTCTCAGGCAGCAGACTGTCCTTGGTCTACCTCCTGCCAGGCAGGCTCACATGGTTCCAGCTGCAGTCCAGTGACCTTGGTAACCCCACCTCCTCCCTTTGTCTCCACAGTATAAAGGTGGTAGCAATTTTTTGCTGTTCCTGAAGCCTAGCTGCTCTTTTACAATTTTTACTGTCAATGTGTAACACTTTTCCAATATTATATACCACCTTTTGAAAATAATCAGACTGAGCACAGTGGCTCACGCCTGTAATCCCAGCAGTTTGGGAGGCTCAGTTGGGTGGATCACCTGAGGTCGGGAGTTCGAGACCAGCCTGACCAACATGGTGAAACCCCATCTCTTCTAAAAATACAAAAATTAACTGGGCATGGTGGCAGGCACCTATAATTCCAGCTACTTGAGAGGCTGAGGCAGAAGAATTGCTTGAACCCTTGAACCTGGGAGGTGGAAGTTGCAGTGAGTAGAGATCAAGCCATTGCACTCCACCTGGGCGACAGGGTGAGTGAGATTCCGTCTCAAAAAAAAAAGAAAGAAAATAATCAGAGTGGTTCTGACTTCCTGCTTGGACCGTGACCATATAGATTCCTATTTTTATTTTATTTTTTATTATCTGTTGGTAGAACTACCATTTATCCCTTATTCTGAGCTCCCTTGAAGTATTAACAGGTCAAGACTTCGTAAAGTATGGAACCCTTTCAACAGCATAAAGTCCAGTATGCTGGTCCAACATTTGCAATGCCTTAAGTATGGTTCCCCATATATAATATTCATGTTTTCATGTACAGTCTATTTTACATGACAATAAACAATCTATTCGTATTCTATACCTTTTATTGAATGCTTAATGATATTCTTTTCAAACTTGATTTGTCTTAATCTATGGGCCAGTGAAAGAAGAACAGCACTGTACTGGCTCTGGAAATTCTACATTAGTGTCTAACATCACGGAAATCTGCCTAGTCTATTTAAAGGAGGTAGCTCAATCTGGCATGAAAATACATTTTTCCAGTAGTAGGTGGCAGCCACTAGTTAACCAAGTTTATATCTTAAACAAAACATGTTTAACATGCAGTCATTTGTTTATTTCTAACAAAACATGATCTTCCAGTGTTAGGAATAAACACACACACATATCATAAAAATGACTGATGTTCAATGGCTCTTACAAAATTACATTTTGAAAAATTATGGGATGATGAATCAAACATATAGATTACATTTCCGTGAAACAGACATGTGCTTAATAATTAATGGGAAAAGATAAAAATAATATTTACAATTTTGTCTTACCCAAAACACTTGAATAATTATGTAACCATATAGCTAGGTGAAGACATACTTATCAAATTTGAACTAGAATCTGTAAGGAAATTTTAAAATATGAAAAAAACTAAGATAGATATGATGGATTTAATCCACAAGCTGAAACTTTAACCTGCTTTAACATAAAGTCTTACTATATAAAAAATACAGAAGAAAACATGTGCTTTAAGCATAATTCACAAGACTTTGTAATTTTTGACAATCACAATACAAGCAAAAAATGGGATGTGGCAGTAAAAAAAAAAAGGGAAAAAGAGGATACAGTTAATAATTGTAGTGTCCAATCAAATGCAGGTAAAACTAACAATGGTAAGACAATATTTCAAACACGAGTTCCAGAACTGGTTTCAATCCTGTATGTAGGGAACTGGGCAGATATTCAACAGTCAGAAAAGATCAACCCCGAGCATAGTGTGCATGACAATTGTGCTAAATCAGGTGCTATTAGGAGGAGAAGATACACTCAGTTTGAAAAAGATCACATTTAAGAGCGTGGGAGGGCCAGTCATAAAGTACAATCAGCAATTTGAAGGGTTGTCATTTGGAAGAGTAAGACTAGATATATTGTCTCATGCTCCAGATAAAAGAACAAGAGTTTTTTTAATATATAATTTTTATTTTTTTAGAGACAACGTCTCACTCTGTCATCCAGGCTGGAGGGCAGTGATACCATCATAGCTCATTGCAACTTCAAACTCCTGGGCTCAAGTGATATTCCTGCCTCAGCCTCCCAAAGCGCTGGGATTACAGGTGGGAGCCACTGCGTCTAGCCCTGTTTTTGTTTTTAACGGCAGGATTATGGGGACACACATGTCAGTACATCATGAAAAATAACTTTTTAAAATAAGCTATCCAGCAATGGAATAAACTGAAGGCAACCAAATGTTTTAGGGTACAAGCAGGGCTGCGGATACAGAAAGAATGGGTCACTCTGGCTTTGTTACTTATCCAAGTGATCTTGGACACAGTCAATTAACCTATTTATGACTCAGTTTTCTCATTGGTAAATTTATTCCGACATACACCATACCAAGGAAAGGTAAAAGATCAAACAGAGACTGACTACAGAACCATCTGTCAGAGGTCTGGGAATAGGATTTTTGAACTAAACTAGATATTGGGTCATGTAGCTTTAAGACCCATCCTAAGTGAGACTAAATTATTCTAGTCCTCGAAGTTCAGGTGGATATGCTCATTTCAGGCAGGAAAGGTTGGCTCTAAATATTTAAAAGCGGGAAAAGTTTGTTGCAATTCTGCATTTTTAAAAAAGTTATAGCATCAGATGGAGAAAAGACATTCATATTTGACCCAAAAGAAAGCTAAATAAAACTTACAAGGTATTTTTAGTTAATAAAAGATATATAACATCAGAAAATAAGTCAGATATGATTATTTAAAGCAGCAATATTCATTTTTGAAAAATTTACACTATTAACTTTTTCTCCTCTTTAAAATCTCTACTCAATTTACATATACTACTTGGCTACAGAGGAAACATGAACAAAGTACTTGTGCTTTTTGAACACTGAGTGCTGCTTCCTTGCCGCTGTCAGCCAAGCCTTTCCACCACTCCTTCAACCGTGCCTTCTGTCATGGCTACTCAGCACATGGCAACCCAGAAGAAAACAGAAGCGCGAGCTCAGCGGGGCTAAAGGGCATCTTCAAAAACAGTGATTCTCAAATCTTTTTTTTTTTTTTTTGTAATGCCCCAGGGTTCTTCTAGTTATTTCAAGGAAAGCTCTAAAATTTCAAGAAATTCTTAAAATCATTTTTTCTTGTCCTAAAAATTATAGATCTCTCGGGGCTTTTCAAGTCATTTTACTTAAGCGATCTGATTTGAGTTTCAGCGATGCTTTATGGTAGGTAGGACAGGGTTGATCCCTCTCTTACAAAGAAAAAACTCCGAAAAATTCTGACTAGACCCCAAATCACAGAACTACAATGCAGCAGGAAAAAGGTAAGAACCCAAGTCCAGTCGTCTGTACTGCCCTCCATAATCTATAACAGATCACACCCAGGAGGAAGAACTGGCAAAGAGGTAATTTTGGAAACCCTCAAACTACGGAAGCGTTAATTTCTTTCCAGGGCCATGAATGTTTATCAGGATCATGCAGCACTCTCTATGTGCCTTCTTATTCATTGACAGAATATTGTTTTCACTTTTAAAGTGGGATGAGCACAGTGCTTCACAACTGAGGGTGACTTTGTCCCTGGGGGACATTTGGGAGTGTCTGGAAATATTTTTATTGTGATGACTTGGGGAATGCTACTGGCATCTAGTGGGTAGAGGCCAAGGACGTTCTAAACATCCTACAGTGCCCAGGACAGCTCCCCACAACAAAGAATTATCTGATCCAGAATGGAAGTGGTGCTAAGGTTGAGAAACCCTGGATTAGCAGTATTTTTACTTAAGCCATCTGTTTTTGTCTCTTACTTTTGTTACATAAACATGATAATGCTTTCAGAGTGTAACATTTTCCGGGTGCTAATGACTGGTTTGGCATAAGACTATCAGCTCTTAGATGGTCACTAATTCCACAAAAATGCCCTGTGCCTTAATCTTTGCTGTTTGATGATACATTGAACAGTGGTTCAAGTGACAGAGGTCACCGTTACTGAGATAAATCGTTCATAAAATAATTTATCATGGTATTTATAACAGTTTGCTTATAAGAGTGTTAAAAATAAAGCGATGCAAATGGAGAAAGTCAGAATCATACATTTCAATAACATGAATTGGAAATGGAAATTCAATTGTGAATAAAGGAGGAACCTTTGACTTTTCTGTTACGTACAGCACACATCAAAAACCTTGCAACAATGCATGTCCAATCTTTAAAAAAAAAAAAAAAAGACATGGTGAGCAAGGAGTGTGTGGCCCCTCCCCGCCACCTGCACTCCAATCTTTAAAAGTGAATTTGGACCTCTTTTTACATGCGAAGTTTTTCAACAGACATTATAAAAATTAATAATCTCCTCTTCTCAGAGAAACCTTTTATTCTTTGCCACAGTTCATTCTCTGTCTCATGATGTCTTCTGCGAGGCATCTTTCTTGCTTAGTCCTTAGATATGTAACCACCTAAATAATGACTTTGATCTTAGAAACTTAAACTTTTTCTTTCACGTGTCCCTTTAAGAATCTGAAGAGGGAGGCCAAGGTGGGCGGATAGCTTGAGCTCAAGAGTTAGAGACTAGCCTGGGCAACACGGTGAAACCTCCTCTCTACCAAAAATACAAAAAGTAGCCAGGCATGGCAGCTTGCATCTGTGGTCCGTACTGGGGAGTCTGAGGCAGGAGGATCACTTGAGCCCAGGAGGCGGAGGCTGCAGCGAGCCGTGATCACGTCACTGCACTCCAGCCTGGGTGACACAGTGAGAACATGTCTCAGAAAAACAAAAACAAAAAAGAATCTGATGAAAGTTACAAACCTAATCCATAAAAATACAAATTTCCATATTGACAGACTTCTGTACTTATTATGAGTAAAGGCACTGAAGGCCTTTCTTCAGGACAGTCTTAAGGACATTTGTATCTTGAAAGTCTTAGAAGATAGAGATATTATCTTCCTGTAGAGCAAAAGGCAGGTTTGTTTACTATCCATTATCACAAGGATAATGTCTCACTTAGGGCCAAAGGTCAGGCGTGCTTCCTGTGCATTATAAAAGCCTGGGGTTCCCTAAGCTCAAGTTTTCTCCCCCTGAACTGTAAACATCACCAGATTCTCTTTCAATCACCATGTGGGAATCAGGGCTCAGAAAACTGGTACTAATGCTAATACCTTATCTACGACTCTCCTTGTGAGTACTAAACTTTCCTTTGTCTGTGATCCAAAAGTCTAGTGTCTTCTGCCAGTATTCATGGAATTATGCAGGCTGCTATATTAGCTTACAAATAGGGTAAAAATCTCAGACCCTTCACAGTTCTTAACCATGTACCCAGAAGACATAAGCATACTGTTTTTAACAGATGGCCATTTTATCCCATATCCAAATCCAGAAGGCTAAAAGTATTTATTTGGATATCTTAGTCAGTAAACAGAGTGGAATGACCATAGACTCTAATATCTGAAAAGTACTTTAAAAATCCTACAATGTTAGGTTTATTCCAACAAAAATGTATTTGGCTAATGATAGTAATAATAGTCAGCATTAATTGAGTGCTTTCTATATGCCAGGCACTTTGTCAGGAGCCGAGCAAATATTATTGAAATTTATTCTGACAATAGCACTGATGAGGCAGCCATTATTATCCTTATTCCACTATGGGGAAAATAAGACCTAGGGAAATTAAATAACTTGGCAAAGGCTACACAACGGGTCAGCGTTGGAGCCAGGATTTAGGTTCAGAGGTAGAATGTGAGCTCATCTTGTGTTCTCCTAAAGTTTCCTTTCCTCCCTCCTCACCCCCTTCCCCCAGCCACACTGGTGGTATAAAGGCATGGACCCTGCTCCTGATGGACTCATGCTATAAAGAGGAAGAGATATAAAAAGAGTTCCAAAAGAATGTCGTAAAGGCTTTCATAGAGTATGCACAGGAAGTTCCTAGAGCAAGGGAAGGGCCCAGCTTTCTCCAGGAGTCACCAATAGCTTCCCAGACAAAAGGATAATGAAGGCGAGTCTTAAAGGATGATCAGAAGTAGGTCAGGTAAAGAACCAGGGGTCTTGATTTTACACATGAGGAAACAGAAGCCCAGACATAGGGCTAAGTTCACATAGCTACTTTTAAAAACAGGGTTGCAGTTTGATGGCTGATGAATTTTTACTATTTCTTGCTGCTTACAAAGATTATTCCTCACTTTGCATCAGGCAATAGGCATTATCTACTGTTTATGCTGTGATTATTCTCCTTGTATTATTATTTTAAAAATATGACATCATTAGGCACTGGGCAGTCAAGAAAATAATATGTGAACATAGTGTCATAAGAGAGCTTCTTTGCTAAGAAGGGCACACAGCACATCACAAAGTATCCAAAGTGTTAATAAATCACTTGGAAATTTAAATGTTATTTTCTGTTAGATTTTATTGAGGGACTTATCATGATTATAGACAAAGTTCCAACAAGGTCAACATCAATGTTCCAAAGGCATGAGCAGGTAAGCTAAAGAGAGATCAAATAAATTGTTTAAATGGTACAGCATAGGTAGTTCTCACGAATGTCTCTGCAACCAGCCTAACTTCCATTAACATAGTTAGAAACTCTCTGATATGAAGAAAATTACTATAACTTCAGATATTACTCTAAGGAGCTATTGCTGTAGAATAGAAATGAAGAGATGTAGATAAATCCGCTAATGTTCATCTTATTCACATAAAATGTGCATATGGAAACAGAAAACAGAAGCAAGAAATTCAAGGAAAGCATGCTCAATAAAGATTTGAGTCCAGCCGCAACACTTTCTAAGTTATTAATATAGTATGTTCATACAGGTTCTAATAGAGTATGGCTCAGTATTGTTTGATAGTTAATACCTGGAATTAAAAAGTGAGGTGACAAGCATATTGACTAAATGAGCAAAAAATTACCACAATATTCCTGGTTGACCAGACTCTGTTTTTGTAGGACAGCATCACCACCACCATCACTACCATCACGACATGTATTGAGTGTTGCCTATATAAAAGGAACCACTGCGGTTGCCAGAGATGAATGTGCTGTGGTCTCTGCTCTGTAGCTTGCACTTATGGATGGGTGGAGGTAGAGGTAACAATAACATACAGTTAAATAAAATAAGTACTGTAATTCACCCAACAAACTCATACAGAGCACTTGCTCTGAGCAAGGCACTATGACAGGCTTGACAAAGGAATCCAAGAAAGAGAAGGAAGTAAGGACTGGAACTAAGGAGAAGAAAAAATGCTAACGGTGACTTGCACTTCAAACACAGTTGTTTCTAGTTCTTATCTGAACTGGAAATGATCAATAGTGGAAGGGTGCCAAGATCAATGGCAGCCCCGGGTCAGAATCACTGACATCAATATGGTCACTATTACTCAGTCTCATCAAATTGCGGCATTCTTTTGCAGTAAAGAAAACTGGATAGTGTTTAATAGAATTTCACTAAAAAGGTTAAATTACTTGAAAATCTATTTAAAAGTTGCATAAATAAATTTTTTGAAATGCTTTTCAATATTTAAAGAATACCTAAAATGTGGTTTATTCATCATAGTTGTAAACCAATGTAAGAATCATAGATACATTGCACTTATGTACCTGCTACAAAATGAGAACTCATTAGGGGAAGACAGAAGTTTTGTGAGACTTGAAACTTAGATGATTTGGGATACCCTATTTAAAGAAAGACAAAATTTGGACCTTTTCACAGAGACCACAATTTCACAAAGAGAATTTTGTAGAGATAAAGAAGATAATCTATAGTCTGACACAGTTGATATAATTTTGTTCTTCTTAGTTTAGAAAAGTTTCTTCCATCTTTACAACTGGATTTTGGTAAGGCCATGTCATATTCTCAGGCTGCATCAAGTTTGAGAAAACTTGTAATCAAGTTTCTTGTGAGCTGTAACATTTCGAAGAAATTTCCAGACTAGCTTCTGGCTTCATCTATTTAACACACAGTTCCTCTTCCACTACCTGCATACTTCAAGTGTCTCATGACATAAGAGATGACCTCTGGCCCTAAAACCTGGTGTTATACTATCAAGTGAGTCAGCTGTAGGATTATTCCTAGGAGAAATTTCCATGATGGAACAGCTACTAATAACATATCCATAGTGACTATAATGTAGACCCAATAGATCTCGCTGGGTTGAGTGAGATATGCTGACATCACACGTAGTCACTATACTATAATAACAAGGGACTGCAGGTGATGTGAATATATCCCACTCAATCCAACAAGATCTATTTTCCTTTACATGATTCCTCCAATGGCCATATCACCTCCACACTATAGCTATAAGGGGATATGTGATGGAAGGAGAGTTGGAATACAAATAGCAAGAATAACCAATTTGCAACTCCAACAAAACATATGCCCACATGATCACACTGCTAGTTCTCAACATTTACCAGAGAATGGGCTTAAGTTTCACTCACTTCAAGACAAACCTGCCTGTGGTTTTCACCAAGGCTTTTTAATATTTATCATGTTTAACATGAGGTAGTTACACGGTCACCAGTTAAGTCAGTTAAATAAACTGTTACATTCTGTCCCCCTATTACAACAATTCTTTTAAAATTTACATGGGAATGGCTGTATCTACAAAAGGAATCTTCAACATAATATATGAATGCTTCTGAAAATACTGTGAGAGATAGAAGAATATCAATGTATTAAGGACTGGTTATGCAGTTTATAAAAAAAAAAAGGCGGGAAAGAATCTTCATCGATTATATAGAGACAGACATTAATATTCCAGAAGGTGAGCACTTATATATCAATATCAATATTGACAGGATTGTAAAGATTTGCTGATTTTCCATTTTTATTATCACCTTTTTAAGTCAATGGGACCAATCTCACCATCTTGCTGACGTGGCATACTGATACTAGTTTCTGAAAATTATACTTTTCTAAACTATCAGAAAAGGGTTGCTTATGTTCTTCAGCCCTTCTCCTCCTCAAATGGCATAAAGTATCAAGCCTAGTTTATCTCTTTTGATTGTTCTATGGTGTGTCTAGTGAAATAAATCACCTTGTCACAAAAGTAAATAGCAACAGAACGGAAACAGCTACATTAAATAGTAAAGCGCCATTTATAACATTATTCTGACAGCCTAAGTCCTGCAAAAAAAAAAAATAAGATCTGAAAGTTGCTGCTGCAAAAGCATCAGAAATACATGTGTCCGTAAGTGCAGATTCAAAATGCTCAACAGAATTCTGATGTAGGGACCATACAGAATTAGATCAAATGTATCCATCTGCTCGCCTTCATGTAAATGATGCTCACATGACCAGTGCTGGGACCTCTTCTAGGACAGGCCTTGAGACTGTCATTACATCTGTCACTTCCCCTGTTTACAGCTGCCTCATCAGTAACTCATGAGTTTTTTTTCCCTAAACTCTCAGAATAGCATCCCAAGGAAATAGCACCAGGAAAAGAGTGATTCCTTTATTTCTCTTCTCTCTACCTGATTTCGGTCTCAGTAACTAATTTAATCTCAACTGTAATACACTCCTCATGGATGCATGGGAAACACTTCAAGAAAGCACTGTAGTTTCTCGTTTCCACTTCTGGAACACAGAGGGGCCTATTTCATAAGCAAATGTGAATACCTCCATGCAAATGCCCACACTCTGAGAAGCACTGCCCCTTCCACACTTTCTACCTCTTACATGTGGTACACAGAATGGAGTCATCAAAATGCACAGCGTCCAGCAGGTTTAAACAGTTCTACACTTGACACCTCTAACAATACATCTAAGAGGGAAGCAACACTACAACCTTCATCTCTGGATGGACTAGATTGTTACGGTGGCTGCATTTTACTGAAGGCAAACATGTTTCCCTGAAAACAAAGTTTCATTTGCTGCACACAAAGAAGCTCTGACCCCACAGGGATGAAGCCAACAGTGGCCAAGTTAGGAAAACCTAATCTCCAAAAATTGCACAATTCATCTCTCTTGGTTCTGCAATTGGTCTAATGCTGCATTTTCTGAAACCTTTCCTCTTTAAGAAAGCACATCAGGTCTTAACATCCACAAAAGGGGCCGGGCGTGGTAGCTCACGCCTGTAATCCCAGCACTTTGGGACGCCGAGGCGGGCGGATCACAAGGTCAGGAGATCAAGACCACGGTGAAATCCCGTCTGTACTAAACACAAAAAATTAGCCGGGTGTGGTGGCAGGCGCCTGTAGTCCCAGCTACTCAGGAGGCTGAGGCAAGAGAATGGCGTGAACCCGGGAGGGGGAGCTTGCAGTGAGCCAAGATCGCGCCACTGCTCTCCAGCCTGGGGCACAGAGCGAGACTCTGTCTCAAAAAAAAAAAAAAAAAAAAAAAAATCCACAAAAGGTAAAATATGGAATTCCATTGACACAATAAGGTATAGGAAACAGTCCACCTTTCCCAAGTCTGCAGTTTATACATTCGCGATAAGAAATATCCACCGAAAGTTTAGCACAGACCTATACAGAATGTATTTATTATGTATAAGATACATATATGAACTCACAAATAAAGAAATTTTACATGTAAGTACATACGAGAAAGAGCAGCATACCAATGGTTTCTTTTATTGAAAGCACGTTTTTTCCTTACTAATACTTTCTAGTGCTACAGGATCTTCATACTCTCCTGTACAACAAACTCACACTTCTCCTTCAATACCCTCTTCTTTAAGCACATGTATCTATTCAAAGTCTTTGCTGCAACACAGAAAATGAATCGAAGAAACAATATATGTACTGGCTATTTAAGACACCCCCAAACACTTTAATCCTGACATTTAAAACTGCATGCACTGTGGACAGAAGTGCAAATATGTAAAGACTAATAAATTTCTTGCTGTGAATTATTTGTGCTCACTAAAGGATATTTTGTTCAGTGAAACTAAAACTGTTTTCCTGAGTTTTTTGTTTTTTTTTTTAATGGAGTCTCGCTCTGTCACCCAGGCTGGAGTTCAGTGGTACTGCAACTTCTGCTTCCCGGGTTCAAGCTTTCTCCGGCCTCAGCCCCTCCTGAGTAGCTGGGATTACAGGCCCACACCACCACACTTGGTTAACTTTTGCATTTTTTGGTAGAGACGAGATTTTACCAAGTTGGGCAGGCCGGTTTAGAACTTCTGACCTCAAGTGATCTGCCCATCTTGGCCTCTCAAAATACTGGGATTACAGGTGTAAGCCACCGTACCTGGCTTTGAAAACTGTTTTTTGTGGGATACCTTTTATTTGGTATATCTAATACGCTGCCTATAGACTATATGAATCAGGATCTGTGTGCAGTATAAAGCCAATGGTCTTTGTTAATGAACATTAAGTAAAAACCTCATTTTACCCAGTGCATTATTTTAGAATACGTCTCATCCTTAAAATCTCAAGCACTCACAGCAAGAATAAAAAATTAAATCTGAGAAATGAAATATCCTAAAACGGTGCTGAAAAACTTCATAATCTTTCACTTGACCACCAAGCCAAGGTTTATGTGAGACTCCATCATAGGGCACTTAGCTTCTGAATTAGCAGAAATCTATCTTTATAAGCTGGTTTTATTTCATTAAGAGATCATCATCAAAATTCATCTGCCTCATCATTTCTCATGAATGTTTCAGCAGGAACACTGCAAAATAACACAATAGAAAAAGGTAACTGTGTCCACATTATCGTGATATTTCCTTGCTGATAAATGAGAGAAGTCACAGACATTTAAGACTATTTGACAGTGAAGCCACAGTGTCCCTTCTGCAGTGTCTTTCTCTAAAACTCTATGTCCTTGGCGAAGAAGTGAGAACTCTGAGTAGATCTAGCTGTGGTTCACAAAAATCAGGTCCAAAGACCAGCACCTCTTGAGCTTGTTTCTCCCTTCTTCTTTGACACAGTTGTCAGTTATAAGCATATGTAGATATTTATAATGTAAAACTCATGAATAAGAGAGGAAAATACCTTTTGAAGAAGTGAAAAGCAATGGTTGTGTCTTTCTCGCTGAGAATTCTGATAATTCAACTTTCTGACAGTAGCAATCATGTCAAATGTCAGGGCAGTGAAAGTAATATGGAATCACTCTCCTACGCAGCCAATATGTTCTGTAGATTTCTTGTCCTAACTAAGGCATTATCACTTCACAGTTATCTAGAAAGCAAATCTGTAATCGCCAGATACGTTGTGCTTAAGAAAAAAAGTAGTTTGAAAAAAATGCTACGCTCTTTTATTTCTTAGTATAGTTTCTGCCACCTGGATACTTGCAGACCCCACATGGCCCTACATAGACAGACAGACACACACACACACCCACGGTCCTGTAGCTAATCCCTCATCTACTCATTACCCCAAACTGTCAGACAGTTAATTGAATTCATTTTTTTTATATTTGACAGTTAGAGACATGAAGGTAGTTATGCTAAGTCATTTACAGTTTTAACTTAGAGGAAACTAAAATAGAGTTTAGGTTCTTTCTCATTCATCTACTTAAATTTCTTCCTTGTAATTAAAATTGTGGATCCAACCTGTAACTCGGTGAAAATTTTGAAAGTGACTAATACTCATTACCCAGGAGGCTTATCTAACATAATGTACATTACAGAGCACAGAACCTATGGGTTTAAAATCACTGATTCTTTCTGTTCAAAACAATCAGTGCTGAACTTCATCTTCGACAGTATTCCCATTCTCAGACTTTTTCTTTCTTTCCAATGAAACAAACTGTCCTCTTCTTTCTCCATGGGCTAAAAAGCAGCCCAATTCTGCAGCATGGGTGTAAGGAAATGGAATTTCATTAACTACCACAAGTGGTCCAAAAGCTAAATTAATTAACCAAAACAGGTGAAATCCCCACTCTCTTCCTTAAATATTGCTAAAGCAGCATCGCTTCAAATAATGAACAGATCCTCCGTAGCCGGCAAATGACTCAACAAGCAGAGAAGGTCTGATGTCTTTTAAGATTGTCTTTTGTATTCTCACTGCATTCCCAGTGCTGCAGGTCAGGTCAAGAACTTCAGGAACTATTGCACTATGGAAACGCAGCATCTGTGGGTCTGGAACTGTGAGTGACTGACTGCTCAGTACATTCTCCGAAGGAAACGAACTGTGCAAGGGCATACTGTACCAGCTGCCAGCTCATGACTAGCACTGTCTGCTGAGCGGGAGTAATGGTGCTTATCCTGGGAGCCAGCATCCAACATCAATACTCTCACCCTTTTCTACTCCCTATTTCCTTAAACTCAGCACTTCCATATGAATATTAGATGACAGTTATTGAATATATATGTAGGTTAACTATTACTGAAAAGTTATTAATCACTCTCCCTACAAATAAACATTCCTCCTTTTTTTCAAAGTGACGATTTCTCCTTCTTCAAAAATTACACGATGTTCTTAATCCCCAAAAGTGGCAGTTTTATTCATTTTATTTTATTTTTGAGACAGGGTTTCACTCTGTCACCCAGGCTGGAATGCAGTGGCATAGTCTTGGCTCATAGCAACCTCCTGGGTTCAAGCGATCTTCCCACCTCAGCCTCCCCAGTAGCTGGGACCACAAGCATGCGCCACCACCATGTCCAGCTAGTTTTTGTGTTTTTTGTAGAGAAAGGTTTTGCCATGTTGCTCACGCTGGTCTCAAACTCCTGGACTCAAGTGATCCACCTACCTTGGTCTCCCAAAGTGCTGGGATTACAGGTGTGAGTCACCATGCCCAGCCAACAGTGGCAATTTTAAATTAAAGAAACTGAATTTTAATGGATCTGACAAAACATTATTAAACTTCTCTTCCAATTCCAAGTGTATTAAAATGAGTATGTATTCATAATATTTTTAAAAGTTGATTCATTATATTTTATTCAACGGAGATGAGTAATAGGGCCAGTCATTAGTTATACAGAAATGTTATATTCAAATACCATATTATGTAGTATCACCAGCAGCAACGGTGTTACTATATACTAACAGAACAGTTTCTATAAGTTACCTATTATCTCTAGTATTTTACATATTTTTTTTCATTTAAATCTCAGAAAAATACTATGGGAGAGGAACTTGCATTTATCTACTTGCTGAAGGTCACACAGGTAGGAAGGTGCAAAACCATAATTCTAATTCTGATTCCAGAGTCCTTACTCTTAAAAAAAATAAAAAATAAAATAAATTTTTAAAAACGACCAAAAGGAAAATAACTAACCAGAGGCAAAAAACTGCACTATTTTAAACCGGATTGTGAATGTATTTTTGGAAGGTTAAATTTTTTAAGTATGTAAATAGTCAGGAGTGGGAAAGTTAACCACATATATCCCTAGTTTTCAGTATGTAAAATATCGTAAAGAGTTTTCATATTATTAGAAAAAGATGGCCAGGAAAGGGTATTGAGCTGTTATTTCACAGTGAAAGTTTACGAGTATTGGGTCTATGTGTGAGAATACAGCAGCTATCCACATTCCAGGATAATTCATAGCTATAGATGTTGAGTCGTCTTTTCTCTACTGTGCAGGGTGAGACACTTGAATTCAGAGATTTTATTACTTATACAAAGAGTTACTGATGTTAACTCTTGTGTTTCTGGGGGGGGTCTTTATCTTCTTACATTATCTCCAAGACTGACCACTAGTCCTGAGGAAAATTTCATTTCAATGATTGGCCTGAGTAGCTTTGATTCTAAATTCCCCTAAAATGTGAGAGAATATTCAGCAATTTACGACAGGTTATCTATTTGATGTTAAACGTCAGAATAAACGGGGAAAAACAGACCCAAGTCTGAAAGAATGAAGGTGTTTACAAACTATCTCTCATTCTTGATATCCAGCCAGGTGAGAATCTCATATTTTGTTTTTTGGTTTTTTTTCCTTTTTAACTGCCAGTGCTTGTATCTGGGTATATTAAAAGGCCTTAGCGATTATAACCTATCCAGGCAGGGGTTCACATTTCACAACTTATTGTCTATTGTTTAACAGATTTAAAATTTTCTGCACAGCATCTTCACATCTCTAGAGAAAACAGGCTATATAAATTCAAAATAAACAAACACTAGACAGTTTATGTGGTAGCACTTTTGATTTCCTGATATGCCTTCCCAACTGGCTCATGAACGTGAATTCATTTAATAAATTAATTTCAGAAAAATAAAACGAATTTATCCCTAGTGAACGTCATTCTTTCCTACCACGCCAACTAAGTGATCCGAAGTTCTGCATCGAACAAAGGCTTATTTCTAGTGGCAAAAAAAATGTGTCTCCTCTGACATGATGCTTATCATCTGTGTCTACCCGTGATTTGATGACCCCTTATCATGCTCTCTGTGTGATATTTAATTTGCTAAGACTAAAGAGGCCATAACAACCCTTCATTTAACCAAGAAATCTCAAAGGTAAATACAATTCTGGAGGCATTTCCTAAAGAAACAAAACAAGTCCAAGTTTTTCCTTATGAACTTCAACGAGAAAAAAACAATGCAGGAATTCAGGGAATATCTGAGAACGAAGCAAAACACTGCTTTCACGAACAGTTTAAACTTATTTTAAACTTATTTTGACTTATTCAAAAGCCACAATGCTACATCTTTAATGGTTGACAAAGTTCTGAGACTGAAATTCTGCCAGTGGTAACTTCTGGGTTCAGAAAAATAGAAAAACATGCCAGAAGGGGAAAAACCTGTGGATATAGGAAAGGGAGACCCTACATATAAGAATTAAAGTATACTGGAATTCAGCTATATCTGCATTAACTATATGCGTTAGCTAGTTACAGGAAGCCTTAAAAATGGTGTTAAATGCACCATCTGGAATCTTGCAAAATGAACTTTTACCTGATGGTTGGTGGCAATTTATTACTAAACACAAGAGAGATGTGTGAGCTATTTTGGACTCAAATAGGACATTATCCTTGCAACAAGACCAATATTCACTGAGCAACATATCCACTGAGCGGTATAACAGATCACTGAAATTGTTGTAAAGATCCTATAGCATTATGGATTTCAGTCTGTGAACCAAGAGATTTTTATTCCTTCTGTTACTCTCTCCCCACAACTTCTTTCTTCCAGGAAGTCATCCAGTAATAGTTTTTCCAAAACTATAATCTTTCTTACATTTTCATACTTTGAGTCTTAAAAACAGTATATTGCCTATTCACATAGGCCCCAATCCCAGAGGTAGCTGATAGTCTACACGTCACCACAAGTTGTGAGAACCCAGTGTTAGGATTTTACTGCTGCAGGGACCAGACGCTCATTTTAAAACTGCTTTCCGCTATACCATTTTGTCTCTGTGCATATGTTGAATATGTGTGCCTTAACTGGAATTAATTTGCATCTATTAAGAATGTTGACCTAGGTCTTTCAAATGATCCTTGGATAGTTTCATACGGAAAACCTTCTTCTTCTACCACTGCCACTACAAAAGCTTAGGAATAACAAGAATTAGAAGGTCTCTGTACTCTCAGCAAGTGCCCTGAGGTTGCCTCAGTGCTCCCTGCCATGAGCCAACAGCTGCCATAACCTTCTGCCATGCGGAAGACCCAGGGACAAGCAGCCCGCAAGCGCTGCTTCCTAGTTTGCCTCCAACTGCATACATAAAGTCACTGTTGATCCTGACACTCTAATGCCAATAGTAGTTATTGAAAGTGTTCCAATTCAAGAGACAATCTAATTCTCTTAGACCTATTCCACTTTGTACTGAAATGCCATGACAGCTGTCTTAAAAAGTTGCCCCAAATGCCTTGTGTTAAGTGTCTGGATTATTTATGGAAAGCATCAATCTCAGTGGATATATCTAACAATAACCATGACTATATTTTATTACAATGATGAATATTCCTTACGATATACTACATATAATCATGAATGTATCTCATAATATCTTATGATATATTATGATAACCATGAATTATGTATTTTCCACCTCTCCACATTCAAATAAAAGAGCAAGTGCCAAAATGTAACTCTGTGGAAAGTTTCCAGCAATACTAGAACAGTTAGCTTGTTAATAGAGCAATATAATGCAAAGGGAGATTAATATTTTGAATTATTCAGTCCTTTATTGCAGTTTCTAACAATGTAATGTTCTGATTGAAACGTTTATTTCTGAAGTTGTTCTTTTTCTGTTATTTTTTTAAAAAGCGTGAGTGTGCACATGTAAATTTGTACTGTCCTGGGTGGAGGATGAAGAAAAATGCATTTTCCTGCCCCTGGCTGCAGGAAGTCAGTAAGCTGTGCAGACATCAGGGATAAAATGACTGTGATTGAAGCTGATTTTAACACACTGAGAATCTTTTCCCCCAGTTCTGTTCTTTGGGCAAAATACAACAACTACATCAGTTCTGATGAGACAAGAAGTAATAGTAATTTTTCTGCTATAAAGTATATACATATTATTATGTTCACACATATGAATACATGTTCATAAGGTCTTTATAAAATCTCAATATCTTTAATGTAATAGATATTTTTCTCTAAGTTTCTCTTGGTTACTTCAACAAAAAAATAAAATAAAATGTAAAATACAACTGGATAGAAAGTTCCCATTTTGGGGCATCGTTCTATCCAAATACAAGAAGATTCAGACCATGTCATAAAATATCTCCTAAAGATATTTCTATACTGATTCCCATTCCGTCCTTTCTCTGTTTCTCTCACCCCTACATATGTATTTCCATGGGGTATTTTTCAATTAAAAGAAGACATGACAAAATAATAACATGTATCGCTTATATGAATTTAGCATTGTTATAGGTCTATTCACAAATATCTTGATTTCTTGGAGCACTGAATCTATCTACAAAAACCCACGGGGAAGGGT
This sequence comes from Macaca mulatta, assembly GCF_049350105.2. Taxonomy (NCBI): domain Eukaryota; kingdom Metazoa; phylum Chordata; class Mammalia; order Primates; family Cercopithecidae; genus Macaca; species Macaca mulatta. The sequence goes on from NC_133416.1 coordinate 26,641,757, forward strand.
TCTATACAAGTACTTTTCACTATAATTCATTCTAGGGACACTTTGTAAGTAAGAGCCTGAAAAACATTTTCAGAGAGTTTCAAGGCGTTGCTTCTTGCCATGCAAAACATGGGAAAAGTAGGCTCTGAAAAAGTATAAAAAGGGATGGATCTATGAGTTTTGATTTTTTTTTTTCCTAAGCACTACATTCCCAGGCTACGGGTGTATTTAAGAGAATTCCCTGTGGGTAGTCAGAAACAAGGCAATGCTAACCCTGCTAAAAGTTTTAATATGGCTGGAAGTTGCAGCCCACAACAAATGATAGAGAAAAATGAACAGCCAAGGATTTCAACACTAAAAATGAAGGGAGAATGTCATCATTGTTGCCCAGAATCAGTCTCCAAAAATGAATGATTAACTAGGGACAGGGTCCAATGCGTCACAATGGGACATATCAAAAGCCATTATACAGGGACAGCTGATGACAACAGTGCTCAGAGTGGGGAAAATGAAATTGCTGACTTCACATTAGTTATAGGGGAAAAACAACAACAGTAACAAAAACAAAAAAACTGATTTTCTGAAAACAATGCACACTCAAAAAATTGTACCAAATTTAAAAGCACACCAAGACCAGTATGAACCAGAAGGGCCAAAGGAAAGTGAATACATTATAGAAGATGAGGCTTACAAATGAGACCATTTTTACACCATTAGAGAAAGGCCAACAAGAAACATTCAGCACAATGCAAATATATACCAAAAAGAAGGAAGGTTGTATAAGGCTCTAGATTTGTAGCTGAATTTTCTTAGCCACATAACATTTTTAAAATATCATTAAAAATGAGTAAAATTCATACACATCCAATATAGTTCAGATATTCCTTAAAGTTGGCTGATTTCTCCTACCCAAAAGTTAACAGCATATTACAGTAATTATACAGAGTATAGGGGACAAAATAAGACGTTAGACATCATGTTCATAGGAATTCAGAAAGTATTTTCAGCTGGGCATGGTGGCTCATGCCTGTAATCCCAGCACTTTGGGAGGCCAAGGCGGGCGGATCACAAGGTCAGGAGATCGAGACCACGGTGAAATCCCGTCTCTATTAAAAATACAAAAAATTAGCCAGGCGCTGTGGCGGGTGCCTGTAGTCCCAGCTACTCAGGAGGCTGAGGCAGGAGAATGGCGTGAACCCGGGAGGCGGAGCTTGCAGTGAGCCGAGATCGCGCCACCGCACTCCAGCCTGGGCCACAGAGTGAGACTCGTCTCAAAAAAAAAAAAAAAAAAAAAAAAAAGTACTTTCATCTGACCACTGAAGAACGTCAAGTAAATCACATTCTGCCCTTGATGAGAGCAGAAACCCTGTTAATCACTGGCGACAGGAGCTCCTTTTTTTTTTTTTTTTTTTTTTTGAGACGGAGTCTTGCTCTGTCGCCCAGGCTGGAGTGCAGTGGCCGGATCTCAGCTCACTGCAAGCTCCGCCTCGCGGGTTCACGCCACTCTCCTGCCTCAGCCTCCCGAGTAGCTGGGACTACAGGCACCCGCCACCTCGCCCGGCTAGTTTTTTGTATTTTTTTTAGTAGAGACGGGGTTTCACCGTGTTAGCCAGGATGGTCTCGATCTCCTGACCTCGTGATCCACCCGTCTCGGCCTCCCAAAGTGCTGGGATTACAGGCTTGAGCCACCGCACCCAGCCTTGGAGCTCCATTTACACAGTATCTAAACAAAAAAATAGGGATTTTTAAGTTTAGATCTCCTTTAAATACAGCAAACTTTGTAAGAAGAAGCTTAATTGAGTTATAAGTACTATAATACAGGTATTCCAGATGTAATTCCTACAGTTGAAGAAAGTATAAAAGATATCTCTTATATTTGCATTAAATAATTGTGTTTCTGGCAGTGCTCAGTAACACACCACATGAGTAAATGAAGGTCACTGATTCCTTCTCTCGTGTTCTGTATGTAATAAGCAAATCCTAAGTCCATGTCACACTCAAGGGGAGGGAATTTTACAAAGGTGTGAATGCCAGGAGGTCAGGATCAAAGGGGAGACAAGGGGGGAGGCACCTTAAAAGCTGCCAACCACAATAGGTAAACTGAAAACTCAGAAAAATATGCTTTTTTTTTTTGAAAATTGGGGAAAGACAATTGTTCAATCATATGTTCCACTAAAACATAATGTTGAGGCTACAGCACTAATGGAGCTCTGATGGTTCTTTCCAATACTAATGGACTGGGTTATCGATGAGTCTATGGCATACACTACACAAAAATGTATGTCAGAACGTAACATAATAAATATCTTAAGAAAGGCTTGATAAAGTGCGGGAGTTCCCTCTTAAAGAAAGAAATAGCATGTATTATCAAGAGTCAAGGAAGAAGGCTTTGACAGGTAGATTTTAGAGTAAAGAGAATTCCATGTCAAAGGGATAGCATGAACCAAGAAAAATATGCAGGTAAGAAAATATACAATTGTTAAGAAATGGAAAATGGTCTTGGTTTTAGAATATCAGATATGTTGGCTAGAAGAAGAATGGAAAATGAAGTAGAAATGGAAGATTGGGTTAGACAAGAAAGGACCAGGAATTCAATCCAAAGAGATTGCACTATGTTAGAAAAACAGGAAATGTTCTGATTAAAGGAGGAATATCTTCAGTGCTATAATTCAGAAATCAAAGTCTGACAGCCGTAAAATGAACTCAGAACTAGACAGCAGAGGAAGGTTGAACAGTGTGGCAGCTAGGTGGTCTGACAGAGGATTGCAGCTTTGGGATAAAAAGGAGAGGCCTCTCCACAGCACTGGTCTTTTGCAGACCTCGCTCTTGGGCCATGTTCTCTACTTGCTTTGTATTTTCAGCTCAAATCACTCTCCTGACCATTTGCAAAATATTTCTATGCAAATAAGTAACAGGCACAACAAACTTAGCACGTCCCCCAATTTATTCATCATCAAACTTGTCCTCCTGTCAAGCCTGCTCTCCTCTCATATTCCTTCTCTTTGTTGTCAACTCAATTGTTGATTCCGTGCCCCAAGAAAGAGGCTGGACCATCTAGACCCTCCCTCTCCCTCTCCCTCACCTTTCAATCAGCGTGGTCATCCTCACTGCTGATTCTACCTCCTGCATTCCATTTCCAATACCCCTGACTTACTTCAGTTCCTCAGGAAGTCTTGCTAACACAACACAAAGACAACTGAATAACCTGGGGACACCCTCCCCCTCAATCAATGCCTTGGTCCTGAAGAAGATGCTGGAAGAAATATGACGATTAAATCAAAGGGAAGAGTTCAGAAGATCCAAGAATGACTGATGTTAGATTTTCCACCAGGCTAGTAGAATTGTGGCCTGAGAGTCGATAATTATGTTATTATGACTAATTATGCTATTATAGGATAATTATGTCAATAATTATGTTAAATAGTAGAAAATAAAGAAAGTGATATTTCTCAAACACATGAGATTATGTTCTGATGTTTATCCACAGTATGCACAAGGATCTCTCCAGGGATTGCTAAAAATCCTTGAACATGCCTAAGTGTAACAAAGAGAGATGTCAATCCTTAGAACTGTACCCAATATGCTTTGTGACAGTGATGGTGATTCTGTTGGACACTTTGTCTACAGAGATAGGGGTTCATGAATCATTCCTGAAATATCAGGGTCTTGATGAAAATGAATTCTGCCTTTAAATTCCATAAGCAGATAAAGAGTATCCGGTACAAGGGAGGAAGAGGGAGGCAGCCTCATTGGATTTGGCTAACGAGTTTAATGTTTGTGAGATTTCTAAGAGAATACCTAGAAGATGGAAAGGTGATGAAAGATTTTATTTTATTTTATTTTATTTTATTTTATTTTATCTGTGTGTGTGTGGTGGTGTTTTTTTTTTTTTTTTTTTTTTTTTGGAGACAGAGTCTCGCTCTGTTGCCCAGGCTGGAGTGCAGTGGCATGATCTCGGCTCACTGCAACTTCTGCTTCCCAGGTTCAAGCGATTCTCCCGCCTTGGCCTCCTGAGTAGCTGGGATTACAGGCACTCGCCACCATGCCCAGCTAATTTTTGTATTTTAATAGAGATAGGATTTCACCTTGTTGCCCAGGCTGGTCTTGAACTCCTGAGCTCAGGCAATCTGCCCACCTTGGCCTCCCAAAGTGCTAAAATTACAGGCGTGAGCCACCGCACCCAGCTGATGACAGATATTTTAAAGATCTCTACCTCAGAATCCATACTTATTTTAAAAAGCAAAACAAGACCAAACAAAAACAATCCTGCAGAACTCTTCCTGCAAAGGGATGGGTTCTGCCCAAGGAACTTGAAAATCAGAAAATGTAGATCTGACCTGTTTTGAACAGGTTTCAGCAGGTGCAAACTGTGTATCACCCTCTGCTTAAGGACTGTCAGACTGAGTCCCACACCCATAGAAAAGTCTCCTGAAAGTGGAATTCAGGGCTGGCAGGAAATGGGAAAGGCAGGGAAAGTGGGCGTTGGCTGTTCACCTCTGAGGAGCCAGGGGAGCCAGGCACAAGTTGGGTGATGCCTGCACTGCCAGCTCTGATCTGGAGATAAGGAAGATGGGACCTGGCACAGCAGTTCAAAGCTCGCTGTAATGTTTTTAGAATGCCAGCAGCAAAGTGACTCCAAAAGGACAAATGAGCAATGGCCCTCAATCTATGATTCTGCCACTGAAGTGTGGACTGGGGTCATGCAAAGATTGTTATTCCCATAAAAAAGGCAGAGAGTGCCCTGGCCACTTTCACAGGAGAAAAAATTTCTTAGACTTTCCCATGACCATAAGGAAGTGCAATCAATCTTCTTCAGGCTTTGCTTGCAGAGAAGATGAATGTTTGTTGTACCCAGATGGCACCCACAAAGAAGCCCACATCCAGCAAGGAGAAGAGCAAAGAATGCTTGGAGAGGCAATGTTGAGGCCACTTCAGGGGGCTCAAAACATGGAGCATCTTCCTCTCACATCCAAGATAGCCAAAACCCAGAGAGGGGAGAGAATGGGGCAAAAACATCCTTTTAGAGACAAACCACAGCTAATAAGGTACATGGGGATGATAGCCACCCTTCCACTCCTACCCCTAAATGTGAACAAACGTCACAAATGCCCAAATCCCAGCTTGAGTGCCCAGACTAAGGGCAAGGCAGTTACTCCGAGAAAGGAGAGAAGACAGCTGGAGACACTGGGCAGCCTGTTCTCTCCGCCAAATTATATTATGTCCATCACCTTCTGCCAAGGACCAATGCTCACCTTCCAAAAACTACAGGATGATTAAAGATGGTGGCTTAGCAGGAAGATCGCTTGAGCTCAGGAGCTCAAGACCAGCCAGGGCAACATGGCAAAAACCCCATCTCTACAAAAACTACAAAAAGTTAGCCAGGCATGGTGGAGTGCACCTGTAGTCCAAGCTTGGAACAGGAGAACTTAACTCACATATTAAGTACAAACTGTGCAAGAACTTTCACACACATCATCTCATTTCATCCCCACCAGGGTCCTCTGAAAGAGGTATTATTTTTCCTATTTACTAGTGAGGAAATAGAAGCTTCAGAGATTCAGAGATTTAGTCAAAATGTCATAATCCTTGAAAATATAGACTGTTTTTTTCATTTACATACTTGCATACATGTTTATACTTGTATATACAGACTCTGACTCAATAAATGGGCCAAATGGAAGAACTGGGATCTGGCAGAGACAGTGTCTTTCTCATTTAGTACTGTATGGAAGGAAGGAAGGAAGGAAGGAAGGAAGGAAGGAAGGAAGGAAGGAAGGAAGGAAGGACCAATCCACCCCGGAAGTATATGCCAACATATACAAGCCCAAGTCAAAAGGTCAAACATGCACTTGACCTCTCAAGTCGCCTGTTTGGCCCTCTTCCAAGTGTACTTTACTTTGTTCCATTCTTGCTTTAAAGCTTTTTAATAAACGTTCACTGCTTCTCTAAAACACATATAAACACAAACACATACACAGCACAATATGGCTCTACAGAGACACAGAAAAAGCATTATTGGATTCTTCAGGTAGCCGGATGGATGGATGGAAGGAAGGAAGGAAGGAAGAAAGGAAGGAAGGAAGGAAGGAAGGAAGGAAGGAAGGAAGGAAGGAAGGAAGGAAGGAAGGAAGGAAGGAAGGAAGTTAGTTGTCTGTACATCAAGCCTCATTCTCTTTCTAGTTTGGAACACTACTGTTATAGTAGGTTGCTAGTCAGGCATGAACAGGGCAGGACAGGGCTACCCCAACCCCACCAGGAATGTCAGAAGACCATCAGGTGATGGTCATGCAATTGTTACGCTGTCTCTCTAAAATAATACTTGGTCACAGCTGGTACCAGGAAAAGGCAGTCTCCCAGCAGAAAAAAACAGAAGCTGGTGATCGGCAGCTTCTCGATAAGATCTCCGCAGTTGGGTGAGTGTGCCCAAGCATGCCTATTAAGAGGCAAAATGGAGAAGCCTAACTAGTGTATGACCTTCTAGGGACATTCTGCTGATAAGGAGAGAATGTCTCAAGTGAGCATGCGTAGAACTCCAGTGACCACACCGCTCCCCTCCCAAGTGCTGGCAGGCTGCTGCGCATGCGGACAGTCCACCTCAAGGGAAGAACCGGGGAAAAAGTAACGCAAGACCCCGGAAGTATATGCCAACATATAAAAGCCCAAGTCAAAAGGTCAAACATGCACTTGACCTCTCAAGTCGCCCCTTTGGCCTTTTCCAAGTGTACTTTACTTTGTTTCATTCCTGCTCTAAAGCTTTCTAATAAATGTTCACTGCTGCTCTAAAACTTGCCTCTGTCTCTCCTTCTGTCTTATCCCACTCAGTCAAATTCTTTCTTCTGAGGAGGCAAGAATGGAGGTTGCTGCAGACCGGTTTGGATTTGCCGCCACTGATACTTTGGTACCATGTGACCTGGATAACACTACTAGACTGATGTCCTATCAACTTGGTATTCACTACATCTAGCACATTACCTGGCACTCAGAAGCGCTCAATAAATGCAGACTGACTATGGTCACCTGCTGAAATTTAAAAAAAAAAAAGTACACATAAAACTTTCCAGCACACCCACAGACTCCCAGTGGCAAAGTAAATATAAGTTAATGATCAGGTCAACAACTAAATCTGAGAAGCTGAAACGTCTACCTATGGAAAATTGAACGTCAAGTGTATATGGACAGTGCCCTGACAGAAACTCACAAACACATACACAGGACAGTATGGCTCTACAGAGACACAGAAAAGTATTATTGGATTATTCAGGTGGCCTAATCCCATACCATTTTATACCTTAAAAAGTAAAGGTCAGAGCAGTGAACTGAATCAGCAATGAATGTGAAAAGCAAGAGTGTTAATATCCAGAGACACTGAATTCACACATCCCTCATCCTTTTGGGCTGGGATTTTTCAAATAGAAACTGCAGAGCGCAGTAGAATTATGATATTCTTGTAGATCGGATGTTCTACTTCACAAAAATGGCCATATTCTTATTTTCTTCTTCCTTGGGGAGCCTTCATCTCAAGATAACTTTTAAATAGAAACAACCAGCTTTTCAGCAGAGCCTGATTATCAATTTGCACCTCTTGCAAAGGAAGGCCTAGAATTCTATTGTTTTGTTAATTGTCAATTTGCATCTTTGAAAGGTGTTGCATTTTCTCTTCTTTCTAGCAGGTTAAGACTAATTCTGTATGTTAATAAATATTATAAACACTTTTCACAAAAAATGCTGTTTGCTGAGAAGTAAGCTATTATTGTTATTCTCCATTTCCCTCTACTTAATTACACATTACATTTTAAAGTTGATTTTATCAAAACTAGTTACGCTCTTATTTAAAATGCTTTTTCTTCAGAAAAAAAAAATTTGCTTTTTAAATCAACATTTAGACAGAATGCTTCTTAAGGTACCCATTTTTAATAGACATGAAAAGGATACAAATTAATTAAGGCAAAGTTTCACAAGGACATCTGTGATTTTTAGCTTGAGTAGATTATTTGGAAATATTTCTTCCTTTCCTTTCTGTAGTACGTATATAGTATAAAAATATGAAAAGTAAAAAACAAAAATCCATTTTACAAAGTAACAGGAAAACTGAAGATGCAAACTATAAAAAACACGATAGGAAAAGAGACACACATTAGATAAAGATTTCCTTTACACTATGTTTACAAGTAGTAACTTGGAAAACTACAAGTTCTTAACATGCCCTATCAGTACTAGTTCCAGCAGTTGATTCAGAATGATAAGATCTTTTGATATGCCTGCCAAAGCAGGTATTTTTAATCTACTGCAATATTTTCCCTACCTGATTGCTAAATATAAAATAGTAAGTCAAATATTATACAGTAACTCTCGAACTCTTCAGCTTGGAGAGGTGGTATTTAAAAAGATCAAGTGACACTTCCCATCATATCTGAGGGGGACATTTAAAGGCTATTTATATTGCTAAAAAAAAATGGATTCAGATGTCATAAATAGTTTTAATTTACTATATTTATATCCTACCTTTTTCCTAAAAGGATTTAAGAGTGGCAGTCTCTACTTGTGTCACTTTGGTTTCTCAAGTACAAAATCATGGATAAACAATATCTATCAATAACAAAGATCATACATTTTAAATGTCTGTAAAGTGCTTTGTAAAATATGAATGTTACATGTGTTATGTATTACCGTTTCTGGGCTTGTTCCTAAACCATGTCATTATTCCAAGAAGCAGCACCAACTTTGTGATATACCTTTACATTATAAATATTTACAAGGTTTCCTGAAAGTATTAACACTTTGACAGAACATTTTCTTTTAACATTTAAATCAACTTCCTCAATTCAGCCTATCCCTGTCCCCAGGATATTTGTGTAATACATACACATTTTATACATGAGCCCATCCTATAATGCCTCTTACTGCCTTTCCACATTCTTTTTGATGAAACCTACAAAATCTAACTTTGTAAATCTATTTCCATGGAAAACTGAGAAAAAATAATTACTACTGGCCAAAAAAGTGGATGGGTGCAGAGAAATGGTGACGTGATAGAGAGTTCAATGTTAACATTAAAAGGAGTGAATTCCATATGCAAATAACTCAGTACTGTCAAGTCACATGACGGGGAAACAGACAAAATTCATTAATAGCATAAATGGCTGAAGTACCTGACCTATAAAGGATTTTCAGTGCTTTGAATTTTTTGGTTTCCTCCTTTTTCTTAAACTCTAAAAAGTATACTTCCACATTTTAAAATGATTCTGAGACTGTAGAATCCATTAATGTATTTCAGGAACTATTTTTTGGACATGTCAAGCTTAGAACACAATAACCCCAAATATGGGACCTTGACAATTGAGAAAACTACAGAGCAAGAAGGTCACTTCTCCCTTTCTCCTATGCATCATTGTCATAAAAATATTCCAACCTATCTCACCTGAAAGCAGGTCATAAGACCCTCATTCCAGATAGTCCTGCCCCATGGGGGGCGGCCAGGAGGTGGAGGCAGGGAATATTATACAGACACAGGAAAAATCTGAACAAACAGGACTTGCTGTAGTACACCCCACCTAGTTTATTACTCTGAAATCATACTTCTATTGTCCAATCATGTTTCTCCATGATTATCCACGTATTTCATCAGACTTAGCATAAAAATACACAGTTTTTCCTGGGTCTTTTGAGCCATCATTTTTGAAGGTTCATTAAATAAATTTGTTATGTTTTTCTTTCATTAATCTGTCTTTCATTATAGGGGTGTCAGCTATGACTCTTGCAATGGGTGGTTAAATATATTATTTTTGTCCCCTACAAACACTATGTACCAAGTTAGTTGAACTAATTTTGGGGATTGTGGGATACATGAGGAGTAGGATTGAACACTATATTATGCAAATGAATTTCCAGTTTTAACTAAAACCTGATGTCTCTGGGCAAAATAAATACAATTTAGTCATTATGACCTGAGACTAATTTTAATCATTTTATGTAAATTGATGGGAATTATTTTCAGGTCAAGCTGCTAGTAGAAATGCTGAAGATCGACATTCATGATTATTTAATTCTTGACACCATTTAGTTCTGTCTAAAAGTTGAAAAGGTTCTCATCAGACATCCGGCCAGTCATAGTATTCCCAGAATCAGTGACTTCCTTCAGTCATGAAGTGACTATTTGCCTCCTTTTTAAAAATCATAAGTAAAGCTGTGAAGTATAATGTCTATGAGGTTCTTGTAAAATACATATTTTTAGAAAAACATGCTTCATCCTAGGCAAATATTTAATAGAGTATGAAGGCCATAAACTATTTAAAAATCAAACAAGAGTTTTATGAAATTCCCTTTAAAAGAAGTGATTTTTTAAAATTCTATATAAATTAAACCCAAAGAAATTGGTACTTGAAAAGAGAAATTAAGGCCTTGAGTTTACTCAATGAAGAGAATAAAAAATAACTTATTTTCAACTAACATTGAGACCACAACTATTTATTTTTCTGCTCCCACTGATGACAGATATGTGGGAAATGGATTTAAATCTCAATGTAATACGTGCACACAATGTCTGAGCTTTCTGCAAAGTTTTTAATCTAGACTTCTTTAGTGTTTAAGCTTTCTGATCACCAAGCTCCCCTCTCCAAAACACTCCAAGAGTTTCCCATAGTATTTGCAGTAAAGTTCAACACTCTTCTTTGGCCTAGCAGGTCCTAAATAATCCCATTCTTTGCCCACTGGTATCATTGCAATCCCTCCGATTGCAGTGAGGTCCTACATCAAGCTTTTGAATTAGCAACCTGCCATTTCTTCACCTTTACCTGCTCTACTTTATACCATTTATTTATTCATTTGTTTATTCACTTCTGTATCACCAATCAAGTGTAAACAAGGGCATGGACTGTGCTGTCAGGATCACATTTACAGCCCCAATTCCTAGAACAGTGGTTGGGACATAGTAGTTGCTCAGTAAATACCTCGAATGAATGAATATTCTCTATCTACCATTAGCAGTTCATAAAATACATAAATCTCTTGGAATTCAGAAAGACAGGTAACTTATGCAGCACTGATTTTTTAAAAGTAAATATTATTTTAATTATTATTAAATAAATTGCTTTTAAAACTATTATCAGATTTAGAGAAACGCTGCAAGTTCAGGAAACATCCCCACGACTTACAGGCCTATCATTTTAAAGACTTGCAACCTTCTTAAAGGTCACTGCTTGCACGCTTATTGTATTCCAGTGCTTTTCTGTACTACTTTTTCCTTCAAACACTCCCAGCGGTTCTGCTTTTTGGCATATCATTTCAATTCTTCTAAAATGGACTTTGGCATTTTTCTCTATTTTTGTCAGCCCCAGTTGTATGCTTTTTTTCTTTTAAATAACCTTCTGCTTCATACATACAATATGGTGCAGACTCTATACAAGGTTCCTGATGCAAAGGGTGTGAGCACAAGAAGTTGCAGGCTCACTGGCCTCTCTTACTACTTTCAACTGTGTATTCACTGCCCCTTCTGCCTTGAAGGGTCCCAGCTCTTCTAACAAACCTCTACTTCCCTGATCTAGCTCAAACATCACCTTCTCTGTGAATGTCTCTGATTTCTTCAAAGCAGAAGTTGCTGCTTCTGGTTCACACCTGTAACACCAGCACTTTGGAAGGCCAAGGCGAGAGGATAGCTTGCGGTCAGGAGTTCAAGACTAATCTGGGCAACACAGTGAGATCCCATCTCTATAAAATTTTTTTTTTTTTTAAATAGCTGGGTATAATGATATGTCCCTGTAGTCCCAGCTACTCAGAAGGCTGAGGTGGGAGGATCACTGGAGCCCAGCAGACCAAAGTTACAGTGAGCTACGATCAATACCCCTGCACTCCAGCCAGGGCAACGGAGTGAGACTGTATCCAAAAAAACACACAAAAAAGTTGCTGCTTCTTCCTCAGTGTTCTTGCAGGACTTTGTTCAAGGTCTCGGTCTTCATGATGAACCACTCATTCATGCTCCTTATTTCCCCATTGGGCTACTTTGTGTGTATTTCCACTGTATAACACTTTATTGCATTTATTTGTGCTTCAGGGTTTAGCCCTCGTATTCATATTCATATGCTCTCTTTCTTTCCATTTTTGTCCACACTTACTTCCTTACTGATGAACCCCAATTTATATTTATTTCTAGTTCATGCCTCTGTTCAATATTTCTACCTGGATATTTAATAGGAAAGGCAAACTTACTCTTTTTAAAGCTTATCTATTCTTTACCCTCAAACCTTTGCGCCAAATCTTTGTAAATAAAAATGTCCATTTTTCTTTTCTTTTTTTTTTTTTTTTTTTTTTTTGAGACGGAGTCTCGCTCTGCCGCCCAGGCTGGAGTGCAGTGGCCAGATCTCGGCTCACTGCAAGCTCTGCCTCCCGGGTTCACGCCATTCTCCTGCCTCAGCCTCCTGAGTAGCTGGGACTACAGGCGCCCGCCACCTCGCCCGGCTAGTTTTTTTTTTTTATTTTTTTAGTAGAGACGGGGTTTCACCGTGTCAGCCAGGATGGTCTCGATCTCCTGACCTCGTGATCCGCCCGTCTCGGCCTCCCAAAGTGCTGGGATTACAGGCTTGAGCCACCGCGCCCGGCCAAAAATGTCCATTTTTCATTTACTCAGACCAAAATCCTCAAATCATCTTTGATTCGTCTCCTTCTCGCATACACAATCTTCATCTTGATCAAAAAATCCAGTTGATGGAATCTTTAAATGCACTAAGTCATGGTTTTGACCACTTCTAATCACATCTACTGCCACCACGCTGATCTAACCCACCACGATCTCATCTGGCTTACTGTAATAGCCTCCCACCTTGCCTCCCTGTTTCCAGTCCTTGACCAAAACCTGTGTCTTCTCCAAACTGCAGCCAGAGTGATCCTTTTAAATTATAACAATTCTCTCGGCTCAAAACCCTATCAATGCTTCCCATCTCATTCAGAGTCAAGGAAAAAGTCCTTACAATGTCCTATGCGGCCTAAATAATCTGGCCTCCAATTACATTCTGACCATTTGTCCTTCTATTCACTCCTTCATGCATTCTGCTCCAGTCACATGGACCTCCTTGCTCTTCCTTGAACTGCAATTTGCATTCCTTGTTTTACTATGTCCACTACCTGCCATCCACTACGAAGGCAGGAATGTTTCTTCGCTTTGTTCCTCACTATATCCTTGGTACATAGAATTGTGCCTAGAACCCAGTTGGCAGAGAGCACTTATTTGTTGTTTGATACTGCATGGCTCTAAACTGTTTACCTTGATTATTAATGCATCCTCAATGTTAAGCACAGTTCCAGATATATAATAGTCCAGAAATATTACCTAATAAATGAGTTAATGGATTAATGAGCTAATGAAATACTTTAGCAAGGAACAAAGTTTAACATAAAGAAACTTCCCTGAAATCAAATCATATGACAGCTCATTTACGCTACATCTAGTATTTCTCTTCCCTCTTCACCTCTGCAAAAACTTTTTCAATCTTTCTTTTATTTTAACTCATCATCTGTGCTCTTACTAACTAGGTCTAGATAAATTACACTGCATTTCTAGCTGCCTGTAAAAAATAGCTACAAAATAGCTGCATTGGGGTAAGAATGTTGTTTCTATTTTTTCTTCCTATGCACATATATTAAACTTTAAAACTTTTATACAATTAACATATTTTACTTGTACTTTAGTAAAAAGAAAAAAGTTAAAGAGATTAAGAGATTAAAAAACAAAAAGGGAAAAAATACAGAAACTTCATTCAATGCCTTGAATATTAATATTTTAAGAAAACATGAGTTAAGCATACCTGTAAGGTTTTTTTCCACATCATAATTTATGTTAGTATGTAAAAAATAGGTGTAAATATGTCTGTTCTTCAAAGGTTCAAATTAATACATGTGTAATTATGGCCAACTTAATTCCTTCCAATCCCTTACTGGCTTTTTTATGACTCTCATTACCAGAATCAAGAGTAAGAAAAAAATATATATATAAATAAAATATGAAAGTTTTTTTTAAATAGTTACCATCCAGCAAATCATTTAGAAATCTTTACTAATTTCCTCTAGTTTCAAATATAAAGGGAAAGTAGTTCAGATAAAAAACCATCCTTGTTGTACCTTTCCAGCATGTGGTCCTCTTTATTCTGAAGGCCTTAGGCTCAAATGAAAGTTACAACTTTAAGTCCCACACAGAAATCTTGAAAGTGCCAAATATCTGTTCAACTAACTCAGGCTTCAGAAAACGGAAGCGTGTGACTCTTTTTTGAACCTTCCTTCAAAGCTAAGGCCTTCAGCCACAGGCTTCCGTTTCACATCACTTGGGGCCACTGGTGATCAGACAACTGTGAAGCTACCTCAAAAGCTCCGTAGCCTCTGCAGGCACAGCCATGCCAGGGACAGTCACCTGTGTCACTTGTAGTATTCTCTTCATTGGTAATTACAGAATAAAAATCACTGGAGTCTTAACACATGAGGAACGTGTCAGGAAGCAGACGTCTCGCAAGATGATTTTCAAGTGGTTAGTTTAATCTTTAGCTATATATTTGGAGAAAGCAGGTGGGTGGGGTTGAAGGGAAGGGGAGAAGAAGGGTGGAGGGTCTATTATGACACCCAGTCACACTTTCTACCACCAAAGGACCAAAGGAGTTCACCACCTTTGGCACTCGTCTGAAGCCCTACCTCAATGAAATACATACCATCATGTGCCTCTTTCTGACATTTAGCAACAGACTTGACATTGACACAATTTATCTGAATGATCTGCCATGACAGCACTTTTTCAAAGATTGCCAATTTCCCATGTATTAGGCGAAATTTTCAGCACTTTCAACTTACTCATCAGAAGTGATTGGAATTCCCTATCTGGGTCTCTAATGTTTGGGTGTGAAGGAAGAAGGAAGAAGGAAGGCAGAAGAAAATTCGCAGAACTACAAATTAGTGTGCAGAATTTCACAAGCTTCACCATCTCTTAGCATGTACATAGGAATAATGAAATAGGACTGTGCCAACTATATTTAAATTCCACATGTCGTTTCAAAACGTATTTAGAGAGAAATTAAATTTTTTTAAGTTAAAAAATAGAGGCTTGCTTTAAAAAGCATTCCTTATTAGGTAGGATAGTCTTTATTTTATTTTATTTTTCCTTAAGGCAAAATAGGGTTTCCATTTGTACAAACCCCTTCTAGTGTGAGCAAGAAGCTGGTGGTAGCACAAGATAATTGGTCCTGAAAAAGGACGGAAAAAACTGGAAAGCTTTTTGTAGGTTTTAGCTTTTTAAATGATAGTAACCTTTTACCCAGGGTCAGAATCTCATAATCTCTAATTCTAGGCAACTAGGGAACAACTAAACTGTTGAAAATATCCAAGATGCAGCCAGTTCCTTAAATCATACAACCTCAGTGTGTCATGGAGGAACTCTGATAAGGAAGGAGATAAAGAAAGAGCTGAGATCTTTTATTTTAGGTTCAAGACAATAATTGGCAATTGTATTTAACAACGAGAATTGACTATAAAATATGCTCTAAGTATTATTTTAAGAAAGCAATTTTTAACACACTTAAGAAACTATTCCATCAGAATGTCGTGCATTGGATGAAAAGATTCAGTTATCTGAAATATTACTTACTTTGAAGACTTGTAATTTTTTTTTCTTTTTTGAAATTAACAAGTGTCATCTGTGTAAAGCAAACTTGAACTTTGACTAAGTACATTTGTCTAAAATAAAATGGTATAATTATTATCCTAGTAACACGAAAGTTTTCTATACCCTTGTCAACACTACCAGGATATATAAACTTGAATAACAATCTTAAGACATTCTTGGTCTACTCATTTAAGATTTTCATTTCCATTCCTTAATAGTCTGGCCCCTAAGTGTCTTCACTTAACTAATATCAGCAAAATACTGAGGCATTCTTTCCACTCTTGCTGGGAATTCACCACTTTCAAAGTCTCAACTCCCACAGTTTCCTTCTCACACAATCTCCATCTCAAAGAGCTATCTGTGATATTCTTTTTGTTAACACTGACAACAGCTCCACCTTCTCTCCACCGTCATTCAGGCAGTTCCACCTTCCTTTCCCTTCCATCTATCAGCCACCTCTTGGCTTCACTTCTTTGTCATAATGCATCACTTAATTTACACTCTTTGTTAACACTCTCAATTCTTTACTCCTTTCTCTTTTCATCCAATATACTCTGAAAAATCAAAAGAAGAGATCCCTCCAATATTTGCTCTTCCCTTATTCAAAATGTTAGAAATACAAATATTTCAGGCCGGGCGGGGGTGGCTCACACCTGTAATCCCAGCACTTTGGGAGGCTGAGGCGGGAGGTTCACCTAAGGTCAGGAGTTCAAGACCAGCCTGGTCAACATGGTGAAACCTCATCTCTACTAAAAATACAAAACTTAGCTGGGCGTGGTGGCACCCAGAAGTAATCCCAGCTACTTGGGAGGCTGAGGCATGAGAAT
Organism: Macaca mulatta; assembly: GCF_049350105.2. Classification (NCBI taxonomy): domain Eukaryota; kingdom Metazoa; phylum Chordata; class Mammalia; order Primates; family Cercopithecidae; genus Macaca; species Macaca mulatta. Next base: position 26,658,194 of record NC_133416.1, read on the forward strand.
CGCTTGAACCCGGGAGGCAGAGATTGCAGTAAATTGCAATGCACACCATTGCACTCCAGCCTGGGCTACAGAGCAAGACTCTGTCTCAAAAATAATAATAATAATAAAATAAAACAAATATTTCACAGCCTTCTCTTGAGCTAGATGTACCCATGCAGTCAAGTTCTAAGGATGCAAGCAAAAGCAGTGTGTGTGATTTCTGGGACAGTCGGGTAGGAGGCATGCCCTTCTTGTCCTCTTAATTTTTCTTGATATATTAAGTGTAGAGAAATGGCTGGAGGATTTGCTCATGAGGTAAGCTGAGAGACGGTGCATCTATAACATAGATGAGCCTGTGTTCTTGAAATCATAGAGAGCTATGTTCGTTCTAGACTGTCTACCTCAGGATCTTGTGAACAGAGAGATGCTTTTATCTTGTTTAAGCCTTTGTTATTCTGGCTTATCCTATTATTAGTTGAATCGAAGCCTAACTAATTATGCTGACCATCTGCCTTCTATACAATTACATATTTCAATGCCACAGTTTCCTCTTCTGTAAAAGGAAAATAATAATAGTACCCAACTTACAAACTTGTGGTGAAGATCAATGATTTGATAGTTCCTAGTACATAATGAATATTAAAAATGTTGGTTATCATTACCATTACCCAGATACAACCCAGTGATGCTGGGGAAAACTGCAAAACAATTAGGAATGGTAATATTGAGCCTTCAGTGAGAGTAGTATCATTTCATTTGCTTTCATTGATCATCTAATCCAATTCCTTCAGTTATTAGTCTACAGATTAACGTTCTCCTAATCTTTACTCATCCCCCCCCCTTCCCAGGACCCCCTCACCAGATGATACCTCACACTGGAAAACTGGGGCCACAAGGCATATCCTCCTTCCACACAGAATGACTTGCCTCCACTTCTGTGTGTCTTCTTACTCAAGTCACTTCTTTGTCTTCTACCGCTCCTGAGGAAGAGGTGCTCTTCTGTGCCAGGATCATCCCTCTGCCTGGCTCTAGATGCCATGCTCTTCCATTCCTTTCACCCCTCCCTTGTGTATGTAACTTTTGCTTTCTATTGATGTATCTCATCCTTGTCAATAAACATGCTCAAATTTCTACCAGTACTAAGCATGCTCATTCATACTTCCGCCTCAACCTGACATATTCTCTCCCTTTCTCTGTTGATCCATACATCTGACAACTCACTACTCCATTCTCAACCTTCATCAGTGAAGTCATTAAATATTTCTTTGTTTCCAAATCCAGTTCTTATGTCACCTGATGATCACAAGTCATCTATTTTTCCAAGCCAGAAAGCTGGGAATCATCTTGGATTCTACTTCTCCTTTATGTCCCATAATCAATTAATCACCAATATTGATATCACCCCCAACTATCCTAAAAGTCATCCTTGTTTCTCTATTCTCACTGCTATTTTCTTTCTCCAAGCGCTCTTCATATCCTATCTGAATTTGTGAAGTAATCTGCGAAGTGGTTTTCCAGTCTTTTTTCCCCTTGAAATCCATCCCACACATGGTTCTGAGTGCTCTTTCTAAACTATAACTTGAATTCTGCCACTATTTTGCAAAACAAAATAGAGCTCTATTGTATGGTGTGCAAGACTTTTCATTATGGAGAATCTAGTTAGAGTCCCTCTTTCATCTCATAAGGCCATCATCTTGCACTATCAAATTAATGATGTGACATGCAATTTCATCCTTCTTGGAACGAAAGTTTATCCCTCAAACCTCACCCAAATGTCACCCCTTCTCTGATGGCTTCCATGATCAGCCCCATTCCTGACAAACTTAACAATTCCTTCCTTTGTGTAGTAACTCGGTAGTTTACACATGCTTATGTTATCACTCATGTCATGGTTGACTGTGGATGTTTGTTTATATTTCTACTAGACTGCTAAACTTCTTCTAGACAGGTACAGCTTTCCTTCATTTTGCATTCTCAGTGTCTACCACAGTGATAAAACTCCAGATGGCCACATAAACATACAGAAAAGATTTGGAAAAAGTTACCCAAGTTGCACAAAAGTACCAAGGGGGAAAAGTATTACTTTAATAGGCAAGGAATCCATTTAGGTTGTTTTGGTTTTCACACAATCGAGTTAGAAATTGTTTTATAAAATGTTCCCTCCTAGTTATCCCAAATAAGTAGCTTTAATATGAGTTTTCTCTCTTTACCAATTTTTCCTTTATAGGTCTTATTTTCAGTTCCTCAATACTGAACCCTTGATAACTTCATCTCACTATTCATTTTTTAATGATGTCACGCTAAATTGGTTGTCCTCCATCAAATTTCTTCAATCCCCATTGCTATTCTTTAGAGCTAAGTCTTATCTAGTGTCTTTGTTACTAGTTGTAACTTTACATTCCTGGAAAATATCAGCAGATTTCATTTTTCTTTAATACAAATCTGAGCATGTTTTGAAAGTGCTTAAATAATATCCACTGTGCAACTACACTATGAATTAAGAAGTCGTGAAACGGTTTTCTGTGACCAACCTAATACAAAATTCTTCAGATTCTAAATTCCCTACATAGAGTACCATCTGTAGGTTGTGAGCTTAGCCTTTTCTTCTGTCAGCGTTGTGCTAAGGCATCCACATTTCCTTTCCCAGCCCTCTTGTTAGCAGGCCTGGTTGTGTGAGAATGTTAGCCAGGGTTAATGCTGTAGCCTGGATTGTTAGACAGGTTTATTCCTTGTAAAGCTGACTGATTCATCTATGGATTAAAAATGTCTAAGAACTCAGTTCTGATATTCATACATGAGAGGTGTGTAGTCAATGTTTGTGAATTGTTTCATTAATTAATAACATTCTATGCACTTCAGATATTGTTACCACAATTTATATTTGAGTAGGAAAATCTCAAGTAGGTACTCACACTGACAGAATTCTTACTAATTACATTTGCGTCAAATTTTTAAGACTAAACATTAAATAACTGCAATTAAAGAGATACAAAAAATATTGGTATCTTCCCAAACATTTAACATTCTAATTTGTTCACATGTAAGTGTTTAAATGCTTACTATATAAAAGTCAAAGAAAATACACAGTAAATTTGGAAAATAAACCTCTAGATATTTTTAAAAAGTTCAAGCCCATGAATATCACATACTCATTTCATATTCATACTAGAGACTATCTTAGTTTTATAGTGTTGACTCAATGTATCTGAACAAACAACTGCTCGGGCCATCTTGCTAGAGTACAAGAAGAATTGAAATATACAATTATATTTAGTGTTAATATTTTAAGGTTGCATTTTTAGGATTACTATATATAGAATATTCATCGAGTACCTAGAGTAGGTTGGGTAAACAACCAGTCTATTTAATTTAATTTACCATTAAAACAGAAATTAAGGGAGGGGAGTTATGTGAATGAACATCAAAAAGGTTCTGAAGTTGGCCTTAATACACTCATGTTCTCATCCAAACTGGAAGTCTCAATTATTATGTTGGAAATGGCTTAAAACTGTCTTTTTTGAAAGACTACAGGACCTTTATTTTCTCCTTCCCACCAGACTATAAATGCTGGAAGAACAACCTGTCTTATGGCATTTTGGGCACACAATTTTCCTTCCCTGCAATAAATTGGAAGTACAGAGTTTATGTCTGTTTGATTCCCATCTGTCAACTAAACAGCAGTGAGATCAAATTCATCATTCAATGTCTAAGGCTGTTTATTAGTTATATGCTTAATTATGGCATTTTAGGAATCTCATTCATGACATGAAAAAAATCAAGATAGTAACTTATGCTACACTGATGGTAAATCTAAGATTAGATGTACACATTTTGTTTCTCATTGCTGGCATGCACTATCATTATTAGCAGACTGTACTTAAGTACTCGCCTAAGGTGCTATCTTTGATGACAAGCTAAAAAATTCACCTCCCCCTAGATAGAGATGGGCATTTAGAAAGCATAAGAACTAAAGATGATAACAAAGTCTGTGCTAACTACTATTGCTGATGAGCAATTGTTATGACAGGAGGTGACAGAAATAATGGCATCTTTGAAAATATGTGTGTGTGTATGTGCACATGGAAGAGTGTCCTCTTATCCATTCTAGTATATATTGCTCTTAAAGGCTGACCTAAATTTTCTTTCCTCTTGTAAAAAGTCTGAAACCGTTATGTTGGTGTCTCAGTGAGCTGACGTTTCTCACAAACATTATACTGAATTATCGCACATTTTCTCTCTGTTATACCTTTGATAACAAGTTAAAAGTGGAAGAAAAAATACTACCTGCAAACAAGAAACCCCTGTTAATGAAATTCTGCATTACATAGTCAACCTTTTGCTTGAGGAAGAAATCAAACACATACTCACAAAAGGATGAGGTGAGAATGTGGACCAGATAAAGTGTCAAATAATGTTGTTGTTGTTGTTTAAATAATCTCCAAACATTATTTTTGTCCCACTTTCTAGTTATTATAACCCAAAAGGTTCAAACAAATTCAAAATCAAGCTTTTTTCCCAATTCAAACACAAACTATGTGTTACTACCATTTTATTAAGGTTTTTTGTTTTGTTTTGGTTTTGGTTTTTTTAAAAAAATTTCATCCAATTTTATGAGACAGCCCTTATCTAAATGTGGTCTCTGGTCCAGCAGAATCAGTATTATCTGGAAAACTGTTAGAAAGGCATAATCACAGACCCCACACCAAACCTGCAGATTTAGAACCCACAGAGGTCATTAATCTGTTCTAGTTAAGCCTTAAAAAGATTTTGATGTACCATTGGGGTAAGGCAATGTAATAAATCATTCAAATAAATTATTTCATTCATTCTCAAAATAGTAGGGTAGGTTGAGAGCAAAATAAACAGGTAAGGGTATGTAGCTGGTTTTATATATACATATATATACACACACACATACACATAACATTGTAAGTATATATGAACTTAGTTATATAATTGTGATAGACTGGTGTCAGAATGAGATTCAAAATTCTAGACACAAATTGTATTTGCTTTGTAGCACATATACTCTAAAACTCTAAAACCGTTTCCGTAACTTCAAAGAACCATTTTTAAGGTCAAACAAATAAAATAATGAGTAGCTTTTTTATAATAATCTCTTTATAACATGTTTTAAATATTATTACAGAGAATATTCCAAGTAATTAAAAATCACTGCTATCTTTTAAGTGTTCATGAGGAAAATAAAAATGCCCTTCTAATTGCTGTCAAGTTTGGAGTATTTTATTATATTTTTAAATATTAGAAAAATGCAAACAGTTTCCTGAAATATTGAACAGCGGGTAAAAAGGCCAGAAGCCCAGATATAGCTGGTTCTTGGATTGGGAAGGTGTAATGCAGGGACTGTACCCACTATGCTGGTTGTAATTTCTTTGGTGGTGGTAAGGGCGACCAATAAAGTTTATTTATATTTCAGATGGAGGAAGAGGCCGAAAATTTACAAGGAGAGTTAGTGTTACTTCCTTAGCTAAGTTTCTAAATGTTTTTGCTAAAGATTCCAAAATGACTAGGGGAAAATGTTCAATTAAGAAATACAGAGAATGTCTGTTATTAAATAAATGTAAGAAATGATTATGTATAAACAATGGCTGCCACGAATTTCAAGGGCAGCTTAGTGAGAGCAAATGGACTAGATTGTCCTTTGCTGTCATTTGCTCATATTCCACGCTGCTAAGAAGTAGAAAGGAAGAAATAATTATGGAACTGGGTCTTATATTTCTTCAACTTTTATTTCAAACGTCATTTTGCTTGAAGTTAGTTTTGAGATGCGGCAATTAGTAATTCAGCATTTTTGATAACATTAGTTCATTAAAATTTCGTTTGGAAAAATCCCAGTCATATTCACAATGTTCTACTTTTCTGGGTGAAAAAAAATCAAGGTTCAGGTTTCTGTATTTCCATAAATGCCTTTGGTAAAAAGAAATGGATAAATAATATATTAAACTGATTCCAAGAGAAGCTATCTTCTGTTTCTGATCAGACTTCCATCAAACTATCTGTCTCTTATTCGAACTTGAAATTCTTCTCTATAAGGACTATTTTACATGGCAACTCTATATGTAGTTGTGACATTTATTCCTCTTTTTAACAAAGAAAAGTTTTGCAATACTTTATCACATAAGTTAACATTACTGACATTCTACCTGTTTTAAAATACTTATTTACAACTCTATATCTTCTCATATTTGTGACAAATATATTGCATAGTAGTTAAAAGCCCTGAAGATGAAGCTAAATTACCTGTGCTCATAGTCTTCTCTACATTTAGTAGCTATGTGTCTTTAGGAAACTTACCTAACTTCCCTGAATCTCAGTTTGTTTGTATGTAAAAAGGAAATAATACCTACCTCATAGGGTTATCATGAAGTTTCAAGGAATCAATACATATAGGACTTAACACAATGCCTACCTCCTGGGAGGTAGTCAATAAAGGTTAGTTAATACTTTAGTTAGTACCTTTTAGACCTAGAAAAGTTACTGAATCTTTTTAAGCTTCATATTTCTCATATATTATAACATAAATATTTACTCCCTTTTTCCTTAAACTACAAGCCAGAAATTAATAAACATTTGAGGAGCCAAGAGTGAACCAAATAGTTTAATTTGGATATATTGCTTTCCTGAATAAAAGGCATGATAATTCCAGGTCCAGCACAGTCATATAATTGTGTCACCTTAATCTCAGCACTTATCAGGTTAAAAAATTATTTGTAAAAACAAGTTAAAAAATAAAACCCTAAAAAATAAAGAGCATTAATTGAACATAATAGAAAGTTATACACATTAAAATTGTTTACTGTAAGGATGAAAAAGTAGACTTTCAGTTGGGCCGATACCATGAAAAATTTAAGATATATATCCATAGATAAAAATTATGAGTGTAATCTTTTATAGTTTATTTATGACAGATTTTAGTGCCTAACACATTTTTAAACAAATCAATGTTTATCATATCTCAGATATGATATTTCAGAGACATCTCAGATAGCTGCATAAAGAAAATAGAGAGGGAAGAACCGTTGAGAGCAGCAGCAGGAAGACCAAGATGGCAGGATACACAATGAGCCTTGATTTAGAAAAGGACGGGACAACTGCCAATAAGATCTCAGAGCTTCCCCTCAATGAAGAACCGAGCCATCCATAAGCATATACTAATACATAAAGAACAGTAAAGAATAACTTTATTCTGTGTCTACAGAGGAAGAAGGGGAACATGCATTTACATGATAGTGGAAAAGACATGTTTTAGATATGATATAAAAAAGGACATTCTCAACTGTGTGGGTTGTTGGAATTGAAATGAATCCCATAATTAGTAAGAATGAGAGTTTCAGAATGTGATGGATAACTATTTCCCAACTGGGAGCAATAAAGCTTCTTGCACAGCCTTGTAAGAAGGATTAAATAAGACAGCACTTTAAGTAAGGGTAATAATACTATCCATACTAGAGGTTGCGCATACGTGTGTGTGTGTGTGTGTGTCTGTGTGTGTGTGTGTGTGTTAGATAAGATGTTCAATACTTGGCATTTGCTATTTATTATTATTAAGACTTGTTAGAAAAACTTTAAGTCAATTCTGGTTCAACCACTTACTAATTCTGTAACTGTGGAGGACAACCTCTTTAGCTCTCAGGGCCCGAGTTTCATCATCTCTAAAACAAGGACCTTAAACTCATGTGGCAAGCTGGTGAGAACAAAATAACTTCTGTACAGCATCTGGCACAGAGTGGGTGGGTACCTAGTAAAACATTTGCTTCCCTTTTCTTACTCTCTCCTAAAAAAACTAAAGAAAAATCATCCATCATATTCATGCCGTTCCTTATATATCTAAAGCCATACAATATTTCTCCTTAACCCGAGCAACTGCAAAGATCAAAACTATTAAGAGAAACAATCTATGATGCCATTTGTAGAAGGAACGAATCTGGTATGAAATCCTTCCTCACCTCATATAGAACTGACTACATCCTAATTGAGGGCTCACTGTACCCTTAAACCCTTATGACTCTTACATATCTTTATTTGATTGTACTTGTGTATATGCTTATCTATCCCTACTAGACTGTAAGCTTCTTTGACAAAAGAGTGAGTGTCTGGCATGTAGTTGGTGAGTAAATATTTTTTGAACGAGGTTATGCTGTGCTTTTCCTTACAATATCCAGCATGTTCCCACTCAGGATTTTGCAGCTGGTGTGGCCTCTACCTTGAATGTTCCTCTCAGATATGGGTATAACTCCCACCCTCACCTTTTTCAGGTGGTATCCCAAATTTCACTTACTTTCTCAGCAAAGCCTTTCTTAGTTACTCTATTTAAAATTTTGTGTTTGTACACATCTACCCACCCACCCATTCTCACACACACACACACACACACACACAGACACACACACAAACGTGCATCCTGTCTTCCTTTTCTCCATCTACCACTCTCTGCCTTTTTTACTTGTATTGGTTTTTCCATCATCTGTCTTCCCCTCTTAAACTTCAGAAAAGAGGGAGGTTTTGTCTTTTTTGCTACTACCTAGCATTTGGCACAGCATCTCAGACACAGTAGGTGCTCAATAAATATCTGCTGCATGAATGAATAAATTTCACAATGGCATAGAATTTGGGAAAAAAAGAATGAGTACTTTCAATGAATAACAATAGGACATTTACAGAAATTTAAAAATTACGTGATGATTAAGCTAATCTCTTAATATTATATAACTGCTCAGAACTCATTTTGTTACTGATATACTGCAGTTTTAATTTCTTCCTCAAACAAAGGAGCTTCATTTCTTCTCATGAGAAACTAACTTAAGATTTATCTTGTATTGAGTTATCCCAGTTTTTCCTTATTAACAAAGATCAAAGATACACTGAAAGTATCCATAAAAATGACACAGGTGCACAGAAGCATAAATGAAGGGCTAGAGCAATGGAAACAATGGAGACTTTTTTCTTTTCTTTATTTTTATTTTTTTCTTGAGACCCTAGAGTGCAACAGCATGATCTCGGCTCACTGCAACCTCTACCTCCCAGGTTCAAGCGATTGTCCTACCTCAGCCTCCCAAGTAGCTGGGATTACAGGCATGTGCCACCACGTCCAGTTAATTTTTTTTTTTTTTGAGACAGAGTCTCCCTCTGTCCCCCAGGCTGGAGTGCAGTGGCGCAATCTCTGCTCGCTGCAAACTCTGCCTCCCAGGTTCATGCCATTTTCCTGCCTCAGCCTCCCGAATAGCTGGGACTACAGGTGTGTGCCACCATACTCGGCTAATTTGTATTGTGTGTTTTGAGTAGAGACAGGGTTTCACCATATTAGCCAGGATGGTCTCCATCTCCTGACCTCATGATCCACCAGCCTCAGCCTCCCATAATTTTGTATATTTTTTTTAGTAGAGCTGGGGTTTCACCATGTTGGTCAGGCTGGTCTTGAACTCCTGACCTTAAGTGATCCACCTGCCATGGCCTCCCAAAGTGCTGGGATTACAGGTGTGAACCACCACACCCAGCTACAATAGAGACTTTTGAATGTCAGTATCAGAAGTAGAACTCGGATCTTCTAACCAAACCTCAGTACACTTTTAACCACATCTATCTTTCTACAAATGTGATTTATAATAAAACCTAAGTCAGATTCATTGCCTACATGGTATTGGTGCCATATAGACTATATTATTTGTTAGTTGGCCAATCTAAACTATTCAAGAAGGCAAAGATCTATGCATGCTAGCAAATCCTACTTCCTGAATATGCCCTCCTCTCAACGTCTATATTTGAAACCTTAACAATATGTCCACCTGGACTTCTTGGAGGGCTCTGGTTTGCAGGGACAATATATGCTTTGGTTCATCTATGGAACAATCAGCTTAAGAAGTTGTATTCAGATATTATTAATGTTTTCAAACCCACTTCCTATTTTCCTACTGAAATCCCTGCCAAGCACACACTTCAGCAGACACTAAAATAATTTGGGTAGTTGACATTCAATCCAAATTTTCTATGGAAATCTGCCAGATTTGACATCTGTGAGAAAGTGGGTAATTTTTATTATCCACAGAGAGCAAAAGCTTGGTTTGATATTTCTCTACCTCCACACATCTCCCTGTAGTGGAGCTGCTACTCAGATATCCACAAAAAGTGGTTAGTGAGGAAAATTCTTTAACCCTTTCACCCTTGTCAGGATACAGCAAAAGCTCAATTCAAATTAATTTTAAAGTAACAATGGAAATGGATAAAAGAACTTTTGGAGGTGTGGGAGATGCAAATTACCTTTATTAGTATCATTACTTTTGCCTAAAAACTATGTATACTTTATCTGTTGTTTTAATACAACTGTTTGTCTTTAAAGCTCGCCTCATTTGGTCTACAACCTTAATCCAGAATTTCAAGTTAACATTAGTTTTAGAGTATTTTTGCAAACCCTAAAAATATTTGGCTCTGCAGTACTACAGAAACATGCTTAAATATCATACAAAATATTTCTATTGATATTACATTTTATTTCCAAAGAGCTAAGAACTAAGGTATATATTAACACTTAGGGTTTCTCTCATCTCTTTAAAAGAAAGAGATTAAAAACTGGATATTTCCATGTGCTTATAGGTCAAATACTAAAATGCTACCAAGGTTTATATTGTAAACAATGTTACTTTAGTTCACTACAACAAAACAGGTATCCCATCTTATTATTACAATCCCAGGAGTTTAACCTTATATATTAGTCTGTTCTCACAGTGCTATAAAGATACTACTCAATTGGGAGGCCGAGGCGGACAGATCACGAGGTCAGGAGGTTGAGAACATCCTGGCTAACACAGTGAAACCCCATCTCTACTCAAAATACAAAAAAAATTAGCCGGGCATGGTGGCGGGCACCCGTAGTCCCAGCTACTGGGGAGGCTGGTGCAGTAAAATGGCATGAACCCAGGAGGTGGAGCTTGCAGTGAGCCGAGATCACACCACTGCACTCCAGCCTGGGCGACAGAGCAAGACTCCATCTCAAAAACAAACAAACAAACAAACAAACAAAAACATACTACCCGAGACTGGGTAATTTATAAAGAAAGGAGGTTTAATTGACTCACAGCTCTATATGGCTTGGGAGGCCTCAGGAAACTTACAATCACGACGGAAGGGGAAGGTACGTCTTACATGGCGGCAGGCGAGAGAGAAGAGTGTGCAAGAGAAGGGAAAACTGCCTTATAAAATCATCAGACCTGGTGAAAACTCACTATCATGAGAAGAGCATGGGGGAAAAGGCCCCCAAAGTCCATTCCCCTCCCAGCAGGTCTCTCCCTTAACATCTGGGGATTACAATTCAAGATGAGATCTGGGTGGGGTCACAAAACCTAACCATATCAAGCATGTTTCCAATTAAGAAATTAAAAATGATTATGGTTCTATATTGGTTCTACATTGACAAAGGTTTAAAAGTAGGTCATGGGAATACAAAAGCATGATAAATTATTCATTTACAACAATAAAATGGTTGATGGTGTGTTGTTAATTTTTGATATAAGGGAAAATGGAATTTCAAATATATAGTTGAGGCCGGGCATAGTGGCTCATGCCTGTAATCCCAGCACTTTGGGAGGCCAAGGCAGGTGGATCACCTGAGGTCAGGAGTTTGAGACCAGCCTGGCCAACATAGTGAAACTCCGTCTCTACTAAAAATACAACAATTAGCCAGGTGTGGTAGCACATGCCTGTAATTCCAGCTACTAGGGAGGCTGAGACATGAGAATCACTTGAACCCAGGAGGTGGGGTGAAAGTGAGCTGAGATGCCATTGCACTCCAGCATGGGCAACAGTGAGACTCTGTCTCAAAACAAACCAAAAAAAAAACGAAAAAATATATAGTTAAAAACCTAAAAGTACCCACTAATAGAATTACCAATAGGATATATAACTCCCAAATCACAGAAGAAAACATAAAATAAGAAAAACATACCTTGAACAAAAAAGAAGAGAAAAAAGGATTAAAAACAAAAAATATAGACATAAAAAAATTTCTGCTGCCGGGTGCGGTGGCTCAAGCCTGTAATCCCAGCACTTTGGGAGGTGGAGACGGGAGGATCACAAGGTCAGGAGATCGAGACCATCCTGGCTAACACGGTGAAACCCCGTCTCTACTAAAAAATACAAAAAACTAGCCGGGCGAGGTGGCGGACGCCTGTAGTCCCAGCTACTCGGGAGGCTGAGGCAGGAGAATGGTGGGAACCTGGGAGGCGGAGCTTGCAGTGAGCTGAGATCCAGCCACTGCACTCCAGCCTGGGCGACAGAGCGAGACTCTGTCTCAAAAAAAAAAAAAAAAAAAAAATTCTGCCAAGTAAGATTAACACATCAATTATGACAATACATGTAAAGTAAAATTCCCTGTTGAGGGGAAATAAAAACTTAGGTTGGCTTAATAAACAAATTCAATCTTGTTTTTGTATAACAGGTATACCTAAAAGAAATGTTCAAGATGAAAGGAAAAAGAAGGGGGAAAGCATGTTTGTAAAAAGGTGTGATCTGGGCCCGTGGACAGGATGAAGGCTGCTTTCTGAGACAGTGACAGAGGGAGAGGAAAATCTGATTATGCTGCAGCCATATTGGAGTACAGTCAGGACCTTCATCTCTTTTGGGTCAAATCCTGCCTGAGAGTCCTTAACAACCCTCAATAATAGTGTGGCCATGACATCTTATCTTAGCTTCACTAGAGACCCTACTTCAGAATTCTCTATCTACCAGTCCCCACTCAAACAAAAGCTTCATGAGGGCAAGCATTTTTGCAAGTTCAGTTCAAACCTCTATCTTTGGAAACAGCTTAGCACGTGGTAGACATGACAAGCATATGTTTTGAATGAATGAACAAGAATATAAGTGAATATATCTGCATAGCATGCTAGAGACCTAAACACAATCATTTGATTGGAGTTATCTCCTCTGAAATTCCACTGAAATGAGTAAAAGCATTTTTTAAATGTTGCAAACCAAACACTGAAGAATCAAAGAGGGAGACCATCAATGGACAAGAGATTTCACCAGGTTTCTGGAAGACGGAAAGCAGGCGGAGGTACAGTGACTGACGAAGCAACTACACGCTCATATATAAACAGACAAGGCTGCAGCTGAAAGGGAAGCCAGTCTCCCTGGAGCTCCAGCACAGGAGATACCAGGTACCAAAAAGGGGAAGGTAAGTAGTGGGACAAAAAAACAGGGGTACTCGTGGAAGTGCTGGCTAAGAAACAGTCAACTTCCCAAGTCCCATATTTATCCTCATGTAAAAAAAAATTTGCCAAAGAAATTGTCCGAGCTGTTAAAAAAAAGTAGGCCAGCTGGTATGGAAATTAGCATCCCAGAGTGAAGTCTTCCTCATTTGACTTTAGCAGTCTTCCAAGGTAATGCAGTCAACTCACTTCCTATTTTTAGCTCAATGTCAAGCCCCACATTTGTAACTAACTTTTGCAAAGGCTTTTCTATTGCCTCATTCTTGAATAGGATGGGCAGCCATAGAGTACGTAATTTCTGAGAAAAACCTACAATACAAAAAATAAACAACAAAAGCACTTTGGAATTTATTAGTAGAAAGGAAGAGATATTTAAAATATTTGATTTAGAACCTAATCATTCTTACACTAGAGAACATATGATCCTCATGAAAAAGGAATAATTGGAGAACCAAAAGAACTCTAGAAATTTAAAACACAGCGGCTCCAGCCTGTAATCCCAGCACTTTGAGAGGCCGAGGTGGGCGGATCATGAGGTCCAGAGATCGAGACCATCCTGGCCAACATCATGGCCAGCTCTACTGAAAGTACAAAAATTAGTTGGGTGTGGTGGTGCGTGCCTGTAATCCCTGCTACTTGGGAGGCGGAGGCATGAGAATCGCTTGAACCCAGGAGGTGAGGGTTGCAGTGAGTCGAGATCGTGCCACTGCACTCCATCCAGCCTGGCAACAGAGCAAGACTCTGTCTCAAAAAAAAAGAAGAAAAAAGAAAAAAAAAAGAAATTTAAAATACAGTCACTGAAAAAAAGTGAAATTAATTTAAGTGTGTAAAGTAAAAGGTGTGAATGTTTTATAGAATATAAAAGAAATGCCCAGAACATTTGAGAGAGAAAAGATCAAGATTGCATATATGATCACAGCAGAATGTTTAAGAACCTGTCAGTTCAACTCCAAAAAAAAAAAAAAAAAAAAACCAAGAAAACATAAATGGACGAATAATATTGAAGAAATACCATAGTACTTCTTAGAAAACAAGAAAAAGATAAATCTGATGAATGAAAAAAGATGCATATCTACAATGTCAAGGTTAAATTTCAGAACACTGCAGATAAAAGAAAAGATCCATAACACTTATAAAGAGGAGGAAAAAAGCATATTACCTCAAAGGAACATGAATTAGCCTAGGATCTAATTTCAGCAACACTGTATGCTAAAAGTCAGCAGAACATGACTTTAAAACTCTGAAGGAAAATTATTTTGCATTTTGAATGCTAAGCTTAGCGTTGCTATGCTCACCTGTGAGGGAAAAGAACAATACTTTCAGATATGCAAGATCTGAGAAGGTTTAAATGGCCTGTAACTGAGAAAGTTACTTGACGTGGTCCCCAATACAATTCAGAGAGTAATTGAAAATAAGCAAGAAAGAAAAAGATACAGAGTTTAGGAATCAAGAGACCTAACAGAACAGGCTATAAATAAAATTAAAAAATAAAACTAAAAATAAAAAATAAAAAGTAGGCTCATTTATGAAGCCAGTCTAGGTTTGAACAGGAGGGCAGAAAGTCTCCAGGGAAGAGGAAATGGTTAGAACGATAATGTTATTGAGAGTTACTAACAGTAGAACTCTGAGACGATGTTGTAGAGGCAAGTAGTAGAGTATATGAGCGTAGTGACCATTGGAAATCTACACTGACACTGGAACCCAGAGAGCAGAAACATCATAATTATATATTGATTTCAACTTTTAGAGCCCATCTATAGACAAATCATGGAAGATTTAAGTATAGTAACTATACAGAAAATAAACAATGTAAACTGTGATAATATAGAAGTGTTGACAGAGCCAAGATAGGAGCAGGAATCTGTTTATCCTGCGAAGTAAATAGTCAGAAAAATTATCTATGATTGGTTTACCAAGAAACAGTGGTTCAATTTGCTTAAAATTTTTTGGAAATAAAAACATCAAAATGCAACAATATTAAAAAAACAAATACATGGAAAACTATTAAAAAAAAGAGTTATGATATTACACTTCACAAATTTTTCCCCCAGTAAAGTTTCTAAGAATGAAGATAATGAAACATCAAAAAACAAAGGAAGCTACCATATTCATATTATTATGCTAGTTTAATACTAATACTAATGTGGACAAACTTACCAGCAAAAAAAATTATAGATGATGATTTTGAAATTTAAGTAAATTTATCACTATAATATTTTCTTAGAAGAAAAATGTTTGGAAGCTCAATATGTAAAACAGATTAAAACAGCAAGTTTTGGTCAAAGAGGCGGCAAGATTACTATGCAGACCAAGCTCATGTATGAATACAGATGGCAAAAGCCTAAACAAAATGGAGATAAACTTAATGGGATCTCAAGAGATTTATCCACTAATCTTAAGGAGAGCTTATGACTAATGTATATATTATTTTAAAAAATTCACATCAGTATGATTTTACTAGATGATAAAATGGCATTTTAAAATACTCCAAAATCCACTCGATACTTAACAACAAAAACTCTTAGGAAATAAAAAATAGAAGTATGTAATTCCTTAACATGATAACGGCTTTCTGTCTTAATGCAGCAGGCTAGCAAAACACTTGAATCCCTAAAAATACATTATACCACTAATATCAGTTAAAAGACAAAGCCGCCAGGTTTCAATATTGTTAGTTAACCTTTTTGGTTCTGGTTAATGCTGTTCCAATAATAATTCCAATGGAGATTTTTGGATATTTCATAATGTGTCTAAAGATCACCAAGTTAAAAAAAAGGTGGGGGGGAGGAAACATCCTGAATAAGATCTATTAAGAAGCTATATCGACTGAATTAATGATAGTACTGGTACAGGAATCAACAATCAGATCAATTTAATAAAAAACAATGGAATCAACTTAATATAACCCTGAAACAAATTCTAGCATATACATATATAATAGATGGGTTATTTAATGAGTGGATTGGGGAATACAGTTATTTCAGAAATACTCATACTATATACCAAATTAAATAACAAGAAAATAAAAGTTATTGTAAAACAAAAAATAAAATCATTAAATAGAAAAGTAGAAAAAGGCATATGTGATTAGTTATATTTTCTGAATACAAAAACAATAAATTAAAGAAATAATATAGATCTTAATGTAAACCTAAAAATTTACATTGCATAAATTTAAAATTAAAAGGCAAATTAAAGTCTGAGAATATATGTATAATCAATGAGGAAAACTATAATATATGGATAGGACTTAAAATCATATTCTATATCCCAAGAAAAAAATAAACAAAGGATGTGAACAGAAAATTCACAGGCTAGGAAATACAAATGAAAATATACCAAAAATTTAGCTTCGCTAAAAATCAAAGAAGTTTAGAATTAAAATAAAGGGATGCCTTTTATTGCCTGTCGTTTTGCCAAATGTTAAAATGCTCAATCCTGGCAAAGGGACAGTGAGACTAGCACTGTTTTATACTGCCAATGGAAAGTTACCAAAAGCCTAAGGGGCAATGCTCATGCCCTTTGATTTAGTTCCAGTTCTAAGGATCTGCCTTTACAAAATAAGCAAAGAAGTAAACAAAGTTTTATGCATACAGATATAATTTACAGCAAAACATTAGAAATAGCCTAAATGCTCACCCATAAAAGAATGGCCAAATCACTACATCACACACACTGGAATATACCCACATGACAATAAAGCATTAAAAGTCTCATTAACTAATTAATCTTATGGAAAACTGATCAAAATCAATTAAGTGATAAATGCAATGTTTTACACCAACTTACAGTTACAATTCCAATTACGTTAAAAAAAAAGAGAGAGAGAGATCTGGATGAAAATGTATAAAACAATAATGAATTTTCTCTGATATAAGGTGATTTTGTTTTTACATTATTCCTTATTTTCCCAATTGTCTGAAATATGAAAATAGTTCTTTCATCCTAAAAAAATCAAAACTATTTTGATACAATAAAAGAATGATTAACTCTTAGCTTTTTGGTCTTCAATTCACCCATTCTAACGCTATAAACCACAATGAACTCCTTAGCATCATGAAAGACCAATTCCTCTTCCACTTCTAGGTTCTTTTGTCCTCTCTTAACAAATGTAAATGTTTACAACCTGCAGCACATACAACTACCTTGCAGCTATTTCAGAGGGGCCAAAAAAACAGACCTTGCTTCCTTCTCAAATCATTATCCATCCATTTCACAATTCAAAACATCTCTGTAAGAGGGCATTGCCTTTCATTCTCGTTTTATTATAATAATCACATTTTAACAATAGCCTTTATTGAGCACTTAGCATATGCTAGGTACTAAGTGCAGCACATATATCAACTTACTGAATCCTCCTAACAACTATTATTACCCTCATTTTACAGCAGAGGAAACTGATGATAAGCGAGGTTAAGTTACATGCTGGAGGTCACTTACTAAGCATGTGAGACAATGAAATTTGAAACCAGACAATTTGGTTCCAGGACCTTAACTACCATGCTGTCAGGTTTAAAATGCAAATATCCTTGGAGGAATTAAAATATTCACCCATATTTACATTAAAGTGTGAGAGGCTTATCCTTTTTTAGGGAAGACAGAGGTGGCATTTTGAAAACCAGGCAAGTGACACTTAGAATTCTATAGAAAAGTTAAATTATGATTTTAAATATCAACCTCATTAATTTATCACTGTTCTTAAGCTCACATAAAAAAAGTTTTCAGACTAGGCACATTCTCTTATAGATTCTATTTACAACTGTCTGCTGTCATTAGCCAAATTTTCCATATAATTTCAAGGCTTAGGAATTGGAATATTTTATCAAGTATATTTTCAATAGTTCCTGGGTCTAGGCTAGAAATACTATCTCATATATATATATCCATAATATTAAATTTTTCTTGTTGGTAACATGCAATTGACGCTATTTCCTAAATTTAGACTTGAAAATAAAATATGGGGATATGGTTTTTTATGTCAAAGTTCAGCATAACATGTCAGACAATCACTCAACATTCTACCAAGAATGTTCTGAGATTCAAGGGGGCAAGATCAGTAAGATACGATTCTTGCACCAAAGAACTCCCATTTATGGCATCCACTGAGAGGCAAGAAAATCAAGTAGGACATTTTTACACGAAGACTCAAGTATATCATTCAGGTGCAACTGAATATAGTATTGAAACATTTAAGAAATTATCTACAGTGAAACTCCTTACTTTCATAAAGTACCCATTATATAAACCATCTTGCTTTACTACCTAAATATAGTGTGTTAAAAAAAAAGAAAAAGAAAAAGAAAAACGAAAATGCCCTCTCCCTGTTAAAGGCATATGAAATATAAAAC
Organism: Macaca mulatta; assembly: GCF_049350105.2. Lineage (NCBI taxonomy): Eukaryota > Metazoa > Chordata > Mammalia > Primates > Cercopithecidae > Macaca > Macaca mulatta. Next base: position 26,676,738 of record NC_133416.1, read on the forward strand.
TAAAATATCTGAGAGGGAGAAGATGAGAGGACAACCTGTAGGCATACCTGTCACTATAGAACAGTAAATACAATCCTCTTTATTAAATAAAAACCTAATTGAACAGGGGATGTGGGTGGGGGCCCAGCTATTTTACAGTCAAATCCAAGTCTTTGGGCATTTTCTGAGCAAATAAGCTTTGTAAAAGGACCTGCATTTGCCAAACTACATTATTCTTTTGTGGAACCAAATTTGTGCAATATAAGTTTAAGAGGCACGTGGATGCTTACTGAAAGGAAATTAAGAGTAGGAGATCTCAAAATTCTCTGTCAGTCAATGATTTAGGTGGCAAGGAGACCATCAAATTACCAAAGCTTAGTCAGAACAATAATAAGCTACTATGTATTCTTGGAAAAATCAGAAAGTAGTGTCTCCTGAGAGAATATTCGCAGGTTTTTTTGTACACATGGCTTTCAACATCTGAGCATATGAACAACATTCATTTTACTTTCTGTAAATCAGACACCATTTCTAATTCACAATCCCCAGATGCATCATTAACATCATTATCTAATTTACTGGCATTACACCTCTGAATCTGATTTTTTTTTTTTTTTTTTTTTTAAGAGAGAGAGAGTTTCACTCTGTTGCCCAGGCTGGAGTGCAGTGGTGTGATCTCAGTTCACTGCAACCTCTGCCTCCCAGGTTCAAGCGATCCTCCCACCTCAGCCTCCCAAGTAGCTGGGACTACAGGCGTGTGCCACCACACTCAGCTAATTTTGTATTTTTAGTAGAGACGGGGTTTCACCATGTTGGCCAGGCTGGTTTTGAACTCCTGACTTCAGGTGATCTGTCCACCTCGGCCTCTCAAAGTGCTGGGATTACAAGCATGAGTCACCACATTCAGCCTGAATCTGAATTTTTTTTAAATGGGGCACTCACGCTGCCTCTGTTAAGTTCGGTAGACATGTATTACATGAGTTCTTAAAAATGACATTGCCATAAAATAACCAGTTTTAAGAGTGACACTGTTGCTAATGCTGGAAAGGAAATTTTTGCTAATACGTAGACCTTTAAGGCACTGAAACATTTTCAATATTATTTTTAACAGATGACCTATAAGTAGGTCACACGATATGAGAACTGTATGTGGAATTATTTGGTATTAAGAAATGACACAAGAACTTTCTAGAATCATGGAATCACAATGTGACACACAAATTTTGTTTTCATTAAAAGATAACTTTTTCACCTAGACTGAGATGTACTCCAATTTACTTTTAAATATAAAATTAAAAAAGTAAAATATTTTAAATCATTCAAGAAATGTCAAAGATCTTCCCATTCCCTGGTTTTTGAAACACAAATATAAGTAATGGAAAATTTATTTATCTAGTTGAATATAAATCCTATAAACCCCAGTATCATTGACTAATTTCCAATAATTTTTATTAATAAGGCCTGCATTTATAAAAAATTTATTTTATAGCTATCATAAATATTACTGTATTGGTCATTTGCTTAGATATTTTAATTATTTCCTACATTTTATAATACAAGTTATTTGAAATCATTAGTGGACATACACACTACGATGTGTTAAAAATGCTAAAAGGCTGAGATACCTGTAAAATGAGACAAGACCAGGTAAGTATGTGCTCTGTTCTTCATGTAAAACTCATTCCATGTTATTCTCTAAAGAGAATAGGGGCGAAAACTAAAGTCAAATGTAGAAAAATGAAATGAATATATTATACTTTTTTGACCTGTAATTACAAAATAAAGTTGATACTTAATATTAAAGTTGATATTTAATGCTTGTAATGGTGTTTGTACATCATGTTGTATTTTTGGTTGACTCATTTCTAGATTTTGTATTCAGGTTGTGATATGGTTTGGCTGTGTCCCCACCCAAGCCTTCTATTGGATTGTAGCTCCCATAATCCCCATGTGTTGTGGGAGGGACCTGGTGGGAGGTAATTGAATCACGAGGACAGTTTTTTTTTCCCTGTGCTGTTCTCCTGAGAGTGAATAAATCTCATGAGATCTGATGGTTTTATAAAGGGCAGTTCCCCTGCACACGTTCTCTTGCCTGCTGCCACGTAAGATGTGGCTTTGCTCCTCCTCCATCTTCCACCGTGATTGTGAGGTCTCCCCAGTCATGTGGAACTGTGAGTCCATTAAACCTCTTTTTCTTTATAAATTACCCAGTCTCACGTATTTCTTCATAATAGTATGAAAATGGACTAACAAAGGTTGATTGTTCATTCTTATTTATTCCACAAAAATTGATTTGTCATTACTATATGCCAGGTAGTATTCTAGGGGTACAGTCTAAGGCTGAACAAAGAAGCCAGCTTCCCTCTTTTGGAGCTTACAGTCTAATGGTAAAACATATTATACAAATAATCCCCACCTGTCTCTCTGTCTGTTTCTCTCTCTCTCTCTCTCTCTCTTCTCTGTTACACACATACACAGAGTTACTGAGAAAAAGCACAAGATGTAGCCCAGTAGACATATGGAGTATGTGTGGCATGAATTTGACCTTCTCTGGAGAATCAAGAAAAGATTCATGGCGGGGCCCTTCATCGGAGCTGATGGGCATGAGTATGATGGGATAATGAGGAGCAGCAGAAAGAGTGCACATTCTAGGCAGAGGGTACAACACGTGTGTGCAAAGGCCCGGGGGTGAGAGGGACGTGATGGTTACAGTAGAAAAAGCAAAAAATATAAATGGCATGATATGAGGTCACAGAGGCAGCCAGGTAGGGAACTGTAAGCCTTGTTAGAGATTGGGGGATTTATTCTCAGTGCACTGGGAGTCATCGAAGGGTTCTATAGAAGAGAGAATCAAATCTGCATTTTTCAAAGATCATTGGAGACAACGCGGAAAACAACAAAAAAAAGATTGCATGAAAGAAAACTGTTATGTGGCAACTACATCAGTATAGCCAAAAAATGTTGGTAACTCACACTAGAATTACAGTGGTGGATGTGGCAGAAGTGGACATTTGAGACACAATGGTAATCAGATGTAGGAGATTCTGGCACGTGCCACAAAAGTTCCCCTTCAGGAACCAGACAATCATTCCCCCAGCTATAAGTAAAGTTGGTGCAGAGAGCTCACAATTGAGCCACTTCCGGAAAGAGGAAATTCCCTCTGCTGAAAGGTGCTGCCTCCCCCAGGGTATTTATTATCTCCCTGGCTGTAGCCAATAACCAGCATCGGAATGTGAGGGCATGGGACAGGATGCTAGCGTGCTAGGGTGGCTTGACCCCCTTGCCTCAATTAGGGACACTGCTGAGGGACTGGCCTTGCAGAAGAGCCTTGCAGGCCACCATCAGCCCATGTTCAATCCTGCTAGCCTCCTCTCTTACAGAGGCTCCCAAGAGCATCTTCAACAATTTGCTTGCACAGTCTCCCTTTCAGAGTCTTTTTCTGGGGAACTCAACCTGAAACAACATACAAAGGTTTTTTTCTGTTTGTTTGTTTGTTTTTAAACCATGCAAGTTATTTCACACTCACTACTGAATAATCTGCTTTGAAAGGTAGTGTATTTACAGAAAGGATATTTTAAGATTATCCCAAACCTAGTATTAGATTGAATCAAGTAAGTTAAACATAACTCAACACGACAATATTATGTCAAAGCATTGGCACCCAACTTGCTACCCAGGGAACTAAAATTCGAGAGAGAGAGACTAGCTTGACACAACGAATCCACCTACAGATTTTTCATTTGTTGGTTTCCCACTAAAACTGGTAAACATTGCCATTTAAATATCTGGGAGCTAAAGCTGTTGAACAAGCTTCTGAATCCGGTGTGAACCAGCAGACACTAAATGGGCTCGTCTGATCTCTACAACAGAGCGTTCAGCCCAGTGATTTGAGCACATCCTTTCTGCCTCATTGGTCACCAATGAATTTTCTGTTAAATTCAATTGAGTCCAGCGCTCTTTTTAGCCCTTCTCTTTTGAGGGAAAGGCCGATGCTGTTTCAAGATCTCACTGAAAAGCAGAGCCCTTTGATTGAGAACCTCAAAAAAGACTCTACCAAGAGCACACCTTTTCATACAGAGCTACACACTCACTTATTTTAAGCCCAGCAAGGGAAGCCTAATTGTCTAAAGGATTTTTGTTGTTGTTGTTAGTTCATTTTTACAAAGTGCACATCCCCACCGAGGTGGTTAGAATCTGAGGAAAGGACTCAACAAGCCCACTGATCCAATGTATAAATGTAATATACTCCGTGCGTCTAGCTCTAGCAGCCATCTGGGCAACCACATACCAATTTCTTGCATTTTTTGGTTCCTGGGGCCTACTAACACAGAAAAATGCCAGAGTCTTATAAAAATGTCATAGTATAAAAGGCCTTGAGTTGTGAAGTAATTTCAAAAGATGGTTAGTAATCTACTTGTGATAGGTTTTCAGTTTGATAAGGTGAGAGGGAGCAAATGTATCTGAATAATAATAACAATTCAGGCCAGGCATGGTGGCTTATGCCTGTAATCCCAACACCTTCGGAGGCTGAGGCAGGAGGATCACTTGAGCCCTACAGTTCAAGACCAGCCTGGGCAACACAGGGAGACCCTGTCTCTACAAAAATATTTTAAAATTAGCCAGGTGTGGTGGCACGTGCCTGTAGTCCTACCTACTTGGCAGGCTCAGATGGGAGGATTGCTTGAGCATAGAGGTAGAGGCTGCAGTGAGCGGTGATCACACCACTTCACTCCACCTGGGTGACAGAGCGAAACTGTCTCAAAAATTAATAATAAATCAAATGTCATGCTTTATTGATTCTTTACTTTTATAATCACAACTTTTAAATATATTTAGAGACATGTCTGTAAATTATGTTTGCTTTCAGACGAACTGACCTTCACCGTGCACTGTTTTGTATCACAGGAAGTTAAATCCTGCAAATAACATTTCCCTAGGTTCCAGTGCTAACTAGCTTCATATTAGAATTCTCTAATGAGAGAAACTGGCAGGATACAGCAAATGGGATGGGAAAGAAGGCTTCTCTGTCCGCTTCAGGAAGCATCTTCAACAATAGTGGTTTCCTTCAAGATCTACCCATGTAACACAGCCTCCCTGTGAGAGTGGCTACCACCTCTGTTCAAGTGCCCAGTGCCCACTGGGTAGCTTTGGCTCCTGGGTTCTGGTAAGGCCACCTCCTCCATTGGTTGCTCCAACACTAAGAGTGGTGGTAGCCTCTGGCTACTGATAGTCTCCATCTTAACTAATCCCCAGTATTAAATCCCCTCTATAAAACTATCTGATATAAGATGTGCTTTCCTGATTGGCCCTCAGTGGACACACAGAGTATCTACAATTAGTTTAAAATCAGGTGCCAATTTACTGCCACATATGGTTCTCAGGTTTGTTTTCAATTCTTTCTGCCAACAACTTGTAGGAAATCTCACGTCATAAACAACATCAACATTATGGTTAACTTCTCAGATCAACCTATAAACTCTGCCTGAGTCCATAATACACCTGAAATGAAATGTTTCTTTGAGCTCCACTCCTGATGCTCTTCTTTTCTCACCATTGCATTCACTCTTAGTGACCACATCCAAATTGTTTAGTCACCAATTTCTAGCCAAGTCTACATCTCCAACCTCGACCTTTTTTTTCTGAGATCCAGACCTATATACGCTTTCATTTTCCTATTAGACATCTCCATCTGGATATCCTACATGCAATACAAATTTATTTTGTCCCCAAATGAACCAATTATATCATCCTGTCAAAGTTATCCTTTAATTATTTGCTATTCAAATCTTCCCAGTAACCAATGTCTGAAACTTGACATAATCCTATGACCTCCCCTTTTCTTTCATATCCAATCGGCCGCTAATTCGTATAAATCATAGATCCTTAAGATTTCTTACCTATCTTCCTTATTTTGTATTCCTCCTGCCATTGCCTTAGTTGAGAAATGCATCTCTTCTTGTTTGGGCCACTTCAACAGTTTCCTAACTGACCTCCCTGACTTTGATCTTTCTACCTTTCCATTCAACCCCACAATGCAACCAGAGGGATCTATCAAGTGGTAAATCTGATTATGCCATTCATGACATTTCTATTTATATAAGAGATCCCAGTAGCATTTAGAATAAAGGGCGAAATGGTAAATAGAAAGCCTTTTTTATCTGGCTCACACCTAATTTTCTAGCCTTATCACTTCTCTATAGCTATACTTCCTGTTAGTCATATCAAACTCATTTCACCAAGGATGTCGCTAAATACTTACTCAACATCACTAACGCCTACGGCATGAAACGCCCACACCCACCTTTTTAAAGTAGTAGTAACTCCTCACTCTCCTAAAAGCAAGTTTAATAGTCACCTTCACAAAGAGAATGTATGGAAGTAAGGGGTTTGCATTATGATCCAAATTATTTGCTGAAGTAAGTGCCAGCCCAGTGGCTTGTACCGTGTCCTAGAAGTCCAGGTTGGCTTCCAACTCACCAACTTTGTCTTCATCCACTCTCTACGACAGGTCTGCCTGTAACAATTCTCTACAGCTTCTTCTCTCTATAGTTTATTCCCTCTACTTTACAGTCTGGATCCATGTCATGGAAACAAACAGCAGTAGAGTAAAAAAACATGCTCCTTGGGTCCCTACGTCCCCTTGCTCCAATTCATGCCCTTTTCTATTGGAACTTTAGTTCATTTCAGATAGGCTAAAATGAGGACACAAAATAAATTTATTTATATATATAATATGTATATATTTTATATATAATATGTACATATTATATATAATATGTATATATAATATACATATGAGAGAAATAGATGATAGATTAATATGGACATAAATATATAAAGTACATTAGATAGAATTCATATATGAAGCCATCTAAGATATCTGTGGAACTAAGCCAGGTACTGTATCACCCAGCCTGATGTCTTTAATCTGCACTCGGTTTCAACATTTGGTAGATTTTTGGTTTTTTCATTATTATATCCCCAATCCCAGGGACAGTATAGGTACACAGCACATAATTATTTACTAAACAAATAACTAAATGAATGTTCCTGCCAAAAAAATCAGCTGCTCTGATTGAGTCACAGGTAAGAAGCTGGAGGGGCTGATTTGTGGGGAAGGACCAAGGCAGAAACAGGAAGTGAAGAAAGGTATTTGGTGAGGACAGGAGAAGCAATGCTGTAGCCAGAAAGCCAACTGCAAGTTGTGATAATTGTTTACTTGGGGATTTTTGGCAAAAATGTCTTAGTACTACCTTATAACTTTGGATGACTTAAGAATGTAGGGACTTGAGAATCAGTTTTCATGTTTATCAAAGAAGTAAAAATCACATAGGCCGGGTGCAGGGGCTCACGCCTGTAAACCCAGCACTTTGGGAGGCCGAGGTGGGCAGATCGCTTGAACCAGGGAGTTGGAGGTTGCAGTGAGCCGAGATTGTGCCACTGGAGATTGAGGCCATCCTGGCCAACGTGGTGAAACCCCATCTCTACTAAAAATACAAAAATTAGTTGGGCATGGTGGCGGGTGCCTGTAATCCCAGCTACTTGGGAGGCTGAGGAAGGCAAATCACTTGAACCAGGGAGTCGGAGGTTGCAGTGAGCCGAGATCGTGCCACTGCACCCCATCCTGGCGACAGAGCAAGACTGTCTCAAAAAAAAAAAAAAAAAAAAAAATCACATAAAATACAAATGGTGCCTTAAAATTCCTTTTAAGTTCCTTATCCTTTCCATGGTGCGCTGTCATTGCTGCTCAGCCAGTTTGTGATTTGCTACCTGACACACATGGGAACAACGTCAGGGAGAAGCTCTGGCACGACTAAAGACTCCTGGTCCAAGCTTCCACACTGGCGATGAACACGGATCACAGCTGTGCCACTGTCACACCTTGAAACATGATAATACAAAGCCACAGAGACCAGTCTCTGTGACCTGACAGAAGAGTCTTAACCTTTTTCAAACATTCAAATGACTATTGTTCTCACCAGTGACGAGAAGCTTCTGTGCTCCTCATTTGGAGTGGAATTTGCCAAGGGAAAGGGATGTGCTTGGGTGGTCTCCTGTTAGAGCACACCAATGTGCTCTGAATAACTGAAAAACATCTTTGACAAAGGTCAAAAAAGCTTCAGACAGAAATACAAAACAAAGGATTGTACTTTAAAGGCAAAACTTGGGAGGATGTTGATTTTGCACCCAATCATAGAGCATCTTATTGAAAATGTACTCTTACCAGCACATGGAACTGTCTGAGCCCTAGTTATAAAAAGGAAGCCTGGGTTGCTTATAAAGCCCATCAAACTCATACAAAAAAATGTGTACACACAAAAGTCTTTTAAGGATTAAAGAAACTCTTATTAACAGGTCAATTACATGCTAATAGCCAAGGAAAGGTTCTTCCCGTTAAATGCACTGTCATCCTGCACAGCGGTGCTTCTCAAACTGGAGTGGTCAGTCATATTCCTGAGGATATGTGGTGGTGTACGGGGTAAGAGAACATCACAGGTGAAACAGGCCATAACTTTCTGGTATACTAGACACGGAAAACAAAATTAAATAAATTCACCGTAACATATACGTTTTATTTTAGAATGAATTCAGCCATACTGTGGAACAGAATGCAAAATTCACAGGTATTTTAACATAAATACTAAAAGTTCTCAGGCATTTCACTTTCTAAGGCTTCAGGTGACCAAACCTTCAAGACTTCCTTTGCCTACACCAACTTCCAAGCCAGCTCAAGTTCTTAGTCCATGAACCCTCCCCAGGTACCTGCAGTCCATCCAGCACTTTCTCTCCACTGCTTTTCCACTAACTGTCAAAGAAGCACCTTCTTCCTATATTATTTCATGTTTCAGTTGGATCTTCCAAACTAGTTAAAACCTAATTGAGAACAGGGTAGTGGTCTTTATATCCCTTTGACCATTACCTGTGTATTGATTAGATGAATTATTACCAGAGGTAATTTTAATAAGACTATGAATATTGGTACTCCAAATGGAAAAGTATAAAATTAATATTGATAATTTTGAAAGAATTGATTGCACTTAACCATTCATCCTAAAACCTAAAATACTCTAAAATACTATTTTCTTCCATGTTATTTATTTTAAGTGGTTAAAATTCTCAAGTCGCACATGGATAAACCGTGAAGTTTATCCCTACTTCACTGAAGGCATTAATAGAATTGTCGTGAAGGAGAATGAATGGCATTCAGGTACTTTGGCTTTGTTTGGGGCTTGTTCACAGCAGCTGCACACTTATTCTGCCGCTCTCTGGGTACACCTTTCCTTCTGTTCTATTACTACGGCACATTAGTGTAAACAAGGGAGCCCAGGTTCCATAAATCACTCACACTACCCTGTCTCTATGTTTGCTTATCTGATCCAAATGCACTTATACTTCATCAACGTTAAGTTTCAACTGTTCAAGTCATCCCGTTAAGAATGTATTTCTGCATTACTTCAAAGTCAAACTTCCAATCTTCTAGATTCAGGTCCTTTTATTGAAATGTGGGAAAATGAACATCATCGATTCATTTAGGGAAATTTTCCCAGAATCCTTCCATATTACTGATAATCTCAGACAAATGTCAGGTGAGATGTGCTAAGAAAAGTCAAATGAGAAGTATTTTAGAACCATGTGCCATGCTGAACTTGAATAGCAGGGAACAGTATTTCAAAGGAGGATAAAATTTCCAAACATATACGAAACAGAAAAAAGTACTATGCAGAATATAGCATAAATGTATTCACAGTCTATTCAAATGGATGGGTCTTCTTCAGAGTTATCAATACTTTATTTTTGGAGTACTTTTTTTTTTTGAGACAGAGTCTCGTGCTGTTGCCCAGGCTGGAGTGCAGTGGCATGATCTCGGCTCATTGCAACCTCCACCTCCTGGGTTCAAGCAATTCCCCTGCCTCAGTCTCCCCAAGTAGCTGGGACTACAGGTGCGTGCCACCACGTCCAGCTAACTTCTGTAGTTTTAGTAGAGATAGGGCTTCACTATGTTGGCCAGGCTGGTCTCAAACTCCTGACCTTGTCATCCACTCACCTCGGCCTCCCAAAGTGCTGGGATTACAGGCATGAGCTACCATGCCTGACTTTTTCTTTAATTGACAGTATTTGTAAAAATTTGTGATGTACAACCTGATGTTTGATAAATTCAGTCAGCCCTCCATATTCATGGGTTCTGCATTCATGGATTCAGCAATCTAGGACAGAAAATACTTGGGGAAAAAAATTCCAAAGTTCCAAAAAGCAAAACTTGCATTCGCCATGCACCAAGTATTAAGTTGAATCCATGTGAATGAAATGATGTACAGGCATTGTATTTGCTAGTATATGTTAATCTAAATATAATTTAAAGTATAAGGGAGGATGTGCAATACTATATCATTTTATATCAAGGACCTTGAGCATCCTTGAAATTTGATATCTGCTGGGGTGCTGGAACCAATCCTTCAAGGATAAACAGGGATTACTATATACACATTCTGGAACAGCTAAATCAAGCGAATTAATATGTGCATTACCTCACATGCTTATTTTCTTGTGATGAGAACACTTAAAATCTACTCTCTAAGCAATTTTCAAGCAAAAAAAAATTCTCATTAACTATAATCACAATAATACACAATAGATTTCTTCAAATTAGAGTTATCAATTCTTTAAATAATGACATTTTCATCATAGGAAATAAGTGTGTAAGGGGATTTAACGACAAAATACATGTTTGAATTTAAGCAACTTTTGCTTTTTAAAAACATACTTAAGAAAATGTATCTAAATGATGACAACTGCCACTTTGATAAACTTTTAAATTCTGTACGTTAACAATTGTAGGATGTGCCTACAGTATTAAACTATCTGTTGTGAATTGAAACTGCTAAGTGCAGTGCCAGACAGTTTTTAGCAAAGTTAGCAATACTAATTACTTAAACTAGGGCCTCTAGAGTCTCTGAAATCACTGTAGTAAGAATTGATGAACCGACCTGGCCCCAGAAAACTTCCAGAGATGCTTTGAAGTACTTTCAAGTATAAAATGAATGCAGTGTGTTAAACAGTGGTTCACTGCTATTTTACCAAGATAGACAGATTCAAAGGGAATTTTTTTCAGGTTGTAATTGCTTCAGAGATAATACAGCTAATTAAAAAACAAAAACAAAACAAAACAAAAAAACAGAAATTCACCAAGTTAACACGCCACTTCTGAATATTTTTAAAATGAGTCTTTGTGCAATCAGAGATACTTGAATCATGGCATTAAGAAGTGTGCCAATTACCAGTTTTGAAATAAAATGGATACTCTAAAGTTTGTGATCTCCTAAGATACAGAGTCCTTGGAAATAAAGCCAAAATGTCATGATAATGCAGTCCCAAATTCTTCTATGTCTACTGGTCCTTCTATAACCACACCCTGCCTACCTTGCTCCAAGCTCATCACATGCCACTATGTTACTGCTCTATTGACTCCTATTTATTTATTTATTTATTTATTTATTTATTTATTTATTGAGATGGAAGCTCACTCTGTTGCCCAGGCTGGAGAGCAGTGGCGTGATCTTGGCTCACTGTAACCCCCACCTCCCAGGTTCATGTGATTCTCCTGCCTCAGCCTCCCGAATAACTGGGATCACAGGCACATGCCACCATGCCTGGCTAATTTTTGTACTTTGGGTAGAGGCAGGGTTTCACCATGTTGGCCAGGCTGGTCTGGAACTCTTGACCACAGGTGACTCTGCCCGTCTTGGCCTCCCAAAGTGCTGGGATTGCAGGTGTGAGACACCACACCCAGCCTGCTCTGTTCACTTCTGATATGCTTTGGCTGTGTCCCCCTCAAATCTCATCTTGAATTTTAGCTCCCATAATCACCATGTGTCATGGGAGGGACCCAGCAGGAAGTAACTGAATCATGGGGGTGGGTTTTCTCATGCTGTTCTTGTGAGAGTAAGTCTCATGAGATCTGATGGTTTTATAAAGGGCATTTTCCCTACACACGCTCTCTTGCCTGCTGCCATGTAAAACATGCCTTTGCTCTTTCTTCGCCTTCCACCATGATTGTGAGGCCTCTCCAGCCATGTGCAACTGTGAGTCCATTAAACCTCTTTCCTTTATAAATTACCCAGTCTCAGGTATGCCTTTATTGGCAGTGTGAGAATGGACTAACACAGCTTCCTTTTCATTTAAACATACCCAGCTCTTTCTCAACTGAGGGATTTAGATTTGTGGATCCCTCTGTCTGGAGATATCTCGCTCTTTGGCTTTTGACAGAGCTGCCTCCTCAGCACCATTCATATCTCAGAGATGTCTTTGCTAAACAATTCATTTAACTCATCCCCTCTCCCCAGTTCCCCTCTGTCTGTACTTCCTTTAAAAAACTGTTCATGTGGTAAAATATGCAGAACACAAAAAGTACCACCTTAACCATTTTTAAGTGTACTGTTTAGTCACATTAAATACATTCATACTGCCATGCAAACAATCTCCAGAACTTTTTCATCCTTCAAAACTTAAGGTCTACAGTCATTTGACAATAAGTCCGTTTTTTTCTCCTCCCTCCACCCCCTGGCAACGACCATTCTGTCTGTCTCTATGATTTTGACTACTTTAGGTACCCCACATAAGTGGAATACTCACAAAGACAGTATTTGTCCTTTTGTGACTGGCTTATCTGACTTCGCATCATGTCCTCAAGGCTTATTCATATTGTAGCATGTATCAGAATTTCCTTCCTTTTTAAAGCTGAGTAATATTCTGTTGTATCTACATAACACCTTTTGTTTATCCATTTATCCACCAATGGACACTTTGGTTGCCTCTACTTTTAGCTATTGTAAATTATGCTTTCATTAACATAAATGTACAAATATCTCTTTGAAACCCTGCTTTCAATTCTTTTGGAGATATATACACAAAAGGGGGATTGCTGGATTGTATGGTAAATAATATGTTTAACTCTTTGAGGAACTACTGTACTGTTTTAGATAGCAGCTATATCATTTTACATTCCCACCCACAGTGCATACGAGTTCCAATTTCTCCACATCTTTGCTGACACCTTTTCTTTCTATATTTCCATTTTAGCATGTTTCTATCTACCTTTGCTCATGCATTCATTTTCTTATTTCTGGGGCAGTTTTTGAGACAAAATTGCCAAAGGAGATTGAGAAACCAATCTAAAAGATGGAACAGATTCTTTCTGAAATAGTTTTGTTGTAGTCTGTAATTAAAACAGGCAACAGAATCAAGGAAAATTTAATATCCTATTCATTGAGCACTGACTATTGAAAGTGCCAACACTGAGAAGGTTCTTGTTTGTTCCTTCTGTAGAAACCTCAGAACTTAGTAGGGTGTAGGACCCAGCCACCATGGAGATCTGCTCCCTCTTACTTACTTGCTGCGGTGACTTCGGTCAGCACTTTTTTTTTTTTTTTTTTTGAGACAGGGTATTACTCTGTCACCCAGGATGGAGTGCAATGACATGATTACAGCTCACTGCAACCTCAACCTCCCAGGCTCAAACAATCCTCCCACCTCAGCCTGCTGAGTAGCTGGGCCTATAGTCACATGCCACCATGCCCAGCTAATTTTTGTATTTTTTACAGAGATGGGTTATACCTATGTTGGCCAGACTGGTCTCAAACTCCCAGGCTCAAGCAAGCCTCCTGTCTTGGCCTCCCTTAGTGCTGGGACTACAGACGTGAGCAACTGCACCTGGCCTGGTCAGCTTTTAACCTTAGCTTTTTTATGTGAAAAACGGAGATAAGGGAATTCACTATGGAGGCAGTGTGTGTATGTGTGTAAGCATTAAATGACCATATCTAGGACATAGAAAACACTAAATAAGGCTCGGTGCAGTGGTTCATGCCTGTAATCCTAGCTTTTTGGGAGGCCAAGGCAGGTGGAACACTTGAGGCCAAGAGTTCAAGACTAGCCCAGACAACATGACGAAATCCCGTCTCTACTAAAAATACAAAAATTAACCAGGTGTGATGGTGCACACATGGCCTGTAATCCCAGCTACTTGAGAGGCTGAGGCATGAGAACTGCCTTGAGCCCAGGAGGTGGAGGTTGCAGTGAGCCAAGTTTGCACCACTGCACTCCAGCCTGGGCAACAGTGCAAGGCTCTGTCCAAAAAAAAAAGAAAGAAAAGAAGAAAAGAAAAGAAAGAACTCAATAAGTGGTAAATATTACCTCAAATTATACAACGGATTATCCTTTATATTGTTATACTACAAGATTTTTCCATGCAGTCTGGAAATGTACATACTATCTATCTACTGTCTTGTAGAGTATCTGGATTAAATTAAAATTAAAAAAAAAAACTATATAAATTTGCTCACTAGTCACGATTCTGTGCTTTATCATCTGTACCCCCATCTCTGTCCTGGAGACCATTGTATTTCCAGCCTAGCAAAAGATTTGACCCAGAATAGACATGTAAATTATGGAATATCTCTATCAGTGATTCTAAACATGCCTTGTAGTTATATAGGGGAATATTCCAGTGACTCCTAGTAAAAGAGGTAAGAATTTGAAAGGAGTTCTGAAATCTTTCTAAGAAGCAATGCCAGATCATTAGCAGTTTGTAGAGAGGCAGTGAATTGGAGTGGCCTTTAGGTACCTAGGTTGAAAGAACGGCTTAATTCCTTTTCTCTATACTTAAAGTATCATTTTTATTGTTATTAAAAATTGCTAATGTCAACGGAATGAACATGTTACCCACTTCATGGCAGCCTAAGTTGCTGAGGTAAGAAATTATAATGATTAGTTATTGGAGGGAAAACCATTACATGAATACAATGGAGAGTCACAGAGCAACAACTAGATAATTTCTGTCTAACTATTGGGTAATTAATGCAGTAAGAAAATAACATGTACATATTGGAAATGAAGAATTATAGATTATTTGCACTTATTTTCTTTCAGTGGCAATTAAATTAACTATCTTTGATTTCTCACCTGTTACCATGGTTATTTTCAGTGATCCAGGTCATTAATGTCTTGAATATAATAGTTACCTTAAAATTACAGCTCTTTCAACTTTATGAAAGATTCTAAAGGGACTGTAAAAGAGAAAGCTGCTGGCTCAGAGGAAGAGAGCTGCCTATTGAAGGAAATGGTTTAAGTATCTTGAAAGCAAAGAAGTCCCACACTGTGATCCTTCTTGGTGTTGTCCAATAGTATCAGATTTGGAGATTTTGAGCAGTATGAGATTTTATGAGCTTAGGATAACAATGAATGGGCAGGTGTTTTCACAATAGTGAGTTCTAACTGGTGATTTCACAATAGTGAATTCTAACTATGCTACTGACTGGCTACATGGGAGAGTGCTAATTTTTCCACCCAGTAATGGAAATAACAAGTTCTCTCTACTTGACTACTGAAAATGTTGGGAATAGATTATATATTGATTACATAATGAGAAACAAATACAAAGCAATCCTCAAATGGCTCTCTCTCAAAAAAAAAAGTTGAATAACATACGGGGCTTCAGTGGAGTCACAACAACGGGTTCCAGTAGGTTCATGTCATGATCATTCCTGTGACCTTCCTCTCCAGAACAAATGTCCCAACATTCAGGGCTGGCTGTGGCTAGAGGTGACAGCCATACCGTAAAAATCAAAACTCTACTTTCCTAATTCTGGTTTTTCTAGTTGACTTCTCTTTTCAGAAGTTATTTTACTCAGGCACTGATTGGTTTGTTTATCTAGTCAAATATTAACTTGTCCAGGCCTTGATGTTATGTTCCTCAGATCATTTTCTGTTCTCTTCTTATTACATACCTTCTCCTTAAAGCTCTCATCAAGTATCTCCCTAACATTTGCAGACCCAGGACAAGAGAACAAATGGGTGCCTTCCCTCTCTGTGACCAGTCCTTCTCAAACAGCTGCCCCTTGGCCATGCTTGAGCCTAGAATTTGACACTCCAGTGGCAGAGCATGACCTCTGAAAGACAGACTATGGAAGAAGCGTGCATGCACCTCACTGACAAGTATGGCAGGTACAAGGTCTTTGGACAAAGAATTATGAGGTATGAGATACCTGGAGCATGGCTACAATGGGTTCTCATGAATTTCTCACGCACCCAGGGGACGGGGACACAGCCAGAAGAGAGCCCTCTAATGCATGAGGTGCATGGCAGGGGCTCCAGTTTCCCAGGTCGTTACACTGTATGGAGAATATGACACACTTAAGATGCAGACGGTAATAAATACCCTGCTGTAACTAACTCCGTATGTCAAATCCTATCTGGCTCTATAAACTGCCCTTATTGTCAGGACCCTGTGTCAATGTGTTGTGTCAAGGCAGGAATGTGACACTCTGATTCACCAAGTCAGATCTGAGATGTATCTACCCTCTGTGAAGCAACCCTTTACTCGAACAAATGGGGGAGTCCAGAACCTGGAGGCTTCATTTCCTGTAACTATGGAAGGGTTTCTACTCTACCCATATTTCCTCCGTAGAACCATGCACCACTTTTTTCAAGAGTGAAGCAACGGACCTAGAGCAACTGCTCTCACACTCCTCTTTAACTTCAGAGGAGTACAGAAAACTTTGAAACCAGGAGTTCAGATGTTTCTGGGAAAGAGAATGCAACGTGGGGGCAGACTGGGGTGTCGCCATTCCTTGCTATAGAAAAATGATAATGCTTTGCATAGACTAAAAGGCTGGGAAGAGTATGTGTTGGGGATGGGGGTCTTCCTGCGTAAGGGAGCAGTTGCCTCATTATTCTTTCACTCAACAAACACTTGAAGAACTTACTATGTACTACTATGTATTACACTGAATAATGAGGAAATCAGTGGTGAACAAATTAATCAAGATCCCTACCCTTACCAAGTTTATAGTCTTATAGATTAGGTTAAAACTAACCATTTCTATTGATATGAAATTATAGACTGTGAAAAAATGCTCTGGAGGAAAATGCAAGGTATTCTATCAGAGCATACACCAGGGGGACCCAATCATGTCTGGAATATCAGAAAATGTTCTCCTGAGGGAATGTCAACTCAGCTGATCTGAAAAGGAACTAGAGGGGAACAATCTCCTAGCAGAAAACAAACAAACAAAAACAAAACAAAACCCTCAGAAGCCCCAAGTGGGGAAGGGAGTGTACCATGTGTGAGAAACTGAAGGAGGCCAGTGGGTCTGCTCTGCAGAAGGTAGGGGAGAAGGATTAGGGAGATCATATGGGGCCTTGCAGGCCAAGCCGTAGATTTTGGTCCTCAGCACAAGGAAAAGCCATTGATAGTTTTCCATTAGAGAAGACCTATGATCAGATGTGCAGGTTTAAAATCTTTGTCAAGTACAGAGCATTTACTGGAGCAGAGCAACTCCTTGGAAGGACTCTCAATTGGGAGGATATTTCAGAATCCAGGCTTTCCTGGACTGGCCCAGGATACACGGTGATGGAGGCAAAGAGAAGCTGACAGATGAACAATATTTTAGGGGGCAAAATCCACCTAAGATATCAAAGATAAATGATAGGAAAGGTGACCATTGGTCTCTAACACAAGAGGATGCCTAGTCGTATCATTTGTGTAATAAGCAAGTTTGGATGGGTAGAGAAGCGTTCAGTTTAGCAGCGGATAATCTAAAGGGCAGAGCAGCGCATTTTTATTTTAATGATTAAATTTGTGTGATTGGTATCATGAAATAAGAGGCCTAATCAAGGATACTTAAATCAAACTGGGGACGAGAGGGGAGATTCTTTGACTTTTTGGCATTTTTTGTTTCCTTCTAGTAACTTAAAAAAAAAAAAAAAACAAAAAAAAACTAATATAAAACAATGTATGTGTATTTTAACTAAGTTTAAAATTTTAAAACCTCATTAATGTAATGAAGTCACAAGATTTTAGGGGTGGAAAAGGTCATAGAAATTGTATAGAGATGACAAACTTTGTCCCCTGAAAGTTTGTGACTGGCCCCAAATGTGTAAATGAAAATGTTAGAAATCAGCCAGATTCATAGAGCTCCCTGCAGCAGTGGCAGCAATGCTTTCTGCAATATCAGGAGAGTGTGGTTCCCAGCCAGCTCATCACCCTTATCATCTGGGGCTCAGGAGTTAGCGGGTGTGGTGAGGGGTGCATCTTTCACACACAGATGCTGGGCCCCCTCCCTGCAGATACACATCCTAGCAATCTGGAAGGGGGCACCCAAGGTCATTTTAAAATGTCTTTAAGGTGATTTGACGATAGGCCAGATTCAGGGCCCACTGTGTTTAATACCCCACAATACTTTTCCTTAGATCATTTTATGAGATTTTTACATCGATATTTTAAAAACAAATTGTTTATTTTTCCCAATTAAATGTTTTCTGTTTAAAGGCAAGCGAAACTGTTCATTAGGAGAAGTATTCATCACCGGTATGAATTCAAAGATTTTAAATTCAAGGTTTGACACAGAGGTGAATAAGAGGCTTTTCTATTTCTGGGGAAAAATTACTTATTTCCAGACACAAAAAGATCCGATATAAATACTTCCCTATTATGAAATAGAAATCCCTGGCTGTGCTAAGATTTTTCTAGAAATTTAGAATAGTTTGGTATTCCTAAGAATAAAATGTCTGATTTAGGCATTTCACTTTGAGCGTTTTTTCAGAAAAAAAAAAAACAGAAAGATGCAATTGGTCAAAATCCAGCCCGATTTATTCTTTGTGGATTTAAAAATGCTCAAGAGGATAAAAAAGGGGAGATATTTCACATAAAAGTGGACATTTTTATTAAACAGCATAATATCAGATTTTCTACAGAATACAAACAAGACAGCAAACTTGAAAAACTGAGCAAAATTTGATACTACCAATATAGCATAAAATAATCCCTTAAGTACTGATAATCAATCTAGACTCCAGTGAACGGAAACACAGAGATCAAAGTTAAGTGAAGCAATGATTAGGGACGTAAAGGAAGGAAAGAGAGAGGTGCGGGGATGGTAGGTAGGGAACCAGCACATCTGGCTTTAGTAAAGAGATGAATATAGTGAGTTATTTTTTGTCTGACTGACCATTATGCCACAGAAACATGCAAATGCTTTTCTGGTTTCTTTCTTTTCAGATTCCATAGCACCTTTGTTTCTCTCTGTACCTCCTCCTTCCTCTCTCTCTCTTTCTCTCTTGGTGGCCATTAACTACACTGACAGTTTGACAGGCTGAAATAAGGAAATAAAACACTTAAACATTGTTTCCTGATGTATGCATTCATCTCTTCTGCCAAACACAGATATTGAGGAGATACTTCACTCCTCCTGTCAGCTCACTAAATTACACCCCAGCTCGCAGGCAACGCCATGCCCAGGCCTCTCAATCTCAGCGCACCTCACTTACTACCAGAAGAATATGAAAGGACTTCATTCTTTTCACCCAAATCTTTTCTCAATACTCAATTTTCTTCATTAACAAATTGTTTTTTTGTGTAAAAGCTGATTACTTTCCCATTTTAAAAAAAATCTCTGAATTTAATTTTATTTTGTAGGGTTTCCGAATACTTGGACTTAAGCAATGGCAAATGAATACTAAACCATCGGTTACATGTTGTATCTTTCTATTAACTAATGAAGAGTTCTGACGTTTTAAAACTAGACACTGACCATCCCAAACATTTACCCTTTTGACAGATCCAGTGGCAGAGAAAAAAAGGCTGATCATGACACCCCGATGTGTACCATAAATAATAGATGCTTCTTTCATTCTTATTTGCATATGGCAAATAAAGTCAGACTTCTGCAGAGCAAACTTTGAATGTCTTACAATTAATAATTAACTTCTTCCAGAGAAATTTGGTGTGGATTAAATTTTGAGAGACTAATAGGTAAGTGGGGCGTGGTGGGGAGAAATCATGACTTTCATTGGGTTATCTTCTTGTACTACCATTAACATGAAGGAGGAGAAACTTCGAGGTGAAATATTTAAGAAAATTTTTTAAGACAAGAGAAACAAGCCTTTAGGACTTCTTCCTTGCTGCATGCCTTCAACAGCATTTATTTAGTGCCTACTATATGCAGTGCATGAGTGTAGGTTCCGTGTGAAGACGCGAAGGAGAATCACGCGTGTATCCTGCCTGCCTCCTCAGAATCCTGCAGTCTAGAGAAGATGCCATCATCACAAGGAACTAGAATGCAAAGCAGGAGGTTCTAATGGAAGCACAGGGAAAATGCTACAGAAATTAAAAGGAGATAAGACTACTCCTACCCCACCAACCACAACTGAAATTGTATGCCTCGGCCAGGCTCAGTGGCTCACACCTGTAATCCTAGCACTTTGGGAGGCTGAGGCAGGTGGATTGCCTGAGTTCAGGAATTCACGACCAGCCTGGGCAACATGTCCTGTTTCTACTAAAATACAAAATCTTAGCTGGGCATGGTGGCATGTGCCTGTAATCCCAGCTACTCTGGAGGATGACAGGCGAATCGCTTGAACCCGGGAGGCAGAGGTTGCAGTGAGCCTAGATCATGCGACTGCACTCCAGCCTGGGAGACAGAGCGAGACTCCATCTCAAAAAAAATAAAAAGACTATTGTATGCCTCAGTTTAGCCAAAACACCAAATTTTCTATATTTTAAGACTTACATACTTTATTATAATCCCTCGTTTTGGGTTACCTACCTCCTCTGTCTACCTACAAAACTCGTGCCTTGTCTACTTTGTTCATTACCATATTTTCAAGACTGGCACAGTGTGTGGCATGTAATGGGCATCCAATAAATATTTGTTGAATGGATGAGTGAGCTATTTTGTGATAATAAGAAGCAACTGAATCTGATTCTCTAGAGGATGGTTTTCTGAGTTTCTATCTTATTGAAAAGCACCAATGAAACAGATGGGAGGTTTGTGTAAAAATATGGGACACCTCAATAATTATAGATACTACATTTAATTAGCACAATTGCCAAAACATAGCCAGGATCGAAAGACTATTTTTATATAAAATTGAGGATTTCCTTTTACCAATAAGAAGCCTTCTTTGCAATCCAATAATCATCAGTGATTATAGTATTAACCACAAAGGTGATGCACAGGAAAATTCTCTGAAGTGTTCCTTTCTCCTCTTTGTTTTGTATCTTTCCCAAGAAATAATAATTAACTGTCAAAAAATTATCCTTTCACTATCTTCCAAGAATGGAAATTTAGTTATTGCCAATAAAAATTATCAGTAAAAGTAGAAGGTTACTACGGTAAAGATCACAAAGCAATAAATGGTGAGCCTAGGTCATTAATCAAATCCACTTGAAGAACAGTTCAACCAGATAGTTAATTACCTTTACGATCAACTATTTGCTAACTAAATCATTTTGCTTTATCAAATATTATCTAAAATAATATGTGCTACTATTTCTTAAGCATTTATTTATAGGCATTCTGGATAGGATTGCATACATGCTTCTTCACTAAAGTCTCATGATTACCTTAGAAAGGAAGTATATATCTATCCCCACTTCACAGATAAAGAAACTGAGGCATCAAAAGTATATCCTGGAAATTAAGGAATCCAAGTCCACCATGCTTTGAATCCCAGAAACATTTCTACTCCAACTATTCCATGCTAATCAGTATATAATGTAGTGACTACGTTTGCTTTGGCTTAAAATTCTCATATATTTCAAGTCATATATTTCAAATTCTCATATATTTCAAGAAATTCTTCTTGGTAGTAGGGACAACTTTAAATAGAGCTTTTTCAGTCAGTATAATGTGCAAAATACAAACTTAGTTACCTGAGTTGAAAACTGTATCATTTTGTCCCATAAAAAAAGTATTAAGCGATCTGATTCAAAATATCATTTTGATTATGAGGCAGAGGATTACTCATGAGGTTAAGGCTGGGTGAGGGCCCTGATGCTCTGGTCTTGCTGTTGTCTGGTGGGTGCGTTAGGACACGCACCGCAGGGTAATTTTGACTAATTTCTCTACATGCGTCTTGCTCTTGCTTTCTCCCACTGTTCTCTCAGATGTCTTGGCCACATATTATCTTTTGAAATTATTACAAGGGGCACTAAAGAAAATGGGCATGGAGGAAGAAACTGTTCTTCTTGCTCCCCTTTAGCCATTATTTTCGGATGAGATCTGAATAATTCAGACTCCAAAAACTGTACTCTTTCTATTGCAACATACTGCATTCCAATAATTTCTGGTTTTAAGAAGTCAAGAGAAACCCTGCTTTTCATGCTCTTGTGCTCTCTTCTAAATTTAATTAATACATATTTTATCAAGGGATAAAGAAGAAGGTGAAGATTTTTTGTCATCAGCTTCTAAGACATCCAAATGATTCTACACATATCCTACCTACTCTTGACCTGCAAAGACATTTGAATAGCCTTGCAAACAAAAGTGCTGTCTCCTTTTACCACACTTACATCATTCCCTAATTCTGGGTTTAAAAATAGAATCTTCACTCACAACAACTAGATTTTTAGCTTATAATATGGGGAATAAAGGTCATAGGCAGAAAATGAAGAAGATTAGTGGAACTATATAAAGACAGGAAAAGGAAGAAAAGAAAAAGGATGGCAGGGAAGGAGGGAAGGGAGAAGCTGAATAAAATAAAGGAAGAATCTTTTTGTTTTATCCACAGCCTTTGGTAAAGTTAGTTAGAAGTTTGCTTTAAAACAAAATTGCCTCTTTCAGTACTCAGTGATATTTTATTTCTGTGTAACTTCCTTCTCAAATAGGTTAATTACAGAGGCAATTAGTCTAGCTACACACAGGATGTCACTATTCCCTTATATAAATAGAACCAGCACACATGTTTCAGGCAGAGAAAAATATCTGTAAAGACCAAATTTCAAAATGTTACGGAATTCTGTGCTGTGAGATGCACTTTTGCCCAGTTTGGGTGAAATTTTGTGTTTTCATCATTCTTATTTATTGAATAGTCCTTATGTTTTATTATTCTCATGGAAATTCTTTACATGAACTAGGAAAATCAGCTCAAATTATAATAAAAAGTCCAAAAAGTAGAGGGATCATTGCACTAGGTAACTGAACAGGAGTAAGGCCTTGTTAGCAAGGCAAATAGGAAAAGGAGAGCTAGAACTGAAAAAGCTAATCTTATTATTAGTTTAAGCAAATGTACTGACCTATGCAGCCTCGAGGTTTTTTGTGTGAGTACTTCATTTTACATATTGAAAGTCTGGAAATTAGTAACTACTGCAGTTCTGAGATCCTAGTGGTTCATAGCGCAAGAGGCTTTTAAAGCCTCTTGCTTTAAAATTGGATATATGCATCTCTGGGTCGCAGGATCCAGACTCAGTGATACACATGGAATTCACGGGAAAACTTGTTAAATCACTAATAATGGCATCCATTTTCGCCTGAAACCCCTAACTACTGATTATTGTTTATACATTTATCAAAACCAAAATGATAAAGTGCTCTTCAAAAGAATAAATTGCTATATCTAGTACTAAATACATATTCATAGAGGGCACTCCGTCCTTCTTGATGGTAGCTACCCAGGATGACAAAATTGAAAGACGCTGATGACACACTAAACATCTATGGTTCATTAGCTCGCTTGTTTACTGTGGTTATAGTGAAAGCAAGGTCTTAGGTCAGCTCCTCATATCGACCAGCACATTCCTTTCTCTTCTGTGGCCATAGAATATTCCATGCAGTTTTGACTGGCTCTCTCAAAAAAAGTTTGCCATTGGTCACACTATGGCCTGAGAGAGGAAGATACATGACCATTACTACAATAAAAACAAGTGGATCCCATTTCCTGCTCAATCATGGCCCCAGTGCATTCTTCTCATACATGAAGCACTGCATGTTGCTTATAAATCAACCTAGAAAAATGTGTGCTTGAGCCCCGAGATTACTCTGCCTGAGTGTGAATCCCGCCCTGCCTCTTACTAGCTATTGAACCATGGCAAGTTATTCAATTTCTCTCTGTCTCTGGCTCCTCAGCTGAAAAAGTGGGTATAATAATAGTACCTGTTTCATAGGGGTACTGTAGGAGGCTTACATTATATAATACAAGCAAAGCCCAAGAATAATTCCTGGCACAAAGAAACTCCTCAGTAAATGATAGGTACTCTAAGTATTCTGCACTGAACAAACAGTGAACAGTGATGAGACTTTTTCAGATTTTATGTGCGTATGTGTGCACGTGTGCACGCACACTTGCACGTGTACATAAATCTACAGGTCCTGCATTTAATAAGAAAAAGTGGAATTTTAAACGGTGGTTAAAATTGACAGGACAAATGAACTGAGCCCTGTAAAGATCTCTATCAGCACTAGAATCTCCCCATAGTCTAGCCTGTCTGGTACAGCAGTCTCTCTGGGATTTCAGTTCGGGCTTACCTGAGTGTACAGCAGCAACAAGGTAGAATAGGCTTTCTTCTTTTACTCCAAGCATCCAGAGCTATGCTGATGACAGAGGGATGGGCAGAGAATGGAGTGATCTCCCTTCCAGAAGATGAACAGTGCCACTGAGAACCTAAATAACTGTTTTATAAGAGATCATTGGCTTTACTGCTTCTGTGTGACCTTTCTGTCCTATTTCCTCTAGAGGGTTTGATGGTGGGTGGGTAAGTCAACTATGCAGCTAAGTGAGCTAGGCAAATAAGTGTTTTGACTACAGTGCCTACAAATATAGAGATATGTGCATATGCATATTCTTTCCCATGCATGCACCAGGATAGCTCCAGAGTATGACAATTAAAAGTACGTTACAGAAGTCATAAGGGGCACATTTTGGATATTTCCTTCAATATCACAGCCAAAAAAAAAATAATGTTTGTTATTACAAGTCACACATATGGAGTGCTTTAAGTCCCATCATCTTTTCACTTGGGGATTTCCTGCTAAGACTTAGTCCTTTTTTGCAAGACAGTAACCTCTAGGTTTTAAAATTACTGATCTTGTATTTTTCAGTCACTGTAACAGCCGATTTGGACTGACTTCACGGGTAACCAGATCAATTGTGTAGACATTAATACTTAAGAGGGCGTGGGGAGAGGGACTCAACTGGAACACTCAGCCTATAAAATGGACTATAAAATCACTATCAGAATAGACACTATGAACAAAATAGAATTCTTCACAGCCCAGTTCTCCCTTACACAAATTAGTGCATAGTACAACTCAAATCAGCCCTGATGTTAGGACTCTGTGATCAGGTAAGGAGTCGACACCAGGAAACTAATATTAACCTGGCTGGTCAGTTACAGGTGTGCTACCCTTTCCCATCTAACTCAATACTTTAGATGAGTTTGATATTTAACAATTAGTTGGATCTAAATGATCCCATTATTCAGGGATTTTTCTCTCAAAGTCTATAGGATCTCAGAAAGAAAATCACAGTAAGCTAAGAAACCACAGTAAAAAAAAAAAAAAAAAAAAAAAAAAAGGAGGGCTACTAGCATCACAGCATTATACACATAATAAAGTGTCTTGATCCATCAGTAGAATTAAGTGATTTGCAAAATCCAATTCCTCAAATTCATCATTCACAGAAATGTAAAAACATGTAATCAAATATTATTTCTATCGGTGTATAAAAATATATGAAATATGTATTGATATTAAAACATTTATAATTACAGACCTATTAACTTTATCCTTAATGTTAAATAATGAAAAGTCACCTGTGAAATAACATCTAACTAAATTTTAATACATTGGTTTTACTAATGCTTTTTTCCTGTTTGCTCTGCTTTTTCCCCTTTTCTCTCTCACCAGATTCTTGGTTTTACTGGGCAAAAAAAAAAAAAAAAAAAAAAAATTAGTACTCATTTAGATTCATTTTTTGGCTACATATATTTAATAGTTTCACCTTCCTGTCTCTCTCTTCTTTCTGCCATCACTTCTGGAACACAGCCAGAAGCCATGCTGGAGCGGTGCCAGCATGTCCTGTTCTTTTGCAATTTGATTGCCTCTGTATACATCTCAGTTAGGCTTACCTAAGTCACCATTTACAATATTGAGTAGAAAGAGCAGGTTGAAATAGTCGGCATTTATAAGTCCACTGGTCACATGATACAAAATATATAGCCAAGTGTAGAATTTATAGCAATAACATTTATGTATCATGTTACTCCTAGGACAATCTAATTTATAAAGTGCCTATTGTGTATACATAAGGAATAATCATAAATCATTTCCATTAAACAGTGTCAACTGTTTAACCCAACTTTCCCCCTAAATTCTGCAGACTGTGATTAATGAGGTTTTTTAAAGGAAGCACATGAAAAAAAAAAAAAAATCAAGTCTGATTCATCTTAGGTGAACAACATACCCATATATAGGAGCAGGTGTCTGTAGTATGATTTAGAATACCTATGGAACATCTCTGGAAAATATTAACTTCCTCTGGAGTAGAGAAATGTCCATGAAAGTGAGGTGGGAATGTGGCAAGAGCCCAAATCTGTCACCAACCTCAGGCTTTCTTTTATTTCCTTCTCAGGAAAGAATGGATTTAAAACAAACAAACAGAAAACCTTCAGGCCCTATTGGATCAGTTGTCTGACATGTTTTCATCTGCAGGCATTTTTAGAAAACCTGAGAAAGATTATTTAGATTAGCTTCTTTGTCTCTTTGACTCCTAGTTAGAGAAAAATCCCAATCAGTGACCGAAGCTTTCAAGAGTCCTAAAGTGAAACTCAAAACATGTATGCGAATTTTCTCCCTCTGTTCACTCCTTAGCTCATGTCCTATTCAGAGAGGCAATTGTCTTTAGTAATCTATGCTTTGGGGTTCTCAATGAAACTCATTCTTCTCCTTTAAAAGCTCTTAAAATTAATACTAGGAAATGTTTTTATAATTCACATCTGTAAATGCATTTAAGTTTACCTGAAACTCACACCTACACAGCCAAATTGGACATCACTTTACAAAAATATGGTTGGATTTTTCTTACAGTATTTTGATCCTCTTTCTTCTGTCCTTAGAAAGGACTATAAGAATGACATAGTCTTCTTGCCTTAACTCCACAGCCTTAAAAATATCCACTGATTTGTGTCAGCCAAAACTGAAGAACAACTTAACACTTTTTCATATATATATATATGAATAAATTTGTTCTTTATTCTTCATATAAGTGAGAAACTCGCTTTTCCTCCAAACTCTATTGATGACTGATATATTACTATGGAGAGAAGCAATCCCCTAGCTAGGTTAAAATTAAAACTGGAACTGAAAATCAAAGGAAGGAATGCATAGCAAGAAAATCTGTAAATCACTTTTCTGCAAATGAACTACCTGCTGTTTTCTACTCACAGAAAATTGACACTATGTAAAGATACGTTGTAATCTAGAAAGGAAAACAAAACAAAATCTATATACAAACAGAATGATCAGAAATCCACGAATGTCTCAGTCGAAGCAAGAACTGGTGGCAAACAGAGGTTTGGGGAAAGAGTTTATTTTCCAAATAACATGTTAATCTTCATAATCAGATACACTATGGCCTTTGTATAACTATTTTGAAAACTGATCATCCCCCATGATAGCTGTATTTCAGCGGCATTAATTGGTAGGGGGAAAATGATATATTTCTCTGCAACTTGGGTATATCAAACTTGAGGAGGAGTAACAACTCATTTTAGTAATAACGGAAGATTTTGGTTCAAAAGTTTATCCATTCATGAGGAACAGTGCTAAATTCACAGGGCTTTCATTTGTGCAAGGAGACAAAAGGTGACACACTGTACCTTCTTTAACAAATTTATTCCTCAAAAATATCTGGTAAACAAGGAATTTTTTCCCATTTTTGAGTGATATTTTGAGTTGCTCAAGAGGAAAAACTGTTATGCTCAAGTGAAGCAACTTAAAACTCCAGGCTGACTCCTTCTTTCAAGAAACTAAGGAATCTATGGAACAATAAAGCATAATTATGACTTCCATTTCAGTGAGAGCTACTCTTGTCTTCACCTTGTTAAAAGGTTAACTTCTTCCCAATTGCATAGAAAAATAAATAACCGCCATGTAGGCATTTAAAAAGTACCCATGTTTTCCTATGATTGACTTATATCTTCTATCAATTCTATCTAAATTACTCAATTAAAAATAATTATTAAGAAAATAAATGACTTCATCAACATGTTCCAAAATAAAATATGGACAAGAAGAAAAAAATCAGCTAATCAACACAAAATTTGATATAATTATTGAAAATGATTTTATTTACAATTTACTTTAATAGACTTGATTCCTACTTTTTTAACTGAAGTTGAAGAGATTTGGGATACGAAGGCTTCTATAACAATAAAAGCTATTGAATCAAAGAAAACTTCTTTTCCTAATATGTCTTTTTATGTTGCCAGTATAAAGTGCTTACCTTAAATAAAAGATTTGCTTAGTTTTTTAATACAAATACTAGTAAAGAAGCACCTCCAAGGCTGAACCACTCATTTCACTTTAGTTAACAAAATTATGTAACTTGCTTTTATTCTTAATTTGGTATTATCATTTAAACTACTCGTTACATATTATCCTCATTTTGTCTCTTTATTCAGGAAATAGTCCCGGTAACAACTCATTATCCTGGATGGCTATGGTAGCAATGCTATTTTTGTTTGTTCTAGAAGGCATAGATTCATTGTCACTATTCAAGTTTCTTATCCTAGAACCCACAGATTGCTAGGAAATCCAAAGGCTTCTAGAATGATATGCAAATTTTCATGTATATGTGCCCATTGTGATTTTTCTGGCAGCAATCCATTTATTTTTTGCTACCTAGCATTAATGCAGCCTCTTTCAGTTAATAGTACCCTATTTCCTTCTGGGATGCAAACCCAGTGCCTAGTCCATGGAAAATTACAAAAGTGATTCTGCTCTCTGCTCCAAGAGAGGGGCACAGGATTATTCAGTGATCTAATCAGAACAAATTAGTACAAAGACACTTTTTATAGGGCTTCTGAGAAAGGCATCTTCTCTTTTCCAGCTTGACCTGAAGCCTGAGAGGATGTTACAGCTGAAGCAATGCCCCTGCCACCATCTTACTACCAAATGAAGTCAGAAACTGAGGCTGTATTAGTGGACTCTGAGAGATGGAGAGAAACTGAATTCTGTTTACATTATTTTAATTCAGAAGTTAGCTCTGTGCCTGAATTTTTCATATGTTAGTAAAGCACATGCACACACTTTCATACTATCCTAACTCCATAATATTTGCATAGCTGACTCCTTCTTCAGTGTAACTATTACTGGCTTTCTTTGACCTTTCCTATCAAATGTAAATTCCCTCTGTACTCTGTGCTCTTGACTGCCGTCCATCCTAGCTGTCTTTAATCTGATTACATATTATCAAAATCATATGCCATATGCTGTTCATTAATTTGGTACAGAGGAATTTTGTCAGTTTTCCAGTCCTTTTCAATCAAATTTACACAATGCAGGATTATTTTCTAGTGGAGAAAAAGACAGAGAGAAAGGAAAGGGGTAGGGGAAGGAAAAAAGAAAAAAAAAGAAGAAGAAGAAAAATAGGCTTTAAAAATGGAGAGTTCAAATAGACAGTCATGTAGTAAGTTTCATTCAATGGTGAAACAAATTGAGATTTTGTTTAGACACATATAAGAAAATCAATTTTGCTTAAATATCTTTAGCAGATATTAGCAGGAAATAATTTTTATGCATTCTGACCTCAATTGCAACCAGACTTAGCTGACATAATAACGGGGTCCCTAAAAGTAACTGCTGAGGTTTAGAAGCACTTGCCACTTCCTATGAGCTGGCTCTATAAATGCCAAGAGTGAGTATCTTGAATTAAATGAATAGATTAATAAACATCTTTGGAATATCCATCATTAAGGCTGATTTATGTTCTGTTGCCAGCAATAATTCAAAGAAATGCCACGCTATTCAAAAAATATTGCATGTTGTTCTACCACTTTGCCAATGTTATGACACCATGTAAGTATGACAATATCTATATTCTTCTCAGTACTAACTATATACAAAAGCCAATAGATATTAAACCACTTTAAGTTTACATGGGCATCAGCACGGGAACCACTCATATTTATAACTCTGATGAATGGCCTTTCATTTGTAAATTTGTGGTGTATCCATAATTTCTTAGGAAACCAAGAGGTTCATTCAAAAAATTGCCACAACATTTATCTATGCAAAGATGATGGATATAGTTTATGTAATTAAATGCTTTTAAAAATTAAAATCATATTGCCAAGAGACATGTTCTTTCCTGGTTTCCTCACATTTTAAAAATGATCAGAACTGCACTCTCAGCAGTTATGATGTTTACTCTAAATAGTGTATTAACACTTATTAAATATATCCAAAATCATCCTTGTTAGAGCTGTGTAGCATTTTCTTGAACTACTAGAAATTAAGTTCAACTTATATTTCTTATCTTTTTGTCTAATTCTATCCCCCTACAATAAGCTATAAAATATAGAAAGCAGCATTAGAATATAATAGTTTTTGTTTGTATTTACTGCATTTACTATATTTAGTCCTTCAAGACTATTCACAGCAACCTGCATGGTTTACTGTAAGAAGAAACTATTATAAATTTTATTATGACTCAAAATATACATTTTGGCAAAAATCAACATTAATTAAGAAAGGAAAGACATATTTTATCCCAGTATGGACTTAGCTCAATTGGAGGAACTGATGAAGTAGGAGAAGACGAAAAGATAGTAATTATGAATAAAGTAACCAATAAAAAGCAGAATAGTCAATGTTATATGTGTGAAGAAGAAATGCACATTGTTGCTAATGTGTGATGTGCTTTGGTGGCATTTCTAGTCTACTTTCATTTGCCTTCAAGTACACACAAATGTAGGAAGTACAGACAAGTCTCAGTGGCTTTTTAAAATTTAATCTGCCCTATTACTACAGAATCTACAAAAATTGAACCTGTTTTTAATGGATTTGGTTATATGAGCAACAATCTCCAACTTATCAACTTTTTTAGCATTAGTACATTCAGTAAAAGGAAAAATTGTGCCAAATACTTGCAAAATTTATTTGCCAAATACTTTTTATATATTAGGTCTCTACACGATACTTAACACAAACATCATATTAAAAATAACAAAATAAGCACTGTACATACCCCAGTAGGTCGCTAACTCCTCGTGGGCAGGAACATATTTTTCATCATCTTTGGGTCACCAATGGCCAGCACGGCACCTGGGATAAAACACACACCCCATAAATGAGTTTCAATTCATTAAATGGTACAGTGCTGATTGGATTCCATTCGGAAGGTATGAATTCAATGAAGTAACCAGCCATATATCAACCTTCTTCCTCTATATCCTACATTATTAAATGAGCACTGCACATTCTTATAAATCTAAATGACAATTTTATTCTAAAAACTCAGTTCTTGAGAATAATTACTTCTAAATGGTCATTATGTTACATATCATTATACTCTTTCAGTTTTGGTGGAAGCAACGCAGCAAAGTGTCTGAAATGTCCTTTGGAGTTAGGCCAACAGAGGTACAAACGCTGGTTCCACCACACTATGTATACAGTGTTGGATAAAATTACTTAATCTTGCTAAATCCAGCTGTCTGTAAACTAAGGGTAACTGTAGTCTCTTTCTAATAATGTTGTTCAAAGGCTTAAAGGAAACAATGCGTAGCATGCTGTCTGACACAAAGTATACTGTCTTCATCTTCCCCCATCCCTCCTCATTAGTGGAGGGAAGAATTAACCTTGGCCAAAGAGATGGGCATTTGCCTTCAGCTATGAGAATGTGATCTCCTGAACTCAAAATGTCATAGGAGTGTGTTTGTTTGGCTGAAGGCTTTGGCCACTGAACAGCCTAACAATGTGATTTATAATGGGTGGTTTGGGCCAAGCAGTATCAGTTTTGCCTCTCAGAGGGACCAGAAACGAAAACTATCAGCCCAACACCAACATTCAAAAGGGGTTGGAGACTAAAGGTCAGCCATGTAAGGGACAGTATATAGTCAAGTCCCAGTAAAAACTCCAGACACCAAAGGCTCAAGTGAGCTCCCCTGGTTGGCAATGCTCTGTGTCACACATCGATGCCAGGAAAGTGACATATCCTGACTCCATGGCGAGGACAACAGAAGCTCTGTCTCTGATAATTCCCCAGACTCTACCTTACATATTTCTTCTCTTTTCTGATTTTAATCTGTATCCTTTTCTTAAACCGTAACTGTGAGTATAACAGCTTTCAATGCATTCTGAGTCTTTCAAGCCACTTGCTGAAGCCAAGGATGGTTTTGGGAACCCCCTAAACCTGCAATTGATGTCACAAGTGGGGATTATATTGTGTAGAGAACTGGCTTCCTCTAATCTTGACACTAACTGTAGAGTTAGTTAAACTTGCCCACTTTCCTTCTTTTAATCTAGAAAGTCCAAAAAGCTTTGAAAGCTAGCTTACTTCACCACTCAAGTGAACTGATTAACAAAGACCTCACTGTTAAAATTCACTTTGACTTGATATTTACATATAAATTACATCCCATTGCTTATTTTTTTTCTCACACAAACAGTAAAAGCTATTCCTTCCCTATTCCCAATAATAGATAAAGAAATTGTTTTGGGGTTTTTGTTTTGGTAATGTGAACGGTAGTAACATTTAGAAACAAATGAATCACACAAGTGAAATTTCTAAAGATTATTAATAATAGATCTGTCAAGGTCAGATGTTAGAAAATAAACTTCATTAAAAGATGCACTGGTTTTGGCCAGGCACGATGGCTCATGCCTGTAATCCCGGCACTTTGGGAGGCCAAGATAAGTGGATCGCTTGATGCTGGGAGTGCGAGACCAGCCTGGCCAACATGGTGAAAACCTGTCTCTACTAAAAATACAAAAATTAGCCAGGCGTGGGGGCATGCGCCTGTAATCCCAGCTACTCGGGAGGCTGAGGTGGGAGAATCATTTGAACTCAGGAGGCAGAGGTTTCAGTGAGGCGAGATCGTGCCATTGTACTCCAGCCTGGATGACAGAGCAAGATTCTGTCAAAAGACAACAACAACAAAATGACTGGTTTTCTAACAAAATATTAGTTAAATCACATATTCCTTGTGCTTCTCCTAAGTGGTTTGGTTGTTCCCTGCAAGAGATTGCTTACAGCCTTGTTAATTTTTTTTAAACAAATAACAATTTGGTAGACAGAATAGTAAGACCATCCCAAAGATCCTACTGAAATGTTGAATATGCTCAGCATAATGCCCAGGAATGTGAATATAATGGATTTTACTCCGTGAACAGGTTACATAACACAGGTGATTTTGAGTCAGATTATCTGCATGACCCTTACCTAATCGATTGCATCTGTCTTTTACATTTTAGTCTAGAAATCAAAGAGAAGTCAAAGAGAAGATGGAGATCTGAAGCACAAGAAGGATGTGGCACACCACTGATGTCTTCAGAATACAAAGTACACACGGCAAGGAATATAGCAGCCTTTAGGGCCTATGGACAAGCCCTAGCTAACAGCCAGCAAGGAAGCAAGAACTTTAGTCCTAAAAACACAAAGAGCTGAATTCTGCCAAAAACAAGTATAAGTTCGGGAAACAGATTTTTCCACCCCAGGGCCACAGACAAAAACTCAGCCTGGACAACCTTGATTTTAGCCTCATGATACCCTGAACAGAAAACCCAGCCAGGCTGTGTTGGATTTCTAAGCTTCAGAACTGTGAGCCAATATATGGGCACTGTTTTAAGCCACTAAATTTGTGATAACATGTTATACAAGATCACAAGCTTCTGCAAGTCTTATATTAACTTCTCTTTAGTCTTTCACCCTGAAAACAGGAGTCAGTTATGGGCTACATTTCCTTAACCATATAGACCCCAGATTGCTATTCCTGAAACAAGACAATTCTTGTACTCTGAATAACAAATACAAAACAAGGTACTAAGTTGTATGTAAAGAGATCATTTGTGCCAGGCGTGGTGGCTCACGCCTGTAATCTCAACACTTCAGGAGGCCAAGGTGGGCGGATCACCTGAGATCAGGAGTTCGAGACCATCCTGGCCAACAAGGTGAAACCTCGTCTCTACTAAAAATATGGAAATTAGTTGGGCATGGTGGCACACACCTATAGTCCCAGCTACTCATGAGGCTGAGGCAGGAGAATCACTTGAACCCAGGAGGTGGAAGTTTCAGTGAGCCGAGATCGTGCCACTGCACTCTAGCTTGGGTGACAGAGTGAGACTCTATCTTAAAAGGAAAAAAAAAAAAAAAGAAAAGAAAAGAAAAGAAAAAAAGAGAGATCATTTGGAAAAGTCAACTGCCTACCTCCTGTGAGAAATGAACTCAAATACACAGTAAATTATGTCCAACTTTTCTTAGGTCTTTCTGAAGTAAGTGGTAGTTGCTGCTTCTTTTTTCATATTATTATACTTTAAGTTCTGGGGTACATGTGCTGAACGTGCACGTTTGTTTCATAGGTATACACGCACCATGGTGGTTTGCCGCACCCATCAACCCGTCATCTACATTAGGTATTTCTCCTAATGCTATCTCTCCCCCACCCCCCTGACCCCCTGACAGGCCCAAGTGTGTGATGCCCCCTACCCCTGTGTCCATGTGTTCTCACTGTTCAACTCCCACCTATGAGTGAGAATATGCGGTGTTTGGTTTTCTGTTCCTGTGTTAGTTTGCTGAGAATGATGGTTTCCAGCTTCATCCATGTCCCTGCAAAGAACATGAACTCATCCTTTTTTATGGCTGCATAGTATTCCATTTTTATGGCTGAATAGTATTCCATAGTATTCCATGGTGTATATGTGCCACATTTTCTTTATGCAGTCTATCACTGATGGGCATTTGGGTTGGTTCCAAGTCTTTGCTATTGTGAACAGTGCCACAATAAACATATATGTGCATGTCTCTTTATAGTAGAATGATGTATAATCCTTTGGGTATGTACCCAGTAATGGGATTGCTGGTCAAATGGTATTTCTAGTTCTAGATCCTTCAGGAATCACCACACTGTCTTCCACAATAGCTGAACTAATTTACACTCCCAGCAACAGTGTAAAAGCGTTTCTATTTCTCCACATCCTCTCCAGCACCTGTTGTTTCCTGACTTTTTAATTGCTGCTTCTTTAAACAGACTTGGGGATGGGTGCAGTGGCTCATGCCTGTAATTCCAGTACTTTGGGAGGCCAAGGCGGGTCACCCGAGCTCAGGAGTTCAAGACCAGCCTGGGAAAAATGGCAAAACCGCATCTCTACATATATATATATACACACACACACACACATATATATATACACACACATATATATACACATATATATACACACACACACACATATATATATATATACACACACACACATATATATATATATACACACACACACATATATATATATATGCTGGCTGTGGCGGCGCAGGCCTGTGGTCCCAGCTACTTGGGAAGTTAAGGTGGGAGGATGGTGTGAGCTTGGGAAGTGGAGGCTGTGGTGAGCTGAGAATGCACCACTGCACTACAACCTGGGTGACAGACCTAAGACCCAGTGTCAAGAGGAAGAAAAAAACAGACTTGGTAAACGACCGTATGTCCAGTGCAAAGTCTAAGTATTTGGAGTGTGGGGATCATTGAAAAGGAATCTCTTCCAGTAGTTGTTCTAGAATATGTTTAGAATATGTTCCTACAGTTGTTCCCTATCTCATTCTCTTTCTATTCACTTACTACAGCACTATCATATTTTTTATAAAACACCAGTTTTACCGTGTTGTGTCCCTGCTCAAAATGACCAACTTAAATGACCTTCAAGATAAAGTCATTCATTCATTTATACAATATTTCAATGTGTACGATATGCTAAATTCTGTGTTAGGTGAATTTAGCATTCTTTAAAGAAACTTAGTTTTCTTAAACATATGCAAGGTATAACAGGCAAATGGGTTGAAGTTGCATCTCTATCACCACAATAAATATATTCTTATTTTAAAATTGATATTATTTTTGGTTGACAAATCATAATTATATTACATTTATAAAGTAGAATGTTATATTTTGATATATGCATATGGGTGTATAGATATATACACATACACAGATATCAAAATGGATATATATAGATATCTATATATAAGTACATATAGATACAGATTCTTAAACTATGACTAAAGGAATATTGAAATTATTTGTTTATAAAATTAAGGTGACTGCCACTTGTAACAGATATGTTACTGTCTGAAATATTTCCAGATGCAGTTTCATATCATGTAAGTCTTATTCTTGTTGTCCCTAGATTAATGGCCTTTATCCTTTCAAGAAGAGGTCGGCCACCATCTAGAACTAAAGGGCCACTAATCAGCTTTGAGTTTCAGAGCTAACTTTTGAAAATCTTAGATAACAAACTCGAACGACAGAATTTGAGAGTAAAAAGCAGTGAAGATCTCCAAAATATGTCCCTTTACAAAACAAAAGCAAAATGCAGATCATAAACAGCCAGTGTGGGAGCTCTCACACACCTAGGGAGGAAGACGAGAGAATTTTGGGCAAACAAAGAGGTAGAAAAGGGATGAAGAACTCAGAGGTGGGGTTCAGGCTTTTTTCATATCGGTATTAATATTTGGCTTCCAGGGCAGTGGTACAGAAGCCTATGAGTGGCACAAAGGAATCCACGGCCCTGTGGGCTGACAGTCCTCTTTCATGGACCTTTCTTGATGGCAGGAGTTGAGGGTGGTAGTGAGAGCACAGGACTGCCTGGGAATCCCTGTTTTTAGCCTTGTATCCATCTAATCTGGTGAGAGAGAAATAAAAAACCACTGCTAAAGGGAGGAAAACGTCTGGATTGACTGAGTAAGAGTTGGTTATTTATTCCTTGCAGTTGGTGCACATGTGCAGGAAACTGAAAAGTACTATGCTCTGTTCTGCCCTCTCCACACCACCATACACACAAACACACACACACACACACACACACACATTCACATACATGCACAAAACAGAGGAAGACTGAGGAAGCCCTGGGATGGGGAGAAAAAGGGGAACCTCAAGTCCAAAGGAAATGGTAGGTCAGCAACAGATTCACTGGCTCAAAGTCCAGGGGGGGCCAGTTGCATCAGCAGCTGACCCAACAAGGACAGAGCCCCTCCGGGTAGAGACCAGATTAGGGTGCAGAATCCAGGAAGGACACAGAGGTCAACTCAAGGATCAGCATGAATACATGTGACAGCCCACACTCCCAGCTGTAGCCACAGTGATACAGCCTCCCCCAAAGATGGTTTCTTTAGTTGGGACAGAGGCAGAGCCTGCACTAGGGTGAGATTGGTGCAGCCCCTAGGGGGACACACAATTAAAAGAGGCATCATTGCTCTCAGGGCCCTGTGGGTGCAGGGTTGGCACCTGAGAGTGCTGTCTCTTTACATTTTGTATCCTAGGCCCCTCCTTCACCCCATCCTACTCCAGGGCCTGAACAGGGATATGGGAAAACAAATACACAGAGAGGCTTTGACACAGCTATTTTGTATTCATTTTTTATTCCCTTTCAACCTGCCCAGTAAGGTGGGGGCTCAGAAGTGAGAATAAGGCTGGGCACGGTGGCTCACGCCTGTAATCTCAGCACTTTGGGAAGCCGAGGCAGGTGGACCACCTGAGGTCAGGAGTTCAAGACCAGCCTGGCCAACATGGTGAAACCCCATCTCTACTAAAAATACAAAAAAATAGCTGGGCACGGTGGTGGGCACCTGTAATCTCAGCTACTTGACAGGCTGAGGCAGGAGAATTGCTTGAACCCAGGAGGCGGAAAAGGTTGCAGTGAGGCAAGATCATGCCACTGCACTCCAGCCTGGGCAACGAGAGTGAAACTCTGTCTCAAAAACAAAAAAAAAAGTGAGAATACATTATGAAAACAGCTCTATTTTTCTTTGTATATTAAAGTGGATGAATTTTGACCCCATTAGATGTGTCTCAAAAATTATCACACTATTTTATCAAATATTTCCCTATTTAAATCACTCCAACCACTATTAAAAAGTCCTTTCTTCTTTCCACCTTCTTTAAGTATATCAGGTCTACTTCTTCCCATGCTACTGAAAACTACATGCTATCTCACTCAACATACAAAAGGAACCAAG
Organism: Macaca mulatta; assembly: GCF_049350105.2. Lineage (NCBI taxonomy): Eukaryota > Metazoa > Chordata > Mammalia > Primates > Cercopithecidae > Macaca > Macaca mulatta. Next base: position 26,714,712 of record NC_133416.1, read on the forward strand.
CACTTCAATTTCCTAAGATTCAATAAGAAAGATGACCACTTCTAAGTCCTGCCCGCCTAAAGCTTATTTCCTAGCATCCTCTTCTGAAGTCTGCCAAAGAGATGCACAATCTAAAATCTAAAACTGTCATAAATCTGAGATACTATGGCAACTTGCCTAATTTAAACTTTTAAAATGTGCGTCATTGCTCCTTTTACAAATTCCAAGAACTTTCACATTTTTTAATCTAACACAGAGGTAGCAGGGTACCTATGGAGGTAGCAGTGTTGCATTGGAACCCACAGCTGGAATCCATGGGCCATATCTCTGTGGTCTACCAGTTAGCTGAAAGTTCTTGGATAAATCACTTGATCTTTCAGGGTATTACATTAATCACATGAAAGAGCTGATCTATACAACCTCTAAAGTTCCATCCTGCCCTAATATTTCTATCTTAAGTAGATGGTAACATCTGATGGCATCTTAAACCTGCAAATTCATGAATATAGGCACCAAAAAGCTAAACAATTTACCAATTGTGGTAGGAGAACTGGTAGCATGGAGAGACAGAGATGGCAAGTGAGACTCAGATGGTCAATAATAATCGTAACAGCAAACATTTAGATATTTTATAGTAGCTCCTATGAGTAGGCAATGTGCTAAGCATTGTCATGTGTTACCTGGCTTAATTCTCAGAACAATGCTATGGGAGAGGTACTTTTTTTTTTTTTTTAACAGAGTCTCACTCTGTCACCCAGGCTGCAGTGTAGTGATGTAATTAAGACTCACTGCAGCCTCGATCTCCCAGGCTCAGGTGATCCTCTCGCCTCAGCCTCCTGAGTAGCTAGGATTCTAGGTGTGTGCCACCATGCCCAGCTAATTTTTTGAATTTTCTTTGTAAAGATGGGGCTTCCCCGTGTTGCCCAGGCTGGTTTTGAACTCCTGGCCTCAAGCGATCTCCCACCTCAGCCTCCCAAACTGTTGGGATTACAGGCATAACCTCAACATGGCCCCACCAGGCCAGCCATCTTCTACCCTAAACCTCTACCTTTGACGCATTTATCCTCTTACAGATGTAGATTTGTCATGTTCCGCATCATTCATCTGACTGAAAATCAATATGCCAACTGCAGCCCATACTGTCCTACAGCAAAAGCACACTGCCCTTATCCATTGGAACATGGCTCCACAATCAAAAGTTTAATTTTTGCTCCTTTCCAACAGACACTGATAGGGAAAGGCACTTTTATTATATTCATTTTATAGATGAGAAAACTGGCACAGAGAGATGAAGAAATGTGCTCCAGTTCACACAGCTAGAAAGTCTTCAGCCAGCCCTGCTCCCCCTATTCATTGCATCCAAAAGAATTCAATTAAAACAAAATGAAAAGTACACGACAAACAAAATTCTAGAATCACTGTACATTACAAATATTTAACATAACTATTTCTGAAACTAAAACTAAGTAAGAATGCAGAAGAATGTTATTGAAAATTTATTTTCATGAGGTATCAGTGCATAGATGCAAAGTTGAAATTGGAAGACATAATCATGTGCTCATTTTATTCTAAAGATAAGAAAAATGAGTTGACTTAGGGCAGTGGCAGGACTGTGACTGGAACCCAAGTACCCTCGTTTCCAGCCCTGTGCTCCTTCCACTGTCTTCCTAATACATATTTTTGGAAAGACAACAGGGGTTGAGAATGCAGGCTCTGAAATTACACTGCTTGGTTTGAATTCCTGTTCTCACTTACTAGCTGTGAAATCTCATGCCTCAGTTTCCACATCTGTAAAGTCTGAGAAACAATAATACCTACTGCATGTGGTTGTTGCGATCCTCACATCAAACACTTAGTACCATCTCTGGTACCCAGTAAGCCCCTAATGAGTGCTGGCCTTCACTATTACCACAATAGCAATAGAACATTTGGAAAATCAGAAGGTCAAAAGATCAAGAGCTACTCAACAGCTAGGCAAGGAGAGCATAAAAGGCGTGTAAATCGCATATGAGGTATTCCAGACTTTTCATGTAAAAATTCCATTCCTTACTCGTCTAAGCACACCATGTAAACAACAGAGGTAAATAAATTGTTGTGGGGACTAGAGATGCGGAAATCCTAAAAGAAGTAATTTTACTGGCAAAGTTTTAGGTAGAATTCCTAGCTTCCAGCCTTAGCTTCATCACTGATAGTTGAGCTGTGGAAAGTCGAATTTTGTCTTTGTGTCTGAGTTTCCTTCTTAGAGCTTCCCTATCCAGGGATACTTTTCAAAGTTTCCCAAATTTCATTAATAACTGGGGTCTAAAAGGAGATTCCATGTATTAATTGAAAAAATTCTAACCAAATGAACAATATACAATCTTGATTCCCAAAACTCTTTTTCGTTCCATTTTGCATCAGATTTCCTGCCATTATTAACTTGGTTCTGATTATAGAAAAACATACATAATTTGCAATTCAAACAGCCTTTAATCTTAAAAGGGTTTCCATTGCGGAAGAGAGAACAAGTTCCCCTAGCTCTGTCCTTGGCATAGCCCATCACTTGCTCAAGGGATCTTAACTCATAAAGGAGGAGCACTGTATAGCTTTAAAATGACTTCATTCCCATATTTACATATTTTTAATAGGGCTATGATGAATCTCCTTCCGCTTGACTCCTATTTTGAGCTGTGATATTTTAATCTCCATTCTTGCTGCAACTTAGCAGATGAATGTGCAGTGTGACAGAGCTCAGAGGAAATAGTATAAATAAAGCAAAGTGGAGCTATGACATCTCACATTTTATAGCTTTTTTATTGTAGCCGAAGCATAAACAGAGCACAGCTGTGTTATACTTACCGCTGTGAGCACTCCCTCAATCCGCACCCCCTGTTGCTTTTAAAAAGACAGTGCTCTTATTCAAAAAGCTTTGGCTGTGGGTAACGTGGCCCCACCGGGCCAGCCATCCTCTGCCCCAAACCTCTACCTTTGACGCATTTCTCCCCTTACAGATGTAGATTTGTCATGTTCCGCATCATTCATCTGACTGAAAACCAATATGCCAACTGCAGCCCATACTGTCCTACAGCAAAAGCACACAGCTCTTACCCATTGGAGTACGCCTCCACAATCAAAAGTTTAAATTTTGCTCCTTTCCAACATACACTGCACCCAAATAATGTATGCACCCTCTCTGACAGGAAATTAGCTGAAAGTATTCAAAACAGTGCACTCTCTTAATGAGAGCCCCCTTTTAAAATGAAGAAGTTGTATTTCTCACTTTCAAGTTAACTCTTAGTCATGTTTGAGTGAAAGTTGGAAACGCCAAAAAGGCCAAAAAGAGTGAAAGTTAAAAGAGTGGTGTTGAGATGAACAAAATAACTCTACGTGCTAATGCAATCATCAGGCTTTAGAATGTTTCAGGCTGGTTACGTATTTCAATCATTGTGAAGAAGATAGCATGACGGATAGCATGCACCCTCTATCCTCTAGCAAATGAGGTTATATAACATGGCTGCTTTGTCCAGAACAGGCACCTGATCTAATCCAAGCCAATCAGAGTCCTTCCTTATGATAGCTGATTTAAGGAGAATGGATAAAGCAGTGAGCTATAAAATTCCAGCGCTGTCATCAACGGTGACATTTCCTCCCATATGGAGAAATCTCTATTGCAGCAAGAAACAGTGAAGCCGACATTCAAAGTGACACAGAGACAAGAGAAAGGGATCAAGTCCTGACAAAGTGTGACTCCCGGGTTCCAACTGTTCCTGAGGCCCAACTACATTCCTGTCCTTTCCCCTCCTTGGTTATTTGCCTTCCTTGTATTCCTTTACCCAACAAATTCCAGGCTTATTTCTTAAACTGCCTCAAATTGGATTTTTAGCACTTTAAAAAAAAAAGTGTCTTAATTATTACAACTTCTAGAAGATTCTTTTTTTTTTTTCTTCAGATGGATTTAGATTTATTCTTCCTTTTTCAAATACCACCACACTATTTATGGGAGGGAGGGAAAATCCTCTGGGCTTGTAGAGGAATGTGTAATGAAAATTCAAAAGACACATGCATCCAAGTGAAAAGAATATAGGGGCATAGTAGCCTATACACCAGTGAAGTGAAATGAAAGACAGGAAGATTGATTTGCATCATCATTAACATGGAGGGAGAAAAGCACAAGAACACAATAACTGCAAGAACCACCTCCATTGACACACGTAATTGTTTCGAAACAACAGACCCAACTGGGCTAACATAGGGGCAAAGTTGGTATCCCAAGCTTCTCAGCTATCTATCCGCCCAAAGTTGCTCTTCTGCCAAGCTCATTGTTTACCAAGCTGCCAGCCCAGCCCAGGGATCTGATTAGCAATTTGCACTTTTGTGAGAGGATTAACAGAATTCCTTTGTTTTGATGTCGGATTATCAAACTGCATCTTTAAAGAGGTGTGACCTCATCCAGATTCATAAGCCTGCTCCCTTGAGAATGACTTGAATTTTACTCCACTTGCGCAACATATAATTTCATAAAGGAGTTACTGTCAAAACATGGTACTCAATTCTTGATGTGTGTGAAGAAGCACATTTGTAATGTAAATAACCTCAGAAGTTTTGTGATATTTTAAAATAACCCATCTGGTGGGAAAACAAGGATTTTCAACCCATTTGGTTCCAGCACTAGTAAATTAGTGTGCATCAAACTCATAGAACCCAGAGATAAACCCCATCTCTGGGCTGAGCCTCATGTTGCTTTTATTTTCACGGGCAAGTATTTCAATTGTCCCAGAGTTCTTGATATATATATATATTTTTTTTTTAAAGGAGGGCAGAATGCATAAATGAGTAAACTGAGGAAAACCAAAGAATTTGGCTGCAAATTGACAATGATATCAAATCATCTACAGCACAGTTCATATGAAGAGGAAAGTAAAATCAGAGTTTCGTATTTCTAACTGTATTCTGCAACAGTCAGTTAATCAAAAAAAGAAGTCCCTAAAATCTCCACCCAAATTTGAAACAAATAAAACTTCCAAGGGGGGCATCTACAGGACAAGATGCAACAAAGTAAGTGCAGACTTTGCACTACTGTAATCCTTACCTAAGGGGTACTCCCAAGTAGAATGCACAAGAACAGTGTGGCCTAGGGAGGGCACGCATTACTAGTGTGAAGACCCTATCTTTGGAAGTATGTAAAAGTGCAGCCTGGCCATGGCAAATACCCAAAACACCAGACACGACTGCAGATCAAGTTGTGGCTTTACTCACTGACCAACGGAAAATCCAAAACAATAAAAACACCCTGTTTCATAATGAGGAAATAAGTATAGTTAAATATGTATATTTACTTTTAATATCAATTAGACTGTTACCCTAAAGTTGATAGATTTTAGAATGTTTCTTTCAGTTAGCAAACTTTCAATTATACAGTGAGAGTACTAGGCAGGCCCCGATAAATAAGACAGAAGGTGTGTTTGTCTGAAAGCATAGTACATACACACGTCTGTTACATCAATAGTTCTTAATGGGTGGTTGTGTGGATTAATTAAATCACATGGAAAATCGTTTTTAAAATACCCAAGTCACGTATTCCCACCTTTTAGCCAGTGGATGGGGTGAGAGCATATTTTTCTAAAAAAATCTCAGTTAGTATTCGATGAATGCCTCCTTAAACAGCTCTCTCTTATATTTAGAAATTGCTCTTCTATGTGGATTATTTGCTAGCTTGCCTTACTCACAAAATTGGAGAAGTCTTTAAAAAGGTGGATCATGTCTCTTATGAGCCTCATACAGTGACCCACACATAGTTTTGTGTTCAAATATCAAGTTGGATAAATAAATTCAAAAGACGGTGGTTAATTAATAGGGATGTGATAGATGTATCACAGCAGAGAAAAACTTCAGGGACAGTAGGAATGAATACTAAAAATAACTAAAGAATTTGACTTTAACCCCAAAGCTTCCTACATGGAATTCAAAAAGAAAACAATGTGCATTATTTATGACTTCTCTGACCATAAATACAGAACACCAGCCAAAATCGGCCTGAGATTATTCATGTACACAACAAGTATTGTTCCATTTGCGAGGAACTATCCTGGGCTCCAGACATAGACCAGTAAACAAAACAGACCAAGTTCCTTGCCCTCATGCAGCTAATATTCTACTCAGAGAGACCAAAAACAAACAAGATAAATAAACATATGCATATACACACATTAAGTTAGGGAAGTGCTAAGGAGGAAAATTAAAGTGAGGGAGAAAAGCTAGTGTTTGGTAGTACACGGGAGGTCCTCCGTAAGAAACTGCCATTTGAGTCAAGATTGGAAGACACTGTCGGAATGAGTCACGCGGTTATCAGAGCAGAGACCACTACAGGCTGAAGGAAACTGCAGGAGAGCAAAGGCCCCAAGACAGTTGGTGGCTTCCACCACATAGGAGAAAGAGCAACAGGCAGTATGTTAGCGCGGTAGGGAGGAACATGGCGGAAGGGGAAGTCAGTGAGGAAAGAAGGTACAGAGGAAAATGGCAGAAGGGGAAGTCAGTGAGGAAAGGGGGTAAGGGCTGACTCTGCTCCTCAAGGGTCGTAGTAAGGACTCCCCTGAAGTAGGAAGCCGCTGGAGGGCACTGAGCACAGGATGACATCTGACTAATCTGATTTACACTTCAAAGGTTCACCCTGGCCACCAGATGTGAGAAGACTAAAAACGAGCCAGTAGAGGAGAAGTCCCGTTAGGAGCCTATAGCCACAATGAGAAGTTATGGTGGCTTGACCAGACAGGAAATAGTGGAGGTAAGGAGAGGTGCTCAGATTCTGGAACTATTTTGAAGGTAGTTTTGTTGAAGTTAGACGTGGAGTAAAAGCGAGAGAGAGGAGTCAAGGATGATAATGAGGTTTTGGTTCTGAGCAATGGGAAGAATAGATTTCCTCTTAACTGAAGAGGGAAAGACTTCAGGGAGAGCAAGTCTGAGGGACACATGAGGATATCAGTTTTGCATGTGCCAAGCAGAGCTGACAGGTAGTCATGTGGATATGTGTGTCTGGAGTTTAGAAAAGAGGTTGCCATGTAAAAGAAATGTATATCCCCAAATAAGATTTGTCCTAGCTCTGACCACTACAAGTGGCAGGTTTCAAATGAATATGTATGTATGAATTTATTGATTATAACTGATTAAGAATGGGGTCTCCCTATATTGCCAAGGCTGGTCACCAACTCCTGGATTCAAGCTATCCTTCCACCTCTCCCTCCCTAAGAGCTGGGATTATAGGTGTGAGCCACCGCACCCAGCCCAAATGAGTCTTTATTTAAAAGATACAGCAGAACTGACACTGTCTTTGATGATGGTCTTTAAATCCACAAGTACCTTTATGTAACCATTTGTTTTTAATAGAGATAATTCCTTAAAGTTAATTCTATACAGATAAATCATAAGCAACTAAATTCACTGTCCACATATGCAGTTACATTGGTCCTCCCTTAACCATGATTTTGCTTTCTGTGGTTTCTACTACCTACAGTCAACCATCGTCCAAAAATGTTCAATGGAAAATTCCAGAAATAATTCATAAGTTTTCAATTGTGCAACATTCTGAGTAGCATAATAAAATTATCCTGCTGTCCCACACTCTGTCCTGCCCAGGACATGACTCCCCCCTTTGTCCAGCAAATCCCCACTGTCTATGCCACCTGCCTGTTAGTCACTTAGTAGCAGCTTGGTTATCTGATCCACCCCATGCTATCACCATGCTTCTGTTCAAGGAACCCTTATGGCAGCAGTCCCCAAACTTTTTGGCACAGTTCTGTAGAAGACAGTTTTTCCATGGACTGGTTGGGGGGTACTGGGACTTGGGGAATGGTTTCAGGATGAAACTGTACCACCTCAGATCATCAGGCATTAGTGATATAGTTTGGCTGTGTCCTCACCCAAATCTCATCTTGAATTGTAGCTCCCATAGACCCTAAGTGTTATGGAAGGGAACCTATGGGAGGTTATTGAATCACAGGGGCAGTTATCCTCATGCTGTTCTCGTGATAGTGAGTTCTCACATGATCTGATGGTTTTATAAGGGGCTTTTCCCCCTTTGTTTGGCACTTCTCTCTCACCTGCTGCCATGTAAGATGTGCCTCTTCCTCTGTCGCCATTATTGTAAGTTTCCTGAGGCCTCTCCCGCCATGCAGTGCTGTGAGTCAGTTGAACCTCCTTCCTTTATAAATTACCCAGTCTCAGGTATTTTTTTATAGCAGCATGAGAACAAACTAACACCGTTAGATTCTCATAAGGAGTGCACAACCTAGATCCCTTGCAAGCACAGTTCACAATAGGGTTTGCACTCCTACAAGAATCTAGTGCCATGGCTGCTCTGATAGGAGGCAGAGCCCAGGTGGTAATGCTCGCTGACCTGCTGCTCACCTCCTATTGTATGGCTGTTTCTAACAGGTCACGGACTGATACCAGTCTGCCAACCAGGAATTGGGGACTCCTGCCTTATGGTACCTCACAATGTGCCCAAAGCACAAGAATCATAGTGATGCGGGCAATTTGGATATGCAAAAGAGAAAGTGTAAAGTGCTTCCTTTAAAAAGTGAAAAGGTGAAAATTCTTAAGAAAAAAAATCTTATGCAGAGGCTGCTAAGGTCCACAGTAACAACTAATTTATCTGTGAAATTGCAAAGAAGGAAAAAGAAATTCATGCTCGTTTTACTGCTGCACCTCAAACAGCAAACGTTATGGCTACAGTGCATGATAGGTGCCTAGTTAAGATGAGAAAGGCTATGAACTTCGGGGGTGGAAGACATGAATAGAAATGAGTTCCAACTCATGGGAATGTGTTGCCCCTCAAAGAATTGAGCTTAAATGAAAATTTCAGCAAGGGATCTCCTGAAACGAGTAATACCAAGCCATTTACTGGAAACAAGGGATGGTTACACAGATTCTGCAACACAGAAGGTCAATAGTAGCCTAACACTATGTCACAATACCGACGGCATTTATCTCGCTTCATCTCATCACGTGGGCATTGTACCATCTCACATCATCACAAGAAGAAAGGTGAATCTAGTACCTAAGATATTTTGAGAGAGAAAGAGAGAGAGAGAGAGAGACCACATTCACATAATTTTATTATGGTATATTGTTATAATTGTTCTATTTTATTATTTGTTACTGCTGTTAATCTCTTATTGTGCCTAATTTCTAAATTAAACTTTATTAAAGATATGTGTATGTAAGAGAAAACACAGTACAGACTGTCCCCAACTTACAATTCCACTTACGAAGTTTCGACTTTATGATGGTACAAAACCATTCTGTTTTCCACTTTCAGTAATCAATAAATTACATAAGATATTTAATCCATTATTACAACATTGCCTTTGTGTTAGATGATTTTGCCAAACTGTAGGCTAATGTAAGTTTTCTGAGTACATTTAAGGTAAATTAGGCTAACTATGATGTTTAGTAAGGTAGGTTTACTAAACGCATTTTTGACGTAATGATATTTTCAATTTACAATGGTTTTATCAGGACGTAACCCCATTGTATGTCAGGAGCATCTGATATACAACTAGAGTTAAGATAATCCAGAGAAATAAATGTTAGCAACATCCCTGCACATGCGTGTCTCACACCTTTCCAGGAATGGCAAAGAAACGTACACTTTTGGTTCTGAGGGTATGTTGGGACGTCATGCTGAGTACATTCTAAATTTGATGTTTTGTCTTTAAGATTTATATGGCAGCCGGGCATGGTGGCTCATGCCTAGGCTGAGGTGGGAAGATCACTTGAACCCAGGAGTTTGAGACCAGCATGGGCAACATAGTGAAATCTCATCTCTACCAAAAAAATTAGCTGGGCATGGTGGTGCATGCCTATAGTCCCAACTACTCAGAAGGCTGAGACAGGAGGATCAATTGATCCCAGGAGGTAGAGGTTATAGTGAGCTGTGATTGTGCCACTCCAGCCTGGGCAACAGAGCAAGACCTTGTCACACACACACACACACAAAGAGATTTATGTAGCATTTTAAAAATAAATTTAAAAGATTAAATGTTTTAAAATTTTTACTAACTACAGTAACCTCTCACTTAACATTTTTGATAGATTTTGGAAACTGTGATTTTAAGCTAAACGAAGTATAGTACATCCTCAAATAATATTATTTAGTTCAACTTCACTTCATTACAACATTAATGAGAAAAAAAATTGGTTCCATTATATGTCTCACTGAGAGTTGCAGTTTTCAAGTCTATTGACAATGTTAAGCGAGGATTTATTCTACCTAACTTTCCCAAAATTATTATAGTAAATTAACTTTGATAATTGCCTACTACTTTACAATCATTATCATCACGTCATCACTATCATCATCATCATAGCTGTCTTTTATTAAACCCTACTAGGTTCTGGGCTTTACATTTTACTTTTATAATCTTAAACCAGGCCCTGTGTATTATATGTATTAAATGTAAGTGTAATTAATATTATTATCAATCCTATGTTATTCATAAATATTTATAACACTAAGGTCAGATGCTTCATGGAAACATCTTACAAATAGAAAAATTGCTTTCCCTCTATATTAAATAAACAACATTGACGAACAAAACAACATACATAAACATATGAAATTGGCAAGAATTGAGAAATGTGTACTCCTGGGTACTTGTCATATACTTGGGGAATACCTGTCAGAACAATAGCTTTTTTACAATCTCCTACCCCAGGATCCATACAATATATCAACAATTTATTTAACTTGCAAGTTAATTAAAATAGCAATTGTAAAAATAAAGAACAAGAAATCTAAAACTATTGGACTTTAGTAAATAATAAATGTAAAAAATATTGAGGCAGGGGAATTATGTAATTTCTAAAAATCCAAGTAATCTTTTTTTTTTTTTTTTTTTTTTTTTTTTTTTTTTTTTTTTGAGACGGAGTCTCGCTCTATTGCCCAGGCTGGAGTGCAGTGGCCGGATCTCAGCTCACTGCAAGCTCCGCCTCCCAGGTTCACGCCATTCTCCTGCCTCAGCCTCCCGAGTAGCTGGGACTACAGGCGCTCGCCACCTCGCCCGGCTAGTTTTTTGTATTTTTTTATTAGAGACGGGGTTTCACCGTGTTAGCCAGGATGGTCTCGATCTCCTGACCTCGTGATCCGCCCATCTCGGCCTCCCAAAGTGCTGGGATTACAGGCTTGAGCCACCGCGCCCGGCCCCAAAATCCAAGTAATCTTTAATCAAGTATTTGAGATATAGCTGAAGGTCCAGAAAAAAAGAGAAAACTATATTTCCACAGGCTTGAGTATTTCTTCCAAATCCCACATCCATTTAAGTTGGCAGGGCATATCAGTGGTTTATTTGGACATTGTCCACATTTGTAAATGAGCATCTTCGTTTCTGTATTTTGGCATAGGGCCATGTAAATGATTATACTGGTATATATTTAATGTAGTAGATATAAAACATGGCACAAAGTAGGAGTACCAATTTTAGAAAACCATAAAAGTCATCAAATAACTTCTCAAACATCTTCAACGTAAGTAGCCTGCAAGCCATGAGTTGCTGGATACAGCATCTCCACTAACATGGTCATTTGAGTAACTTTCCATCCTCCTCACATGTCACGTTCATCCTATCCCTGTAGATCAAGCTCGTCTAACCCGCATCCCAGGATGGCTTTGAATGTGGCCAAATACAAATTTGCCAGCATTCTTAAAACATTGATTTTTCTGCAATTTTTTAAAGCTCATCATCTATCGTTAGTGTATTTTGTGTGTGGCCCAAGACAATTCTTTTTTTCCAGTATGACTCAGGAAAGTCAAAAGACTGGATACCCCTGCTGTAGATCCTGTCTCTGCAAAAGGAGTGATGCATAGCACAGATTCAGATGTGGGTTCCCTGGGGGTCTGTTCTGTCACCCTCTTTACATCACTCCAGGAGATGGAGTCCTGGTGAAACATGCTAGAGAAAAAGCACACAAGCTTCTCTTACATCCTTCATGAAAGATGATGATAATTTTCTTACAGGGAATATTAAGGTCTTTTTACTGTCATTTTAAACTAAAAAGGAAAGTAGAGCTAATATACATAATCAGTAAAATCGTTAAGTAGGCAAATTTTATTTCTCCAAATCCTACATCTTCTTTGATGACAAGCTTCTTTCTTTTTCTTCTGTCACTTCTCTCCCCAGACTGTCTCTGGCCACAGTTAAGTCCAATTTATTCATTCACGTGGGGTTGAATCCCAGCTGAGCAGCTCATACTCAGAATATTCCCTTTGCTTTCTCACTCTCATCAAAATGCACCCACTTAATGGTCTATTAGCCAAAGCCCAAACTTTAAATTTCCAAGATCACAGCTGGCTAAACAATACAATTGGTGTCAATATGCCAGTGGTTAGAGGCAGAAATGGAGTTTGCAAGGGAACTTCGGAAGTAATTCAATCCTTCACGTAAAAGGGGAATCTTCTACGTAATTTCACCATCGCCATCTCAGATTTTGTCAGACCCTCTTTCCAGAGATCAAAATTCACTTCATTTGGAGGTAACACACCGAATTCCAACCCTCCTCTACTGGTCTCAATTTTGGAGTGACACAAAGTCAGTTATCTTCATATCCAGAGGCAAGCTTGAGCCTTCGCCCAGCTTGGTGCCCTAGGATGCTGACTGTCATGGATCACAAGAGATTCCCCTGTTCTAGGCTTCTAGTTGGGTTTTGAAAATGGGAGGCACCAGAGGAGATTAGACAGCAGAAGAGCGAGGTCAGGCCATGCATTCCTGCAACCCTGCCTCAAAGGTGACTGTCAGAGCATGGTAATGTCTCTCCATTCAGATGGGCCTCTCCATACAGTGCTCTTCTTCTGGTTCCTTCAGACCCGGGGTGGTGACAACAGCCTGTTATCATTATCCCCAGAGTAGCACACCAATCCTCATTCTCCTTGGTTTGTTTTCTTTAAAACAAGCTTTTTGAGATGTTTATATAATACAATTCACCCATTCAAAGCACACAATTAATGACTTTTAATATATTCACAAAATTGTTCAATCATCACCACCAATTTTGAACATTTTCATCACCCCAAAAAGAAACTCCATGCCCCACTGCCAATTTCTTGCCAACCTCTCATCCCCAGGTAGCCACGAATATACTTTCTGTCTCTATACATTTGGTTGTCTGGATGTCCATTTCACATAGATGGAATCATACAATAGGTGTTCTCTTGTGACTGGCTTCTTCCACATAACATAAAGTTTCCAAGGTTCATCTACATTGTAGCATGTATCAATATATCATTTCTTTAAGATAATAAACTTTATGCTATGCGTATCTCTTTTTTCCATCAACTTTTAAGTTCCAGAGTACATGTGCAGGATATGCAGGTTTATTACGTAAATGTGTGCCATGGTGATTTGCTGCACAGATCAACCCATCACCTAGGTATTAACCCAGCATCCATTAGCTATTCTTCTTGCCATCATTTATTTTCATTGCCTAGCAATATTCCATTGCATAGATATACCACATTTTATTTATCCATCAGTTGATGGATATTTGGTTATTTCAATGTTTTGGCTATCATGAATAATTCTGCTATGAGCATTGTATATAAGTTTTTGTGTGGACACACGTTTTCATTTTGCTTGGGTGGATACCTAGGAATGGACTTGTTAGATCATATGGTAACCCATGAGGTTTAACATTTTAAGGCACTGCCCGACTGTTTTCCAAACAGCTGCCCATTTTACATTCTCAATGGTGGTGTACGCAGGTTCTAATTTCTCCATATCATCACCAAGACTTGTTATTTTCTGGTTTTTTTTATTGTAGCTATCTTAATGTGAAGTGGTATCTTATTGGGGTCTTGGTTTTCAAGCTCTGTCTATATTCTTATAACTACTTCCTTTATTAAATTCTCCTCAAATCATTTCCTTTAAGACCATCATCTGTTTCTTGCCTGACTCTGACTGACTCAAAGGTGATCCTTTTTTGAAGGCTGTTTTGAAATCCTCCCCAAGTTTCTCTTTTTCCAACTACACAACTCCTCCTTATATGAACTCTCAGTTTAGATTTATCCTCTAATTCACCAGCTGTAGACATTAAATTGTCAAGGCCCTTCCAATTATTTTACACACATGTGACATTATGTGAACTGACCAGGATACATTTCACGGGTGATTATCTCATTGGTTATGAACACTATCTTCTATTAATGATGTTAAAGGTGATACCACCTCTTGCTTGAGCAGCTGTGCCTTACTGTTGACTTATACTAAACATAAAATCAACCAGAATATTTTGACAGTTGAAAATTAAACCTGTAATTGACCAACCAATTTTTAGATAACATGTATAATTTTTTTATAGATTTAGGGGGTACACATGCAGTTTTGTTACATGAATATATTGCATAGTGATGAAGTCTGGGATTTTTGTGTACCCATTGCCCAAATAGTGTACATTGTCCCCATTACGTAATTTCTCATTCCTCACCCCGCACCCTTCCAAGTTTCCAATATCTATTATTCCACTCTCTATGTCCATGTATACACATTATTTACCTCCCACTTATAAAGGAGAATATGTGGTATCTGACTTTCTGTTTGCATTATTTCAATTAAGATAATGGCCTCTAGTTCTACTCATGTTGCTGCAAAAGATATTTCATTCTTTTTTATGGCTGAGTAGTATTCTATGGCATGTGTATATATGTGCATATATACATAAACCACATTTTCTTTATTGAGTCATCCAATAATGGACACGTAGGCTGATTCTATATCTTTACCATTGTGAATAGTGCCATGATAAACATGTGAATGCAGGTATACCTTTGACATATTGATTTATTTTCCTTTGGACAGACATCTAGTAGTGGGACTACAGGGTCAAATGGTAATTCTATTTTTAGTTGTTTGAGAAATATACTGTTTTCCATAGGATTGTACTAATTTATATTTCCACCACCAGCATACAAGTGTTCTCTCTTCTTCCCATCCTCACCAACATCTGTTGTTTTCTGACTTTTTAATAATAGCCATTTTGACTGGTGTAAGATGGTATCTCGCTGTGGTTTTAATTTGCATTTCTCTGATGACTAGTGATGTTGAACATTTTTTCATGTTTGTTGGCTGCTTGTATGTCTTCTTTTGAAAAATGTTTCTTCACGTCCTTTACCCACTTTTAAAAGGATTTACTGTTTTTTTAAGTAGAATTATTTTAACACTATTAAATTTTATCTCATTATGTTTTGACCAACATAGATCCTATCACAAGCTTCTTGAACACCAAATGAGATTAAATGGGTTAAAGTACATGTACAGATACATGCTTTCCAAAGGCAGTCAAACTTTTACTTTTCTCAACTTCTTTCATAGAAGTTCTTAATAAAAATAATAAAGAGGATACCCCAATGAATAAAAGGGTGGCACCTAACTACAGATGTCTCTTTAGCTTGATAGAGATACCCTAATCTAGTTCCTTTACGTACAGTTCTTTAGCTATTAATACATATTACCATACTGTAAACTAAATCAAATTTTATGATATATTGTGAATCTACTTTTTACAAATCATGATATTGGATAACAGGGTTGCCCTATTAAAAGAAGGAAATTAATTTTGCAATATTAGATCTTTGAGAACCCACACTGGCTTCTGGTGAACACTACTTTCTTTCTAAATGGTCAGAAATTTCCTGCATAGTTGCACAATCTAGGATTTCACTAATTTCTTAAAAGGTAACATACTGAAAATATAAACATTTCCTTTGTTTTAAATCAGGGTAACATTTACGCTTCTTGAGTCTCTTGACACTTATTTTCTTCTACACGTTATTTCAAATGTTACCAACAATAGGTCTTCAAAAACAAGTTAGTAACCACCCCACCCTCTCCTCTTTCCTCTCCCAATGAGTATGAGTTAATTATGGGTACTCACACTTTCAGTCCCCAAAATCAAAGCAACTACCAACCAACCTTGGTAGTTCTCCTTTCCTCATCTCCCGCATTCAGCTAAATCTATTCAAAATGGGAGTAGATCACTTTTCACATCTTGACTTCTCACAACTCCAGTGCTGTCACTCTAGCGCAAGCTGAAATTCCCTCTCACTGGCCTACTGCAATGGTCTTTACACCCATCTCCCTGTTCTAGTCTTGTTCTCCAGCCTGTCTATTCTCCCTACAGTAGCCACAGTAAGTTTTGCAAAATGTTCATCTGAACAAGTCCCCCGCCCCCTTCCCCACCGACTTACAACTGGCTTCCCACCGCACTTAAGATTAATATCCAAGTGATCCCACTATGCCTTCCTCTCCACCCTAATGCCCCCACCAGCAGCAGCTCTTTTAACTACTCTAACTTTCTTGCTGTTCCTGGAAGTTAAGAAGCTCAGTGTCTCTTCTGGGTCTTTGTCTTTGCCATTTTCTCTCCCCAGAGTCTCCCCACAGATCTTCACATGACTTCTTTCTTATCATTCAGGTCCCAGATGTCATCTTCTCAAAGAACTTTCACTGATCTCATTGTCTAAATCAGCACCCCCAACGCTACCCTCACCCTGCTTTATTTCCTTCATCTGATCAATCGCTAGCTTCACCTATTATATGTTTATTTGCTTATTTCTATCTCTACCCCCCTAGAATCCAAACTCTTTCAGAGCATGGACTTTTGTTTTTATTAGTATATTATTGGCATTTATATTAATAATGGACACATAGTGGACACTCAAAAAATAATTTTTAAATAAACTGAATGAGTACCCCAAAGGAACAAATCTAAGACTATAAATTATAATAATACATTTCTCCCTGTGGACACAAGGAGAAACATGTAGGACTGAGGACAGATCTGGCAAGTCTTCCCATCACACTGGGTTTTAGGGACCCCCACGTGAGAGCCGAGAGTCTTCATGTACTAACTACATCAATCAATAGACCAACAGTCCAGTCCAAACCCTCTGTTATCAAAGAACAGCAGCATACGAGAGGCTTCAATCTTGAGTGTGTGGGGGCATAAGTATTTTTTTCTTTTCTATCTCAACCACCACTCTCCCAATTATAATACATGAATAAAGTAGATTGAAGCTAAGAAAAAATACAGCAAAATTAGAAGCTGGCAAAAAACAAACCCACTGCCTGGGGCAGCCTGGGGCTGATGGATGATGACAGCTAGCAGACAAATCCTGTTCCCCATTCTAAATTCTGTCTACTAAACAAATTAGCAAGCTCATCAGTAACTGCACGGCATTTACCTTCTGCAGCAACAGCTGCTGCAAAATCACGATGCTGACTTTTTGGGTTGTGGTCTTGCCATTGGGACACAATTACAGGCCAATCAGGGTCGCAGACAACAGAATGACAATCCAGTGTGATAGAAAAGGGTTTTGCAAGGGTTTGGAGGCTAATCAGCTTTAGGGTCATCTGTACTGAATCTACCACCCACCCCAAAATAAGTAGGTATCTGAATGACGAGATGTGTAAAATTGATTCTTGCGTTAGACATTTACTGTGAAAAACTTCCAATAAAAACATTTAGTAATTAAGCAAAAACTTATGAAATATATAATCTTATATATGGGTTATGCTTTAAGACATGGTCCCTGTCATGGAAACTAGTGCTTAATGTAGAAATTATTAAAATTTGGCAAAACTTTTCTATTCTTTAAAAATTTATGACACAATACTATCTTCCATTTGGGGATGAAAGAAACTTTGCATCCCATCTTCAAAGAAGTGGGGAAATTTAAGACTACACATTACATATGCAATACAACACACACAATACATCTTTCTTCAAAAGTTTAAAATAAGAATAGCAAAAGAGAAAAGATTAATGGTATACAGAATGGTTCATATGCACACCTACATGAAGGTAAAGATGGCAAAATATTCTTAAAACATCCTGCATGGGGAAAAATAAAACCATGAGTGACTGAATAACACACAATAGCATTCAGAACTGAGACCTGACCACACTATTAATTAATTAGGGGAAAGGTGGCTGAAAGAAATCGGAAGAGACTGCCTGGGTCTATTTCAGGCATTTTCTCATTAGAACTCTGAAATTTATCAGAGTGGGTTTTATCACACACAACAAGAGAAGCCTGCATTTCTCTTGGGCTAATCATGCCCCATCATATTAAGAGGCCATAAAGCAGCGGGGCCATCCCATGAGAAGGCGATCTCATCCTCACCTAAGAAGGAAAAAGAAATTCATCAAGAACCCTACTGTAGCCGAGAGAAGCCAAGACAGAGCACAGAGAAGTGCCAGGTACATATTAGTTTCCCCACACTCTTCAGCAAATCCTACAGATTTCAGGAATCATTGCGGAGGCTACTTCCCAAGACTGATCTGCAGAAACCCCGTCGCCACTGATGTTGCTATTCTCAGCTGACATTTGCTGACCTGACCGTCCAGACCAAGCTGAAGGAGCTGGCTAATGCAGGGGATAGACGTCAAGGTCTTCACCCTTTGAGGAGGTCTCACAGGACAGATGTGGTGATTTCCACCTCTTCTCTGCTCTAAACCTTGGGTACCTATCTTACTAAGGCACTTACCAAGTTGTGGGATTAATATTTGTACAAATATCCGTATCTCTGATTGTGATGAAGTATGCTTAATTCTGTTGGGGACATAGCTAGAACAATGCCTGAAAAAGTTGATCAGTGTTCAGTAAGTGGCAAGTGAAAGGTTGTTTTTATGTTCACACTACACTTAAGTTAAAATGAAGATGAAAACAAGGCCAAAGGGCATTATTTCAAAATATCAAAATTGTAGTTCAATTCGCTCCCAATCATGTTGTGTTATCCTTATTGGCTTTCGGCAGAAACCTAACTTTTTCTATTTTTTTTCAAATTATGATAAGCCTTTTCACTACGTGGTGGGCTTCAAGAGGCCAGAGACAATTTTCTTTTCCCTAACACAAAGCTTGATGATCTCATAGATTCTCAATAAATGACTGTTGATTAATGAGTATTCTACTACAGCCAGTCAGATATTAATGATTCTCTCATTTTCTTCCATCATTTATTATACGTTTCTTAGAAAAAGCAAACTTCTTTTAAATGATCAGTCCCTTTCTTCTTCCGTGGATAAAAACTTTACCTAAAACGCACTACCACAGGGATGAGAACTACAGGGTCACTCCCTCAGGTACAGAGCCTGGAGAATAAGGATGGAGAACACAGATCTATTTTAAAAAGAGCTACCATTTTGTCAGTGGCCCTAAGTCTTTGGAACCACAAATCAGTGTCTGGTATATGCCTTCTAGAAGGCTCAACCAGGGAAAATTTTAAGAGAAGAGCTATTTTAGAAATGAGAGCATGAGTGGTGGTGATCTGACAGAAATAATTGGCCAAAAAATAAATTCTTTTCCAATTGCTCTCCACTCGCTGTGTGGCTGCAAATACATGAGCAAGTTCCCTGTGCCTTACTTTCCTTATCTACAAAACTTGTGGAAAACCCACTGAATTCTATTAACTGGCAATAATTCTAATAGGACTGTTTCATAGGCCTACATTTTGTGATCTTCAAAATTCCCAGTGGGTGTGAACAAAATGAAAATATGCAATATAACATTCTCCTTATGGAAAGAAACCATCAATAACGCATATTCAGGGTTGAGATCTGCCATAATATCTATGCTAGGATGCCATAAATAAATAACTTACATATGTTATTTTGTGGACCCTGACAGGCTGGTGCCTTGTCACACCCCTGCTTCTAATCTTCCAGAAGTCTCTAGCTGAAAACTACTTTCAAACCAGGATTTCCTGGGTACTGCTAGCAGTGACATCAAAGCCATGAGTTCAAGGGCCACATCTTCTCTCCCACTCCCCTGACATCTCTGTCTGGCCTGCCCTCGCTGAATGGAATGCCCTCTTTATCTCTAAGAAGAGCATGCTGCTATGAGAAGGAGGCTGGCAAAGGAGGTTATTGGTTGCAATTGTTTAAAAGATTCTAATAATTGCAGCTAGGGATCCATCCTCTCGTGTCACATAAGTTGGAAAATGGGTCAGACATAATGCATTTGGTTAAGTGTCTAAACTGAAAAGGTACTATTTTATTTTAAATGGCATAGTCTTTACAAAGGCTAAGGTTACTGGTGCAATGCTCTCTCATTTTAAAACGTATCAGGGACATGCCCTCTGAGGGTCAGGCTTTCATTTGCTGATGTTAATTCTCAGCTGCCTGCTCCTCGTCCTTCATTGTACCCTGTGTCTTAGCTGGGCACGCTCCTGATTCCCTGCTATATCCAGACGGTCCATGTAAATAGTGTTTATGTTAAGGAAGTCATGTTCAGTGTGACTGGAGCACACAGAAACTGATGTTGTTGTCACTTTAGATTAAGCTCTTATTTTAGTAAAGGAGGCAATTGGAGCAGGCAGCTGAGTGGCCGAATGAAATATTCAGCTCATTTCATTTAGAGCTGCCCGGTTCCCATTGTTCATGCTGGCACGGCTGGTTAACCCTGTTGGTGCCGCATGGCAACAGCTCCCAGTAGCTCCTGCCTCCATGCACAGGCTTCCTCCAGCTGACCCTTTTTAAGTCGTCCATCAGCACACTTAGAATGAACCCAGTGAATCTTGCAGGACAAGTTAAACCCCTGGATGTGTCTTTGCAATCTCCTATTTTTGCACCCAAAATGGATGTGTTAAAAAAAGTGTTCACCGTGCGTAGAGTAGGCCTAAATCACCAGGTACAGCTGGAAGACTGGTGAGCACCAACATGCTCAGAACAGAGTGTGTTTGTGGTGACTGCGAAAATGCAAAATGTGTCTGCCAGAGGGAGATGTTTGGCTGAATTCCTTGAAATATTTTAAGTACTGCTCTCTAACAAGGCGTTGGTTAAAACACAAGTTGAAGGCCATGATCCCATAACAAACATGCTGAAGAATACTAATTACATCCATTTATATTTGAAACTTACTATTTGTAAAGACTTACATATAGAGAGTTGTATTAGTACTCTGCTACCTTCCAAGAAGTACCACTGCATCCTGCTCACTTTTGAGAATTTGAGGTGCCTGTTCAGAGACTCTCCGACCATTCTAACATGATCATCTAGTAATACCAGAAAACGTCTTCTGACTTCCAAGGCTTGCTTTCATTCTTTTTCTTTTTTCCTTTCTGCCTCCCTTTTTTTTCCGTTTTTGACAAGTCAAACCAGAAAAGGTGATTGAGGGAAATGAAAAAGTAAATATTATTTCCATATATCAAATCCCTAGTTAAATGAAAGACTGGACAGTTTCTCAACCATCAGAAAATGCTTTGTAGCATAAGATCTTACCGCGTCAAGATGCTGAGAAAGTAGAAATTCTTCTTTACAATTTACAGATAGTATTTAATGTCCACAGAAAGCACCAGTCATCACTGGGCAATAATAACTATTTGTTATTATGGAGATGCACTCAACTCCAAACATAATGATAAGTACATGCCAGGCGAAAAGTGACCCTTACACCTTTATGGTGTCTAAATATTTAGTATTTATTCTGTGGATATATGTATTGTAGAGGGGCCAAAGTTTATACAGTTTTAGAAAGAGAAGACAAATTACAAATTTAACACGAAAATGAATATTCATTTGCCATGAAAAAAAACTCAACAAACTTTAAAATGTCAAGAAGGGTCCCAAACATCACAAATCCAGAAAAAAAATATATTCATATTATCTCCCTGACCACAACTCTTTAATGCTTTTTCCCCTACAGTTATGAGCTGCATACTCTTTGCATCTTCATAAATATTATTATTATTATTTATTTATTTATTTATTTATTTATTTTTTGAGACGGAGTCTCGCTCTGTCGCCCAGGCTGGAGTGCAGTGGGGCAATCCTGGCTCCCTGCAAGCTCCACCTTCCGGGTTCACGCCATTCTCCTGCCTCAGCCTCCCGAGTAGCTGGGACTACAGGCACCCACGACACGCCCAGCTAATTTTTTTGTATTTTTAGCAGAGACGGGGTTTCACCGTATTAGCCAGGATGGTCTCGATCTCCTGACCTCACGATTTGCCCATCTCAGCCTCCCAAAGTGCTGGGATGACAGGCATGAGCCACCATGCCTGGTCAAATATTATTTTTTACAGAGAGAATAATCATTCATTCTTTCATCTGGAATGTTTCATCAAAATGTGTTTTTAGGCCAGGTGCAGTGGCTCATGTCTGTAATCCCAACCCTTTGGGAGGCCAAGGCAAGAGTATCACCTGAGCCGAGAGTTTGAGACAAGCCTGAGCAACATACCAAAATCCTCATCTCTACGAAAATTTAAAAAACAATTAACCAGGTGTAGTGTGTGCCTGTGGTCCCAGCTACTCAAGAGGCTGAGGTGGGAGGGATCACTTGAGCCCAGGAGGTTGAAGCTACAGTGAACCTGGTTTGCACCACTGCACTCCAGCCTGAAAGACAGAGACCCTGTCCCCCCTCCAAAAAAATTGCTTTTATTTATCACTGAGATTCAGAAAACATGCAACTATACACACAGAGTCGTACTTTTGTTTGTATTACTGCTACAGGTTTGTGCCCTAAAAACAAAGGAATACTGAGAAAAAGAAATCTATCAAAAAAGAAAAAACGATGCATTAATAGTAGTATAAACTGCATTAGTCATTAAATTCCTGACAGGAGAGAACTTCTATTTTGACTATGCATTGATAAACCCACATCCTCTGCTATTATTGCACATCTAATAACAGGAAGGGTTTTACAGAGAGTAGCTTCTGTCTCAGTGTATTTCAAACCTAGTTTCACTCCCATGACCCATGAGCATACATGAGATACCAGTGCTGTGGACACGTGCACAGGGCAACATGACCTCGGGCTCCACACCTGTGTGTCAGAATGCTCCAGGGAGTTGCCAAGGAGGGCAGTTATCAACAGCTTCAGTATACATGGAAGTGTTTACAAACAACCAAAATAGAACCCACTTAATTTTAGACCACAGCATTCCCTGTTTGATTCTCCGTTTGTTGGACCCTCATCAAAAATAGCCATGGTCTTTCCAGTAACACCCCAAGACACGATAGTAAAGGAAGGGCAGTCAAAGTCGAAGCACTGGTCTTAAATGACTGCAGCTAAAATAGCTTTCTTTTCAAATTTTACAAACAAACAAACAAACAAACAAAAACATGTGAGCATCTGAGCACACTGCCTAGAGTGTCTCCCCATATCTGGGAAAGGACCCATAGGAGTGAAGAACCCTGAGGCTTAGTTTCACCTCTGCTAAAACAACTCATTTCTTCTCTGGTTGAACAAACTTTAAAAAACCAATACATATCAGATATTTGTCAACAACTGTGATTATAAAGATATACTAAAGGAATTTTATTTCAAGACACAGGGAGTCCAGTAGATACTTAACAATAATTAATTTCATGAAAAATATAAAAGAAAGTATTTAGAGCAAATTCTGTTCTTGGAATAAAACCGTGAGTACAAATTTTCTAGAAACACAAAGACCTTTCCATGGCAAAAGTATAATGAAAATGTAGAATTAAACAAATGAATACATAGTCATATATTTCAGTAGCTAAAAAAACAATTGTTGAGAAGAACGCACATATGGAAATATTAATAAATAAGGAAACAATTCCAAAATTTAATTTTCGCAAGATTTTCTCTTGTGCTGACTCCCAGCAACATACAAGTTGCAATCTAATAACACATTATCTCTAAAATATATGTAACATATATTTGTTGAACATATAGGTATAGTACATTTCTCCATTCAACATAATACCAAATCAAAATATTCTATGTGCTGGTAATGTAAGGAAAGTTTGCTATATTATCTACAATAAGGTTTTCATATTAAGCTCATTCTACCTTAATTATCTTTGATTATGCCTTAGAAATATACCCATTAAAAGATAAAACATAAACTTTCAATCTGACCATTAGCCTTAGGAAATCCAGTCTATAATTCAGCATATTCATGATAGTAGCTAAAGTAACTCAAGTTTTAATAGACATCTCAAGCCATTCATTAAGACTTTAAAGGAAAAATTGGTCTTAAATTTAGAAGTCAAATTTTAGTTGAAACTTTCAAGATAGATGGCCCAATCTCTGAAGTGGGTGAAATAACTAAAAAGGGAGTTGTGTTTAAATTTTTTCATAACCTTCCATTTTGTCTCTTTTCTTCCTTCTTCTTTTCATTCTTGACACCCAAGGAACTGAGTGGCCTTGCCACAAGAAGCATTAGCAAATGAAATGATTTATAAAAAATATTTCAAGACAATAAGTTTGTGAGGAGGGTGGGGGAAGAATTTAGACTTTTAGGAAAGTTGCTGAGCAACAGCAATGTTAAAGCAAAAGCACAAAGCCCGAAAAGTTAGCAGAAAAAGAAATTAATAGCCAGTACCAAGTCACAGTTGACTCAAAGTCAGCAACAGGGAATATTCAAAATCATTCCAAAGCATGCATTAACAGATCAAATTTAGACCTACTAAGTCTGGTTTCCTGTTTCTCTTCCCAAGTCTCTATCTAAATAGTCAAAATGCTTCAGTGTCATGGTGCTGCTGCCTCAGGTAGACTCCCAAATTCCATTAGCAATGAAGAATAACCACCCCCTCCAAGCTCCACACACATACTTCTCTGAGTTCGCAAATTGTAGATACCAAATAGGTTCAAATAAAGTATGTGACAGAACTGAAACACTATCAAACAAAATATGTTAACAAAGCCTAATAGGCAAATGCCTTCATAAATGTCAGGGTCTAAAATAAGTGTTGGCACAGTATGGCCTGTGGTCCAAATCTGGCTCACCCCTGTGAAATAAAAATGGAGATTTTAACAGATGAGCACTGACAATCAATTTGGTGACAGAGACATTAACTTTGAACTCCCAATTAAGCAAAATGTCCCCTCTCCAAAACCTGACTTATAGTATAAAGAATGTACTTTGTTGGCCAGGCACGATGGCTCATGCTTGTAATCCCAGCACCTTGGGTGAAACCCCGTCTCTAACAAAAATACAAAAATTAGCCAGTCCTGGTGGTGTGTGCCTGTAATCCCAGCTACTCGGGAGGCTGAGGAAGGAGAATTGCTTGAACCTGGGAAGAGGAGGTTGCAGTGACCCGAGATTGTGCCAACGCACTCCAGCCTGGGCGACAGAGCAAGACTCTGTCTCAGAAAAAAAAAAAGTACTTCATTATGACTATTATATTTTGAACTATGTCCATTAAAAATTTGTACTGGCCAGGTTTGGTGACTCGCACCTGTAATCCCAGAGCTTTGGGAGGTCAAGGCAGGAGGATCACTTGAGGCCAGGAGTTTGAAACCAGCCTGGGCAACATAGCAAGACCTCATCTCTACAAAACATAAAAAAAATTAACTGGGCATGGTGGCACATGCCTGTAGTCCCAGCTCCTTGGGAGACTGAGGCAAGAGGATGAATTCTGCCCAGGAGTTGGAAGCTGCAGTGAGCTTCACTTGCACCACTTCGCTCCAGCCTGGATGACAGAGCCAGACCCTATCTTAAAAAAAAAAAAAAAAAAAAAAAAAATGTGCAAAATATTTTTTTCACTTAAAGTACTTACTTATTATCCTGTTTTGCCTCCTAGCCTACAAAGCCTAAAATATTTACTCTCTAGCCCTTTTCAAAAAAAGTTTGCCAACATCTAGTCTAAATCTGATCTGCAAAACTGTTTCAGCCTCACCTATTTCTAGCGCTTTTATGATCTATGCATGTATGTATGTATTTAGAATGTATAACATAACTACTCATATAAAGGATTTACAACTACCTCCTAATGCTCCCTAAATCACTACCAGGAAAAGAGTACAGTAACTACCCCCTGAAAATAGATTCCTAGAGAGAGTTTGCAATAATGGATGGTATTTATCTCACTTCAGAGTAAAATGAGAAGTAGGTGCCATTTTTACCCAGTAATTTAGCTTGAAAAAATTAAAATTATAATGCCCAATGCTAGTGGGAGTATGGGCAAGAAAATCCATTTCTACATTAACTGCAGCAGTGTTAAATAGCACAATTTACCTGGAAAGCAATTTGGTAATAGATAACAAAATCCATTAAAATATTTACACACTTTGACATAGTAAATCTACCTCTGTAAATCCAGAAATATGAAAACACACACATAAAGATGTTCAATAAAATGTTATTTACAATTGTGACCTGTCCCTACCACTTTTTTCCCCTATTAATGGTCTTAAGATAAATATTGGTACAATCCTTTTCCTCACATCAACATAGCCATTAACTCCTCTGCCTGCATTTTTCTTATCGTTTTCTTCTTCACCTCTGCAGCTACTCTCCTGTTTTAAGAACTTGTCATGTCTCTTCTGGATATCACCTTGGGACTGGATCTACATTTGTGAGGTCCTAAAGCTTATACAATTTAGGGGCCCTTTTAAAGAGAAAGAATGCAAAATTGTGAATGCAAAACGTGTGTGGGCACTTCGATGTCACCTAACATTAATGGAAACATAACGGAGGGGTAGCAGTATAAAAAAAGCAAGCATGAGTTTTTAACTGGTTGAACTTAGAAATTTGTACTTTTGCAACATCTATAAAAACATATGGCTGTGGAACACACATTTTAGGGTCCCTACTAAAATACTGCTAGGAACCCATGCAAGCTTCATTTATGTAAGCTTTATTTCAGCTTCTTGGTTTATCTGGCTCCTTATCAATCTCTTAGCTCCTAAAGCTTGTAACTTCTAATCCATCTATCCAATCATAATGCTGAAGGTTAATTTTTCTAAAATGATATTCTAAACATACTCTTCCCCTACGAGAAAACCTTTCTTGCCGATAGGATAACAGGCACAAATCTTCCCATGATATCACTCCCACCTACTCCAATCTCATTCTCTGTTATTCTAGACATGCTGCATTATTTGCAGTTCCTTGTAATATTATTCCCATCCTCTCACACCTGAGCAGATGTTCTTTCTTCCCTGGAACTGAAATGTATTTTCTCCTCTTTTCTGGCTAAAGCATTTCTGAGCGAGTTTCTATTTCAACTTACCTTGTGAAGCTTTCCCAGAGCTAACAATAGAGTTGATAGCAACCTCTTTGGCCACTATCCCTGAGTATTGCACTTACTCCCTATTGTAAAGACTCATTCACTGTTTGTTTCCCCCGATAAATCAAAAGCTCCTTAAGGGCGGAAACCTTGTCTTAACTATCTTTATTCCCTAAGCACCTGCACTGAGTAGGTGCTCAGTAATGCTCAGTTGAATGAATGAACAAAAAAGGAGGAGAAGCAAATATACCAAAAAGCTAGTTTTGTTGCTTTCAGTTCTTATACTGTGAGCATTTTTTCACTCTTATTTTAAAATATTTGTGTGCAGCTGTATTTGTTTTATAATGGGAAATTCAATTTACAATAAAATATTTCCTTGAGCTTGACTCTAATTTTCATTAGCTCTCCTACCCAATTCTCCTAAAACCCTGCACACCTGTGCCAAGCTTATTTACATGGCCAACAGTCTACTTTACTTAAAATCACGGTTAGATCCCTGTACACAATTAGCTAAATAAATATCATTAGTGCTGCTTCATTAAAGTGTATTTTTCTTAAGCATTTCTCAATACACATATTTCTCAGTAAGTAAGCACCTATTAGAATTTTGGCAAGAAAAATCTTATCATGGACTTGTTTCTGTAGGTATATACTTCAGGTCTTAACTGAAAGGAATAATAAAAGAATTTTGCCATCTGGAATAAAATAGTGACAAATACTACAAGACCCAAATTATGTTCATATGCATAAAGCCATGTTTCCAAATCACTATAATAATTCCTATCTCCCACCTAGGAGGCACTAAAGAATTGTTTTTAAAAGGAAAATATCAAAACAATCCGATAATTCTCCTAAATATAATCCCCATTGAAGTTGAACATATTTTATCCTTTTTTAGCTAAGCTATCATTATCATTATCCAGTAAATGCCTGCAGGAACTTTATAGCTAACAGTTTACCCTTTTCCTTTGCATGATTTAAATATGTTGTTTTATTACACATTGTTTAAATATACCCTACGTGAAGCCGACCACACACACACACGCACACACACACACAGCATATTTAGATAGGAATATAGGTCAAAAGCACCAAAAAATGCAAACCACAAGTCATATGAATAACACCACCAAACTCAAGTTGACACTATTTTAGTAGCTTCAGAAACATTTGAACCCTGGCATAATTTACACCTTGAATTCAGGCAGAAACTCACTTTCTAGCCAATGGTATAATGGTGTTAGATTGGACCTCTCTACAGACAGTTGCCTTTTTCCCCTTTGTGCAAGGCTTGCTGTTCTGAGTTCATGTGATGGCACCACCTGATGTCTAAGAGCTTTTTCCTAGAGGGGTCCATGCTTCTGCTAGCCTGGTTTGATTGTTTAAAAGAAAGCCAGCATTCTCCTTGTTGCATAATCCTGCGTGTAAGAGCTGAGATGAAGTGTAGGACAGCAGAAACAATGCGAGCTACAGAGTCACACAGTCCTGGAGAGGAACTGCTGCATGGGCACTTCGAGGTCTGTGTGACTTTGAAGTAATTGGCTCCTTTGAACCCTGGTGTTATGGGGCGCATTGCCCCTTCCCCCCAAATTCATACGTGGAAGCCCTAACCCCAGGATCTCAGAATGTGACCTTATTTGGAAATACGGTCTTTGTGGATGTAATTAGTTAAGATGAGGTCATTCTTGTGGGCCCTAATCCAATATAACTGGTGTCCTTATAAAAAGGGGAAATTTGGACATAGAGACAAATGTGCATAGGAGAAAAATAATATAAAGAGCTACAGAAAGAAGACGGTCATCTACAAGCCAAAAAGAAGGGCCCAGACCAGATTCTTCCCCTACAGCCCTCAGAAGGAACCTATCCTTCTGTCAGCCTTGATTTCTGATTTCTCTCCTCTGGAACTGTGGGACGATCAGTTTCTCTTGTTTGTCACCCTGTTTGTGGTACTTTGCTATGGAAGCTCTAGCAAACTAACACACCGGGTTTCCTCAAATGTCAAATCCTTCATGTAAATCAGGCGGTGCCATTACAAGGATAAAAAAATCACATGGTAGGTGCTGGAAAGAAGGCAGGTAATATATTTTATCATGGAGGGGTATAGTATTTGAAGTATTTTATCTTATTTCCTTGAATCTTGCTTCTTTCCCCAGTCAGTCAGCCAAGTAGCTATACTCTTCACTCACAGTGTTAGAAAACTGTTGGCAAGGCAGGGAACACAGGAGACTGGGGGGTGTCCGTTAATAAATCGGGAAGTTCAAAAGCCTAATGCCCCCCAGGAAACTGGAATGATTCCCGCCCATAGAAAACAGGACCAGAAGAGACCTTCCTACATATAAACTGAGCTAAGAGCGGATGTAGACCCCTGCGAGTACAAAATAAGGTAGCTAAGGCACGTGTGTACATCAGTGGATCCAGGAGCAAGATGGAAGTGGCTGGTTTCACCCTATTCCCACACCACCCTGATCCCAGGTCCCACTGCCTCGACTCTCCCTAGTGGGAGCAGAATGACAGACTGGGAGATCCAACTGAGGCACCTTCCTGAAACAAGGATGAAATTCCAGTGTAAATGACCAGGTCAAAATCCAGATTTTAAAAGAAACTGAGAACTATGGATGGCTCTAAAACCTAACAGGAAGTTATAAAGGATCAACAGAAGGGAGATGAGGGGAAGAGGCTTCAAGAGGCTATTGGATAGAGCTGCTGCCAATGCCAAGCCCCACCTTCCCCCCAAGAGAGAGGGACAGAAAGGGCTACTTTTTCCACAGCTCTTTCCAGAGGCTTCAGAGGAAATCTTTAGTGGGCCTGGATGTATTCCCTGGAGTTTGGGAGACCCCATGGACCGCAGCCTGGCTCCCACCCTGAAAATCCAGAGGACAACAGACCTGGGCTGTGCCCGCAGCCTCTCCCGCCCCTGAAGGTTCATAAGAGGCATGTTTTCCTGGAGCAGGTGTGGGCCAGGTGTGAGAGAGCCAGCCTGAAGCCCAAGGAGACCACCGGCGGCATTCACGAGACACCAAATCAGAGGCCAGAGGGAACAGACTATCTGAAACCAGGTGCTGAGTGGGGAATAGCGTGCTAAAGGAGAAGCCCTGCCCAAGTCAGAAGAATTGAAGCTGAGTGGGTCCATCGGAGGGGCCATGAAAGTCTCCCAAAAGTGACCAACTGAGAGTCAGTGTTAAGCAGCTTCCTGGCCCAGAAAACACAAAGCCAGCTTAACATAACATCCGGTCAAGTGAGAAAAATCCCTGAGCTACTTTTCCCCTCTTCTTTCCCATGCTCCAACCCCTGAGAGTTCAGCAACAGCAACTAGGAAGTTAGGAGGTGACAGGTGAAGAGAGAAAAAAAATGACAGACCTTTTCCCACTGCAGTAGTCCAACTCAAAAACGGGCCCCAGGTCGGGGAGGGCAGATCATCTGATATTAAATTGACTTTGAAGCTATGATTATGGTGTGATATTGGACATAATCATTTCTGAATGGAGATTATTTCTGTAACTTAAAATGTCCAGAGGAACTTTATTTTAAATCTAAGAGTGAACTTACAAAGTATGGAGTCTGCCTGAGACCTAAATTTCACCGGAAGCAAGAGAATACCTGCCACCCTTCTCCAATGCATTTCAAAGAAACAGAAGGAAATGAAAAAATAAATTGTGTTTTGATTGATTTCCTAAGTTGTGCTTGTTCAAAATACGATTAAAGAAAGAAACCCCAAATATGTTGTGGGGAGACACGGGTGATGGGCAAAAAAGTTGATTTCTTGGGTATAGTCTGAACTTCAGAAACAGCTTGGTAGTACACCCAGGACTTGAGTGGCCTTGCAAAGGATTTCGTGCCATAGCATAACACAGGAGCCACTGAATAAGAGCAGCAATACAAAAAGAAAAAAGAAAGGGGGGGGGGTGGTGGGGGAGCTTTTTAATCCTAAAGAGTTTCCTCTGGGCCTGCAGCATAGTGATAGCATGCCCCTATGTGCCCAAGAAGTATCTAGAAGAAACTAAGAGAAAGAGAACAGAAGATCCTCGAGGATAGATTGAGGTGTGCCTCAGCAGCGGTCCGCAAGTACTGACAAGAGATGGTAAGACAGACATGACTAATGGAGAGATGACAGCCAAGAATTGCGATCCACCCCTCGAGAACTTGGCATCTCATAGCCTTATCCAGAACTTCAGTGCAACCTCAGGCTGCTGTCATGGTCAAGCAGAGGGTCCGAACGGCATTTACTTTCAGGTTAGCTATGGAAGAATAAAGAAAGTTACATTTCTTGCACCCACAGACAAGAGACCCACCTGCCACATTGGGGGAGGCTTGTCCAAAACTTCTGAGGATCCTCCTGGAGTATGTCTCTACACCTTGGACCGGTTAAAAAGCCTAGAAGAGAATTAGAGCCCAGTCATTTAGAGGCAGATTCACGGTGTACAGAGATGGGGTTGACTGTCTGAAGTCTTAGCTGTTTTAAGAAATATCACTGGATTGCAATAAGCTGAGTGTGACAGAATACAGAATATATGCTACTACAGAAGCCTTAAAATCTTAAAATTCCAACCATATAGCTATGGAGTGATCAGCAGAAGGAATGGAAATAGAGTGAATTTGCCTGTTTCATTTACTTTTGAAATAAAACATTCCGAATCCAGAGGAAATATAGTAGGGAATTTCGAGGTTTCTATCCAAGACTTGGAATTTTTTAAAGCATTCAAACTGTTTCTGATGAGAGAAGAAAAATAAACCCAGGTCAGGGAATCAATCGTGACAGGAATGGTAGTGTAGACAGATTGTTCAAGGAAAAACCTTTCTGATAAGGTGACATTTGAGCAGAGATCTCGATGAAGTGAATGAGCAGGCCAGAGAAAGGAATGTTCCAGACGAGGAAATAGAAAGTACAAAGGCCCTGTGGTGAGAGCTTGCTAAGCGTGTCCAGGAACAGCAAAAAAGCCTCCGCGGCTGCCATATGATTATCTGAAGGCAGAAAGCGGGGACATGAAATGCTTTCCCATGGAAAGCACCAGAAAATGCTTTCAGATTTTTAATCTAGAGGCCTTTAGAAGAAATTTTGTGTGTTTTTAATTAAACATTTTAGTTTGAAATAATTGTAGATCCA
The DNA here is from genome assembly GCF_049350105.2 of Macaca mulatta. Taxonomy (NCBI): domain Eukaryota; kingdom Metazoa; phylum Chordata; class Mammalia; order Primates; family Cercopithecidae; genus Macaca; species Macaca mulatta. Next base: position 26,746,732 of record NC_133416.1, read on the forward strand.
CATGTAGTTACAAAACACATACACACACACACACACACACACACACACACACACACACACACAGAGAGAGAGAGAGAGAGAGAGATCCCATGTAGCCTTTACCCAGTTCCCTCATTGGTAACAGCTTGCAAAACTATATTACATTATCACAACCACGATACTGACACTGACAGAGTCAAGATACAGAACATTTCCATCACCACAAAAATCCCTCAGGATGCCTTTTATAGCCACACTTGTTTCCGCTCCACCCCACCCCTCCTTAACCCCTGGAAACCACTGATCTATTTACAGTTTCTATAATTTCTTCACTTCAAAAATGTTATATAAATGAAATCATACACTCAACAGAACCTTCTAAAGATTCGTCCAGGTTCATGTGTGTATCAATAGTTTATTTTTGGTGCTGAATAGTGTTCTATGGTATGGATTGTTTAATCATTTATTGAAGGACAGAGTTGTTTCAAGTTTGAGATTAATTCACGCCAGTTGGAATGGCAATTATTAAAAAGTTAGGAAACAACAGATGCTGGTGAGGCTGGGGAGAAATAAGAATGCTTTTACACTGTTGGTGAGAATGTAAATTAATTCAACCATTGTGGAAGACAGTATGGCGATTCCTTGAGAATCTAGAACCAGAAATACCATTTGACCCAGCAATCCCATTACTGGGTGTATACCCAAAGGATTATAAATCATTCTGCTATAAAGACACATGCACACGAATGTTTATTGCAGCACTACTTACAATAGCAAAGACATGGAACCAACCCAAAAGCCCATCAATGTTAGACTGGATAAAGAAAATATGGTACATACACAACATGGAATACTATGCAGCCATAAAAAGGAATGAGATAATGTCCTCGGCAGGGGCATGGATGAAGCTGAAAGCCATCATCGTCAGCAAACTAACACAGGAACAGAAAACCATACACCACATGTTCTCACTCATAGGTGGGAGTTGAACATTGAGAACACATGGACACAGAGAGGGGAACAACACACACCACCAGAAACTGTTGTGAGGTGGGGTGTGAGGGGAGGGAATTTAGAGGACAGGTCAATAAGTGGAGCAAACCACCACGGCACACGTATACCTATGTAACAAACCAGCACATTCTGCACGTGTTTCCCTTTTCTTTAGAGGAAATAAGAAATTGTTTTTGAAGTTTGAGATTATTATGAATAAAGCCATAAACGTTTATATACAGGTTTCTGTGTGAACATGTTTTCTTTTCTCTGAGATAAATGTCCAGGTGTGCATTGCTAGGTTATATACGGCAGATGAATGTGGTTTTTTTCTCCCCAAAATCTACCAAACTGTCTTGCAGAATTTTACATCCCCACCAACAATGTCTGAATGAGTCAGTTTCTGTACATCCTTGTCAGCATTTGATACTGTCACTATTTTTTATTTTGGCCTTTCTGCATTTGTCATTGGTTAATGATGTTGAACATCTTTTCATGTGCTTAGTTGCTATCTGTATATCTTCTCCCAAGAAATGTTTCTTCAGGTATTTTGTCCATTTTCTAATTGGATGTTTCTGCTTTATTATAGAGTTTTGAGAGTTTATATTCTCGATACTAGTACTTTGTCAGATATATGGTTTGCAAACACTTTTATTCCAATCTGTAGCTTGTCTTTTCATCCTCTCAATAGGATCTTTCACATAGCAACATTTTTTTTTTTTAAACAGGGTCTCACTCTGTTGCCCAGGTTGGAATGCAGTGGCACAATCAAGGCTCACTGCAGCCTCAACCTCCTAGACTCTGGTGATCCTCCCACCTCAGCCTCCCACATAGCTGGGACTACAGGCACATGCCACCATGTCTGGCTAATTTTTTTGTATTTTTTGTAGAGAAGGAGTTTTGCCATGTTGACCAGGCTGGTCTCCAACTCCTGAGTTCCATTGATCTGCCTGCCTCGGCCTCCCAAAGTTCTGGGATTGCAGGTTTGTGCCACAGTACCTGGCCTGAAATAGCAAAAATGTTCATTTTAATGAAGTCCAGTTTATCACCTTTTCCTCCAGCTTTTGGTATAAAATCTAAAAATGCTTTGTCTAGCCCTAGACCCTGAAGATTTTCTTTTTGCCCCTAGAAGTAGTATAGTTTTGAGTTTCACATTTAAGTCTGTGGTCTATTTTGAGTTACTTTTTGTATAAGTTAAAAGACTTAGGTCAAGGGGTTTTGTTTGTTTGTTTTGCCTATGAATGTCCAAATTGCTCCAAGAATGAACCGTTGAAAAGGTGTTTTTTCTGTTGAATTGCTTTTGCACTTTTGTCAAAAATTGGTGTGATATGTTGTGAGTCAATTTCTGGCTTCTCTGTTTATATCATAATGGCTTCCTCCATTGATATAAGTGTTTATCCCTCTGCAAATTTCACAGAGTGTTGATTATTACAGTTATATAATAAACTTAGGAATTGGGTAGATTACTCCCTTTATTCTTCTATTTCAAAGTTCTTTTAGCTATTCTAATTGCTTTGCTTTTCAGCTGAAATTTCAATATAAATTTTTCTTCTCTGTATTTATAAAAAACTTTGTTGAGATTTTGATAGTAATTGTGTTAAGCTTGTGTGTCAGTTTGAGGAGAACTGCCACCTTTGCCATGTTGAGTGTTCGGTCCATGAACATGATATAGTTATTCATCTAGATCTTCCTTCAACATTGTGTGGCTTGCAGCATACACATCCTTTAATGTGTTTTGTTAGATTTATTCCTAAGTATTTCATTTTCTGAGTGACTATAAATAGTACTGCATTTTAAATTTTGATGTTCAGCCATTCATTGCTAGTATTAATATATACAAATATAACTGACTTTTGCATGTTTATCATATATCTTGCTACCTTGCTAAACTCAAATCAGTTTTGGGAGTTAGTTTTTCTTTTTTTTTAAATGTTCCATGAGATTTTCCACATAAACAATGACATCAAATGAAAAATAGGGACAGTTTTATTTTGTCCTTTAAAATCCATATGCTTTTAATTACAATTTTTTGCCTTTTTGCACTGGCAAGAAATTCCAGCACTATGTTGAAGAAGGGTCATGAGTAGACATCCCTTGACCTTGTTCCTGATCTAAGAGGAAACACTCACATCTTTCATCATTAAGTATAATGCTAGCTGTAGATGTTTTATAGATGCTCCATGTCAAGTTGAGAAAGTTTTCTATCTCAATTTTTCTGAGAGTTTTTCTCATAAATGGTACTGTGGAATTTTGTCAGTGAACTTTTTGCATGAATTGATAGCACTGTGTGATGTTTCTTCTTTAGGGTGTTAACACACTGAATTGCACTGATGTTTTTTCATATACTGAACCAGCCTTGAATCCCTTGAAATAAACTCCCCTTTGGTCATGATGTATAATATGGTTCTTTTTACATATTGCTGAATTCTATTTGCTAATATTTTGTTAATATTTTTTGTACCTGTATTTATGGGGGATATTGGTCTCATCTCTTTTTTTGTACTTTGTTTTAGTATCTGGGTAATACTACTTTCATAAAATGAATGGTTTTCTCGGGGAGACTGTTTATAAAATACATTGTAAATAATCCATGGGTAACAAAGGAAGTCTCGAGGGCCATAAAAAATATATTGAACTGAATGACAATAAAAATACAACATGTAAAAATTTGTGGATCATGGCTAAAGAAATTCTGGTTTCAATCCCTCTTTAAATATTTGGTAGAATTATCTAGTAAAACCATCTGAAGAATACTTTTTTTGAAAGTTTGTTAAGTTACAGATTAAATTCCCTTAACTGTTATAAGGCTATTAAAATTATCTAATTATGGGTGAGTTGCAGCAGTTGTTCATGTCTTTTGAGGACTGGGTCCATTTCATTTAAGTTGTGAATTTATGTGTGTAGAGTTGTTTGTAGTAGTCCCATATTATCCTTTTGCTGTCTGCAGAGTCTGCAGTGATATATCCCTTTTCATTACCGATATCGATAACTTGTGTTTTTTCTCTTTTTATTCTGTTAGTCTTACTAGCGGTTTGTCAATTTTACTGATCTTCTAAAGTAACCTGAATTTTTTCATGGATTGTTTTCCTGTTTTCAATTTTATTGACTTTTGTTCTTAATATTATTTCCTTTCTTCTGCTTGCTTTGGATATTTACAGCTCTTCTTTAGGTTCCTGAACTGTGAACTTAGATTACTGATTTGAGACTTTTCCTCTTTTCTAATGTACGTGTGTGGTGTGCCATAAACTTCCCTCTCAGAATTGCTTTAGCCATCATCCACAAATTTTTACCTGTTGTGTTTTTATTGTCATTCAGTTCAGTATATTTTTTATGGCCCTTGAGACTTCCTTTGTTACCCATGGATTATTTACAATGTATATTACTCAGTTTCCAAGGGTTCAGAAATTTTCCTGTTCTCTTTGTTATTGATTTCTAATTTGATTCCATGGTGGTGAAAAAATATATCCCATATGATTTTAGTTCTTTTAAATTTATCGAAATTTGTTTTCTGGCCCAGGATATGATCTATCTTGGTATATGTTCAATGGGCACATGAAAGGAATGTGTGTGCTGCTGCTATTGGCTTTCAACTAGATTTTGTTGGTTACTAATGTTGAGTTCATCTATATCCTTGCTGATTGTCTAGTTTTTTTTTACAAAGTGATTAAATCTGGGTGTTCACATCTTCAAATAATATTGTGAATTTGTCTATATCTCTTCAATTTTATCAGTTTTCGCTTCATGTATTTTGCAGCTCAGTTATTTAGTACATACACGTTTAGAATTGTCACGTCTTTTTGGTGGAGCAATGTCTTAATAATTATATAATATCCCGCTCTGTCACTAGTAATTTTCTTTGCTCAAAAGAATATTATATCAATACTAACATAGCAACTCCCACTTTCTTTGTATTAATGTTTGCATGATACATATTTTTCTATTTTTTCTTTCAAGCTGCGCACATTGTTATATAAGGTCACAGGTGAATCAGTGACAGGGCTGGGTGAGCAACAAGATCTGAGGACAATGAACTACACAATAAGAAATAAAAATAATAACTTTTTATCTTAAGTGTGTCAACAGTCTGCTTTGAAATGCAGTTATGCTTCATTTCCTTAAGGAAGGCAAAATAAGAACATGGCAGATGGAATATTATCACTCATCTACATTGGAATTTAACCAGGACACTAGGGTTTAAACTTACCCACTTGCCAAAAGTAGCAATAGATACCAAATAAATGGCCCAGTCATCGATATTATTGCAGACACTAGCCCACAAGAGGTTCCAAACATGAAATTCTAAGAGTGACCATGTCCTTTTTCACTGCATATCAATGGCTTTTTTTCCCATCTATCCAGGCTGCCACAGAGTGGCAAATTTGAAGGACACAGGCGTATATTCCACATTATGCAGTTTTGCTCACTTTAGATGTAAAAACACTTGAGTGTGTGCAAAAGAGACTGTCCTCAATTCCCAAAATATTTTCTATATTCCCTGATTCATTTTATGAAGGATCAAACCTCTAGCTTGTAGCTCTGAGTGATAGACTTCCCCTTTTAGTCATGAAATCTTCTATGATCCAAACTGAAGGAAAAAATTCTTGTTCATCTCCCATTTATATTCACAGATACTATAATTAAATAATAGAGTTTCATTTACTTGGGCTCAAATCCATTAATTTTTTTTCTTATTTTTACTCATCTCTTTTCTCTGAAACATATCCCAGTATTATTATTATCCTTGAGCACACAAATACACAGATCTGTGAATCTATAATGAGATCTTCCTATTTTTTCAGACTGAATTTTGCTTTGGTTAAATGTCTAAATTGCCTCTACTTAGATGCTGCCTAAATATGAACAAATAGTGGATCCCACTGGGGGAAAAAAAAAGTCAGCTTTGAAGAGCTGACCTCCTAGCCAAGTTCATGCATTGTTTATACTCCAGGGAAAAAGTTGGTTCACAGGCTAACTTGGGGTCCTTGGTCTGCTGCCAGCAGAGGGTGAATGTGCTAATACTCTGCAGCAAAGTGCAAGTTCAAATGTCCTTCCATTCCAGCCCCGTGTACTGCTCAAAGGATAAAGCATCGTTAAGCATCAGGTCCAGAGACAGCCATCTGCCTGCCTCTCACCCAGAGGTGCCACATGTGATGACGGACAGGAAAAGAGAAAGGAAGTGAAGGTGCCAAACACTCCAATAGGGAAGTATCTGAATTAGAAAGAAAAGCTAAGCTCGACAGCTGCCACTGAGTCCAACTCTTTAACCAGACAGAACTACCACACTCTTAGACTGTTGTTTTTAGGAAAAGAGAGGAAGCTTGCAGAATGTGTATTCCCACGTCCAATGCTGTCCTCTCACCACATGCCTATGAAACTCCCCTGTCAACAGAGCTTTTACCCTTGTCTTTTTCTCCTTTTCAGAATTTCTACTCCAAATCCCCAGCACACTTAGAGCAGTGATCTCAGAGGCATTTCTATAGCCAATGCAAATTATATTTCTTTGTTTGCCTCCTAGAGATGAGATGGGAAAGGGAAAGACATGTAAAAGCCCCAAAGTAGCAGCTCAAACCAAAACAGAGGACGAAAGCTCATAACATTTTTCACTAGTTTGCTGTGTAAATCCCCGCTGCTAATTTAGAAAAGCCTTTGTGGTTTTTAATATTAAAAAGTAAAATAGATATATCCCTCTGCTGATGTTCATGAACTAAAGGTAGTTATACTTACTTTGCCAGTTAAAAAGCATAAGTGAACACATCAAATCCCTTCAGGATAGACCATAAACTGTAAACAGGAAGAGAGTCTATTAATCCATTTTTTGTTGTTAATAGGCCACATTTTTATATAAGAAGACTTGTTCCTCTTTCCAGCCATGGTACCGCATGCAGCGAATGTAAACTCTGAGATAACTGACATCTAGTTTGAATAAGAGCACATAATATTTTAATGTTTTTTTATACATATAAAGCCATTATTCCTGATTAGAAGCAAAAATCCTGAGAATACATCATATTCTTATTCCCCTAAATCCCAAATTAGCCCCCTCAGCTAATAAAGAATGAATGGATAAAGACAGCAAGATCAACATACCAATTTGTAAGTTAGGCTGGTAAACTTTGCTTCATCCTAAAGCTCTTAGCCCAAACTGAAAGTACAAAGTAACAGTCAACATTCAAGCCCCCTCTACAAGTAAGATGAAAATCCACATCCTAATATTACTGTCATAGACAGTCTCAACCCATCTCTGAGTATGAAGTCAAATGAAATTCACACGTAGTATTGTTGAGCAATCTCTGTAACGTACTTTGTTAGATGAGGTGGAGAAAACAAAGTCATTAAAACTTGGTAATAAAGAAGCTGTGATCTAACTACATCAAAGTTGGAAAAGTCATTAGCAGAGAAAGAAGTAAAATGAGGATGCATTCCAGAATGACAGGAAAGCAGCTTAACAACAAAACATAGGTTGTCCGTCAATATATGAAAAATTACACAGCGCCAAAAATTCAGTAACATCAAAACTTACAGAAAACTTATCTTGGACATTGAAATTCTTGGATCACAAGGATAGAAACAGGAAGACTTGGAGCTGCAGTGAGACAGTGGGTGGTCTCTCCTGGGTACTGAAAGGGCAAGAAGAACCTGAAGAACAGGGCCTGCTGGCAGGCCCAAGCAAGAGCGGGGCAGGCCCGGGATTGTTGAAAGAAGCCAGAGATAACAGGACTTGTACATTTTAACTCAGGAGTTCTAGAGAAGCAGGTCTTCAGCATCTATAGCTCGGTCAGTCCTGGTTTATTCTCCCCAGGGTGACCAAATGTCTCTCTACTGAGAGATCTTGGACTAGCCCATGTCACAAACCCATGAATCTCCAACTTGTTATATCCAGTCACTTCCTCAGGCAATGGAGGGAGATTTCACGGACTGACCAACCCAGTTTTCCTCTACCAGTATCTCGGCATCAGCAAACTAACATCTGAAATGTCGTTGAAGCCACAAGAGCTATGAATGTATTCAAAAGCAAAGACCCGGGTAAGGAAACATGGTGACTGAAAAATAACCTTAGGAAAGCAAATCCAGTCACTCAACTAACATGTAAAAATATGAGCTAATGTTTCAATTCCTGATTTGGTAGAAAAGATGAGATTATATGAGGAACTAGAGGCACTGAATATTCTCAAGAGGGCTGCTACTGAAAATACACACAACAAGGTCCATACAGTTGAAGTTATTTGTACTTTGAGCAATGATACTCAAACATAGTTTGAATACAATATGACAACGTAGCAAAGTTGTTACTAGCAAAACTCTGAAATTAGGATGAGTAAAATCTCCCTAGCTGAGTGATGTTGGGCTAAATCCAGGTCTGATCTGTCAATTTGAATTAATGCTAACCAGAATAATTGTCTACTCAGCATCTCATTGAGAAACAATGCTGCTTGACTTTCAGACTTCCTGGTTCAGGTGGAGTTGGCCTGTGTTTCCACCAGCTGCACTGTAGGGGTGACTGCTCAGACCTTGGCTATCAGTAACATGCTCTGGCAAGCCATGTGAGGCTCCCCAACACCCCAAACATGGTTGCAACTTTCTCTTCCTCTGTTTCTCATTGGGGTTACTGAGGACCATTCCAACCTGGAACTGCCCATTTGTGTAGCGATTCTTCCTCCTGATCAAGCCACATAAGAACACAAAGCTACAAGACTGGACAGAGTGAGAAACTGATGCCTGGAGACATCCTGTGAGCTTAAAGACTGTTACCCAGTGTTACCATGAGAATCCATTTCTTGGTTCTCCTATTTTGAGGCAAGTTTTGGTCTAACCTGGCACATGGAGTTTTTGTATGTGTATGGGAGGAAGAAATGAGATAATGCTTGTAAAGTATTTGTTACTGCACTGGGCATACAGCAAGTGCTTAATAAGTGTGAGCTATTTTTATGTCCAGAAGGAAAGACTCTTTATACTTCCCTGTCCAAGATGATGCCATGAAAGGTGGATAATTTTCATGAGATTCAAGGATCACTACCTTCAAAAAGATCATCATCTACCACGTACGATGTTAAGAACAGCTCAACGACATAAAGTAGAATTCCCAAAAGGTGACAGATGATTTAAGTGACAACTGAACTGAACAGAATATATTTAAAGGTCACTAGAGGAAAGACCGTCAGGCAAAGCAGGTTATTGAAGGGCTTCACAGAAGTAATCACTGAGTTGGGTTTTTAGGAACAGGAATAATCTGGAAGCCTGGAGAAAAGCACAGACAATACATTAGCCATGGGTCAAGAAAAACATGGTGGTGGTGCTGCAGCCAGGACACTCTTTGACCTGGAACACAGGGTATGTGAGAAGCAGCCAGGGAAGAACAGCTAGAACAAAATTTTCAATGCAAATGACATGTTTTAAGGGCAAGTTTAATCATATTTCACAGAAGCTGGTTTTCACTGAGCTCATTTAGAGGTATAAACGGTTGACACTAGGTACTCATGTAATTCATACTCAGTGAAATTCTAAAACTAATAAAAATCAGAGGAATGGTTTCAAAGATTTTTACAACTAAATCAGACATCTTTGGATGCTTTATATCATCTTGGTGGGTTTTTTTTTTTTTTTTTTCCTATCTCTTACTCCAACTGTCATGGTTCATTATTTACTCACACACTGCAGCCAAACAAATAAAAATACATTCACAAATGAGCCCTAAGACACAGTGTAATAGATAATATTGTGGTTTTCTTCTCATTATCCCTTTCATTCCTTCCTCAGTATGTAAGAGCTATGCAGTTTGAGGGACTGACTCCAAACCCTGAAGTAGATTCTGCTAAGTTTAAGGCAACCATGGTAATCCCATCCTCCTTGCCAGTGATTGGTTGTAAATCCAGGCCTAAGCCATTCTATAAATAGCATTCACTTGGAAATGAGGTTTGGATCCAGGAATGGGCATACGACACTATGTGGGCCAAGGAAACATGAATGAGATTTGCTTCTGGAAAACATTCCCTTACTGTTAAAGAGAGCCATTGGAAGAGATGGTCTCTTTCCCAAACTCTGTGGTCATCAGACCTGGAACTGCAGATGCTATCTGCATCCAATTTAAGAATATTGCTGATATACAGAGGAGAACAGAAATTAGGAATTGCAGAGACAAGGAGCTGAAAGCACTGGAAAAGGCCAGCCCAATAATCTGCCCCGTCTTTAATGTCTGGCTATGTGAAATATTACCTTTATTATTAAATTGGTTTGACTCTTTTTCAAAAAAAAAAACCAATTTCTTCTAAAAATACCCTAATGACTCAGTAAATTTGTGATCTAATAATATATCGAATTCTACTGCTCTCTGATTTGTCTTAGAGCTCCCAGAAGAAGACTACAAAAAGTGGGAATCAGGGCTGGTGAACAGGTATGTATCTGAAAGCACTAGTCTAGGTTGATCCATTTCAGATCAGTAGAACATTATTCTCTGAAAAGATGGAGTAGTTGTCAGAGTTACCTAGATTGGCCCAGAAATTTTTGTCAAAAGAAGACCCTCCAAAATTATAGCACAACAAATGTTGTGTGTTTTCTTCTTTGATGAACACAAAACACTGGATCCCACACCTCCACTAGAGTCCTCATTCCTCCTATGTAGCACCTAAGAGAAGGGGCATTTTATTATATTTTTTAAGACAGAGTCTCGCTCTGTCACCAAGGCAGTGCACTGAAGTATAGTGGCACCATCTCAGCTCACTGCAACCTCCATCTCCCGGGTTAAGCAACTCTCCTGCCTCAGCCTCCCAAGTAGCTGAGATTACAGGTGCATACCACCATGCCAGGCTGATTTTTTTGTATTTTAGTAGAGATGGGGTTTCACCAGGTTTTGCCAGGCTGGTCTCAAACTCCTTACCTCAAGTGATCTGCCTACCTCGGCCTCCCAAAGTGCTGTGATTACAGGCGTGAGCCGCCATGCCCAGTCGAGTAGGGGCATTTTATTCCCTAGTCATATTAGTGAAAAGAGTTCCTGATAGATGAAGTCTAGACTCAAAAGAGTTTTCTGAACAAGCAAATGTTACAGACTCTAAAACTTTCTATGTTTCATCACCACTCATCATTTAGGGGTACACCTCTCTAAGAGTGCAATTAACCATTTTATCCAATTCTGCTAGAGATGATATGAGCTCAGGAAAATGATGATAGCTATGCTGTACTAGTGCCTACTCCCTTATTTCTAAAAAGTAATTTTAAATGTTTAACCACAGAATGTATACACTTACACAAAGGTAATATCTAGAATGTATATGACAACTTCCAAGGGAGTTACTATAGAAGATAAACATTGGCAACTGGTGATCAAAATAAAACAATGCACATCAAACTGAAATACCATGCTAAAAAAAAGTGAAACTCTATAGATAAGAGACTGTAGAGAAGGTAACTTGTAGCAAATTTGATCACCACTCACCAAAAGAGAGCCAAAGATAAACTGTGAAAGAAGACTCTGCTATGGTATTAAGCCAAAAAATGCTAAGATCAGAAACTGTATAAATGTATACATTATGGCTGACAGCTAAGAGATGATACTTTTCCCTGCTTGAGGTGTCCTCTAAAAATATCAGTAAAACTTCTAACAGGCCTCACATGTACTAACATGATTTTAAATACTTTTATTTTGACATTAAATTTGGTAGTCCCAACTTAATACGTATTAGAGCTGAAAACTTTAAGCAAATACAATAGCTCTGTCTATTTAGGCCTATAAACAAAGACAAAACCATTGACAATGAACATACCTAGTATCCAGAAAACAGGGCTTCCTGGAGACATAGATGAACAGGCTATGTACAGATGAGCTTAGAACATCTTAATGTACCCAGTACACACGAAGCTATCAAAGATAACTACAGCCATGTCAAAATACTCAGAAGCCAACTTGAAAGGGTTCCCACTGTCCAAAGATGAGACCATTTGAGCCTCAAAGGATGAGGATTACAATAGATCTAACCTACCTTTTATGCTTACATTCATGAATTCACAATGATATTTAAAAGGAATTACTTGATTACCTTCTGAGGATGACAGGAAGCTAATTCATTTTGAGAACTGGAAAAATAAAAAGATATATTATTTATCCTGTCTTTCCTATATGAACTGTACAACTTGGTAGCCAAATAGTAGACTGGGAAGCAACTGTCATTTTATAAAATTATCCCGGTTAGTACATGAAAACAAGATGATATAATTAGGTTATTTCTACTTTGCAATCCCTAATAAATTAATGAATCCAAGTAATGAGTATTGATAACTAATATAAAAAAAGGGTCATAATTGCATCACTTCTTATAGTCTTACAAAAGGATCAAATTTATCTGATCAAGTCTCTGGAGCCAGCTGCCAGTTTTTCAGAAAATACAAAGGACAGAAGAACATGCTACACCACACCATGAGTATGCAACCAACAAAATCCATACCGTGGGAAATTTTTTAGGTCAAACAACTTAGATTCTTCAGCAGATATGTTGTAAGGAAAAGAAAGAAATGGAAGGGGTCCTATAGACTATAAAAGACTTCAAGGACATATCAAGAATTTTTAAAGGACAAAACTCATTATATTCATAATTGGATCATAAAACATAATGGAACGCAAGGACTGATTACTATGAAAGTCCAGATGATTATTTCTAGAGAAAGAGGTGAGTCTGTGATTAGGATAGTACACATGGAGAGGCTTCTGGGATTGTTTACAACTTCTATTTCTTGACCTGGATGGTGGTTACAAGACTGTTTACCTTATAATGAATCACCACAGCATATATTTGTTTGATGTCGTCTTTAATATGTTCATTATAATGTGCAATATAAAGAAAAAATGAGGCCGGGCGCGGTGGCTCAAGCCTGTAATCCCAGCACTTTGGGAGGCCGAGACGGGTGGATCACGAGGTCAGGAGATCGAGACCATCCTGGCTAACACGGTGAAACCCCGTCTCTACTAAAAATACAAAAAAAAAAAACAACTAGCCGGGCGAGGTGGCGGGCGCCTGTAGTCCCAGCTACTCCGGAGGCTGAGGCAGGAGAATGGCGTAAACCCGGGAGGCGGAGCTTGCAGTGAGCTGAGATCCGGCCACTGCACTCCAGCCCGGGCTACAGAGCAAGACTCCGTCTCAAAAAAAAAAAAAAAGAAAAAATGAAAAAAGAAAAAAGTAGAATGGTATGTTATACACTTGTATGTCACTAATTCATTTGTTACTAGCAGTGAAAATAGTTTCATGATTGTCAGTTATAATAGACACTAAACAAGTAATATCCTTAAACAATATGCTTCCACGCTTATAAGAATAATGCTCTTACACTGTTTAATCAAAATATTAGGGACATCCTTTCTTTACCTGACCGGTACTCTCTTTGGTGGTTTTTACTTTTAATACCTCTCTCAGGGATACAGTTATCATACTGTTTCACCTAGTGGTAAAAGATTCCTCTGCTCTCAGTTCAAACACATTCCTATTCTCTTCTTGTTTGCTACCCAATAAAAGTCAAATATGATACAAACTTTTGTAACTGTTGCTAAATGCCTATTAGCTCCCAATATTCTGCTTTGTTTACAAAGATAATGGCACACTCATTTTATTAAAAATGTGTTCATTTTCCTTTATATATCCTACCAGAATTAGTTGAAGAACAGACTGATTCTAATGTTTCCTTCTTTTGCAAATCAAATAACCCCCTTTCCAACCCGGGAAACTATTAGCAGTATTTAATATCACCAGCCCTCATCAAACCTGGACAAAGGGCATTCTTTCTGCAATGTTTGTCATTAATGCAGGTTGGCCACAGCTGCAGTTTAAAAGCTGACTATAATCCCATCTGTAAAGGTTGACTGCACAGTGACCTTGGTCAAGGTAAAACCTGTTCCATAAAACCCAAGAATAGCAAGGTGCGTGGAAGTCTAGACAAATGGGTGCATCGATGACTAGGAGGAAAATGCTTATTGTTCTTAATGAAAGCCATTCATTACACTCCTTGCTGTAGTTTCACCCACACATCATGAGTAGTATCTCATATTTCAAAGACATTCTCAGTAAGTAGAATAAATCAATACTGGATATGATCAACATTACTAATATTGATCAATATCTGCTTCTCTTCTACATTTCCCATCCCAAGGAAATTAGGAGGGACCATATGAGTAATTCTATCAAAAAAAATATGAGAAGTGACGTTTGTCACTTCTCGAATAAAGCATTTAATTCCCCGTGCTCAACTCTGCAGCCCTCTCTTCCCTAGCCTGGGAGATCATGGAAGCAGGTATAGAAAAAGTCTAGAAAGCTGAGTCATCATATGTAGGATAACTGACCTGCAGAGTCACCTGAACCCATAATAAACCTTGTAGATGAAATTTTAGGGTAGTTTGCAACAGTTTCATAACTTATTCTAAACCAAATGATGTGTGGGAATTCTGCATGTTTCCAAAAATCCTTTCCACAGACATCTATTAAAAGTTACCTACATATATTGATTGCTTGAGGCCAACCAAATTAGTTGAATTATAAAAAGGTAATAATTTAGGATATTTTCAACTAGGCACAGTGGCTCACACCTGTAATCCTAGTACTTTGGGAGGCCAAGGAGGGAAGATTGCTTGAGCTCAGGAGTTTGAGACCAGCCTAGGCAACACAGTGAGATCCCATTCCTACAAAAAAATTAAACATTAGCCAAGTGTGATGGCACATGCCTGTAGTTCCAGCTACTCAGGAGGCTGAGGTAGAAGAATAACTTGAGTCTGGAAGATCGAGGCTGTAGTGAGCTATGATGGCACCACTGCACTCCAGCCTGGGTGACAGAGTGAGACTGTCTCAAAACAACAACAACAAAATGAAACAACCAAACAAAAAGAATATTTTCAGGATTGTGAATTGCTTGAAAATGTTATCAATATTTGGTAAACTATGGCTAGTATCAGAAAAAATCTGTACTCCTATAAACAGAAATATATTCTAAGACTTCCCTACTAAACAGAGAAAGGCATAAATGTAACGTGCAATCACCTCACTGAGCCCAGCTCTACCTTAAGAACCTGGAAGGACATAAGGTAAAGAGCAGTTGTTGGTGACATTTACAAAGTCTCAAGTCTCAATTGATTCTGAAATAAACTGATAAAGCTTAGATTTTCTTGACCTCCTAATCCTTGGACCAAAAGTACTTGGTAAATGAAATTTGTCTTTTGTGATTTCCTCAAATCTAGTTTCTATGATTAATCTACTATACACTATCAAAGAGTATTAAAACTATAAAATGTCCATGTGAGATTTTAATAAGGCTCAAAGACGCTTTTTCATGCTTTCTCTATGTAGGAATACTAAAGAATTTTTACATCTGTATCATTCCTTCTACACAGAGCATTTCATATAATAAAGTATGTAGAAATCATACAACATTCCCAGGAAATACAATCGTCTTTTACCCAAAGCCTCAGCAGTCAACATTTTAAAATGCCATTACTGGCTGAATACACAGGTATTTACCTGGGTCATGAACTAAAATGGCAAATGTCCCAAATATTTCTATTCATCTGATGGGTGCCACAGGAGCCTCAATGGACATGGTGGTGACTGCAGTGTATGGACTATTGATCTGAGTATGCCTGAGGACAAATGGAATCACTTCCTCAGTCACAAAGGTGTCCTGGGAGGTCTGCTAGCCCGAAATGACCTGTTGGCTTTGAGATGCATAGGCACCACTGGACACTGCACAGCAATGACAGAGCTGCATGGAACGTGGAGATAAGGGCGCCAGCATGCATCTTTGGCAGGAAAATTCACTCCATTTCAATTTTTTAACTAAAAATGACAGTGGGCAATAATCATACAATTTAATTATTCCTTTGGGTTCCACATAAAGCTCAAAGAATATAAAATCACCAACCACTGATCTGCTACCTGTGGCAGCTGAAAAATATTATAGTGGAATTTCAGGGGCAAATACTGAAATGAGCACCTCCAAATTGTTTAGAAAAGGATCTTCAGTCTAAGGAGAAATGACGGCACAGCTTTAAGAATAGATAAAGGATTGCCTGAAGGATCTGTCTAGCTTCCTTAGTTTTTAAAAGTAATACCTTCATTTGCATAGTAATAACCCAATTATTGTAAGATTAGGTGACAGGAATCTCATTATTGCTATTTCCACAAAACAGTCGATATTCTATTCAATATCTTTTAATGTTACACACCTTAAAACATAATTATTCAATATACCCTCATTCATCTTTAATGTAATTTTCTTTTTTGAAAACCTTGCCATAATTGTTAGTTTTTATGGCATACACTAGTGTTTAAACAAGCACTTTTCCCCCGCAGGCTGCTATGAGAACAAGCAAAGCAACCAACAGCCTGGGGGCACTTCTCTTCCCCCCAACCCCCCAAGTTACTAGTAAGTTCACCAAAAGATCAGACTCACACACAGGACTGCTAAAAATCTGTTGTAACGACCTCTGCCCTCTTCCCAACACTATAGTTTCCCCTCCTTTTCTGTCACTTCATGCTCCACAAAAGATGCTTCCATAATGAATTTTGATCTTAAGGCAACTCTGAAAGTGTTAGCAAATACATTCTGTTAAATTTCAAATTGTATGATCTGGGCTCTTTGTGAGTTTTTTTTTGGGGGGGGTGGGGGGGACAGGGTGGCTGTTTTTCCCCGTAGACCACATTGTAATACACATACACACACAAAAAAATCCTTCTGAGACAGCTGACATACTGGGGAGACCATCTGCCTGCCATAGGTTTACCTGCCATAGGCTTTTACAGTTTCAATTACAAGATAATCAGTATGATAAGTGGCTGGTTACCAGATTAACGGTGGAAACAAAGCAAGGAAATAAGGGGGAGAGAGATAGGACTGCCTACATTAAGAGACTGCGGAGCCGTACATGCTATTACTTCAAAATGATATCAGAATTAATGTAGAGTGAAAACAGCAGTTAGACTTTGTCATGGGAGGAAACAACATCAAAGGGCTGTGGTTTGGAATCTGGGGCTAACACTCCTTAACTGTGGCCCTAGGGACTATGTCTTCTTCATGATGTTAACTCTCTCTACTTTGTGAATGAACACTCATTAATCACAGGTATAACAATTAATCTGCAGAAAGAGACCCTATGCTTCTTACTCAACACCAACTAAGTTTCCTCAGGATTTCATCGAATCATCAGCAAGATTCACTGGCATTTTCTAAATGACCTACGAAACTTCAACAGGCATCAGATGCTCCTAAGAGCCCACCTGACTACAAGCTCACCACTGCATACCCAAACCATCAAAACCACACTTCGCTCTTCCCAGGCCTGATCTTTGGAAGAGATTGCAAAGGTGGCCTAACATTACTTGTTTGCATGCTTAATGAATTTTTTGGGGGGCATTGACTGTACTTTGTAATTTTTTTACAACAATCGGGAAACCACCATTCTTTAAAATGAGCGTAGTTGCTGTAGACAATTTTCCCCCAAATAGAAAATGTAAAAGAATATTTCTGATTTAGTAACGCTTTTACTGGAATTAAGTTGGGTGGTTTATGTCTTTCAAGTCACTGGGCTGTTCCACAGAAACTACACATAGCAACAAGGACATGAGTCAGACATTTGGTGCAAACCTCTTACAGAGAAAAATAAACTCACAGGGCACACTGTGAGTCAAGGTCACCAGGTCACAGTTCGTAGCTAAGGCAGAATTAGAATTCAGGTCTCCAAACATTTACTGAAGAGCTCTTTCAATTTCCTCTTCCACATCACCTAAATCCCAGACTTCATGGAAAGAATGGCAGCTGCGCTCCATTGATTGAGTGCGGTTATATGTTTAGCCCTTGGTGAGGAACACTACCAAGGAATGGTCAACCGAAAAAAGCAAAAGAACAATAATTAAAGTCATCATTATAGACAAGGCACAGTGGCTCATGCCTGTAATCCCAGCACTTTGGGAGGCCAAGGTGGGTGGATCACTTGAGGATAGGAGGCAGAGGTTGCAGTGAGCCGAGATTGTACCACTGCACTCCAGCCTGGGGGATACAGCAAGACTCTGTCTCAAAAAACAAAACAAAACAAACAAACAAACAAAAAACAAAAAACACTACATGTTCTCACTCACAGGTGGGAACTGAGCAATGAGAATACTTGGACACAGGGCGGGGAACATCACACACCGGGGTCTGTTGGGGGGTGGGAGCCTGGGGGAGGGATAGCATTAGGAGAAATACCTAATGTAAATGACAAGTTGATGGGTGCGGCAAACCAACATGGCACATGTATACCTATGTAAGAAACCTGCACGTGGTGCACATGTACCCTAGAACTTAAAGTGTAATTTTAAAGTCATAATTACACACTAAGTATCAGACAACGTACTGTTTTACATTAAATATAAGAACCCACATTTACCGTTGAAGATGAGGTCTGAGAAATTTAGAAATTGTAGGTCAGGATTCAAAGGCAGATCTGTCTTAAAGAAAAAGCATGGAAGTTGCTGTCATGAGAACAAAGTTTACAGATACAATTTACTTTGCTTTTTTCTCCAGAATCTCATATCTTAGTCTTTGCTGAATACTCCGGACACTGTCCCACAGTACACAAAAAGGCCCAGGACAAGGGTGACCGCAAACAAGTTAGAGTTGCAGTACACTACTGAGTCTCAGGTCATCGTCTCTACGGGCATATTACTTCCCTCTCTCTGGAAAGCCAAAAGCTTTTTCCCGTGTCTTTACCCCTCATTATTTATCTAGTAAACTTTGACTCATGCCGGAAACTCCTGGTCACTCATCACTCTTCAGTTAAGCCTGCCCTACTACCCAGGCACCTTCCAGGAGAGTGGATCTGCTCTCTCTCTCTGCTATTTCTGAACTTTTAAACTATATATTGCTATTAAATGCAATTATTTGTTTACATGCCATCTCACTTGAGGAAGTCACCTTGTGGAATGGGTTCAATTCATCTTAATATCCACAGTACCTATTAGCGATATACCTGAAACGGGTGTTTTATAAATATTCAACCATTATTGAACTAAAGATCCTTGTCAGACCTTAGAGCAATGATTACATTCTATCTGGCGTGGAAAGTTTCTGCTTATGCCTTTTCTGTATAAGAAAGAGTTCTTTGAAAGAACCAGGTCTTATTCCCACCCCCTACCAGCACCAAGAAGAGTGCCTCACAGACACTAAGTGTCCCAGAATTGTTGGTAGATGTAAATTACTTATTTAACAGGGTGGGAGTGTAAATAACTAAAATATTACAAGTTTCTTTAAACCTAGTTGAAGATAAGAGCAAATTTTTCTCTTCTTGAGTCACCTTCAAAGCATGGGATTATAGCACATGAGAGATAGAATAAATGCACTGTAGCTAAAAATTAGATGGCTGAATCCATGGCTAAAATGCTACTTTTCTTCAGGATTAATTGAGTGCAATCTTTTATCTGTTTCTATTCAGCATATGTAGTATATATCGGCTATGCATCTGAGGACAGCTGCCATTCTATTTACAGCATTATCTAAAAATGGCAACATTAAATCCATCTTCCATCTCTTTGAGATCTTTTTCAACCACAGAATCATCTCAGATGTTCTGCTTTTAGAGCAAAATATATGAGGTGTGAATGTGTGTAACAGTAAAAGACTAACAGGCAGAAATCTACGACAGTGGAAATATCTACCAGCGCTTGATAAAACTTTCCTCCTTCCCCTATCTCAAGAAAAGCTAGGGCAAGGAAGCTAGAAAACATCAGGGGGCAAATTAAAAAGGTAGAAAACCCTGCCCTTATACCCCCATTCAGAAGTCTAAGAACCTAAATATTGATTTTTCAGGGCTTTTGTTGCTGACTGTAGAGATTTTGAACCTAGACTGAAAAACAAACAGCAGAGGTGTGTGCTGACAAACCTCCCAAATACTATACTGCATTCTAGATTTTTTTTGGAGAAAGTTAAAATTAATCTTTCAGCTTTTAAGAAGGGAAAAAAGCTGTGACTATGCTAATTATTTATTGTGAGTCTCCATATTCTACATCTTAACACAAATCCAGTGTTCACTGAAGACCGTCAAAAAAAAACAAAAACAAACAAAAAAAAAAAACACCTGAGTTTACAGCAAGAACATACAGAAATGACCTTGTTGGCCAGTCTGAACGATCTGGGAAAATGTGGACTCTTTCAATTGCTCTTCTCTTCAAAATTTCAGACTCTACCTCTCCTGTTTCACCAAGCTTCAAGTCCATTTTTAAATTCAATGTGCCAACTAGACATGACAGGAAAAGAGAACAGTCCTTTCACAGCAAAGATCAACTAAACTTGGAAAAAATTAAAAGGCCATTTACATTTCTCTTTTAAAAAGCTAAATTGGCCAGATTCAGTGGCTCATACCTGTAATCCCAGCACTTTGGGAAGGCTAGGCAAGAGGATCGCTTGAGCCCAGGAGTTTGGACCAGTCTGGACCACAGAGCGAGACCCTGTCTCCATAACAAAATTTTAAAATTAGGCATGGTGGCACATGCCTATAGTCCTAGCTACTCGGGAGGCTGAGGTGGGACGATTGTTTGAGCTCCAGCCTGGGCAACAGAGTGAGACTCTGTTTCTAAAAAAGAAAAAAGAAAAAAAAAAAAAAAAAAAGCTAATTTCCTCATCATGTTATAGGTATTATAAGTTCAGAAACCATCATTCTACAACAATTTTGCAACTTCAAGGCAGCATAGTGCACCAGTTAATGGATTAAGTATATGGGTGGGTGGAGTCTGACTGAGTTCAAATACCACTTATATCACTTATTAAGTGTGTGATCTTGGGCAAGTTATGTGATCTTGGACAAGACAAATAACCTTTGTGTGCCTTATTGCTGTGGTTGTGAGCAACAGTTCAGTCAGTAGGCACAAAGGTGTTGGAATAGTATGAAATGCTATGTAGTGGGCAATCACCTGTTATTCATTTTTATTAAAATGGTCCTTAACATTTAGTAAGTGCTCATAAATTAAAGATAAAAAATAATTGATTTCAACATTTCTCAGATGTGGATGAGGTGGGGGAAGAAGTATACAGGGAAAGCTTCCATATAAAATAAATTAAAAACAATGATTTACTTGGTGTTGCTTTCTATGCTCTTTTCCCGGAAACACACACACACACACACACCATGAGCACAAAGCCCTCCAACTCAAAACTGAAGTGTTTATAAAAATGGTATGTTTTGTAGATCATTCAATATGTTCTACTCAATATCTAAAGCATAAATACACAAATGTTATTTTGTCAGTACAACTCTAAATTATTCTTATTTGGGTAAACAAATGAAAAAATTAAAGGATTATAAGATAACATCCAATACAACAGGTTACATATATATGTTCATACCCTATATGACCATGTGCCTTTGGCATTTTCATCTATTCCACAGATAAGTCGAGTGAAACTCAAATTACTAGCTATCAAATTTTCAGATATAAAATTTGAATTTGTAAAGGTAAAATTAATGTTATTCCAAAAGGCAAATCCATTAGCACAGTTTTTACCTTGTTTTACTCTAAAACTTATATTACTCTCATTCATTAAATTACTTTTGCAAATCTTAGGGTTATAGTTTAAGTACATACCAATAGTCTATTTGAAATGTGAAGTAAAAGTTAAAGATTTCAAACTGGAGAATAGACATGATGCTTCCTTAAAGAAAACCTATTGCATAATTTTTGCAAGATGCCAAAATCATCACATCATTCGTGTTTTTAATCTTTGGTGTCTGCTGACTGGCCAGGCTTCCAGATAATCTGTCTCCAAAGGACTATAAAGCTTTCAATATACAGTTATGAAAGTGGTAAATCCACACTTTTATCACCACTAAGACAAGAAGGTATGTTTTCAAAAACTAGTGTAAAAATTTAACCATGACAAGCTCACACTTAAGAAGATTCTAAACGTATATTTATGATATTTATGATGGTATACATATATATATAAAATTCATTAAACTTAACAGCATCAATAAAATTGAAATGAATATTCACTCAAAACAGGGAAAAGAAACCACATACACACAAATGTAGTTATGATCTTTTTTGAGAACAACAAGTGTACTTCCTTACAAAAACCCCAGTCCTGGGAATTAGGAGATCGTTTTCTAATTTTTTTTTTCCTTGTTAATGTATGAGCAACTGTATTTCCAGGACTCAAATATTCACTTGGATTATAGAGGTCAATATTGCATATCATTTATTCTCAAGAACGATTCACTAAATAAAACTTTGTACATTTTATCTCCTTTGTAGCCACAAGGAGTAACTTTATTATTCCTACCAGGATACTGGACCAGACAGTAGAGAATTGGTTCCGCCACCAGTCAATTTATGTTACAATTCGGAGCCTCAAATCTACTCATCTTTAAAATTGGAAAGTTGGACTAAATTATATCTGACGTCTTTTTATTCTTGAAAATTTTATAATTCTATCAACACTGTCCGTATTGGAATTTAACCAAAATTCAGCTTTATCGCAAAAGATATGGTCAAAATATGCCCCCCTTCCCATAGAAGAGCGAATATAAAGCAGAAGGGTGTCATATTTTTAAAGAAGACTTCATATTGATTGTTTATTGTAGACCAGGCAGTGTATATATCTGTCTATATCTATATGTCTATACTGCAAATGACAAAACTGAGGCTCAGAGAGATTAAGGAACATACCCAAGATGAAAGAGAGTAAGTGATAAAACTAAGATTCAAACTCACACCCTTCTGACTATGATGCATGGATGCTTTCCATCCTAGCAACAAGTTTATTGAGAACCATGATACTTGACAGGCAATTCTATTACAACTATCTAGTAAATAGTCCACTGATGCTAAAGTCCCCATCACGCTCTGCATTCCCCTTTTTAGCTTTATTAAGGAAAAATTGATATATAAAAATTGCCACACATTTGATAGATACATCATGAGTTCAGACATATGCATATACCCAAGATATCACCACCACAATCAAGAACTAAACATATCACCTCCAAAAGTTTCCTTGTATTCTTTTGTGTTCTTTTGCTTTTTTGATCAGAACAGTTACCATGAGATCTACCCTCTTAACACAGTTTAAAGTGCGCAATACCACATTGTTAAATGTAGGTAGTAAATTGCACAGTAGTTCTGTAGCACTACACCTCTTGCATAGCAGAAACTTCATACCAGTGAGCACATTTCTTATGCAAATTCTACACCCTGCTTGGTACCCAAGAAAGAGAATTGATATCTTTAACAGATAAATAAAATGCAAACATTTCATGCAAGCTGCTGACACCTGACTAAAAAGGCAAGAATTAAGGTAACTTGGTAGTTGACGATGTATTTCTTGATGATAATGGCACCTCTTGAAAATTAGTCAGCAAGATCTACAGGCTTTGGTGACAGTACACAAGCTGAGAAAGGAAACAGAACAAGCATTTTAGAGAGTTTTCCTAACAGGACTTCAGGATCTTCTCTTTCAACCATCAGAGGAAAATTATGCCACTCTTCCCATTTGGCTTAGGGTTTCCTCGCAGCCTCATGGAAGTGTAACCCCACCTCAGGAATTGCAAAGATTGGCAGACTGGGGACACTGGGCAAGCAGGCATGCCCAGCTGACACCTTACTAAATATTTTCTAAATGTCCTTGGTGTATTCTGTTGTGGGTTTTAGCACAGCTTGGAGGCCAAAGATCTGGATCTGAATTTTGGTTGTGCCACTTTACTGGTGCTATAAGTCTGGTCACAATAGAAATCTCGCTGTGCTTCACATCCTTGTCCATTACAGATGGATACTTCCAGTAAGCTCATGGAGTTCTTGTGAGGAGTCAAAAAATATCTGTAAACCACTGAGCACAGTGGCTGCCATGTGAAAAGCCCCCAATAAAAGTAACCTCTCATTATTATTATCTCAAAACAATGGGAGAGGAGATGTACATTTATAGTAACCTGCATAATAGGATACTGTCCCTAGTAGCAGTTTTCTGAGGTAGTAGAAAACATTAAAAAGTTACATATAAAATCCAGGATATCAGCCGGGTACAGTGGCTCAAACCTGTAATCCCAGCACTTTGGGAGACCGAGGCGGCGGATCACGAGGTCAGGAGATTGAGACCATCCTGGCCAACATGGTGAAACCCCATCTCTACTAAAAATACAAAACTTAGCTGGGTATGGTGGCACACACCTGTAATCCTAGGTACTTGGGAGGCTGAGGCAGGAGAAAGCTTTGAACCCAGGAGGCGGAGATTGCAGTGAGCCAAGATTGAGCCACTGTACTTCAGCCTGGCAACAGAGCGAGACTGTCTTTAAAAATAAATAAATAAATAAATAATAAATCCAGGATATGCATGTTTTGTTAAAGGTGTAAAACATACAAACACACACACACACACACAGAGGGAGTATGATCCAACTCTTATTTTTTAAAAAACAAAACCATTTCTAAAGAAAAGTTTAGAAGGTCTAGATGTATGTAGCAGGGGCTATTTGTGAATACGATTTTATTTGCTTCTTTTTAGCTCACCAGTGATTTCTAAATCTACAGTGATCATGTATTTTTATAACATAAGTATTTTTTATTTTGAATTTTCTTAAAATAAAGACCATATGCATGCTTCAAAAATTAAAATAAAAAACAATCTATATGAAGATAGAATTTTAGCTAGTAAAATATTTAAATGCCCTGACATGATTTTATGGCTTACAGTATAAATAAAAGAGAGCTGAAAATTGAGGTGATTCTTCTCAATAGTTAAAATGTTTATATCTGTGTTTTAAGCAAAATAAATGATAAAAGACATACCAGAAATTTCTATAAAAATGAACTGGAAAACTACTAAAATTGGTGTCAGTGGGACTAAAGGAAAAGTAATCTTAAGTGGACCTTTGAACACACTTTTTGAAGCAGTCAGTAAGTGACACTTCCTTTGACAAAAATTGTGGAAGTTAACTTGATAAGAGCACTCACTTGATTAAAGATGAACTATGTTTGTCTTGATTTGGGCACTACAGAGTGGTAAGGACAGACATTTGATTAAAGGTAATGGTATGGTAATTATTATTGAATCCTTTGATGTTGTAAATGTAAAACATGCAACGAAAACTGAGGGGGAAAAAAATCACAGCAGTGGGAACTAAAGTCTATTTTGTAACTGTAACATTGAAAACATAGCAGCACTCCTCATCATCTTCCTGAACCTTTCTTGAGTGTTGGCAAGACATGAATTGTAAGTTAAAATTTGGAGTGACAGCAGTGAGAAGAGGAGAATGGATAGGGAAAGATCCCAAGGGGAATGTTAATTTGTGATCTGTATGGATCCCAGAATTTGGGATCAACAGGGAAGATCAGAACTCTGACAGTGCCATTGGTGTAGATGAGCAGGGACAGGTGGTCACAGATGCCACGAGAATGAATGGGATGGACCAGAAAGGAACACGTCAAATAGCAAGAGAGCTAGGGTTGTTCTAGGAAAAAGAGACATTAAGGAGAGGTCAGAAATAAAAAGGCCAATGGCAGTGCCTCAGGAAGTAGAAAAGAACCAGGAGAGAGAACAATGTCTCAGAATCAAGAGAGGGGAAAGTTTCCAGAATAAGGTGTGAATCACAGTGTCAAACTCAGAGATACCAAGTCAGATGGTGCTGCAGAGGCCAGATTTGTAGATTGGGAAGTTACCAATGACCTTTACTGGATGAGTACAAATGACATCATGAGTGGCATCATGATCACAATGGGGAAGGGAAGGAAAGAGAGAAACTGAGGAAATGATTTTAGAATATGGATTACTTTCAAGGTATTAGGATATATAAAGAAGAGACTCATAGGGTATGACTTGAATTTGTTTTGAGCTTTGAAAATATCATGGTTTGGTAAGTCCACCTGGGAGAGAAGCTTCTCCCATGGCCTATCAAATTCTCTACTGAAATACAAAAAGCTCAGTTATTACTACCACCAACTCCTGTACACCCTCTACAATCACCAGAAATGACCCCTCCCTTCTCTGTACTCCTAAAATTTTAGTCCGTGATATGATTTGGATTTGTGTTCCCATCCAAATCTCATGTTGAAATGTTATTCCTAGGGCTGGACGTAGGGCCTGGTGGGAGGTGACTGGATCACGGGGGCAGTTTCTCATGGTTTAACACCATTCCCCCTTGGTGCTGTCATCAAGATAGTGAGCTCTCCTGAGATCTGGTTGTTTAAAAGTGTATGATACCTCCCCACTCTCTCCCTTCCTCCTCCACCAGTCATGTAAAGTGCTAGTTCCCCCTTTGCCTTCCGCCATGATTGTAAGTTGCCTGAGGCCTCCCCAAAAGCCAAGTAGATGCTAGCATCATGTTTCCTGTCTAGCCTGCGGAAGCGTGAACCAATTAAACCTGTTTTCTTTATAAACTACCTGTCTTGGGTATTTCTTTATAAGCAGTGCAAGAATGGACTAATACAGTCTGTGTCCCTCAAATACCTAGCAGAGCTATAGTTTTGCTAGCACCCTTTGTCTCCCACTGTCTCATATAAAAGAATGCCCCTTCCTTTTGGAGAATACATTGCAGATACTTTGAAACCAACCACACTTCTGCCACGAAAGAAAAGAGCACCCCATCTCCTTTGCCACAGGAAGGCCACAGAGCCCAAAGTGAGCCAGTTACAAAAAATTCCCCGGGCCTATGAGGGAAAGAAAAGTATAGAGTTTTCTCTGGAGATATTAGCTAAGAGGTTGGTGTCACCTAGAATGGCTTCCACAGGAAGAAAGCTGCCTGTGCATGAAGCTAATAGAAAGGTGAGCAGAGGGGAGTGATGGGAAAATGAAGACGTACCCCTTTCTGATGGCATTAGCTGGGCCTGAAGTGTAACTCCCTGCATTTCCTAGTACATGAGCCAATAAAGTCCTTATTTTTGAAGTTATTTCAGATTGGGTCACTATCGTTTACAGTAAAAGATTCCTCACTAATACAGTTCACACCTCACTACTTACATGCTTTTAAATATTGCAGCAATCTGCACAAAGGAAATCTCTTTCTACTACTAGATGATACATTTCTTGAAGGCAGGAAAGACATATGCCTAGCACAACGTCCTGCGCATAGTTCAATATGTGTTCAATAAATATTTACAAAAGAAGCAAATGAGCCAAAGAAGTTATTTTGTCATAAAATCGAGACCTAAAATTAAACAACTCGACAAGTGAATGAGAAAATCACAATGAATAATATACAAGCCGTAATATATACCTCATTTTATTGCACTTCACTTTATTGCACTTCACAGATACTACCGGTTTTTTGTTTCGTTTTGTTTTGTTTTAACAAATTGAAGGTTTGTGACAACTCTGCATCAAGCAAATATATTGACACAATTTTCCCAACAGCATGTACTCATTTTGATTCTCTGCGTCACATATTTGGTAATTCTCACAATATTTCTAACTTTTTCATTATTATTATGTCTGTTATGGGGGGCCAAGATCAGTGATCTTTGATGTTATCGTTGCAAGTGTTCCAGGATGCAACAAAGCAAGCCCATATAAGAAGGCAAACTTAATTGATAAATATCCTGTGTGCTCTCACTGCTCCACTGACCGGCCATTCCCCTTTTCTCTTCCTCTCCTTGGGCCTTTTTATTCCCCAAAACGCAACAGTGTTGAAGTCTGGCCAGTTCATAACCCTACAGTGGCTTCTAAGTGTTCAAGTGAAAGGAGGGTCGCATGTCTCTCACTTTAAATCAAGACCTAAAAACGATTCAGTGTAGTGAGGAAGGCATGTCAAAGCCAAGACAGGCTAAAAGCTAGGCCTCTTATGCCAAACAATTAGTCAAGTTGTAATGCAAAGGAGAAGTTCTTGAAGAGAATTAAAGATGCTACTGCAGTGAATACATGAATGATAAGAAAGTGAAACAGACTTCTGACTGATAAGGAGAAAGTTTGAGTGGTCCGGATAGAAGATCAAACCAGCCACAACATTCCCTTAACCCAAAGCCAGAGCAAGCCATTCCCTTAACCCAAACATTCCCTTAACCCAAACATTCCCTTAACCCAAACCTAGAGCAAGGCTCGAAAGCTCTTCAGTTCTTATGAAGGCTGAGAGAGATGAGGAAGCTGCAGAAGAAAAGTTTAAAACCAGCAGAGGGTGGTTCATGAGCTTGCAGGAAAGAAGCCATCTCCGTAACATAAAAGCGCAAGGTGAAGCAGCCAGTGCTGATGGAGAAGCTGCAGCAATATATCCAGAAGATCTAGCTGAGGAGGGGGGCTACACTACAGAACACATTTTCATTGTAGATAAAAGAGCCTTATATTTGAAGAAGATGCCATCTAGGACTTTCACAGCTAAGGAGGAGACGTCAATGCCTGACTTCAAAGCTTCAAAGAACAGGATGACTCTTGTTTGTTAGGGGTTAATGCACCTGGTGACTTTAAGTGAAAGCCAATACTTACTTACCATTCTGAACATTCCTAGGGCCCTTAAGAATAGTAAATCTACTCTGCCTGAGCAGTAAAAGTGAAACAACAAAGCCTGCATGACAGCACATCTTTTTACAACATGGCTTACTGAATAGTTTAAGCGCGCTGTTGAGACCTACTGCTCAGGAAAAAAGATTCCTTTCAAAATATTACTGCTCATTAACAATGCACTTGGTCACCCAAGGGCTCTGATGGAGATGCTAAAAGAGATGAACATTGTTTTCAAGCCTAATACCATGACATCTATTCTGCAGCCTGTGGATCAAGCAGTAATTTTGACTTTCAAATCTTAATATAAGAAATACAGTTTGTAATAAGCAATGAGGAAATGATTCCCTATTTAATAAATGGTGTTGGGAAAACTTGATAGCCATATGCAGAAAACTGAAACTGGACCCCTCCCTTACACCTTTTACAAAAATTAACTTTAGATGGATTAAAGACTTAAACATAAGACCTAAAACCATAAAAATTCTAGAAGAAAACCTAGGCAATACCATTCAGGACGTAGGCATGGGCAAAGACTTCATGTGTAAAACACCAAAAGTAATGGCAACAAAAGCCAAAATTGACAAATGAGATCTAACTAAACTAAAAAACTTCTGCACAGCAAAAGAAACTATCATCAGAGTGAACAGGCAACCTACAGAATGGGAGAAAATTTTTGCAGTCTCTCCATCTCACAAAGGGCTAATATCCAGAATCTACGAAGAACTTAAACAAATTTACAAGAAAAAAACAACCCCATCAAAAAGATGATTTTTTTACAAGAAAAAAACAACCCCATCTCAAAAGAAGATATTTAAGCGGCCATCAAACATGAAAAAAGGCTCATCACTGGTCATTAGAGAAATGCAAATCAAAACCGCAATGAGAGATACCATCTCACGCCAGTTAGAACAGCCATCACTAAAAAGTCAGGAAATAGCAGATGCTGGAGAGGATGTGGAGAAATAGGAATGCTTTTACACTGTTGGTAGGAGTGGAAGTGTTGGAACCGAACTGTCGATTCCCTCCTGGGCAGGGGTCGCCGCGAAGGACCACCGACACAAGATTCACAGCAGAGAGTTATTTATTACTAGCGCGCTAGGGTCCCAAGCTCTAAGTTGGCCCTGGGACCCTACGGGGTTGTTTCCCGGAATTGGCAGGGTGGGACCCTATCAGGGTGGGACCCTATCGAGGCAGGGTGGGACCCTATCCAGAGCCACCTGGTGTTAATTTTTTCTATGTGAGGCCTAGTTTCTAAGTTTTATGAGGCCTAGTTTCAGAAGTTAGTTCAACCATTGTGGAAGACAGTGTGGTGATTCCCCAAGGATCTAGAACCAGAAATAACATTTGACCCCACACTCCCTTTACTGGATATATACACAAAGGATGATAAATCATTCTACTATAAAGACAAATGCACATGTATGTTTACTGCAGCACTATTCACAATAGCAAAGACTTGAAACCAACCCAAATGCCCATCAATGATAGACTGGATAAAGAAAATGTGGCACATACATACCATAGAATACCATGCGGCCATAAAAAAGGATGAGATCATGTCCTTTGCAGGGACATGGATGAAGCTGGAAACCATCATTATCAGCAAACTAACACAGGAACAGAAAACCAAACACCACATGTTCTCACTCATACGTGGGAGCTGAACAATGAGAACACATGGACACAGAGAGGGGAACATCACATACCAGGGCCTGTCAGGGGATGGGGTGCTAGGGGAGGGATAGCATTAGGAGAAATACCTAATGTAGAGGATGGGTTGATGGATGCAGCAAACCACCATGGCACATGTATACCTATGTAACAAACCTGCACATTCTGCACATGTACCCCAGGACTTAAAGTATAATAAAAAAAGAAATATATTTTGTAAGGCTATAGCTGCCATAGATAGTAATTCCTCCAATGGAACTAGGCCAACTAAACTGATAACCTTCTGGAAAAGATTCACCATTCTAGATGCCATTAAGACCATTTGTGGTTCATGAGAGGAGGTAAAAAAGAAAAAAATCAACATTAACAGGAGTTTGGAAGAAATTGATTCCAATCTTCATGGATGACTTTGGCCATGGTTCAAGACTTCAGGAGAGGAAGGAACTGCAGATATTGTGGAAATAGCAAGAGAACTAGAATTAGAAGGGGAGCCTGAAGATGCAACTGAATTGCTGCAATCTCATAAAACTTTAATGGATGAGGAGTTGCTTCTTATAGATGAACAAAGAAAGAGGTTTCTTAAGATGGAATCTACTCCTGGTGAAGATGCTGTGAACACTGTTGAAATGGAGGATTTAGAATAACTTAGTTGATAAAGCAGTGGTTTGAGAGAATTGACTCCAATTTTAAAAGAAGTTCTACTGTGGGTACAATGCTGTCAAACAGCCTTGCCTCCTACAGAGAAATCTTTCATGAAAGGAAGAGTCAACTGACATGGCAAACTTTATTGTCATCTTAAGAAATTTTCACTGCCACCCCAACCTTCTGCAAACACCACCCTGATCAATCCGCGGCTATCAACACTGAGGCAAGACCCTCCTTCACCAGCAAAAGGATTACGACTCACTGAAGGTTCAGACGATCATTAGCATTTTCTAGCAATAAAGTATTTTTAATTAAAGTATGTACATTCTTTATTTGGACATAATGCTATTGCACACTTAATAGACCACAGTATAGTGTAAACATAACATTTATATGTACTGGGGAAACATTTGTGTGACTTGATTGATTGTAATATTTGCTTTATTGCAGTGGTCTGGAACTGAACTTATAATGTCTCTGAGGTATGCCTGTATAGTTATGCAGCTTCCTGCCCTAGATTTCCTCCATTCATCTATCTAGAAGGACTATCCTGAGCATGCTCTATCCTTTCCCAGTCTTCCCAGCTCAATCTCATTTCACTTTGTTCACTCAAGTGGAAGTGAAATTTCCATATCATAAACTATGTGTACAGGCCAAAAACATCTATGCTATTGTCAATTTTTTAAAGACCAAAATTGCATTAAAAACAGAAATAGGCCAGGAGCAGTGGCTCACGACTGTAATCCCAGCACTTTGGGAGGCCGAGGCGGGCAGATCATGAGGTCAGGAGATCGAGACCACCCTGGATAACACAGTGAAACCCCGTCTCTATTAAAATTAAACAAAAATTAGCCAGGCGTGGTGGCGGGTGCCTGTAGTCCCAGCTACTCGGAAGGATGAGGCAGGAGAATGGTGTGAACCAGGGAGGCAGAGCTTGCAGCGGGCCAAGATTGCACCACTGCACTCCAGCCTGGGCCACAGAGCGAGACTCCGTCTCAATCAATCAGTCAATCAATCAATCAATCAATAAGGAAAATCTCATTGCTAGCACATTCCTTGAAGTCAGGAAATACACATGTGCATGGTGCCTTGCATATACTACCTGCTCAACAAATGTCTATGAAATAAGCAAACATCTTGGTTGGTGGCGATTTAAAATTCTAGTCAATAAAAATCGGAGTCAAATTTTAACTGCCACATAAGTGGAGAATGAGGAGAAGGGGGAGAAGTAAGATAGGAGAGGTCTTCCTTGGCAGGGACATTATGTCCTACCCTGCCCCAGTGCTGGCTCTTATGGTGCGAGTTTGGATGGGTGCCTCAGAGATTAGCCTCACACTGGTTCTTGGACACTGGCAATGCCACAGATGCTGATTGAGGAACCCCCTCAACTTCTACCTTAGATAATCTACTCTAGTCTCTTTCTGCTGAGGTTATCTTCCTCCTGACAGTAAATTCTTCGGTGTGTGGGGTGGGAGCAGTCATACTTGACTCCCTTCCACAGGATCCACAGATGATCTCCAGGAGATCCCATCTCTTCCCTACTAGCTGTGAGAGTGTGGCTCATTCCATGCATCCCTGTTTCATTGCCATGGTTTCTTGCCTTCTTACCTTTGCATGCTTAGGTCGGGTATCAGACTCTGCAAGCCCTAGGGGCTAGGCCACCTGTACCATGCTCCCTGAGTGGTTGTATGGCATCCCATTCATATGATCCCTTGTGTGTGTGTGCGCGCGCGCGTGTGTGAAGAACAGGAGAAATACCTCAGCACCCTCACAGAAATTCTCTCTACTGGAAACTGTGTGACCATACTCTTCATCAGTCTTACTAAAGTCACCCTCCTTCTCCCGTCACCTACTCCCTCAAGGAGAGGTGAGGCAAAGGGAAACGAACAAGTAAGATTTTTTCAATCTCCCAGACAATCCTAAACAGATGGTTTGACCCACATTATTCTTGGTCCTTCAAGCCCTACTGCAGCTCTGATGCAATACGGTAAGCTGAATATAACATGGGATATAGGGGAAATTATTGGATATCCTGGTATGTAAGAAATCAAGACTTTGCCACAACTTGGGTCACATCCCACAGTCAGGGTTCATGCATTCTCTCTTACCAAATAATGACCTGAGAATGCAAGTTTGGAGGAATTCTTATTGTAGGACTTTCACATTCACTGTTATCCACTGGAACGGCTGCATTGAGAACCCAGGATTTGTTTCCCAATCCAGAACCCATGTCCTAAGACTTTGATCAGAAGGAACAATAATTTCCTAATAGAGCCCTGTGTGCAGACAAATAATCAGAAATGCAAAAACAAAAATTCCCTCCTCCCATCCTACTGCACAAAACAACCCTCTACATCATCCTACACTGCGTGTGCGATAATGGGCCCCATCCTCTCTTGTATCATATTTAGTATTTATGCAATCTTTCTCCTCCTACAGTCCACCTAATCTTATGAAGCATAATTCTTTTTTCTCTTCCTCCTCCCTACACAAAGTTAATTCCTGACTCTCCTTAAGTATGTGCAAATTATTACACCAACCGTCCTTTAAAGTAAGCATCATACTGCAGCCTAAAACAGCAATTGGACGTGTTTTACTATTGCATATTATCGGAGCTTGCTTTTAGCACCTTTTACAACCAAAGTGTTGATTTTTTTTCCCCATTATAAAGTGGCAGTGGCAATCTGTGGCAGCATGCTACACACACAAGTTCATGGTAAGTTCAAAGGAAAGGAATGTTCAAAGAAAACCAAACTCAAAGCATTGTGGGTAGCGATATAAAAAGTTGACAAAACAATGATAAACAATGGGGGGAAAAAGAAATAATTAAGTGTTCTGAAGCACTGTATCAGCATTTTATGCATTGTTAACTTTTTTTAGGAAACCATTTTATTGTATGCGGTTTCATGGAGAGATACTAACCCAGTCTGTTGGAACGGCACTCTGCATGTATAATGCTTATAAAACTTTTTTTAATAAAAAAGAAAATGGGCAAATATGTCTGCCTGAGATAAGGCTTTCTGAACAAAATATAATACATGGAAATCCTTTCTTGAAGTGCTTTGTGGATTTAAGGAGGTAGGAAACTTAAAACAGTGGAGTAACAGTAAACACGTAAGTCTAAACAAGGTGTGAAAAATTGGACTATACGCCCTAACAAGCAAAGCAAGAAGTAAATGAGAAACAGCTAAGAGAGAAAGGGTAAATACTTTATAGACACTTTTTTTAAAAGGTATCTATGAACAACAATGTGAACTTCTGAGATCTGTAAAACAGGCAAAATTTTGTATATTGCTACAACGCAATCCTAACTCATTTAGAGTATACAGTCTATATTTGATGTCCTGTTAGGTCAGTTTCTATGTAGATTACATCCTCTTATCTTATTTGCACTCATTTATTCAACAAATATTTGTTTAGTTTCAGGCATTATTTCAGGCGCTAGGGATTCGTTAGTGGACGGAACATGAAAAACTCCCTGTATCCAAGAACATTATATTCCAGTGAACAGAGAAGACGAGGAACACAATAAATGAATATATGGTATATTAGAAGGTGCTACAAACCAAGGAGAAAAATAAAGCAGAGAGATAGATTGTCATAGGGCCGGGGAGCAGAGAGCAGGTGCGGGCTAGGGGAGTGTCTGCTGCTTTAAAGTTTACAAGTTTTAAGAGGAGACGTTAATGAGAAAGTCACACTGCACAAAACTAGGAGGTGGTAAGGCAGCAAGCCGTTCACTTAACTGAGCAGCGTAATGAAGGAGCAAATTCAAAGGTCCAGAGGTGGGAGCTGTCCCAGCATATTAGACAAACGTCAAGGAAGCCAGTGTGGCCGGTGAAGAGTGAGCAAGAGATAGGGCAGCTCATAATGAGTTAAAGAAGTAACCAAAGAGCAGGATTACTCTGGGCATTACAAGGACATTAGCTTTTATTCTGAAGGTGGTGGGAGGCCACAGGAGAATTCTAGATGATACAACATATGATAACCATTTCTTTCCCAAACCAAAGTAGTTATAATGTTTGAGTTTTGTAAATGTAAGTTTATAAATTTTGTTTTATTTTTATTTTATTTTATTTTTTTTAGAGACGGAGTCTTGCTCTGTCGCTAGGTTGGAGCGCAGTGGTGCGATCTTGGCTCACTGCAACCTCCACCCCCTGGATTCAAGCAATTCTCCTGCCTCAGCCTCCTGAGTAGCTGGGACTAAAGGCGCACACTGCCACACCTGGCTAATTTTTTGTATTTTAGTAGAGATGGGGTTTCACCGTGTAGCCCAGGCTGGTCTCAAACTCCTGAGCTCAGGCAATCCACCCCGCCTCGGCCTTCCAAAGTGCTAGGATTACAGGTGTAAGCCACCACGCCTGGCCAGTTTATGGAATATTTTTAAAACATTTTTTGGGCCTCAAATTCATGTACTATAATAAGACAGGCCCCAGAAGTAAAGACGGACATAAGAATACTGCAAATGCTTTCAGTAAACACCTGAGGATGCCACATGAATTTAGCGATTTCTATCACACCCTGCTGAAAATCGCTGATTGAATTCACGGTACCAGTCAATAAATGTAAACTGTTCAGCATACCAAACCAATCTGATTCCGTCATATCTTGGAGAGACAATTTACTTCTTTACATAAACTAGGTTCCTACAAAGAAAAAAAAGGGGGCATACATTGTTGACACAGTCAAGTGTCTATTTGTTTTGTTCAGCACATATAAGATGCTAGAACAAGAATGAGTTGTCACAGTTTAGAGATGTTTGATAAAGAAACACTGAGACTGGTTAGCTGAAGGAAGGATACAATCTCCTGGCAGGCCAAGCTGCACAATAATCAGTATTGACTCAAATCAGATGTTATTGTGCATTATCAATGTAACAGGTTGAGACTTGAGTTTCCTCTGCAGGAAAAACTGTTTTGAAAGAACAAGGAAAAGCAGCTTTTTCAACACCCATTCTAATACAGTGCTTCATATAATGACTGCAAAACGGCACTGCTTTCTTGTCAACTATGAATAAAGGACTTGGTCAGTAAAATCTCAGATTATTGCTCCACTAAATGTGAATATGCCAAAGTTTAACACGCTTCCAGGAACCTGTGGTCTTTCAACTAACGTTTACCTACACAAGAGGTGAGATGTGGGGATGTGGAAGGGCTTGAGGTAGTTCTCGATTGGGGGTTGCTGATTTTTTAAGTTTCTCTAAACACACTTCTTGAAATGCCTAAAAGATGTTAAAGAGGGGAGTATTCTATCTCAAAAGGAGGGATGGGGATCTGTGAAACTTAACTGCTATTATCCTAGCTAGGGTAGTTAAAGGTGCATTTAAAGTTTGAACAGAAGAAACTAGCATTTATTAAGTACTCAACACTGTGCCAGGCCACTGAATGTGTGTGTGTGTATGTGTGTGAGTGCACCCACGCATGTGTGTGATTATCCCTACTCCATAGAGGAAGAAACCGAAGAAGCAGATAATCAGAATAGATACAGGACCTTGGACAAGAACATGAATGTAATGATTCAAGAGTGAATGCAAATAAATTCATCATTCATAGGAAGCTAGGAACAGGACAGGAAATCTATTTGAATTCACTCGTAGGAGATGCTATCTAGAAATGGGACATGAAATGTATTTGAATTCAACTGTAGGAGATGCTGTTGTGTGTTAGCCACACAACCAAAGATCTTTCCTTTAGTAAATGAAGCACTCAGTGCCCCAGCTGCCAGAAGTGCCACAGCTTGGCCCTTCTCTGGGCACTGCCCTTGGTGAAAGGAAACTGCCTCATCCAAAACTACACTCCATCCCAGAAGCAGCAAATGTCTAATGCCTGCTAAGTGGGGAGGTATACAGACAGCCCACTGCCTCACTTCAAGACAGCTTGGAAGGGCCATCCTAACTCCAGAGCTCCCCAAAGGATTGGCTGAGGCCTCTGTTGCAACTGCATCTCAATTCAACCTCTCTATCTGCCCATCCTGCTTCCTGCGTCTTGCATAAGCTATTGTTCCCTAGAGCACACCACAATAAACCTCACAGATACAAATATCAGAGACTCAAAGTGTGTTTCCAAAGGAAGCTGACCAAAGATGACACTACAGCAAGAATGAATACTAGATGATTTGTTTGGTACCATCTGAAAGAACTGAGATAGTAACTGATTCCACTGGTACCTCCACAGACTGACATTAGTTTCTAATGCAATCCCATTGTAACAGAGAGTCAGTCACAAGTACTCACAAGTAAGCTAGTTAAAACAATAAGCCATTTCAAGTTAAACGAGAAATTGTCAATCAGTGATTTTATAGTGACTATAAAGTGCTATATAGCTCATGTAAGCTACATGATGGTCAAATCTGCATGGTATCAGACATGTTTAATGAATGCACACTCCTTAACGTGTTAAAACATGCTTGTTTGAGAACCTCTCTAATTTTATTAAAATTATGTGACTCTGTATGAGTTGAAAGAGAGCAAAAAAAGGAAGTAAAAGGGAAAAGGATACATTTCATTGTGACAGACTGAGTTTCGTATAGATTCAAAGATAAGAGTCTAAAGTGGATTATTAGACAGATGACTTCTGAACGCTAAGACCAGGAAATAGAGATAATAAGGAGTCCAGAATAGGTTAAACAGGTAACACAAGAAACATAATTTTATTATATCTTGGCTTGGTTAGGCTACTGACATAGCACTGATTTTGCTGTGATCAAGACAGAGCTATGGACTGTATAATGACATAAATAGGCAAGATTATGAAATATGTAACAGTCACATTCATAGAGAGCTGCTACCATAATCAATATTAGTTTTTAAGAAAAATTTTGGTGCCTGCAAACTCTGCCTTTAACTCTCACAGTTTAGGATTCCACAGTGTTTGACCTGGTGATATGCAATGGAACAAAACATACAGGGAGGGCTTGGACATTGGACATACTTGCAGGATACAAGCAACTATTGATGGGAACAGGGTTAGTTTTATTCTCTAAGGAGGAAATTCACTATGACAGACAGAACATATAATCTGAAGGATAATTATACTATACATTCCTGTAAAAGACAAGGTATAACAACACAAGGGCCAACAGATTATGGAAACCTCAGAGATAAGTGCTACTCAGAAGAAATCACGGGGCCTTTTGCAACCAGCATTTAACAAATATTTATCGCAATCTCCTATGTGCTAGGAACTGCTTTAGGCACTGGAGACACAGCTATCAACACGAGAGATAAGACCCTGCCTACATATACTCTAATAGTGGGAGCAGACAGATAATAAAGGACTAATAAATTTTTAAGAAAAATAACCATCCCATGAAGATGATTGCTATAAAGAAAATAAAACATGCTAATATGATAGGGAGAGACTGAGACTACCCTAGATTGGGTGGCAAAAATAATGCCTCCTGACAAGGTATTTGAGCTAAGATCAGAAACACCCAGGAAAATTCAGCCATTTGAAGGTAAGAAGGAAGAATATTCCCAGCAGAGAGACCCGATGTTTGAAAGGCCCCATGTGGAGTTTAGTGTTTGTAAGGAACAGAAAAAATCATCATATGGCTAAAATACACTGAGTGAGAGATGCAAAGCTTAAGAGATGAGATCAGAGAGATCAGCAAGAACTGGGCCATAGAAGCTTCATGCACCAACATGGGGAAGAGTGACATGACTGATTTGTTTAGAAAGATCACTCTGGCTACTGTTCAGAGGACTGACTCTATAGTACAGGTGAGGGTGATTACAAATGGAATTTCAAAAACCAGGTAAGAGGCCATTGCCACAGAGCAGGCAAGAGGCGATAGTAATGGGAGAGTCTAAGAAGCCGAAATTTAATAAGGATAAACATAATATCTGTTGTATATCAACAATTCCCCCCTAAAAAACAATAGCACACTATAAGATGGGAGATTTACGAGTTAGCAGCAGCACAGAGTGAAAAAACACAGAGACAAACAAAATAATGGGGGTGTATCAGTGGGCCACAGAGGCCAACCTGAAGGAGCTCCCAATGGCCAACGCTGAAACAATCTGGGCAACAAAATAAATAGCAAACTCTTGTATGATAATCCAAGGATCAAACATATCTCCATGAGTCCATACTGATAGAAATTGGTGACTGAATAGATCATAACTGGGAGAGAAGAGAAAAATCTCCAGTACAGAGTTCCAAACAATTCTTGTAAATACTCCCCAGTCAAGAAGGTGGAGTTTAACTCCCCTCCTCTTGAGTAGGGGCTGCTCTTCCAAAGAGAACAAACAGTATGGAAAGGGAGAACAGAGTAACTTTACACTGGAGAAACCTTGGCCAGGTGAAAAAGGTTAGTGTCATCAGCAATAAGCCAAGCTGACAGCATGTGCCCTTGGTATGATGTGATGAAAACAGCACTTCACCTTTGTGACCTTCCTCTCCCAACCCCACAAGCCCCATCCAAGCATGAGGAAAACATCAGACAAGCACAGACTAAGGGACATTCTAAAAATACCTGACTGTCAAGGTCATGAAAAACAAGGAAAATCTGAGAAACTGTCACAATCCAGAGGAAGCTAATGAGACATGACAACTAAAAGTAATACGGTAGCTTGGATGGGATTCGGGAACAGAAAAAGGACACTATGGATAAAAACTAAACACATCTAAATAAAGTACAGAGTTGACTTAATAGCATTGTACCAATGTTTGTGCATTTATTGTGCCAAACACACTATAACAACGTCGTATGTTAACAACAAGGATAGCTGGATGCAGGGTAAATAGTAACTGTCTATACTATTTTCTCAACTTTTCTGTAAAACTATTGTAAAATCAAATATTTTATGAAAAAATAAAAAGCACAGAGGTCTTGTATTGCTTCCCATCAACAGAAGTATGGGCAAATGGGAGCCACAGCCACCTCTACTCAGTCTCATTGGAGCATGCCCGCAACACTGTGGGAAACCCAAGGTGCCATGTTTGGAGAGGGGTGCGGACAAATTGCTCCTAAAACAAGTGTGGCCGGGCGCAGTGGCTCACGCCTGTATTTCCAGCATTTTGGGTGGCCAAGGTGGGTAGACCATCTGAGGTCGGGAGTTCGAGACCAGCCTGACCAATACAGTGAAATCCTATCTCTACTAAAAATACAAAAATTAGCTGGGCATTGGTGGCATGCGCCTGTAATCCCAGCTACTTGGGAAGCTAAGACAGGAGAATTGCTTGAACCCATGGGGTGGAGGTTGCACTCCAGGCTGGGCTGGGCAACAGAGTGAGCCTCTGTCTCAAAAACAAACAAAAATAAAACAAGTGCAAGTCAACTTAAAGACATGTCATATGAGACACAACTAAAAGTACTAGGTATATTTAACCTATAAAACCTGAAAGGCACAATAACCATCTCACAATATATGAGAGACTCTTACAAAGAGTGAGGATGAGGATTGGATCTTCTAAATCTCAAACTGTAGCATCGGGTAAAAGTGGAGAGAAAAACTACTGCTGAAAAAAATATCCATTCACAAAAAGGAAGAACTTATTATAAACCTGGAATTGCCCACCCTGGAAGGCAACAATAAGCCCTGGCAATACTGAGCATTCAGGCCTCTCCAGGAAAGATACTGTCCACGGTGTTGTAGGGGAAACAAGTATTTGAACTACAGGGCACTTCTTGGTATTAAACACTAAAATTTAATGCTTTCCTGCTTCTTTACCACCACTTCATAAATAAGAAGAGAAAACCAGTTGCGCCCTTAATTCAGGTTGCACTATGCTATTTCTATACCTTATTCATTTTTAAGTTTTTATTATTAACAGATACTTTTGCTTACTTATCTTTTTGAGGTGCATTTTAACCGTGGGTAGACCTTCTCAACTGTGTTATTGGAATAACGTGCAATAATATATCCCTATATTATTATCTCCAGGCCAGACCTCACTACTGATTTCAAGATTCACCAATTCAATTTTTGCTTTGACCTCTCCACATGAAGGTCTAACAGGCATTTCCATCTTAACGTGTCCAAAACAAACCTCCTGTCTTTCCATCCAACCCCGCACCTCCCCCAGTCTTCCTCATCTCAGGAAATGCCACCAGCCTGTACCTAATTTCCTCCCCGCCACCCCACCCTCTGCTTCCATTTCGTTAGCACATCCTAGGTTTAATTAATTGTCCACTTCTCTCCATCTCAACTACCACCCCAAGTCCAAACTAGAACTTCCTACACTATTATAATCACTTCCTAACTGGATCCTCTACATTGTTTCCTGTAATTTATTATTCACAAAGCAATCAGAGGGAAGACTACACAGTCTACAACTTCCTTACCCCTTCTTACAAAACTCCAACAGCTCACCAGTGCACTAACAAAAACAATTCTAATTCCTTACTCTGTGTTCTCGCTCTTAGCAACTCTCGAAACTCTTCTTACTATTTTCCTCCTTGCCAATGCTCCAACCACATTAGCCTTCTCTCTGTTCCTCCATAACCT
The DNA here is from genome assembly GCF_049350105.2 of Macaca mulatta. Taxonomy (NCBI): domain Eukaryota; kingdom Metazoa; phylum Chordata; class Mammalia; order Primates; family Cercopithecidae; genus Macaca; species Macaca mulatta. The sequence continues at coordinate 26,787,878 of NC_133416.1, forward strand.
CAAGTTTGTTTCTCCCTTGGGGATACTGAACCAACTGTTCTCCCTGCCTAATACGCTCTCCCCATGATCTTCAAAATATCTAGCTCCTTATTATTTTACACTGGCCATTAAGGTACTCTTCATCACATCAGCCTATTTTAACTTTCTGCGGAGCAGTTACCACTCGTTGACATTTTCACGTCGCTTTGTTTGTGTTGCTTTTGTCTGAGTTTTCTGAGAACAAGAACCTTGTGCAGCTTATTTACAGTGGTAGCCTCAGACCCAAAACCGGCCTGGAAGATAATAGTAGTAGTAAGTATTTTTTCAAGGAATTAGTGATTTTAACAATACATGTGAAGATGGCATCCTCTGTTACATGGCTTAAAATCTTCTAGATCTTCTTTTCTAACTTTTGAAGAAATACAAACAATCTTCTACAATATAATTAATAGTAAGTGAACACATGGTAACCATCAAATGACACTTATTCACCAGTCTTTTCCTACATTGCCCAAATTGACTCTTGCACCCCTGTCTCTTTGTATACGTTTATGCTACTCCTGTGACTGAAATCCTCTCCTGAAGTGTTCCCTAACCCCCAAACATTATCTGTGAAAATATCATCATCCGTGAAAATTACTACCTATCTTTAAGACCAAATCCTAAGACTACCTTCCCTTTGACACACTCTCTATTTGTAAAATGAGTATGCACACCCACAATATTTTGCTCCTTAATGGCAGCGCTAATCTCAATGAGGAAGCTGGGTATTATAAATAGGAATTTCCCCAAATTTGTTCCTTAGAACAGGACTTGAGAAAATTGATGAAATTCACCTTAGCTTGGGAAACACTGCAAAATATACCCACTTTTAGGGATTCACAATGCACAATGTGAAAGTCTCTGGAAAAATCCCACAGTAAGTAATGTGTGGGGTTTCACTTTCTGTAACTCAGACTTTCTTGTTTTCCAATATTTGACCATGGAAGCACCAATCATCTTCTTTTCTAATTTTTGTGGCTACATAGTAGCTATATATATTTACAAGGTGTATCAGCTATTTTGATATACAGACATACAACATGTAATAATCTGATCAGGATAAATGGGGTATCTATCACTTCAAGTATGTATTTATTTAATTAATTAATTAATTTATTTTTTGAGACAGCCTGTCACCCAGGCTGAAATGCAGTGGTACAATCTCAACTCACTGCAACTTCTGTCTCCCAGGTTCAAGTGATTCTCCTGCTTCAGCCTCCCAAGTAGCTGGGACTACAGACATGCACCACCACACCTGGCTAATTTTCACATTTTTAGCAGAGACGGGGTTTCACCATATTGGCCAGGCTGGTCTTGAACTCCTTACATCAAGTGATCCACCCACCTTGGCCTCCCAAAGTTTTGGGATTACAGGCATGAGCCACCCATGCCCAGCCAAGTATTTATCCTTTACGTTACAAACAATTCAATTATACTCTTTTAGTTGTCTTAAAAAGTACAATTAAGTTATTACTTACTAGAGTCCCCCATTGTGCTATCAAATGTTAAATCTTGTTCATTGTTTTAATTTTTTTGTGCCCATTAATCATCCCTGCTTCCGCCACCCCCTCACTACCTTTCCCAGCCTCTAGTAGCCATCTTTCTACTCTCTAACACCATGAGGTCAATGGTTTTAATTTTTAACTCCCACAGATAATTGAGAATATGTGATATTTGTCTTTCTGTGTCTGGCTTATTTCACTTAACATAATGACCTCCAGTTCCATCCACGTTGCTGCAAATGACAGCATTCATTCTTTTTATGACTGAATAGTACTCCACTGTGTATAAGTACCACATTTTCTTTATCCGTTCATGTGTTGATGGACATTTAGATTATTTCCAAATGTTGGCTTTATGACTAGTGCTGCAATAAACATGGGGGTCCAGATATATATATATATATATATATATATATATATATATATATATACACACACACACACACACACACACATACACACACACACACACACACACACACTCTGATTCCTTTCTTATGGATATATACCCAGCAGTGGAATTACCCAGGTCATGTGGTAGCTCAATGTGTAGTTTTTTGAGAAACCTCCAAACAGTTCTCCATAGTTGTTGCTCTAATTTACATTCTCACAAATAGTGTATGAGGGTTTCCTTTTCTCCACATCCTTGCCAGTGTTATTTATTGCTTACCTTTTGGGTAGAAGTAATTTTAACTAGGGTGAGATAATATCTCATTGTAGTTTTGATTTGCACTTCTCTGATCAACAATGTTGAACATCTTTTCATATAATCATCTTATTTAAAAAATGAATATCTAATATTAACTCTTCACGGATGATAACCTGAAAGACACCTGAATAGTGATTAAGAAGATGGGTTTTAGAAGTCTGCAGGTCTGTAGACTTTTTCATTTTAACCTGGGGTCCAACAGATATTAGAGAAACGACCGTCAGCAAGTAACTAAACCTCTCTGGGCGTTGAATATGACTACTGCATAGGGTTAGTATAAACATTGAATAAGAATGGCATGATGCCTGGGACATTGTAGCCACTCTAGGAATTATAGATGCCATTAGAAAAGTAATAATTTGCATTACTCTTGTACCTCAGTGAAATCAGAAATCTTCAGTCTTCACTTTCACATCTCCTACAAGGTCCAGCAGATATCATGCAAAGAGACTCAAGAGTTTGCACACGGAATGCTTTGGGCAGAATATGGCCCAAACACATATTTCGACTGGTCATCACATGATCTTGAAGGCTTCAGGCCTCACACCATCCCAATTGCTTATATAAGGCTCAATTAATAGATTTATGTCATCTGCTTCATCCTCTGAGGCACCAGAGTTTGCAACTCCTTAGACAGAAGTCCTCAATTAATGTTTATTGAGGTGCTTGATCTCAGTGTATTCTGGCTTCCTTCCCTACCAAACACCTAAATATTTAACACACATCTCTTCAGAAAGAGCAGCTTGCATAAAGCAATGATTCACATATTTAAAGTCTAAGTTATAAGGTAAAATGTGTAGTTTAAAAAATTATCCAACCTAGTGTGTACCTCCTTCCTCCACTTCATCACAGAGGTCATCCACAGTTACTGGAGAAGTTCAGAGCAGGAAGGTGTCCCTTGGGACTGGCCATTAATGCCAACTCCCAGAGGGTGGGAGGCATTCTTACCTGGAGAGGCTAGACTGATGACCTTGAGAGGACCATTTCACCTTTGAGTTTCTATGAAATCATTGGAATTTAAAATAAAGCACTAAAAAGAACTTTAAGAGACCATCAAGGACATCCTCCTGCCTGTTAGAATATTTTTATATCTCCAGGTTCAATGTTGAAGTGTGAAGGCTTTAGCTGCAAGAGAAATTGATGGGTTAGAGGGCAAGAAAGCTTAGGGGGAGAGAAGAGAAAGGAAAAGAAGAATCTGAGGATAAAGGAATTTATGCCCTCCCAATTAACCTTACCAAGGACCTCAAAATTCCCAAGGCAACCTTGATTCTACCTTTCTTTCTTTTGTTTTCAAATATGGAATTTTCCCCAGGCCTAATGTTAGAATTGAGCATATTCTTCCTTTGATTTATGAGAACATTCAGGGAATATAAGGTCATGAAAGTTAGCAAACCAGCTGGCTTCAATGCAAAGTAATTAAATAGAAAGTCTTAAAAACTTAAAATCCTTACTAGACTTGTTTCAGAAGAATGTTAAATTTATTTTCCTTTGCATTTAAAGTACCCTCTTCTTATATTTTTTAAATATTTATTCTAGATTTACATTAACCTTTCTCTGATGACAGGAGTGGACCTAATTCAGAAAATCTATTAAAGAGTACAAATTAGAGCTCTGCATTTGTGGTTAAAACTACTGATGGACAACCACATTTCAGGAAATACATGGTTAAAGCAATTAGATAACCATAAATGCCTGTTAGTTCAGAAAAGCAAAGTTAAATGCTAGAATTTTTTCTTCCTCAAAAAAAAGGCACTATATTTTGAAATAATAAAAAAAAATTCTGATTTCTTGAGCAAAAGTGCATGCTGAAGTGGTTACACTCTACTCATGAAAGCAATCTAGCCTGAGTAGCATTATTAAGATGTAGGTTTATAAGCTAGTCATAGCTTAATACTTACGTAAAATACCTACAGCAAGCATTGAGCTTGTCTATTTATTTTTCAACTCCTTTTATACTATCCTTAACTATCCTTAAATTGTACTTAGTAATACCTTATAGACCAGGAGAGCCTCTCCAGTTCTAGGTGTTGTAATTCCTTTGTAATATGCATATTTAGACATTCATGGTTAGTAATTTCTCTAACAGAAATGATGGCTTGAAACAATTCTCTTGCAGGTGTGATCCTGAGCACATTCACACAAGCAAATCACTCCTACATCCAGCAGCTAGGAAAGAGAGCCAATTTCTGGTAAATGGACATGATAGCCAATTAAAGGAAACCAACTGGTAGCAAGCTTAGATGACAAAACAAGAGCCAATTTTCTGTGACTTTTGCTTGCAGTACCAAGGCATGCTTTAATAGAGTGGCTTCAGGTGTTGGTACTCCATCAGCGTCTACATCTCTCTGATTCAGCATGACATAATAGCTCTTTCATTTTTGAAGGCCGAGTGTTTCCATTTTCTTGTATGCTATAGATATCCAAGAGCAAAGAGAGTTGCCACATTACATTTCTCCAAATAAAACCATAGGGTAGTCAAATTAATCTAATTATCTGTGACCCAATTTGCTAATACCGCTAAAAGCAATGTTAGAGAGGGCTTCTCTAGAGCTATGCTATTTGTTTCTTCATTCATTCTCTTGTTTTATTAATTTCCCACCAAAAATGCACCTGCTTAAGTATTCTGTGAATAAACTTGAACTACTGAAAAAGTGTGCTCTGTCTACCAGCACTTGGGAACATCTAATGAGTAGAGAATAGAAATTGTCTTGAGTTTCTATTAAGGTCTGAACCATTCTAAAGTGATCCAGCATCATTTTTACATTTAGCAATCCCACTGAAGCAAGCAACTCTCAGGTGATTAACAAAACAGGTTAAACTACTGGCTCATCAGAGATCAGACATATCACTTGCACCTTTTTCCATGAAATTGCATGCTGTGTGAATTTTCTACTTGCTTCTTTCTTATCTCACTTTTATCCTTCACTCTTGAAGTATCCACTCTGGTCTCTGCCTCAGATACAAACATGTGGCAGATTAAGGCATTTTAAAAAATAGCTTTGCATTCTATAGTAACAGAGATGCACAAACATTTAAGGGAATCGCTTTCATTCTAATTTTTCCACTTAAGAATTTACATTGACCCTCCATCTTTGGAAGCAAAAGACTTAATCCAAAAACCTCTGGGTTTTTAAAAATTTCTTCTTCAATGCCCTGTCATTTCAAATTTTTAACATTTGTAATGAGTATAATTATTTGCTTGGAATGCACCCTTCCATATAATGGTATTACAACTAAATTTTTATTTGAATTATGTTTATGGTAATAACTAATTTTTTTTTCATGACATAGGTTAAAAGTCTGCAGCCTCTAATTTGACAGGAACTCTATTATCACTTTCTGCAAAATTAGACAGGAAAGAATGTTAAGACATCTAAAATCTGACACAAATAGAAATCACTTTCTCTCACTCTGCTTTTGTTAAAAAAAAAAAAGATGATTATATGCCGTTTGACATCCTATTCTCAGGCAAACTAAGGGGATACAGAGGCTCACACCTCATTTATCCCACCAAATATATACCCTGCAAGAATGCATTGATATTTGAATACACTGAGCTTCCTTAGAAGTGGATCAAGTTAGCTTTATCTTCTTGATGGTTTCGTCCATGTAGCCCCCTTTGTTAGAACATAAAATACCTTCCCTGCAGGGTCCCAACCCACAGGGTTAATCCATTGCACAGGAGAAACACACAGTCCTCAAACAGATAATCAGCTAATTAAAAATGAGTGAACATCATTGACATAGGAAGACTTCCTCTATTTGAAAGTGGAACAGAACCTGAACAGAATCTTAAGTTACAAAGTGGCTGATTTTCTAGGTGGCTTGTATAACTATTATCATTTTTTAGATGTCTCATACTGTATGTGAGCACTTTTTGTTCTGGACATAGCTGCAAATGAAACTCCAAGAGCCATGGCTGTTGATAATGGTGCCTTTGAAGAGATGTGTATGAGAGCAATCCCTTAGAAACAGCACAAAAAGTCCGTCCTTCTACAAAGTTCAGCCAAGATTTCATAGCAGAGTATGTTGATTAATTTCACTTCGGAGAATGCATTCATGGAGCCCACACTCAAAATAACACCTCCAACTACATGCAGAGATTTTGAAGTTTAGCATTTCCCCAAACATCCCTGAAAGTGACAGCATTCCAATGAAGACTGGTAGTCAGCTGAGTATGAGTCAATGACCCTGAGGTGCTAGGAAACTTTTCTAGACTCACTCAGTAGAGGCTGTGCTGTGCCCCTGGATGTCCCTCCAGGACCAAGGCCCTCCTTCCAGCTGCCAGGAGGTCTGACTGCTGATCACTCCCAAGTGATTCTTCCCCAGAACTGCCCACAGTAGAATGACTGTCCTACAAAGCGTCTAGGGGTAGAGAGGCCCAGTATCCTTACCTTAACTACGAACAGCTCTGCGAGGCCATGCAGCCCAAAGCTCCCCGTGGATTAGCTGAGCTCTGAGTTGTGGCTGCATTTCAGTCTGCCTCCTCCCTCTGCCTGGTCCTGGAGAGCAGAGGGCAAAGTCTTACTCCTCACAGGTGTTCATCCTGAGAGCACTTGCAATCTCCAACTCAGCACCTCAGGAAACTCAGCCCAAGAGACTTTACAATAAGAGTAGCTGGAGGGCAACATAGAGATACTATAATTCAACTTTTCCTCTTTTGTAAAAAATACAGAAACCTCAGCCAAGAACAGTTAAACAATTTCTGCTGAACCAAACACCTAGTTAGTCCCAGGACCAGAGCCTCTATTTCTGGACTTACAGATGGGTGTTCCTTTATTAGAAATTGTTTTCTTCAAAGAACTTTTAAGTAAATGTCACCTAACAAAATCACATTTGAGCTTAAATCTGGCCAAGTAACTGTTAACATTCCATCTCTATTCAGGGTCCCACGTGCCATATCATATTTCTAGAAACTCTACCAAGGAAGAAGGGTCAGAATGCATGAGAGAGATTTAAGGGATCAGGGTGGTTGAGGTGGAACTGACTTTCTTCTGCACGTCTACTGGTACTATGCCAGGATCTTTACATGTTATCTTATTTAGCCTTCACAGCAACTCAGTGAAGGGAATATTCCTATTCTTACTTAACAAATGAAGGAACTGAGGTTCAGTTAGGTCATGTGGGAACGGACCACAGAGTCCTTGATGTGTCCATTCACCCAAGCACCTCACTGGGACTCCAAATAAACATTCGCTATCTCCCTTGGCTCACCAAGTTTGCAAATATGAAAGCTTCATTATCATTTACCTTCCTGATTCTCACTAATTAAAGACAGCTTCACCACATAATATACCTGTTAACTTGACTCGTTATAAATAAAAACCAACAATGCTACTACACTTCCCAGAGTGTGATTAGCATTTATGATTTCATAGTGCCAAAAATAAATCATTTACTTTGAAAGATCAGTAAACCTTAAACACATTCTTACAGTTGTGTAGCCAGTATAAAAAATTTACAATGACATCCCTTAACTAGGCACTTAAGAAATCATTTGGCAGTTTACTTTTTGCCAAATGCCACACATTGTTTTAATGTCAGATAGGAAGCAAAAGTTATTTATAGATTGAAATATAACACTATTAAAGCTCAATCTTGTATACAGTAACACATTCCAAATAGAGTTCTCAACACCACATTTTAAAGCGCAAATCACTGTATTCAATACCAGCGTATGAATATCATCTTCTTAATAGAGTACCAGATGTGTGACTAAGACTCCAAAAGAGGAGACAGTTAAAAGAAAAATCTAATAATGTCAATGGAGTATCTTTTACCTTAACCTGAAAATTAATTTTTGTGACTAAACTTTTAAAACTTGTTTTTTAAAAAATATATATATATGTGAATCATAGGAGACCAGTCAACAGGAGTCACAGTTAAATGTGAGTTCCCAACAATGCATGTTGCTTTTACCAATGCTAGACTGACATTTTAGTTAATCTAAGTAATTTTTTAAGAGATTAGCATTTCTTATTTGGGCATACAGACACAACATTTTCAGCCTTGTGGGACTGTGTTTTCATAGTAAGACTTTGGATAATTTCCCTTTGGGGAAATTCTAGTATTTGTAGTTTTATGAACACCAATTGTTATACTTTAGTTATAACAAGGCAGCTTCTGGATTCTATAAATAAAAGAATTTTCCAGTATGTGACAATTTTTAAATAAATAAGCAAAACAATGGAAAATAATTTTAATGCAAACTGATTATTGCCCCAAAAGTGAAGGAGCTGTCCCCATTCTTGCATAAACACACAGAACAATGTTCTATTTATTTCCAACATATAGCATGACCACCACTGGTTTTGAGGGCTATCACTGGTTTTACTTGACAGGCTTCAAAAGTAGTGGGCATTACAGATGTGGGAAGATGAGATAAAATGAGACATAAAATATTAAGAGTGTTCTCTCAACTCAGATTACTATTTTCCATTTTTATTCTATAAGGAAATCAGTCCCTTCTGAAATAGGGATGTGAGATAAAACACAGAACACCCAAGTAAATTTGAATTTCAGGTAAACAATTTTTTTTAGTATATGTCTCATGCAGTATTTGTATCGTGCATGTGAATCACCTGAATATCTTGTTAGAATGCGTGTTCTGATTCAGCAGGCCTGGGATGGCACCTCAGTGTCTGTTTTTTTTAAATTTGTTAAATCTGGCAACGTATCCTAAATTATTTTTAAAGGAAGAAACTGCTGAGGAGAATATCATTAAATGTTTATTTGTGGACTAATATTTGACATTAATGCATAAAGTGATGAATTGGGTTTTTTTACTTACGTATTTGGTTCAGTGTCTTCTCTAAAATCTCCAGAATGATTGCAAAACTTAAAACCCTGAGTAGACTTTTGAAAATATTATTTATGACAGTATCATCTATGGGCATTTTTTTCTTCATCTTCCAGGGTCCATTCTCTATTCAGTCATGTTCAACATGAGTAATGCCAAAATCAGCTGGAGAGCTTCTTAAAAATCCTGATACCTGGCAACATTCCACTTAATTAAAGACAAATCTCTGGGGGTAGGATGGGACCCAGATATAGATGTTCTTAATCTTCCCAAGTGATTCCAATTGCAGCCAAGATTGGAAACCTGCCCTTATCCTTACTAAACAAACTGTGACCTGGGAACCAGCAACATTAGCCTCCGTTAGTAACTCGTTAGTAACTCAGAATCTCAGGCCCCACCCTAGGCCTTTCGAATCAGAACCTGAATTTTAACAACATCTCCAGGTGATTCATATGCACATTATAATTTGGTAAACACCTCTCTAAATCATTTAGAGATAACAACTAAATGGAGCCATGCTTATGACTTTCACATTATTAACTGGAATTCTAGAATATTCCAAGATAGTAAAACTTGTGTAGGTAAGTACAATTACTATAGAAGAGACCAAAAGAAGTTGTCAGTACTCTCCCAATGCAATCACTTTAGACTTTTAACAGAAATAAGATGAACTACCCAAAAAGACACCGCTAGTATCAGTTCTCAAAGGACAGCACACCTGATCCCGACCAAAACTCTATAAGCCAAGAAGTCAACATCCAAATAGGGATGATCGTTTCCTTTCCCCCTCCCCCAATCCCAATTCCAGTCACTAAAACTACCTTTATTACAGAAATATAAAGTTACTATGCCCCACTTAAGGTCCTTTGTCGCAAAGTGCTGGTTTATCTGTAGTGACTTGCTGGTATGTTTTCCAAGCCACGAATTTGCAGGTTCCTTGTGCATGCTCCATCGAGTGATGGAGTGCTCTTTCTGAATGACGGTACATTCAAAGAAACCTGACAAGGTAACCTAGACACACAAGAATCAAGCATTCACATCAAAGCTCAAAGCTAGGTGCTATGATGTATAGAGTATCCGGAAGCCTCCCTGTCAACTTGTCTTTCCACATATAACTGGAGTTTTATTTGCAGTCAATTTCTTGTGCTAAATAATGTCCCCTGCTTCTCCAGTTAAATACCAGTACTACGATCCTAAGAAGTTATCACATTTATTTTCTTAAATCTTAGTGTTGAATTAATGTATCAATTTTTTCAATCTAAAAGGAGGGATGAGTTCTGGGTTCCTGGAGACATTAAGAATCAGGGAAGGGAATAAAGGAAGAAAACGACAGGAGTATACAGGGTACCAAAAGAAAACCGTCTACTGTATCATTTTACTTGCAAATGACCTGTATTAATACCTAAAGATGACACGTCCAATCCATATGAACAAGAATAAATGCTTCATATTTGTATAATTATCTTGTATTTTTTCTAATCCATTTGAACTGTAAAAGAACTATTTTAGTACAGAGTGGCCAGCTGCTGTGTTTAAAAAATATATTTCAGGGAAACATTAAGACATATTAAATTTTAGTTATCATACATTATATATCATACCTTACAATAGAGTGGGAGCTGAAGCAGAGAAAAACTGAGTATATATAGAGTGAATCTGGTGAATAAGATTTCTGAACATATTTCAGTTTTATTATATTTCATGAAGTGAGCAAGAAAAAATTGTGTCTGCATCAATGTAGCGAAGGAGTTTCTCATCTCCAAAGCCTATCTGTATTGATATCAGAAAAGGGTAGGGGTGCAAAACGACAGCAGCTAGCCTGCCCTTTCACCTTCCTAACAGGGCTGGTGGCAGCAACGAAGCTTAATCAATGCAATGGGAGTGACATTTTGCAGTCAAATCAAATTAAATGGAAATGAAAGGAAAATCTGAGGTCCAACCTAAAGGCTGTCCCTCTTACCACTGAGGTCATCTCCATGGCAACTAAATGCTACAAATGTGTAGAGTAAATCCTTAACAAATCTGCAGAAAGCATGTCCAATTGAATATGATAGTGTCTGGCACTGTATTTTGTAGCTTTCTAAAAGCTTACACTAGAAATAACAAAAAGGACTTTAGCCAGCAAGTGAGCAGAACAGCACACTTAATCTGACCACTACTAAATGACAGAGATGCTCAACTTCTGAAAGAATAAACTTGAAGTAAGTGAGCAACTTAAAGACAGACCCAGTTAAGTGGATTAGGTTCAAACTGCAATGTTTTCCAGAATTGTTTTTACTTGGACTTACTCAGTTTAGAAATCTCCCAGGTCCCTGTAAAAGCATTTTCACATCATGAGGAATAATTTGTATGGGATTACATCAGACCATTCCATTATCTTCTCTCGAGCACTCCCTCGGAGATGCATTTCCCCCTCTTTTTGACGGTGTGTTAAGAGCAGATGGATTTTAGGGTTGTAAGAATGTAGCACTGTAGCGGTAAAAAACAAGAAACCAGTAGTGGTAATATAGCTCTTTCGTGGTAGTTTCCTCCACAGAGACTCTTCCAGAAAACCCGAACCCATCCCTGTAATGTTCCCACATATATTACTGTACCACGTGGTCAGTGCAAACTGACTTTGGTAACTTCGAATTGGTTTGCTCTTCTAGACCATATTTTGTTGGATAAAGCAAATTCGTATCACCAAATGTACTTCCCCTATAACTGAATAACCAATAGATTCTTGCTGTCCCCAAACAGCATAAATTGTCACATATTTATGTATGTTTGGCCTGAGATTTGGGTGCCCTCTCCAAAGTGACAACACATTTACAGAAGGAACAATAAAGATGTTCTACATATGCCAGGTTTTCGTACTGTTACATACTGAATTTGTTGTACAAGTTGTTCAACAAGAAACATTATTTTGTAGGAGGATTTATTGTACTGTTTGACATGTTCCAAGCTGGTCATTTAATTAAGTCAGAAAAGTAGCCACTATGATTCTAGTTTTGAACACAGTGGATTTGGATGTTGCTAGTGATGCTGTTACTGTGCAATATGAAAAACACCAATGGATCTACACCTTAGATAAGAGAAATGGAAGGATGACAATTGATATGAAGTGATGGTTTTTGCCCATAATGCATAAAACCATGGGTCATCATGTCATTGTATATTATATTCTATCTCTGTTAAAATGGCAATACACATAATGAATTAATTTCTAAGAAGAAATACTTGCTTTCTGAATGGAGGTAAAAACAGCAACATTGTTACCTGAGGATAACAATAGTCCTTTACCACATATATGCCACATATTATCATCTTTTTTAAGTAGTACTAATTTACTTTGTCTTGGGAAATATGTCTAGTAATTTTTCAAACTTTATATAACAATAATAATAAAACCTAACCTTCACTGAACACTTACTCTGACAGTTATGATAACCAAGTAAAATAAAAACCTGTTGTTCTTCGAGACATCTTTTTCTTGCATAGCATCAACGCTTTAAAGTTCGTAATAACTACAAAGCAATTTTGTTTCATATTATCATCTCCATAAAATAATACTTCAGTTTAATATAATGGCATATTCCTGGTCTTAAAGACTCTAATCCCAGCTCAGTTATTAATTAATAGCACTTTGAGTTACATGATTTACCTCTGTCTTCCCAATACTCTCCACTGCAAACTGAAGCTAATTCTACTGGCCACTCTTACCGCACAGGATTATCTTAGGATGCAATGATACAATGTATAATCATGCATCACTACCAACAGGGATGCATTCTGAGAAATGTGTCATTAGAAAATTTCATCCTTGTGTGAACATCACAATGTACTTACACAAACCTAGATGGTATAGTCTCTTACACACCTAAGCTATGTGGTACAGCCTATTACTCCCAGCCTATAAACCTGTACGGCCTGTTACTGTACTGAATACCATAGGCAACTGTAACACAATGGCAGGTGTATCTAAACATAAACAAATATAGAAAAGGTACAGTAAGAATATAGCATTATAATCTTATGGAACCACCATCCTATATATGCAGTCTTTCCTTGAAGAAAATGTCATTTTGCAGTACATGGCTGTATATGGAAGAGCTCTGGAAAGTCTCCAACAATATACATGATACTATCATCATGTTATTATATTGAAAAGATTTATTGTTACTCTTGCAGGCAGACTATTTTTGTAATGTCAAGAATAGAGCTAAAGACTCATATTTAAACTCTGATAATATAGTAAGCCTGGGCTAATAGGAAAACTTCAGTTTTCCTACCTCTGCTTCTATAATTCCTAGTAAAAACTAATCTCTTTTACCAATTCTGTGTATAAAATTCGATTAAAAATATAATGACCTAAATGAACACCCTGCAATTTGCTTTTCTAAAATCCTTCCTTGATATCAGGCTATTTCCTTAGGATGTGCTTCTAGTTCTAAAGAGTCAAATGTTAGAAGAGAAGAAAATAGTGTTATTTAGGCTTATGAATGCTGAATTTGGATAAATTTTAATTGTACTAGACTTTGTTGGTAATTTAAATGAGACAATGTATTAAACAGGACTCTTCCCACCTCCTACCCAAAGTGGTTTCTCCTCTGACTACTGCATTATACATTTCAAGCCTCATTTGTTGGTGGGGTGCAGCGGCTCCTGCCAGTAATCCCAGCACTTTGGGAGGCCAAGGCAGGAGGATTGCTTGAATCCAGGAGTTTGAGACCAGCCTGGGTAACATAGTGAGACTCTGTCTCTACAAAAAATGTAACAATTAGTTGAGCATGGTGGTGCATTCTGTAGTCCCAGCTACTCAGGCAGGAGGCTCACTTGGGCCTAGGATGTCAGGCTGCAGTGAGCTATTCTCATGCCACGGCACTCCAGTCTGGGTGACATAGTGAGACCTTGTTTCAAAAAAAAAAAAAAGCTATCTGTTATCCCTTTCAAATTTTTGCCCTAACTTTATAGAAAGAAACATTTGGGGCAATTGAAGGTATTTTATTAACTATAGAGTCTAAGTTTCAGTGTTTTCATTGCTACTGTCTATGTATAACTAAGTTTGAAAGCAAAGACAGGAAGACCTGCCTTGGATGCTCACAAATCACACACTATCAAGGAAACAGAATGACAAGACCTAAAAGTTACTATGTCATATTTACTTTGGAAATTGCCATTATAACTGAAATACAGTTTGACAGCCCAGTTTTAAATTTCTAAACACTTACAGATTTTATCTAACTAATAAACCTGTGGCTTCATAAACCCACAAAGCTCCTGTGATACTATCTTATTTGAAAAGGGGGTGAGCTTGCCAGGTGTAAGGAAGCAGATGCAGTCTACGGATTGGTGAACCGCAAAGTGCCTATCTATTTTCAGAGATTATAGGGAGAGCACTGGTGCCATTGGTTAAGATAGCAAATTGATTTCTTCAATAAACTGGTGCTCTCATTCACTCACCACAATTTTCTAAAATTGCCCTTTTGATCTGAAGCTTCCAATCCTGGTCAGACGTAATTTTTTATTTTGGAACACTGAGATCTATACTCTTGAGCTATTTTTTCCTTACATGACCAGAAACACAAACCTTTCCTCATTCCCTCCACTGAAATTGAAGACTTCTCTTTGAATTGGCTTCCATGTTTATTGGCTTTATTTGGCAAAGGAAACCAAATTTTTAACAACTAATCTAAAATTTCCTAAGTGTAAAACTTGGCTGACAAATAGGGGTTACCTACTGAGCAGTCGTGTATTAGTTAGGGACTACTCTAGATAGGATATTTAAATTTTTAGCTTCCCTCTGATGGAACTTGGAATCTGTACCCTGGGAAATAATGGAAAATTAGTATTTGCGAAAATATAGCTAAGTATGTGTGTTTATGTATGTTTATATGATGTGTGCTTGTTAGTATGTGTACACCATTACACACACACACACACTGATATTCAGTGTTTTGAAAAGTGAAGCTTGTGTTTGTATTGTTTTCTCTTTTACTACTTCTAGTGAGAGTTAATGTTTTTTGAGAAGTTACTATGTGCACGCACTCTTCTAATCACTTTACATGTATTCATAAAAACCCTGTGAGATAGAAACTGATAGTAGCCCCACTTTCCAGATGAGGAAACTGAGGTAAAAAGAGTTTAAATCACTTGTCCAAGCCCTACAGTTATTAAACAGTAAGAAGGGCTCGTAATGTAGGTACTTCCAAAGGGAACCATGTTACCATGAACACTGTAATGAGGAGTATGGAAAACGCTCCTTGTCTGACTTTCTAGTCGAGTAGGCATTTAGGCTGTAGAACTCCACTAATGAGTCCAAGATCGCTGCAGGAGCAGCAGTAATGATAGTGATGTTGAGAGAATGGATGGTGATGATGCTCATCGGGATGATGACAGAGATGATGACACTGATGTTATCTACCATTAAGTGAGTACCATGTGCCAGTACTTGTGTGAAGGGCTTTATATCTCATTTCACGCTACACAACTCTGTGAGGCAGGTACCCCCTTCACCTTTCTCTCATGGATGGGAGAACTGAAGTTCAGATGAGCTGAATAGCTGACTCAAAGCCACACAACTAACAAATGACACAGAGAGAATTAAACACAAACTCTCCAACTCCAGTACTATCATTCCTAATCGTTACACTGTTTTGCCTTCAAACTAATCATAAGAGCTAACATTTACTGAGCATTTATTATGTGCCCAACATTGTTCCAAGTGCCTTTACACATTATTTTCTCAACTACAACTATGAGGTAACTTGTATTATATGCAATTTAAGAGATGCATTTATTCATTCAATCAACCATTTTATCAAGCAGTCCAGGTTCTGTTTTGGATGTTGAAAACAGAATAGTGAGGAAAAACAGACTTTGTTCCTGCTTTCATAGAGCTTTCAAACAAATGAGAAACTGAAGCCGGAGGGGGAGCGGTCACCTGAGCAAGTCACAAAGCAGGTAACCGACACGTAGGAGACCTGGAGACAGGCAACCTGCAAATTGTGTATCTTTCATCACATCTGTATGATAGTCACAGAAGTGAAGAAAAACCTAGGCAAACAATTCAACTGCAAAGTGAAATTATATTAGTCAGGGGTCAAATGAATTTACAATACAGATCAACATGGTAAATGGCACCCAAATATCTGGTAAAAACAGGTAGTTGTTGACTGCAAATCATTCATGGTCCACCATCCCAACCCCACAGAGGCTACAGAGGACTTTAGGGAGAACCTCCAATATATAAAACTATTGCAGACATGAGGGCTGTTACAGCACTTCCTCACAGATGGGAAACACCCCCTTGCATTACTTTCTACCACTTTCCTCTAGTAATAATACTATGATTTATAGTAACATTTACTCTAATAATACTACCGTAATTATCCCACACTGCAGGAAAGGGTTTTTTTAAGCCTGCACTCTTTTTCCATCTGTTCTATACCTTGAGAGAGAGAAAGAAGAAAAAAAAATAAGAAAAGAAAAAAGAGGGAGGGAGGAAAAGAGGGAGAATGAAAAATGTGGTCAGTAATTAACAGATCTGAGAAAGCCCTCAGTACTCCAACATTCCTCCTCCTCATCTACTCTTCTTCCTCTTCCTTCTTCCTTCTTCTTTTCTTTCTTTCTTTTTTTTTTTTAAGAGACAGAATCTTGCTGTATAGCCCAGGCTGCTGGAGTGCAGTGGCACAATTATAGCTCCTAACAGCGTTGAACTCCTGGGCTCAAGTGTTCCTCCCACCTCAGCCTCTCAAAGTGCTGGGATTATAGACACAAGCCACTGCGCTTGGCCCCAAAATTCTGTAAATAAACATTTTGGAACTACCCTTCCCCCTTGAAATTCTCATTAATTATAAGTTATCTTGGTCCTCCATGGATATTGGCACAGACGCAGGTTTGTAGAACACATACTAGCTAGTTTCTACTTAGGGGTCCAGACAGCCATGAGATAGCCCACTAGTTAGTATGGAGTAGAAGTAGACACTACGGCCCAATATGGCCAGATGTTTCCCAAAGCGAACATTATGCATTAAGTCCTTTCCTGTTGCACCAAATAGCAGGCAGTTAATTCACCCCCAAGACAAGCTCCCATTCTAGCTAGACATCATGATTACCCACAATGTTTTTCAAAAAACCTAGGAAATCAAATGTTTGAGGATGGATTCCAAGAAACTTATAATTTTTAAAGCTCCCCAGGTAATCCGATGCACAATCAGATGGAATCTCTGCTCTGGGGTAAGTGACAAGTGCTGGTTTTCCCACAAGCCGAAAGAAAATGCATCTCATATTTAAAGAGCACCAAAATAATTCAGTCCATTTTTAAATGCATTCTGTTTCCTAAAACCACCAGAAAAGTCTTACTTTCTCCACTTAATTCCCTCATATGTAATTTAAATTCATTCCCTTTCTTTATCTCCTCAGCAAAGATAAAGAGCTGGCCTTCACTCTCTACTGAAGAAATATACACAGGTACATTGAAGGTCTGATAGTAAATCATATCCTAACCTGAAACTCCAAAAGCAAAAGTATTAATACCATCAGACACTTCTATTCATTTATTTGCTCATTCATTCAACAAGCATTTCTTAAGCACCAGCTTGGTGTCAGTCCCTGTGAGAGCCAGGAGGTATTTGGTGATAAACATATTAGCCCAATATTTGAGCAGTTCATAATTTAATGAGAAAGAGAAACAGAAACCAATGAATGCAATTCAGTGTACATGTTACAAAGGAGCTACACACAGCGTGCAATGGGAAAATGGAAGCAGGACTTAACTCATCCTGCAGGATCAGAAACGACTTCCTGGAAAATACGCTGTTTAAGGTGAATCTAAAGAATAAATAGGAGTTATCCAGGCCAGGAAAGGAGGAAGGAAACTGTGGGCAGACAACAAAATATTTGCAAATGCATGGAAGCAGAGAAAAAAAAAATGGGTATGTGCAGGAACCACGAAGAATGTATCCTTTATGGAGAAGTTTTGTTGGGGCAGGAAAGGGAAAAGACAAGCTTAGGATTGGATCATAATGGTCTCTTACACCACATAGGGGTGTTTAGATTTTATCCCAGATATGATGGAGAGCCACTGAACAATTTTAATTGGAAGAGAAACCTGGTCAGATTTATATTTTGGAAAAGTTTCACCAACAGAGTGTCCAAGTTTGTCTTGGGGGATGGATGAACTGCCTGCTATTTGCAGCAACAAGAAGGGACCTAGTGTGTAATGTTCAGTTTTGCAAAGGTCTGGCCATACGAGGCAGCAGCATCTGCTTTTACTCCATGCCAACTAGTGGGCTACTTCATGGCTGTCTGGACCCCTAAATAGAAACTAACTAGTCTGTGTTCTACGAACCTCTGTCTATGCCAATATCCTTGGAGGACCAAGATAACATAATTAGAATTTCAAGTGGGAATGGGACAACGCTGTAGGCAAAGGGCACTGGAGTGACTGAGATCATAACAACTGGGAGATGAGAAAACAGATTTCACTGATGTTTAAGAGCTGGAGTTGTCAGGACTTGGTGACTAATTAGATGGAGCAGGTGAAAGGAACAAAACATCATGGGCCTTCCAGGACTCTGGAACGAGGTAGGCAGCGTACTGGATTTGAGCATGGGCTCCACGTCAGGTTGCTTGGAATCAAAGCCTCGTTCTGTCACTTTCTTGATATGTTAATTTGGGCAAATTACTTAATCTCTCTGGGTATCTGCTTCCTTATCTGTAAAATGGGGATGTCACAGTGGTGTACCTTCCTTGTAAGGTCATTGGAGAATTAAATTAGTTCATATACAGCATGTAAAGTATATAGAACAGTGCTCAGAGCATAATAAGTACTATGGTAGTGCTAGGTTTTATAGATGTGACTATCTTCTGGGATTTGTTGATTTCCTAGGCTTGGCCCCAAATACTGGAAATGTATAAGATTGATCCCAGACCTCAGAAAATTCAGCACTTTCCCACGTGCACTCACGTTAGAGGGGATTAGTCAAACACTGCCCCACAAAGCAGTTCTTGAGCTGTATTTTCCTATTCCTGTTTTTACTGTTTTTATTCTTGTATGTCTAGTCTCTTGGTGCTTAAATTCTTTACTATGTGTCTGTGATCTATGATGTGTAGCATTAAATGTTTTATGTTTAAATATTCGTACTTCTTTTCCCATGTTTCCATTATTTTCTAATCTTCAGGGAGTCTAACGATGTTTTTAAAAAAAGAAATATTATTTTTACATCAACAGTCACCATGCCTGGCCTATTTCGACCCTAACTTTTATAATCTAAACCAGCAGTATCCAAACTTTTTGGCACCAGCGACAGGTTTCATGGAAGACAATTTTTCCACAGACCAGGGTAGGAGGATGGTTTGAGGATGACTTAAGAGCATTATATTTATGGTGTACTTAATTTCCATTATTATCACATTGTAATATATAATGAAATAATTATACAATTCACCATAATGTGGAATCAGTGGGAGCCCTGAGCTTTTTTTCTGTAACTAGACGGTCCTGTCCGGGGGTGATGGGAGAAAGTGACAGATCATCAGGCATTAGATTCTCGTAAGGAATGTGCATCCTAGATCCCTCACATACACAGTTTACAACAGGGTTCAGGCTCCTACGAGAATCTAATGTCACAGCTGATCTGACAGAAGGGGGAGTTCAGCTGGTAATGCAAGGGATGGGGAGTGACTGTAAATACAGATGAATGTTCGCTTGCTCACCTACCGTTCACCTCCTGCTGCGTGGCCCAATTCCTAACAGACCACAGCCTGGTACTGGGGGTTGGGGACCCAATCTAAACTTTCCTTCTTTTCCTCTCCCTTGGTTCCTGATTCATATTTTAGCGTTCTCCACTTGACTGCTCCTTTTTCTACAGTTCTTTATTTATGGGCTGGGTTTCTCTCCCTTTTATATCTATGTTCTAGATTCACGACTTTGTAATACTTTTATTTAACTCGTGCCTGTAGACATTCCATTGTACAAAAACAGAGAGAACCACTTTCTGTGATGCCCCAGGCTAGCTCATTATGATAACGTTAAAACAAAACAAAAATCCCCGGATATGTGCAACTTATGAATAGATATCTATTCTCTGTGGAATGAAGAAATCTGGTTTTATTTTGTAAAGCTCACTTTGTGGGTGCTCGATAAACTATACTAAGCTTTAAATTACCATACTGGGTATCCACAGGGGAGGATGAATGCTGCATACCAAAAACCCTTTCCTCCACTAAGCTTACTGATTACAATTGGAGTTTCCTCAAATGAGCTTGTTTGATAATTTGTCTCATTACTACTGAAAAGGAAATGAAAATCAAGGACTTGAGGGCTGGAAGCGGTAAGCAAATATGATCAAAGGTTATATTGTATGAGATGCTGGTTTCATGAGAAACAAAAAAGAAAGACCAGTGTCATATCAAGTAATGTGTGTGTGTATATATATATAAAATAAACTTTTAAACTATTAATTAAGGTAGTGTATGCTAATATTACAAGCCATAGAAAGTAACTGTATGTGAATAATCTGAAAGCATCAAGTACAGATGTCTTTAAACGCAAACCAAAGTACAGATGATGTAGAAAACCAACCCTGAGTGCCATTTATTACTTTCCTACTAATTCTAGGTTTAGAATGTACTTTGAATTTGATTGCCCAATTACCCACATCTATATTATATCATCTCGAAGCATCATTACGACATCAGCCTCAATCTTGTGGGAAGGACCATAAACAAAGGCCAGTTGGCTAAAGATAGATCATTACTGACACATCCACAATAAGGGAGGTAACTAGGAGTAATGAGTATAATCAAGAGAAGTAAATTTAGGCTAAATACCAAGAAAGAATGTTCAACGGTGAGGACAGATTAAGGCAGGAACCTTCCGAGATAAGTGATAAAGATCACAGAAACACTTAAATCCATGATGAACAGCTTTTCATTCATAAGGGTGTCTGATCAAGGACTCCAAACAGTGAGAGAACGAGAAAGGGGCTGGGGGTGGGCAGGGGAACACTCTGATTTTCATCTGGGAAAATCAGACAAATAGTGCGGCTGTGATTTCCTTACAAAACAAGAAACGTGCTTTCCAAATCAGTCCCTTACAACAAGTATTAGGAAACAGTGTTGTGGAAAGCACTTGGAATCAGAACGATCTGTGTTCAAATCTCACCCCCATTATCTACCAGGTGAGCAAACTTTAGCAAGATATCTAACCTTTCCAAATCTCAGTCTCCTCAACTGAAAAATGAGTATAGGAAAGTCCAGCTTGCAGGGTTACTATAAAGCTTAAACATGGTAACATATAAATGAACCCATGGGTTAATTGTCAAGCACAGAATACTGCCTGGAATACTGTAATATTTAATAAATGGTAGCTATTGTTATTATTAGATTTTAACTTTAACTTTCATGAAGCATTTTGATCCATTACCATTCAGAAATAAGACCATCTTTTTCTTCAAAATAATCAGTAAGTCTCATTGCTGCTTTGCAGATTATCATGCTTTTAAATCCAAACATTTTCCAGACATCTTGCAATGTGAGATTAAGATAGTTGCTATTTTAGGCATTAATTCATAAAGTTTCCACACATCCTTAGAGTTGGGTCATTTGCCTCCTCACACTCTTGTATCCCCTTCTTTCCTTTTAAATATAAAGAATAAATTATGAATTTTAAACTTTAGTTAACCAGAACATTAAAGAACTGTGATGTTCTGGTAAATCGTATTCTAATTTAATTTTTCTGGCGCAGTGGCTCATGCCTGTAATCCTAGCACTTTGGGAAGCTGAGGCAGGCAGATCACCCGAGGTCAGGAGTTCAAGACCAGTCTGG
Organism: Macaca mulatta; assembly: GCF_049350105.2. Taxonomy (NCBI): domain Eukaryota; kingdom Metazoa; phylum Chordata; class Mammalia; order Primates; family Cercopithecidae; genus Macaca; species Macaca mulatta. The sequence continues at coordinate 26,809,720 of NC_133416.1, forward strand.
CCAACAAGGTGAGACCCCGTCTCTACTAAAAAAAAAAAAAAAAAAAAATACAAAAATTAACCGGGCGTGGTGGTGGGCGCCTATAGTCCCAGCTACTGGGGAGGCTCAAGTGGGAGGATCACTTGAACCCAGGAAGTGGACGTTGCAGTGAGCCAAGATCGCGCCACCACACTCTAGCCTAGGGGACAAGAGCAAGACTTCGTCTCAAAAAAAAACAAACAAAAAAAATTCTGCCTACCTAACTAGAAACGTATTTTTGTCTAAATACTCAATATAAAAAATATATTAGCACATGCTATTAGGACTTTCTGTATTGGAAGTTATATATCACGAATGTAATCTAATCTTTCTGTAAAGATGACAGTGTCTCATCACCATTATCCTGAGCGTTAATTATCACTGGAAAATACTGTAGATGATAAAGATGTATGAGATTGAGTTACCTCATACTGACCCATTCTCTTGAAGTTGTTTTAAATTACATAAATACCTAGAATCCACTTGTGTCTTCTAAATGTTAAATGAGGATGGGGGAGGAGCAGGGGCTGATAATTTAAGATGTTTCTAAAGGTCTGGTAAGTTGATAACTTAATAAAAAAGAAATGTTAGGGTGTGTTACTAATGGAGCAAGTAAGCATACTTTGTACTCCGACTTATAAAATCATAAATGAACCAATTAAATGAAAATGGTGTAGCTTTCACACATCAGTTATATTATCAAAAAAGTTTTTCAATAAGTTTATGCACTTTTAATCAGCAACAGCCTTAGTCAGTTAAAAAAAAAAAAAGAAGAACTCTGATGCATTCAGAGTCTATAGATCTAAACCAGACAAAACAAAGCCTCATAAATGTGTTTGTTCATTAATTTTTAAAAAGCCAGACTTTGAGCTGTTATCATGTCAACTGGCACCAAACCATACTCAATTTAGTGCAACTACAAAGTGGAATCCATAGTCTATAATGGCAGCGTTTTTGATCACACTAATTAACAACCATTTTGTTTAAAATAAACAGATATGAGTCTAATTGCCTTTTTTACATAAGAAAGTGAAGATCTTAAAAGTAAAAACATGCACAAGAAAGATCAGACAAATGCCACTCAGACAGATAAGCAAAGTGTGTGTGAAAGGAACCCAGAGGAAGCCTGGGTTGCTCACTGGGATTGACAGCCCAATGGAGCAAAGGGAATTAGTCGCTCAGAAAGGTTAAAGGGAATCCAGAGGTGCCAGACCTGTAAACACCTATCCTTTCATCTTTTCCCCTCACAAAGGGATTGGACCTCAGTGTGTAATGTGATAGGCAGTAGCAGGCCTGATACTCCTAATTAGGGGAGAACCTCTTATTACAGACAAATCATTCCTTCCACCTTAGCATGCATTGCCACAAGAGGATGTTCAAAGATAAAACTGTAGACTGGTTCTCTAAGTCCCAGATGCTTTACTTGAATTTTGTGAACAAAGGAATGAGTCCCTAGATCACTGCCCTGTGTTTTCTAAGGCCCCCAAATGGTTAACAAAAGTTGAACTGTACTTGGTTCCACAGCCTCTATTTTGATTTAAAAACCAACAGCTAACTGTGTGCATGCTGAATTTTTCATCTTTCTAGCCTGTAAAATCAATGCCTGAAGACGCTCAGAGAAGCCTTCGGTTGCCAGAGCTATCAATAAGAACATTATCAGACATACTACCTTATGTTAATTAACAAATAATATGCTCACTAATATGTGATACATATACTGCATGTTATCTAGGATGTAAAGTAAGTCATGAACTAAATGAATATAATTTTAAAACAATACCTATTGTGTTACCTGTGGTGAGCTATTTTAATGTACAGCCAATATATCAGCTTGCCACTCACTCTGCAGTACAAAATGCCAACTATCTATGAAATAATAATTTAAAAATCATTTATCTGATTTTAACCTCTACAAAGAATTTTTCCCCTTTGGTTATTTACAGTACACTGACTACTCAAAAACATTACTCTTTCTATGAATCTTTATATCCCCTGTTCCTAGAATAGTACCAAGCAGAGCGAGAGCTTTCCAAAGTGTCTGAAGGAGTCCCTTTTAAAACTAAGCAAATATGATCAGCATAAATTTTTATCAACACTCATAAGTTTGAAGCTGAAACCAACGCTGTACTGGTAAATGTTTAACAAACAACTCGCTCCAAGAGGGAAAAAAAAAAATATTATGTGCAGTGTTTGCAAATTTCATGGTGAGATGCCCAAGATGGCAGATTTCAAGCTACCCTGCTCCCATGAAGTCACTGAACAGAGTTGGGAGGAGATGTGGGCGAGTGGCTCACAGGAGCGGGTGCAAGCCCACAGAAGCCAGCTCTCATACCACTTGTGGAAACTCAAAACCCTTTTAAAGTACAACACAAATTCCCAACAATAGAATTTAAGTTGACTCTGGTGTTTTCAGCTACCTACATTTGTGAAACTTCATTATTTAAATTTAAATACTTGAATCTGTTGTCTTCCGATCTCACAGAACTTTGAAAATGTTTTTAGATGTTTTTTTTTTCCTCCAGATCAAACAACAAAAACATATAGTTCAATTGCTGTTGAAGAAATTCAAGTAACACTCATTGTAAGAATCCGAGTACAGGTGTAAGACTGAGCCTCCCACAGATGATTAGAGTTGGCCCTCAGTCAGAAAGGAATCTCAAAGGTCTGGCCTCTCTAGTCCTTATCCAATACCTGATGTATTTTCTAGTATCTGCAACTCAGAGAGAGATCTATAATCGAAGATAGAGTTTTTAAGTGATTTTGATGTTGATTTAATCAAGCTACTCTGCATGTCTGACTGATGTTTGTAGATACATGAGAGATGAAAAACAGGCAACGCTCAGGCAAACTAGAAAATCATTTAATATGCGATAAAGATCCTGATTAATCAAAAATGCGTCTAATAAAGACTGGCCATTTTACAGCATGCTCTACTTTAAAAGAAATATTTACATAAACATGGTTTATTTGTATAAAGAATGCTATAAATTATTGTCATCTTAAGGACCAAATACCTGGAAGACAGGCAACTATAGATAAGAGAAAGTTATCAGTTCTGAAGAATCATTTGAAAATGTGAAATAAAACAATGAGATTTTTAAAATATTTTGTCATATATAAAACTTATTTATAGATATATACCTTTTGCTTAGCTAGATCTTGGTTTAAAAGGTTTCTCAGACAAAACCCCCTCTAGAATGACTTATCTAATAAAACGAGTTCCCCAACAAAAATAACTTAGCTTACAAGGAAGAAAACTGATTATCTATATTTGATGTGGATGACCCCCCCAGTGTGATATCATTTTAAATTTTGATATCTATCATGGGGAAATTTTGTTCTGTGAAAAAAATGTAAAGGATTGCTGTAATCATAATTGCTAATAATTTTAATTAATTATGATTTTTTTTTTTTTGAGACAGAGTCTAGCTCTGTCACCCAGGCTGGAGTGCAGTGGCATGATCTCAACTCATTGCAACGTCCACCTCCCAGGTTCAAGCAACTCTCCTGCCTCAGTCTCCCAAGTAGCTGGGATTACAGGTGCGCACCACCACGCCCGGCTAATTTTTGTATTTTTAGTAGAGATGGGGTTCTACTATGTTGGCCATGCTACTCTTGAACTCCTGACCTCAAGTGATCTGCCCACCTCGGCCTCCCAAAGTGATGGGATTACCGACGTGAGCCACCGTGCCTGGCCTAATTATAAAAATTCTTAATGAGAATTATTATTATTATTTTGTTTGAGATGAAGTCTCACTCTGTCACCCAGGCTGGAGCACAGTGACTTGATCTCAGCTCACTGCAACCTCCACCTCCCAAGTTCAAGTGATTCTTCTGCCTCAAGCCTCCCAAGTAGCTGGGATTACAGGAAAGCACAACCATGCCAAGCTAATTTTTGTATTTTTACTACAGACGGGGTTTCACCATGTTGGCCGGGCTCATTGTGAACTCCTGACCTCAGGTGATCCACCCACCTTGGCCTCCCAAAATGCTGGGATTACAGCCCTGAGCCACTGCGACTTAATGAGAATTCTGTATGAACTTAAATTGTCATGTGTTTTGCTCTGTATCTACTCTTTTCTTTTTAATTCTACAATTCACTTGAAATGGAAAGTAGTACAATTCAAGAAATTATCAAATTAATAATACATATTTTATACGATTTCTATGATTAGATCAAGATTTAATACATTAAACATTCATTAAAAACAAAACACGGTTCAAGTCTCCCCCTTAGAGGAGCATAAGCCCCTCGAAGGCAGGAATCGTGTACCGTTCATCTTTGCATCCCCAGCACCTAACACAGTATCTTGCAAAAAGCACACGCACCAGAGATGTTTATGAACTGAGCTGAAGGTGGTAGTGATGAGTGTGGTGTGAAAAGGAATAAGCAACACTCTGAACTGTGAGGACCTGCACTGTTGCCTCTCCCGTGTTCTTGGCTCTGACCATCCTCTGCTTCATCACTGTACTGGAACAACTGGTGCCCAGCAAGAGCCAGACTACATTTCCTAAAGTACAGAAATGGATTTTATTGGAGGAAAGTCAACAGGCTAACTCTAAACTTTAATTAGAAGCAGAAGAGGTCCAGGCACAGTGACTCACGCCTGTAATCCCAGCACTTTGGGAGGCCAAGGCAGGAGTATCGCTTGAGGTCAGGAGTTCAAGTCCAACCTGGGCGACAATATGAGACTCCATCTCTACAGAAAATAAAAAAAACAACTAGCCAGGCATGGAGCACGTGCCTGTGGTTCCAACTATACAAGAAGCTGAGGTGAGAAGATCTCTTGAGTCCAGGAGATCAAGGCTGCAGTGAGCCATGTTCATACCACTGCAGTCTAGCCTGGGTGACGCAGCAAGACCCTGTCTCAGAAATAAATTTTAAAAAAAAACAAAAAAAAAGCGGAAGACAAAATTTTACAATCAGCTCCTTGGAGGGACAGTCAGTGCTATAGCATCAAACATGTGCTAGGCAATGCTACACAAGCATAGTGTGAGGACCACTGTCCCTTTTCAACTGTTTGTTCCTGGTGTGTGAGGAAAGGGCTACAGCATCTAAGAGTAAGAAACAGAAACATTTATAACATTTATGACTGAGTCCTTTTATGTCTGTTGAATCTAACAGTAAAAAATCAGGGCTTGGATTTTGTATATCTCTGGTTTTCTTTTTTCCTTCTTTTGAATCCATTCTTCCTGTGTTTTTGGACAGCCTTAGTCCATGACAGATTAGAAATGTGAAGGAAAAAATGGCCCTCATCACAGATCTTTGCAAAGCACTCATGTAGAGTATTGCTGCTCCAGAGAACTCAACTAGAACCCATAAATAGACATTCTATGGTGGCCAATTTGGGGTCAACCATTAAAGCGAAACAAAACAAAGCAGAAAAAGCCTTCTAACAATGAAAACCGTCCAACAGTAGAAATGGCTGACCTGAACTGTAGTGAACCTACGTCACTGCAATTGTTCAAGCAGGAGTTGGACAACTGAAAGAGGCTGAGACTCCTCCAGTCGAGGCCCCCACGACACTCTCTGCTTCCCTCTTCCAAGTTACCACACTGCACTGCATTTGTCGAGATGTGTTGGCTTCCCCCATTAGAGTGGGAGTTCCTTGAGAGAAGGAACACTGTTTATTCATCTCTCTTTGGTCCCTAAACACTGTAGAAGCACACAAAGGTTTACTGCAAAACTAAATATCTACCATAGATATTGAATAAAGTGATACTGAAGAACTAGTCTGTGATTCAGTGATTTGTAAGAAGGAGAATTTGGCTGAACATTGTGGCTCACACGTGTAATTGAAGCACTTTGGGAGGCCAAGGAGGGAGGACCATTTGAGGCCACGAGTTCAAGACCAGCCCGGGCAACAAAACAAAACCCTGTCTCTACCAAACAAACAAACAAACAAAACAGTTTATTCCAAAGAAAACTTTAAAACACATTTCCAAAATAAGGTAACATTCCAAAATTAATACCACTATAGCCTCCCAATAACATTTCTATTTGTATACACACATCTCATATATAAATTCTAAGACTGAGATTTAACTTTTTTTTTTTTTTCTGTTTAGACAGAGTCACGCTGTGTTGCCCAGGCTGGAGTGCAGTGGCACAATCTCAGCTCACTGCAACCTCCACCTCCCGGGCTCAAGCGATTCTCCTGCCTCAGCCTCCCCAGTAGCTGAGATTACAGACACGTGCCACCACACCAGGCTAATTTTTGTATTTTTAGTAGAGACGAGGTTTTGCCTATGTTGACTCTGCTGGTTTCGAACTCTTGACCTCAAATGATCCACCCGCCTCGGCCTCCCAAAGTGCTGGGATTACAGGCGTAAGCCACTGCGCCTGGCTTACTTTTTTACATTGCTATATGCTATACGAGATTTAGTGAGTTCTATGACTCATACACAATCATAAATTTACCTCCTGAATGTTGAAAATGACCACTGTTCGCCATTTTTAGAAACATTAAATGACCTAGGTATGAGAGACACATTGAAAATATATTTCTCAGTACTGTAGAATAATGGCATTTTCAGTTTAATGATAAGAAACTACTTTAAAGGAAAGAGACAAATCCCTCAAGTCTTCTGGGTTTCAGCTTCTCTTTGAAATAAGATGAATATTGTTGTCTCTTTATCAAATAGTATTAAAATTGAAGAACTTGGTAAACATTGTTTAGCTATAAGTATTATTTATTCTTCTTATAATTTTTTAACATTTATATTTACCTATATTTAGATAGAAGTATTAATCATTTAGATACATATATAATTTACAAGCAGTTTCTTTCTCTTGAAGTCTATTAAAACAAAACAAGTTACCTTTAATGGCAGCTATCAGTTAATAAAGTAATTTGCCTAAGAATTACACATTTTATTAGCTTATCAAAATGATTTTCAGGTTAACAGAACAGCAAAAACTTTCCAAAAAGAAACTGAAGCCCCTCAAAATCAATATAATTAAATATTTAAAGGTGAATTTGTCTAACACCTAAGCGATTCAGAATCCAGAACTGTCTACTTGTGACACACAAATGTTTTTGGCCATATATTGAGCAAGTTTTTAAAATTACTACTGAAGTGTGAGAATTAATCTTGAATTTTCCTCTTTCATTTGACTTATCAAAAAACATTAGCTATTTGAACACAGTTTATTGTATTTGATATTAAAATCCCAAGTTCATAAAGGATCAAATTTCCATTTATCCATTAAGATCACCAGAGCACATATCTACATCTTTCTGTTTGTACTTTTCTCATTTTATTATTTTCTTGAAAGAAGAGAGACAAAGGTGCTGTCCTATAAAGCTGTAACTGAATAGCTTCATCAGAACACTGCAATGTTTACCTTAAATCCACAGATTTCATGGTTTATAAAAAGAATTGTATTCTTTTCCACCTACTTAAAGAAAGATCTCTCCACCCAGATGACTGGGATGAGGGCCAATCCCTCAAGCTCCATTAATTCTAAACTGAGCTTATTACTGTTCCTGTTTCACCTGCTCATGTCCTTCCTATGCTCCGTTTCTGTTAATGGTACTACAGTAGCATCCTCTTAGTTACCTGAAACAAGAAATCTTTGGAGCATTATTTGTTAATCCTCTTGCTTTTCTTCCACATCCTGTTGCACTCTTGACCATTCTTCCACTGAAGTCTTTTATTCCATCCATTTCCTCCATCACATTCTCACACTAGCTCAGGACCTCACCATCTCTTGCTTGAACCATTAACCCAATTCCTTCTCCATTTCACTCTACTTATATATGCCAAATGAAACTTTCCTGAAAGAATTAAGGAAGGCACCACTCATGTGATTCCCTTGCTGGGAAATCTTCAACATCATTCAAATGCCTGACAAATAACATCCAACTTATCGAAGGACTCCAATTATCTGGTTCCAATCTACTCTTCGAGCTCCATTTCTCACTATTTTCCCCATTGACAGTATGAATGGATATCTCCTTTAACCTAGCCAATCCGAACTTCTCATTGTTCCCATTAAATATTCCAGTTTCTTAACTCTGAGTCTTCATTCACATCCACATAGTTCTCTCTACATGAAATGCCATTTCTCTGCATCTTTGCATGTTTAAACTCCATGCATTCCTTAATGTGTAAGTCAAATGCCAACTCCCTGGTAACTTTGCTTGACCACTCCTCTCCACACCCCACCGTTGTCCCATTAGAAGTATGCACAGTAATTAACATCTCATCTCTCTTATTGTATGTGTCATTTTCTACCCTGTGTGTTTGTTTTATACGTGTTTTATCTCCTATACTAGAAAATAAGGCAGCACCTATTAAGTGCTTACCTTGGCCAAGCACTAGCTAAGCACTTTACATAAATATACATGACCTCATTTAATCTTTGCAACAACCGTTTTGCAGTTGAGGAAAATGGGCTAAAGAGAGGCTAAATAACTCACCTAAGACCACACACTTCTTGAATGGTATGTGGAACGTATCTCCAAATCTGAAGTCCATAAGACAATACTTGCACATATTATAATTTCAATAAAAATATATTAAATGAAAAAGCCCTACAAAATCTTACACTGGAAAATATCAAAGGAATATTCAGGTATTTATTTATTTATTTATTTATTTATTTATTTATTTATTTGAGACAGAGTCTCTGTCATCCAGGCTGGAATGCAGTGGTGCAATCTCAGCTCACTGCAACCTCCACCTCCCAGGTTCAAGCAATTTTCCTGCCTCAACCTCCCAAGCAGCAGGGACTACAGGCGCCCACCACCATGCCTGGCTAATTTTTGTATTTTCAGTAGAAGTGGGGTTTTACCCTGTTGGCCAGGCTGGTCTCGAACTCCTGACCTTAAATGATCCACCCACTCGGCCTCCCAAAGTGCTTGGGATTGCAGGCGTGAGCCACCATGCCCGACCCTGGAGAATTAATTTTTAAAACCATAATAGTTAATGCTTATTTGATATGTATTAAGCATAGGCAAATTTCTAAGAACCTGATTACCTCACTTCAAGTTAGGTAATCAGAATGGAACAGAACAGAATACCCAGAAACAAATCCACGCACCTACGGTGAACTCATTTTCAACAAAAGTGCCAAGAACATACACTAGAAAAAAGACAATCACTTCAACAAACGGTGTTGGGAAAACCGGATATCCCTATGCAGAATAATGAAACCTAAATCCCTCTCGCCGTATACAAAAATGAAATCAAAATGCATTGAAGGCTTACATCTAAAACCTCAAACTACGAAACTACTATAAGAAAACATTGGGGTAACTCTCCAGGACATTGGACTGGGCAAAAATTTCCTGAGAATTAGCCCACGAACAGGCAGCAAAAAGCAAAAATGAACAAATGAGATAGCAAAATGTTGAAAAGCTTCTGTACCACAAAGGATACATTCAACAAAGTGAAGAGACAACCCACAGCACAGGAGAAAATATTTGTAAACTACCCACCTGACAAGAGAGGAATAACAAGGAGTTCAGACAACTCTATAGGAAAAAAAAAAAAAATCTAATAATCTGATTTAAAATGGGCAAAAGATTTGAATGGACACTTCTCAAAAAAAGACATACAAATGGCTAACAGGCATATGAAAAGGTGCTTAACATCACTGATCATCAGATAAAGGCAAACCTAAACTACAATGAGATATCATCTTACCCCAGTTAAAATGACTTTCATGTGAAGGACGGGCAATAACAAGTTCCAGCAAGGATTTGGAGTAAAGGGAACCGTCATACTCTTGGTGGGAATGTACATTAGTACAACCACTATGGTGAGCTGTTTGGAGTTTCCTCAAAAAACTAAAAATTGAGCTAGCACATGATCCAGCCATCCCATGGCTGGCTATGTATCCAAAGGAAAGGAAATCAGTATATCAAAGAGATATCTACACCCCCATGTTTGTGGCAGCACTTTTCACAATAGCCAAGATTCAGAAGCAACCTAAGTGTCCATCCACAGATAAATAAACAAAGAATATGTGGTACATATACACAATGAAGTACTATTCAGCCAAAAAAAAAGAATGAGATCCTATCATTTGCAACAACACGGATGAAACTGGAGGTCATTATGTTAAGTAAAATAAGCCAGGCACAGAAAGACAAACATCGCATATTCTCGCTTAGGTATGCAATCTGAAAATCAAAACAATTGGCCTCATGGAGATAAAGAGTAGAAGGATGGTTACCAGAGGCTGGAAAGGGTAGTGAGGGTTGGCAGGATGTAGGGATGGTTAATGGGTACAAAAAAATAGTTAGAAAGAATGAGTTAGACCTAGTATATGATAGCTCAATAGGGTGACTGTAGTCAATAATAATTTAATTGTACATTTAAAAATAACTAAAAGAGTATAATTGGACTGTTTGTAACGCAAAGGATAAATGCTTGAGGGGATGAATATCCCCATTTTCCATGATGTGATTATTATGCACTGCATGCTTGTATCAAAACATCTCGTGTATCCCATAAATATATATACTTACTATGTACCCGCAAAAATTAAAAATAAACAATGTTTTTAAAAAAAGAATTCTAAGAACCTGGACAGTAACTCATTTAATTCTCAGAGCTACACAATTCCTATTTTTAGAAGAGGATAACAGACATGCAAAGACACGACTGAAAAACCTTGCCCAGGTGCCCACAGCTAGCACAGATCCAGGGGAGAAATGTAGATGGGGGTGGTCTGGCACTGGAGCCCACCTGCTTAATCGTGGTGCCATGCTGCTTTCTCAACACTGGGCCTGCTTCCGTGCTCAAGGGTCTCAGTGAAGTCTGGCTCATCTGCTGGCATGGAACCTAAATTTAACTGAATTCTGAGATATATTAAAATTAATTCTTGAAACATCCTTTGATGCATCTGCCTAATGTGATCTGGGAGAACTCTGATTATTCATAATCATAATAGTTAATATAGTCATCAGAAGCTTTGTAGGAGAAAAGACTTTAAGAAGGGAAAACAAAACATGTGAATAGGAGAATTATCTTTAATTTCAGCCAGTAGAGGGAAATTGTCCTTCCCCTTGGTAACCATCCTATGCAACACCTATCAACAGCAACAACTCTCAAGGCAACAGAAGAAGTAGCTAGTACTGCCATTTATGCATGGATACACTGTACACTCACACATTGAGAAAGATTCCCATATGGGAAAAGAAAGAACATAAACAAAAGAAATATGCCAGTGTAGGAACAGAAATTGCCCTTAAATGACGGTTTCTCTTGACACAGAATGAAAGATAAGTATAATTCACCAAAGGAAAGAATGGGGAAATCAGGACAGCTTTCATTTGGCTATGATAACATATTAAGAACAATTTGACTCATACATTTTTCAGTCTTTGAAATGTTGACACTCAGCATTACCAGAAATGGCATTTCCCCCACTACTATCACTATTACACTACCAATATACACCAGTGTGAAGATGTAGCTGTTGATCAGTGTGGAATGTTAGATCTCCTAAGACATAAAAATGTTTACACCTTTTTATTGAAATTCTATTTCAATCTGTCCAACCCTTCTACAAATAGTATATTTATAAGCCAAGTATATCCAAAAAGTAGTTGTTTCAAAGTTTTTCATTCTATAAAATGTATATTTCAGGATAAGTCTTCATTTATGATTTCATTTTACGATACTACTTTTAATTTGTGTAGAATGTGTCTTTAAAGGACTACGTAGAGCAAAGAAAAACCATATAAATGTGGATTAATGAGACATTATGCAGGCACACTTGAAATTGTAATTAAATAAGAATATTGTGAATAAAAGTTTGTTCTAAATTATCTCATTGACAGATGTATGTCACTTATGTCAATAGTCTTTAAATGGCAAGTCAAGTTTATATGCCTGCTACTTAGCATGTATGTGTAAATATATAAATAATATACATATATAAATATAAACTTACGTATAAAAACATATTTCCCTACAATCACTACCCCAGTGTCTTAGCTAGAATAAAAACAAAGTTAAAACAATGTTTAGGATGACTCAAATTCAGTTACAATGATACTTATTTCCTTGTGAAATGATACATATTTTCAACAAACCATTCATTTGTTGACTAATGAGAGAAACATTTTAGATAGATTCTTCAATTTTCCTTTCAAAAGCATTAGACTTTCCAAATCTTCCAAAAGAAAACTGTCTTTTAAAGATGTTTCTTTTTTTTTTTTTAGCCTGAAACAATACAAAAGAGAATAATAATGTGTAGAATTTTTCTGGAAAGTGAAAACACCAGGTGAATTAACTTAGCTCTATGGCAATTTTCTCTTTCAGTTTTTATGGGCTTTTCTAAATCACTCACCCCAGAAACTAAACCTTGTTTTGGGCATCCCCATTCTCTTTCCCTTTAATTCAGTTATGTAAATGCACCATAAGTTTTCCTCTCAGATGAGATGCTAATTATGAGGGCAGTCTTGTTAATCAAAACTAAAGCAAATGAGTACTTGTGTATTTTACCATCATTCCAGTTTGCAAGGACAAAGGAACTCCTTTGTATTTAAGGTGGCATGAATGATCATGCAGCCTCTCAGCCTCTTAGCAAAGTTGCCTGCCGACATAGGTCATTTTACCTATGATGGTGGTAAGTTTATGGCATCAGTCCCACCTTACCTAATTGTTCACGTGAGCTGCTGAACACTTAGCTACCGGGTGACAATAATTTGGCTCCAATGAGTCTAAATTGGATGTAAATTAGTTTTCCTGAGTATTTTTCATATTTTAAACTGCACACAGAAAGCTGATTTTATGAACACACTTTCTGCATTCTCTTTAGTAATTCTCAAACAACACGTGAAGTCTTCAAAGTGCTTTTTCTCAATTATTTTAAAATCATTCTTTATGTAAGAAAATGTGCTGAATCAGATACATATTATGTCACAAAAACAGAGATAAATTTTATTTGTATTGTCCATTACATTCTGAGTTTGCATATGCTGCTGACTTAAAAGTGCTGTGAGAAATTTGCAATGTTTATATTATTGATAAACATCATTTTGTCTGTATGGAGAGTCCTAGGTCTCAAAAGCCTTACCAAAGAGTAAATTTGGCTATCTATCATGTCTCTTACCATAGTACTCATTTAGCCAAGCTGTGTATATTTAGTTCTTCTAATATTTTCTCATAAGTCAATCCCTTCGACTCATTAATCTTGCTACTTGTCTCTGATTGTTTCCATTTGGTTTACTAGCAAGGCAGAATCTTCTAAAACTTTCCCCTCTTCTTAATTTCATTCAAAGAATTATAAACTGCTTGAGGGCAAGGACCACATTTTCCTGAGTTAAAAATGAGTCACAGAAATAAGATGCTTTATTGGAGATAATCTTGAATCACCTTGCCGCCTTTTACTAGCTGACACTGTTTTAAATTATATTAATTAGGAACACTACATGTGTTGCTTCTTTCTTTCAGAAAACAGTAAATCACAGCTGATCACCTTCAGATCTTTGGACTACGGAGGGCCTATGTGTGTGCGTCCATGTTTGTGTATGTGTTTTTGTTCGTGTGTGTGTTGGGATTTCTTACTATTGTTGAATGACCTGTGATGAAATAACTCTCTTAAAGAAATTAAATTACATTTTCCCAGTGGGAATTAACATTGTACATGCATCATAACAAACAGCCCTCGTTTTCCTTGAGAAAATCATGTCAAAAAGATTTCTGAAATCACTTTCCAGTGAACACTCAGGACCTTTTTCCATCAAATTATGATAGCGTTAATTAACTTACATTCTTCTGAACCCCCTGTTTTGCATAAAGTTGAATCCAGAAGTTTAAATCTGGAAGTAGATATAAAACATAAGTAAATTATAAAATTAAATAATGTAAAACCCTTTACTAAAGATCATTTTTTAAAACATATGGAAAATAAATACTTTTGTATTCAGAGTGGTGAGAAACTCTGAGGGTTAGAAAGATAAAAAGTTGATCCAGGAGTTGGAACTTAAGGGAGGATTTACAAGGTTCGGACAGATGGAGAAAGGAATAAGAGTATTTAGGTACTGGGAAAATGGTTTGCACAGAAAAGTGGAGATGGGTTCAAGCAAAATAGAAGAAGGAAACACAAGTTATTCAACAGAACACTAAGAATACATCACAGCAGAACAAAACCAGTAAAATGTGAATACCGCATCCCAACAAACAATAACGAAAACATAGGCCAGATGATTAAAATAACATTTGGAGGATTCTCGGCTTCAACTTATATAAATAATTTCATGATTTTTCTAGCCTTCACAATCAAAACCTCCATCTTAGAAGCTATTAAAAATAACTTTACCAGTATTTCGGATTAGGATATGAGTAGCTTAGAAACGGCATTAAAAGCACAGAACTGTCCGAGCAAATTGTGAAAAACGAATTGGTTGAAAGTTAAAAAAATTTTTAGTGATGTAGGGGAAAATGACTCGACCAGAAAGGTTCCAATTCACAGTTTCTCTGCCTTTAGCTTTCTGTGTGGCAACTACTCTGTAATTGGTCTTTTTTTTTTTTTTTTTTTTGAGACAGAGTCTCGCTCTGTCGCCCAGGCTGGAGTGCAGTGGCCGGATCTCCGCTCACTGCAAGCTCCGCCTCCCAGGTTCACACCATTCTCCTGCCTCAGCCTCCCGAGTAGCTGGGACTACAGGCGCCCGCCACCTCGCCCGGCTAGATTTTTTTTGTATTTTTATCAGAGACGGGGTTTCACCGTGTTAGCCAGGATGGTCTCGATCTTCTGACCTCGTGATGCGCCCATCTCGGCCTCCCAAAGTGCTGGGATTACAGGCGTGAGCCACCGCGCCCAGCGGTTTTCTTTTATCTGTAAAATACTTACAATAACAAGTACCCTTACCATTTGTTATGATGACTAGGGGGAAAAAATGTATCTAAAGAGCACCTAGAAATAAATGTGTGGTCTCTAATAGGTATCAATAATAGGTAACTATTACTATTATGTACTTTTCCACACTAAGGCCTATAATATGATTAAAAATGTTTTTATCATCCCTCCCCTCAACCCTAAAATGCTTGTCTTCCTTTTTCCATCTGTCAAAAACATGTGGGTCTTCCAAGCAGCCACATTTTACACATATTCGGTACATGCCTCCTGCCAATATTTTTTTCCCTGCAGGCCTTTTCAATTTTTATAAATGTTTTGAGATGCAACATATATAACAGATAAACTGACAATCCATATACCTTTCTGTTGTTGTTGTTGTTGTTGTTGTTGTTGCTGCTGCTGCTGCTGCTGCTGAGGCAGGGTATCTGTTGCCCAGGCCGGAATGCAGTGGTCCCATCATAGTTCACCGCAGCCTCAATCTCCTAGGCCCAAGCCATCCTCCTGCCTCAGTCTTCCAAGTCACTGGGACTACAGGCACTAATTTTTAAATTAATTTTGTAGAGACAGGGTCTTTCTGCGTTGCCCAGGCCAGTCTCAAACTCCTGGCCTTAAGCCATCCTCCCACCTTGGCTTCCCTAAGTGCTGGGATTATAGGCATGAGCCACTGCACCTGGCCCCCTATACCTTTCAGTAGATAATGTGAAACTCAAGAATCTCAAAACCTGAAGACTTAGAAGTAACCTGGTCCAGCCACTACCCGAAGTGTGAGTTTCTTCTCTAACGTCCCACCAAGTAATTAAATTAGCCTGTGTGGAATATGTCCAGGAAGCGCACTCTTTCTAATGGAAGCCAGCTCCAGTCTGAAGCAGTTACAATGGTTACAGTTACAGTTACTTTGACGGAGCCCACTATACCTGACTCCCTCTAAAAACTGCATAAGAAAGAAATCTAGGTACACTTATGTGCACAAGTCGTTCCCATTTGGGATCTACCTTGTCCCCTCTGGCCTCTCTTCTGGATCTTTCTCAAGCCCCCTCATCATTCTGGTGACTATCTCCTCAAATTCTTTAAAGCTATGACTTAAAGCTAGTTAAAAATAAGACTCCTAGAATGTAACAGAGTAGTTTCAGGCCCGCATCAGCAAAACAGCTCTTTTTCTAGATGTTCAACTTCTGTCGACGTGACCCAACGTCATTCTAGTTTCGGGCACAGCCTAAGCAATGTTACCAACACCACAATGTCAACACGTACTGAGTCCCTTAAAACCATTACACTCTTTCTGTCCCTTGTAATATGAGGAAATCACTTCTTCACCATCTCCGTGTGTGTAGACTTGACGTTGATCCCAGCAGCAATGACCTTCCATTCCCCCCAGCTGAGACGAATTTGCACCCTGATACTGCTAAACAACATACTGCTCATTTATTCCAGGCTGGTAGGCTCTTCAAATGTGCTCATTCTAGCAGCTCATGGGGAGAGTGAGTTATATATTATGGTCAGGGACACAGCCCTCTGGGCAAGACTCTAGAAGTTTTCACAATTACATCAATCCATGGAACCAGCATTCTGTGTCTCTAATGTTAAATAATTCTAAAGAATATTTAAACTTCTGATTTGCTAAAATGAAAATTTGATCAAAGAAGTTGATTAAAGCTTTTCATTGAACATCCTAGCTCCCTGCACCCCACTATATCTGTGAATTAGCCTTTGAAAACACTGTAGATTTCCAAATAATCTAGAATTAGAACCCATAGATTTATGTCTCATTTCATGTATCTGACAACAGAAGTTAAATTTAAAAGCTTAGGAAAATGTTTATTTATAATTTTAAGTTTTTCAAATTAAACTACATTATATTTTCTAAATATCATCAGTGCTTCTTTTATAAAACGCAAAAGGTAAATACCATAAGGGGACTGTATACAGGAGAGATTCGGTCGACAGGAGATTTTATGAATGTTCATTGAAAAGTATGAGGGGCTGGATTTGCAAGGAGACAAAATTTTTCCCTACTATTCTTTGAATATATTAAATAGCACATTTCTTCATTTTAAAAATATGCAAGTTAAAATCCCCCTTAAGACTCCATTTAAGACAGAGCTATTCCAGAGGAACGAAAATTACCTCTGTTTAACCGACATTCAACTTTTGGAGATATTTCTCCCAAGAAAAGGCTGTGAATATTGAATTGTGGAGCTCGTTCAAAGAGGCTGTCATCACCACAGCTTCTGTCTGCTTTACTGGAGAGCCAGCTGCCAGAAGAGGAGTGAGTGCCTCTACCATCAGGTTCATAGTACCCAGTGTCCTCTTTCTTTTCCCCCCAAAGACAAAAACTTTCAATAGAATTTTACAGTTTGGACAACATAAGGATTCAGTACATTCCAAACCCAAGGAACAGAAGATAAGCATAGAGTTCTCATCCCTCTTCCGTAGCAGGATTAGAGAACAGCTTTATTGCCCAATTGAAACACAGTAGAGGAAAACTATATGACTATTATTTCCCTGGAGCAAAATTAAAACATTTAGTTTTTCGTTTGTTAAACTGTCAAAAGATGTGGGCTTTTAAAAAGAGGAAAAAAAAATGCAGACAGTTGAATGAATCATCATGGATCTATTCAAGTGTGATTTAAAATGCTTGCTTTTACTTCAGATTTTTAAAAAACTCTTCAACCCTTTATACTATAGGCCATGTCCTATTATTTATTTGTTGCAATGAGTTGCCAGGTTCCCAGATACAATGCATGTCTGATCAACGTGTTACAAAAAGATCTACAAAGCAGGGTGTGGTAGCTCACCCCTGTAATCCCAGCACTTTGAGAGGCCAAGGCAGGAGGATTGCTTGAGGCCAGGATTCAAGACCAGCCTGGGCAACATAACAAGACCCTGTCTCTCCAAAAAAATAAATTATCTGGGTGTGGTGGTATGTGCCTGTAGTCCCAGCTACTTGAGGGGCTGAAGCCAGGGAGATTGCTCAAACCCAGGAGTTCAAGGTTACAGTGAACTATGATGGCACCACTGCACACTAGCCTGCGTGACAGAGTGAGATCCTGTCTCAAAAAAAAAAAAAAAAAATCTACAAAATATTACTCAATCTGCAGTAGTCAGATCTGACTAGAAATTTTCACATTTAATTTTGAAGATGTTCAATATCTAACCTTTTATTTTGTCCTAAGTAACAAGTGTAAGTATTTAAAAATCCTCCTGAAACCCCAACCCCACTCTTACCCAGACTCTTAAAACCATCCACTCCAAATAATCAAAGCTAGATTGTATTCTGAAGCACGAAGGTGATGTTAGGTGATTTCCATTAGGCAGCATTATCCTAAATCTAACACGGAATCCAAAAAGCATCGCAAGTTAATTTTAATCTCTTAGAGATTTCAAGGATTCTATATTTTAAAAATATTAGAATAGAAAGTTAAAGATGGGATGGAATGATATCCCAGAGAACTATATTTATTGTGTTAACGTACCATTTGTCTTCTGGGCAAGCAACTAAAGGTCATTTGTTCTTCATGGCAAGGGTTGAAAATAGTTTGCATTGGAGGTCTAACTTAGAGGACCAATGTGAAACCCCTTAGGCCTAAAGTGACCTTTTTATGCCAACACACATGTCCAAATCTCTTAAAGAGGCGAGCAGTGATGTTTGCACTCAGATTTTCAGTTACTTCAACTCCCTTTTCCTAACTGACTCTGATGGAGAAATTGGAATCATTTCCTTCATGTAGATCTCAGTATACTTGTTCAACTATCATAGCCAGGTATCACAGTCAAATATTGGACTGAAGAGGGGCCAAGTTTTCAAGCCTACATTTGCCAAATGAGAGGGAGAGTGTGGGAGAGAGAGGCACGTGGTGAAATCTGTTTGGGGGTGGGAAGTTGCTTCCTTTCCCTGGGGGTCTAAGTGGGCTTGTGGGAGACTGTTCAGTTATCCCACAACTGTGCCTGGAAGAAACCTAAGGCCTAGAGAGGGCATGCCTTCTTCAGAAGAGTAAGGATCTGAAGAAAGAGGAATAAAGAGAGAAGGTGATAAGGCCTACAATTAAGGTTGATGGCGATTTCACTTGACAAAAATCTTCATGCTTCCAAATAGCCAGGAACTTTAGGAATTCTTGCCTCTAGATCACTTAATAAAAAGAATTGTCGAGCAGTGGAAAAGTTGCCATCTTCAGTTACATCTATCCCCTTAACATTTACCCGTTTTTCAGGTGGCAAGTTGGCCATATTCCTGCCATCCTAAGGCAGGGCAGCCGCACACCACTTGCCAGCAAACAAGACTCTGATGGCTACAAAGGGGTGTATGCTTTAACTTTCTCTTCCACATCAGCTGGGACTGACTTTTCTCTCAGGCTTTGCTAACTACACATCGGGATTCCTGCCTAAGAAACATAGTCCATAACTGCACCCAAAACATTTTCTAACTTTTCATGTGATGTTTAAAGACACCTAGTTTCAAGTTAACTCAGTACTGCCCACAGAGACAGAAGGCAAAATCAGCGCCGAAGCCCTCACAGCAAACCTCCCTTGGGTTCACAAGTCTTACTGCAGTGGATGGCAGTCTTCATACATTCAGCGCACTGCTTTGCCACATTTGGGTGACAAAACAATGACACAGAACAGATGCTGCAAGGAAGGCAGGAGAGACCATTTGTTCTATAACTCAGCTTTCTTCGGGTTACGTAGTCTGTCATTATGTAGAGCAAGAAAAGTACCCATGGCACCTAGAACAGATTCAGATTTTAGTTTAAACTTGTACAGAGTTCTTAATCAAAGAAAAGAATTGTGTCTTGGAATTTTGCCTTGTGATTTCCCAAGATTGTTCTCAAGATGGGCATTGAACAGTCAGGGGTAAAAAAGGAAATAGATGGCTTTTATAGTACTTTCCATATCATTTTCCTTCTATTTACAATAAAGTAAATGAGGCTGTTACTTCTTTACAAAGCATTTTCTTTAAAGATGACCATTACTACCATGCAAGCACATTTGGAAACAGGTATGAAACCAGTGTGCCCAACTGTGGCTGAAACCCAAACAGCAATTTTTTTCCACTGACACAGGAAAATTCAGGCAAAAAAAAAAAAAAAAAAAAAAAATGGTTACATGGGCAGCTCACAGTTTCTTTTGGAACGCTTTCATGGAAATTCAGGCTGTATTTGATACACACACCATATTTTTTTAATGGTGTTGTGTGGGTGGGTTGGAGGCACATGAAGAGCTCCAAAATCCATATAAATATCCAAAACCAGAATGGAGAAACTCTCTCATTTCCTTTTTATTGTCTATTGCTCATTTGCTAACGGTTACTTGAAGCATGATACTCTAATATTCCTTTTATGCCTCTTTTAACTTAAACAATATAGCACCAAGCCTCTAAAACACATGGCTAAAAAATGATATCACTCCCTCAAAAAGATTTTTAAAATAACAAAATAGCAAAAGAGCTGCCACATTCCAAATAAGAGGTGAGGCAGGCTTACCCCCATTCGTTTCATCCCAAAGCCAACCAACATAGACAAACCAACCGACCAACAAAAACCCAGTATCTCTTTCTTTCTTCCCTGCCTTCTTTCCTTCTGTCTTCATGCCAGGGTGGCTGCCTGGGTGGTAGCCATTCATGCTGGCTTGTGTGTGCTTGGAGTGAAGGGCCTAGTTAATGGGAAAATTACAGATGACTTTGTATGGTGGGTTCTGTGATTTACACTTGCGGTAAAACCCAAGGCAACTGATCTGTAACTCTGACTTGAATTGAGCCCTTACATGGAAATTTTTCCTGCTTGTGGCAGTACCTAAAACCAGCTTTCTGGGAAGGGCTCAAGATCCTACTCTTCCTAGAGCAGCCTTTGCCAGGGTATTTTAACCTCTTTTACTATACCAACCATGATAGTCCTGAACATCCCTCTCACACCTGTTACCAAAGCAATGTTCACTAGAGTCACTTGCTAGTGTTTGGTCAAAAAAAAAAAAAAAAAAAAAATCTCAACTTATGCAAAATGATAAATCATGGATTTTGAATGTTAGAAATAATATTTGAACCAAATTTTTAAAGTAAAAATGCAAAAAAGTCCTTTGAAGCACAGAGGTAACTAAAGCACATTAAATGGACCAATACAGCAAAGCATAAACAAGAACAAGGAGATAAATAATGAGGGGGGAAAGGAGTGAATATAACAAGACCTGATAAACACTGGGTTCACATTTGAAATCCAAGACCATCTACTGCATTTAACCAGTGCACCAAAAGTATGTATGTAGAGGAACTCAGTCTATCTTTCTCAGACTGTTCTTCCTCATGGCAAAGGAAAACACTTTGTCTTTTACTGTTGTAGGGACACACTGTTCCACACTCCAAGCAGAGTTTTTCCTTTGTTTTTGTTTTTGTTTTTTTTAAAGGTGAACTATGAGCCAGCAGGTTGCCACATGTTCAGAACGCATTTGTTGAATTCGGAACCCAAGATCTTCACTCCATTTAATTGCTTTGAGACAATAAAGTATGAACAACTGGTTAAAGCAAGAGCTACAAGCAGACACACATACATTCTCACCCACCTTTTGGTCCTAATAAAATCTTTAAGCTTGGGAACCTCACTCAAACTAATCAAAAGAGGAAGGAAGCACGGCCATCTGTCTCCCCTTCATATTCGCCTGTTAGCTCTGTACCTTTCAAACTGGTTAAAAAGGATTTCATAATCCAAAGTTCAAGGGTAGTACCAACGAAAGCTCAACAACTGAAATAGCTGTTGATTTTGGTAACTAAAAGTCAGGGAATAAAATGGCTTCTGATTGATCGTTTAGCCTCATTCCCCCAATTTAAAGGTCCCTGAAAAGTCTCACCTTCTTTGATGTGAAGCAAAAAATCACTATTTTCTCCCAAGAGGAAATATTTTGCCTACATTAACATAAATTGTATACTATGATACCTCTATCTTGGGAAGTTCAGTAAAACACGACTATTGCAAAGAAGGGAGGGTAAGGTTCTAGACAATAAGGCACAATACCAATAATGATCCTGAAATGATGAAAAGCAATCATTTCATAGACTTCACTAAAGTTGCTTTGAAAAGTCAATGATTCAATCCCCTCAAGTATTAATAGAAACAGAGACTTGGGGTTTTAATAGACACTTGAGGCCATCTTGTCATTGGCAAGAGATGCTAAACAATGTTACCATGCCTGAATTACTTCTTAGAGTCTACAAGTGATACTTACGTATTTTGTTCTTGATACTTCTGATGAAAATTGGCCTTTTATGAAAGAATGGGCTGTGAAATAGTTTAGATTCATTGTTACATATAAGATCTCAGGTGTTAGGTTTAAGATGTGAAATTTTGAGTGTGTATTAAAAATTTTTAAGAAAAAAATAAATTCCAATAAGAAAATTCAAATATATATAAATGCCACTAAGCCTTTTGATGACTTCTTCAGTTTTTCTGCTCCAATAAACAAAATATTTTAATTGCCATGAGCACCCCTGATAATATAACCTGGTCTTCCCCAGCACTCAAGCCCTTTATCTGTTTTACAAGCTGGTTTACCAAAAGGGCAAGGTTTCCTGAAGGAATCTCATCTCTTGTTAAGAGTATTTTTTTTTAATCAGACTTTGTGAGGCCTGCCTATCTTAAAGCTCCCAAGAAATGATATCCTTTTCATACTATGGAAGTTTATTTATGGGTGGAAGATCAAAAGTCTCTTACTAGTTTCTTTTACTGCGCAAATTTGAAATATCTGGTTAAAAATCAGTGTCAACAGTATTCAAAATTTTCAAAACTGTCAAGATCACTGAAAAGGAAAGTCTGAGAAACCTATGAGATATGATATTAAATGTAATGTGGTATCATGAATGGGATTCTGGAACAGAAAATAAAAAGATAAGTAAAAACTAAGGAAATTACAATAAAGTATGGACTTTAGTTAATACTAATGTATTAACACTGGTTCATTAATCATAATGTAATTGATGTATTACACTAATGTAAAATGTTAATAATAGAGAAAACTAGATATCAGGTATGTAGGAATTCTTTGTACTGCAACTTTTCTGTAAATGTAAGACTCTCTGAAATAAAAGGTTTGCTTTGGCCGGGCACGGTGACTCACGCCTGTAATCCCAGCACTTTGGGAGGCTGAGGCACGTGGATCATGAGATCAGGAGATCCAGACCATCCTGGGTAACATGGTGAAACCTGTCTCTACTAAAAATACAAAAAAATTAGCCGGGCGTGGTGGTGGACACCTGTAGTCGCAGCTACTGGGGAGGCTGAGGCAGGAGAATAGCGTGAACCCTGGAGGCAGAGCTTGCAGTGAGCCAAGATCGCGCCACTGCACTCCAGCCTGGATGACAGAGCGAGACTCCATCTCAAAAAAAAAAAAAAAAAGGTTTGCTTTTAAAAAGTCAGTATAGTGTTTATAAAAAGTCAGTAAAAAGTCAGTGATACACTGACTTTTTAAAAGCAGAAGTACTTGCATCAATTGATCACTTCCTCAATTATCGAATGTATTGGGTGATGGGAAATAACTGAAAAGTACACAGCTCTTTTGAAATAATGGTATCTATTAAGATTCTCTGCCCACAGTGAAAATAACCTCAGGATTTTCAGCCTTACAAAAGGAGGGAAAATGTCTGGGTCAATCACACTGATGTGTAGAACATATGCATAGGGTGTCTAGGTACGGAAGTAACTCCATACACTTCCGTTCCCCCTATGGCAGATAGCACCGGGCAGGGAATAAGAAAATATAAATAGCTCCTCTTGCACCTATAAAGAACATAAAGGCAAGATACTATGGGGCCTGATGGTTTACTGCTCCCTGATGATCAGTTGCCAGGGCAAGAAACTGGAAAATGTTTTCTAATGCAGGCCATCCAACAAAAAGGAGAGCAGATAATAATACCTTTGAAAATTTCAAAGTGCTTCCCATTTATTATCTCATTGTATCCTTACAACAACAGTATGAAACAATAGCATAGGTTATTATTATCACAGTTCATGGCAAAAACTAAGACATGGAAAGGTTACAAAACTTGGCTGAAGTCACACCAGAAGTGACTGAATTCCAACGAGCATTCAACTTTCACAACTTCAACCCCCACCTTCACTCTTCCCTGGAAGTAATGTGGCTTCCAGAAAATAATTTTGTGCTGATGTAAATGTTGTATTTCAGAGTGCAAGGCATAATATTCTAAATATAAGTCTATGTGAGGCAGTTCCAAAGTGCCATGATTCCCCTTAAAACGAACTACTAAATGAAATGAGAAGGGTATGGCAGCATTAAAGAAATTTGATTATTCTTTTCCTCACTATCAATGTAATGAACCCCCCCCCAAAAAAAAAAACAGCATTACAGAATTAACTACAAAATTGCTCACAGAATTCAACAAATTTGTCTCAAAATATAGACAACTGGAGTGCCAATTAGGGTTGCATCTGATTACTGCATGTTGTATCATCTTAGCCTTAAAAATGTAATTTTTTTCTCTGATAACATGATAGCATGGCAATTTGGAGTACTCATTGCTAATCTATCAACTATAACTACTTTTGTTATAAATTTTTTAACAGAAGACTTAAAATCCATCTTGTTTTCAATGAACCCATTGTCAAATTAAGGACATCCAGTTATAGCCTGATGTTTACTCAAGAAACAGTGAAATTTACTTCTTCAATTCGGCTACAACTACAGAACTATCAGAGTAATATGTCATTAAACCACTATCTATTGAGTATCTGTTATGGCCCCTGCAGCACAGTATGGACCAAGTATGAGTAAGACATGGATCCAGTGTGTTGGAAGCTTAATCTAATCAAAGAGAGCCAATTTGAAGTAGGTTCAGAATCAGAGGACATGAAAGGGAAATGAGTAACTTTCTGGTTCTTATTCTTTTTCCTTTCAGCAATTAGAACTACAAATGAGACCAAAAGGTAGGTAAAGTATTAGAAGACTTATTCAGAAAAGATATTCACAAGATGGTCCTCAGGAACTCAATGTCAGAGAAGTCAACAATGTTCCATTAAGAAGTATCAACCAATAAAAAATCTGGATGTTGATTTCTTTTCCATTTGAGTGAGCACTTGAGAACAATGGTTTCTCTTAGGTCAGCCTCCAAAACAACAACATCAAACAGATAAGCACCATTTCTGGTTTAGGTTCAAGGGTCTGATTAAACAAAGTGTTTTAAGTTGTGAAGTGTATTTTATGACATACCAACATGTAAAATTGCACCACTTATGAATAACTACTTATTAACTAATGAAACAAGAGAAGGTGTGTATTTGAGAATAAAAATCAAAAGAACCACAAGGATGGGGGAGGGCGTGGTACGCAAGGAATGCAGACCTCCATCTAGAGCTCAATTCTAAGAGACTCCTTTCCTAGCAGAGGCAAAGATGAGGTTGGGATTTTTGACTCTGGATAATTTCTTAGTGTTATAAATCACTCCAGGTTTCTAAACTATACTGAGAATAAATATGAAGTGATTCCATGACTTTATTTTATGACAATAAATTCAGTTGAATGTGCCACAGTGATCTAAACTGTTCAAGGCAGAACAACTCTGAAACAGTCTAATCTCATAGCCAAACAGAGCTGAAGAACAGTAGTCTCTATACTCCCTGATCCAAAAAGTGGGGGTTGAAGGGGTGGAATTCCAGAACCTTAGTAACTACAACTTCTGCTCATTTTCAAGCAACTCCTACACAAGTAAAAATACCTATAAAGAAGAGTAATGCCTAAACATCAAGAGGTTACTTAGAGTTTACTCAAACTTTTTGGAAAAGCCAAATTGGGCTACAAATCCCTGGAAACATAGTTTGCCTCTGCCCTTTTTGGCTTTCCCTCCATGAAAAGAACAATAATTAGAGAAAGTGTCATTGACTTAAAAATGTCATTTTTAGTTGAAAATTAAAAATCTTCCCCCAAATTCTTCCTTAGCATCCCCAGATTATTCAACTTCACTCTTACGTCTGAGGAAGTGAAAATTCCAGGTATTTTGACTGTCTGGCTCAGCTTACCCAAACTTCGCAATTTCCAGGTAACTTATGTAATGTTACTGGGAGTAGCAGAAGAGAAACAAAACAACTATACAAAAAAGCCTAGGGGGATTTTTCTGTTTGGCTGGTTAAAATGTTCAGAATTATTTAAGAGTTGGAAAAGAAACAATAAACCACACCCTCAATGGGCTCTAGTCTGAATTCCACCATTCGTTTACACCGTGTTTTCCAATCCAAGATTTCAGCGTATTAATGAGAATAAAAGAGCACCCAAAAAATGCATTGGTGTTGGCTAAGCTTGCCTGAAATCAAACTTCTAAAACATAACTTGGTTTAAGAACACAGCCTGAATTTATTACTTTACACCTTGCTCTTTGTGAATATACAAAGTTCTACTGGCTTCTTCCCAAGAACAAAAGCTCATCTCCCCACTATTTGTGGTTTCTACAAGCGCCACTAAGCATGGAATCTGTTACAACACAGAGCTGTCCTAGACTTTGCACAAGAGGAAGTTGTTAGAAAATGATCTCACTTATAACACAGTCCTCCAACAAAGACACTGAATGATGAGGCTACAAGGTATATTTATCAATGTACAAAATGATGAAAGTTATAGGTCACGGTACAATCTAAAGCTAGGCTATGGTTTCTCATGTAATTTTACAGTTGAATCAATCATGAAGGAAAATTAATAAGGTGTATTTAGATTGTTACTGTTCACCAAATGGCTGCATCTCTGTCTCCAAAAATACTATTTGCTGAATAAATGGCTACAAGGGGGGAAAAAAGCAAAATTTTTGTTCGAGTATGTTTATTTTATAAAAATTATATTCCTGAGTTTCACTTTATTAACTGTTAACAGAACTTTCCTAAGATGCCAGGCAGAGTGGCAAGGAGGTTAAGGATGAGTTTTAGAGCCAGACAGAATTTTAACAAAAGCCTTCTGACAGCGAGGTGTAGAGGGCCTTCATTCTAACGTTTTTTTAGAGTTTGCCATGTCAGGCATCATTCTCAGTGTTTCAAATGGATAATTTCAGTTAAAACTGAGGACAGAAAAAACAACAGATGCTAGCAAGGTTGTGAAGAAAAAGGAATTTTACACTGTTGGTGGGAGTGTAAATCAGTTCAACCATTGTGGAAGACAGTGTGGTGATTCCTCAAAGATGTAGAGGCAAAAATAGCACTTGACCCAGCAATCCCATTACTGAGTACACATCCAAAGGAATATAAATCATTCTCTTATAAAGATACATGCATGCGTAAGTTCATTGCAGCACTATTCACAACAGAAAAGACATGGAATCAACCCAAATGCCCATCAATGGTAGATTGGATTAAAAAAACATGGTACATACGCACCATGGCATACTATGCAGCCATAAAGAGAATGAGATCATATCTTTTGCAGGGACACGGATGAAGCTGGAAGCCATTATCTTCAGCAAACTAATGCAGGAACAGAAAACCAACACTGCGTGTTCCCACATCTAGATGGGAGCTGAATGATGAGGACACAAGGACACATGGGGGTGGGGAGGACAACATACACTGAGGCCTGTCTGAGCGTGCAGCATGGGGAGGGAGAGCATCAGGAAGAATAGGTAATGGATGCTGGGCTTAATACCTTGGTGATGGGATGATCTGTGCAGCAAACCACCATAGCACATTTACCTATGTAACAAACCTGAACATCCTGCACTTGTACCCCAGAACTTAAAATTTAAAGAAAAATTCAGGACAGATTAATAAGGTAAACAAAATTATTATCACCCTCTTACTGGTGTGGCAACGAAAGCTAAAAAAGATTAAATAACTTTCCAAAGAACTAGTAAATCAGTGATAGGGCTGAGATTCCAATCCAGATAATCTGGGTCCCAAATTCACCCACTAAGACCCTTTGCTGCACTGCCCCAGTGGTAGTAGACCTACATTCTTTCTACCTCTTTCTTTCTAAAAGATCATGAGGTTGGCCACCATTAAATAGGAGTGTTACAATCTTAGCTCTTTCTGCCTCAGTAAAACATTAATTCTAAATACTCATAACGATACATTTTCAGGATCCACTTACCTTTATTCATTCAGCTATTTGACAAATATATACTGACTGCCTCCTATCTGTGAATGACTCTAACACACAATTCCTACTAAAGAGAGTTTATAATCCACTACTTTAAAAGGACTATACATATGATTGTCATAAATGAATTGCAAAGAATCAGATCATTACACCCTTCGGCCCAAATCTTTACCAAGGGCTTAGAATCAACACACTTCATGCTGGTTCATAAATCCATACACAACCCGGCCTCTACCCACCTTTCTCACGGTATCTCTTGACTACTACTCCCTTGGCTCACTGTGCTGCAGGTACTTGACCTTCCTCTTATTCTTGGAACACACCAAAATTTCTCCTGGCATAGGGACACAGTGCTTGCCGTTTACCTCTTCTCCTAGACTTTCCGTGGCTGGCTCCTTCTTTGCATTCAAGTGATGGTGTAATACTGCCTTCTCAAAGAAGCCCACCCTAACTCACTCAATCTACGTGGGCTCACGCTCTCCCTGCACCCTTCAGGTATAGCTCTATCATAGTTCTCTCGCTGTATTCACAGCATGCATTGCCATCAGAAATTAAGTGTTTTTAAATTTTATTGGCTTGCTCATTGTCTGTTCCCTTATCCTCAGTCAGAGGGCATGGCTCATGAAACCAGGTGTTCATTCTTTGTGTCCATCCCTAACGTCCCCCCTGCCTGGCACTAAGAATATTTCCAGGCACACAGGAGATACGAAATACATATTTCTTGGGTGAAATAAGGGCTCTTGGACTTAATAGGAATGTCTTGCATCTCTTGGACAAGAAAGGTTTTACTAAGTCAACAGCATGAGGTGTGAACTTTGAAAAAGATGTGGCAATTCAGCAAAGATGGGTGCTATGCGCACCGCAAGGAGAGGGGATAATATGAGCAAATACAAAAGGGAAGGAATCTGGAGCATGCTAGGAAGGATGGAATAATCCAGTCTGAATGGTACACATCCAATGTGGGGCAAGTAGATTGAGCTAACATCACGGAGGGTCTTCAATAACAGGAGAAGGAATGCTCTGGGCACTGGGGAACCACCAGAATGTTTATTAGTAAGGAAGTGACTCAGGCAAAGCCTAGCATTGGAAAGATGAAAGGCTGATTTAATAGTCCTAGTCCAGGCGAAGGATGCTAATAACACTTTAAAGTCACTCTGATAAAACACTAAAAATCTGCCTTTCTTTTTTTTTTTTTAAATAGAAAACTCCCAAAAGAGAACAGGAAGGGAAGAACTATGAACTTAGTGCTGTTAACTATTGGAACAGAAAGTACAATGTTACAAAGTATAAAGTTGAACATGATGATGAAATTTGTTTCTCTAATATCTGTTCAAAAGCCCTTTGCAAAATAAACACAGATTTTATTATATCAAACCACCCAATGTGACTCATCTCTTTGGAAATGTGTCTCTGGCATATTCTTTCCTCAGGCCTCAAATTCTTTCAGAAAATCAAGCAGATTAGTGGCCTGATGACAGGACAGAAGTCAGAACTCAAAATCCTAAATCCAGTTCTGCCACCGACTTGCTTCCTGACATAGAGCTTTGTGTCATTTTTGTATTTATAAAACATCTTTCAGTGGTGAGTGTTTTATAAAGTAACGAATCTCTGACTAGGAAGTCATATAAATTTTCAAAATAATCACACACATACATTGAAATAAACATAAAATTTTAATGGAGTCCCTTACAAAGTATTCTTGAATTAGCCTGTTCTTGTTTATTTCTCAATCGGGCAGAGAAAAATAGAAATACTTAGAAGAATACATACATGTGTGAGTGTGTGTGTCTCGGAAACCATGGCTATGTCCTTAAAAATTCCCAGATAACAGAATTGAAAAAAAAAGTTTCTCTTTAAAAGACATGATGAAGTAAACACTAGGAAGTTTAAAATAACACTTGTATAAACTGTTTGAATTGAAGAGAAAAAAACACACCCCAAAAGAGTTTTGTCAGAATAAAAAGAAAACAAATCCCAAACCCTGACAGCAACATAAAAGCCAAATTCTCCCCCTTCCTTTCATAATGGCTTTTCTATTGAGCTTCATTTTGACCTTTCATTACTTTCCCAACATTGAAGAATATTGCCTTTCAAAACGCTCCATTTCTCTGCCTGTTGTACTATTATTCCTTCTCCCATTGTTGAGAGTTCTTAGCTACCGCTGTTCCAACATGCAATGCACAATCTTTGGCTTCTCCCAAACAAATATAAACCGGCATTTTTACACACTTTCCACTTTAAATTCATGCCGTGTATAAAAAGGAAAGACAATAATAAAGCTATAAACATGCCAAGAAACAGAAAACAGAAAAGTTGGTTATCTATTTTCCAGAAAAGAAACCCTCAGTCTTATAATAAATCTATAGCCAATGCACCTTCCCCTCCTCAGAAGCAACAGGATGTGCTGTGTATGAAAGAACTCAAACAGCCTGCATTCATTAGAGCTTGGAGGGTGGGGTGAACCCACTGCATGATCTGATTGATAAAGTTTCATTACAAATTAGCCCATCTCTTTGATAAAAACAAGCAAGGCAGAGACTGTGCCATAATTTTATCCTTATAAATTAGCCTACCAGACAAACACTAAACACAGCTTGCCACATGAGGGGCAAACTAATTTAATTAATTCATACACAGCACCTCATTAAGAGCAGTTTTAGCACCAAGGTTGTGATCTTGTTGAGCTTGCATTATTTTCCACAAAGATGCCCACTTGGTTGCCAGGGATAAAGGACCAGGGTAGGGGCAAGATTTGTGCATTTGGGTACTACTTTAACTGGAAAGATCTAGCGCAAAAAAAAATATATATATATATATATATATATATATATATATGAACAAGCTCTATCTTCCCATACTCCAAACCCACGTATATAAGACTTTTAACATAAGTCTTCATGTAAATAGGCTATATTTTGCTTTTGTTTTTGTTTAAAAAAACAGTATTCTATACTTAACAGTGATATCGAAAACAAATACCTTTCAGCTGGGTGCAGTGGTTTACACCTGTAATCCCAACACTTTGGGAGGTTGAGGTGGTCAGATTGCTTGAGGCCAGGAGTTTGAGACCAGCCTGGGCAACGTGGCAAGACCCCATTTCTACAAAAAATACCAAAAATTAGCTGAGTGTGGCGTTGTGCGCCTGCAGTCCCACTTACTTGGAGGACTGAGGTGGGAGGATTGCTTGAGCTGGGGAGGTGTAGGTTGAAGTGAGTTGTAATTGCAGCACTGCACTCCAGCCTGAGTGACAAAGACCCTGCCTCAAAAAACAAAACAAATAAATAAATTTCCTCACTGACACTGTATAATTTCTATTTCATATGGTAAATGGAAAAAAAAGGAAGCAATTAATTGTTGGTAAAAACTGAAGATGAAGGCTTCTAGAGCATTCTGGAAAAAGATACAGATGTAATGCTCTCCAGTCTCTTCACATCCTGAAAGAAAACACTCACCCTGCAATGGAATCTTCAGACCTAATTCTTGGAAACAGCCTTCTAGGCTCCACCTACAAGCCTCTAAACATGCCACCTTATGTATTTAATATTTCTTTGTTGTCATATCACCTTCTAAAAGCGCATTATTTTAAAAAAAGGCATGGGGCAAGACTTTACTTTCTAAACATTGTTTTCCAGTTGTATGTAGCTTCAACCAAGGAGATTCCATGAAGAAGTGGCCGATTCCAGCAATGGGTCAGGGATAATATGAGATGAACCTGGAACATCTGGTGGTACCAGAAAATAAGAAAGTGAGAGGAAAAGAATAGGAGCACTTCAAAAGGATGTGGGAGTCAACGTGAAGAGTTCCCAATGGGCAAAACGAAAACAATTTTTTATTATTATTATTTTTGAGACGGAGTCTCGCTCTGTCGCCCAGGCTGGAGTGCAGTGGCGCGATCTCCGCTCACTGCAAGCTCCGCCTCCCGGGTTCGCGCCATTCTCCTGCCTCAGCCTCCCGAGTAGCTGGGACTACAGGCGCCCGCCACTATGCCCGGCTATTTTTTTGTATTTTAGTAGAGATGGGTTTCACCGTGTTAGCCAGGATGGTCTCAATCTCCTGACCTCGTGATCTGCCCGCCTCAGCGTCCCAAAGTGCTGGGATTACAGGCGTGAGTCACCGCGCCTGGACAACTAAAACAATTTTATCAATAAAATATATTATTAGACCATAACCCATAACATAAAACTAAATATTCATGAATTCACATTGATACGATAAAACCTACTGATAATGGAAATAAATCATTGAGTATATAAACTCATAAATGAGGAAGAAGGAACAGCTCTTCCTTACAGAAAATTTCCAAATAAATGTAACATAAAAGGTGGGAAATACAAAATCTCCATGAGAATGCTACCATAATAATTACTGCAAGCAACATCTACCAGTGGGGGCTAAAATTGGTGCCGAGAAGAAGCAAGATATTTACACAGTCATAGTATTTACCCCAAGATGTTTATTAATTCAATGGGAGAAAGCAGTAAATTTACAGTGGGGGAAATGCAACAGATACCGCCTTAATCAAATGAACTAGATTAGCATTACCAGTGATAAAATGAAGTATATCCCCTGATATGATGTCCCAAGAAAAACACATCAAATTTACAGTACTCTGGCCAAAAGGGCATATCCTCAATCTAATCATGGGAAATCAAACCCAAAGTCAGAGACATTTTACTAAATAATTGACTAGCACTCATCAAAGTTGTCAAGATCATGAAAAACAGGGAAAGCTGAAGAATTGTCACACTGGAGGAGAAAAGGAGATGCAACAACTAAATGCAATGTGGGATTCTGGATTGGATCGCGGATCACAAAAATAACATTAGTAGGAAAGCTAGTGAAATTAGAACAAGGTGTGTATGATTGTTAATTTCCTAGTTTTGGTCACTATAGTATGCTTATATAAGTTGTTATTATTGGCAGAAGCTAAACAAAGGATACCAAAAAAAATGTATTATCTCTGTAACTTTTCTATAAGTCTAAAATCATGTCAAAAAAATTTTTTTAGCCAGACATCATGGCTCACACCTGTAATTCCAGCAAATAGGAAGGCTGAGGCATGAGGATCACTTGAGACCAGAAGTTCAAGTCTAGTCTTTGCAAAGATGCATGACCACATGTCTGAAATAAAATAAGTAAAATAAAATAATTTGTTTGCAAAGCATAGCTTAAAAGGATAGTGTGAGGAATTATATAATGAGGCTGATAAAACTAATTGTAGAACCACCACAGTCTAAATGAATAATTATCAAGACTGAGCAACTGTAAACACACATGCACACGTATGTTTACTGCAGCACTGTTCGCAATAGCAAAGACTTGGAACCAACTCAAATGCCCATCAATGATAGACTGGATAAAGAAAATATGGCACATTTACACCATGGAATACTATGCAGCCTTAAAAAAAGGATGAGTTCATGTCCTTTGCAGGTACATGGATGAAGCTGGAAACCATCATTCTCAGCAAACTAACTCAGGACAGAAAACCAAACACAGCATGTTCTCACTCATAAGTGAGAGTTGAACAATGAGAACACATGGACACAGGGAGGGGAACATCACACACTAGGGCCTGTCGGGGGTTGGTGGGTAGGGAAGGGATAGCATTAGAAGAAATACCTAATGTAGATGACGGTTTGATGGGTGCAGCAAACCAGCATGGCACGTGTATACCTATGTTACAAACCTGCAAGTTCTGCAAATGTATCCCAGAACTTAAAAGTATAATTAAAAAAAAAAAAATTATTTTGAGTATCTCAGATTAGAAATTCAAACTCTCTTCCAATCAAATAAGAAGAGTACATAGAGAAAATGTTTTATTTTCTGCAACTCTAGGCCTATTTCCCTGTAGCTTTGCTTCATAGCAGTGTTCTGAATATGATTAATAATTACTCAAATTAATTGGCCCACTAATTTTCCTACAGAGCTCTTCCAATCATTACTGAACGACTTAATATCAATACTTATGTCCTTAAACTAGGAATGTATCAGAGTCTAGGCTACGTCAACAGTTCCATTTGTGCTTATTCTTACAGGACTAACTGGTTAGTCTTCTAAATATGAGCCCCAGTAAAATCTTGACACTCTTGAAAATAATGTCTTGTCTTCAATATATAAATGTGGACTTTTAAAAAACTTACAAGTCACTAAAAGGCTTTTCACTTAAACCTATACCTAATTCACAGATACATCTTTTAAGAGAAAAAGTCATTGCCAACAAAATATGCAAATCTACTACTTCAAGAAAAATTAATACTTTTCCAGAGAAACACAAGCATGCCACCATCTCTTTCATGACAATTCTAAAGCTTAAAATAGACGTACATTATTTTCAAAACGCCTACCTGTTTCCAAAATTGATGTCAAGTGCAAAAATAGTAGAGAACTATATAAATAAATTGTACAGATAAACATTCAAATAGAACCTACTCTTTCCTTCTTTTTGCATACAATGGCTAATGATGTAAACTTTAATTCTAGTCCCTTTTTCTTTTTAAAAAAAAAATTATTTCCTTTGAGTTTATATCTGTCTTGATGAGTGGATTAAGGACGTAGCACACTGATCCTAAAGCTAATCTAAGCAAGGTGCACTTACAATATTCCCAACCACCCTGGCTGCTCTCATTTTTTTGTTTTTTCATGCCGCATTGAAGATGAATTGCAGGTGAGGAAAAAAAAAATACCATATCTATATAAAGTATCACTACTCAATCCTGGGGTTTGCAAATTTTGCATGAAGAGGAAGCAATAACAGATAAAAGGAGATTAAAAACACCAGATTCTTTCTGGGAGATTTTTGGGTTGACTTGTAGCATCAGTAAAAACAGTTTTAAGATCTGACTATGTTATAAACCTATGCCTACATCTGGAAAAGGCCAGGCAGCCCTATTGTGCCTAATTTTTTTGCTTCCTTTTTTTCTTTTAAGATTCAGAAACAATGGCTCACTCTGCTAAATTAGATCAACATCTGTGTAAAATCAGTGTTGGGCTCAACAGAACTTGACTGAAAGCTTACAATGTGGAAAACCTTGAGTTGTATCTGGAACAAAGAAGAACCGGTAGAAACAAAAGGGAAAGTGACATGGAAGTTTGTTGGAGAAAACGATCAATGTAAGAGAAGAGATGTGATGGAAATTAAAAACAAGAATAAGGTGGTGGTTTCTTGAGACGTTACTGAATTATGTAACAATTGAAAAAAAAAATAAGAAGAGCCAGTATGTGTTATGCTTTTCATATGGAACTTCTTTTGAATATGTCCATATTTAGCCATAAGATAGATAAACATAATCATATGAACTTTGTAAACACACCCAGAGAAAACACAGGTGCTCTGATTAACAAGAAACTATTCACAGTAACACACCACTGTTGCACAGCTAACTTCACCTACATCTGAGGCAACCAACCAGCCAAGTGGATCAAAAAGCAATGTTTTTTAAATTTTATGGGCAATTATTACATAACTTCTGAAACCCCTATGCACTATGAGTCCATCAATTTGTATGTAAATCACTCTCCTAACAGTATGTCATGCTTGCCTTGCTTAAGAGTTTACCACTCCCACACCTGGAAGGCCAAGGTTTGGGATGTGTGTCTGTATGTGTGTGTGTGTGCATGAGCACACATGTACATCACTGCAGGAGATGAGTCTAGTGCACACCCAACCATGGCTTCTGAGTGTTTCCCTACTGTGAACACCTCGCATTATGAATATTTATAGGATTTAGGAATTTTTAGTCTAATGTAACTCCAGACAATATTTGCCTTGTAAATGGACCTTAAAACTTTTCCTCATGATATAATATTAATAACAACAATAACATGACCACACCCCTATGTGTGACCAAAAAGTATTAATAGGATAGTAGCATCTTTTTTAATTGTTTTTTGTCACTTCACAACAGAACATAAAAATCTTTACATGACAATAGTTACATTTTTTTACAATATTTTTTTAATGTCTCCATTATTCCACTGCTCGGAAATACCATAATTTAGCAATGCCCCCTTTTAAAACATTTTCCACTTTTAACTATTACAAATACATGAAGCAAGCAAATCTGGCTGACAATTAACTAGAGATTAAAAAGAAAAAATAAGTTTTGAAAAATTTGAAAATGAACACAAATGTTCCAAGAGGTAAATACATTTACAAAACTCCCTCAGAGTTTAAAAAAACAGAGAGAGAGAGAGATGCAATAATGATTATAAGCAAAGTCTAGTTTGGGGTAGTTTGTGTTTTACTGAACTACCTTCAGTAGCATTGCTTTAGGTCCAATCGTGCACAGTGAAATGAATTTACAGTTAAAAATTAATACTTTCAATACAATGTGAGACTAATGGTAGGGGTGAATATAGACTTTTATGCAAGGGGAGAGTGGCCTTTAGTTTGACTCTGCAGGATTAACAATGGCTTCCTACTGATAAAATCTGCTGATCTGAGCCTTGAAGAATCTATTAAAATTTAGCCAGATAATAAAAAAGAAAGAACTAGCATTTTCCCCCTCCCTTTTCAATGCAGCCTGCATTTCATGGTATCCAAATGGTCTTAATGAATGAAATAAAATTTTTCTCTACAACTCTTAATGAAATAATTGATTTAGGCAATAATCATCAATGGTAAGTAGATAAGTAGGTAGATAGGTGGATAGATAGACTATGGAACCTGAATTAATCAAACCTCGAAAGCTAATTTATAGTTCTAGGATAGAGATACTAGATAGAGAAACAAGTTAAATGACACCACAAGAAGACAAATACAGACTATGGAACACTCTATATGACAACTGACCTACTTTCTGCAACAAGTAAATTACATTAACAAAAAGAGGAGAACTGTTCTCAAAGCAGAATTACAGACTTAACGAAGTGTAATATGCGGTACTTATTTGGAACATTATTTTAAAAATCTAACTGTAAAAAGACTTTTTTGCAACAACTTAGAAATTTTCATTAAGTGCAGGGAATTAGATAATCTCAGGGAATTACTGTCAATTTCATTAGGTTTTAAATAACATTGTTATGTACGAAAATGTCCATATGTTTGAAGACACATATGGAAGTAGGGGTGAAATTGTATGGTATCTTGAATTTGCTTTAAAATACTACAGCAAAAGAAAAAATTAAAGGAGAGGATGATAAATGAAACAGTATGTCATAATCTAATATTGAATATAGTAATTCTTTGTACTTTTCCATCTCCTTCTGTAAATATTTGAAAATTTCCATAATTTTTTGTTTTAGTTTTACCAAGTGATACAGGTGAGTGAGCCATGAGTTGGGATGTTATGTACCAGGCAGAGAAAATGGCATCAGTGAAAACACTGACCCAAGGCAAAGTGTGATGTCATCAGAGTGCAGCCAGAGGGTGGGTGGAAGGGAAGGTTGTACAAGGGAGGGCCAGGTTGCAGCAGCCTCAAGTGCCATGCTAAGGAGCTTGGACTTTACCCTGTAGGATATGGGAAACTAAGCAAGGGTTTTAAGCAGAGACTGATGGGGTTAGATTTACACATGCGTCTAGGCCGTCACTCTAGCAGCCCTGTGCAGAGTGGGATTCAGGAAGATAGTGGAAAGGGGAGCAAACCTGGAGAAAATAAGCTCAGTGAGAAGCCTACTGAAAAAACTATAGACAAAGAATGATAAAGGAGTAAAAGAGAACAGGAATAAGGTAGGGGGTCAGGAATTAGTCACTGGAAGGGAAAGAAAGAATAAGAATCAAAGCTGGCTTTGAAATTTCTGATGCAGTGGTTGACTTTGACATTGAGATATAGAACTCAAGAGGAAAGGCAGATTTGGACATAAAAGGGTCAGGGGTAAAGAAAATGGATAAAATCCATGTTAAGCATGTCAAGTTTGAGATTTCCGTGAGACATCCAAGCGGGATGTGCATCTGCAGCCCAGGGCATCGGTCACAACAGAGCTATAGACTGAAGAATCCTCAGAATATATGCAGCAGCTGAAACCCCAAGAATGGGCAGAATCATTCACGCTGTGGTCCAGGGCTGTGTCTATCATTATCTGGCACCTAGCATGGTGTGGGACTATGATAATTACTAAATCAATGTTGCAATTGTCCAAAGAGAAGGTGAAGAGGGCAAAGAACAGTGGGCTAAGGGCAGACCTCTGGAGGCTCAATGTTAAGGAGTGAAAACATAAAGAGGTCCCCTGAAGGAAATAAATAATAAAGCTCAGACTAAAAGGAGAACAGGGACCATACAGCCACAGAAACGGAAAGAACAGAGAATTTCAAGAAAGAATGAGGTGTCAACAGTGTCAAATACAGGGAATGAGGAAAAGAAAGTCTGGAAATTGCCCATTCATTGGCCAAAATTGAGGCACCTGATGATCTTAGCCTTTACACCAAATCTCAGAGGCAAATGACCTAGTTTGCTCATCCTAAAAATAAAGATAAGTAGCAGCGTGATGGCCAGTCAGTAGACAATGCCACTATTTGTGTGACCATGAGCATGTCATTTAACCTTTCTATTCTTTCCTTATTTTTAAAATGAAGCCTATGAACTATATTATCTGTAAGGTTACATTCAATTCTAAAATTCTACAAAAGCAAATCCTTTGGTTTAAAGTGTTCCGAAGATAGTAAGAGCCAAGTGCCCACTTTGAGACCCATTCCATTTTATGCTGGACTTCTGCTATACTCACTCTCTTTGCTTCATCTTTTTCTCTCCTACCTTTTTTTTTCACCCTATAGTAGTCTCCCAGTTGCTTCAGGGGTGAAAGTGATGAAGCTTCTATGAACATAAAAATGACCATGACATTAAAGGCAAAAAAACCAAAGTGACAGATGAAGAGGTATGTCAGTCTCTGAATTTATTTGTGCCAGTATTTCACAAATAAATAAGATATACTAATAAATGGGTTTCTAAAATCTTGGGGGGGAATAAAGAGTAATTAATAGCAATAGCCAAAATACCATTGACCCAATCAGTAGTCATGAAAGCATGGAGAACTGAACCTCCTAAGCCATGGGAAATCAGATGGATGTGTTTATGCAGAATGTCCCGGCCTCTCATCAGCAAGCTATAAAAAGGCCTTCACCTGTGTTTGTGTTGCTCTTCTATATGGTTGCCATGTTCTTGGCTCAGCCAGTAACTAGATAATTAGTTTATATTACTCCAGCAAATCGGTTGCTTTCTTTTGGTCTCATCCACACAAAATATTTAAATAATTTCAGACAGATCACAGTTTAACCCTGAAACCAGAAATCTATCCACAGTCATAAAGTCCAGGCAACGACTGACATTCGCAATGTTACTTTTATGGATAAATGTCAAAAATATCAACCACAAAATTTCGTTTATTTTCACTTAATCTGTATTAAGGGCTTCACAAATCTTTTTAGAAACAAGTAAGAAACATATCATCTGAATGAGAAGTTTTATGTTTACTACATCAGATAAATTATTCAAATAGACTGGAGGCATTTTTCTTAAATTAATCTCACAATCATGCAACTACAGACACAAGTGTATATTAATGCTCAAAATAGATGCCTGTTCATCTTGCAGGCTACAATCAACACACAGGTGAACACAGTGTGTTCTGGAAGCAATTACAGAACATACACTGCAGATACAAAAAAAAAAAAAAAAAAAAGGATATTCCACCCAAGGATGATAGAGCAGATAAATACATATCAACCGACAAGAATAGATGCTTTGCTTATGGCAGAGATTTTTAACTGAGGTCTGTTTCCCTATAACACAATCAACTGGTTCCAATTTTCAAATTTTTAATGATCTTAAAAGAGTTACGCCCCCAAATGCTGATTAAGACAAATCAAATTAAACACCTAAAGGAGGGTTCATTATACAGGCAGGAAGAGAATAACCAGACAGGAAGTAAAGACCAGGTAGATAAGTATGGAGAGTGCAGATCACCGGCACCAGAAGATGGAGAGTGAAAAGTTATCAGAAACACATGAGCAAGCCTTTAAAACACACGTGCCTGGACCACAGCCCTGGAAATTCTGATAGTGCCTACATTTTTCAAAATCCACAGGTGATGATGATGATTAGCCAGAAAATCAAGAAGTCAAAGGCACAAGATAGGAGATCTGAAGAGAGGGAACGCATGCCAGATACCAGCGTGATTTTGAGGTTATCTGGCCTCAACAAGAATTTCTTACACACATGAATCTAGATCATGAGCTGGCCCCAGGATATGAGTACCCACAGTGAATAGCAGGAAAGTATTCTTGGCTGAAAGCGGGGAATGGAAGAAGAGAAACTAAGGGAATCTTTTGAGTGCATTCCACTTATTTTCACAGTCACACAAATCTCAGGCAGTTAATAATGACTTGCTTCATATATGAGTATCTTTCTGCCCTCCCCCAAAAGGAAAAGTAAATTCTGCGGGACCAGGGAACGTCACTTTTACTTTATTGCACTAGGCTGGGTATATAGAAGACAAACAATAAATTACTGTAACTACTTTGTCGCAAGAAAATCTCCAAACCATTCCCCCAACTTTCTCCTTTACCCCTCTCCCTTGAAGTCACATGAAGCAGAAAAATTTTCTTTCCATTTTCACTTGTAAATATTCTCATTTATTTTTAAATTCAACTGTTAAATGCGTATGGCTTTTAATTTTCTAAATTAACACAGTGCAGTGTGGTAATGTGTTCATCTCCAGTTTAATCTAGACACACTTCTGTCACTACAATACCCAATGATTCATGACTATGTTAAATTTCTGTGTCCATTGATATGGCATTAACATGGGAATTAATGATCAAGAACTGTCCATAAACATTTAGTTAGTTCAAACTGCATCAATATATTCCTAAAGGCATATATTTTTAAAGCTTCTATGACTTTTCCAAAATCTTAATGGGATGAATTCAATAAACATTTACTAAGCACCTACCAGGAGCACTTCTGATTCTTATCATAAATTTTAGTGAATCAGATATATATTTAGGAAGTTGCTCAATAAGAATAATGGCAATCAATCATGACTTTTTCTTTGTTTTTGCAATACATTTTAAATGATATTTTGTTATCCTGATTAAATTCAATATTAAATCAATTACTGTTAAAAACAATGAAGTACCACTATTTAATTTTATATTCCAATGACAGGGAATATAAACACAGAAATAATTAGAAAAAAATCTTAAAGTCTGAAAGCCTTTGCAGCAAAGGACACAAACATGTAGACCTTCCTCTATGCCAGAAGTTCAGAAGCCTGAATGAACTCAGGTAAAGTGATACTTTGTTCAGATGTCTTCGATTTGCCCAGTTAGAAAGCTGTCCTAAAACATGGATACTTGATCCATCTACTACTGGAATAGTAATCTACACAATTTAGAGGAAGTTGCTAAGACTGCCATAAGCTCTAAATCCTTTTTGAAATTAAGCACAGAATCCTATCTCCATCCCTTCCATTGTCACCAGAACAGAAGTTTAACAACTGCCTCTTATTTTATTTCCAGAGATCAAAGTTTAATAAAACTGAAAATTACTTAAGACTCAAATATAACTCCTTTAACTTAATGAAGACAACGTAGATATATGCTCCTTTTTCCCTCTGTATCTTGGCAGACTATGTACCTCCGGCATAGTTTAAAAGGAGTGGTAGAGAGTGCAATACATCCGAAAGAGTTGCATATTCACAGGAAGTCATAAGAGCCAAGTTCTAGTCTTAACTTTGCCACCCACTAAACAGAATCACCTTGGGCAAGTCATTCAATTGCTCTCGCATCCAATGTCTTCAACCATAAAAATAAAGGACTACATAGGAGATTATCATTCAGGTTTCTTCCAAATCCAAGAGTGCAGAACACAGGGTTATCTCTAAAGTCAAGTAGAATCTGTCAACCAGGGACGATGATCCACCCAGGCTTTTGTGTTAACTTGATAGGAATAAACATTAGGTAGGCTTAATCAAGTTAATAAGAGCAATGTTAGTACAGACAGTCCTCAACTTACGATGGTTGCACTTATTACAATTTCCGAGTTTACGATGGTGCAAAGGTGATACTTATTCAGTAGAAACCATACTTCAGGTTTTAAATTTTGATCTTTTCTCAGGTTACTGATATGTGGTACCATACTCTCTCATGGTGCTGGGCAGTAGCAGTGAGCCGCAGCTCCCAGTCATCCACGCAACCATGAGGCTAAACAACTGAGGCTACAGTGCCCTGTGTCACCAGATGATTTTGCCCAACTGTAAGACTAATGTAAGTGTTCTGAGCAGGATTAAGGTAGGCAAGGCTAAGCTAAGGTAGGCAAGGCTAAGGTTAGGTGTATTAAATGTATTTTCAACTTACAATATTTTCCATGTACGATGGACTTATGGGGAAATAACCCCATTGTAAGTTGAGGAGCATCTGGTGTCTTTCTTACGTACTTAGGAATCCAACGCAGTTCCTTCTTACAAATGAAACCTTCATATTTAACTCAACACAGAGGTGAGAATTGTTGGCTTCCCAAATGAAACTTCTTGTTTGTAACCTGGTAAGCTTTTCTTCTAATTAAAGGAGAAGTATACTAGGGAATAATTAAAGGGCTCTCCAAGGTACACTATTCTTTTCCTCTTCAACAATCAGAGGATCAAATTCAGACCATTAGGCTTCTTTATGTAACTTGTTAATGTCTGGGATCATCGCAAGAATATCTGAAGAAGAAATGCTAGAGCCACTCCCCATTCAGACTTTAATTATAGTCTTCAAGATTGCCACTGAGTTTGATCTGTTCAAAAAATGAAGTAAAATATCCCACTCATATGCATACTATTTCCCCTGAAGCAAGTTCCTCTTATATTCTCGTAGTGTCACAATAAGTTTGTTAAATTATTAAACCATACAATTTTTAAGGATAGGAAACCTTAGAGATTTTCTAACAAAATGCTTATCCTAATATAAATGGCCCATCTCATTCTGTATAACAAGACTTTTGCTGTTTTACAAGGTAATCCTTTCCACTGCTAGACAGCTCTAATTTTTGGATGTTTTGCATTTCACAGTGGTAAAATAATCTTCATTTAATATCTGACAGTTTTTGAGAGCAACACAATGCCAATCTACTATCTCTTCTACATGACAGTCTTTCAAATAATTGAAGACAGTTATGGTGTCCCTACTCAGGCCTCTGAATCAACTCAAATTTAACAACAGGGCCTTTCAACAATTAGCCAATTGCTTCTTTCAATAGCATCATCAAACCACTGGCTTGTTAACCATCTAAACTGCACCTTTTCTTCTTTTCCAGGGAAACATTCTCAAGAAAGTGTCTATTTTAGCCTTATGTACTACTTTTACATTTACGTGAATACAGAATCATGATAATTTTACTGAATACCTAAATTAACCCTCCAAGACATGTATCATCTACAGATCTGTATGCATGCTTTTACTGAAGTTGCAGACCAATACTCAAAGACAAGGGCAAGGTCAGAGTCCATATTCCATTAACACTGACCCATTAATCAATCATCTATGAGTTCAGTTGTTCCATCTGCCAAAAACCCACCCAAATATCTCATGTTATCATTTACCCAATGTTTTTCTCATTGATGGCATAAGGAAAGACTACGTCAAATATTTACCCAGCAATCCCACTACTGGGTATATACCCGAAGCAATATAAATTGTTCTGTTATAAAGACACGTGCATGCGTAAGTTCATTGCAGCACTATTCACAATAGCAAAGACATGGAATCAACTTAAATGCCCATCAGTGGTAGACTGGATAAAGAAAATGTGGTACATATACACCTTGGAATACTGTGCAGCCATAAAAGGGATGAGCTTATATCCTTTGCAGGGACATGGATGGAGCTGGGAGCCATTATCCTTAGCAAACTAGCGCAAGATTAGAAAACCAAATATCGCGTGTTCTCGTAAGTGGGAGCTAAATGATGAGAACACATTGTGTGGAACAACACACACTAGGGCCCAGCAAAGGGCGGGGGATGGGAGGAAGGAGAGGATCAGGGAAAATAACTAATGGGTACTAGGCTTAATACCTGGGTGATGAAATAATCTGTGCAACAAACTCCCATGACACAAGTTTACCTACGTAACAAACCTGCACATGTACCCTAAACTTAAAATAAAAGTTAAACAAAGACCATTTCAAATATTTAAAGATATGAAGATAATGCACAGCTGTGTCATGTTATTTTAGTAATATAGAAATTGACTCATTTTTATTCCAGAGACAGAATAACGTAGAAGTTAAACATGTGGCTTCTGATTTCAGACTGCCTGGGTTCAAATCTTGGACCTGGCATGTGTTGTTATTTGTGTGACCTGTGAAAAATTACTTACTTGTTCTATCGAATCACAGTTTTCTCATCAGTAAAACTGGGTTTGTTGGGTTACTGTGAGAATTAAATGAATTCATACATGTAAAGTATTTAAAGTAGTGTCTTACATACAGTGACACTAATTATATTTTAGTTGTTATTCATATTATTATTGTTAATCTAGTACAGTGCTTTGATACTTCATTCAAACTCATTGCCAGATGTAACAGAAGACTGCTGAATAAGGAATCAGTCAACTCTACCATAGCATTTCTTCACAGACACTCTAGCATTTTTTAAACTCAATGGGATTATCTCATATGCTAGTCTAACAAGTCTACCAAAAACCAAGAAACCAAAAATTGTTCTTATCAAACTGTATGCTATCTCTTCTTTTAAAAACATATAGATTCTACTTACCAATTCACCTACTACCACAAA
The DNA here is from genome assembly GCF_049350105.2 of Macaca mulatta. Classification (NCBI taxonomy): domain Eukaryota; kingdom Metazoa; phylum Chordata; class Mammalia; order Primates; family Cercopithecidae; genus Macaca; species Macaca mulatta. The sequence continues at coordinate 26,854,335 of NC_133416.1, forward strand.
ATTAAAGTTTCCAGTTTCAAAGAGCAAACATTCTACTTAAAAACCACATCAACATTTTGTCCATATACATTTCCCTGATTTTTCTCAGAATTAGAGAAAAATTGTGAGCAAGTCACACAATTGCTCAATTACAACTGTACAATTACAAGCAAGTTGTTTTGTAAGCTGAAATATACATTTGTCTGTGACTGGAAGCTTAAACTCACTTTAAGAGATTAAATGTGCTCTCATTCTATTCTTTATCCTTGCATAGGCTTGCATTTCCACCTAAGTATGCGGAATCTTTACCTTATAGTCTGGAACAAAATAGATATTGAGTAGTTCTTCCTTGGCTATGGCAATTTTTTTTTCTTTCTTTCATTTTATTTTTTTTTAAAGAGACAGAGTCTCACTCTGTCAGCCAGGTTGGAGTGAAGCGGTATGATCAAAGGTCACTGCACCCTCAACCTCCTGGGCTAAAGCGATCCTCCCACCTCATCCTCCCAGGTGCCTAGGACTACAAGCATGTGCCACCATGCCTGGCTAAGTTTTAAAAAAATACTTTTATAGAGACTGGGTCTCACTATGTTACCCCAGCTGGTCTCTGACTCCTGGCCTCAAGTAATCCTCCCAACCATAGCTTCCCAGAGTGCCAGAATTCCAGGTATGAGCCACTGCACCCGGCCAACTACGTCAATTTTCAGTATTACAGCCCAGTGTTATCACAGTAGAATTTTGAGGGCAGCAACCTCATTATAATTTATTGCCCTCAATATAAACAAGTGTATCTGGGCATACGGAAGGCTCCCAATAAATACCAGTGGTATGAATGAATAAATGAGTTAATGACCATGATTGCCAGCTCTCCTGAAGTTCCTGCCTTTCTTACTAAGCCCTAACTATGTACTCCTTCCTCTGTTTTTGGTACTTACTTACCCCTTGAAGTTCCGAGCTTATCAAAGAGCTCCTGATATAGTTACACTTTCATTTAACTCCTTTTCTTTCTCAGCAGGATTATTCTCAATTATATAGTCAGAATTACAATTTTAGAGCATCTCATCCTTTGTGAGCTATATTTCTTCTTTATAATCTCTGTACATGGAATTATAAATCAGGCAGCATTCATGGTTAATTAGTATTTTCAGTATAATTTTTGTTTTTTCTTCCATTCTTTATGTTTCAGCTTCAAAACATTTAGGTTCCTAACACTAGAAAAGATAAAAATAATAATATAAATTTATTCCTTTGTATCTTTAAAGCTTTATATTTCTGTTCCAATGCTTTAACTCCTTAATCTATAGAATTATTTTAAAAATCTTAATACTAAATAATAAAAAAGAGAATAAAAAATTATTCTGAAGAACTTAAACACAGAACCTAAAATATACATTAGTTTTCAAAAGCAGGCATGTTATAACTGATCTTTTAAAATCACACTTAGCAATTTAAATTATAATAATGCCTCATTCACATAGTAAGTGTTCTGGAAACCTCAGCCAGCTGAAATGGTTGCAATACGCAATTCTATCCCCCCTTCCCTTGCTGCCTCTTGACGGAAGAGGAAACATTGTGAATAGTAAATTAACAAATTCTGAAGAGCTTGTAAAACTGGAAATCTACAAGAAGATCTAAAATCATTCACAACTCAACACAACCAAGCAGCCCCTAAGACAGGAGGGGCACCACTTGCTGGGTGTGGTGCTATGTCCACATCAGGAGGCACAGAGTCAAAAAGCACGGGAAACACAGTGAAAATGGCAGTTACAAGAAAGGGGTCACGGGGGCAGGGAAGGAAGAAGAAAGCTGCAGAAGTGAGAAGCAGAGGAAGTTATATACAATCATTCTAAGCAGACAGTAGGAAAAAAAGAGAACCATACAGCCCTTTGCAGTACTTGAGGATATCAAGAGATCACAACTTGAATGATAATTAATGTCCTTAATGATTACCCTACATCACTAATGGATGCTTAACCCTGACCAAACATGTTATCCAATAAAAACTGAAACATAGTTCTGTCAAAGAAAACATAATTAATTCTGTGTGTGCGTGTGTGTGTGTTTAACGATCCTCCCAGGTTTACAAGTCAGCAACAGGTAGGTAAGCTCATATTCCTAACACAAATCTCTCAGCAAAACATTGAAAGCTGTCCTTGTATCAGAATTCAAAAGTTATTAACAAAATCCTACAGTAAATGGACCTCTACAAAAGTTTTGAAACCTTCTTTATACCAATTCCTACTATTTTCAAGTAGACATCTTCCATTCCATTGAAAATAGTGAGTAGAAAATGTAGTTTCAATGTACAATACAAAGTACAATTTAGTGTTTTGAGTCTCTCTCAAAATCAGTTTCTCACAATCTTCTATTTTGTTTTACATATTGCTAATTAATCAAAAATTTTATTAACACTTTAGACTTTTTTTTTTTTTTTGAGGCAAGGTCTCACTTTGTCACTCCGGCTGGAGTGCAGTGACCCTGTTTCTGCTGACAGCAACCTCCACCTCCCAACTTCAAATGATTCTCGTGCCTCAGTCTCCCGAGTAGCTGGGGTTACGGGCATGCACCACCATGCCCGGCTAATTTTTGTATTTTTAGTAGAAATGGGGTTTCACCATGTTGGCCAGGCTGGTCTCAAACTCCTGGCCTCAAGTAATCTGCCCACCTGAGCCTCCCAAAGTGCTGGGACTACAGGCATGAGCCACCATGCCCAGCCAGACAAACCTGATTTTAAATTAGCTTGGAAAAGTTCTATTTTGTCAAAGCTCAAATTCTCCCATTGTTACTTAATCAGAAAATGTTAGACTAAAGAATTGATAAGGAACAAATAGGTAGTTTATCTTTCCTTCAGAAAGTACAGAGAATCACCTATATCTCAGCCAAATATATTTAGAATATTGTCAGCTCAAATTGGCATGATTGACACTACTAGATAACACCCAAAACAGACTCAAGGCAAAAGAAAATTGTTATCATAAGCACTTTTGTGATCCATTTATTCCCCTCTGTAAAACAGGTAAGAGAATGCTCCAAGATATCACACATAGTCATTTACATACAGTATCATTTTATGGAATTTTCCAAGGTGTTAATTAAAAGTTTTAATGAATGTTAATCATCTGTCAATTTCATTGGCAATCTCTGTTCAACCATATGCTTTGCTTTTACACCTGTAGGCTTTAAAAATCATTACTTTAAATTGTTTTACTTCCTTAACATGATATTTGTATTAATATTTAGGAAACAAAACTTCTGCAGCCTATACAGAAATTTTCTATAATTCTTTCGTGTGTTTTCTAACTTCCTTAAATAAGGTATGATTCTGTAGGACTGCATGATCATTATACCTCCAAGAGAAAATATAAAAATGTTTATTCTTTTTTTAAAAAATTTTTATTTTGGGTGTGTGCCTAGAAAATAACACTGAGCTGAGAAATTGAGAATGATGTGGCATCCTAAGACCCTAAAAATAAAATTCTCTCTCATTAAGTCGTTGTACAATTTTTGTTACCTGAATTTTTTTTTTCAGTATGTTCTTATATTTAATCATTCATTCATTCACTCAAAAATATTTACTGAGCACTCTTCTAAGTTCTGGGCATACAGGAATGAACAGAAAAGACAAATATTTTTCTCCTCAGTGAACTTACTTTCTCTCCTTAAAGGAAGCAAGAAAATTAAGAAAATATATAGTAAATTCAAAATAGTAAGGGAGCAGAAAGAAGACAAGATAAAGAGGGGATTGTGTATGTGTTGTTGGGAAGGGGTGAAAAGAAAGAAAGGTGAAATTTTAGATAGAGTGACCAGGAGAGAACTCACTAAGTAAACAGATTTGAGAAAAAAACTTAAAAAAATGAGTAAGCCATTCCAGAAATCTGGAGAAAAAGTGTTCCATGCAGCAGAAACAGGATGTACTAAATTACTAAGTTGTGGATGGAGAAGACTAAGCAAAAGAGAAAGTATTAGGCTATAAGGTCCAACAGGTAGAGGAATAACAAATCATTAAGGCCTTGAAGGCCCCTATATACTTTAGCTATTGATCCATGACAGAAATGAAACCACTGGAGGCTTTAAACAGGAGTGAAACGATCCATGTACATCTTAACAAGGTCACATCGGAAATGTACATCCAGATTCACAAAGCTCAGAGGTTCCCCAAAGGGATCAGTCCACAGAAAACTAGACTGAGGCGTATTACAATCAAATTGTTAGAAATCAAGCACAAAAAAAGAATCCCGAAACAAGAGAAAAGTGACTTGTCACATATAAGGGACTCTATGTAAGACTATAAGCAGATTTCTCAGCAGAAACATTTCAGGCCAAGAGACAGTGAAACAATATATTCAAAGTACTAAAAGAAAAAAAAAAAAAAACCTGCCAATCAAGAACAATATACCAGACAAAGGTATTCTTTAAAAATGAAGCAGAGATAAAAAGACTTTTCCAGACAAACAAACACTTTTGAAGTTTTTCACCACTAAGCCTCCCTGAAGAAATGCTTAAAGGAGTTCTTTGAATTGAAATGAATACATACTTAACAGTAACAAGAAAGCAAAAATCTAACACATAAAGGTAAATATATAGACATATACAGATTAATGAAACACTCTAAAGATGGTGTACAAATTATTTTTAATTATAATATAAAAATTAATTGATAAACATTTGTTAGTGGAGGAGAGATTGAAAGTATGGTGGTTAGTATGCAGTCGAAGTTAAGAGGCTATCAACTTAAAAGATTATAAGGATAAGATATTTTAAGCAATCCTCAAGCTAACTACAAAGAAAAAAAAAACCTGTAATAGACACATAAAAGATAAACAGTAAAAAAAAAAAACAAAGCAAATATTCACTACAGAAAATCATTAAATAAAAAGGAAGACAGCAAGAAAGGAAGAGAGGGACAAAACAGCTACAAGGCAAGCATAAAATAACTAACAAAATGCCAGCAGTAAATCTTCACTTATCAATAATTACCTTAAATGTACATGAATCAAATTCACCAATGAAAAGGCACAGAGTGGCTGAATCAATAGAAAAAAAAATCCAGTGATATACTCTTTACCAAAGACTCACTTTAGAATTAGAGGCACACGCCAGGCGCAGTGGCTCATGCCTGTAATCCCAGCACTTTGGGAGGTCAAGGCAGGTGGATCACAAGGTCTGGAGATCAAGACCATTCTGGCCAACATGGTGAAATCCCAACTCTACTAAAAAATACAAAAAAAATTAGCCGGGCATGGTGGCAGGCGCCTGTAATCCCAGCTACTCAGGAGGCGGAGGCGGGAGAATGGTGTGAACCCAGGAGGCGGAGCTTACAGTGAGCCGAGATTGCATCACTGCACTCCAACCTGGGCGACAGAGTGAGACACCATCTCAAAAAAAAAAAAAAAAAAAGAATTAGAGACACACATCAGCTGAAAGTGAAAGGATGGGAGAAGGAATTTCATGCAAATGGCAACCAAAAGAAAGCAGAGGTGGCTATACTTTATCAGACAAAAAATACTTTAAATCTATAGCTAGCTATAGCTGTCTCTAGAGACAAAGAACATCATTATATAATGACAAAAAGGTCAATTCAACAGGAAGATAAAACAATTATAAATATAAATACACCCAACATCATTGACAGATCTGAAGGAAGAAATTGACAGTAATAAAACAATAGCAGGAATTTTGTTTTTGAGACAAAGTCTCACTCTCGTCCCCCAGACTGGAGTGCAATGGCACGATCTCGGCTCACTGCAACCTCCACTTCCTAGATACAAGCAATTCTCTTGCCTCAGCCTCCTAAGTAGCTGGGATTACAGGCATTTGCCACCATACCCGGATAATTTTTGTATTTTTAGTAGAGACAGGGTTTCACCATGTTGGCCAGGCTGGTCCCAAACTCCTGACCTCAGGTGATCTGCCCGCCTCGGCCTCTGAAAGTGCTGGGATTACAGGCGTGAGCCACTGCGCCCAGCCAATAGTAGAAATTTTTAATAATTCACTTACAATAATGAATAGAAGAGCCAGACAGAAAATCAATAAAAAAAAACAGCTGACTTGTAAAATACTATTAATCAAATGGACCTAACAGACATAGGCAGAACTTTCTACCCAAAGGCAGAAGAATATACATTCTACTAAAGCAAATGTGGAACATTCTACAGGAGAGAACACATGTTAGGTCCCAAAACAAGTCTCGACAAATTTAAGAAAATCAAAGTCATTCAAAATTATCTTTTTAATCATAATGGAGTGAAATTAGAAATCGATAACAGCAAGAAAATGAGAAAATTCACAAACACATGGAAAGTAAACAACACACTCTTGAACAACCCATAGGGTCAAAGAGGAAATCAAAAGGAAATATAAGAAGTATCTTGAGACAAACGAAAATGAAAACACAACATACCATAATCTATGGGATGAAGCAAAAGAAGTTAACAACAGAAAAGTCGGTGGCAACAAGTGCTTAAATTAAAAAAGAAGAAAGATCCCAAATAAACAACCTAATTTATACCTCCAAGAAATGTAAAACCAAGTCCAAAGTTAGCAAGAGGAAAGAAAAAGGAGATCAGGTAGAAACAAATCAAATAAAGACCACAAAATAGACAAAATAAAGACCAAATGTTAAAACCTTAGATACACTAAGAAAAAGAGAGAGAAGGTCCAAAATCAGAAATGAAGGAAGAGACATTACAATGAATGCCTCAAAAATAAGATCCTAAGAAACTATTATGAACGATTAAATGCCAACAAAGTGGATAATGTAGAAAAATAGATAAACTCCTAGAAATATGAGACCTATAAGAATGAATCACAGATAAACAGAAAGTCTGAACAGATCTATATCTAGTATAGAAGTTGAATCAATAATCAAAAATCACCAAGTAAAAACCTAGGACCTGATGGTTTCACTAGTGAATTTAAAGGGCGTTTAAAGAAGAATTAAGGCCAAGTCTTTTTAAACATTTCCAAAAAATTGAAAAGGAGGGAATCTTTGATATAATTTATTTCATAAGGCCAGCACTACCCTGACAAAGCCAGACAAAGATACCACACCACCACAAGAAAAGAAAGTTTCAGGCCAATATCTCTGATGAATACAGATATAAAAATCCTGAATAAAATACTAGCAAATCAAACTCAACAGCATATTAAAAGGAACATATTCTATGACCAAGTGGCATTTATCCCTGGGATGTAAGGATGATTCAACAGACACAAACCAATTAATGTGATACACACATTGCAGAATGAATAAAAATCACATGAGCATCTCATAGATGAAGAAAAGCATTTGACAAAATTCAACACCCTTTCATGACAACAACTCTCAACAAACTAGGAAGAGAAGGAAAGTATCTCAACTGTAAAGGCCATATATAAGAATTCCACATTTACTCATATTCAACATTGAAAAACTGAAAACATTTCCACTAAGATCAGGAAAAAGACAAGGATCCTCACTCTCACCACTTTCATTTAACATAGTACTAGAAGCCATAGCCAGAGCGATTAGGCAACATAAGTGTGTATATATATATATATATATATATATATATATATATATCCAAATCAGAAAAAAAAAGAAGTTAAATTATCCCTTTTGCAGGTGACATAATCTTATGTGTAAAAAACCCTAATGACTCCGTTAAAAAACTATTAGAACTAATAAACAAATATAGTAAAGTAACAGAATACAAAATCAACACACAAAAATTGGTTGCATTTCTATACACCAACAATAAGCTGAAAAAAATAGGAAAACAATATTACCAAAAAGATAACATACTTAGAAATAAAGTTAAGTAAGGAGGGAAAAGACTTGTACACTGAAAACTATAAAACAGTAGTGAAATAAATTGAAGAAATGATTAAGTGAAAGATGGCCCATGTTCATGGATTAGAAGAACTAATATTGTTAAAGTGTCCATACTACCCAAAGTGATCTATAAATTTGATGCAATCCCTATCAAAATTCCAATGACATTTTTACAGAGATAGAAAAAACAACTATAAAAGTTATATGAACCCACAAAAGAGCTCAAATAGTCAAATCGATTGTGAGAAAAAAGAACAAAGCTGGAGGCATCACAGTTCTTAATTTCAAAATATATTAGAAAGCTATGGTAATAAAAACAGTATGCTACTGTCATAAAAATAGACACGTGGATCAATGGATCAGAATAGAGAGGAAATTTGCACATATGCAGTGAACTGATCTGAAACGAAGGTGCCAAGAATAAACAATGAGGAAGGAATAGTCTCTTCAGAAAAATCGTGTTGGGAAAACTGGATATCAGACACAAAAAAGAATGAAATTATACACTTGTTTTATATCAGACACAAAAAAATCAACTCAAAATGGCATGCAAACTTAAATGTAAGACCTAAAAGTACAAAATTCCTGGGAGAAAACATAAGGGAAAATCTTTCTGACATTGGTCTTGGCAGTGATTTCATGGATATGACACCAAAAGCACAGACCACAAAAGGTAAAACAGACAAGTGGGACTATATCAAATAGCTTCTGTGCAGCATACAAAAACAATCAACAGCGTGAAACGGCAACCTATTAAATGGGAAAAAATATTTGCAAACCATATGCAATGGTTAATTTTAGGTGTCAACTTGATTCGATTAAGGAATATCTAGGAACTGATAAAGCAATACTTATGGGTTTGCCTGTGAAGATGTTTCAAGAGGAGATTGGCATATGAGTCAGGGGACAGAGAAGAACCACTCTCAGTGTGAGTGGGCACCATCTAAACCAGGTTCTCAGGCCTTTGGCCTCATACTGAGAATTGTAACGACAGCATCCCTGGTTCTGACATTTCAAGACTCAGACTAAGCCATGCTAACAGCATCTCAGGGTCTTCAGCTTAGAGATAGCCTGTCATGGGACTTCTCATCCTCCATACCCATGAGCCAATTTCCCTAATAAATCCCCTCCCAACTATCTATCTATCCATCCATCCACCCATCCTACTGCTTCTATCTCTCTGGAGAACCCTAGCTAATACACTCTATGTCTGATAAGAGGTGAATATCTGAAATATAGAAGAAACGTTTTCAAAAAAATAAATAAATCCTGATATTAAAATGTGCTAAAAATTTAAATATACAGGTATATGAAAAGATGCCTAATGCATCTTTTCATCAGAGAAATGCAAATCAAAACCACAATGAGATCTAATCTCACACCTGTCAGGGTGGCTAGCATCAAAAAACAAAGAACAAGTGTTGGTGAGGATATTGAAAAATTAGAACCTTTGTACACTGTTGATGGGAATGCAAAATGGTACACTGTCTATAAAAAATAGTACATCATGCCTGTAAATCCTTGGGAGGCTGGAAACCAGAAGTTTAGGACTAGCCTGGGTTACATAGTGAAACCCCATCTTTAAAAGAAAAAAAAAAATTAAATCAGCTGCGCCTGGTGGCATATATGAGATTGCAGTGAGTTAGGATCCTGCCACTGCACTCCACTCTGAGTTACAGAACAGGACCCTGTCTCAAACAAACACCAGAAAAAAAAAAGTACAGAGGCTCCTCAAGAAATTAAAAATAGAACTACCATATTATTTGGTAATTGCACATCTGGGTATTTATCCAAATGAATTAAAATCAAAATCTCATAGACAAAACAGCACTCGCATATTCGCTGTGGTACTATTCACTATAGCCAATATGTAAAACCACCTAAATGACCATTGACAGGTGAATGAATAAGGAAAAAGCGATATTTACATACAATGAAATGTAATTCAGCCTTTAAAATGATCCAATATGCGAAAACACAAATAAACCTTAAGCATATTAGGCTAAGTGAAATAAGCCAGTCACAGACAAATACTGCATGATTTCATGCATATTAGATATCTAAAATAGTCAAATTCCTGGAATCAAAGTGGAATGGAGGTTGCCAGGAGTGGGGGGAATGGGAAGTGGGAGTTAATAATCAACAGGCACAAAGCGCCAGTTAAGCAGGACAAACAAGCTCCAGAGACTTACTGCACAATGTCTTACCTATAGTTAAAAATAGTGTATTGTGCACTTAAAAATGTGTTCAGAGGGTAGCTATCATGTGAAATGTTGTTACCACAATGAAATTAAAAATTAAAAGATTAGAAAAGCAGTAGACAGGCCGGGCACGGTGGCTCACGCCTGTCACGCCTGTAATCCCAGCACTTTGGGAGGCCAAGGCAGGCAGATCACGAGGTCAGGAGATGGAGACCATCCTGGCTGGCACGGTGAAACCTTATCTCTATTAAAAATACAAAAAATTAGCCGGGCGTGGGAGTGGGCGCCTGTAGTCCCAGCTACTCGGGAGGCTGAGGCAGGAGAATGGTGTGAACCCGGGAGGCAGAGCTTGCAGTGAGCCAAGATTGCTCCACTGCACTCCAGCCTGAGCAACAGAGCGAGACTCTGTCTCAAAAAAAAAAAAAAAAAAAAAAAAAGAAGAAGAAAAGAAAAGAAAAGCAGTAGCCAGTAGGAACGAAGAAAACCAAGAAAAGAGAAGCCAAGTGAGTGTTGCACAGGGTGGAGTGCAGTGGCACTACACGACTCACTGCAGCCCCAAACTCCTGGGCTAAAGTGATCCTCCCAGCTCAGCCTCCAAAGTAGCTGAAACCACAAGCATGCACCAGCACCATACCCTGCTAAGTTCTGCACTTTTTGTAGAGACGGGGTTTCACCATGTTACCCAGGCTGGTCTCAAACTCCTCAGCCTCCCAAATGCTAGGATTACAAGTGTGAGACACTGCACCCGGCTGGGAAGAATTTAGAGGAAACAAATCAAACAATTTTTTCCCAAGCAATTCTTCATTAAACAGATGGAGGCAAATGTGTAGTAGCCGGAGAGAAATGGCATTAAAAGAGTGTTTTTCCTCTTGAAATGGAAAAAATAGCAAGTTAGCAGGTTGATGCGAAGGACCTAATAGAGAAGGAAAATTTGATGATGCAGCAGAGAGAACGTGGGTGGAGTACTGTATGGGCAGGCAGGAGGAAGACTCCAGGGCCCAGTACACATGGAAAACTCAGCCGTTACTAGGGACTCGGTTTATACATAGGGAAAAGGCAAACGCAGAGTATATAATGCAGGTGGGTGCACAGGTGTGATGAGAGAAGCTTCAAGAAGTTCTCTTTCTTGTTCCTTTCATTTTCTGGAAGAAATAGGAAGCAAGATCACAAGCTGACAAAGCAGATGGGAGAGGAAGTATAACAAAGGTGTGACAATAAAGAAGAGTGGGCTCCCCCAACCATAACAAGCCAGGCTCTCTCCCATCACTGGGCCCAACACGTGCTACTCCTTCTCTTGAGAACGCCGTTATCAACTCAGAATACCATCTCGTTCCCTGACCACCCCAACCAAAGCAGATCCTGAGAACTACTGACTGCCACATTATGCTATTTATTCTTCTCCTTATGAAATTATCACATTTCTTTTTTTTTTTTTAAGACAGGGTCTCATTCTGTTGCCTAGACTGGAGTGCAGTGATGCAATCACAGCTCACTGCAGCCCTCAACCTGCCAGGCTCAAGTGATCCTCCCACCTCAGCCTCCCAAGTAGCTGGGCCTACAGAGGTGCACCACGACACCATACAGAGTCTCTGTATGGTGCCCAGTCTGGTCTCAAACTCCTGGCCTCAAGGAATCCTCCCACCTCGTCCTCCCAAAGTGTTGGGATTACAGGCATGAGCCACCATGCCCAGCCATATTTCTTTATTGTTTGTTTTCTATCATGTCCATGAGATTTTGAGCTCCTTGGGAATAAGGGCTGTGTCTTTTGTTCACTGCTGCATCCCCAATGCCTATGAGTACATAACCTATGGTAGGTTCTTGATTCACCAGTCCATGAACTAGCTACTGGGAGAGTTTAACCTCCTCAGAGAAGTGCTGTCTGCATGGGACATGTACTTGAGGTCAGTGTCTCTCTGTACTGTGATTCCAGATGGAGAAAGAAGACATATAAAGGATCAGACGAGAGAGAGAGAGGTGATGAAAATCTAGTCATATGTTTGTTATTACCACTTGAATAGCAAAGTTAAAACTTGTTGTGCCAATGTCCTTGCTGAGTTTATCTTCAATGACACTCATAGTGAAAGCTGGTTTGGGGCATGGCTTGAATTCACCTCTAAATATGACACTGAGACAAAAATTCAGTTTTCAAAGTCTACGAAAACTACTATCAGTAAGGAGAACTCTATTCTATATTTCTTTTCAGTTTTCTCCACTGTAAATTTATTTTTGTCTCCTAAAGTATTGCTTCACATAATCAAAAGAAAATAGTTGCTATTTCCTGACATTCTCCAAGAAGCTCAGAGTCACACTGCATGGCACTACATTCAGTCTTCTATGTCCAACCCTTCACCTTGTAGCTATTGGGGAAATATAAACATAGCACTAGCTAGTTTGTCAGGGGAGCTAAATGTCCTACTAATTTCTTAAAAACAAAAAAAACCCACTTTTTTCCTTAACAGAGAATGAGTGAGTCATCGCAACCTGGAATACATGTAGATGTCAATTATTTTATAAAGTGTGAATGAAGTTTACTTGATTTCTTTAAATGACTTTTCCTTAGAGGCACATTACTTACTTGATTTATATGGCTGACACTAGCAAAACATTCATTTACAAAAAGCTGTCTTCATCACACACTTCCATAAATGCAAGTTTACTCATTTTTATTACTTTTGTTTTATTTCAGGGCCAAACCTAGGGAAAGAACAACCTCCTCCTGGCTCACTATGCAGCATTTTCATGAGAAGGAAGCTAAGAAATTCGAGGGGACATCACATATTCACGTAAGACATGACTAACATTCTCCTCTTTGCCACTTCTCAAGATCTCATTTACACAAAGTGGCAGAGTCGGCTCTGCTGGTCTTGAACTGTACATCCCCTTTTATGGAAAATATCAACAGGAATTTTTTTTCATGGCTGGAGGTCTTTCCCTTATCTAAATATTAAAGTCTGACAAGTCTTTCCAACTTACAGGGGGTAGAATCATGCTTGCTACTTCTCAATTAGGAGCAGGGTGATAACTAGAAAAGTTGAAAGAGTTTCCTGTTGGTTGCAACAAGTTTCAACATGATCCAAAGCTTTGTCAATAACCACAAGGGGAAAAAGAAAACAGAAAGAAAATGCCTCTCTAGAATTCTTCATTTCGGAGAGAAGAGTGGATGCTACTGATGTAGCACTATCGCTTGGAAAACATCTCCACACTGTAGGTGGCCAAATGGTAGGAAGCCCATATCGTGAGAGTGCAGAATCGAGTCCAGCAAGGGAGCCAGGAAACCTGGGTCTATGACCGATTCTCTTACTTGTCTATATGACCTTGAAAATCTCACCTAGCATCCTCAGTGGATCTAGAGGAAGCATTTATAGGCCATGGAATAGTGTTCCAGTCCTAAAATTTTGTTTCCATCAGCTAATTTAAAGTCTTAAAGTCTGCAAAACATTCCTGAAAGCCTGGATGTTATAGCTTACCTGTTTTTGTAGGCAAATATTCAGTATGATGATGGCTGGCAGTGGTATGCTACTTTCTATTTATAATATTTAGAATATTTAGAATATGTGAGATTTTACACATATCATCTCATTTATCCCTTTGAGCAATCTTGTGAAATATGTATCACTGTGTCCTTGACAAGCTAGGAAAGAAAGAGAATGAAAGAGAAAAGAAATGAAGTAACTAGCCTAAGGTCAGAAGGAAGGTGCCACAACTGTCACCCAAAGTATCTGTCCTTATCACTTCACTTAGAATTATAATTATCAGCACAAGCCCAGTTCCTGCACAGAAAATAGAAACAAACAATGAATATGGAGAGAATAGAAAACTCTCTGAGAAAAGAAAGATTACACGTGGCTGCCATGAATTCAGATCATATATTACTTTACCACATTGGGGTTTTTCCCACCATTTAATTCACTGTTTTTCAGAGAAGTGAGTCTAAAATAAATTTGTCTGTAGTGGCAAATTTCCTAAAACAAATATTAAACACGGCTACTGGGATCTTCGTAGCATGTTATCAAAATAATGAGACATAAATACTCAATTTCTATACCACATACCTTTTAACGAAAAGAAAATATACACATCATCCCACAGGCTGGAGCTAAAATTTGTATTTACATTACTCAAGAAAAAGAAAACAAGACGCAGAATCTTAGAAGAGTTCAAGGATGAAGGTCATGGGAGATATTGTCAACACTTTGTGGTACCATCAGGGATCCTACTGCAAGCTGTAGAACAACCAAAAATGAACAAAACACGAAAGCAGACCTTGTCATTTTTTTTCAAGAGTTATTGCTTGCAGAGCTAGTGCTATTCTAGTTTAAAAACCATACAGTTAGGACTTTACCAAAAAGTACCCAACATATGAACAAGATCATAAACCCATCAACAAAAATAACTGCAAATCTAGCTGCAGTACTGGTTATGCTACATTTCATCAACACAAGGTATGAACAACTAGCATCTCTTTGAATGTTACAGTTTACAAAATGCATTCACATAATTACCTTATTTTATTCTCACAAAAAATTCTATGCACTAAACCTAATTTTACAGGCGAGGAAAGAGAGAGTCAGAGTTCAGTGACCTAAGTATAGTGACCTAGATGATGACATTGGATCCTCTCCCTACAATGCTGTTTCTGAAGTAGTAATGAAAAAACTGGGGTGGGATATATTGTGTGGGAAATAGCTACATTTATTTAAGCCATTATAAGGTGGGAGAAGTCTATAAAAATAACACACAGAGCTCCCTAAACCCCATCTCTACTAAAAATACAAACATATTTAGCCAGTTGTGGTGGCATGTGCCTGTAGTCCCAGCTACTAGGGAGACTGAGGTGGGAGAATTGCTTGAACCCAGGAGGCAGAGGTTGCAGTGAGCCGAGATAGTGTCACTGCACTCTAGCCTGGGCAACAGAGTGAGACTCTTAACAAACAAACAAACAAACAAACAAAAACCTAGTCTTCATTGCCCTTCTCTACTCGTATCTAATATGCAACTGTACTCCAGCCTGGGCGACAATGCAAGACTCCATCTAAAAAAAAATAAAAAATAAAAATAAAAAAATAAAAGATTAAATAGTACTCAACTATTTTATTTTAATCCAACACTCTCTGTTTAACCTACTCTTGCTTGTGTCAACCCTTCTAATATTACTCATTGTAGTGGAGAATTCCAAAAATCTCTGGGGATGTCACAATGAGGAATCTGGACATAGTGATAGCTGAGATCCACTCTGAAATGAATATCATATGATCTAGTGAATACCAAGTTTCTTACTAAATAAATCTGCAAAATTGTGGTCTTTAAAAATGTATGACTATATAAGTTAGTCGTGAAACTGTATACATGATTGTGTATATTTCTTACTGTTTATCCATGGAAATGA
Organism: Macaca mulatta; assembly: GCF_049350105.2. Taxonomy (NCBI): domain Eukaryota; kingdom Metazoa; phylum Chordata; class Mammalia; order Primates; family Cercopithecidae; genus Macaca; species Macaca mulatta. The sequence continues at coordinate 26,869,711 of NC_133416.1, forward strand.
TCTATTTGCAAGCAACTGTGCCAGTCTACAAGTGGCCAGACTGGTCTTGAAGAGCCAACAAATAAACTCAAATGAAGAAACTCCCTGAAATATGTATTGCTACTATGAAAATATGTATTGCTACAGAAATACTATGGTGGCATTTCTGACCAACATTAAGCAGGAAAAAAAAATCTATATTTAAGATATTTAGGCTCTGGAAACATTGGATTATTATCTGGAAACTTAATATGAGACACAAAAAAACCACTGAAATTATTTTTCCATTTGCTCAACTTATCTTAGCTCAGAATTAATGGTTTTGAAAGACCCTGTGCATTTTTCATAATTTGGAAAGGATAGGCACACCAATCTAAAAATGGACACATTTTTGCATGTCAGTTATAACAGATGCACACAAAAACACATGAAATATATTGTGATTATGACTATACTATATATAGTTATAGTATAACTATAAAGTAATGTAACATATTTTAAACCTATTTTAAACCTTCACAGACAAATAAGTGTGGTCCTTCAAAGAAGTGAATGTAAGAAACTATATACTCATTTCCCTGTTGCTACTAGTGCTTAAAATACTTTTAGAGCCCCTGTTTTGTAATCTTCCAATTTCTGATTGACCCAAGAAAACAGGTGTGTTACTTGAGCTCCACAATTTGTGTTGCCCTCTTCTGCTACCCTCACCTTTCACTGCCTGCCTTCTTTATTCACTAGACTTGGTCAAATATATCTTTTGACTGCTTTCAAATATAAACTCTTCCTTCAAAGTAAGAAAATGTGCCCCCTGTGGTTATCAAAAGAGTACGTCTCAGGCTCTATGGCAGCTCCAATGTAGAGTTCCTGAATATTCTGAGCAATTTCAGTCGTCAGACCTCAAGGCAGGACAGAGAAAGACCTCAAAATTAGCATGAGGACTTTTTCAGCAGACCAACTATGTAAATTGACAATAAAAGTTGGACAAAATGATCAGCTTTGTACGTAAGCCTAGTGAAAGAAAGTATCAAATGAAAGTAGAAAAAATACAGCTTGTTAAAACAGGAGCCAGGGAGGTCTTTTGCTTCCCCGCAGTGTAGAAAGGAATCCATTTAAGGGGTGTACCCTTTTCCTATCTATGTCATACTCAATTTATCTATCCTTGTCTGACAGACACATATTATTGCAGAAAACCAAAAGATCTAGGTTTGAGTGGGTACCTGGTCCCATATCTTTCTCCGTCCTGCCTTAAGGTCTGACTACTTGGAATTCAATCCAACCACTATATCTAAAACCAGTTGATTTGAAGCTATTGCCTTCTCAACATGCAAACTGACCCAAACAACTATGTGGGGGTCACCAGGGAAACAGAGAAAAATGCACTGATATGGATAAAAAAGACATTACTAGTCAGACTTTGCCTCAAGTTTATATTCCCTCCAGATTCCTGAAGAGTATGGACACAAACTCAACAGCCATTTCATCAGGATGCATCATGTCAAACTCCCTGAAAAGGGGAGACAAGACAAGGACGATTTACAACATTACTAGGTAGGTATACTTGAAATTTTCAGTGAGATCCTGTATCTAAAACAAATTCACCAATAATGTCTGGCCAAAAATTAAAATGTTATAGAACTGATTCCAAGTAGAACAGATTACTGATAAAAGTGTCATTAGCAATAAAAAGACTAATGGCCCTTCAAACTAAAACTACCATTTTATATATGCTTCTAACTCCAAAAATCTGTTCCTAAATGATTTCATAATGAAATAAGAAGTGGTCATATAGAAAAGTACTCTGTTTGGAGGACACTAAATGAATCACAGGGTTTTCAAAGTGAGCATCATAAAATGAGTTTACTAGCAGGTAACCAGAAACTAAATGACTTCTAACTACTGGAAAACCACCAGTAGCCTCTCAAAAGAGAAAACTCAGAATTTCAATGAATCCTTTTACTATACCAACTATTTCCAATTATAGCAAGGTAAATTGATTTAGAAGTCTATATCCTCAGTGAATTCCTAACTTTTCAACAAATTATCACTTAAAATTTCAATACATTATTTGTTTCCTTCATACTTGTGATATACAGATGCATTTCTAGGTTTTTTTTCTTTCCAGGGGAAGTTAAGAATTTTTTGAAAGACATAATGAATATGATATTCTGTTGGAATTAATCCATGGTCAATTCCATTTTATAAGGAACTTGTTCCAGACAAAAAGATGCCAATTCCCTAAATAAGTTAGACTCGTTGACATTAGAACTCAGAAATTCTCTATCTTGGATATGGAAGACAATTTGATGTTAAGTTCTCACATACGCAGCGTAGTTCTGCTGATACATGGAACACGGGCTCTTTATAACAAATACCCTGAAGATCTTTAATTGGTAGTTAGGAAACATGCTTTTCCTAATCATCAAGTCTCTTAAATATTATGTTTTTAAATATGCATTTAGGGAAACTAATGAGATAAGATATGAAAGGGATAAACAAGGTATGTTATTTTCAAAATTAAAATTTTCAGGACATCAGTCCAGCAGGCATAAAACAACATAAAACAAATAACTAGATAATCAAACAATAAAAACAAACTAGAAATAATATGAAAGCTTTTTTAAAAACTGTTATTGCACATATGCAATAATTACTTCCATCAAGACTTTTATTATACATTTGTTTTTATGGAATCATAATGTACAAGTGCATGCTATTGTTTAAACACATTCACCACATACCCCATAACAGAAAATGATGACAATATGTATTAAGGATAATACAGAAAATGTAGCTAAATGCATTCTGTATTATGGTTCCATATTACAGCATGCAAATGGTTCTGACTAAGCAGACACAGGAGACAGTCGTTAGTGTGCACGCTGTGAATGTATATTATGAATAATGCATAAAACTTGGCTAAACCCTAATGAGTCCATTGACATCCTATGGGGTCCAAAGGAGGCTCAGATCCCAAAGCATGGCCCTGCCCATTTCTACCCACCAATCATTATGAAAAAAAAAATGATACTATGAAAACAAAGGATACTAAACAACATGAATATATTCTCATTCTAGGTAAAGGTTGTGAAATAAGCAGAAAAATTAGAAGAAACTTTGAAAAGAGAGCTAAAAGTCCATCTTACATCATCACCCCACTTGCAGTTTTTGAAAACTATCCACTGCAGTTCAAATGGGACAAAAGCTGCAGTTGAGGGTTTCATGTTATTTCTTTTCTCTGGTTTTTTTTCGGGGAGCTACTATTACAAGGAAGATCTCAGCAATCCCTCAGAAAAGTGACCAAACTCTTAGACCATGGTGGTAGAAAGTCTTCCTGCTTAGAAAGACTAACACTTACAAAATAAATTATAGTCAATTAAATAGGGAAGTAGATATAATATGTCTAAACTCATTCTTTAAGAAACTCCTTAAAATTCTGGTTTTTACATAGCTGTTTAAGGAATCAAAAAAGAAGATCATGAGCACGTTACTTACAGCACATTTTTTAAAAATCAATGTTTTTTCCAATAGCCATTAACTAGAGACTCTTAAAACCTGAGTCCTTGAAAAGAGACAGCATAACGTCTATTATCCCTACATGAGTATACCCCAAGATGAACACCTATATGGGCATGTTCAACGTGTTCACTGAGCCAAAAATGCAGAGCTGAGCAAGCTGTGCTTGAGATGCACAAATTAAGTATGTGACAGAAGCCTGTGCACCCAAAGCCTCTCCTAGGAGTGGGGCTGGGAAAGCAAGGACAGCTGCTTCTTCATGGTGCTCCCAGGAGCGAGTGGGAAACGGGCATTCTGAGAACACATCCCCAGAGTCCAGAGGGGAGGCCAGGGCTGGCCACTTGGGGAAGCAGCAAGCCAAGAAAAACGCTGCACTCTCAGAAAACATGCAAGAGCAAAATGTCGAAGTGAGAACTGGAGTTAAAATTCTGGGATGGAGTTCTTGTCAGCTTGCCCAGCTCCATGAGGTTTTCCCATCCCTGTACCAGGTACAGCAACCAGATCCAGCCAAGGCAAAGGCCCAGACTGGAAGCCGCCATGGAGCCCAAGGCATGAAATGCATACCCACCTCCATCACTGAATTCTAAAATGCAGGTCATTTACCATCCCATATTTGGGCTCAAATCGGCTCTCGGCTTAGCTTTACTGGGAATTTAGCCTATGTGCCATGAATACAGGGCTCACTGGAAGACCCCTGCTGCAAAATAATACTGTCATAGTTTTGTCGTCTCTCCTCACCCACATAGGCAGAAATACTCACTGTAAACACTGATGAAAAACAACCCTTCATAAGTTTCTATTTAAAGTACAAATACTCCTGGGTATAGCTTAGAAAAATCATGATAAATTTGTTTGTTTTTAATTTGCTTTCTTTTGTGAGAAGAACTAGGACAATAGAGGATGTCTTAGTATGTTTGGGGTAGTTACCAAGCGATCTGAAAAGAGGGTAAAAGGTTAGAGAAGACAGGACACACTGACAGATTAACTTTGCTTGCTTTTCCAATTGCACTAGCACAGCCAAGGATTTTGTGATGAGGAATTAAGAGTTTTAACAGACTCTTAAGGTTGAAAACTTTCTGGACACTATATCATTATTTTTGTATTTACAGCTGGGTAAGCGCAGTCACTGTTGCTAGAGCATGAAGTATGAAAATCATACAGAAAAATAAGATATCTGTTGTAACTGCTTCTGCTGTTTTCCTGGTTCTAAAATTTGCCTCATATCAAGTGCAATAGAACAAAGTTCAGTTCCTGATAGAACCATTCCATAAAGCTATTCTGCCCCTGAAAACCATTCTCTACCACGGCTGGTCCCAGCTCCACTATAAGCGACTGACAATTGCTTCCCCCGCCCCACCACCCTGTGTTCCTTCACCCCTCCCAGATGCCACCAAAAGAATCACAGAAAGTCTCTCAGTAGCACTTTGCTTCTCAGCAGGAAGCTGTACTGTTTGTGATATCCATTTTGATTCAAACCTAAATTAGGCCTCTGGAAATAGGTAATGCACAAAAAGAAGCATTTTGTGTCACCAAATTATTATTATAGGTTACTGTTAACCCTTGGAAGATAGAGGTGAGCTCCGTAGCTCCCCACTGAGGTGACTATTTGTCATGAAATCATAGGCCCTACCTCAAAAGATGTTTCAGGTGAGCTTGCGATAAGGCAAACTGTCTAGTTGACCTATAGGATTCTGATAGCTAGTTTAAGTGGGAAAGCTAAGAGAAATGCCGGTTAAACAAAAGGATCAGCACAGCATGGGGAACCAGCAGTGTGCTAGCACAAGTTTAACAGCTGACAGCACCTAGAGAGAGATGTCGGGATCAAGGCATTTTACTATCAGACCGATTTAAGACCCTTCCCTTCAAAAGCGCTCCTTGCAAAGACTTGTAGGGTTTTGAGGGGCAAAAGTTCAGAGCAACACACATTTTTTTTTAAAAGAGGTCATTTGTGATCAAACTGTCAACGAGTCCTGTTAAAATAATGAATTCGAGTATGGAATATGCTGATGCTTCTATTTTTTCATACAGTGTAGATAGTAAATAAATTTTACTTCTGAAAAATCCCTGCTCAAAAAGCTAAACTTCTGGCCCTAATTAAGAGTCAGAGAAGTCTCAGAGCTCACCCTAAAAGTACCCCTGCATTACAATCCTAGCACCAGTTCTTGAAAACCTTTGTCATTTTTAATTTTTCTAATTTAAGCTTTGTAATATGTGATTCTCCCATATTCTTCATCACTACATTAAAATAAGCAGCATTCATAATGTTATTTATAAACACAGTTGAATTCAAGGATTCAAATCAAAGGCCACTTTCTATCTACCTATATTTGGGGAAAAAAACATGCAGAATATGCATGTCGTCTTCTCCTTGTTCAGCACAACTCGGGTCCCTTTCTGATTCAAAACTGTACAAGAGACAGTCATCATGCCATACAATAATAACTTCGTTTTTCATTCTTCCGTGTGCATTTTTCCTCTGTTTTCGTAAAAATATTATCACATGTTCCTGGCTTATCTCCTTAAAATAAATAGACATGACTGAATTCATATCTCTGGAGACACAGTAAACACAATGCAAAATGTAATTCCTCAAATTGGAATAACTGATCTTTGCTGAATAAATAACTAAATAATTAAAGCTTCTTCCAAGTGAGTATCATAGGTTGATGATGAAAAGCAACAGAATTATTCTGCAACTGGTAACGTGGAAAAATAAAACGGCTAATAAGAACAACCAAAGTTTCACAGGGAGTTTAGCAGACTCTGGATCCTAGCCAAATTTCGTAGCTGCCCAGAGTTTTTAGCTGAGTCCCTAAAATTTGAAGGCAGAGTCAGTGTTCCTCTTGCATTTCCTAGACAAAACTCATCAAATGATAGGTTCTTTTTAATGTCTGAGAATCTTGTTTAGTTTTCATTCTGCTCAGCAACATAATCTTCAGACTGAGGAAATGCCTGTTCAATCCCATCAACGGCAGTATATAACATTTTAACATCAGAAGTCCTGGAACCACACACCTCAGGGTCAGGCCAGCAGACTTTCCCAGTGCAGTCTCATTCAAGGAATTGTGATTAGCTAATGACTTGGTTTGCTTAGGTTATCTAGCTACCATCTGAATGCCAGCTACTGAGAAAAAAATCTCCTATGTTTCCATGTTCTAAAATAATTCCTCCATTCAAATACTCAACGCCATTTCATCTAGTCACAGCTAAAGCACGTCCCTGTTGACCAGGCATTTTCTCGAAAGTTTCTGCAGACTATTTGTCCACACTGTACATACCTGCTCAGTCCATTCCCTGGGAAGTTGCTTTTGCCATAGCTTCCTCTTTAAAAATATTCCTACACCCATGCTGGTTTTGTATCTGTTCAGTTCAAATTTAGATTCATTGGTACTTTTCCACAGTTACATTTCTGGTTCGATTGATGTTTCCTTTTATTTATTCTGAAGTTTTCGATGTAAGACAAACAGGAATACCACCTTCTAAAATTACTACTATCCTACCATCCTCCGATGGAACATTAACAGGAAGCAATATTCTCCAAAGCTATGAAGCATACACTGCCCTAAATTACATTGCAGTCGCTGCCCTGAGCTCACACATTTTTGAATAGAAAGGCTCCCAGGGATCTCTCTGTACTGACTGCATTTACTGCTTTAAAATATTTTTAACCCAGACGCTGAAGTGCCAGCCTTGCAGTTCCTCATGCTAATCCCAGCTTGGGTGGCTGTTCTTAAGGGAAAGCATTCAAAACATTGTAACAGTGCATCAACTTTGACCCTTTTCACTTAAACATGAGACTCTTAAAAAAAGTTTGAATTCCAGAGGGAATCACTGAACTTTGACCTGCTTAAAATTAGTTTTGTTTTAGTGCCTTCACGGTGACTCAACAGGCCAATTTTCCAGACACTTAAGACGTTTCTGCCCCTGAAGGTTTCAGTTCAAGTCCACAGCTATGTTTGCCGGTCAGATCAGAACACTTTGTCCCAGGGTTTCAAGCAACAAATTCCCAGATCTCCATCTCTCTGCCAGATGTTGGCATTACTTGGTATTAAACTGGATCTAAATACAAACACACACACACACACACACACACACACTACACAATAAGAAGACAGACTCCAATATTTTTTCTTCCACTTAGAGCCTTTTAAGAAACAAAGTTTTCCACTCAAAATTCAGTTATGGGGAAATGTTTATCAGGATTACATAAACATTACTTACTAGCCTAACTCCTACAACACTAAAACTCTTAACTTTTTGTTAGCAGTACTGTGACATATTTAAAATATGGTCTTTCTATATTTATCTTTATCAATGGGGAAAAAAAATGCTGGAATTTCATTTTCTAATCTATTACAGATTTTAGATATTGTTCATGAACAATTATCATATCACAAATGAACAATATCACACTGTTATACTTCCAGTAGAATTTCAAATATGACATTTGTTGTCAAAAATTCGTGGCAATTAATAAGTGAAATAAATTTACCAAAAAGCTAAAGGTGTAGTTCAGCTTGATTTAGTGCCTCAAAACTCATCCCCCCTTTAAGAAAACAAAACTTTACAAAAACAAATTAGCCAATTCCATTAATATAAATCAACCTGCTTAAAAAGAACAAAGTACCTATTAGTTTGGAACAAGTCCTGCATAAACCCTGTTTTAAAATGTTTAGAAAAGTCAAGGATACATGCATTCAGGTAAGAAAAAAAACAATTGGGTAGTAAGAAGCCAGAAAGCAAAGAAATTTTAGCACAGGTAGTTAACCAGGGTAAAATAATTACTATAAACACAAATTAGTCTGTGTAAATCACATACCATGTTAAACAAGAAGTCATTATGGTCTCCAACTGTTGAGCTACCTATATTGAAAGGTGATGTTACAAAAGTGTGTTCCAGATCTTCATGTTCAAACACTGGTTTACACTTAAATCTACGAACTTTCAAAAAGCTACCAATGACATTCTTAAAATGTAGACATTTGATCCCTATTGTAATGCACTCAAGCTGGAAGTCAGACATTACAAAGATGGTACAGGGTCACGAAAACTGACCACAGCAAAATTATCTTTAAATTGTTTGCTCTCCTTATACTCAGAAAGGAAAAACTACTCACCTAAGTCTCTCTGGCAAACATTTCTTTCATTTCTTACATATTTAAGAAGGAACACAATAAAGATGTTCAAAGTGGGAGGAAATGGGTGAATTTCTGGATATGTATATTAATTTAGTCCTACTTCATTTTCATTTTACTCATAAGTCATTCAACACATAAACACTGAGTGACCACAGAGTTCTTAAAGTAAGAAAGCATTTGGAATTTATTCCAGTTATTTTACATTTCAAGCACATGTAACCATATGGGTTCCTTACTGATGGCTAAGAAAACAATTACTAATAGTTTCAAACACTAGGTCAATTATTTACATGAAGAGGTGAACTGAAATGAAAATTCCAAGTGCTACCAACTAGTGCCTTCAAATGACATAAAAATTAATATGAATTTCGTAAGATGCTAATGAATACACATACTTACAGATCAGACAGTCAATGGCAGTATTTAAATAAAATTATACAGATATGTTCCCACGTTAGGACCTTATCTGAACAATCTGCCAACATAGGATTAGCATTGTAGTTGCTTAATCCTTTAATTGTTTTAATAATAAAATATACTGCTAATTATGTAAGGTATTTGGCCTTGCATTCCAAAAGACGTATTCGCATTTTTCTTTGTATACATTGTAAAAAATAATGTACATTTTAAAAGATAATGTGATTTTTTTAAACAAACATACCTTGTCATCTAAGTTCAAATGTATTTTACCATGTTAATGGTCACCTTAGAACACAACTCACTCAAAGATACTTATTCACAGTATCTTTCTCTCCATCTGAAACTGTTTTCTAAGTCTGTGCACACACATGCAAGCACACATACTTCTAAATATCCTCAATGGTGACAAATTTCATAATTTGAAAGTCAATTTTAGCCATTTTCATCATTTCAGAGAGACATTTATAGCCAATTCTGGTGAATAAAAAAAAGGATGATGAATCTTGGTATAAAATGCGATTAGAAAGTAATGAGATGGATGTTTTAGTCAGGCTTGCAAATGATTCAAGGGACAATTTCGAGAGAGGAAGTTTTTCCAAAATGTTTTGAACAATGGCATCATTGGAAAAGGGGTTTTGCTTCTCTGGGTGACAATTTTGAAAACAACATTAATATGAATGCATAAATTATAGTGCAATCATTGTTTTCAAAAATCAAACTCTGTACTTTTCAATCATACCCTGCAAATATTAAATAGAGCAAATCTACATTTTCCTTTAGATGGTTATGTATGTGTATTCTAAAGATTTCACTGGGTGAAACTAACCATAAGTTGAATTGCAAAATAGTATATATAATATAAACTTAACATAACCTTTTAATCTTTCAAAACATATGGCATGCAATTGTTTTAAAACCTTATTTTCATTGTCAGATACTTACAACAGGCCCCAATCTGTAGGCTTCTATAAACTTTTTTCTCCTATAAACAGTCAAAATCTTGCAAGAGCTCACTGTGGGATTATGCACAAAAACTGCAAATTTAAACAAGGTGCGATCTTATACTTTTTCACACATTATTGTATCATGCTGCACCAGAACACTAATGTATGCACAGTTCCAAAATAGCTTGGGTTATTACTGCACAGCCTTGAAAACTACTAATATCTTGATGAGAGCACCTTTCAAAAGCTGCTCCTTTATTATTGCACTTTGGTAAAAGGTTGCTTTCGTTATTTGTATTTTACAATAGAAAAAAAAACTAAGAAATGTCCATGACGTTGCATCATAATTCTAAGGTTTTATTTCTTATTAGACCTTTTGTAGTTATAAAAGTTGTTTCATCAATATGACTATGACAATGGGACTCAATATTATTTAATCGACTCAATTATGGAACAAGTGTGCTTTTTTCCTTAGCTGCCCTACTTTCCTTTAAGTTGCATTTGAATTATTGATGAAATTGCAATAAAGCATTTCTTTGTTACACATAGTTTAGAAGTAAAGAAGGATGTTTCATGGTTAATTTTTAGACTCACAGGGATAAAATAAACACACAGTTGTCCTTTCAGAGAAAGTCAATAGCATGGTACAAGCTTAAAAGAATGACTTTTCCTTTTTTCCCCTATTGTTTTGAGAACATAATGTGCTGAAACAATGAACATAAATACAAATGTAAAAGGAGAAGATGGTAAGTAAGAATATAGTATAGAAAATTCTGTTTCAGGTCTTCCTAGGTGATAAGAAGATTTAAACTACGATAAATTTAGGCTCTGCTTTTCCTCAAGTATTTCAAAGACCCATTTAGTCACGTAGCAGGCCACGAAAAACAGTACAATGAAGAGTTTTCAGAATAAGGACAACATTTCTTGCTTAGGCTACTTGGATCACTACCTGATGTCCCTTCATTCTTTTTTCCAAACAACAGCCAGAACAATCTTTTTAAATCACAATTCTGAATCTTTTAATAACTCTCCAATGCTTTTATGATTAAAAACAAAAAGGCTTAAGAGGACCTACAAGACTCTATGAGATATGACCCCTGCCTCCTACAACCTCATCCTTCACAGCCTTGGCCCTTCTTTTCTGTACCCTGGCCACACTGCTGTCTTGGTCCCTTACAGTCCAAGCTTTAGCCCATTGCAGAGATTTGTACCTGCTGTTCTCTATCCTTACGCACCCACAACTTCTCCACCTGGTTGGCCCTTAGTGCTTTTCATACCGTAGCCCAAATGGCTCTTCCTCATGAAAGCATTCTGGGACTTTTAGAATAAATCCGGCTACTCTATATCTCCTTATAGCTGCCTGTACTTTTCCTTGATAATATACTTGATAGCACTTATCACTGTACATATTTATAGTACAACGTTCTTAGCCAACCTACATTCCCCAAGTCACCCGAGAAACTAATGCGCTCCATTTCTTCTGCAAAACATACGATAGGCCTACGTGGCACCCTAATAGCAAAAAGACTCTTCTAGTAACCCACACAATCCTGCTCTCACCACTTTAATTGTCTGCTACATCCCAAGTCTGTTTATGTCATTTGTGATTGTAATCATGAAAATTAATTAAATGTGACATAATTAGGGCAAAACGAATGTTTTATTGACACCAAATTAGGTGTCAATTAGGACAAAACGAATGTTTTATTGACACCAAATTGAATGCTTTGTAAAGAATAAAGGCAAATTGTTTATAAAAATCACTATATTAGGTGTCAACTTCATAATATTGGGATGAAAAATTTTTTAAACTAGCAAATTCTGCACTTAGATTGCTTGCCAAATGCCATCAAAGTCTTCTGCCATTTTTAATAAATCAAAACGAAGAAGTATTCAATATATATTTTGGGTGTGGCTTATCCAAGAAGATAATGAGTCATCACTCAAGAGATCCACACTTAGGTTCTGAGCTCTATGCCAATTAATTGGGAAATTGATAAACACTGATGAACAATGATACATTGATAAATTAGTAAAGCACACATGTTACAAATACTAAAATGTTTAATGTAAATAGCATTTCTTTAAGATTCTATGCGTTTGTGATTTTTAAAAGAATGAACAGTTCATCTACCACTCACAACAACATTGGACGAGAGAGCATCTCTTTAGTCTATTGGTATGGTCAGCTGACTCACCTCTATCTTTCTCATTAGACTGGAAGCTCCATGAGGGCAGGGACCAAATCTCTGCTGCTCACCATTGTAACCCCCTTACCCAATTCCTATGTAACCAAAAATGGACTTTCAATAAAAAATGTTTGAATGAATGAATGAATAAGAAGTTAAGATTAATCAAATACAACGTTGTTTATTTTAAATTACTATGAAGATCACACCTGTAATCCAAGCACTTCGGGAGGCTGAGGCAGGAGGATCACTTGAGATCAGGAGTTCCAGACCAGCCTGGCCAACACGGTGAAACTCCATCTCTACCAAAAAATGCAGAAGTTAGCCAGGCATGGTGGTACACGTGTGTGGTCCCAGCTATTCAGGAGGCTGAGGTTGGAGAATCACTTGAACTCAGGAGGCAGAGTTTGCAGTGAACTGAGATTACACCACTGCACTCTAGCCTGGGTGACAGAGTGAGACCCTGGCTCAAAAAAAGTTTCTAAAAATCAATATGCAAATGCAAATAGTTATAAAGAAATTAACAACAAGTAAGGATGGAGTCACTTGAACATTTCAAGTCATAATATTCTTTTGAGGGACAGTCTACACTCAATAATGGAAAGATCATTTGTACATATATTTTTAAAGAATCTTAATTTTATTATTTTAAAAATAGCACACTAGCATAACAAGGTTCTGCCTTTTAACTTATGAACTATATTTAAGATTATGTGATTAGGTTTCCTTAGGGACTGAACCATGATTACCATATCCTTATTAAGACATCTATATACTGGTTCCAAATCCAGCTACCTTTTAATTTTATCTATAATGAAAACGAATAATAATGCTACCTGAAATGTATTTATCGCCTTTCTTCCAAGAAATTTAAAGCAACCAATATCTTGTGAGCAGGTACTGTTAAATACAAAAAAGAGAACATAATTGAAATGGATTTTTATTAGCAAAATAAAAGATTTTAATAAGGAAGCTATCTTAAGTTCAGGCACAAGATGACTCTAGGATAATTCTTATAAACTAGTCTGAGTTTTACCAGAAAAATGCTTATAAATATTTAAAATTCCAAAAAGATGGGTAAGAACTTGTTATATCTATGGAAGGTATTGTCTTTTCTGTTTTTCTATTGCTGAGATGACACTAATAAAGATATATTTTCATTATTGCATTTAACTGATCTGTACATTGATAAATCTGAAAATAAAACAATGGAAGAACATTCAAAAGCATTCTGGGATATAAGGCAGGATATGGGTCATAAATTAGTGCCAGATATACAGAAGGGTAATGGTGTCAGTGTGGCCCCAACCTTTTAGTTAATTGTGGGGAATGGCTAAACAGGAAGAAATGCTAAGTCATTATGACCCGGGCTAGTGCAAACACACGCACAGATATACACTCACATACATACACACACACATTCCCTCCATGATTTAAAAAAAAAGATTTTAAAGCATCCCAATTCTATTCTAAAACCTAATTTTTCTTCAGTTCACTTTTTAATACTTGGAGCTCACACTACCTCATTTAAATAGCCGCATAGGTCAAACCCATTAAATTGCCAAATTCTGTCTCCAACGCACTTTGTCCCCATTTGGTACATAACTTATACTTTAGAAATCTAGTTCAGTAGTATTTGAAGTGGGGGCAAAAAAGAAGAAAAAGTCCACTGGCATTTTGAAGAAAATATTACAGCTTCTAATTACATTTCTGATTGTATAGATATTCTTTATTTCCTCTTTATCTAATCCCCTTTCTGTGTGTTTACTGTTAATAGAGTAATGTATTTTTTATTGATGGTTTATATACATGATCAGAAAAATTAGGAGAGCCCTGACTTAGATGCCCACCTGGGAACCTGAAAAAAACCTAGGACTACACTTTCTGGCTGATTACCTCTTGTCCACGTACTGAGTAACACTATATTCAGCATACAAAGGGACCCCATCACCACCACCATATGTCTAGGTCCAACAAGCTGTCCTACCTCAGTTAAAATGTTGCCTTGGTTTCATTCCATAAAGAAATTTTCTCCAAAGCCAGAAATTCAAGATGATCTACAAGGTTGCATTTGTTCATCTAATTACTAATAGATTGCCATGGGGGCCCTCATTTTCACAACAGGAAGAAGTTAATGTTAAAGCTCTACTATCTCTTGTTTCACCATTTTGTCACACATAACAGTTTTCATGTGCTTGAGGAAATGGATTGTGGATTGCATTGTCTCATTTTTAGCTAAATTAACCCTCATAAAATGGACAAGGGGTTTACAAAGATTTCCTTCTCAAAAACAAATGACAGATTTTCAAGTAATACTAATAATGCAAACATAAGTGAACCCAGGAAAATGGCAGAACTGCATCTCATGGGCCAATTGCTAGCTCTTTGGCATCCGCATTTTAAGAGAAATCTGAGAATTCTAAAAAATAGAGAAGTTATCAGAAAGGTTGTTTGTAGTGGAGGCTGTGGTGTGCTGCCCAGCGGCATTTGTTCTCCCAGCTGCCAGGAGTATTGGCTGCTGGAAGCTCCCAGCTCAGTCCCTTTCCAAGAATAGCCCTAGCTTAGAGTTGTGGACCCTCCACAGGGATGGCCCACATCCCACCTCGATGTTCAGTTATAAAGGCCTGGCTCCAGGTCTCCGTTCAGAACATCTCTGAACAGGCATCCAGTTCCAGAGCTCCTCATGGGCGAGCTGAAGCCTCAGCTGCATCACAGTCAATGTCTCCTCCTGTCTGTCCTTTTCCCTCACCCTCTCGCAGGTAGTGTCCCTGAGAATCCTCCCAGAAACTCACTGCATGCAAATCTACATGTCAGAGTAGGTCTCCAGGAAACTCTGACGTGACTGTTAGAGGCACCATCATTTAACCTAGACCTTGCTTTCGGTGTTTATTGGGCCCTGAATATTAACTACGGTAGCAACACATGTACATAAACAATGAATGTCTGTGCGTTTCTGTGCATGTGCGTGTATTCTTGGGGATGTGTGCTCTAACAATGTGCCTGATGGAGTACCCCTAAAATATTAATACGTCACTGAATATGCAAAGACAGCATTTTAACTGCTGACTTCAGGAGCTAGTTTTTCACTTTTTGCTTACTCTGTCATTCATTCACAAGCAAAGCAGACCATGTTACTTAACAGTATGAGTTTCCCCATAGCCTACACGACAGAATCTAGTGTGTATGAGTCTGTAATAAAGAGATCGCGTTGATCTGACTCCTGCCCACCATCACAGCCTCATCTCAGCCAGTCCTGCCCTGTACTCTATGCTCTACCTACACCAAACTATCTGTAATTCCATGAACACAACATGCTCTCTCTCACTGCCATGCCTTTCCACTCAGGTTGTCCCATCTTCTTGGAATACCCTACCACTCTCTCGGAGGACCACCCCTTGCCTTGCTTAGCTGAACTCACAGCCTTAGCAAGGACAGGTTGGTGGAAGCAGAATGTCCAAGGGCAGAGAATAAGTGGGTGTTCTGTCTGCAGAAAATCTAAGAAATATAACTGACAAAAAGTTGGTGAGCCTTTTATCACCTGGATCCAACAACTGCAATTTTTTTTTTTTTTTTTTTGAGACAGAGTCTCGCTCTGTCACCCAGGCTGGAGTGCGGTGGCATGATCTCCACTGACTGCAAGCTCCGCCTCCCAGCTTCACGCCATTCTCCTGCCTCAGCCTCCCGAGTAGCTGGGACTACAGGCGCCCGCCACCTCGCCTGGCTAATATTTTGTATTTTGAGTAGAGACAGGGTTTCACCGTGTTAGCCAGGATGGTCTTGATCTCCTGACCTCGTGATCCGCCCACCTCGGCCTCCCAAAGTGCTGGGATTACAGGCGTGAGCCACCCGCACCCGGCCAAACAATTGTAAATTCTCCCAGTAATAAAATGGTCCTTGCACTAGGGCTGACTTCCCCCAGGGCCCGCCCTGGATATGCCACATACCGGGTAAACCATGGCTCACGAATTCCAGTAAATATTGAGTACTTCCAGTAAAACTTTGGAAGGTTTGGACATAGGCCATTATTAACTTCAGGAAACAAAATAAGTTGGATTAAAAAAGTCAAAGTAATCAGTATATAATATGCACAGGAAGACACACACATTTACATAGTCAAAGTAACTATTACTAAACTGATTTAACAACAAAAAAAAGAAATTATATTGGAATAATAGGAGAAAAAAAATGTGTGGTTTTAAAAAGTAGGGGTAGGAGGAGTATAGTATAAGAGAGCCAAATAGTGAGAAGTCAACTGATATCTAACATTTTTTCAATAAAGGAAAACAAGGAGTAAACATTTTATTTAGAAACACAGAACTGAAAGCAGTAGAAATGGAGTGGGTATACTTGTCAATAGGACAAAAATGCTATTTTATTACATAGCCTTGGGTTTTATATTATGTGCACACATTATTTTAACAGGTACCTAACTGATTAATAAAATACTCAGCTCAGGCATAAGTTATCTTAGAAAACCTTCTCCAACCTCTCTTCTGTGCTCTCAAAATAGTCTATCTGGGGTTATTGTTCTATCACTATACTTATCACAATAACAAATAACCAGTTTCTGTTACGAGCTCCCCTATCAACTTGAAGTTCTCACAGACAAGTATCAAAATCTATTTATACAGTGTTCGTATTCCCTGGCAGAAATGAGACTTAAATTCAAATCTGAATTCAACGAATATTCACTGAGCTACAAGAAGAGAAAAGTAGTAATAAGACACAGGGTTCTGACTTCAAAGAACAAAGTTTATAACTATAAACTGTTATTATATGCTGGGATTCATTATGTGCCAGAGATTATTTTAAGTATCATTCTTAATACTTAAGATTATTTTAAGTATTCTTAATACTTAAGATTATTTAAGTATTATTAATACTTAAGATTATTTTAAGTATTATTAATTCTATCATTAATTCCTAATAACGGCTTTATAAAGTAAATATAATTATACCCATTCTGCAGATGAGGAATCAGACTCAGAGGTCTTAAGTAAATAGCCCAGCTAGAAAGGAAAATCCAAAATAGCAGTGTTAATATTGAGCTACAGCATCAATGTCCCTTGCCGCAAACTCACAATATCTCTCAGGAGATAAGACATGCTCACAACATGATTGCAATATGCTACAATAGATGCTGAAAGTCATAAAGACAATTACAGATATAAGTGTCATAAGATCAGAGTGAGAGACATTCAGCTAGTATATTTGGTGAGAATGCTGTGAAAGAGTGAAATTTAATTTGGAAATTAAGAGATGGGCAGGATTTTAGAATATCTATATGAAGGACAAATGCTGATTATAAAGGCAGACATAAAGAGGTGAAGGCAAATATGTATACATAGACACGAGGCACTATATGTTGTGTGTCAAATTTCTCCCCACCAGCAGAGTCCCTGGGAACTAGAAATATGGATTTAAGCATCTACTTTTTAAAGCTGCGAAACATGGAAACACTGGGAGATGAGCAGAGGGAGTATCCCAAGAGGTTAGTGGAATGGAGATGGAGGGTGGTACAAAGCATCTGAACAGCATGCTTGTTTCTGAAATCCTTCCTCTTGCCTTCCTGTCTAACACTACTGCTATAGTCCAAGCCACCATGTTTCTCTTAGGTGAATCATTTCGATAGCCTCCTTTCTAGCTGACCCAAATCCGTTCATTCCTGCCTCTCTTAAATGTCATCTGCAGGCTGTAGGCACAAATTTCATTGTCCTCTTGAGAAACCTCAAAGGGTTCTTCATCACCCTTATTATGAAGACTCAACTCTGTGACATAGCTGTGAAGGCTTAATGATCTGATCCCAATCTCTCTCTATAACCTCATCTCCATCTACTTCCCTTCCACTCTGCTTCAGCCACGCTGCCCTTCTAATTCTAAGAACACACTCTTTTCCCTCCCTCTTTGGAAACCTTGCACATGCTATTCCTTCCACCTTGAAATAATTTTTGCTCCTGTCCTCATTACCTCATTAGCTATCTTTAAAATGTGACATCTTCATGTAAGCATCCTCTAACTGCTCCTCCCTCAAATACATCAGAAACTTCTCTCGTATGCTGTATAATCTTCTGTGAAATAGAGTTCAACAATTTGCAATCATAAATGCTGATAATTATTTCATTACAATTGATCTTCCTTAATAGACTTTAATTCCTTGTGTGCAAAGTGTGTGCCTGTTCCACACACCACTAAATCTCTAGCAGTTAACATGGTGTCTGGCTCATAGTAGGCACTCCATAAATATTTATTGAGTACTGAATGAAAGAAGAAACAAAACAAAAAGAGAAAGCAAAAATAGAGAGCAAAGTGGATTGGGCGCCAAGGAAGGTCAATTGATGAGGAGGTTTAAAGCAGACAGAAAGAGCAATCCTGGAAGAAATCCATGAGCCAGACAGGGCCAGGTGTCAGAAGTGACTTTTGTGCACTGGCATAGCTTCTTTCTGAGCATTCTGAGAAGAGTTAATAGGGCTGACATGTTGCAGATAGTTTGGGAGTCATCTGAAAAGCTCTGTTCTGCTTGAACCAGATCACAAGCAAGTATTCTTGAAAGGAAGGTCTCAAACATGAGCCTGAAAAGATAGAGTTGGAGACATTGAAGAAGCCCTTAAAAACCAGACTTAAGAATCTTAGTCGCATCCATGTGTGGTACCCTGGCACTCTGAATGTTTGAGAAATATTTCTAAATATTAATAGCATGTCAGGAGGATTGTGATACACAGTAAAAGCCTGATAGTGGTAAATAGAGCAGACTGTAGGGAAAGACACTAGTTTGGGGAACTTTGCAATGATTCAGGGTGAGAGAGGTGAGTATAGAAGAAAGGGGGAAGTGCAAGCATCGTTTTGAGGGATGACTTAACAGGACTTAAAATATATTTTTCTATGTTACAATGAGCAAGAGCCCAGACTTCAGAATCAGCCCACTCTGTGTTCAAGTCTCAGCTGTGCCACTTGCTAGCTATGTTACTTTGAGCAAGCTCAGTTTCCCTGACTGTATAATGGGACAGCATCTGTACCTATGTCAGAGTTATTAGGAAAATTCAATACAAATAAACTGCTTAGTACAATGTCTGGCAACAAAACTTATCAATCAACATCAGTGTCCACTGTGCTTTGTGAGACAGGAGCAGGGGCGCCACGATGGTATGCCAGGGAGGAAACGATTTTTGGTGGACGGGTCTTCATGTCATAGGAAGATAGCCACCTATGCCGTTAACTCCTATCCTGGCTTCTGCTGGACCTTCCTTATACCCCATTTACCTTTGTGGCTTCTGCTCTGGACTCATGCCAAACACACTCTCTGCTGACCCTTTTAGAGACCTCATCCTTCAAACAGATTGAGCCGTTTCTAAACTTTTGCCTGCAACATTTATTTCCAACTTGCCCTCTTATTTTAACCCTGCCACCTAGAAGCAATCCTAGATACTAAACTCCGTGGCTAAATACACCACTTCTCTCTTCCGAAGAAATATCGGAAAGATTATGTTGAAAATCAGTGCAACGTTAAACTTGATTTTTAAGAGTTAAGAGAGAATGATTATTTTTTTTTCCTCCAAGGATAGGTAATAGCATCAGATTCTGAAATTAAGCACAGCAGGAAGAAAGAGACTGCATAGATTTCACAGAGTATCACAGGCCTCTGCAATAAAGCACTTTAAAATGCCTTGTATTGCTAATTCTTTACACAATCTCCTTTTATTTCCAAAGCAGTATGCGGGACTTGAGCCATGAGACACGCATTGATGTTAACATTACACTGCTTGAATTAGAGCCATTTTTCTACTAAAACTCTGGTTGGGTTTAGAATTACTTTTTACCTTCCCTCCCCCCGAATATATTTTCCAGATCGAATGAGTAGTTGCCTCTTCCAACAACGCTGAACCCACTGTTGCAGTCATTACCTTAGCAAACATCCTTCCCCTCAAGATTCCAATAACCAGGCCTTGACCTGTATGGGAAATCTGCCTGCTTCAAGATCTCTGGATCGCATGTCACTCTGGGAATTCTAAGTGAATGAGGGCAACTCTCTTCTTAGGCTGCTTTCAAGTTCCCATCTTCCCCCAGCCCCAAGCCAATACTCTTCATTCATTCATTGAATTATTCATCAAATACTTATTAAATAGCTAATATTAACAAGACACTGTGCTGGGCACCCTGGTGGATTTTCCTAACAGTAAAATGAAAGTGGAATTGTCCATAAAGCAGTGCTTGGTGACAATCAGATGGAGACCTTACTGAACGTTAAATAGATTGTCTAAGAATGTGCAGTTTTATGAAGATGTATTATTTTCACGATCACCAGTCTATTGGCTAGCATTTGTAAAGATTTAGCTTCTCTCTTTACAAGATATTTTTGTATAACGTAAATGCTTTTTTTCCCCTGTCCACATGGAAGCTCTGTCATTTGTTCAATAGATATTTGTTAAGTGCTACGATCATATGGAGAACAAACAGATCACATGGAGAACAAATAGACAAGGTCCCTATCCTCGTGTAGTAACTGCTATCCCAAGATAATAGACACAGTGGACTCATGTTTTCATCCCATACAAACCTTGGGTTAGTGTTTTTCATTGTTTATTTGTTTGTATAAAAGGCACTTTCCTGTAAGGACCATATTAGCCTAATTAAAACCCTGTCCTCATCTTATCTCACCAGGACTCCTTTTCAGCCTCCTCTTTCTCGCCTTCTCTAGCCATAGTAATCATAATCAAACTATCCTAGTCTGTTTTCTACATGCTGCTCTCTCCTTCTGTGTGTTTTTATTCTATTTATTAAACAAACATCTTTAGGCACCCACTATGTCCCAGACATTGTCTTATTTGGGATACAGGGCTGGATAAATAGATCAACCTCTTGTCTTCCGTCTACTTAGTCTCCTTCAGTCTGGCCTGTTAAAAAGTTATTTCCAAGGCTAGAATACATATAACTGGCCCCAGGGCCCCCTTCCCCACTCTCCAACCCCTAGATTACTTATGTCAGGCCCCCTCACTCTTGACTTGAAGCATGCTAATGTTTTATACACTCAAATAACTAAAGGCTCTTTAAATTTTATTTTAGAACTCCTAAAACCATATTATCAAAAAAAAAAGTCTTTCTAGCAGTCCAACAATCAGTTGTGCTTTATCTTGGCACTTCCACTATTCTGTGAGCCTCTTACTTAAATTCCATATGCCATGTATATATAACTTACTACCAAACTAGATCAATGAAGTTTTTTATCACTGGTTCTCAAACTTTTATGTGCAAAAGAATCACCAGTCATGCTTGTTAAAAACGCAGGGTTACAGGGCTACACCCACAGAGATTCAGGTTCTATATGTCTGGGATGAGACCCAGAAAGCCCTGTTTTTAACAAATATCCCAAGTGGTTTTCAACTGGCTGACTGGATGATCACCTTTGAGAAACACTGTTCTGTAATTTCCTTTGATGTCAATTTTTATGTATTCAGAATCTCTGCTTAAAGTCATAAAATATTTCCTCTTAAGTATAAGCAACATGCATCTGTGTGTTCAGTGTTTTTTGATGAATGTACGGGTTAGTGAATATTTGATAATAAGCAACATTTAGAAATCGCTTTATAGGCTGGGTATAGTGGCTCATGCCTGTAATCCCAACACGTTGGGAGGCCAAGGCAGGCAGATCACTCGAGCTCGGGAGTTCAAGACAAGCCTTGGCAACATGATGAAACCCCATCTCTATACATTTAAAACAAACTTCATCTCTACACAAAAGTTAAAGCAAATTAACTGGGCATGCTGGCGTGGTCCCAGTTACTCAGGAGGCCGAAGTGGGAGGATCACTTGAGCTCGGGCAGTCGAGGCCGCAGTGAGCCATGACTGCACCACTGCACTCCAACCTGGGTGACAGAGTGAGACCTCGTCTCAAAAAGAAAAAAGCAAAAAGCAAGAAAGAGATCACTTTACAGCACAGACATGGCTTTCGATAACTATTTCTCATCTCTTCCTCCTAACTGTCTCATGTGATAGGCAGGTATTGTTATCTCATGCGATAGGCAGGTATTGTTAGTGCTCCCATTTTACAGAGAGGAATCCCACACTAACACCTTGTGATGGAAGAGAATGCAAGTGGCAGAATCGAATAGACTGAAATTCAGGCAAAGACTGTCCCACTCACTAGAGCTGAGGAAGATGGGCAAGTCACTTGACCATTGGAGTCTGCTGTTCATCTGTGAAAAGGTGCTAATATCCATCTGATAGGAGGGCTGGGAGGGCTAAATGAGATTATCCATGTACGGCACCTAGCACCCCTCCCGGAACACAGTAAACACTCAACAGCTGTTTGTTTTCTTACTTCCCCATCGTGCAGGGCTGCCTTGACTCCATATGAAACTCATCTTGCAAACTATGCTCACTCAGCAATCATGTATGCGGTTGCTGCTCTGTTTCAGGCATTGTGATTCTGCTAGGACTACAATTCAATGCCCTCAGGGAGCTTACCTTCTAATTGGAAATTTTTTACGTCACCCTATGGCTACCCCTTTCAAATCAGGCAGCAGAGTATTTCGAAAACCTTTCATTTCATGCAGGGAGTCCGACACAAGGCAGAGTGGACAGTGATGCCATGAGAATAGTGAATTTGTGGTAAGAGAAAGGTTAAGAAAAGCACAGCAAGGAGTGATAGGTAAAAGGAGACAGGAAGAGAAGAGCTTCTGGGTGGCCCCAGGAAGTCTCTAAAAATAAATAGGGGTCCTATGAAATTTCTTTACATGCTGATAGATCTCTATCTGTTTGTCTCCTGTGCATGACTTGATTTCCTGGTTGGATGTGGAAAAGACACTCCTATTCGGTTAATAGAGAAGGTACGTGGAGATGAGGCTGAGAGTGAAGCAAGAAAATTCAAGACAGAATTATAAGAAATAGTATGCATGTCTTCAAAAGCAGTTCCCAGTGCAAGAGTACACTGATGAGACTGATTCTGCCAGACACATAGGAAAGAGTGCCAGTGGTGCAGAGGAATACTAAGCATCACAAGAACTTGCATGCGAGCTGCAGTCTACTCCTGATAGTACACATCAAACAACGTCAGCTCTTAGTGGTCCTGAATTACACCAGTACATCTAGGCAGACATCGGATTTTGCCATAGTTCCTAACCAGAATGGGGATGAGCCGGCAACTACGGAATGATGTAACTGCCACAATGGAGGATGAAATCCGAAGTCTCGTGAGAGGTACCATCTAGGAAACACACCGTCAAAAGTATGAACATCTTTTTCTTTTCCTCTCACAAATGTAAGTTTGTCAGCCTTTTTAAGTAGAGACATTGAAGCAACCCGTGCTCACTCCTCAGGAAAAAATTATGCCAAAAGCTTCACAGTAAGCAGTCCTTATCCTGGGCACAGATTCCCTAGAGGAGTCCCTCGTCTGAGGAATGTGTCAAAAATTAGCTCTCTTTTCCTGCCTCCCATCCTCCTTGGATTCCGAAGTTGTCCCAGTGCCAGTTTCCCACAGTACAACACACAGAACCACCTAAAAATCTGGGTCAAAATATTAGGGGTCCTAGCAATCCTACTGAAACTTACAGGCTAAGTGAGTGTCTTCTTGTATCCAAAAAGAATGCTTCCTTGCATACACAAAAGTGTTGCTCTCAATCACAATCCTGATTACCAGTCTGACTGAGTCTAAATGACGTGGTCTTCATCCTCCACCACAACCGCCTCCCCCCGACTCTGGCCCAAAAAAATAGCAACAACTCAATTCTCAGTCCAATAACGTCTTTTCTCAGATGTTGTTCTCCCAGTGGGTAGAAGAATGAACTATTGCAATGCCACCAGCTCCTCTACAGTTTCTTTTAATTTAAAGTTACAACAGGAGGGAAGAAAAGAGACTTTCTATTAAGGGACAACTCCCTGAAGGGGCTCTTAGCTGACAATCGAAGGACTGCTCATGGCAGTGATCAAATCTAAGGCAACAAAGTGCTGGTGGCTCTGTGACTCATCACAGCAGGAGCTCGCGCTGAGGGCCACTTGAGTTCAGTGCTTTGTGGTGCTGCAAGTTGGTTTAGGAACAGTAACACAGGGGAGCAAAGACTTGCAAGGTGTTTGAGGCTCAAGATAAAATGCAGACTTCCAGTGCGTTGCTACTCAACTGAATAGAAAGCCTAGAGAGGTAAGGAAATGAACAGAGTTCTGCCTCATGTTATAGGGCAAATTACCTGAAGATGGTCAAGGTCAGTTGGTATAGCTAGTGTTCAGTTTATACTCTGATAAAAAATAAGGATTAATGGAAGATAAATGAACCAAGCTATTTGTAAATGACAAACGTTAAAGATGTTTGCTTGCATAAACAATGCCTTCCAATTATATGAAATATCCATTATTTAGATATGTTTACAATCACCTGATAAAATTCATCTATACCTTTCAGATGCATTTTGTGAGTACACTGAAAAGAGTGCAAAATACACTGGGCATTTCCTCCATGCCACAAACAGTACTATGGACTTAGAGATGATCTCATATAACCTAATTTAATCCCAATTAGTGAGGTGATACTGCCATTACACTCATTTTGCAATTGAGGAAAACAAAGCTCAAAGAAACTCAAAACTCAAAGAGACCTCAAAGCAATTGCCAGGTCTCCTGTGTGTGAGTGTGTGTGTATGTGTGTATGAGAGAGAGAGAGAGAGTGAGTTCACCTGTCTAAAGCAAGTGAAGTACTACTAAACTGGGCTATACTGCCAAACCATAGCTATACCACTCAGATCTCCTGTTTTGAGAGTGTAATTGACTTACTTCCCCAACTGTTTCCCCTATAGCTCTAGCACCACTTAGGCGCAGAGGCCATGCTTCCTGTAGCTGCTCCCAGCCAATGACTGACAGTGAGGAATGCTGATACAGGCCATTCTTTCAAGACAGATGACTCTTCCAATGGCTGGCTCTTATTTGCCTACCCAAACCTTTCATAGACTGCACTATAGTCAAACTTCTTCCTACTCAATCTTCTTTCCTTGCCGCTCTCCTTGCATAAGTGTCAAACTTGTCTCATGGTCAAAAGGCTCTCCTGGCCTTGTCCTGCCCTCTCCCCCTCTCCCCTAAAAAACTTCTTACACATCTAATCCCATCTTGGCATCTGCTTCTTAAGGAACTCCAATTAATGCAAAAAAATACATTTATTTGATGTTTTAAGAAGCCTTTCCTTTATCTTTGCTCAGTTGTACTTACAGACAAATTCTGTTTCATTGGGAAGAGAAAATAACCACTAATTTCTCCATGTTTCTTTACCACCTCTTCAAACCAGGCAATGGTATATTTATGGTGCCTTTCTCCTTGCACCCAATTTAAATAAACAAACCAACCTACAAGTTTCTCTTTGAAGTACTGTTGCCTCCAGAGAGGAAAACACTGAAAAATCAGATGGATTTCTTTTTCCACATGGACTTTCTCTTTATCCACGGTCCTACAGCTTAATATAATGCAGAGGTGAATGACTATCAAAGGATTAAATATCAATCAATTTCCACTAGTTCATATTTGCTAATAGGAAATCAAAGAGATAACAAGAGGAGAAATCTACAGAATTAGGTCCTAAAGTTTTTATTTATCCTTACCTATTATGTAGGGTATAAATGTTAATTACTGAAAAAGCACTTAAATGAATAAAAGATAGAATTCACACTTGCACCAAATACAGCATCTTAATAAAATCACATTGTCAGAGATCATATACAGACGTTCACTGAATCACTGTTTTAAAGTGTTGATCTCAGCCTCAAGAAAGTGATACATTTTTTTCTTTTTAGACTCAAATAAGTTCAAAGTAAGTACAAAATGCAGCTTCAACCATTATTAATGATCAGAACCTAGACTTGACTAGGAGAGAGAGCTGAGTGTAGCTAACATTTATTGAGCATCATAGTTCATGACAGACACTATGCTAGGCATTTCACACATAGTGTCTAGCATAATCCAAACAATATCCCTATAAGAAAGGGCATCATAATTTGCAGTTTAAGAGGTTAAGAAGGCCGGGCGCGGCGGCTCACGCTTCTAATCCCAGCACTTTGGGAGGCCGAGGAGGTGGATCACGAGGTCAGGAGATCAAGACCATCCTGACCAACAGGTGAAATCCCGTCTCTACTAAAAATACAAAAATTAGCTGTGTATGGCGGCACATGCATGCAATCCCAGCTACTCTGGAGGCTGAGGCACAAGAATCCCTTGAACCCAGGAGGCGGAGGCTGCAGTGAGCCAACATTGTTCCACTGCACTCCAGCCTGGTGGCAGAGCAAGACTCTGTCTCAAAAAAAAAAAAAAAAAAAAAAAAGAGGTTAAGAAAAGGAGGTAGAACCCTGTAAGTTCAGATCTCTAAATAAAATTTTGGATAAATCACAGACCTACACTGAAAAATTCCAAATGAGATACCTTTCTCCTTTCCTGGTTCCTTCCTGAATTCCCTCACTTCCAACAGTTTAATTGCTGTTGAAGAAAGAAAAAATGCCTTAAGCCACCAGAGAATATAAACTGGATATCAAACTAAAGTCCGCTCATCCCTATGACTACTGCATTATTTTTACTCTGTGTACACAGGATATCATACAAGCACAGAGTAGTTGAATGACATGTAGCTGAGCATCACAGATACAAGCAGGTCTTTGTTTTGGGGTGTTTTGTTTTTACTTATAATGAACTTTAAGAAATAGAAAATGAATGGACTTACACTTGTAGAATTCAATGCCACCATCACTAGTACTCCCCAAGATACATTTTTATGGCTCAATTTTTAAGGATGGCTATTTAATGGTTATTTACATGTATTCAAATTTTTCCTAATTTTGTCAATATGCTGCCCCTACTGAATGTCATCCTTAACTGCAAGTGAAATCATTAGCTGTCTATAAGGTATGATTTGAGTAGTATTGAAAAAGTCCTCATGCATATAAATATTTACTCCTGGCAGCTTTCCTTGATACCTGCAATTGCCACAAGTTTATCTCTATGGAATTAGATGACCATAATAAACTACCAAAATGATAACAGTAATATCATCTAGTTTGAGAATTAAACCATAATGAATGAATAACAACTTTAAAATAGTTAGCTTATGAGCCAGAGGTTAAATGGGGCAAATGGGGCAGGAATTCAGAAGGGTCCATCAAGGTAAAATGGACTGTCAAGGGCCCATCCTGAAGGTCAGGACCCTCACTGGGAAAGCATTCAAAAGTCCCATGTAGGCAGCTAAAGGAGCAGGTCTTTGGAGGAAATAACCCCCCCAAAATTCCCCTAACTAAAGTTAGCCTACCTTTGACCTTGACTCAATTTTAAAGACAAGGAAATTGAATTTGGTAAAATTTCTTAAACAGTCCTACAGAAATGTCCCCATATGGCCCTGCTAAAGCAAACTAAAAGTGCCTGATTGTCTGCCCTTCTACTGAGCCTTAAGCACTCCATTTCTCCCCTCTTAAATATCAAAATTCATTATATTTAAGAAAAAGGTTAAATCTTTGCTTCATATTTTTAAAAACCTCACTTTACTCTTTTATTAACGTCAACTTTTCATGCAAACGAACTCTTGGTTAATTTAAGATCATGAAATTACTTCTCCACATCGGAAATCCCTCTCATAAATATTAGGTATAAGTGATTATTTACGTTACATCACACACACAAAGTAAACAACAAAAACCCCACTCACATTTGAGAATCATTTACTATTCCAACTCCCCAAGCTCCCCCAAATGGGAAATGGAATAACCAGACTGATCATAATTGGATTAAGAACCATAATTCTTTAATTCATTCATCAAATTGAGGCATTTGGAACAGTTTATTTACAGAGTTGTTTAGACAGTTTTGTGTGGTGTTTTTTAAGATAAACCAAAATGCCTTTCTGAAATAAGTTTCAGATCCCAAATCATTAACATATGAAAACCAAATGTAGACAATTTACAAATGGGTGTTTTAAAACAATGTTTGGAACAAAATTGGACTTTTATTTCATTAACTATCTACAAATCTAAGTTCAGGATATAGTTTATTTGAAACAGCCAACCACTTTATTCGCCTTTAAAATAAATCTTCATTTCTCAGACTAAAAATTTTTGACCAGTGCGTGAGGGAATGCATTTGACTTCAGGCCTAGACAAATAAGTTTCCAGGTTACTCTCAAAACTCTAATTATAGCATTCTCTACCAGTGAAGTTGATTAGCTATTGGGTGAATCATCCAGGTTATGCCAATCAATTATATCCAACAATTGTAGCTTCTGGAAATCTAAACAGTGTGCAACATTAGAACTCTCCGTTATTTGAAATCCAGTGTATTTTAGGAGATTAGGAAACATAAATTTTGTCCTGTAAGTTTTACTTTTTTATATAATCTGAACATACCCTCAAATCAATGATTACTTATCACTCAGGAAAGGAACAGAGCTTTTTAAGAAGGCAGTACATCCTGTAAGCACTATATCAAATTTTAAACTTGCTTTGTAAGTAAGAAAAAAAAAATTCTTTAAGCATTTAAATTCATTCCTTTAACTGGAAAGGGAAAATTTAGAAATTTAAATTCTCCTTATCACTCACAACTCACCCCCACTGAGGACAACCAAAAACATGCCAACATACCTGAGTATAAACTTCACTCTTTTGCTATTTACTATTTATATACTCCACAGATAGCATCTTTCTAAGTGTATATATTTTTTTCTTTTACCAAACCACGTGTCAGTCTAAACAGGATGTGCACTTACATGTATAGAACTAAGTTAATTTGAATTAGCCATTGGACCTCAAATGCCTATTTACCAAAGAGGTTTGGGAGTTTTGAATTCTGTATACAACATCCCATTCAACCAGAACTGTTTAAGCTCAACAACAAAACTAATACAAGGTTTCCATATTAAGAATTGAAGTTTTTCCTGTATTAAGAGTTTACACTTGCAAGTCTGTGTCGGATTGGATCAATACTACCCATTCAAAAAGGCTACAAAATGAATTTTTTAAAAACCACAGCAAACAAAAAACTGTTGATTCTTCAGGAACAAGGTTGTTAGAAGAGAGACCACTGGAAAGAAAGGGGGGAAAAAAGAAAGAATTTCAAGCAAGTATGCTACTATGTAATTAACACAAACAACTAAATAATTATGCACATCCCTTCCCACCCCCACAATTAAATGTTTTTAAACAACTCATGTGATGAAAGATCTACCTTTTAGGCAAACAAAAGCAATCCCTAGCAGTTTAAGGATTTAAGGCTGTATTGCATCAGTTTTAAGTGATGCTTATGATTTTTATCTTGTATAGTTCTGAGGAATAAACAGTTGATGGCATAATTTGCAGGAGAACGCTGCACAGTGCCTAAAAGAACTGCCACTGTAAGTACTTATGATTTTAAATCATTGTGGCTGAATTTATCTAGGCTTCTGCCTGGGAGCTATATTTAAATCAGGAAGAAGCACCCCTAGAAACTTTGTTCCATGTATCTGCATTTGAAACCAGATTCCTTCCCTATCTGAGCTAACAGCAATTCTCATACAGCTGAATTCCTTTAAAATTAGACAGATCAAAATTTAGCAGTTCTGTAAAGGCTCTAAGAAATCGTCCTCCTTTTAAATGCTATAAAAGTCAAACTTGAAAAACATTTCCGTATACTTTAAAGCCATCTGGCCCTTAACCTAATCACTCTTGGCCATCGAGCCTCACTCCCGTAATCCTGATCAAAAATTCTCCTCTGGTTTTTCTGATGGAAATGTCCATTGCCTAAAAATCACCCACGTGCCTACTTCATTGGCCTGTTTGTGTGTGTTTGTGTGTGTGTTTTCAGGATACTAGGGGCCATTATTTATGAAAAGCAAGGAAACAAATCACTGTCCAGTCCCTTTGCAGATTCCCACACTTACTGCCCCAAATCCCACTCGGTCCTGCCCTTGGCTAAAGAACTGTGCTGAGCCAGAAGGCAGTCCCTGGGGACATCTCCTTATGCCTTTCTTGACAAACTCCTTTGGCTATCTGGGTATGTGAGGATCTCAACTGGGTTCCAGCAAACCCCTAAACTTTTGTAAGAAAGTACAGTTGACTGCCACCCAGAGTGCCTGGACTGCCTGGCACCGAATGTAGGGTTCTGCATATTCACAGGATTTCTCGTCTTGACCTGCTTTAGCTGAGAAGGGAACACATTAAAATGAATTCACATTCATCACATTCTGAATTTAGTCACAGAAACCAACGTCTTCAGATATTCACCAGGGTCAATCTATTTATTAATATAGTCGCTTTGCAAAGTGTAGGGAAAATGACTACTAAAATATGTAAACAGTGCTTCGTGTGCATCCGATCAATACTCAACAAACTGCTGCTCTCCAACGCAAACATTTCCAAATCCAATTTGATTTCAACTCGTATAACCTCTTTTCATTGCTTCTTATTGCTGTAGCCCGAAAGTGCAAGCGAGATTTCCCAAACCCGCGCTTAAAGTGACACAACACGTGAGTGGTCTTCACTTTGTACACTGAGTGAGGAGGGGGAAAAAAAGTAGTTGCAATTAAAATTAAAGCTTCCGGTCTCTGAAATCCCTAGAATCCTGAAGGATGAGACTTGTTTCCGAAATTCCGGGCGGGAGGGAGGGGGAATGGTAGGGAGAAGGATTGCAGAAAGCGAAACAAAAAGACGAAAGAGTCGGGGGGTGGGGGTGACTAAGGTTAGGGGGTGGGCCGGGGGTCGCTCTGATATCCTAGAAGGGCTAAGGGGCTTTGTCCAACTTTTAGGGTCTGGCCTTGGACGTTCGCCGCGATGCCCAGCACAGCCCAGGGTTCTCCCCGCACTCCTGCCCTCCTCTCGCATCAACCACCTCCACCGCCACCACTTACAAAACAATACCAGCAACAGTACGCAGGCTTCCCAACAAAAATAGAAAGTTATCCCGTCTCCGGGTCGGGGTCCAAGCCCGCGCTCCAGGGTCCCCCGGCCAGCCGCCCCCGGGGATGACAGGGCCACTCCGCGCCTCGGGCCGCCTCCCACCTCTCCGTCACCCCCAACCCAGTCCCCCTCCCTCTGTACTTGAGGAAACTCCGGCGGCGGCCCCCTCCCTCCTCCGCGGCTCTCCAGCTGGAGCCGGGAACGAGTGCTGAGTGGCGGGCCCGGCGAGCGGCAGAGGGGAGCTCTGCGCCTTGGAGGTCTGCCCACAACAACATCGGGACGAACAACAAAGTTAAAACGCAGCGATTCACGCACCTTACCCGGTCTCGTTAATGCCTCCTCCGGCGTGGGATGCAAAGTGGCACAGAGGCGGGCTGGGGGCCCCCGGGAGGAGACTGGAGATGGGTTTTGGTGGCTCGCCTTTTTCACTCTGTGTGTGTGTGTGTCTGTGTGTGTGCGTGTGTGCCGGTGTGTGTGTGTGTGCGCGCGCGTGTCCCTCTCTCTCCCCCCGTCTCTCGCTCGCCCGCTCGCTCGCGCTCCCCGTGTTGCTCTCAAGGACGAGGTGAAATCCCTTTGCTGGTCATGAGGCGGCTTCAGAGACAAACAACACAATGCGAGTGCAAATAACAAAAGGCAAAAAGACAGTAGGAACAATGGGGGAGGCGAGGGCAGCGCACCAGCCGGCGGTCACCGCGGCCCGGCGCCCGCCCCGGGGGGTGCGGCGGGGGCGGGAGCGGGCGCGGGGGCGGCGCCGGGGGCTCCCGCTCCCTCCAGGTCGCCCCTGAGCTCCCGCAAGCCCACCCTGACCTCCTTCCTGCAGCTCGCCGCCCGGCCGCCCTCTCTATCCATCCGAAGGGAAGGAGCCCCAGAGTTTTCTTCCCCGTCTGCTGCAGAGTAACTAGATTGTTAATAACGCGGCGATTACCCACACCGTGCAGGAATTTTTTTTTTTTTAATCTGCCCTCCACTTAAAGGAGCGATAAAAATGAAATGGCAGGAGTGGAAGGAGCCAGGGAGAGCGGGATATCTCTAGATCTCGATGGAGCTCGCATCTGTAAATACGCATTCATGTTTAGTCAAGTCCCTTTGTCAACTTCTTCCCGGCGCCGGAGCCTCAGCCGCTGCCCTGCGCCCAGGAACTGGCCCCTCCCGGCCCCCCAGCCCAGTGGTCAAGCGGTCGGGCCGGCAAGGAGGGCGCGCTCGGGGGGCTGCGGGGTCCGTGGAACCTTTCCGGGAGGCGAGCCGCGGGCTGCTGGGCGCGGAGGCTGGAGCCGCGAGAGGTTCGGCTGCTGAAGCGGCCACTGCCTCCCCGAGCCCGGCTCCGCGCCGCGCGTCCCCGCCGCCGCCGGCACTGTGCACCCACCTACTCCTTGGGCATTGAGGTAGGGGAGAAAAGTTTTGAGGCGCTCTCATCTCTGCCTCCGGGGTGGTTGAACTGGTTTGGTTTTGTGTTGAGCGAAGCCAAAAAAGAAAGAAGAAGAGAAGAAAAAAAACGACCACACACACACACACACACACACACACCCCAACCCAAGAACCAGGGAATGAAATTTAGTGATATTTAGGGAGAAATAAGGCTGAGCGCTGGGCTCCGACTCTCTGCCGCGACACTTGAGTGGGCGCGTGGACCCTCGGAGTCCCATCCCCATCAGAAGAAACTCCATCGGTGATGCCCCGAGCAGAAGCTGTGGGGCTGATTTAAGTGTGTGCTCTGACAGCTCCCGGGCTGCTCCGGCGCTTATCTCTTCTAATCTTACTTTCATTGACTTAAAACAGCTGCCGGTTTGCCAGGGGAAAAAATCCTATTAAATCTCAAACCAGGGTGGGGCGGGGGCGGGGGTTCCTGACAGTGATCTTCCCAGAGCTGGTGTCCAGAAAAGAGCAGGGGGAAGGGAGAGCACTCACGCGGGAAGCTGCGGGTTGGGAAGCGGGTGATGCAAAGGGGACTAAGGAAACAATTCGAGCAACACGTTTCTTTTCCTCGCTGTAGCCTTCTCTCCGTTTGCTTTTATGCCAAGGTGCGTGTTCTCTGTCCCCATCTCTATAATTCTCTGCAGACGCGCAACCATTGACTGAACCGCGTCCCTGGGCACCCCCAGCATTACCCAGAGTGCAACAACACCATCAGGAGATCAATGACCAGACTCTATGTATTCTTAACGCGCCTAGAAGAGCAGGACACCGGAGGAGCTTGGGAGCGAGGCTCGGGGCTTGGCTGTCTCCGGGCGATCTCTCCCAGACTTTTTCCGGGCTGATTTCTAAACGGCAGTTAGTAAGCAAATATAATTTCTCAATGCATGCCACACATACCAATCACAATATATTCACCTAGGAAAGTGAGACATCCTTTCTCCCCCTTTCCACCCTTTGTAGATTTGTTTCTGGAGATGGGTTGCTAATACCTGAGATTTACACTTGTCTAGGGCGGAAACTTTCCCGAGTGTTTGACGATTGATTATGTGGTACCTGTTTTCTAAAAAAGGCTAAACACCTTTCCCTGGAAGAAAAGTGAGAAATGTAAATCTTAATAACTCAAGGCAA
This sequence comes from Macaca mulatta, assembly GCF_049350105.2. Lineage (NCBI taxonomy): Eukaryota > Metazoa > Chordata > Mammalia > Primates > Cercopithecidae > Macaca > Macaca mulatta. The sequence goes on from NC_133416.1 coordinate 26,903,304, forward strand.
AAATTTCAAAGTGTAAGCACAGCTATTATCCACTCCCACAAAGAAAACTTCCTCTTACACAAATATTTGATAGCATAGAGCCCAGTAATTAAGAGAACAATCAAATAAGCTCAGGGCTTTCGTGGGGACTTCTAACTTATCGTCTGCCTAGAATTTATAAGCAGTGTAATCATTTGCTGCTTGGATATAACTCTGGATATAGCAATCTAAATGTCCATCCTTAACCAATTTTACTATGCTTTCCTAAGTATTTAATGAGAGAGATGGATAATAATAATATTCAAATTGCTGGTTCAATGTGGCTTCATCAACTGTGTGAAAACATTCTGTGTGTGTGCGTGCATGAAACACATTTCCTATATGTTTCCTTTCCTTACATTTTCTCTACCATGCATCGGAGCCACGTGCCTATATGGCATAAGAATTCGTCAATGATCATACTCCACATTACATTTAAGAGTTACTTTTATTCTAAGAGTTTCCGGTGTATGATGAATGGTTTCTTCTCTTTTTGTTGTTGTTGTTGTTGTTTGTTGAGGTTTATTCTCATAATACACATGTAGTTGCTTTACAAAGTTAGCTATGTCAGGCCCAGTTCCTTAAATACTGTGCAAGAAGCAAACGGGGCCCAACTACAAAAAAAAGTTGCCCCTGGCTACTACTTATGTGAACATACTTAACTTTTGAAACGGGATTCTCATTTACAGTGAACATCCACTGGGTTGTAATCCCTTTCTCTCAGACAACACCCAGGGAAGAAAAAGTCCTCTGGGCACCTGACCAGTAGGTTACTAACCTACCTGCTTGGCCAAACCCCACCAAGCAGAGCAGTGCCACCTCCGCAGATTTGCAGCCTCTACTGCTTCATGAGTGTAACAGTTTCTGGTACCACCAGGATTCCTACTGGCAGCAGAAGGGAAGCAGGAGGGAGAGAAGGCACAAAGTTCCAAAACTGCCTAGTGAGATACTGGTGAAACTTGAATTACATCAACCCCTTTCCTCCTTTCGTTCCTACGGGCAGCATAACTTCCAACCACGTATAGTTATTGAAACCACATGCCCTTAAGACTAAACCATGATCATTATCCAGCAACAGCATAGCTGATCAAAAACTCCCAGTGGGATGTTTGTTTGTGTTGGGCTTTAAAAAAAATACCCTAATTTGTAGTGGGACAGACATATTAAAGATCAACATTTCCATTTATCAAGCATTTGCTATGTACCAGGATGTTGGCCAAATGCTTTTTTAAAAATGTGTTTTGTCTCTCCTTCTCACCAAAAACTTGCAAGAAATTTTACATCCCTGTTCTTCAGATGAGAAGATTAAAGCTCAGAAAGGTTAAATGACTTGTCCAAGACCATGCAGTTTTTAAGTGGTTGACCCAGGATACAAATCCAAACTTGGTCAGTGCCACGCTTGAGCTTTTTCACTTCACCTTGATGCCATGTACATGTTACGTTAGGGCCAGTTTTCAGTGGCAAGTATTATTTCATTAAATAGGAAGATATAAAATATCAAATGTATACTATGTTCATGACAGTTATCAGCTATGTTGCTATTCACACTCATGTTGGTCATTAGATAACTGAAATTTCAAAGAAAATCGAAATGTGCTATATATGGAGTGTGTGTATGTGTATATATATATGGCATTTATATATATATAATGTATATGAAATTGTCTTATTTTGGAGGCAAGGTAATTATGTATTATATATACATATGTATGTATCCAGATGATGTATATAATAATGCATACAATATATTGTTAAGTGGCTACAATTTTTGAATTCCTATCATTTTACAGGCATTGTTCTAGGTGCTTTTTGTGTATAAATGTATTTAATCCTCACAGCCACTCCATGAGGTACATAATTTTATTATATCATTTTACAGATAAGGAAACTGAAGAACTGAGAGGTTATGTAACTAACTTGTCCAAGGTTATACAAATAGCAGGTGAAAGAGCCTGGCTTCAAACTCAGGTAATCTGACTTCCAGACCCATTCCCTAACCACTCCGCTATACTGTCTTTCAATATATGCACCCAGATGTATATACAATATGCATACATAAATTTATGGGCAGATATATACCATAGGCAGCTCTCAAAATATGGGGAAAATAAAGGCATATAACTGACCTCTGTATCATTACCATCCTCATATGCTAGTTGCCTCCTAAGGCAACAAGAAATATTACTGATAGGAGAGGGCTTTACATTGCCCACAGTATTCAAGATTCTCTAATAAGTTTTGAGTCCATCTCAATCCCTCCAACATGTTTGGAGATATTGGGGGAGTGCTAGGAGATATTAGGAGTATACAATGTTTGACCTTAGCCTATTTTCACAGGGCTCATTTTGAATTTATTTGGTCATACACATTAAAAATAGCAGAGGCAAGTTACTTGGGAATCCTAAAGAAGAAAGAGAGGGATCTTAATAAGTATCCTGTGACAGCTGGGTGCGGTGGCTTATGGCTATAATCCCAGCACTTTGGGAGGCTGAGGCACGCGGATCCCAAGGTTAGGAGTTCAAGACCAGTTTGGCCAACATATTGAAATCCCATCTCTAGTAAAAATACAGAAAATTAGTCGGGTGTGGTGGTGTGTGCCTATAATCCCAGCTACTTGGGAGGTTGAGGCAGGAGAATCACTTGAACCCAGGAGGCAGAGGTTGCAGTGAGCCGAGATTACGCCATTGCACTCCAGCCCTGGTGATAGTGAGAGACTCAGTCAAAAAAATAAATAAATAAATAAAAATAAATCCTGTGACTTAGAGGGAAATTTAGGTGATGCAAGAGACCAAATATGTCATCTTAATGGTTATGAATTACCCATTTTTATATTTTTCTAAATTAGGGTAGTTTGTCAACCCTCACTCTATTAGTAAGAGAGTAACATACAATGTTGATTTTAAGTTTAGCAATTATGGGCCCAAACACTGATACCCTTCAAAGGAACCTTAAAATACTTCATAAGAGTCCCCGATGAGACAGGTTTATTTACCTGTCTCATCAAACGCAATGTGCATATCAAATTTTGAAGGTGAGCTTCTCTAAACCAACCAGTGTTGAAAAAGTATTTTGAGATTTTCTTCTCTCGCTTCTTCTCTTCTAAAATATATAAGGGATTATCTAACGAAGGAGAAATAACTGACAATAATCTTCCTTGGGCATTCTTAATCCCAGTAACGCCTGAGATATAGACATCGAAACTATTAACTTTCCTGGGTCTACTGTACCTCTTCAGAAAAACTGAAAAAGACACCCTATACCTAACAGATGCCACACATTAAGTCTTACTGAGAAAAAAAAAAAAAAAACTTTTAAAGCCCTATTACAGATACATATGTTTTCATTTAAAAACTACTATGAAATCGAGTGTTCTTTTATTTAAACATTCCCCTGTGGTTCTATGAATTAAGGATCGGTAGTACTATATTAACAATGGAAAGCCAGACCCAACTGAACTGGTGAAAAACAGTTGGTAAAACTGCCAACACTGGTTTTGCTGCCGACGTTGACTGAAATGGGAGGCAGCATATATATTAAAGAATGAATTCTAGTTTTTAAAACTTTCCCATTTTGGTATGCATTTAGAATAAACTTCTCTTTAGCCACAGTTTTGAAAAGTGGAAATAATGTATAAAACCCAGATACTTTGCACAACCAAAACCACGGTCACATTGCTCTTATTATAAGTGAAAATTGTTTATTATTCTGATTGTTAAATTTTTTCCTTCCTGAGACAAAAACCAGACAGAAAAACAAAATTGATTCTATTCAAGTGAAACAACTCACAGTCGCCACATCTTGTCTCTTAATTTACTGTTTTTCAGTTCTACTTCTCTCCTTTAATTTTAAGTAATGAGTATATAATATGGGGGAAGTAGTTTTACACGTATACTTTTTTTTCAGTATGTGCATTTGTTTCAGACTTAGCTTACACAATATACTCTGTGTTCTCAGTTGCTATAAAATGTTATCATAAATATATATAAGAGGAGGTTTATGTGCAATGAGATACCTTGATTTTATTTACAAAGAAAAGAGTAATGACTCGTATGCTTCGCTGCTTCAAAACTGGTAACAGAACTAATTGTCAAGCAAGGAAATAATATTTTAAGCATGGGTCCCAGTAGGGTTTAGGTATTTGGATCTGTGAACTCATGATAACTCCTGTTTCTGTTAGTTCTTTATAATTTTTGGTACCAAATACAATTTTGGTGGTACCAAATTTTTGCAATTTGGTATCACCAATTGCATTATATAATATGTGAAATATGGTGAACAAATGAAAGCTCAACAAAAGCACATAAAACAAAGAGGGTATTTAAAAATATCACTTAAACAGATGTCCTTCTTATTCGAATCTCAGAAGACTATTTGAAACCCAAATAGATTTTTAGTCACTAAGTATCTGGGACTTCTGATCCCCACTTTCTTATGATGCTGATCAAATTTAGAACTTCATTCATAGGTTGATTTTTTAAAAAAGAATAAGTTAAATGTTTCCATTCAGACTAAACTATTTTGCATGCACAAAATGGCTACTATCCAGGTAGTTTTGCTCCAGGACAGAGTAATCGACTGGATCACTACTCCACTGACCAGATTTGGTCATGAACCACTTCTTTTATTTCAGCCATCTCTTTGACCATGCAATTGGTCCAGTAAATTTTCGGCTATATTTAATATTTTTTACCTAAGCAAGTAAATGATCACACTCTTATATAATAAAACATATTTGAATCCTGCTGACAGCTTCTGAGTGCTGAGTGTTTACCTGGACATAGGGGCTAACAATGCACTTTACTGCCTTTCTCTGACAGGAACTTGTAACAAAGAAAGCCCTATAAATTCTCCAAAAAAAAAAAAAAAAAAAAAATGAAAGAAATAGGACAAGATTTATCCAAAACAAGATGAGGGGCAAGGGACATAAATGATAGGGACATAGACAATACCACAAATGAGTATGGTATTGTCTGTGGAAATAAAAATTGCTTTAAGTTGGTTACCCAATAATATACCTAGCTGAAAGGTCTAAGAATGTTGAATTGGCTTGAAAGAAAATGAGAAGAAATCCTCAAATTAACATCTAATAAAGGCTATTTTTGCAAGGTCTAGGTCTACATGCACAAAACACAAGAGAATCTGGATTACAGAGAAAAACAACAAAACTGACTAAACCATTGGAAATAGAACTAACAAGGAAGGAGGAGACAGATGAAGGGTGATTGAATGACTTCTTTGAAAATCATTTGAGATAAAGGTATTAACCAGCTGTTCTCTAACTTCAAAGAGAATAGAACTAGACATAATGCAGAGCCCTGGAATAGAAGGTAGAAGACCCAGAGATGAATTCCAGCTTATTAGAAATAAAAGTTATGGATCTTTGTTACAGTTTTAAATTAAAATAACTGTGAAAATGAGACAAAAATATAAGACATTAGGGGAATAAAATGGAGCCACAAAATGTACATCTCACTTTAAAATTCTGTATTCTTATTAGCACGATTTATGGAAGACCTACTTGTGCCAGGGACTGTGCTAGATTTGAGCCACACATTTCACTTCAACCTCTCTAGCAGCCAAAAGGAAGAAAAAGTGTCCATTTCAATATTTACAATTGTTAGGGAGAAGCCCAATTATTCCTGAAACAAAGACCAAACCAGAACATTTTACTGGGGGCCTTCTCAAGGGCACTGAGTAATATTAACACAAACTTCCTACCAGTGAAAACAGTAAAGAGTTTCTGAGGACCATTTCTTAGATTCCTATAGGGAGAGACACTCCTCTATGGGTCTCGCCTGCTGCTGCAGGTCATGCCAGGTAGGCCAAGAAGCAATGACCTGATCACTCTTTACCCAGGCCGTTTCTCAGGGTTATGTTTGCAATAATCAAACTTCGAGGGATGAGATAATGTCTCCCTCCAAAACAAACAGTAGGTATATTTATTGCTTGCTATAAAAGCATCAGATTCCCCAAGCTTGGCTATTCATCTGCCATGTGATCCCACTGTGTGTGTAGCCTGTAATGCTTACCATTCCTTGGCATACCATGTTTCTCTTTCCCTGACAGCAACTCTGGGCTATTCTGCTTAGTCCATTCCTTGGGTGCAGCCCAATCAAAAGTGGGCCTAGGGGATTCAAGTTTTAATTCTGCTGGGAATATCTCTTGGGTTTAACAAGGTCATAGATCATAAGAATGATGACCACTTGGTTTAGTACACTGTTCACTGAGCTCCCCTACATGGCCCACATGGATCAAAATGGGTAGCATAATGAGTCTCTGTAAGTTTTGTGAAAATGCATTGTCTCATGCGTACCTCTTCCTTCTAAACAAAAAATCCTAAGTCTGGATCAGAGGTGATTAGAGAAAAGGAAAGCTCTAACTGGTGGAGTGGACACATCAGTTTTGTGGCTGGGAAAGAAGAAGAATTCCCACACTTGGAGAGGGAATGGCCCAGACATAGAGAGAGAACACCTCAGACGAGGAAAGGTGCTAGGTATGAGGTAGAAACAATTAATGCTCTCCTTGTCCCAGCACCACAGCCTTGCAAGTAATCACATGGTCTGCTTGAGACAAGAAGCTAAAGCCAGCAATACAACATGCTGCTGGTTCATCATCCCCATCTCTATGCTATAAAATCAGAGAAATTCATGAGGATCTGGTTGGCCCCAAACTGTTCTGCCATCAAGAGAACCTTCAGGCTGGGTACAGTGGCTCACACCTGTAATCCCAGTGGCTTGGGAAGACAAGGTCGGAGAATCGCTTGAGCCCAGGAGATCAACACCAGCCTGGGCAATACAGGGAGACCCTGTCTCTACAAAGCAACAACAAAAAAAAATTTTAATTAGGAGGATGTCGAGTCACATGCTTACAGTCTTAGCAACTGCAGGCCTTAGCTGAGGTGGCAGGATCCCTTGAGCCCAGGAGTTCGAGGCTGCAATGAGCTATGACCATATCACTGCACTCCAGCCTGGACAACAGAGTGAGACACTGTCTCTAAAAAAAAAGACAAGAAAGAGAGAAGCTTCAAACATAGACTCCTCTTGAATATGTACAAACACACAGATTGATACAACCTTGTTTCATTCTGGCTGATAAAAACTCATCTGCTTCTCCTGGTGCCCTAGCATCCTAAGGTTATGCCATGAGTAACATCAAGGCTGCAACTAGTTGGTAACACTACTCAGGTGACTTAAATGAAACAAGGTATTGGTGATCCAAATCAAATTTCACAACATCCCTGACTGCAGTGATCTGTGTTTTTATGCAAGGGAAAGTGAGCCATGAGTGTCTCTCCATTACAAATGAAGATTGTATTATTGGTAATTCCCTGTCGTTGTGGACAACAATACCAAAGATCATTTAAACTTCTGTGAGTAATGATGGATAATTGACTGAATTTATACTACATCCTGGCCATCTAACATAAGACATACTGGTCCCCCTAAGATTTACTCACAGCTGGTTGAAACTGGGACCCTCTGAGGCTTGGATGAGATCTATAGAGACTTCTGGTTAGCCTCATACTACTGCTTAAAGTTTGGTTAATAGAACCCTGTATTAAGTGCCATACAAAACAAATTGAACAGATTTGTTCCCAATCTGTGTAGGTCAAGTTTATCAGAGTGACCAACAAAGTGGTATACTCATAAAAATTCACTGGAAGCTAAGACTGCGTAGGATTGAGGGATGAATTGCTTTAAGAAACAGTCCTCCTATAGGCTTTTGCATCCCTGCTCATCTTGTTGGGCCTGCCAAAAATGCAATGCCCTGATTGCTCTTTACCCAGACCATTACTCAGGTTGTTTGCAGGCAGCAACCTAGAGGATAAGTAATGTCTCCCTCCCAGACAAAAAGCAGACTTGCTTACTGCTTTCAATTAAAATGGTGGATTCCCAAACTCAGTGTCTCCCCTGGGGAACCAGTGCAAGCATGATGATGCTCACGCTGCTTGCTCTGCCATGGGGGATAGTCCTTTGTCTGACTCAGGAATCTCATATGTTCTGTGACAACATCCATGAAACCGTGGTAGGCAGACATATCAGCTTGTAACAGGAGGGTAAGATCAAATCCCAGTCCCTTAAGAAATGTCATGCCGGAACACAGTCCCGCATCATCAATTACTAGGGTTCCCACCCTCCACCCCAAGTACTTCCTTTGTGTTGGTCCCAGGTACTTTGTAAGCCCCAGATGTTGTAGTCATTTTTTACTGTTGTTGTCACCTTCTATGAAAGCCATCTGTGAATGATATTTTTAAGGAGTCCTGGAAGTAATTTTTTTTTTTTTTACCCTTTCAGCCAAACTTGATTGTCTGGCGTACAAGATAGAGAGGCACTACTAATTGCCTACCCAGTGTCTATGTTCCTCTTTTCATTAAGAGTCATGATTTGGGGCCGGGCGCGGTGGCTCAAGCCTGTAATCCCAGCACTTTGGGAGGCCGAGACGGGCGGATCACGAGGTCAGGAGATCGAGAGACGATCCCGGCTAACACGGTGAAACCCCGTCTCTACTAAAAAATACAAAAAACTAGCCGGGCGAGGTGGCGGGCGCCTGTAGTCCCAGCTACTCGGGAGGCTGAGGCAGGAGAATGACGTAAACCCGGGAGGCGGAGCTTGCAGTGAGCTGAGATCCGGCCACTGCACTCCAGCCTGGGTGACAGAGCAAGACTCCGTCTCAAAAAAAAAAAAAAAAAGAGTCATGATTTGGGTCAACAGTGTGTCTAGCTAACATCCTATACTTCCAGGCCTCTCCCACAGCTGGAGATGGTCAAGGGTCACAATTCTGGCCAATGGAAAAGTTTTTAAGTTGAGTTTCTATTAAAGCTCTTCAAAAGGCAAGCAGACTTAGCACATGCTTTTGCCCTTCCCCTTCTTCTTGCCTGAAACTTGGGCATAATGTTGGAAGTTAGAGTAGCAATTTCATGGCTAGGAGTGACAAGCGCACGCTAAGGATGGCTCAGAAGGAATACGGAAGTGACCTGGATTCTAGAAGTGATTAGAAAGTTTTCCAAGACCCATTGACTGCCTACCTCTGGACTTCTTATTATGGGAGGCAAATAAAACCCTTATTTTGGGGCCAATATTTTGCTGTTTTCTGTTACCTGTAACTGAATGCCGTTATTAAGCTTTATAGATAGATACATATTTTTCTTTCAATCTAGCATCTTCCTCATCTTCTGAAAATCTCTATTTTTTAGGGGAGTGGGTTTTCCCACTGCTTTAGTAGTATAGTCCTTTTCTTTCATGTTCTTCCTTGAAGATAGTGATTGGTTGAGGACTGAATATAAGATCTAAACTTATATCTTCAATGGTATGGTCCAATAGTATAGTTGCTCACCCCCCAGGGCAAGTGACTGGGAAAGAAGTGGACTCACAAAATAAACTGGCCAATCAGAGTCTTTGCTGGTTTTTGTTTGTCTTTATCTGTAGCTAGAAGAAATAGCTTTTTCTTCCACTCAGGCTCCAAGCTGTGAGGATGTAAGCCCAGGAGCTGCTGTCAGCCATGAATCCAAGTTTATGGAGGCAACCAACCTAAAAGAATGAGTCAGACACACAGAAAGAGAGGAAGAAAGGTTCCGAGGGCATTTAAGCCCATTATTCCAGCTCAAGAGGTCATCTGAGCTGCCTTTCCATTGTTCCTTTTTTGGTTCTTCCCTTAATTTTGATCCACTCTAGTATCTTTCCAGTAGATTTCACGAATTTTATTTGGCTCCGGTTAGCTCAAGTTCATTTTTTGCCATATGCTAAAGAGTAGTAACTAATATAAAGGGGAAATGAAAAATGATATAAGAACACATAGAGAGAGTACCTAACTCAGACTTGGTAAGAGCAAGGAAGTTCTCTGGAAGAAATTCCATCCATGCTGGGAGATGAAGGATGAACAGTTGTGAGCCAAAGGAAGCAGAGAAAAGGTGAAAGGAAGGAGTACAACTCCAAAACCCTGGATCTGAGTACCAGATGTGAACATGTTCTGCTCATTAGTGGAACTGCAAATAGGTTGACTTCGATTACAGAGCCATGAGGAGGGGCAAAGGGACAGATAGGAGAGTAAGACTAGAAGATAAGTCCTATAGACATCTTTAAAGAAGTTTCTTCATCCTGCAAGTGTAAGCAGAGAAGGAAGGGATGAGATTTGGAATTTCTGAGGATCATTCTGGCTGCAATGTGGAGAATTGATAGAGAGAAAAATTAAAGGTGTGGGACTGTAAAAAGGCTGCTGCAGTGACACAAAAATGCAGATGGCCTGGAATACGGTGCTATGGCAGATTTGGTCCTCCAAGAAGCAGATGCTAAGATGGAATTAGACATGCAAGAGATTTGTGTGCAGAAATGCCTGTGAGGGATGTGAGAACAGGTTTAGGCAGGCAGTGATGCAGTGTGATACCTAGGAAAGGACAGAGGGAAGGAAGCAGGATTGGATGGGAAGGGCCTTAGATGGCACTGTGACTCAGAAAATCTTGTCTGGCTTGGTCAGTGTATTATCTGTTCTCACACTGCTATGAAGAACTAACTGAGACTGGATAATTTACAATGGGAAGAGGTTTAATTGACTTGCAGTTCTGCAAGCTATACAAAAAGCATGGCTGGGAGGCCTCAGGAAACTTATAATCATGGTGGAAGGCAAAAGGGAAGCAAGCATGTCTTACCATAGCAGAGCAGGAGAGAGAGCGAAGGAAGAAGTGCTACAGACTTTTAAACCATCAGATCTCGTGAGAACTCTCTCACTATCACGAGAACAGCAAGGGGGAAATCTGTCCCCATGATCCAGTCACCTCTCACCAGGTCCCTCCCCCAGTATTGGGAATCACAATTTAACATGAGATTTGGGTGGGGACACAGAGTCAACCATATCAGTCGGGATTTGAGTATCCTGAATAAAGATTGTTCATAGAAAAGTTCTGTGTTGGGAGTAGAAGGGCTAGCTCTAGTAGCCCCACCATGCTCAGTTATTGTTTGAAAGCAATCCAGAGAGACCATAGTCTCAGCAGGAATGCATGGCAGATAAGCAGTTTCTACTGCTGGAGGTGATCAGCCAACTATACTTTTTAAAGCAGGTTCTCCCATAATTGCCACACTTGAGGACAGAGAAAGTGAGAAAAACAAACAGAACTAAGAGAAATTTAGGCATTCACTGATCAGGACTTGGTTGAATGAACAAGAGGTTTTTATATGAACAACTGAAATTATTCATTAAAGATTTTTGAGCAAGAGTTTTATAGTCATCTTGGCTAAGGAATTACAGCAAGTTCCCTGAAGATCAGCATAAAGATCATTTAATAGACACTACCCTTAAGTTTATTCATACCCAGATCTGGAGCTGATGTTGCAAGGAGAAATACTTTCGGAGCACCTACTATTTGCCATTTATCATTCTAGGGGCTAGGGATTCAGTGATACAAAAAAAGAAAAAAAAAAAAAAGATCAAGTATGTGCTCTAAGAAATCAGGAATTCTAGAGGAGAAAGACAGATGCAAAGGAAGTCAGCAGTAACATCCAGAAAGATCAGACCAGCCTGGGCAACATAGCAAGATCTCGTCTCTGCAAAAAAAAAAAAAAAAAAAAAAAAAAAAAAAAAAAATTTAAAAAAAAGGTAGCCAGATGTGGTAGCTACTCCCAAGTTACTTGGGACGCTGGGGCAGGAAGATCGCTTGAGCCCAGGAGACTAAGGCTGCAGTGAGCTATGATTGCGCCACTGCACTCCAGCCTGGGCAACAAAGCGAGACCCTGTCAAAAAAAAAAAAAGATCGGAGAGTGGTTAGTGCTATAAAGAAAATAAAAGAAAGTACAATGATCATGATCAGCTAACTAGGGGGTTGGGGGATTACTTTGAACCAGGAATTAATTTTATTTAGGAAAGACCTTCCTTAATGGTGACTAATGTCGTTTTTTTCTCCTTCAGAGTCAGTTCTATGCCTTCTGGAGTACCCTACATTTAGCAATTTCTATGCACCCCTACTACCAAAAATTGGGAGCAAACTTGATCTCTTCTTTGGAATGAGAATCCTAGAAACATGGAATGCAAAATCCTCTGTACATCTCACCAGGAGACATCAGACCGTTATGTAAAAACTATTCCTACAAGACTGCTTTATTACAGTTCTACAAGAGCACATGCATTTGGCTATTCAGGATCTAGCAACAGCTGCTTGCCCTTCCCTGCTCACTCATTGTTATAAAGATCAAATGAGGTGACAGCTACCAAAGGACTTCATAACCTTAAAAGGTAATTACATCAAGTGCTATTGGATTATAAAAACAACTGGTCCAAATTAAAGATGGTATACACTCGTAGAAATAACCTAGAGGTATTGAATTCCATTGTTGGATGTATTAAATAAAAGCCTAGAAAACCATCATTCTTGGATAGACTATTAGCTTGGAACGTACTAGGTAGACAAACCTTTGCTGTCCCACTAACAGCATTAAAGCATTGAACAACAAAACACTTATATGTTTATGAAAATTTACCATAATTTCAAGAGAAAGGAAAGATAGTATGAAAAGTAAAATAGACTCATGGAACTGAATGTAACAAAAAAGTGTAAGAAATTATGACACAGAAACTGGAACTCTTCTGTCTTCTACATATAAATGCAAAAAACCTGCCTATTGGAAGTTCACGTAAAGACTTTTTAAGATTCAGTCATCCTTTAAAGTTGAATTTCTTTAAATGTGCCCGGTTAGCACTGGTGTTCATCATCATTCAGCTCCACAGTTTTCAGGAGAGAATGCTCCCCTAAGGCCATTGTCAGAACTTCCAGCCTTGGTCCCTGCTGTAAATGGAGTTTTAGAAATAAGCTTATGGTTATACAGTTTTGAATCATGCAAAATCTTTTTTGAAACTGTTCACCCCATCTTTCTTCTACCACCAATACCCCAATATAATACAATACTAGCAAAATTGAGAGAGGATTACTTCTTAAGAAAATAAAATTAAAATACACCAGTTGAAATCTTAAAATACAACATTTCTATGATAATTGAAGACTAAAAATCTTTTTTTGAATTTCGAAATGTTGCAAAAGACTAGAAAACTAGAATATTTAGTGCTTTCTCCAGGGGCCACTTTCATATTGAATTGATTTGAAGCAATTGTCTGTGCTGTATTATGCTGCTGGCATGTAGGAGGAGAAAGGAAACTTCAGAGGAACTAATTCAGTGAACTGTGGTCCTGGCACACAATTAGGATGATGGTACTTTGTCTGACCAAGTTCCAGTGTGGTCAAGTCCATGGCTCCTACACTTAGCTGCCAGCTGCAGGTCGAAGTGAAGAAAATTCTAAAACAAACAATCCAGAAGTAACAAGTGAATTTTTGAAAAGAATTTTTAACTTTATTTTTTCTATTTGGAGAATGAGATTGACAATAAAAGTGTTAATAAGGAATTGACATTTATTGAGAACATTTTTTTTTTTTGGTGCCAGGTATTTATGGTGCTAAGCTTTTATATACATTATCTCATTTAATCTCCATTATAATCCTAAAAGACAAGTACTATTAATACTGTATATTACCAATGAGGAGACTGGAGCACGAAGAGGATAAGTAACTTTCCCAAGGTCACACAGCTCATATCTGCCTCATAGAAATGCCAGGAAAGGCAAAACAACAACAAATCTCAGTGGTATGCATTGATATGCAAGACAATGGGACCAGATATGTGAAGAAAAATTTAAACGATTGTTGAATATTTTAAAGAATTTTTAAATTTGTTATTATAAATAAGCAGAAAATTAGATTATGAATAAATAATTAAAAATAACTCCAGATAGGTTTCTGGTTTCAGCTCTGACACATATAAAGGTTAGAAGTCATCACTCCAAAATTCAGTGACTTTTCTGGGACCCATCAGAAAACAGGTCTCAGGGCAAACCATTACTCTAAAATCTGGAGAGCCAGGCACATCCAGAGAATCACAGTCAAAATGTGCTTACCTGAACCAGAAGATTAAGGTAAGCCATACATTTGCAGAAACATTTAAATGGTAATTTTGATGACTTGCTGGAGGCTGTGTGTGAACTAGGATGAGAGTTAGAAATGTTCTATCTTAAACAGCACCCACCCAACTTTGGTGACCCGGGAACCCCACCAGGTTCTCATGATGAAGATCCATATTCTCCTAGCTCTGGCAAGGTAGTAGATAGGTAATCACTGTGAAATAGCACACTCAGAGCCTTCTCCATAACAAAAGTCTATTCTACCAGAGCCTTATTCCTGCTGGGAGAAGAACATTTCTCCCGCTGCAGTCCCCTCTAGCCTTGTGGTCTCATCTGTCTCACCTAGGAGGAGGAAAACATAGTAGGGCTTCAAGGAAATGGATGGGGAACCCTGCAGCCAGGAAAAGGAGTGGGGAGCTAGGGGACAGGGAGCGAGATAGGGAAACTATACCACAGGAGAAACGCTTGTGATGGTCTCAGATCCAAGACACAAGCCCGCTAAAAAACAGATTTAATCAGATTATAGAATGTTCTCCCCTCACCCATACTTTACCACCACCATAATAGGGTGTCAGTACAATAACAGTGGATTATAGTGCAAGATAGAGATATTTCTCTGGGAAGAATATTTAGGGAAGCCCAAAGTCAGGAGAGACAAAAGCAAGAATGCTAGAAGAATTTAAAGCTTCTGCCATGTACAGCTACATCAAACACAGATCCAGCCTGACTCCTAGCTATATTAATATAAATACTCATGGGAAAGCCCTATTTATCTCAGTTCCTAATATCCAGTACAACCTGCCCAGCTCTCAATAAAAAAATTACAAGGCATGCCAAAAGGCAAGAAAAACTCAGTCTGAAGAAAAAAAGCAATCATTAGAATTAGACTCTGATATTAGAGATTGAAATGATCAGATGGAAATTAAAATAGCTATGATTAATATGCTAAGGGCTCTAACAGAAAAGAAGACAACATAAAATAACAGATAGGCAATGAAAGAGAAAAGTGGAAACTGTAAGAAAGAATCAAAAGGAAATGTTAACAGTCAAATGCACCAGAACAGAAATGAAGAATGGCTTTCATGAGTTCATCAGTGGTTGGATGTGACTGAACAGAGAAATAGTGAACATAGGTCAATAGAAACTTCCTAAACTGAAATGCAAAGAGGAAAAAAAAAGAAT
Organism: Macaca mulatta; assembly: GCF_049350105.2. Taxonomy (NCBI): domain Eukaryota; kingdom Metazoa; phylum Chordata; class Mammalia; order Primates; family Cercopithecidae; genus Macaca; species Macaca mulatta. Next base: position 26,918,436 of record NC_133416.1, read on the forward strand.
GAAAAACAGGATAGAACATCCAAGAACTGTGAGATCATTTCAAAGATGTAACATATGCATCACTGGAATACCAGAAGAAGAAGAAAGTAAGAACAGGCAGAAGAAACAGTTGAAGTAATATTGGTCAAAAACTTTCCAAAGTTAATGACAGACACTGTACGGGCTTGAAGACTGCACCACCCCAATTAATTTCCATGCAGAACCCCAGAATGTGACCTTACTTGAAAATAGGGTCTTTGTGGATGTAATTAGTTCAGAAGAAGTCATACTGGATTTGGGTGGGCCCTAAATCCAATGAATGCTATCCTTATAAGAAGGTAATGTGATGACATAGACACACACAGAGGAAAGATGGCCATGTGAAGATAGAGGCAGAAATTGAAATGATGCAGCTACCAGCAAGGAATGCCAAGGATAGCCAGCAACCAGATGCTGGAAGAGGCAAATAAGGATTCTCTCCCCAGAGAAGTTTCAGAGGGAGCATGGCCCTGCTAACAGCTGCATTTCAGACTTCCAGCCTCCAGAACTGCGAGGGAATACATTTCTGTTGTTATCAATGGCTCAGTTTGTGATAGGTAATTTGTTATGGCAGCCCTGGAAAATTAATACAGTTACCAAACTACAAATTCAGGAAGCACAGATAACACCAAGATGAATAAATACTTTTAAAAACCCCTATCTAGGCATACCATATTCAAACTGCAGGAAACCAAAGTCACAGAGAAAATATTTTAGAAGAAGCCAGACGACAGGAAATAAGCCAGAAAAGCAAAGGTAAGAATTACAGTGGACTTATTAGAAACCAGAGAAGCAAGAGAGTAAAGTAAAAAATTTAAAGCATTGCAAGAATAAATTCCACCATCCTGGAATTCTATACCCAGCAAACTTTGTCCTTCAAAAGTGAAGAAGAAAGACTTTCTAAGACAAACAAAAACTGAAGATATTCATTCCTAGCAAACTGACCTACAAAAAATATTAAAAGAAATTCTTCAAGCAGAAGGAAAATGAGAAAGGTCAGAAACTTGAATCTACTACATAAAGAAAGGAAGAGAATTAGAGAAGTAATAAAGGAAAGTAAAATAAAGTTTCTTAATTATCAAGTGATCTAAAAAATAATAGTTTGTATAAAGAAATGATAGTATGTTATTAATGTTTTGGGTGATTATAGCAAATGGTTAAATTAAATGAATGGCAGCAATGTCACAAGGGACAGAAAGGAAGAACTGGGAATACTATTCTGTAGGGAACCTTCACTACATTTGAAGTGCAATAGCATTATTTGAAGGCAGACGTAGATTATTTTAAAACTCATATCTTAAAATCTAGGGAAAACCACAATTTTAAAAAAACAGTATGATTTATACATGAAGAGAGAAGATAAAATGAAATCATATAAAATGCTCAGTTAAACCAGTAAATGCAGGAAAAGAAGGGGCAAAAAGAAGAAATTCAATAAAGAGAAAATAGTTACAGATATGGCAGATATTAATCCAATTACAGTTGACTCTTGAACAGTGTGGGGGTTAGAGGCGCTGTTCCCACATGCAGCTGAAATTTTGTGTATGACTTTTGACTATGCAAAAACTTAACTACTAATAGCCTACTGTTGACTGGAATTCTTAACAATAACATAAACAGTCTATTAACACATATTTTGTATTATATATATTATATACTTATAATAAAGTAAACTAAAGAAAAGAAAATATTAAGAAAATTTTAAGGAAGAAAAAATTTATTTACCAGTCATTAGGTGGAAATGGATCATCCTAAAGGTGGTCATCCTCATCATCTTCATGTTGAGTAGGCTAAGGAGGAGGAGGAAAATAAGGTAGCAGTCTTGCTGTCTCAGGGGTGGCAGAGATGGAAGAAAATTTGTGTATAAGAGAAGCCACACGTGCAACTCGAAAGTGGACTTCCGGGTCAGGGGGGAGCCGGCTTTCACGTGCAGGCGGGGAAGTTTGGCCCACCGGAATGATCGCCAAGACACACAAAGTAGACCTGGGCCCTGGGCTCCTAGAGAAGAAAAAGAAGAAAGTGGTCAAAGAACCAGGGACTCAATACTCAATTTTAAATAATGATGATTACTTTGCCCACGTTTCTCCTATAAAAGCCACAGTCCCCTCTAAGAGTGGGTCCCCACAAAACTGCCACACTTGCTTTGATTATCCCATTTATGCTAGAGGTTACAAATTATTTTGTGTGAAAAGTCAGGTCTTGGTGATCACCTGAGATGCCTCTAGTGAAGAAAAAGAAGAGAAGGGTGTCAGCACCCTTTGCGAGGAGCACGTAGACCACGCTGAGACCGCGCTGCATGCCAGGCGGACGGAGAAGTCATCCGGCCCAAGGAAGCGGGTGCTTGGCCACTTGGAGTTCCTCAGTGGGAGAAGAAAAAGAAGTTGCCTCTGGCCATGTCCCATGCCTCTGGGGTGAAAATCTCCCCAGACCCAGCCAGGGTGAGGAGGAAACCAGAGTTGGCAAGAAGCTCAAAAACATAAGAAGGAAAAAAAGGGGGCCCAGGACCCCACAGCTTTCTCAGTCCCGGACCCTTGGTTCTGCGAGGTCGGGGATGCTGTGGACACTTGCTCAGTGGGGAAAGAGGGTGAGGAATAGGTAGCCTTGGGGCAGAAGCGGAAGCAGAAGAGCCCCAGGGAACACAGTGGGAAGGTGAAGAAGAAGAAGAAGAAAAATCCACCAGGAGGGAGACGCCCTCCCAGGCCACTCCAAGCCCTCCAGGTCCATGGAGAGCTGCCCTAGGAAACGAAGTAAAAAGAAACCAGTCAAAGCGGAGGCTCCGGAATACATCCCCATAGGAGATGGCCCTAAGGCTCCTGCGAAGAAAAAGATGAAGTCCAAGAAGAAGGTAGAGCGTCAGTCATTGAGGAGCCGGCTCTGAAAAGGAAGAAAAAGAAGAAGAGAAAAGAATGGGGCAGCAGGAGAACCTTGGGAGGAGGAAACAGACACGGACTTAGAAGTGGTGTTGGAAAAGAAAGGCAACATGGACGAGGCGCACATAGACCAGGTGAGACGAAACACCTTGCAAGAAGAGATTGATCGCGAGTCAGGCAAAAACGGAAGCTTCTGAAACCAGGGAGTGGACGGGAACCCAGTTTGGCCAGTGGGATACCGCTGGTTTTGAAAACGAGGAACAGAAACTGAAATTTCTCAAATTTTTGGGTGGCTTCAAAAACCTGTCCCCTTCGATTAGCCCCCACCCCCACCCTCCGGCCCCATCCAGCCCGATTGCAAGGTCCAACATAGCCCTCAGCAAAAAGGTGGCCGACAGCCTGCAGCAGAGCCTGCAGCGGGACTACGACCTGGCCATGAGCTGGAAGCACAGCTGCGCAGCCGGCCTCAGCTTCTCCACCATCCCCAACAAGATGTTTTATACTGACAGGAACGCTTCCAAGTCAGTCAAGCCGGAAGATTAAACTCTACAGTTTCGTCTCCCTAAAACTGCCACAATTGTTTTGATTATCCCATTTATGCTAGCGGTTACAAATTATTTTGTGTGAAAAGTCAGATCTTGGTAATGACCTTGAACAACAGTAGGATATAAATAACTCCAATAAGCTTAGCGTTCCAATAATGGAACACTAGGCATAAATGGGTTATTCAGTTGTGCAGATGAAAGCCATCTGACAGTTGGCTCACATTGAACACCTGTGGAGATTAAGGACAAGGACAACTATCTTGATAGGCTTGGATGAACTGGGACGGGGCAGCTCATGTTTCAGGAGCCAGAAGAACAAGTAAGAGGCTAAAACCTCCTGTTTTCTGTGTTAAAACATCCTGTCCCTGTCTGAGATATCAATGTGTACAGATAACCTTTGTTGAGTGTTTAGCAGGTGCTAGGCACATACTGGTGTTTTTCTTAATGTATTTAATTTTCATAATGATGAAATGGGTGCTATTATTATCCCCATCTTATAGATAGGCAACTGAGGTTCAGGGATAAAGTGATAAAATTGCCTAGGGTCACCCAAACACTAAAAAAGAGAGAGAGAGAGAGAGAAACCACACAGTTCAAACCTGTATTGTTCAAATGTCAACTGTATATCAATAATTCCTTAAATGTGAATCGTCTAAATACACCAATACAAGACACTACTATCATAGTGGATAATAACAAGATACAACTATATGTTATCTACAAGAAACCCACTTTAAACACTCAGGTTAAGAGTAAAGGGATGGAAAAATATATAACATGCTAAAAGTAATCAGAAGAAAGCTGGAGTAACTAAATTAATTTCAGACAAAGCCAACTCCAGAATGAGCAACATTATTAGGAATAAAAAGGGGTACCACATAAGGATAAAGGGAACAATTCTCCAAGAAGACAACAATCTTAAACATGTAAGCATAACCAAGAGCGTCAAAATACGTAAGACAAGACTGATAAAAATGAAAAGAGAACTAGACAAATCCACTGTTAGAGGTACAGACTTAACCATCCCTGTGTCACTGTTATGGGTGGAGAATCCCTTTGATAGAGCCAGTGGGCAAAAAAATCAAGGCTATAGATGACCTGAGCAGCATTATCAATCACCTTGATCTAATGACATCTATAGAATACTCCATCCAACAGCAGAATTTACTTCATCTCAAGCTTCTGAAGAACATTCACCAAGTTTTGAATGAACACATACCACGTTTTGACCGTAAAACACACCTCAACAAATTTAAGAACATAAAGATTATACAAACTGTGTTCTCTGACCACAGTTTAATTAAAGTAGAAATCAATAGGAAAGGTGTCTAGAAAAGTCCCAAATATTTGGAAATATAAATATTTAAAAAGCATACCTCTAAATAATTCATGGGCCAAAGAAGAAGTTTCAAGAGAAGTTTAAAAACATTTCGAACTAAATGAAACTGAAATTATAATTTACTAAAATTTGCGGGGTGTAGCAAAGAAATGTTTGGAAGAACATGTATGGCATTAAATGCATATGTTGTAAAAGAAAAATATCTAAAATGTGATACTTCAGCTTACCTTAGAAAATTAGAGAGGAGAAAATTAAGCCTAAAACAAGCAAAAAAGTTAATATTTCAACAGACATCAATAAAGTTAACAGAAAAAAAGGATAACAAAGAAATACTATGAAAAACTATACACCAATAGATTGGATAACTTAAATGAAATGAACCATTTTCACATGGAAAACACAGACTACCAAACACCAGTAGATATAGATAGCCTGAATAACCTTAGAGCTAGTAAAGAAATTGGATCAGTAATTATTAACCTTTTAAAAAAGAAAGCAGGAGGCCCAGATGGTTTCGTTGGTGAATTCTACCAAACACTGAAGGAAGGAAAGAACATCAGTTCTCTACAGTCTCCTTTAGAAGCAGAGGGAATACTTCCTAACTCATTCTATAAGGCCTTGCCCTAATACTAAAACCAGATGGAGACATTACAAGAAAAGTGACAGACCACTATATCTTATGAACAAAGACAGACAAAAAATCCTCAACAAAATATTAGAAAATCAAATCCAACAATATATAAAAAGAATTATATCCCACATCCATGTAGGAGTTACTCTAATTATGCAAAGCTAATTTAACATTCAAAACTCTATCAATGTAATCTGTCACAACAACAGGCAGAAAAAACATTGTATGATCATATCAATTAATATAGAAATATATTCTGCAGAAACCATACTTAAAACAGACCATAATGTGGAAAATACCTTACAAGTTTTAAAATCATAATTTAGTTTTAGGCCTCTTAATCAAAAGTGGATAGTGAATTTATTTTCAGCTGTCACAAGAGCTTTACACCTGACTTTTGAAATTAACATAGTCTACATATCTAAATACATGCTAAAATATTAATTTCTTCTGTTTTTATTATTATAAAATTGTCTCATCTGTTTTTTAATATATGGAGGTATACAACCTCTTTCACAGTCTGATAAAAGCTATGGGCCCGAAAACGCAAACATACAAAGAATGTGCTCATATTATTTCAGAGTTCTGATTTAATTTTACTCTTTTACAACAACTTAGATCAATGGTCATACCCCTTATTATTGTATCCCATTTTGCTTTAGGACAAAAATCACAAGATCTTACTATTGTGTTGAGACTCTGATTTTTTAAGGAATCATTCCTTTGAAAACTGTAAGAATTTTACATTTAATTTAGGATTCTACTCCATAGCTTGATCAAGATTAAAATGCAAGAAAGGAACCTGAGAAAAAAACAACCCTGCAATAACTAAAAAGATTAGCTACATTACATGTTCATCTAAAGGAGTAAATATTATAAAGTCCTGGTCTTAAATTCATGCATATATTCGTTCATTCGTTCCACTAATGCTATGACCAATACTAGACCACTTTGGGTTTGCTTTGGTTTAGGCACATGTACTTCTTCTGTACCTGAATAGACTACTAATCTCTCCTCAAAACCTCATTATTTATGCTTATTTTGGCTGTGTGAGCCAACAATTGAAACTTATTTTTAAAGATGAAAGAAAATTGTTTTGATCAATTATCAGAGATTCTAACAAATAAACTACCGAGGTGTTGTTGAGGATTCTCTGTATTACCTTAATTAATAGTAACTTAATTATCAGTAAGGATAAAGCAAGGGAGGCATATAATATCACCCAGGGAACTGTCTGACTGATGAGCTCAGATTTGAGGAAGATAAGCACACTTCACAAAGAGGTGAGATAAGAATGAATACCAAAGAATGACGTGAATATGTGAAAACATTATCCGAAAAAATAAAAGTCCAGAATAAGTTGAGATTATTGGGAAAGGAAAAAACCTTGAAGCCAACCAAATAAGATTTTTAGCTACTTAGCAGAAAAATAAAAAGGAAGAATTAGGTCTCTTGTTCAAGATAATTTACGTAATTTTGACAGATGAGAGGGTGGTAGGCCAATGGCATCATTCTTATACCGTTTCCATCTTTCTGTTAAGAATAGTCTTACAGGCCGGGCGTGGTGGCTCACGCCTGTAATCCCAGCACTTTGGGAGGCCGAGGCTGGTGAATCACAACATCAGGAGATCGAGGCCATCCTGGCTAACACGGTGAAACCCTGTCTCTACTAAAAATACAAAAAATTAGCCGGGCGTGGTGGCAGGTGCCTGTAGTCCCAGTTGCTCGGGAGGCTGAGGCAGAGGAATGGTGTGAACACGGGAGGCGGAGCTTGCAGTGAGTCAAGATTGTGCCACTGCATTCCAATCTGGGCGACAGGTAGAGACTGTGTCTCAAAAAAAAAAAAAAAAGAATAGTCTTACAAAACTGGAAAGTGTAGAGTAAACGTGGCCAAAAGTCGGTTGAAGTCCAAAATATGCAGAAATAACAAGAGATTACCTATTACGCTAAAATAATCCAGATCTTCCCGTTCAGATGAATCACATCCCAGGGTACTATAATACTTGTAGATGACCTAGTAAATTATAGTTACCCCTTGGTGGTTCCAGAACTCCGTCCCCCAAAAATAACCAAAATTCATGGACGCTCAAGTTCCTTATATAAAATGACTTGGTATTTACAAATGGCCTACACACATCCTCCCGTATACTTTAAATCATCTCCACATTGTTTATAATACCTAATACAATATAATGCTATTTAATAGTTGTTATTCTGTAGTTTTAGAGAATAATAACAAGAAAAAAGCTTTCATACACGTTCAGTACAGATGCAACCATCCATTTATTTTTCTGAATACATAGGTTGGTTGAATCCACTGATAGAAAACCCATGGAAACGGAGGACAGACTGTCCCATTAGTAATCTCCAGAAATCATGATGATCTATGTGTGTCTATCTGTAAAGACCTCTAATGCATGTCTTCAAGTGAAATAGGAGTGAAGATGAATTGTGTGATCTCATTTATGTAAGAAAGTAATAATATACATACATATTAATCTATATTTATTTAAAAATAGCTAGAAGGATTATATCAGTATTCACCACTGGTGTTATTCAAAATATAAAAATGAGTCTGGGCATAATGGCTCACACCTATAATTCCAGCACTTTGGGTGGCCAAGGCAGGCAAATTGCTTGAGCTCAAGAGTTTGAGACCAGCCTGCGAAATATGATGAAACCCTGTTTATACAAAAAGTACAAAACTAGCTGAGTGTGGTGGTGCACGCCTGTGGTCCTAGCTACTTGGGAGGCTGAGGTGGGAGGATGGGTTCAGCCCAGAAGGTGGAGGCTGCAGGGAGCTGAGATCACGCCATTGCACTTCAGCCTGGATGACAGAGCAAGACCTTGTCTGAAAAAAGATTATATATAATATATGTATATATATTTATATAATATATAAATGAAAGGTAAATATATATAAAAATGAAAGCAAAAACAATAAATAATAAGGCATCTATGTAATAGAAAAGCATGGAGAATGATAAAATGGAAATGAGAGGAAATGCTCAATTAGACAAGTAGTAAAGTCTCTTTCTCTTTTAAGATTATGTATACACACACACATACCCCTATGTATAAGCAGGATGCAGTGCAAAATTAAAATGTTTGCTACATGTTCAAAAATTACCAAACATTTTAATCCTGATACAGCATAGAATTAAACCAAGAGTGGGACCTTTCTATGCATGTAGCCCTGTGGAACTGCAAAGGTTGCATATCCATGATATGCATAATATCCCATATTCCTGGGTATATACACATGCACATACATGCATACACATAGTTATATACATATGTATGCAAAGGTGTACAGTATATATTACTTTCTTCTCTAAAGGTATAATTTTTGCATATATATACACAAATGTATACCTATCTATATTTCTTGTGTGCAAAGACTGTATCTTTAGAGAAGAAGGTAATGTATACCATACATCTGGAGGTCCATTTTTGAATGCTAAGATGCCCTGTGATCCAAATATTTTGTACTCATTCCTTCCCCCACTAGCCTGGATGCATCATCCCTCCCAGTCTTCTTATCCAGAGCATCTCTTCCTATTGCCTGTAACTCATATTTTCAGAGTCCTAGCTCCCCCTTGTAGTACTCTTTATATTTTAATAGCAAACATCAGAAGCAACAATAAAAAAAAAACTCTAAGTTAATTAATGGGGTGCAAATTATATGTGAGGAGTTTGTCATAAGATTGAAATCAAGACCTATGTATTTACCTCTTCTCTTCTACATTTTCCCAAGGTAACATTACTACTCATGAGAAAGAAACATTTTCTAGGTACTTATTATGCAATAACTGCACTACAGTCTCAGCCAGCAGAGTGTGAATAAGTTCTAAGCCTTCTTCATAGCTTCTATATCACGCTGAGGGATGACAAATAAATAAATTAATGCCAAGCTCTGTACCACTAGGGAATTTTGAAAGAAGACCCAATGTAAATACTGTCGAGATGAAACATAAGCTTTTATAACAAGTGAGTTCCAACTGCCAGGGTTGGAAGGTACCTAAATCTTAAAATGAAGCAAAGCGTCATCTATTAAATAATTACTCTGCGTTAATCACTATACATGCATGTTTTCAGTTTATCTTCCTAATAATCCTAAATTAATTTCTATTAATATCTTTATTTTATAGATGAAGAAACTGAGGAACAAAGCCGTTATGTATTTTGTCAGTTTCACATAGACTAAATTTTGGATCCGGTTTGTTTGACTTTAGAAAATGTAAATTTACTGACCAGATTATACTGGGCCTTAAATGTTGTCTAACACATTTATCGTTTTAAGGAATCCCTTAACACCCAACCCAGTGGTTTTCCAAGCCTGTCCTTGAATTTCTTCTATTGGGGAACGAACTCCTGTAAACTAACTAATTCTAAGTTCAGACACTATTTCTTTATATTGAACCAATATCTATTTCCTTGTAACATCAATTTATTAGCTCTAGCTTTACCATTCACGAGAACATGTCTGATTTCTTTTCCATTTGATAGCCCTTCAGGTATTTGATGAATAAATTGAGCTAACTTTCATTGCCTATGAACCTTCTCTTCTATAGGTAATATTTCGGGTACAACTCATGGGGAATCGTTTTGAATTTCCTTACTCAAAGATTATTCCCTTTCAAATGTAGTCTAGTTTGTCAATGTTTCCCAGAACCTCAGAACTGAATGTAACACACCAGAATTGTTCCAGCCAGCTCTGGGAGCAAGACAATCACTTCCCTCATTCAAGCCATTACAAGTCTATTACCACATTCAAAAAGGCCATTAGCTTTCTCAGCAGCCACATCATATTGCTGGGTTTTATTGAAATAAAAATCCATGAACCTTTGTTATTCAGGTGCCAATAAGCCATGCGCCTTTCAGTTGACAGGAATGCAGCTGTGTGTGTGTTTGTATGTGTCTGTGTGTGTCAGAGAAAGAGAGATCCAAGGGTTATGACCTAAATTTACTTATACTAAGTTTCATGCTGTTAGATTTGGCCGTTCTTTGCAGATGTTAGAGTTTTTGGTTTTGGCTTTTGTGAATCTTAATTCCATCATACATGGATTTCTCTCTACTCCCAAAATAATACTCACATGCAAATTTGATGAGCATTCCTTTCTATCTTCATCTAAGTCTCCGACAAATAATGATAAACTAGACAAGACAGAGCCCTTTGGCTTGCTTCTAGAGATCATCCTCTAGGTTGACACAAGTACTTTAACATTAGTTTTTGGACATACAACTAATAATCTATAAAAATACAAGAGTATGTAGCCCATAGTTCTTCATTCTCTCTAATGGTATTCGTGAAAGACAAGGAGACAGAAGAGAAAATGGTGGTTTATTCCTGGGAAGGGCTCTCTTGACAGCACAGCTGATTTACAGGTTTTCAAGTCAGGAGAGTTGAGCAGCCCTCCCACAGCTCCCTAGGAAAGTACGCTTTCCCTCTTTGAAGTTGAATTGAAAACAAACTTGGGCAATCAGCTCAGATTTTCTTTGTTCTTCATTTAGTTTTGGAAACAAAACAATAAAATTCTTCAGCAAACCACCCCTATCTCTCCCCTGCACATACAAACTCTGTGTTAGGAACCAGAGTCATAAGTAAGGTTTATTTGCAGGATCATCCACATTTATTTTTTATTTTATCCCATTTACCAGTGTGTTGTGAGCAATAAGCCACTGAACTAGGCAGGGAGCTAAAATGAGGAAGCAAGTTCTTCGCTTACAAAACTGCCCATCAAGCAGTGACCTGGGACTCTAGGCAAGTGTCAGAATTTTGAAGAAGATGAATTCAAAGTGTTACTTACCTGTGGTTGTTTCCTGGTTGACCAATGCCTCAACGTTTCCTGAAGGAAGGAAAAAGGAGTCTCCCAGTCCACACAAAGCCAGTGATAGGAGATTCAGTATCCTCTATCCTTTCCTGTGAAGGCTGGGAAGAAAAAATGCTGTCTGGAGCAATTCAGAAAGAGCTACCATCCAATAAAATACAAATTATTTGTCATAACTTTTTAAAAATTTTCCTTACACTTTACTCTCGTCATGGTATATCATATGAACTTGTATTTAAAAGACTTTCATTCTAGCCCATGTTTCCTCCCTTCAGCTTATCTTTGCCACACCATCCCAGTAATCCGAGATTTGGTTTGTTTCTATTGTGTGTGTGTGTGTGTGTGTGTATGCACATTGGTGCATGCTCTCACTGCTTGCTCTCTATAGCCCTGTCTACTTCCCTCACTCCAGCTGATTTGATGCTTCTTTTGCTGTAACTGTTGGCCAGCTCTGCACCTTGGCTCTCCTGAGAAGAAGAGCAGGTGAACCCTTCTCTGTGGTCCCAGGGTGACTGGTGACATCTGCACCACCAGCAGCAGCAACAGATAAATGCCCTGGGCACATAGGTGGGGAGGAGAGGAGAGAGGGGTCTGCTATTCTTCCCACCTCCTCAATCTATTTCTATTTTTTCATCAGCTGCTTTTTTTTCCCTACTCCACTTCTCATCAATTTTTCATTCTTGCTCTTTTTTCTCTTTTAAGTCTTTAATTCCCTTTTTGCTGTTTCATAAAAATTGGTTTCTCCTGTCTCTTTTTGTTTTTCTTTGTTTTTTGAGACGAAGTCTCACTCTTGTCCCTGAGGCTGGAGTGCGATGGCGCGATCTCAGCTAACTGCAACCTCCGCCTCCTGGGTTCAAGCTTCTTGCCTCAGCCTCCGGAGTAGCTGGGATTACAGGCACCTGCCACCACGCCCGGCTGATTTTTGTGTTTTTAGTAGAGATGGGGGTTTCACCACGTTGGCCAGACTGGTCTTGAACTCCTGACCTCAGGTGATCTGCCCACCTCGGCCTCCCAATGTGCTGGGATTACAGGCATGAGCCACTGCACCTGGCCTGTTTGTTTTGAGATGGAGTCTCACTCTTGCTGCCCATGCTGGAGTGCAATGGCACGATCATGGCTCATTGCAGCCTCGACCTCCCTGGGCTCAGGTGATTCTCCCACCTCAGCCTCCTAAGTAGCAGGGACTATGGGCATGTGCCACCACGCCTGGTTAATTTTTTGTTTTGCTTTTTGTAGAGACAGAGTTTCACTATGTTGCCCAGTCTAGTCTCAAATTTCTGGGCTCAAACGATCGCCCACCTCAGCCTCCCAAAGTTCTTATTTGCTGTCTCACCATCCTATCTATGTCTTCAGACACCTTTCTTCTCCAATCTGTATCATCTCCTTTCTTCTGTGTAGTCTGCAGGCTCTCACATTCATCCTTTCCTGTTCAATCACCAAATTGTTTACATTCGCTCATCTTCAGTCACTGACTTTTTGGTTCACAAATATCGTTTTTCTTCTATTCTTCTTATTAGTAAGTTTATTCTTGGATGAAAGTTTAGGAATTCATATTCAGTACATTGGAAACTTTGACAAAGACATAAAAGATGCACTACCATCTAGGGCTGCCAGACTTAGTAAGACAAAACAAAAGAGTCACGTACACACACTCACACATGCAATTTAAATGTTAATTTCTGACTTTTAAAAACAAATGATTTAAGTATAATAAAAAAAAGAATGATTTTTTTAGTATAAGCATGTCCCATCAGTACATTTATACTAAAAATTTATGTCATTTATCTGAAATTCAAATTTAGCTGTGTTTTCTATATTTTATGTGGCAACCCTACCACTACTACATTTGGTCACATTCTCTGTTAATAAACAAATACTTACCAAATCCACACTGTACACGTGAATAGCATAGTAGGCAATGTGAAAGACATCACATGTGTATAAAATCAATGCCTGCCCTCAAAGAATTCATAATGTAGAGGGTTAAGAATTTTTGAAAAAGTAATAAAGAATCAGAAAACAATGCAAATAGCATATAATTAAAGGTTTAACTGGTTCTAATTATAAGTCTAATATAAGTTCAGGTATTAATCTGGGTGGAAGAGCTCAAAAATTGCTCCCAGAGTAGAAGATGTGCTCTGGGTTGAAGGGGTAAAATCCATGCTCCACAGTGGGAAAAGAATTGTTCCCAGGTATTCTCCCATGCTTTCTCACCTCTGACTTTTCATGCTGTACCTTTCTCCAGAAACCATCTTACTTGGACTTTAACGATACATACCTCTTGGGGGAGATCTCCCCTCTTTTAACACTCTATCTCACTCTCAATTTCCATGTTGATCGTACTCTACATTGATGTTCTGGCTAATTTTGGACATATCTCCTCAGGAATTATCTGCTTTTTGACAGAAAATGCTATGTCTGTACAGAGTGAAACTCCACAAACTTTGATGAAATTGAATGAGTTCATGAGTCCCAGACTGTTTCTGAGTCTTCAATGATTGTTCTTTCATCTGTTAATACACACACCTATCAGCACATGCACACACACACGCACAGACACACCCCAACATGACCACAACTATGACTTTCACCATTAGGCTTCTTACAGGCAGAGTTGGACATTTTTCTTCTGTGCATTCATAGCTTCCAATGTCTCCGATATATGCAGATGTGCTATTACACTGCAATTATTTGGACACACATTAATTCCTTCCACTGGCCTGGGAACTTGTTGCCCTTTGTAGTCACTGTGTTTTCTCAGTTAAGTGTTGAAAAACAGAGTGGACAAAAAACTCTCTAGGAGAAAAAAAAAAGATCTTTTTAAAAATTTCTACTGTTTGTTGTTATATTAATTAAAGTAAATCATGTACTATAAATAACAATTATAATATGTATTGAAGATCCTATTTATAATAAAATAAATTATAGATGACATATAGATGACCTGAAATATGCATGTCATCTGTGCATTCTTTTTGGATGCATATCATTTAACTTCCCAGTTATTATAAAACCTTCATTTGAGATGTCACCTCAGTATAATTTATTTTAATGTATATAGTACATAAATATGTTACTCAGTTTTAAAATAACTGTATTTTTATGGTAATATTCAAGAAAACAATACTTATTTATAGGGTTTGGATCTGTTTGGAATTATTGTTTTGTAAATATTCGTTCTTGTCTATAGCAGAAATTTTTTCATGATGCTGAAAGTCCTTTCTACAAGCCTTTGTTAGTTGTATTTGGAAGATCTCCAGGCAGCACAAATTACTAAGAAACAATACAGGAATTCAAAAGCATGTTTATTTTCACTGTAATATGGAATTCACTGCCACACATAGGTATTTTGAGGCCTTTACTCTCACTCATACAATAGGAGGTGTTCCTGTAAAAAGTTGTAATAATTTACCATAATTTTCTTCTTTTGTCTCCAAAGAATTTTTAATAGTATGCCTTTTAGGGGTGGAAAGCAAGAAGGAAAACCCAGTCAGGTACAATTAACTCCTTATGCAATGCAGTGATGCTCCACCAGGGTTGCAGATTAAAGTCAATACAGAATTTTAAAAAATTTTCCATGCTGCAACCCACCCCAGACCTGCTGAATTCGCATTTCTACAGGGGACCCTCTAGGCATCAGTAATTTCAAAAGTCGTATGGTGAGTCTGGTACTCACCCATTTGAAACCACTACTGCAACTTTTACTCAAGGGAAATAATCTTCAGGAACTAGAATTATATTTTATTTAAGAAAATAATTAGAATTATGAAAAATATGGTTGATGCAACATACTTGCTTTTCACAAATTATATCTCTTCTTTTCAACGGAACTAATTATTCTGCATTTTGATTAGGCTTCTTCTTATTCATAAAAATAACTGAACAACTGACCTAATAGCACAGTTAATTATAATTATGAAATTTCATCAATTTGGCTACTGGTTATTTCTAGCCAATTATTCTGATTATCTTTTAACAACTAAATAGGATTGGGTATTCTGCAATTGAAACTATTTTTCAGTAGGTTTAAAGAAAAAAAAATTCGTGTCTTATTGACTTGGAATTTATTAAAAGAAAAATCATTACCATGATAAACAGTGACAATTATGTATTTATATGTAATAAATCAACTCTGCAATGTGTTATTGATCTTCACATATCCCAATCCTTGTACTACTAATCAACTATATCACATTTCATTTATGTTTTTATGATATTTATTATAAACTTCTATAAATCTATTTAATTCTCCCAATATTTCCTAAATATATCTTAAGAAAATAAAAAGAGATGATTTGCTTCCTTGATGAACAAAACAGACAACAATCCAATTATCAACCCTAATACATCGAAATCAATCACATAAAAAATTGCATAGTGTTTTTTGGAATGGTTATGGAAAGCATTACTTTATACAAATTCTCCTCTCACAACTAAAACAAATTTACCCATCTTTACAACCGTGGATTTGGCAAATTTTAGGATAGACAAGAATGACAAATCCCTCTGATCTTTGTGTCACAAATGTTTTCAAAACAACTTTTATGGATTATTTTGGCATCCATTGTATTATATAGTAGTTAATTGACCTCGTTTCAAAATAAACAAGGTCACTGTGTGAATTTAAATCTTGTCTGGATAATTCCATGGTGTTTTAGGATGGAAGTACATTACCCCCTCTAGTGGATAAAGGCAAAACACATGTCCTTGATGGGTTGAAAAGACAGACTGGGTTTCCTTAAACCGTCATCTCCTCTTAAGAGGTTGATGGATTAATTTCCTTACATCATACTTCATTCCAAGCATATTGTTCAGAAAAAGGTGCAATGTCACACATATTTCTTGTATTAAGATGTAACAATGGTACTTGGAATTGAACACAATGCAATAAGGGAAATGTAATTTGTGCCAGGCATTCTGTCTCATATTGAAAAGAATGGACTTACGGGACCTCAACCTAAAGTGGCTACTTCTAGTGATCAAAGCACCATGCAAGCATGTTCTTTCTAATCAAGAAAAAGAAAACAAAGGGAGAAATCAAATTCACATTTCCTCAACTAAGAATGTTTAATTATTAGGTAAACTTGAAGTACAGTTTTAAAAATTCAGTTGAATGAGCTCGCCTTTGGACCACAGAATCTTTGTTTATTTAGGAAGTTGTTTAGAGTCCATTATTTATACTTTTCTATAAAAGAAACACATTTGTTTTCAGTTAATAACATAATATATGATATATATGTATATATGTATCTACACACACACACATGCACAAATCTGGGAGCTGGTTTATTTTCTGGAATTTATCTATCAGCAAATGGTCCATTAAGTTCTGCTCAAATGCGAAGATGTAAGGTCATTCAACCCACTGTGATGATTGGCTTTAACTTCAGATAAGTAGAATAAACACATCCTTGCTCAAGTATAAACTAGTTTTGCTTTCTCTATTGTAAATCATCAAAGCCACGTTCTCAAAGCCAGTGTTTGATGAGCGTCTGTCATTATCGCGTCTATTGTGTTTATCACTAGTGAAGTGATGGCATCCTCAGTTACCTCATCACTAACAGACATAGTAAAAACATGCTGCAAATGATTTGGAATTACCCTTGATATTTTTCCCTTCATTGGGCCAACTTCGGTTGACCTATTTAAATACACTTAAAAACATTTGCAAAGAAGATAAATCTGTATTTGTACCTACTTATACATACTCTGAGGCAGCCCACATAAGTTAGGCCTATCTGATGTCTTTGGTATTCCTCTTTATTTTCAGGTACATGGCTGTTATCCAATAGGCAAAAAGTTCAGGGGGAAACATTTTAAGCTCCTTTCGTGGAAAAGTGAAATCATCAGCCAATCACATAAATTGTATATCAAAGTAAATCTGTAAATATTTACAAAGCAATTAATACCTTTAGCAACTACCACAAGAGGACATGTTATAATTCACAAAATCATTTACACCTTAGAAGAACTTAAAATATAGTTGAATAAAATACTAAGATTACATAAACTAGAAGATTTAGTAGCAGGAACAAACAGATAAATATATACGTTTCTATAGTTGTTTCTCATATAGCGAAATATTCACAAACAAATTATTGCCTCGGTTTCTTTATCTGTAAAATGAAAATAAGATCTACTTATGTCACAGAATTATTGGAAAGTTTTGATAGGCCATGGTATTAAAACCAGCAAAGAGTTTGGCATATAACATGAAGTCAATAAATACTCATTTACTAGATCCTCACAAAAACCCTTTATGGTTGAGAGGTTAGATATGATAAAACTTTATTTTACAGTAGAAAATCAGACTCAGAGAAGTTTTAAGATCGGTCAGAAGCTACGTAAACCTCAAATTTGTAGCTATGTGTGCATTTGTAAAACCATTATGAGCCATATACGGAAGGATACAAATGAAGAGTGATTTAGAAGTGGCGAGTAAACCATTTTGACTGAAACAGAAGCCATAAAATGAGCGGCTATACATAAAAAGATGGCAAAAATAGATGTGGACAATTTTTTTTTTCTTTTTTTTTTTTTTAAATTTATTTATTATTATTATACTTTAAGTTGTAGGGTACATGTGCATAACGTGCAGGTTTGTTACATATGTATACTTGTGCCATGTTGGTGTGCTGCACCCATCAACTCGTCATTTACATCAGGTATAACTCCCAATGCAATCCCTTCCCCCTCCCCCCTCCCCATGATAGGCCCCGGTGTGTGATGTTCCCCTTCCTGAGTCCAAGTGATCTCATTGTCCAGTTCCCACCTATGAGTGAGAACATGCGGTGTTTGGTTTTCTGTTCTTGTGATAGTTTGCTAAGAATGATGGTTTCCAGCTGCATCCATGTCCCTACAAAGGATACAAACTCATCCTTTTTTATGGCTGCATAGTATTACATGGTGTATATGTGCCACATTTTCTTAATCCAATCTGTCACTGATGGACATTTGGGTTGATTCCAAGTCTTTGCTATTGTGAATAGTGCTGCAATAAACATACGTGTGCATGTGTCTTTATAGCAGCATAATTTATAATCCTTTGGGTATATACCCAGTAATGGGATGGCTGGGTCATATGGTACATCTAGTTCTAGATCCTTGAGGAATTGCCATACTGTTTTCCATAATGGTTGAACCAGTTTACAATCCCACCAACAGTGTAAAAGTGTTCCTATTTCTCCACATCCTCTCCAGCACCTGTTGTTTCCTGACTTTTTAATGATCGCCATTCTAACTGGTGTGAGATGGTATCTCATTGTGGTTTTGATTTGCATTTCTCTGATGGCCAGTGATGATGAGCATTTTTTCATGTGTCTGTTGGCTGTATGAATGTCTTCTTTTGAGAAATGTCTGTTCATATCCTTTGCCCACTTTTTGATGGGGTTGTTTGTTTTTTTCTTGTAAATTTGATTGAGTTCTTTGTAGGTTCTGGATATTAGCCCTTTGTCAGATGAGTAGATTGCAAAAATTTTCTCCCATTCTGTAGGTTGCCTGTTCACTCTGATGGTAGTTTCTTTTGCTATGCAGAAGCTCTTTAGTTTAATGAGATCCCATTTGTCAATTTTGGCTTTTGCTGTCGTTGCTTTTGGTGTTTTAGACATGAAGTCTTTCCCCATGCCTATGTCCTGAATGGTACTACCTAGGTTTTCCTCTAGGATTTTTATGGTATTAGGTCTAACATTTAAGTCTCTAATCCATCTTGAATTAATTTTCGTATAAGGAGTAAGGAAAGGATCCAGTTTCAGCTTTCTACTTATGGCTAGCCAATTTTCCCAGCACCATTTATTAAATAGGGAATCCTTTCCCCATTTCTTGTTTCTCTCAGGTTTGTCAAAGATCAGATGGCTGTAGATGTGTGGTATTATTTCTGAGGACTCTGTTCTGTTCCATTGGTCTATATCTCTGTTTTGGTACCAGTACCATGCTGTTTTGGTTACTGTAGCCTTGTAGTATAGTTTGAAGTCAGGTAGCGTGATGCCTCCAGCTTTGTTCTTTTGACTTAGGATTGTCTTGGAGATGCGGGCTCTTTTTTGGTTCCATATGAACTTTAAAGCAGTTTTTTCCAATTCTGTGAAGAAACTCATTGGTAGCTTGATGGGGATGGCATTGAATCTATAAATTACCTTGGGCAGTATGGCCATTTTCACGATATTGATTCTTCCTATCCATGAGCATGGTATGTTCTTCCATTTGTTTGTGTCCTCTTTGATTTCACTGAGCAGTGGTTTGTAGTTCTCCTTGAAGAGGTCCTTTACATCCCTTGTAAGTTGGATTCCTAGGTATTTTATTCTCTTTGAAGCAATTGTGAATGGAAGTTCATTCCTGATTTGGCTCTCTGTTTGTCTGTTACTGGTGTATAAGAATGCTTGTGATTTTTGCACATTAATTTTGTATCCTGAGACTTTGCTGAAGTTGCTTATCAGCTTAAGGAGATTTTGGGCTGAGACAATGGGGTTTTCTAAATATACAATCATGTCATCTGCAAACAGGGACAGTTTGACTTCTTCTTTTCCTAACTGAATACCCTTGATTTCTTTCTCTTGCCTAATTGCCCTAGCCAGAACTTCCAACACTATGTTGAATAGGAGTGGTGAGAGAGGGCATCCCTGTCTTGTGCCAGTTTTCAAAGGGAATTTTTCCAGTTTTTGCCCATTCAGTATGATATTGGCTGTGGGTTTGTCATAAATAGCTCTTATTATTTTGAGGTACGTTCCATCAATACCGAATTTATTGAGCGTTTTTAGCATGAAGGGCTGTTGAATTTTGTCAAAAGCCTTTTCTGCATCTATTGAGATAATCATGTGGTTCTTGTCTTTGGTTCTGTTTATATGCTGGATTATGTTTATTGATTTGCGAATGTTGAACCAGCCTTGCATCCCAGGGATGAAGCCCACTTGATCATGGTGGATAAGCTTTTTGATGTGTTGCTGAATCTGGTTTGCCAGTATTTTATTGAGGATTTTTGCATCGATGTTCATCAGGGATATTGGTCTAAAATTCTCTTTTTTTGTTGTGTCTCTGCCAGGCTTTGGTATCAGGATGATGTTGGCCTCATAAAATGAGTTAGGGAGGATTCCCTCTTTTTCTATTGATTGGAATAGTTTCAGAAGGAATGGTACCAACTCCTCCTTGTACCTCTGGTAGAATTCAGCTGTGAATCCATCTGGTCCTGGACTTTTTTTGGTTGGTAGGCTATTAATTATTGCCTCAATTTCAGAGCCTGCTATTGGTCTATTCAGGGATTCAACTTCTTCCTGGTTTAGTCTTGGAAGAGTGTAAGTGTCCAGGAAATTATCCATTTCTTCTAGATTTTCCAGTTTATTTGCGTAGAGGTGTTTATAGTATTCTCTGATGGTAGTTTGTATTTCTGTGGGGTCGGTGGTGACATCCCCTTTATCATTTTTAATTGCGTCAATTTGATTCTTCTCTCTTTTCTTCTTTATTAGTCTTGCTAGTGGTCTGTCAATTTTGTTGATCTTTTCAAAAAACCAACTCCTGGATTCATTGATTCTTTGGAGAGTTTTTTGTGTCTCTATCTCCTTCAGTTCTGCTCTGATCTTAGTTATTTCTAGCCTTCTGCTAGCTTTTGAATGTGTCTGCTCTTGCTTCTCTAGTTCTTTTAATCGCGATGTTAGAGTGTCAATTTTAGATCTTTCCTGCTTTCTCTTGTGGGCATTTAGTGCTATAAATTTCCCTCTACACACTGTTTTAAATGTGTCCCAGAGATTCTGATATGTTGTATCTTTGTTCTCACTGGTTTCAAAGAACATCTTTATTTCTGCCTTCATTTCTTTCTGTACCCAGTAGTCATTCAGGAGCAGGTTGTTCAGTTTCCATGTAGTTGAGCGGTTTTGATTGAGTTTCTTAGTCCTGAGTTCTAGTTTGATTGCACTGTGGTCTGAGAGACAGTTTGTTATAATTTCTGTTCTTGTACATTTGCTGAGGAGTGCTTTACTTCCAATTACGTGGTCGATTTTAGAGTAAGTACGATGTGGTGCTGAGAAGAATGTATATTCTGTTGATTTGGGGTGGAGAGTTCTATAGATGTCTATTAGGTCTGCTTGCTGCAGAGATGAGTTCAATTCCTGGATATCCTTGTTAACTTTCTGTCTCGTTGATCTGTCTAATGTTGACAGTGGAGTGTTGAAGTCTCCCATTATTATTGTATGGGAGTCTAAGTCTCTTTGTAAGTCTCTAAGGACTTGCTTTATGAATCTGGGTGCTCCTGTATTGGGTGCATATATATTTAGGATAGTTAGCTCTTCCTGTTGAATTGATCCCTTTACCATTATGTAATGGCCTTCTTTGTCTCTTTTGATCTTTGATGGTTTAAAGTCTGTTTTATCAGAGACTAGTATTGCAACCCCCGCTTTTTTTTGTTCTCCATTTGCTTGGTAAATCTTCCTCCATCCCTTTATTTTGAGCCTATGTATGTCTCTGCGTGTGAGATGGGTCTCCTGAATACAGCAGACTGATGGGTCTTGACTCTTTATCCAGTTTGCCAGTCTGTGTCTTTTAATTGGAGCATTTAGTCCATTTACATTTAAGGTTAAGATTGTTATGTGTGAACTTGATCCTGCCATTATGATATTAACTGGTTATTTTGCTCGTTAGTTGATGCAGTTTCTTCCTAACCTCGATGGTCTTTACATTTTGGCATGTTTTTGCAATGGCTGGTACCGGTTGTTCTTTCCATGTTGAGTGCTTCCTTCAGGGTCTCTTGTAAGGCAGGTCTAGTGGTGACAAAATCTCTAAGCATTTGCTTATCTGTAAAGGATTTTATTTCTCCTTCACTTATGAAACTTAGTTTGGCTGGATATGAAATTCTGGGTTTAAAATTCTTTTCTTTAAGAATGTTGAATATTGGCCCCCACTCTCTTCTGGCTTGGAGAGTTTCTGCCGAGAGATCTGCTGTTAGTCTGATGGGCTTCCCTTTGTGGGTAACCCGACCTTTCTCTCTGGCTGCCCTTAAGATTTTTTCCTTCATTTCAACTTTGGTGAATCTGGCAATTATGTGTCTCGGAGTTGCTCTTCTCGAGGAGTATCTTTGTGGCGTTCTCTGTATTTCCTGGATTTGAATGTTGGCCTGCCCTACTAGGTTGGGGAAGTTCTCCTGGATGATATCCTGAAGAGTGTTTTCCAACTTGGTTCCATTTTCCCCCTCACTTTCAGGCACCCCAATCAGACGTAGATTTGGTCTTTTTACATAATCGCATACTTCTTGCAGGCTTTGTTCATTTCTTTTTCTTCTTTTTTCTTTTGGTTTCTCTTCTCGCTTCATTTCATTCATTTGATCCTCAATCGCAGATACTCTTTCTTCCAGTTGATCGAGTCGGTTACTGAAGCTTGTGCATTTGTCACGTATTTCTCGTGTCATGGTTTTCATCTCTTTCATTTCGTTTATGACCTTCTCTGCATTAATTACTCTAGCCATCAATTCTTCCACTTTTTTTTCAAGATTTTTAGTTTCTTTGCGCTGGGTACGTAATTCCTCCTTTAGCTCTGAGAAATTTGATGGACTGAAGCCTTCTTCTCTCATCTCGTCAAAGTCATTCTCCGTCCAGCTTTGATCCGTTGCTGGCGATGAGCTGCGCTCCTTTGCAGGGGGAGATGCGCTCTTATTTTTTGAATTTCCAGCTTTTCTGCCTTGCTTTTTCCCCATCTTTGTGGTTTTATCTGCCTCTGGTCTTTGATGATGGTGATGTACTGATGGGGTTTTGGTGTAGGTGTCCTTCCTGTTTGATAGTTTTCCTTCTGACAGTCAGGACCCTCAGCTGTAGGTCTGTTGGAGATTGCTTGAGGTCCACTCCAGACCCTGTTTGCCTGGGTATCAGCAGCAGAGGCTGCAGAAGATAGAATATTTCTGAACAGCGAGTGTACCTGTCTGATTCTTGCTTTGGAAGCTTCCTCTCAGGGGTGTACTCCACTCTGTGAGGTGTGGGGGATGTCTCCCAGTTAGGCTACTCAGGGGTCAGGGACCCACTTGAGCAGGGAGTCTGTCCCTTCTCAGATCTCAACCTCCGTGTTGGGAGATCCACTGCTCTCTTCAAAGCTGTCAGACAGAGTTGTTTGCGTCTGCAGAAGTTTCGGCTGCGTTTGTTATTGCCCTGTCCCCAGAGGTGGAGTCTACAGAGACAGGCAGGTTTCCTTGAGCTGCTGTGAGCTCCACCCAGTTCGAGCTTCCCAGCAGCTTTGTTTACCTACTTAAGCCTCAGCAATGGCGGGCGCCCCTCCCCCAGCCTCGCTGCTGCCTTGCCGGTAGATCACAGACTGCTGTGCTAGCAATGAGGGAGGCTCCGTGGGTGTGGGACCCTCCCGGCCAGGTGTGGGATATGATCTCCTGGTGTGCCTGTTTGCTTAAAGCGCAGTATTGGGGTGGGAGTTACCCGATTTTCCAGGTGTTGTGTGTCTCAGTTCCCCTGGCTAGGAAAAGGGATTCCCTTCCCCCTTGCGCTTCCCAGGTGAGGCAATGCCTCGCCCTGCTTTAGCTCTCGCTGGTCGGGCTGCAGCAGCTGACCAGCACCGATCGTCTGGCACTCCCCAGTGAGATGAACCCAGTACCTCAGTTGAAAATGCAGAAATCACCGGTCTTCTGTGTCGCTCGTGCTGGGAGTTGGAGACTGGAGCTGTTCCTATTCGGCCATCTTGCTCTGCCCCCCCGACAATTTTTATTTATTTATTTTTATTTATTATACTTTAGGTTCTGGGATATATATGCAGAACGTGTACGTTTGTTACGTAGGTATACACGTGCCATGCTGGTTTGCTGCACCCATCAAGCCATCATGTACATTAGGTATTGCTCCTAATGTTATCCCTCCCCTATCCCCCCACCTCCGACAGGTCCTGGCGTGTGATGTTCCCCTCCTCGTATCCATGTGTTCTCACTGTTCACCTCCCACCTATAAGTGAGAACATGCATTGTTTGGTTTTCTGTTCCTGTGTTAGTTTGCTGAGAATGATGGTTTCCACCTTCATCCATGTCTCAGCAAAGGACATGAACTCATCCTTTTTTATAGCTGCTTAGTATTCCGTGGTGTATATGTGCCACATTTTCTTTATCCAGTCTGTCATTGATGGGCATTTAGGTTGGTTCCAAGTCTTTGCTATTGTGAACAGTGCTGCAATAAACATACATGTGTACCATGCTAAGGAGTTAGAATTTTATCTGAAGCTCAGCAGGGTCAAAGGCCTGTGGCAGCACAAATTGTAATTGAGGTACAAGAAGGGCCTGAAGCTAAATTTTAGAAGTCTTTACATTGCACCAAAGGCGTGAACAACATGATCAAAATGATATTATAGTGGCAGTTTTCAGAATGGTTAGGAAGGCAAAAAACACTGACAGCAGGGAAATAAGTTGTTAATATATTAACTTAGAATGAGATGGCACACAAGGAAGAACAACAGGATTGTAAAAGGAGACTGAAAACAAAAAAACCGTGGTCAATAATGCAATATGGGACATGAGAATGAGATTGGAATGTATAGTAAGGTGATTTTGAGGTTTCAGGTCTTGTGTTTGTAACTACTTAACAAAATTAAAGGAGTTGGTTTGATCGAGAAGATGAAATTCTCAACTTTAGACTTGCCGAACACATACATCTTAATATGTTGAGCATTTTCTCCATGAAACTAACTGGATTCTGCCACTAAAGCATTTGGTGCATAACATTTTTTAAATGCTGAGGAAAATTTGTTCTCAACCAATGAAATGACTCTAGGGAATCCTGTATTTCCGAAGTCGACTTCCCTTTTTCGAGGCAGCTTTTGCATACTTCATCAGTTGTGGTTGGGGTTGGACACCTGTGGGGACCACCCTTGCCAGTTTTGGGCAAAGCTGTGAAGTAGCAGAGTTGGATTTGGCAAATGTCTTTTCCCTTTCCTGTGCCTCTTTCCCTGCTTTGGGTACTATCAGCTTGATATTCTGCTGCTAACTGGAGGTGGCTACTCAAGGACACTCCTCAAGATTTTCACCACATAGAAGCATGCACGGCAGGTAGATGGTGGTCTATCAATTTTAGTGGTAGGCATAAAAGGGGTGAGTGAATGAATGAAAATATTAATGAATGAATAAAACATTTGACAATTCATATGCATCAAGATGTTGAATATTTAATTTGGGCATCCCTCTCTAAATTATTTGTGCTAAAAACATTCATCTGAAGATGTGCACCAATAGAAGGAATCATTACTGGCAGATTTCACATGACAATGAAGACTGAATTTAGAGAGCACGAGCCTCTATTCCAACTTTAAAGCATATGATAAAGACAATCATCTCCACCCAAGAGTTGACTCCTTTTGACAGAGGTCCTCATTTTAGTTGATGCCACCCATTATTTAGCCATTGTTGGGGGAAATGAAATAATTTTTTTTTTTTTTTCCGAGACAGAGTCTTGCTCTGTCACCCGGGCTGGAGTGCTGTGGCCGGATCTCAGCTCACTGCAAGCTCCGCCTCCCGCATTCACGCCATTCTCCTGCCTCAGCCTCCTGAGTAGCTGGGACTACAGGCACCCGCCACCTTGCCCGGCTAGTTTTTTGTATTTTTTTTAGTAGAGACGGGGTTTCACCGTGTGAGCCAGGATGGTCTTGATCTTGTGACCTCGTGATCCGCCCGTTTCGGCCCCCCAAAGTGCTGGGATTACAGGCTTGAGCCACCACGCCCGGCCTGGGAAATGAAATTATATTACATAAAAATAAAATTGTGTCTGATGGGTAGCAGCAGCTACCTAAAATATGGCCTAAAATATGGTTCCACTGTCAGTAACTCTCTTTACCATATGCAATCTGAGTAGCCACGGTCTGATGTAAATGTCAGTTTTCACTGTGGCTTCCCAGTATGCTGGGAGATTCCACTCACCAGAGTTGCCAAATAGCATAGCCAAGGACCGTCAATATGATGATTTAATTTGGGCTTCTGTTGCTTTGGTTAGTCATTGACAAGAGAGCCTTGACTAAAAATGGAACCAAGTCTCAAGTGTTGTTAGTAGCACTGTACTGAAATAAATTATATAATGTTCATGGTGGCTGACTTTTATTGCTTTGAAGCAAACATGTTAATAATGTTTCTTTTAATCAGTGATGAATAGATGCATAATAAATATTTGGAAACAGTTCTAATGGAGAGCCAGGTATTTCCATTTCTCTGACTCCTTCTAATTTTTGATTTGTGGCTGGAATTCTTGAGAATGACTTAGTTTCCAGCCCTACTTGAATAATGGCTTTTTTTTTTTTTTTTTTTTCCAGAGGTTTGGGTGCTTCTACTTGTGGCTGTGCATGTGGCTAAGAACAGGAAACACTGCTGAGGGGACGGAAAGAGCATTAATCAAGTGTTCTGAATCACCAAAGAATTTGAATGAAATGCTGCTGTTAGTTATGCCAGATTTTAATGGCATTCCCTGGATGACTATGTAGCTGTTATTACTCATATCCTTGGTTAAAATGATGAGTTTGTGTATATATAAAAAAAACTATACGTGTAATCTTAGTATCCAAACATGTATGAGTGTGGATTTTGAGTGCAAAAATAAGAATAGTAAAGGATGTATTATGTGAGTCTCATAACTCACAAAGTGCCAATACATCAGACTCCAAGATGTGACTGGTATGTTAAAGAATGCCTTAGATAATAAGTACAACATTATGTTTATTCATTAATTTATTTGTATTTTAAATATGTTTAATAGAACAGGGTATTTTTGTAAGTATCTTCAAGTATAACAAACTATTAATAAATAAAATTACAATCATAAATACTAAAATACACATTCTCAAAAGGTTTTGATACCCTTTAAAAACATACGGTTTTGGCCAGGCGTGGTGGCTCACGCCTGTAATCCCAGCACTTTGGGAGGCCGAGGCGGGCGGATCACGAGGTCAGGAGATTGAGACCATCCTGGCTAACACGGTGAAACTCCGTCTCTACTAAATAAATAAATAAATAAATAAATAAATAAATAAATAAATAAGCTGGGCGTTGTGGTGGGCGCCTGTAGTCCCAGCTACTCGGGAGGCTGAGGCAGGAGAATGGCGTGAACCTGGGAGGCAGAGATTGCAGTGAGCCGAGATCGCGCCACTGCACTCCAGCCTGGGCGACAGGACTCCGTCTCCAAAACAAAACAAAACAAAAAGCGCAGTTATATTCAATTGGTGCTTATTTTTGATATCTGAAGCCTTATTATTCCCCTGTGACAAATCTTGAAGAAGGAGTAACTGAAGTTCCTATTACTTACCAAGAACAGCAAGTTTAATGGATTTCAGAAAATAAATAAATTAAATTAATAATAGAACTTGAAGTTTGTATGTCATTCAACTTGTTTTACAAGGAAATTTAGGCCTTAAGTTTGTGTAGTCCAGTAGATATACATATATTTAGAGATAGAGGGAGAGACAGAGAGAGAAAGAGAGAGAGCCTCCAAAACCATAGATGGACTTATGTATTTGAAAATAATTTTAAAATTTTATTTATGAGTATTAATTTCTTTAAAATTATAAAGCAACCTAGCTCTTCACGGAATCAAATACTCAACAGAACGTATTTAATATCATTTCACATGGGACTCACCTATTAAAAACTTCAGTGTTTAAGTGTTGTTTATAATGACATCTCTTGGAGGTTCTCAGTGTCAACACCCCAAGGTTCACATCTCGTTTTGTTGTTTTATTATAGAAACAGAAATAGAGAGCCTTTATTTATGTTGAAATCTCCTAATCAGGACCCCTTGCCACAATAATGAGGTGCATAAGTAACAAAGAAAAAGTCTATGTAAAGAGAAAAATATAATTATGTACATTGCAAGTTTATTTTTAAAAGAGCCTGAAATATAAAATGGCAAATAATAAAAATAAATATAACAAATAATAAAAATGCTTTTCAGTTTTATGTCTGGTTAAGTGTGAGGAATATATATATGAAGTAAAAATAGCTGTGAAAAATGAAAACATAAGGAAAGTTAGAGATCCCCTAATGTAGGGGAGGACCTAGAAAAAAGATGGAAGAGGTGATCAACCTGCATTAACAGACTTTCAGGGAATAAAATTCTAATCATATTGTTTTAGGATGTTGCTGCTGAGATTTTAAAATCACATTGCAAATGTATAACCTTGAACATAAACATCTAAGTATTTTTCTGCCCAGATTAACTAGTTCTGAGAGAACTGGAGGCCAGGACTTGCTCACAGAACTGAAGTTCCTTATTCCTCTTACTAGAAAAACAAACAAACAAAAAAAGATGGTCCAATCTTTGGTCTGGAAGTTGGAATTAAGCTCATGCAAACTTGAAAATGTTGCTTTCTCTCAGCATTAGGTAGCCAAAAGCAAAGGGAGAAAAAGTTCACGTTTTATGTGCCTTATCCCTAAGTACTATCTCCCCTGCAGCAGGATGACTTTGAGTTGAATATCTAGGTGCATCGTTGTGTTGTTAATTTCTCCGTTTTCTCCTCTGTGGCCACTGTACTTTGGTATAGGGCTGTCAGAAAGAAAAACACATGGCATAGGCTTAGCATCGGGCTGAAGCCTAACTAAGCAGCACTGCCAGACATCAGCATACATCATTACTGTAATAGTTATGTTTAAATGTGTGGTGGTGCCATTGAAGTTAAGCTCAAAGTTAGCTATGAAAATACTGTGTAGAAAAGGTTGAAATATTGACATTTCTAAAGAAAAAAAAATGTAGTAGAACTGTACCTTCAGTAGTCTTCAGAATTATTTTAATTCGCTTTACCTACTTCCTGATTTGCTAGCTGCCTATTTCTTTTTTTATTATACCAGATATTTTTAAACTAGGCTCTATTTAAAGCGTCAAGATAGGCAAAGAGTGGAAAATCATTACCGGAACGCTTGGTTGTGGAAAAAAAAAAAAAAGATTTGCATCTTCTATTTTTCTTATTTCTTCCTTCAAGGGATAGTGTTAACAACTTTTCAGAAATTCTAATAATGTTCCTGGCCAATTCAGCGTTGATAGGGTATAATAACTATTTCATGGATCATAGAATAAGGAAATCTCATGCTTTTTTTTCCCCCCCATGGGACTACATGCCCATTTTAAAAACAAAGTAGAAAAAGTGCCTTTTAAATGGACACGGGATTGAAAGAAACCAATTTCCACCTCTAAAAGTCATAACAGAAAAAATATCATCACTAAACCATGGTCAGACATTTTGAATGTGGCTCCTCTGTCAACTCTTGTTCCAAACGGCAGTCTGGTATTTTTCTACCCTTCTGCTCAACGGTTTGAGTGAAGGTAGATGTTTTCATAATGTACCTAATGAAGCTAATTTATTACACTCCATGCTTTAATTTGTAAAATGTCGGCTGGGCATGGTGGCCCACACCAGTAATCCAGAACTTTGGGTGGCTGAGATGGGAGGATCACTTGAGCACAGGAATTTGAGACCAGCCTGGGCAACATAGCGAGACCCTGTGTCCTCACAAAAGAAAAAACATAGCTGGATGTGGTGGTGTATGCCTGTAGTTTCAGCTACTTAGGAGGATAAGGTGGGAGGATCACTTGATTCCAGGAGTTTGGGGCTACGGTGAGCCATGTTCATGCCATTGCACTCCAGTCTGTGTCACAATGATGTTGGAATCCAGTCTGGATACATTATGAAAATATCTATCCTCACTGAAACTGTTGAGCAGAAGGGTAGAAAATACTAGACTGTCATTTGGAACAGGAATTGGCAAAGCTGCCACATCCAGAATGACTGACCATGGTTTATTGTTTCAAAAAAAAAATAAAAAAAAATAAAAAAAAAAAAAGTCTTAGCATTAATTCTTCAACCATTGATATGGTCTAGATTCATAACAACTTGTTATTATATGTGATAGTTATATTATTCTTCCCAACGATGGTTCTCATGTATTATAAATTCATGCTCCCCCACCCCCAAAATTCATGTCCTTTGCCTTGTAACTTCCCATGCCTCACTAGGTGGAATATAACACCCTGTCACATCGTTAGCTTGCTTAAATGACTTGATTTGACCAATAGAATGTGAATAAGTGTGCTGTACTTCTGAGCAGAAACTGTAAATGCATTTGGATGGTTCAGTTTGGGCTCTTATGCTCATGTCTCTGTCATGAGAACAGTACTACAGATAAGGGCAGCTCTTTTAGACTGGGCCCCTTAGCCTTGGATGTGAAGATATGCAGAGCAAAACTGAACCGATCTAAACAAAGTTCACTAGAGCCATTATTAACTGACACACCCATGAGCCAAAAATAAATGTCTGATGCTGAAAGCCACTGAGACTTAGGGGATGTATGTTACCCCAGCAAAAATGATTAATCAACCATAACCACTGGAAAAAAAAAAAAAAAACAATTAGTGACTCAAGTTTGTTTGTAGAAAGAATGGAGAAAAGTGGTCTTGCAAAGTGGGGTAGAGATGAGAAGAAAATGAAGCTAGACAAAGCTTTGATGTACGTTTCAATGGCGTACTTTGCTACTCACCCATTCGGAACATTGGACACTATGTTAATTTTCTACTGCTGTTTAAAAATTACCCCCAAACTTAGCAGTTTAAAATAATGAATATTTATTATATCACAGTTTCTGTGGACAATGAATCCAGGTGTGGCTTAGCTGCATGTCTTTGGCTCAAGGTGTCTCATGAGGTTGCAGTCCAGCTGTCAGCCGGGGCTGTGGTCTCATCAGACTGGGATTGAAGGGAGAGGATCTATTTTCAAACTCATTCACATGGTTGTTGCAGGCATTGGTCTTTTGCCACATGAACTTCTCCATAGGACTACCTTACAAGATGGCAGCTGTTCTCCCTCAGGGTTTGTGATCCATGAGAGAACAACACAGAACACTCAACATGGAAGCTGCAGTCTTATAATCTAATCTTAAAAGTGATAACTCATTCATTTTGTCATATTCTATTCATTAGAAGTCAGTCAAAAAGTCCAACCCACCCTCAAGGGGAGGGCCTTACACAGGGGCATGAATATCAGGAGGCTGGAATCACTGGGGTCATCTCAGAGGCTGCCTCCCGGAAACACAGCACTTGAACTCTCTGAGCTGCAATTTCTCAACTTATAAAATGATGTTATTGTACCTACCCTGCTTACCTAACAGAATTCTTATAGGGTCAAATGAGAAAATATATTTACACATTTAAGCTATAGCATATATGCATAACTATACGTATATTTTATAAAGCACTATGCAAATTTAGATGCTTTTATTAGTCTGGGTTCTCTGAGTAAAACCCCAGATAGGATTAAAGGTACAAGGACTGTATTAAGGGAAATGTCTGTGAGTGGAAATAAGGTGGGAGCTGGCACAGGGTGGGGTAGGGGGAAGTGTTGGGGAGTGGCTGGGAGAACCGTGAGACACCATTGATCCTAATGTGAGACAGAGGTGGAAGGAGTGTTGACTGGAAGCTTACTAGACCACCATGTCATCTAAGGAAAGTGTCAAGACTTTTCGGGGCAACCTCAAACCAAAGCAGCCCATCAAAGGAGTTTCAAATCTCCCAGAAAAGTGTCTGTCTTAGTATCCCTGCCAAACTCAATCATTGGCTGAGAGCAGCTGGGGGGAGATGGGGCCTTAGTGCAAACACAGTGATGCTTTCTATCTCCTTTGTAGATCCCATTCTTATTTTCTTTGCTTGAGTTCTATCTTGGTGTCATTTCTAGTATTTCTCGTTCTTCTTGAACACGGGACATCCTGAAACCTTTGCCAGGGACTCTCCTGAAAATGAATTTCCTGCCAGTGCTCTTGCTCTGCCTGTTGCAACACCCTAAACCCAGGTTGAACCTCTTTGGATTTGACTGCTGAACTATACCACCACCTATTGACTATTATCACACCCTCCAGGACCAGACTTAACTCCCTGCATCTACATTTGGGTCTATTTTTCCAGGGATCAATTTCATCCCAATGTTGGTTTTCATTCTAGATCTGGGATCTAGGCACTGTCCCAGGCTACTCCAACCAGTATTTGTTAATAACAGTTGAGTCCAGACTTCTCATGTTCTAATCCTTGGTCTGCCACTGCTATGGTTTGGATGTGGTTTGTTTGTCCCCAACAAAACTCATGTTGAAATTTCATGTCAAATGTGGTGATCCTGAGAGATGGGCCTAACAGAAGGTGTTTGGGTTATGGGGGCAAATTCCTCAAGTGGCTTTAGTGCTGTTTTGCAGAAGTGAGCGAGGGACACGCCTCAGGTCTTCTTCTCTCTGTTCATGTCTGCTTCCCTTTTGGCCTTCTCTGCCATACTATGGCACAGCACAAAAGCCCTCACCAGAAGCCAGAGCCATGCCCTTGAACTTCTCAGCCTGCAGAACCATGAGCTAAATAAACCTCTTTTCTTTATAAATTATGCAATCTCAAGGTAGTCTCTTGTAGCAACATGAAATGGACTAATACAGCCACTTTCAAACTCTGTGACCTTTGGTGAGTTATTTAAACTCTCTGTGTCATTGTAAAATGGAGATGACAATAGTGCCTATCTCAAAAAGTATTTTGTTTTGTATAGTTCTAAGACAGTGCCAGGCACATAGAAAGCATTCTATAAATGTTAATCATTTTTATTATTTAGCTTCTTGAAGACTTCTCAATGTACAAACTAAAATATGCTGTACCATTTTGAGTCCTGTGGCAACTCCAATTGATGTCAATCTAGTTTCAAGCTTGCATAAGAAAGTAAATAATTTCAGAGAGAGAAAGAGAGAGAGAACATTTTTCTTAGGTACATTGGTGCAACTTCTAAAGGTCTTATTAGTTTAATCCCAGGCTGTTTGTGCTTACTTACTAACTCTGTTTTGGACTCTGAGGCTAGTTGGCTTGATCCTCATCTCTTTTCTCAGTCTTGGCTGGATGTTTCACATGATTTACTGCTGGGTCCTGCTCCCAAGCTTTGCCTCCTAAAGTCAAGTTCCAAATACCAGGTCCTGGAGCTGAGCTCAGCTCAATTGCAGTCAGACAGATTGGAGTAGGCAGGAATTAAGGAACTACAGTGCTCATTTTTAGGTGTTTTTGTTTGCGCCATTTGGTCCCTTCTTCATTTGCTTTCACAATAAGTTTATTTTCTTAATTGCCTTGTTACTGCCTGAAATAGGACCATCAATAAAGAACAGTGGTGTAGGGTTTTGTCTGGAAAAGATGGAGGTGCTTTTGCTGGTCCAATTTGTTACTGCTGTTTTATTTTATATTATACCTGTTCCCAAAGGCACAAATTCAGTATTGTATTTAGGTTTTGTGGACACTGAATGGAAAGGTTTAATTAAGAACACTTTTCAGAAACAGCCTTGTAAAATAACACAGAACTTCCATTGCCTCCTTTTCACTCACAGTTGTGGTCCCCCCACCCCTCCTTTTATCACTTCATTATCTCAAGCCAAAAGTTGATTTGGTCAATTTCCTGTTTGAGTGTCAGCCAATCTCTTGAAGTTATTTCAGTATTGTGGCACTTAAAACACAAGGTTTCCCTGTTAAATTTCCACCATTTTAACACTTCATCTATTGTTTCTTTTTTTCCTAATGACAAGCATCAATGAATATTTTCAAGTCTACCACTTAATATAACCCCATGTGTTTTTGATACCCTAAACTCCACTAGCCTGTGTTGATAGTGACTAATCCTCAGAACTGTTAAAACATTCTGTGCAAATAGAGGTACATCAGAGGAATTTTTTATGTGAAAACTTTATTTAGGGAGCCACTTTCTTTCCTGTATTTGCTTATTCAACCTTTCCATTTCAACTTGTTTTGAAATACTGTCAAACGACATAAATCAGAGTTTCCTTTTTCAGTTTTATTAATCTAGCCTGATAAAATGGCACCAAAATTGTTGATTTAACGTTCTCAAGAGTAGCTATCCTTGATATAAAAACACCTAACCTTTTGTCAATTTCAGAGCTGTAAAGAAAAGTCATTTTGTTCAATCTCCTTGTTATATTTTGAGGGAAGCTAAGTGTGAGAGAAGTTATGTGATTTGGCCAAGATCATGCATTTAGTTACTGAGACAATGGTGTTTTTTTAGTTTTTATTTCTAATTATTTTAAGTACATAATATTTCTATATATTTACAGGCTACATGTAATGTTTTCGTATAGGTATATAATGTATATTGATCAAATCAGGATAATTGGGGTGTCCATTACCTCAAACCTTTATTATATCTTTGTGTTAGAAACATTCCAATTCCATTCTTTTAGTTATTTTTAAATACACAATAAATTTTGTAAGCTACAGTCACCTTATTGTGCTACCAAATACTAGATCTTATTCATTCGATCTAACTACATTTTTTACCCATTCAGCGTTTCCACTTTATCCTCCCCCACCCCACTACTCTTCTCAGCCTCTGGCAACTATCATTCCACTATCTCCATTTCCGTTTTTTTTTTTAGCTCCCACGTATAAGTGAAAGCATATTTGTCTTTCTGTGCCTGTCTTATTTCACATAACATAATGTCCTCCTGTTAGTTCCATCATGTTGTTGCAAGTGACAGGGTTTTATTTTTTATGGCTAAATAATATTCCATTGTATACACGAATCACATTTTCTTTATCCATTCATCCACTGATGGACAATTAGATTGCTTCTATATCTTAGCTATTGTGAATAGTGCTGTAATAAATACAGGAGTGGAGCTATCTCTTTGAAATACTGATTTATTTTCTTTTGAATATATGCTCAGAAGTGGGATTGCTGGATCATATGGTAATCTATTTTGAGTTTTTTGAGGAACCTCTATACTGCTCTCTGCAGTGGTTGTACTAATTTACATTCCCACCAACAGTGGCGAGGATTCTCTGTTCTCCACATCCCCACAGCATTTGTTATTGCCTGTCTTTTGGATATAAGCCATTTTAGCTGGGGTGAAATGATATCTCAGTGTAGTTTTGATTTGCATTTCTCTGATGATTAGTGCTATTGAGTGTTTTTTCATATATCTCTTGTCCATTTGTATATTGTGTCTTGAGAAATATCTAGTCCAGATCTTTAGCTCATTTTAAAATTGGATTATCTGTTTCCTCCCGTCCCCCGCCCCGAGCTTTTTGAGCTTCTAGTTGTTAGCCCCTTGTCAGATGACTGGTTTGCAAATATTTTCTCCAATTCTGTGGGCTGTCTTTTTACTTTCTTTTAAAACTTCCTTCACTGTGCAACTTGTTAGCTTGATGTGATCCCATTTCTCCATTTCTCCTTGTTTCCTGTGCTTTTGAAGTCTTACTCAAGAAATGTTTGCCCAGAACAATGTCCTGGAGTGTTCCCCTGATGTTTTCTTCTAGTAGTCTTATAGTTCCAGGTCTTTATATTGAAGTTTTTAATCCATTTTGGTTTGATTTTTGTGTATGGTGAGAGGTAAAGGTCTAGTTTCATTCTTCAGCATGTGGACATCCAGTTTTCCCAGCACCTGACCATGGTATTTTTCAGTATTGTGGCATGCTATCTCCCTCAACGTAGAACATGACAGTGTCCACATTAGTCTCTTTAATTCCCTTCCTCACTGATTTTTGTTTTTCAATTCAGGAAATTGAATTTTATTTAAGCATAATTTTCAAGCAGTAAAATTAACCAAATTTTATCAAATTTGATAATTCTTGACCAATGTGTACAGTTATGTGACCACCATCCTAATTGAAATACAGAACATTTTCATCACTCCAAAAAGTCCTCTCACGCCCCTTTTGCAGTCAACCCTCTTTCTCTATACCCGGAATCATGGTAGCCACTGTTCTGATTTCTCTGATTATATTTTGCCTTTTTCAGAATTTAAAAAAAACTGGTATCTTACAGTGTATATTTTTTAATATCTGTTTTTTTTCCACCCACATTATATACATTGGTAGTTTGTTCCTTTTTCTTATTGAGTTATATCCTATTGTATAAATATACTATAATTTGTTTATCTATTTTCCAGCTGATGAAATTGGTTTTCAGTTTCTGACCATTATAAATAAAGGTGCTATAAACATTTATACAAGTCGTTATTTGGTTATATGCTTTCGATTCTCTTCAGCAAAAACTTAGGTGTGTAATTCCTGGGTCATATATTAAGTATATGCTTATCCTTGTAAAAAAAACTGCTTCATTGTTTTTCAAATTGGTTATAGCATTTTGCTTTCTCCCCAGCTGTGTATAAGAGTTCCAGTTGCTCCACATTCCTGCCAACACTTGGTATGGTCACTCTTTATTAATAATTTGGCCATTGTGGCCGGGCGCGGTGGCTCAAGCCTGTAATCCCAGCACTTTGGGAGGCCGAGGCGGGCGGATCACAAGGTCAGGAGATCGAGACCACAGTGAAACCCCATCTCTACTAAAAATACAAAAAATTAGCCGGGCGCGGTGGCGGGCGCCTGTAGTCCCAGCTACTCAGGAGGCTGAGGCAGGAGAATGGCGGGAACCCGGGAGGCGGAGCTTGCAGTGAGCCGAGATCGTGGCACTGCACTCCAGCCTGGGCAACAGCGTGAGACTCCGTCTCAAAAAAATAAAAAAAATAAAATAATAATAATAATAATAATAATTTAGCCATTGTAACTGGTGTGTAGTAGTATCCCATTGTGATTTAACTTTCTCCAGTGAATAATGACATTGAGCATAATTTCATGTGCATTTTTCCATCTGCATGTTTTCTTTGGGGAAATGTTTATTCTAATCTTTTGCCCATTTAATGAAATTGAGCTGTTTGCCTTCTTATTATTAAGATTTAAGAACACTTTCTGTATTCTAGATTTTGGTTCTTTATCAAACATATGATTTTTAAACGTTTTCCCCCAGTCTGTGGTTTGACTCTACATTTTCTCAACAATGTCTTTCAAAAAGAACAAAAGACTTTAATTTAGATGAAATCTAATTTATAAATTTTTCATTTATGATTTGTGATGTTTATATCCTAAGGAATCTTTGCTTAACTCAAGGTCACAAAAAATTCTCTAATGTTTTCTTCTAGAATTTTTGTAGTTTTAGGTTTTACCTTTGTGCCTATGATCCACTTTGAGTTAAGTTTTTAGTGTGGTTTTCAGTCAATTTTGAATCTTTACTCTTCTCATCACATCACTTCCCTCTGCTGATTCTATCATCTGCTTCATTTACTTCTTGGATCAGTATCTTCCTCTGATTATGCAACTTCCAGGTGACAGACACTTTATACATATATCACTTAAGGTTGCTATAGATGGTTTCTGCAAGTGATCAAATTATTCTCCCTTCAAAAAGCTCCTTATAACTGGGGAGAGTTATAGCAACAGCAAGATGATGGAATGGGAATTTCCAATGCTCTTCCTCTCACAGAAACATTAATTTGAACAACCTTTCACATATAAAAATACCTTCACAAGAGCTAAGGAATTCAGGACAGTGATTACAGCAGATGGGTAGAACACAGAAGTAAGAAAAGATACATTGAAGATGTAGAAAGGACAGTTTTACATTATTCGTGTAATTCCTCCCCCAACCCGAACCCATACAGTGTGGACAGAGATGCCCTCCACGTGGGGGAAGAAGAGTAAAATAAGTATCCAGCTTTGCTACAGACTATCTTAATCTTACCAGGTCTGCCCCAGAGAACCCTGATGCTAGGCTGAAAACTGTGGCCCCAGGCTCCAGGCCCACCTCAATTCCCGGCCAGTCCCCACAACTCCAGGCTCTAGACGGTCCCCACAGACACATGTTCCAGGACATCTCCTACAACCCAGATACCAGGTTGGCCTTCGTGGATTCAGGCACCAGGCCCACCTGCCCACTGACCCATCCACCAAGCCAGCCAGTCCAAGGATTCCAGCAGCATGTGCCCATGGGTGGCTGCTGCATTTGATTTGCTTGTATTTTGTAGATGGAATCTCTGAATTGAATGATTGGCAAAGGGCTTTCCTTGCTGAAGTCTGTCTGCAAAGACTGGAAGAGGTGTCTACTTATTAAAATGCACAGACACCAATGCAAACCCACAAGAATCTCAAATAAGCAGAAGAACATGATACTACAACAATAATGGAATAAAGCACAAATACCCAACTCAAAAGAAATGAAGATCTATAAACTGCCTGACAAGTATTTAAAATAATAATTTTAGAGAAGCTCAGTGAGCTGTAAGAGAACACAAATGACTAAAGAGAATGAGGAAAACAATACATGAAGAAAATGAAAAATTCAAAGATATTGAAACCATAATCAAGACTCAACCAAAAATTCTGAAGAACACAGTGATCTAGAAGAAATGAATAAATTCCTAGAAACATACAACTTGCAAACACCTAATCACAAAGAAATAGAAAATCTGAACAAACCAATAATGAGTATGGAAATTGAATCTGTACTCAAAAATCTCCCAACAAAGAAAAATCCAGGACCTGATGGCTTCACTAATTAATTCTAATAAATATTTAAAGAAGAAATAATGCCAATGCTTCTCAAATTCTTCCAAAAAATTGAAGAAGAGGAAGCACTTTGAAACTCATTTTATCAGGCCAGCATTACTCTGATACTAAAGCTAGACAAGAACACTACAAGTGAAATAA
Organism: Macaca mulatta; assembly: GCF_049350105.2. Lineage (NCBI taxonomy): Eukaryota > Metazoa > Chordata > Mammalia > Primates > Cercopithecidae > Macaca > Macaca mulatta. Next base: position 26,957,146 of record NC_133416.1, read on the forward strand.
TTTACAGGCCCATATTCCCGATGAACATTAGAACAAAAATCCTCAACAAAATACTAGCAAATCGAATGCAATAGCACATTGAAAGGATCATACACCATGATCATATGCAATTTATCCCTGGGATGCAAGGATAGTTCAACATGTTGAAATCAATAAATGTAACGTACCACATTGCCAGGAGGATAAAAACATGATAATCTTAACAGATGCAGAAAAAGCATGATTTGACAAAACTCAACAGTTTTCATGATAAAAAAAAAAAAACAACTCTCAACAAATTAGGTATAGAAGGAATATACTATAGCATTATGAAGGCAATGTATGAAAAGCCTACCACTAACAGTATACTCAGTGGTAAAAGTTGAAACCTGAAAGCTTTTCCTATAAGGCTAGGAACAAGACAAAGATGCTTACTCTTGTACTTCTATTTAGCATAGCACTGGAAGTCCTAGACAGAGTAATTAGGCAACATAGAGAAATAAAAGGCATCCAAATTTGAAAGAAAGAAGTAAAATTGTCTCTGTCTGCAGATGACATGATCTTAAATATAGAAAACTCTAAAGACTCCATCTGAAAACTCAGAACTGATAAATGAATTCAGTTAAGTTGCAGGATACAGAATCAACATACAAAAATTGTCTGTGTTTTTATTCACTAAAAACAAACTATTTGAAAAAGAAATTAAGAAAAATTTATTTACAATAGCATCAAAAAGAATAAAATACTTAGGAATAGAATTTTTCCAAAGAGGTAAAAGATCTGCACACTGAAAACTATAAAATGCTGATGAAAGAAATTAAGGAAAGACACAAGTAAAGGGAAAGATATTTTATGGATTGGCAGAATTAATATTTAAAATGTTCATACTACTCCAAATCACCTACAGATTGAATGCAATCTTATCAAAATTCCAATGGCATTTTCCACAGAAATAGAAAAACAATTCTGAAATGTATGTGGAACCACAAAAGACCCCAAATAGCCTAAGAGATTTTGAGCAAGAAGAGCAAAACTGGAGCAGTGATGCATCCTGATCTCAAACTGTACTAAAAAGCTACAGTAAACAAAACAGTATAATACTGACATAAAAACAGATATAAAGGCCAATGGAACAGAATAAAGACTCCAGAAATAAACCCACACACTTATTGTCAACTGATTGTTGACAAATTTACCAAGAATGCACATGGGAAAACGATAGTCTCTTCAACAAATGCAGTTGAAACACTGGATATTCACATGCAGAAGAATGAAATTAAACCCTTATCTCACACCACATACAAAAAATAACTCCAAATGAACTCAAGACTTAAACATAAGATCTGAAGCTTTAAAACTACCAGAAGAAAACATAGGGAAAAATCTTTATTTTTACATTGGTCTTGGCAATGCTTATTTGGTTATCACCCCAAAAGCACAGGAAACAAAAGGAAAGATAGACAAATGAAATTACATTCAACTAAAAACTTCCGCACAGAAAAGAAAACAATCAAGAGTGAAGAATAGAATGGGAGAAAATAATTGCAAACCACATATCTGATAAGAGGTAAATATTCAAAATGTATAAGAAACTCAACTCAGTAGGAAGAAAACAAGTAACCTTATAAAAAATAGGCAAATGAACTGTATATAGAATTCTCAAAAAAAGGCATACAAATGACTAACAAGTGCAAGACAGTCCCAGCTTGCAATGGTTCAACTTTTGGTTTTTCAACTTTATGATGGTACAAAAGCAATACACATTCAGTAGAGACTGTACTTAGAATTTTGAATTTTGATGTGAAATTCTTTATAATAACTTTATTATAAAATAAGCTTTGTGTTCAATAATTTTGCCCAACTGAATGCTAATATCAGTATTCCGATCACATTTAAGGTAGGCAGAGCTAAGCTATGATGTTTGGCAGATTACATGTATTAAAAGCATTTTCAAGTCACAATATTTTCAACTTATGACAAATTCATTGGAAGAGAATTCCTTTGAAGTCGAGGAGGCCCTGTATATGATAAAAATGTTTCACCTCACTAATCGTCAGGAAACTGCAAATCAAAACCACAATGAGATTTTACCTCATTTGTTATAATGGCTATTCTCAAAAAGACAAAAGATAACAAGTATTGACTAGAATGTAGAGAAAAGGGAACCCTTGTACACTCTTGGTAAGATTTTATGTTGATACAATTATTATGGAAAACAATACAGAGGTTCCTTAAAAATTAAAAATAAAACTAAGATAGAATTCAGCAACCTTAGGTACTACTTATGAAAGCTGAAGCTTTGAGAATTCCATGCAGCCTTATCCCCTTGATCTTGTTCAGCATCTTTTGTCCCTCAGTGGAAGACTAAACTCAAAAAAGTGGGAATGCCCTTTATAGAGACATAAAGGTTTTGCAATATAGCCCAGGCATATCTTTCTTACCATAAGTATAAAGAGAGAGAATGTCCTCCCTGAGTCAGTGAGAAGGAGTTGACATCCTAGCACACAGTGTGGTGCCCTTACAAGATATTCAGCTTTATAATCTGCGTTCTGACATAAGGAGGAGTTCATGAATCCATAGTGGGTGTCCCATCTTTTGGGGAAAGTGGTACTAACTGTACTTCTGTCCCAACTTTGGTTGCTACAGCTCAGGCAGTTTCTCTTGGGGAGGTGAGAGCCATGATCACAGCCACAGTGAGCTGCAGTAAGAGGAGAATCAATCACTTAGAAGATGGCAGGGAGCAGCTCGCTTACCTCGAGGGACTTCTCAACAGCTTACCCATGGAGGGGATCTGTGCCTAGTGTCAACAAAACAAATTGAGCAAACGCTGGATTTGAGAAATGTGAAATGGGTAGTTTACTTAGTGCAAGATTGTTTTCTGAAGCAAACTGAGAACATCTCTATTTCTTTTTAAGCTCACCATACCTCTCAGAACTGGGAGAACTGTGATGAAGTACTTGTTTCAGGTACTTTGAAACAATTTTCTATCACTGAATTCTCAAACCTTAACGAATCTGCTTGGACCAACAAATAAAAACGTAAAGCAGGTAAGAAGATTTTATTGAAACAACATAAGACAACCAGATTTAATCTGCAGAACCATAAATTTACATATAGCTTTCTAGGACACTATCATATCGAATGAAAATACATGGAGCAACCTCAACAGATCTTATATTTTTTTAAGAAAGACACTTGAACGCAGGAATCATGTTCTCAGGTTCTCCTCTGACCGTCACTCCCAAGCACTTTGAAAGTTCAATAAATATTACTAGACTAATCTCCCTTGAGGTATACTGATCATAAGCATAGATTGTTACCAAATCCAGAGAATATGGGGAATAACTATTCCTAAACTTCAGTATTTGTACATTGCTATTTTTCTGTCTCTCCATTGGAATTATTTACATTCAGGTAATTCTATCTGAAAATAATGGATGCTCCTAAAACATTATACTAATACAAATTCCCTTCCAAGGAAACTGAACTCCAGCCTCTGCAGCTGAATGAAGAGGAAATTCTTGCCATTTGAATGATTAGGAATTAATATTCTTCACCTAACTGGACCTTAGCCAATATAATTATTTAAGACAAGATTTTATCCGTTCTTTCACATTGGTTTTATTGTGAGCCAAGGGGAAAAAACATTATTCTAAACTCTTCAGCATTTTCCCTTTTAAAATAGTGAGACCATGTCAGAGTGAAAAGAGCATGATTTAACAAAAGTCATACAGACAATAACACCAGATTTGTATAGACATATATAAAAATAATCACCACCCCAAAAAACAGTATCAATCAGAGAGGTTAATACATTTGAATGTTGAGATTTAGCAAACCATGGATCTATGGAATTAAAGCCATATAGCATCTCTAGAAGGTGTTTCATTTTATTGTTCCAAGTTAGGCTGCAAAAAGACAGAGGGATTAATTAAGTCCTATATTGGACAAGACTAGAACATGAATTAAAAGGCTCCTAACTGTAAATCCACAAGGAGCACTTACCAGCTGAAGGTCACGCTGCTGGTCACACAGCTTCATTACTCACTTTAAACTGTAACCTAACTAGACGGTGGTGAGTCAGGTTTGTTTCCTTTCCCTTCTCCTCTGGCATCCCTGGGGGGCTTCTCAATTCAAAGAAACTCCAGGAGAAACAGGCCACTTACTGTGAATAATCTGAAACAATCTATAAGTTCAAAAGCAGTTGAAATTCCTAGAAGAGATTGAATGTTATAAGAATAAATGGGTTAGTATTTTAAAGACAAAACTGCCCTTGTTTAATATCAAGAGAATATTAGCGGGACACAGGTTTTACTGTAACTTTCATTATTTATGTAACTGTCTATATTCACTCTACACTTCAGGAAATGGAGCCCATGCATTCATAGTCCAAGTAAATTTTGAAACAGTCTTTTTTCTTTCTTTTATGTCTTTCTTTTTTCTTTTTTTTGAAGGTAACAATAGCAGCGTTTGTAAGTGGTAGTTTTCTACTTATGCCACAAATAGGCCAAATACACAGTATGCTTTCTTAGAACACCTAGACAAATTCAGTCTATTTCTCCAGGAGGGCAAGATTATGTGTATTAAGACACATTTCTTTAATGCAAAAGCAGAAAATTTGTAAGTTATCAGAAATAAGAAGAGTGTTATACATGATGGCTGTAGGGAAAGAAAAAGGAATTGTTTTTTGCACCGGACTATTATAACTTAAATATTTTGTTTCAAATATATCATCTTTTAAAAAATTGTGATGACACCCTGCTGAGCCTCAAATCTACTTCCAGTCATAGAGACAGACAATTGCATGTTTGGAACTTCTTTCAAGAAACTTTGGCTTCCAGGAACACCATCAAAGTTTTACCCCCACAGGAATTAACATCTTTGAATACATATCATCATTGAAAGAGAGAAAGGAGAGAAAATGTCACATTCTATATTTATTTTAAAATTTGTATAATGAAAATACTGTTTCTCAAGACAACACATGGAACTCAAAAAAAGTTACATGCAAGTAGAAGCCAAATCAGAGAAATATGTCAAATTTAATTCATCTCAGTTCTAATATATATTGAGCTCTTTACTTTGTAAAACACAATGTTAGTGGAAAGGCAAGTAAAATACAATAGCTTCTCTCAAAGAGTTTGTAATCTCATTGAAGTATATAAATACTAATAATAAATCAAAATGCTAATTTTACAGAAATGTAAAAAAGTATTTAAGAACGTAAAGGAGAGATTTTTCCTCTAATTGAGTGTATCAGAAAAAGCTCTAAAGACTGAGCAGTAATTTAGAGGATACATGGGATTTCAACATGCAAAAATAACAGAGGGGGCCTGGGTCAGGGGAGAATGAGCAAATGCCCAATGAGAAAAATTCTGTTTAGCAACAGGGTGGAGTCAGTCTAGTTTGGTTGCCAGAGGATAGAGAAAATAAGTGTGGGGAAACAACTGTAAAGGTATTTGGGACCAAATCTGGCTTTGAACATCTTTCCACAGAGTTTGTCCTACCTCAGTGGGTCATCTGGAGCCTGTGTTTTGGGCAATCTCATGGAAAGCCATTATCTCCCGTGTATAGAATATTCCAGACTGGGTATGGAGGTACCCAGTTTGGGGGCTGTTAGAAGAGCCTTGGAGTAAGATAAAAAATGGCATGAAGTAGGGTGATGATGATAAAATAGGTGGGTCTAAATGATCTTGTGTGGGTAACATTGGTAAAAGTTTGCAGCTAGTAGACGTGGGAGACAAGAATAAAGGAGAGGTTTAGCAAGCAGTTGTGAAAGTGAGTCTGGAACCTGGGGAGAAGGAAGGGTAAAGCGAGTCAGCTAAAACTTTCTCCATATAAACCGTATGTTTTCTATAGGAATCTTGTTTTCTGTCTGAATATTCCATCAGAGGTTATTATATAGCACCACAAAGCAACCTGAATGGTGCATACCATGGGTTTTAAAATGAATCTCCTCATGATTGGTAGTCTATTGATAGCATAGATTGGCTTCATACATGAAGCTTTTATCAAAATTATGGATTTGGCTTTGTAACTTTACCACAAGGTCATGGAAGGAAATTGTAATTTTTCCTTTTTACCGTCATGTCATTTTGAGCTTGACTATTTTAGGATATATGACAAAAATAGTTTATTTTAACAACTATTAATTTGAAACACTCCCAGATGCTCTGTCTTAAAATACAGTGTGAGATCTAAAATGCAAGTCACATGGTTTTTTTTTTCTTTTTTTTCTTTTCTTTTCTTTTTTTTTTTTTACTATTCTTTAAGTTCTAGGGTACATGTGCACAATGTGCAGGTTTGTTACATAGGTATACAAGTGCCTTGTTGGTTTGCTGCACCCACCAACTCGTCATTTACATTAGGTATTTCTCCTAATGCTATCCATGCCCCCTCCCCCCACCCCGACAGGCCCGGGTGTGTGATGTTCCCTGCCCTGTGTACATTTGTTCTCATTGTTCAGTTCCTACCTATGAGTGAGAATATGCAGTGTTTGGTTTTCTGTCCTTGTGATAGTTTGCTGAGAATGATGGTTTCCAGCTTCATCCATGTCCCTACAAAAAACATGAACTAATTGTTTTTTATGGCTGCTTAGTATTCCATGGTGTGTATGTGCCACATTTTCTTTATCCAGTCTAACATTGATGGGTATTTGGGTTGGTTCCAAGTCTTTGCTATTGTGAATAGTGCTGCAGTAAACATACGTGTGCATGTGTCTTTACAGTAGAATGATTTATAATTCTTTGGGTATATACCCAGTAATGGGATCGCTGGGTCAAATGGTATTTCTAGTTCTAGATCCTTGAGGAATCGCCACACTGTCTTCCACAATGGTTGAACTAATTTACACTCCCACCACAGGGTAAAAGCATTCCTGTTTCTCCACATCCTCTCCAGCATCTGTTGTTTCCTGACTTTTTAATGATCACCATTCTAACTGGCATGAGATGGTATCTCATTGTGGTTTTGATTTGCCTTTCTCTGATGACCAGTGATGATGAGCATTTTTTCATGTGTCTGTTGGCTGAATAAATGTATTCTTTTGAGAAGTGTCTGTTCATATCCTTTGCCCACTTTTTGATGGGGTTGTTTGTTTTCTTTCTTGTTAATTGTTTTAAGTTCTTTGCAGATTCTGGATATTAGTCCTTTGTCAGATGGATAGATTGCAAAAATTTTCTCCCATTCTGTAGGTTGCCTGTTCACTCTGATGATAGTTTCTTTTGCTGTGCAGAAGCTCTTTAGTTTAATTAGATTCCATTCGTCAATTTTGGCTTTTGTTGCCCTTGCTTTTGGTGTTTTAGTCATGAGGTCTTTACCCATACCTATGTCCTGAATGGTATTATCTAGGTTTTCTTCTAGGGTTTTTATGGTTTTAAGTCTTACATTTAAATCTTTAATCCATCTTGAGTTAATTTTTGTATAAGGTGTAAGGAAGGGATCCAGTTTCAGCTTTCTATCTACGGCTAACCAGTTTTCCTAGCACCACTTATTGAACAGGGAATCCTTTCCCCATTTCTTGTTTTTGTCAAGTTTGTCAAAGATCACATGGTTGTAGATGTCTGGCATTATTTCTGAGGCCTCTGTTCTGTTCCATTGGTCTGTATATCTGTTTTGGTACCAGTACCATGCTGTTTTGGTTACTGTAGCCTTGTAGTATAGTTTGAAGTCAGGTAGCATGTTGCCTCCAGCTTTGTTCTTTTGCTTACGATTGTCTTGGCTATACAGGTGCTTTTTTGGTTCCATATGAACTTTAGTTTTTTTTTCAATTCTGTGAAGAAAGTCTTTGGTAGCTTGATGGGGATGGCATTGAATCTATAAATTACCTTTGGCAGTATGGCCATTTTCATGATATTGATTCTTCCTATCCATGAGCATGGAATGTTCTCCCATTTGTTTGTGTCCTCATTTATTTCCTTGAGCAGTGGTTTGTAGTTTTCCTTGAAGAGGTCCTTCACATCCCTTGTAAGTTGGATTCCTAGGTATTTTATTCTCTTTGTAGCAATTGTGAATGGGAGTTCACTCATGATTTGGCTCTCTGTTTGTCTGTTATTGGTGTAGAGGAATGCTTTTGATTATTGCACATTGATTTTCTATCCTGAGACTTTGCAGAAGCTGCTTATCAGTTTAAGGAGATTTTGGGCTGAGACAATGTGGTTTTCTAAATATACAATCATGTCACCTGCAAACAGAGACAATTTGACTTCCTCTCTTCCTAATTGAATACCCTTTATTTCTTTCTCTTGCCTGATTGCCCTGGCCAGAACTTCCAACACTATATTGAATAGGAATGGTGAGAGAGGGCGTCCTTGTCTTGTGCTGGTTTTCAAAGGGAATGCTTCCAGTTTTTGCCATTCAGTATGATATTGGCTGTGGGTTTGTCACAAATAGCTCTTATTATTTTGAGATACATTCCATCAATACTGAATTTATTGACTGTTTTTAGCATGAAGGGCTGTTGAATTTTGTCAAAGGCCTTTTCTGCATCTATTGAGATAATCATGTGGTTTTTGACTTTGGTTCTGTTTATGTGATGGATCACGTTTATTGATCTGCGTATGATGAACCAGCCTTGCCTCCCAGGGATGAAGCCCACTTGATCATGGTGGATACGCTTTTTGATGTGCTGCTGGATTCAGTTTGTTGGTATTTTATTGAGGATTTTCGCATCAATGTTCATCGGGGATATTGGTCTAAAATTCTCTTTTTTAGTTGTGTCTCTGCCAGGCTTTGGTATCAGGATGATGCTGGCCTCATAAAATGAGTTAGCGAGGATTCCCTCTTTTTATATTGATGAAATAGTTTCAGAAGGAATGGTACCAGCTCCTCTTTGTACCTCTGGTAGAATTCGGCTGTGAATTTGTCCGGTCCTGGACTTTTTTTGGTTGGTAGGCTATTAATTATTGCCTCAATTTCAGAATTTGTTATTGGTCTATTCAGAGATTCAACTTCTTCCTGGTTTAGTCTTGGGAGGGTGTATGTCTCCAGGAATTTCTAAATTTCTTCTAGCTTTTCTAGTTTATTTGCAGAGAGGTGTTTATAGTAACCTCTGAAAGAAGTTTGTATTTCTGTGGAATTGGTGGTGATACCCCCTTTATCATTTCTTTATTGTGTCTATTTGATTCTTCTCTGTTTTCTGTCTTGCTAGCAGTCTATTTTGTTGATCTTTTCAAAAAACTGGCTCCTGGATTCTTTGATTTTTAAAATTTTTTTTGTGTCTCTGTCTCCTTCAGTTCTGCTGTGATCTTAGTTATCTCTTGTCTTCTTCTAGCTTTTGAATTTGTTTGCTCTTGCTTCTCTAGTTCTTTTTATTGTGATGTTAGGGTGTCGATTTTAGATCTTTCCTGCTTTCTCTTGTTGGCATTTAGTGCTATACATTTCCCCCAAACACTGCTTTAAATGTGTCCCAGAGATTCTGGTACATTGTGTCTTTGTTCTCATTGGTTTCAAAGAACGTATTTATTTCTGCCTTCATTTTATTATTTACCCAGTAGTCATTCAGGAGCAGGTTGTTCAGTTTCCATGTAGTTGTGCAGTTTTGAGTGAGTTTCTTAATCCTGAATTCTAGTATGATTGCACTGTGGTCTGAGAGACAGTTTGTTGTGATTTCTGTTCTTTTACATTTGCTGAGAAATGTTTTACTTCCAATTATGTGGTCAATTTTAGAATAAGTGTGATGTGGTGCTGAAAAGAATGTATATTCTGTTTGTTGATTTGAGGTGGAGAGTTCTGTAGATGTCTATTAGGTCCGCTTGGTGCAGAGCTGAGTTCAATTCCTGGATATCCTTGTTAGCCTTCTGTCTGATTGATCTGTCTTATGTTGGCAGTAGGGTGTTAAAGTCTCCCATTATTATTGTTTGGGAGTCTAAGTCTTTTTGTAGGTCTCTAAGGACTTGCTTTATGAATCTGGGTGCTCCTGTACTGGGTGCACATATATTTTGGATAGTTAGTTCTTGTTGCATTGATCCCTTTGCCATTATGTAATGGCCTTCTTTGTCTCTTTAGATCTTTGTTGGTTTAAAGTCTGTTTTATTAGAGAGTAGGATTGCAACCACTGCCTTTTTTTGCTTTCCATTGGCTTGGTAGATCTTCCTCCATCCCTTTATTTTGAGCCTATGTGTGTCTCTGCATGTGAGATGGGTCTCCTGAATACAGCACACTGATGGGTCTTGACTCTATCCAATTTGCCTGTGTCTTTTAATTGGGGCATTTAGCCCATCTACATTTAAGGTTAATATTGTTATGTGTGAATTTGATCCTGTCATTATGATGTTAGCTGGTTATTTTTCCCGTTAATTGATGCAGTTTCTTCCTAGCATTGATGGTCTTTACAATTTAGCATGTTTTTGCAGTGGCTGGTACTGGTTGTTCTTTTTCTTGTTTAGTGCTTCCTTCAGGAGCTCTTGTAAGGCAGACCTGGTGGTGACAAAATCTCTCAGCATTTGCTTGTCTGTAAAGGATTTTTTTTTTCTCCTTCGCTTATGAAGCTTAGTTTGACTGGATATGAAATTCTGGTTTGAAAATTCTTTTCTTTAAGAATGTTGAATATTGGCCCCCACTGTCTTCTGGCTTGTAGGGTTTCTGCTGAGAGAACCACTGTTAGTCTGATGGGCTTCCCTTTGTGGTAACCCAACCTTTCTCTCTGGCTGCCCTTAACATTTTTTCCTTCATTTCAACCTTGGCAAATCTGATGATTGTGTGTCTTAGGGTTGCTTTTCTTGAGGAGTATCTTTGTGGTGTTCTCTGTATTTCCTGAATTTGAATGTTGGCCTGCATTGCTAGGTTGGGGAAGTTCTCCTGGATAGTATCCTGAAGAGTGTTTTCCAGCTTGGTTTCATTCTCCCCATCACTTTAAGGTACACCAATCAAACATAGATTTGGTCTTTTCTCATGGTCCCATATTTCTTGGAGGCTTTGTCAGTTTCTTTTTACTCTTTTTTCTCTAATCTCGCCTTCTTGCTTTATTTCATTAATTTGGTCTTTAATCACTGATATCCTTTCTTCCACATGATCAAATTGGCTACTGAAGCTTGTGCATGTGTCACGAAGTTCTCATGCTGTGGTTTTCAGTTCCATCAGGTCATTTAAGGTCTTCTCTACACTGGTTATTTAAGTTAGCCATTCGCCTAACCTTTTTTCAAGGTTTTAATCTTCCTTGCAATGGGTTAGAACATGCTCCTTTAGCTTGGAGAAGTTTATTATTACCAACCTTCTGAAGCCTACTTCTGTCAGTTCATCAAAGTAATTCTCCATCCAGTTTTGTTCCATTGCTGGTGAGGAGCTGTGATCCTTTGGAGGAGAAGAGGCACTCTGGTTTTGGAATTTTCAGCTTTTCTGCTCTGGTTTCTCTCTATTTTGGGGTTTTATCTATCTTTGTTCTTTGATGTTGGTGACCTACAGATGGGGTTTTGGTGTGGATGTTCTTTTTGTTGGTGTTGACACTATTCCTTTCTGTTTGTTAGTTTTCCTTTTAACAGTCAGGCCCCTCAGCTGCAGGTCTGTTGGAGTTTGCTGGAGGTCCACTCCAGACCCTGTTTGCCTGGGTATCACCAGCAGAGGCTGCAGAACAACCAATATTGCAGAACAGAAAATATTGCTGCCTGATCCTTCCTCTGGAAGCCTCTTCCCAGAGGGGCACCCACCGATACGAGGTGTCTGTTGGCCCCTACTGGGAGGTATCTCCCAGTCAGGCTGCACGGGGGTCAGGGACCCACTTGAGGAAGCAGTCTATCCAATCTCAGAGCTTGAATGCTGTGCTGGGAGAACCACTGCTCTCTTCAGAGCTGTCCGACAGGGACATTTAAATTTGCAGAAGTTTCTGCTGCCTTTTGTTCAGCTATGCCCTGCCCACAGAGGTGGAGTCTAAAGGCAGTAGGCCTTGCTGCGCTGTGGTGGGTTCAACTCAGTTCAAGCTTCCTGGCCACTTTGTTTACCTACTCAAGCCTCAGCAATGGCGGACACCCTTCCCCCAGCCAGGCTGCAGCCTAGCAGGTTGGTCTCAGACTGCCACGCTAGCAGTGAGCAAGGCTCCGTGGGTGTGGAACCCACTGAGCCAGGCATGGGAGGGAATCTCCTGGTCTACTGGTTGCTACGACCATGACAAAAGCACAGTATTTGGCCAGAAGTATATCATTTATTCAGGTACAGTCTGTCACGGCTTTCCTTGGCTACGAAAGGGAAATCCTCCAACCCCTTGCAATTCCTGGGTGAGTTGATGCCCTGCCCTGCTTCAGGTCGCCCTTCATGGGCTGCACTCACTGTCCAACCAGTCCCAATGAGATTAACCAGATGCCTCAGTTGGAAATGCAGAAACCACTCGTCTTCTGCATCGATCTCACTGGGAGCTGCAGACCGGAACTGTTCCTATTCGGCCATCTTGGAAGCGACTCTAACTGCATGGTTTTAATACCAGCTTTTCTTTTACTCACTGGCGTAGGGAAGACCCTGGTTGCCTATCTCCCTTACATGCTTAATGACAACTTTTCAAAAATTGGGTTTCTAGATATTATTCTTCTGACTTTGTGGTTTAGTCGGGTGAGGGAGTATAGTTTGACAAAGGTTATTCTTCAACATAATGCAGTTCTCAAGTATTTTAATAATTAAAAATTAATTTCAATGAGCAAACACCTCTTTTAAAATGCAAGTATACCTTTGGAGAATTAGTTTTATCAGGCATTTATATATTCATATGAATTAACCTAATGACCTAATGTGTCAGGCCTAGTTGATATAGTGGAAGTAGAAATTTTGGTTGGTGAGGAGCTAAAGCAGAACTAATTGATTTTAGCATACAAGACGAGAGACAGGTCTAGGTAGGAAACAGGTAAGCAGAGAAACAGAGGGAACTGAGAAGCTAAGGAGGGAAGGAAACAAGAGGAAAGAGAAAAGAACACAAGGAAAAGTATGAAGTCTCCTAAAATACATTTTACTCTCATCTGTTTTTCTCTCTATGTAAATGGATTGTAGTTGAACTGGTTACTTGCCATAGTACATAGCATGAATATCCCATTTTTAGGTAGAAAATTTAACCAGGAATGTTAAGATGGGCTTATTGTCAAAATGAGGATTATAACAAATATTATCTAAGAAACACAATGTTAGCAGTTAGTCTCCAACATTTTGGAGAGAAATAAAAAAAACTCTGTGAAGCAGGCTAATTTATTTAGTAATGTATATAGGCTTGCAGTATACAATTATTGTCTAGTGGCACAGCAGGGGCCCATGTTACTGAGAAAACATCCATGGGGACTCCTGAGGTTAACCTATGGCAAGAGGGATGCCTAGGACACCTCATCAAACATTTTTAACATTTTTCAGGCTTTGATAATCCTTGTTGTGTGTTCCAGAACAGACTGCTAAGGTCTCTGGCAAACATTGTTCAACTGTTTCATTTGGAAAAGCCTTTCAGCAGCTACATGTGCAAATGGGTTTTCTCTTATTTAGGCAAGAGTAAATTCTGTTAAACCTCTTAATTTTCATAATAGAATGTTTATTTTCCTACCTGTTTATTTAGTGTCCAAAGGATCTGCCCACAAATCAACAATAAAGTTACCATCATTCCAGGCTTTCATTAGTGAGAATAACTTACTTGTCTCATTTTCTGGGCCTATCAAAGGCCTTGGTGGGAGAAATGGTTTTTAGGGACACTCACTTGAAGGACAATCTATGAAGTCATTCCTTTAAAAATTCCCAAAATCTCTGACTTCTTATTATCAACAGATGACCATGTATTTTGAGCACATCACCTCTGCCTTCAACAGATTGGCCTACGTTGGGTTGGATTTTACTGTAAGGTTTTTAGCTTTCAACAAAGTCACCTAATGCATGGGACTCCTGTAGGGGCTGTGTAATTGTGTGCATGAGAATATCATTCATTCTTCTGCCCGTAAGAACCTGTTACTGATGTTTATGTTCTTGCTTCTATTCATCACATCTGGCAGAAATATATATTTTCACCACATTCGCACCATTTAGTAGAGAAAGGATGTTCCCTTTGCTAAAAATTCTTTTTGTTCCAGTTTTGTATTATTTGACAACTGAATAGTACTCTAGAAACCATTTGGTAAGCTTGTTTCTGGTCTGAGTTCCTGGAAACCATTTGGTAAGCTTGTTTCCAGTCTGAGTTGCATAGCCAATAATTAAGCGACCTTCAGCAAATTATTTAATGCTCTACCTCAACTCATTCTTAAAAAATTTTATTTTAAGAAATTTTCAAGGCCAAGGCAGGCAGATCACAAGGTCAGGAGTTTGAGACCAGCCCAGCCAAAATGGCGAAACCTGTCTCTACTAAAAATACAAAAAAAGTTGCCCTGCCCTAAAAATCATCTGTGCTCTTTCTACTCATCCTTCCCTCTTCCTAACACACACTGATTTTTTTAATATCTCCGTAGTTTGCCTTTTCCAAAATGTCATATAGTTGGAACCATACAGTATGTAGCCTTTTCAGATTGGCTTCTTTTACTCAGTAATATGCATTTAAGGCTCCTCCATGTCTTTTCATGGCTTGATAGCTCATTTCTTTTTAACACTGAATAAGATTTCATTGTCTGGATGTACCACAGTTTATTTATCCATTCAACTACTAAAGGACAATTTGGTTGCTTCCAAGTTTTGGCAATTATGAATTTGAATGCTATAAACATCCATGTGCAGGTTTTTGCGTGGACATAAGTTTTTAACTCATTTAAGTAAGTACCAAGGAGCGCAATTGGTAAGAGTATGTATAGTTTAGTAGGAAACTGCCAAAATGTCTTCCAAAGTGGCTGTACCATTTTGCACTCCCAACCACAGTGAATGAGAGTTCCTGTTTCTCCACATCCCCACCAGCAGCTGGTGGTGTCGGTGTTTTCAATTTTGGCTATTCTAACAGGTGTGTAGTGGTATTTCATTATTGTTTTAATTTGCAAGTCTCTGATGACATGTATTGGTGAGATGTATAGGTTTATTTGCCTTCTATATATCTTCTTTGGTGAGCTGTCCAGGTCTTTTGCCTATCTTTAAATTGAGTTGTTAGTTTTCTCACAGTTGACTTTTAAGGATTCTTTGTGTATTTTAGTTAAGAATCATTTATCAGACATATCTTTTGCAAAGATTTTCTTCCAGTCTGTGGTGTGTCTTCTCATTCTCTTGAGATGTCTTTTGAAGAGTATAAGTTTTTAACTTTAATATAGTTCTACCTACCAATTATTTCTTTCATGAATTGTGCCTTTGGTGTTGTACTTAAAAAAGTCATTGCCATGCCCAATACAAACGGTCATCCAGATTTTTTCCAATGTCATCTTCTAGGAGTTTTATGCATACATACATTTTACATTTAGGTATATGATCTATTTTGAGTGAAGTTTTTGTAAACACTATAAGGCCTGTGTTTAGATTACTATTTTTTTCTTTTTCAGCATTTGCTGAAAGTACTATCTTGGCTCCACTGTATTGTGTTTGTTCCCTTGTGGAAGATTGGTTGACTATGTTTATATAGGACTATTTCTGAGTTTTCTGTTCTGTTCGATTGATTTATTTGTCTATTCTTTTGCCAACACTACGCCGTCTGGATTAGTGTACCTGTTTAGTAGCTTTGATGTCAAGTAGTGTCAGTTCTCAGACTATTCTTCTCTTTCAAAATTGTGTTGACTATTCTGGATCTCTGCCTTTCTACATAAACTTTAGAATCATTTTGTTGATATCCACAAAATAATTTTGGAATTTTGATTCAGACTGCATTGAATCTATAGATCAGTTTGGGAAAAACTGACATCTTGAAAATGTTGAGCTTTCCCACCTATGACCATAGAATATATCTCTATGTGTTTAGCTCTTCTTTGATACATTTCATCAGAGTTTACTAGTTTTCCTTATATAGATCTTGTACATATTTTGTTAGATTTACACCTAAGTGTTTTATTTTTATGGGTGCCAATGTAAATTGTAATATGCTTTTAATTTCAAAGTTTACTTGCTTATTGCTAGTATATAGGAAAGCAATTGACTTTTGTATATTAGTTTTATATCCTGCAACCTTGCTATAATTGCTTATTAGTTCCTGGATTTTTGTTGATATTTTCAGATTTTCTACATAGACAATCATGTCATCTTCAAATACTTTTTGATGTTTACCCTCCCAATCTGAATGCCTTTTATCTTTTTTCTTATTTCCTTATTTTTTTCTTATTTCCTTATTTTTTTCTTATTTTTATTTTTATTTTTTTGCATTACCTCAAGCCATTTTTAGCTGAGAGTTTGTAGTATCGAATGAAATGATATGGGAAATGGCTTTTAAAATAACAAAGTGTGGAGCCTTTATGTTAGCATGGGAAGTTGCTAATAGTTACAGCATCTCCCTCTTCTAATTTTATATAAAAGTATTCAGGCAGGCACACAGAACCACACAAAATCATGACAACTCTGAATACTAAGACTATTGACTTTTTAATGACTAATGTAGTAGAATAAAATTAATATTTGTTGAGCTAAGTAATGATTAATAACTAGTAAGATCTTGTGTAAAATTAATATTAACCACATTGATCTCTGAAACAGCTGAGCTAAGCCAGAAGATGAAAAGAGATTTCACTCGGTCCCCTACACACCCAACTCTACCATGAAATACGGCTTGAGAATAAGACAACCACCTCCCCCAGAACCCCCTCCACCCATCTCCTGGGACTGATTTCTGATGAGATCACACTCTATTCTTTCAGCAGCCCTCATCCTACATTTTTTTGAAGTCTACAATTGCTAGTACTGCAGCTCAGCCTAGAGTGGAAGGAGAGCAGTATGGCACTGCGTTCTGAAAAATGAAGTTGTCAGAGACAGAGAGTGCCCTGGAAACAATGCATTCTTGAGTTTTATGTTTACTATATTCTTCTGATGGAAAACGATGGTAAATGCTTTGTGCTACCCTGAAAGAAACTCTTTCTTCATACCATGCTAAGAGGCAGTAGGAGTAGGAGATTTCTGTCCAGCAGAGCCATGTTTGTATATTTCTGTCATATATTTAAAACACACACATACAAAAAACTAACCAGGGGCTGTACACAAAAACCTGCCATCCTGTTAAAATCTGAGAAGATTCTAGCAATCCCCAAATAACGAATGAAGAGTACTGAAGTAAATCTGCATGCCTCATGCATTGGCAAATAGCATATTAGGATTACTCCACATTTCTGAGAAATGGTAAATGGGTGGTGGGAGGAAAACCAACAAGGAGTTTCTATGGTAGTTAATTCCTGAAACTTTGTAATAAATGCAATCAACCTGTCTCTTTCCTTTTGTTGGGAAAAAAGCAAAAAAGAATCATGAATGGCACCATGATGATCATTCACTACTTCATTAACTTTGGATGCAAGTTGCCATATGGATAGAAATTATTTTTAGTAAGATAAAAGTTGGCGTTTAGCCAAAGGTTGCCCCTTAATTTGGATGTGCTCACTTGCATGATACTTAACCTTTCATGAGTGCATTGGGGGCATATTTCCCACAGCGTGCTATCCCAGAAGCTCAGTGTCCTCCAGAATGACTGTCTATAGATCTGGCTGCATTAACTCAGAAATGAACTCTACTCTCAGGTATCCAAAATGAAGTTCTATCATATAGATAAATAGTGAGCTAAATGTGTAAAAGCCCATTATTCAAATAATATCAATATTTCCCAACTAAGTGCCTTTTTCTGCACTGCAGGCAACCTTGATAAAAGCATTTCTTTTTTTTCTTAATCAAAAAAATCATTTGAAAGTAAGAAAATTTAGATATGATTCTCTGACATTAGATGCTGTACATTATGTTCCCTCCTTAAGAAATATGTATTTTTATCCCAGCATATATGCATAGAACAATGTTCTAAACAATTTTGTTTTATATTTGGGAGGTATATTGTACCCATTTAGAGCAAACATGTGAATTCATTCTTAGTCAAATGAGGAAGTTTCATAAGCTTAATAAGCTCATCTCAGATGCAATTTTAGAAAAACACATGGCCCTTCTCAAATCTTATGTCTGCTTTTAATTTTGAAAGGTGAGAAGGTCAAGAAAATCTAGGTCATATAAAATACTTGCTGATGTAGTTGCATTTTGTATTAGATGTTACCACTGTTACAGTTTTCTTGCTTTCATTCCCCACCTTTACCCTGCATATCTGTTCTCTTCTATGCTTTCTTTCACTGTGCACCCATGGTTCCCCCACAATTTTTTTCTGCATGCATTTTTATCTTTTTGCCTTGTTTTTGCTTGTTTGTTTTGTTTGTTTGCTCTTCTCTTTCCAATGTATCCATATGCATGTGGCAAAGCATATATATGTGTGTGTTAATATATGTATATATGTATATGTGCATCTGTAAATCTTTGTCTATTTAAAAAATATGTATGCATGTGTATGGTTGGTTTGGGGATATGGTATGTAGATATTAGGCTCTGTAAGGACACTTGGGGAATGGAATAATTGTAGTTATTGTCTCAATGCTTGATGGATTTAAAATGTATGACGTGATGGAACAAGTCATCTTGGAATTTTCTCCCTTCCCATTGCCTTTTAAAGTGCAGAGTAAGGAATCTTTTTATGTGCCAAACTTTGGCAGAATGTTGAAGCATTATGTCCATAGTTGTTCACAGCTTCATGTAGGAAGACTTCCTATATAGTCTTCCTATTCAACAACTTTAAGAAAAAGATCAGTGATCAAACACACAATCTATTCATTATGAAATGAATCATTCATTTAGATGTTCTCACAGATTTGATACATCAGAAATATTTGGGAAGCTACATCGGTGATGTCATTTCTCCAGATATTTAAAACTCTCCAGAAGGGAGGAACTATGTGAAGATGATTCTGCTGTGCTTTCAGGAATCACTTCTACTAAAAATGCTTCTACTATTTTAAGTGATCTTTTAAAAAAAACATTTTCTTTAATTTTTGTGGGTATGTTGTAGGTGTATATATTTATGGGGTACATGAGATGCTCTTATTTTAAGTTATCTTGAGGCAAGTGATAATATTTTTCTTGACCTTCTAAGGAGACAGTTCATAAAGAGTTTCTAGAAATTATTTTCTTCAACTACATTTTAAGTTCTTTGAAAGTATAAACTGATTTTTTAAAGAACAATTTTAATGTTGATTTAAAAAGGGTAAAGCTCTGTGATCACTGCAAACATTGATTAATAAAGAATGCAAAAAATATAACAGGATTGGTTATAGTTTAGGACAAACTGATCTAAAAATTCACAAAAAAAGAGACAATGTAAAAGAATAGCCAAGAAAATTGTAAGAAAAAATGATACTGGGAATTTGCCTTATCGTACACCAATGCAAAATTTTAAATATAGGCATTTAAATAGTATAATTTGAGCAAAGAGTTAAACTCATACCTATGGGATAGAATAGAGAGACCAGAAAGAGATACACATACGGAGACATTTAGAAATGGCTGCATTCACAATCAGGAGAAATTAGGCAATAAACAGTACATAGTGTTTGGAAACTGAAAATTTGTATAAAAGTTGTTAGACACCTATGTAAAATACACAAAAAATGAAAATGGATTAAACAACTACATAATAAATAATGAAAATATTAGAAGAATGTGGAGAAGATATTATTATAATCTTGGTATGGTGAAGGTTTAATAAGGCAAGACCCAAATTCAGAAGCCATAAAGATAACCACAGATTTGGGTGCATAAAGATAGTAAATGTTTATATGCTCGGACACCATAATTCAAGAAAAAAGAGAAATAACAGACTAGGCAAACATGATAAAATTGTATAACCAAAAAGGGGTTAAAATTCACAAGCAATAATAAAAAGCAGTCCAGTAGAAATATGAGAAAAGGACAGACATAAGAAAGTTATAGCATATATATGTGTATAATAACAAAATAAAGTATATAATGACAAAAATAAATCATTAATAATCAGGGAAATTCAAGTAAACAAATAAATGCACATACACATATATCACTAATCAGAGTGTCAGAAAATTTAAAAGTTATACTATCTAGTATTGACAATGATAGATATTTTAGACACTAACACTCATGCAGTATAGGTAAATTGCTTAGCATTTTGGGTAGATTTTTTGTTGTATTTCAAAAATGGAATTATTCTACTTTAAAATTGATCTTACAAAATATATATATATATGCACTCAGATATGAATGTGCAAAGATATTCACTTCAACATGGCTTATAAGAGTGAAAAACAACAAACCACACAAGTATTTATATTAAGAGAAATGATTAAGTAGTTTATAGTATACAGTATATTCACAGAATTGGAAATAAAATGTGTCAGTTAGAAAGAATGGAGATGCATATATTCTGAACATTTAGCAATCTCCTAGACATATTGGTGAAAAAATCAAATTGCAGAATAATATAATCGGAGAAAAACAAATTTTACTTATATGCATGTGCGTATGTACACACACGTACACACACACAAGCACACACACACATATATAAATTCCATAAAAAGGATAAACTTCACACTGTTAGTAGCAATTGCTCCTTAGGGAGGAAAGTGAGAAATGGGAGTAGAGAGATAAAGGTGATTTGGGACAGAAGCGATGGAGTTCTTTCATTTTTAGTCCAAGTATTTCTGTGTATGTTTTTGCAATGTGGATATATTTTCATTACTTACTTAAATTTAAAACAATACATTTGTTGCCAAAAATTCAAAATCTGATGAACAGTCTTATCAGTCATGTTTTACCAACTGATTATGTTCCAACCTGTGGTAGAAAAGTTATGCTCACATTGAAGCCGAACTAAATACCACAAAGACTGTCCAAATTGTGGTTTATCACACAACTCCTAGAGCATTAAAAGTCTTATTTTGTTGCCATCACCAAATCTTGAAATCACAATGCCTGATGTTATTTTCTCATTTTAGACACGATGCTGTATCATGTCATTAATATCCAATTGCTATTATCTGTACATTTAAGAATTACTCCATTACTTTACTCAAAACGTGCTTTTCACTTCTTATCCAAATTACACTTGTTAGGATTTTAAGGAGCTTTTTTTTTTTTAATCTGTCTTCACCTAATAAATTTTAAATGATTTCTATTGTTTGAGATTGAACAGGTTTAATCTCTCCTTATTATATATGGCATATTAACCAAAGTTAAAAAAAAAAAAAAAAAAACAAGCAAGAGTGGGGAGGAGGTAGAAAAGGCAGTATCTAGAACAGAGATTTCGAATCATTTTCTAAGGAGAGGTTAACTTTCATTTTCTAAATTCTTATGACAACTAAACTCTCTACCTGTCAAAGGCAGGAGCACTAGGGGTGGAGGTAGAGATACAGTGACAGGAAGAGCCTCTTTCCTCTCAGCAAGATGGCCTTAAAAGCGAAAGAAGTGAATGCCTATTCAAAAACTGTGTTTATGCTGTGGAAACCAGCCTGAGTGTCAATTCCTGATCTCCATGTTGGGAGGTGAACTAAGAGCATTACTGACCATTTAAGGGACCGCTGAGGTGAACGAGCTAGAAAATTTGGCCTCATATTCCACAAAGTGGAGACTTCTTGAAGGCAGAGATTTTGAATGATAATGAAATACCATTATACCTTTCATGTAAATGAATAAATGAAAAAACCATTATATTCTGAAAATAGTTGAATCAATTGTTATTATGTTAATTGCATGATTCGCCAAAGGCAAAAAAGATGGTCTGAGACAGGAGGATGCAGAATGTTAAACTGGGTTCACCAATGTTTTCCTGATGAAATGCCATAATTGATATCCTAACAGTCTTATGAATGATTTTTCAGTTGTATTTTTGGGGGCTCCTAGAACATTTATGTCCTTAGTGGGCAAAATGTCACAAATTATACAATTCATTCTTCTTCTTGAAATATAGTTATCTGGAGTCATGAATGTTTTATCAAACCAAGGGTATTCATTTGTTTTCTACTACTAAAGCCTGGTCAACCTAACTGTGATGTCTTGCTAAAATTCTCAAGAATAGTACAGACTTACTATCTAGGGATGGTTTATCAAATATACTCTTCCCTCAAAGCCCCTAATTGCTTTTGCATACATATTTGTCCTTTTGTAATTCATGGCTTATATCTCTCTCTTCTCCTTTCATACAGTACAGCCTCTGTCTATTTAAATAGAAAGAGCTTTAATGTAAGTCAGAGCCAGGCCTTGAGAGTCAGGGGGAAGGCAAATCTCCCGAAGTTCAAAATCAATTTGGTTGCTATTAACAGCCTAGCTCTTGTACCAGTTTCAGCACTTCATGCTGAAGCTTAGAGCTTTTTTTTTTTTTTTTTCTTATCTGTAGCCACTTATTTTGTCCCAGAGTATGTTGAGGGTCCTAAAGAAATGACCCAGAATCAAGTGCTGGGGAGGTACTGAACTTTTATAGCCTGAGACTAAACACAAACTTGAAAGTAAATTTCATCATTAAAGCTAGAAGAAATGACAATAGGATTCCTGCTTCTTTTAAGAGCCAACACGAGAACACCCACTGGCAGTGAACACCGGGTATTGAAGATTTTTTTCCCTTTTAACAAAGGTCATCTTCTTTATCCAACTGCCTTTTTGTGTGGTAAGACAAAAATCGACTCAGCTCACACAAGATTTACTTTCTGTTTCTCTTGAATAATAGAGTTTAATGTACGCAATGGAAGCCTCACTTGCCACTCCTGAAACAAATTACTGTTTGTGATTTTAAAGCTGTTCTGATTTTACCAATAATAAGTAGATTATTGAATATATTTTGAGGTTTATGGTGCATTTCTCCCAGAGTTAGAAAGTTTATTTTCATGGGTTCCCAGACTTCAGGTTTATTACAACCATTAAGTAGTTCTTATTATGAAAATATTTGATAAACGTAAACCAAGGCACTAGAAATTTACTTCCTGATATCATATAAAAGCAACAGGAAATTGGAAAGTAAAACTCAGTTTTAATAACTTAGTCAACCATAATAAGTGAGTCGTTGAAAAACACAAGCTACAAGGAAAGAATATGGAATTAATAGAATTGCAGTTATTCGATTGAGAAACACAGAAAGCATGATATGCTTTTGTCACAGGCTGATAACCACACAGGATCCACTTTTACTATGGTCTGAGCTATTGCTGAAAACTGCAAGATTCTTCTGACCAGAAGGATGGCAAAACTAACTAGAAAGACATTTTAGCTTAGAGGATAGGAAATTACCCATTCAATTTGACTTCATTTTGCACCAACTCTAAGTCAGAATATAGATAAGCCTCAGTAAGTCTCCTATGTTGTGAATCATTAGTTCCATGGTTCCCTTCAAGTTCTAGTAGGCAGCCCTTCTTAGTTAATTAGGGAGACACCCCCAACCTAGAGAGGAAGATTGTGTGTTGTAGTTAGATACTAAGAGTTTCCCAGTTACCACTGTGCTACACTATTGATGAGAGTGTGAATCTGGAATGAACCTTCAGAAGTAATTTTGCAAAAACAGTAATAATATCAATGGAACTCTTACCAAGTGCTAGGAAATTTGCTAAACATTACCTTCATTGTCACATATAATCCTCAAAACCACCCTATTAGTTTAATGCTAGAATTTTTCAACACTTTACATATGAGGAAACTGAGGCTCAGTGGGTTTGATTGATTTTCCCAAATTCGCATAATGAGCAGGTGGCAAAAATGGAATGTGAAGTCATATGTGTCAGGCTTTAACATCTGTGTTCTTAATCTGTCACTATGGATCCAGATTTAGGCAGCTCACGTCTCTTGACTCAGAAATTTGGATTCTGGAACTCTATTCTAATGAAACAGGCTTCAGTGCTTGTGATAAAATGAAATGTAAATATTGGAGAGTTCTTAGATTACCCTCCATTGTAAAAAGAATGTGGTCAATCACAACTCAACCCCTGTCCCCAACCTCTGAGATGAGTCTATTTTGGTCAGAATGCTAATGTTAGGCAGAATCTGAGCGTGTCAAGAAAAGTCAAGAACTAAAGGTTAGCAGGAGGGTGGAGAGGGACAAAGAGACTGGCAGAGAGTAACAGCTATGTGACTTTTAGATAAAGGAGAGATGGGCAGTACTGAAAATTTTGGGGGGGATATTAGCAAAAGGAAATCTGGAGACTTTAGGATTTGAGAATTAGGAAGGAGAGAGATATGAAAGTATGAAGAATAAGATGAATTAACTTTTTAATTTTTTTAAGACTGTGATTCTTTTTTTTAAATATAGTTTTGTTTTTAATGAAGTAGAGTATAAATAAATTGCTGGAAACAGAATCATTCAAAGTAAAAGTTTATAATGTGTGCTAGTAAACCAGGTATTATATAACAAAAACAGGATGTAAGTTGAAATTTACTTTTAAAAATCTGATTTGATGGATGCTGGGGGCAAAATCCCAAGTTGGACAGGCATTATCTTGTCCTTTGACCAATTTCCATCAGCAAAATCTGTCAAACAGAGAAGTAAAGTAACTGGTAGCCTCTGGACACAAAATAGCTGTGACCAGCAGCATAGTAAGAAACTCAATCCAAACCGCTCAACTACATGGAAACTGAACAACCTGCTCCTGAAAGACTGTGATTCTTAAAGCATCAGCATCAATTGGCCATGTGTTAGAAATGCAAATTCCCAGGCTCCATCAAAGGTCTACTGAATCAGAATATCTTGTGAGGGAATAGGGGACAGCAATCAGGATTTTCACAAGCCTGTGCACACTCAAGTTTGAGAAGCAATGGTTTGAGACAAGAATAAAGAACAGAACACTTTTCCAGTTACATTTTTTATGTTAATATTCTGCCCCTCTAAATGTGCACAGCTCTGGGACCAAACTGTGGTCACAACTTCAATAGGGTTATACACCTAATCCTTTGTATAAGTGCATCATATCACCAGTTAAACAACAAAATATCCAACTGCCTGATTAGGTAGATAATGCTATAACCTATTCAGTGAAATATAATAGAGTCATTAAAATAAGTTTTTATCACATTTTAAGAGGAAAAAAGCAGGGTACAAAATCATATGTGCATATAAGTAAATTTATTTATATGTTATAGAAATTTAGCAGAGAAAAAGACTCCAGTTAGTATCAAAATATTACATATAGTTATCTTTAGATATTTGAAATATGGGTTATCTTCTCTACTTCCATTTCTTCTTACATTTATTTTTGAGTTTCTTACATTTTCAATAATGAGTATGTACTAATTTGATTTTTTTAATGTGATTTTTCTAAAATAGTTACACAAACACTCCCTAGAACAATACTTCCTCCTGGTTGTCTCTAGGCAGGGACTGAAAGGCTCAAAATGAGATTAGACAAAAACTTCAGATTTTGAACCTTTCAGTCCCTGCCTAGAGAAGTCCCTGCCTAGAAAAGAAGACTGTAAATGATTTCCCAAGAAATGCTGAGATGCTGGCTTTGCCCTTTTATCACCTTTTCTTATAATTTGCTTATAATAATGCCATATTGTTGAGTTAGAATTCTGTACATTACTGAAACCCCCCAAATAGTAGTTATTTAAATTGGTTTATTGCCCTCTCATATAAGAGAAGTAGAAAAGCAGATAATGAGTAAACTCTTCACTTAGAAGAGCTCTACTTGCATCTTATTAGCCAGAATTTCACTGTATACCTGCACTTAGCCACAAAGAAGCTGGAAAATGTAGTCCACTAGCTGGATACCTTGTCCTCTTTGAAACACTTAGCTCTGTTACTAAGAAAGAAAGGGAGGATAGACACCGGGTAGCGTCTATTCGTCTCTACATAAAGTACCCTGAAGAAAGGTAAAAACAAATAATGAACAGCTAAGGTGCTCTTTCTGCTTTTACACTATCTCTGGAGTGAAGAAAGTACAGGAGTGTAATGGAGAGGGGATGACTGTGCTGATGAGTAAGACCTCTACTAAAATTAAATGAAATTTAACTTGACAAATTAATTCAGCTAAACAAATTATTAATTGATGCAAATTTGGTAATCCTAGATGTACCTTTGTAATTTTCATACACAAAAATTTACTCTAAAGTTTTTTTCTCTGTTTCCCTTGAAATCTGTACCTCCTTTCATGTTATCTTTCCTACATGAAAAGCATACAGTTTATTTTGCAGGGACCAGCATTAGTCAGGATAGGAATGAATGTTTCAATTCCAAGATCCATACGTGCATCTTAAGGTATGTGCAAATCAGACAACAAAAGACAGGGAAAGGCTCTAGAGATAGGAAAGAGGTCACCTTTTCCCTAATTGCATATAACCTCGATGGCTGCATGCAAGCTAGCTAAGTGCTCTACAGAACTTGGGTTTCTGATATACTTTTGGAAATTTTCATATTTCCCAAAAAAGCACTCTAGGACTTCCTAGGGTCATGACCTCAATTTTGAATAAGACGACATTTGTCGTTATTCTAAATAGAACTCTGGTAGTCTATCTTGCACCTAGTTAGACATTTAATTACAGAGATTAAACTACAAGGAAGAAATATATGTGGAACAATGGATATGACAGTAAGTTATAGTTTTTGAGAAGATACTATCTCCCAGCTAAAACCCAATATGAAGGCCAGTATTCAAGAGAATATTCTCCTTGAAAATTGCAGTAGATGAAGTCAATGACTACTCTAAAATATCATTCCAGACATCAGAGTGTCACACACATGAAAAAACCCAAAGCAATAGGTTGCTTAAAGGAAATATATGGAATTTTCTAGTGGATTGGGGAGAAAATTGTGCTACTATGTATTTTCAAGGGGATAAAGCGAGTAGAAGTTGGATCATACATGAAAAGATTGTCTAGTAGCCTTAAATTATGTGAAATTCATCAACTCATGAGTTTTTTGAATTTTAGTTTCCTCGATATCATCAAAATTATTTCAGAAACTTATGCCAAGAATCAGAAACTAGACAAATGGCTCTTTCAGTTGGTGCCATCTTCTGCATGTGCAGGGCTATTTCCTTAGAAAGTTCCTTAATGCTTTTTCCAGTTGAAAATGATTCTAACCAAACAGTTTTTGCAACACTTCTTGGCATACTCTTTCACAGTCGAATCTGAAGATTTATCTGAGATTAAAGTGAGAATTTCTGCACCATATTCAAAAATTAACTCAGAGTAGATTATTGACCAAAATATAAAATTGGAACCTATAAAATGATGAGAAGGAAATATAGGAGAAAACATTTGTGGCCTTAGATTAGGCAAATATTTCTTGGATGTGACACCAAAAGCACAATCCATAAGAAAATCAAAATGGTAAACTGGATTGTATCAAAATTTAAAACTTTTATCCATTAAAAAATGCTATTAACAGAATGAAAAGACAAGGCAGAGACTGGGTGAAAATATTTGCTAAACATATATCTGATAGAGAACTTGTATTCAGAATTGATATATCAATAATAAGAAAACAACAAAAGTAAAGATAGACAAAATATTTAAACATGTATTTCACAAAGAAGATATACAAATGGCAAATAAGCAGTAGAAAGGAGCCTTATATGATTAGTTCTTAAAGAAATATAACCTAAAGTCACAATGAGATACTATTATATACCCGTTACAATGGCTAAAATTAGAAAGACTGACTATATCAAGTATTGGAGAGGATATGAAGGAATTGTAATTCTTATAATGGTGGAAATGTAAAATGGCATAATCCCTTTGGAAAACAGTTGGGCAGTGTCTTAAAAAGTTAATCCAGCCATTCCATTTTATTTCTAGGTATTTACCCAAGAGAAATAAAGGCATATGTCCGTATAAAGACTAATACACAAATGTTCATAGCAGTTTTATTTGTAATAGTCAAAGTCTGGGAAAAAAACGAAATATTCATCAACAGGTGAATGGATAAACAAACTGGTATATTCATCCTATGAAATACTACTCAGCAATAAAAATGAATGAACTACTGATATGATGTGAATGAATCTCAAAATAGTTGAAAGGACACATAATGTGTGGTTGAATTTAAATACAATTACAGGAAATGAGAGCTAATCTGTAATGAGAGAAAAAACATCAATGATTGCCTAGAAAAGGGGGACAGGGTGGGAAGGGGCAGGAGAAGAAAACTATAGAGGCGGGGGAAAATTTTGGCAATGATTGTACACTTATGATCTTGATTGTGGCATTCCCATATCTGAAAACTCATCAAATCATACACTTTAACATGAGCAATTTATTGTGTGTCATCACTATGATAAAACTGTTTAAAAAAAAAGTGAGAGTTTCCCCTTCTGATTGGCTGCTCTGTCATCTTAATATTGCAATATTTGCTGACATTCACCCTTCTTGTACAACTTTTCAATGTTAAATTACTATAAGACTTTCCATGTTTAATTTATTACAAGCATTCTCATTTAAAAAATATTTATCTTATATCGGCTCTACTGTATAAATAAGCTACTATACAAATGGAAGAAACAGAAGCTTACATGTGGCTATGAGGATTAATGAGATTATGTTTTTGTAAACTCTAAAGTGCTACACAAATGAGAAATTGCATTGTGATTACTATAATTAATGACCATTAGCATAATTGTTATCATTTCTAGCCTTTAAACAGTTACAGGTTTTCATTAACCAATAGCAACAACACTATAAATTCTTAGCTGGCAGGAACTATGCTTTATATTTCTTTTTTTTCCTTTTTGAATCTCTCGTGGCACCTCATATAATTCTCAATAAATAGTAAAGATTCAATAAATACTTGAGTGATTAATATTTTTTCCTTTTAATACATAAAAGAGGAAACCAAAGAAGGCCATAGGAGGCTCTTATTACATTTTTGCCCTAAAAATTATAATTATATTGAAATATTGAGTATGGTCAGAAGAACATTAGAATGAGACTATAAAAGCCTGGATAATTTTTCTTATAACAGACTTGGTGGCATTTTATAAAAGCCTGCCTTGGGCTCTTTAGATTTCAAAAATTCCTCACCTGAAACAGTGTATAAATCTCTCAAACTTAAATGCATAAATTTCTTATCATTACAAACTTTCATCACTTCTTCAGTAATAAGAGGATGCTAGAGTGTTAATTTTATAACCAACATTTTGCCACCTTGAATTCTGAAAAATTGCATGTTTATAGGGCACTAGCAGAAATTAATTTAAAAAATCAAATAAAAAAATACATCTTGGCCAGAACCATCATCCTCCAGTAATTCACCAAAATGACAAACACAGAGGGAAAGAAGAGAGGGACCCGATGTGTGTTCTCTAGGCCTTTTAAAACATAGAGCTGTTTCTTTGGCCACATGCATAGGAATCGATAAGAAAGGTGATATTATAGACATCAAGAGAATGGATACTGTTTAGAAAGGAATGTCCTGCAAGTGTTTCCATGGCAAAACTGGAAGAGTTTACAATGTTACCCAGCATGCTGTTGGCATTGCTATAAACAACAAAGCTAAGGGCAAGATTCTTGCCAAGAGAATTAATGTGTGTATTGAGCACATTAGGCATTCTAAGACCTGGGATAGCTTCCTGAAATGAATGAAGAAATTGATAAGAAAAAGAAGGACGCCAAAGAGAAAGGTACCTGGGTTCAAGTGAAGTACCAGCTTCTCAGTACTAGAGAAGCACACTTTGAGAGCCAGTGGAATGGAGCCTAGCCTGCTGGAACCTATTCCCTATGGATTCATAGCAGAATAGCATGATAAATAAATAAATAACCTCTGGGCTATGAAAAAAAGAGAAAGAGAGGAGAGAAGGAAGAAAGAAAGAGAAAGAAAAAGAAAGAAAGAAAGAAAGAAAGAAAGAAAGAAAGAAAGAAAGAAAGAAAGAAAGAAAGAAAGAAAGAAAGAGAAAGAAAGAAAGAAAGAAAGAAAGAAAGAAAGAAAGAAAGAAAGAAAGAAAGAAAGAAAGGAAGGAAGGAAGGAATGAAGGGAGGAAGGGAGGGAAGGGAAGGAAAGAAGGAAGGAAGGAAGGAGAGGGAAAGAAAGAAGGAAAGGAGAGAGAGAGAGAGAGAGAAAGAAAGAAAGAAAGAAAGAAAGAAAGAAAGAAAGAAAGAAAGAAAGAAAGAAAGAAAGGAAGGAAGGAAGGAAGGAAGGAAGGAAGGAAGGAAGGAAGGAGAGAGAGAGAAAGGAAGGAAGGAGAGAGAGAGAAAGAAAGAAAGGAGAGAGAGAAAGAAAAAGAAAAGAGAGAGGAAAAGAAAGAAAGGAGAGAGAAAGAAAGAAAGAAAAGACAGAGAGAAAGAAAGAAAAAGAAAGAAAGAAAAAAAGGAAGGAAGGAAGAAAGAAAAAAGGAAGGAAGGAGAGAGAGAGGGAGAGAGGGAGGGAGAGAGAAAGGAAGGAAGAGAAAGAGCAAGAAAGGAAAGAAGGAGAGAGAAAGAAAGAAAGAAAGAAAGAAGGAAGGAAGGAAGGAAAGAAGAGAAAGAAAGAAAGAAAGAAAGAAAGAAAGAAAGAAAGAAAGAAAGAAAGAAAGAAAAGAGAGAGAGAAAGAAAGGAGAGAGAAAGAAAGAAAATACAGAGAGAAAGAAAAAGAAAGAAAGAAAGAAAGAAAGAAAGAAAGAAAGAAAGAAAGAAAGAAAGAAAGAAAGAAAAGAAAGAAAAGAAAGGAAGGAAGGAAGGAAGGGAAAAGAAGGAAGGAAGGAGAGAGAGGGAGAGAGGGAAGAAGAGAGAAAGGAGGAAGGAAGAGAAAGAGCAAGAAAGGAAAGAAGGAGAAAGAAAGAAGGAAAGAAAGAAAGAGAAAGAAAGAAAAGAAAGAGAAAGAAAGAAAGAAGAAAATACATTTTAAACAGATTTTTATACCTGATAGTTTTTTTTTTAAATTGAAATATACGTAACAGGAAAAAGCAGAAATTTGCTTCCTTTTGTTCTTCAGTTTAGTCCATTAAAAAAAATTTGAACTATGTTTCTGTGGAAAGGGCCACTTCAAACTTTTTAGCGCGTAAGGCCTCTACCGACTTGACTGGAGAGCCCAGTCACATAACAGAGCTACTTCTTGGATAGAGAGAGCAGGATGTCATGTAGCAGATACTTGTAACAGTTAGATTTAACTGGCCCAAGATCAGACAATCTCATATATCTCTCCCTAAATCTCCTATTGTAATTGTTTATTATGGCATGCATGCATAGTGTTAAATCATATTAGAAAATCCCTTGATTTATTTTCTACTAAAATTAGCAGCAATTAAATGGCACTAAGCAAGGAGAAATTTCAAATGAAGTGTTGATGGTATTAAAAATTCAAACACTTCAGGCTTGGTAAAGGGCAGAGCTCTACAGTTTTGGAAAACTCAGGACTTCCCCATTTGTTATAAGAAATACTTCTAGTCTTTAGTCCTACAAATATGTATTAAATACCTACTGTGAGCTAAGAACTGAAGATACAGAAATTAATGGCATTTTTCCTGCCCAAGGAACGTACAGAAGACATCAGAGAGATGAATAAACAAAATGTAACCCTATGAAAATCATAATCGCATGTGGTCCAGTCTCAGAGTAGTTACAGAAGCATAATGAAATATACACATTTGAAGTGAGTCGACTTGTGTATCTCAGGGTCTAAGAAATGAAGTATAACCCTCCTTTTAAAAATCCCTTTCTCATCCATTTCACCCTTACTGCGGCTGTTCTTGCCTTTTCCTCAAACTCCCTGAACATTTCTTTCTCTCCTTCCCTCCACTCTATAACCCTCACTAAATTTTTGCTTCAAAAAATTTATCCCTGGCCAGGCGCGGTGGCTTACGCCTGTAATTCCAGCACTTTGGAAGGCGGAGCGGGCAGATCAAAAGGTCAAGAGATCAAGACTATCCTGGCCAACATGGTGAAACCCCATCTCTACTGAAAATACAAAAATTAGCCAGACGTGGTGGCACACGCCTATAGTCCCAGCTACTTGGGAGTCTGAGCCAGAAGAATCATTTGAATCCGGGTGGCAGAGGTTGCAGTGAGTGGAGATCATGCCACTGCACTCCAGCCTGGTGACAAAGCAAGACTGTCTCAAAAAAAAAAAAAAAAAATTTCTCCTCTCCTCAGTATCAAATCTACCAGAAAAAAATTCTTAGCAATAACGGAAGAAAAAGATCTGGCTAGGCCGAAAATCTCTTTAGCAACCAGAAGTAGAGAAAAGGCTGAATTGTTTTCATGCTACTATTGTCTGATGCAAGGGTATCATAAAATAGTGTGAAAGGTCTTGTATTAGAAATACGTACGAGGAAGAGTACCAATCCCAAGGCAGTACAAGAACACTTTGCCAAGGAAAGCTTAGGTTCTGATGGGTCTTAAGTTTTTCAGGCAGGTGAGGAGGGATAATAGAATATGTTGTGGGAAAGGACAAATTTCATTTATATGAATCTTTGGATTTGGGTAAGTTAAGAAGAACCAATAAAAGATCTTGAAGATAATCCATTTCTTCCAATATGAATTTTTCTTCCTGGCTGAGGACATGTCAGAAACATACAAGATAGCAAATGGAACATTCCCTTTGGAACAGAAATTTTGTAGGGTTTTGTATGGTTTCATAGAAAATATGATGATATGAAGATGTTTTGAACATAATAGGATGAAAAGAAAAACAGGAACAAATAAGAAAATCCCTCTAATTCTAATATGTCATATTTATTTATGTGATTCTGAATGTCATTGTAACCCACATGACATAACTGGAAGGAGATTAAATGTAGAGGCATTGAGAGACTTCAGTTATCAGGGGAGCTGCTAGGAAAATCAGTCTGCTAAAAGTGGAATGTCTGATAAATTCTTGACTTGCCTTCTGACAGTGTCATTTCACAGAAGCAGGAGGTAGTGACAGAGAGGGAGTTGCATGCCTGAAATTAATTCTGAATACCAGGGAGAACTATTTGATCGGGTGGGCATCACAGGGAATTTAGGAGAAAATAATTATGTCATTTAGAACTCATGGCAACCAAATAATGTGGCATATTATTTATATTTATGTCTACCAGTTGAATTTTTTTTACTAATTCAATAATTTTTATTAAACACCTACTACGTGCTATACTTGCCTATTTACCAGTGATGTGTATGTGCATGTTTAAAATGAGTCTTTATCCTTGAAAACTTTTGACAAGGTCAAAGAAAAAACAGATGATCCCTCTCAACCCGAGATTCACCATGCTGTTAAATCAAAGGTATCACATTAATAATAATAACTCGTATTTTCCCTGGATCTGGCCTTTAAGCTGCTTGCTGAAGACTTTGGACTGGGCAATCCATCCCCTCCAAACACACTTATGCACACACACACACACACACATACACACACACTCTTCTTGGAGTGTTCAGAAATGACCCAATTCTAAGAATCTGCAGAAATCAAAAGAGGATTTGGGTTTGGATGTTCTCATATCATGGAATTGGGAGTTTGAGGCAAGTTTATTTATATGTCTGATAGCCTCAGCTAAGAACTCTCTCTCTCTCTCTCTCTCTCTCTCTGTCTCACTCACACACACACACATACGGAGAGAGAGAGAGAGAGCACTAGACAAAGGACAGGAATCAATTCAAGTGACAGCCACCACCCTACACATACTCAGGCATATCTCCTTTCCTGAACAGGGTTTTCACTTTTGGGCCAAGCTGACATGCCTGCCTTCATCTCCTCATAGGTAACATTCAGTGCCATAAAGCTCCTCAATCCCTCGCTCAATAGACTTCTAGCAGTCCTGCCACACCAGCTTACTAGATTTGTTCCAATGGCAGTTTAAGCTCAGGATGAAGGTCTCACCACAAGGAAATCAGCTCCGTGGCTCAAGTTGGTGAGGATGTGGGCACTCTCAAATATGAAGATCTCAACTTCAATTTTTAATTATATAAACATATGACAAAAGGGAGGGAGGGATTGAAGGAAACTACTTAGGCTGCTGGGGAGTTTTGTTGAGTTTGTGTTTAAAAAGAACACATGTAAAGATAGTGATACATAACCAAGAATGAAAACAGAATAAAAAAAATAAAGCTAGAGAATTTGATCAAAACTGAACCTCAGGATAAGCTTAGGTATGCAAAAAGGCCAAAGACCAGGTGGAAAAAAACTTTTAAAGCTATCTTAGAATGAAAAAAGAACAAGGAAAAACAGATTCAGTATTTGATTTTTCACCTTATTATGCTAACAAATTACACAAAGATGAACTACTCATCTCCTAATTTGCTTCTATTTTCTCTATCGAGGAAAAAGGATCTTCAAGCAGAAAAGAGTAGAATAAACATGGTTAAGAGGAAAATGAAGCTCAAATTAGGTGAAGAGATGATGAGAGAGCTCCTGGTGTTTTGAATAAATTTAAGTCCCCAGATTAGAAAAATTATTCCCAGGGGCCTGGGGGCTGCACAGGTGTGATCTCAGAAACACTGGCAGAAGTAGTCGTTGAGTATTTAGGGAGAAAAGATGTGATGGCAGAAGACTGGAAATAGGTAAATGTCCTAATTTTCTACACGTGGAAAATGGTATACTACAAAAACAACAGAATACTGCCCCCAACAACAATCCTCAGAAAAGTGATAGAGAATATTATTAAAAAGCTCTTTTGAAAGTACATAGCCATTTTGGGGAATCGGCAAGGATTCACTGAGACCAGAGCATACCAAATGACACTGGGATGTTGTTTGGAACATGAAGAGGAGAGGGAAGTGGTGAGATTTAGGATGATTTAAAGAAGTGAGAAAAAGAAGAGGTAGAGGAGAAAATAGAAGATCAAATTTGTACCTGCTCCAAGGTTGTGTGCATCTGTCTGCTAAAGGCAAAATTGTTCTCTTATAAGCAGGAGCTAAATCATGTGTACATAAGGCCATGTGGTGGAATAATAGACACTGGAGACTTTGAAAGGCAGGAGGGTGGGGAGGATGGTGAAGGATGAGAAATCATCTAACAGGTAAAATGTCCACGATTTGGGTGATGGTTACACTAAAAGCCCAGACTTCGCCATTATGAAATACATGCATGTAAGAAATCTACACTTATACTCGCTGAATCTATAAGAATAAAAACAAATCAACAAAAATCAAAGCTGGGATAGGAGTGGACAAAGGGAACTGCAAAGCAAGCAGCCAACTTGAGTGATGGAAAGGCAAGAGTCTGGGTGAGCGCTAGCAGAAAATGCTAAAATAAGCAAAGGCATGCTAATGCCAGATTGGAAACAGAGTGGATATTTATCAGTAATTCCTGAGAACCCAGAATCATTTCGTACATATGCCCCACCCCTGGCTATTATCATGTGTTAATAATGTGGGGGGAAGTCCTCATGTTTCTCTGGACTATTTATGGGGATAATAAATAATAATCAATTAGACCAGAGCAGTAAATTATCTTAACCTACAATTTTTGTGCTAAAAGAGGTCTTGGTACTACATGAAGTAGCAGAAGCGAATCGGGGCAAGTTTCAATTAAGATCACACAGGCCGAGGGCTAAACTCATTTAGTTTGTTGATTGATTGATTGATTAATTGACACGGAGTCTCATTGCATTGCCCAGGCTGGAGTGCAGTGGTGCGATCTTGGCTGTCTGCAACCTCCATCTCTCAGGTTCAAGTGATTCTTCTGTCTCAGCCTCCCAAGTAGCTGGGATTACAGGTGTGTTCCACCACGTCCAGCTAATTTTTGTATTAACCAAATACAAACATGGTGTTGAAACTAGTCTCGAACTCCTGACTCCACCCACCTTGGCCTCCCAAAGTGCTGGATTACAGGAGTGAGCCACCACACCCAGCCAAAACTCATTTAGTTTTTTCTGATGTGCTTACCAGCTGAAGTTCAGGCTGTTGCTTTAGCATTATCTCGATTTCAGGAGGGCATTTTAAAAATCTCTCATGCTTTGCATTTATAAATTATTGTCATTTTTCTAGGTCTTCTGTATGTCACACACTGGGCTAACCTCTTTGTGATTATCTCCAACACTTATGAGAGTCCTATAAAAATACAGTATCTCCAAATTATAGATGAGAAAAATGAGACTCAGAAAAGTTAAGTGATTTGCCGAGGTTTTCAGCTATCAAGAAGTGGAGATGGGATTTGAATTGAAGTTCCCCAGCTCTAAACCTATGCTCCTCCACTAGACTGTATGATCTCCATCATGAAATACATGTGTAAATTTGGACAAGTTGATAATATGGTCAGGAGAATTTCTAAATAAATAAATGATTATACTAAAATAATTTTGATAAATTTCAGGTATGAAATAAAAAATAGGGTCATTGTGGCTTTCAGGTGTATATATATATATATGTATATAAGACATAAAGATTTTAATTTACAGCAACTAAAGAGAGTTAGCAGAGTGATATGTAGGCAAAAGAAAGCAAGAGAAAAATCTTAAGGCTTCATGAACACTCATTCATTCATTCATTTCTATTTATTGTGTACTAATCAAAGGAAATAAAAGACAATTATACTCTGCACTCTTAATACCATATCTCATACATGGCTCACAGTGTTCCAGATGTATCATGGTTTAAAATTAACTTTTTAATAATTGGAATGGGTCTTGGTGACAAGACATGAAGAAAGGTCTGGATAACATGCCCATTGAGAAAGAGTATATAAACTTAGGATGTTTAGCCTGAAAACTTTTCAAATATTTGAAGTGGGTAGATTTTATTAAACTGCTCATTCATTCATTCATTCATTTTGGATTCACAGTATAAATACATATTTAGCTTTTACAAGGTACTAAATATGCCAGGCACTGTCCTTGGTACTAAGCAGAAAAAAAACAAAGAGATGATTCCAACTCTGAAAGATTTTTTCAGTATAGTGAGAGACAAATTCAAGGAAAATCAAGCATCAGAGTATGTGCTATGTTAAAAGTATTCCCAGGGCACAGAGAAAGGGTATTCAGACCATACACTGGGGTCAGTGAAGGTTCCACAGAGAAAACTACATTTGAGTCAATAAGGGCAATAGTAGGCAATAAGGGCAATTAGGGCAATAAGTAGGCATTAACTAACTGAAGGACAGGGAAGAAGAGAGAACATTCCAAGAAGAGGAAACTGAATGTGTTACTATACAGAAAAAGCACAAGAGCATAAAATAAGTTGTAAAAATACAACTGCAATCATGTATTGCTTAATGACAGAGATACATTCTGACAAAAGTGTTGTTAGGTGATTTCATCGTTGTGCAAACATGGTAGTGTGTACATACACAAGCCTTGATGGGATAGCCTGCTACACATATGCATTTTCACTATAAGGCACATCACAGCCTTCTTGTACTTGGGAACACCAGGCAGCACTTTGGCACTATGCTTGGGGCCATTTTAAACAGTGGAACCACCGAACACACACACACATGCAGGATATGTGGCACTAGCATTAAGTAGACCTGGAAAGGAACGTTGTTTTTTTTCAGTATGAGAGCTAAAACAAGAAGGCAGGGCATTGCCTTGTCCAACCACAGCTAAAAATGGGCCTGTTGGGTGACAATTTTTTACCATCTTTCTGCTCATGTCCAGGAATAACTGTGAAAGCATGGCAAATATTGATCTTTGGGGTTACAAATGCATTTTAGTGAGTAGACAAATTAGCAAGCATGGAATATGCAAGCAATGGGGACTGACTGTAGTTATAGTAGTCTAAGTTATGGTTGATGAACACCTGAATTAAGGCAGCAGCAATGGGGAAAGAGTGAAGGGGACAGGTCCACTCGTTAAAAATACTGAATTTTGACAATGTATAAAGTTTAGTGTCAGGAATCAAAGATATGGTGTAGCCTCTCAACCCTGAGGTATGTTGGTGATAAAGAGAACAGGGTAGGTGGAGAATTGTGGGGAATTGACAAAAGAAGCATAAGAAATATTACCAGAAGAGATTGGTGATATCATGAAGTTTGATATTCATGGCACTCAGTTCCAGTGGGCATAATGGGAGGGTTCAGAAGATAAGGGGTAGGTGGAAAACTAGGTTAGCTCAAGGAAGCATAAAACAATATGAGTGATGATAAGATAGAGGACCAAAATCCAGAGATATCTACACTGAGTCTTTAAAAATGCAGGTTTTTTCTAGTTTTTATTTTTACTTTTAAAAATATTTTATTTTAGTGTTTGTGGGTACATAGTAGGTGTATATATTTATGGGTACATGAGATATTTTGATAGAAGCATAAAATATATAATAATCACTTCTGGGTAAATGGGTTATCCATCCACACAAGCATTTATTCTTTGTGTTACAAACAATCCAGTTATATTCTTTATTATATTTTAAAATGTAAAATTAAATTATTATTGACTGTGGTCACTCCCTGTTATGCTATCAAATACTAGGTATTATTCATTCTTTCTAAATATAGTTTTATACCTATTAATGATCCCCAATTCCCCCTCACCTTCCTAATCTCTGGCGACCATCCTTCTACTCTCTATGTCCATGAGTTCAATTGTTTTTATTTTTAGATCCCACAAATAAGTGAGAACATGGGACGTTTGTCTTTCCATGCCTGACTTATTTCACTTAGCATAATGACCTCCGGTTCCATCCATGTTATTGCAAATGATAGGATCTCATTTTTTTAATATACTTTAAGTTCTGGGATACATGTGCAGAATGTGCAGTTTTGTTACATATGGATAAATGTGCCATGGCAGTTTGCTGCACCCATCAACCCGTTATCTATATTAGGTATTTCTCCTAATGTGAGAAGATGCCGTGTTTGGCTTTCTGTTCCTGTGTTAGTTTGCTGAGAATGATGGTTTCCAGCTTCATCCATGTCCCTACAAAGGACATGAACTCATCCTTCTTTATGGTTGCTTAGTATTCCATGGTGTATATGTGCCACATTTTCTTTATCCAGTCTATCATTGATGGGCATTTGGGTTGGTTTCAAGTTTTTGCTATTGTGAACAGTGCTGCAATAAACGTGCATGTGCATGTGTCTTTATACTAGAATGATGTATAATCCTTTGGGTATATACCCAGTAATGGGATTGCTGGGTCAAATGTTATTTCTGGTTCTAGATCCTTGAGGAATTGCCACACTGTCTTCCACGATGGCTGAACTAATTTACACTCCCACCAACAGTGTAAAAGCGTTCCTATTTCTCCACATCCTCTCCAGCATGTTTTTCCTGACTTTTCAATGATTACCATTCTAACTGACATGAGATGGTATTTCATTGTGGTTTTGATCTGCATTTCTCTAATGATCAATGATGATGAACTTTTTTTCATGTATTTTTTGGCCACGTAAATGTTTTTCATGTCTCTGTCTCCTTCAGTTCTGCTCTGATCTTAGCTTTTGGGTTTGTCTGTTCTTGCTTCTCTAGTTCTTTTCATTGTGATGTTAGGGTGTCGAGTTTAGATCTTTCCCACTTTCTCCTGTGGGCATTTAGTGCTATAAATTTCCCTCTAAACACTGCTTTAGCTGTGTCCCAGAGGTTCTGGTACATTGTGTCTTTGTTCTCATTAGTTTCAAAGAACATATTTATATCTGCCTTAATTTTGTTATTTACCCAGTAATCATTCAGGAGCAGGTTGTTCAGTCTCCATGTAGTCATGTGGTGTCAAGTGAGTTTCTTAATCCTGAGTTCTAATTTGATTGCAGTATGGTCTGAGAGACTATTTGTTATTATTTCCATTCTTTTGCATTTGTTAAGGAGTGTTTTACTTCCAATTATGTGGTCAATTTTAGAATAAATGCGATGTGGTGCTGAGAAGAATGTATATTCTGTTGATTTGGGGTGGAGAGTTCTGTAAATGTCTATTAGGTCCACTTGGTCGAGAGCTGAGTTCAAGTCCTGAATATCCTTATTAATTTTATGTGTCATTGATCTATCAAATATTGACAGTAGGGTGTTAAAGTCTCCCATTATTATTGTGTGGGAGTCTGAGTCTCTTTGTAGGTCTCTAAGAACTTGCTTTATGAATCTGGGTGCTCCTGTATTGGGTGCATATACAGTTAGGATAGTTGACTCTTCTTGTTGAATTGATCCATTTACCATTAGAGAATGCCCTTCTTTGTCTCTTTTGGTCTTTGTTGGTTTAAAGTCTGTTTTATTAGAGAGTAGGATTGCAACCCCTGCTTTTTTTTTTTTTTTTTTTGACTTTCCATTTGCTTGGTAAATATTCCTCCATTCCTTTATTTTGAGCCCATGTGCATCTTTGCATGTGAGATGGGTCTCCTGAATACAGCACACTGATGGGTCTTGACTCTTTATCCAATTTGCCAGTCTGTGTCTTTTAATTGGGGCATTTAGCCCATTTACGTTTAAGGTTAATATTGTTATGTGTGAATTTTATCCTGTCTTTACGATCCTTGCTGGCTATTTTGCTGGTTACTTGATGCAGTTTCTTCATAGTGTTGATGGTCTTTACAATTTGCTTCATTTTTGCTGTGGGTGGTACTGGTTTTTCCTTTCCATATTTAGTACTTCCTTCAGAGGCTCTTGTAAGGCAGGCCTGGTGATGACAAAAATCTCTCAGCATTTGCTTGTCTGTAAAGGATTTTATTTCTCCTTTGCTTATGAAGCTTAGTTTGGCTGGATATGAAATTCTGGTTTGAAAATTCTTTTCTTTAAGAATGTTGAATATTGACCCCCACTCTCTTCTGACTTGTAGGGTTTCTGCCAAGAGAACCACTGTTAGTTTGATGGGCTTCCCTTTGTGGGTAACCCGACCTTTCTCTCTGGCTGCCCTTAACATTTTTTTCCTTCATTTCAACCTTGGTGAATCTGATGATTATGTGTCTTGGAGTTGCTATTCTTGAGGAGTATCTCCATGGTATTCTCTGTATTTCCTGAGTCTGAATGTTGGCCTGTCTTGCTAGGTTGGGGAAGTTCTCCTGGATAATATCCTGAAGAGTGTTTTCCAACTTCACTTCATTCTCCCCGTCACTTTCAGGTACACCAATCAAATGTAGGTTTAGTCTTTTCACATAGTCCCATATTTCTTAGAGGTTTTGTTTATTCCTTTTCATTCTTTTTTCTCTAATCTTGTCTTCACGCTTTATTTCATTAAGTTGATCTTCAGTCTCTGATAACCTTTCTTTCAATTGATTGATTCGGCTATTGATACTTGTGTTTGCTTCGCGGAGTTCTTGTGCTGGGTTTTTCAGCTCCATCAGGTCATTTATGTTCTTCTCTAAACTTGTTATTCTAATTAGCAATTCATCTAACTTTTTTCCAAGGTTCTTTGCTTCCTTGCATTGGGTTAGAACATGCTCCTTTAGCTCGGAGGAGTTTGTTATTACCCACCTTTGGAAGTCTACTTCTATCAGTTCATCAAACTCATTCTCTATCCAGTTTTGTTCCCTTGCTGATGAGGAGCTGCGATCCTTTGGAGAAGAGGAGTGCTTGTTTTTGGAATTTTCAGTCTTTTTGTGCTGGTTTTTCCTCATCTTCATGGATTTATCTACCTTTGGTCTTTGATGTTGGTGACCTTCGGATGGGGTTTCTCAGTGGACGTCCTTTTTGTTGATGTTGATGCTGTTCCTTTCTGTTTGTTAGTTTTCCTTCTGACAGACCCCTCTGCTGCAGGTCTGCTACAGTTTGCTGGGGGATCACCTGATCCTGTTTGCCTGGGTATCACCAGCAAAGGCTGCAGAACAGCAGTGATTGCTCCCTGTTCCTTCCTCAGGAAGCTTCATCCCAGAAGGGCACCCGCCAGATGCCAGCCAGAGCTCTCCTGTATGAGGTGTCTGTCGACCCCTGCTGGGAGGTGTCTCCCAGTCAGGAGGCCCAGGGATCAGGGACTCACTTGAGGAGGCAGTCTGTCCCTTAGCAGAGATCAAGCACTGTGCTAGGAGATCCACTGCTCTCTTCAGAAGCAGCAGGCAGGAACGTTTAAGTCTGCTGAAGCTGCCCCCACAGCCGTCCCTTCCTCCAGGTGATCTGTCCCAGAGAGATGGGAGTTTCATCTATAAGCCCCTGACTGGGTCTGGCATCTCATTCTTTTTACTGCTGAACAGTACTCCATTGTGTATATGTACCACATTTTCTTTATCCATTCATCTGTTTGGTGAACACTTAGGTTGCTTCCAAATCTTGGCTATTGTGAATAGTGCTGCAATAAACATGAGAGTGCAGATATAGCTTTGATATACTGATTTCCTTTCTTTTGGGTATATTCTTAGCAGTAAGGTTACTATCATATGGTAGCTCTATTTTTAGCTTTTGGAGGAACCTCCAAACTGTTCTCCATAGTGGTTGTACTAATTTACATTAGCAACAAGAGTGTACGAGAGTTCTCTTTTCTCCACATCCTTGCCAGCATTTGTTATTGCCTGTCTTTGGATAAAAGCCATTTTAACTAAGGTTGTATTATCTCATTATAGTTTTGATTTTCATTTCTCTGAGGATCAATGATGTTAAGCACCTTTTCATATACCTGTTTGCCATTTGTATGTCTTCTTTTGAGAAATATCTATTAAGATTTTTTGCCCATTTAAAAAATTGTATTATTAGATTTTTTAATAGAGCTGTTTGAACTCCTTATACATTCAGATTATTAGTCCCTTGTCAGATAGGTAATTTGCAAATATTTTCTCCCGTTCTGTGGGTTGTCTTATCCCTGTGTTGATTGTATCCTTTGCTGTGCAGAATCTTTTTAATTGATGTGATCACATGTGTCCATCTTTTCTTTGGTTGCCTATGCTTGTGGGATGTTACTCAAGAAATCCTTGCCTAAATGAATGTCCTAGAGTATTTCCCCAGTGTTTTCTTGTAGCAGTATCATAGTGTGAGGTGTTAGATTTAAGCCTTTGATCTATTTTGGTTTGATTTCTGTATATAGTGTAAGAGAGAGAGGGGTCTAGTTTCATTCTTCTTTACAGCACCAATTAT
This sequence comes from Macaca mulatta, assembly GCF_049350105.2. NCBI lineage: Eukaryota > Metazoa > Chordata > Mammalia > Primates > Cercopithecidae > Macaca > Macaca mulatta. The sequence goes on from NC_133416.1 coordinate 26,999,791, forward strand.
TTGAAGGCACCATCCTTTCCTCAATGTATGTTCTTGGCACCTTTGTCAAAAATGAGTTAACTATAGACATATGGATTTTTTTTCTGGGTTCTCTATTCTGTTTCATTTGTCTATGTGTCTGATTTTATGCCAGTATCATGCCATTTTTATTATTATAGCTCTGTAGTGTAATATAAAGTCAGTTAGCATGATTCATTCAGTTTTGTTCTTTTGCTTGGATAGATTTGGCTATTCTGGGTATTTTTTGGGGGGTGTCCATATAAATTTTAGGATTTTTTTTCTATTTCTGTGAAAAATGTCATGGGCATTTTGATGGATATTGCATTGAATCTGTAGATTGCTTTGGGTAGTATGGCCATTTTAACAATATTTATTCTTTTAATACATGAACATGGAATATCTTTCCATTTTTTGTGTACTTTTCAATTTTTTACATCAATGTTTTATAGTTTTCATTGTAGAGATCTTTCACTTCTTTGGTTCAGTTCATTCCTAGGTACTTAATTTTATTTATAGCCATTATAAATTCTTTTTTATATCTTTTGAAGATTATTTGCTGTTAGCAAAAAGAAATTCTATTTTTGTATGTTTATTTTGTATCCTGCAACTTTACTGATTTGTTAAGTTTTAATAGTTTCTTGGTGAAATCTTTAGGTTTTTCTCAATATAAGATTATATTATCTGCAAGCAGGATAACTTGACTCTTCCTTTTCAGTTTGGATGGCCTTTATTTGTTTCTTTTGTCTAATTGTTCTAGCTAGGATTTCCAATACTATGTTGAATAACAGTGGTGAAAGTGGGCATCCTTGTCTCCTTAAAGATCTTAGAGGAAAGGCTTTCAGTTTTTCCCCATTCAGTATTATACTCGCTGTGGATCTGTCACATATGGCTTTTATTATGTTGAAGTATGCTTTTTAATATCTAGTTTTTTGAGGGCCTTTATCATGAAGGGATGTTGAATTTCATCACATGCTTTTTCAGCATCAATTGAAATGATCATATGGTTTTTGTCCTTCATTCTGTGGATATGAGCTATCACACTGATTGATTTGCATATGTTGAATCATCATTGTATCCCTGGGATAAATGCCACTTGGTCATCAGGAATGATCTTTTTAACGAGTTGTTGAATTTGATTTGCTAGTATTTTGTTGAGGATTTTTGCATCAATATTCATCAGTGATACTGGCCTGTAGTTTTCTTTTTTTTGCCATATCTTTGTCTGGTTTTTATATCAGGGTAATACTGACCTTATAGGATAAGTCTGGAAATTTTCCCTGCTCCTCTATTTTTTGGAATAATTTAAATAGAATTGGTATTAGTTATTTAAATGTTTGGTAGAATTCAGCAGTGATGCCACCAGGTCCTGGGCTTTTTATTGCTCAGAGATTATTATGGCTTCGATTTTTTTTACTTATTATTTGTCTGTTCAGGTTTTGGATTTCTTCAGGGTTCAATCTTGGTAGGTTGAATTTTTCTAGGAACTTATCAATTTCTTCTAGGTTTTCTAATTTATTACATATAATGGCTCATAGTGGCCCCTAATTATCCTTTGAGTTTCTGTGTTATCAGTTGCAATGTGTCCTTTTTCATCTCTTATTTTATTTATTTGTGCCTTCTGTCTTTTTTAAGTCTCACTAAAAGTTTGTCAATTTTGTTTACCTTTTCAAAAAACCCACTTTTCATTTTGTTGATCTTTTATATTGTTTTCCTTGTTTCAATTTCATTTATTTCTGCTCTGATCTTTATTATTTCTTTTCTTCTACTAATTTTAAGTTTGCTTTGCTCTTGCTTTTCTAGTCATTTAAGATGGTTGTTTATTTGAAGTTTTTCTACTTTTTTAATGTAGGCACTTAAAGTATAAACTTGCCTCTTAGTACTGTTTTGCTGTGTCTCATAGGTTTTGGTATGTGTATTTCCATTATCAGTTGTTTCAAGGATTTTTTTTTTCTTTCTTCTTCTTCTTTTTTTGACAGTGTTTCACTCTTGTTGCCCAGGCTAGAGTGCAATGGTGCAATCTCGGCTCACTGCAACCTCCACCTCTCAGTTCAAGTGATTCTCCTGCCTCAGCCTCCCAAGTAGTAGCCTCCTGAGTAATCCCAAGTAGCTGGGATTACAGGCACCTGCTGCCACGCTTGGCAAATTTTGTATTTTTAGTAGATATGGGGTTTCACCATGTTAGCCAGGCTGGTCTTGAACTCTCGACCTCTGGTGATCCACCCCACCTCACCCTCCCAAAGTGCTGGGATTATAGGCAGGAGCCATTACACCTAGCCTATTTCAAGAAATTTTTTAATTTTCTGCTTAATTTCTTTATTGACCCACTGGTCATTTAGGAGCATACTGTTTAATTTCCATGTGTTTGTATAGTTTACAAAACTTTTCTTGTTTTTCTAGTTTCTAGTTTTATCCCTTGTGTTTAGAGAAGATACTTGTTATTATTTCAAATTTTTAAAATGTTTTAAGGTTTGTAGCCTAATATATGATCTATATTTGAGAATAATCCATATGTTGAGGAGAATGTATATTCTGTAGCTCTTGGATGAAATATTTGGTGAATGTATTAGGTCCATTTGGTCTACAGTGCAAATTAAGCCTGATGTTTCTTTGTTGATATTCTGTCTAGATAATCTGTCCAATGCTGAAAGTGAGGTGTTGAAATCTCCAGCTATTATTGTATTGGGACCTCTCTCTCTCCTTTGCTCTAATAATATTTGCTTTATACATCTGGGTACTCCAGTGTTGGGTGCACATACATTTAAATTGTTATATCCTCTTGTTGAATTGACCACGTTGTCATTATATGATGAACTCCTTTGTCTCTTTTTATAGTTTTTGTCTTGAAATCTGTTTTTGTCTTATGTAAGTGTAGCTACTTCAGCTCTTTTTTGGTTTCTACTTGCATGGGATATCTTTTTCTATCCCTTTATTTTCAGTCTATGTATGTCTTTATGGGTTAAGTGTTTTTCTTCTAGGCAGCAGATCACTGGGTCTTTTTTTTTTTAATTCATTCAGTCACTTTATGTCTTTTGATTGGTGAATTTAGCCCACTTACATTTGATGTTATTACTGATAAGTAATGACTTACTCCTGCCGTTTTGTTATTTGTTTCCTGGTTGTTTTGTGGTCTTTTCTTAATTCTTTTCTTTCTTCCTGTCGTCCAATTAATGAAGGTGATTTTTTTCTGGCAGTATATTTTAATTTCTTGCTTTTGATATTTTGTGTATCCATTGTATGTTTTTTGATTGAGGTTGCCATAGGCTTGCAGATACTATCTCATAATCCATTATTTTAAACCAATGACAACTTAACACTGATGGCACAAACGAAGTAACAAACAAGCAAAGAGAAAACAAAATCTGTACACTTTAACTTTGTCACCTCGCCTTTTAACATTTGCTTACTTCTGTTTATATCTTACTGTACTATGTCTTGAAAAGTTGTAGTTATTATTTTTGATTGGTTCATTTTTTAGTTCGTTTACTTGGGATTCAAGTTTACACACCACAGTTACAGCGTTACAACTTTCTGTGCTTTTCCGTGTACATACTGTCACCAGTGGCGAAAGTACCTTCAGATGATTTCTTATTGCTCATTAACATCCTTTTCTTTCAGATTGCAGAACTCTTGTTAGCATTTCTTGTAGGACATGTCCGGTGTTTTTGTTTGTCTGGAAAAGTCTTTCTTTCTTTCTTTCTCACATTTGAAGGATGTTTTCCCTGGATATACTATTCTAGGGTAAAAATTTTTTTTCCTTTGGCACTTTAACATGTCATGCCACTCTCTCCTGGCCTTTAAGGTTTCCACTAAAAAGTCTGCCGCCAGATGTATTGGACCTCCATTGTATGTTATTTGTTTCTTTATTCTTGTTGCTTTTAGGATCCTTTCTTTTTCCTTGACCTTTGGGAGTTTGATTATTAAATATCTTGAGGTAGTCTTCTTTGGGCTAAATCTCCTTGGTTTTCTATAACCTTCTTGTACTTGAATATTGATATCTTTCACCAGGTTTGAGAAGTTCTTTGTCATTATCCCTTTGGATAAACTTTCTACCCCTCTCTCTCTCTACCTCCTCCTTAAGGTCAATAATTCTTAGATTTGCTTTTTTGAGGCTATTCTCTAGATTTTGTAGGTATGCTTCATTTCTTAAAATTCTTGTTTCTTTTGGCTCCTTTGACCCTGTATTTTCAAATAGCCTACCTTTAAGCTTACTAATTCTTTCTTCTACTTGATCCATCCTGCTATTGAGAGACTCTGAGGCATTCTTCAGGATGTCATTTGCATTTTTTTTCAACTCCTGAATTTCTGCTTGATTCTTTTAATTATTTTAATCTCTTTGCTAAATTTATCTGATAGGATTCTGAATTCCTTCTCTGTGTTATCTTGAATGTTTTTTGAGTTTCCTCAACACAGCAATTTTGAATTCTCTGTCTGAAAGGTCACAAATCTCTCTCTTTCTGGGATTGGTCCTCAGTAACTTATTTACTTCATTTGGTTAGATCATACTTTTCTGGACAGTCTTGATGCTTGTGGATGTTCATTGGTGTCTGGGCATAGAATAGTTAGGTATTTATTGTCACCTTTGCAGTCTGGGCTTTTCTGTACCCATCTTTTGGGGAAAAAGGCTTTTTAGACATTCAAAGTGACTTGGGTGTTGTGATCTGAGTTTCTGGTCACTGTGGTTGTATCTGTATTACCACCAAACCCATAATGCTGTGCTTCTTGCAGACTTGTAGAAGTACTGTTTTGGTGATCTTGGATAAGTGCCAAAGGAAACAAAAATTTTACCCTAGAATAGTATATCCAGTGAAAACATCCTTCAAATGTGAGAAAGAAATACTTTTCCAGACACAAAATAGCCAGATCTTGGATAAGATCTGGATTACTCTGAATTACCAGGCAGAGAGTCTTGTTCCTTTTTTATGTTTGCACAAAACAGTGGAGTTTCTCTCTGTGCTGAGCTGCCTGGAGCTGGTGGAGGAATGACACAAGCACCACTTTGGCCACCACCACTGGGATTATGCTGGGTAAGACCTGAAGCCAGCACAGCACTGAATCTTGCCCAAGGCCTGCTATAACCACTACCTGGCTACCACCTATGTTTGCTTAAAGCCTTAGGGCTCTACAATCAGCAGATGGCAAAGCCAGTCAGATTTGTGTCCTTCCCTTAAGGATGGTGAGATCCCTTGGGCCCTGGGCAGGTCCAAAGATGCCATCTGGGAGCCAGGGCCTGGAGTCAGAAACCTTAGAAATCTGCTGGTGCTCTATTCTACTGCATCTGAGCTGGCATGCAAAGCCAAGATAAGGTCCTTTCCATTCCTCCCTCCCCTTTCCACAGGCAGAGGAGTCTCGCCCCATGGCCACCACCAAAGGCCCATGGGGAGTACTAGCAGGCTACCACCAATGTTCACTTAAGGCCCAAGGGTTCTTCAGCAAGCTGTGGTGAATGCTTCCAGGCCCGAAACTCGCCCTTCAGGGTAGTGGGCTCTCCTCTGGCCCAGGGCAGGTCCAAAAATGCTGTCCAATAGCCTAGGCCTAGAACTGGGGACTCCAAGATCCCACTTAGTTCTCTATGCCACTGTGACCGAGCTGGCACCTAAGGTGCAAGACAAAGTGCCCTTTACTCTTCTTTGCTTTTCTCAAGCAGAAGGAGTCTCTCTCCCTAGCCACCAGAGCTGGCAATGTGCTGGGTTACACCTGAAGCCAGCATGTCTCAGAGTCTCACCCAAGTCCCGCAGTGTGTACCACCTGGCTATTACTGCTCATTTTCAGGGCCCAAGGGCTCTTTAGTCAGCAGGTGATGAATCCTTTGAGGACTGGTTCCTTTCCTTTAAGGCAGCAGGTTCCCTTCTGGCCCAGGGTATTTCTAGAAACGTCATCCAGGAGCGAGGGCCTGGAATGGGGGCTTCAGGACTCTGAATGGTGTACTGTCCTACTGTGGCTGAGCTTGTATCCAAGTTGCAAGACAAAGTCCTCTTAACTCTCCCTTCTGCTCTCTTCAAGTGGGAAGAAGGAGTCCCTTTCAGAGCCATGAGCTGTGCTGCCTGGGGTTGAGGGAGGAGGGTGGTGCAAGCACTCCCTTGGCCGCCCAGGCTGCTGTCTCACTAGGTCATGCCATGCAAGTCCACTGTCTCTGAGCCCAGAACAGCCATAGAATTTGCCTAGGTGTTGCGATCCTTATGGCCTAGACTGCCTTTCAAGTTTACTTAGGACCCCAGAGCCTTTTAGCTCATGGTGGTGAGGTTTACCAGAACTCAAGTTGCAACTGCTGGGGTGGGCGATTTTCCTGTGGCTAAACCTGGTCTAAATGCTCCCTCCATGGGCATTGGCTGAGTTCTGCCCAGTGTTGCTTTCTGCTGTGACAGAAAGGGTAGTGCTGAGTTCCAATGCAAAATGGCACAATCACTGTGCTCTCCTTCCCCCAAAGGCACAGATTCTGTCTCAGCACCACACTGCCACTGCTGTGGGATGGAGAGGAGTGGCATTGGCAATACAAAACTGTCTTTCTTTGCTCCTTCAGTGCCTCTTTTAGTGATATGAAGTTAAAACCAGGTACAGTGATCACTCACCTGTTTTTTGTTCTTATAGAGGTGCTTTCTTCTGTAGATGGTTGTTAAATTTGGCATTCCTGCAGGGAGGACACTTGGCAGAGGCATCTATTTGGCAATCTTGTTCCACCTTCACTCCCCAAAAACAGGGTTTTGAGGCATAATAAATTTACTACTAAAAGTCTGTTTGAGCACTTACCTAATTGAGTAGGAATATTTTTAAGAATTTAGAATCCATTCAGGGTGTACCCAGAAGGCAGACTTGTGAAGGAAGAAAGTCATCTAGGCTTTGTTATACAATTTTGGCTTGGGTAAATGTCTTAGTTTATTTGTGCGGCTATACCAAGACATTGCAGAATGCATAATTTATAAATAATGGATGCTGGGTGTAGTGGCTCACGCCTGTAATCCCAGCACTTTGGGAGGCCTAGGCAGGCAGATCTTGAGGTCAGGAGATTGAGACCATCCTGGCTAACACGGTGAAACCCCGTCTCTACTAAAAAATACAAAAAATTAGCTGGGCGAGGTGGCGGGCGCCTGTAGTCCCAGCTACTCAGGAGGCTGAGGCAGGAGAATTGCGTGAACCCGGGAGGCGGATTTTGCAGTGAACCGAGATTGCGCCACTGTACTCCAGCCTGGGTGACAGAGCAAGACTCCATCTCGAAGAAATAATAAAATAAAATAAAATAAATATAAATAATGGAAATGTATGGTTCTGGAGGCTGAGACATCCAAGATAAAGGTGCTTGCATTCAGTAGCTGGTGAGGGTCTTCTTGCTGCATCTTCTTATTGCAGAAGGGGAGAAGGCTTTGTTCTTACCTGGCAGAAGGGCTGAAGAGCAAACAGGGTCTGAGCTAGTTCCCTTCAGCCCTTTTACAAGGCACTAATCCATTCCTGAAGGCAGAGCCCTCATGACTTAACCACTTCCCAAAGGTTCCACCTCTTAAAACCACCACAATGGGGATTAAATTTTAACATGAATTTTGAGGAGAACACATTCAAACCATAGCAGTAGATAATTGCCTGGTAGTCCCATTCACCAGATAGGGGAATAGCAGAAGAAGCAGATTGGGCACAAAAAGAATCTGAGTCCTGTTTGGAACACTTTCGACTTGTGGAGCCTATGGAACATCTGAGTGAAGATATTCAGCAGAGATTGAAAACTCAAAGCTTGGACTATCTGAGTGCTCTGTGTCAGACATGAAGAACCAGGAGTTGGAAGCTGAAGTTAGATATTTATATGAGGACACACAGGATGTAGGTGTTGGTAGAGAAAACCAGGTGACCAAAGAAGCAGCCTGGGAAATATGGTCATGTAGGGACAAATTCAGGAGAACCTGACAAAAAGAGACTTGATACAAAATACCTATAGCTATAAAAGTAAAAATAGAGAATCATAAAAGCTGGGAGAAGATAGGCTTCTAAGAAAAAAAAAAATTCTTCCAGGTGTAATATACAAAGCTGAAGAGAAGTCAAATAAACAAAAATAGAGAAGACAAATTAAAGATACTTGAAAATTATAGGTGGATTGATTTTTTTGACCAACAGAAAGAAGAATTATCTATTAGGAATAATGAGAATATGGGATAGGTGTCCTTAAGAGGTGGTAAACACCTTGTCACTGAATTATGCAAACAATGACTGCCACTGAACAGTATTTCAGGAAGAATTCTTCCAGTAGGTAGGAGATAGTATTAAATATTCCATCCTGCCAACTCTAAAATAGTATGTCTGACTCAGATGGGGACAGAGGACATGCAGTATAAGGCTACACAGGGGAGATTTTATTGACATGAAAACACCATAACCCACACCCGGGAGATGAGGACCTAATTAATTAGGCATAATACTGCTTAGCACTTACCATTTTCTATAAATATTACTACATGAATGAAAGAATCCTCAAGAGACTCCCATAAAGCAGGAACTGTTTTTGACATGAAACACACACTTTTGTCAAGAATTCCTGGAACCAGTCATAGTAACTTCTTGGAATGGCCCCTTGAAACTTGCATACAATGATGATCAAACAGTAAATGACATCAAGACAGAATTTCCTTGGCATAGTGTGAAAGGGTTGGAAGGCTCAGGAAGGTGGGAATCTTTGAATGAATACATAAGATGTAAGTCCTGAGATTCAACAATTTTACGATGTCTTCTAAGAAAGGACAGAAGGATGTGTTCCCACGCGCTGAGTCATCACTTGTATGTAGCAATGGCCAGCTTGGTAACCCATTCTAGTATCAGCTCGCCCTCTGCAATGGTTTGAATGTGTCCCTGGAAGTTCATAGTTCATGTGTTGGAAACCTGATCCCCAGTTTGGAGGTATTGGAAAGTGGGGCCCAATGGGATGTCTTTGGGTCATGGGGCATCATCCTCATGAATGGATTAATGCTATGGGAATGGCCTTTTTTTTAAAGGATGATTTCAGCCCCCTCTTGCTTTTCTGCCTTCCACTGCGGGATGACACAGCACATGACTCTTACCAGATGCTGGTCCCTTGATCTTGGACTTCCTAGTCTCCAGAACCGTGAGTCAATACGTTTTCGTTCATTGTAAGTTATCCAGTCTGTGTCATTCTCTTATAGCAGCACAAAATGAACGAAGACACCTCCTTCTCTGCTTCACTTTGTGGATGCCTCATGCCTGCTTTTTAGGATTGCATGTTATTGTAAAATAATAGCAGGTAGGTTCTGCTTTCTGGGGTACCCAGATTAAAATAGTTTTATTGTAAGTATATTCTCAGAAAAAAAAAATCTTTTCTTGTGTTGTGATATAATATTAATATAAATATGATTCATTACTGGTGTCTTATCCTACATCCTTTTATAATTCCCCCTACAATGTAGTCCATGGCACCTAGTTATAATATAGCTTATTATTTGACTATTATCTCACTCCCACTTGAATTTTTCAGAAGAGGTGTTAGGATTCCCATTGGTGTTATCTGGCAAATTTCAAATTGAGACTTAGTTTTATTTCCTGGTTTTATTACTAACCACCCTGGGATCCTCTGTAGTATTTCTTTCTTAACTGGTGTTTTCAGCACCTTCCAATTTTGTATTGTCTGAGAACTAAACAAATGTGAGCGTGGTAGAACTCAAGCAGCTGTATATATTTAACTACAAGGTTGGATGCTCAATTCATGCACTGAGTATGCAGCCATCAGGAAAGCTCTGAAAGCAAAATCTGCAAAGCTTCCAGCATATTTTATTAATGACCAGCCAGACACCATAGCCCACACCAGGGAGATGAGGACCTAATTAATTAGGCATAATACTACTTAGCACTTACCATTTTCAATAAATATTACTACATGAATGAAAGAATCCTCAAGACTCCTGTGAAGCAGGAACTATTAATCCTATTTTACAGCTGGGGAAACAGAAGCAGAAGGGTTCTTGGATTATGCTAAAGCTACGAAAACAGGTGGCATCAATTCCCTGTTTGGCTTTCTCAGAGCTGGCTCCCTAGGCTATTTTTAGAGGCTGGTTTTCACAAAGGTCAAAGGGCCATGTAGTCATAACAATACACTAGATGCATGGAAGCACAAGACTAGCGTCAAAAGCTTTGGATGAGCAAATTGCTCATTTGCCTCTCCCACTTCCTTTGAGGGCAAGGATTGTATGTTATATACATGTACTAGAAAGCAGCACAGTCCCTGGCACATAGTAGGTGCTCAGTAAATATTTGTTCATTCATTCTCTAAACAATATATTAAATTTCTGATGTGTTCCTGTCCTCATGGAACTAAGAGTCTAGTGACAAAGAATATATACTAAACCAATAAATAAGGAAATTATGTGGGATGATAGATAATGATAAATGCTACAGAGAAGGTGCCCAAAAGGAGAAGAATGAGGCATGAAAATATCTGGAAGAAGAGTACTCCTGGTCCTGGCCGTAGCAAGTACAAACTCCCAAGGGAGGAGCATCCTTGGCATGCTCAAGATATAAAAAGGAGGACAGTCTGGCTGTCTGTAGAGGGAGTGAGGGGAGAATAAAAGAAGGTAAAGTCAGAGGAGGTGAAAATATAAGTCATGTAGAGTCTTGTGAGCCATTTGAATAATGTTTTTTTTTCCCTCCAAAGATAGGAGATTTCAAAGGATTTGGGGTGGTGCTATAATATGACATGACTTACATTTTAACGAGATTATTCTGGCTGAGGCTTCATAGGTAAGTCTGGCAATAGGGTGATGAGATAGGAGACTATTGCAATAATGCAGTCAGGAAATAATGGTGGCTGATTACAGGATTGTAATGATGGAAGTTGTGAGAAGTCAAGTCCTAGATAGAGTTTGAAGGTGGAGCCAAGAGAATTAGATTCAATGGATAGAATCTAAGGTCTGGAAAAAAGAGGGGAGTCAAGACTTGTTCCAAGATTTGTCCCTGAGAAACTGGAAGGGTAGAGTTACTACTTATTGCGATGAAAAATACTATGTAAAAAGAAAATTTCAGTAGGGAAATCAAGGGGGGTGTCTGTGGACATGTTAACTATGAGATACCTTTGGGCTATCCAAGTAGAGACACTGAGTAGAAAATGATGATATCCTGGGATGATAAAGGAATAAAGCAATTCAGAAAAGGGAGAGGGATCAACTGTGTCAAAGGCCACTGATAGGTCAAAAACATAAAAGACTGAGAATTGACCAAGGGATTTAGAAAACAGAAGGACATTGGTGGTCTTCATAATAAAAGTTCTGGTATAGAGATTGTGTAAAAACCTGATGGATCCAGTTTCAGGTTTGTCAAAGATCAGATGGTTGCAGACGTGTCGTATTATTTCTGAGGGCTCTGTTCTGTTTCATTGGAGAATACTATGCAGCCATAAAAAAGGATGAGTTCATGTCCTTTGTAGGGACATGGATGAAGCTGGAAACCATCATTCTGAGCAAACTATTGCAAGGACAGAAAACCAAACACCGTATGTTCTCACTCATAGGTGGGAATTGAAGAGTAAGAACACTTGGACACAGGGCGGGGAACACCACACACTGGCAATTCTGAGAGGTAAGGAAATGCACAAGTCCTGGAGAGCTGGCAGTCTGAACACATCTAGGAGACATTCGAGTTTTGACCAACCAAAGTGGAGAACAGGCTAGTCATTCAGTACAGATCCCAAAATGTCCAAACTTTAGAAATAGGGCAAATCTCATCCTAGAATAAATGCTACTTCTGACATACATTAGAAGGAAACAGGTAAATAAAAGAACATCCAGCTGTTTCTGGTATTTCCTATCCAAATTGTACCGAAATATATATGTTGGGAAGTTTACACTTTCTAAAACTCACTAGCTGGAAATGAAGGAATAATAATACTGCTGTTTTGAGAACTGTAACAAGCTAAAAGATCTGGACATTGAGCATTAATGACTCCTAATGTCACAAAGAAGAAGCCATCAGACATTATGTGCCTGCCGATGGAAGAATATTATCACTATCCATGAAATATTTTTATCAAAAATCTTAAAATGTATAAACTTGAATCTGATTAATCTTCTAAATACAAGGGCCAATGTATGACAGATACAGAAGAAAGAACACGATTAATGATACCATAAGGATACAATTGGAAATACCCAGATTCTTAGAAAATGCAGAACAAAAGATCTGATTTCTTTTGTAGATATATTGAAGAAAAAAAAGATAAAGGGGGAGCCTATAGATGACAAGAGACACATGAACCAATTGCAATGCACGAACCTTACTGAATATAGTTCTCTTATTCAAATAGCCAAATTGATAAATATAGTCAGGTACTGCATAGTGACTTTTCAGTCAATCATGGACCATATATATGATGGTGGTCTCATAGATTATAATGGAGATGAAAAATTCTTATCACGCAGTGATGTCGTAGCTGTTGTAAGATAGTACAATGCATTACTCACATGTTTGTGGTGATGCTGGTGTAAACAAACCTACTGCACTGTTAGTTGTAAAATAGGGTAGCACATCCAATTATGTACAGTACATAACACTTGATAATGATAATAAGTGATGAGGTTACTGGGTTACATATTTACTGTAGTATACTTTTTATCATTAGTTTAGTGTGTACTCTTTCTCCTTATCAAAAGAAGCTAATTGAAAACAGCCTCAGGCAAATATTTCAGGAGTTATTGCAGAAGAAGGAATTATCATAGGAAGTGACAGCTCCACACACGTGATTCCTCCTGAAGATCTCTCGGTGGGACAAGATGTAGAGTGATATTGATGATCCTGACCCTGTATAGGACTAGGCTAATGTGTACTTTTGTGTCTGGTTTTTTTTTTTTAAGTTTGAAAAGTAAACAAAAATATATTAAAAATTAAAAACAGAAAAAAGCATATAGAATAAGGATATAAAAAATATTTTTGAACAGCTGTACAATGTGTGTTTTAAGCTAAGTGTTATTATAAAAAAGTCAAATAGTTTAAAAAATTTAGAAGTTTAGCAAGTAAAAAAGTTACAGCAAGCTGTTAATTTACTACTGAAGAAAAGAATTAATAAAATTAATGTAAACAAAGTCACAGCAATTATAAAATCTACAGTAGTGTACAGTAACGTGCTGGACCTTCACATTCACTCTGCACTCACTCGCTGACTCACTGAGAGCAACTTCCAGTCCTGCAAGCTACAAGCGTCATTCATGGTAAGTGCCTTATACAGGTGTGCCATTTTAAATCTTCTGTATTATATTTTTACAGTACCTATTCTAAGTTTAGATATGTTTGAATACACAGTTACCATGCCAATTATAATTGCCTACTGTATTCAGTACAGGATCATGCTGTACAGGTTTGTAGCCTGGGAGTAAGGCTCTACCATATCACCTAGGTGTGCAGTGGGCTGTACCATTTACGTTCGTGTAAGTCCACTCTATGATGCTCACACCGTGACGAAACCACCCAGTGATGCATTTCTCAGCACATATCTCTGTTATTAAGTGACACTTGGCTTTAATTTAACAAAAAGAGACATGTGCTGAGAAATGCATCATTAGGTGATTTCATCACAGTGTATGTACGTATATATTTCCAATGACATATAATTGGAAATTTGAACACTGACCAGATACTAGACATTAAGAAAGTATTGACATATTGCTTTAGGGTTTTTATGGTATTGTGGACTGATTTTTGAAAAGGGTCCTTATCTTTGAGTAAAACATCTGAAATGTTTATATATGCAATGCTGTGGTGTGTGAGCTTTTGCTTCAAAATTACATTGTGGTGATACGAATGAAATTGGGTGGAGATAAAGATGAAACAACATCATTCGGCAATAAGTTCATAATTGTAAAAGTTGGGTGATCAGTAATATAGGTTTATTTTACTCTTCTATTTATCAGTTCTTAAATTTCTATTAGGTTCTTTTTAATGGTTTATTTTTCCCTACTGAGGTTTTCTATGTTTTCATTAATTATGAGCATATTTTCATTTCTATCCTTGAGCTTTATTATAATAGCTGCTTCTCCCACATCTAAGTCTTTTCAGGGTTGGTCTCCATTGATTTTTTCTCTTGATATGAGTCACATTTTCCCCTTTCTCTTTAATCCTGGACATCGTGAATAATACATCAAGAGACTCTAGATTCTGTAATGTTCCTCCAAAGTGTACTGGTTTTTTGGTTTGTTTGTTTTGCTTTGCTTTGCTTTGGCAGATAGTTAACTCGGCTGAACAGAAACTTCAAACAGTGAAATATCGGTTCAATTCTTTTAGTCTTAGTTGGGTTTGTTTGGTGCCCAGTCCATGCATGTGTAGTTCATCCAGAGATTTGGACAAAGTTTATATGCAGATTTGAGATTCCTGTCTGTGGCTCTCTTCTTTCTCTTACATCCTGCCTCCCTTACAAGTTATCCTGATCTCTGTTCTCTAATTTTTTGTGCCAGTAAGACAGCCAGGTTTCTGTCTGGGCTTTAGCTACCCTATGTGGTGCCAACTTGCAGGTTAAAAGCTGTAAAAATTAGACAGCTTCCCTCATGTCACACTTTTCTTACATATATCAACTCCCATTCAATATCTGCATGACTTGTTTCACTCTTCAGAGTTTTCAGGTAGTTGTTTTTCATATTTTGTTCAGAATGTATAGCTGTCATTTGTCTGATAAAAACTACTTGGCCATTACTGAAAGTGGAAACTATTCTGTTTACGTTTGTACGTGCTGACAAATTTTCCGAAATACAAAAGTTGGCTAGTGGGTAGAGAATGGGCAGGAGGATTGGAGTCAGGGCCTACAAACAACTCCTTTACGGACATTTTCTGAAAAAGAGGGAGAACTAGAGTTGTAGCTGGAGAGCTATGTGGGACCCAGAGGTTTTCATTTTTAACGATTATACACATTATTGCACATTCGTAGGCTGTTGGGAATAATCTAATAACTAGGAAAGCATTGATGAAGTAACAGAGCTGCAGAGAATTGCTGAAGCAATATACGTAGGTAGACTAGAGGGGATGAGATTTAGTACATAAATGAATGCTTCATTCATTGGCCTTAGATCATCTGTGTAATAATTAGGGGCAAGATGGGGTATATGGCAATGATGGAGGTTAGTTGCTAGATGAGTAATGAGAGCATATAAAAGATCTCCTGACTTAGGCTATTTTCTCAGAAAGACTGAATATTACACATTAAATGAAGAAATTTATTCTAAATCCCTCACTTGGGTAGTAGTAAAATTATCTTATCTTCAGAAAGATAGTCCAAGTCTCAGGATAAGTAAGAAAAAACTAAAAGAGTAAAGAAGTGCAAAAATATTGAGTAACTAGGGACTGATCTTTTTCATAGATTCAACATAACAAAGAACCTGCTTATTAAAGAAACAAAATATGTAAAGACACATTTTAAAATAATTATATTTTACTCCATCCACTTGCATTTCCATTCCTCTTTTGTTTCTCTAAAGATTTTGCTGCCACTACTTTCAGGTCTGATCATAACAGTGATGGCTACCCCAGAAGTGAGATTGTTTGTGATGCAGAACATTACAAAACTAAGGCATAATTTGAAAAAAAATACACACATACTTCTAATCAACCAATGGGTACACGATGTAATAATAAAAAATTTAAGGTATGCTTAAATTGAAGAAATCAAAATGAAACACAAATAAAGACCCACTTATCAAAATGTAAAAGGTAGCAAAAGCAGTAAAGAGAAGTGTATGGTCTTTGATGTGTAGATCCAAAAAGAGCAACACTACGACAAATAAGCTAAGCATCCTACCAAGAAAGTAGAAAAACAAAAACAGAATATGCCCAAGGAAAGCAAAATGAAGGAAATAATATAGGAGCAGAAATCAATAAAATAGTTTTTAAAAACACAATGGAGAGAATACAAGACAAAAGTTGATTTTTAGAAAAGATGTTTAAGAATATCTTCTAGCGAATAACATACCAGAGTCCCTGACTAGCTGATAAGACAAGAAAAAAAAACAAATTGTCAAGGAAAATAACTGTTATTCACATATGATCTGATTGTCCGCATGGAAGGCCTAAAATACTTCTGGATAATTTATTAGAACTAATAAGAGAACTTGGCAAATTTGCCAGAAATAAAACTGACATATAGAAGTCAACTACTTTGCTATAATTATGCAAAAATACCTAGAAAATGTAACAATATAAGAGACTACTTAAAATAGTAAGAAAATTATAAGTAATCAAGTAATAGATCTAAGTAAAATGTCTAAGAATTTTAAGTAGATAAAACTTACATTTTATTTAAAGACATTAAAGAAGATCTAAATAAATGCAGAGATACATGAAATCTCCCTTTAATAGGGAGATTTAATATTTTCTTTTATGTTATTTATTTATTATTCACACAGGCTGGAGTTCAGTGGCATCATCATCACTTACTATAATCTCTAACTCCTGAGCTCAAGCAGTCCTCCCACTTCAGCTTCCCAAGTAGCTGGGGCTACAGGTGTGCACCACCATACCTGGCTAATTTTTAAAATTTTTGTAGAGATGGGGTTCTCACTGCATTGCCCAGGTTGGTCTCAAACTCCTAGCCTCAAGTAATGCTCCCACCTCTGCCACCCAGAGTGCTGGGATCACAGGTGTGAGCCACCATGCCCAGCCAGATTTAGTATTTTAATATTGTTATATGGGTTCAATAGTATTCCAAACATCCTGTTTTTTATAAACATTGATTAACTGATTCTAACATTTATATGTAAAAGCAAAGGGCCAAGGATAGCCAAAACACTTTTGAAATGACTTTCTGCACCAATAAGAAATCAAAAGTTATTGTAAATCTGTAGCATGAAGAAAGCATATTATCAGCAAAAGGATAGCCAAACAAAACAGAGGAACACACTTACATATAAATGGAAATTTGCACATGACAGAGCTGGACTGTTGAAAGGACCATGTGAGGAAAGAATGAACTAAAAAATATATGGAAAGAACTGGATATCCGTATAGGAAAACAAAATTATTCCTATCTTATATTATGTGCAAAAATGAAGTCCATGTGATTTAAGATCTTTCATGAAAGGGGAATTTCTTTTTTCTTTTCTTTTCTTTTCTTTTTTTTTTTTTTTTTAGACAGGATCTCACTCTCTCACTCTATTGTCCAGGCTGGGTGCAGCAGGGCAATCTTGACTCACTGCAACTTCCACCTCCTGCGCCCAAGCAATTTTCCCACCTCAGTCTCCCGAGTAGAGTAGCTGGGATCACAGGCATGCATCACCACATCCAGCTGATTTTCATATTTTTTTGTTGAGATGGGGTTTCGCCATCTTGACCAGGCTAGACTCCAACTCCCAGGGCTCAAACAATCTGCCTGCCGTGGCCTCCCAAAGTTCTGGGATTACAGGCATGAGCCACTGCTCTCACCAAACAGGAAACATTTTTAAATGTTTAGAAGAAAATTAGGGAAAATATCTCAAGATTGAGAAGGAATTCTTAATAAGATGGGAAAATCAAAACCTATAAAAGATTGATGAATATAAAAAATGAATATAAATGCAAATATTAAGAATCAGAATTTATATTCATCAAAAGACACCATAAAGAAAGTGGAAAGATAAACTGTGGACCAGGAAATGATATTTGCAACACACGCAACTGACAAATGGTTAGTTTCCAGATTATGTAAAGAACTCTTATAACTCAATCAGAAAAAAGATGTGCAGTCTTTGAAAAGTTGTCAATAAGCTGAAGAATTTCACAGGAAAGTAAACATGCCTGAGCCATAAACATATAATGACATCCAACTTCACTATTAATCAGAGACATACATATTCAAACCAAAATAAGGCTCTACTTCATAATCATTACATTGTCAAAAATTCTGACAAAAATGTTGCCAAGCATGTGGAGCAAGGGCAACTCTCATAGATTGCTAGTAGAAATGTACATTGCTGCTGGGCGCGGTGGCTCACACCTGTAACCAGCACTTTGGGAGGCTGAGGAGGGTGGATCACAAGGTCAGGAGTTTGAGTCCAGCCTGACCAACATGGTGAAACCCCATCTCTACTAAAAATACCAAAAATTAGCTGGGCGTAGTGGTGGGCGCCTGTAACCCAAGCTACTCAGGAGACTGAGACAGGAGGATCGCTTGAACATGGGAGGCAGAGGTTGCAGTGAGCCGAGATCAAGCCACCACACTCCAGCCTGGCAACAGAGTGACACTCCATCTCAAAAAAAAAAAAAAAAAAAAAAAAGAAATGTACATTGGTGCAACCACTTTGAAAAACAGACTGATGTTGAACATGCACATATTCTATGATCTGCAATTGCACTTAAAAAATATTTCCTAAGGAATTTTTGCACGAATGCATCAGGAAGTCTGATAACTAATTTTGTGTGTTAACTTGACTAGGCCACAGGGTGACCAGATATTTGGTCAACATTATTCTGGGTGTGTCTGTGAGGGTGTATTTGGATCAAATTAACATCTGAAATGGTAGACTGTGTAAAAAGATTAGCCTACCTAAGGAAGGTAGCCCTCATCTAACAACGCTAAATAGAACAAAAGAATGACCCTCCCTTGAGTAGAAGGGAACTCCTCCTGCTTGACTGCTTTGAGCTGAGACATAGGTCTCATAACCTTTGGACTCGAACTAAAATACTGACTTTTATTCACTGGAACTACACATTGGTTCTCGTGGGTCTCCAGTTTACTGGCTGTAATCTGGTGGCTTCTCTGCCTCCATAATTATATGAGCCAATTCTTTATAATAGATATATATAGCCTCTTGGTATATGTCAGATGAATATGTAGCCTACTGATTCTGTTTCTCTAAAGAATCCTCATTAATCCAGGAAGCATGGATAAAAATGTGGATAACAGCATGGTTCAAGACAGCAAAAAAACCAGAAACTCCCCAAATAATATTTAACAGTAGAATGGATATACACATTCCATAATACAATGGAATAAATAAGTACATAGCAATGAGAATATGTTAAGTATATTTATAAATATCAATATGGATGAACTTAAAAATACTGTTGAACCAAAAAAACAGCAAGTTAGAAAAATTTATAGAGTATAATTCCCTTTGTATAGAATTCAAATATGGAAAAAACTAAACAGCTATAAAAAGCGATGTTAACAAATATACCATATACATAGAATACTATACTATGAACACATTGAGCATCTCTCATTCAAAAATCTGAACTCCAAAATCCAAAACATGAACTGTAAGTAGAAAATTTCATACCTGATTACATGTGACAGGTGCACAAAATTAGACTATTGAATAAAATTATTTTCAAGCTATGTGTATAAGATGTATAAAAAACATAAATGACTTTCGTGTTTAGACTTGAGTCCTATACCTGGGATATTTCATTATGTATGTGCAAATACTCCAAAGTTAAAAAAAATTTAAACATTTCTGGTCAAGGGATTATCAACCTGAAATATGAATACATTATTTATAATAAGTATGTATATATTCTAGTTTGTACATATATACAACTATGGTAGAATTAATCATGTATAAACAAATGAAAACAACTAGATTAAACTATAAAAACTAAAAAAAATAAAACAAGGAAGCTATATATACAAAATAGAAAATAGTGATTATAGTCAGTCCATTTTGTGCTGCTAAAGCAGAATACCTGAGACTAGGTAACTTACGCAAAACAAAAATGTATTTCCCAGTGTTCTAAAGTCTGGGAAGTCCAAGATCAAGGCTCAAGCAGGTTCAGTCATCCAGTGAGGGCTGCTTTCTGCTTCCAAGATGGTACCTGGTCACTACATCCTCCAAAGGGAAGCAATGCTGTGTCCTTACATGGAGGAAGGAAGGAGGGCACGTGAGCTCAAGGCTGTGTGAAGCCTCTTTTGTAAGAGCCTTAATCCCATTCATGATGGGAGGAGCCTTCATGACCTAAACACCTCTTAAAGGCCCCACCTCTTCATACTATCACATTGACCATTAAGTTTTAATACCTGAATTTTGGAGAAGACACATTCAAATCACAGCATCTGGGCATGAAAGAAGGAAGCAATTTGGAAAGAACATACAACAAGCCAAAAGTCCACATAATAGTCTGTCTGTTAAAGTGGGAGGTAGACAGATGGGTGTTCATTTTATTACTGTTCTTTAAATGTTATGTTTGTACTACATATAATCCTATACATGTAAATATGTATAATCCGATATTTTTTGTTATTTGTTAAGAAAATTATATCACAAAACCAAAAAATTAGAGAACCAAGTGGCCTAGGAAAGTTTATTTAGCATATTTTCTGACATAGAACAGGCACTCAATAAGTATTTATGGAATATTAAAATATGAAACCCAAAGCATCTGTTTTCTACCTCAAGCCCTGGAGACTGGTGATCCTAGTTCTTTCAGGTTTCGTACTACCTCCCCTCCGCTGCCCATCTTCATCTCTAGAGTCTCTCATCTCTGGTCACTTCCTTGTTACTATTGGCTCTTGCTCCAGAGATAGAAGAATGAGTTTAGCCTCATACTCTGGAAGTCAGGAACTGGTGATCTATGACCTAAAAGTAATTTTTAGGTTTTGTTTGTTTGTTTTTTGTTTTGTTTTGTTTTTTTGAGACAGAGTTTCACTGTCATCCGGGCTGGAGTGCAGTGGTATGATCTCAACTCACTGCAACTTCTGCCCCCGGGTTCAAGTGATTCTCCTGCCTCAGCCTCCTGAGTAGCTGGGATTATAGGTGCCCACCACCGCGCCTGGCTAATTTTAGTGTCTTTAGCGGAGACTGGGTTTCACCATGTTGGCCAGACTGGTCTCGAACTCCTGACCTCAAGTGATTCACCTGCCTCGGCTTCCAAAGTGTTGGGATTACAGGCGTGAGCCACTGCGCCCAGCCATTTTTAGGTTTGACCTGTGTTGTTTTAAAATCTTTGAGCATACCTAAAACATCAAAAGATTTCATGTAAAAACCCTGACTTTCAGCTTCTCTTGAAAAATAGGAAGATCAGGCAACAGTGAGCTCATGTTCCTTCTTGCCAGAAACTAGCTGGGATCGAGCGGTAGTTGCCCATCTTATGCATCTGCTCACCATGGTGCATCTCTGTGTTCTCTGACAGAACTGTGTGGGTCACCATTTATCACCTCTCTTTCGTTGTTCTTTCTATTATTATTATTTAGAGAAACGTTTCTCAAGACACTCAGCAAAAAGAAAAGTAGGACAAGGTGGCTGAGTGATTTTTCTTTACTGGAGGTCATTTGACTGTAGTGTGACTGTTACTTGCCTTGCACAGTTTACATTCACCTTTGCTAACTCCGCTCTATGCCCTTATCTAGCCATATCAGAGGGCTTTCTCCTTCGTCCTATGTATAAATGTTGATGATCCAGAGGGCTGTTTTCCCCTTCTTGGTATTGAAATGAACTGAAGAAATTGACTAAAGTTGCTGAAAAGGGACGAATTTTAATGTCTAAAAATCTTAGGAGGCCCAAGAAGGTGAGACTGTCTCGGACCATTTTATTCCTGCACCTCCACATGAGAGAATTTGGAAATCAACACCTTAATCTGTTTTCTTTTCCTTTGCCTTGACTTTCCCCTGTTTTCCCCACCCTGTGTTCTCTTCTTGGCAGGAAACTCAAGCCTTAGAAATCTAAGTCTATTCATAAATGCACTTCTCTCAGTTACTATGGCAATGCTGAAGGAATCTGTCACGGCCAAACAGGATCACAAAAGGATCACTTTTATTTTTATTCTCAGTGTTTCCACCAACAAACAAATAAATAAAATGTTACAACTAGCCAGAGTCACATTTGGTTCTTGGAAAACAGCTCCCAAGGACTGACTCCTTACCTTCATTTCTTACTTAATGTTTTTCCTCCTATTTTTTACTGAGTTTTATTTGTTTTTACATTTCATTAGAAAGGACCACAGTAAGAAGTATTCTCTGTAGCCAGAAGGTTTTTCTTTACCTTTTGCTGTTATAAATGTGGCATAAGAGTTGCAATTATTTTTAAAAGGAGCAGTATAGCTTCCCAAGATTATGCTGTTAGAATTCATTTAATAAAAATATAGGTTGCAAATGCTCTCATCTCCATCAGCTATGGATAGCTACCCCCAGAAAGCTGCTGTTTTGTCTATAGCCTTTGTCTTTGTATTTCATCATTGACAGTTGGGAATGAAATAATTCAAATGTCCTTATTTAAAGAAAGCCAAACAAGACAAACTTCCCGCCCTATCCTTAGGGCAGGGATGACAAGTTAAGTTGACATCAAGATTAGCAGATGAGCATTCAGCCACTTTGCCAGTCATTGCTACTGCATGGACTCCGTGCAGCAACAGAACATTTGCTCTGAACAACCTACAGTCTGTCAAATTCCATAGCAGTTTCCAAGGCAATGATATGTTCTTGGTCTTTTCTTTATGTATTGCACAATGCTTTAGAAATTGCACAACAAAGAAGAGGGAAGCCCTTTGAACCCAGTGGGGGAAGATCCCCTGATTACCAGAAAGAGGTTACTTCACAGATGGATTCAAATTCTTTCTGCTTACAAGAGGGTACCAGCTCTACACCGTCTAGATGAGGGGGTGACACTCAAATCTCTAACCTCAGTGCACATTTCCAGAGAAGAAATTTTATTTGAAATTTCACTGGCAATTGGATTGCATTGACTGCCCTATGTTTATGGGTGAAGAAGGAGGTAAAGATTTAACATAGGAAACAAACATGGGTATCTTTGATTGGATATAGGACCCCCACTGGTCATGCTAATGACCAGCAACTTCACACACAAACACAGGGACCACAGAGCAAAATGAAGAATAAAGGCATAGGGTGAGATATACTTAAGTCTGAATCCTTATCCTGCGACTTATCACCCGTCACCTTGGTCATGTTATTGAATTTCCATAAACTTCAGTGTTTTTCTCTGAAAAAAGGGGCTAACAGTAGTACCTATAGCATAGGATGATTGTTGGAATTAAGTTGGAAATTGCATATAAAGCACTTAGCACAGTGCATTGTCAACAATTGGCAGTTCTAAATAAATATTAACAACCATTATTACTATTTTTGCTATTATATGCTCAACAGTAAAATGCATATTCCTATCTTCTGTGTTCCCTGTCTGTGTGTGTGCATGGGTATGTGTGTATATCTATGTTTGTATGTTATTTATTTACTTATATTTTAGCAACTCACAGTGTGCCCTAGAATATTCTGAAAGAAAAAAAAAAAAAAGGAAAGCAATTCTTCCCTTCACTCGAAGTGGTATTTAAAGATGCTTAATATAATTTAGAAATAGCCCCTTACCTCCTCACATACTCAGGCTATACTAGGTAGAAGGTGGTATACTCATTTTTTAGACCAAAAATGACACTAACTCTGAATCCACCTAAATAAATCTAAAAATATGAATGAAAATATTTCTGACGTAAGATTTGTCAGCATAAATACTGATATCCAATCTTATCCCCAAATCAGAAGCCGTATAACGAATCCATTCATTATTGGGGGAATAGTTGTGATCTGATTTGAAACATGTTTAAAATAGCACCCTAAAGGAAATATCAGGAAGCTAATATAACATGCATTCATTTATCTTTTGTTTTATTCATTCTGCGGATATGTATTGATTTTATTTCATGCCAGGTGTTGTGAGACACAGGATCAGTGATAGATACATAAGCGAGTTCCCATTCCTTCTTACAGAAGTTCAGGGGAGGTATGCATATGTATACTGGGCCAGGTAGAAAGTGGCAAGTGCTCTAAGGGAAGCACATAATAAGTGCTGTAAGAGTCAGTATATGGAAATGTTAATATTAGTTTAATTATGCCTTAAGATTAAGGTAGTTTCATATGTGACAAGTAAATTTGAATCTGCAACTTTTACTGCTACCAGCTGCCTTGTAATGAATGATTAGGTATATCATAATTTAAGCACAGAGAAAGTATCAAGATATTAGGTAGTTCAAAAGCAACTAGTGCATTTTTAACATATTCTAAAAAGAAAGTGAACATGAAAGCAGTAAAATACATAAAATGATGGAAACAGCTTAGTTCTGATCTTAATGACTGATTTCTGCTTAGTAGATCTGTGCAGTTGAGAGGAACTCAATTATTTTCTTCAAAAATTTAACCTTGAATTTTCTTCTCCTGTTAAAAAAAAAATCAGCGGAAAGTTGACATTTATGTGAATTTTGAATAAAAATGTGAAACAAACTGAGTCAGTAGCACTCTAGTCCGCCATCTGGGATTTCACACTACTCAGTGAATTCCAGAAATTAGATTAATATGGAAGAACTCAGAAAGGGGAATTTCCTTTCCGAGGTAATTACAAGGCTCACCTATTATCAGCGGAAAATCTGCAGCCACTAATTGCTCTCCTCAAGTCGCATGGAAGACCTCAAATGAAATACAAGCCCAGAATGTGTTTTCAAAATGAGAGTTCTATTCCAACGATCAATGGGTATAACTATTAACATTATTTGGAAATATCAAAGTATAAAGATATTTTTATTGTGAGAATTTAAAAAGTATTGCAAAAGCACAGGTCAAAATATTCATCTGCTCTTCCTGAAAACATTTTGAAGTTAGGGTTTTGCTTCAATACTTTCACTTGCTCCAACCAGCTTTCTTTATCCCCCAAATGGCTTCCTCCGAATTGTGTACAATTTGAGTTCAGAAAATTTGGCTCTGGTTTAAGATTTGCACACTATGGAGAACCAGCACTGCTCTCAGACTGAGAGGATTCCAAACAGCTTCTCTGGACAGCAGGTGCTGTGGCTGAATAGTGAGGCCCCTTTGTGGAGCTGGGACCGGTCAGACACTAATGGACTGGCTGACGGTCGTCAAGACCAGGCACCCCCAGTATCTGCCCCTCCCCTCACTCCCACTGCCATCCCCATGAGGTGAAGTGTATTAGAACACCTATAGTAGTTTCAGAGACAGAGCTCCCTCTTAAAATAAATAATGTGCACAATCTTTGACAAGAAACAAAGAATGCAATTATTTCTTTAGAAAATGTAGAAGTAAACAATGTGATGTATGGGAGAATATTTTCATTCCTTCTGAAACTTTGGAAATTATAGTCAAACAATTTAGAATGTATGTGTTAATAAAAGATCTTTTGTCTAATTTATGTACATCACTTTACCACAGATCTATGGAATTTAGGTTACATTTGTATAATTCCATAAGGGGTTTTTGATTGCTTAAGCGCCACCTGTTCTTTATAAATGCTGTGACTGACATCAAGTTTCCCTCCATATGGTGATGACATTTTTGATTACTATTTGTCTTCTTACATTTTAATAGTGAATTGAGTTAAAATAATTTAAAGTCTGTTTCCCAATAGCTTCATATAACTGAACAGTACTGTTTATGAGTTTTATCTTTCTGTATTTTGAGTCGACATAATTTTTTAAAAGAGCTTAAACTAGCTACAGAATACAGCTTTATAGGCTTAAATGAGTAATTTTTCAGTTGCGAGCTAAAATCAAGAGTAGAATCAATACAGGCATCTCTGTAATTGAAAACCAGTGGGTGATAATTCTGTACTGAAAACAAGATAATAAGAAGAAACATGAGCTATTGGTGGGAAAAAGATAAGATTAAAGTTGTGATCTCAATTAAATATAAACGATTATTAACATTGCAATAAAACTTCCACTTATAACTTATCCTTTATTTTCTTCTTTTGAGATATAATTATGAAGATATGCAAAATAATTTAAGCAAATCATGGTAGAATCAATTTATTATTTCTGCTAATTTAATATTTACAGCACTGTTAATATGCAAATATTTTGGAGAGTAGAAATAGTTCCTTTTTTTTTGGTATGTAAAGATTTATTTCTCCATATTTCTGATATATTATTTTTCACTTGATATGCATGTAGTTTGGAGATAACAAAAGGGGACAAAGCAAAGCATATGACAATGAAGGAAAAAAGCATGCACAATGAAGGAAAAGTGAATTTCTCTCACCTTCATGCCTGACAGTGATTTCCTTACAGTCATTTAAAGGCCTACATGTTTTTGCATTTAAAAGTGAAAAAAAAAAAAGGTCACTTTCCTGTTTATGATGACTTTCTATATTTTTCTATTTCTTTACATTATACAAGCTTCCCAATTACTTTCTAGCCATTTATTTGATTCTGATACAGTCTTTGAAGCTGTTTTCCATCTCTCTCTCATTTTGAGGGAACCCAATAACTTTTCCTGTTTCTTCTGTTTCCTACATTTATTCTTCCAAACTTCAATTTTTTTTTATTATTCAAGCCCATGAGCTTCTGATAAACTCATATTATCTGTAAGCAAATAGCCTACAAATATCTTAAGCTAGTATAACAAGGACAAAATGCCTTGCTTTATTCCACTATTAATAACTGAACAGAAAAATAAAAATTAGGAAACAAATTCTGATCGAACCTTATATATATTAACTTAAATATAATGAAGAATAAGAAATTTGCCCTGCCTTAATATGAATACACATTGATAATTTATGCAAACGAACCTTTAAAATCAGTCAACCGTACGATATTATTCAAAGTTATTTAGTATTCCATTAGAAAACGGACTCTTGGTTATCTATAGAATATAAGTGCATTAGATAATGTACAAATTCTAGTCTAGTTTTCAAAATTCTGATCTTTCGCAATTGAATAACTTTACCTTCTTGCTATACAATCTTTCAGAGTGGCCATCTGGCAACAATTTTATTTCACAAATATTTATCAGGTAAGTTTGGCTTTGCCATATATAAAGTCTAGCTTGGGGTGGTCAAGAAGAAGACAGCTGAATGCAAACAAATGTGCTATATTGAAAACAACGATTATTACCACCAATTTAAATTCTATCAGAGTCTTGGTTCTGGCCAGTATTTTATATATTTTGCCTTAAACATATTTTTTTAAAATTATACTTTAAGTTCTGGGATACATGGAGAGAACCTGCAGGTTTCTTACGTAGGTGTACATGTGCCATGGTGGTTTGCTGCACCCGTCAGCCCATCATCTACATTAGATATTTCTCCTAATGCTATCCTTCCCCTAGCCCCCCACCCCTCAACAGGCCCCAGTGTGTGATGTTGCCCTCCCTGTGTCCATATGTTCTCATTGTTCAACTCCCACTTATGAGTGAGAACATGCCGTGTTTGGTTTTCTGTTCCTGTGTTAGTATGCTGAGAATGATGGTTTCCAGCTTTGTCCATGTCCCTGCAAAGGATATGAAGTCATCCTTTTTTATGGCTGCATAGTATTCCATAGTGTATATGTGCCACATTTTCTTTATCCAATCTATCATTGATAGGCATTTGGTTGGTTCCAAGTCTTTGCTATTGTGAGTAGTGCTGCAATAAACATACGTGTGCATGTGTCTTTATAGTAGAATGATTTCTAATCCTTTGGGTATATACCCAGTAATGGGATTGCTGGGTCAAATGTTATTTCTGGTTGTAGATCCTTGAGGAATCGCCACACTGTCTTCCACGATGGTTGAACTAATTTACACTCCCACCAATAGTGTAAAAGCATTCCTATTTCTCCACATCCTCTCCAGTATCTGTTGTTTCCTGACTTTTTAATGATCACCATTCTAACTGGCACGAGATGGTATCTCATTGTGGTTTTGATTTGCATTTCTCTGATGACAAGTGATGATGAGCTTTTTTTCATGTTTGTTGGCCACATAAATGTCTTCTTTTGAGAAGTGTCTGTTCATATCCTTTGCCCACTTTTTGATAGGGTTGTTTGCTTTTTTCTTGTAAATCTGTGTAAGTTCCTTACAGATTCTGGATTTTAGCCCTTTGTCAGATAGGTAGATTGCAAAACTTTTCTGCCATTCTGTAGGTTGCCTGTTCAGTCTGATGATAGTTTCTCTTGCTGTGCAGAAGCTCTTTAGTTTAATTAGATCCCATTTGTCAATTTTGGCTTTTGTTGCCATTGCTTTTGGTGTTTTAGTCATGAAGTCTTTGCCCATGCATATGCCCTGAATGGTATTGTCTAGGTTTTCTTCGGTTTTAAGTCTTACATTTAAGTCATTTAAGTCTTTAATCCATCTAGAGATAATTTTTGTATAAGGTGTAAGGAAGGGGTCCAGATTCAGTTTTCTGCATATGGCTAGCCAGTTTTCCCAACACCATTTATTAAATAGGGAATCCTTTCCCCATTGCTTGCTTTTGTCAGGTTTGTCAAAGGTGGTAGATGTGTGGCGTTGTTTCTGAGGCCTCTGTTCTGTTCCATTGGTCTATATCTCTGTTTTAGCACCAGTACCATGCTGTTTTGGTTATCGTAGCCTTGTAGTATAGTTTGAAATCAGGTAGCGTGATGTCTCCGGCTTTGTTCTTTTTGCTTAGGATTGTCTTGGCTATATGGGCTCTTTTTTGGTTCCATATGAAATGTAAAGTAGTTTTTCTAATTCTGTGAAGAAAGACAGTATTTCTCCTAATGCTCAATGGTAGCTTGATGGGGATAGCATTGAATCTATAAATTACTTTGGGCAGTATGGCCATTTTCACAATATTGATTCTTCCTATCCATAAGCATGGAATGTTTTTCCATTTGTTTGTGTCCTCTCTTATTTCCTTGAGCAGTGGTTTGTAGTTCTCCTTGAAAAGGTCCTTTACATCCCTTGTCAGTTGTATTCCTAAGTATTTTATTCTCTTCGTAGCAATTGTGAATGGGAGTTCACTCATGATTTGGCTCTCTGTTTGTCTGTTATTGGTGTATAGGAATGCTTGTGATTTTTGCACATTGATTTTGTATCCTGAGACTTTGTGGAACTTGTTTATCAGCTTAAGGAGATTTTGTGCCAAGATGATGGGTTTTTCTAAATATACAACCATGTCATCTGCAAACAGAGACAATTTGACGTCCTGTCTTCCTATTTGAATACGCTTTATTTCTTTCTCCTCCCTGATTGTCCTGGGGTTCTGGCCAGTATTCTGCACAAACACAACACTTTAAACATATAGTAAAGCCTAAAATTAAGTTGCATTATACAAGCAGAAAGTTATATTTCTATAAAGAAATTCGAAGGACACTTCCCCAAGTGATGAAAACAGTAACTCTTAAACCAATATCTGATATGGTAGTTAGTAGTGAGAAAGAAGAGTTGCTCCCTTTAGAAATTTTAGAATGGCAGGAGAGTCATTCCTTATTATGGGATATTGCACATTTCAGTTGTTTGCATATTGTCCTCACAATTTTTACTCTATTCACATATCACCAACAAAATTAATTACTTCAAATCTTTCTTTAAAACAGGTTCTATATATTACATAATAACTTTACATAAGAAGAAACAGCATAACTAGAAAGCCAGCACTTTTTGTCTTTAGTAGGATATAATTATATAAATTAAAATAAAATTATTTATATTAAAAACTTTTAGTAGCTTAATCATGTTAAAATTATATAAAAGTTATAAAATTTTTCAAATAAAACGTTGTCATTAAATTCTGTCTATCTACTAGCCTATCAAAATTTCTGAAACAGAATCTCATTCTTTTTTGTTAAAAGGGTAATAGAGACAAACAGGAACCAGACAGACTTTCTGCTGACATAATTAGAAAGATGGAAAGAGAACTGAAAGGGAAATAACATTCATACTGCTTGATTCCACATCTTTTATTTCTGGGTCTAAAATAGCCTCAGTATCTTCAGAACTGTGTAGTCTACATTTTTGAAAACATTGATTCAACAGACAATAAAACAAATTGCAAAGATTTTAAAAATAAAAATAGGTCAAAGATATATACACAGATCACCGAAACAATGCCTGACATATAGTAAGCATCAAATAGAGGTTTACTGAATGAATTAACTCATGCATTTAACTAAATATATAGTGAAGAATACTGGCTGTTCCAGTTTTTTTTGTATACATAAAATAACTCAGATTATTCAATAAATGGTCCTGAGAAGTTGGTGAAAAATTCAGGAACAACAACCCAGTTTTTCCTTTGGAAAAAATCCTTCCTTATACAAATCCAAATTTCTGCTAGGTTTGCTAGGCTTATAGGGTGTAGCGCTAAGGATGGAGCCAATATTAAGGAAAGCAAATTCTAGAGACAGAGAAAGATTCTCTGAACACTTAAATTCAGCTCTGCCTATAATAATTTCCTGGGCTTTACAATTATTTAAGTCAACAATATTCCCCTTAAACTTGTATGAAATGCTTTGTAGATCAGGCTGAAGAAATAAATTCTACCATTTAGTAGAATGGTAAATAGGGAAGCACTGAATATACTGTAGACAAACATCTTGTGATCTAGGCCTATGTACCTGCAAGTACCAAAGCCCCTTGCTTTGATTTCTACAGCTTCTAAAGTCCGTTCCAGACTTCTCTACCTAATTTTCTCTTTTCTTCATCCTCCATCCAACACCTGATTACCCTTCAACACTTACTTCAAATGTTACCTGTTGTCATGAAATCTTTTCTAACAGGAAATTAAGTAATTTTGTTCTTTCTGCTTCCATTGCACTTTGTATAGAACTCATTCATAAGTTTTCCCTATTTTACCAAAATTACTTGTATGTTTACATGTATGTTTCATCTCTTTGAGCTGAATTCATATTTGAATTGCCAGCGTCTAGTATACTGTCTAACACAAAGTAGGAGACTAATAAATGTTTGATAAATGAACAAGTGAATTAATGAATAAAGGTAATATTAATAATGGTTTGAAAAAAATCAGCTGATCTATCTGCTAAAAATTTACTGCTCGAGTGTTACCCATTTCTTGCACTCTAAATGACATGGTGTGTTTTACGTATCTGGGAAAACTGCAAGGCCTCTTTATTTCTTGCTTTTGCATGAATTTCATGGTCCATTTTCAGGTAAATTCCTGAGAAGATGAATTTTGTTTCAATACCTCTGAAAGCAAAGCCCAATGCATTCGCCTCTGAATGTTGATGGCAGATCCCATTGTCTCTTTTGCTCTTTCCAACAAAATCTAGAAGAAAATGAGCATGGAGTTCTGTTCACGCCTCAATCTTCCTAATAGTAACAAGTCTTTCCGCCAACACAACTGTTTCTTTTCTTTTTAACAATGGCATATGGTTTGTATGTTTACAGCAAATTTCCACAAAATACTTTTTCTTTTTAGAGAAAGATAGGTTGGGTTACGAACTCTTAATCTGCACCTCACTTCCTACACACAAAAACAGAGTCCTTGGGTCTGTACAAGCTGTGGACATATTTGCAATGAAAGCACAGCAAAGGCGAATGGAAATTTATTTCAATGAGTTTACTGTAAGCACACTGTTTTTTTTTTAATTGGTAGGTTTTTAAATTGGTATTGGTAGGTTTTAAATGCCTAATTATCTTCATATAAATGGCACCCTATCATCCTAAAAGTGTTGTACTCGGTGCCCTGTGCTGTTTATTATTTTGCATTACAATTATCATGCAAAGCAGAGAAGGTGACTTTAAGCAGCTCATTTAAAGTGCTTTTTTTCTTAAGTGTAAAATCTTTGGGAGGCTATTTACATAGATGTTTATCATTGGGTGTTAAAAATCAGTCCAATTATAAGTACACAAAAGTTTTTATTATGGGTTTAATTTTGAAATGTAAATGACCATTGTAAAGTGCCTGTTGAAATTTTAATTTGTGCTTGTATTTTTGTCTATGGATTCACAAGCCATCCTGTATTGAAATTAATTATAGAGATACACAAAATGTTCAAAGATAACAGAACCTGTGTGGCAAAATTGCCTAAAGGTATGCAATGCAATCCCCTCTTTGGAATTGGACATTAACAATGTTGTAAGAGAGTGCTCGTCTGCCACCCAAACCACTAACAACGCTGTGTAGATGATAGGATTCCACTTCATGTTGCATTCTGTTGCCATGGCTATGATGGCCTTAATATTGTATGCTCACAGCAAGGTTGCAATTAGTATTTGGATTTAGAAGAGAAACATAATGATCTCATATTGAAGAAACACTTGTTTAATACTATTTTGGATCTAGGCATCCTTTCAAGTTGCTAACGAGCAGCTCTGTTGGTCAGAAAAAAAATCACTCAGCCATTTTGTACCTGCATCCTCAGTTTCTTTCAAACAAACTTCACTGGGATAGAGAGCCGATGATGCTTCTGGTATGTCTACATGCCTCCTCTGCCAGTCATCAGAAGCCACATTCCTTGTGTACTTTTAAAGTTATAAGAGACTTTCATATGATTTCTTATGTAGTGAGCACTGATGAAGCTCCATTGCCTTAATAATAAGATTGAAATATATACTACATACCCCTGAAAATGCAGTCGGGGTATGAGTTGTGAGAGTTTTAGGATTTGATATATGCACGGTCAGCCTCACGAAATACAGTTTTGGATCACGAGACATAAGAAGGGCTTATCATTTATGAAAAAGGAGGCTTAATTTCTCCATAGTGTTCAGTAATCATCTATTGTGAGCCTTTTACTCTTTCACCCACTTATAAAACATTCAGTTTCATGTTATTCACCAGGAAGTGGCAACGGGTGAGAAGAGCAGGACATGGCTGGGTCCAGAGAGTAGGAGGTGGGAAAAGCCTGCCTAGGATAATAAACGAGGATGAAGAATTGGGAAAAGTCAGGATGGCTGTCCCATGTTCTCCGACTATGAAATGTAGACAGATTGTCAGAGCCAAGACCCCTGCAAGACTCCAGACATGCAGCGTGGAGAGAAGGTCCTAAGCTGAAGTTGAAGCTGAGAGCTCCAGGAGAGGAGAAAGCACTGAATAAATGGGCCAAAGTGTCTTTGATAGCAGCTCAAACAGTGGAAGAAGCAACATTGTGGGTATCAGTTTTGTTTTATTACAAAAGTGAGGTTTTTTTTTTTTTTTTAGGATTCATTGACCTATGATATGTGGGTTGGCAATTGCAGATATAAAAGACACAATAGCTACCTCCTTTTGCATGCAAGAACCTCAAGTCATACTTTCAGCTTTATCATATTATAAACAATGAAATATGATCCTCTAACCTACTTATTTTCATGGAATTGTGTTATTGGAACCCGGGGTCATTATTATATTAAACTTGCAAATAAGCTTTGGGGAGCTACAGAAAGCTCACAGAGTCTCCTGAACTCAGTATTGTTTGGGGTCTGAAGATGAACTCCAGAAAGAGACAAGAAACTGTCCTTCTGGGAGAATCAGGAGATACCCTGGGAGCCAGGCCATATTAGTTTGGACAGTATCAAGAAGGTATTATGTAAAACCACCAAACTGCAGAGGGAGGCTGGAAAGAAACTAAGAGACACCAAACAGATCGAACTGAAGGAAAGAGGTGGAGCCATAGATAAAAGCTAGAATTAGTGTTATGGTACAAAACACTTTCCTTCCTAGGAGAAGGAAAAAAAAAAAGGATGTTGATGATAATAATAATTACTATTTACTGAGTTATTTTGCACCAACCATGTATGACATACCATATGTCATCTCATTTAACGTCTCATTTGTGAGCAAGATACAATCTTCCCCAGATTGGAAGGAAGACTTTTGTGTTTCCATCTTCACCTTTCTCTCCAATTCTTTACAGCAGTCATTTCAAAGAATCTCCACTCTCCTCAAACTGCCAACCTCAACCTCAGTCTCAAAAGATGCTGTCACCTCCTACTCCAAAAGGAAAATAGCCAGGAGATAAGAACTCCCTTACCTGACTGTGACGAAACTTGGAAACGTAGCTGTAGCCAGAGCCATCCTCTCTGCTTCCCTCCAGGTGCAATGGGAGAAGTATTGCTCTTAAAATGTAAAGTTAATCTCTCCACCTATACACTGAATTCCATTCCTGCGTGTTTCTTGGAGCAAGTCCTTCTTTCCATTTCTCCAGATCTTCTCCCTTTCTCCTTAGAACTATCAGTAAAACCAAAGAAACTTTCCTTGAGCCTATGTCTCTTTCCAGCTTTTCTCCTTTCTCTCCTTCATTTCAAAGCCCAGTTTCTTGAAAGAGCTACTTATATTTGTTCTCTTCACTTCTTCACTTTTCTTGTACTCATCGATTTACCACAGTATAGTTTTTCCTACTGTGGTCCATTGACACTGTTTGGTCCATTTACACTGTTTGCTCCAACGGGAATCTCCTGGTTATTAAAGTCAATAGAAAGGTTTTGATTACCAAATACTGCTTATTCTCATTCATAAGCAGAAGCTAAGCACTGGGTACACATGGACATAAGGATAGAAACAATAGACTCTGGGAACTACTTGGAGGAAGTACGGGGAGGGCAGAAAAACTACCTACTGGGTGCAATGCTTGCTACCTAGGTGACAGGATCATTTGTGCCCCAAACTTCAGCATCATGCAATATACCCATGTAACAAACCTACATGTGTACCTCCTTGTATCAGTCCATTTTGTATTGCTATAAGGGAATATTGAGGCTGGGTAATTTACGGCAAGAGGTTTATTTGGCTTATGGGCTATACAGGAAGCATGACGTTGGCATCTGCTTCTGGTGAGGGCCTCCGGAAGCTTACAATCATGGTCAAAAAGTGAAGGGGGTGCCAGCATATCACATGGCAAAAGAGAGAGCAAGGAAGAGGAGGAGGTGCCACACACTTTTAAACAACCAGATCTCACATGGGTTCATTACCATTCATTACTGTGGGGAGGGCACCAAGCCGTTCATGAGGGATCTGCTGCCATGGCCCCATACCTACTACTAGGCCCCACCTCGAACACTGGAGATTACATCTCAACATGACATATGGAGGAGACAAAACATGCAAACCATATCTATAATAAAAATTGACATTATAAAAAATAAAAATTCAGTTAAAGAATACTAAAGAAAATTATATGTAAGGGAAAAATTAAATTAAAAAATTTTAAAATTGTTGAATGAAAACAAAAAGATTTTGGTTCCTAATATATGTAACTCTTAACAACACTACTTTTGTTTTGCACTACTTTTTTGTTCTTTTTTTAATTGAGATGGAGTTATACTCTATTGCCCAGACTGGAGTGCAGTGTCACAATCTTGGCTCACTGCAACCTCCGCCTCCTGGGTTCAAGCGATTATCCTGCCTCAGCCTCCCGAGTAGCTAGGACTACAGGCACACGCTACCACGCCCAGCTAATTTTTTGTATTTTTAGTAGAGACAGGGTTTCATCGTGTTAGCCAGGATTATCTCCATCTCCTGACCTCGTTATCCAACTGCCTCAGCCTCTCAAGTGCTGGAATTGCAGGCGTGAGCCACAGTGCCCTGCAACAGCACAACTTTTAAAAATAATGTCGCCTCTAGGCTTCATGATACTACACTTTCCTGGTATACCTATTTCCTGATACTCCTCAGTTTCCTTTGCCAGCTCTTTTTTCGCTCAGGCCTTTGAAGACTGATGTTCCCCTTGGGTCTATCCTTGAGCATGTTTTTTCCATACATTCCCTGTGGCCTCTCAATCCCTTATGTGGCTGCAAAACGCTTACCTCTATATTGACTCCCAAGTTGGTACCTCAGTACTAAATCTCCCACCCGATCCAGTCAAAGCCTCCACTCTCTCACCTGAATGTCTAAAGCAGCTTTCTTACTTCTATCTTTACACCAAGTCTTGACTCCACCATCTTGCACTATAAGCAGAATGATAATGTAAAATGCAAATCTCACCATGTTACCCAATCTTTTAATGACTTCATTGTCCTCATGATAAAGCCAAACTTTCTAACATGTCTTAAAAATCCTTCATGGTCATGTCCCCATAAATCTTTCTGGCCTTATTTCTTCCCTCTTTTGTGCAGGATGGTGGCTTAATTGCTTATATTAAGCACTTATTAATTTCTTTTCTGGTGCCTCCAGAGAAAAAATTTCTCCAATGTACTCATTAATGTTGCATAAGGTCTAAACGTTGCTAAAAGACAAAGTATCTCACTTCAGTATTTCCTGCTTTAGAGCTTTAGATGTGAGCTGGGATGTCTTTTTGTGTCTTGGGGGTAATTTTTCCAAGCACCTAATCCAGACTAACATGTGGGATGGGTGGTTTATGAAATAGATTTTCTGGTTGAGATCAGGCCTCTTTCTTTGAGTCCAGGTCCAGCCATGAGAAAATGTTGGGATATAAACTCCAGTCCCCTGGAATAATATCTCAGAAAGATTTGGACAGTGAGCTTGGGGATGAGAAAGAACCTGTCGGACATTGGGCCCACATTTCATTTTAGGGCAGAACAGAGATATTATTAGATTGCATGGCAATAAAAGCAAGAATACAATTTGCTTTTTCCATTAGCTCAACTAGACCTAAACTTGCAGTGAGAGCAACACTATAGGCAGTTGTCTGAAATGAATACTCTTTTAAAGACTGTCAAATTGCCTCCAGTGGGCTCAGCTGGGTCTTGTGACTGACTGAGAGTAAGAAAGGCAGTATGATTTCTAAAGGATTGCTGCCGAGACTTTGCTGAGAATCATGACCAGGAAATGGTTCATCAAGGAACCACTGTTAACAGTAACCACTGCCCTCTACATCTATCTGCCTCAAGCTGTCTCCAGGAACCACTACTGGGCAACTCTATAGAGATCCAAGTTGGGATTAAGCATATCGAGTGTTGGGTGGAGTTTGAACATCTTGCCAAGTAATATTTATTTTTTTCTGGATCAGTTCTCCATTTCTCTTGTAGGAATGAAGGCATAAATTCTTATTGTTTGCTTACCATCTGGTGAGAAGTGTAGAGATTGTAGGTGTTTTATTATTCTTCTCATTTATCAGAGAGAATAACATGAACCTGATGGAATTACTAGTGGTAGTTCCAGACAATAGAAGGCTCACATTAGCTTAGTCTTCAAAATATTATGTGGCCGGGCATATACTGAGAGGAGAAGGCTGCACTCGGAAACTGGATTACTTCTGATTTACACAACAAATCAACATATTTTGAACACAGTAGGTGAAATAAAGGTTGACACCAGTCAGGGTGTAATAGTGAAAAACAACATGTAAACCGTGATAGGCTGAGTCAGCAGAGGGATTATTTCTCACGCGAATGCCGCATACCCAACTTAAGTTGGCCAGGAGGCTCAAGGTTGCAGCCAATGAACAGCTAAAACTTAAAACATGGGTTCTAGAAGGTCTTACATCAGCATTTAAACACTTTAGTACAGAAATAACATGTCCATTTTGCTCACCACTCATTGGCCAGCCCCCTGACACCCCTTACCATCTAAACTCAAACAAGGCTAAGAAGTGACATCCTACCATGTGACCTGAAGACAGAGAGTTCAAAAGAATTGGGAGACAGCACTAATGATAAACACAGTAAATATGTGGTGAATAACAGATAATTTTGCATCATGAACATTTCTATTATGACCTACAACGCATATATGCTGAATGTTCTAAAATAATAGTTTTCAGTCTTGAAAAATTGTAAACTCCCAAGAATATATGGAATCTCAGATTGAGAAACTAAAGTTAAACATGGTCATGTCAGGCGATCACCTAAAGCAGCTGTAAGTGCAAGTAGAACTGAAATTGTTTAGTAGATATTCCAAAATAAGCTAATTTTAATATTTAAAAATTTTTCATCAAAATGAAAACATAACACATAAAATTTGTACACAGAATAGAAGATTCCTGAGTATATTCCCAAGAACTCCCATTTGGTTATAGACCCCTATTTGAAAAATAGTTCTCAGTTAAAGAAAAATAACATTTATATATTAAGTGCTTGCCATGAACCAGACATTGTTCCAAGTGCTCTGCATGAAATATCTGCTTCGATCTGCATGAGAACTATGTTACACAGGCATTCGTTATTCATATTTACTTGTGGGGGAACTGAGGCACAGAGACGGTAAGTCATACTGCGAGTAACCAGTTTTACTTCAATTTGAACTCAGGACGTCTGGGTGTAGGGCACTCATTGTTCTTAACCTTTGCACTACACTGCCTCTAAATCTCAAGAAGTTTTCAAATTTTGTAAATCATATGCTTAATAAAATATTCCTATAAAGCAATAAACCATTCTAAATATATAGACAGGCTAGAGATTTTCTTACATTTGTTCGTTTATTTATTCAATAGATATATGTTTCCTAATATACACAGTAGTGATATTGACACAGAAGAGGGTATAAGATACTGCGCATCTTTCCATCTACAGGCAAAACTGAGCTATGTACACGATGATCCGGAAAACAAAATAGAAAGAGATTATAATATACATGCAAATATTTAGCTTATTTATTTATTTCTGGTTTATTAGGACCCCTCCCCTCCAGAGTGTAAGCCTCATGTGATGAGATGCTATGTCTACCTGGCCCGCCATTATTTCCTCCATGCCCAAGGGCCTAGGAAATTGTTGGTGCTCCATAAGTATTTGTTGGAGTGAAGGAATGAATGATTAGCAACTTCACTCCTGGCTAGATGTCAAGCACAGTAGTGGGTGCTTTATGTGGTTTTTCTCATTTAATTTTCAAAACACATTTTACAAATAGGAAACTTTAAAGTTCAATCAATTAGAAATGACAAAGCCAGAATTTGAACCCAAGTCTTTACAATTTTGCATTTGATACTTCTTCTGACTCAAAAACACTGTCTCTCATTGTTGCCTAGAGGAATACAAAGCTAAATGAGAAATTGTTTTCTTCTGAGCTCATGCATGACAATGAACAAATCACATATACAAAGCAACATTTCCAATGACTCCCACCATTTTTGTCTAAAGCAAGGACAAGAGGATATATTGCAAAGCCAGATGACTAGATATTTACCAGTCAGAAATGTCTGAAAAAAATACAGCTTGATTAGTGAATTGCAGTATGTTCAGTAATTAATTAAGAGTTTGATTTGTAAAAACAAAGCATGATGGCTCCTACACACACCATGTGTCCCCTGAGCAAATGAAGATAGAGCTTAATGCTGAGGCTCCCAATTCAGCTAAGCAGTCACAGATGTGACTCAAATTAGAAGAATGAACTCTGAATAACAATAACGCCATCCAAATTAGCAAGAAGTATGTAAAATCTCTCCCAGAAAAGCTGGAGACTGAGTCTAGGTACAGGTTTGTGAGCTTTATATTCTGCTAAAGCTGATTTTTGGATTTGCTTGAGCCAGTACCACATATCATGGACACTCTTGCAGAAATGAGAAAAGCGTTCTAGTTGTTCAACAGAACACGCTTAAAGTCTACAGCTCATATTAGAAAAACTGACCATTGCCATTCTAGGAAATGTGTGTGTGTGTGGGTGTAACAGAAGTGCACTATCAAACAGTCACAGTATCTGGAAACAGGGAGATAAACTCTCTGTTGGAAGTGGCTGCCTTTGTAGAAAGCAGAGTTTGAAAGAGCATGGTAGTAACATTTTGCTTGGTTTTGTTTAAGCTTTGTTATAAGCCTATATGTCTTTTTAGAGTACACCAAGTATTTCACATTGACAAAAAATCAAAACTCTATTTTTCAAAATGGTCATGTGAGAAAAGGTCACAAAATAAAACTCAGATAAATTGTAATAAGAAATACAAAGATTACGTCTCTGCAACCAAAGGTGAATTGTCCCTTACGGAATTTATGTAATAAGTACAACCAGAATTATAACATATTTAAGGGATAAGGACGAAACATACTTTGTTACCAAGACACTCATAGCATGCATTTTAGACATTCAGCAAACAGAGCTGTCATGGGTGGTCATTTCTTTTTCATTAGAAAAACAATTTAATAATATCATTTTACTTTTTACTGTGATGGAATGCAGAAAAAAGGAAAGAAAGGGTCTATACCAACTCATCTCTGTCTCCTATTACCTATTACTAATGTTACTCAATTCCATCTCAGTAAATGTTTGGTGTCTTCTACATACTGATCCCTTATTTCATGACTCTACTTCTCTGTCCTTGGCCATGCATTCTCCACGCTCTCAACTTCTCCCCATCTTGCCTTAACAACTCTCTAGCTCTACTTTTGCAACTTGCTGTGCTTTTGCTCACTGCCTGTCTACTCCTCCCTTGCTACTTTTATAGTCATTTTCCTCATATCCATGGAAGACTAATGACCTTTGCTTTTAGCTGCTTCATCATGTTGGCATTTAAACTCTAAAATGGTGTGGTAGGCCTGCCACTGCACAAGGTATCATGAGGACTACCTTCATTTCTTCACTTTTTGCATTGTGTTTTTCAATA
This sequence comes from Macaca mulatta, assembly GCF_049350105.2. Taxonomy (NCBI): domain Eukaryota; kingdom Metazoa; phylum Chordata; class Mammalia; order Primates; family Cercopithecidae; genus Macaca; species Macaca mulatta. Next base: position 27,039,826 of record NC_133416.1, read on the forward strand.
ATCACGTGGCCTCAGCTGACTTCGTAGGCATTTAGTTCACCACATTTTTGATAGACACATAAACTCAAAATATTCAGCTGGGGTCGATGTGACCATTTTGTGAAGAAAAGGAAGTTCATAGACTTCTGGAATTTGTAAATAACATTTAGTCTCAACCGTGCCTTTGAAATTTTCAGCTGTACGAAACACTTTTGAAAATAGAAGACAAAAGTCCACCAGAGAGTTGCATTCCATTCTCGGAACTTAAAAAGATTCCACAATCTCAGTTGTAGGAAAAAATGCTTATTTTTAGTGCTTTCTGTCATTTTCTGCTTGGAAAGAGACACACCTTTCATGACAGTGTCGTCATTTCATGGCCCTCAAAGTTTTCGATCAGTCTTGTTGACTTAAGCCTGGACTACCCAGGGTTAAGTGTGTGACACATGATCAGATCAGTCATCTGGAAGTACTCTTTCTGCAGGTATCGACAGCAAGTTACCTGGAGGAGGCAATTTTGCTTTGTTTTATAATAAAGCTCTCAACATTAACTGATGCTTTGCCCTCTGAATCTCCTTTCACCTTTGGATGGGAGCTGAGAGTCTCAGTAATCTCCAAAACATCTTTCTTGGGTTGATTTTTTAAATTGACAAGCCTTGATATGATTGTGCATGTTCTCATTTCTAACTTATTTTTAATGATAGAGATGGGCTGATAGCATATGTATGTGTTCTCCATTAGGCCAAGGAAATTAAGAGAGAATCTTATCCTCACTCCTTAGTCATTTAAAAATTAGTTTCCTTATTTTCTCGCCCCAGATGAATTCTGCATTGTTTTAATGAATTCATTCACAGTGTGAGGGCACACAGCGTTGAAGAGACCTCAAGCAGTTTCACATTACAGACACTGACATAGCTTGCTAGAGATCTTCAAAGGCTTTTGTACTCTATTGCTTCATCATTTCTTGAGAAAATTATTTTTAGGCTGTCACACTCCCCCATTCTTTTTTAAACAGCTACCAAAAAAAAAAAAAAAAGGAATTAAGGGCAGAGGACATGATCTGAACTATATCTGTTGTTTGAAAGATTAAATAATGTGTAACTGATATAGTTTGCTGAAAAATAGATTTGCCTTATTTGTAAAATGACAGGAATTTTAATGTAAAATGAGGCAATTGAATTATCAGTGGTTTTCCAAATTTCTTTAGGAGCAGATACATCTTAATAAAAACCAAAATGTTATACAGGTGCCTAGTAAATAAAACGGAGGCTATACTAATTAAAATATAAGTTGGGGACTCGCAGAAATCTGCCTTCTCATCCTGCCTTTTGGCAATCTCTGGGCACCTCTATGAACCTCTTAGACTAGACACTAGACTAGATGATCTTTCATATGCATTTCCAAAACAAACACTCTATGATTCTACTCAATTCAATTAAAAAAAATGTATGTGGGTGCCTAAAATACAGCTGGAGATACAAAGATAAATGCAGTATCCTCCCTGCCTCAAAAAGCAACACACAATTCTGTTTTGAACACAGTGGCTCATTGTACCCCCATCCCATTAGCATATTAAGCCCAAAAATAATCCACTGGTCTTTCTCCCAGAGAGTATTATGGATCCCAGTGCCTGGTGCTGGTTACTACTCAATTAATTCTTATTGAGCAAACTTATTGAGAGAATGCAAACATTTGAATTAAGTAAGTGAGTTGCATGATTAAATAAAATAATGGGTAATATACTAACAGTAAATGAAAATACAGTCCTAGGGAAATATTATATTCAATACAAAGGCTTAAAATAAATGTCATCCTTATAAACTATTAAATCAAGTTCCTATATGGTTAAAAAAAAAACGTAATGAATGCCCTTCCTTGTCAGTTCCCCTACAACAAGCAGCGATCAGATACTTCAAAGGAAACCCTATCTTTTACTTAACTGTGGAATAGTACTCCATGAGAGGAAATACCTGATTCCATTGATGATTAGCATATGCCTCAAAAAATAGGGAAAAGGACTCTTAATGATTCTTAACTGTTCACTGTTTTTAATATCTTACTTGCGGCTTTTAAGACCTCAACCTCAGCTAATATCCTGTAACAAGAAATTCTCTAATATTGACAAAGCAAATAAGCACATGTCTTGCATATTTTAAGTTGAGAGCTTAAGTATTTCTTTGCCCCTTTTTTTCCCCTTGTATCAGGCAGCTGCATTGCTTTCTTTCTATGGGAATAGATTCACACAGCAACCTGTCCCAACACCTATGATTTGCATTATGGACCAAAGACCAGTGGGAAGGTCAGTGCCACAGAAGAGCCCATCAGAAAGTGTGTGAGAATACGCAATCGTATGTTGAGGCAATTTTTTAAAAAAAATCGTGATTTTATATTCACTGGTTGCTGCCTTGTCCAGATAAACAATATCTCTAGGTCCCTTTGCCAAGTACACAAGTCATTTTTTGTTCTTTTAGGCTAAAAGGCCAATTTTAATAGAATTTTTTCATTTGGTTAATTCACTCTGGAAAGTAAGAATATAAATGACTTAAATGAAACAATATAGAAACTTACATTTAGAGAAATAAATTTTATAAATGGTTCTTTGAACATAACTGAATATCCTTTGGGTATATAATAGTTACTTATTATAAGGAGCATTACAAATTGGTCACAAGAGAAAGAGAAAACTAACACTTTCATAGCTCTAGTCAATAAGCTTGGCTAGAGCTAACCCAAATGTTAGGTATACTTGTACAGGATAAGATAAATCCATTTAGAATCCACTTAAAGGATAGGATTTTGAAACAAAAAAAAAATGTATAGTACAGTATATCCATCCACTTGATTTAATATAATAGTCATTTAAAAAGACCTTTATTAAAACATTTGGAAAAAAGTATTTTTGCTAAAGGAAGATATGTCCACAAAGCCATTTTTGTATAGCTATGGTAAAACAGCTAATTCAAAATAACTCATTTAAGCATCTTCAAGGACTGCCTAAATCAGACACTAATAACCCTGTCTATTCATCCTTCACATCTACCACGATTAAAGGAGGTTTGACTTTAATTATCTGACTTGTATAGGTATACAAATAACCTCTGTATCCAGAAAATAAAATGTGTATAATAGTCTTCTGAAGCTGAGTTCTAAAAATATTATCGCATCTGTCTTACAATCGAGTACTAAGAGAGCTATTTAAAATTTAAATGAACATTCACCTAATTGAACAAAGAAACAGATCAAGGTCAGACTTACTATCTAGCATATAGCCCTAAAAGAAAAATGGAAAAAGAGAAAGCTTAAAAAATACAGAATTGCTGCCCTCCATATTTTTAAGGACAGAGGACAATATATTGATTATTAGATAGACAAATACATGTGTTAACTGACACTAAAGTAATATAAGCTTCATAATTTTATGAGAGAAATCAGAGTGTTTAAGATGAAGACCATTCAAAATACAGCAATTATCAAAATAGTTTGAGAATACATCACACCATATATAAAAATGAACTCAAAATAAATCAAAGGCCAAAATGTAAGAGCTAAAAGCCTACAACTTTTAGAAAAAGCATAGGCATAAATCTTTATGACCTTGGATTAGGCAATTGTTTCTTAGACATAACACCAAAAACACAGGTAACGAGAAAAAAAGATAAATTAGTCTTCATCAAAATTAAAAACTTCTGTGCTTCAAAGTAAACCATCAAGAAAGTGAAAAAACAACCCACAGAATGGGGGAAAGCATTTATAAATCATATATCTGATAAGAAACTAATATCCAGAATACATAAAGTACTTTCACAACCCAACAATTTTAAAAAATTTAAAAAGGAACAAAGGATTTCAATGGACATTTCTCCAAGGAAGATGTACAAATAACCAATAAATAAAAAGATGCTCAACATCATTATTCATTAGTGAAATGTAAATGAAAACCTCAGTGAGGTTCATACCCATTAGCATGGCTATAACCAGTTAGATAGACAATGACAAGTGTTGACAAGGATGTGGAGAAACTGGAACTCTCATACATTGCTGGTGGGAATATAAAACAATGTAGCCACTTTGGAAAACAGTTTGGCAGTTTCTCAAAAAAGTTAACCATAGTTACCATATAACTCAGCAATTTCACTCCTAAGTATCTACTCAAGATAAATAAAAATGTGTCCACACAGAAAGTTGTACATTAAGATTTATAGCACCATTATTCATAATTTTAAAAGTAAAAACAGCCCAAATGTCTATCAATTGAGTGGATAAATAAAATGTGGTTTATCCATACAATAGAATATTTTTCAGCCGTAAAAAGGAATGAAGTACTGATATGTGTTATAACATGGATTAACCTTGAAAACGTTGTGACAAATGAAAAAAGACAGATGCAAAAGGCCACATGTTATATGACTCTATTTAACTGAAAAACCCAGACTAGACAAACTCATAGAAACCGAAAGTAGATTGGTAGTTTCCAGGGGCTGGAACAGGGAGGGGAAATGAGACATGAATATTAATGGGTTTGGTGTTTCCTTTTGGAGTGATAAAAATTGTCTATAATCAAGAAACTATAGGTGGTGGTTATACAACTTTGTGAAAATACTAAAAACTACCTAGTGGTACACTTTAAAAATGTGAATTTTGTCATATATTAATTATAACTCAATTAACAAAAAATGCTTAGAGAAACTGATGACCTTTTCTTAAATGAGAAAAATTGACAAATAACTAATTTTTTGCAAATATCACTTGTCAGTCAGATATTCCTTAAGTCCTACACCACTGTCCTCATTGTCTCTGATCTCCATCCTGTTTTTCAAGCCATTGGCATCTTATTCTTCAGCAGAAAGGGGTTATGGGAGGAGGAGGTCTAGGATGAGGAAAGGATGTCTATTTCTTCTTGTTGATAATTTAAAAAATAATGATCATAATCTGTAACTTTGATGATTTAGTTTTTTATCATGTTGAAAGAGCTGTGTCAAAATAGCTTCTTCAGCCAGGCACAGAGGCTCATGCCTGTAATCCCAGCACTTTGGGAGGCCAAGGCAGGCAGATCACCTGAGGTCAGGAGTTTAAGACTAACCTGGCCAATGTAGCGAAACCCCATCTCTACAAAAAATACAAAAATTAGCAGGGCATGGTGGCACGTGCCTGTAATCCCAGCTACTTGGGAGCCTGAGGCAGGAGAATTGCTTAAGCCCAGGAGGTGGAGGTTGCAGTGAAGTGAGATCGCGCCACTGCACTCCAGCCTGGGTGACAGAGTGGGACTCCATCTCAGAAATAAAAAATAAATAAATAAACAAAATAAAAATAATTGTTGAAGATAGTTTTTGAAGTGTAAGGAAAATAATACCACGTGGAAACAAATCTACACAAAGGAATGAAGAGGGCTATCAGTAATGAATAGGTGTTTAAATGTAAAGAAAAACACCTTTTTGTAGTAATAGAATTGTTCCATACCTTGATTGTGGTGAAGGTTATATTAGTGTAAATATTTGGTAAAACTTACAAACTGTCAAGTAGGTGCTTAAATGCCTGTAATCCATTGGATGTAAATGCTTTTCAAATCCTCTAATGTCTTTACTCCTTGGATGTGTGATTGATCATTGATATGGTTTTGGTATTTGTCCTGCCCAAATCTCATGCTAAAATGGAATCCCAGTGTTGAAGGTGGGCCTGTTGGGAGGTGTTTGGGTTATAGGGGTAGATCTTTCATGGCTTGGTGCTGTCCTCACAATGCAATAGTGAGTTCTTGAGGGATCTGGTTGTTTCAAATTCTGTGGCATCTTCCCCCTTCTCTTGCTCCTGCTCTTGCCATGTGATTTACCTGCTCCTACCTTGCCTTCCGCCATGACTAAAAGCTTCCTGGGGCCTCCTGAGAAACTAAGCAGATGCCGGCACCATGGCTGTGTAGCTTGCAGAACTGTGAGCCAGTAAAGCCTCTTTTCTTAATTGAAGTACCTAATCTCTACTATTTCTTTAAGCAATACAAGAATGGTCTAGCACAATCTTTTAAATTTCTGTCTCTTTTAGTGTACCTTCCAGGTACCAAATTCTTCTCAGGAAAATGCTGGATCAATAATGTGAATTTTCTTCTCCTGTATCTAGTCAAATAAGCATAACTGAAGAAAAAATTACCATGCAGGTGTGAACCACTACAAATATGTTTTTCCAGCTTCAACTGGTTCCTCAGTGCTGTGCATGAATTCCTGATATGTTCTTAGCTATGGTCTCTTCACCTCAAATCAGTTCCTTTCATTTCAAATATGAGGGCTGGTATTTGTGAGGTTTCTCTCACTTTCTGCAGAACATCTTGCCTTGTCACTTACTTATAAAAGGGAAAGAATCTGGCATAAATTGTCCCAACTGTTGCCCCCACATATCAACAGATCTATATTCACCCATCCTTCCCTCTTCTGTCTACTCTCGGAGAATGAGATGCCTGGCTGCTCAAGGCCTGCCCCTCCATCTGTCCCCTTGACCCAGGTCTCCCATAACTCCTCTGGGATTTCGTTCCATCAGTTCTTTTACCCTCTCATTTTTAGTCATCCTCATCACTGACCCTGCATTCAGCTAATAAATATGCTCAAGTTATCTCCCGTCCTAAAAATAAAGTCAAAAATCTATTTCAGTTGGCTACCATATTCTCTCTTCCAAATTTCTGTAAATTAAAAGTAGTCTGTGTTTCTCCCCCAAACCACTCTCTTTAATCTCTGGATCTTCTGATCCATCATTTTGCTGAAAATTTGGCCATAAATAACTCCCCTTCTTACAGTCTTTTTGAATATTTCCTCTCCTTAGTGAATCATTCTGCTGTACTTGATACTTGTTGCTCCTTCTTCCCTTCTCCCTTGGTAACTGAGGTAACAGCAGGGAAAAAGTTTGCCCAAGGAGAATGTCAATTGAGAAGAGAAGAAACCCAAAGGTGCAAACTTAGGTGAAGTGAACATTTTAAAAAGCAGGAGCCTGTGACTGAAGAACTTTAAATTTAGAGGGAATGGTCAGATGACAAGAGGAAAACCAAGGGGTGATGTCGTGGAAGCTAGAGGAGAAAAGGAGAGGAATCGATGTGTCCAGCAATTTCTTCAAGGCAATAGGTTGAGCAAGAGACTGGCAGTTAGGAGCCTCATACTCTTGGTTCACTTCATAGCCATTTAGTTCAGTGGTCTACCGGTTCTCCTCTGAATTTTCAGGTTAGACAACAAGATATCTGAGATCTCTAAATCTTCAGGTTTAAACATGATGTCTTTCATTACACCAGAGTAAATAGCTTATTCAATATTCATTTTACGATCATTACTGGACTTTGGCTTCCTACTGCCTTTCAAATAGGCCATTGCAAGATTTTGTCCAGTAGTAACAGTGAGCATTGCAGCATAGTTACTTATCTTCCGTGCTCAAAGAACCCGGCCATCTGGGCATTCTCAGCCATAGAGCCTCTTACTGTTTTGAGTCACTACCTTCTAAAGGTTGTACTGGTTTTATCCCAATCTCTATCAAAATAAATGCATGAGCCAAAGAAACTGGCTCATGTGTTATGAATAGATTTGTTCTCTGTAAATACAACTTCAAAAATACTATGAAAAAAGTGTATGTATTTACGTTCAGGAAATCCAGAACTGGGTACTTTGCTTTTCACCCTTCATTTTTCTTTTTCCTGAAAGATTTTATCCCACACTTATAAATGGAAACAAAACACCTTGGGAAAAGAAAGAAGTTGTATGGATTAATTTCTTCTATATAATATTCTAGTCCCCTTTAGTCAGAAAATAGCTAAGAGTACTGTTCTTTTGGCATTTGGAGCAAAACTAGTTCCTAACATTCTTTTTTGAGTGAACTTATATCTCAGACACCAAGGAACAAATGAGAAGTGTAAAAACAGCACTGCCTCTACCAACTCCCACTAGTTTTCTGTCTTGAAACACTTTGTAAAAGTTCAATATAAATTGCCTGACAATGGCATTTGCAGCTGTGGCAAGGTGATGGGAAGTGGATTTCTTTTGCCAAGTTTCCTTTGAGGGGTGCTGGTAGCAGTCCTTTCTAACTCTGTGGTTATACCCAGTGCAGCACAGATAGTCTCCAGGAACTTGAAATCCTTTCCTTGCAGCAAATTTACAGTGGCAGCCAAAGAAAACAGAAATCACTGTGACTTGATGGGAAGAAGGAGATGATTGCCAACTGGAAGATGGCAGTGGAAAGATAAACTTTTACAAAAGAAATAGATCTAACTTGTCAGGAAAGCATGCACCTGTATGAAAATTCATGAAGCAACGTGTAGAAATACGATGATGAGTTGGGTGATGATAAAAGGAGAGAGAAATAGAATTGATATTGTCATGGAGGTCAGCTTTACACTAAATGGCCAGAGAGGAGATGCATAGTGTTTTCTGAATACAGCCAATAATACTGACACAGAACAGGATCCAGAAGTGATGGGGGTAGGGCTGAGGCTTTATCTAGACAGCTGCTGAAAGTTTCATTCTGCTAAAAGCATGTATCTAGTAAATTCTTGACTTGCTTTACTAACAGTTTCATCTCTCAGATGTTTGAGGAAGTGATAAGGGGAACTGCGACTTAACTATGAATTTCAGGGAAGGGCTAGATGATGATGCATCAGGGACAGGAAATTTATGAGATATTTACCCCTATATTTTGGAGATTTGTAAGAGTGAGGGGTGGGAATTCTGGGAAGAGTCAGAGAGCTACTTTGGCCTTCAGGAAAACAGATTTCAAAGAAACCAGACAGAGATTTTTCACATTTTTTAAAAGGAATGCAGCTCAAGAGGGAAGGGCAATTCTAAAAGTGAGGAGAGAAGAGAAAGTCTAACAAAGCAGTTATAACTTCCAATATAAAAAAAGAATCTTTAACATTTTGAGCTTTAAATAAATGATAGGTATTTATTTATTAGTGAACTCCCCAGTCACTGGAAACAAACTATTTCTACACAGTTGCCTCCAAATAATGGAATCAAGGGGATTTTTATATAGCATGCGAATTTGAACTATATCTAATGTGTGTGTACCTTGATTCTTTTGGCAGACTGGAGAAGCCTGTGGATCTCTTCTCCTAATAATGATTTTACATGTAGAGAATTACAAAAAAAATTACATTGAAATACAGCTATCTAAATTTTAAAAACAAATTCGTGATATAATAATATATGCACATCCTCATTAATGCATGAAATAATAAGATCTAGTATCAGGTCTAATAACTATTGTAATTTTGAGTAGCACAGACTGTAAATGTCATTTCAAGATACCCGAAACAAATTTGATGAGATGTGAAAATATTTCAGTCACAGGTACCGTGAATACTACTGATATTTGTTACCTAAATTCATAGTTTAAGAAAACGCTATGGTACACTTAGACATTTGTATAAAGATGTAGCTGGGCATGGTGGCACGTGCCTCTAGTCACAGCTACTTGGGAGCCTGAAGCAGGAGGAACGCTTGAACCCAAAAGTTCTGGGCTGTAGTGAGCAATGCCAATTGAGTGTCCACACTAAGTTCAGCATCAATATGGTAACCTCCTGTTAGCAGGACCTCCTGGGCTGGCAAAAGAGGGGTGAATGGACCCAGGTCGGAAGCAGAGCAGGTCATAATTCCGGTGCTGATCAGTAGTTGGATCGCCTGTGAATAGCTACTGTGCTCCAGCCAGGGCAACATAGCAAGACCCTATTTTAAAAATATAGATATTAAATTTTTTTCTATCCAAGCTCATAGATAGCCTGAATTCTATTCAGAAAAGTCTGAATTCTACCAAAGGAACCATGGGATTCTATGAAAGTGACTGTATATGAAATTTCACTGGATTCCCATTTCCTGTAGAGAAAAAAACAAACTTTAGAATTGCAAAATAGGTCTTCAATGTGGTGCTTGAGGAATAGAACTCTGGAACCAGTTTGCCTAGGTTCAAATCTCATTTCAGCTGCCTAGCTTTGTGATCTAGAGCAAATTACTTAAATTCTTAATGCCTCAGTTTTCACATATGTAAAATGGGAGAAATTGTAGTGTTTATCTCCTTGGGTTTGTCTGAAATTTCAATGAAATAATTCTTGCACTGTCGTTAGCTATTACTAATAATCTCATTTATCACTTTACCTACCCTCTGTCTCTAGCCCGTGCTCAGTCATGCTAAGCTAACTGCAGTTGCACAAACACACCGACATTGTTTCACCCCTCCATGCCCTTACTCATGTTACTCCTTCTGCCTGAAGAATTGGTTCTAAATCTTTTGCAACCTTCCCTTCATTGCATCTACCCCTGTACCTTAAAATTCATCAATCCAATCTGGCAACACTTCAGTGAAGTCATTTTACCTCATTCAGAGCAAACTGACCAACTCCTTCTTTGGGTTTTATCATGCTTCTTCTGACTGGCACATTTCAGTACGCATTAACCCTGGCAGATAACCGATTAACAGATGGGTCTAGCACCTGGGAGAGCAGTCAGGGCTGGGCATATAAATTTGGGAGTTATTAGCATGTTAGCTTATAGGTGGTAAAGACTTGGGACTGAATGTGATATCTTAGCAGTAATGCAGAAAAGAGAAGAGAGTGAAGTGCCTGGCGTGTAAGGCACCATACACGTCTGTATGTTGATCACAGCCAATGCTGTCTTTATGTACTTTTGTTACTTTTTCTTCTCAACAAACATACACTTCTCAAGGATTAGAACCATGATTTGAAAGTGAAGACCTTATGACAAGGCTAAAACCAGGTGTGCATTGCAGTTCTCACGAATGGATGGATAGGTGAATGGGTGGATGAATGAGTGGATGAATAGAGGAGTGCATAGTGTAATAGTACAGGGTTTTCAGTATTCATATCACAACAGAGGTCAAACTAGCTATGCTGACTGAAAACCAAACAAAAATGATTTGATCTCTCATATGATTCACATGTAACTGGAATCTTTGCCCTGCCGTTCTCATGAATTGCCATTCAGGTATATGCCTTTTTGTTAGAACTATTTCTAACTTACTGGGTTGCTGTGGAAATCAAATGAGAGAATGTATAATATAATGCTTTATGAAATGTAAAGAGCTATACATATGTAAATAATTAAACTATGTAATTTGAAAGATGCTCTCTCAAAATATCTCCTACCATATTGCCTTTCCTGGCACAATCTGCCCCACACTGCCTATCTGGTCAGAGTTACACAGCCCTTCTCTAGATCAGAGAACATCCACAGTTCATTGGCTTTCTAATGTCACTGAACACTGGTTACTCATAAAAGAAAGGATAGGGATAACTGGGTGTCACCTTTATCGTTTTCCCAGACACAGAGATAAGTTTATTAGTCTAGCTTTGAAATCAGACTCCCTGGGTTCAAATCTTGAATTTGGTTCAAACTCTGAACAAGTGACTCTTATCTGTCTATGCCTCTGTCTAGTTCTGCTTCCCCAATTCTCATTTCTGTCTGTTCAAGCTTCACTTTCCTTGGCTTCCATGTCATTCCATGGTCACTCTCTGTTGTTATCTTATTCAACCTGTCAATGTGAACTAACATGAGAGATCACTCTTTCCTTCTAAAAATACTTCCATCTCTTGGCATCTGGTGACTCCACTCTCTCCTGGTTTTCTACCTACTTTACTGCCCTTCCCTTTTAACCTCCTCTGCCAGATCCTCTCTCTCTACCTAACTTTTAAGTCTTGAAGTGACTTAGAACTCAGGCCTGAACTCTCTTTTTTTCCTTTTCTGCATTATTCCTAGAATATCACATTCAGTCCCAAGTCTTTACCTAAAAGTTAAGATGCTAATAACTCCCAAGTTTATATGTCCAGCCCTGACTGCTCTCCCAGGTGCTAGACCCATCTGTCCAACTTGGCATCCTTATTGAATGCCAAAAATCCATGTCAAACAAAACTGGATTTCCCTCAACCCAATCCCCACCAAAAAGAGCACACAAAAAAACCCACTCTTCCCCCACTCATTCCCCTCTCAATTATGACACACTCTAACTGCTCAAGCTGAAAACTATGAGTCATCCTCCATTTTCTTCCCATCATCTTCACCCACATTTATCTTAATGCCTAACAGCTCCACCTCCAAAACTTCTCCTGCATCTGTCCTGAATATGCAATCATTTTCATGTCTACCACCAGAATCCTAAACCACCATGATCTTTCTCCTGAATTGTTCAATAGTCCTGTGACTTATCTCTCTGTTTATAATCTCGGATGCCTACAATTCATTTTCCATGGTGATCTTTTAAAATTGTAAACCAGACCACGCCACTCTCCTGTTCTGATCCTCAGAATACAATCTAATTCCTTCCATAGCCTACAAAGCCTTGTAAGTACTGGCACTAATCTATGATCTTATCCCTAATCTAATATTCTCTCATTTGCTAACTATGGTCTGGTCAGACTAGGTTTCTTCCTCTTTCTCTTAATTTTATTTACAATTTCAGGATCTCTGTGCTTATTTTTTTTATTTTTTAATTTTTTTTAAAAGTGTTCTTCTCCTAGATAAAAGTACATCTGACTTTATCCTATCACGTAGGCCTGGCACAGCCTCAAAGAGTTCTTTCCTGATTACCCTATTTAATGTCAATCTTTATTGCACCATCCCATTTTATTTTCTTTATGCTACTGATTACTACCCGAAATGATCTTCTTTACCTTCTTGTTTGCTATCTGCTTTCATGGCTAGATTTTAACTCAATCAGACCCATGTCTTTTTTTTTTTTTTGAGATGGAGTCTTGCTCTATCACTCAGGCTGGAGTAGAGTGGCACAATCTCAGCTCACTGTAACCTCCACCTCTCAGGTTCAAGCGATTCTCCTGCCTCAGCCTCCCAAGTAGCAGGGACTGCAGGCACGTGCCACCACTCCTGGCTAATTTTTGTATTTTTAGTAGAGATGGGGTGGTCAGGCTGGTCTTGAACTCCTGGCCTTGTGATCTGCCCGCCTTGACCGCCTTGAAGTGCTGGGATTACAGGCATGAGCCACCACCCCTGGCCCAGACCTGTGTCTTATTCAAAACTGTATTCCCAAGACCTAGAATAGTATCTCACATGTAGTAAATGCTAAGGGCATGTTTGTTGAATGACTGACTGACTGGATGAATGAATGGCTGAATTTTGTTATGGTATAGGAGTTTTTCTAAGGGTTAAATGAGATGTACATAAATTGCTTAGCATACTGTCTAGCTCACACTAAGTATTCAAAAATACTCAACAGGAACTAAATAAATTTTAGCTCTTATTTTTATAATTAGATTTTTCCCTTAATCTCCCATAGCTTTCTAAATACACAAAAATTAATTATTAATTGAATTCTTCACTTGTGGCTTCAAGAAAGATTTGACGTTGCTCATAGAGAGGTACTTTGATGGTGGGAAATGTGTAGGGGAGAGCAGAGACCATGGAAGGGGAAGCATCTACCTCTGATGTCATCAAACCCAGTGTTTCACTCTCTGGGAGCTTGCTTTTAAACTGGTCTTTGCAGTACGGCTTGCAACTGGCATGGCCATTATACTATTGGGCACACAGTGGTGGGCATTGTGACCTTGTTCCCACTTATTTCTCAACAATCTTTGAAAATAGCATGGAGCGATGTTGAAGCTGGTGGCCACCAGCCATAAGAGTCCCATTCAAGCTAAAATATCTGAGAGGTGTGAGAAGGGAAGATACTTTTCTTATTAATTGCCCTGAAGTAGGCCACAGGGAGCCATGAAGGGGAGGGTTGGGTGTAGTAGAGTATGAAGGAAAGAAAAGTTTATTCAAGGCATCCGTGGAGCCTGTATTTGTCACAGAAATAACTAACATGCGTTTTATAATCGCTCTATCAAAACTTAGGACATATTAAAGTCCCAGTAACAACATAACTAAAAGTGTGGGGAATTAAATCCCGCCCACTGGAAGCTTCTACAGATGCATGCTGCCCACATAGAGAACTGTGCACAAGACTGAATTAGACTGCCTGCAGCTTCCGCAGACTTGGTGTTAAAATGCTGGGAGCTTTAGGTGAGATGCTATCTGAACCCTGTAAGTTTGAAAATATTGCACTCACACAGTGTCCCAAAAAGTCACTGTTTTACTAATACAATGGAAATCTTGCTCCAAAGCTGCAACTGAGTGGGCTGAAAAAGGAAAATTGTGTAGTGAAAAGATCAGAATATTTCGACCTATAGACCGGTAAGAGTTCAGAACCCAGGTCTGCTGAGTGGCTTTCGAAAAGGTGCTGAACTAGCACAGTGTCTGGTATCTAATAGGGGCCCAATAAATGTCTGGTGAATGAAAAAACTAATTGTTAACTTTAGAGAACCTATCTGTAAAATGAGGATAAAAATTACATCTACCCTACCTGACCGTAATGAGCATTAAAGATAAGCTATCTGGCCCCAAAAGTACATACCAGTAAATTGTAACTGTTCTGATTTTCCTTTACCCTCCTAGCAACTGTCTCCTTGTGATACATCCTTCCACCACTACATCCTTTGGGATAGCCAGGCCAGCAGCATTACCTCACTGTTTGGATTCTTTCATCTTTTCTTGAGGAATTTTAGGATAGAAGAGCACATATAGCAGATTTGAACCCTTATGCATCGGGCTTTATTGGAGACTGCCTGATCTCATTGGTATATTTTTCAGTGTTTCCTGTGTTCATATGTAAACTGACTATATCCAGGTATCTGAGAAATTAAGTGTTGGCCAGGCGCCGTGGCTCACGCCTGTAATCCCAGCACCTTGGGAGACCGAGGCGGGTGGATCACTTGAGGTCAGGAGTTTGAGACCAGCCAGGTCAACATGGTGAAACCCAGTTTCTACTAAAAATACAAAAATTAGCTGGGCATGGTGGCAGGCACCTGTAGTCTCAGCTACTCAGGAGGCTGAGACAGGAGAATCACTTGAACCTGGGAGGTGAAGGTTGCAGTGAGCTGAGATCATGCCTCTGCACTCTAGCCTGGGCAACAGAGTGAGGCTCCATCTCAAAAAAAAAAAAAAAAAAAAAAGAAAGAAAGAAAAAAAGAAAAAGAAATTAATTATGAATTAATATACCTGGTATACAATAAGTCAATGCTATGTGTCTCTTTACAGTTCACAAATTTCTCCAAAATACCATTTCACTTGATGTTGCTATTGGATCTTCAGAAGGTAAGAAATAACTGGGGTAAAGGGAATTTTAGAGAACCCAGACATCTGGCCGGGAATTCAGATGCGATGTGATCTGACTGTACTATCTGTCACCCTTTGGAGCCTCGGGGTTGATTCAGTGAATCTGGCCAGTCAGGAGCATGCTTTCTCTCTCCAACTCCATCTTTCCAAAAGCTGGGAGCTTAGGCAGAGAAAAGGTCAGAAGTTCAGTTCAATTTAAGGCAGGGAACTTATAAAAAACCTACTGTGAACCAAGATCTGCAGATACAGGGGTACATAAGATGAGGCCCCAGCCTCCAAGAACCTCACTTCTCAGTGGGTGGAAGAGAGACATGAGCAATTCCTTTCATTGTAATGCTGTAAATGTTAGGACGTAGGGGTTTATTCTCAAGGAGAATCGCTTGAACCTGGGAGTCCTTTGGGAGCCTGGAGAATAGCTTGAACCTGGGAGTCCTTTGGGAGCCTGGAGAATCGCTTGAACCTGGGAGTCCTTTGGGAGCCTGGAGAATAGCTTGAACCTGGGAGTCCTTTGGGAGCCTGGAGAATCGCTTGAACCTGGGAGTCCTTTGGGAGCCTGGAGAATCTCTTGAACCTGGGAGTCCTTTGGGAGCCTGGAGAATCGCTTGAACCTGGGAGTCCTTTGGGAGCCTGGAGAATCGCTTGAACCTGGGAGTCCTTTGGGAGCCTGGAGAATCGCTTGAACCTGGGAGTCCTTTGGGAGCCTGGAGAATCGCTTGAACCTGGGAGTCCTTTGGGAGCCTGGAGAATCTCTTGAACCTGGGAGTCCTTTGGGAGCCTGGAGAATCGCTTGAACCTGGGAGTCCTTTGGGAGCCTGGAGAATCGCTTGAACCTGGGAGTCCTTTGGGAGCCTGGAGAATCGCTTGAACCTGGGAGTCCTTTGGGAGCCTGGAGAATAGCTTGAACCTGGGAGTCCTTTGGGAGCCTGGAGAATAGCTTGAACCTGGGAGTCCTTTGGGAGCCTGGAGAATCGCTTGAACCTGGGAGTCCTTTGGGAGCCTGGAGAATAGCTTGAACCTGGGAGTCCTTTGGGAGCCTGGAGAATCGCTTGAACCTGGGAGTCCTTTGGCAGCCTGGAGAATAGCTTGAACCTGGGAGTCCTTTGGCAGCCTGGAGAAGAGCATTCAGCCCAGCCCTAGCAGAGAAGAGACACCGGGGAGGGGAGCTCAAACAAAATTTAGTTTGAGGAGTCCACCGATGGAAAGACACATTCCTTCTTGGCGTGTCTCGGGAGTAGGAGCAGCTCACATGGGCAGGGAATGTGCACGTTGTATAAACGCAGAAAGGGGAAGCCAGGTATGGGTGTGCCTGGCTTAGGAGAGGAGTGCTCTGTGTGTCTCTCTCTTTGCCTCCCACTGACTCTCTCACTGTTAGCTCCTAACTCATCTCCAGGCTCCAATCTCACCTCACCTCAAACCAGCACAGACACTGCCTCATTACTGTGCAGTCTTTGAAAGTGACATTTGGCGGTGTCTCTTGCCTACTGAGACTATCTCAGTGGCTATCTATTGTCCACAGAACGAAGTTCATGCCCAATCACTACTGTCTGTGACCTGGCCCTCGTCCTCTCTTCCGGCTTCACCTCCACCCTCTTGTCCTTTTACCATATGGTCCAGTCTTTGCAGCATGGAACCAGCCTCTCACTGCTTGGCCTTTGTACAAGCTGTCCCACCTGCTCTCATGTGCGCTCTCTGCTCTCTTCCATCTCTCTACCTGCACCCTATTGAAGACTGATCACAGGCCATGCCTCTTGGAGGAAGCCTTTGATGACAGTGCTCCCCAGCCTTGTCTCCAACACTCCCTCTGTCTCAGTTTTCCATCTGGTTTAGACACTCTTCTCTGCACCCACATATTGATGACATATTTTGATCCTCCGTTTTTTTTTCTAGTGCCTCCATCAAGAATGTACGATTCCTAAGTAACAGGGTTTTTTGCCTTTGTTGTATTCATAGCACCAGGGGTACTGCAGTGACCAGTGGGGCTGTATATCCTTGGCTTGTTCCCCACATCCACTTTTCACCCCTCTCCTAGCTCTGTACCTTGGGAGGCCAGACTTCAAGCTCCCTTCTAGTTAGCTTCTGGTCGTGTAGGTCTTTAGGAGGCCCCAGCTGGGTACTGAGAGGTAAGAAAACAATAAGGTCTGGAAATAAGCCAAGTAGCTGGGAATTGGTTGTGTCCCTTTCTTTAAGGCCGTGGCTCTTTTGAGGAGGCCTGCTCCATACAGCTTTCCTTTCTGAGTTTCAGAAGTCTTCTGACTGTTACCCCTTCAGGTCTAGGGGTGGCAGTGGCTCCCCACTGTGACTAAGCCCCACAGTTGTGCACTACACCTTGTTCATTTCCTTACCCCATCCTATGCAATAGCCCCTTTATTAAACCCCATGCAAATCACTTTGTTCAATTGTACCATTTGTTTTTTGATATACAAGCACACAGAAGTAATGTAACAAGAAGGAAGGAAGGAAGGAAAGGAGAGAAAAGAATAGTATGTCTAAGTAAGGTATTTCCTGAGCTGGGCTGGCTACACATTTTGATCCAACTGTGTGTAATTGGAACTTTCATTATTCTTTTACCCCCCGTGATACAGTTTTTATATTTGCTGTATTTTATTTTTATTTTAAATTTACAGTGAGATGCACAGATATTAAGTATTCAGTTAGACGAGTTTTGAAAAATGTATTTACTTGTATAACCAACAGCCCAGCTAACATATAAAATATTTCTATCACCCAGAAATTGCCCTCTTTTAAAAACATCCTGACGCTCCTAGGGGATCTGATCTCTGTCGCCATAGTTTAGTTGGCCTATTCTTGAATTGGATACAAATGGAATCGTATAGTCCTTGTGCGAGGCTTCTATACAGCTGTTAAAAACAGTGTTGTTAATAGCATTGTAAAACATACCTGGAGAAACAGCTTCAGTTCTGCGAAGGCTCTCCCGAGCAAAGACCCAGGCTGAGAAGCCCAGAGGCCGAAGAGACTCAGCAGGATGCAACTGGGAAAACAGAGGCACGTGATGCATTGCTAGCAAGGAAGAGTCTGTGGAGGCATGGGGGTGGGGTGGAGGGAGCAGGTTGCAGGTTGCCCCGGAAGCCTTGACAAGGCCAGGCCTTCAGCAAGAGCACGGCATTGACTTGAACTTTTAGTATTCTTTACCATCTCTGATAGTGTGATTTGCCAAAAACTTCCCTGAGAGGATGTCGTAAGCTGTGACTTCCTAGAATGAGGGCCAGAGTCTCCTCTGGAAGGCCATAACCTTAGGAAAGAATTTCACAGCCTCTGGCCTGAGAGCAAATATAATTCTTGTGCCACAATGGAGCAGTGCCTATGGAAAGAAGGGCCCGCAAGGGGACTTCTGAGGAAAGCCAAAGAGCTGGACCTGAAGGGTGAAGGGGAAAAGAAAGTTCATGAAATAGAAGAAAGGATCCGTGGTGCTGAAAGACTCCAGTGCTAACTGCAGCTAGTAGAGAATTAACCGCAGACCAAAATAAATTAACGTAAAATGGTCACCATTGCCTCCACCCAACTTTTCTCAAGGTGAACGTTTCTCCTGTGGCCAAGTATGAATAATTTGATTTGCAACTCCCAAATCTCTAAAGCTATGAAACCCCAGAGTCCCCCAGCTCAGATGCAGGTGGGTCTCCCTCTCAGGTGACTGTCCTGGAGATTGTTACAGGGTCTGAGACCTCAGGCAACAGGAGAAAGCTGTGGTAAGCCTCATCATTCTCTTCACCACCAAGGCTGCAGCAACCACTTCAACACCATTTGCTTCCATTTCCAAAGCCTACTGTTAATGAGTTTGCAACTCAACACCTTCCTCCCAAAAAAATCTTATTCATGATTTTGACACATAAGAAGGCAATTGATACTGTGAAATATGAATGTCAGAGCATATTGGCACATTTTCTTCACCACAACCTAATGATTTCTTATTATTTACTTCAAATCACCATTCCCACATTTATTACAAAGGTGAATTTTTAACACAAACCTGTGATTTTTTTCCAGACTACATGCCCTTTGAACCTTAAGCCTTTCAGCTTGAACATGCCTGAAATACATGCACAGACAATATAAAAAGGCCCACAGCCCAGGATCCAAGTGGCATTTGGAATTCCAGCCCACTGAGAATCCACCTACTTCCCTTGACTAGAAAGCAGCTGAAGGAAACTCACTCTGAACAGTAATTGCATATTTTGTAAAAGCTATCAAAAGTTACACACAGATGCATTTTACCAAGACCTGGAGGGGTGTTCACACTTCTTGGCAGGTGTGTGAGCCTGTGGCTCTAACAAACCAGGCCCAAGAGCCACAAAGGCGGCTCAGGTGATCTTGAACATGTCTCTATTAGATGCTTTTAAACATTCCCTCCACATCGGTATGGCTTGGCAGCAAGCTGCAAATGTGTTTCTGTCACTGGAGCCCTTCAAGCGCTGCTATCTTCCCATAACCCATAATGAATCCCACAGTCAAACATTGCATGGTGTGCAATCTTCTGAACACCTGCACTCTCCAAATCCTGTCTTTGACTTATGTGATAGTGTTTGTCACTTCATTGGCACTGCATTATACAAACCAGGTGTAATTGCGACCTAGAAAGGTTCAACAGTGAAACCAAAAAAAAGAATAAAAGTAGAGGAACCTCGGCTTCATATGGAGCATCAAGAACCGCCTCAGTCTCGGAGTGTTTGGAGGACTCCAGTTAACAGTGGAGGAAAACCAGGCTTGCGTCTGAATATTACTTTAGCTGGAAAACACTATTTCATTACATTAATGTCTGCACTAATTATTATAATAACCCTGGGTTTACACCAGTAACAAATCAATTGTAATGAGCTGAAGAAAAGAATCTAGGTGGAATTCTTCCCTATAAATATGCTCCTGTCAGTGCAGTCAAAACACAGTGCCAGCACACTGCCTGTGTCGGTGAATAACACATTTGAAAACTGGTATGTCCTTTTAATCTCTTAATTGGTTGTGTATGTGGGAAATCCTTATGAAAAGCAAAGTCTCTGTCCACCTGGATTTTTGAAGGATAGCTATACTTACAGCTGTCACGAGTTGTCAGTATTCTGTAAAGTGTCTGAGTCTGATTAGGTATAGAGGTGCGGGATTTGAGTGTCACAGAAGAGGCCTGAATTGGAATCTTGGAATACAAACAAATTAGGATTTTGTAGTGCCTCATATAGTGTGATCATACAGTTTCTTTGAATACATGTGGTTGGTAGTCTTCAAAGTTAATCGATCCCCACTTCTAAAATAGTTTCACAATTGATATGTTTGAGTACAGAGAAATCTTTTTTTATTCTAAAACAACTCTGCGAAGTTGTATAGGGTTGACTTTAAAAGTTGCTCGTGTGGATATTAATGTTTAGGCTCCTTTCACAGACATTACCCTATTGTATCCTCCTAACCCGGGAAGTAGATAGGACCAGTTTAAAAGGTTCTGAAAGGTTAAATGAGTTCCTGAAGGTCACAATGCTAATTAACAGTTGAGCAATTTCTAGAACCCAGATCTCTGTGCACCTTGTTTATGATAACACATTTTCTCCTAATAAGTTATTTGTTGGTCAGATCATTGATGGTACTATATGATGACCCACTGAGGGAAACCTAGGAAGAATGATTCTATATTTAGGTTGTTGGTATGAGTTGCTACTTATGTAAACACGTCTTTAGAGTCTCACAGAAATGAAGAGAATTGCCTTTGTTCAGCTAACAGAAAATAACTAGTGGGCAATGTCATGGAAAAGAGAGAAATATCATTTAAGTTTGGGGACCACTTCATATAAGCATCTAACTGTGTGTGTGTGTGGATGCTTGTGCGTGCATGTGTGTGTGTGTACACATGAGTAAGAAAGTGAAGGAGAAACCCGGTGTGGTGGCTCACACCTGTAATCCCAACACTTTGGGAGGCTGAGGATGGGTGGATTCCAGGAGTTCAGTCTGGGTAACGTGGTGAAACCCTGTCTTTATCAAAAAAAAAAAAAAAAAAAAGTAGCCAGGTGCGGTGGTGTGTGCCTGTAGTTCCAGCTACTCAGGAGGCTGAGGTGGGAGGATTGCTTGGGCTCAGGAGGTTGAGGCTGCCATGAGCCATGATCTCGCCACTGCACTCCAGCCTGGGCAACAGAGTGAGACTATGTCTCAAAAAAAAAAAAAAGAAGAGAGAGAAAAAAAAAGAAGGTGGAGGAGAGAGAGTCTGAAGAAATTGCATAATAACACATTACAGCCCATAATATGATGTAGTGCTGTATGTTCCACAATACATTATGAAGCATCCAGACGCCATAGGTCAATCAAAGTCAGGATGGCTGAAATGTGTGTTAAAGTGTAGGAGATTAAAATATTATGCCTAACACTGTATAATGCATCATGGAAAAATCCTTGTAAGTATAAATTAGCTTTACTGTTGAGTATAAAATCTTCCTTTTGGTTATTTATGAAGCTTCATTTTGAAGATTGCCTTCACTGACTAACAAGCAAATCAGAACTTGTCATGTGCAAATCTTGTGAAGATTGCAAGGCCAGTATATAATTAGCCTCAAAAGAGTGTGACCAAATTGGGTAAAAAATAAAAACACTATGAAAAGGGAATAAGAAAACCAAAAGGAGGTCAGGGTGTGGTCAAACCATGGGAACCCTTTAACTTTACATTTTCCTGACATGGTGACGTTCAAAGTCTGTAAAAAAAGTGAAATTATGAAACAGATATTCCTATTCTGCTATTCAAAGAGCTGCTATTGTTCATAGATCAAAGAATCTGGTGATGAAGAGAAGTTTATACAGCTCTGAGTGTGAAAAATATTCAAACTGGGAACAACAAAAAGAGAGTTGGCAGGAGGAGAAAACAGGGATGAGGAGGAGGAAGGGCTGGAACAGTGACTTGCTCCATCCCAAGCACTCAATAAATATTTGTGGAAGAATGAGGAAGACTTTGGAGAGCTCTTTTTCTCTTAGGCTGTATCATCAAATATACCCTTCCTCAGTGACCTCTCTTCCCCCGCCCTAGCCCAATTTTCTTTCTACTCTAAAAATCAGAAGCAAGATTCCAATCCTATATTTTACCCTCTTGCTAATCATGTATGTAATGCCCTGAGGTCATTTTCGAATTTCCTGTAAGGCACACACCACCCTTTCTCATCACAGAGAGTCTTACTTGTGAGGTCAGATGGTTCTCAGAGATGACACGAAGGAGAAAATTCCCAACTAATTGTCATTGCTTAAACCCTCTTCCCTCACAGTCTCCAGAGATGGGACTCCGGGTTTCACAGGGACCATTACATCAGAAGGGTCTGTCAAGGCTTTAGTTAATGAACCTAGTTGAGATCATCCCCTGCAGGGTGGGGTGCATGCAGACCCTGGGTGTGAAGACTTCAAGGGGGAAAACCCAGGAAGTGGTCAGATGACTCAGAGGTGGTGCTTTGTTGAGTCAGACCTAGGCACTGGCACTATGATGTTTCAGTGTGCAATGGGAGACCCCAGCTCTCAAAAGAATTTCTTCATGCTCATTGTCCACAAGGTCCTCGTTAGATCCCAGGACCTCTTCCTTCTTGTTTTTGTCTTTTCATCATTTAACTGTGGAATTTGTGCCTTTAGAGTCACTGTTACATCCTGGCCAAGGTATCTACAGAAGTGAGCTGCTCTATGGAGGTGAAGTAATCCTCATATTACACTAATTACACTTATAAATGTGTAATTAGTTCAACAAATATTTATTGAACACCTAGACTGTGACAGGAGTTCTGCTGCTTATTAATTTGTATTGAGGCAATTTGCAACTCATATTCTCTTGAAAGTATTTTCAGTTATTATCATATGCCCTCTGTAATGCAGTTGTTGTCTGCTCTCTGAGAAACACCATTAAACAAATATCGTCATCTTGTCACTTGAGCCAAGTTAGTTTTAGTGTAACTCATACAGAGGAGAAGAGAGGCAACAGAGAAAAGCAAGTCCTTACTCATATAGCATATTGAGTATCTCCCAGAACTGTGTAGGCAATAAGGAAAAAACTGATAGGGGAGGGGTGGTGAGAATCAAATATCTGTGATATATCCACTCATCCAGATTATAAATTGCCAAAAAAAGACAGTGAATTTCCCCCAAATCTATATGGCTTCTCTGTGAGAATATAGACCTCTTTGTGGTCTTCATGTCCAGTAAATCCCTCTTGACATTAAAATGCTTCTTAAAAACTTCGACTTTAGTAAAAGTATTGTCTCAATGACAAAATACTAGCCCAGAAATCAGAAGGTCTAAATTCAATGAATTCCAGTAACTGTCCCTAAAAACAAATATTCTGGGAGTGATTTCTCACACTGTGTGGACAGAATAATAGCCCCCAGAGATGTCTACATCCACATCTCCAGAACCTGTGAAAATCTTATTTTATGTAGCAAACAAGACTTTGCAGATGGAATTAAGCTAAAGGCTTCCAGATGGGGAGAATAGTCTGGATTATCGGGGTGGGCCCAGTGTCATCACAAGGGTCCTTATTATAAGAGGGAGGCAAGATCTCTTGTCCCATCTCCCTATCAAAAGTAAGAATAAAGATGGGATAAAAGAATCTGGGGTTAGAACCATGTGCTTTGAAGATAGAGGAGGAGGCCCTGAGCCAAGACAAGCAGGAAGCCTCTAAAAGCTGGAAAAGTCAAGGAAATAGATTTTCCCTTGGAGCCTCCACAAGGAATAAACCCTGCTGATGGCTCTGTTTTGGCTTCATAAAACTCATTTCAGACTTCTGGCCTTCAGAATTTTAAGATAGTAAATGTATAATGCTTTAAGTCACTAAATTGTGATAATTTGTTATGGCAGCCATAGGCAATGTGTATTTGTTTGTGGCATAGAAATAACTCAAGCTGAATAATTGATGTCTTTTGATTCCATTCCTTCACCAAATATTTATATATTAACTACCACATAGTTGTTAACACTCTGGAAACTGGGGACATGAGAGTAAGCAAAATAAACATGGTTTCTGTCCAATTTAGGAGGCAGGACTTTGTTCATTTTACATATGAGGAAATTTATGAATTTATCTAATGTGAAAATTAAACCAGTTGTTTATATGGGAAAACAAAACAACTGGTTAACATTTTTTTTTTACTTTCAGTAAGTTAGGTTGGTGTCCCACTGTGACTCATTGTATTTTTTATGTCATAATTGACTAGTATTACAACCATAGCTGTGGTCATTTGTTAGCCAAGTTCCAACTCTGCCTCTGCTCTCTTTAAAGCTTAGTGTCACAGAGATAAATTGGGAATATTCAAGGTCTTGTGATTTTTTAAATTGAATTCTCATGACCGTATGTCCAAAAAAAGATGGGTACACCAAAGATGCCTCTACAGCTAATGATGAACCAAGTACAAATAAATCTTAAGCAGTCAAGGTTTTATTACAAACAAGTCTGAGAAAAACGCTCCTTAAATATGGTCCAAAAGGGAAGTATACTCATTCCCTTTGCACATGAAGGAAAAAAATATCACAATGGTTAGAAAGACTTCCTTTGCCCAACAAAGCTCATGAAGTTTAAGCTCCAGGGTCCTTCACTCGCATAGTTTCTTTCTACCCAAAACTCTGAGAGTGGGTCCAGAAATATGTGCCATGAGGTATTTTTTTAAAAAATAAGATACTAAGCATATATATTTTTGGTTTAGAAAGATATCTTGGCAGGGCATGGTGGCTCACACCTGTAATCCCAACACTTTGGGAGGCCAAGGCAGGAGGATCGCTGGAGGCGAGGAGTTTGAGACCAGCTTGAGCAATACGGCAAAATCCCGCTTCTGTCAAAAAAAAAAAAAAAAAAAAGAAATACAAAAACTAGCCGGGTGTGATGGTGAATGCCTACAGTTCTAGCTACTTGGGAGACTGAAATGGTAGGATTGCTTGAGCCTGGAATTTGCAGTGAGCAGAGATTGCACCACTGCACTCCAGCCCGGGCAACAGAGTCACATCTTGTCAAAAAAAAAAAAAAGAAAAGAAAAGAAAAAGAAAAAAGTAAGTTCTCCCTCTTTCCTCCAACTTTCTGTTCCACTTTTCCCCATTCCAATGATGTTGGTGTGGCCATGGATGTTTCTTGAATCTTCCAAGGGGAGGTTGGATGGAGGTGCACATTTTTTTGCTTCAGTGGGACATGTTGATGTGGTTTGAAGTCACATTCGTGTGTAGTTGGGACATTGCTAGCCATTTCAGTATAGTGTTGAGTTTCAGTTCCTGCCCACTGTGCTGACTCTCCTGGTGTCGTGCCATGAGGTACAGGTCAGAGGTTCTATTGTGATAGGAACAGGTGCCATGAAACCCAGCACTGAAAGTATGTGGGCAAGAGAGAACAGCCCAGGTTTGAAATTGATGGAATCACAAGTTAATGTGAGAATAAATCTTCTGTAACATGTAAATGTATAAGTAAAGAATTGAGTTTTCCTTAATTCTTAGTCATAATAGAAGTTCTCTTCTGTCAGGAATATTCTTGATGTGGTTTGGCTGTGTCCCCACCCAAATCCCATCTTGAATTCCCATGAGTTGTAGGAGGAACCCGGGGGGAGGTAATTGAATCATGGGGGCAGGGCTTTTCTGTGCCATTCTCATGATAGTGAATAACTCTCACAAGATCTGATGGCTTTACAAAGTGGAGTTTCCCTGCCCAAGTTCTCTCTTTGCCTGCTGCCATCCATGTAAGATGTGACTTGCCCCTCCTTGTCTTCCACCATGATTGTGGGGCCTCCTCAGCCATGTGGAACTGTAAGTCCATTAAACCTCTTTTTCTTCCCAGTCTCAGGGATGCCTTTATCAGCAGCATGAAAACAGACTAATACAATACTTGATAATGTTGTGTATATAACACTTGATAATGTTGTGTATGCAACTACAAATACACTACACATTTTTTCTTTTTTGAATATAAATTTTGTGAAATAGAAATTGTCAGAATTCTGGTGTTGATACAGCAAAAACACTACCCAAAGCAAGCATGTCTGTGTATAAAGTTGCCAATGTTTTGTACATTTCAACTATCAATTAAATAAAAATCAATCAACCATCCTAAGGAAAGGGCTGACTTTTTTATTGTTATAGAAAAAAGCATTCATAATTAAATAGGAAAAAAATCGAGGAAAAAAGTATTAACAAGGTTATACTCATTAAAAAATTATGATTCCTGTAGATTTTAGGATGTTTGTGTACTTGTTAGCTTTCTGACATTTGTCACTCAATGTGATTTCATGTCTCATTCTAAATAAATAAATACACATAATTTTGTATTTATATATTTCTTAAAGTTATTCCTCCCAAATGCTTCAGTTTGTGGTCCTGGAGCCACCTCTGCCAACATGTAGAAAAGGAGTTGAGGCACCTGATCAGGGAAAGCTTGCAACAGGTTCTGCTTCATCCTCAAGAAACCAGGGCTCTGAGATCTGATGGACAGGGCTTGTGCAAGCAATGCTCCCAAATGAAGCTCTTTCTTCCACTTGGCATTGGAACTTGACCAAAGACAATGGAATGGAATACTGGATTGGCTGTCAGGACAAAAATACTTTTTCACTTTGGAACTTAGAATGAGTACCTGGAATCCTTCTGTACCTCAGTTTCCTTACCCATATGTCATGCTTAAGGCATAAGCTCTAGAGCCAAACTGCCTGGGTTCATATCTTAGTTTTGCCACTTACTATGTGACCTAGGGGCAAGTCACTTAGCTCTTGCTAAATTTCAGTTTGCTTGTCTGTGAGTGTAATAAAGAAACAGTACTTCTCACCTCATAGATTTGTTGGGGGGATTAAGTGACATAATGAATGTAAAGTGCTCAGCATAATGCCAGGCAAATAGTAAGTGTTCAGTAAGTGATAGTTATTATTTTTCTATGTAACAAAGAACCCAAACAAACCCCAAACTATACTGGACACTCATCTTTCTTAGAGAAATGGAGTGAGGAAGAAATAGCTAAGTAGAATCAGGAAAAGAAAGAAAGAAAGAAAGAAAGAAAGAAAGAAAGAAAGAAAGAAAGAAAGAAAGAAAGAAAGAAGGAAAGAAAGAAGGAAAGAAAGAAGGAAAGAAAGAAGGAAAGAAAGAAGGAAAGAAAGAAGGAAAGAAGGAAAGAAAGAAGGAAAGAAAGAAAGAAAGAAAGAAAGAAAGAAAGAAAGAAAGAAAGAAAGAAAGAAAGAAAGAAAGAAAGAAAGAAAGAAAGAGAGAAAGAAAGAGGATGGGAATTAAAATGTGCCATATTCATAAGTGTGGGGGCTAATACAATCTGAAAACCTTCATCTGTTTGTTCTGGGTCACAGGACTCAACTGATGTGTGTGTGTATGTGTGCAAACCTGTTGGGGGGTGAGAGCAGTGTAGACGGGAAGGGCCAGGAAGGGGAGCAGCAGTTGGCATGCCTGGAAAGCCAGATCCTCTCCTGTTGCCCCATGAGAGGTCATCCATTCAGATGTCCTGGGCTTTGCCTCCCACAGTCCCATCATTTGAGGAACAGAAATGGAAGCTGGCTTGGAACTTAGGACTATGCTGTCCTAAGGCAGATGCAAACCTCTGGCTTCTACTTCTCCTCTAATCCATACATCATCCCATACTTCAGCTCTGAACATGCCACAGCATTCTCAGAGATGTGGACAAAATAATGTCTTTGTGAAGTTGCCACTTGTGTTAAGAAGGAAACAGACAGAATGGAAGAGATTTACAGTTTGGGACAAAGAGGAGGATCTGCAAGGATAGTGAAATGTCCTACCCATCCTAGGAAAGAGAATATAAACTAATATTCTATCTAAGAAGTTCACTAATTTTGTTTTGTCACTAAATTTAGTGCTTTTGAAAATATAGGGTCACTTGAAATTCAAAACAGTGTTTGAACTAAAAACGGAAGTGTGTTCTTGGAGCTGTATGTGTGTGTATACATGCTGTATTAGTCCATTCTCATGCTGTTTTAAAGGACTGACTGAGACTGGGTAATTTATAAAGGAAAGAGATTTAATTGACTCACAGTTCCACAGGGCTGGGGAGGCCACAGGAAACTTAGAATCATGGCTGAAGGGGAAGCAAACACGTCCTTCTTCACATGATGGCAGGAAGGTAAAGTGCTGAGCAAAAGGGGGAAAATCCCCTTATAAAACCATCAGATCCCACTCACTGTCATGAAAACAGCATGAGGGTAACTGTCTCCATGATTAAATAACCTCCCACCATGTTCCTCCCACGACACATGGGGATTACGGGAACTACAATTCAAGATGAGATTTGGGTGGGGACACAGCCAAATCATATCACATGCCTAGTGATCGACCATGTCCCCACAATTACCTCACTTAATCCTTACAACAAGCTTCCAGTTAGGAGTTGAAGGCCTTAGTGTTCACCACTTATATGTTAGAAAATGAACACTGTAAGATGTTAAAGGAGTTGCCTAAGATTGCCCAGCAGAGATCAGTAACTTTGCCTTCCCACAAAAACACGTGAACATACATGTGAATAAATGCCTTAGTTACAGTGACACACATATACGAATATATACATCTATATATGTACACAGCCTGTATGTGTATGAAATTATGAATAGGGTAGGATATTTGTAAAATAATACTTTTTTACTTCTTTTTAGTGTTTCTCTTCTTCCCTTCCCTGCTTAGCACAGAAAATCACAACAGGTGTATGTGAGGCCAGAAAATATCCTCTGATCTTCATATACTTGGTTTTCAAGAGCCCAACACTTAGAAGAATGATGATCATTAAGTTACAGGTCAGCTAGTAGGGAAGACACAAAGGCAGAGAGATTTCCCTTCTAGACCTCAAAACACTTTCTTCTGGCTTCTGGGGAGGACAGCAAAGAAGACAAGTGGACCCTGAAGAAATAATGGCTAATCCCAGTAGTGAGAACATGAACCCAGTCAGGGAATTAGCATTCATTTGCATGGGACAAAGCGTGGCCTTGCAAGGATTCCCTTGGCCCTAGCATGCCAGGAAACAGCAAGTTCCTGCTCCCAAAGTTGTCACAGAACTAGCAGGGGGGCCACAGGCCTGGAGGTGCCCTGTGGACAGAGGGTTGACAGTTCCCCTGTGTCTGTCTGTGTGGAGCAGACCCCACCTCAACTGATATCTTGGCCTTAATTACAACTATCGAGCGCCACAATCTCAATGAAACAAGGGTCCCAATAAAAGTCGGGGAACTAAGTTTCCTAACATGCCAGTGAACTGATATCTGAAAATAGAAATTAAGTTGAATTTTAGAATAAAAAATGGTAGTTTGCACACCTGAAGTGGGAGCCTGAAATTTAAATCCACCGTATTGCCTTAAGAAAACAACACCCAAAAACTAAGAACCATAACAGTGGCAGCAGCAGATGTATACATTCATTTAGCCCCTAAGTAGTTAACATTTAAAGTGTCAGATTAAGTTTTCTCCAAAACAATCAAGGGATATTTTCCCATCTCCTTATCTGACCCCCACTAAAGGTTTAAAGCCTAGAAAAAGCCATCAGATAGAATCACTTGAGTTCTTCCTCTGGTGAAATCTCTCATAAAAGAGACTTATGCTATCCATTGTACAGATCTCAGATATCTAAAATTTAGTGCATTGCAAGGTAGACACTGCGTCCGGGGGCCTTATCATAAAGCAGAACTGGTATCTAGAAAATACAGGATGCTCAAAACTTTTACTATCTGTCCGCTTATACATACTGAAGTCAACATTTTGTAATCCCACTGAGAAGGAATATAGATTTTTTTGGAGGGGAAAACAGATTCGTATAAGTTAATATTACCCTGCACATATATTGTCTGTTCATTTTAGGATTTACCTAAATTTTTTTCCCTCAAAATTAATCTGGTAAAATCACTGTTTTTCCTCTCAAGTGGATATAAAATAGGGTTGTGCATACAAGACTGTTATATTTTGATCCCATTTACAGCCTCATTTTCTTCTTACTTCCCACACAGCCACATCTTTGGCCTTCAAGCCTCTATGGCTTTGCTCCACCAGGAGCACCTGTGTCCACTGGGTGTGGGTTAAATTTCTCTTCCTCAGCTGAATCCTCTTTCGCTTTCCTCAAGGAGCCCCTCACTCCTTTGCTCCCATCTCATTTTATGTAGGACTCTGGAGTAGCACACATTAAATGAGTGCTGTGGTCTGAATGTTTATACCCACCTCATAACTCATATGCTAAAATTCCAACCCCTAAAGTGATGGTATTTGGAGATGGGGCCCTTGGGAGGTGATTAGGCCGTGAGGGCAGAGCCTTCATAAGTGAAATTAGTGGCTTATAAAAGAGACCCCAGAGAGGGTCTCATCCCTTCTACCATGTGAGGACACAGTGAGAAGGTATAGTCTGTGACACAGAAAGGGGGCCCTCACCAGACAGAGACTCTGCCTTGATCTTGGACTTCCCAGCCTCTAGAACTATGAGAAACACATTTCTGTTGTTTATAAGCCACCTATTTGATGGCATTTTGTTATAGCAACCCCAACAGAGTATGAAACAGTGACCCAGTCCCACTGGGAGCCTTCGTACTTAGTGTCTCTGCCGCCTAGAGTGTTCTTCCCTCCAGACAACCACGGTTCACTTCTGTAACTTCTTCAGGTCTTTTTGCAGAAAGAGACAGAGACCTTCTCCCATGACCCAAAATAAAAATATGGCCAACCTAATCCTCTCTTATGGCCCAAGAGGCTTCTCTCCTCTCTCTGCTTTATGTTTTCTCCTTAGCATGCATCATTATTGAACATACTATAGAGTTCACTCATTTTACGTGTTTATCTTATTTATCTAGATTATCGTCTGTCTACTCTAGTGTAAGATTTTTGGCTATTTTATTTACCATTTACCTTCTTATAACACCTGATACACAGTAAACACTCAATAAATATTTGTTGAATGAATGAATGAATGGGTGAGTGATGATTATGCTCTTGCAATTACATGCTTGTTCCCTTATCTATGTTCTACTCATTCTTATGTTTTCTTCAGCACTTGGCACAGTGCTGGGTACAGAGAGAGGGTTCACAAATGTTTACTGAGTAAAGGACTGAACTGAATTAACCGTGCCTTTTTTATAATTGAGATAGGATGGAAATTTTACCCTAATTCATGACATATTTTTATAATACCATACAAGAACAATACTTCCTGAACAAAAGAGGCAGAGCTTTTTCACTAGCAAGTGGAAGGATATAAAGTATCGATAAATCGTTCTGGAAAAAATGAGTATTTTAATACTTTTTTTTTCAGTAGGACAACTCATGAAATTCCACAGCAAATATTTACTGAATACCTAGTATTTATTAGGCAGTATGTAATCACAAGGCTTCATACACAGTCAAATAATTTAAAGTCAGCTCCAAAGTGGACTGAAACAATAGAAGATGTAGAGGAGTTTTACTTTAATATTTCTTTAAAAAATATATTTCTGTCTAGAAATTCCAGTGCTGTCCATTGGCTGCAAGTGAAGAAAAATAAAACCATAAAGTGAAATTCAAAACTTTAATAAAAGAGTAGAATCTAAAATATAGTAGCAGATCAAGCAGAAATAATAAATGAAACAAGATTGAATAAGAAGGCCATGCCACCTTGTGGGTACTGGGAGTATTTTACCATCCTCAATATCTCTCTGCAGAAAGAGTGACCAATTACAGAGTAAGAAACTGGGGAAACTTTCACTACCTTTTTCACAGTAAATAAAACACACAGTATTTCTTTTTTGATGTTGTAGCCATTGGAAGCTTTTTTTTTCCATCAAAATACAACACATCTTGAGCCACTTTGATGAAAGAAATAGTCTGCAGGTGATGAGGTTGTAATATTTTTCAATAGAAAATAATCTTTATAATGAACTTGAACATCTATTTAAAGATGTGGTCATGTACTCTTTCCTTTTCAGTTTTCTGAACAGAAGATGTAGATCGTTAATGAAAGAAAGTATTTTAATAACAAAATCAACAACACATATACTCCTATGTAATGTCCTAAGGAATAATCACAAATTTTAATGCCTGTGTAAACTTATACTAATCCATAGCTTAACATTTAGTTACAGATACTATGTAACAAGTAACATGATTTTTCTGAAAAATTAAAACTACTAGCCACGAGGGTACAAATGTCTCTGTTGCTTATAGATAAATCTATTATTGTTTTAAAATGAGAATTTGGAAAAAAAATTTTGCAGGTTAATAAGAATATGAAGCAATATAAGGTTTTCTAAAAGGCAAAATATATAATTAATTTTTCTTCTAAGAAGAATTGTCTCTGATCTCAAATTAGAATCTTAGCATCATAAACTTTAAAACTGGAAAGTACCTTAAATGAAGCAGAAGGACCAATGACTCATTCTAATGAATCCCCAGGCAGCTAAATGATTTCATCTGAGAAATTACCAAAAATCAACAAAAAAATCTCTCTTATTGACAAAATAAAATAAATAACAGAAATAGAGTAACTAGTATAACTGAATGCTAACTGGAAAGGGTCTTAGAGATCATCGAACCCAGAGTTTCCAAAAGATATCTGTGATAGTCTATTCTTAAGAGATATTAAGATATGTCACTAGAAAAAAATTTTTTGGAAAATACTGTACTAAAGGTCAGGCATAGTGGCTCACACCTGTAATCCCAGCACTTTTGGAGGCAGAGGTGGGAAGGTCGCTTGAGCTCAAGAGTTTGACACCAGCCTGAGCAACATAGCAACTCAAGTGACACCATGTCCCTACAAAAAAAAAAAAAGGGAAAAGAAAAGAAAGTTAAACCATGTCTTTAACTGTAGAACATTTCACAGACATCAATGTCAGTGTACATTTGAACAGCATAGTATGCAGTATTTCTCAATTTATTTTATCACAAAATTGATTTTACTTTTGCAGACAACTTCACAGGTCTGAAGTATAAATTTGGGGAACTCTGAGCTAAACCAATTTCTTATTTTATAAAGAAGGGATTGATACCATGTTAGTATGTGACTTGCCCAACCCAACAAAACTGAATAATAGCAGAGGTGGGACTGGGGGGTCAGTTTTCCTTAAATTCAGAGATTTGTTGGTTGCATCATGTCATACTGCATCATTCCTTCCAAATTGTCATAATTCAAAACTACTGCTCTACAAAGTAAATATGTTTTTTAAAAGTTCACTACAAATGTTTTTTCACAATTTTATGTTGTGTTTTGTACAACCATTACTGTCAAAGGACCAACACCCCCAACTCAGCCCCACCCCTAAAGCTGACACTTCCCAAATGACATATTTGTGGTTTCCTCAAAGTGAGACCACCAGATAAGAATAGCAATACAAATTAGTTTGATTAACTATAGTGTTTCTGCCTCTCTTGGGTTCAAACCCAGATGTGTAGTCAAATTGGTTGGCTTTACAATGTTCATTTTGAGAAAGTGTTTTTGACTATAAATGAAGTGATTCAAATATTTCGAGAGAAATTTTCATGCTTACTCAGTGAAGTGAAAAACCATGACATTTACCAAAAAAGGCACTCATATGTCTACCTCTGACTTTCATGTGGAGAAGTGGGTAGAAGGAGAAGATATGGGGTCTAGGGTTGAGTGCAATGACTGTGTGTTGTCCTCAGGGTCATGGAGTGAAGGTGTAAGTGAACTCAGTAACACATCTACAGTTCCTTACCCATTGGGACATTGGCTTGGAAGCCCAAGACTAGTCTGAAGATGGCTCCAGAATGTCCTCTCCAGCCTCCTGGAATCCTGTTCTGGTGTGGATATGCATTCGGTTCTACTTAATAAAGCAATCTTTATTGCTTTAGGAGATGGACAGACACATTGCTGTTTAGCAAACCATGCATGCTGAACTTGATAAATTATTTTAAAAAGAAATGATACAGAACTCTGAGAACAAGAAACTATGACCTCAATTTAAGAGGCAGGAATACCCATTTTCAGGATAGACTCCCATCCACTGATGCAATTTGTCCCTCTGAGGCATCTGTACTTTCTCCTCTTGTTCTCTGTATGCTCAAACTAAGGGAATTTAAGATTATGTTGGCAACACTACCGGAGCTGTTTTTTTTAAGCTAAATAAAAAGAAAATTTAAGACTCTCATTTGAACAACTTGGGTCCTAAAACCCTGCTGTTGAAAAATAGGTGGTGGTTTTGTTTTATTTTAAACTGTTTGCAATTGTCGTCTTAATAGAATGCATTAACTAGACAATTGCTTGGCTTTCAAAGTACATTCTTCAAGCTCCTGTCAACTCAACTTTTTATAAAAAGAATGCAACAAAAAAATAGAAATGAGAAATACTGAATATTAAATCTTTCTTCAACCCACTGTCTGATTCTCTTAAGGTCTCTGCTGATATTTTTAGGATTTTAGCACATATAAAATTTCATGGCTGTTTTAATATACATACAGGCTTGAAACAGATGAAAGCTTCCATCTGAATGATATAGATTCCCACTCCCACACGCAGTACTCAGACAAAACACATGAAACTAAGTTTAACTACTCCAGAGGAAAAAAGAAAAAAAGCTAATTCAATCCTGCCAGGATTTGAAACTGAGATTCTAAGGATTTTAGGCTTTGCAAATCTGTTCTTTAGCTTTTTAACACACTCCCCTCTGTCAGAAGCTCTCACATGGAATCACTTCTCAGGACTTGTCTGTGTTTATATAGTGAGTCTTCATTATTCAACATGGCTGCAATCCTAGGGGTCATGATAAACAATGGTATATCAAATAAGTGGGCAGAGGAGTTGGTTCTCTGGTGTAAGAAGGCAAAGTCCTTCAGGGAAGATTAATTTCTGTTCCTCGATTAGTGA
This sequence comes from Macaca mulatta, assembly GCF_049350105.2. Taxonomy (NCBI): domain Eukaryota; kingdom Metazoa; phylum Chordata; class Mammalia; order Primates; family Cercopithecidae; genus Macaca; species Macaca mulatta. The sequence goes on from NC_133416.1 coordinate 27,074,667, forward strand.
AGAGTTTGTGCACCAATGAAAAACATGACAATAAAGAATGAGGGCTTTCTATCCATATATAGTCAAATCACATAAGAGAGAAGGGACAGACTTTTGTTGAGACCTTATCACGTGCCATGCATTCTACAAAGCTTTTTAGACACTTTGATTTTATCCCAGTAGTCCTTATAAGTTTGCTGATAAAAGAATTTTCTATCCCCCAATTCTATAGAGTGAAAAACTAAGGTTCAGGGGTTACATACTCTGCCCAAATTTACACAGTAACTAGGAGTGCCAAAATATGAACGATCCAAAGCTAATTAGTACTTAAGACTAACTCAGTTTATCCCAGTGGTGGAAAATTCCCTATAATCAATGTAACTGCAGTAGACATGAAATCTACCTATTTGTCAAACAGTTGTTTCACACTTAGCCATTACCCAAATCTTGTGCAATTATTTTAGCTATTGGGAAGATGCATTTCAATGAAAACATGTACATATTAGAGGTCTCAGGATGAAGAGAAAGGTGATGCTTCTTTTTATTAGTTAGATAAAATCCTATCATGTTCCTAAACAGAAAAATAAAGTTTTCAGATTGGCACCACTGCCTTGCAGACACAGTTCAATAGTTGCAATGCAAAATATCCACTGAATCCACTTTTGCTATAAAGTTCAATGGCTTTTTGCAATCTAAGGAATACAATGAAATGAGTTGAGTCCAGGCTCATTCACTAAAATACTATGATCTTGTCTTCCTCATTACGAAGAGTGACAAGTCATGAGAATGTATCATGCGAAAACTTGCAGAAGAAAGCTCAGTGCGTATCTTCTATAAACCTGTAATCTTAATATAACATTTGATATATCTTCATATAACATTTGATATACTGCTAAATACATTGTTCCTTGAAATGTACTTTCCAACTCTCAGAAGAGAAACCAAAACTCTCATTAATATTTCCCAGGCTGGCTTGCTTGTGTTATTGTTTTCAATGGGTCCCTTATAATCATGAAATAAGGGCTGCCTGTAATCCCAGATGTAGGGAAACAATTCTCCAGGGGTCTATTATATTTCTGTACATCTTGAAAGAGAATTGTTGACCTTTGTTCTAGATCATGTTTTCAAGGAAGTTTCTATCAGAAACAGACTTTGAATATAGAGATTGTATCTCTCTCCAGAGCAAAAAGTAGGTTTGCTTATAGCTTTGGAAGCTGAAAATGGCCTATCCCCCTGGATAAAAGAACAGGTATGCTTATTGACCATTATAAAATATTCTATTCCAGTAATCTCAGAATGTCTCCGAATGTCTCTCCTGTAACGCAAACCACTATGTGTGCAGGTATCATCTGGCCCTCTTCATATCACCCTATGCAAATTGGACCTCAAGGAACTGACACAAAAATGTGGACTCTCTGCCTACTTCTTGCTGCAAATAATAAATTGTTCTTTGTCTCTGATTTAGGAGTCTTGTGTCTTCTACCAGCATCTATGAAACTGTAGTGGCCTAACTTGTTAGCTTGCAAGTAGGGTAAAATCTCAGACTATTCACAGTGTTTGACAGTTTCATAGATGAGGATGAGATGATGCTGACAGAGACATGGTTTTATGGGAGAGAAAGAATGAAGACCTCACAGGCCAGTTAAAGGGATCTAAAGGAAGTTCATAAAAATCAGTGGTGAATATTGTGTCCACATAGTAGAGTGCACCAGGCAATAAATGTTTCTCCTCTTTACTGCCTACTAATGAGGAGGCATTTGGAAGGTGGTTGAAAGCTAAATACCAGAAAGTAGATTCAAAGAAAGCTGCCCAAATGCTGTGCAAATGCTGTCCTGGTTTTGCTAGCACTCCCTGAGGTGGAGGAGACTTCCTTTCCATCTGCCAGTCAGCATCAGGCCCTTCAAGTGGGAACAAATGGCATCAAGATTCATCCTGGTTATATCCCCTTTCAGACAAGCGTTACAGAGACACAACTTACATTGAGTATAAAAGGAAGGAAATTTTTGACCATCTAGGTAGAAACCAGGTACATCTATAAAACTTTGACCTGATATGCTTAGGAGATGAAGGGCAGGCTTCATAATACTTCTTAAGGAAGAATAGTAGGAGTCAGCCCATCTTATGGCTCACACTCACCTATCACACCCATTCTAAATCTACTTGGAGATGACAGGAAAGGTCTTAGAGTTTCTTGTAATAAGTACTGAACAAAACAAGGAAACTTTAGCTTTCTCAGGGAGATTTCTCCAGGACAAACTCCCAGTTGAAACCATAGATGAGGTGTTGATGAGTACTTGGGTTTTTATTGCCCTGGTTGGACTTATGATGCTGTTGAAGGTAACAAACTGGGCAAAACCTTAAGACATTTTCTTGATAATGACCACCAGACTCCCCTGAGTAAGACGGATCCTCAAAGAAGGTTAATGTCTGTATCACCCAGCGAGTGCAAACTTTGCAACCGTGTCCAGAATGCAATATATCTGTGGTTGCAGAGTCAAGGGGTCCCTGAAGTTTGAAATAGAAGTAATGATGCTCCTGCCACTTGATATAGAACTTTTGGTGGAGAAAAAAGAAAAAGGCGGGAGAGGGAAATTTGTTTGGTTGAGCCATGAGCTTAGTGTAAAAGACAATGTTTCCTTCCAGAGCAAAGGGCGTGTACCTAGACTTCTTAATATGAAAGATTCAGGTGTTCTATGTACAGGTTCCTCTCCTGAAACACAACCTATTACATATTTGGGTATCATCAGCCCTCTTTGACTCATCCTGTGGGAATTAGGGCTCAGGGAGCTGATGGCTGTGTTGTTGCTGTTGATAATAAACTGTCCTCTGTCTCTTATCCAAGAGTCTTGTGTCCTCTGTTCACATATGTGAAATGGTGGCAGGCTAACTTAGCTTGCAAGTAGGGTAAAATTTCAGCCCCTTAACAGTTCTTGACACCAGACAAATTCATGACCTCTGTAAGAATTTAAGAATTTGAATACATGCATACTTTGTGTGTGCATTCTAAAGTTGTTTAGGAAAACATATAAGATAGAAACACTTCACGAAGGTAAGAAAAATGGCAAGGGGCAAATGACAATGAAATATAGCTCTTCCCTCAGAGTTACGTTTAAAGCTTTTCTTGTTCTATTGCATGAGACCCCACCATTGAGCTTCCACTTCTTAGGTTAAAGAAAAATTGACTTGTAAATATACGTGCTCCTGGGAGAAGAATACACTAGGTTGGCTAGTGATCATTCAAAACTCAAGATAATTGAACCAAGTCCCTCCCTCTATCTGACTGGAATCATCAGCAAGAAAGAATAAGATGTTTGACGTGCTTGTAGAGGGGTAAGTGAAGGGAGGAAGAACAAAAAGGGGAAAAAAGAGTAACACTGAGATAATATTTAGCTTGCATTATCACACCTGATTTTAGCAGCCAGAATGCAGTACAACTGTAAGACACCCCAGAGACACGTATCCAGAAAAGGCATAACAAAGATGATAGTGGGTAGTCATCAAAGACAAACTGTTTCCACATCCCTGGAGATCATCCAACGACCATGGATATAAAGTGACTGGAAGAGTCATTGAGACTGATCTGCTGCATCTCAACTGTGTGCTCTGGACCAGGTTTTAAAGACAAATTGTATAGTAAATTTGGACAGTTCAAACATCTTTTATCACCTTCAACTCCACTTTTTAAGAATTGGCAGAATCTAGAGGTCTAATTTGAAGAAAAATGACACAAACATTTGTTGCTTTCATTTGAAAGACTAATATCAAGAATCCAAGCCTTGACAAAGTTAAGATAGCTCAAACTTTGTGAAATTAAGTCTATTATTACAATTGCTAAGTGAGTGATTTAACATTTTTCCAGCTGGGTAGGAATAAAATATTATTGCCTTGAGACTTTGGAAAATATTGCTAGAATAAATAGGTTTATAGATCTGTCATACAAACCTTATCTTTCTGTAACTGAGTTGTAACAAAAATATATTTCTTTCAGATAATCAAAAAAGACAGTCTATAAAGTGATCCTTTAAATCCATTAACTTTTTCCCCTAGATATAAGAACAACGTGTTGCACATAGTAGGCATTAGTAAATATATGCTGATTCAAATTGAATTCAATCTGATTCTAGAGAGAAGGACACATTAATGTGAGTTCTAGGTTCAAACTCGCTTAAATACACACTTTCTTTTCATGTTTAGCTCTACCAAAATAAATCAACATAAAATTTCCTTAATCAGTAGCCGCTTTGAGCCTATATGTAACATTTTGTCATCACAGGCTCACTTAGCACTGTTCTGGATTTGATGCCTGTACTCTCTTTTTTGACTATAAAATGTAAATACCTATTCAAAGATGAGAGACGTCACATATTATTCCATATATGAGAAATTTCTTGTGCAAATATGTATTCAAAGATAAGAGATGGCATAAATTATTCCCCATGTTAGGACTTTCTTCTCTATGATAGTAAAGTGACTTAGTTTAAGCAACCAAAATCGTGGAAAGAGTGGCCAGTTGTCAAATATGGTCCCAAGAATCTTTCAGTTCCATGACCTTGTTGTTATCCTATGTCTCTGAAAGCCTGTGGCTGTGGCAGTTCACAATGCACAGTGGCATCATTTCCCGAGAAGGGAAAAGCCAGGAAAGAACAGTATTGGACTGTATGTGTGTCTGTGAGAGAGAGAGAGAGTGAGAAAAAGAGAGTGAGAGAGAGAGAGAGAGATTGAGAATCAAAGCTTAAGAGCTATAAGAAGTGCTCTGTTCAGGAAACCTAATGAACATCCATACCTTGTACTTTACCTCCTTATGCAGTGTGGGCCTCAGTGACAGTCTCATCAAAGGTTCTCAGTTACATCGTTTTATCCTACAGGCAATTCGCTACAAACACACAAGGTATACTTATAAATTTGTCTCAGGAATTACTAGGCTGATATAATAGATGTTGAGTAGGAGGGACTTTTCTGTTGTCCAGAATTACAGTTATGATTCAAAGCTCAGGGTAATAGTGCAAAGTGCCCAGTCCAGAGATGGCCACCAATGAGCTTCTGACAATTGTAATCAGCTGTATCAGAAAGTACATAACTGAACCTGTTACCAACAACCACTACTGTAACTCCTACCCCACAGTCAGCAGTCAGTATTTTAAAAATGACTGAAGATGATGGGAGGGTATGGACAGTCAACCTCATAGAACACTATAATGTAGTTATTTCCTTCCCTTCTTGCTTCCTGCTTACTGTATGCAAATTGAAGGAGCTAAACTTTGAAGAGGGAGAGGGAGATGTTATCCAGTGCCACAGCTTGCCTCCTTTCCCACTTCAAACTCCTTAATTCACAAATCTACCCTATAATGAGGAAGGAAAAAAGTATTTAACTGGCAAAAGAAAACAGGTTTGGGCTACGGTTTAACTACTTTAGAAATAAGAAAGGAGGAATCGCTATAGCATAGTAAAAGTCAGTGTTTGAGCAAATAGAATTATATAATATACCTCGATAATTTTAAGACTCTTTAACTATTGTGCTTCACATGAATCAAAAATCATATGCTAAATTTTGTTCAAACCACAATCACTGCACATTAACAAAAGATAAAATGAAGCCCCAAGATATCTGAGAAATAGGATCCATTTACAAGTGCATTTCTCTGCCTGTTGCCATTGAAGCGTTCTCCTAAACATTTTCTGCTGTCTTTGTGATAATGCTCAGAACTAAAAGATCTCTGTGTTTTCAACTGGGGGTTGTGAAGAAACACACTCATTTGTGCATGACAGGGCGAGCATGGGTGGCTGCAGGGAAGAGGAAACTCACATGTATTGAGTGCCTACTATTTACCAGCTAGATGCCTTAAATATGTGATCTCATTTAATCTTCAAAGTGTGGTTTAGATAGTTAGATCAATAGATGGACAGACAGATGGATAGATAGACTCAATTGTTAGAATTAAATGTTAGTAAGTTTCAACTAAAATAGCTCACTGTGGTGGGTTTAATTTTTTTTCAAAGCCAGGATGTTTATTTTTTTTTAAATGACAGTTTCGAGGATATAAGAATTTCCCACTATTATATCCACATAAACCTAAAGCGTGTTGCCAGAATCATCTACAAAATCAAGTATAAAACTAGTGTGAAAGAAAACTTAAGTTCTATTTCTCTTTCTTGACAGTTTCCTCAACTAGGAAATGATGAGATTGGTGTAAATCTCTGTGGTACATTCCAACTCCGGCAGTCTAAGATTTTTACATGATAAAGTGGAAGGATAAGCTAAAAAGTTCAGTTGTTCGCATAAAGCAAATCTAAATTAGCCAGGTCTAAGGTTATGTCCACATAATGTCACCTAATCAGTTGAAAAGTGAGTATTTCAGTCAAACCATAGATTTGCTATTACATAGTAGACTAACGGCAGTACACAAAAACCATACTAACAAAAGGCCCTATTCTGCAATTTTTAAAAAGACCAACACACAAAAAAACTGTGTGTGTAGATATGACCTAAGATTTCTGAGATTTCTCAAGTCCCACAGTCTTCTTTCCAATAATAAACAATACCCCAACAAATTCCCTTTCAGGAGTGCAGTGGCCCTGGATACCAAGTGGCATTTCCTGTGGATTCTTTTCCTGGGGACGGCCTTTGAACATCAACATTTTGAGGTTTCATGATCTTGAATAAACTCCGTTGAATGCTAAGGCTTGAACGGATCTTAGCCGAAATGTTTCTTTTTACAGATGGGGAAACTGAGGCTCATAGTCTCATTTCTTATCCTGCAGGACAGCATGAATTCCAGCAATGTTGGCTACTACATTTTGATCCCTTTAAGATAATTTTCTTAGAAAACATTAAGTGCTCCATGCTGAAAATATTAAGTGCTGCTTAAGATTGGAGCCAAAACTACCAACATTTTCTCAAAAGAAAAACATCTTTTCCATAAAGACTAGAAATGATACGTTGCAGTGAGGAAAAAAGATGTGGAAAGAGGAAACATAACAAAAAGAGGGTTTTTTTTCTTTTTGGTGGTTTGATAAATTTTTCATCAGGTGATTTGTCATTTGTTGAGCTGTAGGCAATAGAAGGATAATTTCAGACTCCCCTAGGCTTCACATTTGATTTGAAAGAAACCAATGGACTTTTAAAAAAACAAGTTTCTAAAAGGATACTTTGTTCTTTTTCTCTGAAGTGAGTCCAAAATCAACAACAACAAAAATGGAACTGCTAAAGGATAGAGCGTCTTAATCTGGATTAGTTTAGTCACTGTTTAGTTCAATTTAATTTAACTCAACAAACTTTTATTGAGTATGTGATATGTGTAATGCACTATTGTATTTTCCTGTCTCATGACTGTGTATCTCCGAACTTCAGAAGTTAGTCAAATGAGAGGTGGCAGGGTGTGTAGATTATAGTTTAGGATAATATTTGGCCCTTTAAAACTAAACTCCACTCTCCTGACTGACTAGATTCTAATGGGGATGTTATGTTGGAGAAGTATTTGGCAACAGCAAATGTAAGTCAGTGTTATTACTTATATTACATCACTCACACTTAACTGAGTTAATGAGCCCCACGTCCTCAATATTCCAGTGGGATTATGTATATGTGTGGGTGGGGGTAGTGGATGCTCCATTCTCTTGGTTGCCTCAGAGCTACAGTTCCAAATCTACATCCAAATTATTTAAACAAGAAATACTACAATCACTTCATATTAATCTATGCAGAGCAATCCTTGTGGGGGGCTTATTGAAAAAGGCCCCACCTTTATAATAGCAGAAACATCAACTGTCTTCCCAGTTTACTCCTCTCAAGCAAGTGGTAACTTCAAAGTCGCTGAAGTTTTAACCCAGACATTACTATAACTGAGAACTTCACATTTCAGTCACTGTAACTTTGGATTTACAAATATACACAAAAAGACCAGAAATACAAATATTAAATTTCTTTTAGGTCTGAGTTTGCAAAGTTGATGCTAACAGTCTATAGAAATTTTGTATTTATTAACATAAGTGAGCAAAGATTTCCACGAGTTATTGTATTAGAGTTTTGCATTTAATTGTTAACTCCCTAGAGAAGTATTAATATTTGTGTAAGGTGTTAAATTTACTTAGCATTTTGTTCCCCCTATGACATTCAAAGACTTACAGATATTAGCCAATTAAAACCCAGCCCATTACTGAGGTGCAAGAAGCCCTAGGAAGTAGAGTCCACAATAAAAAGTTGCAGAGGGCCGGGTGCGGTGGCTCACGCCTGTAATCCCAGCACTTTGGGAGGCCAGGGTAGGCGGATCGCTTGAGGTTGGGGGGTCGAGACCAGCCTGGCCAACATGGTGCAACCCTGTCTCTACTAAAAATACAAAAATTACAGGGCATGGTGGTGGGTGCCTGTAATCCCAGCTAATCAGGAGTTGCAGTGAGCTGAGATTGCACCACTGCACTCCAGCCTGGGCGACAGAGCAAGACTCTGTCTCAACAACAACAATAAAAAAAAAAGAGTAGAAAAAGAAAACCAGGAAGTGATGAGTCATCAGGTCCAACAATAAGCAGATGGCGTATTTCAAAGATGCTTGGGACCAATGGGAGAGAAGCCACAGAGTTTCCTGCCCCAAGATACAGATATCCCAATCCAAGTAACTGCCCCTTGTGTCATTGTCACAGGTTCAAGAGTTCATTCTGGAGTAAGAGTGTAAAGAGGGGAATTAGTCTTAACAGTTCTGGTCCTTTCTAGCACAGAAGATAACAGAGGAAATCCAATTCCAATCTTACAAGCACTCTCAGCCAATCCGACACAGTGCTGTGGAACCAGATGACATCTGCAGAGACAGATGACCCAATTGTAATGATGGCCAGCTTTTGTAAAAAGACTTTCTATATCGTTTGTTTTTGCACTACAGTTATTTGTGCATATAGCATCACGAAAAATAAATTGCAGAGTCAAAAAAAAAAAAAAAAAAAAGACACCAAATCTTGGCTCTGCCCCCTACTAATTGTGTGATACAGAGTCACTGCACACAAAGCAGGTTCAATTCTTTTATCTGAAGAATCAGGATAACAAAACCCATGTCACTGCATTATTATGAGAATTAAATGGTAAAATATAAGTGGTTTAGAACTTAATGAACTCAGAAATGTTGTGTTTCTTTCCAAAATAGATCTTTCTGTGGGTAGGGTGGTGAGGGGTGGGGGTGGGTAGGAGTTGAAGGTTTGTATTTGTATAGATATGTTGTTTGCAACTGAATTCAAATTTATCTGTGGAAGATCCTACTAGAGCTCTGGTTATTTTCAAAAGTCAAAAACTAGGTCATTAGCAACTCAACTTGAAACTTTCTTTGTTAGCATTGCTACTAATTGAGAGGTTATTATTAAGCACTATGGCTTGGTTCGACTGGAGCTCAAACCAAGGGGAAATTTTGAGCAATTACCCAGGACTCGGTGTCTAGAACCCAAAGTCAAGTTATGAAATGCTTTGCAAACAATGAAGCATTAAGAGGAACTCACTGACTCTGTAGAACCTGCTCTTGTTGGTACCAAGGGACAAAATGCAACTTGCTGCAGTATCCAGACCCAAAAGGGTTTTGTCAAATGGACTCTTATCTCTTGAGTCAAAATTGTTTTTGCATGTCACTACACTGCCCCATCTCATCTGACTTTTCCATGTCTCTTCACAAAAAAGAAACTTTTGACTAGAAATAAAATGCTCCCAAATTCCTTTTTCCTTTAGCAGGACTAAGATAAAACACAATTATAATGGAAAGCAAGAGGGAGCACCAAGAAAGAACCAAATCTTTAATTTTTATTTTTTAATTTTGACATAAATCTCAATTTTCTGGTTCTTACAGGAATTAGAGGCACTTGAAAATTGTAGGGGCAATGTAGAATTCCTAGGCTGACAATAAGAAATATATATTTCTTGCCAAAAACGTATTCAGAAAAATGAAAACCAACATTCTGAAATTTCCCAAACATCTATTAATATTGATTGCAAAGAATTCTGATTGCAACAAAACCAAACATAAAAATCTTTCAATGCCCCCTCAATTAATCTTCCTTCTTCAAGACAAACACTCAAACGAAATGAAAGAACTGTTTAGGTTCATCTTGTTCAATATTCTGTTTTAGCTCTGGTTTATTAGTTTAAAAAAACAAACAACAACAACAAAACCCATGAGTTTAGATCTAGCTGAAACAAGTTCCCTAGGTTTTCTTTGTAAGATTTTAAGTTCAGTTCACAGTTGAGTTAAAAAGTAACAAGAAAGTCAGGGTCATATTAGGTTTATCAAATCCTACAGTTCTTAAGGTTTGGGATTGAAAGGTGTTTTCAGGCCCAATCTTGGCTTCAGAGACCCGGGAGTTTCACTTGGGTGCACAAATATTGAGACAACAGGCTGAGTTTTACGCAGTACCTTTTAAGTGAGGAATGAAAAGGGAAGCAGCCATCTGCTTTGTGAGAAATGAAGGAAGTGCCCCAGTCCCCTGCAATTCAACCTGAGAAGTCACTGCAGTGTGGCTTCCCCTACAACCCCGAAACTTGAGTTCCTGGCAGTGGAACCAATAGACCATGGGGGTTGGGTAGGGGAAGAGCAAAGACGTCAGTCTCCTCATGCAGGCCAATTTCTTCTCTTTACAACTCCTCCCACTTTACCCACGGCCAGTCTCCCAAGAGGTGCACCCGTACACCCATCTGTGCTGTCAGGAAGAGGAGTCTCCCACCTCTTCCTCACCTAACTCAACTTAAATGTCACTTCTCAGGCTTCCTTGACCCTCTCTTTTGAAATTTGATATTCATATAATACAGGTTCATGTCTTCCTGTATTTTTCCTTTATTGCTCTTATTGACAATTGTAGGGGTTGCATTTGGTGGCTCACACCTGTATTCCCATCACTTTGGGAGGCCAAGATGGGCAGATCACTCGAGTCCAGGAGTTCAAGACCAGCCTGGGCAACATGGCAAAACCTCGTCTCTACAAAAAATACAAAAACTAGCTGGGTGCAGTAGCCTGAGCTGGCAGTCCTGGCTAGTCAGGTGGCTGAGGTGGGAGGATTGCCTGAGCCTGGAAGGTTGGGGCTATAGTAAATGGTGATCCTGCCACTGCACTCCAGCCTGGGTGATAGAGGGAGACCCTGTCTTAAAAAAAAAAAAATATTGTAGCTACACAGACACTTGTGTGGTTATGGCTCATAGCTGGTTTCCTTCACTAGACTATTCATTCTATGAGGCTAAGAAAAATAAGTATTTTTTAAACTTCTATTCCTAGCCCCCAAGCAGAGGGTTTAGTATATAATAGATGTCCAATAAATAATTGTGGAATAGGCAGCTCTCTGCTCTCAAATATCAACCCCATGTTTTGATTGGGTTTCCCATATTCAAGTCCCATTTTATATTCTAAATACCCTTGGATGTATTACACCTTTAGCAATTAGCAGAAATAATTAAAACTATCATTTACTGAGGCCTTAACATGCGTTGAACATTGAACTAAAGACATCATTGATCTGTAATCCCAGCACTCTGGGAGGCTGAGGTGGGCGGATCACATGAGGCCAGGAGTTCAAGACCAGCCTGGCCAACATAGTGAAACCCCGACTCTTCTAAAAATACAAAAATTAGTCAGGTATGGTGGCAGGTGCCTGTAATCCCAGCTACTTGGGAGGCTGAGGCAGGGGAAAGGCTTGAACCCGGAGGGGAAGGTTGCAGTGAGCCGAGATCATGCCATTATACTCCAGCCTGGGTGACAGAGAAAGACTCCATCTCAAAAAAAAAAAAAAAAAAAAAAAAAAAAAGACATCATTGACATCATTATTTCATGGAATTTTCTCAGCATTTCACTATGAAGTGTGTAAAATTATTGCTGTGTTACAAGTGAAGAAATCAAGGCTGGATTAAGCCTAGAGGGGAAGTACCTCTTGGCGTGGAGGAGAGAAAGAAGGGTTGGTGAGGAGCATGGAGACAGTGAAGGTAGGAGTGTGCCAACGAACATTCCTTATGTCATAATTCCCCAGTCAGCCCCGTCTATACCACTTAAGAGCAATGCATATACCATATGTGTTGCTGCTGTCTGCAGCATTAAACATATATTCCATAGTCGAATCCCTTTTCCTGGTGCTCAAAGGAAAGAGAAAATAGCAGATCAAAGGGGAATGCTGAAAAAAGACTTGACTCTGTGGCCCTTATTGTTTAACATCTTTTAAATTTGTTTTTTTCCTCTGTGTCTATAACACTTGAGCTAAGACATGGGTGGTCAGAATAGATAAGCCTCTGGCCCTCTTCCAATCCCGTGATTCTACAATTCTATGTTGCCATAATAATTTCCACTATATTCTGTCGATGTGCTCTCACTTCCTTTCAGACAGGATTTATCTGGCGACTGAAGTTGGTCCTGACAACATCTTAAAATGCCTAAACTGATGGTGTCTCAAAGATTTTTCTAACCCCATTTATATACCATCAGGACAAATATGTAGGAATTCAGCAATCAGAAAATGAATTTCCACCATTGTGACAGACACTGTTTTTCGACGTCTCATTCCCATTCTTGAAGCAATGACGGGAAGCAGCTCCTCTGGAATTTGTCATGTAGCACTTCAGCTCTTCCACGACAACTGGTATGCACAGAAGACTGCAGAGTACGCCTTCCTCCTGTGCCAAGGCATCGCTCTCCTCCCTTTCTCTTTGTTAACCATTTCTTGGGTTCTGTGAAACTGCATTGATAAGGTGCTGCTTTAAAGCTGCCAATTATATATTTTGTTGTGGTGTAATTTTTTAAGAAGAGGATGCTGCTAGTTATCCTCTTCTGGATATTTAGAAGAGTCTCAGCGAGTTTTGACTAAGGGGACTGTAGTTATTTTGGTGTAACTTGCAGTTGTTGAGTTAGAGACAGAGTTGAGGTGTGAAGACATGTGAAGAAAAATAACGGTAAACTTTTACGTTTGTGTGGAAGTATAGAGAGATGTTCTCTTTGGGTAACATACAACTCCAATTTGGATGGAAAAAAAATGGGGACAAAAGTTACCTTGTTCAGGTGAAGATGTGCCTAGAAGGAAAGAGAGCCTTTCCCATGAATTTTGTTGGAAACAGCTCTGCTTTTGGTCACATGCACCGTGTACTTCCACAGAACACAAAGGGATGAAGGCCTGACCTTTGAAGGCAGGATTAAATTCCCATCATTTAATCTAAATTCATTCGCCCATCACCACCAAGAAGCAAGACGCATCAGATGCTCTGCAGTGAGCGAACTGGCATCCTCTCCCCTTTTATTTTGCAGTGTTTTTCTCTTATAAACCTCTAGTTATTTAAGACCTGGCGTTTAATAGATCAGTAGGGTGACTATAGTTAACATCAGTTGATCGTACATTTCAAATTAGCTGGAAAAAGAGGAAAAAGAAGTGACAACACACATATTACATCATCATTTCTGATTTTACATGAATTTTAAAGAAGAAAAATCTATAAATGTGTCAAAGGAAAATGTTAACAAATCATCATCTCCATTTTGGTCATCATCACAGCTTACAAACACACACACAAACCCACATACACATGCACAAAGAATGGGGGAAAACAATGAATTAGAAAGGAAAAAACTGTGAGACATATTCACACTCATAGGTGGGAATTGAACAGTGAGAACACTTGGACACAGGAAGGTGAACATCACACACTGGGGCCTGTTGTGGGGTCGGGGGAGGGGGGAGGGACAGCATTGGGAGATATACCTAATGTAAATGATGAGTTAATGGGTGCAGCACACCAACATGGCACATGTATACATATATAACAAACCTGCATGTTGTGCACATGTACCCTAGAACTTAAAGTATAATAAAAATAAATAAATAAATAATTCTAGGAAAGGAATTCAACAAACCAGAGCTTTCAGCTTAAGTGAGCTTTTAAAAATATTTTTCTCTCAGGAGAATCTCTTGAACCCGGGAGACAGAGGTTGCGGTGAGCTGAGATCACACCATTGCACCCCAGCCTGGGCTTCAAGAGTGAAACTCCGTCTCAAATAAAATAAAATAAAATAAAATTTGTTTCATTATTAATATTTTATCAAAAAATAATAGTTTTAGCACAAATTCCACTTTTCAAAACTCACACGGCTCCAACACTAAGGTTATCTTGTTTGGCATTAGAATAGCTCATGTCTACATTAAAGCTGGAATCTCAGAAATGACATAAACAGGCCTTTTTCCATAAAGATAAAAGGCTAAGCTTTAAAGGATTTTATATTTATAGATAAATGTTTCCATAGTAATCAGTACTATAAAACTTGCTGGTGTCAGCACTCCTTTGCATACAAAAATGGCTCATATTAAAATGAGCTAGATTCAGAGAATCAAATGTAGATTCTTTTACCTTAAAAAAGCACAACTTTTGTGAGAAGTGCAAAACCCTTACTGAATTTTGTTGCAAGCAGCTCTGCTTTTGGTCACATGCACCGTGTACTCCCCCAGAACACACAAGGGATGAAGGCCTGACCTTTGAAGGCAGCACGGACCACGATGAAAAGTAATTTACAACAACACATTCATTATTACATCCTCAGATGATGAGCTTGGAGCTATGCGTTTTAGATTTTTCCCAGTGTCTGAGGTCAGTTTTGTTTTAGGAAGCAAGAAAGTTCAGGAAGAAGGAAAACAAAGTTCAGAAGGAGGCAAGATTAAAAAGAAAAGAATGCAACAGTAAGGCTTTAATAATAGAGTCAAAATTCATGAAATAAATATTACGTGTAAGATAGTATAAAACAGGTAAGAATTCTGTTTTTAACATTTATGACTATCCTAACAGAAATAGAAACATATCTTCACTGGAATGTTGGTAGCAGTCCTATTATAATAGCCTCAAACTGGAAATGATCAAAAGTTTACCAACAGATTAGATATTTTGCAGTATATTTATGAAATGAAATACTATAAAACAACCGTGAATAAACTAATGCTATATGCAGATACACAGACACAGTATTGAACCAAAGAAAGCAGGCACACGGAGGAGAACTTACTATATGATTCTATTTACGTAGAACTCAAAAATGCGCAAAACTAATCTATGGCTTAGAAGTCAAGAAGTGATTGCCTAGAGGGAAGGCAGCAGCTGGGAGGGGAACAACAGAGGTTTCTGGGGCTCATATTTTCTTTTTTAATCTGGATACCAGTTACAGTAATGTGTTCACTTTGCAAAAACTTGTCAAACTGTACCTTCATGATTTAAGCACTTTTTTGCATGTATATCATACTTTAATAAAAAGGAAAAAACACAACGTTGAGGTGGTCTGAGTGTTTTTCAATAAATATATATAAATGTTTCCATTGTAATCAGCTCAGCTTTATCTGTGCTAAATACCTCCTCATTTCTGT
Source organism: Macaca mulatta (assembly GCF_049350105.2). Classification (NCBI taxonomy): domain Eukaryota; kingdom Metazoa; phylum Chordata; class Mammalia; order Primates; family Cercopithecidae; genus Macaca; species Macaca mulatta. The sequence goes on from NC_133416.1 coordinate 27,089,979, forward strand.
TTCTCTTGGCCAGTGAACATTTGACACTCCTAAGAGATCACTTTCATAAGGCAAGTGCACATGTGTATGCACACTTCACCCCCAGCTACCCACATTTTATGACATCTTTGGAGGCACATATTCAGTTGTTTAGCTGCCCCAAAGCCACCAAAGTCTGAGACTTTGTGGAAAAAAAAAAAGCAATTTTAAAATAAATAATGAACCGATCCTGGACTACGTGGTGTTTGTGTTAACACCTCACAAGAGAGTGGAGGGCAGGCAGGGGAGAATGCTTCCATTTCAAAAAGGCTGCCGGCGGCACCCTCAGGCGCTAATGGGACCAGGCTGGGGCTCTGAAGCATTGCCAGGTGGAGTCAGGACAATGGGTTCCCTGAATCCCCCAGCAGAAGGCTTCAGCCTGTCATTTTCTTGGGTTTCCCTGTAGCACTCAAGTGTCAGATAAGTAAAAAAATTAAGTGGGAACTTTTCACAACATTCCATTCCAGGACTTTATACTGCTCATTCTGTAAGGCTTTTGACTGAGAGGACCAATCTTTTTCTTTTCATTAGTTTAAAAAATTCTTCAGAAGAAGAGCTAGCTACGAGGACAAGGTGGTGAGGAAATAGTAATAAAGAGTGGCGTCACTAGAGCCTCTTTCCCTAAGTGACTGTGTGACCTCAGGCATCATCCTGCATCTCCATGAACCTTAGCTTCTTAGCTGGGAGCGTTCCTCATATGATTGGTGTAAGGATTAAATGAGATAATAGAGTCCCCCACAGGTCATTATCTTCTAGCACAAAGCACACCAAACACGCAATAAACATTAGCTATTTTTGCTATTATATTATTGCTCTTGAAATGTTTTCAGCTTCATATCTGGATTTTTCCATTGCAAGGGGCTTGCATAAATGGAATCCTGGCTGCCCATATTTGAAAGTCACCAAACATTATGTTTAATCTTCAAATAACCACAGGTACTCTGGCAATTATTTTCATGGCTGAAAGTTGAACACTCAGGCACAGAACCACTGTGACAGAACAACGATGTGTATAGGAGGCCTGTCTCCAAAAAGACCACAGGAAAGAAGTCTTGCAAACCTCAGCTCTCCCTTTGTTTCTAATTTTGCTCCTTTTCGTCTCTTCCACTTTCCCCCATCACCCCTTCGTTTTTCACATCTGTGCTTGCTTCCTGACATTAGCATAAGTTTAGGAGTCAGGTTGCTGTGGGACTAAGAGGCTGAACTTAAACTAAAGGAGATCATCGTGAGAGGAAGAATGAAATCGAGGACTAAATGAGGGGACTATGTATCGGCAGGATTCATTCGTGCGCACACATAATACTTTTGGATGGTCTCCTGAGATGGGCTGCGTGGCAGTTTTGCTGCCTGTATTCAAATATATTTAATAGTCCTCATTGCATTCCTAATCATGTAGCTCATAAGGGAATTTCTACCCTGAGATATGACAGAGAGGCACAACAGCCATAAGGAATAAATATTGGCAAAACAAAGAGTAAAATATTTTACCTGAAACACTGGCCTTCACCTTTGGCAAAAGCAAAACAAACAAAAACAAAACACTGAAGATGGCCAGGAGTTTCCTTAGGATCCAAGAATATGCTAATCGCTAGGCTGGCAGTTGTTCCAATAGTTCTTTTTACTTCTTTGTCCGTTTCCCTGTCTCAAGCAAAATAAAAATCATAAATGCCAGAACTCTATAAAAAGAAAATTTTTTTCTTTCTTTTTTTCTTTTTATTTTCTTCTTTTTTTACCCCGTATAGATGGAAATTGGAGAAACGTGAGACCAGGTAAGCAAGGTATTGTGACAAGATTTTGGTTCACTGGCTTTAGGTCACTAAGAAATTAAGATAATTTGGATCTATACTCAGATTCTCCCAGATCTGTGAAAATTAACAAATTGTAGGAGAAGGGTCAAGATTTCCTGTTATGACTCAACATAATTGAGCCATCGCATGAAATTACTTAGCTGAACAACACCATGTTGCATCTTCAGGCATACCTTTTATATGCAAGCGATGAGTTTGTGGCTCATGGGCTTCTGCAGTCTCGCTGTGAGCAAGATAATGTATGTTAGGAACCTGACAGTGCCTGACAGTTTGTAAGCTCTCAACAAATGGCAGTGACCATTGCTACCACAGCCCTATGGGGAGTGCCTTGATCCAGTGGAGCCCCCACAAATCCTGACCACAGAAATGAAGCGTGCCCTAAGCCGAAATGTTCTTCCAGTATGATGGTAATACCTGGATGTACAAGAAGACACAGGTTAAAATTTGAATTTGGAACAAGTTCCATATGAGACAAAGCTCAGGTTAACATGATATAAATAGGCAGACGAAATAAACAACCTAATAGGAGGCTCCCTGGGCAGCTTCATTCTCGGAATTTAGATGAATCATATAAAAGGGAAGTTTAGAAGTTTAAACAAGATGAAATGAGGAACAGGAGAGAAAGATGAAGACCTTCTACAAACAAACCCAACCATGCTTTATGCAGCAGGCCAGATCCACACTGCACAGGTACTTACGCCGCACTCAAGAGTGCCACAAGGTCTGGCTGGGGGCCACTGGGAACTGTGCATTGTGGCAGGCTAATGTTTTCATACCTAGTCAAGATTTCCCTATATGCATTTTCCTTTATGCTTGCCCATTCCTTCTCTTCAGGTACCTCTTCAGTGTTCCTGGAAAGGTAATGCAAAAAAAAAAAAAAAAAAAAATCAAACCTTGGCTTTGTAAAGTTTCAAAAAGTTTAGGTTAGAAATTGTGGTAATGACTGTATAACTCTATGAGTCACAAAAACCTTTGAACTGTACAATGAAAATGAGTGAGCCGTATGATATCAGAATTATATCTCAATAAAGTTGTTTTTTTAAAGTTATAAAGTTTAGGTCAGGCCACAAATTGCAGATTTGGACTATAAAGTACCAGGTGACCCTGCTCTCAAACTGTATAAACATTCTTCTGATTCAGGAATGAGAGTTCAAGGTCCAGGGCTTGTGACGGTAGAGCGCTAAAGAAACGGGCTCCCTGGTTTGAACATCTTCCTGACCACAGGCCAACACTTAGGAGGGGGTGGGTAGAAATTCCTGGATAGATTTGTGGAATGTGAGAACAGACAGAAATCTGCCTTCTGCTTTTCTGTCGCTCAAGAGTCCCGAGCAGAAAGGGCCCATACGGGTGTCCAGGCAGCTGTCCCTGAAGCAGCCTCACCGAGTTTGGTGCAGCCCAGAGTCGTAGGCTATCCGCGGAGTGTTTCCTGGGTATCCAAGAGGAAATCAGGCATAACACAAAAGCCCAGGGACTGGAAGGGATGAGAAACTGATAGAGTAATCTATGTGGATCAATGACTGAAGACCAGATAATAAGGGAACCTCAGCAGATGACGACATGACGAGGAGCACGTGTCAGTTTCATTCCCACATCCCGGACATCCCGGTACTATACAATTCCTCCAGATCTTAACAACCATCCCAAGGCAAGTAAAAGTGACGCCAAATTGACTGAGAGTATGCTTTTGTCTTTTGTCCAAATGAAGGCTCAAATTCAGTTTTAAATAAATGAAGAAAGTTACATTAATTGAGACTGAGTTTAGAGATTGAAATTTTGTCTAATATAGAGTTATTTTAAAATCAGCACAGGAAAGCATGAGAACCTCAGATCCTGAATGCCACAAGCTTTACTGGGCTGATTTTTACAGAGACTGAGAGAGATTTTTCTGCCATCTAAGCCTCTTGAGGCAGATCAACTGGACATTGCAGATTTAGAAGGAAAGAATCAGGAAACTAAAGAGACATTTACATTTTCTTTTAAAGAAATACTATAGTTTGAATTACTTTCTCAATAACGATCTCTCCTTCTCTGAAAGGTTATGCTACAATGACAGCAAGTTATTTCAAGGGTTGAGGTACTCTGTTAAACCTTGAATAATCTGTTTAGAATAGCTTTGAGTTAGAAAGGGAAAAGTATACTAGAATGTTTATTATAGAAATTTTCCATATGAGTCATACTAAAACTGCCATTCAGTTTATCCATGTGTGCTCTTATTCTATCTCCACTTCAACCTCGAGAGTTGCTTCTTGGTTCCTTCAGTTGTACTTTCTTATGCATCAGAAGTCAATGTTATCAGAAAACATGCATACTTGAGACTTACCATTAAAAATGAAATCACATTTCTTTTTCTGCAGTCACTCCATTTTTCTACTCTCCTCTATACCTATATCTCTCAAAAGAATGATTTACCTACATTTCTCTCCACTTGCTCATTTCCCATTTATACTTTAATTTTCTGCAATCTGATTTCTGCTGTAAGCACCTTCAATGGAAGGGCATTATTCTTGTGATGATGTCCATGATTCTCAATTCAATGGACATTTCTCTATCCTCAGTATTTGTTGTATATTATCTTGGCGTTACCTCTTTTCTTGGCATTTGAGACATCACTTTGATTTTCCTTTAACTTTACTAGCTGCTCCTTCCCATTTTCTTTTGCCAGTTGCTTCTCCTGTAATAAATCTCCAAATCTATTTAGATTAGAGCTGAAATCTAACTCAGGGCTGAAATGCAAAGGCTCTTATCTTCTCTGCATCACCTACTCAGATATCTCATCATTCCTATGGGTTTAAATACCATTTGAATTCTGATGACCCAAAATGTTTTTCCCCATTCTAGACCTGACTTCCAAGATCCATACTCACACACAATATTGCTGATTTAAATCACATATCTTGCAGACATTTCCAACTTAACAAATTCAACATAAATTTCTTGATTTTTTTCCTCAAAACTGTTTCCCCATCATAAGCTCAGACTTCTCAGTAAATGGCACCACCAACCACTCAGTTGCTCAAATGAGAAATAGAGGTTTGATTCTGATTTTTCTGTCTCCTGTTGCCCCATATCCATACAATAGAAAGTATTGTCAAATCTAGCTCCAAATATATCTTTGGTTTGTTTTGTTTTGTCTTGTTTTTGAGAACAGAGTCTCACTCTTGTCACCCAGGCTAGAGTGCAGTGGCGTGATCTTGGCTCACTGCAGCCTCAACCTCCTAGGTTCAAGTAATCCTCTCACCCCAGACTCCTGAGTAGCAGGGACTACAGGTGTGTGCCACCATGTCCAGCTAATTTTTCTTTCTTTCCTTTTTTTTTTTTTGGTAGAGACGTGGTTTTGACATCTTACCCAGACTGGTCTCAGACTCCTGCGTACAAGCGATCTGCCTGCCTCGGCCTCCCAAAGTGCTGGCATTACAGGCATGAGGCACCGTGCCTGGCCTCCAAATATATCTTAATGAGATTGTTTTCCTTCATCTCTTCTGCCATTACTACCTTACACTGGTTCACCTTCGTCTCATTGCACGGACTATTTTAAGTTCAGTTGATCTCACGTCTTCCGTTTTTACCTCTCACCAAGCCATGCTCAATATAGCAGCAATAATTATCTTATTAAAATATAAATTTTGTCTAATGTCACTCTACCACTTCGGTGTCTTCCTGTAGCTCTCAGAATAAAATCTAAAGCCCTTATAATGATCTGTGAGATCCTGTTCACCTTCCCAGTTTCAACTCATACGACCCCTGCTCTGCACCAACCACTCTAGTATTCCAGTTTTTTCTTCTTCCTACAAATTTGTCAAATGACTGTTTCCTCTGCTAGAATGCTCTCATCCTCTGGGCTTCAAGCTAAATATCAGCTACTTAGTGATTTCCTTGCCTACCTCTCTATTTAAAGTAGGTCTCTTTATTTTCTATATTAAGCTCCCATCCCTTAACTGTATAACACTTAACACTGATCGTAAGTATTTTATTTATTTGTCTGTTAACTTTTGGTATCTGTCTCCTTCACCAGAATATAAGCTCCAAGTTACATCGAAGATAAATTGTGAACATCATGTTTCTCATTATATTCCTGGAGTTTAGCATGGGGCCTAGCGCATAGTAGTACCCAAAAATAAATATTGATTGACTAATATTATCACAATAGAAGTAGAGTTCATATCCTTATGCATTTGTACATGTATATGTATATGTGCATGTAAGGGCAAAGGAGAAACATACATTAACATGTAATTATCTACACTCACACCCAATGAGTTAGTGGCTTGGCAGAAGTACTTTTCATGTAAAAATAATACAGAGATAACATATATACAGAGATACGCTCACTTATGGACCTATGGGATTTGTTGGGGGATGATCTCCAAAGCTGACCTTTCTATCTGTAAGGCTGAAGAAGTGTTTAAAACCTTGCCAACCTTTTTGAAGGGAATAATTAATCAGCACCTGATAATGTGCCACATTATAGTAGAAGCACAATTATATATTTGTTAATAGATCTTTATAGATCATGTTTTGAATGTTCATTTGAATTTTCTTTTTTCATTTGAAAATGGCTTAATTCGAGTTTCGGGCTAGTGCTTAGAGGTTTATGTATGTATTTGTGTGCTATATGAGAGTACGTGATCATTCTCTGATGATAAAATTTCCCAGCACATCTTACTCTCCATGATATTACTTTCTTGTGGGTATGAAATTTATTCTAAATGACTTTCAGACCACTTCTCACCATAACCAATGGAAAGGAAAATTATCTGTTGCCATCAGAAAACATATTTGCTTATGTCCTGCATGGCCAGGTCTCCAGCACCCAGCATCCCCAGAGGGTCTCCCAGCTCAATACTTATCCTGTTTGAGTTCTGTGATGGTTAATTTTATGTATCAATTTGATTGAATTATGGTACTCAGGTATTTGACCAAACATTATTCTACATGTTTTTGTGAAAGTGTTGTTTACATGAGATTACTATTTAAATCAGTAGACTTTGAATAAAGCAGATCACCCTCCATGATGTGAGTTGGCCTCATTCGGTCCATTGGGGGCCTTAATAGAAAAAGACTGACCTCCCCTAAAGAAGAGGAAATTCAGCCAGCTGCCTCCCTTCATCACTTAAACTGCATCAGTCCTTCCCTGGGTCTCCAGCTTGACGATCTACACTGCAGATTTTGGACTTGCCAAGCCTCTACAATAGTGTGAGCCAATTTCTTAAAATATGTTTCTGTCTCTCTGTCTATATATATATATGTATATCCTATTGGTTCTGTTTCTCTGGGGAACTCTGACTAATACAGTTTCCATCACCAACCCATTTTCAATTTGCTTCCCATTTTAAGAGTACCATAGAAGCCACCAACAAGACGGAGTCTCATTTTTCCTCCTTGAAACATTCACAAAGAATAAGAATAACTGTAATTTGGGTAAATGGAAGGACCCCGTTCTCTGTGGTGGAACACATTAGTCTCTATGACCTCAAGACTCACCCTAGTCACCCTTCGAACCAACTCAAACGCATCAGATTCTGTAAATGATATTGTAACAAAGAGCTCGGCAATTTAAGTTCTCTGCTCTCCACTCCTTTATTAACCAGTCTTATTGACTTTGGCCAGGTCAAGAGCTTTTCATTGCTTTAGTTCCCCCATCTGCTTGTGTAATGCTTATTTCTCTGATATTTTGAACTCCTTCCACAAGCAGGTGCCCCAGAAGAGCAAGTGTGGTTATTGATCCGGTGCTACATGCACAGAAAGGCTCCAGTTCACATGCCTGAACCCGTTACCCTGCTTTGTCACACATTAAAAGCCTGGAGATTACCAGAAGTATTTGGTGTGGGTTGTTCTTTGAAAGATATGACTGTACCCACAAATATGCACAGAATACTCATCAAGGACTCTTGAATCACAAAGGCAAGTCCTTCCCTCGTCTTGCCACAATCTTTGATGGTGATGAAGAATGTGTTTACTCAAGTTCACAAAAGAGAACTTGGTTTGCTCTGTTTTAGCAACAGATTAGGATTTTCAAAAGAAAAACTGGCAATGTAGGTCATTTTTTTTTTTTTTTGAACAAGCTTTGAAGCCATGCTGAAATCTTATCAGGATGTCAAGATTTAAAAACTCCCACCTGTACATCTCTCTCCCTAGAATTCTTTTGTGCAGCTGCTGCCACCTCCTTTGTTGAGTATGTGTGAACAGAAAAGTAGCATACACTCAGCTCTAGGCACTAGAAACCACTGTAAGCCATTTCTATCTCCTTACGGACGACTGGGTAGGCAAATTCAAAGCAAACATGAATTCCTAGGGATATATTATAATATATACTATGTGATTAAATTGTGTTGGCTCACCTGCAATGGATTTGTACTTGCTCTCTCTCAGAGCCCCCATTTTTCCTGCAGTAATCTTCCTAAAGGGAAAGCCTACTCACTGGGCTCTTTTTAAAAGGCGAGCAAATCTCAACACTACAACTATTTAATGCCACAAACATGATTGTAAAGAGAGCACAACGAAATGAAGATATTGTATTTTCATCATCCATCAACAGAAGACTTATGTGTAATATACCCATTGCAGGTGGATCTGGTGCATACATTCATTTATTAGGATCACACATCACATTACCTCACATACAGAACCATTTAAATAATGTCAAAAGTCATCCAGAAAGTAAGCTGTGATGAAAAGTTCCTCCAGAGAACAATTTACTTCCCTTTTACTTTTCACCATCATAGCTTTGCCTCTTCTTGGTAATTTCTATGTAAACCAACAAACAAACTCTGGTTTTTATAAAAACAACTCAGGGCATGTTGCATGCTTACATTTTAGGGTGTTCATAGAGTATGCTATCATATTTTAACCTCAGAGCCTTCTTTGAGTCAAACAGGATTCCTCCTAACCTCTCTAACTGAATCCAAACAAACTTCAGATGAGCACAGTCTACAGGCTGTTGACTTTCAGCATATCATCATCAACACAGCAAAACCAAAGATTCTCCAGTAGAATCTTTCAAAACAGGAGAATCCAGAAAGACTCAGACAGCAGGGTTGGTGGACCATGAACTCAAGTTGCACCTCTGATCTAACTTAATGCTTACACATATTTTCAAAAGGAACAACTTTGAGCACACATAGTATAAAACTTACTTCCTGGTCCACACTACAGTACTTTTCTCCTACTCTCCCAGAAAGCTAGAGAAAACCTTTTTAACAAATAATACCCAAAAAGGACTTTCTGCAGAAGTACTATTTTCCCAGCTCAATGTCACAATTATTTAGTGTGTTGAGCACTATATGTCTTTTAATTTCCTAAAATCCCTACCCATAGTATAATGTGGAATTCCATTTATTCTATTTTTAAAGAGATGAAGTCATCCAGGGTGGAAACTATGCCCTGATTGAAAGGACTTAAATGCTGCTATGTCTCAGCCTAGGCTCTGGCACACGGAGAAGTATAAATTAAACTCTTCTGCAGACATTTGATCTCTTGCTATGAAAAGGGATATTGTGTTTCCTCTGTTTAACAGTATTCTCTGTCTACTGTGAAAAGAAGCCTGTTTGCTTAAAAAAGTGTGGCATATTTCTTCCACTATGAGTGGCATTGCAAATGAAATCACAGCACGCACCGAATATAGTTCCAATCGTCTATATGAATTGTACATCTGTCAAAAGAAGCCAATGTTGAAATTGTGGTCACTTAATATGAGATGAATAATTTAATAATACGATGACTGATCACAACCACATCCTTGGATGCTAAGACTGGCAGCGTTTGTTGAGTGCCCACCTGCAGACGGCACTGTGCAGAGCACGTTAAACAGAAACAGTCGTGCCTTCTAATTCCAGTCCATCTTGCTGCACACCAGAGGCTGCCCACACACAAAGTTAGGATATCACTGTTACTGATGGGACGTTATTCTGAAAGTGCATGCACATGTTATCAGTTGGACAGAAACATTTTCTTCCATTTCCTCCACAGGTCCTCTGTGCTTTATTAAGATCATAATAATTCTCTGTGAAAGAATAGAAACTCTGAAAAATCTATGACACTGTGTTAACATACTGTTAAAATGCTTGCAGTAAAACTTTCATTGGTATCTAGCATGTGGTAGACACCGTGTTGGCTAAATGAACCAAGACTATCATCTCTGACGAAAAACTCCAGCAAAGGTTTTCAAACTCTGTCCTGCTCATTTGCTAGAGGTGTTGCAGGAGTTACCATAACATCGTTTGTCATATAACATCAACTTTTTTGTTATCCTAAGGCCTTGAACTCTCCTCTTTTATCACAGAGAGGCTGATAAATTAGGAAGGTGCTGATTTAGCTGATGGATCTGGTCAGAGCTGGGAAAACCCTGTAGACAACCCTCTCGCTACTCCCCAGCCGCTGCTGAAAACATAACTGCTCCTAACTTGTTTCTATATTGGAAACTATATTAGGTTTTGGAAAAAAGTGTTCAGCTGCTACAAAAAAAAAAAAAAAAAAAAAAAAAAAAAGCTTAAAAACTATTGCTGGAAAGCATATTTTTGTACCTTAAATGAGTTTCACTTTTTAATGGTTTATATGGAGACATAGTGTCAATGAGAAAGATTACATAGTAGGTGCCATAGACCCAAATGACGACTTCTATTGCCATAAGCAGGCAGTAGGTGTCTTTGGAATAAACAAATAATTTATTTTTCTTAACCAAAGTGCCATAAATTTATTTCACTTTGTAACGAAAGGAAAATATTATAGCCCGATCCACTTTTTTTTACTCCAACCTAATTGGCAGTACTTACTTTAGTAAAATGATGTGGAGACCCAATAAAAAAAAATTGGCACAGTTGCTTTTATATTGCCATCATTCCTTGTACTAAAATGGCTTGCAAAATTATAAAATGTATGAACCCCAACCATTTCCTCATTATTTTGATGCTCAGTAAGCCCTATATTACAGTGTTCCATTTAAAGCTTAAAAATATATGGTGAGTCGAAGAATGCTGTTTTACTCAGTTTCCTTAATCATTTTTGCAATGTTTCCCAAAGTTCCCTAAAGATCATGAACACCTGGAGTGCCTAGCAAAAACAGATTCCCGGGCCCTGAAACAGACTCACTGAACCAAAATTTACAGAGGACAAGTCTGGTAATCTGCATATCCAGCAAGCACACAAGATGATATTTATCCTCATAGAAGTGGTGAAAACAATGGGGTAGAGGAAAATCGAGTCCAGACTCAATTGATATGCCAATTTCCTGTTCTACCCTATATGTAGTTCTTCCATCGTAGAATGATGATTCCACTGGAGAGGTTAAAAAGTTGGAATCTTGGCAAATGTACACAACTGTCCTGCCAACCCACACGCCTAGCTGAAGTGATCAGTTTGGGATCAGAAATTAAATATTTTACTTCTGAATGACATACCAGTTATGTTAAGAGAGTGTGTTTTTCCAATATATGTAACTGAAAGAGCATTTGATTTACTGAAATATCCTCTTACTCTTATTGCATTGTAAAGGGAAAATAACTGTCAGAATGTGGCAGCTGAGGTGAGAGTGGCCAGGTTGTGTTTATTTAGTTTCAAAAACTTTCCGTGCATAATTTTTCATTACCCCTATTCCTCTGGAGAATGCTTCTGAGTTTCCTTTAAACTCCTAAGGCTCTAAGGACACTAAGGATCTGGAGTTATCGCATATTATCCTTTTAGAAATCCCTCAATAATATGATGGTTGTGTGTCTTCGTAGGTGACAAATGACTTCTCTTAATGACTGATGCAGTAACTTTCCAAGAAAACTGAAATATTGAGTGGCTATCTGGTGAATTTAAACAGTGTAGACAATGAAGTGAGAAAAGAAAGTTCCAGAAAATACACATGACCAGTGTGATGTGATTTGCTTTGGGACCCTAAATGAACAGCTGACCAATTCATCTCTTGGGAGTTTGGATTGTGCAGACTGGCCAGCTTTATCTGTCTCTGTACCCCTCAAAACACTTCCAAGGATCACAGAGTCTCCTACAGGATCAAGTCCAAATTACTTACCATGGCAGAAGAGGGACTCTGGATCCAGCTATCTCCTTCCTCTTTATCTTCTTTTGGTACACTTCACCATTCAGCAACAGAAGCCTCTTGTAGCTTCCTCGGCTGGGCGTGGTGACTCATGCCTGTAATCCCAGCACTTTGGGAGGCCAAGGTGGGAGGATCACTTGAGGTCAGGAGTTCCAGACCAGCCTGGCCAGCATGGCAAAACTCTGTCTCTACTAAAAATACAAAAATTAGCCCAGCGGGTTGGTGCGTGCCTGTACTTCCAGCTGCTCGGGGGGCTGAGACAAGAGAATCTCTTGAACCCCGGAGGCAGAGGTTTCAGTGAGCTAAGATCATGCCCCTGCACTCCAGCTTGGGTGACAGAGCAAGACTCTGTATCAAAAGAAAAAAAAAAAAAAAGCAGCAGCAGCTTTTTGTCGCTTCCTGTACAGACCCTGGTATTTCCCAACCTTTGCTGGTGTGATTCCCTCTACCGGAAATTCCTGCCCCAGCCTTTGCCTCTAGGATTCGGCTTAGTGGGCATCTTCTCCAAGAAGTTGTCGCTCCCCTGTACTCTATCTTTGTCATTGAAACCAAACCACCAGTGCCATGACATCGTTTGAGCTCTGAAACGTGAGCAACAAGACTAAGGAGAAAAGGAAGGAGAGGGGTTGTTGGCCTTTATGCCTCCAATGCCTAGTACAGAGCCTGGCCTAAGGAAGTTCTCGAAAGGATGGTTATTGACTAAAAATATGTGAATCCATCCTGAGGGTATCTGCAAATAGTGAAAATGAGGAGACCAGAGTATGCCTGCCAATGTTGGTTTTCTGTTGTCTGATGTCCTTCAAAAATGACCACCATCATTTTTGTTTTTTTAATTACAGCCTTGGAAAGAAGGCCTGCAGCAGAAAAAAAACACTGCATTCATTTTTGATGGAATACATTTGTTTGGTATGCAATGTGATTCTTTTCTGCCTGTTAACGTGTACATTTTAAAAATTAGTTGCACCTTTTCCTTTTAGAGGTACTTAGTAACCATGTTGTTTCAGATACAAAGGCCTATAGAGCAATGCCCACTGCCCTGTGAATGGGGCCTTTGTTCTCAGCGCTGTTTTGGTAGGAAATGGTTGCTATTTAGGTCTCCAAGAGGGAATATAAACTATGCTCACCTAATCAAACAGACCAGTAAATACAGCAGTTAATCTGACAACTTCAAATTCCTGAGTTGCATTCTGAGAAACAATTTAACACCAACAATCATGTAAAGCCTACGTAAATCATAAGCCTTTGGTTACTTAAGAGGTTTATTGTATTTTATTTCATTTCACTTTATTAATTACCGCAAATGCCTGGTTCTAAGTCATATTTCAGGACACAGACTTCTTGTTGGTTGGAAAAGAAAAGAAATCACATTGGAAAATACAGCACTGAAGCTCAAAAATAAAAAACGTGTTATCCAGATGCCAAAGAGAGAAGAGACACAGCATGGGTGAATGTATGAAAGCAAAAGATGACCCCATCATATTAGTATGCTATGAAGTAAGTATTGATCCTGAGGACAGGAGAAACCCAAGTGCAGGCCTTTGGTGTCCATTGTTCTCATTCCTTCAGATAGTTACTTCCAACTAATCTGCACTGTGGCTGTGGAATAAAAAAGCAGTACCTGTTTGTTCAAGTTATTAACAGTTTTACAATGCCCTCACCACCTCACCTTGAAGGTTCAGTCACCACTTGAGAAACAAAAGCACTGAAACAATATATGTGTGGGGAAAAAATCCACCTAGTTCTTAAATGCAATGTGGAGTGATACTTTAAACCCAAACAACAACAGTCAAAAGATCTCTTAGTTGGAGTTATGGGATATAAATATCACCATTTAGATCCTACCTGTTTGCTAACAATTGCAATAGCCTCTTACAATTTGTCATTGCAGTGTATCAGGGAGCAGCGTCCAATATGCACACAGCCTGTAGTAAAAGCACTATCTGAACTATTCCTTCTCTTTTGAAGGAAAAAAAAAAATCCAATGTTTCTTGTTTTTAAAGGCACCATTGTCACTTCTGGTTAAATGTTTATTTTACTGTCTCCTGCATAGCGGAGGGCAGTTCACCTATAAAGAGTGATTACAGGGTACTGGGACAATTTGAATACTCTAATCAATGCTAGTTAAAAGAGGAATAAATAAACTTTTATGGCACCAGGGTTCCTACCCTTCATGGAAATTATTGTTAATTTATTGAATCAATAATCTTAAAACAATAAATTATGATGCCCTTTGTTTTATTAAGCCCTTCTCACAGTGTGTTAAAAAGCAAGGGCTTTATAAATATTGCAACAGGCTGGGAGCAGGTTTTCTTAACCAAGTCTTGGTATGTGGTCCGTTATGCAAGCGATTAGACTATAAAAGTTAAAAGTGTGTGTGGGGCGGCGGCGGGGGGGGTGGGGACTTGAACAAGAGTAGACACTAAAATAATAATAATAATAATAATCCCTTTACCACTTAAAATGGCTAAGCAAGGAATTTGGATTATTTTTCTCATTAACCCTGCCACTGCTTGGGGTGATTTGGTTTTATTCTTCGACTGTTTGAGAATTTTTACATATTAAGAGCATATTCGTTACAGAACAGGGAGAAAGATTTTCAACTGATATGGGCTGGATGGCGACTGTCCAGAAAGAATCGAATCATTGTCCTCAATGGTTTTCTCTTAATCATGGTCCCATGTTTTCCACCAAAACCTTTCAGGAAAACAAAACTCCCCAGTTCGTTTTGAACTTCCAATCTCCTACTATCCTGACCTAGTCAGGATAAGATAAAGTGCCTAAAACAGTGTCTGGCATGCAGCTGACTCTAAACAAAACAGAATGTTCCCTCTCTGGGGCCATCCTAGTGCTGATTTTCTACCCCACACGCAACTGTAGCAGGTCACGAGAACTGTATCCTTGAAATCTTTATTAGTTTTCTCATTATGTTTTTACCTTTCATAGCTATCAAAGTACCTTTTGGGTACCTATTCATCCTGTTACAAAACTGTACCCAAATGCAAACTCTCTGGCTTTAAAAAATAAAATATAATGGGGAAAAGTGCACATTTGGGGTAATATCTGCAGATGAGACATTACCGTAGAAGCAATGTCCCAGAAGCACCTAATATCCAAAGCTTTCTGTATAGATTAAGCTCCTGTAATGGCTCTACAGCTACTATATACAATTATGTGCTCACTAACAGCATCCCTTAAAACAGGCAGAAGGGATCTTTGAAGCCGAGCTCTGCATACCTTAATTACGGAACCAATTTGGGACACTTGTTTGTTCCAACATTTTTTAAAGGCCTTCCCTAGATTACAAGAACACATCATATCAGGATTACTTTTTGTGCCTGGAGACCACAGACCTGAATGCAGGCCGTTGGAATGGTCCCCCAGAGTGTTGGTGTTCGCCACCTCATTCTCCTGGGGGGTTTACAGTTTTTGTCACAGGACTGGCCTAAAGCCAGAAATATTATTCCCTGGAGCTAACCTTCTGACAGAAGTTCGCCGTCCTAGAGATCCAGCTCAGGCTGTGGAACTGTAACGATTTAGCACCTGAAGGGCCCAGCAAGGAAACTAGAAGCCGACAATTTATGGAACTTCCATGCATCATGGATACAGTGATTTGACAAACTCCTGGCAAGTTCAGTAACAGTTCAAGGAATCTTCCTGGTATTCTGAAGAGTTCAAAAGATGCACCTAGATCAAAGGAGGAAAAGGAGATCCAGCATACTATGACCCAGGAGTGCTGCTGAATTAACCAGATCCACCACTGGCAGAGGCCCTCAGTCTGAGCCATTTGTAAGGGTTGAGGCAGGCAAGGAAATTCTCGGGCCCATTGTGATTTACTGGGAAGACTTGGCTAAGTTAAAGGTTCTATTTAGGTCCTTGGATTCTTTTCCCCCTGCATATTCCCAAAGCAGCTCTAGAGCACCTGGAATCTGGCTGAAGGATAAGGAAGAGCCATACCCAGGAGTATTCATTACACTCAATTGCAGGGCAAGATGAATCAGGAGTCCAGGCAGTCAGTAGAACTGGCTGTGATAACGGTGAAAGGATGGCTACTATATACTAAGCACTATCATGGGACACAAATATTATTTCACTCAGTTCTCACAACAACCCTTTGGGTAAAGCATTGCAATCTTGATGTTAGAAATGAAAGGCAGAGAATCAGAATAGTTTAGGGACTTGCCCAAGGTAATACAGTGGTGGTACCTTTCTAGCTCCAAAGGTCATCCTGAAGCCAATAGGCCATGCAGACAGACCTTCCCTAAAATTGTTCTGTCACTTCAGCCTTTGTACCTTCAGGGCCTTGGCAACTTTCTTAGAATTATCTCTCTTACTTATAGAAATCAATCCGAACCTTGCCCTTATGGCTATTCCACTGTCTGAAATTCTCATAAAGAAAGAATCAATATCCATTATGTAGGTACAGAATTCATAGATTTCAGTGAATTCATTCATAAATAGGAAGGTCCAGTATTGATTTAACGTTAGTGGGTCTATTAATATTAAAACTGATTATATTAATTGTATTATTCCAGCCAGCATTCATCCTTTAATATTCGTGGCCATCTCTTTAGTGCTTGATAGAAAGGATTCGCTTCTCATGTTAGGTAAGAGACTCAAGCAACTTGAAGAAATGGGAGGAGAGGTAATTATATGCAGATATGTATATATACAACCTGAGACAGGAATCTTTGGGGGAGCTAAGAACAGCCATGCATCTGGGCTTCACAGAGATAAAAGTACAGTTTAAAACCAAGAGGGGGCTGAGTGTGGTGGCTCATGCCTGTAACCCCAGCACTTTGGGAGGCCAAGGTGGGTGGATCACCTGAGGTCAGGAGTTCGAGACCAGCCTGACTAACATGGTGAAACCCCGTCTCTACTAAAAATACAAAAATTAGCTGGGTGTGATGGCAGGACCCTGTAATCCCAGCTATTCAGGAGGCTGAATCACTTGAACCTGGGAGATGGAGGTTGCAGTGAGCCGAGATCATGCCATTGCACTCCGGCTTGGGTGACAGAGTGAGACTCCATTAAAAAAAAAAAAAAAACCAAGAGGGATCTAAGACAGTGCTGGAAATGGAATTATTTTGACACTTTCATGTTCTGGATACCAGGGTTCAATGCTCGGACCTCCCTTTCAAGACTAAGGTTCTTACCTCCCCTCCCCACTACTGTGAGTGATGCTTAATCATGGAGACTCTCTCCACAAATCGCCCTTGGCCAAAGCGAGTCATGAGTCCCCAAGGTTACAAGCCTCCATAGGAAGCAACTCACGTACAAGGACTGGTCTATGCCCCTTGCTTCACTCAGGCACAACTTTGATGGCCCTCCCAACTCAAGAACTCCCATTAGATCAGGTGTAGCTCTGTTGCATCAGAGCTCAGTCTCTCCCTTTGCCTAATTCTGCTTCCCTTTCTCTTCTGCACACAAGTCTCCCACCTCAAATCTGTTTCCAGAAAACATGACCTAAGACACCTCCTAAGGCATAGAAACTTATCAAAGCTTTGCCATAAGTCACTCAACCCTTCTCTGTCTTTGGTTTACCCATTCTTGTCATTACCAACCAAATTTGTTGCCCTTGATCAACTGCCTTTTCTTTACTGTCTCCTGGCTTCTATTTTTACAGCTTCTGCATACACATAACTTTGGCTTACTCACAGCTTTAGTTTCCTCTTGGCCCTTCATGGTTTTCCCATCATCGAGCTTCTTCAGGTGAGATTTTGAGTACTCCTCATATGTCACTGGCAGTACTATGGATTTGACTAATTTTGGTTCAGGTGCATATATTTAGATGGAAGATGGAGGAGATTTAGGGTGTAAAACATGGCCACCCCTGCTTAGGAGAAACCTTAAGACATCCTTCTTAGTAGAGAAAACCAGGAGCATGACAACTTCTCTTAGAAGGAGAGGTGAACTTTGGCCAGCACTGTGACTAGCCTGTCCATTGCATTCATAAACCAGATCTAACTGTAATCAAGGCATCAGTGACATCTAGGAATCAATTCCACAAATATTTATTGAGCACCTATTAATCAGGATCCATTTTAGGAAAAGAAATAGACAATAAACAAAATTACAAACTCATGCCCTCATTAAGTTTACATTTTAGTGTGAAGGACAAAAAAAAGATAAATAATTGAAAGTCAAAGAAAAAAATGTATACATTTTCCCTGGCAGAAACTGCCTTCCAGATCCTCAACAGAAAGGCAAGATCAGCTGACCTTTTACCTCCTTTCTCTACTCCTCTATCCTGGTAGATAAACATGGGCAAGAAAATGACAAGAGGTAGAGGAGAAAGGGGAAAACCCATAGCCTTAAATCATCCACTTCCTTAATGAAGTTAGCTTTACAAGTGAGCAACAACAATTTTATCCTGAGAGAGAATTCTGTTATCTGTGTTCAGACTGTTTTACTCAATCATTTGTAATTTTTAACAACATTTATATAGCATTTTTATGGTTTAGGATGCATTTCTATTTAATCATTCATTTAGTCTCTCATTCAGCAAACATTTAGTATCTAAGTATGTGTGTCAGGCTCATAGACCATCTTCTTTCTTCCAAATGCAACTCTAGCAAGAGAGTAAATATTGTTAGCATACCCATTTACCAGATGAGGTTGGTGGGAAAATAAAGCCCAGAGGTTGACAACAAGGAGAATAGAAAAACCTCAGCTTTAGAGCCAAGTGGACTCAAGTTTGTTTCCACATATATGTCTATAGGAATATTCTTGCATATGCAAAGAAAAATTTTTTGAGATGGCTTATAATAATGCATGCAATACAATCATGGAAAAAATATAAATGAATTGAAAGAAACTTAATGAAGAGACAATAGGAATAGAATGGAAAGATGAGAACAGACAACAAATAAGAAAATAGGTATTGAGTTAGCTATGTTAACAAGACCTGTTATGATTACTAAAGTTGGGCCTCAAGTTTTTTATGAACTTTGTTGCTGTTGGGGAGAAAATGGAAACACAGGAAAGATAATGATTGCATTTTCCTTCCGGCAAGAACTATTGATCCTGCAATGGGGGCTTCGACATGGGCTTTAGGAAGTCACAGGTGTAGGCCATATTCCTTCCTTCCTTTCTCTCTCTTTCTTCTTCCTTCCTTCCTTCCTTCCTTCCTTCCTTCCTTCCTTCCTTCCTTCCTTCCTTCCTTCCTTCCCACCCAGGCTGGAGTGCAGTGGCACAATGATATCTCATTGTAGCCTGGGCTCCAGAGATCCTCCCACCTCAGCCTCCTGAGTAGCTGGGACTACAAGTGCTCACCACCATGCCTGGCTAATTTTTCATTTTTAAATTTTTTTGTAGAGATGGGGTCTTGCTATGTTACCTAAGCTGGTCTCAGACTCCTCAGGCCAAGCAATCCTCCTACCTTGGCCTCCCAATGTGCCTTGTTTCTCAATGAATAAATTCCAAGGGGTGGGGGGAGGGAGAAAGAAGTAGAACTTACCAGTTAAAAGAGAATTAAGAGACATATCCCCCAAACCAACTGTAAAACAATGACTTAGGAAGAAATTGGAGAACTCTTAACAGTGACTTTTTCATATTAAGAAACTACTATTTTAGGTTTGATAATGGCATTGTGTTTATATTTTTAAAAGATACATCATCTTTAAGATACATATTGAATTACTTACAGTTAAATTGAAAAAAGAAAACAACAATAACTATGAAATTCCTGTTGCCCTCACATTAGCTTTGTGACTTTGGGCCAGTTATCTCACTTTTCTCTCCTATAAATGGAGGGAAATGCAATATATTGCTCAGAGGTTTTATGGAGATTAAATGAGATACGTATATTCAATCTACATGATTTGTGTATTCCCTATTTGCAAATTTCCCTACTTGCTAACATTTATTTGTAATCTCAAAAGCAATGCTTGTGGGGCCTTTGTGGTCGTTCTCAGACATGCACAGAGTGGCAAAAAACATAGAGTCACCTGGAATCCACGTTCAGCTGAGGTTGAACCAGGTGTGCCTCTTGTTTCAGCTCTCATACTGTAAACAAGTGTCCTTTTCCTGGTCTACTTAGTGCCACATTTTTTGCATTTTTGTGGGTTTTGTTGGTAATTTCCTTGTTTGGAATGCCTCCACAAACATAGTCCTGAAGTGCTATCTAGTGTTCCTAAGTGCAAGAAGGCTGTGACATGCCTTCTAGAGAAAATGTGCATGTTAGATAAGCTATGTTCAGGCATGAAGCCATAGTGCCGTTGGCCAAAAGTTCAATGTAATGAATTAACAATATATGTTTGATTTCTCTCCTTAAACAGAAACACACATAAAACATGGCTGTGTATTGACCAATTAACAGCAATGCTGTGACCAGAGGCTTGCAGGAACCTAACCCTGTATTTCCCCTAGGAGCAATGGTTCAGTATTTGCTATTTGAGGGTTCACAGCAACTTTATAAAATTTAACTACTGTGAATAACAATAATCACCTGTACAGAAATGGCTTACGCTAACACCATCCTTAGAGCAAGCACTCAACACATGTTTTTACCTCTTCCCTTAAGTGATAGAGACCAAACCCCAAACTGCCTTCCGCAGACTAATTTTCTGGACTCTATTCTTGAGAAAGCCCCCCAGCCTATGAATACATTGTAATGTGTGTAACACACTATTTGATTGAACAGACCTTCATCTGGACATATTTTCCATCTTTCAGCCAGTTTTTGTTTCTCTGGGGTAACCTTGGTTAACAGAAATTGCACTGGCCTTGGAATTAGAGAGCCTGGGTCAGGCTTCTGATCTTATGAGTCATGTGATCCACAGTCATGTCTCAAGCCCTGGGGAGTTCTCAGCAATAAAAGAAAATGTAATAAAACTCCAAGTTCTATGGTAAAAACTAAAAAGGAGAGATGAATATAATCTGGAGAAGCTAAGGGAAGGCTTAGGTGACAACTGAAAAACGAGTCTGAAGCTACCTTTGCTCCTGGAACCATTGAGTGCTGCTTGTGCCCACCAACCCTGGAGAACTCCTAGGCAAGTTGCATATCCCACGCTGATTTCCAAATCCAATTTTATTTCCGGCCTTCTAAATGGGTATGCCAGGCCTACTCAACACTCCAGGATCAACATGTTTCCTGGAGCATCCATTTTACTAGAAGGTTCATTAAGGAAAACATGTACTAAAATAAAATTTATTCAGCTATGGCTCAAAAAGTCTACATAGGAGGTTGAAGTACATGCTTTTGGTGTTCCACAGTATCTCCTCTCAATTCACCTTGGGTTGTACCTGCAACAGGGAGGGCAGTGCAGTTCTCATGTAAACCAAGAGCCTCCCAGGCTGAGTGCCCTCAGCGTCTCTCAGCTTTCTAGTCTCAAGCTCTTTCCCAAGGCCTCCAAAGCTTGCTCAAGCTGCCCAGAGGGCAAACCCAGAAATGCAGGAGAGAATGTCCCTGGGGAGAATTCACAGCAATGTGAGCTAAGTGCCTCATCTCCATGTCCTTCAGAGGAATAATTCTGAGAAGCAATGTACATGGTTCTTGAAAAGTTTAAGCCCCTATTGTCCACAACAGCAAGCCGCTCAGAAACACATACTTTATAGAATTTCTGTGATTCTTGTCTCACTCTTCCTAATCTCTCACCTTCCAAAATGCTACCCGTACCCAAGTCCTTGTTTCAGGCTCTGCTTTTGGAATTAGAAGGAGCTATTTGGTTAGAAAAAATGGACTTGAGCTACATTTGCATAGCACTTTACATGAGATTAAAGAAATCCGTGGTGAAACCCTGTCTCTACTAAAAATACAAAAATTAGCCAGGCATGGTGGCAGGCACCTGTAATCCCAGCTATTGGGAGGCTGAGGCAGGAGAATTACTTGGACCCAGGAGGCAGAGACTGCAGTGAGCCGAGATCATGCCACTGCACTACAGCCGGGGGGACAGAGCAAGACTCCATCAAAACAAAACAAAAAAAGATTAAAGAAATCCAATTGTCTGTTTAAAGACGCACCAAACTGCCCACAGACACACAACAAACTTGAAAGCACATTTCTCATGTATTAACAATAAAAAGGTATCAAGAAACTTCTCTCTTGGTGCTACATTGGCCAAAACGTCTAACCTTCAGTCTATTATATGTGATTAAGGTTCCTAAGTGAAAAAAAATCACTGTAATCTTTTTTTCTTTTATTTCTTTTTTCTTCTTTTCTTTTCTTCTTCTTTTTTTTTTTTTTAATTTAGACAGGATCTCACTCTGTTACCCAGACTGGAGTGCAGTGGTACAATTACAGCTCACGGCAGCTTCAACCTCCTGGGCTCAAGTGATCCTCTCACCTCGGCCTCCTAAGTAGCTGGTACTACAGGCTTGCACCACCATGCCTGGCTAATTTTTTTTTATGTGTGTAGAGATGGGGGTCAGGGGTCTCACTGTGTTGCCCAGGCTGATCTCTAACTACTGGGCTCAAGTCATCCTCTAGCCTCAGCCTCCCACAGTGCTGGGATTACAGGTGTGAGCCACCACACCCAGCCCAGCTTAATCTTAATAATCAATATTATCCACCCACATAACCAATCAGTAGTTGACTATAGCTAAATGTCAATGCCAAGTTCTACAAAACTCCATTTCAGCAGGTGGGGCTTGGAGAAGGTTTAAGTGTTTGTTCACTTTGATAACTCATATGCTAGGAGGCTCAAGGGGAACTGTATCATAAAAAGAGGCCACCCTACTTCTCAGGCAAAGGAAAATGGAAGTCTGATTCAGTAACCTGGATAATTGTGACTACATGAATCATATTAACATAAAATTAACTTTCTTTCAAAGGAGCATTTGACCCTGCAAATCTGATTTTTTTTTTTTTTTTTTTTTTTTTTTTTTTTTTTTTTGAGACGGAGTCTCGCTCTGTCGCCCAGGCTGGAGTGATTTTTAAAAATCTATATATACAACAGTATGTTACTGTTTTATCCTGGAGGATTTCAGGAGCCATTGCTTTAAAATCCACCTTCACAATCAAGATTCTTCCTAACAATAAAAAAAAATGAATTGCCATCCAAATTGGTTAAATGTATGTATGTGAACCCTCCCTTACTGATCATTTGTCCTTGGGAAAGATGAGTTTATACCCAATGTCTATACATTGTTGCTGCTATTTCAAAATGAAACTGAAGAAAAGAGGTAAATCAAAGGAAATTAATGGCTGATTTTTAACTTTTTTAAAAAAAGAATTGACAGATAAAATAATATGTATTTACTGTGTGCAACATGATGCTTTGAAGTATATATAAATTGTGGAATGACTAAATCTATCCAATTAATATATGCATTACTTCACGTAGTTATCATTTGTGTGGTGAGAACACTACATCCACTCTCCTAGCATTTTTCAAGAACACAGTATATTACTCACTATAGTCACCATGCTGTACAATAGATTTCTTGACCTTATTTCTCCTAACTCTAATTTTTAGCTTTCAATCATGTGATAAAATTTCAGTGTATACCTATTAAGCTGTTCCCTAGTATGCCCTGTGCCAGACTGATACATCATTCTTCAATTCATCTTATAATCTACATTGCATTAACTTACAGTCTTCTCTAAGTTTTATGAGACAGACATGAGCACTGATTTTGGCATGAAGATTTAGGTTGCTTCGGCCCTATTGAAGTTCAAGAAAAGCTGTACTGTTTGTACAAAATTTCCATCCTCATCCTCAATGGCTTGGATTTTGTTTTGTTTGGAGAGGGGTGACAAATAAACAAAAACCTCTATCAAAAGCAATGAGGAAATAACAGTTTACAATATATTCTCTTTTAAAAACTTAACATCATTACTTTTATTCCTTATACGGCCAGCAGTGTATCCACCCCCGGATCTTCTGAATGTGGAGGTCTGGGTGATGAAATCACATTGACCTCCTGTTGCTGAGGTCAAGCAACAAACTGATGGGTCAGTTTATGAGCATATCGTGTGTGCTCTGTGAGTTTGTTGTAAATACTGCTAGATTGTTTTTGTCCCCTCCTTTTGTAAAATAGAGTCTGGACCCAAACGCTGCTATTTGATCACAAGAAAAAGCACGGTCATACTATTGCTACTCATCCATCAGTTTCTTCCATCACGCCCTGATTTCATAAGGTGTCCAAATAATGACTCTTCTCCAACCTGGAGGATGGAATTGAAATGGTGACAGGGCAAGTTCTACCGAATCATACCTGTCCTATGTTTTACTAGTTTGACTCCATCATCAGAAACTATGTGTCCTTGGTATCAACTACAACTGACTGGTCCAAGAAGAATTATATAAATAATTTTGGCTTTACTTTTTTTAAATGAAGGAGAAGAGATCACAATATTGATACTTTTGCAGAAATATGTCATTCATATTGAAAAACATCTGTACAGAATCACTTCTTTGGGAGTGAAAGCAGTTTGAAAATGGCAATGTTCCACATAAATGTATTTGCAATTTTGTTTCAGGAATCTTTCTCTGCCTGTTGGTGGTCATGCACTGAAGTTTCTTGCAAACCTACTCGATTGGAATTAGTCTGTAGTTTGTACCTTTCACATATCACCATCTGCTAAAGGCAGTACAGAGTTTTCCAGGCCAATCCACTGAGGGAGGACCGAGGATGCGCAGTCCTGGGGCACCGTGACAGATTGTGTGGCATAAATGTAACACAGAATTCAGTAAGAAGTATACTTGAATGTAACTCATTTATTGATTCATTCATTGCCAAAACGTTTACTCACCGTCTATTATGTGATCCATACTATATAATCCCTGGGAATTCAAAGTAACTAAGATAACTTACTCTGTAAAAACCCATAGTCTAGTGAGGAAGGCAGGTAAACAGTTATAACCAAAGAGATAAGGGCTGATACAGCCTGTACAAAAGCCTAGAAATATGGATAATAAAGGATGAGGCAGTTGCATTTTATATTTCCATGAGAAAATGAACTTGATTTTAATTGCTTTAAATCCACATGGTCTTCCTTGGAAACATCTTCTCAGTAATAAAGAGACTCCAATAAGAATTTCTACCTTTTTAGACTTTGGTGCCCCAGTGTAGGGAAGAAAAGGAAAATTATAGACTTTCTTTCCCATGGTTGCTTGTTGGACCATCACCATGGCCAGAGTCAACTCTATGGCATAACTCACAGTTAGTTCTTCTCTCTGCAGCTGCACACAGGGCTCTGAAGGCTCAGACAGGGAAGCAAACAGATAATGGAAATCTCCTTCTAACAGAAATGCAAGGAAGATAGACTTGCTTTTACTTTAGAATTTTTCCACTTTCTTGGGAAGTTCTAAGAAGGATGGACTACAGTCTCCTTGAGAGATCTCATTATGTAGAAAGCCTGCATCTGAGAAAGAATAGAAGGAAGGGAATGAAGGACAGAAAGATGAAGAAAGGAAAGAAGGAAGGAAATGAGAAAGGAAGGGAAACGGAAGAAAAGAAAGAAGGAAAGCAAGATAGCTATAGTATTTGAAATAAGAGAAATTTTATTTTCTGCTGCAAAAAAGAAATCCTGCAAGTCACACCACATCTGTTAACATAGGAAGTAAAGAAATGCTGTGGGGGTAGAGGGGGAAAATTAGCCCACAGTCCTTCCATAAATCTATTTTATCACTTTATAGTCATCTATTATCAAACGTAGTGGGTCAATTCGCACCTTGCTTCCCTGTCTACCCATTAGCAAAAGCTGTGTGTTAATTTTTCTGTGGCAAGTTCTGGTGTTGTAACCTCACTGGAAAATAACTGGATTTTGGGAAGCAAAGGCCTAATGACCACCACATATGATTTTCCCGTTTTTGAGAACTCAGTTCATACGACATAAAAGGAGTCATGCACAATCACATGAACTCTTGGTGAGGATTAAGGTGTTGCAAAGACTGTCTCTTAAAAGCTCTTTTAGAAGGGAGAACAGCCTACTGGGCCCCGGGCCCAGACTGTGAGTACACTTCCCTTCCTAGACATTCTCTTAAGTCATAGTATTTCTTTATTGTAATCAAGCAAAATAAGAAAGGAATAGTAACATTTTCTTTTTCTTTCTTTCTTTTTTTTTTTGAGGCAGAGTCTCGCTCTGTTGCCCAGGCCGTAAGTAGTGCAGTGGCGCGATCTCGGCTCACTGCAAGCTCCACCTCCCGGGTTCACGCCATTCTCCTGCCTCAGCCTCCCAAGTAGCTGGAACTACAGGCGCCCGCCACCACGCCTGGCTAATTTTTTATATTTTTAGTAGAGACCGGGTTTCACCATGTTAGTCAGGATGATCTCAATCTCCTGACCTCGTGATTCGCCCGCCTCGGCCTTCCAAAGTGCTGGGATTACAGGCGTGAGTCACCGTGCCCAGTGAACGTTAACATTTTCTGAGAAGGGAGACACCTAACTCTATTAAAATAAGAGAGAAGTCTCCTTTCTTTACTTAATACTTATTGAATGTTTCCAAACACATGCAATTTGCCACAACTCTCTCATGTTTGTCACGGTGATGAATTAATACAGTTGTTAAGCGTATCAAATGAGATTTTTCTCCTGGAGGAAAATCACAGAAGAGGAGAATGGTTGGTGAACTATTTTGGAAGCTGATGCTGAGTTAAAGTCATTCGTTATTGCTGTGCAGAGTTAAGTAATGAAACTAACAGTTACTTAGGACTTTCTTTAAATTGTTATTTTATTTTGGAATGTAATCTCTGATTTGGATAATAATAGTATTCAGTCATTCTTTCAATAGATACTTCCTGAAGACTCATTATGTGTGAGGCACTATTCTAGGCTCTGGGAAGAAAAAACAAAGTTCTTGCCCCCTATAAGTGTACATTTCAGCAAGGGAAGACAAATAATGTTTAAATAGGAAAATAATTATGCACGATCATTTTAAATATGTATAAGTGCTAAGAACATAATAAGATACAGTAATGGGATAGAGAACGATTAAGGCAATAGGGAGTGGGGATCACTTCAGCGTGGTCAAAGAGGACCTCACTGAACTGAGACAGGAATGATAAAAAGGAGGGAGATGTGCAAAGAACTAGGGGAGAAGTATTCTACACAGAGGCAATAACAAGTACAAAGGACTTGGGGCAGTTAATACCCTTGAGTATTAGAGTATGTTTCGTACATCTTTTCATAACTTAAAGCACTGCATTCTCACTTTACAAATGATAACTCACACATACACACCCCATGGGAGATCCAGGAAGTCTTCTGATGCGTCTACTTTCCAAGACAATATGATGCTTCTGTACATTCCATGGACTATGACACGTTTATCATCGTCAAAGTGGATGGTTTAATGTCATGATTAGCTCCATTTTCTCTTCCTTCAGCATAGCAAAGTGCATAAAGTTTGAGCTCTGCGTCCAGCAGATCTTTGTTAGAATTCCAGTCCCACCACAGTTACATATGCTCTCTCCCTGCCAGTTCTCATAGATGAATCATCCAGACTCAGTTTCCTATTAGAGCTGAACCCTCCACTTGGACTTTTGACAGTTGGACCCCTCTAGAGGGACATCACTGCAATAATTCTCCCCTTTCTACAGCATCATTAAATTTTGCCTCTCTCCTGGATCATCCCATTCATATATTCTCATGCTGATATTTCTCCCATCTAAAATTGACTGCGCATGGTGGCTCATGACTGTAAATCCTAGCACTTTGGGAGGCCAAGGCAGGCAGATCACTTGAGGCTAGGAGTTCGAGACCAGCCTGGCCAACATGGCAAAACCCCATCTGTACTAAAAATACAAAACTAAGCTAGGTGTGCTGCACTCCAGCTTGGGCGACAGAGCAAGACTCTGTCTCAAAATAAATAAATAAATTAATTAACTAATTAAAAATAAAATGACTTTCTCCTGATCCTATATTTCCTATGATTAAAATGCCATTTCTTTGCTCTTCTTTTTGTGAATTCTTCCCAGAAGAGTTGTCTATACCTATGGCACCAACCCATTTCTTCCAATTCTCCATATCGTATTTCCAGTTATCCTTACCTCTCTCACACAAAGCCTCTATCTAATCTGGCAGAAAATTCTGTTGACTCTACCTCCAAAATATAGCCAGAGTTCAATACTTCTTACCATCTCTGCGTCTACCACCCTGGTCCAGTCTACCATCATCTCTCATCTGGATAACCGAATTACCGACTAACAGGCCTGTCTGCCTGTCTGTGCTCAAAACAGCAACCAGAAGGATCCTTTTCCAAAGTAAGCCAGGTTGCAGCCCTCATCTTGCTGAGAGTTTAATCAAAGTCCTTAAGAGTGTCCTGCAAGGCCCACATGTTCTGGCCCCCTCAGACCCCTTTGACCTCTTGTCTACTTCCCTCCCCCTCACTCACTCAGCTCTAGCTACATGGCTTTTATCCTGTGACCCCTTTGCTGGAATGCAAGCTTCACAAAGGCAGGGATCTTTGTCTGTCTGGTTCACTCATGTATCCCAAGTACAGGTAGTCCTTCATATCCATGGTTCCACATCCATAGAGATGGAATGGTGGACTGGAAATATTTGGGAAAAAACAAATGCATCTGAGAAGGAGGGCAAGGGTTGAATAGCTACCTATTGGGTACCATATTTACTACTTGAGCAATGGGCTCATTAGAAGCCCAAACCTCAGCATCACAGAATATACCCATGTAACAAACCTGCACATGTGCCGTCTGAATTTATATTAAAAATAAAATCTAAAAATAAAAAATTTACACTGCATCTGTACTCAATATATACAAACTTTTCTTGTCCTTATTCCCTTAACAATACAGTATAACCATTGTTTACAAAGCATTGCATAAGTAATATGCAATGATTTAAAGTAAACGAGAGGATCTATGTATGTTATATGCAAACACTACTGCATTTTATATCAGGGACTTGAACATCTTTGAATGTTGGTATCCAAAGGAGGTTCTGGAACTAATCAACAGATACCAAGTGTATTAGTCCGTTTCATGACGCTGATAAAGACACACCCAAGACTGGGTGATTTATAAAGAAAAAGAGGTTTAACTGACTCACAGTTCCACATGGCTGGGGAGGCCTCACAATCATGGCAGAAGATGAAAGGTACGTCTTACATGGTGGCAGGTAAGAGAGAGAATGAGACCGAAGGGAAGAGGGAAACCCCTCATAAAAACATCAGATCTCAGGAGACTGATTCACTATCATGAGAACAGTATGGGGAAACCACCTCCATATTTCAAGTATTTCCCACTGGGTCCCTCCCACAACACGTGGGAATTACGGGGGCCACAATTCAACATGAGATTTGGGTGAGGACACAGCCAAGCCATATCACCGAGGGACAAGTGTACTTGGAACATGCATGCATGGCACATAGTAGGCATTCAATATGTATAGCCTGTGTCTATAGCATGTGAATAGCCTGTGAATGAATAGCCTGTGCCTACCTAACATAAAGTTAACATAGATTTGCATGCTTTTCACTTAATCTAATTAGTGTGTAAAATTTTCTACCAGATCACATCACAATCTTAATTACTAAAAATAGTTTTCCCTTAGATAAGGATACGAAGTGTAAAACTCCCTTTCATTATGTATTGCATAGACTTAGCCATTTATTAATGTCTCTTCCCTATGGAAAAGGCAACTCCACTGGCTGCTATCTTAGTTTAAGGATCGAGTCTCCATGTTGAGGAAATATTGCTTGTTTTTCATTCAGATTATTAGTTCACTACAATTGAAGGGCCTAGAAATAGTTAGGAAATAACCTTAAAATAAGCAATTTACTCCTTCCCAAACAGAATCAAACCTGTTACTGAGTTTCTTTTTGGATCAATGAAAGCTGTCATGAGATTATACACTAGTTTTTAACTCCTTCATATACAATAGAAAATGGTTACTTATGAAATAAACACAAACATTTCTTTTTAAAATGCTTTGTGGCTTAGTCATTGGACCAGAATTTTCTCTGGATTAATCAAGAATTTTTCCGTACATATCAGAGTTGATGATAGAAATAAGGGTGCTTGTATAGAGCTTCAACAGAGGAAAAAATAATGCACCTTAGAAAAATTTTTAAAAATTGAGGAAGTAAAACATTCAAAACAATAAATTACATCTCTGACTTTGACCTGAAAAATTACTGTACTGAAGTCTTGTAATTGCTTTTTTCAATTCTACAGTCAAAACCTATTAGGGCAATTTTATGTGGTTTTTCTTTTTTCTTCCTTTTTTTTTTTTTTTTTTTTTGCCTAACATTCTTGAACTGAGTTCAAGTATTAAGTACTTCCCCATATCTCCTGTCAGTCACATATCTAAGATAGAATAAAATAAATGTATTCTCAGACTGTGTTTTACACTCTTCCAAAATTTTGGGTTTTTTTTTTTTTCATGGAACTCTCAGAGCTTTTAAATCTGGTTATTAGCCCTGATACTTTCTCCCTTTTCATCTTCCAAACCCTAGGCACAACCCCACTGACCTCTTCTGCAGCTATTTTGATCGCCAACACAATATTCAAACACAACTAGGGGCAGCCTTCCTTAATCAGGTCTGTCCCTGCAGAGTTTGCTTTGCTTTGTTTTAACAAGCAGGAGTCTTGACTTTCTACAAAGCTCTGCTAAGGTTGTTACAATCGTGGATTGAAGGAAACTGAAAACTGATTGCCAAAGAACTAATTGACCTATTTTTGGAGTCTTCATTAATTTCATTTTAGCTCAGTCATAGAAACATTTAGTCAACATCTGTCTACCTTGCAGGCATGGTGCCAAGCATTAGACAAATAAGACATGGCCCTGTTTATCATAGAATAAATGCTGTGGCGGAAACAGGTACAGGGTACTCTGTAATACCAATGGGGCGTCACACTGTTAGGAAGGCAGTGTTTTATTTCTGTAGATTTTCAGGGTCTCTATTCTGTTTTCAGCGTCTCTTTTTCTAGGAGTCAGAGAAAACTTTCTAGACAAAATCATGCCTGGGCCAACACTTCAAAGTAAGTGTAAACAGGGCAAAACTGGCTGGAAAGGGCATTCACAAATTCCATTTATTCATTTTTACCAATTTTATTTTTTTTAAAAATGAAGAGGAGGAAGGTTGAAACCTAATATCTAAAAGGAGACTGTAGTATCTCTAAGTCTTAGTATATCTTGGTTTGCTTACCTTTGCTGAGCTCACTCAGGGTAAGCTGCAGTCCCATATTGAAAATGCTTGATTTATTTTGCTTGCTGTGGTGTAAACATCTTCATTGAGAAAATAGTTGCCCTGGTCTGAATTTTCAAAGTAAAATTAACATATTCTGGATTAAGTCTGAGTAAAATTGCATTTTAACTCCGTTAAAAGACATTCTTTTTAATAATCAGGTTTAAAATTTTGAATGACCATATGTGAGCTTTTTAAAAGAAGTATTCGGTTTGAATTTTGCTTACTTGAATATCAGAAAAAAACCTATTTCTATTGAAAAGAGAACTGTATTCCAGTTTCTTTAATCCTTTGTTAGTTTGTCTTCCTTAATGTACCCACTGTGGTTGTTTCTATAACATATGGGATTTTATACATTAAAGCAAAGCTGTGTTTGTAAAAAAGGAAAGAAAGAAAAGAAAAAAGAAAGCTGCTGATTTTAAATTCTAGTTTTTATTCTATGTATGCTATACTTGGTTATAAAAAAGTTACAGATCATTCTGTTTTGCCCAGATTTTACCCAACAGAAGTCCCTTTATTAAGAAATGAGATTTAATGAAAAGAAAAGTAGGGCTACTGTTTATGTGGCTGCAAATATCACTGGGGAAATATTTCATGTTTACATTTTGCTAAACTATTTATAGTGGGGACACATACTACAGTAAGGCCCTCTTTTCCCCATATAATGGATATCTTTGTGTCTTAATTCTACATACTTACACAGTTTACATTTTTACCCAGTCTGCCCACATTTCATGCCACATTACTTTGTCCTCCAAAGCCTAGCTATATTGGAGCAACATCTTCTGGCAGAACGGAGACACTGAAAATCCAGAGAAATAAAACCCTGCCTGCCTAACAGTGTCTTAGATCATTAGCAGGAAACACAGACCAAATTTAGCTATTTAACAGATCTCTCATTGTTGATTATTAGGGTTTTTTTCTTGCCTCCATTGTTGATCTTTGAAAGCTCTCAATTTTAAGCAACTGAGTTTCTTTCTCTGAATTGATGGTTAGCACCTATTGCTGTATTTTATCTATATTTTAACTATTTAGCATGGTGTATGAATCTTCTAAAACAGTTCTTGCCTGAAGTATAGAATCAATGAGTGAACTTTGGAGTCCCTCTGGTGGTCATTTGAGTCAGTTTTAAATGAAACTGGTTTCTTATAAGCCCTTAGACACCAGCCTCATCCATTGGCCATCTTATCTCTGTACCCTTACTCCCTCCCATCCTACTTCACTTTTACCACTCGTCACACACAATTCGTCACCCTGCTCCTATGAAGCACACAAATACAATGTAAATAATTTCTATAAATTCCTAATATTTGCTTGTGGGAACATTTTGCCGACAACATTGGATTTACAATAAAATGCTCTCCTGTTTTACGACACTGCTGAATATTAAAACTATCGCCAGTTCCCTGATTCTTCAATTGGAAATCACAGCTTTGGTTTCTTCCTTACTTAAGTAGATTTTACAAATTAATTGTAATGTTTAAAGCATGTCTTTCTTCGTGTGTGTGTGGCCCTTAATGACTTGTATTTCTTTTCAGTCACATGATTTAGTCTCTTTGAACATTTCTTTAATTTCACTCATTTAAGAGCCCAAGTAGAAAACAGGTGTGCTCAGAATAAACAGTGATTTGGGGTAGCCACTGTGCAAAGCTATTGTCTTTCCTGTGATCCCTTCTTTTTACCTATAGAGGAGTGATGTCTTCCTCGTTGGCCCTTGAGTGGTGGAGGAGGCTTTCAGGCAAAGTCTTGAATTGTGCTTAGAAGAGATTAAGAAGTCACTTACCGAGACGGAAGTGAGATGTCTCCTTGACATTATGTGTTGTCCCCTTGATAGTCCTGTCATTATCTATATTTCTAGTCTGTGGTCTTAGAATTTCAGGGCGTTCAATGTTCAGTTCCCATGAGTTGGTGGTTTTTCTGAGTGGATATGTGTTTGCCCGCCTTCACTTTCAGTTGAAAGATATTCATCCTTCAGGGCTGTGTTTGCTTTTATTCCAAAAATAAGTATATTTAATGTACGGTTTTCGAAAAAGGAATGAAAATAGTGATTGAGCTGATACTGAGATCACCAAGTGTTTCTAAATTTTTCCAAACACACTGCTCCCTACAGGCCCAGAAGGCACCATCTTTTCCTCTGAATGTAATGGGTTTGCTTGAGTATCAAAATGCTCCATTATACAACACGAATCATCACACCGAAGATACCAATCATTTGTTTTATTAAATTAGAGTAAGAGAATTTAGTACAGAACAGTGGCAAAAAAAAAAAAAATAACATTATTGCTGGGTGTGGTGGCTCACACCTGTAATCCCAGAGTTTTGGGAGGCTGAGGCAGGAAGGTCTCTTGAAGCCAGGTGTTCGTCACAGGCCTGGGCAATATAGTGAAATCCTGTCTCTACAAAAATAAATAAATAAATAAATAAATAAATAAATAAACTAAATTGTTGGTGTACACTTCAGCTACTTAGGAGGCTGAGGCTTGAAGATGACTTGAGCCCAGGAGTTTGGGATTACAGTGAGCTATGACTGATTGCACCACTGTACTCCAGCCTGGGTGACAGAGTGAGACCCTGTCTCTAAATAATCGTAATAATAATACCACACCACAGATCATGCTTTTAAGAGTTATCACCACCAAATATAAAAATTCTTCATATGTACATACTTTATACTGTTCAAATAGTCAAATAGATATAACCTGGTCCCCCAGGAACAAAACATAAATAACGTTGCATTTGTTGAAAGTCGGCATTAATTAAAGAAAACATATAGTGAATAATTTGCAATAAAAAATGAAAGTCATCTTTTGCTGCTTAAGTGTTGCACCACACAACAGATGAAAAAACAAACAGCAGCAGCATTACTTCTATTGCAGACTTTTTTTCCCTCTACTTTCTAATCTCCAATTCACTTTCGTAACTGTGCTGCTTCAGGGCGTTCTGTGTTTTGAAGGAGAGTTGTGGTTTACATTTTAATATTTTTAAGAGAGGTAAATGATTCAATATAACAAAAAGAAAATAGGTTTCATTGTTCTTTGGGTTTTAAATAAGTAGTTACTGTTACATGATAGCAACCAAATCTCCAACTTCTTGTCATTCATCACTATTCTGATGCAGTTTTTCAGAATCTGCAACAATGTGATTTATAGACTCATGA
Organism: Macaca mulatta; assembly: GCF_049350105.2. Classification (NCBI taxonomy): domain Eukaryota; kingdom Metazoa; phylum Chordata; class Mammalia; order Primates; family Cercopithecidae; genus Macaca; species Macaca mulatta. The sequence goes on from NC_133416.1 coordinate 27,124,088, forward strand.
ATAAATGTTTCAACTGTTGTCATATGGTCTTAATTATGTTAAATGAGAGGATCTAGCTGACAACACTAGAAACATGGATGCCTAGCACCATCTATTGTTCATGAACAAAACAACTGTATGGTAAATAAAGGGGAAAGTCCTTCCCCAGGTGGGACTTTCCGAGAGGGTTTGCATTAGTTTTCTACTGCTGCTGTAACAAAGTATCACGAACTTAAACAATGCAAATTTATTATCTTTGGGTTCTCAATATTGCTTAAAGGTTAGAAGTCTGCAGTGGGTCTCACTGCGCTAAAATTAAGATGTCAGCTGGGCACTTAGGAGAGAATCTGTTTCCTTGCCGTTTTTAGTCTATAGAAGACACAGCTTTGAGAGGCCACCAATATTCCTTGGCTTATAGCCATCTTCTTTCATCTTCAAAGCCAGCCATATTGCGTCTCTTGAACCATTCATTCATAGTCACATTGCCCACTGATTCTGACCTCACCTGGGCAAGTTTCTCTGATCTTAAGGAGAAGACTCGGGTGATTAGGTTGAGTCCATCCATACACCCTATCCAGGTTAATCTCCTCATCTCAAGGTCCTTAATCTTAATGATATCTGCAAAGTCCTTTTGTCCGCATCATGTGACATATTCACAGGTTCCAGAAATTAAGACACAGACATCTTTTGGGAGACCATTATTCTGCCTACCAAAGGATATGAGAAAGCACTAATTAAAAACCTTATCTAACTATCCAAAATTTAATCTCTAATCAAAATTTAAGTATGTTGGCTGTGGTAGATTATCATTTATGTTGGAGACAGACAAGATTTGCTATTTTAGTGCTTATGAACTTAGGCTACAATTTGTTAATTTTCTCTCACTAATAATACATATTAGGTAAGTATTCTTAAAATGACCATTTCTTAAGAATCTCCCTACTAAATTCAATACTCCTTAGGCAATGAGTCAGTCCTTATTTCTTCCAACAATCTCTGCCCCTCGCCCTGCCCCACCCTTCAACCTGGTCAGCAACGTTCATGTTCACACACACACACAAGCGTGTGCACATACATACATCTGTACATATTCATACATTCAATAAATGTTATTATTTTCTAGTGTTTAATTTCTGTTTTACTGAGGGGTTCAGTTTGAATGTCTTTTGGAACATGTAGATAACTTTCTCACCTTCCTTTCAACACTGAAATACTCTTTGTGATTATTCTTATTTTTTCTACAGTAATGCCATTTGTATGTTAGTGATAGACAATTTTGATGGTAAGTCCTGATCTCGCATCCAGTTTTATTGCATTTGTAACAGTAACACAGATACACGAGCTGCTGGACTCTCAGGATGCCATTAGCATTTCCTGACTAATCTAGAAGAGGAAAAGGATAGTTGCTAAAGAAATGCCCAACAGACTTGCTCCATGTTAAAATCATTTCCTCTCCTGACCAGGAGATGCCTGTGACAACTAAAGATAGGGGCAGCTTTTGGTTGACAACGTTGCTCTTAGTCTTCAATGATCCGTAACCTATGCCCATCATCTTAAATTTTCTGGAGGAGAAGAAATCCCTAGAGAATAGTTTGTCACTTTGGAATGTGTTTGATGTTTCTCACTGAGGAATGAAAAGAGAGGACATTTTAGAAAATAAAATCCTTTTTTATAATTTTTCAAATTTGGTAACAAAATAAAGGTACTGAGTTTTTGAAAGGACTTGAAAATGAATGTCAGCTCTTCCTGTTCTATCCAAACTTCCCTCTCAAAATCATAACAATAATGTGTAAGTCAGGTTCACAACCATATAACTTGATAATAACACCAACCCTGTGGGATAGATACTGTTTTGCAGTTGAAGAAACTAATGTTCATATCTAATTGACCAGGATTCTGCAAGAACACGCTTGTTGATAAGGATATGTGTAAGTAGTCACTATTACATAATATTGGTGGCAGAAAAAAATTAATCCAAGTTTTCAGAAGGGCAGTATTAAAATGCTAACATATGTCTTAAAGTAAGTCTTGGACCCAAATTTTTCACTTTAAATAAGTACAATTTTAATAATGCGAACAAAGATTGAAATAAAATGGTGTTCCATGGACTACTACACAGCCATAAAAAGAAATGAGATCATGTCCTTTGCAGGGGCATGGATGAAGCTAAAAGCCATCATCCTCAGCAAACTAACACAGGAACAGAAGGCCAAACACTGCATGTTCTCAATCATAAGTGGGGGCTGAACATAGAGAACACATGGACACAGGGAGGAGAACATAACATGCCAGGGCCTGTTGGGGGGTGTGGGGGTTGAGGGGAGGGAACCTAGAGGACAGGTCAACAGGTGCAGCAAACCACCGTGGCACGCGTATACCTATGTAACAAATCTGCACGTTCTGCACATGTACACTGGAATTTAAATTTAAAAACTAACTAAATAAAATGGTGTTCATCTCAGCACTGTTTATAATAGCAAAAAATAACCTATGGCAGAAACTGCTGGTATTCAGCAAAGTCTGTTTCCCCTGTCTCCTGGACACACCACTGGGCTACATTTTCCAGCCTCTTCTGCTGTTAGAGATGATCATGGGGCTGTATTCCGGGTGACGGAATGTGGGCAGAAGTGATACTATTCAAGTACTAGTCCATAAATATCTCCTGCATGATCCTCCATGCTCTTTTGACTTCAGGTTGGTGAAATACGGAGAATACAGTAAAGAAATCCAGAGCTCTAGATGATGACAAAACTAGATGGAAGGACCCTGGGTCCTTCCCTGGAATGACCACATGGAAGATGATCTCTGACCAGGAATACACACATTATGCTTTGTGTGAACAAGAGATACACTTATACTGGTTTAAAACACAGATTGCCGGGCGCGGTGGCTCAAGCCTGTAATCCCAGCACTTTGGGAGGCCGAGACGGGCGGATCACGAGGTCAGGAGATCGAGACCATCCTGGCTAACCCGGTGAAACCCCGTCTCTACTAAAAAATACAAAAAACTAGCCTGGTGAGGTGGTGGGCGCCTGTAGTCCCAGCTACTCGGAAGGCTGAGGCAGGAGAATGGCGTGAACCCGGGAGGCGGAGCTTGCAGTGAGCCGAGATGGCGCCACTGCACTCCAGCCTGGGCGACAGAGCAAGACTCCATCTCAAAATAAATAAATAAATAAATAAATAAATACATAAATAAATAAATAAAACAAAACACTGAGATTGTAGTCTTTACCCAGTACAGCAAATAAAGTAAACCCTAATACAAAATGTAGATGTCCAATGATAGAGAAATTAGCCAAATAAACTTAAGTGAATTTCCTGCAACATAGACTCCCTTTGAATGAGTTATTGATCACAATCTGGACAACAGCCAAACTACCATAGAGATAAAAGCATGTATTTCCATTCTGCTTTATTATCATCAATTTTAATTCCAGGCTATTACATAAATGCAGTACTACTTATTCACTGCAACATTTGTGCGGCTGAGTTGGAAGTCGTTCTGCCTCGTGTCTCTGTTTTTGACACTATACGAGGTAGGAAAAAAGGAGAAAAAAAATTTACCTGTAATTAAATCCTTTAAAGATAAAAATGACACGTTCTGATTGGTGATTTGCCATGGGATCACAGAATTGGAGATTTAAGGTGAATAAAGTGCTAGTTAAGCCAGTCACCAAAATGGCTTGAATTCCAGCCACACCATTCAATCAAAAAGTCATCCATTCTTTCCTTGAACACCTTCAATTATGCGTATTTGATGAACGTAGAATAAAAAGCAGCTTAGGGTTTTTGTGTCTCTCTGTTCGTTTGTTTTGCAGAGCTATTAACTAGTCCCAGCTACTCAGGAGGCTGAGGCAGGAGAATGGCGTAAACCCAGGAGGCGGAGCTTGCAGTGAGCCGAGATCGCGCCACTGCACTCCAGCCTGGGCGACAGAGCGAGACTCCGTCTCAAAAAACAAAAAAAAAAACAAAAAAAAAAAGAGGAACGCAGGCAAGCAGACAAGCTAACATTTACCAAATGCCAGCTGACTAGGACCTGTATATAGCACATCTATACATATTGTATCATTTAATTTTTGCAACAATGCTATACAGTTGATGTGCCCATTTTTCAGAAGACCTGAACCATAGAGAGTTGAAATAATTCATATATCTGCCACGTTGTTATATCTTCTAAAGTGATAGAGGCAATATGTACTCTACAAGAGCATGGCAGATCCTAAATCTTGAAAGAAGGCAATAGGAAAAGACAGAGAGGATTAAAAGCATTTGGCTAATGATTGGTGAGCTGACATTTGCAGTTCATTTCACTGGAGGACGGGGGAAAATAGCATTATAGTAGGACTTGGCTTCTAAAATTAAACTGCTGAGGTTTATATCCAACTGCCCCTATTCCCTAACATAGCCTTTGAAAGTTTCCCAACATCTCTAGACCTCGGCTTCCTTATCAGTCAATGGGATAATAAGCGATAGTTATTTTATGCAGTCCTATCAAAGATGGTTTGCGATGATGCACATGAAGTATTTCGCACAGGGCTTTGCAGACAGTGGGTGAAAGCCATAAGGCTTTATGTACAGAGAAATGTGGCAACGGTTGCCCCTAGTTGAGAAGTTAAAACACTTCAGGGTGCTTGTAATTTCCTCAGATACATATTAGCAGATATGAAAGTGATATAAATACACAATAAAGTATAGTTTTAAAAAAGGATGTGTTTTATTTCATGTTCATGTCACTTTCACCAGGCAAAAATTCTGAAACTATCTGTGTGAACATAATATTATGGGTATACTCTGAATTATACCTCTAGACGTCATTAGAAATTTGTGCTTAATATTGTCCACCCACATTCCCTAAACAACACTCTCTACTGAGTTCCCTAGACTAACAACATGAAGTCTTAGGGGTATAGTCTATAATCACTACAGCACGGGAAAAAAAATCTGATATTTCATTAAGTGGCAGAAACATTATTTTAGCATAGTGATTGCAGCTTCCAAATACATCTGACTCAGATTTTGCATATTATAGTAAGCAAATTAAATACTCCTTTTTCCTAAAACATGTTAACATATAAATGACATACATAAATAAGGTCATATAGATATATAAAAACCTATTCAATAAAAAACTAAGTTTTTTTAAATACAAAAGTTAGCTGGGTATGATGGCGGTGGGTGCCTGTAGCCTCAGCTACTTGAGAGGCTGAGGAGGGAGGATCACTTGAGCTCAGGAGGCAGAGGTTGTGGTGAGCCCTGATCGTGCCACTGCACTCCAGCTTGGACGACAGAACCAGACCTCGTCTTAAAAAAAAAAAAAAAAAAAAAAGAGAGAGAGAGAAACTAAGGGTTTTGTTTGTTTGTTTGTTTGTTTTTTTGGTGTTTCCATTTTGTAATTATATACATGCAATGATTTCAGTGCTGAGAAAAAGATTTAAAAATGGTATATTGGGGGTATTTCCAGCTCAATTCCAGTTGTCTATGACAATCAAGAAGAGACGGGATGCAATAATTATTTTCACAATGAAAAGAAGTATCCTAGCAGACTGGGAAAGGAAATCATTAGGAACTTTGTGATGCTGCTGAGGTATTAGACAGGACAATACATAGAGTTGATTTCTACATATTTCTCTAATCTTTCAAATGACAGAATGGCAGTGGTTCAAAAAAAGCAATGGAACACTTTTAGCAAATACTATCTAGTGGAACCCCAATGTATAAATAAACTGAAAGTGGAGTTATTCTGCTTGAGGTAGGGTATGTAGAATCTCCTCTAATAAACCTCCTTTCTGCTGACATCTGAGCCTGTTCAGAACACAGTTTGGAGATCAGTGCCTACTTGAATACATAATAACCAACTGGAGATGCGTAATAAAAATGCAGATGCCTGGGTTCCAACCCCAGAGATTTCAGTTCAGTAGCTCTGATGTGGGGTATGGAGATGTTTATTACCGAAATGCCCTCCTGGAGACTGGGATGTACAATGAGGTTTGGGGAGCGCTCATAAGACAACCTAATACAACCTGTTAAGCTAAGGCAGTTGAATAAATCCTACAGAAAATGTGCCTCTCCGGGCATTTAACAAGGCACAGCCATGTTACAGGTTGATGTGGGTAACAAAAAAGGCTCTAGCCTTAACAGAGTAATGGAGGCAGTGGAAAACGTTCAAGTTATACAATTAAAAGATGACCAAAGCTTGGCCTGAGAATTTGGCGCCAAAAATAAAAATAAAAATAAAAGTGTACCTGAAGACGGCAAGCTAGCATCAGCTCTCCACTGCACAGCTGTCGCTACAAAAAATGCCTAAAAGAGCATGGGCTCCCAAGTTAGAGTGCTCAGCTTGAATTCATGCTCTTCCATGTAGCTGTTTGAACTTGGCTAAGTTCTTTAATCATTTCGTCTACTTTCCTCCTCTATAAAAGGAGGTCAGTAAAAGTACTTGCCTTGTTAGATTGTTTTGAGTTAAATTGTTACCAGGCACATAAATAGCTCTCCACAAACTCTCACCTGACTATTCCTACATGGTCAGAGTCAAAATGTCTGAATTTGAATCTCAGCAACTTTACCTATAGGCCGTAAAAACTGTGAATAAGTCGTAATGTTTCAGTGTTCCAGTTTCTTCATCTGTAAAATAAGGATACATAATAAACTATAAAAGTACCCCCAAAAGTACCTAGCACACAATCTGCCCTCAGTAAATGTCTGAAATCTACTCTGTTTATTTTTGCAGAATAATAAATTGTGGGAAACTAAAGATGATTCTCAGCGTCTTGCTTGAGAAGTAGTTAGGGAGTAGCATCATGATTCTAGAAGCTGGGATTTGTCTTCATTGCGTTAAATTTGAGTAGCGGTTGGTGTTGTCAATTAAAAAGAACATGGGTCATGATAAGATGACAGGGAATGTTCTGGTTGAAAATTTTATCACTTCAGTTCCAGGTTGCTGCAGATGCTAAGTGAATAGGGGCTCTCACCCCAAATCTTTAATGACTTATAATAAATTAAAACAATGTGTGGGAATAAAGAGGGAAAAAATGTTGCATAGCTGAAGGTTTAAAATGCTTTTGAGAACCATGACAGCCATGAAGGTGTACTACTTGGATCTCCATTCAAGAATTTGCCATTCAGCTACAAAGAGCACATTTGGCTGACCGCCTTCAGCTCCAGCACCTTCAGGATCGCATTCAGCTTTTGAGTCCAAGCCATTCTCTTCCTGGATAACCCCCAAGAAAAGACTGAGCACAGCTGGGGTACTAGGGCTTGACCATTTCTGCCCAATGCAAGGCTGTTCTCATGGGAGATCTTAGCGCCAGCGCACCCCGTTGGGCTGGCCGAGACTCTGTAAGACTACATAATGCTCTGAAGCTCTGCTTGTCCAATTTCAATCCCTCCTCTTTTCACAGGCACTATTCTCCATAAACTACTCATATTCCTAAATCTATCTCAGCATCTGCTTCCTGGAAGACCCATGTATATCATTTTGCAGTCTTCTTTATTAACAGACAGAAATTAGGACCAGAGCTACTGATCAAATTGGGTACTTGTAAGTGAAATAAACCAATTCGATGTGATCATTTACCTTCCTCGACATTTGAACGTAAGTGATTGCCTTACAGATCATTTCTTACTTCTCAGATTCTACAGTTGGCACATAAATCTGTGCTCTGAAATCTGTTGTAAATTCAGGATAGAAGATGCCCAGTTTGTGTCTGTAGATACAGAGTAAAATTTATGGCAGCAAGGTCCATCTCTCCGCTTCAACCACTGATTCATACAAATTATCTGGGAATGGATTTGGTCACGAATATCAGCAGCTTCCTTGAACCTGCATGAATAGCCACGTGATGGTGGAAGGAACACATTACGTAGATACAAAAGTTGGTCTATCAGTTGAGGTAAGTCAGGATTTAGTTAGGAAACCAGAAGCCACTCCCTGTTGTTTCCAACAGATAGGTATATGATACAGTTCATTAGAGGCTTATAAAAACCCCTGGAAGAGCCGAGAAGTAAAGGTCAGGACTTCAGCTTTCAGGACACAAGGAAGGACAAAGATTACAGGAAAGGATGCTCCAGTAATCATCAGCCACCTGTGGCACCACAGTGGGCAGCTCCCAGGAGGACCCCAGAAGCCAAAGGAAGTCACTATCAATGATCTCAGTGGCCACTGGAGAGTAATGGCTCTTCCATTCTGCACTGGGCATCAATCAAAGGTCTGTCACTTGGCAGGCTCTAGCCCACAAACATATTGGAAAGAGATTTTGAGAATTGTATTTCCAGAGTTTTCCCCTGCAGGAGGTAAATGTAGCAGGGGCAAGAGGGATGCTGGGCTGCTAACAGACAATCCAGGGTACCAGTATCTGTTGCCCACGTCTTCTGACTCTGCTCCCTCACTCGCCATACTCTCTCCTGCTGCTGGTTCTTGCCAGGCTATTAAGAATCCAACATTTTGCCACAGCCAAATGTTTGCACTTTACCTACCACAAATCTGAATGCCACAAAAGTCTGGCAAGAATACAACTGGAAAGCAAGAAATATGTTAAGTTTCATAAGGGCTTACTATCTGATTCCTGTGATAATTACCTGATTTCTCTCAGGGCTCATAGGCAAATAGCAATTTCCTCAGCTAACGTACACTACATTATTTTACTCTTCTCAGGTAAAGAGAAATCCATTTGAGAAAATGTTGTAGCAACATTGCCTTGGGCCCTTGGAGATATGAGTTGATGGTTCCTTGACCACATGTAATTCCTACTAACGTAACTCTATTCCCTACCCATCCTTCCCATCATTGCACAAATATACACCAACACAGTCATGTTTGGAAATGAGAGACATTATTATTCCACACATGTTTGTTTGTTTGTTTGTGGGCCAGGGTCTTGCTATGTTGTCCAAGCTGAATGAAGTGCAGGGGCTATCCACAGCAGCTATCGTATCACACTACAGCCTGGAACTCTTGGCCTTAAGTGATCCTCCTATCTCAGCCTCCAGAGTAGCTGGGACTATAGACAGGTGCCACCATGTCCAGCTACTTTAAGGTTTTTAAAGCAAGTCTAGAACTTTATCTGCCCTTGGCTTCATTTTCCAAAACAAAATGAGTTAGGATCAATTTGATACTCCATGTCCTTCTGGAAGAAGACTTCTGTACTAACTGATACATAGTACTATGTTCATTTTAGAAATATATCCAGGACTTCACAAAGCCAAGATAAATTTCTACTTAGGTGGGTACTTGGTCAAAAACTCCTCTTAGGAAATGTCAGATTTCCTGCAGATATTTTACAGTGTAAACATAAATAATGAAACCGTAAAAGAAGGTAAACCATTTCAGGATTAAAGTAAACAATTTTAGTATTTAAAACAATTTCAAATATACTTATGAACCTAAACGTACAGTGTCTATATAAAAAATTTCCAAGATGTATTACTTCCTAAACTTTTCTCCCTAAATACTTCAAAAATAGAAGGCACTTCTAAAAACATGCATACTTGAAGCGTGGAAACGAAAACCACCACCAAAAACTAATGTTCCATGAGATGTTTCAAGTTACTACATCTAATTAAAAAGATTTAATAACAACTTTTTGTTTGTTTGTTTGTTTGACAGAGTTTCGCTCTTGTTGCCCAGGCTGGATTACAATGGCGTGATCTCTAATCACCACGACCTCCTCCTCCCGGGTTCAAGCAATTCTCCTGCCTCAGCCTCCTGAGTAGCTGGGATTACAGATGCCTGCCACCATGCCTGGCCAATTTTTGTATTTTTTTAGTAGAGACAGGTTTCACCATATTGGCCAGGCTAGTCTTGAACTCCTAATCTCTGGTGATCTGCCCACTTTGGCCTCCCAAAGTGTTGGGATTACAGGCGTGAGCCACCGTGCCAGGCTAATAACAACTTTAAAATGTCTTACATGCTGCATGACCAAACAATAGAAGAGAACACACCTATCTGGTAAACCAATTGCAATGAGGGGCATTCAAAGGATATAAATCTTACCTATTGAGCAACAGAGAGCGTATGTTCGTTTTTAAACATTTAGCTTCTTACAAGAAACATTGCAGCATCTTTCCATCAAACATAAAAAGTACTGCTCCTTTGCATTTTGTCACTGTTTGCTTCGCAGGAGATTGGTAATGCATTTTGGTAATGGCATGTTCTTTGGTTAAGTTGTGCTTCTTTCCATCCTAAAAGGTTAAGTATTTGAGGTTAATCAGTTGAGAGGTATGATCAGACACTTTTCGAATTTGCTTTCCTCCCCCTTCTTTTTCGACAAGTGAAGCAGATGTCATAGAAGTTGGTATCTATATCATTCAGCTCAAAAATAATAAAATTATTGAAATAATAAAAATTTGGAAAAACTTCAAAATTTATTAAAAATTCTGTTCAAAAATAATCAAATAGTGACTCAGCAGAATCACGTGACACAGCATTTCAATTCTAAGCAAATCTCCATTTGTTTCTACATTAATTGGGGCAATAACTATTATACAGCAATGAAAAAAATGAACACTTCCAGGTATAACCAAAGAAGAATCCCTGATTTTTTTCCTTAACAAAAATCAAATGGGTCTTATTTAGCTGCCTCTAGGAATTAATCAATGCTGCTGGGTTTTAGTTGAAATATTTGTAAAACTCTTTCATGATCTAATTACTCATTTTTAAGCATTAAGCAAAAGTAAGTGTGTTTAAGGACAGGGATCATGTATTTCTGAGCCTGGAGCTTGTTCAGAATGTGGTATGCAAGGGCTACTCAAAAGTGAGTTAAGAAAATAGTATGGGCCTTAGAAGATGCAAAGAGAGAAGAATGCCAAAAAGAGAATATTTTAATTTCTATAAGTAGATTCCCATATATCTCAAATACTGTGTTAGAGCTAAAGAAAATACTTTCTTTTTGAAGTATTACTATAAAACTTTATAAAACTTTTGGCCACAGGCATTAGCCAAACATTCTGTGCAAGGCCTTACTCTCTCATTTTGCAGGGAAGTAAATAGTAATTAGGTTAACACCTAAACATAGCCTGAACTAAGAAGAAATAAAAGTCTCTTCTCTTCAAAACCCATCAACCCCTCTTTTGGACTGTTCTTTCACACCCTTGACCCGCCTCTTCATGGCCAAGGCTTTCATTTTTCCCCTGCCCACACTGACACCCATTTCCTTCACATCCCCTACCTGGGTTGCATGCGGCAGCTTCCTGTGCTCCCTAGTTTACTGCTGAGAATTTCACATGGAACGACACCTGTTAGTCAGATGTTCCATTCCTTTCTGTCTTAATCGCCTCTCATTCAAACCCCGAATGAATGGAATTAATTTCAACTAACACGAACTTTCATAATCCCATTAATAAAACTAGAGGATCTTCTGAACTTCTCTGCATTTCCCAAAGGGGAAAGAAAATATGCATTTACATTAAACTAGAAGATACCCATATTCAACCCACCGAATACCATCACGTCTGCCACCTCCAGTCCTCTATTAGGGTTGTAAAGTGAGTATTGATAAATACAGGAAATCCACTCCACAGGTTTTCTAGTGTTACCGAGGAAGTCAGAAATCTGTGGGAAGTTACCCATACAGTTGTTCTCCTAAACTACAGCTGTAAATCCACATAATCTAGGAAGCATTTCCAGATTAATCCTAACCCTTCATAGTAAACTATGGCAATATTTGACTTTTTCCTACCCTTCTTTCCTGCACAAAGTTATAACTTCTCGAGGAAAGAACACCATTTTCTGCTTAGTAGACTGTAAGGATTCCTAGGGACTTGCTGTCAAGCACTGGAACTGTAAAGATAGAAAAAGGACGTTGAGGGAAGTCACCGACCAGAAGGCATGAAAACACAGCAGGAACAACCCTCCTTTGTATTGAGTGGAAAGAAGTCAGACTCAAAGCTAATTTAAGATCGGAAGGAAAGGCCTACATGGCTTTTTGAAGGTAAAAACTAACTGTGTCTACCTCAAAAAACAAAACCCAAGCAAAGTCTGATGTAAAAAATAGCCTGGATTGATTCTGGCAGCCAAAATCAATGAAGATGTCTCTAATTACTGAAGACAAGTTTGAGATGTTTAGTGTAAATGAGGAAGGGTTGGAAAGCGCATGTTATCTGGAAATGTATACTCCTGCTACTCGATTCAAGCAATGAAAATTCGATTATTTTAGAAAAGCTAAAATAAGGACAAGATCAAAGTGAAAATAACAGGAGTTGCTTGGAAAGGCTGCAGAATAAAACATTAACTTAAACTCTTACGGAGGAAGGTACAAAAATTATACTCCAGGAAAGTGTTCATCAGGCATTGAAGGAGGCAGTTCTCCACTAAAGACTGATTCCGTCTGAGGACAGGTTTTGCTCTTTGAAAAGATCAAAATAACTCTTTCACCTTTAAAAACTCCAAAATATTGAGTTGTGAGATAAACTACAGTAGTACTAAACAGGGACTTCAGCTTTTAGGCGCGTACATCCAAAATCAAACTAATCTAGCACAAGTGACACTTAATGGGGATGGGGAACTTACCTAATAATGCTTGTCTGTGACTGTCATATAGTTATAACAAAATACCTACAAATGAGACCAAGCAGTTGAATTAAAGCCCTAAAAGGGTCAATATTAAACACAGAGAGACAAGCTGTTCCACATGTTAAAAACTATAAATGACACTCAACTAGGTTTCATCTGTCTATCTAGAAATACATTTTAATCCAGGTATTTAGTTTCCAATTAATACTCAGGAAGGTGCGCGCATGCGTGCATGTGTGTGTGTGTGTGTGTGTGTGTGTGTGTGTGTGTGTGTGTAGAGGAGGCATTCAAACTGAATATCCTAAATGAGAGAAAGTTATAGAGTTATCCTCCTTACTTTCAACTTTCGAAGATAAGAGATCTACCTTAAAGAGCCATATTTTTCTTGGCATAACTAATGCTGGTGCAATTGTTTGAAAATGTATCAAAAAGACTTGACTTAATGTCCTTATAAGGTCCTCCTTTTTCATCTCTCAGAGTAACATTTCATGTCTGTTTACTCATAGATAAAATGATAAATTTTATTTATCTGAAAATAACTGCCTTCAAGCTTCAGTAGGTTTCAAGCAAGCTAATATTTACTAAAATAACTTTAATTTTGTGCCAGGGAAAATTTAAATCTGGGGAAAGCTAAACCAAATGGGACATTTCAAGTTGAGAAGAGTAGTTGGAGAGATAGAAATTATCATTTAAAGACAGATGTTAGATGTTTAGATGCCGTTAGTTCCCCGGGTGTTCTGAACTGACAATGAGTTGATCCACAGAATATGGAATCTGAAGGAGACCCAGAGACTGCTTGTTAACTAGACTTCCCTGCCCCTCTCTTTTTTTTTCTTCACAACTGGGGATATTGTGATGGCTAAATCATCAGCTAAACAAACATCTTCCCATTCTCAGGCAAAACAAACAAACAAACAAAACCCTTTGATTTGTGAGACAATATTTTCTTTGAGAACAAATGAGAAGTAATCTCATTTGTAATCCAGAATATATGAATAAAGTTGTTGAAATAAATAATACTAAGCAAGAAAAAAAACTCAATTCAATGGCCTTGGCAACTTGTATGTGATCTTAACTGTTAGCCTATTGGAAATACTCCACAAAATTCAGAGCCACTACTTTGGGGAGGTGTGGATAATATATGTCATAAATATCTGATCTGTGAAGTACACATTTTTAAACTAATTTTATAATTTTAAGAATAGGACTGGAAATAACATATATTTATATTCAGTGAAAATTCCCCACAGGAGCTTATTCTCATACTATTTGAATTCAAAATACCTTTAAAAATTTGGTTTAACAGAACAGTTCCAGGAATACCACAAGCATGTTCACGCTGGTAACATTTCTGTCAGAAATGATCAAGGAGAGAGAAGCTGAGTTGACAAAAGCTCTTGAGAGAAAAGACAAAAAAATGCATATGTTATTACAACTCTTTGAAGCTGAGATAGAGCAGTTCTTATATAAAACTTCTAAGCAATCTGAATATCTTCGTAGGTGAAAAGGCATTCCCCGCAAACGTTCCTACTAAGAAATGCACTCATCATTTGCAAGAACTAGAAAGTGGACAATAAGGAAATTCCCAAGATAAAGCTGTTTATGTGAACAAAGCGTTTAACAAACCGGGACATTAAATGCCTCTGTCAAAGTAAATGGAAAGGAAGCATCTAAAACATACAGCCCATCACTGGGCTAAGTGATAATTACCCATTCATTTTTCCTGCTGGAACTACATCTGTAGCATTTAAATGGAAGGAAACCAAATCCTCAATAGAGGCTGTTGCTCCATTTTACATCTGGGTAGTCCATTTTGGGAGAAAGACTGCACATTACATATGATTAATTAACTCCTTCTTGACAATGTATCCCATGATGCAGGTGACTCTCTCACAGAGAGATTTTTTTTGTTTGCTGTGTCTAACGGCCTAGATCTTGGGCAAAATAATGGCCTGCTTTGGGTTATTGAGCCTCACTTCTAAAAATTTTGAGTGGACGTTGATAGTTTGGGGATGGTTGTTAATCTAAAGTGATGAGTTGTGTAAGGAGATTTTCTAATAATCATTTTGTTATGGGGTTCCAGGGAGAGTTGAAGCACTAAATTCACTTTCTCCCTTTTATAACCGTAATACCTGGATCACTCCCAACAAAAATGAGGAAGAAATTTCCCTAAGAACTTTCCTATCAGTCCCCATTCCATATTCAATTTTCTCCAACTTTTCCTAAAGGCTGTCACAGCCCACTTTGGTTCCTAGCTAGGATTGATGGGTGATTCCACATGACCATTGCTCATCACTAAGATTCTTGTAAATCTTAAGCAATTCTTCCAACACCTTGCCTACACGACCACTTTAATCATTTTTAATTGAAATGTTTATTGAGATAATATAGATTCACATGCAATTGGAAGAAATAATACAGAGAAGCCTGGACAACACAGTTAGACCTTGTCTCTACAAAAATAAAAATTTAAAAGTGAGGAGGTGTGGTGGCACACGCCTGTAGTCCCAGCTACTTGGGAGGTTGAGGCAGGAGGATCACTTAAACCCAGGAGTTCAAGGCTGCAGTGGGCTATGATTATACTACTGCTCTCCAGCCTAGGCAACAGAGTGAGATCCTGTCTCTGAAAAAAAGAAAGAAAGAAAGAAAGAAAGAAAGAAAGAAAGAAAGAAAGAAAGAAAGAAAGAAAGAAAGAAAGAAAGAAAGAAAGAATACATAGATCCTACATGTACTTAGTTTTCCCCAGTGTTAACGTTTTTGCATACTATCACAAGCAGTACATTGACAATCGCTACAACCAACCCATCATATTCTGATTTTTCTAGTTTCACTTTCACTTGTGTGTGCATGTGTGTGTGTGTTTAGTTCTATATCTATATATTCATTTTGAATAATAACAATTACAGCTAAAATGTATTGAGTACCTGCTCTCTGCCTGGCATTGTTCTAAGTCCCTTATATGTAGTATCTCATTTAATATCTCATGTGTTAAGTAATATTCCTATTGTTATTTTACAGATGAGAGAGGCTAAATGGCTTGGGCGTGGCAGAGCATTCCTGCTGCAGAGCCAATTCCTGGAACTGCCACCACCATGCCACACATTTCTCATTATTTCAGAGCATCTGATGGCACATGACACAGCTCTTGTGGAGCTAGACTATGTCCCCAAGGGAATGAGACTGGTAACACACGTCTAAAATAGCCATAAAATTCAATGTCTTTTATAGGGTATTTTTTGTGTGGTGAAATTATTCTGCATGATACTGTAATGATGGAGATAAGACTATGCATTTCTCAAAACCCATACAACCATACAGCACAAAAAGTGAACCCTCATGCAAACTAAGTCACTAGTGGACTTTAGTTCAGAATAATGTATCAATATTAGCTTATCAATGGTAACAAATGTACGATGCCATTGTGATACATTAATAATAAAGGAATCTGGCAAGATTGGAGTTGGAGTCACTCCAAGGTTGGAGTGAGAGGAGAGTAGATGGGGACACTCTGTACCTTCTGCTCAATTTTTCTATAAATGTAAAACAGCTCTAAAAAAGAAAGTCTGTTAATTTTAAAAAGCTTTTTTAAGTCAATATCTTATTCAGATAGACCCAACTAGCAAAGATGAAACTAACAAGGTGAAAAGATTTTCATCTTGGAAATCTCCAAACTTTGGTCACTGAGCATCTGTATTTTGCCAGCTGCCTTGCGTTATCTGAAGTGGCAGGAAAATAGTGACAAAAAAAACTCAGGCACTTAGAGGGTGCCCTGGGGATGTGTGTGGCTTTTTCTCCTTCCACATCTTCCCCTGCAGTGACCTCAGCAGCAGGGCAGAACCAGGACAGACAGAGTAAAGTGTGTGTAATTCTCGTCCATTCTGGGCCCTGTGGAATTGGAACTTATGCTTACTGCATTGTCACTTGAATATTAAATCTTAAATGTCAAAATATTCTGCAAAGCAGAGAAAGAATTTCAGCACGGTATCCCAAAATCTCTTTTCCATACTCTTCTTGGAAGCTCTGTCAAAATAAAAAAAAATTGCTACTGCTTACAAAAAAATTATTTTCATGTTCCCATGGAAATTCACAAAGAGAATATTGTATTTGCTGTCTACCACAAGCAGAAATAATTGCTTCCGATGGAAATCATATTAGACATGAATATCATGAAAAACATTGTCTAAACTTTTATTTTGGGTAAAAAATTTATCCTGCGCCTCAAGACTATTGTACACCCAGAGCAATCAGGAAAATTGCCAACAACTACCCGCTGTGGGACTTGCTACTTTGACAAACATGCTATGCTTCCAGGCAAATTGTAGTACCGCCATCCTCATATAAAACCAGGGAGACAAATTAATCTTAGTAACTATTTGGAGAAAGATATCTGAATATGCCTCGCCCTGCTCTGCCCCAAATCACAATCCAATATTAACTCATAATCTTTTTCATTGGCTTTGGTAATTGTACCCTTTGAAGACAATCTATGAATATGCATATGGCCTTTAGGCACTTTAGTTGCCATTTCATCCAATTAACAGATAATTAAAAATGCTGCCTATGAGTACCTTTTCTCTCTTCCTTTCATCACCAAAGATAGCACAGTGCTTTAAGGGTGAAGCGCTCGATGCAGGCCACATCAATGGCAGGTCTCAGGAGTATCAAAAACAAACACAGACAACCTCCTTCCATTTCACTGAGTCTCAATCACTTTGTAACCTGACCCTCTAGGTTTGGGTTTTAATAATCTGCTGTTCTCCTTTAACTAGTTAATGAGTTGTTTTGGGGCTAGTCATGTTCCCAAAGTTTCAATGTGTTTCTAGAGTCATTTGCATGTGGATTGTCATGGGTGGATTACTTTTTAGCACAAAGAGTAAATCCTACTTATGACTAAATTGGCAGAGAGATCCATTTATAGATAGTGGGACCAGCCTTGTCCATACTCAATAAGGGGAAGAAATGGACAATACCTAGCCCCAAGTATCAGAACCTGATGTGATAGAATAGTCAAATAAACACATTTTAAGGGATTTATTTTCCATACCAATCAAGATTGGCTATTTTAACATTTGTAATAATGAACAACCCTCAAACATCAATGATTCCAGCCAGGTTTTTTTTCTTATTTATGCAACATGTCAAACATAGATCAGCAGGGATCTCTGCCTAATTTAGTCACTCACAGACCCAAGATGACAGATGTTTCATGAAACTTGTGATTCTGTGACCACTGAAGTAGGGAAAAGGAAGTTTGCAGTTGAGCACCAGCAATCAAGTGCTTCCACTCAGATATGGCACATGTCACCCCTGCTTATATTTTATTGATCAGAGCAAGTCACTGGCCAAGCCTATCTTCAAGCGGCCAGGAAATCACAATCTTAACAAGGGCCCAGAAGGAGGAGAATGAGAATTTTGTAAATGACTCAATAATTGCCTGCTTCCTGTGATCGTACTTTAATAATATAATGTCATTTAGTGAAGTTTGATAATTTAGCATTAAGTGTTTCATAGGGGCTGGAAGGTCTATAATAAAGTCTAATGTCATGTTGGAGGTAGATATGTAGCATTGTGGTTCTCTACTTGTCACATTTCGCTGCAACTCAAGGAAAGTATTTGTTTAAGAAACATACTTAATTGTCTCTTATAAAAACTTTTTATTGTTTTAGGAAGCAAGAAAGTCTTTCTCTCTCTCTCTCTGAAGAGTTGGCATATGTCCACATCTAAATTAATTATAATCCATTGACTTTGCAGAGAACCAAGTTATAAACTTTGAATTAGCCCCAAGTGTTAACATGTTTTTTACCTTTTCACCTTGATTTCTCCTTTGTAATTAATTTTAAAATTAATTACATTGATTTTATGAATTCTATTTGTCCTTTTTATAAATGACCTCAAGCCCTTTAGTGAAAGAGGTGGCGAGTGATAAAGAATTAGAATTGAAAAAAAAAAAAAACCTCACTTGATTAAAGATAATAGTTTTCCAGGTTGTGACATGCTACAGCGATACAAGAGAGTACCACTGGGGGAAACCGAGGGAAGAATACATAGAATCCTTATGAATTATTTCTTACAATGCATGTGAATCTAATTATCTCAAGATAAAAAGGTGTATGTGTGTTTTTTAATCAACAGTAACCCTCCAAAGAGGGTTGACTACTACTACAGGAGTTAGAAGTCTCTTCAAAAGACTTGAAAAATTACAAGATTCTCTTTCAGGTCAATTACCTAATGAAGAAAATTTCAATTTACTAGGCAATAGAAATCATTGGGAAAAAAATGCTTGGACTTACAGTCAAAGATATTTTTATGGATTAGTTAAAATAAAAGGCAAAAGATTAATACATTAAGAAAGCTAGATTGGCATGGTGGTGGCTTATGCCTATAATCTCAGCATTCTGGGAAACCAAGGGTGGTGGATCTCTTGAACTCAGGAGTTCAAGACCAGCCTGGGCAACATGGCCAAACTCCATCTATAAATAAATATAATTTTTTTAAAAAAAAGAAAGCTAGCTTGCCTCCCTTTTTCTTTTTTTCCTTCCTTCCTTTTTTTTTTTTCACAAAAAAAATTCACTAAACATCTCCTATTGCTAAAGACTATGGTAGGCAATTGATAAATAAAACAGAAAAGATATCTGTCTGCATAGTGCTTATATTTTAATGGAGGAGAGGGTAAGCAAGCAAATAAATAAAACAATTGCAATTGCGCTATGTGCCATGATGAAAACAGAGTGCTAGGATGAGAATGACATAGGTGAGGAGCCACTCTAGCCAAGGTGGCCAAGAAGAGCTCTCTGAGGAAACGGAGTAGGAGAAATGACTCGTGTCCTAAAAATCAGGTTGGGATCATTCCAAGCAGAAGGAATAGAATATGCAAATGAATTTGGAGGAGGTGGATCTGAGTATATTTGAGAAGCTGGAAGTTGGCCCGTATGGCTGGTAAGTGGTTAGCAAGGAAAGGCAAGAGAGGACATTGGAAATGTTGTGAGCAGAAGTCCAGGACAGGAGCTCCACGTTTTGTTACAGGTGAATGGCAGCTAAGGTTGACATGATTACTGATATTTGTTCTAAGTTGAACAAATTCATTATCAAACTAATGGAATTTAGAGTAGTTCTCTCTGTTGTATATGTCACTGTTGTTCCCATATCCTTCCAAATTCAGTTTCTAGTGAGAACGGTGATGAACAAGGTTAAGCAGATACAAAATGTCAAAGAAAAGTCCGAATTAGAGCCTGTTGTTAGAGCCCTACAAATGTAAATAAAGCATCAGCAACAGGGTAGATGCATTTGGTTGAGATACTTGGGATGGAATGTAAGTATATTATCATTCTCACAGCCAGCTATTACCACTGGGAAGGACTCTCTGCCCCCCACATCTTCTCCATCTGCCAAAAAGTCTACTAAAGGTATATAAAACCTATTTATTTTATTATTAGAGATGAAGCTTGAGTACAATAGTCCATGCAGGGGTAACACTATGCCTTAAATTTACTTTAAAGGTTAAATAACTATCCTGGAGAGAGGTTATCTCCTAAGAGTAGAGGGGAGATTGCAATAGATGAGAGGATATCCAGAGGATTAAACGTTAATGGTAACATTTATTAAAATTGTTAGGTGGGTCTGCCTGGATGATGAAGGTATTGATCTTTACAGTGTTTTAGATTTTGTATATATTTCTTAATAGTTTCTTTTTAAGAAGTAGGTTACTCACTTCAGATTCTTTCCTAAGAGTAATTGTTAAGCAAGTCACCTCTTAGAACCGGGAATCATGGGGGAAGACAGGGATAGAGAAGGCCATCTGAGTCCATTAATGACAGATTTCTAGAGTTGAGAAAGCTTAGAATTGGAAGGGACTTCAGAGGTCACTACTTGAAACCTCTCTTTTGACAGCAGTCAATCTGTCAAAGCTATGCAGCCAGTGAGTAGAGTTGGCAGGAACAGAGAGGGGAACATTCTCAAATCCTGACTCCAGTCTGATGCTCAGCATTATAATACAACTGCCTTGAATTTCCTTTTCGTTTAGTCACTGGTAACACCGAATTTTACTTTTGTGACTAAGGGAACACCTGGGAGTTAGAAGTAGACCTCAAGTAGCCCAGATAATATAGTGAGACCCTGTCTCTACAAAAAACTTTTAAAAAATTAGCCAGGCATGGTGGCACACTACTGCAGTCCCAGCCACTCGGGAGGCTGAGGAGGGAGGATCACTTGAGCCTGGAAGGTTAAGGCTGCAGTGAGCCATGATACACCATTGCACTCCAACCTGAACAATAGAACGATGCCCTATTAAAAAAAAAAAAAGTTAAAAAAAATAGACTTCAAATTGATATTTATTGGTAAATTGGAGAAACTTTTTTTTTTTTTTTTTTTTTTTTTTTTTTTTTTTTTGAGATGGAGTCTCACTCTGTCGCCCAGGCTGGAATACAGTGGTGCAATCTCAGCTCACTGCAACCTCCATCTCCCAGGTTCAAGTGATTCTCCTGCCTCAACCTCCTGGATAGCTGGGACTATAGGCACATGCCACCATGCCCAGCTAATTTTTATATTTTTAGTAGAGACGGGGTTTCACCATGTTGGCCAGGATGGTCTCAATTTCCTGACTTCATGATCCACCTGCCTAGGCCTCCCAAAGTGAGTGGCATGAGCCACCACGCCTGGCCTGGAGAAAGTATCTTAAACCAGCTAATGAGAGGTCATAGAGACAACCATCATGGCTGAAAAGAAAAGGACACTGAAGAAATCGCTGGAATTGATTATCCAAGAGGAGTAAAGCAAATGAGCAGAATGAGCGTCATACCCAGAAGTATCACAGCAGTACCAATTGAAAGGACTGTGGCCTCTCTACTGACGAGGATATTACCAAGGCGCATTGTCCAGGTCCACAGAGTGAAGAGTGAGAAAAGCCCAGAGCCTGAGAGTCTTCAGATAGATACAAAGGTTGACAAGAAAAAAATGTGACACAGAGAGGAAATCTTGCAATTTCATCTAGAGAAGCAAAATTATTGACAACAAAATAATAATATTTTATTGTATGGAAATCAGATTTTCTTCAAGCCTGTCTACAGATAGAATATAATTTTTTTTTTTTTTTTTTTTTTTATAGAAACAAGGTCTTGCTCTATCACCCAGGCTGGAGCGTAGTGGCACAATCATAGCTCACTTGCAGCCTTCAACACCTGTGCTTGGATGATCTTCCCATCTCAGCCTCCAAAATTGCTGTGATCACAGGCATGTGCCACCCTGCATAGCTAATTTTTTAAAATTTTTTTGTAGAGACAGTGTCTCATCCTGTTACCCAGTCTAGTCTCAAACTCCTGACCTCAAGCCTTTCAAAGTGCTGGGATTATAGGCATGAGCCTCAGAATCTGGTCTGAAAATATTTTTCCTTAATGGCAAAAAGGATTTAGACTTGAGAGAAAAGATTTCCTGAAAGGGTTAGTTACAGTTCCTCCTCTGGGGATAGTTAAAACAGAAAAAATTCCTCATATCTGTGCTTGTTTAGACAGAGTCCAGTCCAATGTAAGAATTACTTCTGGTCTACAATAGAACAAGGAACTATGATTCTGGCAGGAGCTAAACCCAACTGACTTGACTCTCAGCACCCTATTTTCATGTTCTGGGAAACCTACTGATAACAGCAGGAGACAAATTCCTAGGCTGACAGGGATGTCCTGGTGAGACCCGACCTTCAAACTAAAGACAGTTTAAAGCCTGAAAACTGAGCTGCCAGTTCGGTATAGAATCTATGATCAGAGTGAGAACTTCTATGATGCCTTTTAACCAATCAAATGGTGCTTTTTCCAGGACCACCTATGGACCACTCAGCACACACTCCCTCATTCTGAACCCATAAAAACCCTGGACTCAGCCTCACAGACAGCTATCCACTTTTGGGCCCCCTCTCACACATAGGGCTACCCATTTCAGCTCTTGACCCTCTTGTTGTCAAGAGCTTTTCTGTTGCTCAATAAAATTCTTCTCTGCCTTGCTCCCTCTATGGTGTCTGTATACCTCATTCTTCTTTGTTGTGGGACAAGAACTGGGAACTGGGAACCCTCCAAAGAGTGGGAGCAAAAAGGGCTGTAACTTGCTTCGCCAAGCTGCAGGCTTTAGGACGGAATGAGTTGTGACACATCCCTGTTCACTGGGCTGCAATGGCAGGAACAAGAGACAGCTGTAGTGCTTCTTAGGGTCCCCAACCTTGGGACTTCCTGAATAGAAGCTGTGATGCCCTCTTGGAGCTCCACAGTTGCTAGCATCTCTGAGTTTTTGAGTGCCACTCCATCCCCCTCATCAGAATGTGGGCACCCATTTGTAGAAGCTGCTTGCAGCACACATGGTCCCTCCCTGGGCTGAGGATGCAGCCACAGTGGTTGTGGGATCTGGGCCAGGAAGTGAGCCAAGTGCAGCCTGCCCACGCAAAGCCTGGGCAGAGGTACTGCCAGCCACAGAGGTTTCCGGCTGGCAAAGTGGCACCAAAAGAATCCTATGTCACTACTACACTCATAACTGGGGAAGGATAACTCATTGGGATCACTTGGGCTGAGAGCTGCATGTGTGATACCTCATTAATGGGCTCACATCCCTCAGGTTATCAGCCAACCAACTGTCATTGGCAGAGAACATAGGGTAACATAAAAGGAGCACTAATCTAGATTAGTGTTCCAAGAAACTTAAGAACAGCTGCAACTTGGCTGAGACTCTCGTCTTTTTAATTGTGCATATATGCCCAGAGGCTCTACAGTAGCTCTAAATATAAAGAATAAATAGTGTGCAGGAATTCAGTAATTAACAGTTTCCTGTTATTTCCTGTGTGGTAATTTTCAAAGACCACCATGATAATTTACTTACACAAAACTCAGACAGAAAGGAAGTTCAGGGAGAAAGCTCAAGAAGGCATTGGCGGGTTGGGAACATTTCAGAATCAAACCTGCATATGTTGGGTTTCCGAGCAAACACAAGGCTACATTGAGTATTGTGATGTAAAATTGCTTCAGCTTCAGAATGAATTCTTTTAAAATTCTGTTTTTCAAATGGATCTTATGTCTTTCTTTTTCTTTTCTTTTTCTTTTTTCTTTTTTTTTTTTTTTGAGACAGAGTCTTATTCTATCACCCAGGCTGGAGTGCAGTCATACAATCTCAGCTCACTGCAACCTCCACCTGCTGGGTTCAAGCAATTCTCCTGTCTCAGCCTTCTGAGTAGCTGGGATTACAGGCATGCACCACCACACCGGGCTAATTTTTGCATTTTTAGTAGAGACGGGGTTTCACCATTTTGGTCAGGCTGGTCTTGAACTGCTGACTTCATGATCCACCTGCCTTGGCCTCCCAAAGTGCTGGGATTACAGGTGTGAGCCACTGCACCCAGCCAAATGAATCTTATTTCTAACTTCACAATAGTTTCTCCTTAGCCCCTGTATTTGATGTAATGCTGAGAGATTTTTTAGATCAGCACTTTCAAATTTGAATGTGCTTACCTGCAGTCACAGCTACTCAGGAGGATGAAGCAGGAGGATCACTTGATGCCAGGAATTTCAGGGTGTAGCATGCTGTATTAGTCCATTTTTATACTGCTTTGAAGAAATACCAGAGACTTGGTAATTTATAAAGAAAAAGAGTTTTAATGGACTCACAGTTCCACATGACTGGGGAGGCCTCACAATCATGGTAGAAGGCAAAGGAGGAGCAAAGTCATGT
This sequence comes from Macaca mulatta, assembly GCF_049350105.2. Taxonomy (NCBI): domain Eukaryota; kingdom Metazoa; phylum Chordata; class Mammalia; order Primates; family Cercopithecidae; genus Macaca; species Macaca mulatta. Next base: position 27,148,266 of record NC_133416.1, read on the forward strand.
CTTATAAGGCAGCAGGCAAGAGAGCATGTGCAGGGAAACTGCCCTTTATAAAACCATCAGATCTCACGAGACCTATTCACTATCATAAGAACACCAGAGGAAAAACCTGCCCCTATGGTTCAATTCTCTCTCACTGGGTCCCTCCCATGACATGTGGGGATTATGGGTGCTACAATTCAAGATGAGATTTGGGTGAGGACACAGCCAAATCATATCACAGGCTATGAACACACCTGTTAATAGCCACTGCACTCCTTCCTGGGCAATATAGCGAGATTCCTGTTTCAAAAAAAAAAATGAATATGCAAATAAATCATCTTGTTAATATGCAGATTCTGATTCAGTAGTTTGGGGGAGGGCTTGAGATTCTGCATTTCTAAAAAGCACCCACACCAGCAGTTGCTGCTACTGCTGGTCTAGTAACAATTCTTTGAGTGCAAAGCATTCAAAACTTACCCAGTAGTTGCAATGTTAGGTTTTAAAAGACATTACTCTCTAAAGAAAAAAAAAATTAATTAAATGAGAGAAAACCCAGACAGCAAGAAGCTAACATACATGATTTTTCAAGCTAAATGGTTGTCTCTTTGGACCAAGAGGGAGTGCTTGTAAGTTGAGACCTAGAGAGCAAACTGGCAGACAAAGCATTACAGACCAGAGCCAGGCAAGCTGAAGGAGGGAGGGATCAGTTCAAGTTACCATATCCAAGGGGTTATGGCAAACATGGGTCTAAGGAAAGCCGTTCTCAGTATTGAAGAGTTACAGACTTGTTGATGGGGTTTAGCAATAACCATAATTGAGCATGAGGTTTGCAACCTGGTTATGTTTCAAAGATGTCCATCTAGATGGAAACTGGACACATCTATATCTGGGTGGGAAGAGACAAAGTCCAGGCTTGAGAAGGTGGTTGGGCCCTGGTCAAGTGGGCTGAGACTGAGCACACTGCCTGTTACAAAGAATTATACCAGGGCAGAAATCAAGTCAATCAGGATGGATAGACACACATCTGGTGGGTTAGGGAGAGAGCTCTAGCATGGTGAAACCCATGGACTCATCCAAGAGACACCAGATGCTGGGATTAGGGCAGTAAAGCTAAGCTCATGCCCCTGAGCCTCAGCTGTTAATGCACTGTCAGGCCTATTGCCAATTAACTCATGCACTGGGTGAGATTGAGCTTGCAAACCAGAAGACTTCAAGCCTTGGAGATAAATGGTGCTCAGATAGGTCTGCCAAGTATTTTGTGATTACTAGATGTCAGATACTAGGCTGGAGGCTCAATGCATACTATTCATATGTGATTAAAAAATTTTGTCTGAGAATATAGAAAAATGTGCTAGATGTAATCTCTATGTAAACTAGTCTAGTGGGAGAGGCAAACACTGACATAAATAATTACAAGTTCTCATAGTCTCCTAGATGGCTATGGGGAAATTGAATGAATATGAATAAAAGGGAAATACAAAAACAAAATTATCTAGCAGACTTTGTACACTTGACTGTGAAATCTAGCCATTCAAATTGATGATTAGCAAGAAGAATAATTATTGGTTAGTATCAGGAGGAGGATGATCGCTGTTAAAGAAAGTTTGCATTAAACTGGGTGGAAAATGCTCTTGCAGAAAATGGAACTATTAACCTCATGACTATGAAACAAGCAAGTCCAAGGAAAATTCTCTTCCTTTCCCTCATACAGAATATGAGATCATCTTCTCCTTTTGTGAGAACCAAACTGGTGAGGAGCTGCTATGGATAATCCCTGTCTCCATCACTTAACCTTGTTCTGCTCCTTATTGCCTTTTAAATTGCCTTGTCAAATCTCGCTGCAGATGCAGATCAATTTGTTCTCTTTATTCAGGAGTTTACAAAAACTGACTTGCAAAAGATAACTTTAATATACGTGGAATACAGAGATACAAAAGTCGAAATGACTACAAAGATGTTTCTTAACTTGAACCTGGTAGTGGGAGCACCAGTAAGTCTGGGGTTGAACCTGGTTGTCATACTGTGTAGACAGGAGGTCTGGATGACACTCATGATGATCACTGCAGCCACACATTTTAGTACAACTATGAAGCTGACTTTTATCATTAGGATGGCTCTTACATGACAAAATCATCCCATTCCTCAATTATACCACAAAAGCTTTTTCTGTCTACTTTTAGCCATGTTGCATTCTCGGGGCATAGATTCAGGTCCTGAACACAATAATAACAACAATAATTTAAGGCATTTCATGGCCCAACACTCAGAACTATTTCTTCCATTGATGCCTGAAAATACTCTTTTGATATCTGCCCTCATTTAGTTTTGGTTGTGCAACATTGCCAGTCCTGGAATTCTTATTTTTTTCTTAGATACTATGTTTGCGATTAGAGTACACTATCACTAGTTTCTTATGTGATGAACAATTTTCTGAACGAATAGACTTGCCTGAGACAAAAGAGAACAATACAGTACATGATTTTTTTACTTAGTAGAGGAAACTGTAAGTAAAAATACAGTTTGTTGTTGTATTTGTCAGGATTCTATAAAGAACAAATAGGAACTATACCACCATCTGTATCTATCTACATATATGCATGGAGAGAGAGATTCAATTGTCTCATAAAATAGTGGAGGCTGGCGAGTCCACATTCTGTACAGCAAGCCAACTGGTTGGAAATTCATGTAAGAGTTGATGTTGCGGTCTTGAGTCTGAAATCTGCAGGGCAGGCCAAGCAGGCTGGAAATTCAGGCAGAATTTCCATGTTGCAGTTTCAAGGCCAAATTCCCTCTTCTTTGGAAAACCTGTCTGTTCTTAAGGCCTTCAATGGCTCAGACGAGGCCCTCTCACATTATGGAGGGAGGTCTGCTTTTCTCAGTCTACTGATTTAAGTATTAATCACATCTAAAAGATAACTTCACAGCAACATCTAGGTTAGTGTTTTACCAATCAAGTGGGCACCACAGCCTAGTTGACGCATGAAATGAATCATCACTGCTGTATTCTTGGGGAACATAGAACTCATATTTGTAAAAAGGAAAAATGTGTTTTTCAATAATCGATCATCATTGCTTAATCCAGCCCTGGTTTTTACCTCCAGACTTGAGTAAATCACACATTTTTAACTCACTCTAAGCAGTCTGGGAGTGCTAGATTATGCCCCTGTCCCAAGTAGCTGTGCTCTGAACCTAGGAACATTTACCACCTCCACTGGGTGGAGAGGAATGATCATGAGTTTCGATCAACACTGTCCCTGTTGCATACAGACATAGCTAGAGAACAAGCGCAGTGATTATTCCACAGACATTAGAAGCATCTACATATCGGCTGTGGGCTGTTTGCTTAGAGAAATGCCATCCTACAAGTTGTCACCACAGCTTCTTCACACAGAACTTTTGTGAGCTATTAGTCCCTTTCTGTCTTTAGGTTTATTTATTTATTTATTTATTTATTTATTTTTGAGACAGTGTCCTGTTCTGTCGCCCAGGCTGGAGTGCAGTGGCACAATCTCAGCCTCCCGGTTTCACGCCATTCTCCTGCCTCAGCCTCCCAAGTAGCTGGGACTACAGGCACCCGCCACCATCCCCGGCTAATTGTTTTGTATTTTTAGTAGAGACGGGTTTCACCGTGTTAGCCAGATGGTCTCAATCTCCTGACCTCGTGATCCACCCACCTTGGCCTCCCAAAGTGCTGGGATTACAGGTGTGAGCCACTGTGCCCGGCCTCATTCATTTATTTTTAATAAAATTGCATCAGTTTACATTTTACACATGAACTATTGTAAGGTATTTATATTCTCACTAATCCTTTTAACCAGTAAGATTGGTACTATTATGATCTCTCTCTCTTTTTTTTTTTTTTTTTTTTTTGCCAATTTAGGAAACTCACTCAAGATCTCAGGATCAGCCAATGGCCCTTAACCATCCTGTTAATTATTAGGCTACTTGCATGGTAAGAAAGCTGTTTTGTGACATCCTACAATGGCTTGGAAGAAGCCAGAGATTAAAGTATGCATCACTTTTGCTCATCATTATCACAAATAAGTTTTTCATGGGAAGTGTTTACTAGATTATGTAACTATTTATATTTTTAGTTTCTGTGGGTACATAGTAGGTGTATATATTTATGGGGTGCACGAGATGTTTTGACACAAACATGAAGTGTGAAGTAAGCACATCACGGAAAACGAGGTATGCATCCCCTCATGTGTTTATCCTTTGAGTTACAAACAATCTAATTATTCTCCAAGTTATTTCAAAATGTACAATTAGGTTATTATTGACTATAGTAATCCTGCTGTGATATAAAATATGAGGTCTTATTCATTCTTTCTATTTTTTTGTACTCATTAACCATCCCCACTTCCTCTGTCCTTCCCACCACCACTACCCTTCCCAGCCTCTGGTAACCATTCTTCCACTCTATCTCCATGAGTTCAATGGTTCTTTTAGATCCCACAAATAAGTGAGAACCTGCAAAGTTTGTCTTTCTGTGCTGGGCTTATTTCACTTAACATAATGATCTCCATTTCCATTCAAGTTGTTGCAAATGACAGGATTTCATTCTTTATTTCTGACTGAATAGTACTCCCTTGTGTACATGTACCACATTTTCTTCATCCATTCATCTACTGTTGGACACTCAGGTTGCTTCCAAATCATAGCTATTGTAAACAGTGCTGTAACAAAAATAGAATTGCAGATATCTTTTTGATGTACTGAGTTCCTTTCTTTTGGATACATACCTAGCAGTGGGATTGCTGGATCATATCATAGCTCAATGTTTAGTTTTTTGAGGACCCTCCAAACTGTTCTCCATAGTGGTTGTATGAATTTACATTCCCACCAACAGTGTAAGAGAGTTCCCTTTTCTCTGCACCCTCACCAGCATTTGTCATTACCTGTATTTTGGACATAAGTCATTTTAACTGGAGTGAAATGATATCTCATTGCAGATTTCATTGCACATATCTAATGAACAATGATGCTGAGCACCTTTTGGTCATGTGACTGTCTTTAAAACAAATGCAGCTTAATCTCTTTTTAACGTAATCAGTTCAGCTTCAAAAACTGGTATGCTGCATTTGGGATACAAAAAATCAACATGAATCTTCCAACTCAATTTATTTGTTTCAGCTCATGAACTTTTCAGAATCCCTAGTGGCTTACTGACAGACTTTTGGAAAGCGTGATCATGGGTTTTGATCAACATTGTCCCTGTTGCATACAGACATAGCTAGAGAACAAGCTCAGTGATTATTCCACAGACATAAGAAGCATCTACATCTCAGCTGTGGGCTGTTTGGTTACAGAAATGCGATCCTGCAAGTTGATCACCACTATACATAAAGTCAGACTATAATAGCATATTTCACTTAAAAATAAATTATCACAATGTAAGGTACATATGGCATGTGTGTGGAATCAAGATTCATGACTTGAAAAATATGCTTAAATCACACTGAATCAGCTTAGCAGAAAAATAATTATAAAATTTGAAATATCTCCCTTTTTCTTTTTGTTTTGTACTAAATCAATGTAGAAAACACACTTTCTATCCTGAAGGAGACTGCTGTCTTATCTGATAAATTATATAAGCTCCAGTAAATGTATGTCATCACCCTCAGGAATGACAGGTCTCTCTTTCTCACGCTTGTGGGAGTTGAGCGTTGACACTGTAAGAACACTTGACTAATAACCTTTGCCTAGACCTTCCAAACTCTGCACGTAACTTCTTGAGCGATCTGAATGAAGGCCAGTATTTTCACAGGTTGACAGGGTCTGGAGAAGAGGGTCACTGAGCACTCTGACATTTTTAAGTTCAGTTTACAGTAACTCTTTGCAAAACTTTAGGTTTTGCTGGACTTCAAATCATTCAGGCAAATTATATAAAATGAATACAAAATGTGTGACCCTTGGGTAATTCTGCACTTGGCTTTATTCTCCCTTGGTGCTTTTGAGGACAATTTCTGCAAGGCCTGGTTTGGCTAAAAGGCACACATCATTGAAAATCTCTAGGCCTTTTACTTTTTAAAGTTTCTTTTATTCTAAAGCTAGTTAACCACATATAGATATACGGTGTTTATCAGTGAGGTAGATCCATTATGACAACGAGTGGGAAGAAGTAATCTATTCCCCCCATTCTGTGCAAATCTCAAACAGCAAAGCTAAGTTTGACTACAGATAAATCCATAACCAGGGGAAACGATAATTTTTAAATGCCCATTTTTTTTTCTTGTCCAAATGTTTGAAAAAGAAATATATTTAACCTCTATCCAGTGGTGTGGTTTCTGGTCTTTCTGGTGTGCTCAATTCTCTCTGTGTCATTTTGGTGTAAAAATACGATCCTACATTTATTTCCCTTGACCAGAAACCTTGGGACATCATAAAAATGTTAATTAAGCACTATTACTTCATGCATTCAACAATGCTGATTTCATGAAACCACACAAACAGGATTCTTTTGTTTTATTGATAACAGAAACTGTGCATAATTACAGATTTGATGAGGAACCTGCAAATAATAAAGAATGTGTCTATTGCCAGCAAAATACAATTATTCCATGCCCTCTCAACATACAAATATAGAGTTCTTCACACCAGATGGCTCTGGTGTAACAAAGCCATTTTGAATGTTTAATTGTGCTTCGACAAAACCTTCAGAGAATGAGGTAGTTTCCTTTACCTACGATATTTTCCACATTTCCATTATTACACTTTTAGTGAGCTAAAATCCTTTTAACATAGCCTGTAAATGATCTTTCATAAAAGCCAAGCCTGATTTACAAAGTGTTTATTTCCTTCTACTCAATTTTTCTTAAAAAGAATTTCAAGAATCACTACACAGCTAAGATATTTGAGACTTGCAATGGCTGGGGTTTATCATTACAATAGCAATTGCAATCAGATTCAGATACAAGAGAACAGGTTCTAACAGTTTCATAATTAAGTTGATATTCTGTTTCTATCTATAAGCTCGAATTTAAAAACTGCTTCCTCAGACTACTTATTTTTCCTCAGCCACAAGTAAGCGCAAATTCTTAAAAACAGTGGGTTGAGCCCCAGTTCCATGTATTAGGTACTGAGGTATATTGTGGGATTATTCATTGTTGTTGTCACCCCAGGAAACATTTGCAGATTTTAGAAATGCATCCAGATTTGTGAGCTTAGTTTTAAGACCTGACTCAAAATCTGCACCCTTTAAAAACTTACCGGTGAAGGACAAATTGAGGCAGATATTTACATTCCTTTCTTAACCCTGAGAATGACTTTAATGATCATACGAAACTAGTTTGAGGAAAATGCAATGTGTTATTGCACATTTTAGTTAAAAACTAATATTCAACCAATTTCCAATTCAGTAAACCTTCCACCTATTAGGATAGGGAGATAGTGGTAAATGGTATCTCCAAGGGAAAAAAGTTACAATCTACTTCTCGTCTAAACTTATTCTTTTATTTGGCCTCAAGAAGCTTCACGGATCTTAGAATAAAATGGTTGAAAAAATGACACAATAGATATTACTGACTATGCAATTATAAAATAAAGTCTAGTCCAAATTGATAATAATCTAAAGTGGTTTCTATGTAACACAACCCTCAGATTATAACCTCAATGGTGTGACCTAATTCTAATATCTGATGAAGTGTTCGCTATATTTAGTCACTACCTAGCAGCATAATTTGTTTTTAGCAACTACACTGAAAGCTGAAGATCTCAGTGCTTGACAGAATAAGGAAAAAGCTCCTTTGGATAACACAGAAATATGTTTTGTTTTTCCCCCCCTCTATCATTCCTTTCTTCTCTACCTCCACTTATTCTTCCTCTGATATCACCTTTCATTAAAATTTTCTCCATAATCCAATAGTGAGCAACAGGAAACCTAGCCATTGTGATGGTCGATATGTAGAGAAAAGCCAGTGAAACTATACTTTAATTCATTCCTACACCACAGCCTGCATCAATTCTTACCATCCCAACAGTAGATTACATAAACTGAACATCATGCAACTCAAGTTATAGGTCTTGTTGATTGGGTCTATTGTAGAATGAAAAACACACTTTCAGACAAAATAAGATGACTTAAAACTTCAATACTTGTATCCAGCAGATTTGAAAGGGTGCTTCAAATTCTGTTCTTTTTCTCCCCCATCACCCTCCACTTCAATTTTTTAGACTGATTTCATGCCTTTATCATTTACTAAAGCAAATATGTTTATATATGTCTGACCCCAGGGAATTATTTATCCACAAACACTGCTATAACTACTATACTCTGTTGATATGTTTCATTATCAACCTCCCCAAATTGAACATCCGAGAAGTCTTTTATATATGTATGCTTAAGAGAAAAAATAAATCACTTTCTTCCACCTTTGAATCTTTAAAAGGGGTTTTGGTAATGATAAAAATTTATCTCTTTCAATACATTTAAGACCTCATACTGTGCAAAATAATGGTTATATGAAAGTTACTTTCTGAATAGCTGGATCCATCACCTTCAAGCTAACACTTTAAACAGCATGGTTCATAATAGATATTTTCTAGAAAAATTCACTCTAGGATCATTTTCTTTGTTTATGTCCATATAATCTGGCTTTGCATTTAAGAAGATCAGCAAGGATGCAGTAATCCGTGGTGTTAATTTATTAGATGCACCATGACAACTCAACATTGTTTGAAAAGAATGCAGTCAACACATGTACTAGGTTGGTAGTAAACAGTAAAGAGGGAGGAGGTAATTCACACCAGATGAGCGTGGTGTGAACACTAACCTAAACACCAACCTTAAGTAGTTTTGCACTAGAAGAAAGGAAGGAATTAAAGAAGGATAACGTTGCTTTAAAAATGAGATCAACTATTCATTGATTTCTTGATAAGAGATGTACTCTGGCCTTCCTTGCTTATGATCTAACTATTCAGCTATCTAACTATTGCTTTTATAGCTACAGTCAGTTCAAGTAGTAGAATACAAACTCCATGAGGGTAATGTGTATATGCCATTGATTTCCTAAAACTAACTTCCTAATCTCTATTGTTGGTTATGTCAACATTTATCAAATTAACTATTAATAGAGTCTTCATCATCTTTGCCAAGTAATAGGTAATGCTCATTGAAAAGCTGGTACCCTTTGCCTCCTTTTGGGGGGAAATATCTGGAAAACAGCTGAACAAACTACATGTGGCAAAACAAAGTGACAGTTGTTATAAAATGTCCACTAAAATTACCTGCTAGCATTACTACTTATAACTGAAGTTTTTACATATCCACATAAGAAGAAATCCACATTACAAGGAAAAGTCCTTTGATCATTTTAGAATCAAGACATGAAATAAGGGGTTTCTCTAACCCTTAAGTCTTCTGCCTCATTTGGTACCTCTGATGAATACTTATTGCTCTGAATGTTTTAGAAACTATCACTCTTTGAAAGTGAACAAATACTGTTTTCTGCTGAAAATTCATCTTTCCCAATCATAAGGGGAAACCAAATATGCAAGTTGAAAAAAAAAAAGGAAACAGAATATAGTGACTGAGCACTGAGTGAGTGGGACTGGAAAAAATAAATGAGCTTATTTTGGCAGCTGCTTGCATAGCACAATTCCCCAAAAGCAGAACTGAAACTGCAGCTTTAATAAAAAGCTCCAACAATTCTTTTGACTAAGATATACTCATTAATCGCCTTCAGGTGTTCAAGACTGCTTGGATTTGAGGCAAGCAAGATCACTTGCTTAGGTACAATTTTATGAAGCAACAAAACTATTATGGTGAAGAATTTTAACCCAAGGTGTATAACGTAGGTTTCCCATGTCTTCAAGAGAGCTCACATTGCATGTCACCATCTAGCTGATGTTCCGCTCTGCTTTCTTGCTGCTGCCTGCCTCTGCCTCTTTTTTTTTTTTTTCTTACAGCAATCTTTTGAGAAAAGAATAGAGGATGTTTACCAGGTAGGAAAAAAACCCGATTCCCTAACAAGACTTCTCAGTCACTTGTTTCTCTTTCCCCTTTACTTTTCCTTTGTGCTTTTGAAAACAAAGGCTAAAGCAGGTGTTATAAATGTATTCATTCCTGCACTAGAGAGCAGGAAACACGTCTCTGAAGCCAACTCTTCTGTTGGTGTATCACGAGTTGAATCCTTAATAAATGACCGCCACAAAGAAAACTTCTAACAGCAAATCTTTTTAGGAACTGCTCAGGTTTTGCCCTTGTCTTGATACTTCATTTTAAAATCTTGGTTTCTACCGATGTATTTTCAAAAAAGCTGACAAATTCGGTCTGAAATGTAAAAACTGAAAAACGTGAAAGGAAGAGAACATTGCAATATAAGTTAATCATTATCATTTTAAGTGCCACCAATTCTGTTTATATTAATGCACATGTAAACTGCTGAATCTCATTTGATCAACCCAATTAAACATTAAATAATTGCAGCCAATTATGCAAATATCAGCAACAATATTAATTTGTTGATCTTTTTGAGCAGATTAGCTTCACATGTTCCCAATGCTAGACTATCTTATGCCTTAAATGACCAATTAGTGTGACAATAACTAAGTCTTGAAGAATGGATAATTGCCTAGTTATAATGTGGCACTCTTGCTGTATTAATCCACTGCAATTAAACAAATAGTGCACAAGGAAAAAAGATGTGCAGATGTTCCTGTTAAATCTATTTAACAAGAAAGCGTCAAGGTCAATTTCCTGTCTTATTCCTTAAATGACAATGGTGGATCATGTTCTCTGTATCAGGAGACCTCCAGGTTTTAAAAACATCTATCCTTAGTTTTCACTGGGGCTGATGAAAAGGGCTTAAAAATGCTCTTAAGGTTTTATGAAAGAAATGATACACACATAATGTTCTCTAACTTTCACAATGGGCATGTCTCGCCACAATAAAAGTGGAGATGCAAAGTATAAAATGTATTCATGGCAAATAAATAATTCTCATTTCTCATAGGAATAGAAATTTAGTTACTGTGCACCACTAGACAGTTTAAATTACCTGCAACTTTTTCCTAGACTACTATATTAAGAATGAGGTCAAAGGAGTTAGCCAAAGCGAAAGCACAACCTTAGAATGCTGCTTGGGGTACACAGTGTGCAGGAGACTCAAGAGCACCTCAGGTCTGAAAAGAACAGCCTCTCCCAAGATTTCAGATCACCAATTAAAAGCCCCCTAAAAGATATTTTTACCATTCCTTTTCATCTTATATTTCTCGATTTTCATTTTACTATTCCTGTGTATAAAAGACCCTATGGCTAAAAGTTTTGGAAAAGAATCAAAGCCCATTTGCTGTGCGTTGCTAACTGCCTCAAGGAAATTTTTCCAATGCATCAAACTTTTAGAATCCTTTTTTTTTCCTTCTCTGAAAAGAGAATAAAATATGTTCAGCAAGAAGAAAGTTATGAGGACTGAGGGAAACCAAAATACTCTGAGAGTTGACCTTCCAAGGAAAAATGTTTTCTGTCAAGATTTGACTTTCCCTAGATAAACCAGAAAGGATACAATTTTAACTCACAGCTCCTAAACACGGAAAATATCACCCATAATAGCTCTCCCTGTATCCTAACCACTTGCTCATCAAATCTCCATTCAAAGAAAAGAGCACCTGCAATAACAGTATAAAAATCAGAGTATGCCTCTTTGTTTTCTACCAAAAAAAAAAAAAATTATTTCTGTAATTAACACTTAACACAAAACATTTGTCATTTCCATTTGGTTGGTATGATATCATGACCTCTCTCTAGAGCAGTGGTCCCCAACCTTTTTGGCACCAGGGACCAGTTTTGTGGGAGACAATTTTTCCACAGACTGCAGGGTGGAGGGTGGTTTCAGGATGAAACTGTTCCACCTCAGATCATCGGGCATTAGATTCTCATAAGGAGCACATAGCCTAGATCCCTTGCATGCACAGTTCACAATAGGATTTGCGCTCCTATGAGAATCTAATGCTGCCACTGACCTGACAAGAGGTGGAGCTCAGGTGGTAATGTGAGTGATGGGAAGTAGCTGTAAATACAGATGAAGCTTCTCGTTGTCCCACCACTCACCTCCTCCTGCTGTGTGGCCTGTGGCCTGGGGGTTGGGGTCCCCTGCTCTAGGGATGTATCTTCAATTCCAAGACAATTCCAACACAGTCAATATGAAATTATTTTCTAAACTGACTATGCTTCAGAGTATCTCTAATGACTTAGTAGCTCATGGAAAATAAAGACAATATAAGGTAAATCTATACAGTGTCAGAATCAATCACAAATTCTAATAAAGAGGTTTCATAATATAGAAACAAAGAAGGTATACTTCTACAGAAGCAAAATGTTCATTAACTCATTATAAAACCATTTACTGAGTACCTACTATGTGTCAGCCACTGGGGATACAAAGATCTATAAGGCACAAGACCCTCAGTCTTGTAGTCGCCTGACAGACAGCAAGCTACAATATAATGTGGAAAGGACAATGGTGGGAAATGCACTCAGGTCTTCCTAACGCATGAGTATGCTCAGGCTGTGACGTCAGGAAGAAGAGAGATATTTACCTTAAGATGGACTTGGAGGGCCTGCAAAAAACTGTGATGGGAGGAAATCCAGTTTTAAAAGTCTCGATGGAAAAAAAAGAGAACACTTTCTGTGGATAAAGATAGGCTCCAGGAAATGTAACCTATGAAATGTTCTCAACTTAGCTTTCAAACACACACACACAAATTGCATTTGGTTGAGGAGCAGAATGTAACTTACATTAAAGAATAAACTACTGTTTTAGTATCTGAGTGAAGTACAAAGGGAGGCACTAAATCATTGAGGGAAATCCCATGTTATATGGCTTACATTAATATTTTTCTAGGTAAGGTAAGCTACTACTGCCAAGTTACGAAACACCATTTGATGATTGCAATTCATATTCTCTGGCATGAAGAAACAATCACTCTTGTAACACACTGACACTACAAACTACATTATGCACAAGTGCTAACAGGTAGCCAAAGAAATCTATCACAGTTCAAATACAACAGTCTGTCCCGGTAGCATACAGTTGGTATCTTCTATTTTCCACTCAGGATAGCACAATTGTCCAGTCGCTCTCTTCTCTTCCATACTACAAGAAAAGCAAGAAAACATGTTTCAGTACAAAAGCTAACAGGGCAGAAATAGCTTACAAACAAATTTAATACCACCAAGGTTACACAAAAGGTTTGCTTCTGCTTTGAACAACATTTTCACATTAAACATTTTCACATTAAAAACTGGATTAGAAGGCTGGGCGCGGTGGCTCAAGCCTGTAATCCCAGCACTTTGGGAGGCCGAGACGGGCGGATCACGCGGTCAGGAGATCGAGACCATCCTGGCTGACACGGTGAAACCCCGTCTCTACTAAAAAATACAAAAAACTAGCCTGGCGAGGTGGCGGGCGCCTGTAGTCCCAGCTACTCAGGAGACTGAGACAGGAGAATGGCGTAAACCCGGGAGACGGAGCTTGCAGTGAGCTGAGATCCGGCCATTGCACTCCAGCCCGGGCCACAGAGCGAGACTCCGTCTCAAAAAAAAAAAAAAAAAAAAAAAAGATAAAAGCATACATAGGGAGTTTTTAAACAACCAAATACCTGAAAAGAATTACAAATTTTACAATTATTGCTGAACGCAAATTCATAGCTGGTATCGATCGGTCCTTTATCTATTTAGGTACATGCCTTTTCATTATCATTTCTCATTGAGTTAGCTTGTTTAATGACTGCGACTTTTGCTGCGAAAAAGTGATCCTCAAAGTGTATTCCCAGACCACTAGCATCAGTATCACCTGACAACGAGTTAAAAATGCAAATTCCCAGACTTCATCTCAGACTGAATCAGAAACTCCGGGGACGGGTTCCAGCAACCTGCAATTCAGCAAGCATCAAATGATTCTGATGTACACTAGAGAGCGTTTCATGTTCATAAACAAAAATATGAAGTTGATAAGTCCCATGGATTTTAACAGAGACTCTGTTCTCTCAATCGAAGTTGTTCATGCTATGTTAGCATTTTTCTTATTCCTTCAAAAGTGATGAAACTGTATCACAGTCAGAATTAGATTCTTTGCATCAGCAAGTACTTTGGTTTAAAAGCAAGCCTGAATTTTAATATTTGAAATGAAATTAAATGAAACAGAGATATTCCATACATCACAAATAGAAAGCTAGTTCTATATTCATTCATTCAGTCAGTCAGTCATTCAACAAAAATGCCTGTGTTTATAATAAGTTCTCACTCTATGAGCAATTATTGTAGGCCAATGTCATCATGCCAGGAGTTTTACAGGCTTATTACCTCATTTAATACTCATAGTAACTGTACACAGAAGGTACCATTATCAATCCATTTTCTGGATGACAAAACTGAGTATTAGGTAGACTGAATAACTTGCTCAAGTTTGCAGTTAGCAAATGGAAGAGCCCAGACCCTAACCAAGGTCTCTCTCACAGCAAATTCCATGTTCTTGACCACCACCAAAACTGCTCCCGACCTGGTCACCGAGCCTTGTGTATTGAGACTGACTTGGAACAGATCTTTCCAACCCAGTGTAGCAGGCCACTAAATCTGTCACTATGGGTTTGCCTAAATCACTCAGACTACGTCTATTTTCACAAGAAATGGCTCCTCTAGTCCTAATTTAACTTTAGTTTAAATTAATATAAAACATCAGAATTTCTGAACTAGAAACAATGACCATCTAAAAGGTAGGAGATGACTCAAATAAGTGGGGCTCTGGATTTTACTTCTTTACATCAGAACAATCCTACTTTTATCCGTTTTGTATATTGGGATTCCAGGAATGATCTCTTTTGAAGAAAGTTCTGCTGCATAAAAATCAAGTATAAAGAGCAATGAATTTTAATCCAAGCTTCTCATCTTACATATAAGGACACTAAGGCTCTAGGTCACCCTTAATTTTGACAAGCCCAGTTCTCTGCCTCTGTCTGATGTTCTTTCTCCTATATCACACTGTACATGTGCTGCGTTTCTCTTCAAGACCTCAGACAGCAGAATCTATCCAAGTGGTAAAAATACTGACAGCCAAGAATGGGTCTATCTACCACCTGGTAGTTTACATGAAAAGGGGAATAAAGGAAGTCAAATGACTGTAAGTTTTTGGCATAATCCACACCAGAAAGCATTGCCTACAGACTGTAACTGCCCACTGTTGACTCTGTTGCTTCATAATGAATGCTGGATGAAACATCTTCAAATTCTACCTGATTTATGTACAATGTCAACATGACTTAAAGTAAGGTCAAAATATGTGTTTTATTTTCCTTATTTGGATTCCCATTAATATATTAAACACTTTTGCCATTAATAACAATTGAGTGTCAGTGTATTGGCATTTTAGCAGATCTACAGAACTGAGATTCATGACCACTGTCACTTCATCTTGAATTTCATCAGTTAAAGTAAATTTGCTTTCAATTAGTTGTTTTAGTTTTACAAATGATCAAAAATCAATTTTGATTATAATGACAGTCATAGGCCACATATTACTCTACGAACCTGCAAAATATGCACTAAACTTTACTCCTCTCATTCTGTAATTTATGCTTTTATGTAAAATCATAGCATTCTGAGAAGTACTCAAGAAATGTGATATTACAGGTAATTCATAATGTCTAGAACTAGGTATTTAGTAATCAAATTTTCCATTTGGCTGATGGATAATGCAATTTAATTTTTCAAGGGAAAATAATTCTAAGTAGAGATGGCAGATTTAAGCAGAAATATAAATCATATTATATTATACACTGTGTAAGTGTACACAGAGGGAGGGAAAAGAGAAAACATGTCTTCATGGACTAGGATGTCATTATACTCTTGTCATTGTCATTACGAAACAGCACAGGCTCACACCTTCAATGTTTGGTAGGGCGGCTGTAAGTCACACTTACTTAGTTTTGTTCACTGGAATCAAAGATGGTGTCAAAGCAACGTGGCAAGTCAGGTCGAGCCTGTGGGATGGTATTTTGAGCCCATGTGGAAGACTCAATGAAATGTGCAGAATTTTAATCTTTTGCAAATTCCAGCTAGAACACTAAACTAAAACACGACTAATGACAAGTTCATTAACTCACATTCGAGTTACATACGGCAGATAATTTCATACGGCCTTTGCTAAATGCCTTTTACATTCAACTGAAAATTCCTGGCAGAACAAAAGCACAACCTGCATGTCATGCAGTCTCTCTATGCAGCGCCAATGAAAATACAGTCAGTGCTGTCTACCAGGTAGCAATCTGCATTCTTGCTCTAAACGCTATTGAAAGGCTGTGCAAAGCTTTGTAAGCCTGTAACACGTGGAGGAGGAGGATGTGCTGAAAACAGAAGAGGCTGGGAAGCTGGTCCAGGCACTGAGTCACACCAGGGCAATCTGGAAACAAAGTTTGTATGCACATGGAGGACAGCTTAGGACATCAGTAGGGAAAGGGGTGGAGCCTTTAACTTCTTATGTAACTGAGTCATAGAGCTGCTCCATTGAAAACAAGAAAAACACAATAACCACTAATAGTCATTTGTGCTTAGAAAACTGTAGCCACCAGTGAGAACATAGATTTTTAAAATTCTATCTGGTGACCTGCAATCAATACAGATCCTGCTCCTATCTCATTCAAGCTGCCCCTTTCCCATGCTTCAGATGTCCATCTCTGGATCTTTGCAGTCACTGCTTCCTACTTTATGGAGCTTCAACAGCAGCGATGCTGGTTATTCACACATGCTCCCCCTGATACTTAACACCCAGGCTCTAGCTTTAATTTGATTATTTGTTGACAGCAGTGTCAACACGTATTTCATTTTGGAAAAAAATCTAAATCAAGATCTCTTAAGAAATAATTTGACATTATTCAAGACCTTCTTCCCATCTCTTCCTCCCATTAACGTGTTAATATACAAGAGTAATCCATGTTTTGCTCTTTAGTATTTGTTTGGTGTTTCACTTGCCCATTCACTCCTTCAAGAAACATTACTGCACATGTATTATACCCTGGGCTCTGTGCTGAACACTGGAGGTATAAAAAGAGAATGAACAATTCAAACAGCCCTAGAGCAGGGACAAGTGCGTGACTAATTATAATGTAATTTAAAGGCCTTAGGGGATCATCCCTGGCACTGGGAAACTGGAGGAAGAAGCAGTATTCAAATGAGTGAATGTGTATTTGGACTGAGCGAAGGGAATATTCTTCAAGAGAAATTGAAAAGCTTCCTGAAGGAGATGAGTCATAAAGGATAGCCAAGGCCTTATCCAGGTGAGCAATTTCTAGAAGGTACAGCAAAACCTGGGGGCATCAGAGAGCAGAACACAAGTGCAGAACAGAGGACCCCAAGCGGCGGAGGCAAAGGTGAGTATGACGGTGAGTAACTGGAATAGTAAGGAGTTTAACAGTAGAGAAAAGAAACATGTCGACAACATGGCCAATGCTCTCCAAGTTTAAGTTTGGTTAAATATAAACACAGATGTGTTTTTCTTTGTTGCTTTAAAAGAAGAAAAAGGAAAAATGAAACTTTCATTTGAAAAATTCTTCTTTTAGGAGGTATTTATAGAGCAATCTAAGACCCAGGGAGCTATGTGGACAATTAGCTAAACGGGATGAATACTTAACCTCAGAGATTATTACTCATATGCAGAAGTACAGAAGTTGAAAAGTCAAATCTGTGGTTATGAGGGAAATTTTTCCCCTGGGCCATACTGGCAAGAATCTTGAAGGGTTTTTTGGTGGCTGTTGTTGGCCTCTTCTTCAATTTATCAGAGCACTTTGTAGAAAACATCCATGCTCCCATGTAATGGTAAAAGTAATGACATGTAAAACATGATGCAATTCTATGCTGCTTCCTTAATAATTACTGAAATTTATTTTTTTTGGAGAAACAGACAATTCAGTAGCTTGCCTGACAGCCTCAATTTGCATATGGCTTGCACTCAATATATACATTAAAGAGTTAATCAAGAACATTTACTTTAGTCACTAACATTCTGATATGGTTTGAATTTGTGTCCCCACTCAAATCTCATTTGGAATTGTAATCCCCCATGTTGGAGGAAGGGCCTGGTGTCAGGTAATTGGATCATGGGAGCAAACCTCCCCTTGCTGTTCTCATGATAGTGAGTGAGTGCTAAGGAGATCTGCTTGTTTTAAAAAGTGAGTGGCACCTCCCACCCTCACTCTCCTCCTCCTGTTCCCACCATGTAATACGTACTGGCTTCCCCTTTGCCTTCTGCCATGACTGTAAGTTTCCTGAGGCTTCCCCGGCCATGTCTCCTGTATGGCCTGCAGAACTAAGAGTCAATAAAACCTCTTTTCTTTACAAACTACCCAGTCTCAGGTAGTTCGTTAGAGCAGTGTGAGAACAGACTAATACACATCTTTTTGGCTTCTACAATCTTACTTTTAAAAATGTTCTTTCTGAGAACTTTGGTAATGGTTTCCCATCTTACCCCAAAATTGTGTGTTTGGGCTTCTCTTTCAGTCACTTTCAGGTTTGAATGCATATATTTTGTCATCATTTTGATCAGTTGCATTTCTGCTTTTGCCTCCTAGAGTTTCCTTCCTCAGTGAAAGCTTCATGATTATGTCTTCCAAATACCTCCACTTAGATCTTTATTCCAATTGTAACTCAATAGAGTTCAATTTTTCTCAGCCCAGAGACTATGTTTTCCTTTTCTATTAATCCTTTAAGCCAAATCAAATAAGTTTACATTCCCTTCCTTCCTTCCCTCCTTACTTCCTTCCTTCTCTCCTTACTTCCTTCTTTCTTCCTTCTTTCCTTCCCTCCCTCCCTCCCTCCTTCCTTTCAAGACAGGGTGTCTTTCTACAGTGAAGGCTGGAGTGGAGTGCTGTGGCACAATCATAGCTCACTGCAGCCTAATATTCCTGGCCTCAAGTGTTCCTCCTGCCCCAGCCTCTCAAGTAGCTGGAACTACAGGTGTGTGCCACCATACTTGCTAATTTTTTTGGTTGTTTTGTGGAGACTGGGTCTTACTATGTTGCCTAGGCTGGTCTTGAAGTACTAGCCTCAAGTAATGTTCCTGCATCAGCCTCCCAAAGTTTTGGGATTACAGGAATGAGCCATCACGCCCACCTAAATTTCCTTATTTCATACAATCTCCAAGAGGTAACCCTGAAATCTTATTTGGTGTATTACCTGCTACAGAATGTACAATTTGTTCAAGAAAATACTGTACAATTTGTTCAAGAAAACTTTCCAAAAGGGTCTTTCTTTCTTATCACTATGGGCACACTTCTCTTAAAAATTTCTAAACTCCTAATTTTAAAAATTTTAAGATAAAATACACATATATAATTTACCATCTGTACAATTTTTAAGTGTTCAGTTTAATAGTGGTAATAAATACATTTATATTCTTGGTTTTTTTTTTTTCTTTTATCTTCTCCTTCCCACTCCCTTTCTCGGCCTCTGGTAACCTCTAATCTACTCTGTCTTCATGGGATCCACTTTTTTAGCACCTGCATGAGAACCTGTAGTATTTGTCTTTCGGTCCCTGGTTTATTTCACTTAACAAAATGACCTCCAGTTCCATATATGTTGCTGCAAATGACAGGATTTCATTCTTTTTCATGGCTGAATAGTACTCCATTGTGTATATATATGCCACATTCTCTTCATCCACTCATCTGTTGATAGACATTTAGGTTAATTCCTTATCTTGGCTATTGTGAATACTATTGCAATAGACACTGGAGTGCAGATATCTCTTTGATATACTGATTTTTTTTTTCTTTTGGATATATACCAAGTGGTAGAATTGCTGGATCACATGGAAGTTCTAGTTCTACTTTTAGTTTTTGAGGACCCTCCATACTGTTCTCCATAGTGGCTGTACTATTTACATGTCAACCAACGATATATGACGGTTTGCTTTCTCCACATCCTCTCAGCATCTGTTATTGCCTGTTTTTTTTTTTTTAATACAAGCCATTTTAACTGGGGCAAGTGGGTTTTACATTGTGGTTTTGCTTTGCATTTCTCTGATGATTAGTGATGTTGCACATTTTTTCATGTACCTCCTGGCCATTTGTATGTCTTCTTTTGAGAAACGTCCATTTAGATCTTTTATCCATTTTAAATCAAAATTTTTTTTCTATTGAGTTGTCTGTTTAGGTCTCATGCCCATTTTAAAACCACATCTCTAAATTTTTCCTATACAGTTGTTTGAGGTCCTTATAGATTCTGGTTATTAATTGCTTGTCAGATAGATAGGTTGCAAATATTTTCACCCATTCTTTGGGTAGTCTATTCCCTTTGTGGATTGTTTTCTTTGCTGTGTAGAGGCTTTTCAGCTTGATATAATCCCAATTGCCTATATTTGCTTTGATAGACTATGCTTTTCCAGGTCTTACATAAGAAATCTTTGCTGGTCAGGGACAGTGGCTCATGCTAGTAATCTCAGCACTTTGGGAGGCTGAGACGGGAGGATCCCTTGAGTTCAGGAGTTCGAGATCAGTCTGGGCAAGATGGTGAGACTCCATCTCTACAAAAAATTTAAAAATTAGTGGAATGTGGTGGCATGCACCTGCGGTTCTAGCATGGGAAGCCAAGGTGGGAGAATTGCTTAAGCCTGGGAAGTCAAGGCCACAGTGAGCCAGGTTCATGCCACTACACTCCAGCCTGAGTGACAGAATGAGATCTTTGCTCAGACCAATGTCCTGAAGCATTTCCTCAATATTTTCTTCAAGTAATTTCACAGTTTCAGGTCTAAGATTCAAGTCATTAATATACTTTCATTTCTGTGTATGGCAAGAGAAGGGAATCTAGTTTCATTTTTCTGCATATAATTATCCAATTTTCCCAGCACCATTTATTGAAAAGACTGTCTTCCCCATTATAGTTCTTGGCACCTTTGTCAAAGATGAGTTGGTTGTAAATATGTGGACTTAGGTATCTGGGTTCTCTATTCTGTCCCATTGGTCTACTATGTCTGTTTTTATATCAGGACTATGCTGTTTTGGTTATTATAGTTTTATAATAAATTTTGAAGTAAGGTAGTGTGGTGATTCTAACTTTGTTCTTTTTGCTCAAATTGCTTTGGCTATTTGGGGTCTTTTGTAGTTCCATATACATTTTAGGATTGTTTTTTCTATTTCTGTGAAGAAAGTCATCAGTATTTTAATAGGGATCTGTAAATTGCTTTCGGTGGTATTGTCATTTTAACAAAATTAATTCTTCCAATCCATGAACATGGAATATCTTCCCACTTTTGTGGGTTTTCTTCAATTTTTTAAATCACAGTTTTACAGTTTTCCTTGTATAGATCTCTCATGTCTTTGGTTAGATTGATTCCTAGGTATTTCATACCTTTTGTAGCTATTATAAATGGGATTGCTTTCTTGATTTCTTTTTCAGATTGTTCACTGTTAGCCTACATAAATTCTACTGATTTTTGCATGTTGATTTTATGTCCTGCAACTTTACTGAATTCACTTATCAGTTCTCCAAGTTTTTTGGGGGAGTCTAGGTTTTCCTAGGTGTAAGATAATGTCATCTGCTAAGAAGGCTAATTTAACTTCTTCTTTTCTAATTTGGATGCCCTTTATTTATTTTTCCTGCCTATTTGCCCTGGCCTCTAAACTCCTATTTTGGAAAAAGGCTTTCATGTAATCTAGCCAATTATGTATTTTTTGTTCTATTTATGTTCTTTATTTGAGCAAAACTGTAATAATTTATTATTTTCAGATTTACTCAGGCAACCTTAAAAAAATTAAAATGCCTAAGCCATCCAAGCAGAAATTTTTATTAGCTACTCTTCAAATTACTTTTAATTGTTGCTGCGTACAAAGGTAGAAAACAACTCTGACTAAATTTTATTTCTTCCAATATTAAGATATTCCTTTACTTAGCTGACAGAAAATCCTCACAGAAAACCTTTGCTGGAGAGCAGAAGTATGGCAGCTTATTGATTAAAAAACCACAATCAAGGCCAGGTGCAGTGGCTCATGCCTATAATCTCAGCACTTTGGGAGGCCAAGGTGGGCAAATCACTTGAGGCTAGGGGTTTGAGACCAGCCTGGCCAACATGGCAAAACCTCGACTCTACTAAAAATACAAAATTTAGCCAGGCATGGTGGTGCACACCTGTAATCCCAGCTACATGGGAGGCTGAGGCATGAGAATCACTTGAACCTGGGGGGGGGGGGCAGCAGTGAGCTGAGATTGTGTAAGATTCTGTCTCAAAAAAAAAAAACAAAACAAACAGAAACAAAAACACACAATCATTCTTTCTTTTTAATACTGTAAATTTGACGGAAAACTTGCTGAGTAAGTCTCTTTTAAAACTGCTTTTTAAGCACTCTTTTAAATTTTTATTTTTATTTTATTTCCATTTTTTTAGGGGAAGTTTCTTACTATGTTGCCTAGGCCAGTCTTGAACACCTGGCCTCAAGTGATCCTCCAACCTCGGCCTCCCAAAGTGTTGGGATTATAGGTGTGAGCCACTGCGCCCAGCCAGAAATGCCATTTTTATCACTACCCAAGGACCTCTGTTGCTCTCTGGAGGTCTGTTGCATTCTCAACCACCTTTAAGTTTCACTTAGTTTCATGACTCAATGCCATCTGACATCACTCAAATGACCAAACTTTATTTTACTTTTCAATGTAAGTCTCAGGCCCTCTTAGATATTTTTACTAATTGACAAGGATAGTAACTGGGTTCAACAAAATCCTCTAACTGGTGAAATGCTTGCAAATTACAGAATAATCTCTTTTCCAAGTAGCCCAGTGTTATCTGGTATTTAGCATGCCTGCTTAACTGCCTGTTGAGACATTACTGTAGGTTGTTGCTCAGACAAAAAATAGGCAAAACAAAGTTGGCAGTATGAAAAAATAGACATGTATACCCTTTGATCCCAGAGATTTATCCTTAGGAAATAATCGAGGATGTACTGTTCATGATAGTGAAAAATAAACATTGCCAACAATGTAAATGTTCAATAATAATTTTTTAAAAACATTATGATATATCTATATAATGGAATTTAATTAAACTTTATAAATTGTGTTGGAGAAAACTACTTATTGATATAAAAAAGCAAAGCATTTATTAAGTGAAAAAACAAGTAAATTATGTACAATATGATCTCATTTTGTTAGGAAAAAATAACTATCTAAAAGTATACTGGCTGGGCATGGTGGCTCATGGCTGTAATCCCAGCACTTTGGGAAGCCAAGGCGGGTGGATCACCTGAGGTCAAGAGTTCAAGACCAGCCTGGCCAATAAGGCAAAACCTCATCTCTATTAAAAATACAAAAATTTGCCGGGAATGGTGGCATTGAGACCTGTAATCCCAGCTACTCAGGAGGCTGAGGCAGAAAAATTGCTTGAACCCGGGAGGCGGAGGTTGCAGTGAGCTGAGATCACGCTACTGCACTCCAGCCTGGATGACACAGCGAGACTTTGTCTCAAAAATAAATAAATAAATAAAGTATATACATGCTTACAAAATATTGAAGGTTAAGACATCAAAAATTGGCAGGGCACAGTGGCTCACGCCTGTAATCCCAACACTTTAGGAGGCCAAGGCAGGTGGATTACCTTAGGTCAGGAGTTCGAGACCTGCCTGGCCAACGTGATGAAATCCCTTCTCTACTAAAAACACAAAAATTAGCTGCGTGTGGTGGTGCACACCTATAATCCCAGCTACTCGGGAGGCTGAGGCAGGAGAATTGCTTGAACCCGGGAGGCAGAGGTTGCAGTGAGCCAAGATCGTGCCACTAGTACTCCAGCCTGGGCAACAAGAGTGAGACTCCATCTCAAAAATAAAAATACATCAAAAATGAACAGTGTTTATATCTCAGTGTTGGAATCACATGCACTGTAATTTTCTTCCTGAAATTTCTTCTACTTTCAAATTTTTTCTTCCTTTTTTTTTTTAACAAAAGTTATGTTATACTTCTTAATGAGATTTTTAAACGTTACCAAAATTTACATCTATTTTTTAATGTTGAGTAATGTGGAGCCCTGAACAATATTTTCTTTCTTTTTTTAAAAGATACATCTTCTTTCCCACTTCTGCTTTGCTCATGCCCACATATTGTGTTGGGAATATCTTCCTTAAATTTAACTTATTGATCTCGAATTGTAATATTTACTCCTCTTCATTGAAATACAATTTAGTTGTAAGCTCTGACAGAAATAAGGTGACATGAAAAGAGAAGAGAGGAAAAGAAAGAAAATAAAATAAAACAAAAGAAAAAAGAAAAGAAAAGAAACCTTTACCTGGATATCAGTTAATTTGCTCAAGATGCAGCTTGCCAGCTTAGCACCGTTCTCCATAGTCGGAATGTGTATTGTCTACAAAAGAAAGGGAAACGAGATAATTTGAGGGTATTCATGTATATGGTGATAACAGATAAGACACTGAAGCAATTCTGCTAAATTCTGCTAAATTCTGTACCTAAAATAGTGGCTAAACTTAAAGAACCCTACCTCTTCCAAGATTCTGAGAATCTGTGAGGATGAATGATTGTCTTCTAGGTATTAACTCTCTGGCAGGAATGAGAACTCAAAGATAATTTGCCACAATTTAATGCAAGTCATTCTGGGAGCATAAATTAAAGCGAGTCTATGACTTCATAAAAGGGGCTTCTATACCTATCTCTGGCCCAAGCTAAACTTCCAGGGGCCACTACCTCCACAATATTGGATAGCATGAAGAAATGTGTGGCTGAAAGGGATTTCATGCTTCTAATTTGGATCTGAGTCATGCCTACTCATGCCTTGCTGGCTTGCAGGTTTTGATAGTTTGATTTTAGGAGATAGTCTGTGCTCTCAAACACTTTTCATGTTATACCCTTTAGTATAACAGGATAATTAGATATACTTTTTGGCTGTAAATTCTTCCTAAGCCAGGACCATTAAAATTATGCTAAACTTTATAAACTTCTTATTTCTAGAAGTGAAATAATAATTAAACTTAAAAAAAAAAATCTGGCCTAATGACAACTTCAGTGGATTGATCACATTACCTTGATGCTACCATAGCAAGATATTAAACAGTAGCATTATTATCAATGTAAGTATTGACATAAAACAGAATAATTCTTCTCTCATGAAATAGTCAATCTGTAGATGCAATTATGTCAAGAGCAATCCCTTAAAAGCAAGTTCTAAAACCTCAACAAATGAAGCAGCCACCATTAAAGTCAGAGGAGTTGAGCAAAACTCCAATCAGTTGAGGGAAAATAACTGTAAAGTAAAATGTGAAAACCAGTAGAATTTGCATTTACAGTTGACACTTGAACAACATGGGTTTGAACTACACAAGTTCACTTACACATGGACTTTCTTCTGCCTCTGCCACTCCTAAAACAGCAAGACCAATCCCTCCTCCTCCTCCTCCTCCTCCTCCTCCTCCTCCTCCTCAGCCTACTGACAATGAGGATGAAGACCTTTATGATGATCCACTTCCACATAATGAAGAGTAAATATATTTTCCCTTCCCCATGATTTTCTTAACTTACTTTATTGTAAGAATACATATATAACATATATAATACACAAAATATGTGCCAATCGACTGTTTTTGTTATCGATAAGGCTTCTGGTCAACAGTAGGCTACTAGTAGTTAAGTTTTTGGGGAGTCAAAAGTTATATGTGGGCAGGGCATGGTGACTCACGCCTGTAATGCCGGTACTTTGGGAGGCCAAGGCAGGTGGATCACTTGAACTCAAGAGTTTGAGACCAGCCTGTGCAACATCTTGAAACCCCGTCTCTACAAAAAATACTAAAATTAGCCAGGTGTGGTGGTGCACACCTGTGGTCCCAACTACTTGGGAGGCTGAGGTGGGAGGATTGCTTGAGCTTGGGAGGCGGAGGTTGCAGTGAGCCGAGATTGTGCCCTTGCACTCCAGCATGGGTGACAGAGAAAGACCCTGTCTCAAAAAAAAAAACCAAAAAGTTATATGTGGATTTTTCAACTGTATGGGGGTTGACACCCGTAACCCCTGTGTTGTTCAAGGATCCACTGTAATACGAGTAACTTAAGCCAGTTCACATTATAAGAATAATACTTACAAGCTTTTAAGTTATAAAGTTAGATGCCAATGTTAATCATAAGTATTGGAGCTTTGTTATAAAGTGGAAAGCAAAACAATTTGACAAGAAAACAAAAGTATGGCTCTTATAAAATCAGACTAATTTACTAAGAGGAGAATATTTCTTCCTACCAAATCCTCAAATTCCTTTTATAAGATTTTAGTAAATGCACCAGGTTTGCCAATAAATAATTCTTGTAAAGTGGTCTACTTAGTATTAATAACAGCATTAATAATAAAAAATCAAGGAATTGACCATTCAAATGCACTTTCCATAACTATTTACCATTTCTAATCCAGTAGTTTGGAAGTACTTTTGTTAACCAGAAACTGAAATGTAACTATCTATAGAGCCTTGCTTAGTGCACTGGTAGGAAGAAAAAGAGAAGAGTAGAAGATTATTGGCATAGCTCCAATCCCAACATTTAGGTAAGACAGATCTTACACGTGTCCAAGGACAAAACTAACTTCCCACCATGTTTGAGCTTACATGAAATCACTGGAAACATAGTAGATATATGCTAATACAGTTTCATCTGGATAAATTGTCCCAGTTATTTTTTTTTTGTAATGCCAAGTTAAACTACAACAACAAAAAACCCAGCAGAGTGCAGTGGTGCACTCCTGTAATCCCAGCAACTCAGGAGGCTGAAGCAGAATGATTGCTTGAGCCCAGGAGTTTGAGGCTGCAGTGAGCTATGATCACACCAGTGAATAGCCACTGCACTCCAGCCTGGGCAACATAGCGAGACTCCATCTCTTTACAATAAAGAAAAACAACGACGACAAAACTTTTGTACCTTGCGTCTGGGTCCAAATGCAATTTTATTCATACACTTAAATTAAATGTAATTTAATGTGACTGGAAATGATAGGAAGTGAGGAAATACTTGTCGTACCTCGCCTTTGTACAGTATGTCAGAAACTGGGCAAACAACACAGGCTGTACCAGAGCCAAACATCTCCCTCACTCTGTTCCCCTCCAGGGCGGTTGTCAAGTCATCCATGGTGAGGTATCTCTCTGATACCTTAAATTCACCCTGCACGGAATATAAAAAATAACAAATATATTTTAAAGGAAAAGGCATGCAAAACAATTGCCAATATTTATGGTTCCGCTTAACATTCTGATTGCACTTAGACAAGGTCATAACCATCCTTCAAGGGAAAGCTGGAAGGGACACACCATCTTATCAGTGAACACATTGAGGTGTTAAGGAACCTACTTCAAGGTCACAGATTTATATATGAGATTATCAGAATATAAAATATAAGATTATCACCACAAGACACATAGTATACTTTAACATATGCCTCCTTTTTTGCCTTCTTATTTTTTAACTTGTATAAAGTCTTACAAAATTGACGCATCCCAAGAGCTGCTTGATGCATGCTCCATGCTAACAGTGTCTTAGGCTGGGCGCGGTGGCTCACGCCTGTAATCTCTGCAGTTTGGGAGGCTGAGGCAAGTGGATTACTTGAGGTCAGGAGTTTGAGATCAGCCTGGCCAACCTGGTGAAACCCTGTCTCTACTAAAAATACAAAAATTAGCCAGGCGTGGTGGCAGGTACCTGTAATCCCAGCTACTCAGGAGGCAAAGGCAGGAGAATCGCTTGAACCCAGGAGGCAGAGGTTGCAGTGAACCAGGATCACACCACTGCACTCTAGCCTGGGTGACAGAGCGAGACTCTGTCTCAAAAACACAAAACAAACAAAACAAAATCAGTGTCTTAAACCCTACTTTACCATAAAGGAGAACAATGTATTATGTAATATTAATAATTATAGCTACCATTTATCAAGCACCCGGTATTATGCCAAGTTCTATAATTTTAGGGTAAGTACTATCATCCCCATTTTACAGATGAGGAAACTAAGGTTCAAGGAGGTTGAAGGGCATCTCCAGGGCCACAAAGGAAGTAAATGACAGAAACTCCATTTGAACCCAGGTCTGATCTGATTGGCTCCAAATCTGGTACTCTTTCTACCTTTGTCTTTTTTTTTTTTTTGAGATGGGGTCTTGCCCTGTCACCCAGGCTGGAATGCAGTGGCATAATCTTGGCTCACTGCAGCCTCGACCTCCCAGGCCCAAGTGATCCTCCTGTCTCAGTCTCCTGAGTAACTGGGACCACAGGTGTATGCTGCCATGCCCAACTAGCTTTTATTTTTTATATTTTATTTTGTAGAGATGGGGGTCTCCCTATGTTGCCCAGGCTGGGCTCATGCGATCTTCCCACCTCAGCCTCCCAAAGTGCTGAGATTATAGTTGTGAGCCACTGTGCACGGCTTACCTATATCTTTTACGGAATAAAGAACAGACTGAGTTCAAATATCTGAAATACTCATTATTTTTAAACATCGAATGTATATTTGGGAAATATACATTTACTTGAGAAATTGTATTGTGTGTATTTTTTTCCTAATATGACTAATAGTTGACTTTACAGTGACAATTCTCTTTCAGTATCACATTCGGTTGATTTTCATCATGGAATTAGTGGTATAACCTCATTGACTTCTGCCTAAGTGTCTGAATATATTCTTTGCTCAAGGATAGGAAATGGGAAAAAGAAAAATCTTGATTCTTTTAAGCTGTCTGTTTAAACTGTCTGTTTAATTCTCATTCTTTTACCTCAGTGGTTCAATTTCACAATTTGTCAACAAGTTATTTGAATAAAGGGCAACAAAAAATAGAGAGGTTTAAAAAAATAAGATGAGTATTTCTTTTAATTTATAAACCCACAAGAGATAAAAATGGAAATCAAAGCTCTTGGAAATATTCAAAATATTTTGAAAATATTCAAAATATTTGAATATTTAAAAGAAGAACTCATCATGCTGTAAGTAGATTTGGAAGGGCAGGAAAATATGTCTGTAATAGAAATATGGCTCTTTGAAAGTTTCAATTTCTCTCAGTCTACAATTGCAATTATGTTGTTCAAAGGTAAATAAACTGCAGAAAATCAGCCAGATTAATCGAAAACAAGCTGAGTTCTGTGCCCTGAAAAAGAAAAGAAAAGAAAACTCTTTTGTAAATAAGCAGAATTATTTTTACTCTGCTCACCCTTACTTATCTTTGGACAATTTCCCCTATCTGGTAAGCAGTGGTGACCCCTACATGCCTCTTGGCATTTCACGTCTCATGTTTTAAAATAGCTTCTTAAAATAAATTACAGCTATGAAGTCAAGAAAAAATTTCCTCCATAATAACCTATTTTTCATGCTAGCAAATCTTTAGTGTGGGAAAGTATTTCCACTTGCAACTTGTCATCAAACCTTCTGTACTTGGTTGTTATTTTTCTTTAATAAAACAAAAATTACTGAGCTTCAAAAAT
The DNA here is from genome assembly GCF_049350105.2 of Macaca mulatta. Taxonomy (NCBI): domain Eukaryota; kingdom Metazoa; phylum Chordata; class Mammalia; order Primates; family Cercopithecidae; genus Macaca; species Macaca mulatta. The sequence goes on from NC_133416.1 coordinate 27,177,649, forward strand.
ATCTTTCCAATTGCAAACATATTTAGGACAGGGCAAGCTGTTTGAAATTATACCAACAGTTTGTAAATGCCATGCCCAATGTGCCAGCCAGCATGTAGCAGTTGGGTCTTGTCTACTTCAGGGTTTTGTAGAATTATTTATAGCACGTTTCATCTATTTTCAAAGTCTTTTCCAGAGAAACCATGCTAGTATGATCCTAGATAACGTGTGTGTTTCTAAACATTTGTCCTATTACTACTAGTACTCTTTGACCACAGTAAGCTCAAAGTCATTTCATGTTCTTTGGAGACCATTTTAACACCTGGGTCAAAAGTTCCATCCAAGAACCTTTACCAGACACCCAATTCATTCAATAATTTGTCTTGAATACGTTATGTCATTTCCAAAACCGAATCTTTTTAAATTTTATTTATTTATTTGTTTTTAGAGACATGGTCTCACCCTGTCATTCAGGCTGTAGTGCAGTAGCTTGATCATAGCTCACTGTGACCTTGACCTCCTGATCTTACGCCATCCTCCCACCTCAGCCCCCCTAACTAGCTGGGATGACAGGCATGTTCCACCATGTTCAGCTAATTTTTTTTATTTTTTTGTAGATTTGGGGTCTCACTATGTTGTCCAGGCTGGTCTCAAATTCCTGGGCTCAAGGGATCCTCCTGCCTTGGCCTCCCAAAGTGCTAGAACTATATGCATGAACCACTGCACCTGGTCCACCAAATTGTTTAATATGCTTGCCTGTGTCACACGAATTTGAAAGTCTACTGAAAACAGCTTTACATTTGCTTGCATGTTCTGATTTTAAAATAGGTATGTATATGAAATTTGGAGGATGGGGGTAGGACAGAGAGAAAAAGAAGGCAGCCAAACCAATAATGTTATGTTAGTAAACATTTATATGTCAGTGAAATTATTTCATTTCTATGACAAGCACGGTTATACTGGTATAAATAAAGGAAAGGAAAATTTTCATTGCCATTTGGAAGCAACACAGACTTGAGAAGGACTGGCTGGATGGAGGCACACCAAGTATGAAGCAGATAAAAGTTGGTAGGAGATACCCGGTAGATTGAGACTACTACTAGAATACTTCGCCACTACGACATCTTGCTACACTGGTTTCTCTCTGCCCTCACTAACAAGAATACTTATTTTAATAGTCTTGCCAAGAAAGTCCTTCTAGAAGAATACTTTTCATTCATGTTAGAATTTAAAGATTAGATAACATTGGTTGGAACCACAGGATATTATTTCAACACTTGGCTGGGCTTATTTTGATTATTTTTTATTTCAGGCTTACAAAAGTTGTTCATATCAAAGGCACCCACCCACTGATGTGCCAGGTCCAGAATGCACTGCCTTGTCACTCCTGGAAGAATGATGCCATCTAGCGGAGGAGTTGCCAGTTCTTCTTCTGTCAATCAGAAATTGGGATATTTTCAAACTTTTACTACATTAGGCATGCCTTATAATCAATAGCCATTAAAAAAAAAAAATCACAATTTGGTAGTAACAAACATCAAGAAAATGTTACTGTTCTGCATGGTCAAATTTCCCAAATCAGTTCACACTTCAGGTAGACCCTATTTAAAAAAGAAGGAACAAAAGGAAGGAAGGAAGGAAGGAAGGAGGGAGGGAGGGAGGGAGGGAGGGAGGGAGGGAGGGAAGGAAGGAAGGAAGGAAGGAAGGAAGGAAGGAAGGAAGGAAGGAAGGAAGGAAGGAAGGAAGGAAATCTAATCATCTTCAGTTTACCCTTAACCAATAAAATAATGAGATGGCTTTCCACCAACAAACAGTAAGAGTTATTGCATGGTCTTAAGAGGAACATTCTGAAGTGAAAATTTACCTTAGCAGATGAAAGGTGGTTAGTAACTAGAATAATGTAGATAAGATCTTACTCAGAAAAACTGGTCATTACTAAACCTTCCAAGAATGCTACGGAGGAGGCTATCACCAAGAAGTGTGCGTGCCTACTCAGGCTTGTCTCTGCTTCCACGCTGCCCTTGGAGAGTCTAATTTTTTTTTTTTTAAGGTGGAGTTTTGCTCGTTACCCAGGCTGGAGTGCAGTGGCGCCATCTCAGCTCAATGCAACCTCTGCCTCCCAGGTTCAAGTGATTCTCCTGCCTCAGCCTCCTGAGTAGCTGCGATTACAGGTGTGTGCCACCACGCCCAGCTAATTTTTGTATTTTTAGTAGAGACGAGGTTTCACCGTCTCTACTGGTCTCGAACTCCTGACCTCAGATGATCTGCCCACCTCGGCTTCCCAAAGTGCTGGGATTACAAGCGTGAGCCACCGTGCCCAGCCTGAGAGTCTATCTTTAGTGATTTTTCAAACCTGGTGGAGCACCAGCAACAAGTATGAAGATGCTGCCTTCGCCCTCTGAGATTCAAATGTAATGTGCTCGTCAGAGTGAGCTCAAGCATGTATATGGCTAAAAAAGAAGACACTCAAGAAACAAAACTCCAAAGCTGAGCTACTGCTCTACTGTGAGAAGACTGCAGACATCCCTAACTACTGTGAGGTCTAGGAGGACCGTTGTCCACAGGCATCATGTGTGATCCATCAGCGGCACAAGCTCTCCTTACAGTACCCTCTGGCACTCAGCATCTCCCTTTCCTCCCCACCTCTGACACCCAGGAGTCTGAATCTAGTGAGTGCTGACACTGAGGCCAGCACCCTCTCCCTCAGTACACGGTGGTTCTGGGCTTGCCTACTCCACTGGGGTTACATCAGACATGCCCAACAGCCAAGCTCTATCTGGAATACGAAACTCTATCTTCATCCTTCTATCCTCAAAATCGGGCATTGTGCCTAGCCCAGAGTGTATATAATAAATGTTTTTGAGTAAAAAATAAATGAATAAGTTATCTTCGCTAGGATACAGCAGTATGGCTTTTTTGAATTTTGTTTCTGAAAATCATCTGCTGAAAATTGCTTTCTGGAAAGGAGAAAATTTGTTCTTGGCAATGTTCTTAGGGCTACTCTTTGTCGTGTTTAGAAGTGTTGATGATCTCAAAATAAACATGTGTTTTGCAATAGCTAGCCAACTAGATACATAAATGTATGGATCTATTTGTGTGTGTATATGTATGTACGCGCACACACACACACACTTCCAGTGCCCCCAAACCGGACCTTTCCTAAAGCTTGCTGAGTTCTGAGACTACATCAAGTTAAATGAAAACAGCAGCCCCGCATGTGCAAGTGCTGTTTTGTGAAACATATTTAACACCCAGAACTGTAACCACTAGCCTGAGGTCAAGGAACAGAACATCTGCTTCTCTGGTTGCCAGACAGAGATGATGACATGACAACATTTGGGTGAGAAATATTCATTTTCCTCTGCAACCACAAACATACTTACAAGAGCCAGAACTCACTCCAGATTGCCCAACATGAGGAAAACAGAACCTACAAATGCAGCTTGTTTTTGACAAAGAAATCATTTTTAGGAGATGAGGAATTTAGAAGCAATAACAGCAGGATTCATCTGTGACTTCCCAAAGTCAAACACTAATGGAAACCAGGAATGTAGGTCTGCATAAGTGCCCTAAACACCATCAGCACAATTAGCCATTTATTCTACAAATACATATTGAGTGCTGTTTACTGTTTCAAGCTCTATGAATACAGCAGTGAACAAAATTGACGTATCTCCCTGCTTACTTTCTAATAGACACAGCTAAACATTTATTGTGTTGACAGTATGTTAGACTACAGAGGGGGAAATAAAGAAGGAAAAGCAATGGAGAATGCTGGGGAGAAATGGGAAAGGTAGTTTATGATTCTGATTAAGAGCTCAAGGAAAGCCGGACTCAGAATGGGATTTGTAAGCAAAGATTTGGAGGATGTCAAAGAGCAAGCGGCACAGACATCTGAGGAAGAGTGCTCCAAGTCAAGTCCACATTCATGCCTGACGTGTCCAAGAGGACTCGTGATATGGTCTGAGCAAAACCGAGACTCATTGCCATGGTTGTTTTCCCAAAGTGACTGTGAACTCAACCACGAGGACTGGGTCTTATTTTTCAGGGTATCTCCAGGGTCCAGGATATGATACAATGCTTTGTTCAAATGGTGAATAGCAAGTGTATGGGTTAAATTACTCATCAACAGAGTGATGATGTGTGATCTTACCACCATGGGTGCTGTTACTGAAATCAAAACTCCCATGGCTTACAAGCTGAGTGCCACACATAGTGACTGTGCATGGCACTGTGCTTTGAACACACACTATCCACCACCCCATCCACCTTCCTGCACCAGCCATCTCAACCAACAGGAGCAGTGTGTGTGGGCACCCATGAAAAGAAGGCAGGCTGTTACCAAAGAACTCTGCTTATACCTCCTATCGGTAACGTTTGTGAAAATCAATATTGTGCTGATTTTCAACTCATTCTTCATTGTAGTTTCCTAAAACCATATGATATAAATCAAAGTTATTTCAGAATTGCATGTCTTTTTTTCAGCCCAAAAGTTTTTCCTAACATTCTATTTACTTCAAATATTTATTCTATTTCCTTTCTCCTTATTCTGAATTTTATTTTTTCTGTTAGATGAACATCCCCAAAGTGAAGGAGTATATTAAAACTAAAGTTATCCCAGGCAACCATAACCTGAATAGTAACTAACACTCTTAAGGTCTTGTATATTTTGCAAGAGGCAGAAGACAAATTCACTCATTTCTATTCTGACCTTTAAAAGACATGGTGGAAATGTTTCATGATTCTTGTTTGGATAAAGAACAATTTTCCACCAGGACAGTTTCTGGTGTTTCTGGTTAAATCATGTAGCTCTGATTCAGAGTGTACTTAAATTGTGACATCTCCCATCCATAAAAATAATGATGGTACCACCTCTGAATGATGTAACTGTTTTTGTTTTGAGTTGTGTGGTTTTTTGGTGGAGTTTGGGGTGGGGGTAAGAGTGGCCAGATGGGAAGGAGAGTTGAATCGGCCTATTATCTTCTAAGTGCGGAGGTCAACACTGGCTACAATCTTCCAAGCGTAGCTTTTGCTATATGTCACATATAGTAACTCAAATTTATAAATCATAAATATTCCAGTATAAATTTTATTTTCAAACAGTGCCAAGTACAAACAGCAGGAATGGAAGGATAAGAATGATCTGTATCTGGTTTTTCATATGCCAAGGATTACCAATGGCCAAGCCCAGGACAAGGCGTACTCATCATACCTTCTGTTTATTCTACCTCTGACTGCAATATAAGACTCATCTTGTTAGTCTCTGCAACTAACACTAAAATTAGTACTTAGCTCTGAATTCAGCCACATCGAAATTACCATTTTCCTCTTTTTATAGCCAAATAACACTAGAGCAAGAAAGGCTACTGTAGCTACTTTCAAATATAAATTGCATTTTAAAAAATTTAATTGAAACCACTGAGACTTCATAAGTATTTGGAAACATCATTTATATTTCTAGTCTCTATAATTGCTACTGTGAAATGAACAACCTAAGAATGTAAACAAGTCCAAAAATATGTTTCTAAATTTGGTATGATTATCAAAATTCTAATAGAAATAAATGCCTGTTTTTCTCCCACCATTGGCCATTTAATTCAATATCATACACATTGCCAACACTTCACTGAACCCCTGTGGTCTCTGCCAACTAATAAAAAGAACAGCAAAGAAAAGTAATGAGTAGTCAGGATATTAAAGATAATAGAGAAATACCGATTTCTATAGTGGATATATGAAATTGTCTTGAATGAACCAGGATCTAGATACAATCCCAAGATACATGATTTGTCTTTTAAAATGGTGTTCTTTAATCAAACTGAGCTCTAGAGTAAATTTGGAGAGACTGTGATACATTTTCAAAATATGTAGAAAGGGCAACAATTGTTAAAAGAATTACAGCCAGATAGTACACAAAATCCTTCCAGTAGAATCAGTACACTGCATTTATTACTATAGCATTTTATATACGGTATATGGTAAATGACCATTGACCTGATCTGAGACCTATCTCCAAATGCAAGGTGTTCAGATAGGAAAATCGTTGGGGAACAGCAGAAGGGATAAGGAAGCAAATCTTCCAATCATGGTAACTTAAATCCCTTAATGTGACATCTCAATATCTCAATGATCAGTACATCTAGAGCAAAAAAACAAAAAAAACCCGAAAAACGAAAAACCTCTAGAGCTTCTTTAAATCGAAACTCGGCTGGGTGCAGTAGCTCACACCTGTAATCCCAGCACTTTGGGAGGTCAAGGCTGGTGGATCACCTGAGGTCAGTTCAGGAGTTCAAGACCAGCCTGGGCAACATGGTGAAACCTCGTCTCTACTAAAAAAAAATACAAAAATTAGCTGGGTGTGGTGGCAGGCGCCTGTAATCCCAGCTACTTAGGAGGCTGAGGCAGCAGAACTGCTTGAACCAGAGAGGTGGAGGTTGCAGTGAGCTGAGATCACGCCATCACACTCCAGCCTGGGTGACACAGTGATACTCCACTTCTTAAAAAAAAAAAAACAAAACAAAAAACAAAACAAACAAACAAAAAACCTCATGTCTATTTGCGCAGCAAAAGCACAGTAGTCCTTACTCAGCCTGGGACTGTGCTACTTACTCCCTTGCACTAAATTTCTAGCTCTTGTCTTTCTGGTCCTGTTGAAAATGACTGAGAAATGTGCAGAGTGAAACCTGAGTGGATTACCTCCATCTTCATTTATCCAGTAAAGAAAAAGATTCATAGTTCCCACTTCAGTGATCTGATGGTCTTTTCCATAGAGCCACAGGACCTGCTGACACCCATTATCCACTGCTTCGCACTGGGCAAAAAGAGATGATCCGTAATTCCTTCAAGAAAGAGAAAACATGCAGGTTACAAACGTATTTCATCCCCACTCCCTCATCTTCTACACTCTGATAGCCTCGAGTTCTTAATTCACATGTGGACGTAGTGAAGGTATTATGTTCTTAATATATACACACTCTGTAGTCAGCTGCATAACCTTAAAGGAAAACTCTTTAGAGAATCTAAGTGATTTAACTGCATTCATCAGAGACAGAACAATGTGAAACCTTGAAATCTTAACTGGAGAAGTAATAATAGAAGAACACAGGTAAATAGCCAAGTTAATGAGAACAGTTAAAAGTTACTGAGTATGTTTCCACACACCAAGCAATTTTACATGAATTACTTCAATCTCACATCAATACTACGAAGTAGACACTATCATTATTTCCATTGTTCAGATGAGAAACGGAGGTTTAGAGAAGTAACTTCTGTCAAGTTTCTGCAGAAGAGCACCAAGTGTGCGCACTTTTATCTAAGACCTTCTAACGTATCCAAGGAACACATGATGCCCAATTCCCGGAAAAGATAGGACAAATATTAAATGTTAAAGATAGGACACATGTTAAAAGTCTTGATGTTGACCAAAAAGTATTTCAAAAGCTTATTTTTCTCAGCCTGCACCATTCATCCCAGATTATTTAAAATGAAAGGAACAAAGTACATTTTTCTGGAATGACAATTTAGTGTTATAATACTTTTAACGTATATCTTTTATCTAAACTTATATGGGAAAACTATGGAGTATATTATAAAATAGGGTTGAATATTTTAGACAAAACATGACAGTCCTCAAATAAATGTGATAGCTGCTTGCCTCCATACACTCCTGGCTGTATAACTAAGTATGAGAAGTACTGCCATAAGACAGTCAGGGGTCAGGAATAAATTCCAGACCCCCCATTGCACTATGAAATCCCCAGAAATACACAAAAACAAACAATGAAAAACAACTAAAACGACTACAAATGTAGTAATGTAAAACTCCTACATTACATTAATGTAATCTACCACAAAATACCTGTTTAGGTCTCTTAGAGTATCTCTTTTACATCTGGGTAAAATCACAATTTGTGTTGTTGTCTAAATAAAAGTTGAGCATGAGGCCAGGCGCAGTAGCTCATGTCTATAATCCCAGCACTTTAGGAGCCCGAGATGGGCGGATCACTTGAGGTCAGGAGTTTGAGACCAGCCCGGCCAACATTGTGAAACCCTGTCTCTACTGCAAATACAAGAACTAGCTGGGCGTGGTGGCGGACGCCTATAATCTCAGCTACTAGGGAGGCTGAGGCAGGAGAATCATTTGAACTTGGGTGGGGGGCGGCAAATGTTGCAGTGAGCCGAGATTGCACTCTGCACTCCAGTCTGGGTGACAGAGTGAGACTCGGTCTCAAAAAAAAAAATAATAATAACAATTAAATATTAGAGCCACATGTGAATGTTTACTGTTTTCATCTGCACAGCCTCCCTTCCCACTATATTCCATACTCTTATAAAAACATGGTCTTTTCGGGCGGATCACGAGGTCAGGAGATCGAGACCATCCTGACTAACACGGTGAAACCCCGTCTCTACTAAAAATACAAAAATTAGCCAGGCGCGGTGGCAGGCGCCTGTAGTCCCAGCTACTCGGGAGGCTGAGGCAGAAGAATGGCGGGAACCCGGGAAGGCGGAGCTTGCAGTGAGTGGAGATCGGGCCACTGCACTCCAGTCTGGGCGACAGAGCGAGACTCCGTCTCAAAAAAAAAAAAAAAAAACAAAAAAAAAAACATGGTCTTTCTATAGAGCTATGTCATTATGCTTAGATTGATAATATAGCATCTTTCCCTACCGCAGCTGATGACAATATAGGATCTTGCTCTGCCGCAGCTCAATTAAAGGGTGGGCATTTAACCTAAGATAGTCACATGATTCCTCCTTTGGGTACATTCACTCATTTTAATGTCTATAACCTGAAATATAGGCATTTTCTCCTTTCTGGTGTTGCTTACTTGGTATGATGTAAACCTGGGGTCGGCTGTGTCCATGATCACATTTCACAGAAGAAAGCATCTGAAGCAGAGCCCTAGGCCAACATGGAGCCAGAAGCTCTGACCAGAGATAGAGGACAGAGATAGAGGAAGAAGGGAAGGAAAAGGGGGATGTGCAAAGGACACAAGAAACTTGGAAATAATTTCTTTAACCCCTAGCAAGTCCACTGCCAGCATCCTAGTTTCATAAGTCAATAGATCCCTTGTCTGCTTAAGATCATTTTGAGGCCAGGTGCAGTGGCTCACGCCTGTAATTCCAGCACTGGGGAGGCCGAGACAGGTGGATCACCTGAGGTAGGCAGTTCGAGACCAGCCTGACCAACATGAAGAAATTCCATCTCTACTAAAAATACAAAAAAATTAGCCGGGCGTGGTGGCGAATGCCTGTAATCCCACCTACTCTAGAGGCTGAGGCAGGAGAGTCTCTTGAACTCAGGAGGTAGAGGCTGCAGTGAGCCAAGATCAGGCCATTGCACTCCAGCCTAGGCAACAAGAGTGAAACTAGTCTCAAAAAAAAAAAAAATCATTTCAAGTTGGTTTTCTGACTTGCAACTGAAAGAATATTGACTAACAGCTGAAATATTCCAGTAAACTATGGAAAACAGACATCATACCATGATGATTGCAACTGGAACATGATGACGTTGACTCACACCAAGGTAATGTTAAGAGTCATTAAAAGGGCTGGGCACAGTGGCTTATGCATGTAATCCCAGCACTTTGGGAGGTCGAGGTGGGCGGAACACTTGAGGTCAGGAGTTCGAGACCAGCCTGGCCAACATGGTGAAACCTCGTCTCTACCAAAAATATAAAAAATTAGCCATGTGTAGTGGAGCACACCTGTAATCCCAGCTACTCGGGAGGCTGAGGCAGGAGAACCACTTGAACCTGGGAGGCGGAGGTTGCAGTGAGCTGAGATCGTGCTACTGCACTCCAGCCTGGGAGATAGAGTGAGATTCCATCCCCGCCACCAAAAAAAAAAAAAAAAAAAGAGTCATTAAAAGACCCTTAAAACATACACTTCTAAATACAGATGACAAAATGTAAATTCTTGGCCAATGTGGAGATGAAGCAAGTCTGGTATACAGACAGGAAGCTATTAAAAATATAAATAGATAAATAAATATGAAAAAGACAACAGATAGGAAGCTATAGTTTAATGACCATAAAAATTCAAAAAACCTTATTCATAATTGATAGTAAATAGAGTTAAATTATAAATGCTTTTTAATAATTAGTATAAACCAGATTGCAGGGGATGTCCAGTAGAAAGACCGTGGTTAACAGACCTGGGTACAGCCCTTGCACTTTGCCTCATTTAATCCATCTGGCAAACAAAAATATCTGCTTTATATACCTCATTGGGTTGTTTGGAAAAAATAAATAATAACAATAAAAGCCAAAAAATGAGTTACATGAGACTGTATTCAATATCCTAATGAAATTAAGTTTTTAAAAAATAACTATTTTGGTGGGGTGTGATGGCTCATGCTTGGAATCCCAGTAACTCGGGAGATCGAAGCAGGAGGATCGTTTGAGGCCAGAAGTTCCAGACAAGCCTGGGCAACACAGCGAGACTGCATCTCTAAAAAACAATAACTATTTTACTTGAATTTTTTCTCATTCATAGACACAACTGTGAAGTTTGACCATACCTGAAAATAAATTATTTTTCATATACAAAATGCCTTTTAGACTGCATTAAAAAACACATAGAGAATTCTTACCAGATGAGTATTTAGCCTTTCAAAGAAGCGTCTACATACAAATGGATACACACTTTTGAAAGTGCAGCTGAGCCGGGCGCGGTGGCTCACGCCTGTAATCCCAGCACTTTGGGAGGCCGAGACGGGTGGATCACGAGGTCAGGAGATCGAGACCATCCTGGCTAACACGGTGAAACCCCGTCTCTACTAAAAATACAAAAAATTAGCCGGGCGTGGTGGCGGGCGCCTGTAGTCCCAGCTACTCGGGAGGCTGAGGCAGGAGAATGGCGTGAACCCGGGAGGCGGAGCTTGCAGTGAGCCGAGATGGCGCCACGGCACTCCAGCCTGGACGACAGAGCGAGACTCCGTCTCAAAAAAAAAAAAAAAAAAAAAGTGTAGCTGAATTAGGCTGGGCACGGTGGTTCACGCCTGTAATCCCAGCACTTTGGGAGGCCAAGGCAGGTGGATCACGAGGTCAAGAGACCGTGACCATCCTGGCCAACCTGGTGAAACCCGTCTCTACTAAAAACACACCAAAAAAATTAGCCGGGCGTGGTGGTGCATGCTTGTAGTCCCAGCTACGCGGGAGGCTGAGGCTGGAGAATTGCTTGAACCCGGGAGGCGGAGGTTGCAGTGAGCCGAGATCACGCCATTGCACTCCAGCCTGGGTGACAGAGCAAGACTCCATCAAAAAAAGGAAGGAAGGAAGGGAGGGAGGAAGGGAGGGAGGGAGGGAGGGAGGAAGGAAGGGAGGGAGGCAGGGAGGGAGGGAGGGAGGCAGGGAGGGAGGGAGGGAGGCAGGGAGGCAGGGAGGCAGGAAGGCAGGGAGGCAGGCAGGAAGGAAGGAAAAGTAAGTAGCTGAATTAAAACCATAGCTCCTCAGCTTCATGAAGCACTGGGTAGGGAAAGAGAATTAAAGATAGTGACTATTTCAATGCACTGAAAAGGAAAGGGTTTCTTATGTTTAGTGTTAGATTGATTGATTGATATATTACATTCTATAGATGGTCTTTATTCTCCCAAATTTTAATTTTCTCAACGTTCTCTCACAGGTGTAAGCTATATGATTAATGTCCACAGGATAACTGATACCATGGTAATATAGTTGGGTTCCCGCCCATGTGCTGCCAATATTCATAAGAGAAACATGTTCTTGGAGGAAACAGAAAAATGAAAAAGTAAGAAAGCTATTGACATAGAAACATTTCAACATAGTTTTAAATAGAATAGATATCTGGGAGAATAGACATATTAAATACATCCCTCCAAAAGAATAAATTCTATTATGTAAAACTTAACTGATTTCTTCTAAGATAAAGAGAGTCCAGGAAACGAAATGAGACAGTGAGAAAACCTCACAACATCAGTGACGGTGAGAGGTTACTACAGGTTGAGGATCCCTAATTCAAAACTTCGAAATGCTCCAAAATCTGAAACTTTTCAGTGCCAACATGATGCTCAATTTGGATTTCGAATTTTTCGGATTAGGGATGCTCAAAGAGAAATATTCCAAAATTTGACATCCAAAACACATCTGATCCCAAGCATTTCAGATAAGAGATATGTAACCCATACCTGCCAGACTGGGTACTAAGTACTTAACCACGTTATTTCACTGAGTCATCTAAAAACAACCCTAGACTTTATTGTTCTTTGGAAGACTTGGAGAAAGAGAGGATTCAGTTGTAGAAGATCTCACAGATAGTTAAGTGTGTAACTCCCAGACACTTGACTCCTAAGCCCAAGCTTTTAACCATCAGGGTACCATTAGGTTATCATACTGCATTTGCTGAGAGCTTTCTATATGCCGAGTACTGTCCTAGGCACTTTCTATTATCTCACTTAATCTGTGCAAGGTATTATTGCCGCAACTTTATAAATGAGGAAACTGATACATAGAGCAGGTAAGTAACATGCCCAAGGCAAGTAGGTTGGTTTGTTTTTAAGACTTCAAGTTTTTTCAGAGCAGTTTTAGGTTCCCACCAAAACTAAAAGGAAAGTACAAAGATTTCCTGTATCCCCTTCTCCGCATCCAAATGAATAGTTTCTACCATTACCAATGCCTCACACCAGAGTGGTACATTTGCTGCAATGAATGAACCACACCGACATACCATTATTACCTGAAGTCTAGAGTTTTCATTAGTGTTCATTCCTGGTGTACATTCTATGGATTTGGACAAATCTATAATGACATGTATGCACCCTTATGGCAGTTAGGTTTTTAAGCCAGGTCTTTCTGACTTCAAAGCTTGTACTCTTAAATGCAGAATCAGAATGCAATGAAAAAAAGAAAAAACTAAGAGAGAGAGGTAATTTGTGTGTGTGTGTGCACGTGTGCACGTGCAAGAGAGAGAGAAAAAGAGAGAGAGAATGACAGAAAGCCTTATTCCTCCCAAATTAACTAAGGAATCACCTGGGACTAAAAATGTTTCTACAGGGCAAGACCTTTCTCTAGCTCAGTGCTTCTCAAGCTTGGCTGCATGCTAAAGAATCCTGATGCTCAGTCTCTGCCCCAGACCAAATAAACCAGAATCTCTGGAGGAAGGAACCAGGCATCAGTATTTGGTAACACTCCCAGATGATCTTAATTTGTAACCAAGGTGAGGCCCATTGTACTGGGCCTCTCCTTCAGCTGTGTGCAACTGTATTGCTTTTCTCACTTGTGTATATTTAGAAATAGAAGGATAATGCTACCTCAAAACCTTCAATATAGTGGCATAATCTCAGAATTTAAAAAAAAAAAAAGCTTCTCTCTTTTCCTCAGATTCACTTAGATAGAAAGCAGAAAGTTCTTGAGCTTATGAGACTCAATAGTTATTTAAAAATACCAGTTGACTACGGTTGTCATAAAAAATGCTCAAGGGTAATTGTTGACTTAATTAGGTTTACAGATGTAATGATACACACAACTAAAGTTGACTCCAAATGTCTTTGCCAACTCAACAGGATAATACTAAATGTGGAATCTTTTGTTCCCCTTGTACTTCTCCAGGTCAGAAGCATAGGAGACAGCCCTAGAACATTTTGGAAGTGATAGGCATATAGGTTAAATGCCCATCCTTTTGGTTACCAACTTCCCTCTTGCCATTTTTAATTTATGATTTCAATACTTTCTTCTCCAGTCTCTTCCTTTCCTAAGAGATTTCAAGTCAATTTCCATTGATCATAGTCCACCTGAGCCTAATGAATCAAATATATTTTATAATAGATTTTATTTTTTTAGAGCACTTTTAGATTCACAAAGAAATTGAGCAAAAAGTAACAGAATTCCCCTATTACACCCCTTCCCGACTACCCTCTCAGTTTTTCTTATTATTATCATCTTGCATTAGTGTGGTCCACAAGTTCATAGTTTACATTAGGGTTCACTCTGTGTTGTACTGAAAGCATTAATTTTTAACTGCCCTACAGTGATCATGTATTCTGCGACAATGCATTAAATCATCATTTACAAATAAATTACAACCTGCCCAAAAACCGGTTAATAAAGATTGCCCTGCAATTTCTGTGTCCCCATGTTATCTTTTTCCTAGACAGGTAGGGGGAGCTAGAAAGCAATATTTTAAAAAAGGAAACTTTTTCCTTATTACATCTCACCCAGATTGTTTATTTACTCTCTCTCTATGGTATATATGTGGTATGCAGTGGTACATAGGCACATGCTCTGTGAAGAAGTTTGAACCAGTAAAAAAAGAAATCAAGAGTCAACAAAAGGAGTGTTCAGCCTGGCTAGCCTAGGACACAGGAAGGTGTGCTCTATGCCAGAAGGAGAAAAGACTTCCTAGTTTTAACGCATTCCATTTGGATTTCTCGACCCATTGAGGGAATGCAGTTGCTAAAGTTGCCAGTGGGGATGACTTTTATAACCATTCTTTTTTCCTTTGGGTAGGTGAGGAGAGAAAAGAAAAATACAGCAAGACTACAGAAGGGTCAAATCCAGTGGTCATTGCCTCTAATACCCCAGCAGCATGTCATGTGACTCTCTCCTGCCTCCTGAACCTACAGGTCCTACCAGGGCCCACAAGACTGCCATGGACACCTTTTTGGACAGCTGCTGCCCTGGGTATGTGAACAGCACCATTTGATACATGCAAAGCAAGAACCCATGCTGCTTAATCCAGTTACTCTCGTTCACCCATAGGGGCATTCCTAACTCATGGCCAAGTCCACCCCTGAAATCGTCCAACACTTTTTAAATGCTCTTATATTCCCTGCCAGCTACATATGGCCTATGAGACTGGCCTGACAGAGCCAAAGCAGGGCTGTCCCGCAGCCAGTTGGCAGCAGGTGTGGCCACAATCTGTGGCAATGAAGACAGCACTTCAGTGAGGCGGGCACCTTCCCCAGAAAGGACTCCCTGGAGCCAACTGAGAGCCTAGGTCTCAGGACCAGATGCTCTTTAATGCCAGCCATCAGCCTGCAGCCAGAGACCAGTGCCCAGGGGCAGTTAATCCAAAGCACTGATGTGATGTTTGTTAGTTTCTTGCTTCAGTTCTTGCCTAGGTATCATATCCAGTATTTCTCCCTTATGAAGGGCCATCGGCTATCCTTTAAACTAGCACATCTAAAAGCGAGGGCACTGAATTCGTACTGTGTTTATATAGGAAAAGCTACTATAGCTGGCTTGCTGAAAGATTAAACTGAAAATTAACCATGAAACGCAATGAACATTAAAGTTTGAAAAGTACTAAATGTGTTCATACTGAAGTGAAATGGCACTAACTCAACGGTCATGAAGGAATCTTTCCTTTAGACAGAGACAGATTTACTTACCCTCCCATCTTGCAGTCCCCAGTTCCACCTTCCCAGGCTCTTACATACTTGGGATTGGCCCACAGGGACACTGGATTAAAGGTTCCACTTGAAAAATAAGGTCCCACTGGGCTCAAGAGTACAAAGAGCAGGGCTTTGGTAGGCTTCTTGACTCCAAGAGAAGGCTGCAACAAAGCAGAAGTAGACACAACCGTAACTTAAAATGTAGACACCAGTCTTAAAAGTCTAGAATAGATTTATATCTGTCTCCCAGAAGGAGCCATCGAATGACAGGAGCTATTACCATACTTTTAAAATCGAGTTACACAAAGCCTAATGGTTTTCAAGGAGGACATCCTGAGAATGGAGCACATACATTTCATTTTGCTTTGCTTTCTGAGTTATTACGATTTTAAGCAAAATAGCTAGATTTGTCCACTTTTGTGCATTAGTAGGGTTTTGGAGGAGAGACATATTTCCAACCACTATCTATATAACACCTTTCAAGGTTGCATTGATTGCGAATTGAGAAAGGGGAGAACCCAGACATGGTTTTAGTCTTTGGGGGGTAAAATATAATATTTACTTCTCTAATTCATCCTTCTTTTTTTTTTTTTTTTTTTTTGAGACGGAGTCTCACGCTGTTGCCCAGGCTGGAGTGCAGTGGCGCGATCTCGGCTCACTGCAAGCTCCGCCTCCCGGGTTCCCGCCATTCTCCTGCCTCAGCCTCCTGAGTAGCTGGGACTACAGGCGCCCGCCACCGCGCCCGGCTAATTTTTTGTATTTTTTTTAGTAGAGACGGGGTTTCACTGTGGTCTCGATCTCCTGACCTTGTGATCCGCCCGCCTCGGCCTCCCAAAGTGCTGGGATTACAGGCTTGAGCCACCGCGCCCGGCCTCTAATTCATCCTTCTGTTTCACAGCCTAAGTGACTGCTTCAGGACACGGCAGGCTTCAGCTGGTGGTAGGTGGAGGGGAATGTGCCATTAGCACACCTGCCCACATCAACTAGCAGGTAGCAAGAGTACAGCTTCAACAGAGGGATAAGCACTGTTAAATCAAGTTTTGCCTACAGCTGCCTCATTACATTATTTTAAGCTCGGCCTAAAGGTTTCTCTGTACATCATGAACTATAACCTAAATGAACATATAAACAGACTGTAGCCTACTCTTGTGCCAATCACTGAGTTTTGGCCAATCAAATGTGGCCAACTGTTCAAATAAGGCAAACACTGAGTTATAGCCAATCCAGCTGTTTCTGAACCTCATTTCTGTTTTCTGTATGTCACTTTCCTTTCTCGGTCCATAAATCCTCTTCCACCATGAGGCTGCACTGAAGCCACAGGGTCTACTCTGGCTGGGAAGGCTGCCCAAGTTGCGAATGGCTCTTTGGTCAATTAAATCCTTTTAAATTTAATTTGGCTGAAGTTTTTTATTTAACAATATCATTAAAAAAAAAAAAACAGGGAATGAATGACTTATAAATAACAAAGATAGAAGGCCATCTTTCCCACAAACACTGTAAAGCCAGTAGCCCACAATGCAAAATCATGCCAATTCCTCCAGCACAAGAGCAGTTATAAGTAATTAGGGTTCATTGTTTATTAAGGAAGAAAACCGAGAGACCCAACATTTTGAAGGCTACATATTAAGATAGAAATGATCACTGGGCTATCCTCAGCAATTCAAGACCACACGAAGTAAAAAAAACAAGGCAGGACTATTAGGTTAAGAGTTTTGGGCCATAAACCACTTGTGTCCAATCTTCACTAGAGCCTGTTCTACCTGGATAGGAATGGGGATCTGTCAGGAAAAGAAAGAGAATCTTTACAATAGAAAAGACTCAACTTGCGCTGATTTTGTGGCTTTGTAATGTTTCTTGAGGGATATTTTTATCTGAACTTCAATTAAACTTCCCCTTACTATCCATTGCCCCACAGTCCCTCACCCACTGCTCAACACTCAGACCACCAAAATCAGGCAGGTAAAATATTAATGAGCATAAACAAATGTGTTTGCACAAGCGCACACCAATGCTATCTGAAAGGCATGCCACCTTAGGAAACGGGAGTCTAATTTCATTAGCATTCCATGGGAACATGATAACCAAAGGGCCTGGGTGGCCACAACAAACCTACGGCGGTTGCCGGGCGCAGTGGCTCAAGCCTGTAATCCCAGCACTTTGGGAGGCCGAGACGGGCGGATCACGAAGTCAGGAGATCGAGACCATCCTGGCTAATACGGTGAAACCCCGTCTCTACTAAAAAATACAAAAAAAAAAAAAAACTAGCCAGGCGAGGTGGCGGGCGCCTGTAGTCCCAGCTACTCGGGAGGCTGAGGCAGGAGAATGGCGTAAACCCGGGAGGCGGAGCTTGCAGTAAGCTGAGATCTGGCCACTGCACTCCAGCCTGGGTGACAGAGCGAGATTCCATCTCAAAAAAAAAAAAAAAAAAAAAAAAAAAGACTATGTCAGAGATATCCGTCAGCAAGCAACAACAGGTTTTGATTGTTAGCTTGTGTTTGCTCCTTAACGGAGGCTGAAGATTCAAGGAGGACCATCCTACCAATAAAGGATAAAGTGCCTTAAAGCTTCATTTGCCTTTTTTGGTTTCACTGTTTGGGAGGAAAAACCTAAGCATACTACACACCTGCTTTTCTTCCCAGCTACGATAAAACTGAACCATCTCATCTCTGCACTTTTATTTAACCTCTCAGTTAAGAAATGACACCTTCATTTCATGAGTGCCTTGAAGCAGAATATGTTAGATTCTTTAACGAATCCTATGATATGGTTTGTATTTGTGTCCCTGTCCAAATCTCATGTCAAATTGGAGGAGGGGCCCAGTGTGAGGTGATAGGATTATGGGGGTGAATTTCCTCCTTGCTGTGCTGGTGACAGTGAGTGAGTTCTATGAGATCTGATTGTTTAAAAGCATGTGGCACTTCCCCTGTGCTCTCTCTCTCTCCTGCTGCCACGAGAAGGTCCTTGCTTCCCTTTCACCTTCTATTATGACTGTAAGTTTCCTGAAGCCTCCCAGTCATGGTAACCCTGCAAAACTGTGGGTCAATTAAACCTCTTCTCTTCATAAATTACCCAGTCTCAGGTAGTTCTTCACAGTGGTGTGAAAATGGACTAATCTGCCCTAGTGATGAGGAATTAAGAGAAGCTTCTCAACGTAATTTAGAGATATAATATGCTGGCATAGTCTCAATAATTTACCTAGCTTCTAAGTTTCTGAATAGAATAGCTTATTTGTGGACAAGCTAATAGCATTTTAATAGCTATCGCAAAAATGGCTGGGACTTTTTTCACTCTGAACTAATGTATTTTATGCAAACTACATTATACTAAAAGAAATAACAATAATGCATTATGAAAATATTTTCCTGAAATAAATTTCACTTTATTTATTTTCTTCTCCTGATATTGACAGGCAAATTTGCATTTTATTCCACTAGGTGGTAGTATACAGAGCACAGATAGAAAACGGAGTAATTCTGTACATTAAATCCATTTCTAGAAAAAGGTCTTGATAAACCTCTAAGTAATATTTGTATTCTTAGCAAGCAGGTAAATTATAGGCTAGAATTTTTCAATGCTGAGAGAAAATGTGTTTATGTGTACTAATACTTTATTTTCTACAATTTAACCAAGTCAATTCATGTTTTACAAGTACTTCAAGTACTGGTGTTGATCACAGACTAGTCACCTTCATCCTTAAATGATTACTTACACCAATTCATTGTCTTTTCATGAATGAAACTGCGATTTCACTGAAAATGGTCACAGTGCTTTAAGACGGAATAAATAAGGTCTAACACAAGGCAGAAAGAGAGGAAGAGAGCTTTATGATTGGGTCAGTTTCTATGCTTAGGAGTCATTATTTGTTTCTATGTTTCAAATATCCCTTCTAGCCTGAAAAGCAATCTAAATTGCTTTTTAAGAGCAATTTAGTGCTGCTGTTAAGAGCATTTTACTATGAATTGTTATACAAAAAAGATAACTCCACTCATATGTTTATCACAGCCTTGTCCATAATAACAAAGACATGGAATCAATCCAGGTGACCATCAATGGTGGAGTGAACAAAGAAAATGTGATACATATAAACCACGGAATATTACGTAGCCATAAAAAAGAATGAACTCATGTCATTTGTAGCAACACAGATGCAGCTAGAGTCTACTATCCTAAATGAATTAACACAGAAGCAGAAAACCAAATATCACATGTCCTCACTTATAAATGAGAGCTGAGCATTAGGTACATATAGACACAAAGATGGGAACAATAAACACTGGGGATTCCAAAAGAGGGGGAGGGGAAAAGTGTTTAGAAAAAACTACCTACAGTGTACCATGTTCACTTCTTGGGCAATGAAATCCTTAGAAGCTAAAATCTCAGTATCACAACATATACCCATGTAACAAACTTGCACATGTAACTCCTGACTCTCACATAAATTTTTTTAAAATTAAAAAAAGAAAGTCAATTAACTTGTTTCACACAAGAGTATGTTATTATATAATATTAAACAACTATTAGCAAAATTCCACGATGATAAGTTCAGTCATCTGATTAAATAAAGCAAAAGCCACATAAATAATGAGAACATATGGATGACAACAGCTGATGAACTGTGTAAGTCAGTTTCGACGAGTTATATTTCCTTATAAACACTTTAACACTTTGGCTTTTTACTAGCTTCCTGGAATATTCAAATACATGAGGAATTGAAAGGGGCTTTTAAAAAAAAACATGAAAAATGAGAAATATAAAATTTCAAATGCAGCGTGTTTAACTTCTCAAGAGACCACATTGACTTTGAAACTGAGACGCTGATGTGTTAAAAAAAATAAAGACTTTTTTTTACTTCAGGGGCTATACCTCACAAATAAACGGCAAATACATATACAAGGGATTTTAAATACATGGACATTTTGCACGGAAGGACAAGACACTGAGTGTGATGGAAAACAAAAAGACATGTCACAGAGAAAATCATCACTTCCCTCTGGGTCAGTCAGAAATTACTTTATCGAAAGGCAGGATTTCAGAGGTGATTTGAATGATGGCAGGAAAGAGCTCAGTGAGCTGAGAAGAGTACTATTAGCCTATGTTTTGGCCCACAAGGCAGAGAAGCGCAAGAGCATGTGCAGGCTTGGGAATAATTCTGCCTAGGCAAGGCAGATGAGAGGCAGAAGAAATAAGATAATTGGAAAAGACAGAAGAGCATTTTTCCTAAAGCAACGCAATTTTTGTTTTTTTAATTCGAAGAGTAGCCTGTTCTCTTTTTTTTAAAAAAAATACTGCCAGTTCTTTTGAAAGAGGGTGAAATTGTTAAAGGGGAAAATAGTAAAGAAGGTTGGACTAAGGGGTGCTGCAAGGGAGAGAACTCAGTGGTCCATACAGGGTTTGAAAGCTGTGAGGGTCAGGAAAACGAGAGCACTGAATTCATACTGTGTTTATATAGGAAAAGCTGCTATAGCTGGCTGGCTGAAAGATTAAAAAATAATAATAACCCTCAATAGTATGCTTTGCTTTTTTGGCTCCAACGTATTTTACTGTCGATACCTCATATAACAGAACAATTCAAAAAGTTATAATTCCTATTTTTAAGTTGAGGAAACTGAGGCTTCAAACAAACAATTTGCCCAGGTTTCACGGTTATTAAATTCTAGTTCTTCTCCTCTTAATCCAGAGTTATTTCATACTTTACTAAAGCTTGAAAAAAAATATTACTAAAGTACCCAAGATCTCCTTATTTTAAGAGAGTTCAAACTGGTGTCTAGCTTTCTTCCCCCTGAGCCTTCACCCATGGTGAGACACAGCAGGGATACCTCTTAGGGGCCTGCTGAGTGCCCCCTGCCCCTGAGCATAAAACAAAGGAACATCTTGAGTTCCTTCAAAAGAAAGTCCAGTCATCTGGCTAGCCTTGAGAAGTAAATGAGCAACTTGATAAGAAAAAAAGGGTAACAGTAGCTTAAAACAATCACCAAGGAAGTCAGAGTCAGAAGATGTTTGGTTTCCTACAGAAACTAAAGGTAACATCTTAACAGATGTACCAGAGTTGTTTTTCGGAACCTGGATCTCCATCAAATGGATCCTCCAGACCACAGATATGAGGGAACTGAGGCAACTCTGGGCACACTGGCTATAAGGTAGCCCTGCTCCACAGGAGCAGTTTAAAAAAAAAAGAAAAGAAAAAAAAAAAAAGAAAGAAAAAGAAAAAGAAAAGGAACTGAGAACTGAATTATCACCATTCTTTGTTTTTTGTTTCGTTTTTTTTAAATGGAGTCTCGAGCCTCGCTCTGTTGCCCAGGCTGGAGTGCAATGGCGCAATCTTGGCTCACTGCAACCTCCGCCTCCCAGGTTCAAGTGATTCTCCTGCCTCACCCTCTTGAGGAGCTGGGATTACAGGCGCGCCACCACACCCGGTTAGTTTTTGTATTTTTAGTAGAGATGGGGTTTCACCATGTTGGCCAGGCTGGTCTCAAATTCCTGACCTCAAGTGATCCGCCCACCTCGGCGTCCCAGAGTGCTGGGATTACCGGTGTGAACCACCACGACTGGCACCATTCTTTGTTTTAAATTTCTTTCTGAGAGGCCTGGAGGAAGTCCACCCATGGGCCAGACCTAATATTCCTTTCCATCTTTATTTTTTTTCTTTTTCTCTTTTCTTTTTTTTAGAGACAGAGTCTTGCCATGTTGCCTAGGCTGGTGTTGAAATCCTGGCCTCAAGTTACCCTCCTTCTTCAGCCTTTCAAAGTGCGGAGATTACAGGCATGAGCCACCATGCCTGGCCTGCTGATCCCATCTTTAGACAAAGATCCCCTTCCTTAATCAATGCACAAAGCAGAAAATCTTTGGATTTACCTGTAACCTGTAAGCCCCTACTTCAAGATATCCCACCTTTTTAGGCCAAACTAATATATGGCTTCCATGTGTTGATTGATGCCTTTGCTGTAACCTCTGCCTCCCCACCTTACATGTAAGCCATTGGGGAGTTTAGGTCTTAGGCATGAGCTCCCTGATTCTGTTTTCTTGTTGGCCTGCAAATAAATACCCTCCCTTCTCCCACTGTAAAACCCCCGTGTGGATGACAGACCTTACTGCACTGGGTGAAAAATCCCAGTTTGGTTTAGTAACAACAGCCTTCACCCTCTACATACCCCACGCTCAAACCATACTGAACCCCTTCCATTGCTCCTCACTTTCCTACTTCCATATGCTCTACTGCACTACTTCTCTGCCTGGAACACTCTCCTTCCAATGCCCTCCTATTATGGATTGAATTGTGTCCCTAAAATTCCCGTGTTGAAATCCTAACCCACGATTTGACTGTATTTGGACATCGGGCCTTTAAAGAGGTAATTAAACTTAAATGAAGTCATGAGAATGAGGCCTTAATCCATAGGCCTGCTATCCTTATAAGAAGAGGAAAAGACACCAGAGAGAGCTCCCTTGGCCAAACAGAGGAAAGGCCCAGTGAGGACATAGGGAGAAGGTGGCTATCTACAAGCCGGGAGGAGAGCTCTTACCCGAAATCAGCTTTGCAGGCACCCTCATCTTGGACTTCTAGACTCTGGAAGAGTGAGAAAATAAACACCTCTGGTTGAAGCTGCCTAGTCTGTAATATTCTATTATGGCAGCCCTAGCCACAGGATAGAACGCAGGCCTAGCGATCCTACAAATCTGCTCTTCAAGCTGGCCAGCAAACTGGTCAGTTACAAACTTTCCTGCAGGTCCCTGAAACAAAAACTGGATGAAGTTTCCCTCTCGTCTTGTTTTATGTCCTTGAAAGCTTG
This sequence comes from Macaca mulatta, assembly GCF_049350105.2. NCBI lineage: Eukaryota > Metazoa > Chordata > Mammalia > Primates > Cercopithecidae > Macaca > Macaca mulatta. Next base: position 27,200,764 of record NC_133416.1, read on the forward strand.
ACCTTGTAATCATGTGGGGGTACTTTCTCCTGATCTCTGCCATCTAGAGGGTGTGAATTTGGGGTTCCTGTCAGTCCTAAAAATTATCTTGAGCAGTTAAAAGCCTTTGCAAGCTCAAAACTGGCTGCTCTAGGCTCCTTCTCAGAGGAGCAATGGAGACTGTGCAGTACTGCAGCTAAGTAGCTAAGGCTTTGCTATTTCACAGTGGTGGCCTGGATTCAATTCCTAGCTTTGGGAATGAGTCCTTTCTGTTTTGATATCTATGTGACCTTTGCCATTTATTCTCTTTGCCTCCATGAACAACTAGTGACTACGTGTCTTGAATTTTCCTTCCTCTGAGCTATGTTTGGAGGTTCTAGATCTTGTAAAAACTGCTTACCACCTCTTTGAAAATACCTCCCATACCTGTGGTTAAATCATCAACTTAATTAAGGCTTATTGGTTTCACCTGGGAGGTTATTTTTGTTACAGTTCAAAAGCCAGAAATATTGACTGTTTGTCCTGGCTAGAGTCTGGTAATAAGAGATTTGGTTAAAAGTCAGCTTAATTAAAAGTGATATCTAAGATTATCTATCTGTCTATCTATCTATCTATCTATCTATCTATCTATCTATCTATCTACCTATCTATCTATCTAGCAGGCTTTTACATATTTTTTTTCTCTTCTTGGATCTTTTTCTAGAAAAAAGAAAAGCTTTTCCTTCTCAGTCAACTGAATTGTTTTTCTCATTTTGTTTTCTTGCCACTCTTGATGCCCACATTGAGAGGACCTAGGATCATTTCTAACAGCATGGAACTCCTTACAAAAAAACCGAGGAGGCATCATAGGCTCCGTTTTGAAGACAATTTCTGTTTTCCTCATGCAACCCCAGGAACTGGAGACGAACAGATCCCTCTCAAAATCCAAGGCATTTCTCTGATTTGCATTGTGTTACCTAATGCTTTTTACTTTTAGGGGTATCAGAAATTACTTTGCATTATGGGAGAGCTTTTAGCCTTGGAGTGTAATAACTAGGTAGGAAATATACCTTAAGGGAAGGCTAAGAGCAGTTACAGGAGAATACCGCACTCTGTGTGCGTTTGGATCACAGAAGCATGCTCTTGGCCACCTAGAAGGTATGGAAATGTCCTTCTATACCTTCCAAAACTCCCACAGGGGATGGGCTGATTCTCTCTTTTTGGAATCCAGAATCCAATATAAAAATGGGATCTGTAATGGGGAATCTGTTTTACCTTCTAACTGTGCCTGTTTATTAGGCCCTAGAAACTGCATGTTTTCCTGGCTCTGTACCCATGTTGCTCCACCCTGAAGCCAGTAATCCAACTAAGATACTTAAAAGTTGGCAAATGAAAAAATCAACAACTACCAGGTCTTCTGTTTGTCTGTGTATTTATATGTGTTGTATGTGTGATATGTATATAAAAGAGCTCTAATTAACTGGCTTGGAAAATAAGCACTTAAATTGAATATTTGTCAGAAAAGTCATGGGACTTTAATAATCTTTGGGAAATAAAGAGAGTCTTAAATATTATTGGTAAAATAAAAATATCTTCAAAATTTAGACATCTGGTTAAATTAGGTCAGATTAAATTAGATTTGCTAAGTGCTTCAATGCCATAAAATGCTTCTTTAAAAAATTGTTCAACTTACCTACTTTGGAGCCATTAGATTCTAGATAGGGCCTGGGGACATGTGGAGTTGGCCATGCCCGCTAGCTATGCTGGAAAGAGTCAGACCTTATCTGTACTTCTGTCTGGTGTCCTAGGCTCCACACCTGGTACATAATTAAAACCACTTACTTATCAGACTTTTCACCAAACATAAAATTTGCTAACACTTAACATTGTAGCATATATAATTGAAGCTACCAGAGAAACAGTGTTACCTGGAAGGCGTGTAAGGAAAATTGAATGTGTTGTTGGTAAAAGATTATAAGAAGGCATGGGAATGTGGTCTTATTGCCTAGTTGACAGAGTTAAAGGATTGTTTTAAGTTACATAGGATAAAGCAAGTTGTGGGAGGTCTGTGAAAATTAATCTTGTAAAAGAAATTCTGTGTGAAAATATTAGCTAAAGTTAAAGGGTATTATTCAGGTTTTCCATAAATAGAACATTGGAATAAAAGCACAACAGGGTTTTCTTAGAGCATTAATCTGCTCTTTAACAACAACAAACAAAACTTGTAAAGGACTACAAAAGGTTTGTGCGAATCTTACCTCATGGTAAAACTGATTAAGATTGAATAGATTTGTCTACAATGTTTTCTTAAGAATCGGATTTGACATTTATTAATACAAAGATGAAATTTGGCTTTCTCTCTTAAACAAAATTTTTGTGTAATATTAAAAGATAATGGAAGATTTTTGTTTGCCTTTTGAATTAAACTACAAGAAAAAAAAGAAAAAGTGAGACACTGTTTGGAAAGCTGTCTTCCCTCTATCAATGAGTAAAGGATTTTGCTTTTTGAAAAGCTTTGTGTTATCATTTTGGCTAAATAAATGACTTACAGTGACCTGGGATTCAATTTTATAATATCAAGTGTTTTAAATCTGTGATATTTGACAAACTTTCCAAAATCAAAGTCTACGTTATGCTTTTTTCTGATCTGGTCACTACATTAGATATGGGGTTTCCTAAAGTCCAAGAATAACACATTTGGCGTATTTGGTATGTTAAAATCATACAGGAAGCATTGTCAAATATGAAATGGTGTTTAGCTTTCTTTGGGCTATATTTGTATAAATATGTTATTGGTATGTCCTCCAAAATTATGGGAAACTCCTAAATTCTGATATGACTTAGTATATGTTATCAGTAATAATTGTTATGTAAAATTGTTGTATGCCACAGAAGTAACCAAAATTTCTAGTCAATTGTGTCTTTAACCATGGCTTCCCTAAGACTTTATGTTATCCACAGAAAATTGTTGTCTTGTTTTGATTCTCTTTAAAAGATGGTTTATAATCAGATAGAGGACTCTTAAATGCAGGTTTCTGAAAATTTTTGAAAGTGTGCCATTAAAATAGAGAGGAAAAAAACTTTCAAGAGTCTCCCTTGGGAAACTAACATGTTCATAAATATTGAGCAAACAGGAATTAAGAGCATGGAATAAATTAATAAAAGAACAAAATAACCTTCTAGTGACTTTTTGCTTAAAGTGTTGCTGATCCTTTGTTTCATTTTTCATTTATGAGCTACGGACAGTTTTTAAAAATTGAGTAAATTATACTCCTATGAACAAACTTTGGAGCACATTTCTTTCTACCTGATTTCTTAAGAATTTGAAAACTATTTGTGAGTATTCTTAACTTATGGCAACATAGTAATTTGCATATGTGTAATAAAAATCTGTTTTCCTTCGTAACAGGACATAATCAGAGACACTGCCTGTTTTACCAGGGCTTTGACTAGAATGGCATTCTTTCAAATATAAACAGATTGCTTTAAGGAATCAAAGTTGACTTACAGAGCCGATAAAAGCCTCTGGGAAAAGCTGGTCTCATACCTTGTCTATTCAATTCCTTTACAGGGTTCCTGACCTGTGGTAAGTAAAGAATGTCACTTTCTGACAGGCCTAGGAGCTCCAGTTATCTTGGGATCTCAAGAAGAAAAATCACACAACTCATATGAGTATTTGCACGTACAGATAAATCTGTGTCTCAGCTCAAGGCTTTAGAAAGTCTAATCTGAGATTTCTTATGGAACAAAGTTACATCAAAGTCAATGTTTTAAAAGCCTATATGGCAAATAATTATTATTGCTATGCTTTATACAGATAACTAACTAGGCCAAGCATAATAAGACTGAAGCTTACTGTGCAAACAAATCAGTCCTACCATGATTTGTTTTCAACAGAAATGGGAGACTGGAGAGAAAAAAATTATGTTTCAGAAACTATGGTATACTTGTTATTCAATTCCAGTCCCATTCATTGTTTTGAGTTTTTTTCTGCCATTTAGATTGACCCTGTTTGTTCCTATAAGCCAACCAGTGATCTCCAGCTGCTGCTCAGAAGAAACAGAAGGGTAACATAAATGTCTGGATCAGTATTTTAATTCTGAACATGTGTTGGAATTGGCTAGCAACCCCAAATCAGTTTGGTTCCAACAACTGCCTAGTTCATGGAAAGGCTTATTATTTAGTTTACCTGGGATAATTATACTTACTTTGCTTTAGTGTTGTAGAATATATTGCTCTTGTACTCTTTGTGTGGCAATACAGGATAAGATTACTCAACGTTTTCTTAAATTTGAACACTTATTAATCTTCCAGATACCACCTTTTGTGAGAACTCGAGTGTTAGGAATGGTCTTGACCATACTGATGCTTTCTGACTGAGCTCCTCTCTACCCTGAATAGTTAGGCAAAAATATCATCACCTGGATTCAGCCAGAAGAAGCTACAGAAGTTGGATCTTCATCCATCTGCAAACTTTAGGATTAAGGGTCCCTTTGGAGGTATTGGGGGAAATATGTCAGGACCATTTAAACCAGAGCAACCCCATCTTGAATAGGGACTGGACAAAATGAGCTGAGATCAGTTGTGCTCCATTCATAAGAGGTCAGGCATTCTTACAGGATGAGATAGGATATCGCAAGATACAGGTCACAAAGAACCCACTGAAAAAACAGGATACAGTAAAGAAGCCAGACAAAACCCCACAAAACCAAGATGGTGAGGAAAGTGAACTCTGGTCATCCTCACAGCTTATCTTATGCTATTTATAATGCATTAGCATGCTAAAAGACACTCTCACCAGTGCCATGATAGTTTACAAATGCCATGGCAACATCTAGAACTTACCCTATATGGTCTAAAAGAAAGAGAAACCCCCAGTTCTGGGAACTCCCCACCCTTTTCCAGGAAAACTCATGAATAATCTACCCTTGCTTAGCATATCATCAAGAAATAACCATAAAAATAGCCAACCAGAAGCCTTCAGGGCTGCTCTGCTTACCGAGTAGACATTCTTTTCTTTCTTTACTTCTCTAATAAACTTGATTTTATCTTACTCTGTGGACTCACCCTGAATTCTTTCTTGTGCGAGATCCAAGAATCCTCTCTTGGAGTCTAGACTGGGATCCCTTTCCAGTAACACTCTAATTAAACTTTCTTCCCTAAAAGTTAAACAGAAACCAGTGCTTCTGAAAGACCGGTATCAACCACCTGCCTGACACTGCCCCTCCCTTTTGCAGTTTCGACACAATAACAAGAATTCTTTCCTGATAAAAGACCTCTGACCATGGAGTGGTTCTGGCCAGTCTACGGAGGCTGCACACAGAAGAGGGCCTTTGTGTCCTCTGCTTCACCTTTTGATGTATAGGCCCTAACTGTAATACATTTAAATGTTAAGGCTCCACCCCAAAGTGGACTTGGGATGCATGTTGCATACACGGTAGCCTACTACGTATGTGTGTGCCACCCCTTCATGAATACTAATAGCTTCTCCTATAGTTAAAAATACATACTTAGCCACCCTGCTCAGCATAAATTCCTGTTTTCTTTATCCCTGCCTCTCCTTTCCAAATTTATGAGCCCCATCATTCTTCAGTTAACAGTATTTAGGATTGCCAGAACAACCTAAAGTACCCTCTACCACACTTCAATTATTTTCATTAAAAAAAAAAATCTGACGCTAGTCCTAACATGTTGCATTGACTGACACCCTCGCAAAAATGTCCCTTTGTCTCTCGCCTGATTTCCTTTAGTGCTAGCCAATAGACTAACAGGCAATCCAGACATAGGCATTTGAAAATGTTTCACTGGGCCGGGCGCGGTGGCTCAAGCCTGTAATCCCAGCACTTTGGGAGGCCGAGACGGGCGGATCACGAGGTCAGGAGATCGAGACCATCCTGGCTAACACAATGAAACCCCGTCTCCACTAAAAATACAAAAAAATTAGCCGGGCGTGGTGGCGGCGCCTGTAGTCCCAGCTACTCGGGAGGCTGAGGCAGGAGAATGGCGGGAACCCGGGAGGCGGAGCTTGCAGTGAGCCGAGATCGGGCCACTGCACTCCAGCCTGGGCGACAGAGCGAGACTCCGCCTCAAAAAAAAAAAAAAGAAAATGTTTCACTGGGGAAGCTGAAGTCCAAATTTTCTGAGACTTGCTATAACAGGGCTAAGGGATAAATCCAGGTTTATTTGCCAGCCCTGTTCAAAGAAAAAGATGGTATAAATTTAACACTTGATAAAAAGGCTGATCAATTCTTTTTAGTTTTTAGATAAGAATGATCTTAGAATTTAAAAGAACAGATAAGAGAAAACTAAAGACAAAGTGGAAAAGACTAAAAGAACACTTAATACTCTTCTCTAACTTTCTCCGCTGTAAAAGAAGTGATAATGACTACTCACAGGGTTAATATAAGGATTACACTAGATAATACGTAGAGAGCGCCAGGGCTTGATTTTCAAGCACGTAAAAGTAACAAGTGTTATTGTTTTTGCAAGAAATCATTGCTAACAGAAATGGTAAATAAATTCCATAGGTACAATACAAAGAGCATAAAAATGACTCTAAACATGACCACAGAACTTCAGTCAACACTCAACATTTGAAGAGTGGAAAATGAGCATTTGGGAAAAAGGTAAGAATTATTATGCCAGTTATCTGGGAAATACAGGTTGGTAAACTTGGAATCAATCCTAAATATGAATTTTAGAATGAATGATTAAACAAGTGATCAAGGATACTTGATAGGAAAGTACTCAGGAGGTGCTACAATGAGTCACCCTTAGAAAGGCCATGCTTTGGCTGGGCACAGTGGCTCATGCCTTTAATTCCAGCACTTTGGGAGTCCTGGGGCAGGAGGATCACTTGAGGCCAGGAGTTTGAGATGAGCCTTGGCAACATAGCAAGACCCCATCGATACAAAAACTTTAAAAATTAGCCAGGTGCGGTGTCACATTTCTGTAGTCCTAGACACTCAGGAGGCTGAAGTGGGAGGATTGCTTGAGACCAGCAGGTCAAGGTTGTACTGAACTATGATGACACCACTGCACTCCAGCCTGGGTGACAGAGCAGGACCTTGTCTCAAGGGAAAATAAAAGCCATGCTTTTATTTTGCTTTCTGGAATGATTCCAGATCAGGAGTCAGCAAACTTCAGCCTGCTCCCTGTTTTTATTGGTTTTACTGGAACATGTTCATTCATTTATGAATTGTCCATGGCTGCTTTTGTACTATAAAAGCAGAAGTGAATAGCTATATGGCCTACAAAGCCAAAAATATTTACTATAAGACCATTACAAAAAAAGTTTGCTGATGCCTTCTCTAGGTGACAAGAAAATGCTACAGGATGGTTATTATTGCACCAGGAATGACCTCAAAACCAGGATCTCCTCACTGGCTCCTGACTTTGACCTTGTGGTTATATCCAGTTTGGTTCAGTTGACTAGGCCTCCCACTGTGCTGGCCCTAGAATAGAAAGACAAATAAGACCACATAGGATGCTAACATCTGCAATGAAGATGTACCTAACAGAGGCAAATCCAACCCCAGCTGAGAAGATGAGGAAGAAGATATTGAGTCAGGTAACGAAGAGCTCACACCAAGACACTATGGTGTTAATGGAGCAGTATGTGTGTGACTCTGCAAGGTGGGGGGTGGATGCTGCTCTCCTTAGTCACATGTCACTGCCTGCTTACATGGTCACCCTCAGAAGGAGAACTATGATAGGAGTGTGAGAAATCTTTGAACATTTTAACAGTTTTCCCTTCCTTCTGGCTAATTACTATTAGCTTAAAGATATGCCATAATAGCTCCCATCTAAGACACACACTCCATTTAGCATATGTCCCATTCCAGAGAGGCATCCATTCTCTGTCCCACTGTGCAGAATTCCTCCTGACATTTGTACATATTCAGCATTATAGCTACCCATCCTCTCATTCTCTCTCAAATCCCAAACACTGCAACCCCACCACCCTACTAACCCATGCTTATCAAGATCATCAAGGCCTTCCATACTGACAAATCCAATAGTCAATTCTCAAGCCTCATCTCACTGGTCCTATGAGTAGGATTTGCCACAGGTGCCTGTGGTTTTCAGGTTCACTTGGCTTCCAGTCTACTAAACCTCTTGTTTTTCTTTCTACCTTGCAGGCTGCTACTTCTCAGACAGCTTAGCATTTTACAAACTCCCTTTCTTCTAAATGCTGACCTGCCCCAGGGGTTAGTCCTTGCTTTCTTTTAATCTCTATCTACAGTTTTCCCCTTAAAGACTTAATCTAGTCTCTCACCTTCAAAGGCATTTTTATGCTAAGACAAGAATCTATCCCTTAAATTCCAAACTCTCCCCTGAATAATCGACTTGCACGTCTAACTATAGTACCTACCTACATGACATGGCTGTTTTAACTCTTTATTCTACCCATATCACTCCAACAAACAAAAAAGCCTTCTTTCTCATTCTTCTCCATCTTAGTAACTGATTACTATCCAGTTGCCATCCCCCAAAAGGAAAACAGCATCTCTTCTCTCACACCCACATCCAACCTATCAGCAAATTGCGGGAGCCGCAATACGTATTTTTGAATGTATGTCTTCATGCGCAACAGGGGATATAACTATAACATAAATTTCTTGAAGAAAGCCTACATCTTTAAGGCTCCCAAATTTAATTTTCCTGCTTTACTCAATTTATTAGTAACAGTTGCCATATTTGTTGTATCAACAATATAATGGTTAACAAGAGACTAAGAGTGAAATTATATTGGCTGTGTGTATGTATGTATATGTGTATGTTATATGATACATATACATGTTATAAAATATATAATATATAAAATCTGGTTAAATACACCAAATATAATTGTATCAACAATATAATGGTTGATCAACATTATAATGGTTGTATCAACAATCTAATGGTTGATCAACAAGAGACCAAATTTAATTTTCCTGCTTTACTCAATTTACTAGTAACAGTTCTTATATTTGTGGTATATGGTTGATCAAGATCAGTAAGAGACTGGTTATATAATTTATGCTACCATGTTTTACAGACTCTAAAATATATATATTTTTTACTTTTAACATGTTTGAAATCTGGACTCAGCATTCCACAATTGTTATTGGCTAAGCAGCAGTTACGGCAAAGCGGTCATTGCCAAACATGGTCACAGCTGTTGATACTGATGATACTTCCAATGCTATGGGCATTGGTGACGCATGTTGAGTGTGCCATACTAAATGTCTTTAAAAACTTATGATTTAGCACTGAGAAGAAAAGTTACTGCCCAGAAAAGCACAAAAGCAGGAGCATGGCATGTATTTGACATTAGTGAAACAAATATTTATAAGACTATTAAACAAAAGCAAGTCAATGTTTTCTTGCAAAGCAACAAACAAGCCCTCTAATGAAACCCACAATAGGAAGAAGCCTTTAAAAAGATAAAGCTGGCTGGCGGCTCACGCCTGTAATCCCAGCACTTTGAGAGGCCGAGGTGGGCAGATCACCTGAGGTCAGGAGTTCTAGACAAGCCTGACCAACATGGTGAAACTGTGTCTCTACAAAAAATACAAAAAGTAGCCAAGCATGGTGGCACGTGCCTGTAGTCCCAGCTACTTGGGAGGCTGAGGCAGGAGAATCGCCTGAACCCGGGAGACAGAGGTTGCAGTGAACCGAGATCGCACCACTGCACTCCAGCCTGGGCAACAAAGCAAGACTCCATCTCAAAAAACAAAAAGAAAAAGAAAGATAAAGCTGTGTTAGCATTTGTTACAAAGTTACATGCAAAAATAAAAATGCCTATCACGAGCCAAGCAATGCAACTGATGGCAGGAGAAACGGCAGATTCCCTCAGAAAACATACACCTCAAAGAAACAAGAGGCTAGTATAACTAAGTCATGAATCACTCAGGAAGATCAGGAAAGTACTGTGTGGCAGTTTGATTCTCCACTACAGTGTATAAAATAATGTTACGTCTTGTAATTTATACATTCTATATTAAATTCAGTATGGTACATATGTCCAATGGATACCCCACATCTAGAAAAATTGAAAAAAAAAAATAGGGGTATATCCATATGTACCAAAATGGAAAGATCTCCAAGACAAATTTTAAGTGCAAAAAACAACAATACAAACAAAATTGTTCACAGTATCACCACTGTTTATATTTTTTAAAAAGGAAGGCACAGATAGAGGCCCCAAAATACTCTTCATCTATGGAAACTTGACATATCAAAACTGGCACTGTAATCAGAGAGGAAAGGATAGACCACTCAATAAACGGTGATGGGACAACTTGGTCTCTAGGAAGAAAAAAAAAGAAATTGAATCCGTTACTTGATACAAAGTTCACTTTCATATGGATTTCATTTAAATGAAAAAAAGCAAAACTTTAAAAGAATGTTCTTGGAGTAAGAATTTCTTTAACCTGTATGACCTTGGAGTAACAAAAAATTTCTTTAAAATGCATAAAAATTATAAAACATTAACTACATTAAATTTAAGTACTTCTGTTCCTCAAAAGATATCAGAAAGAAAGTAACAAAGCAAGACACAGACACAGAAGCTAGCCACAGACTGGGAAGCTATTTGCAGTACATTTATCCAACATAGCATTTGCCACAGACTAGGAAGTTATTTGTGATACGTATATCAGACAAAGGATTTATATCTAGAATATACAAAGATGCAAAAAATTTAAAAGACAAAAGACATGCAAAGGCACTTCACAAGAGGACTTCTGTAGCTAGTAAACATATGAAAAGGTACTCAACATAATTTGTTCTCAGGGAAATTAAACGACAAATAACACAAGACTGTACACATCAGAATGAGAAAGTTAGTAAGACAGGATCAGTATTGGCAAAGAAACGAAGCAAATACATACACCACTGACGGGAGAGTAAACTGGTATAAGCACTTTGGGAGTATGGCAGTGAGAGAGCCAGGTGGGAAGGGATCCCCAGAGAAACTCCAACCTGCCTGCACACCGGGAGGACTGCACACTGGGGAGCCACAGATGTTCACACCGTTCAGAGTGGGGAGGAGCCTGGCCCCTCCTCTCCCTGGGCGGTACCTGGGATACAATCTGCAAGGCAAGAAGCACACTAGCAGGACCCTGGCTTTGTGGAGAATCCCTGTGTCCCTTTTTTCCCAATAGATTCCATTATTCTCACCTTTCAAATTAGCTGCGAGCCTAATTTTTCATGGCCGTGGGACAAGGACCCCAACTTTAGCTAAACTAAGGAGAAAGTCCTACAACAGCAGTATCTACTAAAGCGAAACATACACACACCCTGTGACCCAACAATTCAACCCCTAGGTGAACACCAAAGAGAAGCAACTACGTATGTCTGCCAAAATATCCATCTATAGTAAAATAGAATGCCATACCAGATGGGGGATGGGGGGACATAAAGAAGGAACTGCTATAACCCCCAACATGGTTGACTCTATTGGAGAGGGAAGGGAGGCAAAGGAGAAAGGTACACAAAGGCTTTCCATTGTACCCATCATGCTCTCATCTTAATGATGTGCTGGGTCCATAGATTTTCACTTTCATTCTTTTCTTTAAATTGTATGTTTATGGGTGTGTATTTGTTTTAAAATTTTTGAGTAGTGGCAAAAACAGGACAAAGAATCACTGCCAATTTTGTAAAAAAAGAGATAACGTACAAATACATGTAAAGGGGTGTGTGTGTGTCTCTGTGTGCGCGCGCGTGTGTGTGTGTGTGTATTTCTGAAAGGGTATAAGAAAAGGTGGCAATAGGAATTGCTTGGAAGGAGGTGAATTGTAGAACCCTGGATTGAAAGGAGAGTGTGAGAGTGAAAAGGAAACTTCCCATCTATTGTATACCTCTGGTTCTACTCGAATTTTTTACCAGATATTTTCTCTGCCAAAATGAAAATGAATGTCCTAAACTTAGAAGCATTGTAATTGAACTTGAGATTTCACTGGCTGTATGTATATATGTATATGTTATATGATATATATACATGTTATAAAATACATAATACAATATATAAAATCTGGTTAAATACATCAAATATAGTTGAGAGCAAGAAAGCTGATAGCTTAGAAAAGAAAAAAGTAGAGATGAAAGTAAACATAGTAGAATGAGATGGGAAAGAACTTAGTCGCCCCCATCAGGGCTATGTTTCCATGCTAACCACTTCCACTTCTTCACAGCAGTGACCGCCACCAATATGCACTCATTTAGTGGGTTTATATTACGAAAGTCTAACTCCCTGCCAGACACCGAGCTCTGTGAAAGCAAGAAGATAGTTTTTGCTCAGCACAGTATCCCTAGACTTAACACAGGCACTGACATATAAGAGATGTTGCAGGATGGAGGTTAAGAGCATAACAGGCTCTTATTTCACCTCTTTGGACCTCAATTCCACATCCCTAAAATAGTGCAGCAGCACCTGCTGACAAGATTGCTATCAGGCCGGGCTCAGTGGTTCATGCCTGCAATCCCAGCACTTTGGGAGGCCGAGTGGGTCACCTGAGGTCAGGAGTTCAAGACCAGCCTGGCCAACATGGTAAAACCCCGTCTCTACCAAAGATACAAAAATTAGCCCAGTGCAGTGGTGCACGCCAGTAGTCCCAGCTACTACGGAGGCTAAGGCGGGAGAATCGCCTGAATTCAGGAGGTGGAGGTTGCAGTAAGCTGAGATCATGCAACTGCACTCTAGCCTGGGCAACAGAGCGAGACCCTATCTCAAAAAAAAGAAAAAAAAAAAAAGATTGTTATCAGAGTTAGTGCATGGAAAGCACTGAGCACAGTGCCTGACATGTGGGGTCACTTCAGATGCCAGGGGACAGTGATGACAACAGACCAAATGCCAGTTTCACCAAGGAGAACAGGCCATTCCTGAAAAGTAGCAGTACCTTACTGGGGTGGAAGTGTAAGATGGGCCTGGGCCTTTTGCTGGGATATAATCACTTTCAATAATTCCTTGGGTTGTATGATTTTCCAGCTGTTCACTGGAGTATTGTGTGAGGCAGCAGGGAATTGGGATTCCAGTTAGGGAATTGGGATACAATGTAGAAGATGCCTCACATCATGAACTATGCAGCAGTCAGAAATGACGGACTTGATGTACACATAGTAGACTGGATAGAAATGGAACACACAGCGCTGGGAGGAAAAGGGAAGAAACACGATGAAATCTGTAGGACAAATTCAGTTACATAAATTAAAATTACATGTATAAAAAGTGATGAGATTTTTAAAAACACATACAAGCCAAAGTAATATTAATCTGATACATGAGAATGATTTCTAGTGGAGAGAGAGGTAATGAGACTGGTGAATGAAGACAGAAGAGAATAAAACAAAGAGAGGGACTTTATATGCTCCATGATGGAAGTACCACGAATGAGGAGCATAATTAATAACCTGATGTACCAAAACTCCAAAGAGTAAAAAACATCCCCTGTAAAAGCTGAAATGAGCAAGAACAGCCTCAAGATGGTACTCATTGGTAAGAGTGGCCAGATAATAATAAGCTGACTATAACAGGCTAAAATCAAGGCAAACGGGCTGTATCTCTAAACACAGACTCGATGTCTCAAGACACTAAAAAGGGAGCTGTTAATATAAAATATATTGAGTTATGCAAATAAAACTGAATATTGTTTATAAACAATGGAATATATATATGTATACGTATTTCAAATAGGACTATGAAAAAGAACACATTAAAGGTATGGACAGTACCCAAATTAATGATTTATAAATTGCTGCTGTGCTAACTAGTCTTTAAATCTTTCAGATTCTTCTGTTCATAGAAACTAATTGTAAAGGAAAAAGATGATTAGATGTAAAAGCACAAATAGAGGCAACTAATAAAGAAAATCTTTTTCATGGGAATTGATATGATTACAGGCTGAATGCTATGTGCAATCTTAAGATTTAAAACAAGGTGATAAAAGGAAAAGAAAGGCATGTCTATGAAATGCACATGTCCTGAAGTTCCCTGTGGAGTGAACCAGAAATGAAGGAGTGAACCATTTGAGACTGACAAACCTGATCTCCAGCTTTTCTTCTGCCCACTCACAAAACGGCAGCAGGGTTTTAAAATGGGACTTCTAACGAACATTTCATAATGAAAGATTTCCCAGGAAGTTGCAAATGGGGGAACTGCTTATGAGAGATGATTAAAATGTTGCCCTACATTATTCAAATTGTATTGTGCGCATCCAGCGCTGGTATTAACTAAATGCAGACAGCTTCTTTCTAGTTGAGCTCAACTCCAGAAACGTACTTATGGACAATCCAAGCATAGGAGTACAAAGTTTACTGAATTTGAGGAATTAATCAACCTCTGCATTAGCCAAAGTCGGCTTGTCTTTGAGTATGTTTGAAAAAGTCAAATCTGCAGGTAGCTTGCAAATCTGTGGTGGATAGCCTGGGATCTGGTCACAGGTGCTGGGTGGGCTAACTCCTGACAGTTTCCAGGGCTATCTCTAGCATCAGATGCTACCTTTTTCAAAAACACGTATTCTCACCCCGGTATAGTTTAGTATTGTCTCACTCTACCACCTCCCAAATGGAGAGAGTGGGATGAAATGGGACTGAGATATGCCTAAAAAGTGGAAGGCTAAGAGCAACGATCAAATGGAATTTCAGAGCTTGTGGTTGTGCATATTTCTGCTATTGACTATGATCAAGGCACCTCTACACGTACCAGAATCCCCGAGGAAATAAAGGTCTGGGTCTGTGTGTACACATGTGTTTATACCACTGTACTTGCATGGAGTTACTAAACAGAGCGAGGTTAAAATCAGTAAAAGCTGGCTTCTTTGGATGTAGTGCTGTTAGGTATCCAATATTGAACATGACAGTCATGTAATTTTAGTTTCTGGTCTAGTAAAGTGAAAATTTAGAAATCATTCATGTAAATGTTTTTTATTTAAATATTATGATCTGAGATTTTCTCTTAATTCCCAACTGATATGTAATCAGCAGTAGTTTAGAGCCCTCCAGTCTGTAGCTTCTCTTTTAGATTTAACAACCCATAAATAAATACTTTAGGAGATACTGATTTAAATGCTACTATAATCCTTTTTATAAATATGAGAAATCTTTTGGTAATGTGAATCATTTTACTCTCTAAACTTTTTACAAGAAGTTTATATAATATAACAACCAACAAAGTACATGGATTTAAATATTTGTGTACCATACTGATGCTATACATTCAGGTCAGTTATTATCCTATATTATGTATTTATGTATTACAGGATATACCTTATCCAAAAAGCTTCAGTCCAAAAAGCTTGGACTATCCCTTATCCAAAAAGCTTCTGACCAAAACTGTTTTTGATTTAGGATTTTTTTCAGATTTCGGATTAATCTGCATTACGCTTACCAATTCAGCATCCCTAATCTGAAAAAATGAAATCTGAAATGTTCCGATGAGTATTTTCATTGAGCATCATGTCAGTGCTCAAAAAGTTTCAGATTTTGGAGTATTCTGAATTTCAGGTTGTTTTTTTCTTCAACTTTCCATGCACTGGTAACCTGGCATTTTTAATTGACAATCCCTACTCACTGGTTATATATGAACAGTTAATTAAACATGTTTCAGTAATATACACTTCTGTTTATTATCATCATAAATCTATAAGGATTTTAGTAATTGTTTTAATTATTGATCATGAGGAACTGCACAAAAACATTGGTACAAGTATGTATCTATGAAGATTATTAAAGATGAAGGGGGCCGAGCATGGTGGCTCATGCCTGTAATCCAGCACTTTGGGAGGCCGAGGTGGGCAGATCACCTGAGGTCAGGAGTTCGAGACCAGACTGGCCAACACGGTGAAACCCCGTCTCTACTAAAAGTACAAAAATTAGCTGGGCATGGTGGCATGCATCTGTAGTCCTAGCTACTTAGGAGGCTGAGGCAGGAGAAACACTTGAACCCGGGAAGCAGAGGTTGCAATGAGCCAAGATTGTACCATTGCACTCCAGCCTGAGCAACTCAGTGACTCTCTGTCTCAAAAATAAATAAAATAAAATAAAATAAAAATGAAGGATCAGTTAACTATAAAATATGTAAAGAGGCAGAGCTTGGCAAAAATAATGAAATATTTTAACTCCAGTAGCAGAGCCACTCCCTAATTATATGGCAGCGACTGAATCTTACTTAGTGTGAAAAACAATAATATTAGACTGTTGTATCAGGGCCTATGGAAGTGAACTCATCACTGCCATTAGGACAAAGTTTAGTTTTCAATTACATAAATATTTCCACTTTGGTGCCATTAAAAGTTCAACTTTCAATGATTTAAAGCACTGAAATTACTGGCAGACATATATTTCATTCCTTAACAAGGTTTGGGATGGTGATTCCTTTAAAAGTGGTTATGAAATCTCTGGAGCGTTTGTTGAATGCAGAGTCTCTGATCCTGGCTCTACACATTTAGATTTGAGTCTGGGCTGGGGCCCAAAACAATTGTGTCCATTATAGAATCCTCAATGTTCCATACACACAGTGACTACCATACCAGGGAATAGAGACCGGACACAAGTGATCAACTAGGTATTTATAAAACTTAATGCAGTAGCCTAACATAGATTTATTCATTCAAAGAAATCAAAATATCTTTTGGACATAAGACCCAGTTAATCTAACTATGAAAAGGACATGAAAGAAAAACATATAGAAGTCAGCCAAAAGCAAGACAAGACCAAAAAATAAAACAAAACAAAACAAAATAAAAAAACAAGAACATAACTGACACAGAGTTGAGCTTGTAATTATTCTATGAAGACAATGACAGGATATACCCATCATAAAAACACGTAACATAAAAACACAAGCAAAAGCTAGTCATCTCTGATGAAAGAATCCCAGCAAACCTGGAGCTACTAGCACCAGTCTTCCAGCCAGTACTTCACATATCAAATGTAGCCACCATGAAAACCTAATGAATGATCATTACCATCATAAATTGTGTAACATCTGTGGGGGGCAGAACTATTTAAATCCATATACATTACTGAATGTTATTTGTATCATGTTTCTTTCTGAATCACAAGTGATGGTTTATTCTCCCTATACCATTAATTAGAAAATGATAGTTGATATAAATATACCACCAAATATAAATAATGTTGACTCCCCAAACGATGTTCCTTATTTCCTTCAACTCTTACCTCACAACTTAGGAAGTCGATTTTTAAAAATTATTGATTTTGAGGTCCAAAATATGTTCAAGTACATTAAGTTGATAGAGTGTATAGTGAAAGAGAACCACTTGGCAGGGCTTTTGGTTCTTGAATGTGGGCGGACATCAGAATCGCTCACCAGATCTCCTCAGAGTCTCTGGGGATTAGATTCCATATGTGTATTTTAAATAACACCTCAGTGATTCAAATGCAAAAGTTAAGAATTCCCTAATAGTGAGAATGATCATGACTACAAGGTGGACCACAAAACCTGATTTAAGATCTTGTCTAACTTTAGATTATAGGATTTTGGCAGTCTGAAGAATTTACTAAATCATGGAGTTAGATACATAGATGTTCCTCAACTTGTGATGGGGTTACAAGTCAATAACCTCTTCCTAAGTTGAAAATATCCTTAAGGTGAAAATTCATTTAATATACCTAACCTACCAAACATCCATCATAGCTTAGCTTATCCTATCTTAAATGTGCTCGGAACAGTTACATTAGCCTATGGTAGGGCAGAATCATCTAAAACTGTATTATTTTATAATAAAATATTGATTATATCACATAATTTATTGAATACATACTAAAAGTGTAAAAACAGAATGGTATGTGTACTCTAAGTTTCTACTGAACTCATATTGTTTTCACACCATCATACAGTAAAAAAATCCTGAGTAGGACCATTGTAAGTTGGAGTGCAGCTGTATTAGAAAACTAGATCAAAAGGAAGAGGAGGGAGATGTAAAAAAAAAAAAAAGAAAGAAAAAAAAGAAAACTAGATCAATATATTTCATGAACAGTGACACAAAACTCATTAAAACATTAGCAAACTGAATACAGCAAGAGATAAAAAAAATGGATTATTCACAATGACCAAGTAGGATTTAGCTTAGGAAAGTAAGGTTGATTTAACATCCAAAAATAAATTGATATAATTCATTCATTAATAATGTAATAAAGTATAAAACCACATAATCATGTCAAGAGATTCAGAAAAAGCAATTGACAAAAATCCAACATCCATTCATGACAAAAACTCTCAACAAACCAGGAATAGGAGTATCAGATCTTAGACTGAGAAAGTATCTCAGAATAACGGGAAGGTAGTGCTTTAAGATCAGTAACAATGTTTCAATCAACTTTAAAAAGTACTTCTTCCTATCATAAAGTTAAAAATAGTATTAAAAGAAAGCCAAACATTGCAAGTTCTCACTTCTAAGTGGGAGCTGAACAATGAGAACACATAGACACATGCAGGAAGTCGCACACACTGGGGCCTGTCGGGAGGGGCATGAGGAGGGACAGCATCAGAAAGAATAGCTAATGGATGCTGAGCTTAATAGGTGATAGGAGGCCGGGCGCGGTGGCTCAAGCCTGTAATCCCAGCACTTTGGGAGGCCGAGATGGGCGGATCACGAGGTCAGGAGATCGAGACCATCCTGGCTAACACGGTGAAACCCCGTCTCTACTAAAAAATACAAAAAACTAGCCGGGCGAGGTGGCGGGCGCCTGTAGTCCCAGCTACTCGGGAGGCTGAGGCAGGAGAATGGTGTGAACCCGGGAAGCGGAGCTTGCAGTGAGCTGAGATCCGGCCACTGCACTCCAGCCTGGGCGACAGAGCGAGACTCCGTCTCAAAACAAACAAACAAAAAAAAGGTGATAGGTTGATCTGTGCAGCAAACCACCATGGCACACGTTTACCTATATAACACACCTGCACAAGTACCCTGGAACTTAAAAGTTGAAAAAAAAAAAAGGTTCAATTATCTTAAAATGTCAAAAAACTTATGAAAGTAGATGACTTTTTAAAATTGTCCCTATTCTTTAAAACTTGTCAGAGAGACTGCAATTCACAAAATTTATTATCTAGATCCTTAAAAGGCTTTCGAAAGGTATCAAGGATACCAAAGAAAACATTTCGGTATTTATTCCATGGCCCTATATATCTCTCAACCTTGTGCATTCATACAGCCTC
Organism: Macaca mulatta; assembly: GCF_049350105.2. NCBI lineage: Eukaryota > Metazoa > Chordata > Mammalia > Primates > Cercopithecidae > Macaca > Macaca mulatta. Next base: position 27,219,884 of record NC_133416.1, read on the forward strand.
GTAGAAAACCTGATAACCCCACAACACTTAGTAGAGAACAGAATGGCTACGCTATAGCAAAAGTACCCTATCTCACTCTCTTACTCCGAATGTCTCCATATGTTCCCACTCTCTTTACCTGCCAGCCACATTCAATCTCCTTCCATCAATTATCCCTCAATATCACCCACTCTCAAGCCACCGCTGCCTAGCAGATACCAGAGACAAGTGACAGGGTCTTCATATAAACACACTCATCCACTCAAAAGGCCTTGGCCCCTCCAGGCATACCCAATCCATGCCTTTGTTCACAAGGGCACCCAATGAAGAGACTGTGACCCAACAGGAAATCATAAGGTCATGTTATTTAAACCTACCATCCCAGTTCTTCAATTTCCTTCCTCAACTCCCACTGTGAATTTTATTTTCACCATTTTTCTATGTGAACTTTATTTTCACCATTTTTCTCCATTCTCACTCCGTGCCAAGTAATTCCAAGACTTTAGGAAAATGAAAAGTAGCAGCTCTCCCTCCCCGAAATTTTAAAACCATTTCTACCTCAGAGAAGTGCTGCCACAATGGGAGGCACTGCACTTGTAAACTTAGAAAATCATGACTAGTCTTAATCGGGCAAGGCAAACAGCACTGCATTTATTCATTTATGTGCTGTCTGTGGCTGCTTTAGTACTGAAATGGCAGAGTTTAAGAATTCTTTCTGGTCAGGTGAAGTGGCTCACGCCTGTAATCCCAGCACTTTAGGAGGCCAAGGTTGGAGGATTGCTAGAGGCCAGGAGTTGGAGACCAGCCAGGACAATAGAGTGAGACATCATCTCTATAAAAAATTTAAAGATTAGCTAGGCATGGTGGCACATGCCTGTAGTACTAGTTACTAGGGAAGCTGAGGCAGAAGGATCACTTGGGCCCAGGAGGTCAAGGCTGCAGTCAGCCATGATCACATCAGTGCACCCCAGGCTAAGCAACAAAGTGGAAAAAAATAAAAATAAAAACAGAGAGAGACCTTGTCTCAAAAAAAAAAAAAAAAATTCATTTCCTACCTACCAGAGATATTTTGTATTTCTTAATAAACGTCTCAGTATTTTGTCACATTTAAGTATACAATCGAATTATAATTGATTTTGGGGTACGGTAAAAGGTAGGGATCTATTTCTTATTAGAAATTATATGGCCACAAAGCCGAAAAATGTTTACTATTTGGCTCTTTACAGAAAATGTTTGCTACCTCCAATAATAATTTGCCCAGCAAAGTACCCCAAAATAAGGAATCAGTTTGCACCTCAGTTCCGATGAATGTAGGACGAATATACAGACTAGCAGATGTTGAATATGGGACCCATTCTTGATCCAATTTCACAAGCTGTTGAATACACTCTAAGAGCTCTTCTTTGTCAAATACCTGAAAGAATGAAAAACATAACAAATGACAGAATTTTCTCATAATGTGACAATAATGATCCTCACTGAAGCATTTAGACTGTTAAAAAAAAAAAGTAATAATAATCCCAACACAAAGAAATAAGAAACGTTTGAGGTGATGGATATCCTAATTATCCTAATTTTTATTTATTTATTTATTTATTTATTTATTTATTTTAGATGGAGTCTGCTCTTTTGCCCAGGCTGGAGTGCAGTGGCATGATCTCGGCTCACTGCAACCTCCGCCTCCTGGGTTCAAGCAATTCTCCTGAGTAGCTGGGATTACAGGCACCCGCCACCATGCCAAGCTAATTTTTGTATTTTTAGTAGAGATGGGGTTTCACCATGTTGGTCAGGCTGGTCTCAAACCCCTGACCTCGTAATCCACCCACCTTGGCCTCCCAAAGTGCTGGGATTACAGGCGTGAGCCACCGCACCCGGTCCAATTTTTATTTATTTCATATTTATTCTAATCATTACACATTATATGCATGCATGAAAACATCACATGTACCTCATAAATATGTGAATTTATGGTACCAATAGAAAAAGCTTTTTAAGTAATAATAAAACCAAACCATTTTTTCTGTGATTTTCCCCCCAAAAATTGTGATGGGATGATGAGCCATCTACATGTGAAAGATAAGAAATTAGATCCCTACCTCTTACCATATCCCCAAATCAATTCTGGTTGGATGATTATACTTAAATGTGACAAAATACTAAGACTTTTATTAAAAAGCACAAAATATCTCTGTGATCTTAAGGTAGGAAAGGATTCCTAAGTAGGAGATGTAAAACACAAATCATAAAGGAAAAAATGGATAAAATGTGACTATTTGAAACTTAAGGACTTCTATTCTTCAAAAGATGTGAAAGCAACAAACAGGGTGAAGTTACTGGTAGCATGATCAACAAAGGATTTTAACTGGTATGTATATTTGGATGTCCCCAAAGTCAGTGAAGAGATAGATAACCCAATAGGAAAATGGGCAAACGCAAAGAGCACTTCATTTCTAAAGAAAAAAAATTACATCTACTAGATGGGTGATACTTTATAAAATAATTTAAATAGTCTCTGCTCACTTCCAAGGCAGAGAAACGTACTTTCAGAGATGTGATGGGTTACCTAAGGTAGAAATGAGTCAGTTATAAGCATCTGAGTAAAGTTCATGATGTCAGAATTTGTCTATTTAAATATTAACCTGTAACAGCAATAGTAGTATAGTAATGTTATAGAAACTGGGACTGCCAATCACATAGGTGAACCCTGTAGCACCTGCCTCAGCCCCTGGTATTGCTGTCTAGAGACAGAATTCAGTGAGAAGAGAACTTGACCACGAATAAAAAAAACCTGGATCTAATTTCTTGCCCTGTCCGTTTGCTCTGTGTGACTCCAGACAAGTCATTTAATCTCTCTGGACTGTTTTCTTCTCTGTACAAAGGCACTAATAAACTGTACAACGAATAACCTTCTTAGCAATGCTTTACTGCTGTGATTACACAGATAAGGATTGTGAAACCACATAACACAGTTGGTAGTAAAATTGATGTATAACAAATATTACTTCCCTTTCCTTCTGGCCCCATTTTAAAGATCTTTTCCCAGTGATCTAGCTGTAATGGGTAGAAGAGCGAAACTATGACCTAGTCCAAAGAATTTACCTTAATTTCCCCTCTGCTACCATATTATGGCCTCCAAAGGAGGTGGGTGAAATGCGGGTTACAAAAATAGGCAGAGGAATGAAGAGCACTTGGATTTAGCTGTCCTCGGGCTTCCTGAATGCGTAGCTTGGGCTAAATCCCTGAAGCTGGGCACGGTGGCTCATGCCTGTTATCCCAGCATTTTGGGAAACAGAGGCAGGCAGATCACTTGAGGCCAGAAGTTCAAGACCAGACTGGCTAACATGGTGAAATCATGTCTCCACTAAGAATAAAAATAAAAAATTAGCTGGGCATGGCTGCATGCACCTGTAATCCCAGCTACTAAAGAGGCTAAGGTACAAGAATCACTTGAACCCGGGAGGAACTCGGTAGTGAGCCGAGACTGTGCCACTGCACTACAGCTTGGATGACAGAGCAAGACTGTCTCAAAAAAAAAAAAAAATCTAACCCATCTTACAATGATTTCTGCTCCATAACAAACACTGTGACAGCCACGATTCAAGGGCCATGAGAAACTGTTTTGATATCTTTTTATCTCAAAACATTACTTAAGATAAAATATCGAAATAATTAAGTTACTATAGCTTGCTAGCATCTAAAGCAATTAGGCAAAAATATCCCCAAATTACCTGTGCTGCACACCATATTTTCCATTTTCAATATTAATTTCATGTGGTCTTCAAATGTTATTTTAGTTTGAGATACATTTTTCTTCCTTATTCTTTCATCTCTCACATGCATATGAATCCCCCACAGACACTGATTAAAAAAATTGTGGAATTGCCAAATGATATTATTTTCTTGGTTTTTTTGTTTGTTTTGTTTTGTTTTGTTGTTTTGACAGGGTCTCGCTTTGTGGCTCAGACTGGAGGGCACTGATGTGATTATCTTGGCTCACCGCAGCCTCCACCTCCCAGGTTCAAGCAATTCTCATGCCTCAGCCACCCAAGTAGAGGGGACCACAGGTATGTGCCACCAAACCCGGCTAATTTTTGTATTTTTGGCAGACATGGGGTTTCACCATGTTGGCCAGGCTGTCTTGAATTCCTGGTTTCAAGTGATCTGCCCACCTCAGTCTCCCAGAGTGCTGGGATTATAGGAGTGAACCACCGTGCCCGGCCATTTTCTTGTATTTTTACCTAACTAAAGTAGATCAGAAATAATGTTAATGTTCATACGGTTCATATGGTTTGACTGAATATTTATCTAACTATTCAGAAATTATTATTTGGTGGTCAACAACATGACTCATTACATTAAAAGAAACACAAAAGAAACTCCTACATTTACATACCGGCAGAGTTGCCCTCACAGCAGATCGATACATTCTATCCATGTTGAGTTTTGGCCGAAACAGTCGAATTTTATTATCTACTCCTCGAAATGCCTTCAATCCTTCAAATAACTGGAGATAAAACAGAAAAAATCTTAGAGGGTAACTACACGAAAACAACCCCTGTGTTCAAGAGACTGACTTTCCTATGGGTGCTCATATTATTCATCCCATAAAGCTGTTGACCTTGACCTCAACTTGAGATCATTGAATCCAGGAAAGCTAACAGTTGACTGGACTGGTAAAAACAATGGTTGAGGTGGGGGAAAGTTGTTTTATTATCAGAATTTGGTAGGAATTCCGAGTTCTCCTCTGCTTAGCAGGAGCCACACTGCTGAATAACACATTTAGGCGTTATTTAAGGGAGCAGGAAGAAAACTCTAGAATCACACAGCACAGGTTAATTCCCTAGGCAATGGAGATTGAAACCAAAGGCCTTGTGGCACCGTGGCCCCCAAAGAGTACCCCCATATCCTTTCATTTAATCTTGTTCATTTGAATGCTGGATAGTACATAATCCAGATGTGACTAGAGCTGGTTCAGTCCCTAAATCACAGAAATCAAGCAGCTCAAGACCATACTATGTACTATGTTAGGCCATGTCACCTCCCTCAAACAAAGTGCTGTCCCCAACAAACCACTGAGCAGGTATTTGAAAAGACTTCAGTAGATACATACTGATAAATACAGAGAAAAGAGAAAAATCAATAATTTTAGTGGGAAAATTTAACACAGGTTCTCTAAGTAATTTATAGAACAAACAGGCTAACCCTTAGTGAAGATATGGAAGATATGAACAATAGGAACAACAAACTTCCCTAACTGACATAGAGAGAACTCTTACACAGACCAGCTGTAGAATTCACACATTTTCCAACCACAAGATAAGCCAGAAATCAGTACCAAAAATATGACTGGATGCCATCCATATTTTGGAAAATAAATCCACCACTAAATAAACCATAGGTCATAGAACAAAAATGGAAATTAGAAAATAAGTTAAACTGAATGATAAGGAAAAGTAAGGCCTTTAAAGATGTATACCCTAAAAACTTAAGTGAGAAAAAAAGAAATACAAATCATGTATAATTAAAAAGCACAAAATTAGATGTTTTATTTAAGTACAAATATATTATTGGTTTATTAAATATAAGAGGACTAAAGCTTCAGTTAAAAGATAAGTTTGTTAGATTGGACTCAGCTGACAGTATCTGAATCAAAAAGACGGAAAAAGATACATCATGCAAATACTTTCTTTTTTATTATTTATTATTTTTTTCTTTTTTTGAGACAGAGTTTTTCTCTGTCACCCAGGCTGAATGAACTTCAGTGGCAAGATCTCTGTTCACTGCAACCTCTACCCCCTGGGTTCAAGCAATCCTCCCACCTCAGCCTCCAGAGTGGCTGGGACTACAGGTGCGCACCACCACACCCAAGTTAATTTTTTGTATTTTTTGTAGAGACGAGGTTTTGCCATGTTGCCCAGGCTGGTCTCAAACTCCCAGGCTGAAGTGATCTGCCTGCCTCGGCCTCCCAAAGTGCTGGGATTACAGGCATGAGCCAGTGCACCTGACCTGCAAATAATTTCTAAAATAAAACTGGCAAGGTTCCATTACTATTTATAAAACAAAAGACTTTAAGCCAAGAAGCCCTACTGAAGATAAAAAAGGCAACTTCAAGTCGTGCAATGGTTCACGACTGTAATCCCAACATTTTGGGAGGCCAAGGCTGTTGGATCACTTGAGGTCAGGAGTTTGAGATCAGCCTGGCCAACATGGTGAAACCCATCTCTACCAAAAATATAAAAATTAGCCAGGAATGGTAGTGTGTGCCTGTAGTCCCAGCTACTTGGGAGGCTGAGCCAGGAGAATTGCTTGAACCCAGGAGGCGGAGATTGCAGTGAGCCGAGATCACACCAGTGCACTCTAGCCTGGCAACAGAGCGGCAACTTCCTAAGGTTCAATTTAAACTTCATAATTTTAAAACTATACATACTTAGAGTGGCTATTATCAAAAAGATAAAAGATAAGTATTAGTGAGGATGTGAGAACCCTTGTACATTGAGGGTAGTGGTGTAAATTAGTACAGTCATTATGGAAAACTTATTGAGATTCTTTCAAAAACTAAAGATAAGACTGGGTGAGATGGTTTGTTCCTGTAATTCCAGAACTTTGGGAGGCTGAGTTGGGAGGATGGCTTGAGGTGAGGAATTGGAAGCTGCAGTGAGCTATGATTGCACTACTGCACTCCAACCTAGGTGCAAAAAATTAATTAAACTAAATTAAATTAAAATTAAAATAGAACTACCATATGCTTCAGCAATCCAACTTCTGGGTATATATCCAAAAGCAGAGGTCCCCAACTTTTTGGCACCAGGGAGTAGTTTTGTGGAAGATAATTTTTCCACAGGGATGAGCGTGGGGAGGTTTGCCAAGTGAAATTATTCTACCTCAGATCATCAGGGATTAGATTTTCATAAAGGCACACAACCTAGATCCCTGCAATGCACAGTTCGCCATAGGGTTCATGCTCCTGTGAGACCCTAATGCTGCCACTGATCTGAGATGAGATGGAGCTCAGGTGGTAATGCTCACCCGCAGCTGCTCACCTCCTACTGTGCGGTCCAGTTCCTAACAGGCCACACACCACTGCTGGTCCATAGCCCAGGGTTTGGGGACCCCATCCAAAGGAATTGAAATCAGTATGAGGTATCTGTACTCTCATGTTTACTGTAGCATTATTCACAATAGCCAAGATATAGAAGCAACCTGACTGTCCACCAACAGATGAATGGATAAAGAAAATGTGGTATGTATACACAATGGAATGTTATTTAGCTATAAAAAAGAAAATTTTGTCATTTACAGTGACATGAGGAACCTGTTGGACATTACGCTAAGTGAAACAAGTCAAGTGCAGAAAGACAAATACTGCACAATCTCACTTATATGTGGACTGAGAAAGTCAAAATGATGGAAGCAGAGAAGTAGAGAGTAGAATGGCGGTTACCAGAGGAGTCTAGGGGTTGGGGAATTGGGAGATGTTGGTCAAAGAGAACAAAATTTCAATTAGACAGGAGGAATACATTTTCAAGACTTATTGGATAGCATGGTGACTATAGTTAATAATAATGTATCATGTATTTCAAAACTGCTAAGAGATTAAATTTCAAATGTTCTCACCACAAGAAATGATAAATATGTGCGGTGTTGAGTGTGTTAATTAGCTTGATTTAGTCACTCTACAATGTAAACATATATCAAAACACTACATTGTATTCCATAAATAAATACAATTATTTGTCAACTAAAAATTTAATAAAAATTGTATGCACTTAATGACATGGCTTCAAAATACATGTAAAGATTATGATAATCTCATTCAGTAACATAGATGCAAGATATACAAAAGGCTAATACAACATGTCAAGTTGAATTCATCCCAGAAATGGAGATTGGTTTAACATTCTAAAAAATCAATTAATGTGATTCATTATATTAAGAGTTTATGGGGGAAAAAATTATATGATCATCTCATTAGATGTAGCAAATGCATCTGATAAAATTAAACTAACTTTTATGATTTTTTAAAGTTTCCTAGATAACTAAAAAACAAAGATAACTTCCCTGAGTGACAAAGGACAGCTGTAATAAACTCGCAACAAACGTTATACTTAATGGTAAAATGTAAAGGCTTTCCTTATCAAATTGGGAACATCGCAAATTGCCTACTGCAACCACTTTAAGTATGTACAACCAGTATAAAGCAAGAATAATGAAATTTAAAATATCAGCTTGGAGATGAAAAAATATAACTGTCATAGATCATAAAACACAGATGATACAATTACAGAGATAGAGAACCCAGAAAATCTGACAGATAAATCTTTGGAAATCAACTGTTTAGGCAAGCTGGCCAGATGCAAAATTAGATTCCTATGTAACAGCAGCAGTTAGAAAATAAAAACACTATTTACAGTAGAATTAAAAGATAGACTACTTAAGTGGAGAAAAATCTAACAAAAGAAGTGAAAGATCCATAAGGAAAACATAAAACTTTACCAAATTATTAATGTAGAAAGCAATTTCATGCTCATGGATAAAAAGCCTCAATATTATAAAGATGTTGATTTTCCCCAAATTGATTTAGGTATTCAATGTAATCCAAATGAAAAAAAAAAAAAAATCACATTAGGGCATTTTATTTTCTTTTAACAACCTGCATGACAAAAGTTTATCAACTTGATAAACTAAATCTACAAATTACATGGAAAGAAAATGACCAAGAATATCCAAGGTGCTCTTGGAGAACAAAGTGGAAGGACCTTTCCTAGCAGGCAAGGCTCATTATAATGACTGAGAGACCAAGACTGTGGCATTTATGCAGCCAAGTAAAACAACTGAACACAAACAGAGATCCAGAAGCAAACTCATGTGTACATGACAAAGGTATCATCGTGACATATCAGAAGGGAAAGAACTGTCTTTTTAAATGGTCCTGGGAAAACTGGGTATACATAGGTGGAAAAAAATTGGGCTCCTACTTCATACAAAAATCAGCTTCTAGGATTAAAGACCTAACTCTGAATGACATCAATACTCTAGGATGTCTTTATAATATAAGGTCAGAAAAAGAGTCTTGAAAGACACAACAAATTCCAAACATAAGACAGATTGACAAAACTGCCTTTAATTTAAATGTATTTCTTGTCATCAAAAAATTATAAAGACAGCAATAAAAAAGTGAACAAAAACTTGAACAAGTGGGCACTTCAAATAAGAACATATTTAGCAACCCAATAAACATACGAAAAGGCAAGCTGGAAACTGTGGCTCACGCCTGCAATTCCAGCACTTTGGGAGGCTGAAGCAAGAGGACTGCTGGAGCCCAGGAGTTCGAGACCAGCCTGGGCAACATGGTGAGACTTCGTCTCTACAAAAAATTTAAAAATTAGCTGGGCACGGTGGAGTACACCTGTGGTCCCAGCAACTAAGGAGGCTGAGGTAGGAGGATCACTTGAGCCCAGGAGGTAAAGGCCGCAGTGAGCTGCACCCCAGTCTGGGTGACACAGCAAGACCTTGTCTCAAAAAAATAAACAAATAAATAAAATCTGCCAAATGGCCAAATCTGCATTCACATTCATACTCTGTTCTTTCAAGTAAAAACGGTGCTCGATGAAAAGAGTAGTTCCACTTACAAACTCACGACAATCACATAACTGCTTTTCCTTGAGACAACCATAGTACTTACATATGTAAAAGTGCTTTATGTGACATTGCTATTTTATCACACAGAATATTAAAATGACATTTGCTCAAGAGCCAAGATTTAATAAAAATAATAATTGTTACTGTTTTACCAAGAACATTCTGAGGGAAAACTGTTATTCTTTTTATATTGCAATGGATGGCAGTAAAGAACATAATGACTGAGCCAGCACTTTGGGAGACCAAGGACAGAGGATCTATTGAGGCCAGGAGTTCAAGACCAGCCTGGGCAACATAGTAAGACCCTGTCTCTTAAAAAAAAAAAAGAGGCCGGTCATAGTGGCTCACTTGCCAACATGGTGAAACCCAGTCTCTACTAAAAATACAAAAATTAGCCAGGCATTGGTGGCAGATGCCTGTAATCTAAGCTACTCAGGAGGCTGAGGCAGGAGAATTGCTTGAACCCAGGAAGTGGAGATTACAGTGAGCTGAGATCATGCCACTGCACTCCAGCCTGGGTGAACAAGAGAGACTCTAGCTCAAAACAAACAAACAAACAAATATATATTATATATAATATATATAAAATATATTTATATAATATATATTATAATATGTATTATTATATGTATATATATAAAAAACTTCATGGGCTCCTTAGGTTTATCATCCCAAGAGCAGACACCACTAGTAGGGTACCCAGGTCTAAGTCCAAAGGACAGGCAAAGGTCATCTGCCTGCAGGTGGTATGGGTATCTATGCAGTGTCTGCAAGACCCCTTGTAGCACAGGGCAGAATTGGGATGGGAAGAGATATGGAGTGGACCATGTCATCTCTGTCTATACGTAGGTCCCGGGCCCCATAAATGTTAGGGTTGGTCCTTCCTGGATAGATCTTACATAATACTAAACTCAAACAATAAGGGGTATTCACACGTGCACAAGCACACACACACATGCACGCACACACACAATATATATATTTATTTTTTCATTTACATTAAGTTCAAAAAGAGGCAAAACTATAATGTTAAGAATCCACACACTCCATAAAGGAAAGCCAAGAAAGGTTATCACAAAAGTAAGGATAATGGTTACCAGTAGAAAGATACAGAGTTTGTGATTTGAATGGGACATGCGAGGGCTTCTGTGATGTTCAACTGTTCTGTTTCTTTATCTGGATGGCAACTATGAGCATTCATTTATTAGTACACATTAAATAGTACATACATGTCTTATCCATTTTTTAAAATTATGCTTTATTTCACTAAATATTTATTTAAACCTGAAAATGAAGTGCCTATTATCAACTTTTCATTTCCTTTAATCCACGTTCCCTACTCACAGTTCGCGTCTCTCCTCCACTATTTGAAACCTTCACAGTTATCACTATTTGAAACCTTCAGATATTAAAAATTACTTTCAGATATTAACAAAAACCACATGTAGTTGCAGCTCTCAAAATAAAATGGATTCTAGACTCAATAGGTCCAATGATTGGAGGAGAAACATGTTCAAGGATATTACTCCTATTCAATTTTACATTTAAAAAATGAAACTATTATTGAACTTAAAAGTCAGGTTGACATTGAATCATGTGATGTCCTAAGTCTATCAGTCTAATAGAAACAGTAATATCTATGAAAAAGCCTGAAACATAAATGGAATAGATGTTTCACCACAATATTTGGGAAGAAACTCTTTGAAATACAATCCCTGCCTAACTTTTCATGTGGGGGTTAAAAAAGAAAGAAAACAGGCCAGGCGCAGTGGCTCATGCCTGTAATCTCAGCACTGAGGCAGGCAGATCACTTGAGGTCAGGAATTTGAGACTAGCCTGGCCAACATGATGAAACCCTGTCTCTACTAAAAATACAAAAATTAGCCAGGTGTGGTGGTGGGCACCTGTAATCCCAGCTACTTGGGAGCCTGAGGGAGGAGAATCTCTTGAAGCCAGGAGGTGGAAGTTGCAGTGAGTTGAGATCAGGCCACTGCACTCCAGCCAGGGTGACAGAGCAAGACCTTGTCTCAGAAAAAAAAGAAAGAAAGAAAACACTTCTTTGAGAGCAAGGTCATGGCTGGTTTGCTTGCCATCCTATTCCAGGCACCCTGCACAGTCCTGGGCACATAGTAGCCACTCAACATTTATTAAACAGGTAAACAGGGAATGAAATGAATATGATTGGTAAGAAAATCCAGGGACCCTGAAGTTCTCTCCACAAGGCAATCACACTTCCTAGATTCCTATGACACTATAATAATGATGATATAGGAGTTAAGAAGAAATCACTTGCAGATAGTGAGGGTACGAGAGTCCTCAGTACGGTTTTTGTTTTAATGAAAAGCAGCCCCTTTCTAACGAAGAGCAGCCTGTAAAATCGAGCTGCAGACATAGATACCCACAGTTGTGTCAATCATGTTGAAGATGGTGGCTCCATCTTCCCTTCTCTTTGTCAGCCACCTGTACAGTAAGGAGCAGACAAGATGGCGCCAATCAACTGGAAAGCCCATTTGCATAATAAGATTAGGGTGGGGCAACCAGACTTCCCGGTGCGCTATTTAAACGTCATACCTGATCAAACCAATCTGTTAGCCCTAAGTAAATCAGACACTTCCTCCTCAAACCTGACTATAAAATCCAGCTCATCTGCTGCTGGATGGTCTTTTCCACTCGAAGATCCCTCTCTCTGTACAGAGAGAGCTGTTTCTCTTTCTCTTCTGCCTAGTAAACCTCCACTCTTAAACTTCTCATGTGAGTCTTTGTCCTAAATTTTCCTGGCATGAAATGACGAACCCCAAGGTATATACCCTAGACAACGCAGTCACTTCAATATCTGGCCTGTGAAATCCTAGAACCCAATCTGGCACTCAGAGGAAAATGATACATCCACTATATCTCCCCATTTATCACTCATGTATCTCACAGACTGTATTTTCCATGAAATGGCCATACAATATTTCCAGTCCCCCAGGGTCTTCCAGAACCCTGACCTTCCTCATCAAGAAGTGGAGTGCTTTTTTCCTCCTTTTGAACTTGGACAGGCCTTTGTAACCATCATGACTGAAAAGAGTAAGGCAGAAATAATACTGTGTGATTTACAGTTCCTGGCTGGTAACTCCCATAGCCCTTGTTACAGTCTTTTGTTATAATGCTGGGTGTGTTAGGCCTCAGGGGCAGGAAGCAGAATCTCTCGGACCTCCTGTCCTCCTTTCTGACTGTGAGTCTTAAGATCCTCTCCAAAGGCGCTGGGTGGCTCATGCCTGTTGTCCCAGCACTTTGGGAGGCAGAGGTGGAAGGCTCACTTGGGCCCAGGAATTCAATATCACCCAAGGCAACATAGCAAGACCCAATCTTATATTTTAAAAATAATGAAATAAAATATAAAACCCTCTCCAGTGAGGGTCCTGCCTCATACCCCAGGGGAATGAATATTGACGTTAAGCTTCCATAAAAACCCAAAAGAATGAGTTCAGTGAGCTTCCGGATAGTGGAACATATGGAGGTTCCTAGAGGGTGGCACACCCAGGGAGGGCATGGAAGCCCTGCACTCCGTCCCCCAATACCTCGCCCTACACATCGCTTCATCTGTACGCTTTGCAATATCCTTTATAATAAACCACTAAACCTAAGTGTTTCCCTGAGTTTTGTGAGCCACTCCAGTAAATTAATCAAACCAGAAGAGGGGGTCATGGGAACTCCAACTTGATGCCAGTCAGTCAGACATTCCAGAGGCCAGGACTTGTGACTGGTGTCTGGGCCGGGTGGGGGTGGTTAGGGTCTTGGGGAATGAGTCCCCAACCCAAGGGATCTGACGCTATTTCCAGGCGGATAATGTCAAAGGTGTTTGGACCAGAGCGACTCCATCCTGATTAGCGGCTGGGTAAAATAAGGCTGAAACCTATTGGGCGGCATTCTCAGGATGTTAGTATTCTAGGTCACAGTAGGAGATAGGAGGTCGGCACAAGATACAGGTCACAAAGACCCCACTGATAAAACAGGATGTGGTAGAGAAGCTAGCCAAAACCTGCCAAATCCCATATGGCAATGCAAGTGATCTCTGGCTGTCCTCGCTGCTCATTATAAGCTAATTATAATGCATTAGCATGCTAACAGACACTCCTACCAGTGTCATGACAATTTACAGAGGCCATGGCAATGATGGGAAGTTAACCTACAAGGTCTAAAAAGGGGGAGGAACCCTCAGTTCCAGGAATAGCCCATCCCTTTTCTGGAAAATTTATGAATCATCTACCCCTTCTTTAGCAAATGATCAAGAAATAATCATTAAAATAGCCAACCAGTCGCCGTCAGAGCTACTCTGTCTATGGAGTAGCCATTCTTTTTTTCCTTTACTTTCTTAATAAATTTTCTTTTACTTTATGGACTCGCCCTGAATTCTTTCTTGTGCAACATCCAAGAACCTTCTCGTGGGGTCTGGATTGGGACCCCTTTCCTGTAACAACAGTGTGGGAATTGAATTGGAGGACACCCAGCTGGGATTCACTGCTTGGTGGTGGGGAGAAATCCCCACATCTTTGGTCACAGAAGTCTCCTATGTTGACTATTGTGGTGGTGGTGTGAGAGTAGAGGGAAAACTCAGTTGGACCATTTTTCCTGAAAGAGTAATTTTGAGGCTAGGGCGTAAACAGCAATAGAGCTTCCATCTGGGCTCAGTCAGCTGAGACATACGGATTTTGGGCCCTAGGTCAGCACATAAGAAGGCTGCCTACTCTGACCGCCATGCTGAGGAGGCCACATGGAGAACAAATAATGCCGGAAGAGCCTTCAACTCCTTGAGTTTTGCAGCCCAGATGGCAATGAAAGTGACCTCTGGTCATCCTCGCTGTTCATTATACACAAATTATGAATCATTAGCATGCTAAGAGACCCTACCACCAGTGCTATACGAGTTAGGAAGCCTGTAAGCCGACTCTAACCCCAGGCACTGACAGCAACCATGTGACAGACCCCAAGCCATCCTAGTCAACCCTAGAAACATGAAAAATAATTTTAAAATGATGCTAGTAATTTTAAGCTATTAATTTTGTCACATGGTGGTAACTATGCAATATACAATCCAGTTATTAATACAAAACATTTATTTTACTTATATTGTAAGCAGAAGACTAATAATAAAAGATTTTGGTTTTTAACAAAGGATAACAGTAATTTGAGAGTTTTTTTAAAACTACCCTAATTACAAAAATCTAAATTGGCAAAACTAATCAAAGTAGAATGAATTCCAACTCATCTAAATAGATGGCCAAAGAGGAGGTTTTTTTTGTTTGTTTGTTTGTTTTAATAGAGTCAGGGTCTCACCATATTGCAGCCCAGTAGGTCTCAGCCCTTTTTTACCCAGCCCCTATTCAGGATGGAGGCACTCTGGTTTGAACGACTCTGACATTATCTACGTGGAAATAGCACCAGATCTAGTGGGTCGAGGGCTCATTTCCCAAGAACCCCATCTCCCCGAAACTGCTGAAGTTGCAGGTATGAACCACCCCACCCAGTCTTCAAAGAGTTTTCAAAAACCAGTGACCACCAAAATCTTTTTTAACTTCCAGAAATGACATTAAATCACTTCTCATTTACTTCCCATAGGCCAGCAATTCCCAAAATGTGGTCCCTGGAGCGACAAAATTAACGTGACCTGAAAACATGTTAGAAATGAGAAACTCTGGAGGTGTAGCCAGGTGATTCTGATGCATATTAAGTGTGAGACCCAGTGACTTGGGCTTGGACATATTCTTTCTTTCAAATTTAAAACCACATCGCCAGGTGCAGTGGTTCATGGCTGTAATCCCAGCACTTGAAGAAGCCAAGGCAAGAGGACCGCTTGAGCCCAGGAGTTTGAGACCAGTCTGGGCAACACAGCAAAACCTAGTCTCAACAAAACACATAAAAATTAGCCAGACATGGTGACATGTGTCTGTGGTCCCAGCTACTCAGGAGGCTGAGGTAGGAGGATTGCTTGAGCCCAGGAGGTTGAGGCTGCAGTGAGCCATGATCGTGCCACTGCACTCCAGCCTGGGTGACAGAGCGAGACTGTCTGGAAAGAAAGGAAAGAAAGAAAGAAAGGAAAGAAAGAAATAAATAAAGAGAAAGAAAGAAGGAAAGAAAGAAAGAGAGAGAGAAAGAAAGAAAGAAATGAATGCACTTTATTTCACATGTTCTTTATTATACCTTATGACATGGTGAGGGCTTGTGGGAAATAATGAAAGAACTCATTCAAATTGACCTAAGAGGAACAGATGGGAACAGAAACTTAGATTCCTAAATTCAACATTTTGTGGATATATATGGACTGTGAATATCTTTCCAAAATTATATGAATTTATAATTTTGAAGGAGTTAATTGCAAAAGCATCCTAGTAATTTTGGTGTATACATTTAGGGGTTATATAACACAAAGAAGCTTCTCATTGCAACCTCAGCTCCACCCTTAATGCTGTGTAATATTAGTCAAGAAGCAACTCTTCTGAGCCTCCTTTTATAATGGATGGGACCACTGCTTCAAGGGTTAATTATTATTGCTAACGACTGGGCTCTCACTATGTGCCAGACATGACTGTACATGCTTAAATTACTTTATTTTATACTTATGAGATCACTATAAGATAGGTATTATAACTACCCCAATTTTATAGATAAAGAAATTAAAGCACAAATGATTAAATTCCCCAAGTCATAAAGGTTCCTGCAGAGCAACTGAGACTGAATTTGAGCCCAGGAAGTCTGACTTCAGAATCTGAATGCTTAATCACATGCCTTCTCACTGAAGGTAATTAAATGAGATGATTCTATATGGAACATAATACAGAATGTATTACAGGAATTCAATAAACAAAAGTCATTATTTTATCATTATATCTATTAATATTTTACCATTACCATATTTTAACACTTAATAGGAAGACTATTACCATATTTTAACACTTAATAGGAAGACTATTATTATTTCCAGCACCCCTATTATTCTGGGAAAGATGTCCAAATCATTGAAAAGTAAAATACAATGAGAATCAAGATAATGGGACATATATTGTGCATCTGATTAACTGTGTGTCCTGAAAAGGACCAGGGAAAGAATTCTCTAAACATTTTATGCTTATAATTATTTCAACTCATGCCTGAAGGAGGACATTTAATTACATGTTCCTTAACATGCATAACTAGACATTATTGCTGGTCATCAAAACATGGAGTGAACATTAAAATCTAATCATAATATGGTCCTCAATGACTCTTTCTCAATTATTAGAAGATCTAAGAAGAGAGGTGACTTATTAAAATACCAACAGTGCTGGCTTTTTAATTGCCAATTTTCCCACCAGCTGTCCCTTCTGTTTGCTCTAAATAATTTTTTATTGACATCACAGAAAATACAAGATTATCTGAAAAATTAGCTGCTAAGATTTATCTTCAATCCAACTGTCTACTGGAAAATTTTTAAAGACATGTTCGGCTTCCTCTGGTAAATATGATAAAGCCCTACACTGCACAAGAGCTATCTTAGCAGGAGAAGCTATTTAGTACCCACAGTGAAGTGCAAGCATGTCACTCCCTTTAATTCCCATGTACTTACTTCCACTGCATAGTGCAAAGCCGATGAGCCAGGGTGCAATGACAGATTCTGAAGAGGCTTGATATGAGGTTTCTCCCATCCAAACTCTGAGGACCACTCCACCACCAGCATGTGATCCGTGAACACAGTTCCAAAAACCAGATTATTGGGGTCTGGTTTTTCCTTTAAAATGGTAGCTGGTGTGACTATTAGGTCTTTAGCCTGGGGAAGAAAAATCATCACTATTTAAAGAAAAGTTAGCATTCGCTGGCTAGATGATACAGAGGGCAAAAAGGGAAATCAATTGACTTTTAAATGTTGGCAATTAACACAGAAATTTAACACTCTGAGCTGAACAAATCATGCCTGCATTCAGAATTCGGCCAGTTATCCATAATCTCTGCAATGTACACTGCCTAATAGCATATCAGAACCAAATTTCAGGGATACATAGAAGAGGGACAAAATAGCAGATTGGGTAAAATGATGCGAAAAAAGAACACAAGGCCGGGCGTGGTGGCTCACGCCTGTAATCCCAGCACTTTGGAAGGCCGAGGCGGGCGGATCACAAGGTCAGGAGATCGAGACCATGGTGAAACCCCGTCTCTACTAAAAATAGAAAAAAATGAGCCGGGCGCAGTGGCGGGCGCCTGTAGTCCCAGCTACTCGGGAGGCTGAGGCCGGAGAATGGCGTGAACCCGGGAGGCGGAGCTTGCAGTGAGCCGAGATTGCGCCACTGCACTCCAGCCTGGGCGACAGAGCGAGACTCCGTCTCAAAAAAAAAAAAAAAAAAAAGAAAAAGAAAAAAGAACACAACCCTTTTTCACTCCTTTTTCACTCTCATCATAGGACTCATGTTGAGTATTTGGAAAAGAGGAAAGAGATGCTTTCCCTAATAAAAAATGGCAACACTCACAATGATTTGTTAAACTAAAATGAGTGTCATTAGTACTGAACCGCTACTTAGCAATGGTTACACTCCAACTGCCCCAAAGAATTGTTGGCATAAGCCTTCAAAATCCTCCGGGTGCACTGGAGAAGAAATGAGCCGAGCGAGGCAAATGTTTTCCTCTTTGAAAACAGGAAAGTTGAGAATGAACACTAAGATATAAATCCTCTGTTCTGTGTGGAGGAAACAGTGAACAAAGGAACTCTTATTTAAACAAAGATAAATCAGAGTAATAGGAAACAACTCCCCACAAACAGCATCTCACCAGCTCCCCACACAGCCAGTTTGCCCACTGCAAATGGCCAAACATTAAGTATACAAATTGCATGCGATACCACCACTACACTTTATAGCAGCTGTGGAATGCTGACAAAAACACAGGAGACCAGCACTTTGCAAAGCTGAGGCACGCGGAACACAAGCTCAGGAGATTGAGACCATTCTGGCTAACACGGTGAAACCCCATCTCTACTAAAAGTACAAGAAATTAGCCAGGCGTGGTGGTATGCACCTGTAGTCCCAGCTACGCTGGAGGCTGAGGCTGGAAAATCGCTTGAACCCGGGAAGCGGAGGTTGCAGTGAGTCAAGATCGTGCCACTGCATTCCAGCCTGGGTGACAGAGCAAGACTCCTTCAAAAAAAAAAAAAAAAAAAAGAAAGAAAGAAAGAAAGAAAGAAAAGAAAAGAAAAAAAAAAAAAGAAACACAAGGGAAGGAACTTTTTGATCTGTTAAAAAAAAAAAAAACAGGGGCAAGTTCAACCTGTAACAAGTTGTGATGGGATGTCAAACTCCATCTCTTTGAATATACAAAAATAGGCATTTCCCTCCCAAATTAAATACAGACCTTCACTTTACATCATCAGCTCTTATCATTATTTTAAAAATGATCTAATTCTGCTTAATTCACTGCCTTGCAGCTACCTGAGTCATTTGTTATGTTATGAATGACAGTAAATTATATTTTTAGAATAGTATTCAGGCTGAAAACATATTCTAAAACAACCAGAAAGCTCATATTACAATAACGCAAAAGGCATTAAGGACAGAATATTACTGTACTGTTCAAGCTAGTCTACTAATGCTACTTTGTCATATGCCAATAAAATGTCAAGTTTCAATAAAAAATTGACTTTGTTCTACCATTATTATTATCATTTAGTATTTTTTTTAGAGACAGGGACTCACTGTGTTGCCCATGCTGGTCTTGAACTCCTGTGCTCAAGCAATCTGCCTGCCTTGAACTCCTAAAGTGCTAAGATTACAGGCGTGAGCCACTGTGTCCAGCCTGTTTTACCACTATTTAATTCAAGTAAAAATGTTAAGACTCTTTACTGAGTGTAATAAGTTTACTTAAAGAAATATATTCCAGCTAAATTATTTTTATCTTTGAATCCCTTTTCTCTCCCGTTATCCTCTGGACGAGGTAAGGTGTCAGGCAAACTTTACTTGCAGATCAAATGCAACCAGCTGGCCTGTTTGGGAATTAAAATGTTATTAGAACGTAGTCACACCATTCTTGTATCTTCAATGGCGGCACAGCCAACTAGTTGTAACAGAAACCTGATGGCCCTCGAGCCTAAAATATTTAACATCTAGCCATTTAAGAAAGTTTAGCAGGCCAGGCGCAGTGGCTCACCCTGTAAATCCAACACTTTGGGAGGCCGAGGACGGTGGATCACCAAAGGTCAGGAGCTCGAGATCAGCCTGGCAAACACAGCGAAACCCTGTCTCTACTAAACATACAAAAATTAGCTGGGCGTGTGGTGGGCGCCTGTAATCCCAGCTACTTGGGAGACTGAGGCAGGAGAATTGCTTGAACCTGGCAGGCGGAGGCTGCAGTCAGCAGAGACGCGCCAATGCACTCCAGCCTGGCCAATAAGAGTGAAACTCCATCTCAAAAAAAAAAAAAAAAGAAAAGAAAAGAAAAGGAAAGAAAGAAAGTTTAGCGACCCCTATTCTGGACTATTCAGACCAGAAGTCTGGCTAGAGTATTCACAGTTGAATCCCAACTAACACAGTGCCTACCATACAGAATAGCAAAGGGTTTCTTAAATACTGAAGATGTCTGCCTGCTTTCAGATACACTCACAGAAGATGTTCAGGATTTAAAGACAGTGAAATTCTAACACAAATTTCTTATTACATGAATAGTTTCACAGTACTCTTGGGCAATAAACACCTGAGTTGCCTTAGTTAGCTTTTATCTGTGAATGGGGAGGACCCTGAGCTAAGAAACATTTGGAGCCATATCAGTACAGTAAGACAAACTTAATGCAAATTTTCTTCTACTAAGACTACTTAGTAAAAGGGGAGGGGTAGTAAAACACAAAACAAAAACAGAAAGATGAGAGTGGGTGACAAGAACGATTATGGTCCAGCATACATGATTTTCAGTTTTCTGAGACCTCTCCTTAAAATACCCACAGGACCGACAATAATCCACTATTCCAGAGAGATCAAATTACTGGCAAAGCAGTGATAAAATAAGATCATTTTTAACCTCAAATAAGTGTTCTTATAATTAGAACTTCATAATATCAGTTAAATTTCCGACAATTAAAGATAAAATTATTACATTACTAGGTATGAGTTCTATTTCAGTAAACTGCTACATTCTTTCATAAGACACATTATTTCTTAATGATATGAATAGCAACCTCTAACTTTCTGATTTGTACCTAAGCACTGCCCTATATCCAGTTTTGTTTTGTTTTTTTCTTTTAGACGGAGTCTCACTCTGTCACCCAGGCTGGAGGGCAGTGATGTGATCTGGGCTCACTGCAACCTCCGCCTCCCAGGTTCAAGTGATTGTCCTGCTTCAGCCTCCCAAGTAGCTGGGACTACAGGCATATGCCACCACACTCCGCTAATTTTTGTATTTTGGGTAGAGACAGGGTTTCACCATGTTGGCCAGGCTGGTCTCAAACTCCTGACCTCAGGCGATCCACCCATCTTGGCTTCCAAAAGTGCTGGGATTACAGGTGTGAGCTACCGTGCCCAGTCTATATCCAGTTTTTCAAAGTAATATACGATTAGGTGGCTTCAAAATCTCATCATGAACTTCCCTCTATTTGAAAAAAAAAATTCTGCAACTCTGGAAACTAAAAATAACAACTTCTAACCTGAGCTCAAAGAGAAATTACCTAGGAATACTAAATTACTAGGTGATAGGGTTGAATAAAGGTCAAACGTAAGCAAGCAATATTAGCTGAAGATGTGTGACTCGTTTGGGGCAGATATGAAATGTAGTTTTAAGGGAACGATTCCTTTCCTAAAGGAAACAAATTTTATAAACAATTTTTATCCGTGTTCTTTAAAAACTATTTTCTTTTTCTAGATTTCCTTTCCAAAGATAAATAAAAATATTTTGTCAAATGATACTTTCTTCTGCATAATTAATCTGTCTCTTTCCCACGCTCCACATTCCCTGATGACATCGAAGTCAGGATGTTTCACATCATATGTTTGTGGAAGAATCTGGAATGCCACAATAACTGATTGTGAAATGGCAAGAAATAAGGACAAAAACAGGGCATATAAAAAACAACTTCCTAATTCAAAGTTTGCAGTTGGGTAATCATTTGTTCTGAAATAGGGAGGCTCAGGGTAGGGAAGTGTAAATTTGTTGAAAGCACCTGAGAACTGTTTCAGCCAGGGTTCAGTCAACACTGTTTTTTTTTTTTGCTCCGTTGCCCAGGCTGGAGTACAGTGGTGCAATCTCAGCTCACTGCAACCTCCACCTCCCTGGTTCAAGCAATTCTCTTGCCTCTGCCTCCCAAGTAGCTGGAATTACAGGCATGTGTCACCACACCTGGCAAATTTTTATAGTTTTAGTAGAGACGGGGTTTCACCATGTTGGCCAGGCTGGTCTCAAACTCCTGACCTCAAATGATCCACCCGCCTCAGCCTCCCAAAATGCTGGGATTACAGGGGTGAGTCACCACGCCCGGCCTGTCAACACCTTTTGCTCACCATCGTATAGCACATTTGCTCTTCTCTTCATTGGCCACACTTTTCAAAAATCAAGTCTGCATTACAACTGTATCGGACATTTCATAACTTTATTCTAGGTTCCTATGTATTATTCTTACTCCATTTGGAAAGCCTTAGGCACCATGCTCATCTTTTAGAGATATTCTTTTAAAATCTAATAAAGATGATCATGAAGAGAACTACCGATTTGCAGTGTTGCATTCTGTGGAGATACGTGAAGCTGGAGGAACTGGAAAAAAAAGATGGCTGACCTCTTTCAAAGGAGGAGGATCCTAGAGTCCACAGAAAGATTCGCCAGGATGTGTAACAACGTATCTCATTGCTAGGCCCTGCTGCAAACCTGCATCCTCATTGTAATATAACTGCATCATAATTGGGGAGGGGAGAAGCAATATGAAAGCTACCCAAGAGAGAACCAAAAGGCAATATGAAATGTTATAAATGATGTAGATTAACAAAAAGGTAGAAAAATCTGTCAAAAGCAACCACAATTAGAATGGCTATTATTAGAAAGACAAAAAATAGCAGATGCTGATGAGGACGCAGAGAAAAGAGAACTCTTATACACTGTTGGTAAGAATGTAAATCAGTATATCTACTATGGAAAATGGTATGAAGTTTTCCAAAAAAAAAAAAAAAACTAAAAGTGGAATGACCATATGAACCAACAATCCTACTACCGGATATTCTCCAAAGGAAAGGAAATCAATATACCAAAGGGATATCTGCACTCCCATGTTTATTACAGCACTATTCACAATAGTCAAGATGTGGAATCGACTTAAGTGTCCGTCAACAAACAAATAAAATGTGGTGCATATACACAATGGAATATTATCCAGCCATTTAAAAAAGAGTAAAATTGTGTCATTTGTAGCAATGTGGATGGAACTGGAAGTCATTATGGTAAGTAAAATAAGCCAAACACAGAAAGAAAAAAAAAAAAAACAGAAAAACAAATATTGCATGTTCTCGCTCATATGTGAGAAGTAAAAACAGTTGATCTCATGGAGGTAGAGAGTATTAATAGAATGATAGATATCAGAAGATGGCATGGGGTGGGGAGGGTGTAGGTGGAGGGAGAGAGGTTGGTTAGTGAGTACAAACGTGCAGTTAGATACAAACAATAAATTCTACTGTTCACAGCAGAGTAGGGTGATTATAGTTAACGACAATGTGGGCTCTCTCTCTATATATGTATATATATGTGTATGTGTGTGTGTGTGTGTGTGTATATATATATATATTTTTTTTTTTTTTTTTTGAGACAGAGTCTTGTTCTGTCACCCAGGTTGGAGTGCAGTGGCGTGATCTTGGTTCACTGCAACCTCTGCCTCCCAGACTCAAGCGATTCTCCTGCCTCAGCCTCCTGAGTAGCTGGATGACAGATGTGCACCACCACACCTGGCTAATTTTGCATTTTTAGTACAGACGGGGTTTTGCCATGTTAGGCTGTTCTCAAACTCCTGACATCAAGTGATCCACCCGCCTTGGCCTCCCAAAGTGCTGGGATTACAGAGGTGTGCCACAGTGCCTGGCCTTACATATGTTTAAATAGCTGGAAGAGAGAACTTGAAATGTTCCCAACACATAGGAATGCTAAATACTCAAGGTGATGAACACCACAAACACCCTAACTTGATCATTACACAGTCTACGCATATAACAAAATATCTATCACATGCAGCCCATAAATATGTACACACATTATGTATCAATCAAAAAAAAGAGAAAAGTATATCAAAAACCAAGATGGTCTACAAAATCTACCATTTTTCTTCCCTAAATTATCACTATCATTTTTACACATGCCTTATTACATATGTGCTGTGAATACATCCACCATAACTCATGTTTTGATGTGTAAATACATGAGTGTCAACGGGCAATTCCCCTAACTAAAACCTAATATACAGAAATCTAAATTAACAATAAAAACATTATTTATGGCCAGGCCTGGTGGGTTATGCCTGTAACCCAGCATTTTGGGAGGCCGAGGTGGGAAGACTGCATAAGCCCAGGAGTTGGAGACCAGTCTGGGCAACACAGGGAGATCTCATCTCTACAAAAAAATGACAAAATTAGTTGGCCCTGGTGGCATGCAAGCCTATAGTCTCAGGTACTTGAGAGGCTAAGAGGATCACTTGAGTCTGAGAGATCAAGGCCGAAAGTGATCCCTAATTGATGGTGCCACTGCACTCCAGTCTGGGCAACAGAACAAGACTCTGTCTCAAAAAAAAAGAAAAAGAAAGAAAATGAGTATTTATATTTGAGTTGATATTTTTCTTTGCAAAGAATTCTTCAGGCTGGGCTTGGTGGCTCATGCCTGTAATCCCAGCACTTTGGGAGGTTGAGGCAGGTGGATTGCATGAGGCCAGGAGTTCGAGACCAGCCTGGCTAACATGGTAAAATCCCATCTCTACTAAAAATACAAAATTAGCCCGGTGTGATGGCACATGCCTGTAATCTCAGCTACTCAGGAGGCTGAGGCAGGAGAATCACTTGAACCTGGGAGGCAGAGATTACAGTGAGCTGAGATCGCGCCACTGCACTCCAGCCTGGGTGACAGAGTGAGACCCTGTCTCAAAAAAACAGAAAAGAAATTGCAATATTCTAATTTTACTTTTTAAAATATCCTTGCTAAGATGACAGCAAGAGGAGAAAGAAAGAAAAATAAAATAAAAATTCCTTGCAAATAGAGACCTAATCTTGAATTCACTTTTGGATGTCCAATGCATGGCACAGTCTCTAGCACGCTGTGAGAGAGCTGAATGTGTGAGAAATTGATGAGTCAAGTTTCCTTCCCTCTCTGAACCGCCAGGATGTGAGATCATTAGGACACTCTGTGCTATGGATGACAACTGACAGTGACTCAAACAGGCAGAAGAGCAGCACTAGGCAGAAAAAGAAGTTAAAACCTCCACGAGGAGGGAGGATAGGAGATAATGACTCATAGAAAAAATAATATTATATCTTACATTTGGTTTTGTACAATTTTCAACGTGCTTTATTTGTTTCTCACTATTTGAAGTGTGAGCTATATAAACCCCACAATTCAGATAGAAAAGAAGAAAATGCAACACTTTCACTGTAGAGTGTTATGTGCTGCTGAAAGAGAAAAATCACAGTTTAACTTTTTCTACAAGTAGAGTGAAGGGTTGTACTTAGTATGGAATCAGATAAACATCTAGGTTAATATTTACGAATTGACTATTTTTCAAGAAAAATGTATGACTCAAAATAAAATCAGCAATCAGCTATTAGATAATTTTTGTTGTGACGAATGTACTGTCATTCTCTAAATGGCTTTTTTTCCTCTAAGAGAGGAATTTTAAATGTCTGGCAACACAACCTAGGAACTGGGTAACCCACACAGTGAAAATTTCCCCAAATCTCAACAAGAAATGGATTTATTCAGTTGAATGTTGCTCTAGACACTTAGCCCCTAGCAAGCAACTTACCCTAAAACTCCCCACCACCTCTTTTGATCCTCCTTCTCCGGTACCTTCTCTGATGCTTGCTTCTGCGGAGCATCCGTTACTGCAATCCTGAAAGAAGAATTAAACCACCATTAAGTAAATGCAGGTCGGTGAACGGGGCCCGGGGTAACCTACATGACACTCACCATGATACCGTGCGCTTCTCTCCAGGACCCAGGCAAACACAAAAAGCAGGCTCAACCAACCAAGCACCCAGGCCCGAACCTCCAACAAGCGCGTCTTGGGAGTGCTGCCCTGCACTTCCCACCCTGCCGGGGTCGCGGCGGTTTTTGTCCTCCTCCGCCGGCTCAGGGAAGACTGGTTACATTCCAGGTCAGCCCTACAGAGCCAGGGTTCGCCGGCAAAGAACAAAAAAACAATTGTCTCCCTTATATCCGAGCAAATAGTCTAGACTGGGGTGTTAAGCCATTTATAGAAAAATCTCCAGGGCGCGCTCAGCCTCGTGGTCTTGTCAGTCACAGACGCACAATAGCAAGCCTGCAAAGGGGAAGGGGACTGGCGTGAACCATTTTCCCCACCAGCAGGGTCCTCCGATGCTGCAGCACCCACCCCACACCTCAAACCTCATGGTATTAGGGGGCAATTTAAAAGATAAAGACACAGGGAAGCGGGACTAATTGGGAAAACCTGCAAACATTTGTTTTAATGCCCAATCTGCTAAATAACTACGGGGGTGGGGGTGGGGAAGAAAGAGATCCAAGGAGGCAGAAGGCTGCGGTCAAAATATTTTGGGGTGGCAAAGGCACGTAGGATGTGGCAGCCCAGAGATTCAGCTCCCGCCTCCTCCCTCAGAGCGAGTCCATGGCTACCCTCACGTCTCCCGTGGCGGTCCTCGCCGCACTCCGGAGGGGGTCACCCATGAGAGTGTTAGACCTGGACAGCGGGAACCTCGCCGAGGCGGAGATTGCAGGCTGGGACTCCAGATTTCGGGAAGGGATGGGGGGAAGAGGAGACGCCTCGCTGCAGGCGGAATGGAGGGCGAGGCGAAGGAGGATGGTGCAGGAAGCGGCGACAAGGCGCCCGGCCAGGCCCGCGAGCTACCGAGACCCAGGTTCCAATCCTCCCCCCCCTTCCTCAAACGCCCGGGTTCGAGGTACCTGGCGGGCAAGGGCCGCAGCGGAGCGAAGCGGGCTGGCCATGGGGAGGCTGCGGGGACGCGGGGCTGCAGAGAGCGGCGGTGGCACGGAGCGCGCGGCTGGACGCGAAAGCGGGCGGTGTGGCCAAGCCCCGGCGCACGGACCGTAGGGCGCTGGGTACCACGACCCGGGGCCGCGCGCCAGGGCCAGGCGCAGGGTACGACGCAACCCCTCCAGCATCCCTTGGGGAGGAGCCTCCAACCGTCTGGTCCCAGTCTGTCTGCAGTCGCGAAAACCCAAGCGGTTGTCCCTATCACCGGGGTCGCTTGCGGTCGCCCGAGACTGCGCGCCGCGAACGAGCGCTTTTCCAAGCGCAGGTACTTCGCGGGCATCCTTGTTTATTAAACAACCTCTAGGTGAACGGCCGGGAAGCGCCCCTCGGTCAAGGTTAAGGAAACCTCGGAGAAACTACATTAGGGCAGGCAGCTTTTCCATCGACTCCAAATCCAACTGACAAAAAGCAGTTTCTGCCCTGGAGAGTTTGCGGGCGGGGATTGACATTTGTGCGTCTGCTCTTGTCTGCCACCGACCCCTATGTGCAAACTGAAGGGGGAGAACGTGAATCCAGTTTTTAGATTTCCCTGCGCCACCTACCCAAACTGAATTTGTAATTCGGGGTGTTACGGGGCTACCAGGCTCGCATTCTCTAAGGGCCGTTTCTGCCCATATATCTCAATGCCTTTCATCGTTTTCAGGCAAAGCAGACCATCAAGAGCTCCAATCATACTGTTTTCACAGTTTTCCGACGGAGACTCGTGATCTCAATATAAAGAGGACTGGAAAAGTGATGTTAGAAGTACTACTCGGTTTAGAAAGGGAAAGGGGGATTGGAATAGCTCTTGTCTTATATGCAGTGTTCTCCTGGGGCAACGTCAGCCTGAATTATGAGCCTTCCTGGTTTTTAAATTAATAGGAAGGGGTAACCGGGGCTGACTTGATCTTGGAAAGAGGGGGAGGGCAGTTATTCTGGGTGAAAGCGGTTAAATCCGGTCTGGTTTTTGAAATGGTTGCATACAGCACCACTGATAATATACTGTAGCTCTAATCTTATCAACTCAGAAAACCTACACTTCTCTCCTTTATACAAGGCACAAAAAGGCCTCGTACGCTGGGGTGGGGTCCCAAGCTCCGAAGACCAGAGTCCAGGCAGGTCACTTGCCACCATAGAGTGGTGAGTGTCCCTGGAAGTCCAGGGTCGCTTATAAAATACGTTTTGTCGTTGTTGTTTTGAGACTGAGTCTCACTCTGTCGCCCAGGCTGGAGTGCAGTGGCCCGATCTCGGCTTACTGCAACTGTCTGCCTCCCTGCTTCAAGCAATTCTCCCACCTAAGCCTCCCGAGTAGCTGGGACTACGGGCACGCGTCACCAGGCCGGGCTAATTTTTGTATTTTTTGTAGAGACCGGGTTTTGCTATGTTGCCCAGGCTGGTCTCGAACTCCTGGACTCAAGCCACCCACCCATCTCAGCCTCCCAAAGTGCTAGGATTACAGGCGTGAGCCACTGCGCCCTGCCTCCATCTGTATTAACTGCTTCTATTTCCTTCCTCCTATGAAGGCTGTCCAATTATTCCACCTAAATAAGGTCTCTAATAGCCTTCATTTTGTTCCTGCCAATGGTTTTGCTTCTTGAGCATTTTCATGGCTGCACCTATGTGCTGATGACTCCCAAATATATTTTTTCAGTCCACCTGTCTCCTGAG
This sequence comes from Macaca mulatta, assembly GCF_049350105.2. Taxonomy (NCBI): domain Eukaryota; kingdom Metazoa; phylum Chordata; class Mammalia; order Primates; family Cercopithecidae; genus Macaca; species Macaca mulatta. Next base: position 27,248,343 of record NC_133416.1, read on the forward strand.
CAGTAGGTACTTGCTACTCAAAAATCTGTCTAAACTATAAACGGTGTATCTCTCCAGCATGTTGGAAGCACTGGGCTAGTTGCTGGGGGAGGATTGAGAGCATACCATCATCCTGTTATCATGCATTGCCCCCAGCCAGAGAGAAAAATGTTGTGTGTTAGAAAGTGCTAAGGAATCCCACAGACAGATGTAAAATTATAACGAATGCTGCCTGTGCTCTAACAGCCTCTAATAATGGGTTGTACTGACTCAGAAAGGCCTGGAAAGGCTTTCAGCAAGTGATCCTTGAGCAGAAATCTGAAAGATTAAAGAAATTTACTAAAGGAAGAAGGGATGAAGAGCACCTGGTATGAAAGTGAGTTCCAGGACAAAAGAACTTCTCCGAGGAGGGCTGGAACAAAGGACCAAAAGAGAGCCTGGGGCTGCCTTAGGCAGAAGAGGATGGAGCTTGGGCTAGTGAGTAGCCAAAGGGCCAGTCAAGTAGTGCCTTGGGGAGAGCTAAAGAATAATTTTAAAAAGCAAAAGTAAGGTAAAAGCCTGTCATACAGTTATAAAATAAACTAAATTATAGAGTTTATTTAAATCATTTAATGAAGTTACCAGGCAGATATAAAAACTGGTTCAAAGAACAGGCATGTTTATAGATCAGAAATGCTGAAATGAATATGCAAATGAACTTGGCTTCTTCCACAGTAGGGGAAAGAAGTTAACTGAACCCTGACCTTCAGAATTTACTTGCATGGCTACATGCAATAATTATTTTGCATTTCTATCAGTTATCTGTAAAATAACTCAAAACAATGAAACGATGTAAGACCCAATGAAAGGGCCCATGGAATCAGAATCAGATAACCTTAAAGGTTTGCTCTAAACAATTCAGTTTTCCACTGAAGTACAAATTTTTCCCTACAGTAAGTGTTATGCCCAGACCGTTTATTCCCTGAAGAAGACCACCAGAGTCCAGAGTCAAAGCTAAGCAGCAAGGATCTTTATTACAGGTTCGAACCTGGAACTCTCCCTCGCTCGTGAAACGAGATGGGCAGGAGAGCTCCCCCACTGAGCTCCGAGCAGTGTTATATAGTCTAAGAAAAGTGGGCATAGAGTTATTATACAAATCAGATATATGATTGGCTAGTGTTTGAACAAGGCGATTTGGCTAACTATGATTGGTTCCCGCCATTTCTGATACTTTGGTTCAAACTTTGAGGCGGGAGAGCAGGTTTATGGCAGCAAGAGTTTATCTTACTTAAACACGTCTTGTGACCTTGCCTCAGAACTTACAAAATCTCTGGTATGTGCAAAACAAAATCTCTGGTACGTGCAGAAAACCAGGTACTCACAGAACTTACGAAATCTCTAGTATGTGCAAAGATTAGAGAGCAGAACAAGGGTGTAGCGGGTGGGGGGCGGGTACACATCTATCTTTGTGTCCTTTCATAAGGTAATATAATTTCTTCATTCAAGAAGTGCTATTAGTCAGCAACAGCTGGAATAAACCAGACATAGTAGTCACTGTACTTACTAGTTACCTTAAGAAGCTGTAGCTTTAGCAGTTTTCAATGTAGCTTAACCTAGGGGCAAGAGAAACCATTGAAAGGTTAAGGATTAGGTGGAGTATGCGGGAGTGGTGACAGAATTGAAGGTATTGGCTGCAGTTTGGAGATTGGTCTGGGTGGTGAGGAATGGATTTGGAAGAAGCTATTACAGAACCCATATACGAGATGATCCTTTTAGTAAGTTGGACTTGGCTGGTGGTTGGTAATAGAAGTGGAGAGAAACAGCCAGATTTCAGCAAGAATGGAGATAAGGTGGCAGCCTGGGCAACGTGGTAAAACCCTGTCTCTGATGAAAGTACAAAAATTAGCCGGGCGCGGTGGTGTGTGCCTGTAGTCCCAGCTACTCATGGGATTAAGGTGAGAGTATTACCTGAACTTGGTGAGGTTGACGCTGCAGTGGGCCAGGATCACACCACTGCACTCGCCTGGGTGACACAGTGAGACCGCATCTAGAAAAGAAAGAAAAGAACAGAAAGGAGAAGAGAAAAGAAAGAAAAAAGAAAGAAAGGGAGAAAAAAAATGGATGATATAAGGTGGGACAAGGACAGAAGTACTAAGGAGGCCTCCTTGGATCTGACTTGCTCATCTATTTGGTGATATTCACTAAGACAAAAGGAATGTTGAAAGAGAACGTGGTTCGAGAGGATAAGGAGAAGTCTGGTTTGGGTCCCATGAGTTCTTAAGTGTCTCCAAGACTGACTATGAGGGATCCGCCTATCTGAAGCTCAGGGAAGAGGTCTAGATTTGGAGGTATTATTGAATCATTGGCATAGAGGTGGTAACTGAAGCTATGGGTGCGAATGAGAATCTCTGTATGTCAGTTTTCTCCTCTGTAAAATGAGACAATAGCAACACTTCATGTTTGTCAACTGGGATAGATGAGCATTAGTATATGAAACCTATGTATATTACTTAGAACCATGCCTGATATCAGCCATGGATAGGTAAAAGAATGGGCATGGCTCTGTTTCCATTAAACTGTATTTGAAAAACAGGGTACAGAGCAAATGTGCTCTGTAGGCTGTAAGTTGCTTACTCCTGCTCTGTGTAGTTGCTCTAGTAGAAGCATAGGGGTGTCCCTCAAATGCGTCCAAGTGATGATCACCAATGTCTATCCATTCTTGCTCCAAATACCCTGACAGTTGCCATTTCTCCAACCACATTATCCCCATCCTAGTACCAAACAGCTTCCACGTAGCTCCTCTGACTCCAGCCTTGCTTCTCTTTAAGCCATTCTTAGCATGACAACCTGTGAAAATGTCTCAAAATGCAAATCTGAAGACATCTCCTCTTGGTCGAAAAACCTTCAAGGCTTCACATCACCCATTTGACAAGATAATTGGCAAGCTCCCCACCCATCCCAGATTCTGCCTTCTGCCTCTGACTCCCCAGCTCACCTTTTGCTATGCTCGTTCTCTCTCTCCCCCACCAAACATTTAATTTGTTTCAGTCCTTTCGGACATCAGGCCTTCTCACAGATGCCCAAATACCTGTAACATTCCCCTGCCTTTCCCAGGCATTGTCATCCTTCCTTGCTCAGTTCCTGTGCCATGTCCTTAGCAGGAATATCTCTGAACCCTGTCTAGGCTACAGTGCCTCCCTCTGCCGTTTATTTACATACAATGCTTGCCATTTCAAAATAATGGTAACATTTTATTCTAATCATTTGATTAATGCTCTTCTAATTTTATGATGGGAAATTCATGTCTGTCAGGCCTCTGAGCCCAAGCTGAGCCATCATATCCCCTGTGACCTGTGCATATACATCCAGATGACCTGAAGCAACTGAAGATCCACAAAAGAAGTGAAAATAGCCAGTTCCTGCCTTAACTGATGACATTCCACCATTGTGATTTGTTCCTGCCCCACCCTAACTGATCAACTGACTTTGTGACAATACACCCTCCCCGCCCTCGCAATAATGTACTTTGTGATACTCCCCTACCTTGTGAATGTACTTTGTACGATACACCCTCCTCACCCTTGAGACGGTACTTGTAATATCCTCCCCCGCCCTTAAGAAGGTACTTTGTAATATTCTTCCCAGCCTTGAGAATGTACTTTGTAAGATCCACCCCCTGCCCACAACAAATTGCTCCTAACTCCACCGCCTATCCCAAACCTGTAAGAACTAATTATAATCCCACCACACTTTGCCGACTCTCTTTTTGGACTTAGCCCGCCTGCACCCAGGTGATTAAAAGCTGGAGCAAGATCCTGTCTACTACAAATACAAAAATTAGCTGGTGTGGTGGCAAAACACCTATAATCCCAGCTCTCCAGGAGGCTGAGGCAGGAGAATCACTTGAACCTGGGAGGCGGAGGTTGCAGTGAGCCGAGATTGTGCCACTGCACTCCAGCCTGGGTGACACAGCAAGACTCTGTCTCAAAAATAAATTAATTAATTAATTATTGTTTTAAGGCCACAAAGTTTGGGGTGGTTGGTTATATAGCAATGTTAACCAAAGCAGCATGCAAACCTAACACGCTTATTTCACTATTTATTTAAAAACCTAGTAATAATAAGTCATGCCCAAAAATAGGGATAAAAAGGTGAGATAAACATGAAATAAGTAGTACTTTAAAATATCTTTCTAACTATGGTTATTTTATTGTACCAGCCCTAGCTAATGTCTCAGTATACACAAGGGCCTAGTAATCAGTAATGACAGTGACACAAATCCTTATTTTAAAGTCTTCTTAATGATCAAAATTGTGTCATCCACTGTTTGTCAGTTCTGATGAAACCATTTTTTTTTTTTTTAATCTCATGATATGGTTAATGGAGAACTTATAATAAGAACCGGGGCCAGACACAGTGGCACATGCCTGTAATCCCAGCACTTTGGGAGGCCAAGACGGCCGATTACCTGAGGTTAGGAATTTGAGACCAGCCTGGTCAACATGGTAAAACCTTGTCTTTACTAAAAATACAAAAATTAGCTGGGCGTGGTGGCCCATGCCTGTAAACCCAGCTACTCAGGAGGCTGAGGCATGAGAATTGCGTGAACCTCGGAGGCAGAGGTTGCAGTGAGCCGAGATCACACTACTGCACTCCAGCCTGGTGACAGAGTGAGACAGTCTTTAAAAAAAAAAAGAAACTGAAAAAATATTAGTTATCCTGAAAAACATGACACATTTCCTTGTTTTACATTACTAATATTTTCATTATTATTATTAATATTTCATTATTCTGGCTTTATCCCTTTAAATTTGTATTTATGCTTGTTTTGACGGTTTTTTGCAGAAATCTCTTAAAGCCAATGTCCCTTTTGCAAAGATTATCGATTAACACTAGATGACGCAATCTGTAACTCTCACACAAACCGCCACAAATGACAACCCTCTGGAAGAGAACGAATGCGCAGGGCTGCGTTCACGTAGGCGACCGTGTGGGAGCGGGAGCTAGGCCCTCCTCTCCCCTCAGGACCCCGCTTGAAATTTGTGACAGTGTGGCAGGGTGACACGCAGAATGAGCACATGCCAATCTATGTGAGTTAAATACAAATACAATTCAATTTTTCCCACGTTACAGGAAAAACAAACGTAAGTTCTTCTGACATTCCAGTGGAGTCTGTTGCATATCTCAATATATACACACCACGATGAAACCCACTCTGCCAGCAGACAAAGTGCAAATTCCTGAGCTTAGTCTGTGGGCTCCTGCACTTTCTGAATCACCTGACTCCCCCTTCCCTCCCCACCCCTCCTCCTCATTTGCCCTTCCCAGTTTTCTTCTGCACAGGGAGGAAACCCTAAGCGTGGCAAGCCTCTAGGTCGTCTCCAAGTACCTTAAAAAGGAGTGACAGATGGACAGAGAGACAAACACCTGAATATTCTGGATAAAAAGATTAAGAATTTCATTTCCTGTCTGGAAAACAATTAAGCTTATAATTTTGCATTTTGCAGTAACAGAATCGCTTAACTTCTGAGAGGAGAAATGAATCCTAATTAAATGAGGCTAGTTTTTTAAAATCCAGATATTATATACTGGATTGCTCTGGAGAACATTTTGTTTTACACCAGTACCTACGTAGCTTTTAAGAGTTCAGGTTAATCTATGCTGAGGAAATTAATAGCAAAAAGAACAGGCCACAATCAAGACAGAAAGGATTTAAGTTTTATTCCTGATTATTAAGTGCATTATTTATAGTAGAATCCACAACATACGCCCATGAAAATAAACCAATTCTAGTAAATACATGGTAAATATAAAAAATGAGAAGAGGACCTGGAGCGGTGGCTCACGCCTGTAATCCCAGCACTTTGGGAGGCCGAGGCAGGCAGATCACAAGGTCAGGAGATCAAGACCATCCTGGCCTTTCCTTTTACAACAAGAACCGGATGCAAACCCATGAGCTGGGGATGACTCACTCTATTCCCCAACAGACAATGCCCAGGACAAAACCCAGAGCCCCCTTAGTATGGAGAGTCATGTAGAGCCCTGTAGAAATATGACTGGATAAAAAACGTATGGTCTAATGCTAATAGACTGGGCAGGGAAATCCAGCCCAGCCTGTCTGTCTGGACCCTCCTCGCCTCTCTGAGCATGCATTTCTTCCTTCTGGTGCTGGACCCTCTCTGGAATGGGGGTCTTATAACCTACAGTCAGACAAGGTGAGTCAGATAATTTCTTTATGGCCTTACACAGACAGGCAGGGGGTGGGGGAAGTTAGAGTACTATTTTTAGGTTTTATGGTTGGTTTTGGGGAAAAGGGGTTGGGTTTCTATGGCCCACCTTGGGGAAGAGGGATTGTAGTCTCGATGGCCAGCCTCAAGGGAGAATGAAGGGCCAGAGACAGGAGAGCAGGAGCCCAACATTCCCCAGTTGAGAAACTGGGTTGGTAGATTATCTTTTTTTTTTTTTCTTTTTTTTTTGAGATGGGGTCTCACTGTGTTGCCCAGGCTAGAGCACAGTGTCATAATCTCAGCTCACTGCAAGCTCTGCCTCCCAGGCTCAGGCAATCCTCCCACATCCACCTCCCGAGGAGCTAGGACCACAGGCACACGCTACTGTGCCCGGCTAATTTGTTGTATTTTTGGTAGAGACAGGGTTTCACCATGTTGCTCTGGCTGGTCTCGAACTCCTGAGCTCAAGCAATTTGCCCACCTCAGCCTCCCAAAGTGCTGAGATTACAGGTGTGAGCTACCGTGCCTAGCGGGTGTATTATTTAATAAGCCACTGAACTAGTCTTGCAATCGTGAGAATAGGCCAGTCCAATTAAACGGTTAACAGTTATCTCTCATTTCAGGCAGTGGTGTCGCAGATGGGCTCCCACCAAAGTCAGGCCTCTCCATGAATCAAGCAATCAGATATTTAAGAAAAGGCATTTCTATGAAAACAAAAGAAAAACAAAGATTAACATCTGAAGTTGTCGATAAACTAGTTTTCCTAGAGTCTCTGAAGTAGCTTCAGATTGCACTGGCAATCTGACAGATATTTCTGGATTATAGTTTGAATCAGGTGTTCAAGTAAACTTTCTGAGTAATCCATACATCAGCTGATATGAACGCTGCTCATATATTAAGTTGCTGTCATTATTTCTTCCAAAGTTTATATCAAGTTGTCTAGCTAAAGCCTGTAGGGCTTGGTGATTCCAAGTCAGAAAAATAATAGAAAAATTGGGAAACATTAGTTTGGAGACTCGTAACCAGGAAGGAATTCAGGATTCAGTCCAAATTGTGGGCAAATAATAAAAACTCAAAAAAACAATGGTCAGGACTAGAATCTAATAACAAGTATGGTGTAATTTTCTTCTGAAATATAATTTCATCTTCTACAGTCATCCCAATTTTTACCACAAAGATAATAATAATAAGACTAACTTATTTGCAAAGTCAGTTTAGTCTCTGACATGATTATCTGCTAAAGTGCAGTAAGAATGGTGATTTACCATAAAGGCTCTCTCTTTTTTTTTTTTTTGCTTTGATTTTTTTATTTATTACACAAACTGAGTTTTCAACAAAGGCAGATTAGCAGGACTATAGTTGTGAAAACAAATCTGAATGTAGACATTCGTTAAACTTAAACTAAAAATCATTGTAGGATAAAATGTCCAGCAACTGAAAACTTTTCTGTGATATATACAGAAATGATATCGATGTAAATATTTTCACATAAACAAAAGCAAAGATCAAGAAAAAAATTCAATATCTTGGTGGGCAACAGAAATACACAGATTAAAAAGGTTATTTTTATTTTACTTCAGTGCTTCTATTGAGCACAACTGTCAGAGCAATAGGAATTACATAAATCTTTACATTTCTTCAGGGAATTACATACAATAAAGACACCTCTCTAGAAGAAAATATAATATTAGCATCATTAGACTCCTGAAAGTCATGACTTTCAATTAAATTACTCTTTTTGCTCTAACTGCGAAGCTACATGATTTATCAGAATTTTGCCAGTTGAAAGAAAATGAAGCTAATACTGGCAAGATCCGGCAAAACACAGGTGGCAGCAAATTAGGCACAATGAGGTGTGGATTTTCCTCTCAAAGTGGATTACCCACACCTAGGAGATAATGACTTGCAGCGCAAAACAAACATTGTGGGATAAAACAGATGATATTTAAATATATTTTCTGCAGGGATGGCTCTTAAGTTGGCTTTGTTGGAACTTTTTCATAAGGAATCTCAGATTAAGACTTTTGAAACCTCTCAAGGGCCAGGCTCACGCCTGTAATCCCAGCATTTTGGGAGGCGGAGGCGGGTGGATCACCTGAGGTCACGAATTCAAGACCAGCCTGGTCAACATGGTGAACCCTCATCTCTACCAAAAATACAAAAAATTAGCTGGGTGCAGCGATATGTGCCTGTAATCCCAGCTACTCGGGAGGCTGAAGCAGGAGAATCGCTTGAATCCAGGAAGCAGAGGTTTCAGTGAGCCAAGATGACACCACCACACTCCAGACTGGGTGACAGAATGAGATTCCGGGTCAAAAAAACAAACTCTTGAGGCAATGAAACCAAGGCAAGGATTCACCATCAGACTGTGCCTATAAAACCTGTATGAATTGGTGAATTTCTCTCCTTTCAATGTCTCCAGAATATCTTGAGGTTCCTGACATTCTTTACTTATTGCAAAGTTAGAAACCCTATAAAGGAATTGTGTGGGCAAGGTACCAGGCCTGTCTTTTTCCAAGTCAATATACTGGCTTTAAAAAGTCAACATCAATCCCTCGAAGCAGTCTGGTTACATTCAAAAAATGATATTGCTGTGAAAGCCTTGGTAAAATAACCACTGTTTCCAATGTGTCCAGTTACAAAAGAAAATAGGCTCTTTTTGTTTGTTTGCTTTTCGTTTTTTTGTTTGTTTGTTTTGAGACGGAGTCTCACTCTGTCGACTAGGCTGGAGTGCAGTGGTGCGATCTCCGCTCACTACAACCTCTTCCGCCCAAGATTCAAGCGATTCTCCTTCCTCAGCCTCCCAAGTAGCCGGGATTACAGGTGCCTGCCACCGTGCCTGGCTAATTTTTATATTTTTAGTAGAGACGGGGTTTCACCATCTTGGCTAGGCTAGTCTCAAACTCCTGACCTTGTGATCCACTGGCCTAGGCCTCCCAAGGTGCTGGGATTACAGGCGTGAGCCACCGTGGCCGGCCGAAAATAGGTTCCTTATTGAACTTATGCAAATAACTATATTGCCAGAAAATAAGAACACTAATGAATAGTTTCCAAATTCTGAAGAATTCAGGTAGAAAGGTAAATGTTTCCATTTTGCCCACAGAAGTATACTTTACCCCAATGCCGTAAGTTATAAATATAGCTCAAAAGAAAAAAAAAATGTCCTTGAGTCTGGAAAACAAAACATAAAAAAATCAGTAATGTTTCAAACAAAAAGCCCTTTAAAAAAATAATTTCAGTCCTTCATCCACTTAGTCCCATGTAATTCTCATTCTCCTTGATGTTGGGTTAGCAATCTGCATAAATGCATCAGTTTTTCATTAGAGCTTTGGACTTTTTCTGTTTGTTTGTTTGTTTTGAGACAACGTCTCACTCCGTTGCCCAGGCTGGAGTACAGTGGCACCATCTCGGCTCACTGCAAGCTCCATCTCCCAGGTTCACGCCATTCTCTGGCCTAAGCCTCCCGAGTAGCTGGGACTACAGGGGTCCACCACCACACCCGGCTAATTTTTGTATTTTTAGAAGAGACGGGGTTTCACCGTGTTAGCCAGGATGGTCTCGATCTCCTGACCTCGTGATCCACCCATCTTGGCCTCCCAAAGTGCTGGGATTACAGGTGTGAACCACCTCGCCCTGATGAGCTTTGGATGTTTTTACCTAGTCCAAAGGTGTGATCTCTAAAGTTATCAGAAACCTGTGTTTAAGACTACTTGTCAAGGTTCTTTTCATGAATTTCCTTGAAGACACAGCACTCTAGGATTTGCAAAAGGCTTTTAGAAAAAAAAAACAAAACATCAGAATAAAGCAATTTACTGTATATACCATGACATATCAGCCCTTTATTTTTATTTTCATTTTTTATTTTTGGAGTAATGTGGAACTTTTTAATTTGGAAGGCAAAAGGTTACACTTAATTGAAGGCAGAGGTCAGGTTAATAAATGTTCGTTACAAAGTTGTTCTGACACAGAGAGGGAACTTCTCTGGGCTCTCCACTTGCGTACCAAATCAGAGTTGGTAGTAAGTACAAATCTGAAGAAAATCCATGTGTCAAACAAGCTGCTATCGCAAGAACTCTTATGCAGGAAAATCAAAGTGAACTTTGTTCCAGTCTCTTACTCTTCAGTTAAGTAAATGGGAATGATTCAGCCCACCAAGTTCATGACGATAAGGTGCAAGATGGTGCTAGCAAAGAGAAAGAAGCAAAGTCTCACTCCAAGGAGATGCCTTCGAAGTCCACTTTGTTCTGTGGGTTCACCTGTATTCTCAGGCAAACTGCTACGATGAAACTCCCCACACAAGATGTGAAACCCAAGAGGAAAGAGTTGAAGGGGAAGGTCCCCATGAGAAGACACTAAGTGAATTGCAGCGCCCTAGTCAACAGTATATACAGCAGGTATATATCCAGCAACTTCAGACACTGCAGAGTAGAGCTCAAGTACTCTTCTAAGAACCATCAAGTGACTGACACTACCGGCACTGACATGAATGGATGCAAGGTACACCGGCCAGCGCTCCCTAGGCTCGTAGAGGACCCAGCAACTACACCGAATGTCCACATCAGATTTTTAGGGATCTCATACAATGTTGGAACACATATTAACAACATATCCACACAAATATAACTCAAAGAAAGTGTAACACCATTTCTTAATTAACAACGCTTCCTGTATGATTTTAACATACCAAATAAGCCTCATGTCTCTCTTGGACTTCCAGGGGTCCTATTTATTATTAACAACATATGTTAATGTATTATAAGATTATGTTCAAGTTAGGGGCAAAAATACTTAATTTTAGAATTTGAAATTTGATTTTAGGAAGTATATCAAATATCAAAAGTTTAAAACCCTTGCTATCAAAATAAGATTTAAGACCCATGTTCAAAATAGAATCACAAGTCACTGTGACCTGATCGAGGACCTGGAAATTGACTGGTTTCCTAACATCTTCCTGTCCTGTGTACTTCTCTGGAAAGTCTTCCTGTATCCCCAAGAGCATGAGTTTTGCATGGTAGAGATGCTAGTTTAACACTGCATGTAATAGGCTAGTTATGACACTTGATTATTACCCTGCTCCTTTATGTATCAGCCTCCACCTGTCTAGGCAGTGACTTCATTCTCTTTGGGTTTCCAGTGCTTAGTACACAGTCAGGTAAATGTGTGAGCCTCAATAAATATCTACTCAATAAATTGATTGAATATATTAATCTAACATGTTTTTGCTTAAATTAAAAATTGATCAGTGGGTTGATATATTTTATAACACATGCATACACACATACGGAGAGACAGAAAGAGAGAGAGCAGAAAATAGATACCAGCATAAAGTCAATTGTGTTAGGCACAAAAGAACCAAATTAGATTTTAAATATGGCTATTGATTCAGGCTACTTACTGAACTGCCTTTATCTATTTATGAGATTCTTTGCCTTTTCTCCTAACTTCCTCACATTTCTGGATAGACAGTGAAATGTCCCCAGGACTTTTCCTAAATCTTATTAAGCCATGAGTTCTGAGCTCATTAGAAGATTTTGTTTTAAGCTCTAGCTCCATTGTCCAGCTGGGTTTAAGTTCTAGCTTTATTATCAGATAGATAATTATCTAGTATCTAGTAGATAAAGCTTGGGTAAACCACCTAATGTCTCTAAACCCCACTTTAATGTCCCTGAACCTCAGCTTCCTCCCCTATAGAAGTCAAAAGGAAATGCAAACTACTGAACAGAATATGTCATGGTTATTTGTTCTAACATAAGGTTATCAAGCTTATAGGTAGACCCTATAACACACCAGTAAATCACATAGACTCTGGAGTGACATTGGCAGATTTAATTCCAGCAATATCACTTACTAGCTTTGCAAGGTTTATCTAATTACTTACTGATATGGGTTAGCTATGTCTCCATGCAAATCTCATCTTGAATTATAGCCCCATGTGCTGTGGGAGGGACCCAGTGGAAGATAATTGAATCATGGGGGCAGTTCCCCCATATAGTTTCTGTGGTAGTGAATAAGCTCACGTTATCTGATCGTTTTATAAGGGGAAACCCCTTTCACTTGGTTCTCATTTTCTCTTGCCGCCACCATGTAAGAAGTGCCTTTTGCCTTCCGCTATGATTGTGAGGCCTCCCAGCCATGTGGAACTGTAAGCCCATTAAACCTCTTTTTATTTATAAATTACCCCGTCTTGGGTATGTCTTTATTAGTAGCATGAAAATGGACTAATACACTTACCCTCTCTGTGCCTCCATTTCTCTATCTGTAAAATAATATTAATAATAGAGTTTTTATGAGGACTCAATGAGACAAATCATGTAAAGCCTATTTTAGCATCCAGGAAGATCTCAATCTATGTCAGTTATAATTGTTAAGTTGAAGATTTGTATTAAGTGTGTGGGCCTTTTGAGGTAATACGGCCTGTTTGGAAGCTGAGTTATTTATAATTTTAGAGAGAAGAATGAATCCACCAGAACTCCACCTCTCTATAAACTGCACTCTATGGCATGGCTTAATTAGAGGCCTGCTGCAGGGCTGAGAAGTAATGCTTGACCTTACATGTTCCATAAATCCTCTTGGCAAACTGACCACTCCAGATTTTTATTTTTACTTTCATTTTTTATTTTTGGAGTAGCATATTTTATTTTTTGAGTGCTTCTACCACTATACTAAGAGAGGCTGTTTCCAGAAAAACTCTCAAACTATTTTTCCTCTGCTCTCACACGAAAACAATCAACACAGAAGACTTCTGGACCCCAAAATATATGGGGATTTCTCCCCAGCAGGAAGCAAGCAATCAGTTCTGCAGCAGACACAAGCTAGGTGTCCTCTAATTCAGCTCCAACACTGTCTACCCAGAGATAGCATCAAATCCCACAAGTTGAGGGCTCAGTCCCACAAGAGCATCCTGTCCTTCCAACCAGTCATAAGTTCAGGTCTCTGGAAGTTCTGACCAACAGGCTTCAAGGTGGGGTTGCCATGACCCCCTCTTCGAGTTTGATTAATTTGCTAGAGTGGTTCACAGAACTGAGGAAGACACATTTACCAGTTTATCACTCAGGATATTTTTTAAAATACAAATAAAAGCCAATGAAAGGGATACAAGAAGGTCAAAGTCTGGAAGGGTCCTGCGCACAGGAGCTTTTGTCCTCGTGGAGTGGGGATGTGTCACCCTCCCAGCATGTGAATGAGTTTTTGTTTACCTTCCCATGATCCTCCACGTGTTCAGCACCGGAGATTCATGGGAAGGTAAAAAACACTTCTTAGAAGCTCCCTGATCCATTCCTTTTGAGTTTTCATGGAGGCTTCATTACATAGGCATGACTGATTAAACTACTGGCCATTGGTGATTAACTTGACCAGCCCCACTGTGAAGCTATCAGTCAACACTAACATACAAAAAGACAGCCTTTGGAGATTCAAGGATTTTTAGTAATCGTATGCCAGGAAACAGGAACAAAGACCAAATACATGCATTTCACAATATCACAGGGACACTGGCTTTTTTGAGGCCTTTCCTCAGATCACTAGAGCAACATACAGGAAAACCAATTTTCTACTAGGGTCCTTTAGATGTTCAGACTTGGCGTGATCCTCCTGTGAGTTAAAATGTACCTCCTCCAAAAGTCTGATTCATTTGTCTCTCTACTTAGAAAAAACTGGTATGGAAACTCTTTTCCACCAATGATGATGACAGGCATTTTTCCCAACAATGTAAGCCCAATATATTCCAGTCTCAATTTATAAGACAGATACAGCATAGGATCTTTAATACACATATCTAGGAAGATCTCTGAATTACTTAATAAAATATTCGGGAATATTCCATCCACTCCAGAGCTGACAAAGAACAACAGTTATAGAAAAAATAGCTGTAGAGGCAGTGAATATTTAAGATGGGTTGGTACCTTTCATTTTAATAGCTTCTATTAGTCACAACTTGTTAAACTGTAACATTCCTTTCTAAATCTGCTTCCTGCTCCTTCCTCACTTCTGTAATTTTCTGCAGTAGAATATGTAGTACATACTGGCTCTACAAATTGCCAGGTGCACATCAAAGGAAAGCATGAAAAAAATAGTAAAGAAAAAGTAAACCTTCCAAAGGATTTCATTGTTAGATAAGAAAACTAGCACACATGCGCACACATACACACACACACATACACACTTTAAAGAAAGAACGAGGGGTCCTGATAAGCTGGCACATAAACCTGTTGTTCCCATCAAATGAATCATCAAAGATTTGAGAGTTAATTTGAGTGAATGTGTCAGTATTATTCCAACAAAGACATAAGCATACACACAAACAAAAGATTTTTTTTTTTTTTTTTAGACAGGGTCTCATTATGTTGTCTAGGCTGGAGTGCAGTGGCTGCTGATAGATATGATCATAGCACACTGCAGACTTGAACTCCTGGGCTCAAGCAATCCACCTGCCTCAGTCCCCCACGTAGCTGGGACTACAGGCATGTGCCACCTTGCCCAGCTACAAGATGTTTTTTACCTGAAGAGTTAATATAATCCATAATAATAACCACCCTCTGTATAACTCATCCTACATCAGGCCCTTAGTTTCACACACATTTCACCACATTTTTCATACTTAAAACAACCCTATAAGGTAGATATCATCATTACGATAGCAACCCATTTTACAGATGAGAAAATTGCAAGCAGTTTGGTGATTCTCTAAGAAGATGCACAGGACTCAATACTTTCAACTATAATTTATTACAGTATAAAAATTATGGCCGGGCGTGGTGGCCCATGCCTGTAATTCCAGCACTTTGGGAGACCGAGGCAGGTGGATCACAAGGTCAGGAGATCAAGACCATCCTGGCCAACATGGTGAAACCCCATCTCTACTAAAAATACAAAAATTAGCCGGGTGTGTTGGTGTGCGCCTGTAATCCCAGCTACTCGGGAGGCTGAGGCAGGAGAATGGCTTGAATCCAGGAGGCAGAGGCTGCAGTGAGCCGACATGGGGCCACTGCACTCCAGCCTGGGAAACAGAGTGAGACTCCGTCTCAAAAAAAAAAAAAAAAAATTTTTTTACAAGGCAAAAATCAGCAAAAGGAAAAGGCATGTGGGACAAAGGAAATCAGACATGGGCTTCCCAGAGTCCTCTCCCAGTGGAGTCACACAGGATGCACTTAACTCTTCCAGCAACGAGTTGTAATAATGCGTGTAAAACATTACTTACTAGGGAATCTCATTAGACACTCAATGCCCAAGGTTTTTATGTGGGGCTGTCATGTAAACACTCCTACCTAGCACATCCTAAAATTCCAGACTCCCAGAAGGGAGCAGATGTGCAGCAGAAACTTCATTGTTTGTACAAATATTTTAGGCATCGGGAGCCATTCTTCTCAGGGAATGGTGAGAACCTTCCAGAAATTCAAGTTCCCAGACACCAGACAAGGGCCAACCTTGCAAGCCTTTCTAAGACTAGCAGCCTCAGGCCTACTTTAATTCTTTTCTACACAGGAGAAGCCTGAGAAGCCTTGGTCAACTGTGCAGAGGCAGAGGACGGGGCTGTCACTGAGCAAGGGACATGAAGCATTCAAGTGTGTGTCTGTGTGTGTGTATATACACACACATTATATATATACATTATATATACACATTATATATTTTATATATATTATATATACACATTATATATACATTTTATATACACATTATATATACACATTATATATACACATTATATATACACATTATATATTTTATATATACATTATATATACACATTTTATATACACATTATATATTTTATATATACATTATATATACACATTATATATACACTTTATATGTACATTATATACACACATTATATATATATTTTTTTTTAGACAGGGTTTCTGTCTGCCATCCAGACTGGAGTGCAGTGGTGCAATCTCAGCTCACTGCAACCTCCACCTCCCGGGTTCAAGCGATTCTCCTGCCTCAGCCTCCTGAGTAGCTGGGATTACAGGCGTGCACCACCATGACTGCCTAATTCTTTTGTTTGTTTTTTTGTATAGATGGGGTTTTGCCATGTTGCCCAGACTGGTCTCAAACTCCTGAGCCCAAGTAATCCTCCCACCTCGGCTTCCCATAGTGCTAGAATTACAGGCATAAGCCACCATACCCGGCCTTCAAGTATATTTCTTATGTTCACATCAGAGAGAAGCAAACTGAGTATCAAGAAGATTGATTGCCTTGACTGAAGTAACACACCTGCAGAGGGAGAGCTGGTTCTAGAACCCAGGTCTTCAGACCACACAGGGCACTTAACAAATATCAGAGTGAAAAGCAGAATCTGCTCAGTCCATTCCCTTCTCTGCCATTAGTGAAGATACCGATCAATCAATTTAATTTATTTATTCATACACTATAAGGATTTATTAAAATCAAACAAAACAAAACAATACAAGTTGATTTTTCACAGGTGACTTTTTAATCTGCATGATGGCATGATTATAGCACTAGATATTTTCAACCGATTATGTCGATAATATACATTCTCATTTCCTCCCTTTTTTTGCCCCTCAGTTTTCTGACCCATCCTCCCTTTTCTAGAGTGAGAAGACCATAAATTACCAATGATTTACTGAAAAATACTGCCTTTGAGTAATTCTTAGT
Source organism: Macaca mulatta (assembly GCF_049350105.2). Taxonomy (NCBI): domain Eukaryota; kingdom Metazoa; phylum Chordata; class Mammalia; order Primates; family Cercopithecidae; genus Macaca; species Macaca mulatta. The sequence goes on from NC_133416.1 coordinate 27,265,151, forward strand.
AACTTGTAAGAAAATAACAGTAACAAATTATAACGAGAGGAGGGAGAGAAAGAGAACCCCTTCTTTACACAAGAATGCTACTCAGTGCCAAGAATGATATAATTAGATCCATTAATACTAAAGTCATCAGAAGAAAGGTTGTCAGAGAATGGGATATTTACACAGCCTCAAGTCTTGTGCCACAAATTACATATTAATTTAAAAGGAGAAAATGTCCCTTTACAAGGGTGAGAAATGGTGGCCACCACCTTCACCAAGTGACCAAACTTAACATGACTAATGCAGGAACCAATGCATATCATGTGTCTCCTGATGCAAGGCAATTAGGAGTACACAACCTCACTTCAGTGGTATTCTTGCCAAGAAGTAGAGCCTGGCTCTAATCATAAAGATAAAATTAGAGAAATTCAGGATGTGAAACAGCCCATGAGCCTGAATTATTCAAAACAGACAATGTCATTAAAAAACAATAGCAGCAAAAACACACAAATATTGATCCATATTAAAAGAGACATAACTATGAAGAGTAATGTGTAAACAAAACAAACACATTTTGAGGTCAACTAGGGAAAAATTATATATGAACTAGATATGACGTGATCTCACTGAATTAATATTAATCTTCTTAGGTGTGCTATGGAGGAGAATGTCCCATATGAAGTATTTAGATAGGAAATATCACAACCGTAATTTATTTTCATATGATTCAGTACTTGGGAGAAAGAGAAAGCATATAGAAAGGTTAACCATTGGTGAATCAGTTGATAAATGACAGATTCAAAAACAGTTGTTTTTTGAAACAGTAGTTCTTTCATCTCTACAGTAAGTGTGATGGTTAATTTCATGTGTCTACTTGGCTAAGCTATGGCGCCCAATTGCTTAGACAACACAAGTTCAAATGTTGCTGTGAAAGCATTTTTTAGATGTGATTGCCATTTAAATCAGCAGACTTTGAGTGAAGCGGATGGCCCTCAATGTGGGAGGGCCTCATCCAATTAGTTGAAGGCCTTAAGAGCAAAAAAGAAGGAGGTTTCCTGAAGAAGGTATTTGGCCTCAGGACTGCAATTGCAATAGATACTGTACCTGACCTGCCCTGCAGATTTCAGATTCATGACTGCAACATCAACTCTTAGCAGAATTTCCAGCTGACCAACTTGCCCTATGGATTTCAGACTTGCCAGCTCCCACAATCACGTGAACCAATTCCTTAAAATAAATCTCTTTCTTTCTCTCTCGATCTCTTGATAGAGAGCTAGAAAGATTATAGATATAGATAAAGATATAAATATAGATACAGATATGCCCTATTGGTTCTATTTCCCTGGAGAACCCTGCCTAAAACAATAGGTTTGGAAATTGTTAAATAAAAAATTGCAGAGAAATTATTTTTAAAATCTTCACTTGTCTGTTAAATGTGGGACAGAATAATTTTTAAAAACACAAATCATCTCCAAACCCCAGTTCAACTATAAGTTACAAGCTTTTCTCCCTGATTGAGATTTATATTTGAAGCAATAGTCATTTGCTTTGAGTTAAATTTCACCTCTTGGATGATAATGAAATGAGTAAAAATCAAGTTATAAGATGCCTATAACCCCGGCTACTTGGGAAGGTGAGGTGGGAGAATCGCTTGAACCCGGGAGACGGAGGTAGCAATGAGACGAGATCGTGCCACTGTACTCCAGCCTGGGTGACAAAGTGAGACTCTCTGTCGAAAACAAAAAAAAAAAAAAGAAAGAAAAGAAAAAAATCAAGTTGTAAGAGAGAAAGAGAAGAATGCAAGGTGATCTACATAGACAAGCTACATAGCAATGCTGGAAAAACCTAGAATGTTATTTTTCCTTAAAAATCTGCCAGTGGCTCCAGTTAAACATGGCAGACTGAACACACGAACCTTTCTCCACATCTTTTTAGATATTCACCTAAACTAATACCATTGTCTTTTAAAGTTTAATCCATAAGAGAAAGAGAATGGGAAACATGGTAATGAGTGACATTAACATTTTGAAAGTTAGAAAGCTGATAGCAGAGAAGGAACTAACACTGTAGCTTAGAAAGAACTGAAACTGTATTGCACAAAGAAGGAGATACTGATGAGAAGCCACCTTTCCCTCATCTCAGAGAGGCTCAGAATAGAAGATCCAGGTGCTTCCAAAGGGAAGGCTGAAAAAAGGGACTTTTGATGCCAATCTATATAACCATTCATTGAATGACATTGTCTTGGGAGAGTACGACCAGGAATAGTTTTATTTTTCTCTCATTACTGCCCTTCATACCCACTTTCAAAAATCTACCATCCCCATCTGGAGATGATCACACTGATCCTATTGAGTTTCCAGTCACTTTTACGTATTAGGAAAATCTTGCTGCAAGTACTTAAAAGACCAGTATGATCTGTAATAAAACTTCAACCTCACATTGCATTCAATACTTTACTGTCTGAGCAGCCACCACCACCAGCCCCCAACAAGCTGAGGTTGGTAACATCTGTAAAAGAAAACAAAATTTCAAAACTCTCTAAAATTATTTATTATGCCAAGGGAGAAGTTAAGTCCTGGAAACTGATTCACATAGCATGTTTGCAATTCTGCTTCTTAGGTTATGGATTCACTCTCTTCTCATCGTTCTAGTTCTGTAAATGACTAGGAGAGACCAAAGACCAGACCTTCCCCCTTCACTGATCTTTGTTATGGATTAATGGATTAACTGCCTCCTTTATTGCCCTGTACCTAACTCACACCAGATGACACAAAAGACCCCGTGGGATGAGCACAGTAGCTCATGTCTGTAATCCAGGCACTTTGGGAGGCTGAGGCAGGAGAATTATTTGAGTCCAGGAGTTTGAGACCAGCCTGGGAAAAAGGGGGATCCAGTCTCTATAAAAAATAAAAAAAATTAGCCGGGCATGGTGGCATATGACTGTGGTCCCAGCTAGTCAGGAGACTGAGGTGGAAGGACTGCTTGAGCCCACAAGATCAAAGCTGCAGTGAGCTGTGATTGTGCCATGCCAGCCTGCAATACAGAGTGAGACAGTCTCAAAAAAAAAAAAAAAGAAAAAGAAAAAACAAAAATACAAACCCATGACTGTCACACTTTAAGTGCTAAATGGTTTTTGTTTTGTTTTGTTTTGAGATGGAGTTTCACTCTTGTTGCCCAGGCTAGAGTGCAATGGTGCAATCTCAGCTCACCATAACCTCTACGTCCCAGGTTCAAGCAATTCTTCTGCCTCAGCTTCCCGAGTACCTGGGATTACAGGCGTGCACCACCATGCTGGGCTAATTTTTTTGTTTTTGTTTTTGTATTTTTAGTAGAGATGGGGTTTCACCATATTGGCCAGGCTGGTCTCGAACTCCTGACCTCAGACGATTCACCCACCTCAGCCTCCCAAAGTGCTAAGATTACAGGCGTGAGTCATCGCTCCCGGCCCGTGAAATGTTAAATACGCCTTTCCCAAATGAAAAAGACCACCTTGACTAATCAGATCATTGTAAGTAGGCATTAAGCCTTACACAGAAAGATGTTGAAATTCTGTTAAGCTTACCTAAACTTTCTCTATATAAACCATCCCAAACTTCTACAGTTCAGAACACTGACTTCCATTCTTTGGGATCCATGTTTCCCTAGCACTTGTCCTTAAACTTTGCACTTGAATAAACTCTCTTTAAACTAGATTCTGATCCTTTTGATTATTTTAGGTTGGCACATCCAACAGAAATGGGGTTCCTGTTTTTTCAGCACTGGAGCTCAGGACACACCATCCCAAAATATGACCAGAATATGCCACATCAGATTATACTTATTTGACATATTTCCAGTTAGTTATTCTGAGACACTGTAGACACAGGAGTAGCTCTGAAAAACTGTCTTTTTGTAAACAAAATTGATATCTATAAAGACAAAAACTTTGATAAGAATCTCATCAACCAGGGAAGATTTTATCATCAGGGAGAAGACTGGACATCCTGCCCAGGTAGACCTTGTCACAGGCTATTACTTATTCTTCTGATGGGGGACTCTGAGACAACTTTTATCACCTGAGAGACTTTTAATCTGCATAACAAGACAACCTATGCTTGCTATACACTTCCTCTCCTCACCCTCCTACAACCTGTCACCTCCTCCCCTCAATAAGCCCCAAGCCCTGATTCCTTTTCTGTAGCTCAGGAATACTACATAAACTTCAATCCTCTGGCCTTTCTTTGAGTCTCATATTTTACAGGACTCCCATGTGTATGCACAAAATACATCTCTGTCTTTTCTCCTATTTATCTTTCTACTGTCAGTTTACTTCATTAACTCATTTATGAAAAGGGTAAAGAAAGTTTTCTCTCTCCCACATGACTTTCCTCTCCACTCCCCAGCTGCTGTTTCCAGGACTCATGGAGTTAAGTGTGGATCATGAATTAGAGGAAATGGTTAACAATCTCATTTGTCCGTGACCATTATAATCTGGCACGGGGGACCCTCTCCTATGGCAAATGCCCAAATTCTGGCTTTCTATTGCATCATGGTCACTTATGGATTCTTTACAACCTTCCCTCCCCCTTGTTCCCACCTCCAATGGAGACCGCTGCCTTGCATAGCCCCACTGCAATGATGCACATTCTGTCTCACCTCTAAGGATTCTCCTTCAACCCCAGCTCTGGCATTATACCCTACACAGCCTCTGAACCCTGGGGTCTCCTTGCCCCAGCAAGCAGCCTTCTTAGACAGCGTCCTTTTGAGGTGTTTCTATGACACCTTTCCTCAGAGTTCACATAGTTCATGACATCTTTGCCCTACTAAACTCTGGAACTGCAAACTGCACCCACCGAAGACCCATCTCTTGACTCTAACCACAGGCAGCACCAGCCAGCCTGGACTGTCCCAGGGGAGAGCTGACACTGCTATGTCCCATACACCAGTGGCACAAGTCAAGTGTTCGCAAGCTACAGATCCTCTAGGCAAAGCACTTCTCACTTAATTTTTAGTGAATGCTATGATGGGAGAATGGGAGAATCACTTTTTTACCTCTTCCAGGGTAAAGAAGTTTCCAGAAATGCCAAGCTCTCCTTGATTGGCTGGCAATTTTTTATTTCCAAATACTCTTATTTCCTTTCTGTTCAATCGCCAGTCTTCTATTAAATATAAAATGGAGATAAGTTATAGGCTAAAGCTTGCAGAATTAGTTTAGTCATCCTTTAGATTTGTCAAACGTGTTTGGAATTTGGAGGTAGCATCCCTCTGTGCTCAGCACTGAAGTCTCAGTGGAACAGAGCCCTTTTTTTCTTTTTTTCTTTTTCTTCTTTTTTTTTTTTTTTTTGAGACGGAGTCATGCTCTGTCGCCCAGGCTGGAGTGCAGTGGCTGGATCTCAGCTCACTGCAAGCTCCGCCTCCCGGGTTCACGCCATTCTCCTGCCTCAGCCTCCCAAGTAGCTGGGACTACAGGCGCCCGCCACTTCGCCCAGCTAGTTTTTTGTATTTTTTAGTAGAGACGGGGTTTCACCGTGTTAGCCAGGATGGTCTCGATCTCCTGACCTCGTGATCCGCCCGTCTCGGCCTCCCAAAGTGCTGGGATTACAGGCTTGAGCCACCGCGCCCGGCCCTTTTTCTTCTTCTTCTTCTTTTTTTTTTTTTTTTTTTTGAAGTGGAGTCTTGCTCTGTCACCCAGGTTGGAGTACAATGGCACAATCTCAGCTCACTACAACCTCCGTCTCCCAGGTTCTGGTGATTCTCCTGCCTCAGCCTCCCAAGTAGCTGAGACTACAGGAGCCCACCACCACGCCTGGCTAAGTTTTTGTATTTTTAGTAGAGACAAGGTTTCATCATGTTGGCCAGACTAGTCTTGAGCTCCTGACCTCAGGTGATCCAACCCCTCAGCTTCCCAAAGTGCTGGGATTACAGGTGTGAGCCACTGTGCCCGGCCCAGGATGCTATTTTTTTAAAGGATTAATCAGAAGAAATATGAAGAGTAAACTTTTAAAATTCAAGAGAAAGGTTGAAAGATAACATTGATGACATCTTTCTCCCACCTCAAAAATTGGACACTAGAAGAGAAAAATTAAATTAGAGGATCAATCAAGGAGGTCTAATATTAAACAAATAGAAGTTTAAGAATGAGAAAAGAGGGAAAGCAGAGGAGAAGAAATCAGTAAAGATATAGGAAAAGAAAATTTTCTAGGATGAATGACTAAGGACCCATGTTATGATAAAGTTCCCCAAATTAGCAATAAAAAGAGACCCTGAATACCTCAAGGAACAAAAAATAGGTTACACATAAAAAGGACCTGAAATACGAGCCCCTTTGGACTTCTCATCAGTAACACAGGAAACTAGAAAACAGTAAAGCAATTCCCTTAAAATTCTGGTGAAAAACCATTTCTAACCTAGGATATTATTCAAAATCAAGTATTAACCTAGAGCAAAAGTAGAACAAAAAGTCAGGCATGTAAAGAATCAAAACATCTACCTCTCATGTGCTCTTAATCTAAAAACAACTGGAGCATATGTGCAACACAATGAGGAAGTAAGTAAAAAAGAGAACACCACAAGATTCAGAAAACCGGGGATGTAACACAGAGAGAGGGTAAAAGATGCCAAGAGGAAGTCTTAGGCAGGCAGCTGTGCAGCTGGCTCAGAGAGAAACCAGCACAAATTAGTGCAAGAATGAGAATGGTGGCAGAAAGAGTACAGAGAAAAAAAAGAAAACGAACTGTCAGATACATCTAACCTAAGCAAAATTACATTGAGAGGCTGTCAGGAAGTTGGGAATTGGAAACAATTCATAACAAATATGCAGTAAGTAAATAAAAGGAAATAATGCAGGAATTAACTGCAGGAAAAACAAAATGAGGTATAAGGGGAAAAAAATGTAACCACAGTACACTACTTGACTTGCCAGTGACTTTTAAAAATGGAATTCCATCTGCTACTCAAAACCTCTCAGGGGCATTTCACCACATTTAGAATAAAATCCACACTTACCAGGACTAAGGAACTTCAATGATGTGACTCCACTCCTGAAATCCCCCCTCTTGGATTATCCTCTGGGAAGTTTCATTTGCTGTTCCATACGCATGGGACACACTTACCTCCAGATCATGGTACTCAGGTGTCAGCTGAAAGTTCACCTTTTCTGTGAAGCTTTCCCTGACCAGTCAATATAAATTAGTACCAGTTTCTCTCAGCTCTGTAACTACTGCATCATTTCATTTTATTCATATTGCATCACTGATTGAAAATATTTGATATGTTACTATATGAGGATAAATTATAATAATATTAGTTAATACTTACAATACTTACATACTACTTATTTCAGACCGGACCCTGTTATAAGTGATTTATATTTGTTTTTGGTTCTTTGTTGCAGACAGAGTCTCTTTCTATCGCACAGGCTGGAGTGCAATGGCACAATCTCGGCTCACTGCAACCTCCACCTCCTGGATTCAAATGATTCTCATGTCTCAGCCTCCTGAGAGGCTGGGATTACAGGTGTGTGCCACCACGCCTGGTTAATTTTTTTGTTTGTTTGTTTTATTTTGTTTTGTTTTGAGATGGAGTCTCACTCCATCGCCCAGGCTGGAGTGCAGCGGCGCAATCTCGGCTCACTGCAACTTCCGCCTCCCACGGTCAAGTGATTCTCCTGCCTCAGCCTCCCGAGTAGCTGGGACTACGGGTGCTCAACACCACGCTCTGCTAATTTTTATATTTTTAGTAGAGATGGGGATTCACCATATTGGCCAGGCTGGTCTCAAACTCCACCCACCTCGGCCTCCCAAAGTGCTGGGATTACAAGGGTGAGCCACCACGCCTGGCTTTTTTTTTTTTTTTTTTTGTATTTTTAGCAGAGATGGGGTTTCCCTATGTTGGCCAGGCAGGTCTCAGGCTTCTAACCTCAAGTAAACTTCGGGCCTCCACCTCCCAAGGTGCTGAGATTACAGGTGTGCACACCACTGTGCCTGTCAACATTTGTTATTTTATTTAATCCTCACATCATCCATGAGAGGTGGGTTATACATATTACCACCATTTCACAAACAAAAACACTGAGGCACAGTTTAATAACTTGCTGGGGGTCACTCAATAGCAAAGCTGGGGCTCACACACCTGCAGTCCAGTCCCAGTTTGTGCTTGTAACCATGTGTTATATGGCCTTTCCCTGCAAGGTGCAGGAGAGCTGCAACTTTACCTACTCTTCACCCTCTGATATGGTTTGGCTCTGTGCCCCTGCTCAAACCTCATGTGGAATTTTAATCCCCTCGTGTCAGGGGAGGAACCCGGTGGAAGGTGATTGGATCATGGGGGTGAACAGTGAGTGAGTTCTCACTTGAAGTGGCTGTTTTCTGGGGTATACACCAGGGGTTCATCCTCTCACGCCAGGAAAATACAGGACACAGACACACACAGGGAGTTTAGGAGCACAGGTTAAAAGGCAGAAGAAGGAAAAAGGAAAACAGCTGTCTCTAGTAAGAGAGGGGAACTTCTGAGAGGAAAGACCGGCGGGTGGCGGATGCACCGGATTTTATAGTCAGGCTTGAGGAGGTGGTGTCTGATTTACATAGGGCTCACAGATTGGTTCAATCAGGTATGATGTTTACATAGCGCACTGGGAAGGCTGGTTGCCCCACCCTAATCTTATGTGCACGTGAATTCTCCTCTTGGCGGGCACCAGCTTGTCTGCACTTTACTGTACACTTGGCTGGCAGAGAAGGGAAGATGGAGCCGCCATCTTGAATGTGTCTGGTTCCTAGTTTCTGCCGGCATTCACTGGTGCAAGCTCCCAGCTTGCTGGTCTATGTATGCAGCTCGACTTTACAGGCTGCTCTTCCTTAGAAAATATTTTGGGTTTTCATTAAAAAGAAAAGCCTTACCAAGGACTCCCGTACCCTCACTATCTGCCTAAGTGATTTCTTAACTCCTATATCAGCCTAAGATCTGACGCTTTAAAAGTGTGGCACTTCCTCCTCCTCTCTGTCTCCTGCCACCATGTAAGATGTGCCTTGCTTCCCCTTCACCTTCTGTCATGATTTTAAGATTCCTGAGGCCTTTCTGGCCATGATGAACTGTAATTCAATTAAACCTCTTTTCTTTATAAATCACCCAGTCTCAGGTAGTTCTTTATAGCAGTGTGAAAATGGACCAATACATCCTCACAGCCTCAAGACCTCGAGCAGTGTCTGATGCTTACATAATGGGTACTCCTCAAATATTTGTTCAATAAATGCATTATAAGAATCTCAGTTATCCTGAGGCAAGAGAAAATAAGAGGGTACACATTTTTCTTATTTTTTTGAGACAGAGTTTAACTCTTGTCAATGGAGTGCAGTGGTGTGATCTTGGCTCCCTGCAACCTCTGCCTCCCAGATTCAAGCGATTTTCCTGCCTTAGCCTCCCGCATAGCTGGGACTACAAGCACACACCACCATTTCCAGCTAATTTTTGTTTTTTGGTGTTTTTTTGAGATGGAGTCTCACTCTGTCACCCAGGCTGGAGTACAGTGGCACGATCTCGGCTCACTGCAAGCTCCGCCTCCCGGGCTCATGTCGTTCTCCTGCCTCAGCCTCCTGAGTAGCTGGGACTACAGGTGCCCACCACCACACCCAGCTAATTTTTTTTTTTTTTTTTTTTTTTGTATTTTTAGTAGAGACGGGGTTTCACCATGTTAGCCAGGATGGTCTCGATCTCCTGACCTCGTGATCTGCCCACCTCGGCCTCCCAAAGTGCTGGGATTACAGGCATGAGGCACCATGCCCAGCCTAATTTTTGTATTTTTAGTAGAGAAAGGGTTTCACCATATTGGCCAGGCTGGTCTCGAACTCCTGACCTCAGGTGATCCACCTGCCTCAGCTTCCCAAAATGCTGGTTACAGGGGATACGAATTTTTCCTGCTTGGCTATCAGTTGTACCACTTGCCACATCTCAGGTTTTTCTACATTTTGGCACCAGCTGCTCTGGTTCTTCCAGTTTTAGGGTCTTTTGATCAAGATATTTTGGTTTCCTCTATAGAAACAAGGCTCCATAACATTCTTCTTCTTCTCTCTCTCTCTAATTAAGCTATTGCTGTATTAGCACTTGTAAGCTACCCAGTGACTGCAGGACATGACTGCCCCACCCTCTGGTCTGTGCCCAAGGTGAAATGGATGTGGTAATGATTCTTCCACGGACCAAGTGGATCCAGTGAGTTGCCTGTAGGACATCCAGAAGGCTCACTGACGGAGTGTTGTGGGAAAGAGCAGAAAGCTAGAAACCACCCCTCATTAGCTCTTTAGTCCAGAGAGGAATCCAGCATGCAAAAATGCAGAAAAAGATGATTTGTCCTCGAGTGGATATGAAGGCAGGGCATTCTGGAGAGAGTCAGGGAGATGGTCAGAGAGCTTAGGTGGCCAGGAAACAGAGCTCTCCATGTGTTTCCACTCATGGAATTCAGGAACTCAATACCAAGTCCCAACAGAATCAACTCATTCCTCTATATTTTCCCACACCCCGCTAGGCCCCGAGTCCAAGTCACCATCGTCTCTTCCCTGCATCCCTGCCACAGCCCCTAGCCTACGCCACAAGGAACTCACCCTTGGCTTCCTCTCCAGAGCACACTTTCCTGACAGTGAATCTTCTAATTTTAGCATCTTTTACAAATCAGGTATCTTGAGAATTTCCCAAGTCATCATGTCTTTGTTCCTTTTTCTTAACAGTTCCTACTGCGATTTATCCCTTTTTCCCTGGCATTTTACTATAAAACAGCAAGAGGAAACCAGGCTACACTTTGAAGACTTGACTTGGAAAGCTACGCCAAATATCCAAGTTCAAACAAATTCTGCTTTCCATGTAACCGTAAGACACAATTCCACAGTTTCATTCCACTGTATAACAAGGAGCCTTTTTCCTCCAGTTTCCCTAAACATGTTCCCTAAAAAGGGTCCCTAAACAAACCTTTCTCAGCCTTCACCAACAACACATTATGAAAACCTACACTTCTACCAACCTTCTACAATGACTTTGATATTCTCTAAAATGAAACACATTTTCTTTACCACGCTCACTTCCAAGTCCTCACCAGCAGCACCTTTAATATCCCTACTTCTACTAACAGTCTTTCTAAGGCAAGCTAGGCTTTTCCTATCATGCTCCTCAAAATTCTTCCATATGTGGACCAACACTCAATTCAAAAGCCACTTCCACATTGTTTAGGTATTTGTTACCGTAGCACACCATTTCCAGGTACCAAAATCTGTATTCGTTTACTACTGCTGTTGTAACACATGACTGCAGACTTTGTGGCCTGAAAGTACACAAAATTATTCTGGTCTTTTTTTTTTTTTTTTTTGACAAAGTCTCACTCTGTAGCCCAGACTGGAGTGCAGTGGCACAATCTCAGCTTACTGCAATCTCTACCTCCCGGGTTCAAGTGATTCTCCTTCCTCAGCCTCCCAAGTAGCTGGGTCTACAGGTGTGCACCACCACACTTGGCTAATTTTTGTATGTTTAGTACAGACAGGGTTTCACCATGTTGGCCAGGCTAGTCTCAAACTCCTGACCTCAAGTGATCTGCCTACCTTGGCCTCCCAAAGTGCTGGAATTACAGGCATGAGCCACCAGGCCCAGTGTTGAAACTACACAAAATTATTATCTTATGGTTCTGGAAGTTCCAAATCAAGGTTTCAGCAGAGCTGCATTCCTTCTGGAGGCTCTAGAGTGAGAATCTGTTTTCTTGGCTTTTCCAGCCTCTATAAGCCACCTGCATTCTTTGGCTCATCCTCATCCTCAGAGCAAGTAATGGAGCTCTTTAAATCTCAATCTCTCTCTCTGTCTCTCTCTCTCACACACACACACACACACACACACACACCCCTTGCTTCCACTGTGGCATCTCCTTCTCTGATTCTGCTTCTGACCCAATGCCTCCCTCTTATAAAGACCCTACTGATTGTACTGGACCCATTTAGATAATCAAGGATAATCTCTCCATGTCAAGATCCATAACTTAATCACAATCTGCAAAAATCCCTTTTACCATGAAAGCTTCTAGGGATTAGGCTATGGGCCTCCTTGGGGGCTGTGATTCAGCCTACCACATTCACCAACCCCCTATTATGGGCCAAGCATTGGACGACATATTGTTGCACAGTGGTAAAAAACTGGACATGCTCTCTGCTCTCAAGAAATATATGGTCTAGTGGAAGAGTCAGATATCAATCCCAAAATCACATAAATAATCACCCCGATACAATCATTGCAAGTTGAGATGAGGGCACTGAAGGCCTGGGAAACACGGGAGTCCCAAGTCTCTTTGAGGAAGTAGCATCCAATCTGAGGTTGGCAGGGTGATAAGGCACCGCTGGATGGGGACTCAGAAGAAGACCTTCTAGGCAGAG